>NC_086159.1:6344465-8826132 GCF_035149785.1 Candoia aspera | reverse complement strand
TCCTTCATGCTCTCACCAGAGGCAGCTGTCGGACTCTTGAAAGGTATGCGCTCACACCGCCATGGGCCATGAGTAGCCAGCGGGTTGGGGAAGGCATTACGTGGGACGCCAGGATCCTGCTTTGAAGGTGAAGGTCACAATCGTGTTGCTCCCTGAAAAGCAAGGCCCCCTCTCTCCTCAAGCTGCCGTGCTCCAGATGGATTGCACAGCTGTGCCTGTCAGTCCATCCAGTGTGGCTTCTGGGGACCACAGGCCTGCATGTTGGAAGGGCACCTGAGTGGGGGGGATTGGTGAGGGACTGGGTGCAGAATAACACATGTGCTGCTGGAAGTCAGCTTCATTCTAAGGGAGGTAGACAGAAGAAGAGCCCTGCTGGGTCAGGCCAAGGCCTGGCTTAGTGTGGTGCTGAGTTTCCCACAGCAGCCAACCAAATGCCTCTGGGTGCTCACAGACAGGAGAAGGAATCATATCCTTCTCCTGCCACTGTCTCCCTGCAGCTGGTTCTTGGAGGCACAATGCCCCCACCCTGAAGGTAATGCAGAGTCTTCAAAAGCAAGAGCCCTTGATGGACCTGTTCTCTGTGATTTTCTCCAGTCCCCTTTGAAAATCATCCAAGTTATTGGGCATCACTAGATCCTGTGGGAATGAATTCCACAGATCATGAGGACAGCCCTGCTGGATCAGGCCAAGGCCCCTCTTAGTCCAGCATTGGGCTTCTCACAGAGGCTCTGGGGTTCTCCAAAACAGGAGACTTCCTCCTGCTGTTGTTCTTCTGCAGCTGGGACTCAGAGGGAGGCTTCCCCAACCCAGAAGTGATGTGTGACCAACAGTCCTTGAGAGACCTGTCCTCCATGGATATATCCAATCCCCTTTGAAAGCCACCCAAGATGTGGCCACCACCGCAGTTCACGGCATTGCATTCCACAGAACTGAAACTAGCTATTAGTCTTAGTCCAGCATGCGGTTTCTCATAGTGGCCAACCACATGCCTCTGGGATGCTCACAAGCAGGAGATGAGAGATCCCCTGCTCACTGATGCTTCCTTGCAGCTGGGATTGGGGGCATGCTTGCAGGTGTAGGAGGGATCTGCTTTTCTGAGACCTTCATGAAGTAGAGCATCTTTGGCCATATGTGGGCTGTTGCCTTTATGAGGCCCCTGGGTTTGGCCTCAAGATCTCTAGTGCCTCTTCTGTTGCTTACATGTGAATCTCCCTCTTCTTCCAAAGAGCTCGAGAAAGCTCCTTGTTTCAACCTCTCAGCAACCCCATGAGGTAGGCTAGGCTTAGAGAAGGTGTCTGGCCGGAGCTCTTCCAGTGAACTCCTTCCGCAAGGACGCGGGCCTCCTGGTCCCAGACGGCAGATGGCTGGGTCCCAGCTGAGCATCTGACCTGACTTGCTTGACGGAGCTCCTGTCCCCCCCTCTCGTTGGGCAGGGACAGCATTGGTGCTCGCCAGGCTTCCCCTGGAGAAGATCTCGGCATGCCTCAGTGAACTTTGTGCCGTTCAGGTGATGGCCCTGAAAAAGGTAGGTGGTCTGGAGGCAGCTTCGGCTGTTTTAGGATTGATAGACGGGGAGGGGTTGTAGGGCAGAAAAGCAGCAATCTGCTAAGGCGAGGTTTCTCAACCTAGGCAACTTTAAGATATGTGGAATTCTGGGAGTCGAAGTCCACATATCTTGAAGTTGCTACAGTTGAGAACACTGTGAAGGAGATGGGGCAGGGGAGCTCAAAGGCTCGGGAGCCAGGCAGTTCCCTGTTGGGGTCTGGCTTGTTCACATTGCCTTTGGAGAGAGAGAGCAATCATTTGGAAGGCTTTGTAAAGGGAAGGCAGGGAACACCCCGCTTCTCCAGCCCCAGTCCCTGGTGGGGCAAGAGCTCTATTGAGAGCTGGGAATTATTGGTGGTGTAGTCTACATCCCTCCAAGGCACCTCTTTGGAGGAAGGTCTGGGGTAGAAAGGCGGCTGTGATGAGCAATGGCTCACATGCTCCAGGACTGAACTTCCCCGCCTGGGGTGGCTGTCCGCGTTCCCTCACTCTTTCAGCTGCTGAATCAGGAGCCGAGCAACGGCCTCTCCTCAGACCCCACGGTGCCCCTCGATCGCCTTGCCGTCATATTTAGGTAAGTCCCGGGGGTGGGGCGGGGTGTCTGAATGCCGGTGCAGCAGCTCCTTTGCCGTCCCGTGCCTTAGGGCACTGTTTCTTAAATATTTTGCTCTCAGGACCCCAAAAGAGCTTTTGCTTATATGGATATTGGAACTCGGCAAGGGGTCCGGCACTTGTATGGAAAGCAAAGAGGAAACAGCTGGGCAGTAACAGAAGGCTGGTGGTGGAAAACTAGCTGGGAAGAGGAGTGATGTGTAGGGAGGAAGCAAGATGACCTTGATGGAGATAAACAGGCTCTGTTGCCCAAGCAAGAGGGCTAAAGCATTTTTTAAAGTCCAGATTGTCCAGATAATGTTGGAAGCGGCTCAGGAAGAGCCTTCCCTAATTCACTGAACTATAAGGAGGAGGAGGAGGTCCAGTGCAATCAGACTTGCGAGGATCTGTTGTTGTAGTCAGTGTCACTGCGGCCTTCCGGGGGAGTTGGTCTCTTGGGCTGGGCTATGTGGTAGGGCTGATACGAAAGAAGAGAGGCAGATCTCTGTCTCCTGCTCTGGGCATGGCTGATTTTTTTTGGATGCTTTTCATTTGGTTGCTTAATGCCTGGTACCTGGCCGTCGACTGGGTGGGCAGGACTCCACCTGGAAGGCATATTGAAGTCACTATTGAGCTCTGGGCCTCTGCCCCACAAGGGCCTCACGCGGGTGGTTCTCCTGGTCTTGGGCAGAAAGTGACTTCATCCGAAGGGTCTCTGGAGGATGAGGTCATGTATCCCTATGTCTGTTTAATCAAAATCAAGACCGTCAAAATTCAACAGCGTGATTAGGGGCAGGGTGGGGGCAGGTCATGGAAAAGGAAAGGGAGGCCCCCATGGTCTGCAGACTCCCTTCCCTTCGCTAAATCGGATGGAAGGTTTCTGTTCCTGTCAGGTTGAAACCTCCCTTTCATCCTTGAGAGTTTCCTTTTCTTTTTTCCATTTTAGGCACACCAACCCTATTGTAGAAAACGGACAGACACATCCATGCCAAAAAGTCATCCAGGAGGTAGGTGGGGAGGGCGTCATCGTGTCCCCCACTCGCTTCTGAAAATCCAGAGAGTGCCAGAAGCATTCGACTGCTGACTGCAGATCCGGGGAGATGGAGCCCAACACATCTCAAGGGCTCCGGGTTGGGGAAAACTCCCCCAGGCCACGTTAGAGAATAGGGCCCCTGACCCCACTTCTGCATAGGGGCGGGTTGAGCTCTTGGACCTGGGTAGCCTCTGGATTCTAGTCCACAATCCTGGTGTGTAGCTCCAGTATTGGAGTATCTGGTGTGTATCTGGTGTGTACTGAACTCTCAGGGAAACTAAATTTTTGTTAGGTCAAGGTTAGTGGTTAGAAGAGTCCAGCCTAACTTGGTGGACCGACTGGGAAAGTAGGAATGCTGAGAATGTAAACAAGCATCTGTTACCAAGGGATGCTGTGGCGGCTAGCAATAAGAGGATACTGAAGTCTCTCCATCAAAGTAGATGGTGCTGAAAAGAGCATGGAAGTTTTGTAATCTGACTGGGTATCAGTTCTGAGCTATCATTCCCACCTATGTTGTTGTCACCTGTCCCTGATGGTTATTGTTCTGGAACACAGTGTTTACAGGTAGTCCTCGACTTACCGTTTAGCAACTGTTTGAAGTTACAATGGTGCTGGAAAAAATGACGACCGGTCCTCGCACTTAAAACCGTCTCAGGGTCCCTGCGGTCACATGATCAAAATTCGGGTGCTTGGCAACCAGCCTGTATTTATGATGGTTGCAGCATCCCAGGGTCACGTGACCATCATTTGTGACCTTCCCAGCCAGCTCCCAACAAGCAAATCAATGAGGAACCACACAATTCACTTAACAACCACAGTGATTCACTTAATGACTACTGCAAAAACGGTCATAAAATCAGGTGTGGTCACGTGGTGCCTCGCTTAACGACTGCACCGCTTAATGATGACTTTTTCTGGTCCCTATTGTCGCAAGTCGAGGACTGCCTGTATCCTTGTTTCAGGGGAATCTGACGACTATTCCTGCAAAGCAAAAATGGGTGGAGAGGAGGCAAGTGACGTTGCAGTTGCCAAGGTCACACACGCTTCTTGCCTCCTTTCCCCTGTTTCTGGGATGGCATCCACAGCCAGAGAAAAGGCAGGAGGCAGGAGATGTTTCTGGTGCTTTACAGCAGTGTTTCCTAACCTTGGCCACTTTGAGATGGGTGGACTTCAACTCCCAGCCAGCGCTTTAAGAGGTGTGGACTCGACTGGTCCACACATCTTGATGTTGCTGAGTTAGGAAACACTGAGAGAGAGCATCCCTGAGGCTTCACATGTGTGACCCCGGTAATCTTTCTCTCAGGTTGCAGAAAGCAGAGGACAGAGGTTAGTTTTAGGAAGAAGGCCTTCCTAAAAGCTGCCTGGGGAATTCACACCTGGCTTTGCCTGGGCCATGGGGATTTGCAGATTGCTGTTCCACCTCATGGCTCCTCGTCAAGCCCCTGTTGCGTCTGTTGGGGGTCCTCCTTTGTCACATCCCATCTCTCCACTCTGGCCGTGGGCTTGTTGGGTGCCTTCTGACCCTGCCCAGAGACAATCGGGATCCCCGTGGCCGGGCCCTTCTATTGACGCAGCCGAGAGTGGAACTTGGAATCGCATCTCAGTCTGGGGGAGGGCAGTGACATTCCTGGTGAGGATGAGGGGGTCCATGAGGCCATGTGGCTGGCTGCGTCCTGGCCATGGCCTGGTGGCCCTCGGGCAGCTTCCTCAGGTTCTTTCCTCTGCAGGCACTTGGTTCATTTTGCCTTCCATGGTCTCATCCGCTGCGCTTCCTCAGATCCTTTTGATGCTCCTCTTTGTCTTCCCCAGATTTGGCCAGTGCTGTCGGAGACTTTGAACAAACATCGTGCTGATAACCGCATCGTGGAACGCTGCTGCCGGTGCCTGCGTTTTGCCGTCCGTTGCGTTGGCAAGGGATCAGCAGCCCTTCTGCAGCCGCTGGTCACCCAGGTAAGATCGGTCTTTCTCAACCTTCTGACCCTGAAATATTTTCCAGGCCTCGGGGAGCCCCTGCACACTCAGGCTCAAACATAGGCCAGAAGTTACCAAATCATTATGTTCATTTCATGCACAGGCCTGTATATATACATTAACAGTGTTCTCAAACTAAAAATAAAGAATGAAACTTGCCTCTTTAATGGGAAGTTGCCCGAATTGGAAATAATTTTTTAAATAAATCATGATCTCCCAGGGAACCCTTAGTGACCTCTCGCGGAGTTGAGAAACCCTGAGTTAGATGATGATGATGATTTATTAAACTTAGATGGGACCAGGGGAAAAGGAATTGCGTTTAGAATCAGAGCTGCGTTCTGCAGAGGCAGATTTTCACCACGCTGCCGATGTGTGTTCATTCCTGCAACACAGCACATGTACAGTTGTTCTTTTTTTTTTCAATTTATTCCAAATTCTGCTGTAAGAGTGAATGGGCGCTGGTTTAGCCAACTTCTGCAGGACTCCTGCTTTGCATCCTTCTCTTTCTACCACGGAGAGCTCTGTGGAGCACTGAGGGTATCCGTGTTCAGTTTCCATAGTTCAATCAGTGCATAATTTCTACTTTTTCTTTTGCAATATGGATGGGCTTTCAACCAATTTGTTTTAATTTGTAAACATACCTCATCATTTTCAACAAGGGGCTGGGCCAAGGCTGGTGTCTTTTGCCCACAGGCTTTTGATATTGTCACCTCCAGGGTGGGCAGCTGATGAACCACCCATAATCCATGAAAAGACCATTTTCTCTGGCTCTTGGGGAATTTTAAGACTGTGTGGTGGGTGCCCTTGCAAAATGGCTGCTCTGAGGGGCGCAGGCAGCTACCCAACACAGCCAGCCACTTTGCCATCCCAGTGGGGCCAGAATCATTCCTGCAAACGTGGCTAGTAATAGAGATCCAAGGAGGGGGTTGTTTAATTCTTTCTGTTATAAAAAGGTGGTCAGGGACAGTGGAGAACCAGCCTGGTGGGTGCCCAGGGAAATACCTTGGGGAGACAGTGCCTGCAGGCACCACATTGCCCACTTGGACATAAGGCCTGACTCTTGGCCATGCTGGCGAGGGCTTCCTTGTCACCTGGCCTGCAGAGCACAGTTAACGGTTGGGCACAGGGCACTGTTCCCACCCCTCTCTTCCACCCCAGTGTTCATAGCCCATCAGGAGGCCCCGCTTTGGCCCCCCAGCTACAGCCCCTTGTTTCTCAATTCCTTGCTCCGCCTGGGCAAGCCGCAGGGACTACTCAAGGTTGACTTGCCCGGCGCTCCTCTGTTGAGACTCTGCCGGTTTCCTTGGCAGATGGTGAGTGTGTACCAGGAGCACCAACACTCCTGCTTCCTCTACCTGGGCAGCATCCTTGTGGACGAGTACGGAATGGAGGAGGGGTGCAGGCAGGGGCTGCTTGACATGCTGCAGGTAGGTAGGTAGGTAGGTCCCAGAGAATGGCAGGGGGAGATACCGGAGCGCCTTTCTGGGCCAGGCGTATGCCACACCTGATCCAGCAGTTGGTTTAAAGGAGCCCTGTGGCTCTGTTCACAGAACACATGGCGCCCAAACCAAGCGCCCATGTGGGGGCTTCATCTGCTCGCCCGGTTCATGCAGGCCACTAAAACGGTTGCGGCTTTCTCACAGCGCACAAAACCATATGTTGCCTGACCCCGTTTCGGCCTAGCCTGGCGTGCTGTGCAAACCCAGCCATAGAGTTGGAAAGGGCTGGGGCGTTTTTGGGATACGGTCTGCTGTGAGGCAGCGGGGAATGCTTTTGAGTTTGGCTTCCTGGATGCTCAGAAGAAGAGCCACTGTTGCCCCAGCCCCGAGAGATGTTCTGTCAGAGCTGCCTTGGAGTGGACCCAGGGATGGAGGGAGTTTGGTGCACGGTCCTTTCCCCAAGGTGGCTGTGTCGCAAAGAGATGCTATCTGGTGTGTGTGCTGAGCCCTCTCCTTGTCTCCTTTGCCCCAGGCCCTGTGCGTCCCCACCTTCAGGCTGCTTGAGCAACCCAATGGCCTCCAGAACCACCCAGACACTGTGGATGACCTCTTCCGGCTGGCCACCAGGTACCCACGCCTTGCTCTGGTTCTTGGCACAAGGCAGAGCAGCCCAAGCCCGCTGGAGCAAGCACCCTGGCCAATCCCAAGTCCAAACCGTGGGGATAATCCAGAATCAGAGGGTGTGCCTTCGGGGCTCTTCCAGCATGCATGTTTGTTCCCTTGAGTCTGGACTACTGTAATTTGCTCTATGTGGGGCTGCCCCAAAGTCCTCTCAGAAACAGCGGTGCAAAATGCAGCTGCCCACCTGCTGGGGGAAGAGAGCTGTTCTAGCTTATAACACCGCTGTTGCAAAGTTGAGCTGGCTGCCGGTCTGCTTCTGGATTCAATACAGGTAGTCCTTGCTTAACAGCTGCCCTGTTTAGTGACCGTTCAAAGTTATGATGGTGCTGAAAAAGTAACTTTACAACCAGTCCTCACACTTAACAACCGTCACAGTGTCCTGCGGTCCCATGATTGCCATTCATGTGCTTCACAGCCGGCTTCTGACAAGCAATGTCAGTGCAGAAGCCGGCAGTGAAATTGCAAGCTGCAGTCATGGGATGTCTTGTTTAACAACTGCATTACTTAGTGATAGTCCCAGTTGTGCTTGTTAAGTGAGGACTACCTGTATAAGGAACTCTGCTTGGCTCTGATTCTGTGTAACTTGGAGTCCCTCCACTCTGCGTGGAACCTGCTCGATATGGACTGGCTGAGAGGACATGGAGTGGAAGCCCAGAGGCAAACCACCCCTGCTGTGGCCCCCTTCCTCCTCCCTATTAATATCAAGGAAGGCCACAAGGCTGCTACTCTTCCACTGAGCCTTTGCGGATCAGCTGCTATATCCTGGCTGGGGTTCTGTATTATCAGTGGTCGGGGTGGAGGAGCTGCTGATTTTGCTCCCATCCCTGATGGTTTGGTTTTATTCTGTGGGGTAGCACAGGCCGCCTTGAGCCTCAGATTGAGGCCACAGACAAACCCTGGTGGTGAGGGCTGACAGGAGAGCCCTTCTGAGGGCTGCAGCAGGGGCCTAGAGGAAGCAGGGAGAATTGCTCCAGAAAGTGGCACCGTGCCTCCTTGCTGCCCTCTTAATTTGGGGCTGCTGTGAGAAACAAGGTCTAACTGCTCCCCCCCCCCCCCAGGTTCATCCAGCGCAGCCCACTCACCCTCCTGCGCAGCCAGGTGATCCTCCACATCCTGCAGTGGGCCATTGCTGCCACCACCCTGGATCACCGGGACGCCAACTGCAGTGTCATGAAGTTCCTGCGTGACCTTGTCCACACCGGCGTGGCCAACGATGTGAGTAGTGGGTGCCTGGCAGGCTCCCCCCCCCCCCCCCGGGAATGTGGAGGGAGGCACCCAGGGCAGCAGCTTCAGTTGGGATTTGGAAACCCACCATGGGTCTTCAGCCTCGGAAGCTCATTTGGAGGGTCCCTGAAGGACGCATGGAGCTGGTACCAGGGATGCCGGCTTTGTCCCCCGGTCCTCGGAGGGTGGAGCAGCTGGATTGCTGGCAGGATAATTGGCTGCGCAGTACCATCTCGGCTCTGCAGGGGCTTGGCAGCAAGTCCCCTTTGCTGGACCTGCTGGTTCCTGAGCTCTGGCTGTGGGGTGTCCTTGGGGGTGAGGGCAGTGCACCCGCTGTGTGCTCCACAGCTTCCCTTGTTCCAAAGGTGAAACAAGAATTGGTCATAGGTTTGGGCAGATGAGCCAGCCTTCTCTGGTGTGTCATCCACTGGCTGAGTTGGGGTTATTTATGCATTTATTACTGTTTATTGCTCAGACGTAAATTCTGCCCCAATCACAAGTCAACTTTTGGCAGCTTACGAAAAAAGATAATAGCATTGTCTCAATTAATGAAAAATGTGCTATGCACCAACCAAGGTACATATAGCTATAGTTTTCGAGTCCTCAGGTTGTCCAGCTCTGTCAGAGGGAATCTCTATCTATCTATC
This sequence comes from Candoia aspera, assembly GCF_035149785.1. Classification (NCBI taxonomy): domain Eukaryota; kingdom Metazoa; phylum Chordata; class Lepidosauria; order Squamata; family Candoiidae; genus Candoia; species Candoia aspera. Next base: position 8,817,001 of record NC_086159.1, on the reverse strand, counting down.
TATCTATCTATCTATCTATCTATCTATCTATCTATCTATCTATCTATCTATCTATCTATCTATCTATCTATCTATCTTATCTATCTATCTATCTATCTATCTATCTATCTCTATCTAATTTTATCACCGCCCATCTCCCCCCCAAAGGAGGGACTCTGGGCGGAATGCTGGGAAATGTAGTTCCAGCTCATCTGATAGGCTCTGATCTAGGGATGGCTGTGCTCCCAGTCTGGATCCAAGAGAAGATGGTTTGTTTCCCACATTAACAAGATGGGGAGTGCTCTGCCGGGAATGCCCAGAGGGCTTTGCTGCTTGCCGAAGTTGCAGGAATCCTTGGTTTTCAACGAGGACCAGACTGTTGAACCTGCGGCTTTGTGAGACAGCGGGGGGCGGGGGGGCTGCCTGCCAGTGAGATGCTGTGCTGTGTGTCCTTTGCAGCACGAGGAGGACTTCGAGGCGCGCAAGGAGCTCATTGGGCAGGTGATGGCCCAGCTGGGGCAGCAGTTGGTGAGCCAGCTCCTGCAGACCAGCTGCTTCTGCCTGCCTCCTTACACCCTACCAGATGTGGCCGAGGTGCTGTGGGAGATCATGCAGGTCGACAGGCCGGTAAGGGGCTCAGGAGGCGGTACAGGGCCCCGGGTGGAGGGAGCCTTCCTAATTGTCAGCCTTCCCAGGCATACCAGACAGGAAACACAATCAGAGGAGCTAATTCTACTTTATTGCAAGGCTACATTAACAGAATCTTTCAAATCTGAAAGTACAAATCTCCCGCCATCTCCTTTACAGCCCGAGAAACTGGGGAGGGTCCCTCCTGAGCCTCTTGGTCCACCCTCTGTGCAGCTGCAGGCTCAGTTGTCTCTTAGCTGACCCTTCCCTAGGCAGCATCTCTTTGCCCCAAGGTCTTTCCCACATGCCATTACACTAATGAAGGAAGAGCAGCCCATGGGTGGGTGAGACCACGGCTGCGCTAGACCAGCCCTCTGGGGACGCCAGCTGTTTTTGGAGAGTTAAAAACGGAGAGGCCTCTCTGAGTGACGGGGTGGCAGAGAGGCTGAGTCACTGAGAGGGTCTTGCCATCTCTCTCCTCACCCCCCACCCTGGCAATAGACGTTCTGCCGCTGGCTGGAGAACTCACTGAAAGGGTTACCGAAGGAAACCACAGGGGGAGCCGTTCAGGTGACCCACAAGCAGCTGACGGACTTCCACAAGCAGGTCACCAGGTCAGTGGGGAGGGGGGCAGGGGGATGCTTTGGTGCTGGGGGTGGACAGCCTTGATATCATTCGGATCCCAGTCTCTCTCTCCCCTGGAACCAGCTCCGACGTTTCTGCATCCCACACCTCCTTGAAAATTGTTCTGTGAGCTTAGAACAGACTTTCAGAACCTAAAAACACTTTCTTCCCTGGAGGAGGAAAAAGCCCCATTCCCACCCATCTTCATCGGGTCCTACCTGCTTTGCATTGTTCCCTGAAGAGGTGCAGTCCTGGCTTCCAAGTTTTCCCCCCAAGGAGAGAAAGTCCCGCTGGACCCAGCAGTGTTGGTGCCCTTTGCCACACGTGGGAACACGGACATGTGGGGTGCCCCAAGGATCTTCGCTGGACTTGGCTCAATGCCACAGTTGTTACCTGTGAACTTCTGTGGGTCTCGGCTTTCATCAGGGTTCAGTGTCTGTTCAGCCCTGGGAGACGTGCGGAGCTAACTCCCTGCAGGGCCCTCTTTCTGCTCTCCCCCTCCTGCAGCTTTCTCGGGCAGCCAAAGCAGCCACTCTCCCCGCTTACGATGCTCTGTGTGTGCTGACCCCCCCAGAATTGCTAGAGGAGGATGGGGGGAGCGAGGAGCATTGTAGCTGTGGAGGTAGTGTTTACAAGAGGCAGCAGCTTTCCAGTGATCGGATGTGGGCCAACCCAGTACAGGGTGACTGAAAATTGCTGGGCATCCACCTCTGAGGGTGCATTGGGGTGGGGATGGACAGGTATAACTGAATGTGCCTTTCTGTGGGAAGAGGCAACATTTCTGCATCCATAGCTGCTGCTCAGGAGATTTGGGGGCCCTCTTAAGGAGCAAACGGAGGTGGCTCACGCCATGCCAGAGAGTTGTGTGGGCCCAGCCTGCCAGGCCAGACCAACGTGGAGTTGGGTGGCTTGTGATCCTGCCTGTTGTGGAAACCCTTTTCCTCCTCTCTGTGCATTGTGTGAACAGGCCTTGTGAGTTATGCCACGAAGTCCGTTCTTTTATTTGGGTGTGGAGCAGTGTTTCTCAACCTTGGCCACTTGATGATGGGTTGATTTCAACTCCCAGAATTCTGGGACTTGAGGTCCACCCATCTTCAAGTGGCCAAGATTGAGAAACACTGGTGTAGAGGGTTGGCACCGTTGCGTGCATTAAAAGAGAGCCACCCCTTTTGCAAAGACGCAGTTTTGAAGCCGTCTTCTGGCCCCTGGCGAGCTGCTTCGTCATGGCGGACACCCTGGGGCTCGGCCACCCTCAGCTGGCATCTGACTTCCCTCCTGCTCTCCCTCTTGCCAGTCAGGTTTTTCTGGACCTGCTTTAACCTGTGCCACTGTGCAGCCTTGCTGTGCAACACAGAAGTCTTCCCTGTTTCAAAGGTTTTACTGGCACAGCACGACCAGCTCGGGCAAGCCCAAGCCAAACTCTCTGGCCTCAGGACGGCCGCCTCTGCTTCTGAGCCCCGTGGCGCTGCCAGCACCTGCCGCACTGGCCTTCCTCCTCCTGGCAAATTTCCGGGGCATGTCCTGGCCTGTTCCTGTGTGCCTCCTGGTGTGGGGCAGTTCAGATGTCTTCACGCCAAGGGACACCTCTGCCAGCTGCCTGTTCCCCAACCTGTGGGGCTGCTTTCCCAATGGGGAGAGAGAGAGGTGTTAGGAGCAGGCCTCCGCACCTTCGTTAGCTTCTGACAAAGGGGGCCTGCCTTTTTACAAGGAGGTTCCATCTCCCTGCTACCGCTGGTTCCTGCTGCTAGACAGCTCCAGTTTTGGATTGATCTCATTGGAAGGAGGGATTCACTTCCTGCATCCCCTTTGGCAGCGCCACTTTATTCCGACTTCTCAAAACACCCCCATGGGGTACGCACTCTCTGGGGAACAGCTGGCCAGCAGCTGCTAGATGCTTTGAAGACGGTGTGGGCTTGCCTGGGCTCTGCTTCTCTGCTACCAACATCCCCCCTTGCTGAAAAAACAGCTCCCTGCTCCCTTTTCCTCTCAAAGGGATTTGTCAGCCCTGCAAAGATAAGCCCAGAGTCCAAAGCAACTGATGCCTGCTTTGCCTGACAACATCAGTGGAGGATCTGGCTGTGTATGTAATCATTTTTTTTCCTTCCCTCCCACAATAATGAGCATCTTTCTTGTCCTCCTTCCCTCCGACAGCGCTGAGGAGTGCAAACAAGTTTGCTGGGCTCTGAGGGACTTTACAAGACTCTTCCGGTAGCTGGGGCCTCTTTCGTTCTGCCTGTCCCAGGTGAGCAACCGATATCTCCCCTTTCCTGCTCGGGCAGTGTGTGCCCAAAAGCATTCAGTGCTCAGAGAAGTTGGCTCTTAGTAGTGGGTTTGATCAGTGATTCTCAACCTCAGCAATTTTAAGATGGGTGGACTTCAACTCCCAGAATTCCCCAGCCAGCTAAGCTCAGGAGCTAAGCTGGCTGGGGAATTCTGGGAGTTGAAGTCCACCCATCTTAAAATTGCTGAGGTTGAATCTCTCCCCACTCCTGAGGGACAGTTGACTCTGGCCTGGCATGGCAAAATGTTGCCACCCAATTGTAATTTATTGTGCAAAGCAGGGAGGAAATCATTAATTACGTGACTGGGAACTGATTAAGTGAATGAATGAATGTAGTTTAATCACACAGAGATGCTTCAGCCTGCATGGAAAATGTTCCCGGGTTAAAGAAAATTTTCAGGGCAACCTTTTGGGGCTTCTCAGGTCCTTCCAGCACATCTCTCATTTATTTCAGCAAGCCTTGGGTGACATTCTTCTCCCGGCGGAGCGTGCCCTTGATCTCTAGCTTGATCTCTTTACAGTGAGATGGGCGGTGCATGAATTTAATAAATAAATAACAAATAACTCTCCCAAAGGGCTAAATGAATTAATGAGGCACGCTAAAACACTCCGTTTGGAACAACCAAGGGTGGCCCTTGTGGACATCCCACGTAAAAATCTCTTCCGGCAACTACGAGATGCCTTGCAGCCCCACTGGGAACAGAATTCTCAGAAATTGCAGCCATCTCAGGGTCTCCCAGTGAGACTGCAGGAGACCCATTTTTGCCTCGTGTCCCCCCTTCCCCAGGAATGTCTTATTTTCAGAAGAGGAAATAAAACAGCCAAGACGGTGAACCACAGCCAGCAAACTTCACTGCGGCCGAAGGCTCCGACTCGCTCCGGTGTGTCCTGCCAATCCAGAAGAGACGCTTTGCTGCAAGAACGAGTCGGTGAAGTTCCTGTTTGTGAGTGAGAAAGAGAAAGGCAGAAAAGGGGGGGGGGTCCGAGCGCCACTTACCTGCGACTGTCGAGGGCTGCTGCGTTGTGGGGGGAGACGGGAGACGAGCTTTCCGGATGGACTTGCTTTGAAAAAGAGAAAACAAAAAGGAAAAGAATAATAATAAGTTTTTTAAAAAATCTGCAAAAATACGAAACAATAAAAAGCTAATTTGCTTGGCAGCAAGATTTAAAAAGGGGGGAGAAGTGAAAAGTTAAAAAAAATTTCTGTGAAATGAAAATAAATTTTACTTAAAGATCCATGGGGATTAAAAATCTATCCACCCACACCAGGAGTCTGCCTTGCAGGGTTGGCCATGAGAATTTCGCCTTTTGTTTGGGGCAAGTTCACTTTCCGGGGTGATAGCAGCTCAACCTCCCCTCGAGGCCCCGAAGGGAAGATTGCTGGAAGCCGGGAGCTGCGGTGGAGCCCCGCCCCGTGCCTGGGTGGGCGGGATGCGGCCATGGCTCTTCCCCTTCCCATCCACAGGAAAGAAGGGAAGGTCCTGCGGCCTCTCCGAGCCCATCAATGTGCTGGCTTATTTCGATAAACTGTTACTTTATTTTATATATATATATAGATATATAGATATTTATATATATATATATACACACACACACATATTCATTCATTCATTCATTCTTTAAGCTGATGTTTTTTTTCTGAGAATTTGGTTTAAATAAACCTGTTTGGGAATTTTTTTACTGTGGGAGGGAGGGGTTCTGGAGAGGATCGGGGCAGGCAGATCGTTTTGTGAAAGCAACCCAGCGACAGGGCCGGATGCCAACGCGAAGGCAGGAGGGAGGGCCGTTCCATCGGGCGGGGCAGCCCTCTTGAGAACAAGGGGGGAAAAAAACACAAAAAGAAATAAAAAACAGACAAAACAGTTGAACGGTAGTGGTCTCCGGAGCCTTTTTGTCATAGTCTTGTGGAGGATCAGCATCCCTATTGTGAAAAGGTAAGATATGTCAGCGAGTGTCTCTTCCAGACCGTCTCCACAAGTTTTGTGTGAATGGTGCCAGTTTTGGACTGAGGCCTGCCTTTCCCTCTGTTGCTTTTGAATTCAGTCTTTGCTTTACTCCACAGTTGGTCTTTGCTGTGTAAAGTAGCAGCTAACATGGCACCTTGGAAAAGCAATCACGGCTTAGTTGTACAAGGAACTTCCAACTGCGGATTTCTTGCTGAGCCTTGACTGGAAGCATGTTTTATAGCTAAGCTATAAAACTTTGGCAGTGTAGCCTGTAAAGTCTAATACAGGTAGTCCTCGCTTAACAACCATTTGTTTAGTGACAGTTCAGACTTACGGCGGTGCTGAAAAAAACTGACTTCCAACTGGTCCTCACACTTATGGCCATCGCACCATCTCTGCAGTCACAATTTGGGTGCTTTGTAACTGGTTCACATTTATGACCATCACAGCATCCCGTGGTCACGTGATCGCCATTTTCATTCTTTCCAGCTGGCTTTTGGCAAGCAAAATCAACAAGGAACCACATGGTTTGCTTAATGCCCACTGTGATTTGCCTAACAGCTGCCACAAAAAAGGTCATAAAATTGGGTTGGATTCGCTTAATGACCACTTAGCAACTGAAATTCCAGTCCCAGTTGTGGTCATTAAGCAAGGACTACCTGTAAACAGTCATTTTAACCAGAGAGCATTAGTGAGGTCAGAAATACAGTTTGCTGGGAAATAGAGAAAGATGAGAATTTAGCCACCTCTGAAATGTTTTCTGGGCAGGGAACCTTATTCATTTATTTGGAAAACTATCAGCTGAAAGAGAACTTATGCTCATCTGATAGAAACTGTTTGTGGATCTCTGCAGGTACTGAAAAGCACGGCTGGTGCCAAGTTTAAATGACAGATATGTATGCTTTGTCCCATCTACCCCAATCCATAAAAAATCCTCGGTGTGCTCCAGGGAAGCACACACACATTGACAGAAATATTCCTGGTGAAGAACAAATGGAGCCGTCCAACATTATTTGCTTTGGCTGTTATTGCTCAGCCATCACCCGCCCCAAGCTGGAAATCTGGGCTGGCATTTTTATTCCGCTTCATTCTCCAGCTCGGAGGAAGACCACATTCCTGCAACCATTTGCCCAGAAGGAAAACCTGCCGTTTTCTTGGTTCTCCACCAATTGTGTCTTTTACTTCCCTGGGCAAAGGGAGTTTCTGCTGTATAATCCACCCCCACTCCCCAAATGGGAGAGGCTGCTTGGGGCTGGAGACTCACTTGCCATACTAGGCATAATACCATTTGTTTTGCGGGGGGTGGGGGGATTCAGAGAACGTTGTGTGAAAGGCAGTCTTTTAGGGCAGTAAACAGCAGACGGCTGCGGTTGGCTTACTCGAATCGTGTGAATAGGTTTGTGTGGTTCATGATTTCCTGGCCTGCATGCCCCACCCAACTCTCTCACAATCTCAAGGGTAGCATTAAGAAAATGATGGCAGACAAACCAGGAATTGGCCCAATAAGCCATGGTGGTTTTGCACACCTGCAAGATTGGCCCAGACTCATTTCGTAAACCATGCTGAAAACAAATCATGGCTTAGAGTGATGGCTGCAGCCTCCATTTTTGAAACTCGCCATCAAAGCAACTTGGGATGGACTGAGCCAGTTGGATTGGCCCATCCCTGGAGTTCTGGCATTTCCTGGCTGAAGGCCTAGATCCTCTTCTGTGCCAGCCTGGGAACCCTGAGGGACTTAAGTTTGCAGACTGTGACGTTGGGTAGCTGGCACATTTGTGGCCAGTCCCACATGTGTGTGAAACAAGGGGTCAAAAGAGTTAAGATGGTGGTTTCATTGTACAGTCTTCACTTTCTTGCTGCCCCCACAGATACCCCTGGCACCCAGTGCCAAATGTGGCCCCTTTTAAGTAGCAAACTAGTAGGCACCAGAGAGAATATTTCACAAGCAAGATCCCAGCAGAATCCATGCCAACCGACCCTTCGGTGCCAGCCAACACCATCTTTGCAGGGGCCATGAATGCAGAGCTCTCCCCCCCCCGCCCCCAAGCTGGGTCATCCATCTATTCTTGCTCTCCTGGGTTTCTGAATGACAAGGCAGCCAGGAATCTGCTCAAGAATCCCTCTGAGATCAGTGGCCCAGTTCTCAAACACCACTCGCACAGACGAAGGAATCAGCCTTCAACATGCAGTTCCATATTTGAAATGATCTACTGGATCAAGCTTTTTATTCAAACATTAAATTTAATTGGCTAAGACACAGGCCCCAGAGTTACTTGGGGATTTTGGGCTCTTCTACTCATTCCCATTTCCTTCCAAACTAACGGGGGACCTGGGAGGCAGAAGAAGAAGAGAGGGTGGGGCTCAAATGAACTTTCTGGCCTCAGCCCAAGACACATGAATCCAGCTCCAGGGCTTAATCTAGAAGCCATAGCTTAGTGCCCGCAGTGATTTACCCTGCCAGAATTACCATCACACGGAGTAAAACTACAATCTGCTCAGTTAGAAAAGGGCTGCCAGATGAACATGCCTCTCCTACAGTACAATATCCAGTAGAGCGGTGTTTCTCAACCTTGGCAATTGTAAGATATGTGGGCTTCAACTCCCAGAATTCCCCACCCAGCAAAGTGCCAAGGTTGAGAAACACTGGAGTAGGGTATTCTAACCACCATGCCAACTAGACACTCAACCTTGCTTTTAAAATAGAAAGAGGGACCTTTAGGAAAGTACGTGCTTGAGTTCAAGAATGGGGGTGGGTGGAGAGAAAGCAGTCCTTGGAACACCTTTTAGGATGTGGCCGAGTTCTCTGAAAACTCTAATGCAGCCATTGCCCTGAAGGAAGAGTCCTGGTGTTTAGCAGCTTCCTCAGTCCTGGGATTTATTATTTTTTAAAGCTTTTTTTATCCCCCTTTATTATTTTTATAAATAACTCAAGGCAGCAAACATACCTAATACTCCTTCCTCCTCCTATTTTCCCCACAACAACAACCCTGTGAGGTGAGCTGGGTTGAGAGAGAGGGACCAGCCCAAAGTCTCCCAGCCACCTTTCATGCTTCTCTGCTTGTCAAAGTTTGGCACAGCCTTCCCAGGCCTCTGCGCCAACTTCTCTTCCTGATCCATCTGTCCCTTGTAAGGGCTGAGAATGTTCCCTTAACATTTGGGTCATTAAGGCATCTGCATTTCTTCCTCGCTGGAACTGATGGGGGGTCAGAAGAGGCGGTCCTCATACAGGCCACAAGATTTTGGTGCCCCAGGCCCCAGGCAGCAATGCAGCAGCAACCCAAAATCTGGATCCAGTTCTCCGGATCTTGGGTGGTAGTTCTTGCGAGAGGCAGCCCGGTTTTTCCAAACAAGGCACGTCCGGTTCAGAGTTCAAGGCTTCTCCACTTGTTGGCAACCCCCCAAAGACGCATCCCAGCTTCTGTCCTCAAGCCCTGGCATCCACGCCGCAGGAAATGCCTGGCTAGCACGCCTCCTACGAGCATCCTTTGGGGTCCCCATGAGCGTCCCCATGAGCTTCCCCAAGACGTGCTCTGGATTTCATAAAACCATCAGAAGGAGTTGCTGTAGGCACGAGCTGAGCCAGGTTTTGCCAGGAGCCCCTCCCCAGCCCCCTCCCACGGGAACGGCTCAGTGGGGCTGATTTTGGATGGGCCCGGTTGGACATTGCAGTGCACAAAGGGGTGGTGCCGTGAAAATCCCACCAGACGGGGTGGGGCGGGGATGGCATCTCACTGCTGCATGCTGCTGCTGGTCTGCATCTCCCAGCTGCTGGGCCCTACTGCCTCCAGGTGGGGCACCTGCATGCTTTGCTGCGTTTGCCAGAGCTGGTGCAGTTCTTTGAATTGCAGGACCATCTTGTCTTTGAGGTCCGGGTGGGAGATCTGCAGGCGGACGCTGTCGGCCGACCAGGACAGCTCTCCAGAGAACATTTCCAACAGGAGCCGAGCAGCCACTGGTACCACCTGCGTGAGATGGGAGGAGAAGAATTCTCAGTTGTAGCTTAGAGCAGCGTGCCTCAACCGCAGCTGCTTTAAGACAGGTGGACTTCAACTCCCAGAATTCCCCAGCCAGCACTTTAAGCACAGGGAATTCTGGGAGTTAAAGTCCACCTGTCTTAAAGTTGCCAAGTCTGAAAAACACTATAGCCTTCTGATGGCCCAAGGGGACAGCTGCACCCCGAAGTTGCCGGATTGTGTGAACTGGGCCATGCAGCGGTGCTCAAGAGTTACACACCTGGACTCAGGAGTCTGCTAGCACCTTTTCAGACTAGCACATTTGATGAAAAGGCACCAGCCTTTGTGAACCACAGCTCACTTCATCAGTCGCTGTTTACTAAAATGGGTTAATCTGAAAATGTGACCCTAGATTCCTGACTTTGGCTAATGCAGCTCTCTTCCCACAATACACCCACCTGGACCATGATCAGTTTTTTCTCTTTCGGTTTCTGGTCCGGCCACTCTTCTCCAAAACAGAAGAAGATCTCGTAGGGAGGAGGGGTGGTGGTCTGGCCTTTCTGAAACATGATGAGTCCTACAGGCAGGGAAAGAGATGTGTTTCAGCGAGAGGGACAAAGCCCCATCTGACGTTACCCAGGAGGCAGCAGAGGCCATGGGAAAGCAGAAAGCAAATTCTGAAAGAGCTTCTAGCCGGCAAAGCTGTTTGGTGGGGAAGCCAATGATCCAATCAAGCAGACAGCACTTCTGGGCTGGATGCATTCAAGGGGAGGCTAAAATTGGGTTTCTGCATTGGAGGAAAGCGGGGGCTCTCCAAACCTCTAGAAGACTGAACGGCAGGGATAAAATACTCAGTGGTTCTCTTGGGCAGGGAGGAACGCAGGATTTAGAAGTTGAGGAAACCTGGAAACTGCAACTGGGGGACTGGCTAAGATGCATTTGATTATCCCCAAGTTCAGAGAAGCAGCAGGTCCAATGAAGGAGCAGAGTAGCACGGCCTCCGATGACAGCCTTTCCTGCCAAGGTTTCCATTTGTTGGAGCCACCTGTGGAGCCAAGCCATCTCTAGCTTATAGAGTAAGTTAGGAGCAAGTCAAAGGGCCCTGTAGATGATCATCAGCTCTGTGATTCACCAAGCAACTCAAGAAAACTCCTTTCTCAACCTTGGCACCTTGAAGGTATGTGGACTTCAACTCCCAGAATTCTGGGAGTTGAAGTCCATACACCTTCAAGTCGCCAAGGTTGAGAAACACGGCTTTACACTGTCTATGATAAATCCATAACAAACATAACTCAATATTTATATTGAGTTATGTTTGTTATGCATTTGTCATAGACACTGTAAAGCCGTGTTTCTCAACCTTGGCGACTAATAATGAAGTCTGTTGCAATTCTGATGGTGCTGGCCCTAATTCTTGGAAGCCACCTTGGGCGTCGAATCAGCAGACCATCCATCCATCCATCCATCCCTTTCTGTAGAGATCTGCATATTCTATAGCCAGAATATGTTCCCTCTTGGGCTAAGGCTCTAACGAGACATTATACAACTGCCTTGAAATCAAAATGCATGGGAACCCAAAGCCAACGTTTTTCCCTTCTCAAGGAAGGCACTTGACAACCCTTCTGTGCTCAGCTGTCTGTCTCCCTCCCAGTTGTCTCCCGTGGGGGTGAAGCTACAAAGCCCATCCTCTCCCTCCTCCTCCTCCCAGAGGCACCCACCCCCACCAAGGGCCCAGCCGTGGCCCCTCCTCACCGTTGAGGAAGCTCTCCAGGCTGAAGAGCTTGACCTTCTTCTCTCGCTCAATGGAATTGGGGCCAGCCAGCTCTCCGGCACAGGGGCCAGTCCAGAACACCTTGCACTGGCACAGCCGGATGGCGTAGATGTCCTGCCCCTGCAGCTCCAGGATGAGGCCCCGGTCCAGGACGTCCAGCAGCTGGTGGGTGTAGTAGCGCTGCTTCTCGTTGGGCACGGCCTCGGCGCTGGGGAAGCGGACCTGCTCCAGGGTCACCGGCCCAAAGAGCTCCACCTGCTCCTGCGTGGGCTCCAGGTGGCTGTGGAAGAGGCGGCAGCCATGCGGGTTGCTGATGGTCAGGGCCCCCACCGGGCGGCCGCGGTACTGGAACTTGATCTCCAGGTCGGTCACTGGAGGAGAAGCAGATGCAGATGCCAAGGAGGGCCAAGGGTGAACGGGGCCTTAGTGGGATGGGCACGGACGGGCACTCAGGGAGATCCTCAGGGCAAAGGCCCAAAGCCTTCCAGGCAGTCCGCAGGGTATGGTCAAAAAAGTCAAGGTGGCCACCACAGTGCAGCTGGAGCTCAGCCTGTGTGTATATCATGCTTAAAAACAGGCTTTCAGCTGCATTGTTGTGACCACCATCTTGACTTTTCTGACCATGCCCTGCAAACCCCCCTGCGGTAAGGCCGTTCACATAAAGCCCTTTGAAAACATGACCCAGGCTTCCGAAATGCTTCCTCCTGTTTTTTTTTTAAACCCTTTATTGATTTTTTTTAACATATAAGTAAAAACCAAAAGGAAAACTAAACCTACAAAACCTACAAAAAAAGGAAAACTAAAAAGGTGTGAAAATACAAAGAAAACTACCACAGAGTGGCTTCTGACTTTCCTACAGCAAAAACAAACGTAAATTGATACCAGTTCTTACTCCTGATTAAACTAAACTGTTCTTCTCCAGGTAACAACTCACACAATGCCTGAACTGCAGATTTCTTTCTGTGGAGTTTCTCCTCCTTGACAATTCACCGAATGGGAAACGCCTTCCTCTTTAGGTAGACATTTGCTTTACTGAACATGTAACATTTTTTTCCCGGAGAATATTTCCACTTCTCTGCCCTGCTTGTTTTTATTATATTGTGCTATTTTTAGAGGGTATGGCATTTTTTGGGTGGATTTGAATTGTCCAAAAGAGCAGAACGTTCAGGTTTTTTCTACCAGCGTGGCCATGCAGGGTTTTGGGCACTTGTGGGCTCACACACAACTCCCGTCAGCACCTTTTGAAGGCAGCTTCAGAGGCCTGCTGATCTGGGAAAAGACACAGCCGCTTTCAGACGTTGCTGACACAGGCTACGTGTCCTTGCAACATCCTTGGAATCCCAAATGCTGCAATGCCCTAAAAACTAAAGAATCGGTCTTAACAGGAGTGGTGTTATGACAACCAAACAGAGCGATTGACAAACAAACCAAGCTGCATATCAAGAAGCAATGGGAACTTTGTTGCAACTGCCCAAAGCCTGGGTTCACACAACACGCTAAACCCCAATTCCTGAATTACCCGTTTTCTGGGTCTTCACAGCACATTAAACCAGCAACTAACCAAGCTTGACTTACAGGACATGCTAAACCACAAAAAGGAACTGAGGTTAATGCTAGCCAACATTGGCATTCTGTGCCAATGCGGCTGCTAGATCTTTAGCTGCCCTGATGTACTGTGTCATGTGAACCCAGCCAAGAGGGGACCCCACTTTCCTCTCGCACCCCTACCCCACTCCTATGGCGCATCCCCAAGACAGTGAAGAAACTTACGTGGCAGCATGTGGGGGCTGATCAATAAATTCGGGATGAACTGCTCAATGGGTGCTCCAGGGCAGCCCCCCTCGGATAGGGGCTCCAGGTTTCCTGGCATGGCCATGCCCTCAGGGACCAGCGGCATCTGGCCCCCGGATTTGGCAAAGTTGGGTGCCGGGCGCTCCACTCCAACCACAAAGGCCCCCACGGGAGCTGGCGCAGGGGGTATGGGCCCCACCTCCGGGTGTGCCAAGTGGGAGAAAGCCCCATTGCCACATGGGTTGGGGTAGACGGTCTCTTCCTTCAGCCACGGATAGGGCGGCAGGGGCTCTGCAGCATGCGATGGATCTGCAACAAGGGAATCGGATATGGTGGGAAGCGATCTGAGAACCTCGGTCAAGACGGAAGAATTGCAAGAGCATCGTTTCCATGCCATGAGGTGGGATCGAGGGCTGCTCTTCCCACTTTTCAGACCATTCCAAATTCAAGATGTCGTGTAAAAAACATACACAACCGTGACTGCAGATAAGCGTGCTTTGCTGCGCGCCGCTGCAGGCCGTGGGCCAGGAAAGGTTATGAAAATAGACATCGCCTGCCTTGCCTGCTGCCCTCTCTCAGCCTCTCCGCAAACGGAGGCAGCGACATATTCAGAACTTTCTGATCAGTTCTGTAGCCAGCTGTGGCTTTACCAATTGGGGGCTTTGTCCCGTGGCTGATCCCCTCTCCTCTCTCCCTGTTCTTTGTGTGGCAGTCAGAACCAGGGTCAGCGCTCCTAAAAACCCCATTGGGAGAGGCAGTGGATTATGCAAAGATGCCGGTCAGATCACCACTGGCCAAGCCAAGAGGCTCCTCATGTCCTCACCACTGGGGCCCCCAATGAAACAGAGAGGGGGGAGCCTTTGAAATCTGATGATGCAAGAGAAGGTCTCCCCCCACTCCATTTTTCAACCCGGCCTGGTATGGCACGGTGGAGGCTGCTGCTGCTGCTGCTGCTGGTAATGCAGAGTTATTCAATGCCTGCAGGGAATTCAGACAGGCAAGGCCAGCAGGATGGGGACAAGATGGGGGCCTGCAGGGCTGCAGAAACATCAAAAACCAGAGAAACAAAAGGAACGAGGTCAAGCGTAGCTTTGAAAACTTACAAACAGCTGCAGAGGGATGGCGGGGAAGCTGGGGTGAGTGGGGAGTGGATATCTAGAGCTGGAGCCCTAGACCAGCCTTCTGCAAGGGAGTGATCCAGAAACAGCATAATTGGGTTTACACCTAACCCTAAACCAGGTTAACGAAGCATGTGATACGCTCTGTGATACTGGAAGCAAGAAATCCAATTATGGTTTGGCCTGTGGATTCACGCAACTGGTCAGGCTGTGAATTTCCCACATATTACTCAGTTCCCACTTAGCGTAGCCAGCTAAGCCTGTTGTGTGAACTCAGCCACTGAGTTGCAGGGTTGTAGCTATAATCCTCAGCTCAGCTACATTCATAGAGTTGAACCCAACCAACGTCCCATGGGTCTGACTGGGAAAATCTCAAGCGTATTCTTCTGTAGGTAACAGGAGATAGAGGGCCATCTATTTCCTTTGCATTCTTCTTTTGAGAGAAGTTGGAGCCCCTTCCAAACAGGAAGGATTGGGAACAATTGTGTCCTGTCCATCCCTCCAGTCTTGCCCCAGCTTCCTCTTCTGGGCATTTCAACACCCACCTGCAATCCTCAGGGTGGGCATCATCTTCTGAAGCTGCAATCAAAAGAAGCAAAATTAGTAACAGGAAGCTGAAGAAGTCCCATGTGAAGAGGCTGCCAAGTCAGAGAAGCAATGCTCCTGGCCTAGAGAGGGGCTGAAGGCAGAGCAAAGCCAGCTGTGCGTCTTCCCTAATTCTTACCCATGGACTGGAGCATCCATGCGCAAGGCAGTCTACCTTGGTAAGAGAGGAAGCCATGGGGGGCGGGGCACGGCTGCAAATGGGAAGCCAGAGTGAAAAGATGTGAACTCTGGGGGTGAGAGTTCTATGTTCTGCTATATCCATTTGCCAGTTTAGAAATGTAGTAATAAAACCAAAAAAACAGATCCAAGGTTAGAGCTAGACCCAGGTTGCATGAAGGTTGGGTGCGGCAACATACAGAAACTCTAAGCTCGGTGGCTGGAAGGTGGTTTCAGCTACAGCTGTGCAGAAAACAGAATTCTGTGGTTTGCAGGGTGCTAAATACAGAGGAATTGAGATGCAGAAAAATAAAGGGGATTCTCTTCTCGTGGGACATCTGCCTACCCCAGAAGATCCCGCCAGCACGGTTCATAGACACCAGTCTAAGCTTTCATGCGGTTTTTCCCCACGGAGGACAAGAAATCCCCCGCCCCCCTTCAAAGAAGGCCAGGAAGCCGCCAAATCTCACCTCCTCCTCCTCTTCACATCCCACTGTGGGCTCGTCTCCAGCAAAGCTCTCTGAAGATCAAAAGCGGATGGTTACTGAGGGTGCCTCAAAGTT
Source organism: Candoia aspera (assembly GCF_035149785.1). Taxonomy (NCBI): domain Eukaryota; kingdom Metazoa; phylum Chordata; class Lepidosauria; order Squamata; family Candoiidae; genus Candoia; species Candoia aspera. The sequence goes on along the minus strand of NC_086159.1, from coordinate 8,801,586 downwards.
GTGCTTTCCCTCCCACGATTTTCAATTGTTGTAAGGGTAGCAGAGGCATGGGGCCAAGGGCCCCACTGAGACATTACGGAAAAGGATTCCCTACTCTGTTTCCCTTCCTCCCTCCCCTCCCCACATCACCAGCCAGCAAGAGGATATGCACCAATCGCAGTCTTGAATGAGGAATCGGGTGGATTAACTGATAGGGGTTTAGCCCTCTGGCACAACTCACTCCTCTGGGCAAGTGTTTTGCATGGGAGAGTTGAAAATGAATCCAGCAAAATGGCACAGAGAGAAAGGCAGAGAGAAAAATTGCCCCCTCCCCATGATCAGCTGTTATGCAGTCCCCTTTGGAACGTGGATTTAGTACTTTCTTCTCAGAAAGAGCCCAAATAACAGAGGGAGATCCAACCTGGAAGCCAGGAGGAATTCTCTGACAGTGAGAACTGTTGAGTAGTGGAACAGCTGGCCTCCCGGAGTGGTGGGTGCTCCATCGCTGGAGGTTTTCAAGAAAAGAGTGGACCGCCATTGGTCTGAGATGGTATGAGGACTCCTGCCTTGGGCTTAGGCAGGGGGTTGGACTAGAGGACCTCCCAGGTCCCTTCCAACTCTAGGATTCTATGAGTCAATAGTAAGGCTCCTTTTGAATATGGGTTTAGCACTCTTTCAAAAGAACCCTAAACCCGTATTCAAAAGGAGCCCATGTGACTGGACTGCCTTTCTCTGCCAGCTGACCTTGCAGTTCTGCCCATCACCCCCACTGGACAGCTGCTATTCAGTCTGGCAACTCTTTCCAAGCTGAGCCTGAAATCCTACTGGACACAAGGCAAGGGTCTGGTTGGAAAGACCAGGGCTTGCCTGCTGCCCAAGCCAGAACGGTCCCAAAAAGCAGTGTGCAGGGTCCAGAGGGTATGCCCGCATCGGCCTAAAGGAGCCAACGATGCCAGGCTGGTCCTTCCCCTCCTGGGTTACCCGCCTGTCCCGTTGACAAAAAGCTGCTTGGCTTTAAATCCAGAGAAGGAAGAACTCTACTGTAGAAAGCAGCCTAAGAGTGAGATGGAGGCTTGGGAGGGATTCGTGATGCAAACGTTTTTTCTATTTTCATTTGTGAAACACCGGAGGGGATGGGAGAGGCCGAGCAGTCAGGTAGGATAATCCATGCTTTTTCAGAGAGGTTGGATAAATCTTTTTTTTTTAATGATGATCTGAAGGAGGTACAAGAATGCCCTTGGTACGTCCTTAACCCATCAGGATTTGCAGGTTTTATAGCACTTCCAGAACCTGCCAAACCTGTCTGAGCAGAGTCAATAATGAGGCGACAGATAGAGAGAGAGAGAGACCATGGATTCCATGCAGGAATCTCTGCAACAAGACAGCTGCCACTGCCTTTGGGGTGAGTGGGTGGAAGGGACCTCTGCAGTGGGGCAACGTAGGAGCAAGGGGCTCCCAGGTGGCTTCACCGGTCGGGGCACGAAGCAGCAGGGGAAAGCGGGGTGGAACGTAATGGCAAGACCAGCCGGTACCTCCGTTGGACTGGGGTGCATCGCAGACCTCATAAATCTTGTAGGGTCGCATGGGCGTGTCCTTGGTCCCATCGTAGATCAGGCTGAACTCACGGCTTTTGTTCAAGGCGCAGCGCAGGTTGGCCTTCCACTTGGCCGGATCCGGCTCATCCACGCCCTCGTTGTATTTGCCCGTTTCTTTGGCCCAGGCCTGCCCGCCAAGAAAGAAAAGCACATAAACCAATATTGCTTATTTTGAAAACGGCCAACTGGGCAGGGATGTCCACAGGGTCAAAAAAGTCAAGATGGCAGCCTTGACAGACGCTCAGCCAGCATGTGCATCACACATAAAAAACAGAGCTTGGATCGCACCATCGTGGCCGCCATCTTGGCTCTTTGGACCATGCCCTGCAGAGACCCCTGCACCTAGGCCACCTTTTCCAGCCATCGGGCTTCTGTCGAGGGCTGGCAGTAGGAAGAAAAGACTGAAAGGTTGGAAATAATCAGGGCACGTGAAGTCTGTAATCGCAGGAAAGCATTAAACAAGGTCCAAAGAGGGGCTTCGGAAGCGCCCTGCTGAAAGCGCCTCGGTTCCCTCCTTCGGCACTGCACGCGAACCAAAAGCACTTTGCTGTTCTTCTTGCCAACTGAAACTAGCCAATTTCCTTTCCATGAGAAGGAAACAGAACCAGGGCGCAGGAGAATGATAAACAGGAGCTTGTGCAAGGATTCCAGAGCAAGCATCCTGGATGGAAGGATGCTGAGCTTCCCTTTCGTTAAGGGCACGCCCACCCCCACCTCTCTGGGTCATTGGCCCCACCGTCAAACTCCTTAGAGTGTTAGGAAGTTTTTCCTTCCCTTAGAAGTTTTTCCTTAGAGGGTCATTGGCCCCACCGTCAAACTCCTTAGAGTGTTAGGAAGTTTTTCCTTCCCTTAGAAGTTTTTCCTTAGAGGGTCATTGGTCCCACCGTCAAACTCCTTAGAGTGTTAGGAAGTTTTTCCTTCCCTTAGAAGTTTTTCCTTAGAGGGTCATTGGTCCCACCGTCAAACTCCTTAGAGTGTTAGGAAGTTTTTCCTTCCCTTAGAAGTTTTTCCTTAGAGGGTCATTGGTCCCACCGTCAAACTCCTTAGAGTGTTAGGAAGTTTTTCCTTCCCTTAGAAGTTTTTCCTTAGAGGGTCATTGGCCCCACCGTCAAACTCCTTAGAGTGTTAGGAAGTTTTTCCTTCCCTTAGAAGTTTTTCCTTAGAGGGTCATTGGCCCCACCGTCAAACTCCTTAGAGTGTTAGGAAGTTTTTCCTTCCCTTAGAAGTTTTTCCTTAGAGGGTCATTGGTCCCACCGTCAAACTCCTTAGAGTGTTAGGAAGTTTTTCCTTCCCTTAGAAGTTTTTCCTTAGAGGGTCATTGGTCCCACCGTCAAACTCCTTAGAGTGTTAGGAAGTTTTTCCTTCCCTTAGAAGTTTTTCCTTAGAGGGTCATTGGCCCCACCGTCAAACTCCTTAGAGTGTTAGGAAGTTTTTCCTTCCCTTAGAAGTTTTTCCTTAGAGGGTCATTGGTCCCACCGTCAAACTCCTTAGAGTGTTAGGAAGTTTTTCCTTCCCTTAGAAGTTTTTCCTTAGAGGGTCATTGGTCCCACCGTCAAACTCCTTAGAGTGTTAGGAAGTTTTTCCTTCCCTTAGAAGTTTTTCCTTAGAGGGTCATTGGTCCCACCGTCAAACTCCTTAGAGTGTTAGGAAGTTTTTCCTTCCCTTAGAAGTTTTTCCTTAGAGGGTCATTGGTCCCACCGTCAAACTCCTTAGAGTGTTAGGAAGTTTTTCCTTCCCTTAGAAGTTTTTCCTTAGAGGGTCATTGGTCCCACCGTCAAACTCCTTAGAGTGTTAGGAAGTTTTTCCTTCCCTTAGAAGTTTTTCCTTAGAGGGTCATTGGCCCCACCGTCAAACTCCTTAGAGTGTTAGGAAGTTTTTCCTTCCCTTAGAAGTTTTTCCTTAGAGGGTCATTGGCCCCACCGTCAAACTCCTTAGAGTGTTAGGAAGTTTTTCCTTCCCTTAGAAGTTTTTCCTTAGAGGGTCATTGGCCCCACCGTCAAACTCCTTAGAGTGTTAGGAAGTTTTTCCTTCCCTTAGAAGTTTTTCCTTAGAGGGTCATTGGCCCCACCGTCAAACTCCTTAGAGTGTTAGGAAGTTTTTCCTTCCCTTAGAAGTTTTTCCTTAGAGGGTCATTGGTCCCACTGTCAAACTCCTTAGAGTGTTAGGAAGTTTTTCCTTCCCTTAGAAGTTTTTCCTTAGAGGGTCATTGGTCCCACTGTCAAACTCCTTAGAGTGTTAGGAAGTTTTTCCTTCCCTTAGAAGTTTTTCCTTAGAGCTGGCTGTGGAATTCTGGGAGTTGAAGTCCACCCATCTTAAAGCGGCCAAGGTTGAGAAACACTGCTCTAGAGGAGGGCTTCTCCGTTAAGGACCTCTAGCTGTTAAGATGTGCAGGCGAGCTCTTTTTGAAGGAGGTGCCTCCTGGTATGTTCTGGTTTGGTTTTATGTGGTCACTCTGGTCCCAATTGTGGTTGTTAAGCGAGGACTACCTGTACTGGTATCTGTGGCTCTGAATAAAGCCAGCAGAGGCAAGAGAATGTAAGGGGCAACTGGGTCGATTGTGGTAAGCACAGGTCGTGACGCGGCTCGATGGCAAGGAGGGGGATCTGGTCCTGCATCTGGGCTTGTTTGCTGCAGAGCGAAGACCTTGGCCAGGGGCACGTGCTCCCTGCCCTGCTGTGGGGCTGGTCCTGCTGCTTGGGGCCGAGCTCCTTACAGCACTCCAGGCCCTGCAGAGAACCAGGACAGCATTTGGGTCGGGGATCCCAACAGAGGATTCTGAGTGTGCCAGGTGGGGTAGCAAGGGCATCTGGTTTCTTTATCCTGATGCTCTGCTACTAGGGTTCCACCCACAGGACATTCAACCTCAGCAACTCTCTTCCCAGGCTAGCCCCAACCCCAAAGTCGCACCCAGGCAGACTGGACCCCCAGCCGCCTCCTCTTCCCCGGGGTCACCTTGAAGATGGTGTTCTCGTCATCCTGGCAGGGGATGTGCCGTGTGGCGTGGCGCCAGGGGATGCAAAACTGCTTCTGCTCAGCATCCACCCAGCTCAGACCTGGGTACTGGCTGCTGTTCACCTGGGCCACCAGCCAGGGCTTCAGGCGGATGCGCCGAGGATGGGGATTCATGGTCTCGCCCCGTTGAAGGACCGGACCTGCAAAGAGGAGCAAAGAAGAAATCAGATGCCATAAAGCCACAACAGAAAGCTGGAGCCAGCAGGCACAGTCAGATGAAGACAGAACACCCAGATCCAGTTGTTCCCAGGATCTAGCTGTCAGGCCCAGCACCTGGGCACTAGAGGAGTTGAATTGCAAGCCCACTCCAAAATCTTTGGATGTGCAGAGCTCTACAAAATTATCAGACTTAATGTACAGGTAGTCCTTGCTTAATGACCACAACTGGGACTGGCATTTTGGTCGCTAAGTGATGCGGTCATTAAGTGAATCCAATCCGATTTCACAAGTTTTGCAGTGGCCTTTAAGTGAATTACATGGGCGTTAAGCAAACCACGTGGTCATTAAGTGAATCATGCACTTCCCCATTGATTTCGCTTGCCGGAAGCCGTCTAGGAAGGTCGAAAATGGTGATCACGTGACTGCGAGACACTGTGACGGTTGTAAATGTGAACCGGTTGCCAAGCACCCAGATTGCGATCATGCAACCATGGGGATGCTGCAATGGATATAACTGCGAGGACAGGTTGTAAGTCAGTTTTTCAGCACCGTCATAAGTCCGAACCATCACTAAACAAATGGTCGTTAAGTGAGGACTACCTTATATGGCTGTGTTTCTCAACCTTGGCCACTTTAAGAGGTGTGGACTTAAATTCCCAGAACTTCCCAGCCAGCTAGGGAATTCTAGGAGTTGAAGTCCACCAATCTCAAAGTTGCCAAGTTTGAAATACACTGGTATCAATGAACTTTCCTTCATGGCTGGATTTGCTGGGGTCATGGGGTTAAGTCCAAATATAGCTGGAGGCCACAGGAGCATGAATGCCACAGATAGTCCTTGACTTACAACCATTCGTTTAGTGACCATTTGAAGTTACGACGGTGCTGAAAAAAGTGACTTGTGAGCAGTCCTTGCAGTTATGACCATCATGGTGTCCCTGCAGTCACATGATCAAAATTCAGGTGCTTGGCAACCGGCACGTATTTACAACAGTCGCAGCATCCTGGGGTCATGCGATCACCATTTGCATCTTTCCCAGGGTGCTTCCAACAAGCAAAGTCTGTGGGGGAAGCTGAATTCGCTTAACTGTGGTGATTTGCTTAATGACCACAGCAAAAATGGTAATAAAATCGGGTCTGACTCACTTAACAATTGCCTTGCTTAGCGATGGACGTTCCAGTCCCAATTGTGGTCATAAGTCGAGGACTACCTTTACTCTGGACTGGCACTGCAGCTGCAATCGCAACAGACCACACTGGAAGGAAATCAGAACTGGTGCAGTCACTATCTATTTCAGCCAGGGTTGTATTTTTTTTCATGCTTTATTTTCTTTTTCATGTCTTACATTTTATTTATAACTGCCCAGAGTTATAAAAACGCTGCATGCGGCAACCCAGCATTCTGGCTGGGGAATTCTGCCAGTTGAAGTCCACCGATCTCTGAGGTGCCGAGTTTCAAAAACACAGGGATAGCCCAACAGCCGGGAACACAGCTGGTCTTTTGAAAGAACAGCACAGGTGAAACCCCGGCTTTTAACTGGGCTACGAAAGAAAAAATGTGTTCCCACAGGCAGAAAGGGGAACCTTTGCTGGAGCCAAAAAGACAGGTTCAGCAACTAGGAAAAGAGCCAGTCTAGAGGTGCAGGAACGCCGCAGGGATCAGTGAAGAATGTTTAAGCTTGAAATTTAGTTACGGCAGCTACTGATACCGCAGCTAATTGCATGGAACTGGAATTTTTCCACAAGCAACTTGCTTTCTCCTTCTCACAGGTACGACTGAGGCTATGGTGTCTCCCAGAATCGTTTCAATGCACACGCACATGATGGGAACACCCCGGCAAGGAACCACCACAGGGGAAAAGATTCCAACTCAGAACAGGAGGAACCCTGGGGCAGATGTTCAAAAGAGTCCAATAAACTTATTCTTTTCTCCCTAGGAGAAAAAGCAAGTGGTGGCAGAGAGGGCCAAATGGGATTCCCCTCCAAGGGGAATCGCTCTGCTCTCTGCGACACTGACTGGACCTCATCTCAGGGTGGGGATCCCATTCTGGGCATGGAAGAATAAGATTCAAAACCACCTTGCTAGGTTAGAGAAATGGGCTGAAATTTAACAGAAGGAAATAGGACTTGATCGCAAACCAAACATGAGCCAGGAGCGTGACGTGGCTGCCAGAAAGGCAAATGCAGTTTTAGGCTACATCAGCAGAAGTCTCGTTTCCAAATCACGGAAAGGACTCAGAATTGTGGAGTTGGACAGTACCTCAGAGGTCATCTAGTCCACCCTCTGCTCAGGGCAGGATCTGCTAAAGCACTCCAGCCAGATGATCTCCAGCCTGTTTGAAGACCTCCAGTGAAAGGGAACGTTGGCTTCAAGAGGCAATTATTCTACTGGTCGGAATATCTTACCATCAGGACATTCCTCCTACCTCTAACCCAGTGTTTCTCAACCTTGGCAACTTGAAGATGGGTGGACTTCAACTCCCAGAATTCCCCAGCCAACCTCCCAGAATTCTGGGAGTTGAAGTCCACCCATCTTCAAGTTGCCAAGGTTGAGAAACACTGATCTAACCCAAATCTACTTCCCTGTAGTTCCAACCCATCTTCTGGGACAACCAAGAAGTCCACTCACTGCTCTATCTGGAATCCTTTAGATATCTGAAGACCACAATCCCCTCTTCTCCATTTCCTCTGCCTAACAGAACATCTTGGAAGCCTCCCTCTCAACTCACACATTTGTCTGTCCTTTTTAGACTGTGGTGCCTTGACCAAGAGCCTAAGGTGGGACAATGATTTCCCATGATCTGGACTCAGAAATCTGCTGTGACCCACAGTAGAATTTGCCTTTTTAGCAGCTGCAACTCATTCCACTTAGAATCATAGAAGGCATCTTGGAGGATTTCTAGTGTAGGAATCCTCAGACCATTGTGGACCTGTCCAATATTTTCTTGAATGGAGGGATACAACTTCAGGAGGGAGGCTGTTTCATAGCTCTCACAGCCTTGAAATTCCTCCTTATTTTGAGTTTGGACCTCCCTCTATAAAGCTTCCACCCATTGGATCTTGTCCTACCCGCAGGCACCACGGAGAATAACTCCCCACCCTTTGCCCTGGGGCAGCCCTTCAAGAATTGGAAGACTGCTATCATGTTTCCCTTTAGCCTTTAGGCTAAGCATTCCCAATTATTTTAAATATTCTTCCTAGGATTTAGTCTGCAAGCCCCTCCCCATCTTTGCTGATCTTCTCCATCCTCCTTCCAGTTCCTTGGTGTCCTACTTGTATGGGATGACCAGAATGGCGGACCATATTCCAGGTGCCGTCTGACCAGAGCAGTACTGTTTGGTCAGAATCCCCTCCCCTGGCCCCCGCAAGAACTGGGTCCAATTCAGGGCATCCCACTTTCAAAAGGGTTGAGAGAAACTCAAAGAGGTTCAGAAGAGGACTTCCAAGATGGTTGGGGAACTGGAAACCAAGTCTTCCAAGAAGCTGCATATGTTTCCCCTTGACACAAGATGACCGTGGAGAGTTACAATACCCAACTTTTGCTGCATCCACACAACCCTAAACTCAGCTTAACTTAATTTGCATTAGGTTAACATTCACATTCATGTGAAGATGGCCAAAATAAAAGTGTATAAACATAACATAACAGCCTGGTTTATGCAACATGCTAAGACAAGGACTGGATTAAGACACTGAATCACAAGCTAGCCATCTCTGTATGTTGTGTGAACCCAGTCTTAAAGAAAGGTAACATCTGCTCTCTCTTGTCCCAGAATACAGAACACAGAATAAGGTCCTAAGTTTTTGTTTTTTTTTTAAAAGTAGAATCCATATAAATGTAGGGGAAACTTCTTAACTTCTTAAAGAAAAACATTTAAACTTTTAAGAACAATTTGAAAGCAGAACCAATACTTGAAGGAGGTGTAAGCTCCCTTCTGCTGGATGGGTTTTAAGCAGACAGCCATCTCTCTAGGATGTTTTGTTTTGGATTCCTGTCCTATGATGGGGTTGGACTAGATGTCCACTTTTCAACACCAAGACTGCATTTGCACAATTTATTTATTTATTTATTTAATTAATTAATTTTCTATCCCGCCTTTATTATTTTTATAAATAACTCAAGGTGGCAAACATACCTAAGACTCCTTCCTCCTCCTATTTTCCCCACAACAACAACACTGTGAGGTGGGTGGGGCTGAGGGAGAGTGACTGGCCCAAGGTCACCCAGCCGGCTTTCATGCCTAAGGTGGGACTAGAACTCTCAGTCTCCTGGTTTCTAGCCCATTGCCTTAATCACTAGACCAAACTGGCTCTCAATACCCTTCGGGGGATCCTGTAGATCTGCAAAAACAGTGCTCTTCACCAAAAATGCATGTAGAAATAGCTCCTAAAATGATGTTTAAAATAAGAAACCTTGCCCAACGCAGCCACAGAGAAGGGGGGGGCACCTGCAGAGAGACAGAGCCCTGTGTGCATCTTCTCCCATCCAACGCACCCGTCCACCCTGCAAGGAAAACGCTGCAGCTGGCTCTGCACAATCAACTAAACAAATGCCTGAAGAAAACAACGGTGTCTGGATGAGCCCAGTTCACACAGCTGCTGAAAGAACAGCTGGATCCCAACGCTGGCCTGAAGCCCAAGTCACCTTCTCCCCTTCTTGTGGGACCCGGGCTTCGAAGCAATCCAGGAAGAAAAAAACGAAAAAAACGGAATTGTTCACAGTGTGCAAAAGGGCACACTTCCTGCAGAGGTTTACTTCATCACCTTGGGTGCACAGGAGATGAAGCCAGTTTGACAACTCTGGGGCTCGGTTTAATAACAGCAATAGGTATGATGAAGCCTCTTGTTTATTTGTGGGGGAAGCGTCACGGACCGCCCTTCCAACAAACCGTCTCTCCTAGGGCGGCTTTGATGGCACATTTTCTGCTTCCTGCTGGGAAGCACTCATAAAAGAGCCTTCTATGTTTGCCTGCATCCCATGGATCTGTTTCGGAGAGGCAACATGTGGGTTTGCAAATCCAGTATGGCTGGATTCTCATGACATGCTGGGCTATAAACCATAGCTTATAAATCACCCTGGCTAAGTTCACACAACCTCCACGAAGAAGCAAACCACGTCTCGTGGGAATCCAGCCCTACTCTCCCTGGCCTTAAGGGAGACGCTGAGAAAAGACATCTCCAAAGATGCAGCTCGCTCAGAAGGAGCAGGGCCGCCACATGATGCTGTGAGGCCTTCAAACAAATCTCTGGTCAGAGATACTTCAGCAGAACTTACACTGAGAAAGGGGTTGGATTAGATGACCTCTAAAGTCCCAACACCGTCTGCGCATGGAACACTAGTATGTGCAAAACTGTTCCACAGAACTCCAGAACATTCCAGTCCACGTCCAGGTGTGTAAGCTTTGCACAATCCTATTTCAGACCCTATTTAAACCCAGAATAGAACAAATGTTTTTTCTCTCCACTAAACGGTACCCAGCTCATCAGTGCAAAATTATCTGCATCCCACCTATCACTTTGTTAAACCCTATTCCGGGGACGCAGGCATTTTGGGGCCACAGGGGTATTTGGAATTCGGAGAGCATTTCATGGGCTTTCTTACGAAGTGGTGGAAATGTCCAGTTAAACAGTCCCAGCAGGAGAACCCCATTGTTCGATTTCCTAAGCAGAGGTCTGTGTGGGGCTCAAAGGAACTGTTGGAAATACACTTTATTCATTTGGTTGGTGCTTTGCTTTCCTGCCCAGTAGCCTGAAATTCCTGTTTTTATTTTTTAAATTAGAAGGATCTAAAAATATGAAATTAGATAGAGCAGGGGAACTTGGCAAGTGTCCAAAAATGGGGCAGAGGTGCACTGTATCCCCCAGGCATGACACTGGGGACCCAGGGTTTCTCTGCCTCTTGTTTGTCCATCCTCAATCCCCACCTTCTCTTTTCTACATCACCCCAAAAGATGCGTGAAGATGCAGAGCTTCTTTCTCAAAACTATATTCTGTGAATGTGGTATAAGCTTTTGCAATAACAGGGGCTCAGAGATTCTGCTGCTCATTCTCTGGTGAAGATGACCTGGGTGAAGAACTCAGCCCAAGGTACAGGTTGGCCACTGGGCGACCTCAATTAAGCCAGTGTCTATTGCATTTAACTATCCTTAAGTCTTGACCCTGAGGAGATTTCTACAAACAATCCTCTGGCCTTTCAAAAGCTGGGATCCCTGCAAGCAAGGGGTGTCTAAAAGCCAACCCATACATTTCCCTAAGTAAATCTGAGGAGATTGCAAATCTGGGCAGTTGACCCAGCCCCTCAGAACCCCAATCTGGAAGAGGTGGATCTGCCCAATGAAGCTCCTCCATGCCAAGATCAGCTTTTACAGGTAGTCCTTGCTTAATGACAACCGGGACCGAAATTCCAGTTGCTAAGAGAAGCGGCCATTAAGCAAATCTGACCTGATTTTATGACCTTTTTTGCGGCAGTCATTAAGAAAATCACTGCAGGCGTTAAGCAAATCCCCAGTGATTTTGCTTGCCAGAAGCTGGCCAGGAAGGTTGAAAATGGCGATCCCATGACTGTGGGGGATGCTGCAACAGCCATAAGTGAGAGGAACAGTCGTAAGTCGGTTTTTCAGCACCATCGTCAGTCTGAACCATCACTAAACAAATGGTTGTTAAGCGGGAACTACCTGTAAAGTGTTTTCATGAAAGTTATGGCGTTCCTCCTACCTGCACACCCTTTCATTGAGGTTATCAGAACTTCTCACCTGGACCAACGAAAGCTCTGAAGACACCTCCACTCGGGTCTCTTTTATTATGTTGGCTGAGTTCCTCTCTAAAACCAAAGTGGGGAAAAATAAAAGTCCAAACTGAATTACTAGTCCTCTATCAAAGGATTAGGACCTCCTCAAGGTTCCACAAAGCAAATTTTCTCCTGCTGAATCCAAGTGTCTTCTCTCCAGACATTATGATCATTTTGAGTTTTGGTTTTTTGGGGGTGGTTGTGGGACAGAACTACAGGTAGTCCTCACTTAACAACCATATGTTTAGTGACAGTTTGGACTTACGACGGTGCTGGAAAAACTGATTTACAACCGGTTCTCACACTTATGACTGTTGGAGCATCCCTGCGGTCATGTGATCAACATTTGGGTGCTTGGCAACCGGTTCACATTTATGACTGTGGCAGCATCCCGTGGTTACATGACTGCCATTTTCGACCTTCCTGGCTGGCTTCTGGTAAGCAAAATCAGTGGGGAACCACATGATTCGCTTAACAACCAGGTAGTTCGCTCAATGCCTGTGGCGATTTGCTTAACAACCCCCACAAAAAAGGTTGTAAAATCAAGTTAGATATGCTTAATGACCACCTCACTTAGCAATCTAAATTCCAATCCCAATTGTGGTTGTTAAGCAAAGACTATCTGTACCTATCTGTTACTAGAGAGAAGCAAAAATGCAGAAGTTCAGACAACACTCCTGTCTCTAGGGCTGCATTTTCAACCTTAGCAACTTTAAGAGGTATGGAGTTCAACTCCCAGAATTCCCCAGCCAGCCATGCTGGCTGGGGAATTCTGGGAGCTGAAGTCCACACCTCTTAAAGTTGCCAAGGTTGAAAAATACTGCTCTGGAGGAAGCCCATTTGGATGTACCTCCCCCAACCCCAAACTTGTTACTAAATTATCCCTTTTTATGATGGGGGGGAATTCTGACCCACAGGGCTGGACATCAAATGGTAATCGATTATCCTTCTCAATGGAATAAAACCAGGCAGAGTTTTTATCTTGGCCAGACACACCTGGCTTTGCAGTGTGGGCTGTGGTATGGACCTCAAAAGCAAAGCGGGATCCTTAACCCCTAAAATAAATTTGTACTTCTGTCCCCCAGGAATGGGCAGGATACCTGCACTTTGAAAACCAGCATCTCACAACTAAACTTCTGGCAAACCTCAGAGCCTCATGATCTCCTTCCCTGTCCCCACAGCTATTCAAGTTTCCTCTTCTCCCCCCAACCCATTATGGCAGGAGACTGGACCCTTTGATGAAACGCTTATGGTTTCCCTCCCAGGAACTGAACATTCTGCACCAGACGACAGTTTTTCTTGGAGATGTGACTCATTGCACGAACCCTGCTTCTTGAAATGAGGAAAGAGGCAAACAGAGGCAAACAAAGAAACGAAACCAGGGGAGAGGGGGATCTCACATGATACAGCCGGAGAAGGCAAGGCCACCTGGTTGAACCCACAGGGTGGGCCTCAGACACAGCTGCCCTCAAAAAGCTCTTCTGCACCGGGTCCCATCCCAAGCTTTACTCGAACCTGAAAGACCTCCCTTGGTTAGCACTGAGATCCAGAATGAATGAAGTTTGAGAGATGAAAAATTGAAAGTGAAATGGCTCTAAGTCTCCTTGTCCTCTAAACTGTAGCTTTTTTTGTTGTCTTACTGTCCCTTGCTTCCAAATGGTAAAAGGGCCCCAGATAAAATATCAAAACAGACGTGCTACAGCCGTTTGAGGGCAAGCCCAAGAAACGATGCAGCTGCTTTAAAGGGCTGCAGACAGGTATGGTGACTGGACAGACTTGAGAAGGGATGAAGTTCTATTAAGGTGTTGCAGATTCCTATTTTGGAAATCAGATCTAGCCTCTCTATATTCTTGCTGGAAGGACTCTGCCTCCTCGAGAGTTTAGTCTTCCTTCTAAAGTCTCCAAGGCAGTGTTTCTCAACCTTAGCAACTTCAAGCTATGTGGACTTCAACTCCCAGAATTCCCCAGCCAGCTCTGGGAGTCGAAGTCCACACACCTTGAGAAACACTGCTCCAAGGGAAGGGAGATTATGTGAACAGCAATCCAGCCCAGCAGAAAGAATCCACGTTGGGGAAGGTTGCTCTATCGAACTGTGTGATCTGCTGAGCGCCAGCTCAGTCCAGGATCTTAGTCCAAATGCCTCCGTGCGCTGAAAAAGCGCTTTGCCCTTATCCTTGACTAATCTCAACCTGCTCTCGTCTATCAGGAATTTGAGACAGGGCTGACCTCCAAAAGTGTGTGCTCATCTCCGGAGACCCTCACAAATGTGATCTTCACCTACATCACATTATTCCCTTCTGAGATAAACCATCTTGTGCAACGCGCAGAAAAAGAGTAAAAAATAAAAATAAAGGCAAGGAGAAGAGGAAACCCCCCCCCATCAAGTTCACCCCCAAACCATTCCCTACAGTTCTCCACTCTTCTCTTTCCTTGCACTTTCTTGCACGACCTCCTGACATCCACCCACCATTTCATCCAATCTACTGCTTTTCAATCTCAAAGCTTCTCACTTCTGCCATTTCAGAACCCATCAGCTTCATCCGACCGCAACTCTCTTGGACTTCCCCCTTCCTCTCAAAAGACTCACCCGTCCTTCGCCCTTCGTGTCTGTTTTGCAATTCGCTCGGCACTGATTCTCTCTTTAGGACCAAACCACGCTCAGTGCCCTTCCTGTGTGTGGGTCGTCCCCTTTTGGTTTCAATCCGTGTAGCAAAGCAGGCAGAAGGGCTCTCTCTTATACACACCCATTTTGCTGTTTTTGACAAACATCCATTCCTTTGAACAGACCACATAGCATCCATGACTTTTCTGCACACCTCTGTGCATTTTCCTATCTTCAGTAAACATTCTAACAAGGTACACCTACTTGCTCTGATTTTTCACCCGGTCTGTATAACTTGCAACCCTTCCCTCCATCTTTCCCATCCAACCCAACTTCTTTTGCCTTCAGTGGAACTACCCTAACCTTCAGACAAGGCCCCTTTTTGATTTTCAGACCTCTGGGTGGGGATCATTTAAGACCGTCGGAACAGACCTTCTCCCAGAACAAGCCAAAGGCCAGCCTTGACCACAATGCATTTCAGAAGCTCACCAACACAGGCCAGAAAGGCAGCGGACTTTCCCCCTGTTGCTCCCTTCCATCTGCTGGAAGAGGCTGCACAAAATGGAAAATGTCCGGTTTGGAGCCCAGATCCAGCCAAGATGTTCTGGGAGTTTGTCCAAATTGATTTGGAGTGCTTGTGGTTAGACAGAGGCAAAACCCAGATCATTTTGGCTGTCCCGAGGTTTGGATGAAACAAAAGCCAGAAGGATCCTGGAATGCATTTGTGAGTACAGCAGGACAACGCACTGTGGTCTTCCCACTCATCAGCTCTTAGCACGACACAGTCCACTATGACCAGCCACCACCACCACCACCCCGATCTTCCAGGACCTTCCCTTCCTCTCTGTCCTTCCCCATCTCCCCTCAGCTGCCCCTGTGGAAGGCCTTCTCCCACTTCTATCTTGGTCCCAAAGCTATTTCTGCATTAACCAGGTTTCAATCAGCATCAAGAACAGAGCAACCCCAGTTCAAACAAACCACCTGAAAGGTACATGTTTTGGTTCGGACAGAGACCCCTGAATCTTGTTATTTGGTGCATGGAGAAGTAAAGAACACAAAACTGTCAATAGCCATTAAGAGGCCATCAATAGCCCGCTGACCACAGAATCATCATCTCACAGAGTTCGAAGGGAACATGGAGGTCTTCTAGTCCAACCCTCTGCCCATGAAATCCCACGAATTTATCTCGTGCTCTTTTAAAATAATTTCAACTGGTGGCCACCACTCCTCCTACAGGAGAAAATTTCACTGTTTAGTTCAGTGTTTCTCAACCTTGGCTACTTTAAGAGGTGTGGACTTTAACTCCCACAATTCCCCAGCCAGCTACTGGGGAATTCTGGCTGGGGAATCCCCAGCCAGGCTGGGGAATTCTGGGAGTTGAAGTCCACACCTCTTAAAGTAGCCAAGGTTGAGAAACATTGGTTTAGCTAGTTGTTGTATAAGGACATCCTTCCTCTGATCAGGGCTGGATTTCCTGCATATAATTCAATGGGTAACCCCAAGTTCTCCCATAGTGAGAGCGGGGGAAGAACTTTTCTCTGACCTCTTTTTTCAACACCAGGCATCTTCTTACGTCCCCCTCTCCTGCTTCCCCTGTGCTGCTAACTAAAAAACCTGAGGCTCTCTAAGTCTTTCTTGGCAGGAAAAATGCTCCTAAACCCCACACCGGCTTTTGGATCTCTTCCACATCCACTTTCAGTCCACCCACTCTGGCTGGGGGATTCTGGGAGTTGAAGGCCACCCATCTTAAAGTTGCTGAGGCTGAGAAACCCTGGTCTAGACAACTCCTCCATTCTGTCCAGTGCCATTTGTCAATTTAGAGTTAATGTATTCCCTGACCTTTGAACGTGGAACAAAGCCCATGCATTGTTAAGACATATAACTAGTGCATGCTGTAAACAAATGGGTCAGTTACTTTACAAATATATTTTGAATACCGACCAGCTGGCAAATAACTCTGGAGTAGTTTCTAAACATGAAGTCGTTGGACAATCATGGCCCTTCCTGCAGGAACCCAAGAATGGTTATTTTAAAAAGTACGTCAGCAACCTGTGGCTGAGGTTTCTTTGGGCATTTCAAATACCTCCTAGAAAGCTTTGGGGCATCCCCTACAAACCATAATGCACTTTTTCTTAAGCTTTTTAAAAGTGGATTCTAGAACAATATTTTCCTTGGATATTTCTCCAGATTTGCTCTGTCCTTCCCTGTTATGTCTCTTCGTTGGTTGAGAATCACAGACACAAAACTAAAAATAAGGAAAATCAGACACTACAAAAGGAAACAAACAGAATATGAACGGAATATTTGGCCATGGTGATAAACAGCAGCATTTTCTTCCTAAGCCTAAACTGCATGTGCAGCTTGACAACTCTGTCTGATCAGCACAGGAGCCCAGGGTAGAAATGATACCATGTTCATCTCAGATGCAAAATAAGTTTCTCTAACAGACCCCCAAGTTTAACTTTGCAACACCCTTCAGGCCGCTTAACCCGCTGAGCCGCTGATGTCTTTTAGTACCCCAATGCTTCAGTTTTGCTTCTATGCAGACTGGAACGGCCTGTTTGGTTTAGGTGATGTGAATCAGTCAACCTGGAATATGACTGTTTCAAACGTTTGAGCAGTTCCTTGCCCCGTGATGGAAATGTTTATTTTGAGCAAGATACAAAAAGACGTAAGAGGAGAGAACATCGCCTGCGCATTTTCCAGTCTCCCACTTCGCAAAATGAAAGCTTGCTTTTAAGAACACCCCCTTACCCCCCAAAACCAGGCTGCAATGTTGCCTGTTGCAAAATCAGCTTGAAGGAATTCAATCTTGCTAACTTGCTCCCTCTTGAAAATTTGGAGGAAAGGACAGGATGATTCCAGGTTGCCCTATCTCCTGGCCAGCAATTGATTTTCCAGTAACTGTAACTGTACAATAAGTACTATTTTATAAAGAAGAATAAAACTGTTCCTGTTTGAAAGATGGGCTACAGGCAGGGAAAGAGTTCCCTTACTAATAGATTTTCTGCCTTTCAGAGAATTCTCTTTTTCCCTCCATTACACTTTTAGCAGGGATCAGATGTTACCATATTCAACGGGAAGAAATTCAATGACTGTCATGCAAGAAAGACAGCAGAGCAGGTGGCAATGAAGTCAGCTGTGATCTTTAAATTCTCTGCCCACCCCATGCACCCTTTCCTCCCTCAAATTCAGTTCAAGACTTTGGAAAAGAGCGTGGGAACATTCTGGCACCAAGGTCACCCAGAGTATCTTCAGCTCCCAATTGTCAAAGCAAGTTTGCCATTTAGAAAAACTTTCGCTTAAAAAAAATGAATAAGCTGCCACATAAATGGAGGGACAGATGAACACCAATGCAGTGTTTAAAAATACAAAGTGAGAAAGGGTGGGAAAAACAACAGAGCCAACTGTGGGTTTGCAGGGAGGGCCAAGCCTCATGTAAACCACAGAAGTAAAGCTGACTCTGCAACTCTCTTTTCTATTCCACTTGGTTTTTATATTGCATTAGTCTTCACCAGTGTTTTTATATTACATTGGTCTTCCCCAATTTTCTCAGCCTTGGCAACTTTAAGAAGTGTGGACTTCAACTCCCAGAATTCTGGAAGTTGAAGTCCACACATCTTAAAGTTGGCAAGGTTGAGAAACGCTAGTCTTCACCATTCTGGATTCAGCAGACCACAGTTGTTTCATCAGTCTTGACATGGAGAAACCTGTGTCAAATAACAAGTATTTGCTTGTCCACCAAAGTCACCTTATACAAGCTGTTGCCAGTTTGATTGCTTTGTTATTTCTTTCTTTTTTAAAAAAATCTTTGCTATCACTACCCCTCTTGGTTGCTCCGTATTGCAAACAGCTCTCCGCAAAGCTGCCCAACACTTCTGCCCCAACCTCATGCTGTTTTTTTTTTAAAATCTTGAAATCAGTACATGTCGTCCTTGTTTAGCAACTGCCTCATTTAGCAACTGTTCGCAGTTACAACGGTGATGAAAAAGTAACTGCAATCAATCCTTGCATTTATGAACTTCACAGATCTGGAAAGCTGAAGTCAGACTGTAAGCACAGTTGCAGTTTCACTTAGTAACCACTTCAGTTAATGACTGAGTTGCAGGTCCCAGTTGTGGTCTCTAAATGAGGACGACCCATACAGTTAGTTTCTCTGCATGCTATCAAATTCAACCTGTTTCTTCCAAGCATGCCAGACCCATAAAAGGAAGTGGCATGCATAAGCAACTGTTATTTAATGATGCTTAATAAAGGCCGGAGGACTACCTTTGTCAGAGAACTCACTCCAGGAGAAGATACTAAGAGATCCAGGTAGGCTGCTTCAGGTCCCCCAAAGCACTCCAAGACCCATTCTGCACAGGTTTGCTTGGCTGTGTGACCCACTCTTCTTCCCTCTCCCCTTTGGTAAAGAGAATGCCTTGTTGAAGTGGGATGCCTGCATGAACTCATTCTGCACTCCCATAGGTCTAATAAGCAGTTGCACCAATGTGGTGCCCTTCAGGTGTACTGCACTGCCAAATCCCATCTTCTCCAGCCTGCAAACCTATGAGAATTAGCAGAAAATTAGGCAAGCAGGTGGATTGTGAAAGCTTGCTTACATAATCCATCCCCGGCCATCTTCAGCCTTTCTACGCTGTGAAGCTTCTTTCTACACGCCCCAGTTCCAGCATGGAACGGGCCAGAACCAGTGTGAGCTGCGCATGCGCCAGGGCCACTGTTTGCTGGCCGTTCTGCCTGCCTTGTGCAAGAGAAGATTAGGGAACTGAGTGTGTGCATCTGCTTTCTTTCAAGGTTGTTTTTCCAATAATTTAGGAACCTTTGGTAAACTTCTGAGAAAGTTCATCATTCCTTGGAACCATGATGAAAAAATATTTCCCCAGTGCATAAACTCATTTCATCTTTTTTTAAAGTAATGTAGGATGTGCTCAGCTCAGTTAGGGGGAGAAATTGCCAGTGGTTACTCCAAACCGGTCTGCCCCACGGAAGTGTCAAAAGGCCACACAATCATGAAATACTGTACTGCAAAACCTCCTGTCTGGACTAGCTGTCAGTGAACGCACAGTATTTCAGAGAATGAAAGACCATGAGACTGAGAAACCAGGGAGACATCCATCCCATAATTATCTCCCACTTCCACATAATCCAAAGAGCAAGACAGACTATGAGGGCAAAATTAAAATGAAGCCAGATGTCTCAAATGAGGGGGCTCATTTGAGCAGAATGCAGCAGAATGTAAAAATCTACCAGGAAGATTACTAGACAGTTCCACAATGGGGGAAACAAACTCCTTAATTATTAAATTCAGGTTGAATTTAATGATCTCTGGATCTTTGGTTAGGCCCAGAATCCTCTGATAAATTTCTAAAAACAGGAATGTTCAAGCTTGAACAATGAGGGGGGTTTCAAGGGGCATCCAAAGAGTTCCTTTAGCTTATAGCTCTTGAGCAAAATTCTGAACAGGGGGATTCACCTTGTATTTTCGTTTCAAGAGAACTCCCTTCAGTTGTTTGAGCCTTATGCAGGAAACTACACCATGAGTTATACCATGAATTAACTAGCATATGAGGGGTCCTTTCCCATGCTAGTTCCTGAGGACGAAATAAGTGTGCGAGCATGCTAACCCTGTGTTTCTCAACCTTAGTGACTTTAAGACGTGTGGACTTAGCCTGGCTGGGGAATTCTGGGAGTTGAAGTCTCTAAGGTTGAGAAACACTGCCCTAACTCCTCTGGCTATTTCTATGAATATTTTGCCTTTGGAAAGCAAAAAAGGATGGTCTTCCAAAGGATTTCAAATCTTTATTTGACCTTCAGTCATTCCTGATGCAGCCTAGACACTTCCCTCCCTGGGAGGACGCCCAATGTCTCTCTGCATGAGTCAGCGCCTTTGGCCGCCCTCCTCCTAATTTAGGAGGCATGACCACATCAGTGACTCACACCCAGGAGCACCCAGGGAGGGGTCCCTCCTGAAAGAGGAGGTCAGGATTCCACCCAAACACCCTAAAGCAAAAAACAAAACAAAACAACAAGTGGAAAAGTGAAACAGCTACCCATTTTTAAATTGGGGAAAGGAGCGTGCTTGTCCAGGAAAAATCTGGGCAGAACCCTGGTCCCACAGACTTACTTCCCCTGCAGATTTATTGCGGGTTAATAAAGAAGACAAGCATGCTCTCGGCTCCCCCAAATTTCCTTTTGCTATCTGCCCCTCTTCCCATTGGGTGACATGTGGGCTCCAGAAACAAATTCTCTTCTGCTCTTCCAGATCAGCCCTCCTTTTTACAATTCATTGTCCTCCCTGTAAAAAAAATGCTCACTTCTCCTTTGTATCTCAAAATCTTCACAATTTGTGAGAGTGGGGCTGAACCCCAAGCAAGACCATATCTAGGCAGCTGTAAAAACTTAATGGGTCCATCAAGTCTACATCTTATTCCCAGCAGTGGCTGGACATCTCTGGAGAAACCAGGCTTATCTAGCTGTTAATCTGATACCCTCCTTTCCTAGTGCATGGCTGCTACCTTATTAGGATTTATATAAATTATAACTCACGGATGATTAAAAAGATCAGTGTCGGTTACTTAAAAATCTAGAATCAGGAGGAGTCTAGTAGCACCTGTTCCCTCTAACAAATTTTATTAAAGGCATCAGCTTGCAGAAAAACTTATACCCTTTAATAACATTTGTTGAATAAAGCAAATTTTATTTGACAAAAATAAAACAAAGGTTGTTTGTTTACAAAAATAATAAGGTTTTATTTTGCTTCCAGAACTCCTGATTTTTGGCTACGGAAGGAAGCAAGGAAGGAAGGAAGCAAGGAAGGGAGTGTCCACTTGTTAGCATCTGGCAAAATCATTCTAAATACCTAAAACCTGCCTAAATAAAAAATATTTTTGGCTGTGGGAAGAAGTGCAGTAGAACTGGCCTTTGCTTAATCTCCCCAGAGAGAATTCTTGAGGTTGGGAATGCATCTCTTACACTCCCAGGCTAAAGTGACTTCATACTAGGAAAACCAAAGGAAATCCTTGAAAATCTAAAAATCAAAGCAGGATTGGAAAATGTGTCTTGCATATAAACTGCAAGAAACGAAAGCTGAAGTCCCCAGTCCTCACCATCACTGCTGCTATTCAAGGGTAGACTACTCTTGAACATGGAAGTTTGACGACTAATGTTTGCTAATAAGAGCACTTTTTTTTAAAACTATCACCATTACCTTGGGCCTTAAAACAATTACCTGCTGTGAGATGAAGTGAACACGATATTCTTCAAATGGGTGAAAGGCAGAAACACCATCTTCCCTGACCCTGCACCCCCCTAGTCAATCCTGTAGCCCCCCCCCACTGTTATCAAAACTTAAGAAAGAATAGAGTGAAACCACAAATAATACCAAACTTTCCAAAGTTTGTCTTTCCAGCTCTGAAGCGATAAGAATCCTGGCTTTTGTCAGCCTCCCAGGTTAAATCAAGAATTCCGCACTTATTAACGCACCTAATCAAAGACAATGTCATTTGGGGGAGGGGGGAGGGAAAGGAAGGAAGTGGGTTATGAGGTGGCCTGTAATTCAATCAGAATAAATCGGGGATGATGCAAGCTTTAGAAGCCAGCCATGGCTTGGCTTACACAACATAAAAGGCCTTGCAAACTTGATTTGTGCTTGTTTTAAATTTTGTTCCCCACCAAGCAGAAAAACAGGGTACAAACATATAACTTAAAAAAAAACAAAAAGCTTAGTTACTTCTAATCTTTAGCTCTTGTGTGCCTGCTGATTAGCTGATGGCTCAGTATATGGCGGAGACCCAGAAAATGTGTCAATTTTATAGAAGTCAGTGTATTGCTTCACTTAGAGCTAGGCTCAGAACACACACAGGATAAAAACACAGTCAGTACTGTAAACAAACAATGGTAAAAACACAATATAAAAAATCAGGGACTCTCCTTTTAAAAGGCCCATAGCCAAATCCACATCTGTACATTCAATTTAATGCTTTTAAGAAATAAATTACATTTCTTTGCATGAACTCAGCTAACCGGGTCCAGCTAAGAATGCTTTTGCCATTATATGCACAAGGAACATCCCTAATTGTAGAAAAAGGGAATAATCATCTGGCAGTGAGGCTCCCTGTGCAACAGAAAGGACATTCTGCATTCCTGCAGCTGGATGTCACCAAGCCTTAGTGCAACCTGGGCAAATATTGTCCTGGGTCTGTTCATCCAAATGTTAGTGCCCCCCCCCCCCACATCTCAGCCACACTCCGGACCAGCCTGCAGATCAAATGCAAGCTACGGCAAATATCCAGAGAACGGGCAATGACAGCCAAGCCGTCCAGCTGCGCACTGTAGTTTCAAACCGTAGACAGATGAAAAGGATTTTCCGCAACGCCACCTTGAGCGCAGCTTTGGCCAAAGCGAGGGCGCGAATCGGGAGGCGGCTCGGCCAGAAAGTCGGGCACTGGGGCCAACCGGGACCCCTTTCCTTTTCCCCACCCTCCGAGCTTCCTCTGCTGCGCGCCCCCTCCTACCAGGGCCGTCCTGCGCGGCGGGGGGCGTAGGACTGGGTCGCACCCTCGGAAGGAGCGCTCTGCCGCCGAGAGATTCGCTGGAAGGATGGGTGCCTCTTCCTCCTCCCCACGTGTAACTTACGACCTCGGGCCCCCACCCTCCGCGGGACTACAGCTCCCCTCGCCCCGAGTTCCAGCTCCGAGCGATGCGAGCCGGGCTGACCGGGCTAAGCGGACGGCGGAGCGGCGCTCGCCGCCCGGCGGACGGCTTCCCTCTTCCCGGTTTGGAAAGCCCTGCGGCACCGGCGGGTCGTCCGCTCCGACCTGGGCTTTGAGGGCGGGGCTCGAGGCCCGGGAGGGGATGTCCGGGGGCGCCCAGAAGGGGACCCCTCCCGCCCCCAACGCTCCCCAACCGACGCTGCTCGGCTAACGCGAAGGGGAGGAAAGAGGAATCGGGCCGGGAGCGAGGGAGGCAGGGACGGCAGCGGGGGCGCAGGGCTAGTCCAGGGGCTGAGGGGGCCGGAGCAGCCGCGGACCAACCACCCCCTGTCCCGGGGACGTGCGCCCACCTGGAGCCTCGCGGACCGCACGCGCCGCCGCCGCTTCTGCCCGTGGGAGGGTCCGGCGCGCTCGACGCGACAGCTGGGCAGTGCCCGGCCGACGGCGACGCCCTCACGGGCCAGACGCCGACGGGACCGAGGAGGGGCGCGCCGCGCCGAGCCGCGACTCACCTGATCGGCGCGGCCAGCCCGGCCGCCAAGCTTCCGCGGGGAGGAGCCGCACCGGACCGCCCCCGACGACGGGCCAGCAGGTGCCTCCCTTCCGGGCCGGGTGGTGCCTCAACCGCCCGCCCGGGCGCAATTCCTGCTGCTCCGGGCGCAGTTCGGCGCCCAGCCCGGCCAAGGGGCAGCAGCTGCGGGTCTGGCCCTGGAAGCCGGGCGGTGGCCCCAGGGACTGCGGGGGGAGCGGGCTGAGCATCGGAGCCGCGCGCTGCGGACGACCCACGATGAACCTCGGGCGAGTGAGAAGAAGGTCGCTATCTTCGATCGGGGCGGGGCGGGGTTCCAGTCCCCCGAGAGCAGCTAGGCCAGTGTTTCTCAACCTTGGCAACTTAACGATGGGTAGACTTCAACTCCCAGAATTCCTCAGCCAGCAAGGCTGGCTAGGGAATTCTGGGAGTTGAAGTCCACCCATCTTCAAGTTGCCAAGGTTGAGAAACACTGATGTAGACCATGGTGGCTGATTTCAGAAAGGTAAGCAGGGCCGGGCCTGGTTGGTGGATGGATGGGAGACTACCAGGAACTCTCAGGAGTGTTAAAGGCCATTTTATTCCACTGGGCTTTCAGCCATGGCTTAAGTTTTATTTAGATATATAAGGCTCCCAACTCACACAGTGAGACTCTAGGTGGCTCACAGCACGAAAACAAAACTACACCAAATCAAACAAACAAACAAAAAAAATACCCAAACCACAGAACTTTAAAGCATGTGCAATATATAAATATAAAATCCAAAATATAAAATGGGAAGCAAGACCCATAACAAAATGATTCAAAGGGGACCATTCTACTGGCTCCTAATGCCTGGGGGAAGAGACAGCTCTGGATGGCTTTCCAAAAGATGAGCAGAGTTGGGGCCTGACATATATGGTGGGGGGGGGGAGCTGGGAGAACAGGGTCAGCCACTGCAGAGACGTGCAGAAGGTGACAAGATTTAAAAGAAGGTACCTGGAGTGTGCCCTCCTTGTGGGAGTATGTGGGGTGGGCAGATGTTCTTGGGAGAAGGCGGTCCCTCGAGTAACCTGGTCCCATGCCATGGAGGGCTTTAAAGGGGCACCTTGAATTGCACCCAGAAGCCTATTGGCAGCCAGCACAGGAGCGGGTTACTTGGGCATAACGAGAGGTGGCCATAACTACACAGGCTGCTGCATTTTGCACCAGTTGAAGCTTCCGGATGGTCTTCAAGGGCAGCCCCACGTAGAGTGTGTTGCAGTAGTCCAGTTGGGAGGTGACCAAGGCGTGAGTGAGCATGAGCCGGGCCTGGTACAAGACACAGTTGTGCACAGTAGTGCAAAGGCTTTCAAGCAGGAACTGTGAGTCCAGGAGAAGCCCCAGACTGCACATCAAGTCCAAATGGGGTAGTGCCACCCCATCCAGGACCAAAGATGGAAACTCTGCAACTCCCAGATCTGGGGGACCCAAAACCCACAGCCACTCAGTCTTGGCAGGGTTGAGCCGCAACCTGTTCTCTCCACCCAGACCCTCACAGCCTCAGGACCAGTGTTTCTCAACCTAGGCAACTTGAAGATGGGAGGACTGCAACTCCCAGAATTCTGGGAGGTTGGCTGGGGAATTCTGGGAGTTGCAGTCCTCCCATCTTCAAGTTGTCAAGGTTGAGAAACACTAGTCCAGCTAATCAACCGTTGATGTCCATCTTGAGTTAATTTCTTACCTGGTTTTCATAATTGCTAGTGTTGCATTTAGGACTTTTAACTTGCTGCAACCAGCTCAGAGTCTTTGCAATGGAGCGGGCTCTAAAAGTTGCAAATTAAATACATAAACTCGAGTGGGAAGTCAAAGAAATATGCTGAAAGCAGGCAAGCACCTATATAAGGCCACCTGACCTGTACAGATTGGCCACCCATTTGGAGGACACAAAGAGGGAAGGCCTGCTGAAGGTCCCCACCCATCAAGACTGAGGGGGGGCAATGGGAGGGGGCCTTCCTTGTGTCCCCTTGCAAACAAGAGTAGCTGGTGTTCTGGAAGCTTGTAAAAACTTAGCTGTCCAGATTGAGTGTCGTAGAGCTTCCAGTGCCAGGAAGAGTATATGAAGTATGATTTTTATCATAAACTACGATAAATTGTACTTCTATTACTATACATTATTGTATATTACTGCGGCTTTTGCATCTCTGTGGCTGTTGTTTTGGTACGGCACACCGTTCAATCCCCTGGAGTGAAGGGGTTTATAAACTCATAAATCAGAAGGAATCCCCATTTTCATATTCTTGCCCCTAAAATGTCACGGATGGGCCCGAAATGTCAGCGAGAGCAAAGCTCAATTTGCAGAAGATTTTCTCTTTTTTGCTTTGCGGTTTAATATTGTGGAAACACAGCTCCTCCCTATGAATTCCTGCAAAGCTGAGCAGAAGCAAAGGAAGCGCCACCTTTCTCAGAGGGCTGAGCAGAAAAAAAAGATCAGTTCAAGTATCGGGCTTTTAATCAGAGGTATCCCTGCCTTTGCTGCTAAAAGCAGTTCCAGAGTGGAAGGAAATGTTGAAATGATGGCAAGTGGGGGAAGAAGCAGGGCTGAAGCTTGACCCAAAATTTGGGGTGGAACGGGGTTGTTACGAGCCGTTTGACAGTCCCGTCACTGACCCAGAAACACGGGCTCCCCTGGGTGAACCTGTCCAAACAGAGGCTGCTCACTTCTTGTCAGGATGCTTTAGTTCGGATTCCTGCTCTGGGCAAGGGGTGGCACTCGGTGGCACCTGTGGTCCCTTCCACCTCTAAATTGCTCCGGTTATGGGAAGCCATTAAAAGTGAAGGGGGAATATTTGCAAAATAAAGAGAAGTGCCCTGAGAGGGAAACCCCGAAAGAAGTTCACACTCGGCTAGTCATTCTAGACAAGGAAGAGGCTGGCGCAGAAGGGTGGTGTGGGTTGTGTATTTTTCCACAACCAAGATTGCGCTTCCTGAATGTGATGAAGTGGGCTGCCATTTGGGCCCTCATTTGCACTTTTTGTCCACATTTGCACTTTGAGATAGTAGGTTTTAAAAGAATCGAAGTGTGCTGGGAGGATCTTGGAAAAAGCTGCTTTGCACTTGGATGGGGATCCCCAGAAACCCCTAAGCCTGTGAGCTGAACTGGGAAACTGAAAAAGAAAACTGGAAGGAGGCAATATTGGTGCAAGGAGAGTGCGCAGCTGTGCTGTGAAGTCACGAGGAGCCAAAGGTGACCTGATGGAGTTATCTTTGCCAAGTTCAGGAGGCAGCACAGGTAGTCCTCACTTAATAACCATTCCTTTAGTGATGGTTTGGACTTACAATGGTGCTGGGAAAAATGACTTACGACTGGTCCCCACACTCATGTGATCCCTATTTGGGCATTTGGCAACTGGTTCACATTTATAACCTTCACAATGTCCTGTGGTCACATGATCGTCATTCTCAACCTTCCAGGCTGGCTTCTGACAAGCAAAATCAATGGTGAACCACGTGATTCGCTTAACAACCACATGGTTTGCTTAATGCCCGAGGCAAGTCGTTTAACGATTGCCACAAAAAAGGTGAAATCGGGTCAGATTCACTTAATGACTGCTTCACTTAGCAACCAAAATTCTGGTCCCAATTGTTGTTAAGTGAGGACTACTTGCACTGAGTTGACACTGGCAAATCTTGAAAACTAAGCAAAATCAGAGGTGGTTTGTGGTTGGATAGGAGACCACTAGGAAATCTCAGGCTTGCCTGGAAAGTGGAAGGACTGCCAAATTCTTCCAAGAGCCGAGCTTGTCTTGAAGCAATCTTTATTTCTATCTTTAAAACGTTTATAAACCTCAACTGAATTATGCTCCTCCTTGTAAATATAGGCAGGGAGAAGTATTATCAGTTGGATTGCTACCCGTCAAAGGGAGCACACACCAGCAGCCCCTGGAAACTCAGTTTCCTACTCCCCCTGGCAAAATAAAGGCAGCTGTGGGCTGTCTCCTGCAAGTCCAGCTCCCCTGGACATCCCAACGCCTTGTTTGAAGATCTTTCCCTGTGCATGCTCAGCCTTTCGCCATTCCATAGCAGCAGGAGCACACAGAAACATATAACAAAAATATAAATTGTATTTCTGCTATCACGTGTTATTGTATGCTCCTGCTGCTACTGCATCTGCTGTGGCAGTTGCTTTTGTACACAGCTTAGAGTCACCCGGACTGAAGAGCTCTATAAATTCATAAATAAATAAATAAATCCCTGCCAGAAACGCCTGGTGTCGGGCCCTTTAAGGGCTGGCCGTGCCTTCCATTCTCCGGCCCACCGCCCTTCACACGATTGGTCGCACCAGCGCCTACTGTCCACCAATCAGAAAGCAAACAGCGAACTTGCTCGTTTCCTCCCGCCGTGCGTTCGACCCTGTCTGGCCCATAGAGATAGAAAAATTAGAGTGGCACGTGGTGCCGCTAATACAAGTGGGACGGTGATCATAGATTCATAAAAGGAACTACAGTACTTGGATAGGAGGTAACCTGAGAGGTGATCCAGTCCAACCCCCCGGTAAGTGCAGGAATCCTAGGAATCGTTCCCGACAGGCAGCTGCTCAGGACTCTTTGAGGGGAGGGCACCCTTGTTCTAAGCAAGAGTTTCCCTTGTTTCACAGCTCTTGCATTGCACAATTCATTAAGTGCTGGATCTCCCTTATTTTAACTTTTTTGCACTCCTCCTGCTCACACTTTCAGCAGAGAACTGGTCTGCCCCCTCCTGCACGTGGCAGCCTTTTAGATATGTATAAATGCTGTTTTACATGCCCTCTGCCTTGTCTTTTGCAAACTACATACGTCCACTGGGTCTCTAAACTTTTTATTTGAAGAGCTGTCCTGTAACACCAGATTTTTTTGGGGGGGGGAGGTGCAGTGCCACAATCATTTAGACACAATATTCCAAGCTGCAGTCTAACCAACTTAGTGTGCAATGATTTGGGTACAACCCAAGATTGCATTAGACTTTTATGCTGCTGTATCACGCTGCTTGCTCATGCTCAGCTTGAACGTCCTTATCGAAGCGAAAATTTGTAGCTCAGGGTTGAACTGTGGAGCCCTTGGTGCCCTCTGAGCCTTGTTGTTTTCTTGCAGACATTTCATTGCCTAGCCTGCCAATGAAATGTCTGCAAGAAAACAAGGCTCAGAGGGCACCAAGGGCTCCACTGAATTTCCTTCTCAAATGCATTGTCACCAGCTCAGTCTCCCCAATGCTGTACCTATGGATTTGTGGTGTTTTTTTCCTACCCAAATGTAGGATCTTACTTTTATACACAATTTTGTTTACTTTTATTCTGACCGTCCGATAAAGAACGCAGGGCAATGTGCACAGTTTCTTCCTCTTCCCTATCCTGAGGAGTAGATGAGAAGCAGAACGACAGTCTGATCCTGTTTAGTCTTTGCTGTTCCAAGACTTTTCCTTCTTTGCTAACAACCTAAAAATGTTAAGGGATGCAATGACTTCTAATTTGAACCGTTCCCCCTCAGGAAGGTTAGAAGGGCCCTCACCAGATCTGGAAGCACCCAAAGCCCATGACAGAAATAGCTGTTTCTTCACCCAAACCGATGCAGGCAAATTTGTTATAGGTGAGGAACTGAGCAAAATCCAAGATGGGGTCGAAGCATCCAGAAGAGTGGAAGAGAAACCCTTCAGATAAGCAGGCTGTGGCTGAAGAGACAAGATCTTCTATCCTTCCTCTGAGTACAAGGAGACACCCTCCAATTCTTGAATTGAAGTTGCTAGCATAGTGTTTTTCAACCATGGCAGCTTGAGGATGTGTGGACTTCAACTCCCAGAATTCCATGCTGGCTGGGGATTTCTGGGAGTTGAAGTCCACACATCCTCAAGCTGCCAAGGTTGAAAAACACTGGCCTAGATGAACAAGGACAGTCTCTCCTTGTTCAAGGTCTTCAGGACTGGTGCTAGGAAGTGAGAAATGATAGCTCTCGCCCTCCAGGTCCCAACTGTGAACTTTCTTCCATAGGGATCCACTGACCCCCAGGGAATGCTGGGCTGGCTGGGCCTTGGGCCTCCTCCATAGAATCCCAGCATCCTGGCGTTGGAGGGGGCCCGTGAGGCCATCCAGCCCAATCTCTGTTCAGGACAGGAAGGCCAATTCAGGCATCTCCAGACTGACTGTTGTCTAGCCTCTGCTTGAACACATCCAGTGAAGG
The DNA here is from genome assembly GCF_035149785.1 of Candoia aspera. Lineage (NCBI taxonomy): Eukaryota > Metazoa > Chordata > Lepidosauria > Squamata > Candoiidae > Candoia > Candoia aspera. Next base: position 8,772,047 of record NC_086159.1, on the reverse strand, counting down.
GGACCTCACCCCAGCTGCCCTCTCATTCCAGGAGGAGACCAAGGTTTTGGTCAGACCGTGTGCTGGACCTCCAGGAAGACCTCCAAGTCCCTCTGGGGCCGAGGGATCTGGTGTGGATCTGCAGGGCAATCAGAAAGGGATCTGACCACGATGGGGGAGTGGTGGCAATCTCCCCCAACTCTAGAGAATAGCGCTGGTATAAGGCCCCAGGGCCACATCTGCTGGGGGTCGCTTGCCCGTGCCTCCTGCCATACGTGCCCCTCCCCGTGGGGATGTTCTGGCCTACCCTTAACCCCCCAGCCATCTCCCCTCTCCATCACTATATGGTCCCATCCCCAGGCCACTGTCTCATCTGCATCCCCACCAATTACCAATCCCTCCCTGGAGAACATCTGGGCCACTGGGATGCTTCTGTGCCAGCACTTCCACCCACTCAGAGCACCCCAGAACCCATCTGTTCCCACCAGGCTACTGCCCCTCCCCAGCTCTCATCCCTCCTCCTTTGGACAAACAATTCCTCCAACTGTTCTTTGCAGGAGGTGGCCTCCAAGCCCCTGCCCACAGTCATCCACTTCTCTGCCTGCTTTCCGGTTCCTCAGTGTCCTTGTGTTGCGGTGACCAAAACTGGACACAGGATTACAGGTCCAGCCTGACCGGTGCAGCCTAGAGCAGGACTCTCACTTCCCATGATCTTGATGTTCTACCTCTATTGACGCAGCCCAACGCTGCCCTGGCTTATGTTTAATCTGTGGTCTAGCAGGACACCCAGATCTTTCTCACAAGTCCACATCCCAAGCTGGGTTCCATCTGTCTTGTACCTGCGCAACTGATTTTTCTACCTATGTGCAGAACTCTACCTTTTTCAACCCTGATGGAAAAGAGATACTTGGGGCACTCTGAATGCTTGCCTTGAACCTGGAGCCAGATTGCATGGGAAGACCCCCTCATGCAATGCAACTTGAGCATGGCTGGCACTGGCTTGCAAGCAGAAAGCACGCACAGAATGGGAGGCCCTGGGAAACACTGAAAGCTGCTCAGAGTCACTGATACAGGTAGTAAAAGTCCCCCTTTTGGGGGAGATGGGTGGTGACGAAATTTGATAAATGAATAAAAAATTGATAAATAAAATAATTCTCAACTTACGACTATTCGTTTAGCAACCATTCAAAGTTACGACGGTGCTGAAAAAAGTTACAAATGGTCCTCGCACTTATGACCGTCGCCATATTCCCCACAGTCACATGATCAAAATTTGGGTGCTTGGCAACTGGCATGTATTTACAATGGTTTCAGTGTCCTGGGGTCACGTGATCACCAGCTGGCTTCCAACAAACAAAATGAATGGAGGAAGTCAGATTCGCTTAATGACCGCAACAAAAAAGGTCATAAAATCGGGCGCAGTCAAGTGATGCCTCACTTAACGACTGCATCACTTAGCAATCGAAGTTCCAGTCCCAACTGTGGTCGTAAGTCAAGGACTACCTGCATAGTGAGATGGGAGATGTATAAATTTGATTAATAAATAAATAATAATAAAATAATAAAAATCTTGTGACGGCAACAGTCCTAGGCAAATGGGTTTGCTTTACTTCACTCTTAATATGAAACGCAAAATGAAAAACACCGGTTCCTCTTGAAGATTCTCAAGTTTCTGGTAAAAAAATAAATATGGGGACTTGGTAAGTCTTAATTTGCCACCTTGGTTCTTCAACTCAAACTTGTTTGAGCTCCAGGAAAAGAAATTGATGTCACTGATGTGGGTGAGATGGAGGAAACGGCTTCAACCCCCTGAAGTAGAACTTGAAGAGGAAATGAAAGAATCAGGAGCCTTTGGGGACACTTTTTATGGATCACAACTGTAGATGTGAGGGCTTGTGGAAATGACATGGGCACGCTAGACATGTCCATTTAAGATACCTGGTCCTCCAAGTGTAGCGGTCAGGGAAATGTTAGGACCATAGCAAACTGACCAAGGGTTTCTGGTTCATGTATCTTTTTCCATTTGTGAGTTTTGTTTCATTGGTTGGCTGGAAGATGCTGGCCAAACCTGGCCTGGAAGTGCGAACAAGAATGACAGACTCTAGAGCAGTGTTTTTCAACCTTGGTGACTTGAAGATGGGTGGGCTTCAACTCCCAGAATTCCCTGGCCAGCCATGCTGGAAATCGAAGTTGAAATTCTGGGAGTTGAAGTCCACCCATCTCAAGTCGCCAAGGTTGAAAAACACTGCTCTAGAATGTCTCCTAATATTTGACCGCTATCTAAAGAAACTTCACACTTACTGGCAGATCTAAGTTTCTGCTGCTTTTCATCTTCACTGGCCCAGATGGGCAATTCTCAGAAGGTTGAATCTGAACTCAATGCTGTCAGCCTTTCACAATGAGAGCAGGAGTGGATTCGATAAGCAGAAAGGGAGGAACGTGACCATTTTCTCTTCCAACTGGCAACACTGGGGTCCCCCAGAGATTTTTCTGATGTGACGGGGACACCTTGGAAGGATTCCTATGAAGAAGAACAGACAGAGGGATTGATAATACAGATATAATTGTACTTAAGGAAATTCCAGTTAGAATACTACATAAGAGAAAAGAGTATTTTTTTTCTGACAAATTTAAATAGAAGAAGATTCCATTTAGATAGGATAAGTTGGAAGGGGTGATTTTTACTTTTAAACAGCAGAGATTCAGACTGAACTCTGCACAGAAAGCAAGAGATTTCTTGGGAAAATTCAGAGAAGAATTGGAGGAAAACCAAATGGGAGTGACGATGACAGATGTGTGACTAAAGAAATGACACAACAGAAACAACAAGACATTGAAGATGATTCCATGTTGGGCGCTACAGGTATTGACTTTTCTAAAATCCTGGCATAACTATGGATTATGAATGCTTAATGTGGAATATAAATGGAGCAAATACTCTTCAAAAGAAGAAAAAGATACATTTATTTGAAAAAGTTGAAACAAGACACGGTTTGCTTGCAAGAAATGCGTATTAGGAAAGAAGTCGTAAATATTTGAGTCACAAAAATTTGGGTGAAGAATTTATTTCAGCAGGAGTGAAAAGAAGAAATAGTTTTGTATATAAATCCTCAACTATATCCAAAACTTATTGACTGATGACCATGGCAGATATGTTGGGGTGGAAGTTAATATACAAACAGCTAAGACTTTGATATTGGGAATTTATGCCCCAAATGAAGATAAAACAGCATTTTATTAAGGATGTATGGATAAATTATTGGACTTTCCATATGAAAATTGGTGTCTCCTGGGAGATTGGAATGGAGTGGTTTCCCCACAAAAAGACAGAACTTCTGAGAAAAATTTAAAAAATACACAAGGCAAACTACCAATTTCTTTTTTAATGATTTAATGGATATTTTGGAGCTAGTTGCTATGTGGAGATATAAAAATGGTGACTCAAAGCAATATACTTATTTTTCTGAAAGACATAGATCTTTTTCAAAAATAGATTTGGATCTCTAAGATTTTGGCTATTAATGTTCATAAAATGGAGACATTACCAAAGATTTTCACAAATCACCATCCAATGACTTTAACTTTTAAAAGGACAAATGCCTCTTTTAGATGGAGATTGAATGAGATATAGTTACAAAAGGAAACGGTAGTGGAGGATTGCAAAAAGAAGTTAAAAGAATTTTTTTGAGAATAAACTTAATAAAGGCACAGAAGTAAGAATGGTTTGGGATGCAAGTAACACTTTTGTAAGATGATATTTTATGCAACATAATAGTGAATTTAAAAAGAAAAGGCAAGAGAAAATACAAATGATTTTGGATGAGATTAAAAAAAGGAAGAATTATTTTAAAAATCCCCAGGGACGACAACTATTAACAACCAAATTAAGCTTCTACAGAGGCAACTATCTACAGTATGTTAACACTGAAAAAAAGATGATCTATGCAAAATGAAGAAATTTTGAATTTGCAAATAAACCGGGGAAATGGTTGGAATATAAGTTGCGAAAAGAAAAAGAAAAGAAAGAGATACTAGAGTTACAAGAAGGAAATACTGTAATAATAGATAATGCAAATATGCAAAAGTGTTTCATCAGTATTATTCTACTTTATATAAAAGTAAAAAAAAAATCCTTGGAAAAAGTGGATGAATATTTATATAAACAGAATTTACCAAAGATCACAGAGAATCAGAGACAAATTTTGAATGGACCTATAACAATAAGGGAGCTGTTTGAAGCTATGTTAGCTTTCTCAGGTAGACCAGACAGGAACCATGACCAGATGAGCTAATTCTACTTTATTGTAAGGTAATTTATCTGTCCTGTTCAGACTAAGAAGCGGCCAGGCAGAATTACAGAAGAACTCTTTATTTACAACAAACTACATACGCCACAAGTCCTTGCAATAAATAAGCAAATAATGCAATCAGTTCTAAGGTGGCAACACAAAATGCTGATGTAAACTTGCAAGATCTGCTGGTAACAGAATCACCGGACACACTGGACTGAAGAGCACAGACTAGGCATGACTGAACTGGCATGGCCAGATCAGACTGGAAGCTAGGAACAAGGCTGGACTTGGCTGGAGTTTCTGGACAAGACTCAGATCTGGGAACAAGGCTGGACTTGGCTGGAGTTTCTGGACAAGACTCGGATCTGGGAACAAGGCTGGACTTGGCTGGAGTTTCTGGACAAGACTCGGATCTGGGAACAAGGCTGGACTTGGCTGGAGTTTCTGGACAAGACTCGGATCTGGGAACAAGGCTGGACTTGGCTGGAGTTTCTGCACAAGACTCGGATCTGGGAACAAGGCTGGACTTGGCTGGAGTTTCTGGACAAGACTCGGATCTGGGAACAAGGCTGGACTTGGCTGGAGTTTCTGGACAAGACTCGGATCTGGGAACAAGGCTGGACTTGGCTGGAGTTTCTGGACAAGACTCGGATCTGGGAACAAGGCTGGACTTGGCTGGAGTTTCTGCACAAGACTCGGATCTGGGAACAAGGCTGGACTTGGCTGGAGTTTCTGCACAAGACTCGGATCTGGGAACAAGGCTGGACTTGGCTGGAGTTTCTGCACAAGACTCGGATCTGGGAACAAGGCTGGACTTGGCTGGAGTTTCTGCACAAGACTCGGATCTGGGAACAAGGCTGGACTTGGCTGGAGTTTCTGCACAAGACTCGGATCTGGGAACAAGGCTGGACTTGGCTGGAGTTTCTGCACAAGACTCGGATCTGGGAACAAGGCTGGACTTGGCTGGAGTTTCTGGACAAGACTCGGATCTGGGAACAAGGCTGGACTTGGCTGGAGTTTCTGCACAAGACTCGGATCTGGGAACAAGGCTGGACTTGGCTGGAGTTTCTGCACAAGACTCGGATCTGGGAACAAGGCTGGACTTGGCTGGAGTTTCTGGACAAGACTCGGATCTGGGAACAAGGCTGGACTTGGCTGGAGTTTCTGCACAAGACTCGGATCTGGGAACAAGGCTGGACTTGGCTGGAGTTTCTGCACAAGACTCGGATCTGGGAACAAGGCTGGACTTGGCTGGAGTTTCTGCACAAGACTCGGATCTGGGAACAAGGCTGGACTTGGCTGGAGTTTCTGCACAAGACTCGGATCTGGGAACAAGGCTGGACTTGGCTGGAGTTTCTGCACAAGACTCGGATCTAGAAGCAAGGCTGGACTGGATTGGACCCACGAGGCAAGATTTGGCGCTGGTGACTACACTGACTCCACTGGAATCCCAGGGCAAGGCTTTATGCTGGAAGCAGGGCTGGGCTGGAGCAATGAAGCAGGGCTCTGACCTGAAGGCTAGACTGGACTCCGCTGGGGCAATGAGGCAAGCTTTCCTTTTGGAAGCAAGATGGGGCTGAACTGGAGCCCCAAAGCAAAGGCTGGCACTGGACACAAGGCTTCACTCTGCAGGAGCAGCTACGGAGGCTTCCGCTGGAGTGGTGCTTGCGGGAAACAAGTCCGCGATGGCAAAAGAAGAGAGCTCTGGTTCCACGCTGGCTACAGATGATTCTTCTTGCTGAGATGAGGATTAGTCCACAAAGACTATGAGCTCAGAGGATCGGTTGTCTCTGGTAGCTTGCTGTTGGTGTGTCTGCCTTTTATTACGATCTCTTGTGTGCCTGTTCCCTTCTGCAGCCAATCAGGCTGCCTTTTCCATTGCGCGCTTTTCTGCACTCCATTCCTGCGCGATGATTGGTGGATTCAATTCTTCCTCCGAAATTTGGCCAATCAGCGTTTTAAGCTTCTCCTGTGCTGCTGAGTCACTTCTGGGTTTCTTTTTCCCAATTCCTGCTTGGTAAGTTTTGGTTTCCCCTTCTGACTCAGAAAAAGTTTCATTTTCTGAGTCAGAAGCTGGCTGAAACCTCACATTATCTGACCGTTCCCTTCGTAGCATCTCTTCACCCAAGGTCATTCCCACATATCATTACAAACTATTAAAAAGACTAAAACAGGAAAGGCACCTGGTCCAGATGGGCTGCTGGCCTTTTACTGTAAATGCTTTGAGGGTGAACTTTTACAACCTTTATCACAAACAATGAATGTTGTTTTACAGAATGGAAAGATTCCTGATAGCTGGAAAGAGACTAATATAACATTAACACCTAAAGAGGCATAAGACCTGACTTTAACAAGAAATTATCAACCAATTATCTTTATTGAATAATGACCATAAATTATTTACCACGATTTTGGCTGAAAGGTAAAGGTAAAGGTTTCCCTTGACGTAAAGTCCAGTCGAGTCCGACTCTAGGGGGCGGTGCTCATCTCCGTTTCTAAGCCTTGGAGCCGGCGTTGTCCATAGGACACTTCCGATTTACCTAAAAGACAATTACGAGATAACGTTAGAAATGTTTTGGATATTCTGGAGTATTTGGAGCAACACAATGAGAAGTAAGCTGTATAGATCTTTTTAGATGCAGAGAAGGCCTTTGACAATTTGAATGTACCGTACGAACCTTGGAGATAATTTTATTAAATGGGTAAGATTGATTTATACTTCACAGAAAGCACAAAGAATTGTTAATGGAGAACTAACAAAATCTTGTGAGATTCACAAGGGACAAGACAAGGATGTCCACTCCTGTTCATTTTAGTTCTTAAGGTTCTGACTACCGTAGAGACATAAGACAACATGGGAGAATCACGGGAGTTAAGATTTAAAAAGAAACTTATAAATTAACTGCATTTGTGGATGACCTGGTATTAGTTTTAGAAGATCCGCTAGAGGGAATAGAAACATTAATGGGAAAATTAAAGGACTTTGGTATGCCAGCAGGTTTTAAGATTAACAATTAGAAGACAAAGAAGTTAACAAAAAATATGGAATTAGTAGATCAAATAGAACTGATGGAGAAAACCGGTTTTAAGATTGAGAAAAAAGTAAAATACTTCAGTATTATTATGACAGATATGAATTGTGTGTTATTTCAAAATAATTGAGTTGGACACGGAATGCAATTAAGAACGACATGTCAGGATGGAAGAATTTAAAATTGTCACTGTTAGGGAGAATTTCTGTGATAAAAATGAATGCCTAGAATGATGTTTTTGTTTCAGACAATATCTGTTTTGACACCTGGTGTCCCATTCAAACAATGGCAAAAAGATGTATCTAAATTTGTATGGTAAGCGATTAAACCACAAGTTAAAGTGTTACAAGATGCAAAGGAAAGAGGATGATTGGGTTTACCGGATTTGAAATTGTATTTTGCAGCTTGTCGTTTGGTCTGGATGAAAGAGTGGGTGTTGCTGTGAAACAAGAGACCTTTAGAATTGGAGGAACACAACCAAGTTCCAGAATTCTCCAGCCAGTATGGCTGGCTGGGGAATTCTGGGGGTTGAAGTCCACACTTCTTAAAGTTGTCAAGGTTAAGAAACACTGCTCTGGATCTTAGTTTGAATAGAAGCATGCTTGGAATAAAATTGGCCAAAATGTGCCCAAACTGCCTGATTGTGTCTTTTCTGTTAGCTTCCTGTAGCACTGGGGTGACTGAGGTTGGCACCTTCCCACTCTAACTAAAAATGTTATGTGAAAGCCTCAGCTGACCCAAGCCATGTTGGATGGTGAAGCCCAGCTGACGATGTCCAAGGCATATGCAAGGTTGCCATCTGGAGTGTGAAGGGGGCAGATGACAAAGAGCAAAAGTTAGCACGTGATATGAAAGTAAAATGGATACGCTTGTGTATGAAACTAGGAGAAAGGGGAAGGATGTAGTAGATCTGAATGAAAGTGGTCTGAGTCTGTGAACTGGATGAATACATGCAGGGAAGGAACGGTGTTAAGTTTCGTTATGACTGTTTGGGCTAAAATATATGTCAGAAAGAATGAAATGGTGACATCTACTGTAGGTTGCTGTGTGTCAGCCTTCCCAGGTAGACCAGACAGGAATCACGACCAGATGAGCTAATTCTACTTTATTGCAAGGCTATGTTAACAGAATCTTGCAAATTCAAATCTCCCTCGTCTCCTTTACAGTCCGAGAAACTAGGGAGGGTCCCTCCTGAGCCTCTTTCTCCTCCCATTATGCAGCTGCAGGCTATGCCCTCTCTTATCTGACCATTTCCAAGCAGCATACATACCATTACACTGTGTATGAAATTAGGAATCCATAGGTTGGTGAGAGTTCCAGGTTACACTCCAGGAAATGGTGGTAATGGAAGGACAGTGTGAAATCTGAATGAATGTAGTCTAGGAGAAAAGATATTCTTCTAGGTGATATGAATTTCATAGGTGGGAACATAAGAACATAAGCCACACCTTGATGGATCTGACCCCAGCAGTCTGTTCTCCCTGTAGCCAACGAACTGCCCAAGAAAGCCCACCAGCCTCCCAGCAGATGGCATTCAGAGGCAGTCCCACAGCCATCAAGGCCAACAGCCACTGATCCTCAAGTACAGAAAAAGTGAAAGGGCCATTCTGAGTCCCAATAGTGAATGAGAATGGGGACTCTGCAGAGAAAAACGTAGATTTCCAAAATATGATTTAAACTTAAGTCTAGTCATAGATACACATGCCAAGAAATGAATATCCTTAAAAATAGAATCGATTTGATTGTTTATGATTTATTTCTTTATTTAGAACATTTATATGGCCACCCATCTGAAATACATAACTCTGGGCAGCTGATGATTGTTGGAGAGAATTAATGAAGGACATAAGAGGGAAGTTCTGAATGTGGGACAGACAGTATTTTGATAGGGTCAAAAGCAGACCTTGGGGGAAAAATGAACAACAGAGGAAAAGGAAGAGCAGTGAAAAAAAAAGGATATTGAAAGTAGAATGACTGCAGAACGGAAAACATTATCTTCTGCAAAAATGTATTAGAAGATACATGTTCCCCTTAAAGAGTAAGTGGAAAGTGGACAGAAGGAAAGAGGATATGGAAATGCTCTGGATGAGGGTAAAAAGCATTATCTTACCAGAGGGCAAACAAAGGTTTGGAGTTACACTAACAGGAAGTGTGAAAAAGGATGCTTGGTGGAATGACGAAGCGAGAAAGGATGTGGGTGAGGAAAAAAGGTGAATAAGAGAAGGATTGCTGCCAGAAGTGAAGATGAATAGCGTTGTTAGCTACAACCTGCATGATTTGCAGTAAATGATAGACTGCGTGTTGCAACACAGAATATGGCTCTGAAAATTAATAAATCAAAGACCAAGTGCTTGGCAGAGGAAAAAGGAGTACATAATTGCAAATTATACATAAACAGTGAACAGTTACAGGGAGCAGATGAATTTGTGTACTTTGGTAGAATGCTTCCTAAATATGGGAATCTGGATGGAGAAGTTTTGAAGATGTGCAAAGGAGGGTAGGAAGATATCTGGTGTGTTGCAGTGACTGAGTGTTGGTCAAAAGAATTGAAAAAAGACTGTGCATAATAAGAGGATGCTTCTGCCCACACTGTTATGTGGGAGTTGAGTATTTCAGGAAGAAGATTAAAGTACGGTAAGCTGAATGCAGCAGGACTGTGATTTTTAAGAAGTGTGTGTGATAAAAGAAGAAATAGTCAAGAATAAAGGAGTGCTGAATTCAGATAGACTATGAAACAAATGAAACTATGGAAGAAATAGATTGCGGTGCAACAAATACATGAAAGAATATGAAGGCCCAGACAAGTGCTTAGAACCAAGATCAAGCACTCAAACTATTGAAAGCATGCAAAAATTAGAATTAAACTAACTGTCATGATTGCCGTTGCGATGTTTGCGACATCATAACGGCTCGCATGACAAAGCGCGGATGCGTGTCAATGACTGGAGAGGTGCGGGCGATAAACCAGACAAAGAAGGTAATGGGTTTGGGAGATCTATTGAACAACAAGGTCTCATCGCCCGGTAATTGACCATTGACACCATTGTCAAAGAAATGATCATGGCGAGGTTTGGAAGGGCGCGTCCGGGCTTTCGAGGAATATCGAGGTCTAATCGCCTGGTAATGGACCATTACCTTGCAGGAAGATAAACAGGGCAATGCCCGGGGCGAATGGGGCTGGACGACCTCTCACCTATCAAGTCTTGATGACCTGTCACTCCGTGGAACTTGTGGGGCACACCTGGGGAGTGTGAGGGTGGAGCGCTGTTTGGCGCGAGACTATTTAATTCAACTTTTGGCACGCTTCCCTCACTCTCAGCTTTTTACTGGTGTGCATTCTATTCTAAATAAAAGCCAGAGCTTAAACTTGATTTAGAGTCTGAGTCTTTTATTTGGCCTTAGGCATTCCTCACATAAAGCTGAGAGTCTTTTAAGAACGAACCTCGCTAGCCTCTACCAGGAAATATTTTTTTTTGCGAGAGGAGCAACTAGCGATGACTGAACCGGGGACGATCCTAGAGTCGGTGCTTTAGAGCGGAGACGCGAAGGACTCAACACGAGTGGGGGAGGCGACCAGACAGCTTCTGGAATTGGCGCTCCCGAGATGGGGCACGAGCCCCCTCCCTACCCACACCGCACCCCAGTTTGGAGCCTGGAGCCCCAGCCCGGAGTGGAAGAGGGAGTCGTGAGTCAACAACACTTCAGGTGGGACGGCATAGCGGACCCCCAGCTGGGGACATCCCACACCACTTGGAGACTCCAATGCCCCCAGACGCCCGAGAGGGAATTCGCAGGACTGCCGATCGGGCAACAACCGGCAGCACCGAGGATGGACGATCCCATCACACTGGACAGGATCAGGGCTCTGGAGTCCAAGGTGCAATCATTAGAACACATGCTGCGATCCATGTCAACTGTGGTGAGTGAGCTCACGAAGAGTGCTGCTGCGCAGGGCGCAGGGAGGGGTCTCGGCATCCCACCCACCCTATTGCCGGCCCTGAGAGGAAGGGGCCAGGCGCGGGACTTTTTCCCAGGGCCCCATGGTTTTATTCCGGTGGGGATTACCCCTACTCACTCACAGGTTGGGGTTCCTCCAGTTGGTGGGATCGCTAAAGACTTTCCAGTAAAATTTGATGGCGACCCCACGAACCTGTCATTCTTTTTAACTAACGCAACAAACTACATCCAGCTATACGGACATTGTTTTGCATTGGAAGGGGCTAAAATCTCGGCTATTGCCATAAAACTTAAGGGCAGAGCCGCGGACTGGTACGTACAAATGTCAGAGTCCGGAGCCCCAGCCCTGGCTACCTTCCACACCTTCCTGACCACCTTGAAGCAGTACTTTGAAGACCCCCTGGCGAAGAAGAGGGCTAAAGGCGCTCTGAAAGAACTTAATCAGGGGCAGAAATCAGTCGTAGATTACGCCCTAGAATTTAAGGTCTTGGCAGGGAAGGTCCCTGAATGGTCGGAGGCCACCCTGATCGATATGTTTAAGGATGGCCTCAATCGAGAGGTGTTGCAATGGGCGCTGTACAGAGACGATCTGGAATCACTGCATGACTGGATCTGTCTTGCCGGGAAGGCTGAACATGCCCAGCGCACCTTCATGCTGGCGGCTAAGAGAGACAGGCTTCCTCCCAGCAGGAAAGGGCCAGTGCCACAGTCGGGCCTGACATGGGATGCTGAAAGACAACGTCACTTTGCCCGTGGGCAATGCATCAAGTGCGGTAAGGCAGGTCAGCGTGCGGCAGAATGCCACAAGACTAGGACGGCGGATCGCCCACCTAGACTGACGCAGAAGGCTCCGCAGAAACCACCCAACCCTCCCCAATGGCTGACAGAGGCACTAGCGACCCCGGATGAAGAAGAGGACATCTACCTCATGGGGGACGGGTTGGCCGCCCCGGAGCAGCCGGTGGAAAATGCCTTCCACCTGTCCTAAACAGCGCCGCTGGGCAGGTGGTGGAGAATGGGCGCGATACCACCAGGGTGAGTGCGGACTGTCCCATCCTGGCCGTAAAAATTGAACTGAGCTACTGCTCCAAGACCATCGAAGTAGGGGCTTTGGTGGACTCCGGGTGTTCCAGATGCCTGATCCACCCCAACCTAGTCGCTGCACTAAATTTACCCTGTTTCCCTCTCCCAAAGCCACTGATCTTCCAGCAACTCAATGGTTCCACGGCGGGGGGGGGGGGGCGGCCACCCAGGGTACAGGGAATGTTACCCTACAAATAGGCATGCACAGGGAAACCATAGAATTCGTGGTCACCCCGGTGGGCAAGCCTATAGTGGTTCTGGGAATCCCCTGGCTAACTCGCCACAATCCCTTAACAATTAACTGGAGGACCCGTATGATAGCGTTTGAGTATGGGTTCTACCAGGCACCTGCTAAGGGGAAATCCCTCACTGTGACTGTAGGGAGGGCTGAGATTGTCGACCCTCAAGTTCACGCTTCCCCCATGGAGGGTTGCCGGAACAATACGCAGACTTCGCTGATGTCTTCGGGGAGGAAGAGGCGGACCAGTTACCCCCCCATCGCAAGACGGACTGTGCCATTGAACTGCTCCCTCATGTCCCATTGCCTAAGCCAAAGATTTACCCAATGACACAAAAGGAATTGGCGGCGTTGCGGGACTTCCTCGATAAAAACCTCGCTCGGGGCTTCATCGAACCGGCAAACTCGCCGGTTGGAGCGCCCGTTCTGTTCCGCGAGAAGAAGGACGGTACCCAGAGACTGTGTACAGACTATCGCGGGTTAAATTCAGCCTCCTTGGCAAACAAGTACCCCCTCCCCCTCGTGAAAGACATGTTGGCACACTTGTCGACTGGAAAGGTTTTTTCCAAACTGGACCTCCGCGAGGCGTATTACTGCATTCGCATCAGGGAGGGGAACGAATGGAAAACAGCTTTTAACTGTCCCTTGGGCTCCTTCCAGTATAAGGTACTGCCTTTTGGTCTTGCAGGAGCCCCAGGGGTTTTCATGCAACTAATTAATGAAGTTCTGCATGACCATTTGTTTAAAGGAGTACTGGTTTATCTGGACAATGTCCTGATATACTCCAAAACTGAGAGAGAACATGAAAGATTGGTAAGACAGGTTCTCACCAAGCTCCAGCACGCTAAACTTTATGCTAAGCTTTCCAAGTGCGAATTCCATAAGTCGCGCCTGGATTACTTAGGCTACAAGATTTCAGATAAGGGCATTGAAATGGATCCTGCAAAGGTTCAGGCTGTTTTGAGCTGGGAGCGCCCGTGCACCCAGCGCCAGCTCCAAAGTTTCCTGGGATTCGCAAATTTCTACAGATCCTTCGCAAAAGGGCTCGCGGAGATTGCCCTGCCCTTGACTGATTTGTTGCGGACCAAAGGCATCGGGGAGACGCGCAAGGTAAAAAACCCAGGGGCCGTGCTCAATTGGACTCCTGCCTGTCAGGCTGCTTTTGAACGGTTGAAAGCTCTCTTTACAGCGGAGCCAATTTTATCCCATCCCGACCCTGAACGGCCTTTTGTCGTTCAGGCTGATGCCTCTGATTTTTCAATTGGGGCTATCCTATTACAAAAGGATTCTGCCGGACTCTTGAAGCCCTGTGCCTCTCTCTCCCGGAAATTTTCCGAGATGGAAAGGCACTGGCATGTCTGGGAAAAGGAGGCATTTGCAGTAAAAGCGGCACTGGAGGCTTGGCATCACCTTTTAGAAGGGGCGACTTGCCCTTTTGAGGTCTGGACAGACCACCGCAACCTCGAGGCGCTCCACACACCCAGGCGCCTCAGCCCTAAGCAGATTCGCTGGGCTCAATTTTTCAGCCATTTTAACTTTCAGCTGAAGTTTATACCGGGGAAGAAGAACTTTTTGGCAGATGCACTTTCCCGACTGCCCCAGGACGCGGAGCCTGTCTCCGATGTCATGGGGACTGTACTCTCTGAGTCTCAATTGGGTTTGGCCGCTGTCACCCGGAGCTGCACTCGGGAACAGCCTCCCCCCCCTGCAAACGACTCCGGCGCAGCCTGCTCCGGGCCGCAGGCAACCACAGATGCCGGGTGGGTTGCGTGCAGATTTTGCCCTCGCATTAAAGTCTGATCCCTGGCTCCTTGCTAACCCTGACAAGGTTTCCATGGAACAAGACCTCACCTGGGTGGAGGGTCGTTTATATGTCCCTGACTCGCAATGATCAACTATCCTCAGCCGGTCTCATGACAGCAAACAGGCTGGTCATTTTGGGTTCCTCAAATCCCTCCACTTGACCCGACACCAATTTTGGTGGCCCTCGCTGAGGAAGGATGTCAAAACGTATGTGGCATCCTGCCCTGTTAGCGCAATGTCTAAGTGACCGTCCGGTAAACCCCAGGGGCTGCTGCAGCCCGTGGCTAACCCTTCACACCCTTGGGATGAAATCTCTATGGATTTCATCGTGGATTTACCGCCCAGTCAAAAGAAAACAGTCATTTGGGTAGTCAAAGACTACTTTTCCATACAAGCTCATTTTGTCCCCTGTGCCTCTATCCCATCGGCGCAACAGCTGGCGAAGCTCTTTTTGGTGCACGTGTACTGCCTTCACGGCTGCCCCTCTCGATTGGTGACCGATAGGGGCACACAATTTACCTCACGGTTTTGGCAGGCTTTTTTGAAATTAATTGGCACCGAGCAAGCATTGTCAACCTCCTGGCATCCCCAGACTGACGGATCTACTGAAATCCTCAATGCCACCCTTGAACAATTCCTCCACTCCTACATCAACTACCACCAGGACGACTGGGTGGATTTGCTTCCTTTCGCAGAGGTTGCATACAATAATGCTGTGCATCAAAGCACGGGACAACCCCCCTTCAAGGTGGTGTCGGGTCGGGACTTCGTCCCCATTCCCAAGCTCCCACAGCCCCCATCTCCAGTAGTGGCAGCCTGTGATTGGGGTTCTAAACTCGCAGACTCCTGGCCCGTCATTAAGGACGCTCTCAATAGGCTCAGACCTCATACAGACTTCAGACTGACAAGCACAGGCGCCAATAGCCACCTTTTCGAGTAGGAGACCTGGTTTATCTCTCCACTAAATTTATCAAGTCACCTCAGCCTTCCAAGAAACTGGCCCCCAAATTTATTGGCCCCTTTCAGGTTACACAAATTGTGAACCCGGTCACAGTGCGTTTGGATCTACCTCATAATTTGAAGCGGCAGCAGTCTGTGTTCCACTGCAGCTTACTCAAGCCGGCCAGTGACCCCTCCCGGTGGCATCCACGCACTCCCCCCCTCCACCCGTCATGATAGACGGACAGCAGCACTTCGAAGTCAAGGAGGTTCTCGACTCCCGCAAGCTTCGTGGCTCTCTCCAATACCTAGTGCGCTGGAAACACTTTCCCCACCCTGAGTGGGTCGCTGCCCGCGACATTCAGGCCCCCAAGCTAGTCCGCAACTTCCATGTTGCATATCCCTCCAAGCCCTCGGCTTGATTTTCTTCAGGGGGGCGGTATGTCATGATCGCCGTTGCGATGTTTGCGACATCGTAACGGCTCACATGACAAAGCACGGATGCGTGTCAATGACTGGAGAGGTGCGGGCGATAAACCAGACAAAGAAGGTAATGGGTTTGGGAGATCTATTGAACAACAAGGTCTCATCGCCCGGTAATTGACCATTGACACCATTGTCAAAGAAATGATCAGGGCGAGGTTTGGAAGGGCGCGTCCGGGCTTTCGAGGAATATCGAGGTCTAATCGCCCGGTAATGGACCATTACCTCGCAGGAAGATAAACAGGGCAATGCCCGGGGCGAATGGGGCTGGACGACCTCTCACCTATCAAGTCTTGATGACCTGTCACTCCGTGGAACTCGTGGGGCACACCTGGGGAGTGTGGGGGTGGAGCGCTGTTTGGCGCGAGACTATTTAATTCAACTTTTGGCGTGCTTCCCTCACTCTCAGCTTTTTACTGGTGTGCATTCTATTCTAAATAAAAGCCAGAGCTTAAACTTGATTTAGAGTCTGAGTCTTTTATTTGGCCTTAGGCATTCCTCACACTAACTCCTAGCAAATTAGGAGCAGCCTGAAAAAACAACGGCTTCCAAACATTTTTTTATGCAGCAATGTCCACAAAGAAGTCAGAGAATCAAGTTGATTAATTATAGCCATGGCATTTCCAGTGGGTAACCTCAGATATTTCCAGAGTCTGTTGCAAGAATAAGAACAAGGCGGCTTAAGGCCCCAAAGTTACAGGCTAACAAACATGAAAGCTCGGCTCTTGGGGCGCAGATAAATCAGAGGAAACTGTTCTAGTTCACAAATGCTTTGGAGATGGTAAATATTCTAATCTCTAAAGCAGTGCTTCTCAACCTCAGGAACTTTAAGATGGGTGGACATCAACTCCCAGAATTCCCCAGCCTGCCTTGCTGGCTAGGGAATTCTGGGAGTTGACGTCCACCCATCTTAAAGGGGCCAAGGTTGAGAAACACTGCTCTAAAGTGTCCCAAGACTCTTAACTTAGCTGTTATTCCAAATGTGTCAGTCAAACGAACTTCTGTCAATAAAACGATTCACTGTGATATACAGGCGAATGGTCTTTTTAATGTGCTGAACAGTAGTAGCGACTAGCTTCCGATTTGCCACAAGGTGGCACATCCAGCTCTGTTTATAGCCATTTCTCCCAAAATCTTGACAGGGACCATCTTTCACAAGCACTCGGTTGCATGATTGGATTTGGGACCCACCTCAGCATTCTCCAACCAGTGTGCAAAACAGATCCATTTCTTTTCTGCTGTTTTAGGAGCTGGCTTGTCACCAGGCTGGAAGCTACCATTAGAAGCTGAAGAGGATCATTCAAGCCACAGCTGGATAGGGAGTAGGTGCCTGAGAACAGCTGATCTACTCTGGTTGAATATTCACGATGACCTCAGCCAGTTCTCCGAAGCAGGTTCTGAAGGCGTGGCAGATCCTTGCTGGCCTGGGGACATCCCAAGGCAGGGACATCGATTATCCTCCAAAGTTCCTGGGTTGAAGGCAGTGTCCACCTTTAACCCAGTCTTGGGAGTAGAAAGCTTCCATGCATTTATCTTCCTAAAAGTAGAGAAAGGGTGGGGATAAGGCTGGGCAGCCACCCCTGCTCCTGAGTCAGTAAAAGCTATCAAGTCCTTGAGAGGCAACCTCAACACCGGCCAGACCGTCACGGGGATTGCCGGCCTTTCCTGCTGGGTGGAAATTTTTGCTGAACAGCTCCACCTTTTTATTGGTGCTCTCAATGCTGCCTGAAGCTTTGCTTGGGAATCATCCCATTCTGTTTACAAACCCCCTCAAAGCCATGGCTGACTTGGAATAGCTTCATGCCGGGGAGTATGTTTCTAGGCCAGTGTTTCTCAACCATGGCAACTTTCGGAGGGGTGGACTTCAACTCCCAAAATTCCTGGCTGGCTGGGGAATTCTGGGAGTTGAAGTCCACCCCTCTGAAAGTTGCCACAGTTGAGAAACACTGGTCCAGAGCAACAAAAGGCTTTCGTGAACTGTGGTTCATGGTGACTTGCAAGCTGCAGCTCGCAAAAGCTTCTAATAAAATGACTTGGTCTGAAAAAGTGCTACAACACTCATCCTGATTTGAGGCTCCTATAGACCAGTGTTTTCCAACCTTGGCAACTATAAGAGGGGCGGACTCCAGAATTCTGGGAGTTGAAGTCGCCCAACTTAAAGCATGCTGGCTGGGGAATTCTGGGAGTTGAAGTCCACCCCTCTGAAAGTTGCCAAGGTTGAAAATCACTGTTGTAGACGAAAGCTCTTCAGCAAAGTATCATTACCTTGTCATGGTGCTGGAGCTTGAGCACCTCAATGATGCCATGAGCTAAACCGTGAAGGGCCACCCAAGACAGGAAGGTCATGACAGAGAGGTTAGACTAAATGCGATCCCTGGGGAAGGTAATGGCAACCCACCCCAGTATTCTTGCCATGAAAACTAAATGGATCAGTACAACCAGAGATATGTTGGTATACCACCGGAAGATGAGACCCCCAGGTCGGAAGATGGTCAAAATGCTACTGGGGAGGAACAGAGGATGAGTTCAACTAGCCCCAGACGTGATGACGCAGCTAGCTCAAAGCCGAAAGGACGGCTAGCGGCCGACGATGCTGGTGGTGAACGGCGAATCCGATGTTCTAAGGATCAACACACCATTGGAACCTGGAATGTAAGATCTATGAGCCAGGACAAATCGGATGTGGTTATTGGGGAGATGTCAAGATTAAAGATAGACATGTTGGGCGTCAGTGAACTGAAATGGACTGGAATGGGCCACTTCACATCAAATGACCACCAGATCTACTACTGTGGACAAGAGGACCACAGAAGAAATGGAGTAGCCTTCATAATTAATAGTAAAGTGGCTAAAGCAGTGCTTGGATACAATCCAAAAAATGACAGAATGATCTCAGTTCGAATTCAGGGCAAGCCATCTAACATCACAGTGATCCAAATATACGCCCCAACCACAGATGCTGAAGAAGCTGAAGGAGAGCAGTTCTATGAGGATCTGCAGCACCTACTGGACAACACGCCTAAAAGAGATGTTATTTTCATCACGGGAGACTGGAATGCTAAGGTGGGAAGTCAAATGACACCTGGAATTACAGGTAAGTATGGCCTGGGAGAACAAAACGAAGCAGGACATAGGCTGATAGAATTTTGCCAAGACAACTCACTCTGCATAACAAACACTCTCTTCCAACAACCTAAGAGACGGCTTTATACATGGACTTCACCAGATGGACAACACTGAAATCAGATTGACTACATCCTTTGCAGCCAAAGGTGGCAGACATCTTTACAGTCCGTAAAAACAAGACCTGGAGCTGACTGTAGTTCCGATCACAAACTTCTTCTTGCACAATTTAGGATCAGACTAAAGAGATTAGGGAAGACCCACAGATCAGCTAGATATGAGCTCACTAATATTCCTAAGGAATATGCAGCGGAGGTGAAGAATAGATTTAAGGGACTGGAATTAGCGGATAGGGTCCCAGAAGAACTCTGGACAGAAGTTCACAACATTGTTCAGGAGGCAGCAACAAAATACATCCCAAAGAAAGAGAAAACCAAGAAGGCAAAATGGCTGTCTGCTGAGACACTAGAAGTAGCCCAAGAAAGAAAAAAGCAAAAGGCAACAGTGATAGGGGGAGAGATGCCCAATTAAATGCAAAATTCCAGAGGTTAGCCAGAAGAGATAAGGAATTATTTTTAAACAAGCAATGCACGGAAGTGGAAGAAGACAATAGAATAGGAAGGACAAGAGACCTCTTCCAGAAAATTAGAAACATTGGAGGTAAATTCCAGGCAAAAATGGGTATGATCAAAAACAAAGATGGCAAGGACCTAACAGAAGAAGATCAAGAAAAGGTGGCAACAATATACGGAAGACCTGTATAGGAAGGATAACAATATCAGGGATAGCTTTGACGGTGTGGTCAGTGAGCTAGAGCCAGACATCCTGAAGAGTGAGGTTGAATGGGCCTTAAGAAGCATTGCTAATAACAAGACAGCAGGAGATGACGGCATCCCAGCTGAACTGTTCAAAATCTTGCAAGATGATGCTGTCAAGGTAATGCATGCTATATGCCAGCACATTTAGAAAACACAAGAATGGCCATCAGACTGGAAAAAATCAACTTATATCCCCATACCAAAAAAGGGAAACACTAAAGAATGTTCAAACTATCGAACAGTGGCACTCATTTCATATGCCAGTAAGGTAATGCTCAAGATGCTGCAAGGTAGACTTCAGCAATTCATGGAGCGAGAATTGCCAGATGTACAAGCTGGGTTTAGGAAAGGCAGAGGAACTCGGGACCAAGTGGCCAATATCCGATGGATAATGGAAAAAGCCAGGGAGTTTCAGAAAAACATCTATTTCTGTTTTATTGACAAAATTGGCTTTATTAAAGCCTTTGACTGTGTGGACCATAACAAATTGTGGCAAGTTCTTAGTGGTATGGGGATACCAAGTCATCTTGTATGCCTCCTGAAGAATCTGTATAACGACCAAGTAGCAACAGTAAGAACAGACCGCGGAACAACGGACTGGTTTAAGATTGGGAAAGGAGTACGGCAGGGCTGTATACTCTCACCCTACCTATTCAACTTGTACGCAGAACACATCATGCGACATGCTGGGCTTGAGGAATCCAAGGCTGGAGTTAAAATCGCTGGAAGAAACATTAACAATCTCAGATATGCAGATGATACCACTTTGATGGCTGAAAGCGAAGAGGAACTGAGGAGCCTTATGATGAAGGTGAAAGAAGAAAGTGCAAAAGCTGGCTTGCAGCTAAACCTCAAAAAAAACAAGATTATGGCAACCAGCCTGATTGATAACTGGCAAATAGAGGGAGAAAATGTAGAAGCAGTGAAAGACTTTGTATTTCAAGGTGCGAAGATTACTGCAGATGCTGACTACAGTCAGGAAATCAGAAGACGCTTAATCCTTGGGAGAAGAGCAATGACAAATCTCGATAAAATAGTTAAGAGCAGAGACATCACACTGACAACAAAGGTCTGCATAGTTAAAGCAATGGTGTTCCCAGTAGTAACGTATGGGTGTGAGAGCTGGACCATAAGGAAGGCTGAGCGAAGGAAGATCGATGCTGTGGAACTGTGGTGTTGGAGGAGAATCCTGAGAGTGCCTTGGACTGCAAGAAGATCACACCAGTCCATCCTCCAGGAAAGAAAGCCAGACTGCTCACTTGAGGGAATGATATTAAAGGCAAAACTGAAATACTTTGGCCACATAATGAGAAGACAGGACACCCTGGAGAAGATGCTGATGCTGGGGAGAGTGGAGGGCAAAAGGAAGAGGGGCCGACCAAGGGCAAGGTGGATGGATGATATTCTAGAGGTGACGGACTTGTCCCTGGGGGAGCTGGGGGTGTTGACGACCGACAGGAAGCTCTGGCGTGGGCTGGTCCATGGAGTCATGAAGGGTCGGAAGCAACTAAACGAATAAACAACAAAAAAGACGAAAGCTGCTCTCCTCCTACAGTGGAGTTTGCTAGTGTCTTAGGTGCAGATCCTCAGGTGTCCAACAGAGAGCAACATGCCCAGCGTAACATCATTGCCATTACTCAGACTATGACAGCTTTTAAGGAATAGTTTGGCTTTTTCAAGCTTGGCACTCAGCAAGTAGAATTATTTTCCAGAAATGAAAATAAAAGTAATCTCCTGATTGGGATTAGGAATGGGAAGATACGCTTTTGTTACCTATTTTTATCATATTCAAAGACTGAGAAGATGGGAGTGCATGCTTCTCTATGATCTAGATTTAATGTGTTTGCTGCCGCCCTGGGGTGTATGTTGTTTTTATGGTTTTTCATTTTGTAAGCTGCCTGGAGTCACCGTGAGTTGGGCAGCCTTATACATTTGTTTAATAAACAAATAAAACAAGTAAAAACCTTAGAAGAATTTCAAATCTCCTTTCTCCTGTTTCCCCCCTCTCCTTTAATGTTCAGTTTACTTTGATCACTGTCACATGGGTAGCTTTTTTTTTTTAATTGTATCATGGGTATTTTGTTGTTGTTTATTCGTTTAGACGCTTCCGACTCTTCGTGACTTCATGGACCAGCCCACGCCAGAGCTTCCTGTCGGTTGTCAACACCCCCAGCTCCCCCAGGGTCGAATCCATCACCTCTAGAATATCATCTGTCCATCTTGCCCTTGGTCGGCCCCTCTTCCTTTTGCCCTCCACTCTCCCCAGCTTCAGCATCTTCTCCAGGGTGTCCTGTCTTCTCATTATGCGGCTAAAGTATTTCAGTTTTGCCTTTAATGTCATTCCCTCAAGTGAGCAGTCTGGCTTTATTTCCTGGGGTATGGACTGGTTTGATCTTCAGTCCAAGGCATCATGGGTGTAGTTATGGGTTTTGTTATAATACTCTGAAAAAATAAAAAAAATGCACCATTGACGACATCACACCATGACATCATTGCACAGAGGAAGGAAACTACATCAGGCCATTCGCACAGGGACGTCATGACACACACAGAGCCGCTACAGAGCCCGCCTCCATTTGCACGCATTGCAACAGGGTCCCTGTGGGGACGGGGACGGTCCTCCATGGGGCTGGACAGCCCTCTCTGACAGATGCTTGAAATGGTTTTCCTGCGCACTGTAAAGGGCTGGGCGAGAGGATCACCCAATGCCAGGATCCTAATACTCCTCCAGCTTTTTTTTCGCATTACCACGGTGTGAACCAGCTTTCCACGAGCGCGTGCAACGGGCACTCCTCATTCTAAGTTCCCCACCAGCCCTTCCTTTGACGCCCCTTGCCCCTTGCCCCTTCCAGCGAAGCTTCGATCGCAGCAGTCGGAAGCCCGGTCCGACCCACCACGAGAACCAAATTCAACCAGAGCCACTGCCACGCGGGCAAATACGGGGCCGTGGTCAGCGAGCCCGCATTTATACCTCCGCTCCAAGGAGGGGCGGGACCGCTGGTCCTCCGGGAGCCAATCGGAGCGGCTCTGGTGACGTGAGCGTCCGCCGGTGGCGGCCTGGGCCGCCGTCACGTGGGCGCTCCGTTTCGCGGCTGCGCCTGCGCGGCTCCTCCCCTTCTCCTTCGTCGTCCGCGGCGAGGGCAGCCGCCGCTTCTCTCCGTCGCCGCCTCCGCCCGCCGCCGCCGTGGACGGTACGCCGGGAGGGGTGGGCGCCGGGGCGGTGATTTAGACTTCGTTCGGGCGTGGGGGAAGTCAAAGTCGCCCTCCCGCCCGCTCGGTGTAGATGACGGGGAGCTACCCCTCCCATCGTCCCCGGCCGCTCGTGGCCGGGGACGATTGGCGTTGTAAGTCCCCCCCTCCGCTCCTCCTCCCGGCAGGGCAGCCAGGGAGGCCGCAAGGCGGCCGGACAGCGCCGCCCTCTGGCAACTCACCAGCCTGGCTGGGCTCCAGCCGCGAAGCCGCCCACCCGCCCTGTCCTGGGCGCGAGGACTCCCAGCCCCATCGTCCCCAGCGGGCGGGGTGGGGCTGGAGACGTCCTTGTGGAAAGCCCCCCCCCGTCCGCCCGTTGGAGCGCCCGCGGAGCTCGGCCCGGCCGTGCCCGGAGAGGCAGCTGGAGGAGACCCGCTCGGAGGTTGGGGATGTGCGTCGCAGGCGGTCGTGTGGACGCGGAGGGCGCCCCTGGGCCGATGGCGGCTCCTGCGGGAGCTGGTCTCCCCTTGACGGGGGCGCCTTCCCGTCCCTCTCAAGGCCGGGTCTTCCGAAGAGGCCGGAGAGGGTCCCCTGAACAGGCAGCCGCCCCCCAGTGAAAGGGACGCCTTTGGGCGCTCGGGCCACCTCCAGCCAGGAAGCAGCTGGAGGGGCACATCTGGGCACTTCCTGATGGACGCCTGCCAGGAACGGAAGCGATTCCAAAGAGCCCGCTAACCTCTGGAATCGGGGACAGCCGCGGACCGGGCTTGTGGAAAGGGTTAAGGCTCAGGGTACGGATCTTGCCTCAGACAAAGGCTCTGCAGCCTCTCTGGGTTGTGAGTGGCAAAGTGTCTTGGATGTATGCACAATTTGTTAGTGAATTTGCACATACCCAGCAGGGAGCTGGACGTTTTCCAGAGAGTTTGTTTGCTCTAGTGGCTGATCCAAGGGAGGCTAGAGCATTGATTTCCCACTTGGTGCCATTGTCCACAGGATTGGGGAGAAGAACCAGCTTCTGCCCGGTTGTCCTGGAGGCAGAGCTTCTATTTTAAAAGTGTGTGTGCAGGTCATCGAGGAGAGGGCTTTGATCCCTCTCAGGTCTAGACTTTCCCAGGTAGAGATGCTTTCACTGGTTGGGCTCACGTGGATCAACTGTCCCTGCCCTCATCAGTGGAGTCCCACAGCGGAAAAAGAAACCGAAACCTCTGGAATACTGCACTGATTGGGCTGAATTTTCAGCTCTTCAAATTGGTGAATTCTGAAAGCCAGACAGACTCTTCTGCATCTCATCCATCACCCCCTCTTGAGGAGCTAAGGAATTTATTTCCTGCATTCCCAATTTGTACATCCTGTTAATGAGTAATATGACGGCTGAGTGCGTGGATCAAATGCAGGGCTTAATGGTGGCTTCATTCACACCATTCTGGGTTCCAATAGTGCATCGAAACCATAATAAAATCCAATCCTGTTTTAATCCTGTGACATTGGTGGAGAGCCTGCAAAGGGGTTGTATTTTTAGGAAAATGAATGGTGCTCTCCCACTGACTATATTTTTATTGCTTTTAATGATTTTTCTGGTGGGTTTTTTTTTCAAATTTAATGACCGCCCATCTCCCCCAAAAGAGGGACTCTTTTTTTTTGTACTGTTTTTGTACTGTTTTCTGGATTTCTAACTTTGTAAGCTGCCCAGAGTCATGATAATGAGATGGGTGGCTATATTAAACCAACCCAGTCTAATATATTGGGTGAACCTGGGTCCTTTGCTGTAGAATCATATAAACCCCTTCTGGAACCCAGTGCTATTCCAGGGACAAGTCTCCATCCTCTTGCCTTCATGTTGACCTACGATGATCCTGGCAACTGAATTCGTGATCCCTAAAATAGCACAGTGTCGTACAAAAGTAATTCCCTGTCCTCGTTGGTTTGGAAAGTTTTGTGACATCTGCAGTCACGCACAATATGGAATTTATCGATACCAGAACATAATTCGCCAGAATCCTGTCATTTTGGTTGGCGTCAGTGCCCCTTGTCCTGAGGGGGTGGTGGGAGTAAGCCCTGTGCTTCTTTGGAAAGGGGACCTGATTGGCCTCTTGGTCCATGCAGAAATCTGAGGGGATGAGAGATGTTATAAATAGGCCAGAGTGCTGGAATGCAAACAGCCTGTCAGGAACAGGTGAAATGTGCGCGATTCCTTGGATAATATTAGTTGTGGGGCCTGTTTGAGCATCCATCACCGACTTGGTGCCCTCCAACTGGGTTAGAACATAACGTTAGCAGTGCCCGTCTGGATCGGGCCCTTGGCCATCTAGTCCAACAGCCTGTTCTGATAGCAACCCACTCAGCTGCCCAAGTGGGCCACTGGTCCCCCAGCAGTTGACCTTCAAAGTAAGTCCCATTGCCATCGAGGCTCAGAGCCAGGACTTTCATGAATTGGTCCAACTCTTTTTTGAAGCCGGCCAAGCTGGTAGCCAGCACTGCGTCTCAGGGTAGTGAATACCAACGCTGAATTAGTTAAATATTTCCTTTTGTCTGTCCTGATTCTTCCAGGTTTCAATTTTATTGGGTGACCTTTGGTTCCAGTATTTTGGGAAGGGGAAAACAGTTTCTCCTTGTCCGCTTGAGCCGCGTCATAATATTGCACGCCTCCATCATGTCTCCTCTCATTCATCTCCTTTCTAGACTAAAAAGCCCCACGTTTCATAGACTTCCCTCACAGGGAAGCTGTGCCCACCCCCAGTCATAAGACTACAAATCCCATTATCTCCAGCAAACACAGGGTTGGGTGGTGATCCATAAAGTCTCTCTCCCGGGAATCTTAAAAATGCACTGGCCAGGTTCACTCAACGTGCTTGACCTGGTGACCGAGTGAACTTATTTTCTCTGTTCACCCGGTTCCCAGAACCACAGGCTAGCCGAACGGGCTGGATTCACGCAACATACTAAGCCACAAAAGAAAGAAATCATGGTTAATGCTAACCAGAGCTTAGCACAGTCTATGAAAATAGATCTTTATTCCATCTGGTGAAATGTGTTGTGTGTAAGACCGGCCGCTACGGCTTCCTCCCAGTCCCCCCGCCCCCCGGGCTTTTCCTGCTGGGTGGAGCTGTGAACGCTCCAAAGAGAAACTGCGCCTCATTTTACACTCAGAGCTGTTAAAATTCCAAAAGGCTGAGCAAATCATGCATTACCATGCTGTTTGCAGTCATTTGTAGCATGCACAAAATACAATTGGTATGTTGCGTCTGATCCCCTGTCCTACCCCCAACCCACGTCTCTAATACTTCTGAGGATGTCTGTCTGTCGGTTTACCATCCGTCTTATCGTTTTATAATGTCAGTGAAAGTCTTAAGCCAGTAAGTTTCTTTGGACAACCTGTTTGAATACATCCAATTTAAGTCTTAAACTTATATCCTCGCTTTCTTCGAGAAACTCACAGCCCACTTATGAACTCTTTCCTCCTTAATTTCTCTGCACAACAACAGGCTCTGTGAGATTGGACTATGAGAGAGCGACTGGCCTGAAATCACCCAGGAGCTTCCATGGTTGAGGGTGACTTGAGTCGGGTCTCCCTGTTCAGTACCATAGCCACTATACAAGTATTGATTGATTGGAAATCTGAACCATGTCACATGCCACATAATTGTTTGGGGGGTAATTACCTTATGGGATATTATCTTTTTTCCCCCTTCTCTTTTAAATGTTTTAAAAGTTTAATTTATAAATTAATGCCATCCAATTTACAGTTGCTGAAATTAATGGGAAACCTGTTAAGCTGAGTTTATTCTTTCCCTATCACTTTCTGAAAGAGGTACTAAATAGAAAATAACTTGATTGTATCTTTATTCTTTAAAAAAAATGGTCTGCCAGGGAGTTAAGCTTATTCAGGAAATAATACTTTATTGCCATTAAATTCCAGAAGGACATACCTGATTCTGCCAAATGCCTCTATAAGTGTAATGAATTTGCCAGTAACCCTCAACCAGTAGAGCGGCTGAGGCATGTGGAAATTGGTCATTCCCATTCAGCGTGCGAGGCCTGTCTAAATGGAGAAAATGTTATTGGGCTTAAGGGAGCAGGACATTAAGGTACAGGGTAGCCAAAGAAGGAAGGCATAGCCGGCTGGAAGGAAGGTAGGCAGGAGGCCATGGAGTAAATGATGCATGGGGAAACAGGATAATAATAATAAAAAAAACAGGATACAGGTTGAAGAAATTAAATCAGCTCTGTGTCTCTGTTTTCCTTCATCCTCTGCCTCCTGATGGAAGACATGCTATCAACAGCAGGCTGTGTGGGGAGTGAATTCCATAACGATAACAAGGAATCAGCCAAATTTGGCCCAACTTTCCCAGAATCTAGTCCATCTGGTGGTGTAGAAGATACTTGCAAACAAGGTGTCTCTTGGGGGCACGGGTCTCTTCCCAAGTGCCAGGTGGATGATTTGCAGGGAGGAGCTTGTCAGTTCCACTTAGCTTGACCCAGCATTGTCCTTCTGAAAGCCAATACATGTTGTCTTTCAGAAGGACAATGCTGGGTGACAAATGGTGCCTGTCAGAAGTTGGGAGTCCCAGGGATTGATGACCCATTCAACGTGCTGTTGCCAGACTCTTGTCACTTTGTGAAAAGTTGGACTCACAAAGTCTTCCGAGGTGGTGATTCTGGAGCTAAGGACCTTTTCCCCCATGTGGAAGCATCTTGGGGAAGCTTAGAAACGCGGCTCTGGGGGTGCCCCCAGTTTAAAGTGATGAACTTCACTTCTGCTGCTTGAATTCCTCAGGGCACCACCATGGTGTTGGGGGTTCAGCAAGTCGTTGGGTACCTTGCCCTGTGGGCACTTTGCGCCCTGAGCAAACCCACGGAGAAGAAGGACCATGTCCACCATGATCCGCAGCTGAGCGACAAGGTCCATGATGACGCCGAGAACTTTGATTATGACCACGATGCCTTCCTGGGGCCTGATGAGGCCAAGACATTTGACCAGCTGACTCCAGAAGAGAGCAAAGAGAGATTGGGGTAAGAGGACTTGTCTATGCGCGCGAGAAGCAGTTCTCTGAACTGAATTTAGCTCCAGAATGTGAGCACCTTGATGTCTCCTTTTGCTGGATGTCTTTGGTTTCCAGAATGATGTTCCAGAGGGTTGTCTGGCTCTGGGCGTGGAGGGGGGCAGGTTTCTTAATGTTCCCCAGCCCTGTGCAAATTAAGTCTCTCATTGCTTGTCATGGAACGGGGGTGGGACAGCTTCATCTCTGCTCCAAAGCTCTCTTGCATATTCCAGCCCATCTAGTTTCCTTGCCTGCTTTTTTCAGACTGGAATCGTAATTCTGCCTCCATTTTCCCAAGGGTAAACCCTCTGGAATTAAAGGGGTTTTCCTAGTTAGTATATAGCTCTGGCCTTGGCTTCTTTGAAGCCTGGGCAGCTCATCCATTAGTTTGCATTGAGAGCCAATGCTAGTTTAATAAAGTAAATCAGCCTTTCTCGACCTTTTGACCCTGGAGGAACCCTTGAAATATTTTCCAGACCTTGGGGAACCCCTGCACATTCAGGCTCAAATGTAGGCCGGAAGTTACCAAATTATTAAATTTGTTTCATGGGTAGGCCTGTATAGATGCATTCACAGTGTTCTTAAACTCAAAATGGAATGAAACTTGCCTGTCTAATGTGAAGTTGCCTGAATTTGAAATAATTTTTTAAATAAATCGTGATCTCCCAGGGAACCCTTAGTGACCTCTCATGGAACACAAAGGTGCCACAGAACCCTGGTTGAGAAATCCTGAAGTAAATAATAAGAGACCAAGATGCAGGTGCTTTGATCCTCATATTTATTTGAGCACACTTAAATGGGCTTGGTATGCACGTTGGGGAGACTGGCAGTATATTAATATGCATGGTAATGTATATTAATCTTTTTGGTTTTATTGCATCTGTTCAGTAGAGGCCCAGAACAAAGCAGTGACTTTGATAGGGCCCTCTGCTGCACCCGGGGGTTGGGGGGAGGCCCTCCCTTCCTCTTCTCTGCACCCAAGTGTCAAGTCACTGGAGTGACAACTGTGGTTATTTTTGGCTCTGAATTCTGATGCTTCTGTTGTTCCAGACTTGCAGGGGTGGGATGGGGGGTGGGGTGGGGGGAGAGACAGAATCATTGGCTTTTGAGCCTGCCTACATTCAGCTTTTCCAAATTTATCACCTTGGCCATTAGAGAGAGAAACTCTCTGCGGATCAGACTCCCTAGTTTTTGGATTAAGCTACAACATATATACGCTACATACACACACACACATACACACATTTGCTGCTTATTCAATGGAGACTTTTCAGTGAATCAGGGATTGGCTGGAGAGCTTTGTGTTCTCCTGGATGCTCCAGTGGTGGCTGTCTGGAGGTGGGGCAGAAAGAAGAGCAGCAACGAAGCAGCTCTTTGCAGCCTGCCTCTTGCGGGCTGGGTGATGAGGGTCAGAGCCCTGTAGACCTGCTGGGAAGGCTGCAGCACAGGCTGAAGGGCTATTCCCTCTGGGGCAGGACGCCTCTCCAGCTTTTGGGGAAATGTCATCGGGGTCAGAGAAGTCGGGGCCAAAACCTGTGGGCCAGCTTGCATCAGAGGCCACCCCTTTTACCTGCCTGCTTCAGCATAGCTGGCAGAGTATTGTGGGGAGGGGATGTTCTGCCATGGGGCAGGGCTGCAGGGCTGACCCTGGAGTGGGCCAGGTGGGCTGTGGGGCTTCCTGGGCCTCCTCCAGAATCCCCTCTTCACTTGACCTTTCCTCCTCAGTGCAGACCCCCCTGCCACGAGGGAGCCATGCAGGTGGGCGGCTCTCCTGCAGACCATGCAGCCAGACGAGAATCTGACCCCCTGGACCAAAAGCTTTTGACACAGCACCAGGTGTCAGGGCTGAAAGGGGCTGGCTTGACAGACGGCGTGACTCTGAACTCAAAGCTTGAACCCCCCCACCCCGCTGTTCCTCCAAGCCCCCACCCACCCCCAAGCTGCTTTCTAATGAAGCTGTTTCATCCTCCTTCCCCACCTCCATATTGTAGGTGGTGGATTGCTAAGTGTTGCATCTTGGAAGGGCGCTGTTCAAGCTTCCGAAAGACGTTTGTCAGTATGATTGGATGCCAAGAGAAAGAAATGTCCCCAAACATGTTGCATATCAATTCTGGAAGGGATGCATCCCTCATCCCCCAGGGGAGTGCCTGGTAGACTGTACGAAGCTCACCCCTTTCACTCTGTGGTGGGTTAGGATGATTAAACTGGCCTTTCGGTGCCTGGTCTTCTGGGCCCGCAGCCCCTCATTTTTCCCAGCTCCCCACCTGCTCTCCATGCATCCCCACCACCAGCCCGTGCCTTCTCCTGCTCTTAATCCTTTTTCTGCATTTCCCACAGAAAGATTGTAAGTAAAATAGATGAAGACAAGGACGGGTTGGTAACAATGGAAGAGCTAAAAGCGTGGATTAAGTTTGCCCAAAAGCGCTGGATTTACGAGGATGTAGAGCGCCAATGGAAGGGGCACGACCTCAATGGGGACGGTCTCGTTTCTTGGGAGGAGTATAAAAATGCCACCTACGGCTACGTCTTAGGTAGGTCTCGCAACGAGAGCAGCGCGGAGGCCGCCCCTTGAATCTCGCTGTTTTGTCTTGTAGAATGATTGTGGGCAAAATAGACACGGATAAGGATGGGTTTGTGACCGAGGGGGAGCTGAAGGACTGGATTAAGAAGGCGCAGAAGAAGTACGTGTTTGACAATGTAGCGCGCCAATGGCAGGAGTATGACATGAATCAAGATGGCTTGATCTCCTGGGATGAGTACAGAAACGTGACCTATGGCACTTACCTGGGTAAGGGGCGAGTGGGTGCAGCCGTGCTGGAAAACTCCGGTCTCCTACTGATGAAGCAGAAGGGGAGGGTGGTCCTGGGAGTCAAACTGAGCCTGGATGGTCCTCTGTCAAGGATGGTGTAGTGAATGCCGCAGGGGGTTGGGCTGGATGACCTCGGGGGCCCCTTCCAACTGGTCTGCAAATTCAGGTCAGTTGGGAGGGGAGCGTGGAGGGTCAAGCTTCATGCCTCTGCTTTATTGATTTGAAGCCCAACATGGAAGGCTCCCCCCAGTGATCCTGCTGGCCGACAGTTAACCTTAGCACATCCTGCAGAGGGCCATTCTGTCCCCCCCACCAGGGCTGCAGAGCAGGGACATTTGCTCGGTGCAGGGAACTTTGGGGGCTCCTGTTTTCTGACTGGCAGATTCTGCACTCAAAGCCCCTCTGACCAGAAGGGTGTCCTGGGTCTGTGGTGTGGCACCACAGACACGCTCACCAGAGGGGAGCTCTGTGCCAAGGGCATAGGGCCAAGCTTGTCTCCTGAAAGGTCTCTTCAACAGGCAGGGTGCCAACAACTGCCACCCTCCCTTGCTTAAGATCCCAGTAAAATCCTCTTGGTAGCAAGTCACTGGAACACTGTTTCCCAACCTCTGCAACTTGAAGATGGCTGGACTTCAGCTCCCAGAATTTCCTAGCCTCTGATTTGGATTTTGCCAAGGGATCCAGGGCATCGTTGCTTTTCATTCTGGCCCTCTTTAGTTGGCTATACCGGTTGGCCGTCCTTGAACCCAGCTGCAGACTTACATTTTATCTTGTGCTTGGCCTGTTGTGAGGTCACACAATCAGGGAAGGGAAGTGGCACACATTCCCAAAGGAGACACATCCCCGAAGTCAGCCTTTCTCAACCTTTTGACCCTGGAGGAACCCTTGAAATATTTTCCAGGCCTCAGGGAACCCCTGCACGTTCAGGCTCAGATAGAGGCCAGAAGTTACAAAATTATTCTGTTCATTTCTTGAGTAGGCCTACCAACTGAAAATAAAAAATGAAACTTACCTCTTTAAGGTGAAGTTGCCCAGATTTGAAATAATTTTTTAAATAAGTTGTGATCTCCCATGGAACCCCTAGTGACCTCTCATGGAACCCTGGTTGCAAAACCCTGCCTGAAGGAGAACCTTTCCAGAAAATCAAAAATATGAAAACCAATACTGGTTTTGTCCTCAAGTAAAGTTTGATCAGCCTCTCTCCGATAAAAATTCCCATTTAGGCTTCCTGAGTCTAGAACGTTTAGGCTGGCGAACAAGCCACATTGATTGCATTGTGATATGTGGGTCAGTGGATCGGCTTTCATTTGGATACAGGAAGGAAGGTTTTCCATCTGGGTCGGATAGCAACTTGTTTGAAACAAAACAGAACAACATTTCAGCTCAAATGTCAAAAACGGAGCTTGGCTAGCAGAGCTAAGGAGCACAGCCTCCTGAATCTCTGTCCCTAACCCTGGACCTTAATAAACCCTGGCTCTGGAGTTTGGGGAGGGTCAGGGGCAGCATGTGCTTGAAAAAGGCAGGACTTCCATCGTAGGGTTCTGGCCGCCATCTTAATTGTTTTTAGACACACACACACCCCCGCAGGTGCCCCTGGAGAGGGAAATGGGGGTCACCACACAACCGCAACCTTGATTTTGCAGTAGCAAGTCAAAGAAGGCCAAATGGTCAGGGATACTGCAGGGGAGGTGACAAAAAATAAGTTGGCAGCCACAACCATGTGATCCTATAAGGTGTGCCCTGCTGGATCAGACCACTGGCCCATCCAGTCTAGCAGTCTGTTCTCGCAGTGGCCAACCCACTGCCCAAGGAAGCCCACCAGCCTCCCAGCTGATGGCCTTCAGAGGCAGTCCCACCACCATCACGGCTCACTGCCCTTGGTCCCCAGGACTTATGTGAATTGGTCCAGCCCTTCCTTGAAGCCAGCCAAGCTGGTAGCCACCACCTCTTGTACAAGAAGGGTGGGCCTTTGGTGGCATGGTTGTGGCCTGGCCCCCTTGGTGGTTCCCTGTCCCTGGCGAGCAAATTTTTGGGGTGGCTCAGAATGGCCAGATGGGTTTCCCCCACCCCTTTAGTAACTGTGCCTCTCCTGGGAGTTTGACCTCTTGGGTTTGCTAGACCCGGATGTGCTACATTTGAGCCACTGCAAGGTGGAAGGGCGGCGCAGTGACCCTTCAGCAACCCCCTGCCTTTGCCCTCCAGATGATCCTGACCCGGATGATGGCTTCAATTACAAGCAGATGATGGTGCGGGACGAGCGGAGGTTCAAAATGGCTGATAAGAACGGAGACCTGATTGCAACCAAGGAGGAATTCACAGCTTTCTTGCATCCTGAAGAATACGACTACATGAAAGACATCGTCGTCCAGGTTGGTTGCATAACCCCCAGGCACTGTCAGAGCAACTCGTTATTTATTGGTTGGCTTTTCTTTACAGGTAGTCCTCGCTTAACAACCACAATTGAACCCACAATTTCAGTTGCTAAGCAAAGTGGTCATTAAGCAAATCTGACCCAATTGTATGACCATTTTTGTAGCAGTCATTAAGTGAGTAACCATGGTCAGCAAGCAAACCACATGGTTAAGTGAATCACACAGTTCCCCACTGATTTTTGCTTGCTGGAAGCCAGCTGGGAGGGTCAAAAATGGCAGTCATGTGACCACAGGACACTATGACGGTCGTAAATGTGAACCAATTGCTGAGCGCCCAAATTGTGGTCACATGACTGTGGGAACACTGCAATGTCATAAGTGTGAGGACTGGTCACAAGTCATTTTTCAGCACCATCATAAGTCTGAACCATCACTAAACAAATGGTCGTTAAGTGAGGACTATCTGTATTTACTTCCTGATGTTTATGTGGCATCCAACTCTGGAGGCTCTGGGTGCCTAGTATCCAAATAAGGCTCATAAAATCATCTTCCTAATGTAACTGTCGCAATATTGAAAAGCTAAAAATAAGGGGAAAAAATGAGTGTTAGGGATACAGATAATCCACATGGTTGATCTTAATTTCCAGATTCTATCTCAGAGAGCTGGGTCTTCATTGCTCTGTGGGAACGTCAGGGTTGGGGGCCTGTGGAGATTGCCAGAAAAGCATATTGCACAAGAAGAGGCAGCTTTTGAAAAAGCCTTTGGTGTTGGATGGTTGTTCCATCAGGTAGTCTTAGGATACATCTTGTCATGCTCTTCCAGACAGCCATATTCTAATGCAATGTTTCTCAAACATGGTGGCTTTAAGACTTCAACTCCCAGAATTCCGCAGCCAGCCATGCTGGCTGGGGAATTCTGGGAGTTGAAGTCCACCCATCTTAAAGCGGCCAAGGTTGAGAAACACTGCTCTAGAGGAGGGCTTCTCCATTAAGGACCTCTAGCAGTTAAGATCTGCAGGCAAGCTCTTTTTGAAGGAGGTGCCTCTCAGTATGTCCTGGTTTGGTTTTATGTGGTTGTTCTGGATACTCCTCCTCTCTTTTGATTGTTTTGGTTTTTTATTATACGAAGCACCAGCAGTCCTCTGGAATCGGGCGTTTTTTAATAATAATAATACATTAAATTTACATGCTGCCTGACTCCCAGGGACTCTGGGCGGTTTCCAAAATACATATATAATAATAAATAAATTCCATCTGCACGTGGAGGAGGACATTTCCTCCTTTGTTCCCAGGCTGTGGCATGCACCAGCCTCCACTCCCTCGTTCCCCGGCTTTTAATTGTTCATTCACATTGCTATTGTTTTAATTTCCATCTTTGATTTTTTTTCCTCTGTGTTTCTGTGTGTGTGTTTCACGTCGTGCTCCGTGTCAGCTGAACTGAGGCCCCAAATAGCAAATAGAAAAATGGGATGCAGGTGAAATAAATCTAATGTTGCCCCCGATTTTTCTCAACAGGAAACCATGGAGGATATCGATAAGAACGGAGACGGCTTCATTAATTTGGAAGAATACATTGGTGAGCTCTGGGCACATCCTGACTTAGTCCGGCCCCTGAGGCTGATGGGTGCCACACGCCAGGAAGGGCCAGGGAGGCATTCCTTGGCTTGAGCCGAGGGGGTGCTCCCTGGGGGGGTTCTCCCAAACGTCTTGGGAACGTCCTGAGTTGGCCCCCAACCGAACAATAAAACCAGGCATTCTGTGGTTCAAGATACTTCAGAGATAGGACCCCTGGGTGGCATGGCAGTCAGGACGGCCCAGGCCAAACGCTTGGAACTCAGAGTCTCCTTGGGCTTCCCCCACAGGTGACATGTACAGCCACGACGGGGACACGGAGGAACCGGAATGGGTGAAGACGGAGCGAGAACAGTTTGTGGAGTTCCGGGACAAAAACCACGACGGGAAGATGGACGAGGAAGAGACCAAAGACTGGATTCTCCCGTCCGACTACGACCACGCCGAGGCTGAGGCCCGGCACCTGGTTTACGAGTCAGATCAGGACAAGGTGAGCTGCCTCCTCCGGGGTGATGTGGGACCTGCCCCTCACCCAGGGCTTTTCGCACAAGCTCAGCTAAGGCATGGAAAGGCCATTTCTCCTCCTCCTGAGAAGGCCCATGGAAAGGAATGGGATCTGGGTTGCAGATCTGCCTATTTTGACATGGCTCATTTCCGGCAAGTTGCTTCCGATGCCCAATAGGGGGAGCAGCACAGACCTGCATGGCCCCCTTTTGGATGGGTCCAGCTAGGCCAAGCAGAGGGCGGGTGGGCGCTCGGGACCGGCCTTTCACTGTGGGGCTCCATTCCTTCCCCAGGATGGCAAACTTACCAAGGAAGAAATCGTGGACAAGTACGACTTGTTTGTGGGGAGCCAGGCGACGGACTTTGGTGAAGCCTTAGTACGGCATGATGAATTCTAAGCTGGGGAACCCTCTTCTTTAAGGAAAAAGATGGGGGGGGGGCTGTTGTTTTTACCGTTCCAGGAGTAACACAAGAAACACTCACCCTCAAGACTCAGTTTCAGCCAACAATGGGGGGGAAGAAAACCCACCGCCGCTTCTGTCACCCCCCGATTGGTCCCATCCTTTTTGCTTTTCTTTCTCCCCAGAGGTGGGAGAACAGTATTCTGAAAAGTAGCTTTCGGTTGAAACCCAAGGGTTTGCTTTTTTAAAAAAATAGATTTGCATGTTCTTTTATGTCTAACAAGTTCAGTTTATTTTTGTACTATTTTTGTTCCGTGTGAAATGACAGATGCATAACCTGAAGCGCTAGGCCTATCAGGGGATCGCCCTCTCCCCACTTTTTAACGGTGTTTTTAGCTACAGAGTTAGATAGCGGGGGGGCAGAGAACAAGGAAGGCCCAGGGAAACAAATGTGGGGTGCAGTAGGGACGGGTGGGGAGCTGCAGCAGAAGACCTTTCGTTCTTCATTTTCCACCTGATCCAAAGAGCCCCACAGAGAATTTTGCCAGTTCTTGGTGCCCGTTCAGCTTCTCTGTTCAACACAGGAGGCGTCCCCATGCCCGAGGGTCCAGGAGGGGTCTTGACTGAGTCTGCCCACGTGGCATCTCCTTCAGTTCAAATATCCCGGGTCCTCCGAAGTGCCCTGCTCCTCGGCCCCCCACCACCACTCTGCATCATTTTGAGGATCTTTTGTGCAGGAACTGCATTGCTGGTGATGTTACAAGCTGCCGTTTCCCTGGGACTCTGTATAATGTGCAAGCTGGTTAGCTCTGCTTTTTTTTTTTTTTTGCTGCTCAGGAGGTGAGCGGGAGGAGAGGCGGAACTGGGGCCATCCCTGCGTTGAAATAGCCAATGCCTCCCCTAGAACGCAGTCCCTTAAAATAGGGTAGGGGGTGATCACTCAGTTGGTCAGAATGGCAGTGGGGCTATAAACACACCTGGATATCCTGCATTTTTGAAGTGCCTTTTTCATGAAAACCAGTGTCCCCAGTGAAGAGGATCCCAGTGCAAAACGTGCTCCTGAAATCAACGCAGAGCAGCGCGCTCCTAGAATTGATATGCCTCTCTTCCTTCAGTGCTTTCCCCAGCCGGGTTGCCTCGATGGATGCTGAGAGCCCCCAACCCCTTAGTCTGCCAGGGCAGGTCCTTCCCTTGCTTGAGATGGCAGACCGCCACCTGCACGCTGATTCCAGGAAGCTGCATCTTTTCCCCATGATATTTGGCAGATAAGTACTTTGCATCACGGCCACGTTTCTTACGCCTCCCTGTTTGGTGCCAGTTTGCAAAGCCTGCGGGACGCGTTGTATAGGTCTGTGGAATTGGGTTTAAGCTGGGTGTCATATTTGTTGTTGAGATCTATCCCATCCAGAATGGCTCGCTCCTTTTAGCGCATGCACATGAAACACGCTCTTTTTCCCTGCAAGACTCTCAAGGGAGAGCCGTTTCCCGGTTGCACAGGCCAGTGTGATCTCTGCAGTCTTTTCCCCCTAACAGTAATCATGAATTCCTTAGCAAGGTTTTCTGTGTGGAACCGCACGGATCGCCAAGGGTGAAAGCTTGGAACAGTATTACTTCCTGTTGATTTTGAATCACATTGGTGCAGCGGAAAGGGAGATCCCCTTTGTGAACACTAACAGCCTGGCATTCCAGCCAAGAGTCGGAACCGTGTGGGGCGTGGCTGGCAGCTGACCAGGACATGGCTGTTTTTGATAGGACTTGGCCGAAGCAACCTTTTTGACCTGGTTCCATTTGGAGAAGGAGGTGAGACACTGAAGGAGTAAGGGAGCATCCAGCAAGGCAGTGGCAGGGCAGGAGAAGGGCCGATCAGGTGCAACAGCCTGACCAGGTGTACCTCCCCCCGAAGGTGCCCCCATTAGAGGGCTTGGCTTGTCGTGGACGTTTTCACCATCTTGGCGAGTGCGCGTGAAACCCACGGGGCCCTCCAGCAAATTTGCAGTTTGTGAAAAGGGTTAACCTGTTTCGGAAAAGGATTTTGCCCATTACTCCAGAGGGGGTTGACCTCAGCTTTGAAAACCGGGTCCACCGTTCTGCGTTTCAGTGCGCTGTTGGGCAGGCGTGCACAGAATTAGTCTCATCTTGCAGCTCACAGGCAGACTAAAATGTGTCTCGTTTTTATAATCTTGGAGGTGCTCCTTCCTTGACGTTCTTCCCATTATTCAAATAGATATAAAGCTGATGGTGAAAGAAAAAAAGAAACTTCCCTTCCCCCCCATCCCAGTTCTTCATTGCCCGTCTTCTGAGGCTTTCTTATAGAGCATCCGTGGAGTTTTATATAATGTACAACACACAAATGGTGTCTTAATAAAACTGTTTACATCCTTCCTGACATCTCAGATGTTCTATTCTTCAAGTATGTGCACTTGATCTGGCTTCCCTAAAGCTGCATCGTGTGTGGACAGAAAGGGTCCATCCTGTTCAGCTGCAACTTATTTCCATGGGGGTCAGTTACTTCTTGGAAGCCCCTCAGCGGGAGAGAAGCAGAACCTTACCCTCCTGTGGATGTTTCCCAGCAACTGGGGTGCAGAGACATCTGACAATGGTTGTTTGCATGGGGGAGGATGGATAACTGATCCCAGGCATGGGATGGCCGGGGCCTAGGGCAGCTTTGCAGGGCTGATGTGTAAGATTACTAAGGCTGTGCACACTTGAAAGCGATTTGGAAGAGATGCTTTGGAGCTCACAAGCCACTTCTCTGCTGCTAATTCACACAGCCACATCTTTTTTCGGCTTCTGCACTCAGCGCTGAAAAAAGGATGCGGCTGCCTTGAACAGTTGGTTCATTAAAGCGGCTCCCAGCGACGGCATTCCAGGAGCCTGAGAAAAGATGGGCTTGATTAACAGCGAGAGGCAGGGCTTGTCCAGGAACTTCTCCCAAGCTGTTTTCGGAGTCAGCGTGGCCCTAAAAGTTCCCGTTAACCTTGCAGCCGGGTCAGCGATTGGCTTCCCCAAATCAGCAGCTTGCACCAGATCCCTTACCCTCGGTTTATTCTTGAAATGCCTTGCTCCTGATTCTAAGTAAATGGAAAGGTGGGGAGAGGAGCTGTCCTAAATTAGTCATATAAACTTTGTACACTTCAAGAAATGGCAGGGGCTTAACTTGATTCTTTCCAAATGGTTCTGCTGGGTCTTGGCCACCTGAGCGATACAATACAGGGTGCTCTGGTTGCATCAGAGCCAGGTGCAGTTCTAGCCCTGGTCTCAACAGACCCTGTAAGAGACCTAGGCCGGAGCTCCACCCTGCTTGCAAGGGGAGGGTTAGGGGATCCAACCATCTGCAAGCGTGCATCTCCTTGAGAAGGAGGAAACTTCTCCCCCCCCCTCCCGGCTATTCAGTGCCCAAACAGAGCCCTGGAGTGATGGTGTTGGAAGAAAAAGTTGGATGGGGGGGCGGTTGGTGAGAGAATGCCATTCTACAGCGAGGTGGGGAAGGGGCTCTTTTTTGGCATAGTCCTCAGCCAAGTTCAGACGTGCAGGATGGCTGCTGGGCTGGGCATGGTGTGGTCCTCAGCTCCTTGGGGAACCCGAGGCACCAGCTCCTGAGCTCGGGCCAACTTGACTGGAGGACACTGAGGAAACCTCCGTTTTCTGAGCTGAGCTGCCCGCATCGGACTCGTCCGTTGGAGGTTTGCCGCACACGGTTTCCATGATGCAGGCACGGAACTGGGAAGTGGGGAGAAGAGAGGAGTTTTAGGTTGGGGCCAAAGCCCTGGTGGAGAAGGTCTTCATGGACAGTGACCTCCAGGCCAGTGTTTTTCAACCTTGGCAAGTTTAAGATGGGTGGACTTCAGCTCCCAGAATTCCCCATGCTGGCTGGGGAATTCTGGGAGCTGAAGTCCACCCATCTTAAACTTGCCAAGGTTGAGAAACACTGTCACAGGCTGACCAAGAGGGGACCTGGAGAATGGCCTCTTTGACCTGAAGGGCTGCCTTCCCTAACCCTGCAGCCCAGGGCACAGCTGTATTTATTGAAAAGAAGTGCTCCTGGAATTCATGTTAAATACCCTCCCCAGATCTAGCAGAGATGCACATGCCATGCTGAACTTGGGCTGGCTCCATTAGCTGTGTCCAGACAACCTAATCCATAAATCAAGGCTGCAAACACTGCCTGGACTCATGAAGTGCCAACTGAATGCTGTTGTGGCTCAGTGTGATAAGTGTCTGCAGGGCATGGTCCAAAAAGTCGAGATGGGAATGGTGATGGTGTGATTGAAGCTCTGACTATGGCCACCATCTTGACTTTTTTTTACAATGCTCTGGACATCCTGGTCCTCATCCCTTCCTTACACAAATTTCCATATGATCTTGCTCATTCGGCCCAACTTCAACATTGATTATGTCCTGTTCTTTCACACTGGGCTCTGATTCTTCTCTCATTTGACTCTATTCCTTGAAGGCCCACCTTCTCATAGTTTGGGACCTCATGACTGATCATCATGCAGTAATTTTAATCAAGTGTGTCACTTGCATCCCCAAACACCTGCCTTCCTCTTGGGTGTATGCCCACCAAGCATGGGTAAGAAAAGGCTGCTTGATTCCCTCCCTCCTTTGCTCCAGGGTGATGGTAGGAACTCACCTGCTTATTCATGAAGCAGTAGATGATGGGATTGTAGACACAGGAGCTCTTAGAGAAGAAGGCAGGGATGGTGACCAAGCGCAGGTCGAGGCCATGCTTAGGATGATTCACCATGTACATGGCCAGGGCGGCGTATGGAACATAGCAGAGGCAAAAGGACCCCACCATCACCACCACCATGCGGGAGACCTCTCGCTCAGCCTTCTGGGTGGTGGCTGACTCCTGCTGCTGAGCAGCTACCTGTGGACGACCGGCCCAAAGAGTTTTTACCGTGCCAGACCTGGATGTGAGATTTTGGAGCAGAAGGTGGGTGAGGATGGGCCAAGTTCAGGTAAGCCAGCATCACTTTGGTTTTGTAAGAGAACCATAGTTCACCAATTGGAAGATAGTTGGAAGGGATTACAAAGATCGTCTAGTCTCGTGTTTCTGAACCGTGGCAATTTAAGATGGGTGGACTTCAGCTCCCAGAATTCCCCAGGAGTTGAAGTCCAACCCATTTTAAAATTGCCAAGAGAAACACTGGCTTAGGGGCTTCCTGAAGACTGTGAAACTTACACTGATGGAAACAGGATGCTGGGTAAGATGGGCCTTCTTATAGTCTTGAAAATGGGCTCTCAGTCCCCCACCCAGAAGACCGCAGATCTGTGGCCCAGGATATCCATTACTTACCGCCCGGAGGGCACCCAGGAGCCGCAGGTAGGAGAAGACAATGAGGCTGAGGGGCACAATGAAGCAGAAGACGAAGAGGAACCACGAGTAATACTCGCTCTTGTACTTGGTGCCCACTGTGTACCAGTCGGGGCCGCAGGAACACTGCAGCCCTTCCGGGATGAACCTGGAAGATCGAAAGGTGGAGCCAGGGCAGGAGGAAGGAAGGTTGTGGGGGGCCGGGGGGCAGTCCTGGCCACCACTGTACAGCCGCAAGCCTATTTTGTGGGTTGGGTGACAGTGCCCATAAGCACTGCAAGGAGAAACTGCAAATTTTCTCATTAAGGAGGTAGCACTGAGAAGTCACAATATTAATAATAATAATAATAATAATAATAATAAATTATTGTGTAAAATAATGATCATGATCACGATACAATAATATAAAGAAGATACAAGAATGCCCCTCTTCAGCACCCTGACGATGCTCTCATAAATTAAGAACTTCTTATGTCTTGGACTATATCTTTATTTAAGAATATTG
The DNA here is from genome assembly GCF_035149785.1 of Candoia aspera. Taxonomy (NCBI): domain Eukaryota; kingdom Metazoa; phylum Chordata; class Lepidosauria; order Squamata; family Candoiidae; genus Candoia; species Candoia aspera. Next base: position 8,730,589 of record NC_086159.1, on the reverse strand, counting down.
TTTTATTGCATTTTAATGATTATTTATTCTTGCTTTATTGTAAGCCGTCCAGAGTCGCTCTTTGGGTGAGATGGGCTGTGACTAAATTTGAAATATAAATAAATAAAATAATGTGCCACAGAAATGTTAGTGTTATTGTAAGCTGCCAAGAGTCGCTTGATTGCGGTGAGCGACATGATTGATCGATTGATCAATCTATCAGTAAATGCATAAATAAAGGGCAGCTTGGTGGTCTGGAATTAACCACCCAGGCTGATGGTTTAAGATAATTCTGGGCTTTAAAATCAGAAGGCCGAGCCTCTCTATTCAGCCTTTAAGGGATTCCTGTTTGCTCCGTGGTTGCGAATTTTTTGTGGGGCACAAAAGATGGGGCCCGATGTCCTTGGCAAAGAGGGGAGGGTGTGGGTCAAAGATGGCAGAGTTTGGGAGCATGGGATTCTCTCAGAGGGGATCACGTTGTCTTCCAATCTGTGCCCGAAAGAAAATCCGGGCAGGAATTAAGAGTTTAGGTTGCCAACCCCTTTTTCCTCCCACCCCGCTTTGGCAAAGCATCAGACATGCCGCAGTTCCCACCATCCCCAGACAGCAATGGAAACCAGAGTCCTGCAGGAAGCTACGCCAGCCTGAAGTTGTGCCCTGTTTGCTCTTTAGGGTTCTGGGGGATCCACTCTCTTCTTCCCTTCAGGTGAAGAACAGCTCTGTGAAGCTCAAAAGCTTCCAGATTGGACTGGTTCTTCCAGCAGCTTTCTACTTCTGCCACTGACTTTTTCAGTACCCCTTTGGCTTTCAGCCTGCAGGAGAAACTCCCCCGGTTCCTATCTGTGCCCGTCAAACCTGCTCCAGCCAAAGAAGGGGGGTATGGACACCCCAACCCCGATGACCCACGTGGCCACCACGACCAGCAGAGCATGTCTGGAGTTGAAGCGGAAATTCCCCAGGGGCTTGCAGATCACAACGTATCGTTCAAAGGCCAGGAAGGCCAAGGACCAGCCGGTGACCAGACCTAGGGTCGATGGACAGACAGACAGACACAGGCAGGGAGGCATTAGTAGTGGATTATGCAGGATCCCAGAATGTAATGCCCCCAAGACCCCCACTGTCAACCTTCCACCTCCATCCTAAGGTTTAGTGCAGTGTTTCTCAACCTTGGCGGCTTTAAGAGGTGTGGACTTCAACTCCCAGGATTCCCCAGCCAGCTTATGGGAGTTGAAGTCCACACCTCTTAAAGTCGCCAAGGTTGAGAAACACTGGTTTAATGGGTTTTCCAAAATGCAGTCATCAATCACGCCTCCAAATGGGTCTACCTACAGCGCCCTTCAGACCCAGCCAGGAGTGAGGTGATGGGAGTTGTAATCCAGCCCCTCTGAGGCAGATCTGGCCCTCTTGGAAGATTCCCAGCACTTCTTAAACATTGGGTGGACCCCAGATTGAGCATTAAGACGAGTGGATTTGAAGTAGTCTACTGTCCCTCAGTCCAGGGCTTATCAAATACACCCCATTTGACAGTTCAGGCAATGCAGGAAACCCTAAACCAGGTTTTAGCAATTACAGAGGCTGGGTTCCAGCTTAGTGCAACCTCTCATTTTCCACAACAGCCCTCTCAGAGCAACCACAGCAGAGATCCTCACACACAATTTGTGGCATCTGAAACAATTAAGATTGTTGCAGCACAGGTCTATTGGCCACCTTGACTTACAATCGCTAAAAGGAGATTCCTTCTTCTGAGACAGTATTTCCTGAACAACTGTCAGACATAGAGAAGATGAAGATGTCTTCCTTATTGACTCCTATGGACCCTTGGGAGCAGTGTTTCTCAACCTTGGCCACTTTGAGCTGTGTGGACTTCAACTCCCAGAATTCCCCCACCAGCATGCCTGGTCCCTTCCTAATGGGCTGGACTACAAATCACATTGTCCCAAGTCAATAGGATCAGGTCTAATGGGAGGCACCAGCACAACTGCAGAGGGAGAAGGCCTGGCCTAGATAAAGCTGTGAATGAGTTACCTTGTGGGATTTAAGGCAATTTAACTCCAGCCTAGAGATTACTCAGTGGTGACATCTCTCAGGCAGACCCAGAGTCCATCCTTATTCCTCCCATCATGGTAATGGCTCCTGGGGTTGGGTCCTCGGTCCTGATCTATTGTAATGGCATGTGAGAAAGACCTTGGAAGATGGGGCAAAGAGATGCTGCTTGGGAATGGTCAGATAAGAGAGGGCTTAGCCCACAGCTGCATAGTGGGTGGAGCAAGAGGCTCAGGAGGGACCCTCCCTTAATTCTTGGGCTATAAAGGAGATGGTGGGAGAGTTGCACTTTCAGACTCACAAGGTTCTGTCAATGCAGCCTTACAATAAAGTAGAATTCGCTCCTCTGGTCGTGTTTCCTGTCTGGTCTACCTGGGAGGGCTGACACCTATCCTCTGGGAGCAGGACCCGCGTGGGGGGCTGCCTGGCTCCTTCCCAGTCCCCATATTCACCTGCCACCGAGCCCAGGAAGGCCTCCAAGGCACAGACGTGACGCCCAAAGAAGAAGTAGCCTTGGGAGCTGGCCAAGAAGACGGTGAAGACGGCGAAGACACAAAAGAGGAGTCCGGCGAAAGAGATGTTGACCAAGATGTAGTTCAGGGGCTGCCGCAGCTTCTTGTACTTAACGGTGACAATGAGGATGATGGCATTGAGGGGGGTCCCGGCAAAGAACACCAAGCCCATGAAGGCAGTCTGGAAATGGAAGGCCCACATGGGGGCAATGTGATACTGGGGGCCGTCCCAGGGCCCCACGGAGGAGATGTTTTCAAAGAGGTAGAAGTCTTCTCCGGACATCCTCCCCAAGACAGGGACCCCGTGTGGACCTTTCCAGAAGACTTCCTCCCCTCCTATTATAGGACACCGGTGGAGGACAAAGTCCGCTTAGTGGCTCAAGATGGGCTCAGCCGCTAATCCTGATCATCCAAGAGACAAACTTGGGGATTAGGGATGCATAAGAACCTTGCCTTCTGTCCCATAAACCTCCCTGAGAGTGTAATCTCATTGGCTGGACTAGCTGCGACTGACCAAGCTGGATCTCAAGACCCAGAGGGCAAAGGTGGGTTGGACCAAAGACAAAATCCATCCTGAGGGACCTCCTCGGCTTCTCTCTATGGAGCCCAAGAAGCCATCTCTGCCTTACCTATCGCTCTGTCAGAATCTTGGCTTCTATTTAGCAATCCTACCTGAAGGAAAGCAAAGTGGGGGATTGGATTTACTGCACCCTTGTAAACTGAAATTGGAGAGATCTGCAAGCTGGTCCTGACCGATGGGCTCATCCCTCCACTGAGTTGGATTTGGGCTGCCAAAATCAGATGGCAGCCAAGAATGAGAGTTTTCAGCATCCCTCTAATGACTTTTGCAGCCCAGTTGGGTATCCCTACATTTGACGAGTCTAACCTTCTGGTAAGGCTGGTCAACTGAAAAGGCGCCAGGTCATCTTCTTGCTTGTGAGGACCTGGGTCCTTGTTGCCATTGGCCCAACAAGGTGCATCGTGGCATAGCCACCCAGTCTCTTTGAAACGTCGTCATCCTTATTCCCAGTTACAGAATTGGGGTGAGAGGGTGAAACCTCCCTCTGATGAGCAGTGGTGGATTCTTGAAAGTTGCTGTTTCTCAACAGTTGATTTCTTTTTTTTTCCCAACAAAGAGGCACGGAAGAAAACTTCTAAGGAATATGATCAAAATAGAATTGCTCTGCTTTTAACATAATTTTCTAAAAAATATATTATCATCATCACAGGTATGAATTTTGAGATTGCACTATATTGCTAACTCTGTTGCCTGTATGTACAGGCTGTCCTCGTTTAGCCACTGCCTTGTTTGGCTGCTGTTCGCAATTACGACGGTGATGAAAAAATCACTTCACAACCAGTCCTTGCATTTACGACCCTCGCAGGTCTGTAAAGCAGTGTTTCTCAATCTCAGTAACTTTAAGATGTATGGACTTGAAGTCCATACATCTTAAAGTTGCTGAGATTGAGAAATACTGCAGTAAAGCCAAGGAAAGCTGAAGTCAGATCATAAGCAATTATGGTTTCACTTAGCAACTGCTTCGCTTAATGACTGGGTTCCCGGTCCCAATTGTGGTCACTAAATGAGGATTACCTGTATATTTTTTTCTCCTGTTCATTAGTTGGATTGAATTTTAAGAACACCCATAATAGAATGTTTGGGACTGCAATGCCAACTTCTGCATGCATATTTGGAGGAATCCCTCCCCCCAAATCCCCTGCTCCCAGTCACTGGAGTCGGGTGGCATACAAGTTTAATAAATTGGTGTTTGTTGTTGTTGTGTTCTTTTGTATTTCTTCCCAAGTACATCCAGCAAAATTTAAATGTTTATGCAATCCTCCCCACCCCATGCTTGACCTTCCCTGGATGATGTGCACTGAGGATAGTTCAAATCCCAGTAAAAAAAGAGTTAAGAGTTTTACTCCCAGACTATGTGTTGGCAACAAGCGCGTGAACGTGGCGCATAACTGGTTCTACTGCTTGGTGTGAGCCAAGAAGGAAATTTGAGCCTGTAATTAGCAGTCTGTCTGAAGGAAACATCTGGAAGACATATGAAACAGCTGGCTCGTTGGTCTAGGGGTATGATTCTCGCTTAGGGTGCGAGAGGTCCCGGGTTCAAATCCCGGACGAGCCCAATTTTTTTCTCCCTGCGGTAACTTCTCCAGGAAGCAGAGAGACAGAGACAAATACAGATTAAAATTCAATATGCATTTCTTGGCATGCATGCTGGCTGGGGAATTCTGGGAGTTGAAGTCCACACATCTTCAAGGTTGAGAAATATTGATCTAGATTACTTAGGGGTGCAATTCCCCCTCAGAGTTCTGGAGGCCATAATTTCAAGGCAAACCAGTGGCTCTGTTGTTGCAAGCTTCTGCATATTAGTGGAACACAACTCCCCGCAATATCTGAAGTGCCTGCAGCTCAACTGAGTCAAGTCTTTTTCAAGCTGAGCTTGAGTGCAGGAGATGACAGGGAGACATCCAGAAGTCTTCAGGGCCACCATACAGAAGTGGTTGGCTAGTGCCTTCTTCCAGGATATTTTTTGGCTTCCCCATCTAGCCAAAAAAGCTATAGCCCTAGAATTTCCTTTTGGTCTCCCATCCAACTGCAACCAGATATGACCCTCTTTAGTTTTTGGAGATCAGCTTGCTGTGGCCACCTAGCTGGGCTCAGGATGCAATATTAGTTGAATGTTTTAGCTCTGATCTGGGAGGCATCCTTCTGTGGACCAGCTCCTCTCTGGATCCCATGCAGGACAAACAGGACCAACATTGCACAAAGAATTAATGGACCCATGGTTGACATCAGGGCTCAAAACAAGGATAAAACAGTATCAGAGCATTTTAACCTCCCAGGTATGGCAGACCTCAAAGTGACTGTTTTGGGAAAAGGAGACTTTAACAACCCCACTGAGCAAGACATGGTGGAACTCCCACGATCAAATGGTTTCTGGCCATCTCAGGAGGTCTCAGCACAAAGGATTTTGAACACATCACAGTTCTTAACTGATAAAGGACTTGCCGTCTGCCTCACTTGGAGCCTGCCTCTGCTTACCCAACCTGTCTTCCCCTCCCTTTCCCGCACCTCACCCCAACTGAAATCCTGCATCAGTCTAACCAGTCCATGCATCTGATGAAATTATAATCATGGTTTAGTCCGAAAAGGTGCTCCCAAACTCCTGAATTTTTACCACCGTATGCTAACACAGCTCTCATCTCATCTTGTTTTGAGGATTTCGAACCAGTAAGTTTTGATTGCCAGGTTGCAGCTCTCAAGATTCCCAGGAGACAAGTTGTGACCTTGTGGGGCTGAACTCAGCTTGGAGCTGTGGCTGCGACTGGTTACCATTTCTCCTGCTTTCACACACAGGAGAACCATCCAGCAGTAAATACCTGATGAATGTCTTGTAGAATTTACATTCTGGCAAAGTATTTAAATATGCAGGTAGTTATGATACTTCTAAAACCGATCATCATCACCATCATCCTGCTCGCCCAGTGGACACTCAAGAGTGCGGTGTAATGATGTTCGCGCTGGATTAAGACTGGGAGCGTGAGGTTCAAGTCTGTCATCCCTGTGTGTGCCGCCTGTGTTTCTCTGACATTGAAACAAAGATGCTGTCCTTTGTGATTGTTATGTTCTACCCCCCCCCCCAATTCCTTAATCTTCATATGCACAATAAAGGCTCAAATGCTTGCTGAAACCAGCATGCTCATTCTGAAAGAACTGTAGCACACTGCTACAAAAAGGTTTGGTCTAGTGGTTAAAGCTCCAGGCTAGAAACCAGGAGGCTGTGAGTTCTACAGGTAGTACTCGCTTAACAACCATTCGTTTAGTGACGGTTCGGACTTAAGATGGTGCTGGAAAAAACGACTTATGACTGGTCCTCACACAACCATTGCAGTGTCCCCATGTGGTCAAAGGTCTGCCACTTTTTAACATGCATGTTGCATGGGCATAAAAAGAGGCGGAATTTTGATTACATGGGTACAACATCCATTTTGTTTTGATCCTCTCCCCTAGACGCCCCTGCAGATAGGCTTTCCCCAGGCGTGTGTACAGGAGCAGCAGGGATGCTGGCAAACGTAGCCCTCTCTCCCTAAACCTTATTCTCACAGCAGCAGCCCTGTGAGGGAGGCTGGGTGAGAGAGGGTGACTTGGTGAGTTTCCCTTGCAAAGGGGGGACTTGAACTTGGCTGTCCCCAGTGCCAGTCCAAGGCCTTAATCCCCACTACATGTTGGGTCTTGCCTTCCCACACACTACGGGTTACGCTACAAAAGATAATAAAAAAATTCAAAAATAACCAAATGTAGGATGTGGTCCAGATAAGAGATTCCGGGTTCGTCGCTGACCTGTTGCTGTGTCAGCCAACAAACCAGCATCTGGTTCATTAGCAGAACATCCCCTGCAAGGGGGAGTTTTGCTCTGCAGGGCAACAAAACAGGCACCGGATTTGCTTACAGCTGATGCAGATCACCATTTTGGAAGCCAGGCCAAGCCCATGCTCTTGGCAGTTGCCTATGTTACAGTATGTGCATGCAGGAGGCGAGTAACATGGGACCTTCCACTTTTCCAAACTTGGCAGGGATGCCTCTTGACAAGAACATCTGGAAAGCCACCTCAGCAGCTGGCTCATTGGTCTAGGGGTATGATTCTTGCTTAGGGTGCGAGAGGTCCCGGGTTCAAATCCCAGATGAGCCCCGTGATGCCTTTTTCCTTCAGAGGATTTGCCAGGTGGGCTCCTGCTGACTTCCCAAAGTGGAAGTTGGTTCCCAAGGCTAGAAGGCTTTGTGTCCTTGCGGGAAATGCTTCAGCCCCCGAAGTGTGTGGCTTTGGTGGAGAAAGGGCTGGCTGGCGTCTGAATTCTCCTCCCCAAACCCATTCAGCCGTTGGAGTATTGCTTCTCCCCTCCCAAAATGAACGCAGCCCTTGGGCTTTCAGCCACCCCTGGATGGGCTGGGAGAGAGCACAGCTCGCGATGGACAGTTCCAGCGGGGCGGCATCAGACACGTAACTCCGTTCCTGAAAACCCACTTTCCGAGTTTCCTGGGAGGGCCCCTCTGAGATTCTGGAAGAAAGGGAAGGCCCGTGGGGGGCTCTCCTGCAGGACCCCTCCCCAATCCCTTGCCTCTGGAGGTGTCTTGACTACAGCTCTCATCGTCCCCAGCCAACTCTGGGACTACTGAAGTGGACCTGGGACTTCTATCTCAGATTGATCTTGGGAGGAGCAGCTCCACCGGGTTGCCAGTCTGATGGTCAGTTTAACTGCCTCTATACAGGTGTCACCCTGCATGGCCAATGATGGAAAGCTTAGGCAGGATTGGGCCTGCTTTGTATTTGGATAGGACACCACCAGGAAATCCCAGAGAAGTTGGAAAAAATGCCAGAAGAGGGCAGTGATGAGCTACTTCTGCCCCTGAAAACCACAAAGACCTGTGACTGCCCATTAAGTCACCAGGAACAGTGACTTGTATGGAAATTCAGCCAGCCCCCTGGCTGCTGACTCTCGGTAAGTTATTAAAGCTGAACTATTTCAGAAAGCCTTTGGGGTGTGAAGGGAGGCCACTGGTGTTTTGGATTCTCCGTGTGATTACAGTGGTTCTGCTGGCATTCCTGGTGGACTTAACTGGGCTGCGGATGTTTTGCTCTATTGTCATTTTCCATGGTACCACTGTGAACGGCCAGAAGTCTTTTTGGTTGTGCTAGATGCAAATGCCACAAGGAAATAAATAACCATGAGATGTGGTGATGGTCACTGCCTTGGATGACTTTCAAAGGGAGTGGAGAAATTCAGAGGACAAATCTATCAAGGACAACCAGGCTAGAGGATTCAAGGCCCCTTTTGAGGGAGATGGGTGGTGAAGAAATTCTAAGAATGAATGAATGAATGAGGTTGTCTTCAGGATGCAGCTGCTTTCGTCCAGACCCAAGTGCAGGGCAAGTATGGGGGAAGAAGAAAATGCCTCCATCTGTCCTAACAAGCAGGAACCACGCCAAGTCGAGGAATAGGTCTCTAGTGTTTTATTACTGCTACATTAGACAGAAAATCCTAACAAACTGAAGAAGCATGAGAAAACCCATACAGATAGACCCCAAAAGCCAAGGCGGGTCTATTCTGGGTTTCTTTGAATGACAGCTCAAATTCTCCAAACTACGCGTGCATCCCCCCCCCCCCCGGATAGGGGCCCCCTCCTGCTCACCATCCGCACTCATGACACCATCTCTTGCTTGGAAGTCCTCCAGACGCTTCTGGTTGGCCACCAGAGAAACCAAAGGTTGGACTGGGATGAACCTCAGCCAGGCCCAGCTGTTCTGACAAACTGTCTACCACAGGATAAAGCAATGGCCCCTAACTTGGATAGCTGCAAAAGGGGGTGGATACATTATGGGGGACACATCCATCAACGGCTATTAGCCCTGAAGACTCCATGTTACCCCTGGGTGGGGAAGCCTCCCTCAAATGCTAGTCTTCTAGATGCTAGACCCTTCTTATGTAAGGGTCTCTCCCCGGCGGTTGTATCGTGAAGGGTCCCGCGGCTTCTTTCCCTTCTAGGCTATTGCTGGCACTGCCAACGTCCACTCACGCCTGGCACCAGAGGAAGTGGTGGTGGTGGGGATGAGCAGAGGAAAGCCGCTTAGGGACCCAGGGCTGAGAGGGGGATTAAGGGCAAACTGATTACCCCAAACCCCCTTCCTCCTCCTCTCTCAACCTCCCCCCCTTCGGCTTGGGTAATCCCATAGGGGAGGCGGTGTGGTGGCCACCGACTCAACCCTTCCTGCTCTGGCCCTTTATGGCTGAAGCGGAATCTTTTCTTGCGCTCTGGACTTTCTGCACACCCTTGGCCAGCCATACTACAAGGTCAGTGAATAGTGGAAATGCAGGCTGGGTTAGCACAACAGACGGAGCCCCCAAATAAGCAACCACATGGTAGTCCAGAGTGTTGTGGGAATCCAGTTGGTGTGATTAGCTGACCATTCATTGCATCTTACAAACCCAGAATATGGGGATAAGTGATCAAGGTAATATTAATCCTCACAGTGTGGGACAGGTCGTAACTCCACGGGGCCATGCTCCTACCACGCGCTTAAGCCAGTCGGCCACTAATCTGATTAGGTCCCTTTGACACTGGTCCGGTGGCACCCGGTCACATTAACTCTGTCAAAAGTTTCCAGTCTGAGAGTTCCTGTAGCCCTGTATTTTTCAGGAAGTACCTGATATCATGTCACTGTTTCATTGCTTAGGTTAAATGCCCAGTTTCAGGAATGGGCACTCTCACATACTGTCTACCCAGTAGGCAGACCAGCCCAAGAACCAGCTCCACAGGAAGGCTAAAATAACTTCTATTAGGATGGGCTGTAAGAACAGAATCTTGCAGGTCTAATTGTGCTGGACGCCCCCTTCCTCCGCCTTACGCTCCAGTGAATCAGCTGGCCTCTGCCTGAGCCCCTTCAAATGTTATCTTGTGGTTCTGGAGCAGTGTTCTTCAACCTCAGCAGCTTTAAGATGGGTGGACTTCATCTCCCAGAATTCCTGGCATGCTAGCTGGGGAATTTTGGGAGCTGAAGGCCACACAAAAGTTGCCGAGGTTGAGAAACAGTAAGCTAGAGAGAGAGAACGGCACCAGTCACATCCACAGGCAATGCGTTCAGCAGGGTATCATGTGAGAGTCCAGGTGTCCCTCCACGTGTCCTCAGCGTGCCCTATCACGTGATGCCACCAGAGGGCACCCTTCTTCTGCACTTCAGGATTGCACCCAGGGAAATTTGGTTATGATTGAGTGGGTGAGCTTAATTTAAACTTGTCCATGATTGTGTCTGTCTGCTTAAGGCTAAATTTAACTCTGTTGGCTAGTTGACTGAGTCAACTGATACCTTCTTGGTGTTCCCACAATTTTTAACCCCTTCCCTGACGCAGCTAAGTGTGTGTAGCTCTGTTTACAAGCAGAATGTTTTACATGGAAGAATAAACTGACATGCAGAATAAACTGATATGCCGTACGGTTATGCAGTACTGCTGCTCTACTGGCACCCTTCAGACGGCGGGACTACCGCTTGCATGGATTCTGAGATATCGGATTCATACACAATAAAAGCATCCCTACTCTCATCTCGTCTGCAGGAGCTCATAGGAGTTCTTGAAATCTTCCCTTTCAGTTCAACTCTTTCAGCCCATTAGATCAGGGTTTCTCAACCTGGGCCATTTGAAGATGTGTGGACAGCCAACATGGCTGGCTCGGGAATTCTGGGAGTTGAAGTCCACACATCTTCAAGTGGCCCAGGTTGAGAAACCCTGCATTAGATAATACAGAGCTGCGTCCCCACCACACCAAGATAGTTAAAGACCCAGAAACTCTGTGGCCCCAATTTCAGCACATACTGTCGGACTACATTCACACAACATGCTAAACTTGGATAATTAAAATGTAGCGGCTGCATTCACACAACACGGCTAGTTTTGACATGGGTTAGAGGAGTCTTTGTCACTTTGCCTGTTGTAGAAATCTAGCCTGTTGAGTCACTTTACAGTGATTTATAGTCGATGAAGATTCAGTCATCCGGGTGGAATTGTCTGTAGGTTGAGTCATGGCAACTGGATTTCTTTCTTTTTGGTTGAAACGTTTTGCTGCTTGTCCAAGCAGCTTCTTCAGTCTGGGCAAAGGTTGGTGAGGGGACCCCATATATGTCTTCCAGGGTGGCTGCATTGTCCCTACACCTGAATGGCTGTTAATTGTGTCATGGAGGTGTGGATTGTCAATATATATGGGGTCCCCTTACCAGCCTTTGCCCAGACTGAAGTGGCTGCTTGGACAAGCAGCGAAATATTTCAACCAAAAAGAAAGAAATCCAGTTGCCATGACTCAACCTACAGTGATTTATAGTGTGAACTGAGAAACCAGGTTAGGTACATCAGAGCAACAGCTGATGTCGGCTTCCTTCTGTGGCTCTAACTCCCTTTCTTCTCAACAGGCAAAGCTACGAGCAACCTCACAGGTCATGCAAACTTCAAGTCAACTTTTAGGCCACGTTTACCGAAAGGGGTCTGTGGGGTCTCTTAACCAAGTGGTCAAATTGCATTCACACAACACGCTTCACCTGGTAACCGATGCCATTTCCCGGTTTTGCACGAGTCAGGCTAGTCCCCCATAAAAACCGAAGCCAGGTGAACACTAACCAGGCTTAGCATCTTGAAGGCACGCAGGTTCTGGGTCTTTAGCTATCTTGGTTAAGGGTGTGGCAGGGACGCAGCCCTATATTACCTAACGGGCTGAAAAAGCTGAGCTGTAAGGGAAGACATAAAAACATTTACAGAGCACAAGCAGGAAGCCCACATTTCAATTAGGAGAGAGCAGAACTGGAGGAACAAGATTTAAAGTTTGAGGCTGAGCCTTCCCAGGAATCCCAGGCTAAATTCTCTCTGTTTTCCACACTGGCAGTTTATTTATTTACTTGGTTTCTACCCCGGGTTTCCTCTGCCCTGCCCTGATACGGACCTCACCTGTGCATCCTCAGACTGGAAGGCCCCCTCCAGTTCTTCCAGGAACCCCCTCACGCGTGTCGGAAAACGGGCTAGCTGTTTGGGGCCCCCCTTACATCGGATACTCAGGCCTCTGTCTCCAAAGGCCTCTCCGCTCTTCCATGGGCCGCTCAGCCCCGGGGGGTCGGGCCTCGCGTTCCAGGGGCCCGGTGCGGTCCCTCCCTGGGCCTCCTCGCCTCGGCTGGGCCCCTCGCGATCCCGTTCTCGCCTGTAGAGTGCGCCCGCCTCCACGCTGCTGCTGCTGGGCTGCTCGTGGCCGCTCCGGCCGCGCTTTCGAATTTCCTGCCCCCGGGCGGCCCCTCCTCGCTCCGCGCGCCTGCCCGCCTGGGCCGCGGGGCTCCCCCGTCGCAGGGGCCCAGCCGCGCGGCCCCCCCAGGCCGCGGCCCCTCTCCCCGCGCGGTCGGCTGCCGCTGCCCCTCCCGCTGTCGCGCGGGCCGGGCTCCAGAGCAGGGCCGCGACTGGGGGGGGCAAGCGGGGCATGTGCCCCGGGCGCCACAATGGGCGCGGAACCCTTGTTCGCCCCGGGTGACACAGACCCTAGTTGCGGGTCTGGCTCGCCGAGGAGGCCTCCCACCGCCCCTCGTGGGGCCGACGCGTCCCGTTCGAACTTCGCCACCCGGCCGCCTGACTCCGCCGGGGGCTGGGGTCCGCTGCCGCCCCCCGCCGCTTGCGCCCGCATATCAGGGGGTCTCGGGGGTCCCCGGGCCGCGCTGGATCCACACTCGGCGGGGCCCAGGAGGGGTGCGCGTCTAGCACCGCCATCGGTGCGGCTGGGTTGCTGCCGCCGGGGCTGGCGGGCTCGCTCGCTCGCTCTCACGGTCCCCTGCTGCTGCCGCCGCCGCCCTTGTGCTCCCGGGGCCTGCTCCAGGCGCGCTGTGCTGGCTTCGCGGTCTGGCGCGGTCCCTCCCCCCGGCGAGTTGGTTGCTCGGCTCTCCGGGTCGCTCGCTGCGGCCCGCCCTTGCCTCCGCCGCGTGCGCGCTGCTCTCGGGTTGCTTTCGGCCCTCCGGTGAAGTCTTCGTAGTGCCTTCGAGGCTTTCTGTGAGCGCACGATCTTTATGGTCGAGATTCAGTAACTTACAACGCAAGCCACGAGGGATGCGTGCAGCTCCTTATTAGATCTGTATCACGCTCCGCTAAAGCCATGAATGGGTTTCTCCTCCCCGCATCCCTCCTTTAAACATTCAGCTCTTCTTTCCGTTTGCCTAGTGGTTAAGGCAAATGATGGAAGATGGTCAAAATGCTACTGGGGAGGAACAGAGGATGAGTTCAACTAGCCCCAGACGTGATGACGCAGCTAGCTCAAAGCCGAAAGGACGGCTAGCGGCCGATGGTGGTGAATGGAGAATCCATTCTGTTCTAAGGATCAACATACCATTGGAACCTGGAATGTAAGATCTATGAGCCAGGGCAAATTGGATGTGGTTATTGGGGAGATGTCAAGATTAAAGATAGACATTTTGGGCGTCAGTGAACTGAAATGGACTGGAATGGGCCACTTCACATCAAATGACCACCAGATCTACTACTGTGGACAAGAGGACCACAGAAGAAATGGAGTAGCCTTCATAATTAATAGTAAAGTGGCTAAAGCAGTGCTTGGATACAATCAAAAAAATGACAGAATGATCTCAATTCGAATTCAACCATCTAACATCACAGTGATCCAATTATACACCCCAGCCACAGATGCTGAAGAAGCTGAAATAGAGCAGTTCTATGAGGATCTGCAGCACCTACTGGACAACACGCCTAAAAGAGATGTTATTTTCATCACAGGAAACTGGAATGCTAAGGTGGGCAGTCAAATGACACCTGGAATTACAGGTAAGCATGGCCTGGGAGAACAAAACGAAGCAGGACATAGGCTGATAGAATTTTGCCAAGACAACTCACTCTGCATAACAAACACTCTCTTCCAACAACCTAAGAGACGGCTTTATACATGGACTTCACCAGATGGACAACACCAAAATCAGATTGACTACATCCTTTGCAGCCAAAGGTGGCGGACATCTATACAGTCGGTAAAAACAAGACCTGGAGCTGACTGTAGTTCCGATCACAAACTTCTTCTTGCACAATTTAGGATCAGACTAAAGAGACTAAAGGGACGCGGTGGCGCTGCGGGTTAAACCGCTGAGCTGTCGATCGGAAGGTCGGCGGTTCGAAACCGCGTGGCGGGGTGAGCTCCCGTTGCTCGTCCCAGCTTCTGCACACCAAGCAGTTCGAAAACATGCAAATGTGAGTAGATTAATTGGTACCGCTTTGGCGGGAAGGTAACGGCGTTCCGTGAGTCATGCTGGCCACATGACCCGGAAGTGTCCCTAGGGACAACGCCGGCTCCAAGGCTTTGAAACGGAGATGAGCACCGCCCCCTAGAGTCGGACACGACTGGACTTTACGTCAAGGGAAACCTTTACCTTTACCTAAAGAGATTAGGGAAGACCCACAGATCAGCTAGATATGAGCTCACTAGTATTCCTAAGGAATATGCAGTGGAGGTGAAGAATAGATTTAAGGGACTGGACTTAGTAGATAGGGTCCCAGAAGAACTATGGACAGAAGTCCGCAACATTGTTCAAGAGGCGGCAACAAAATACATCCCAAAGAAAGAGAAAACCAAGAAGGCAAAATGGCTGTCTGCTGAGACACTAGAAGTAGCCCAAGAAAGAAGGAAAGCAAAAGGCAACAGTGATAGGGGGAGATATGCCCAATTAAATGCAAAATTCCAGAGGTTAGCCAGAAGAGATAAGGAATTATTTTTAAACAAGCAATGCGTGGAAGTGGAAGAAGACAATAGAATAGGAAGGACAAGAAACCTCTTCCTGAAAATTAGAAACATCGGAGGTAAATTCCAGGCCAAAATGGGTATGATCAAAAACAAAGCTGGCAAGGACCTAACAGAAGAAGAAGCCCGGTGGGGAGCCGGTGCTCAAAGAAACAGAGCGAGAGACACTATTTCCAACTTGCACCCACTGAGACCTCTCAGTAAGGAAGCCAAGTAGCCAATTACACAAGGAGTGCTGGAGCCCAGAGAACCCAGTTTGTCCACCAGACTGAGGAACAATCGTACTGAATGCTGAGCTGAAATCAACAAACAGCAATCGCATACAGCTGTTCTTCTCCTCCAGATGTACCAAGCTCAAATGAAGACCAGAGGAGATTGCATCCTCTGCAGAGCGGTTCCGCCGATAAGCAAACTGAAGTGGGTCGAACGATGTAGGGAGTCTGGAAACAATATAGTCCTTTATCAGCCTCTCAAAACATTTCATCACAATGGGAGAGAGCCAGAGAGATCTTGGCCAAGGGATGCTGTGGTCCGTTGCTGGGGCAACACGGAACCTAGAACCCCAGTATCTCAGGAGAGGCAGATGTTGCTGGAAAAAGCTCCCAATGTGCCTGGGAGGCTGGGCTGAGAGGTGGCCAGCAGGGTGGATGGAGATGTCAAGGGAGCCCCTTGGAAGACCTGATCCAGGAGCTGTGAGGCAGCAGATGGAGCAGCCTCCAGAGAGTAAGGCCCTGGGGTGGGGGGGGGGGAACAGGAATTGTGATGAAAAAGAGGGGCAAAACGTTTCTGTCTAAGAGCGAGCATTCAATTTTGCTTTATACAGATCAGCTCTTGGGCCACAGTTGAGTAGGATTCTCAACCTGGGCAGCTTGAAGATGGGTGGACTTCAACTCCCAGAATTCCCCAGCCAGCATTGAAGTCCACCCATCTTCAAGCTGCCTAGGTTGAGAAATACTGCTGTAGATGAACCCAAGGCCTTTGCTTCATGGGCCACATCCTATCAAGCCCCCTCACTGGGCAAGTTCAAGGAGGCCAGACCTGCTGAGATTTCAGGAAGGTCTCTTGAATGCTAACGCCAAAGTCCTTTTCATTTAGAGAGGCCAAAGCTTGGATGTGGGGCCAATGTGCCTTGAAATGTGCCCCCCCCCTTGGGCCTCTTCCAGTGCTGGAGGAGACAGGCTTTCAGTACGCCCAACAGCTGTGCGAAGGAGGGACTTCTGGCCAGTGCTGTTGTCCCTTTGGTGTGGTGCTCGACTAAGACAATGGGGAAGTTGTCCTCATTCCTCCCGTCAAAGGAGGTGATGTTCCTGGGCAGCTGGTCACTAGAAATGCCAGCGCTCCTTGGAGATTAAAGACAGAACTTGGCACAAATGAGTGAAGCCACATTAGAGGGCTGCCAAGGAAGCTGGTGCAGGATTGGACCTGCACAGTTCTGGAGTAGGAAGCCCCAAGGCTTGGGCAGACTGGGAGGTTGGACCAACATCCCAGCAGAAGGCGAGAACGAAGTATCAGAGTTGAAAGGGACCTTCAAGGTCCTGTGGTCCTACCCCTGGCCAAGGGCAGAATCCACTGCAGCATCTCTGATGGGTGACCCTTCGAGGTCTGAAGAAGCCAGTGAAGGAGAAGTTCGCGCTTCATGGGGCAGCCCGTTCCACCAGCTGATAACTCATGCAGCCAGGAAGGGCCTCACGAGGTCTGCTAGGAACCTGTTTCCTTCTAGTTTTTACTCCTGCCCTTGAGATAATAGAAAGTTCCCTCCTTACTCTTCAGGAATTTGAAGATTTCTCCCATTGCTTCCTCTATGGCAGCATTTCTCAAGCTTAGCCATTTTAAGAAGTGTGGACTTCAATTCCCAGAATACCCCAGCTAGCCATGGGAATTGGGAGTTGCTGGCTGGGGAATTCTGGGAGTTGAAGTCCACACATCTTAAAATGGCCAAGGTTGAGAAATACTGCTGCACTGTAATGCTTTTTCCTGATTTTTAAAAACTGCATTGGTATTTTATTACTGATGCTTTTATATACCTCACTTTGAGTCTTCTTTGAGTAAAGCAGTCTATACATTTTATAATTAATTAAATGCATAAAGGAGGTGGTGGAAGAAAAGGAGGTTTGCCAGGACAGAAAGGCATGGAGGGATACAATGAACAGTGAACACAATTTTACCTACATTTCCTTTTATTTTCTCTATCTCCTGCTCTGACTTATTCTGACTCTTTCTCTGTGCTTTGCATAATTCCTGAACAGGAATAGTGTGATGCGTAGGTGAGTTTCTGTTCACACAACCTCTCTGACCTGGAAATTACAGAATCAATGCATTTTCTGGGTTCAGACAACCCTTGATCCTAACCTGAGTTTTGACCACATCCTGAGCTACAAAGAACAAAAACATACCCCAAAGTCAAGGGGAAACTGCATCTAGGTCAGCGTTTTGCAAACTTTCTGCAGCCATGGACCATTAAATAAACATTTGGAAATGGCAGGGACCACCGACTCAATTAAAGCCCCCCACCTTAGATTTTTGACTTTTAAGTGCATTGTTTTGGTGGGGAAAAAAAGAGTTAATGGTGGTGTATGTCAGCTTCTACTGTAAAAGACCTTTTAAGACAAAATTTCGGCCCCCCAATCCATCCAAAATTATTTCTTCGCCAGGTGAGGTAAGCAAAGGCAGGAAGGGGAAAGGCCCAAATGGACTTAATCGCTTTTATTGATCTTTGAGGGTATAAAAGCTTTCTAGGCAGCAGAACACATCATGCAACAAGCTGGCCTTGAGGAATCCAAGGCTGGAGTTAAAATCTCTGGAAGAAACATTAACAATCTCAGATATGCAGATGATACCACTTTGATGGCTGAAAGTGAAGAGGAACTGAGGAGCCTTATGATGAAGGTGAAAGAAGAAAGTGCAAAAGCTGGTTTGCAGCTAAACCTCAAAAAAACCAAGATTATGGCAACCAGCTTGATTGATAACTGGCAAATAGAGGGAGAAAATGTAGAAGCAGTGAAAGACTTTGTATTCCTAGGTGCAAAGATTACTGCAGATGCTGACTGCAGTCAGGAAATCAGAAGACGCTTAATCCTTGGGAGAAGAGCAATAACCAATCTCAATAAAATAGTTAAGAGCAGAGACATCACACTGACAACAAAGGTCCGCATAGTTAAAGCAATGGTGTTCCCTGTAGTAACATATGGCTGCGAGAGCTGGACCATAAGGAAAGCTGAGCGAAGGAAGATCGATGCTTTTGAACTGTGGTGTTGGAGGAGAATCCTGAGAGTGCCTTGGACTGCAAGAAGATCCAACCAGTCCATCCTCCAGGAAATAAAGCCAGACTGCTCACTTGAGGGAATGATACTAAAGGCAAAACTGAAATACTTTGGCCACATAATGAGAAGACAGGACACCCTGGAGAAGATGCTGATGCTAGGGAGAGTGGAAGGCAAAAGGAAGAGGGGCCGACCAAGGGCAAGATGGATGGATGATATTCTAGAGGTGACGGACTCATCCCTGGGGGAGCTGGGGGTGTTGACAACCGACAGGAAGCTCTGGCGTGGGCTGGTCCATGAAGTCACGAAGAGTCGGAAGCGACTAAACGAATAAACAACAACAAGGCAGCTTCCAAGAAGGAGAGAGCTGGGGGGGGCTCGTTTTCTTGGCGGGGGTCTGCCCGGGGAAATTCAGTGGGGCTTCAAATCCGCTGTTGGCTCTACCGGAGGCCCCCAGGGAGGGCCGAGGTGGTCCCGGATTTCAAGCCTCTCCCTGTGGTTTTTCCTCCCTGGCTGCTTTCATACAAGCCGATTGCAGAATTCACCCATGCTCTGGGCGGGCGCAAGGTGATGGCACACCACCAGTAACCGACGGAGCTGCGCCCTCGGACCTCCATCCCCGACGAAGCACAGCCGGGTCAAGGCTGACCCTCCCTGGGAGCAGCCCTGGGCTTTAGCTGGCCCCCGATGCGCAGGGGGGAGGCGGGCGCACACGCCGGCGGCAGCGGGGGGCGTCAACCCGATGCGGCGGCCGCGCGGGCCCGGCGGAGAAGAGCGGGGCCCGGTCGCTCCTTCCCCGGCAGCGGGGCGGTGCGTCAAGCGGTGTTTCGCCGGCGGGCAGCCCCCGAGAGTGCGGGCGCTTGGCGGGGCGGGGCAGGCGGGCGAAGGGGGGCCTGCGCGCCTTCCGCGCCCCTCGCCCACCGCGCCCCTGCCTTGCTCGGGCGAACCGGGGGGAGCCGGGTGGCGGCGCGTGCTGGCGGTGCCCCGAGCGGGCCGAAGAGCCGCGGCGACCCGCCGGGTTCCGCGGCGCTTCCCCCGTCGGCGCGTATACGTGTGTGTGTGTACGTGCGCGTGCCTCCTGCCCGCCCGAGTCCTCTTCCCCCCCCCCCCCCCGCGTGCAATGTCTTGCTCCAGAGCGACCAGGGAAGCGGCTGGGATGAAGCTGCCGGGCAGGAGGAGGAGGAAGGCCGGAGCAGGTGGGTGGGGGCCCTTCCTGCCCCCTCCCAGCACAGCCCCTCTGCCGCGGCTCGCACTTCTGCCCTCCCGCCGCCCCCGCCGCCTGATCCCCGCGAGGTCTTTGCTCTCCTGCCACCGCCTTTCTTCCCTTCCTTCGCCGCGACCCCCCTCGCTTTTAAGGCCCCCCTCCCAGTTTTCTTGTGCCATCGGAAGGCATCCCCCCCGTCTCTCTGCCCCTCCCCGCCTCACTTTAGCAAATTGCACACACCTGGTCCTGATGATGTCATCGCCCAGGAAGCGGGGAGGGAAAAAGGGCCGGGGAGGGGGGAAAGATCTGACACCCCCCTTGTGATTTATTTATAGCAATGCATTCTGCCAATGCCGACCACTGGGGAACAGAATTGGGGCCAAGTTACAGAAGGCAGACTCTGAACAGCTTTGGGGGGTACATTTATTGGGGGGGGGACCCAGCCCTTGGGGGTCACTCTGCTGATTATGCCCATGAGAGTCTGTTAGCTGCTCTAAACCTTGGTTAGTTCTCTTTGGGGTTAAACCTGTGTATGAACCCAGCCCTTTCCACTCAGGTCTGGTCAGTGCACTGGGGAGGGCCCAGATGGGTGACTTCAGAAACCGGGTTGAGGGTGCTGTGTGAAGGGGACCAGTGGGTCAGTTATGTAACTGGCAGTGGCTTTGAGGAGGAGGAGGAGGAGGTGGCAATTTGCAGGCAAAGATTCCCCACGGCTTCAATAGCCCCTCCACTGAGGCCAATCGGGGCGATCACCCAGGAGGTCCTCAGGTGCCCCCTCCCAGCATTCTGCCCCATTGCTGTGCTCTGTAGCTTCTGCCCCACAGCTTCCTCCAAGGGGACCTGAAAGCAGCATCTGGGCTTGCAGCTTTCTGAGGTTCCATCCCCCAAGACATTTCTGGTCTCCCATCTCAATGGGCATATTTCTCTTCTGGGGCTTAATCTGAATTAAGTGAAGCTGCCTTCGTGCAGTGCCCTTGATCGGGTTGCTGAATTAACCATGGAACTCCAAACTGACAAAAGGCGGGGTTTGCACAATATGCTCGCCCCAGTTAAAACTAGCCAGGGGCCACATGGTGTGGAAATGCAGCTGCTAGGTTTTAATTGCGGAGACCTTGGTGCTCTCCGAGCTTGGTGATTGGCTTGCAGACGTTTCATAACCCAACTAGGTAACAGAGTCCCCCTTCGGGGAAGATGGGCGGTGATATAAGTTTGAAAAATAGATAAATAAAATAAAATAAACATCATCAGGGCTGGTGAGGGTGGGGTTTGCTCCCTGTTTACATACAGTAGTTGCCCTGCCAGTGTTGGTGGGGGCATTTTTCTCTCCTTGGTAGTTCCTTGACTGGGGAATTGTTTTCTGCGAGATTGTTTGTCTGGTGTTAATCCCGGCTTATTGTTTCCTTCTTAGCTTTTTTATTGTCTCTTTGGAATGGTGTGTAAATTTACCTCTATGTGCCTGTTGATGGCTGCTTTGTCTGAGTGCCAAGCTTCCAGGAATTCCCTAGCAGTTTTGTATTTGGCTCGGTCTAGGATGCTCAGTTTCCCAGTTGAAACTATATGTCATGACCCCGTTGCAAGGCACACAAGAGCCTCACAACGTGGATCATGATCATCAGGAAAATGAGGAAGGATATAATCAAATCAACGCTCAACTAATCACCCAAGCACCCACACCCATGAACTGATCTACAGCTTCATAGAATGTCATGAGTGCCGTTGAGCTGAAGTCATCAGCGCAATGGCACACATGACAATAGCAAGGAAACAGGGGAAGGGGCTCAAGATAAGTAGCCATCAACCCATAACGACTAACGGTCAAGAAACAATAGCTAAACGGATCACGGAACACACCCAAGCCATCAGCGCTAATACAACGGAGATCGCCCAGCTGAAAGCAATCACCGGAGGAATAGAGAAACCGATGATGGGCGATCCCGGAACGTCAGCGGGGCCTCGCAACCCCTCACCCACCGGCAGGTCAACGTATTGGACAAAGGGGGGTGACGTGACCGCGAGTGAGGGGGCGCTGACCGGCGCGGGGTATTTAAACCCCGCACCGGCGCGCTCCTGTCACTCTCAGCTTTTTTCCCGATGCTGTACCTACGCTATGAATAAACCAGAGCCTGTTCCACCGAGCCAGTGTCTGAGCATTATTCAGAGGTAGGCAGCGCATGACATAAAGCTGAGAGTCATAAACTCAGCCTCGCCGAGCCCCACCGGACGACAACGAGCCGCGGGAGGAATAGACGGCGAGAAGACCAGAAAGATGAAGCCGGAGCGACGCGGACAAGGAGGGCGAGCCGCACGGCAAGAAACAGAGGAGGACCGACCGAGGCCAGAGGCACCGCGGACTCCCGGAGCCATGGACGCCCACCCGACCCAACCCGAGCCTCAGCTCCAACCCCAAGGGGAGATGGCGACGGAGGCAACCCGACCGCGGGAGGGAGCAACATACCTTCCGAAACCAGCGGAGGACCCTGCGCCCCACATCGCACCCCAGCAACGGGCGTGGAGCGACAGCCCAACGGCGGTCAGCACGGAGGAGGACGACGGAAACACCCAGCAGACGGCGGAGGAAGCAGACCAACGGCAGAGAGAGGCTGAACCCCGCCGGCAACCCACCCCCGCCGACACACCGACGGAACCGGCCCCAGCGGCGGCGCGGACCGTGGACGAGGAAGCACGAGCTGAACTCGTGGCCATGCGGGCCCAAATGGAGGAACTCCGGACCATGCTTCAGTCGCTCATGCCCCCCGCGCCGCCCAATGACGTCCCCGCACAGGCCCACACCCCGAGCGAAGCACCGAACCCCCACGGGCCAGCTGAAGGTCAGCAGACGGCCCAGGCGGATGACACCACAGGCCGGGAAGCGAGAGGAAGGGCCGCGCAAAACGCCCGGGCCCCAAAGGACTTCCCCATCTTCTTTGATGGGAACCCCACGAAACTGTCGTTCTTTATAACGAACGCCAGGGAGTTCATGGGGAGGCACGGACACTCCTACGACTCCGAAGCGGACAAGATCGCCGCCGTGGCGATCAAATTACAAGATGCTGGAAATGTTCAAAAGGGGGCTCAACCGCGACGTACTCCAATGGGCCCTCTACCGCGACGACCCAGAAACGCTGCACGGGTGGATCCACCTCGCGGGGAAAGCCGAACACGCGCACCGCACCTTCCTCATGACAACCACGGAAGACACAAACTATACCTGCAAAAAGGTACCCGCACCACACGTGGGGACGGCCGGCCCCATATACCCAAAGAAGAAATTCAATCGGGAGCCCTGCGGGAAGTGTGGCAAACTAGGGCACAAGACGGCGGATTGCTTCGCCAACCGACCACCGACCAGTGCGCCTAAACCCACCCCGAAAATTAGCCCCAAACCACCTAACCCGGGGCCGCCCCCTCACCGCCGAATGACCGTGGCCACAGCGACACCAGAGGAAGGCTGGGACGCCTACTGGGGGGAAGAGGACAACGTAGACCCAGACCAGCCGGCGGGAAAAGCTCCCCGCCTGCCCTGAAACGCGTTGCGAGGCAGGCGGTGGGACAGCAGCGCGGACCACCTCGACGGAACGGCGAAAGCCCCGTAATAATGGCAATTAAACTCTCTGCCGGCAACGGAGCCACCACGGCCGCGGCACTAGTGGACTCGGGGTGTTCAAAAAACCTCATCCACCCCGACCTAGTCGCCAAACTCGACCTCCGCTGCTTCCCCCTCCCCACGCCGCTGGCATTCCACCAGCTGGACGGCTCTACAGCGGGAGGGAAACCAGCTACGCTGCAAACCGAGCCGGTCACCCTGCAAACGGGCACTCACACCGAACGCACATCGTTCGTCGTCACACACATCGGACGGCCCATCGCAGTCCTGGGGATGCCATGGCTCGCGACAAACAACCCGCGCATCAACTGGGAGACCTGCACCTTCACATTCGGCGACGGCGAGTATCGGGCACCAGTTCCAGCGGGCAGAACCAACCCCACTGTGGGACGAGCGGAGGCGACTACACAGGACAACGCCGCTATCATAGCAGACCTACCGGAACAATACGCCGACTTCTCCGAGGTCTTCGGAGAGGCGGAAGCTGACCAACTACCCCCCCACCGCAAGACGGATTGCCGGATCGACCTGCTGCCCGACGTCCCCTTACCTAGACCAAAGATCTACTCGATGACCCCGAAGGAGATGGCAACCCTCCGGGAGTTCATCGATAAAAACCTAGACAGGGGATTCATAGAGCCAGCATGCTCACCGGTCGGAGCCCCCGTCTTATTCCGGGAGAAGAAAGACGGCACCCTACGGCTCTGCACCGACTACCGGGGCCTAAACGCGGCTTCCCTGTCCAACAAATACCCCTTACCCCTGGTGAAGGACATGCTCACCCACCTGTCCACGGGCAAAGTCTTTTCCAAATTGGACCTTCGCGAGGCGTACTATCGCATCCGAATCAGGGAGGGGGACGAATGGAAGACTGCGTTCAACTGCCCCCTAGGCGCCTTCCAGTACAAAGTGCTGCCGTTCGGACTCGCGGGGGCCCCTGGGGTGTTTATGCAGCTCATCAATGAGGTACTGCATGAACACCTGTTCAAAGGGGTCCTTGTCTACATCGACGACGTCCTTATCTACACAAAAACGCACGAGGAACATGTGACCCTAGTCAGGCAAGTCCTCGACAAGCTCAGAAGGGCGCAGCTCTATGCCAAGCCTACAAAGTGCGAATTTCATAAAGCGCGTCTAGACTACCTGGGGTACCGAATCTCCGGGGACGGCATAGAAATGGACCCCGCAAAAGTCGAGGCGGTGCTAAACTGGGAGCGCCCCCGCAACAGACGCCAACTCCAGAGCTTCCTCGGCTTCGCGAATTTTTACAGGTCATTCGCCCGGGGGTTCGCAGAGATAGCCCTCCCCCTAACGGACCTCCTCAAAACCAAAGGGGTGGGGGACACCCGACGCGCCAAGAACCCGGGCACAGTGTTGAATTGGACTCCCGCGTGCCAGACTGCATTCAACAAGCTGAAAGCGCTGTTCACCATGGAGCCAATCCTCGCGCACCCGGACCCAGAACGGCCGTTCGTGGTCCAAGCCGACACCTCAGACTTCTCCCTGGGGGCCATCCTACTCCAAAAGGACCCCACGGGACTCCTGAAACCATGCGCCTACCTGTCAAGGAAGTTTTCCGAGACAGAAAGGCGATGGCACGTCTGGGAGAAAGAAGCCTTCGCGGTAAAATCGGCGCTAGAAACATGGCGACACCTACTCGAGGGAGCCACCCAACCATTCGAGGTCTGGACCGACCACCGGAACCTCGAGGCCCTACGAACGCCCAGACGCCTTAGCCCAAAACAGGTCCGATGGGCCCAATTCTTCAGCCGCTTTAATTTCCAGCTGAAGTTCATGCCGGGCAAAAAGAACTTCCTGGCCGACGCCCTCTCCCGACTGCCCCAAGACGAAGAGCCCGCCCCAGACACCATTGGGACGGTCCTATCCGCCTCGCAACTGGGGATGGCCGTGACCACCCGAAGTGGCGCCCGGAGACAGCTCGACTCTACGGCGCAACCGACGGCGGGACAACCTGCGACCAGACGAAGCCAACTGCAACTACCAGGGGGAATACGCACGGACATCGCCGCCGCCCTCAAAACCGACCCCTGGTTCCTGGCAAACCCCGACAAGGTAACGATGGCACAGGACCTGGCATGGGGGGAAGGCAGAATCTATGTCCCGGACTCGCAATGCCAAGCGATCTTGCATAGGTCACACGACGCCAAGCAAGCGGGACACTTTGGGTTCCTCAAGACCCTACACCTAACACGGCGTCAATTCTGGTGGCCCGCGCTCAGGGGAGACGTGAAAGCATACGTAGCGTCCTGCCCAACGTGCGCTAGGGCCAAACGGGCACCAGGCAAACCCACGGGGCTATTACAACGGGTGGCAGAACCCTCCCGCCCATGGGAGGAAATCTCTATGGATTTTATAGTGGACCTCCCACCCAGCCAGAAGAAAACGGCCATTTGGGTGGTGAAGGATTACTTCTCAAAACAGGCCCACTTCATCCCCTGCACGTCGGTCCCGTCCGCACAACAACTAGCCAAACTCTTCCTCATCCACGTGTACAGGCTACACGGATGTCCCGCACGTGTGGTGACCGACAGGGGCACACAGTTCACCTCTAAATTCTGGCGGGCCTTCCTAAAGCTGACGGGGACCCAACAGGCCCTATCCACTGCCTGGCACCCCCAGACGGACGGAGCCACAGAGGTCCTCAATGCCACCCTAGAGCAATTCATACGCTCATATACCAACTATCACCAAGACGACTGGGCTGAACTGCTCCCGTTCGCCGAAGTCGCATACAACAACGCCGTCCACACGAGCACGGGGAAAACTCCGTTCGAGGTAGTCTCGGGGCGCGACTTTGTTCCCATACCGGAGCTACCTCAACCCCCGGAACCCCAGGTGGACGCTAGCGATTGGGGACGGAAGATCGTGGAATCATGGCCAATAATCACGGCGGCGCTGAAGGATGCACAGGCAGCCTACAAAGAGCAGGCCAACAAGCACCGGCGCCAACAACCGACGTTCCAGGCGGGGGATATGGTCTACCTATCCACCAAATTCCTAAAGTCACCCCAACTCTTGAAAAAACTGGGGCCTAAGTACATCGGGCCGTTCCGAGTCACGCAAATAGTGAACCCGGTGGCAATACGCTTGGACCTGCCACACAACCTACGGAGACTCCACCCGGTGTTCCACACCAGCCTCCTGAAACCGGCAACCACCTCTCGATGGCACCCAAGCACGCCACAGCCCTCACCGGTGATGATCGACGGGCAACATCACTTCGACGTAAGGGACATACTCGACTCCCGCAAGCAACGAGGAACTCTACACTATTTGGTCAGGTGGAAACACTTCCCCCACCCGGAATGGGTGGCGGCGCACAACGTTAACGCGCCTGGCCTGACCCGGGCTTTTCACCGGGCATACCCCGACAAGCCAAAACCAAGGTTAGCAAGCCGTCCCCTGCAAAACCCCTCCCCCGCGGGGGCCCCCCCGCCTACCGTGCCCCAAGGGAAAGGGCCCCCCCAAGCCCACGACTTGGGTGGACCTCCCCCCCCCGGGACTCACTCCCCCCGCCCCGGGCCCACGAGGCAGTAACAAGCGTTTGCCAGCACCCTCCCCCCGCCCCGGGCCCACGGGGGAGTGGCAAGCAAGTCAACAGGGCAACCTGGGGGCAACGCTCAGGAGCACAAATAACAAAGGCGACGCACTTTAAATAAAAAAGAAGGGCCTTACCTGGAGCTGATAAGCACCCGACCAGCCACGCCTCTCTCCTCGCCGAACTGAGCCAAACAAACAGGGTGTGGCCGGAGCATGCGCACGCCAGGGCGTGACCTGGGCATGCGTACTAGGACACACCCTGGGAAGGCACGTGGTAGAGGGAGGAGCAAAGGGAGGGGCGAAAACTACTCCGGCGGGAATTTCAAAAAAAAAAAAAAAAAAAGCGCCGTTTGACAGCTCCACGAAAAAAAAAAAAAAAAAAAACCAGAAAACCGGGGGGGAGCACTATTCGGACAGGGGGCAGTATGTCATGAGTGCCGTTGAGCTGAAGTCATCAGCGCAATGGCACACATGACAATAGCAAGGAAACAGGGGAAGGGGCTCAAGATAAGTAGCCATCAACCCATAATGACTAACGGTCAAGAAACAATAGCTAAACGGATCACGGAACACACCCAAGCCATCAGCGCTAATACAACGGAGATCGCCCAGCTGAAAGCAATCACCGGAGGAATAGAGAAACCGATGATGGGCGATCCCGGAACGCCAGCGGGGCCTCGCAACCCCTCACCCACCGGCAGGTCAACGTATTGGACAAAGGGGGGTGACGTGACCGCGAGTGAGGGGGCGCTGACCGGCGCGGGGTATTTAAACCCCGCACCGGCGCGCTCCTGTCACTCTCAGCTTTTTTCCCGATGCTGTACCTACGCTATGAATAAACCAGAGCCTGTTCCACCGAGCCAGTGTCTGAGCATTATTCAGAGGTAGGCAGCGCATGACATAGAAGGACATCACAAGGTAATGCAGATAAGCATCGAAGACACAGAAGGACTCACGCCTTGTGGCCCGGAGGACGCACCTGCACCAATAGGACAAAGACGGCAGCCGGGAAAACGCCCAAGCAACCATCACAAATCCCATCAACATCTAAATCTCCCGTCCGGTCAGGGGAATAGGGACAATAGAGGGTGGAGGAGCACGGGGTCCGGCAAGGGGGTATAAACAGGACACCATACCACCACGCCTCCATTCCCGTTTTTCGTTCTGTCAAGCATTCCGTTCCAATAAACCGGAAATCCTTAATCCCTATTAAGTGAGTCCGTGTCTTATTTGGAGCGAGGCTGACCCTGACATAAAAATGGGAATCCAAAAAAAATTTTTTAACCTATCCAGCCAGCTTGTGAGGGACCCAGCTAGGTATGGAGAACCACGGAGTGCAGCAACATGACCACCCAGCAACCAGTGATGAAGCTCCCCTCCCCTCGGCCGGGATGTGCCTGAGGTCCCGGTGGCGCGACGCCCAGGTAAGTGCGGGATCCAGCTCAGAGGAAGAGGAAAGGGGGGGAAACACCCAGGCGTCCCGTGGCCCGCGGGCCACCGCGGGCGAGACGGGGGGATCCTCTCTAGGTTCACCCGGCACCCCGGAGGAACCGAGGGACGGACCGTCATCCACAGTGGCTGGAGTCGAGGGTGAGCGGAGAGTCTAGTGCACCTGAAGGAGTTCGCGGACGGCGGCGAGGCTAAGCGCGCTGGAGGAGAGGCTGGAGGCGGTACAGCTGCTGCTCCAGAAGCTGATGGCGGCGCAGGAATCCCACGGCGGCAGCATCGAGGAGGGCACCAGAGGTCCGAAGGCGCACCCGGTGGAGAGACAGAGGGGCGACCTAGAGCACGGCGCAGACCGCGGCAGAGTCCGGTGCCAGGAGCCCACCCGATGGCCGGAGTCGCACCCGGAGGAAAGATGGAGAAATGACCCAGCGGATGGTGGCGACTACGGCAGAGCCCGGTCCCAGGAGCCCACCCGACGATTGGAGGCGCACCCAGAGGAGAGACGGAGGGATGACCCAGAGGACAGCGGCGACTACGGGAGAGCCCAGTTCCAGGAGCCCACCAGATGGACGACATCCCACCCTCCCACCCTGTTGATGGGACGACCTGCTCACGAAGAGACCCGGCGAGAGAGGACACCGACATCGCCAGATGCCAGGAGACGAGACGACCCACGCCAGCGCTCCGGCAAGGACAGCGCCCCGTGGCAGAGTATGCCATGGAGTTTCAAGCCCTGGCCGGAAAAGTGGAAGTCTGGTCTCAATCAACTCTGATCGAGAAATTTAAAGAAGGACTCAACCTGAACATACTCAGGTGGGCACTCTGCCGCAACAACCCCAACTCCCTGGCCAAGTGGATCCGTCTGGCAGGGGAAGCAGAGGATGCCCAAGACACTTTCCTCCAAGCCAAGAGGGAAGTGCAGCAGGCGGTGGCAACGAGAACATCACGCACAGCTGCAGGGCCGGGGAAGGTGAGACCCCACCCGCAGAAGGAGGAACGGGACCGGCGATTCGCAAAGGGCCAGTGCCTCAAGTGTGGCAAGGGCGATCACAAGGCGGCAGCTTGCCCCAAAACTAAACCCAGAGAGAGCATGTGGAGGGCACCAGCCACGCCAAGCCCAGTGCCAAGAAAACTGCCAGTGGCAACGGGGGAGAACAGAGCCAAACAGTTCCCCTACAGCTCAGAGGAGGAGGGAAGCAACTCCGACGAGCCGACGGGAAACGCCAGCCACCTGGCTTAATGGGCGCCAGAAGACAGGTGGTAAAAGGCAATAGGCGCACCGATGGAGGGGTGAGTGAAAAATGCCCCACCCTCTATGTACATGTTACCCTCACCCATGGGGAAAAGACAGAAAAGGTCTGGGCACTGATTGATTCAGGCTGCTCTAAGTGCTTAATGCACCCAGACCTGGTAGCCGCACTTAACCTCTGCTGCTATCCACTTCAGCACCATTTGGTGTTTACACAGCTTGATGTATCAGCAGCGGGAGGGGGCCCAGTCACCCAATACACCAGCGAGATCACACTACGGCTCGGCAGCCACGAGGAAAAATTGGCTTTCATCATGGCACCAGTGGGGCAACCCCTACTTATACTAGGGATCCCATGGCTCGTGCAGCATAACCCAGTCATCAACTGGAAAACTAGAGAGATCAAGTTTTCTGACGGGCGCTACCAAGCACCCACAGGGGACAGGGTTCCCCGGGCAGCAATGGGAAGGACAATGACGACCTCGGAGCACAGAGAGGCGGCATTGCCAGACGGCCTGCCAACCAACTACGCGGACTTCGCAGATGTCTTCTGCGAGAAGGAGGCGGACAGACTCCCCCTACACAGGAAAACAGACTGCACCATCAAGCTGGTCCCGGGGGTGCCCCTACCCAAACCCAAAATATATGCAATGACCCAGAGGGAGCTGGCAGCATTAAGGGAGTTTGTGGATAAGAACTTGGCGAGGGGTTTTATCGAGCCTGCAAACTCTCCAGTAGGAGCTCCAGTCCTCTTTCGCGAGAAAAAGGACGGGTCACTGCAGCTCTGTACAGATTACCGGGGCCTGAACGCCGCATCTGTATCCAATAAATACCCACTGCCCCTAATAAAGGACATCTTGTCCCACTTGGCAAAGGGTAAGGTATTCTCTAAACTAGATCTAAGGGAAGCCTATTACCACATAAGAATAAGGGAGGGGGATGAGTGGAAAACGGCCTTCAACTGCCCATTGGGGTCGTTTCAATACAAGGTGCTACCATTCGGACTGGCAGGGGCACCAGGTGTATTTATGCAATTAATCAATGAGGTCCTGCGCGACCACCTTTTTAAGGGGGTGCTGGTTTACCTCGATGATGTATTAATATACACAGAAACAGAGCGTGAGCATGAACGGTTGTTAAAGGAAGTGCTCAGGAAACTTCGCAAGGCAGAGCTGTTTGCCAAGCTCTCCAAGTGCGAGTTTCATAAACAACAAATTGACTATCTAGGGTATAGGATTTCGAAAAAAGGAATAGAAATGGACCCAAGCAAGGTCCAAGCTATACTGGCGTGGGAACGCCCATGCACGAGGAGACAACTCCAAAGTTTCCTCGGATTCACGAATTTCTATAGGGGGTTTATCCCAGGGCTGGCAGAGATTGTATTACCCCTGACTAACCTACTAAGGACCAAGGGCTTGGGGGACACTCGCAAATCAAGAAACCCGGGGGCGCTACTAAACTGGACAGCTGACTGCCAAACAGCGTTCGAGAGACTAAAAAACCTATTTACAGCTGAGCCAGTATTACAACACCCCGACCCCACCAGGCCTTTCGTGGTGCAGGTAGATGCCTCCAATTTCTCCATTGGAGCTCTCCTGCTCCAAAAGGACTCTGACAACCAGCTGAAACCCTGCGCATACCTTTCCCACAAATTCTCCGAAATGGAGCGGAGATGGCACGTATGGGAAAAGGAGGCATTTGCAGTAAAAGCAGCCCTGGAAACGTGGAGGCACCTACTGGAAGGGGCATCCTGCCCCTTCGAGGTTTGGACTGACCACAAGAACCTGGAGGCTCTCAGCACGCCTAAACGCCTCAGCCCCAAGCAGGTGCGCTGGGCACAGTTCTTCAGCCGGTTCAATTTCACGTTAAAATTTATACTGGGAAGGAAGAACTTCCTGGCGGATGCCCTCTCCCGACAGCCACAGGACGCCACACAAGCCTCAGACATCGTGGGGACAGTATGGACCGACAAACAACTGGGCTGCCCAGCTGTCACGCACAGCCAGACGAGGAATCAGCGCACGCCAGCACGAATGCCAGAAAATGAACGGAGCTGCCGTTCAATTCCGCTTGACTGGCAACAAAGACTCGCTCAAGCACTACAAACGGATACATGGTTGCAAGACAACTGACACCATGTATCTCTCAAAGACAACCTAGCCTGGAAAGAGAAAGTTTTGTACGTGCCAGAGTCATTGCGGGGGGAAGTTTTAAACCGCTCACACAACGATAAAACTGCGGGGCATTTTGGGTTCGTAAAAACCCTACATTTAACGAGACGGCAATTTTGGTGGCCAACTCTTAGAAAAGACATCAAAGACTATGTCGCCGCCTGCCCCACATGTGCCACCTCCAAACGGAAGGGGGGGAAACCCCAAGGGCTGTTGCAGCCAGTAGCCAGCCCCTCTCGCCCCTGGGAAGAAATTTCCATGGATTTTATAGTAGACCTACCACCCAGCCAAAGGAAAACAGTCATCTGGGTGGTAAAAGACTACTTTTCAAAACAGGCACACTTTATCCCTTGCGCGACCATCCCCACTGCGCAACAACTGGCACGCCTGTTCCTCACACTCATATACAGGCTCCACGGCGCCCCCTCTCGTTTGGTGACCGATAGGGGCACACAGTTCACGTCCAAATTTTGGAGGGAATTCTTAAAACTCATTGGCACCAAACAGGCACTGTCCACTGCGTGGCATCCACACACAGACAGATCTACAGAGATCCTAAACTCAACCCTTGAACAGTTCCTAAGGGTGTTCATAAACTACCAACAGGACAACTGGGTGGACCTACTACTTTTTGCAGAGGTAGCCTATAACAATGCAGTACATCAGAGCACTGGCCACACCCCATTTAAGGTGGTCTACAGAAGGGACTTTATACCAATACCAGAACTACCTCAACCGGACGCCCCACCCTGCTCACCAGACAACTGGGTGGCACAATTGGCGACAACCTGGCCAATCATCCAAACGGCCCTAGCGGACGCACAAACCACGTACAAGAAATTTGCAGACAATCACAGGGCGGAGGCACCGAACTACAAAGTGGGAGATAGGGTCTACCTCTCCACTAAGTTCATAAAGACCCCACAACCCTCGAAGAAACTGGCACCGAAATTCATCGGACCCTTTAAAATCTCAGAAGTAATCAATCCGGTCACATTCAAACTGGAACTGCCCCACAATTTATGACGGATCCATCCGGTATTCCACGACACTATGGCTGAGTCTGTCCATGCGCTGTGAGATTGAGGTGTTTCCATCTCATGTCCTCTGACTGCTGGTTGGTGTTCGTGGATGCGCTCTGCGGTGTTCTGCTCATCTGTCCTGCATGGTGGTTGTTAAACACTTGTGTAAAGTGTTTCTCAACTGGGCAACTTCTGGGTGTGGACTTCAACTCCCAAAATTCCCCATCCAGCTATGCTGGCCTTTTTAAAGATAGTCTTTAGTTTGCCAGACATTATGTTGTTGTGAAGAATATCTTAGAGGTGACGGGACGATTGGATGACTGTATCACAGGCAGATGCTACAAGCCTCAAAGTGGTGCACAGAATCTGATTTTTAGAGGGTGGGGGAAAGACTTTATTTGGCCAGTCATAGGCACCCTGTGTTTGAAAAGATTCTGTGTTGGCTGCCCTGAATTATTGTAGAACCAGTAGCGTGCAACTAAATTATGGGAACTTTCTTTCCTTCCCTCACTCCCTTCCCCTTCTTCCTTGTCTCCTTCTTTCCTTCCTGTAAGGATGGAATACCCATTCGCAATGGCTAATTGCGGCTGGTTGCTCCAGCCTTACACAGAGCTAAAGAAGAAGACTGACGGGGAACAAGCAAATGCATTTGGAGCCGGAAGCATGAGCAGCCATTAACTGTCAGAATGAACAGAACAAGCGGGCACCACAGAGGAGAGCCATGAAAGGAGAAGAGAGGAAGGGTCAGGACAGAAGCAGAAGGCGGGAGGCTTAAAAGAGAAGGCGGGAAGAAGCACACCCCATTCGTGGCTTTAACAGAGTGTGATACTGCCCCAATAAAGAACTACGCATATCTCTAGTGGTTTGTGCTGTGAGTTGCTGGATTTGGGGCATAAAGATCAAGAACCTCTCCCTCCCTTCCCATGCAGAATAATTCTTGTCCAGTGATTCAATTCATTAATTTTTTTAAACTGCCCAATAGCCAAAACACTCTGGGTGGTTTACCATAGAACTCACTAAAAAATGCAGTTTGAATTCAAAACCTATCCAATAAAATCAAAATGCAGAATAAAAGCACCATATAAACCAGTCAGCTGCAGGGCAGTTGTTCAGAAACAAAAACAGTATGAATTAAAGTGCCATTCAAAAGCCTGGGACAACAGAAAAGCCTTCACCTGGCCCTGAAATGATGTTAGTGTGGGCACCAGTTGAGCCTCTCTGGGGAGGGAATGCCATCAGCGGGGTGCCCTGCAGAAAAAGCCCTCCCCTTGGGAAAGCCCTGATACAGAAGTCTTCTCCCCAAAGAGCAGCCTGGATGGTCAGCAGGAGATGATCTCCCCAAATGCTTTGCTTAAATCAGCTGTGAAAGACCCCAAGTGTTGGGCCAGGCCCCCAGGGGTTGTGCACCGGCCTGCAGAACATCCCACCACTTGAGGGGGCTGCCATCTTGATACTTTGGTGACGTCCAGACACTCAGCATAACAGCAGACCAAGTGATTATGGATGTCACAGAAAAGCTGACTCAGCTCAGGGACTTCAGGATGCCGGGATCCATGAGCCATTGCCGTCTGTCCCCTCCTCCAGTTCCCTCCCCCTGCTGGGATCTGATGTGGGAGAAAGTGCCTTGCATCCCCCTCCCTTGATTGGCAGTTCCAGCCCCCAGTCATCCCCATATTGTTCCCATTCTGTGGGCTCATTCTGTTCCAGAGGCTGGAAGGGTTTGGTCTGCAGCAAGCTGGCCTGCTAAAGGGTGCCCATGGCGCCCTCAACTCCAAGCTATGTATTATTGCTGATGTCGACTGTATGTTTTATGTCAGATGAAGTGGAGTCTCCCGACAAGGAGATGAACAAGGAGGAGGAAGAAGAGGGAGGTGAGGAGAAAGAGGAGGAGGAGGAGGAGCAGGACCTGGAGGAAAATTTTGAAATGGTGAAGTTGCAAGGTAAGATTCTACAAGGTCACAGAGGTCGACAAACTTGGCTCTGTAGCCACTTCCTTTCAGCTCTTGATTTTTGGCCTGGTCCGTTGTCCTCTCACCGCGTTGGGTGACATCCTAGGTTGGCCGAGAGGTGATGGCGTTGTCCTCCAATGCATGTGAGGACCATCAGTGGAGGGAAACGACTCGGATGCCAGGGAGAAATCTCGGTAAGGTTACGGCTCTGTGAATTACATAAACCCAGAAAAGGGGTCACTTCTGGCCCTCCCTGGCTTCTGGGGCAAATGTAGTCATTGTTTTTTCTCCCTAAATGTTCATCTTTGCCTTCCTTTATGGTTGTACGCTCTGGTTCTCTCAACCCGAGTGTTCTTGGGCGAAGGACACCCAAATCACTCTTTGTCACAAGTCTCCAACATGCCTCCTGCTGCAATTCCACGGTCTCCTTATTCTCTTCTTCAGGCCGTCACTGGCTGAGTTCGTACAGCATGCTTCACCAGGTCAGTGAAGCCAGCAGCTGCATTTCTGGAACTCACTTGCACTTATGACCATCATACCACCCCCACGGTCATGTGACTGCAATTCGGGCGCTTGGCCACTGGCTCGCATTTATGACTGGTTGCAGGGTCCTGCGGTCACGTGATCGCGATTTGCGACCTTTTTTGCCAGTTTCCAGCAAAAAAGTCCATTGGGGAAGCTGGATTCGCTTAATGACCACAATAATAATGGGAATAAAATTGGGTCCAGTCATGTGATGACTCGACTTACGACCACAATGACTTATGATGGAAATTCCAATCCCAGTTGTGACCATAAGTCAAGGACTACCTGTAATCATCAAAAAAGAGGCCAGCAGAGACAAGGTGTCTAGAAACAATCATTGATGACACAAGCAGGAGCTCGTGAGACCTCCAAGCAGCAGTGAGTGACAGTAGCAAAGTGATGTCCAGGTCATAAAGAGTCAGAAGCTATTTATTTATCTCCCGCCTCTATTATTTTTATTTATTCCAATTGGTTATAGCCACCCAACTCCAGAATGAACAACCGAGGAACAAAAATCAACGGGGCTAGATTTTTACTGATGTTCTACGGGGTTAGTAAGTTCCTCCTGCTTAGCTTGCTGGCAGAGGAGCAAATTCTGCTTGCGAATTCTTGAATTCTGTGTCACTTGCAGTGCTATGAGTATCATCGCTGAGGTCCTGCGAAGAACCCTGCCGTAAGCTAGCCAGGCTCATTTTGTGAAGCGTAGCCTGAAGGACAGACTGGAGAAGAAGGTGCTGGGAGGGTCAAGTGCAAGGGCTGGCGCACCAGCGTTTCCAGTAGGGCAGCGGGCCCCTTCTTTCGCCCTGCAGGGGAAGCAGCGGCTAACCGGAAGGGCATCCGTGGGGTGCCTTGCTGGGTGGGGCAGCGGCCAGCAATCACTGAGGCAGTTGCAAAACCAAGGTGAAACCATGAATCAACTCAGTTTGCTGGGAGAACGCAACTACAGTATGTCATGCTTGTGGTTTCCGGCAGAGGAGGGCAGAGGCCTGCTGTCAGCAGGTGGAGTTGGAGAGCTGGGGGTGGGAACTGCGTCATTCCCAGGCCTTAAGGGACACGGGAACCTCCTTGACGAATTGCATGGCAGGTCTCCCAAGTATTGGGGGGCGCAGCATGGCCCTATCTTTGCATCCCGATTTGGTGGGGTGAAGAAGACGGACTGGAAAACTGTTTCTTAATGCAAATCGTTTTGCACGCACAGCTGCGGTGTACCCTCTGCCTTCAGAGCAGGGGTGAGCAACCAGTGGCCCTTGGCCAATATCAGGCCAATAGGTCAAATCAGCCAACTAGAAAGAGGAAGAGTGGAGGGAGGAGGAGGAGAAAAACGAGGGGGAGGCTCTGCTGATGTTTTGGCCTCCCTTCAGCCTTAACACTTTACTCCTTGAGGAGCAGAGTTTCCCCATCCTTAAAAATATGGGGTTTGCGTGAAACAGCTGGACTTGCAGACTGAATCTTGGTGTAGCCCTTGCGGAAAGTCCAAAGAACCGGAAAGTCGCCTTCATTTCCAAGGGAGAGAGCGCCTCTGTCTCCAGAGCCGGCTGCAGCAGCTCAGCAGAGATCTCCCTGCTTCTGGAAGTCCAGCCCGGTTCCCCCCACCCTTTGTATGGGTGCCTTTCTCTCTGCAAGAAAATGTAGGCTGCAGGCTGGTTTGTGCCGCTTTCCCTGGGCGGAGGGAGAAGAGTAACGAGTGCCTGCCTTATCCCTGCCTGGATTAAGGACTGGGGATTTGCCCGGCTGCAGGGATTCCCACCTCATTCAGCCTGCCAGACTCCGTCAATCTTGTCCACTCTTCCCTGGACTTCAGTTCCCAGAATTCCACAGCAGCATGGCTGATGATTGTGTTGGCTGGGAATTTTGGGAGTCCAAGTCCAACATAGCAGCTGTTGGCCCAGATTCAGCTTCTTGCTCATGGTTAGAAAACACTTGGAGCATTTCCAGCAGGGGGGTCCAAGGCATGGGCTGCTTCTGGGGCCCAGAGGCACATCTTAGTCCTTGCCAGCAAAAAACGGGCCATCCAGTCCACCCAGCCGGGCTTGTTTTTTGCTGGTAATTGCCAATTACTGGCTAAGAGCAGGCTGGTTGCCGACAAGGAATAACCAAGTGGATTGATTACTTCTTTTGCCACCCTCTTCTTGGATCTTTTCATTTTTTAAAATATCTGGGAATCAAGTTATGCCAACTGACTTCCTTGGCTACCGTGTGGAGCTGTTTTAAAAGGTTGAAAGGGAAGCCCCTCCATTGACCTCTGGCCCGGCCAAGCTGAGAAGGAAACCCCAGTGTGTGAAGGGCACATAATAAGGGCACATCCAGCAAAGGCAGGCTGCTTTTTTAAAAAAATCCTGGTTTGTTTGTTTTTAAAGGGCATTAGTTGCTGGAAGTGCGGACGTAACAGGTCATTTTAAAAACCCTGCATTTTGGTAGCTGGTTGTCTCCGTTCGTTTTTCTGTCTGGGCAGCACCAGTGAATTTTCCAGGGCCAAATGGAGCTGCTTTGCCACCTGCCCTGCCAAGCCCAGGGGCTCCGGCCCCACGGAGCAAGATTAGTCCTTTGGAGCAGAAGCCCAGGCACTGGGCCACAGCTGGTCTCCATTGGGTTTCCCCATCCTGGCTCCCCCCGGGTAGCTTGAGCCACTGTCCCCCCCGTCCAGCCAGTTAGAGGTGGGGGAAGCTGCCCTGAGCATTTGGCCGGAGAGCATGCAACAGTCATGGTCACGAACGGTTGCTGCGGTGTGGGGTGGGGGCTGGCAAAAGCACCCATTCCTCAGAAGGAGAGTGGAGAAGTTGTCTTCTGCTTTCTGGGAGGCCCATGGCCCCTCCTTGTTTTTGTCTTTTTCTTCTGCCGGGGGAGATGTGTCCACAGAAAGCACTAGGTGCCTGGTAGTGACATCACACACCTCATATAAATTTGCTGTTCTCCCCTGCCGTTGCTCATGTGCCTTGCCAACATGCCACACTGCAAGAATGCCCAAAGCACTAGGGAAAATGGTGTGTTCCCCCAGCCCAGAGAAGAGGAGCCTGGTGACATCCAGCTGTGCGTGACATCGTTGTGGCTTCCCATGCACCCTCTTTCTCTGGTCTGAGTCCCCCACCATTTTATTTTCTAAGAAAGCCCCTCTGGGCCCCATTGAAGGAAAGGCGGCTGATGCCTGAGAACGGGGCTTAGCCGTTCTTTAAATCTGAAACACGCCCCGGTCAGGCACGGAGCTCATGGGAACCAGTGAGTACGGGCAGACATCTTGGCATTATACTGGGGGTGGCAGTCAGCACAGGGCGCCGGAGAAGCCATTTTTCCTTGAGGAGTTCGTTCAGTGACCGCGACCCGAACATTCCTTGGCAGAAGCACAAATTGCAGTTTATTTCATAGCAAACTGAAAAGGGGTGGGGATGTAACCTCCTTATGCAGGTTTATGCTAGTCAAAATAGACATGTAGTCTGTGAGGCGGTGGAGGTAATGAAGGTGGGACTACAAAGACAGTGGTTTTATTAAGAACAGGGAGACACGTGTGTTAGAATGATGGTTCCTGTCTGATGTTTCCAACCCTCCCTTTTCTGTCCCTTGTCCTTGCTTCCCATAGCCTTCCTCGCCTCCCAGTGTTTCTTTTCCTCGTTAGCAACTTCTCCTTGTCTTCCAAGCCTTTTTATGGCTGTCCTGGCACTTCCGTAGCTTCTCCAGGGGCCCAAGAAAGGTGATTGGTCTCCTTAGCCTGGCCAACCCCCGTCTTCTCCTTCCAACGGGAGGCCCTTCCTTTAATCCGTGCCCCTGTGCTTTGCAGCTGAGCTGGAGACTCTGAGAGTCCAGTACTTGGATCTGAAAGAAGAATTCCAGACCCTGCAGGCAAGCAACAGTGTTATGGTCCACCAGCTGGAGAAGCTCGAGGCCCTGAAGTACAAGTGAGTGTTGGTGCTTCATGCTGCGGCAGCTGCCCTGCCTTGGGGCTAGGCAAGAACAGGATGCTCTGGGTGGTGAAGGACTGGGCATCCTCCCTCTAGCCCAGCCTGGTTTACTACTTGACTAACCTGGTGCCATCCAGAAGGAATGGATTTCTGACCCACCGCTGGGTTCCTTGGGAATCAGCGCTGTGGCCCCAAGGTGACGGAAACCGGGGTCCAACCCATCCAACTCCAGGGTTGTTCCTGAGACCCAGTGCAATGTCTCCTGTGTCTCTTCCCATCTAACCTGCTCCTTTAAGAAGCAAATTGCATGGAAGGTGGCAGTGGTAATTATCTCGAGGCTTGAGCAGCTGTAAAGGAAGAAGTGGACCCTTTCCTTCCCTGCTGGAAGTCTGAGAAAAGTCATGACCAGTGTTTCTAACCTCAGCAACTTTAAGACGTGTGGCCTTCAACTCCCAGAATTCCCAAGACAGCTTTGCTGGCTGGGGAATTCTGGGAGTTGAAGTCCACAAGCCATGAAGTTGCTGAGGTTGAGAAACCCTGGTCTTGACACTGGAAGGAGCTAGATCGCCCCTGAACTCCCTTCCAGTGCTGTGATGCGGATCCCTCTTGCCCTGTCCGTCCCCTGGGTGATGGGCAGCAGTGCTTCAGGGCCTTGGAATGGAGGACACGGTGGAAGTTGCCTTATCGTCTGGAATGGTTCCCCAAGGTCTCTTCCTTGTACCGGCATTGTAGAGGTGGCCTTGAGGGAAATATTCAGTAGGCCTTATGAAAATATCAAGGGCAGAAGCATCCCTTGAGCCCTGGGGAAGGGGATGGTGTTAGGAAGACGCTCGGGGTGGCTGCTTCCTGGCTCAGTGGGCCATAAGAAGGAGGGGAGGAAAAACACAATCACACTTGCAAGGGCCGGTTAACGGAGCCTGTCCCAGCCAAGTAGAGTCCTGGTCTTCCCCTGGAGTCAGCTTCCTGGGGTGGACAACTTCAGAGGGCTGGCACACATTCATGTGCACCCTTCCGGTCCCTGGGTTGACAGGGGAGTAGGCTGATGCCCTTCGTGCTGCCTAGTCTGTAATGAGCCTCTGGGAGGAGACGTGCCCGTGAACTGCCCTTTACTGTGGGGTAATTTCAGGGCAGTGACTGGTGGGTTTCCCTGACTTGGCCTCCCCTCCCTGGCAGCAACCCCAGCTGGTGGGGAAAAACCCACCACAAATTCCTTTCTTTAAAGTATGGCGAGTGGGAATCCAGGTAGGGTGGGTAGGTGTGTGGGGCAGTGTCTTCACCTTCCAAATTGCTTGAGCGACCAGTAACCAGGGTGGAGGCGGTCCATTCACCTGGCACCTGGGCTCTTTTCTAACACGGGTCTACCAGTCTTCTGGAAGACTTGGTGAAACCTATGCCAAAAATAGTCTGCCTGATGGGCTGGTGCAGTGTTTCTCAACCTTGGCAACTTTAAGATGTGTGGACTTCAACTCCCAGAATTCCCCAGCCAGCATATGGAACATTCTGGGAGTTGAAGTCCACACATCTTAAAGTTGCCAAGGTTGAGAAACACTGGGCTGGTGGGATGGAGGAGGGGTGCGGGTGAAGCTGGAAGACATGCACATGCTGCACCAAGAGAGCTCCTTCCTGCTTCATCCTGACCCATTTTCTGCTCCACCAACCTGTTAAGCTTTGTTTGGACACCAGTTTTTCAGAGGGGTGTATATACAGGGCTGGTGCAATGACTGAACTGGTATTTTGTAAAGCACCAGTCAGGCATTGTATGGACAGTTGCCTCTGTGGAAGCCAGGTGACCATCTCTCCTGCAGCCCAAGCTGAAATGGCCAGGGAGCTCAGTGCCCAGGATCAGAGGGGATAGCCACAAAGCAAGAATGGCCAATAGGAACTGGACGAATGCCAGCCCTTGCAGGCATCATCACCACCATCAATGAAATGGCATAGATATGTAATTCACATGGCCCAGACTTGTGTTAGGAGAAGAGGAAAACCCTCCTTCAAGACCAGAACAGCTGAAGGTGAATGCAAGTGGTCTTCTCGGTGGGCTGGAAGGAGATGAAGTCTGCATCATGAAGCCACGTCCTTTACAAACAGCGGGGCATCTTTGTGTTCTGGTACAGGACATGAGGAAGAACTCAGAGCCTTCTTCAGTTTGTGGAAGGGGCTGGACCCATTAGGTGGTCTCCGAGTTCCCTTCCAGCTGCGTGTGTTCTACAAAGTCCATCTGGTGGTCTGTGGCAGCAGGAGCTTGTCCTTGGCTCTTTGCTCCCACCCCCTAAAATGTGCTTTTTTGTTTAGCTTCAACCTCCCTCCCCTCTCTCTGTAACCAAATCTCCCCCAACAGGTTCTGAAACAGGCCTGACGATAGCCCATCCCTGGAGTCAATTTCACAGTGGCCCTCGGAGCGTTGCTACTCCATAATCCAGCAACCCACCTACCACAAAGGCAGCTGTGTCTCCTTCTGCTCAGTTGAAATTGTAGATGTTGCTAGTGACTACACCAACGAGCAGAGGATGGAGAAGGTGGATGAGGAGAATGAAGAAGACCTGTCACATCAGCTGAAGATGGAGGAGGAAAAGGTGGAGGTGGTCCAGACCCAGGTATTCATTTATTTTATAGTGTATTTATTTATTTGATTGATTTCTATGACCACCTATCTTGCAAGTTGGGTAGCTAGCATAGGTTTAAAACCACAACAAGAACCAACAAGGTAGAACATTCAGAAGGGAACGCATCAAAAATTGAGGCCAAACCACCATCAATTAGTATTCCAACCAGTACAAAGAGGCTCATCCAGCACCCTGGCCCAAGGCCCTCTGGAAGGCCAGAATGGTTGTGAGGCCCTCTGAATCTCAGCGGAGGTATGTTCCACAGGCCAGGTATTGTGACGGAGAAGGCATGACTCCCGGATCCCACCAGATGATATCATTTTGGAGAAGCAGCCTGGAAGCAAGGCTGCCTGGGGAATTCTGGGAGTTGAAGTCCACACATCTTGAAGCCACCAAGGTTGAGAAACCCTGCTCTAGATTCTCTAGACAAATGCCCATCATTTCTGCCAGTATGGCCCCTGGAGATGCTGACGGAGAAGGCCCTTGGAGACCTGGGTTAAGCCTTTGGCTCAAAGGAGTGGATGGAAAACCCTGGCATGGGTCGAGGAGAGGAAGAGTGAAGATAAAGAGATGGGACATTAAAGAACTTCAGGGGGACTGAAAAGTTCTCCTCAGTCAGTTGTCAAGCTGGAGGAAAGAGGGCAGATTTAA
The DNA here is from genome assembly GCF_035149785.1 of Candoia aspera. Lineage (NCBI taxonomy): Eukaryota > Metazoa > Chordata > Lepidosauria > Squamata > Candoiidae > Candoia > Candoia aspera. The sequence goes on along the minus strand of NC_086159.1, from coordinate 8,688,595 downwards.
AGCCGAAAAGGACCGAGGACAAAGAGCTTCAGCACTTGAAGGAAATCTAAGAGGTCTAGGAAAGACAGGCAGGGAAAGAAGGTGAGAGAGAGTGAGGGGTCACCTGCAGAGGGCAGAGAGGAGACACGCATACCTGTGGGGAAGATGGGCTGACAGAAAAGCCGCCCCAGGAGAGCCCGTGACGGGGCCACGTGTTGCTTCCTGTCCCACCCTCTTCTTGCCCTGCCAGGGAAACGTGTCCCGCTGCCATATGCCTGTGCTGAAGATGGAGGACTCTTCCTCCCACAAGCTGGGCATCAGGAGAAGACAGCGAAGGAGGAGAGCGTCGGAGGCAGGAGGGGAGGAAGATGCCTATAAGGTAGGAAGAGAGGACCTTCCCGTGACCAAGAGTCTGATGGAAGCCCAGGGAGGGAGGGAGGACGGGCAGGGCAGGTAAACTTAATGGTGGGGAAAGATCAGCTCAACCCCATTGGAGTTGGTTTCTTGGGCGCATCTGATCGCCTCGTCCCTGCTTCGTGGTCAGGGAATATCATAGCGGCCAACCTTGCAGAACGGTCGTAAGATCAGAGAAAGAGGAACGTCCAGCGCGTTAATTTCTGGCCCATGTGGTGGATGTCAAGTAGCTCTTCAAGTAATTGATTTTAGGCTTCAAGGAGGGCTCCGAAGGAACCCTGGGTCTTGCAGTTGACTTTGTGGTTTGAGATTTTGAACGGGAAGCAAGGGGGACATGTTTAAGTAAAGACTGCTGTGGTTTGTTGCAAAATGTGAAGTCAAGAATGATGTCCTTGGGAAAGGGAGGTCGCTTCCTCTCATGCGCTCTGTGCATGCTCCCTCACCGCTTAGTTAAACGGTTTTGGTAGGCTGCCCTAATCTGTGATTTTGGGCAGTGCACAGTGAATCCATACCCACACAAAAAAGTTCACAGGCACATAAAAATTAACTAATTAATAACCGAGTAATCTAAACAGCACAAACTTCAGGGCTGTCCTAAACCTGAGGAGCGCCCATCCCAGCTGTAATTCTGGGAACCGCGCATGCTGTAATTCCACTAGGGCCTGATGCACGTCTTGTGGGGAAAGACATCAAGGCGTGCATGGCCCAGTGTGCTGATGCAAGCAGGGGCTATAACTGGTGCACCTGCCCCTCTCCTCCCCCTTGGCCATGCCCCTCACCTAGCAAAGTGTGATGGAATGTGTCCCCGGGGGGGTTGATGTGGTGGATTTCGGAGCTGCCCCTGGTTCTCAGGAAGGAGGGAGCGCATTCCAAGGAGATAAGAGGACTCGCAGTCTGGAGAGCCTTGGCAGGGAGACAAAGAGAGTTAGTAGCCCTGCCCTAGACTCTCCTGGGCTATTTCCCCTTAGGTCAGTTGGGATAGCTTTAGTCTGGCAAGATTCTGTCTGTCCGGTGAGAGCTAATAAAGAACTGAATGCACTGACTCGTCGTTCTTGGGTTGGCCCCGACATAAATGAATCTACAAGGATGGCCACGTCACAGACCAGCTTCTTTTAACCCATCAAAAGCAATAATCAGGACGCGCTTTTTAGATGCTTATTATCACAGAAGGTTTGCTCGGGTTTGTCGGAGCTTGTTTCTCCCCAGCTGGTCCCTAAAAGTCTGCAGACATCAAGAATGGCAAAGCATCTCCAGCTTGGACTGGGTTGTTGACATATAGTTGGGAGACATCAGCTACTGGTGACACCTCACCTCGGGCTCACAGAGGATCTCCCCCAGCAGTTCCATGTAGATGCTAAAGAGCATGGGGGAGAGGAGTGAGTTTGGTGGGGCTCCACGCTAGGGCAGCCAAAGACTTGGCCACTGATTCCCCACAGCTGCAGACCGGAACCACTATGAAACGATGCTCCCGGCTCCTGGCCCTCGGTTGTCGGTCTTGAACCCCACACGGGTCTGAGAGGACTAGAAGGTTGCCTTCCCACATCCAGGTCCTGCCAGTCTTCCACCAGAGCAGCCTGTGCTGCTTCTGTCCAACGACCATGGCTAATCTGAAGCGGATTCCCCACAACCTTTTCATCAACAACTCCACCTTTCTAGGGGCTTTTTCTTGAGTATAGCTGTGATCAAATGCAGCTTGACGTTCTCAGTTGCCAATTGTTCCAAATTTCCCATCTCTTGCAGAAAACAAGGTTTCCCCTACACCCCCCCCACCAGTATACAGGTAGTCCTCACTTAATGACCATTCATTTAGTGATGGTTCAGACTTACAACGGTGCTGAAAAAAACGACTTACAACTGGTGTTCACACTTGCAACTGTCGCAGCAACCCCACAGTCACGTGTTCATGATTTGGGTGCCTGGAAACCAGTTTGCATTTATGACCATTGCAATGTCCCAGAGTCACATGATTGCCATTTTCAACCTTCCCGGCCAGCTTCTGGCAAGCAAAATCAATGGGGAACCGCGTGATTCACTTAATGACCAGGTGGTTCACTTAGCGGCTGTGGTGATTCACTTAATGACTGCCACAAAAAAGTTTGTAAAATTGGGTCAGATTTGCTTAATGATTGCTTCGCTTAGCAACTGAAATGCTGGTCCCAACTGTGGTCATTCAGTGAGGACTCCCTGTACGCCTTTGGCCACTGTTGTCTGGAAGCTCATGCGGCAGAGTCTGTTTCACCAGCCCAGAGGAGGCAGCCAGACAAGGGACAGGCCAGCCCCATGTAGGACCAGCATGGCAGGGGTCCCATTTGTGCCAGCCAGCCGGTTAGCTGAGGAGGGCTGGCAATGGGCCCCTGTGATGGTTCCCCTTTTTCATGCCCCAGCAGCGTGGGCAAGTGCTGGACACCCTGAGTGAGAGGGAGAGCGAGTTCCGGCACAGCCAGATGGAGTGGGAACAGCTGCAGGAGGAACTCCGGCTGTGCAAGGAGGAGATCGAGCGGCTGAACGGCAGCCTCCCTGTCGGAGGACGGGTAAGAGTGACCCTGACTGTGGGAGCTACGAGGCAGTGGAGATAGAAAGCCACAGTAATATCTGTGCTCTTTCTTGGAACAGTGCCCATGTCTGCCATCCTACCCGGGGGCACCAGAGCCTCACGATGGCTACTGAAGCTTTTCTTGGGGCATGCATGTGGCCAGTTTGGAAGGACTTGCCCATTGATCCCAAGCCCTTGCCAACTTTCCTGAGAATTTTGCCACCTTGGCTGTCCCTGTTCTCTGCTGAGCTCTGCAGCATTTAAGCAGGTTTGAAACTGGCCAGATATGGCTCTGTAGAGATGCCCCAGGTGGTTAGTGCAGTTAATGGATCCCATGAACTGGTCGCATTATTTGAATTCACACTATTCAAAGTGATATTTCTATGGAAAATGATTCCAGCTTGATGGAAATAGGCAATGAAAAATTTTAAACATAAATTATATTAATGAAATGTTACAATAAAGAATAAAAAGTGCTTAAATTTAAATTTATGGTTAACAAAAGTTACAGAGTAGTTATAGAAAGCAAAATAAAAACAAAAAAAATTCTACCATAGACTCAGGCATTCCGACAAAGATAGCAGCACCTAAAACCCCAACAGCAACTATGCGCGCTCGAGCCTCAAGTTAACTGAATTTTGGGTCACATTAAATATGACCTGGTATCAATTTGCAATTCACACTAAATCGAATATTGCATTATTTGACCTCGAACTAATTGCAACCTGCCTGTACTATGTTTATTATAAGTAACAGAATCTTGCAAGTCTGAATGAGCTTCGCCCCCCCCCCCCCTTTATCTTCCTGAGAACTAGGGAGGGTCTTGTCTGAGACGCTTTCTCGGGTTACAGTTTTGGCCCAGACTCAGGTTTCTTTTATCCGATGGTTGTCTTGGTTGCGACTCTTCCTCCTGTCCCTCAAGGTTATTCCTTCTTCCCATTACATCCTTTTAGCCATAGTGCTTTTGCTGCTCCCCTGATGCTGGATAATGAGTAGCTGGGTTCACCTGACACACACAATACCCTAAATCCAGGTTAATAACATGTGATGGCTACGTTGACATAATGCATGATACCCCGGCTTAATGTGATGGCCTGGTTCACACAAAGAGCTTGGACAAAGGCAGGGGTCCCAAAGTCTACCCAATATCCTTTTGAGGTAGGCTGGCCTGTTGGGTGAGCACAGAAATCCTGCACGCATGGGTCAGGATTTCTGATTCCCAGATGTTTAATACGAAGGTAGGCTCCCAGTCGTAAACTGAACGGTTTAAGTTAAGAAAGTTTGAAATAAGCAGGAATGGAAGATCCGAGAATATTATCTCTTTGACCCCAAACGAATCTTATGTACCTAAGATAGATCCCATCCTGGAGTTGGAGGTACGGCATAGCCAAAGACCGACTTGGGTGATCTCCCATTTTAGGATGGGAGAAGTGCCTCCTCAGGTGGGGGTGGGGGTAGAACTGTGCCAACAACACGCACCACCTGCTTGGCGTCATTGGCGTGATGACATCACATCGCGGCTCATGCCAGACACAGAGGGGGCAGGAATACCAGGTTCAGGGTGGCATCACTGATACCAGTCCACTGTCTCCTTCCCTGCAGGTCCCTGCTGGAGGGATGGAGCCTTCCGCCCTGTTTGTCGTCTTGGCGGGGGGCTTAATCTTGTACTCCTGCCTGAAAGAGGTTCAGCGGCAGTGGATAGCTGACCTGAGGACCCTCCTGGCCTCATGTTCTTGCATGTGTAGCCCCCTCTGTCCATTCACAGTTGGTTCCCCGCCCCTCCGGGTCTCCTTCCTCAACCTGCTCTCCGTTTCCACCAAGAAGGGGCCCGTTGCAAACCAGCACAAGTCAACCTCTCCAGAGACTCTGCAGAATGTTCTCCTTGTCGTCTTCTCTGTTGTAACTCGGTAAAAAGAGCTTTATAAATATTGAGGGCCTGGCTGTCTTCTTTTCTAACGGTGTTATTTGGTCCGGTTCAGGGATGCCTTAGAACCCAGCAGGCTAAATTTTGTTTGTTCATTCATTGATTCATTCACTGTTTCTTTGATTTGTTTATTGATTCATTTATCATTCATTATTCATTAATTCATTTGATTTATATGGCCACTCATCTCAAATATATGACTCTGGCGACTAACAATGATTAAAAAGCAAAACCAGAACCATTATAACAAAGTAATAAAGGTTTAAAAAAATGACCAACAGCAATTAACACAACCACAATGTGGGTTCAACCACGCACCCGGGGTCCCAGGCGCCGGGTAACAAAACCAGGTCTTCAAGACCTTAGGAATGACCAGCATGGTTGGGGCAAGTCTAATCTCTGGTCTAAATAGAGACCACTTGCTCCTGCCTTGCCCTCTAGTGCTTGAACTGGCATATACATGCTTAGGAATTGTTGCGGAGGAGCGTGAGAAAAGGCACAGGAGACTCCCAATTCTTCGCCAATTCCCCCGGCCATTAAGAACATGAAGGTCTGGCTATGGCCCTGGAAGTGCCTCTGGAAAGCAAGCAGACATCATAGTGACTGAAGTGCCGTGTTAGAGCTTTTAGGATAACTTTTATAGCTTTTATATTTTATTGTCTATTTATATTTTATTATTGTATAATATTTATTATCTTGTGATTAATTGTTTTTTATTGTAAACTGCCCAGAGTCCCTCCTTGATGGGGAGATGGGCGGTGATAAATTTGATAAATAAATAAATAACACTGCAGATAAAAATGATTTTTTTAAAAAAATGGCTATCAGCCAGACCCAACGAACGAGCAGTGATTCAGAGGCTCTGGGAAAGGGGAGATGGTCCCGCTTCAGGTCCAGGCAAAATTGGAGAATCTCAAAGCAAAATTAAACCAAGCTAATTGCCCGGCAGTAAGGCTAAAGGAAAATTATTTTAAATTGGTTTGGAGATGGTACTTGACACCTGTAAGATTAAATCAAATAGATAAGAAATATTTAGTATGATGTTGGAGGGGATGCCAGGAATCTGGCACTTATCTCCACATGCAGTGGAGTTGTAAGCAGGTACAGAAGTTTTGGCAACAGGTGTTTAAAGAGATAAATGAGACAACTGGAACCCTTCCTCTTCGTCCCTCATCCGAGTTTCCTCTGACAGGCTAAATGTGCAGAATGCGCCCTTTCCCACTGGATAGGTGCTACTGTCTGTCATGTACTAACTGCGAAAAGGGGCAGCAGTCAAGATCAGCGCCGCTGTGCGAAAAGGGGCGGGGGCGATTTACCGAAATCCCCGAGAGGGGCGTGGTCTGGAAAGCTAGGGGCGTGGCTATTCAGAACGGAAAGCGTAGTTTGGAAGGGGGCGGTGCCTTGTAAGAAAGGGTGGGGGAGGTCGCCCCCGCGTCCGGAGCTGGAAAAGCGGCCCGGGGAGCGGAGCGGGCTCCCGGCGAGCCGGGGCGAGGGAGCGCGCGCGGAGCCGTAGGAAGACATGGCGAGGGCAGCTGCCGCCGCCCCGCCTCAGTTGTCTGATGGACCGGCAGAGACGGGAAAGGAGCTCCGTCGCATTTCGAGGGCGGGGTAGGCGGCTCCGCAAAAGAAAGGGCGTGGGGCGCCCATCCGAAAGAAGGACGGGGCTGGGGACGATTGACGGGAAGAGGACGGCGAGCCGGCCGCAGTTCTCCCCCACCGCGCGCCCGCACGACCCTGGTTCTCCTGGTTACCCGCTGGGTAGGCTGCGAGAGCTGGACCATCAGGAAGGCTGAGCGAAGGAAGATCGATGCTTTTGGACTGTGGTGTTGGAGGAAAATTCCGAGAGTGCCTTGGACTGCCAGAAGATCAAACCAGTCCATCCTCCAGGAAATAAAGCCAGACTGCTCACTTGAGGGAATGATATTAAAGACAAAACTGAAATACTTTGGCCACACAATGAGAAGACAGGACACCCTGGAGAAGATGCTGATGCTGGGGAGAGTGGAGGGCAAAAGGAAGAGGGGCCGACCAAGGGCAAGGTGGATGGATGATATTCTAGAGGTGACGGACCCGTCCCTGGGGGAGCTGGGGGTGTTGACGACCGACAGGAAGCTCTGGCGTGCAACTAAACGAATAAACAACAACAAGGCTGAGGGAAGCCCGGCGGTGGCGGCGGGTCTTGCTGGGGAAGGACGACCCCGGCGGGAAGAAGAAGAAGGAGAGGAAGCTGTGGTGGTGGCAGTGGCAGCAGCAGCAGCTGTGGAACTCTCTGCTTCGCGTCCAGCCGCCGGAGGGAAAGCTCCGGGGTGCGGCTGAAACCGAGCATCACCTGGTGCTTCTGCGGCCCCTGTGGGGCCCTCAGAGGAGGTACCCCCCCCCGCCCGTCCCCCCCCCGCTGCCCCCGTGCTCTCCCGGCTTAAGGGTCTGGGGTGCGTCAGCCGGGCGGAAGAGGCCACAGCTGCTATGTAAAGACCCCCCCCCGTTGAGCTGCTTCCCTCTCCCCCCCCCCACCACCACCTCGCCCTCGCCCTGCTGCTCCTCGCTTGTCGCCGCTGCCGCTGGCTTCTCTCCCTCCACCCTTTCCCCCGCGCCCGCCCGGCGCCTCTGGCTGTGGGCTCCTCGCTTCTTTGGCCTTCTTCTGCTTCTCCCTCTTCGCTTCGCCCTTCCGTGCCCTCTTCTGCAAAAGCCCCCCTTGCCTGCCCTTCTTGGTCTCTCCCTCCTTCCTCCGAGGCTCGCATTCGACTCCTTTGACCTTCCCTTCCGCCCCTCTTTTCCACCCCACCAAAGGGGTCTTCCAAAGTGAGAAGGGGAGGGCAGCGAGGGGAGCTGTGTGTGCACTGCAACACCATCCCCGGAGGGTAAAAGCTCAAAATGGGGGAAAAGGAGGGCAGAGACAGTAAGACTATAGGAGCGTAGCTTGTCAGAGAAAGGGGTCTTAAAGGTGGGCAAAGCTAAATGTCAGATCCCCCCCCCCGCCCACTCTGCTGTAACCTGTCATAAGTAGTGCATCCTCAGGGCCCTTGCTCGGCTCAGTTCATCGTTACGTCTTATTTGTTCCCTTGTTTTCTTCCTGATTTATGTTCCACTGATATTGACCTCTTAAGTGAAATTTAGGAATTCCAATGGAAGGCATGTGTAAAGTATTTTGCTTATGTAAATGGATGAATCTGAGAATATGGCTGTTAAATAAGGAGTGGAAAGCAGGGCAGCTCATTTCAAGCTTTCAACACTCTCTTTTACCTCTGTAAAATTGTGGTAAATGGTGAAGGGCAATGTCTATTAAGGAATCAACAGAGAGATTCTTGTTCCTTCTTGTTCCTGTTGGAGGTTCCAGCAAATCAGCATGCCTCATTAGCATGGGGATGAGTTTGCTCTAGGATGCAGATTCTCTATGTGCTTCTGGAAGAAGCTGTTTTGCTGGTGCTCCCCCATTCCTCAGTCTACCTCCTTTCACCATGTGGGAAGGTAGCATGCCTGCTGCCTCTCTCTGCATCTTGGGCCATGTGGTGGGCCTAGAATTCAGGAGGTTCCACCTTTCTACACATAGCTCTTAGCAGCAATGAAGCATAAGAGTTAATTAAGTTTAGGGAACAAGAAAAGAACTAAAACCAATTTTCTACTGAAATGGATGTAACTGGACCAAATAAATCAGTAAGACTCTCTTACTTACTTTTGAACCTACTTAGTCTAAGTGTGTGATTCTTTATGCTTGGGAGGGTTAAGTGTGTAAGGTCAATAACCTATATTTCTCTAAGGTGCTCATTAATGCTATTTTAGATAATATTCTTTTTCTGTGCACGTCTCTGCTGTATTAAGCAGCTCTGCTCCATTCAGTGGTCCTAGCTGCCCACTGATGGCTTCAGTTCCTTCGAGAATGTGACTGCAGTGCTGGAATGTGCAATAAGGGATGTGTGTGTGTTTGTGTGTGTGCGCACCTGCATGTCTTTATGGCTGCAGGGTTTGAGTATGTGGTTGAAGGATGCTTTTGCTGCCTGTTTCTCCTTCCCTTCCCACAGGCAAGGGGAGAATGTAGCAGTCAGAAATCCACATATTTCAGGATGAAGGATCCTTGAGTGTTAGCAACCATCTAGTTTGCTTCTGGGAGCTTTAAATGAGGTCAGTGAGCACCAGCAACGTCATGTTTTCTTCAGGATGGTTGGCATTTGACCCCCTTTCCACCATCATGATGTCTGAGTCCAAAAATTTGTCTCAATCTCTCTATACTTACGGAATTAAGAGTTGTGACCTTGTGGTACCACATACACACACAATATCACCTTTGCAAGGAGTGGTATTATAAAGTTTTTTTTTGTGGGGGGGGGGTATGCCATGCCTCCATTCAATTGCATGGGGAGCAAAGGCTTCCAGAGAAAGCAGTGGAAGCCTTTGCTCCCCATCTCCCCAAAGCAGAAGTAACCTTTTAAGTGAGTCTGACTCTGTTGGATTTGGGAATCTGCATAGAGCCCCAGGTTTATCTTTGATTTTTAAAGGCAATGCTGAAAAGAGGTGGAATGACTGTGTTTGGGAACTGAGATGATTTTATATGGCTATTTGCTTTTCTTACTGATCTCTGGGAACTGCTGGGAGTGTCACAATACTAGGAGCTGCCGCTGTGCTTCTGTATGGGATTATTTATTGAGGAAGCTGGCAGGTGGCACATATAGGGGGTTGCCTCTCTCGTTAGATTTCCATGTGAACTGCCAATTCTCTTTGCTGCAAAAGGAGGGTGAAGCTCTCTTTATTGATTTTTCTCATCAGTGTAATCATGGCTGCTTCTGGTGAAGGAAAAACTTGATTTAGTTTCGGATATGGAGCCAGCCACATTCCATGCACAGTGTATTTTAGAGTAAACTGACAGTGTAAAATTGTATCTGCCTGTCCAGATACATGTGTTCCTTTTCATACCTTCTATTAGCATAAATTCACCCACTTCACATTTTCACTTCTTTCTTCTTTTCTTCTATATCCATTTTTTGCCAGGATCAAGTTTTGGTATTACCGACTAATGCTTTGTCCTACATTCAGAAACTCTCATCACTTCGGTATCCTTTAGTTCAGTGCTTGGGCACTTGAAGATGTGTGGACTTCAACTCCCAGAATTCCCCAGCCAGCAGTGCTGGCTGAGAAACTCTGCTGTAGTCGTTTTCTCATTCTTGTACATAAACAATCAAATCAATGATGCTTTTAGATTCATTCCTTTTTCCAAGTCTACATTCGAGCAGACTGAAGCTGAATCCACATATTCAGAACAGACCATACTGGTCACCATTCTCATCCATCCTTGGGTGGCCAAATCACTTTTTAAAATCCTCTTGTTTTCATATCATCTAATACAACCATTTTTCCCCCTTGGATCATATTCATTCAGCATATACCTAGTCCGCCTCTTTCCGAAAACAACTACCTTGGTCTTGGACTTATTGATGTTCAGGTAGTTGAGTGCGAAGTGCGTACTAAACCTGCAGCGCAGTCTTCTCATCCCTACCTGGGGGTATGACATCAATACCATGTTGTCTGTGTAAAGCTGAATATTTTAATGTTATTTTTAACTTTAGGCATATGCGTATCAGTTAAATGAAGGGACTGGGATGTCATCGATGTACAGATTAAACAACATGGGAGCCAGTGTACAATCTTGTCACTAGTAAGACCACTCTTTATATCAAAGGCCATTTTGGACAGGACAGACTATTGGGGTTAGCTGTAGGGGTGATGATTTATTATAAAGTTGTCCTACTGTTTTCTTTGTATTTCCTTGTATACTTGTATCAGTTTTATACTTTTGATAGGCTCAAATGACTAAATCAATAAAGTTTCTATTCTATTCGTTCAGAATGTTGCACATTTCCCCCCAGAATTCAACCCTGGTTTTTCCTTCATCTCCATTCGCTGGGACATAACATGCAGCTAACAGCAACCTATGGGTTCCTATTCTCATTCACATCCACAATTGAGAAGACACCAGTTTTAACTTCCTGCCATACATTTTGGCCTTTGCGTTCATAATTGAATTTGCAGCTATGTTTCCCTGCATGTATTCATCAAGCCCACTCCCTGAGTCAAGCCACCTTCATTCACATCCTTCTCCTTTCTCTTTGTTTCACAGTCATATAACACATCTCTTTTTTCCCTTTCTCATACAGGTAGTCCTTGACTTACAACCATTTGTTTAAAAACTACTACTGTAAACCGCCCAGAGTCGCTCCTTGAGTGAGATGGGCAGTGAATAAATTTGAAGAATGAACGAACGAACGAACGAACAACAGTTCAAAGTTATGGCAGCCTCGGGAAAGTGCTTTACGACCTGTACTTGCACTTATGACTGTTGTGCCACCCCCACCACGGTCATGTGACCACGGGTCGCAACCTTTTTTGTTGGTTTCTGGCAAAAAATGTCCATTCGGGAAGCTGGATTTAACGACTGCGGTGATTTGCTTACCAACCCGTGATTTCAAAAGTTGTGGAGCTGTTTCAGCTGTAGCACAAATTCATGGAAATGTCCCCAGTGAATTTAGCATGCATTTTTGGCTTTTGGGGGGCGGATTGATTTGAGCAGACTTAAATGGTAATCAGTTGGTGCGTGCGTTGATTGATTAAATGACTGAAAATTGCATGCTAATATTTTCAGACCTCTTCTTTTTGGATTTGTTTTAATTTCACAACCTTGCCTCTCTCTCTCCGAAGATTACTTTTTGGTCAGCCACTTTGAATTATAAAATGCTGAGCTAATTGTGGCTTGGATAAGTGAATAAAAAGTCCTTTGAGTCATCTTCAAATGCAGGTGACTTCACCGACCTGTGTAGGACTTCGTGGTCAGCACCAAGCACAAGTCTTATTTTCTCAGGTTTTTAACACATTTGCTACTAAGGATCACTGAAGGGGATACCAAGATGATTATGATGCTGTGCCATCAAGTTGCTGTCAACTCTTAGTGACCACATAGATTTTGTCCATGGTGATCTGTTCCTAACCTGTTCTTTCAGATCTCCCAACGGTACACCCATCGCCACTGTAACTGAGTCCCTCCACCTTGCTGCTGGTTGTCCTCTTTTCTTCCACCTTCCCAGCATCAGAGCCTTCTCCAGAGAGCTGGGTCTTGGCATCATGTGTCCAAAATAGGATAGTTTGAGCCTGGTCATTTGTTCCTTGAGGGAGAACTCAGGGTTGATTTGTGCGTTGATCTGTTGGTTTGTTTTCTTGGCTGCCCATGGTCTTCTCAGGAGTCTTCTCCAACCCCAAAGTTCAAAGGAGTCAATACTCTTCCTATCCTGCTTCTTCAAGGGCCAACTTTTGCTTCCATGCAGGGAAGACTACGGCTTGTACAATTCTGATACCAAGATGGCAGCTTGAAATTGCCTTGGACACCAAAGTGCACCCTTCTGTAGATATAGCACTATATTCAGACCAGCCTTCCCCAACGTAGGTGCTATCCAGATATGGTTGCAACTGGCAGGATTCCAGTCTCTGCAATGCTGGCTAGAAATTCTGGCGATGGCTTTATGTGTTTTAATAAATAGAGCGCTTAGGCTCAGCAGAACCTGATTAAAACAAGTGTTCTTTTTTTCTCCCCCTCTGGTCCAAAGGACAGAATTCCTCCCTTTCTTGCAATCTGTGCCCTGTGGCGTTCTGATGTGTTGTGTCCCTCTGGAGATTAAATCAGAGCCCCACCCCATCCAACCCTCGGCATCAAACCCCACACTGAGGACTGTCAATCTGTGGCTGATGCTCATTGTTTAGGGCTATGAAGCTGCATAGGAGAGGAATGTGGGGGCTCCGGCCCACAAGAGGGTAAGCGGTTTGCAAATCATGAGAAGCAAGCAGGGTTTCCGGACCTACGTCACCAAGGGAAGACACACAAGGTGGTGGTGGTGGTGGTGGCAGCTGGTCAGCTGGGTGGCTTTAGAGCAGGTCACTATCCGCTGGTGCTTTCCAGCTGACACAATCGCCAGCCAGTGCAGGCTTTGCTAGTTGGGGAATAGGGGGCTTGGAAAGGCCAGCAAAGCCTCCTTCAAAGGCCGTTAAGTGAAGAGCTTTATGAGTGTCCTACCAGCGCTTCCAAGAGAAGAGGTCCTTTCATTATGCAGGTTAGGCGTGGCTTAGCATCCACCATGGGTGACCTGTTTGTCCACGAGTGAACACCGCAAACCACTTTCAACAGAATTTTGCCCTCGCTAAGATAACATCCCCACCATTGAAGGGGATGGGAGAAAATGAAAATGACTCCTGGCCCTTGGTTTTATGGAGAACACCAGGTGGGGAAGGGAGATCAGAAGGGCTTAAATAACCCAGGAACATTGTTAAGTATCCCCACTTAAGTCTCTCCACTTCACTAAACTATTTGGCACCTTTTCTTGGTTTGGGCCATCTGGTAGGCAGTGCTCATCCAAACCAACCCTTCTGTGGTTTACCATGATGAGCTGGTTAATTCAGGGCATGCTGAGAGAGTGGCTAGATGTTCCCCGCACAGAATCACAGCCCAAGTCCATGTATCCTTGCCTCTGGAGCTGTGCAAACCAGTTCCTGGCCGTGCCTTGCAAATCACTCTACCGTGGGCTTCCTAGAACTCTAGAGGTAGCATTTCTTGAAAATCGAGTTTGCAATTTGAGGGGCCCTTGGCCTGATCCACCATGGCAGTTCTTTCCAACTGTCCTGGGGGTTGAGTGTGGGGAGGCAGCTGATGAATCCCTAGGGCCTTAAAAATCTTTTTCTGCGAATTCTGGAGTCACAATTGCTGAAAAACAAAACATTTTGAAGCAGGGAACCCTAAAAAAATAATAGGCTTAATGTTTAAAAACATATCCAAGCTACCACAGAACCACTCTTATAGGCAGCCTCTGAATCACCCCACCCCAAAGATGGAAATTGTGGACCCCCCCTCCGAAAAGGGGAGGTAATCCAGCTGTAGCACATCCGTTTTCTGATCTCTAGCTGATCTGGAGACCTCAGGATTTGTGGCACACAGTTCACAAAAGCTTATCAAGCGTTGCTTTCATTTGATGCCTTGTGAAGGAACCACCATGCCAGACGCTTGCTTTTCATGCCCTAATTTTGTTCTCAAACCCAAAGCAACCTTTTATTTATTTCATTTGAATTTATTAGCTGCCCGGGGTACAAAAAAATTTGATCCAAAAGGTAGTAAGTTGGCTTCCTCAAGCTTCCCTGCCAGAAGAAATCTTAAATTAGGGTCAGCAACTGGTTTCTCCCCTAGCTGAATTTGCAGTTCTCCAGTGGGATCACGTAACTTTTTAATAATGGGATGCTTCCTTTTTCAGTAAGAAAAAAACGGGGAGGTTGCCAAAAAGCAAATGGCTAATTTCTACCTAAAGAGATCCAAGCAGCTAATGTTTAACTTCTGAAGCTTTCCTCCAGTTCCTTTTGCACCAACGGCCATTTCTGCTCCTGGTCCACCTTCCGCACCCCCCGGACCTGCTTCCTCACTGGGTGTGCCAAAGCTCATGATTTCACAAATACAGGAAGATGCTCAAAATTACTGAAAAACACTGTGTGCACTCACACTGCACAAAACTGTCGTGTGCTTCATAGTGGCTTGTTTAAAAGAAAGACCAGTTCACACAACTTATCAGGATAAAACCCAAATGAATTATATTAAAGCTCACAAGCTGGGTAATCTCTGAATTGCAGGTAGCCTTCATGAACTTCTGTCACCCCAAGATTAGACTGTTGAAATCCATTTTGATCTGGCTTATTTTTTTTTACAGAAAGCAAAGGAAGTGGGCTTGTTAAGCCTCTGTAAGCCAACTTTCCCACCCAAAGCAGCCTGATATTTTACTTTGGCCTCTTTAACATTAAAGTCACCTTGTCTCTTGCTGGCCTGGCTTGCCTGGAATAATAAAAATTTACAAGTCACGTATTTGGCTGCAGAAAAGATGCCTCATGCCCGTTTAGTGCAATGCATGAAGCCAGCTGCTGAGCAATAGCCACCGAAAGGGAAAACACACCCACACCCCAACCGCCGTGGGAGCCACTGCAGAATTTGGTGCCCATGCGCTGGTATGTGCATGGCAGGAGAGCCTATTCCAGACTGTCACTCCTCCAAAGTGCCCTTAAAAGAAAAGAGCTTAGGATTTGATTCCTCTTACAGTAATTACCAGTCAAGGGGCCAAGGTATATACATATTTTATTTTTTAAAAAGTTTACAGTTTCTTTTATTATACACAACTATTCTGAGAGGTTATAATCCTTAGAAGAGGCATTCGCCACAGGGTCTGGCCCCCCCACGACATCATTGCAATGCAAAGAGGGGGAGCTGGGGCAGCTCAGACGCCCATGGAAGGGCTGGACATCCTGTTTGACCTCTTCAAGTATTCACACAATGTACCAAATACACTCTGGGAAATTAAACGAAAACAAAAAAACCTGGCCATTTCTCATGTTGCATCCACCCCTGCTTCAAGTGCCAGAACAACACAGCGCTAGAGAAATCAATGTCCTAGATCCCAACCTGGGACAGTGCACATTGCTATGACCATCCCCATGTTAACTCTACCCTTCGCTACTCGTTCCAAATCTAGCTGCAGAACACCAGCATGGTCCAAAAGCTGAAATATTTTCCATCTTTCAAGTCTCCTCCCTGCTCCCAAAGGAAAGAAGACACCAACCAGGAAACAAGAGTTTACAGAAGCTGTCCCAGAACTCTTGATTTTACATCTTTGTTGACCCATCTCTGCTCAAACCAAAAAAATAAAAATCTCCACGTGCTACCAACTTGAATTAAGGGGACAAGACCAGGGTCATCTGGTCAGTGTGATGTGTGGCCCTGCAGCTTCACTTCCATCTACATTTTAATTTTGTAACTTAAAATACAGCAAGAGCTGCTTAAGAGTCTGTTCAACAGATGAATCGGGGAGGCGGTAAGAGAAAAGATGGAGGAAATGTGTGCTTCAAGGAAAACTTTGAAAACGTCCTGAAGACAGGACTGGATTGCAAATCAAAAAGGATGTGGGAAGTTTCCCAGGCAGATGGCACAGCACTCAGAGGGATTTGCTCAGCAACAATTAAATCTGAAGATTGGATTGTCATCTCAACAGGCAGTCTGAAAAGAGACATCAGCACCACCAGCGGTTGGCAGTTATGATGATGGCATAATCAACTGAAGACTGTTCATCAAACAGCGAGCAAAGATCTTAACAAGCCAGAGGAAGAAAGGAAAGTGGTTGGGGAGGGAAAAGGAACAGAGAGCAACCTGTTCCAAGATCAGCAATGTGAAGGAGACAGAGCTGAAAATCGCTCCATTTAGCTAAATGCTTCTGAGGTGGTTCCTCACAAACTGTTTCTTTCAAGCTTGATCCCATGAAATCACAAACATTTGGCCAGCCATGATCACTAGGTTAAGTCAATACTACATCAATGAATGTCAGAACTGTTTGCAAGTGTGTGTGTAAGGCTGTGTGTGTGATGCTTATGTTCAAGAACCAATTCTAGCTGACAGAAAGAAGAGGGATCACCTTAAATCTTCATCTGAGCCATGAACATTCAAGGGATAAGATGCAGTGACAGATGCCAAAAAGGGCCTTTGCGAACCAGAGACTTAGAAGGGAAAGCAGGAGCCAGGGTCATGTTTGGGGGGAACTTTGTGTAAACATGGGTCACCTCTTTGTTGGAAATCTTTTGTTTTCTCTCCTTAATTAAAACCAGAATTGTGGCTTTGCTTAGGGGGAAAAAAAGGAGTCTTAATTTACAAGTGCAGTGTTGTCAAAATCTCAAAAAATATCAGGATTCAGACTTTATTAATTTTTTTTTTAAAAAAAAGATTACCTGCATAAAGGGAATTAGAACACTAGCATTTATATATACAATCCTGGGGAGCAGAAGAAGGGAACCATTTATTTTGTTTAAATTGGTACTCCTATCATGATAGATAGCTTGGCACTCAAGTCTAGGCCAAACAGCACCTAGAGGTCATTTCACAGGTAGACCAATTAGCAGCACATTTAAGGCAGACCATCCCCATCATGTGCCCTCCCACCCACCCGTGGCTGTGCTGGGATGGCAGTTGCGGGAGGGCACCAGGTTAGGGACAGGTAATCTAGAGGGTCCTGCTGTAGGAACAGCCCCTCCATGTCTTCTATCAAGACCCAGAGTGACGGAATGCCATCTCCTGTCGCACAGTCAGTTCACAGCTACTAACCACAGCCCGATTTCACCACTTTTTCAATGTTTGCGAAAAGGAAAAGATTATTACTATTAATTTTTTTTTTTTGCTTTATGCCTGTAGTTCGAATACTTGGTAAGCTTTTGCTTTATTAAAGGAAAATAATCATGCCAAAGTTAAGTTCTACTTTACAGATCTTTCCAAAAGGGAAGAAAGCAAATTGATCACGGTTTAAGATTGTACTCTTTTGTTACCCTCACCCCCCCAAACACACACAAACTCCCCGACTCCAAACTCCAGTGGCATTTAAGCAACGGGGGAAAATAATACAATTTACCAAGCTTCTCTTGACATTCAACTGCTCGAGTCACCCAAGTTCTGTATGCTGATCCTAGAAGATGCACCAAGCCCCCCCCAGCCCTCCCCTCAACATCCTGTCCCAAAATATCTAGAAATGCAGAGGAAGCAACATCCAGGGTGCAGCTCCATCTTACCAACACTCCTGCTATTATCCATATTCAAGCATCATCAACATCCCAGGTAGGCATTTCTGGTCTGAGGTTCCTTATGCATTCAATTAGCAAAGGAAGGAAGGAATTCTCATTTGGAGTATCTCAGACACCACCTTCATTAGCCATTTCCCCCATTCTTTAAGAAGAGTGCCCTTCCAGCCCATCGTGGTGGGATTTCTCAGATTGTCTGGCCTGCTCACCCAAGCACAGCAAACTGAAACTGGAACTGACAGCAAGCATTGGCACAGGGTGGGGGGTAAGGAGGGAATTATGACCAGGGATGAAAAGTGCCAATGCCACCTTTCACAGGCTCGGAGCACTTGGCCAAATCCACCTGGTCAGAAAGCTCTTACTGAAGTTCACCTTGACAGCGTTTGCAGAAACATCAAGAGAGCAAGAAGGGGTGTGTTTGTGTGTGTAGAATTACTACTGCTGGTGGTTTGGACAAGGGGACCAGAATGGACCGGGTTCAATGTACTCCGAGTTAGATACCCCACCCTTGGGCAGGGCTTGCTTGCTTCCTGTCCCTTAAAAGGAGAAGGGAGACAGACTGAGAATCCGGAGGAACGAGGTGACTACTGTTGAGATGCTGGCTTTCAAAAGTTTCCCCAAGCAAACTAGATACCATCACCACCATCACTACCATCACCAGTGTAAGCAGACAGGAAGTCCATAAAAAAAGCATACTTGGAATCACAGCTGCTTTGTAAAAATCTGACACTTCAAGAGCTCCATGCATTCAGTTGGTGGATTTTTTTTTAAAGGAAAAAAAAGGTTAACTCCATCCAAACGTGTAAGCAGCCAAGTTGAAATGAAGGAGCACCGTTGACTTCACTGCCTCATCTTTCCATCATTTATCCCCCCACCCCCCAAATATTTCTCCTTTACATTCTGAAAGTGCTGTTCCATGTTTGCATCCAAGGGCGTCTGCTGTCTTTGGAACACTTAACTAAAAAGAAAAAGAAAAACCAGGAAAAAAACAAAATGGGAATATCCACTCTCTCCCGAGCAAAGCAGCAGCTTAGGGTTGACTCGGCTGAAATGGAATTATGAATGGATGCAAGCACGCACCCAGGTTCATATTGCTACCAAGTGGAATGTCGGAAATGCACTGCAATGCATTTTGGGCTCTGAGAAATGACCGAAAGAAAAAAAAATCAAGATCTAAAGGGTGATATATATATATGTATATATATCTCAATGCTATTATTCATAAAAACCTTGTTTAGTAATAAAAAATTGCTTTGTTTAAATATGAATATTACAGTCTGCTTCTCAGCGCATGGTTAGGAAGTCAGTCTTTCCGAAAAGCAGGACGCTGCTTCTACTACAATTCCATATCCTGGGCCTCGTCCTCTGAAAAGTCAGACATGGAGCTCTCGGAAGAGCTGTCTCCGGTCCCTTCTTCCTGCTCTTTTAGTGCTTCCTCTGTTGCATATTTCTGAATGTATTCTGAATGACCGGGGGGGGGGGGAGAAAGGGTAGGGGGTAAGGAGCAAGAGGGGAAAAAAAAGAAGCAACGGTCAATTCAAACATTCCAAGGTCCAGGCGCAGCATTTTGACATACACATTGTACAAAGACACGCCCACTGCCTTTCCGGGTCCAACCTTGCCATGGTTGGACACTTATTACACTGACATTTATCCAAATCAGTTCAACTTTGCCCTATTTGCAGAGTACAATGGAGCATCCAGACCTTCATGTCTTCCAGGGCAATAAAACAGAGAGTCCAGTGGAATAGTTTTGTGCAAAATGGCCTCTTTCTGAAGGTGGGCCGGGAAGGACAAGGGGACCAATGGGGCCTGCTCTAAAACTCAAGGTGGCAATAAAATACTGGAGCTATCATTTCAAAGTGTAGGCAGGGATATGAAGAATAGTTCTGAATTGCTTCCAGATGGATAACCTTAACGTATTATTACCTAAGACAGAAGAGTTTTGGGCCTTAACTTCAGCTTACAGGTAGTCCTTGTTTAATAACCATTTGTTTAGTGACGGTTTGGACTTATGACAGTGCTGGAAAAACCGACTTACAACCGGTCTTCGCACTTATAACCATCACAGTGTCCCCACGGTCATGTGATCACAATTTCAGCGCTTGGCAACCAATTCACATTTATGACCACTGCGGCATCCCACGGTCACATGATTGCCATTTTCTAGCTTCCCGGACGCTTCTGGCATGCAAAATCAATGGGAAACTGCGTGATTTGGTTCACTTAACGACTGCCACAAAAAAGGTTGCAAAATTGGGTCAGATCTGCTTAATGACCGCTTCACTTAGCAACCAAAATTCTGGTCCCAACTCTGGTCATTAAGCAAGGACTACCTGTGTATGCTTAAGGCAAGAGACAGAAGGGAGAATTCCGATAAAGAAGATATTAAAAAGGGAAAATTTCTATTGTCAAATGCAGGTTAAGAGTAAGTGAGCAGCAACAAGAGAAGAAACATCAGCAGAAGGGAGAGAGACCCCCTAGGATTTGTTTAGCGTGTTTGCCAATGGCATTTCTCACTGAGCTCATTTGCAACTTCTTGCCTGATATGATGGAGCATTCAGAAATGCAAACTTCTCTCCGTGTGACATAATCCAGCAGGCTCCTTAATGTGCAGAGAAGTTCTCAGAGAGAGGCACGGAGGGCAGATACCTGCACACAGCTGCCCTGCCTGGCCTTCTCAAACATCAGGCGGGGCACAGTTATTTCAAAGCTCTACACCTCGCAACCATTTTAAATCCACCAGTCAAACAAAAGTTCAATTCAAGGATAAGATGCAATTTTAAAAAAAGAGTTTAAACAACCTTGGTGTGCTATGAAAGCGAGACTTCCATGCACTTCTGAAATGGAGCCCTTGAGAAGATGGTGAACTACAATTCCCAGCATCCCTCGCTATTGCCCATGCTGGCTGGTGCAGCTGCGAATTGTAGTTCACCATCTTCTGCAGCACCACCAGCTGGGCTTCCAAAGCTCTGATGTCCCCAGGCCAAGGAGAAAGGTCTAGTGGTCCCCCCAGGGGATGGAAAGCAAGCTATCTGCTCTTCTGCACACAGGGTGCCTCCATTGCTTCCTCCCACCTTTCCTTTTTAAAGAGTGATACCTCAACTGCTGTTGGGGCCAGAGAAAGAGGCTTAGGAGATGGGCAGGAGAAAGCCCATCTTTCTGCCCACAAATGGCATAATTTCAAGCCCCCTCCCTCCAATGCGGATTTCACCAGTTTCAGGTTATGCCTCGCTCATCCCCAAAAGCAATTCCCCCTGTGGGAAAGGGATGGGAGATAGAAGGAAGATGTAAAATGGATCGCACGCTTCAGAAATCCCACCCTGGGACTGTCAGCTGGTCCATCTTGGGGCCAACCCTTTAGCCACAATTCATGGCTCAGGCAAGGAGGTTTAACCTGACTGGGCTGCAAGATTTCCAGAATGTTCACCCTGGGAGGAACTCCACCTTTGCCCTAGAATGAATAGGACAGTTGGGTACATGTTTTTCCTTTCTTAGACAAGACCCCATAGCACAGCCCTCTTCCTTCCGCCTTCCACCCGAGCCCTTACCTTTAATTTTCTGTTTGTATTCTTCTGGTCGGTGAAGGTACATGGCTGCTGCGTCACCATTAAGGGGGTCTATGGGGTTGGGATAGGCCAGCAACTGGGGCAGGAACGACTCAAATATATTGGTAAGATCTGAAAGGATCAACACAAAAGATCTGAAAAATGACATGCTGTGTCTGAACCAGGTGGTCAAAAGAGTCTTCCATTCGTATCTGATTAGCTTTACATCTCTTTTCCCACCTCCCCGTATTGAGTCCCAGATGTTCTAGGATGGTGGTTTTTCAACTGTATGACCCAATTACCCCTTTCCTGGTCTCAAATAATGTCATGCCACCCACAAAAGAACAAAAACAGACTCTGTTGTTTTATGTAAGTATCTCAACAGTGGCAGTCACAATCTGATCCTCAATTCCCAAACAAGCAATTAGAAATTGCTCCATTACTCCCAGGATATGCCCAAATTACCCCTCGTCCAAGGAGTTGTGCAAAAATGAATGGGAGGTCCATCACACAGGGCTGACAATGAAGGCAAAAACAGGAACAGGAAGGTGGGCAACATTTCCTAACATGGAAGGAAAAGCTTTTAACAGCACTCGTATTACGGTAACCCATTTGGGGAGAAAGATCTGTCTCTCTTCCCCCACCACAATCTTTTTAGTGGTGCAGAGTTTTACACGCTGGCTTCCAGGGAAGCCCTAACCCATTTCACCCATAGGATTCAAGTCCCCCATGGCTTCAATAAGTATCATGCAAAAATTGTAGCCACAGCTACAACGGTGGATTTTTCCTTTGAAATGAACATGGCGGCCACAGTCACGCCATGAAGCCCTGCCCCCTTTTTATGTGTCTGCCTGGAGTCACCGTGTGAGAGTTGGGCAGCCTTATACATTTGCTTAACCAATAAATAAAAATGTGCACTGTGCCCCACATGAAAAAAGCTGGGTTTTTGATCAAGGACATCTTGACCTTTTCAATCCGCTCCCTGTGGACACACAAGGGATGGATGCGCCCCCCCACTACATTTTACAAACCACCCCAACGTCTTGTTTTTAAACTCACCATAGAGAGCTGTCCAAGTCTGATTAATTACATCTAGACATACAGTTCCTGACCTGGAATAAAGAAAGAGGAGAAGTGGTGGATTCAGTTACAACTCAACCCTGCCAATACAGCACAGAAGCGAAGAAGAGGAGCTAGCCAGTCCCCAGTTTAGATCCTACCTCGCCAACAGCGTAACCCAGGGGATGAACGTGGACCGCAAGACAGTTCTGCAAAAGATTTCTACTGAACCTGAAAGCCCCCCCAGGAACTGTTGTGAGCTGCAAACACTCACTCAAGGTGCTCTAAGCCAGTGTTTCTCAACCTTGGCAACTTCAAGCTGTGTGGACTTTAACTCCCAGAATTCATGGCTGGCTGGGAATTCTGGGAGTTGAAGTCCACACAGCTTGAAGTTGCCAAGGTTGAGCAACACCGCTCTAAGCCATTCAAGTGGCAACATTTTGCACCATACACCCTGCTCTCAGTTTGTGAGACCAAAGATTTGGGCCATTCCTTTGCACCATTTGACGTTTCGGGGGCAACATAGATGACTTCAGCCCTTTAGCTGCTTAAGGTCCCACTTTTGCTTCTCAACTCCTCTCCCCAGTTTCACGCATCTTTGCGTACACTCTTGACACACCAGGAAAGCCTGGTGGTGCCTTCAAGCCAACAGCATTGGGCACGTCCACCCTCCTGCAACAGCAGGAGGCAAGAGAGAGTTCCAGGCCTATGGGTTGATCTTGGGGGGATCTATAAGAAGCCAGTACAGATTTTCAAGCAGAAGCAAACCAGCCTCCCAGTTCCAAATTAGGCTGCTGAAATAAAGCATGGTGCAGCTTGGGAGAGGTTCCTGTGCTGGAGACCACCAAATCAATGGCAGCTTGGAGGAGCTGAACAAAAATGTACACACCCATTCCTGAATTCCAGATGCAGGCACGTTCGGAATTTGGAGGGCATTTGATGAACAGTCTGCCTAAAGAGCTGCTATCTGGAAATGGCTATTTAGACACCCAACCTACCAGAAAGGAACTGTTTCCCACCACAGCTTCTAGTCCTCAGGAAGCTGTCTACCACCCAGCTTACTTATGACTTTCAACTATTTAGTTTTCAGTAAGGTTTTTGGCAATGAAGACAATGCCAGAGGTGGCAGTTGCTATGGTTCTGCTCAGTGCCAAATTCCCCTTAATGTCGGAGAAAGTGAGGGAAACAGCAGGCATTGGGGACTGTCTTTAAATCAACTCAAGGTAAATTAATATACAGTGACAGCTGTGCTCCTGGTTAGCATTTTAAAAAGAACTCCCATTCAAAGCCAAGCCATTTCCACTACCTACCTAGATTAGCAAGGTTTATCCAAAGCCAGGCTTGGCCCTGCCAGCCCCCAGCCTAGTGACAGCCACCCATCAACCAAGCAGATTGAGAAGGTATTCCACACGAGACTGGACATTTGAAGACCATCTTAAACCCAGGGCAGCTTCTCCTCAGGAGAAAAGGTGTGAAAACTGGTGCTTGCTGTCCTCCAACATCCTTTAAGCCTCTGTGGTCATGCTTCTGCTTGCCTCGTGGTAGGACTGGAAAGGCTGGTGAAATGTTGCAGTCAAAGGCCTCCTTATTCCCACCCCAAATAAGATGCATCTTTCAGTAAAAAACAGCTTAAGTCACTTACGCTTCATCAATGTTGGGATGGAAAATTTTATTCATGAATCCTACAAGGAGAGAAACACGGGAGTTGTTAGCAGCTGGGTACCACTTTCATGGGGGTAGGTGCTGAACACACGAAGCGGTAGGTGGTACTCCTCACACCAAGAAACATTCACCATTTGCCAAAAGGAGAGAGAGCGCTAAATGATGGAAAGATTCTCTCCAACTGAATCCTCTAAGTGGCTTCCTTAACTTTAATAGCCACCCTCCTTATTTATGGAGTCAATCTATCCAAGGCTTCTGCATCTTGCATTGGGAAAAAAGCCACTGGCCCTTGAAACCTTGACATTATTATTTGGCAAGAAAAATGCCCCCCAGGAGGCCTTTGGGGTCCATCCTTAATTTAAGCACAGCAAGAAAAAAAATCCAGATGCCGCTTGAATAAAACGGACTTCAGTCTCCGACAGGAGGTGTCAAAGGGAGGCAACTGGAAAATTATGCTACTCAACTCCC
This sequence comes from Candoia aspera, assembly GCF_035149785.1. Lineage (NCBI taxonomy): Eukaryota > Metazoa > Chordata > Lepidosauria > Squamata > Candoiidae > Candoia > Candoia aspera. Next base: position 8,664,393 of record NC_086159.1, on the reverse strand, counting down.
CCCCAAAGGGATAGGCAGCAGTTTCCAGAGGTGAATTCCCTGGTTAATGAGAAACTGCTCAGAAATCAGAATCCAGTATTACTCACTGAACACATCTAAGGAAGCCCATCTTAGTCTTTTTAAAGCAAGTATTCAAGATATCCAGCAGTGAAGGAAGTAACACTCCAGTTGGTTGAACCATGCAGTTATGCTGATGGGACCAGGCTATGGAGCTCAACAGATGACCAAATATTTTGAAATCAGAATACTGGGCAAGGAGCAGAAGCAAACGCTTGCATATCATGTTAAGATACCCTGGCTGGAGCTGCTACACCTGAATAAAATAATCTTAAATTAAATTACCAGCATATTTTAACAGCTGCTCTCCAAAGCTTAAGTAGCAGTAGAATCAGTGTCCACTCCATACAGACACAAAAACTTGATTCTGCATGCTAAATGCCTTCCCACTGAGCTACGGCCTGTGGTATAAAGCACATGCCAAATGCTTTCTGTGTGAGATCAGGGACACGCACCCAGCAAAGCAATAAAGATCAAAATAAGTGCGAACAAAAAACATAATGCAGCCAAAGCTGTTCTGAAAAGAGGGGCAAACACCACATTTCTTTTCTTGCCCTGCATCAGTTAGCTGATGATTCACCAATAAAACTTCCCTCATCTGGTCACTTGGTGGCAACATTTACTCGCTACCGATAATATGGAAAGTGTCCTTGGGGAAGGACAGCATGCTTGTTTTTACAATGAAAGATCAAGAATTTTGTTCCGTAGCCTGGAATGTAAATGCAGGACTCTCAGCCCCAGAGACAAAGCTTCATTCATCCTGACAATGGCCGTGCACCAAGGACACTTCAAGTCTCCACGAAAGACGTGTGTGCACAGTCATCCCGTCTTTCTGAGACAATCCAAGATCCTGAATCTATAAAACGGACGCTGCACTGGGAGCACCAGTTTTGGACAGGACAACTTCCTAAGAAGAAGAAAGGTCCACATTCTATTTCCAGCAATGACCAGCCACAAACTCCTATGCAGAGCAGGGAGGAACCCAACATTCTGATGCCTGACCCCAATGGTCAAAGCTGCCTCTGCCTTTTTTAGTACAAGCGTGTCTTCCATGATTTGAAAGTGGAAGATGTCTCTTCCATAAATTTATAGATTACTGTTAAAAAACCCTTTTGTTTTTGTTGGAAACGAACTCCACGGCCTGTATTTTCCTAACCTAGCAGTCCCTAAATGTGTTGGGATTGGTAAGTGAGGGACTCGGGGTGTAGCAGCCCCAAGATGCCGTAAGGCAGTGTTTCTCAACCTCAGCAGCTTTCAGATGTATGGACTTCAACTCCCAGAATTCCCCAGCCCAGTTGAGCATCTGGGAAACCAAGCAAGCTGTCCTGATTCCAGTTCAAATCTTTTAAGGGGAGGATGTACAGGCCACATTTAAGCCTCTTCTTAAGCAGATAATTCAGCCTGTAGAGAATTTCATGTCTGTACAGATTAGGTTTTGATTTGACTCATTAACAGGAGAATGCCTTTAAGCTTCCCAGTTATTGGCCAGTCCTTTAATAGGCTAACCTCAGTGGAGCTGAGTTGGTTCAGAATGCAGATTTGGACAAATTTTGGAGGACACATCCTGGAAGGCTAAAAGGTTACCCACTTAATCAAGCACATCAGGAAAGTGCAAGAATCCAATAGGCTGGAAAGAGATGCTATTCAGAGATTTATATCAAGCAATGTAACACAATCAACATTCTCTGGCTCAGATTAGTCTGTTGGGGACACAAAAGCCTGGCCTCGCTCAAGCTTAAAAACTGTGACAATCCCACACATCCTCAAGCAGAAAACTATTCCTTTAGATTTTTTTCAAACTTGGCAACTTTTAGATGTGTGGACTTCAACTCCCAGAATTCCCCAGCCAGCAGGAAAAACACTGTTTCAGATAGTGGGATCCTTATAAGCCAAACTATAAGCCTGCTCTTCAACAGGAAAGCATTGAGAAGGGATGACTTCCCCATTTCAAAATACAAAGATATATTTCATTTTCTCCTCCAGGCTTAGAGCCTTAGCCGCTATTTCAAGAAAAACAACTCCTCTGAAATAAGCAGTATGTAACCGGTCTACCTTAAGAGTCTTTTCTGCAATTTTAAAATTATGAGTCTTTTCTGCAATTTTAAAATTATGTAAAGATAGTCCTCACTTAACAACAATTGGGACAGAAATTTTGGTTGCTGAGCGAAGTGGTCATTAAGCAAATCCAACCCAATTGTATGACCATGTTTGCAGTGGTTGTTAAGCGAATCACTGTGGGCGTTAAGTGAACCACATGGTCATTAAGCAAATCACACAGTTCCCCATTGATTTTGTATGCCAGAAGCCAGCCAGGATAGTCGAAAATGGAGATCATGTGATCATGGGATGCCGTGATGGTCAAGTGTGAAGGCCGGTCATAAATCAGTCTTTTCATTCAGCACAGTCGTAAGTCTGAACCGTCACTAAACAAATGGCTGTTAAGTGAGGACTACCTGTATGTCAAAAGAACAACACTGGAGTATTGTTCCAGCACTTTGGGAGACCAGTGTAGGGGGAGAGCCATGTTAGTCTGTGGTGGCAAAAAACACCCAGGTGGAATTTGGTAGCACTTTTTCTAACTAAGTCTTAATACAATTAGTTAGTTGGAAAAGATGCTACCAGACTCCTCCTGATCCTGGAGAGACCTAGGCAGAGAACCCAGCACGAATAGATCCCAAGTAACTGAATCATGATTGGGAGACCTGCTGCAATGTTGCCCCCAGATAGGCTCCAATCACCCCCAACCAGCATGACCGTTCCACTAACAGAGATGGTGAGAGGCAGTCTGGTGTAGTGGTGAAGCTGCTGGCTAGAAACCAGGAGGCTGTGAGTTCTAGTCCTGCCTTAGGGATGAAAGCTGGCTGGGTGACCTTGGGCCGGTCCCTCTCTCTTAGCCCAATCTACCTCACAGGATTGTTGTTGTGGGGAAAATGGGAGGAGGAAGGAGTATTAAGTAGGTTCACCACCTTAAGTTGACCAGGTATTTAAAAAAAAAAAAAAGGCAGGGTAAAAATATGATGATGATGATGGGGAGGGGGACTGGCAGCATTGTCCCTCAAAGAAAAGGCAGGTTTCTGCTCAATCCACTTTAATAGATTCCAGTTAGAAAAAGCAGGGTGGGTGTCTTGCCCACCTCACTGCCGGCAAGCGTTCTTCTCTCCGTTACTGTGGGAAAAGATTATATAAATGTAGAAGATAAATATTCCGCATTGCAGAGTCGCAGCCTAACTACAGAAAATCTGCTTGCAATGGTCAGCATTTGACCCTGGTGTTGAGGGCTGCGTGGCTTCCTGCCTCAGCCGGACACTGCGTTTTATTCTCTACAGAGATAAGTATTACAAAAATTGGCCTAGGGAAATCTGGATGAATCACAGAATCCTATACTGTAAGGGTTGGGAGGGACCTTGAAGATAATTTGATCCACTGCTATAGGACCTCCAAGCATCTCCAGCGAAAGAGAGTCCACCACCATCAGAGGCAGTCTTTTCAACTGTTAACAGCTCTTATCATTAGGAAAACTTTCCTGATATCTAAACGAAGTCTAATTTAAACCCTTTGCTCCTTATCTTCTGGAACCTCTCTGAAGAATTCTGCCCCATCTTCTACATGGCAGCCCTTCAAATACTTGAAGACAGCTCTCGTGTCTCCCTGCAGTCTTCTCCAGGCTAAACATCTCCATTTCCTCCAACAGTTCCTTGTAAGTTTATCCTTCTGGGCCCCTTACCATTTTGGCTGTTCTCCTCTGGACTTGCTCCAGTTTGTCCATGCCTTTCCTAAAATGCAGTGTTGAGATTTGGGTGCAATATTTTAGGTGTTGTCTGACTAATACACAACAGAGAGGCACAACTTCTCATGGCATCACTGTTTGGACAGTCAAGCACTGCATTCACTTTTTTTGCAGCTGCATCACACTGTTGCTTCCTGTTCAGCCTTCTGATACGCCAAGACACCAAATCTTTTCCTCATGTTCTCTCCCGTTCGTTGGTTTCCCCTTCCCACATGCAGAACTGTTCATTTGTCCCTGTTGAAATTCTTCTCTCTGGTTTCTGCCTATCATTCTGGTTTGTCAAGATCTTCCTGAATCTTGAGGGGTTCTCTAAGGGATTGGCAACTCGCCCTATTTTTGTGTAGTCTACAGCGTTAATAATCATTTATCCAACCCTTCATCCAAGACATTAAGCTGAACAGCACAGGGCCTAGAATGGGCTGCTTAAATTAAAGACAGCACTCCCATACCCCAGATTAGACAGGAGGCACAAGGCTGAGGCCAGAAAAGATAAAAGCATAATTCAGATCAAGGATGGAGATAGCTGGTTAAGGTAAATCTGGACTATTTCCTTTCCCGTCCACTCTTTGTCCTGGAAACTTACCACTGTTTCCCCATACTTTGAGAAGAACCAGACCCCAAGAAAGGACTCCCTTTTTTTCAGCAGTTAAAAAAAAAAAGATCTTTATTGCTAGACTGTTTAGTCACTTTGAAACAGCATTTCAGAACCCAGCAGCCCCAGGTGTGATGTAACCGCAACCTGTATATTGACTAGGAATTGTCAAATTTCCAGTCCTCACACATTTATTTATTAACCTTATATGGGCACCTATCTTATATAGAATCATCCCAGATGGCTCACAACAACAGGCAATAAAACAGAAAATAAACAATACAGGTAGTCTTTGACTTACAATAATTTGTTTAGCGACCGTTCAAAGTGACTTATAACCGGTCCTCACACTTATGACCACCACAGCATCCCTGCAGTCACATGATCAAAATTCAGGCACTTGACAACTGGCATGTATTTATGACAGTTGTAGCATCCTGGGGTCACGTGATCACCATCTGCGACCTTCCCAGCTGGGTTCTGACACGCAAAGTCAATGGGGGAAGCTGGATTCACTTAACCACCACAAGATTTGCTTAATGATTGTGGCAAAAACGGTTGTAAAATCAGGCGTGACTCACTTAACAACTGCCTCATTTAGCAATGGAAGTTCCAGGCCCAATTGTGGTCGTACGTCGAGGACTACCTGTAGTCACAAAACCCCTCACAAAAAAAAAAATAATAATCATATAATATTTCCCCCCATGGCACCACGACATCCCATCAACTCCACATTTGCTGGGCTTACTTCCATCCCAGCCCAGTGCTTGGGGGAAAAAGCCAGATCTTGACGGCCTTCTGGGTGTCTGTCCTAGATGGAAAACAAAAGATGACGATTTTCACTCTCTTACCTATAGACGGGGATTTGAAGGGGTATTTGTCAGGAAGGTCCACTCTAACTTTCCACACGCCACCTTCATACGGTGCTGCAATTGGAGATTAAAAAAAAAAGTTAGTCATACATACCCTTCAGGCTTCCAAGATCACACTACTTAATTGGATGCACAAGACAGATATGAAGGCGAAACAGAACACTCAATTCAAACCAGCAGGTTAGTGAAGAAAGAGCTTCCTTTACTTGCTCGGTATACTTCTTGTTTAGAGCTTTCAGCTGCCTGCTTCTAAATACACTAAATATTGTCAGTGTGAATTGTAAATCTTAAGATTAAGAACTACTGTAAATGTAAAGCAGCAAGAGAGGAATATTATATGGGGATGTTAAGACTGTAACACCCTAAATTCCTTGTCAGTATAGCCACGGAAATCCTAGAAAGACGGCTGTAGATTATTAATTTTGGAGGCTCTAATCTTTAAAAGAGGTATCCTTCTTCCGCTATGATACCTTTTCATTTCTAAAAAGAACTATTCTCATTTTCTAAGCATTGCATTCTTGATGAATATGTATTTATTTTCTTCTTCCTGACTTTTACTGTTTTGAAATCTGCTATTAAATGATCAACCCTAAACAGGCCACCACCGGTTTTGGCCAAGAATCTGCTGTACAGACTTGAAAAATATTGCTCCTGAGGAAACCTGTGTTCCCATAGCACTGATTTTTTGTAAAAAAAGCTTTTTGCAAAAGCTTCTTAAAATGCAAGCGGGAGGAGGACATAGCTTAATGAGAAAAAAGTGTTTTATATGGAGATTGCAGGTTAATTTGGGGCATCTCCAGTAAAACAAGGTTCCCAAGGTTGCAGAATGTCTCTGCTCAAGTTTTTTGACAGTCCCTGGCAGTCAGAGAAGACAATACTCAGTTAGAGGGATTTGAGGCTAGGCTTAACTTCGTGTAAAATGCTTCATGTGTCTTAAGAGGCATGGGGAACATGGGTATTTATCATCTTTCCCAATAATCTCTTTTTTTCCCAATCCTTCCTCTACCCTCCAGTGACCAATTACGAAGAAAAAGTTTCCTTTCAACATGTTTACGCATCTCAAGAGTATACATACTTCCTTGTGGTCCATAGAATTTCACTACAAATTCATTGAGTCCTCCTAGGATGGTGACTTCATGTTTACTCTCAATACTGAAGGCATTGGAGTCAAGGAAACATCTGATGCGGAGACAATATACTCAATTTGTTAATTAAGTAATGCCAGCAGTCCAGGATCAGCCAAGAACTGAATTCACTAAAATACTTACAGTCAGCCTGAAATAATCACAGAAACCCAATGATACTTTTAAAGCAACTCTTAAATGGAGCAAAGATCTTGCTGGATGGTACAACTAACTCTTGACTTTTCATAGACTTGCAACTTGTAAGAAACATTTCTGGTTATTGATGATAACGTTTCCTTTATCACTGTACAAATGTGCACCAGCACCTTACAAAACAATAGGATGGCAGGTTCCTGCCCCAAGGAGTTCTCGGGCTAAAATCTGAGATGGAGAAGAGAGGGTCAGAAAATGCATTTATTTTCAAGCACAAATTTTGGCTCGGAGAGAGCCCAGCGCATGATCATGCGATGCCTGTCCTGCAACTTTAGGAGACTGCAAACAAGTCCACAAAGTCAGTAAACCACCACAGCTCTTGCAGGACTGCAGGCCCTGCATATTCCAAAAGGAGGGGGGAAAATCCATCTTTTGTTTCCAGGAATGATTTCTTCCTCTTCACATGGACTAGTTGCAATCCTGAAATAAACCAAGAAGCTGGGCCGAATCACGCTGACAAAAATGATTTCCCCCGCCCAAAACCCTTACACCTGTCAAGTGCCATTGCACATCTTAGCATTTCTGCTTGGCCTATTAATGGGGATACTTAAACTGCAAACCTATTGGATGGATCTGCTCAAGCCGATCAATTGTCCAGCATGTTATGTTTACTCCGCACCTTTGACCTTAGAGCCCAATAGATCAAGGCTTTGCATGAGATGCCCCTGGTGCAAAGACCTGTGGCTTTGCTCTGCTCCCTCTGCCTGTACTCCACACTGCCACAGCTAATGTGCCCACGGAACACAGCACAGTCCGGATCCTAGCACCACTGGAAGGATGGGGCAACGGAGAACAACATGGGCAAGAGTTTGTTAGAGAAGACCCGGGGATAGTTCCTGGGGAGAAACAGAGAACAGCTAAATTCTGACTTGGCTGTTAACCGCACTTCCCTTAACTGGGAGGATGGATCTATCTATCTATCTATCTATCTATCTATCTATCTATCTATCTATCTATCTATCTATCTATCTATCTATCATCTATCATCTATCTATCATCTATCTATCATCTATCTATCTATCTATCTATCTTCTATCTATCTTCTATCTACTATCTATCATCTATCATCTATCAATCATCAATCATCAATCATCAATCATCAATCATCAATCATCAATCATCAATCATCTATCATCTATCTATCTATCATCTATCTATCTATCTATCTATCTATCTATCTATCTATCTATCTATCATCTATCTATCTATCATCTATCTATCTATCTATCTATCTATCTATCTATCTATCTATCTATCTATCAAATTTATACAGCTGCCCATCTCACTGCCGTGACTCTGGGCAGCTTACAAAGTTAAAAAAAAAACAACCACAAAAAAATCATTAAAACCATAGAAACCTAACCGGGGGGTGGGGGGGAGAGTACCATTCATTTCCCTAAAAGCACCACCACTTAGCAGGCTCTCCACCAACGCCACCGAATCCCCAGGCCAGGTGGCAAAGCTGTGTTTTCAGGCTCTTCCGGAAGGCCAACAAGGTTGGGGTGGGGGCCAATCTCACCTACACCTGCTGCTGAGGTGCAAGAAACGCTAATCTCGGCAAGGCTGCAAGCAGACAACCCCATGCTGATCCCAAATCTGCTTCTGGGGATGGAAGCTGCGTTTGCACGGGGTCTGGGCAGGAAGGAGACCAGTATTCCCCTAGCTTCAGTTCCACTCCGTCAAGGAGAAGCCATTTCCCCAACTGTGGGTGAAGGAGATGCATACTAACCCCGTTAGAACGTTAATTTTGGTTAAGGCCTGTTCTCACAAAGCACAAGGAGAGCATAAACATCCCAAAGGGCTTTCATTGCTCAGTCTACAGCACACTGTAGCTGTCCACTGTTTCTGGTGTTACCATTCTAATGACAAGCCTTTCCTTTTGTCCTGATACAGGCAGGCCACCGGGAGCTCATTACGCAGCGCTACGGGGCTCACAATGGCTTCCCTGTCATTTACGCTCTATTCAAAGGATGGGCTTTAACCAGCCAGTGCCAGTGAAAAACTGGGCAGCCGCACAAATGATTCCAGGCGTTCTGGATTGATGGGACTTCCAGAGATGCCCGGTGGAGCTGCATACAGCTTGGCAGATGTGCCCCAGGGGCCCTCCAAAGGTCAGAGGGAGGCTCGGTTGCACCCCCCCCAATTCCTCAGTGCTAAAAGTTTAAAAAGAACCGGAAGCTGGATTTTAAGGTGCAACACTCAGCACCCAATTTGGTTGTTGGGCGATGAAATTAATACAGCTGTGTTGCTTCTCCTGACAAACTGGATTCATGCTGGAAAGGTGCTGGACTAGGACGGGGAGACCCAGCTTCGGATCCACTGTTGGCCAAGGAGGCTCAGCAGGTGATTTGTAAGCAGACTCAAGTGGGTTGCTGTGAAGGTGTGGGGGGGAGAACGGGGAGAAGGGGTAATAATAATAATTTATTAAACTTGTATGCTGCCCGACTCTCAGTGGCTCAGTATGATGGATGCTGTCTTGAGTTCTTGGAGGAGAGGCAACATGTAAATCTAATGTATGAAGTCAACAAATAAGCTAGGACATCTGGGAGCTGTCCCTTCTGCTGAATTCTCCAGTTCCCTGAATGCTGAAGAACCTGCCCCAGGGCAATTTACTAAACAGCAAGGCAGCCCCATATGGGCCACCAAGAACAACTAATCCTTAACAGTTGCAGGGAGGTGGCAGTGGGGAGAACCAATCTATTTCTACGCTGAGCAACCTGAACAGACGGGCTGCAAGTGAAGTAAGTCCCAGTGTCTTTTATTACTTTGGATTTAGAAGGCCACCTGACTTCCAAATGATGCTTGGTGGCTCACATAATTGAGAGAGGGAAACAATAACATAGGCCCCTGGATGAAACATACTTTACACGACAAAAAGTCTCCTAAGAGCTCCACAACCAACTTAACCCCAAGCCTGGGAACACAACCCCCTTGGGAAAGGAATGGAATGTTTATTGCCTACCCTGATGTTGGGATAAAGCTGGATAAAAACAAGGATTTGAAGATTGACAAGAAGCCATCAGCACCTGAAGGAACTGCCTGTTTGCCAGTAATCTTAGCCATGGCCACGTTGTGCAACAGGCAATAAGGAACACCCTGATATCAGGATTCAGCTGGGGCTTAGATGGATTTGAAGCCAACCATCAGGACCAAAACTGACACGGAAAGCAATGGGGTGGCACCTCTAGTGCCACAGTCTGCAGCTGCAAGACACACAGAGAAAAGAGTCAAGCTGAAAGCAACAGAACTGTCCCTGCGATGCAGAACCCTTCCACAGCATTGTCCTAAACCAACCTTCTCCACTCTGAAGCCTTTCAGACACACTAGTCTTGAACTTTACTGAGCAATGGAGTTGGTCAGTTGATGTAGGTTTCCACATTTCCCTAAGCAAATATTTTCAATCCTGGCTTGTTGAATTAGCTGTAATGAACAGGTTCTTCTGTAATGCTGAGCCACAATGGTTAGGCTCATGCATGGTGCGAAGTCACAAATCAACTAATGAGAGCTTTCCTTATGAGGCCAGTCTAGAAGCTGAGTGCCTTGTTGACTAAATCCCAAGGAACCACGCAGGGATGGCCTCGTAGTAGCTGCCCAGAGATTACCATGGTTCCAGGAGAGGCCTTGAGATGGTTGAAAGTCGGTGAGAAGTAAATGCTCAGCAAAAGATAAAGGTGCTAGGTAAGGTTGAGAATTCCATTTAGAGGACACCATATCTCTAATCTTTTCTTCTAAGATGGAGCTCTTAATTTGCTTCTCTTCAACTACAGAATCTCATCCTGGAACAAATGCCAAGGGAGGAAATTGCTGTTTTAACTTCTCCAAAACTTGATGGTGCATAATTATAGCTTGAGTCACAGGAGCAAGTTGGAGGGCCGGTAGAACTTTGGCAAACAACTCCAGATCTGATGCCTCACTGCCCATGGGCTCTCTGAGACACTGGCCAGCACTCAGCACTTCTCAAAGCCAAGACAACATTTTGGCACATTTGTTTGATGAAACATACTCCTTCATCGATTCAAGGGTAACAGCAGCTTTTGGGAGGGTTAGAAAAATTCTAGGTTGCCACAAGACTTCCCTTTCCAGAAAAAATGCACAAGGTACCTACCAGTGCAGACTTAACCAAGGCAAGAGGAAGGGAAAAGGGAAACAAAACATGGAGTAGAAGAAATAAAGACAGAAGAATGAAGAGAGCAGCCCATCTGCTCTCTGCAGAAGATCCAACCAGTGTTTCTTCTAAAGGGGTCAAGAAATCACTGAGCAGAAGGACAGAAGCCACAGCCTTTGAAAATGGCTCATGAGGGCTGAATGTTAAGTTTCCCACTAAAACTCAGCATCTTCCCTAGCTCAGAAACCATTTATTTTTAAACTACTGGGCAATAATAAAACGACAATATTCAGCCTCATTCACACTGTCTAGAGCAGAGTTTCTCAACCTTGGCCACTTGAAGATGTGTGGACTTCAACTCCCAGAATTCCCCAGCCAGCATTATACCCCGAACTGGGGTGATATATTGCACAACTACACCAAAGCTGAGATGGTATGCAATATGACCCTCTGAAGGGGTTCCTGGCTGGCTTCCATCTCCCTCAAAGTGATTCATGGTATCTTAAGAAGCTCTACCTGCTGATATTTCCTACACAATATTCATTTTCCTAGGTTCTCCCTACTCATTGTCCAGCTGGCTCCACTTACAGAAACAATTCACTGCCTGATAGAGTGTTTTGCAAGAGCTATCAAAATTCACAGAGAGCCTGCAAAAAATTTGAATCGGACATACAAAAAGACTTGCAAGTTTTCTCCCCACCCCCCACCCCCCATTACCCACAGGAAAAAGTGGTGAGTTACAAATAATCAAGCTTGCAAGTCTAAAATATTGCTTTGCCCTCAAATAACCTACTGAAAGAAACATCTCTGAAGCTCAGATTGTGCCAAATCTGAAGCCATGCCCTAGACAATAGACATGTTATTTCCAGAGAGGGCAGCTGCTGATTTCAGTTTTCTTGAGACAATTTGGGAGGGGGGGGGAGAATGCAGAAGTGCTTTTTTTTTTTTTTTTTTTACAAGTGCTGTAAGACTGGTCCAAACTGGCTTTCAGTGACAGGACTGAAAGCAACTAAGGCAAAGAAGGGGGAAAACACCTCTCTTTTTGCCCAGAAAGAATGCACAAAGTATTCCCAAAGTTCTTGATAGAGATTTAGCCTGGAAACAGAAACTTCCCAGCTGTTTAGGACTCCAATTCTCATCATTCCCAACCAATGGAGCCATTAGTAAGGAATGTGCCCACTGTCATCCAAAACATGCAGTGGGCACCATGTTGCCTATTCCAATCTCTTTCCATTCAGACAAAAACATCCACTGCTCTGATGCAGTGACTTAGTTTGCCCTTGTCCGGCATCCACAGTTTCAGAACTGTCATCCACCTGGTGAGGAGCCATACCTCGCCAGGTGCATCCTAGCATCTCCCTTTAAAACGTTCCCAGGAAAAAGATCTTGGAGAGCCCCCAAGGGTCAGAATGGGTCTAATTTAGGGCAAGAACGCGCCTCCGGCGCCTCCGTTCACATCTGCTTCAAGCTGAACTGATGATCAAAATTCAACACCTAAATGGTGGCACTTTTCACAACTGTCTGCAATTCGCTAGATGAGACCCAGAGTCATCTAGTGTAACTATACACTGGCGTTAAGTGTTATTTTGGTGCCAGGGGAAGGCCTTTCTATTTTTCCTTTTAATCGTATTTTAATTCATGTTGTTTGAGATTCCGAATGATTGCCCTGCTGCTGCCTGGTTTGTGTGGTGTTTTCATTTTGCATTTCCTTTGATTTTATTGCATGTTTTTATTCAAACTGTATATTTTAAGGAGTTTTATTTTAAGCCACCTGGAGGGTTTTGGCAATTGGGTGGTTTAAAATGTTTTAATAAATACGGCTAATTTGTATTTGCAGTTCAAAACAGCAAAGCATTTGCACAGCTCTGGCAAATTTTACCCAATCCTGTCAGCCTTCTGATCTAAAATGCTAGCTTTTGTATGCCTGACATGCACTGTAGCTAAGTGCTTATGCAAACTGCCCTCTCAGCCACCAGACTGAATCCCAAGAAAAAGACTTTCCATAAGGTGCCCAGGAGACCACAATGGCAATACACACACACACACACAATGGCAAGATGACAAATCTGGCCATGCTGACCTGATTACGGGCTCCTACTTAATCTGATGAGAAGAGTAAAAACCAGTATGCCCAGTTCATATATCCTAAGATTAATCCAAATGAGAATCAAAATTCAGCTTGAAGCCAGATCCGGAAATACTCCAGATACCTTGTGGCCCAGAAATGCAACACCAGTTCCTAGGACTGTGAAATGTTTACTCAGGCCTGTGCAGCACTGGCAGTTTCAGATGGGAAGTATTGCTTTAGGTCTAATTAAAAACCATTCATACTACCATATCTAAGTGAAAAACAGGATATCTGGATAATTAAGACAAGGTTTCCAGCAAGTTTCCTGCAGGCTACTCTTTTTGCTGTTCCAATTTAAGTACTGTACCGTCATATTCCCAATCCTGGAAAATTTCTCTCTCTCTAGCTTCCAACTTGGCAACTTTAAGATGTGGGACTTCAACTCCCAGAATTCTCCAGCCAGCATATTAAGATGTGTGGACTTCCACGTGCTGGCTGGGGAATTCTGGGAGTTGAAGTCCCACATCTTAAAGTTGCCAAGATTGGGAAACGCTGATCTAGAAAGTGGCAGATTCAGGTTTACCTCCTCCTCTGCAAGTAGCACTGTACTGATGAAGGATTGGCACACACGTTGCCTGCACAAGTGGCTTTTTATGGAAACACCAGGGTGGCTGAACTCTCTGAGATCTGAGCAAAGTACATTTTGTTCAAGACAGGAAAGGTTGATAGCCAGACTGAAACTGTATCTTAACTCCCCCCCCCGCCCCACAGCAATACTCGTTCCCCAAAGCAGCAAAGAAATATAGCTGAAGTAACTGTAACACTCTGGTGATAAGTGGGCTACTGGAACAAACCATACATGGGTGAGACAAGAGAACCTGGAACCGGTGGAATGCTACTGCAACAGTAGACAATCCCTATTGCCGCCATAACTCAAACCAATGAACCGGTATACACTACAGCCGCTGTAATCCTGGAGATTTGGCTACACAATCAACACATCATGGTCGCAGACAAGGACCAGAAGACAGCGGTGGTGATAGACGTAGCGGTGCCAAGTGACAGCAACATCAGGGAGGAGGCGGCTGGGAAGCTGGAGAAGTACCAGGGCCCGAAAGAGGAACGGGACAGGATGTGGAAAGGGAAGGCCAAAGTGGTCCCAGTGGTGGTAGGGGCACTTGGGGCTGTGACCCCCAAGCCGGGAGAGGGGCTCCAGCAGACCCCAGGAGCATCATCGGAGCTCTCTGTCCAGAAGATGCAGTGCTAGGAACAGCTGCGATCCTGCGCAGAACCCTCAAACTCCCAGGTCTCTGGCGGGGGACCCGAGGCTGAGGAAGACACACACCACCCATGGGGGTGAGAAGGGAATATTTTATAAAGATAATTTTATTGAAAATTTTAAGAAAGAAGATTAAAAACTACCAGAAAATAATACAGAGAAAGAGAAGATCAAACAAAGAGCTATTTCCTGTTACGGCCAGACATATATAGAACTGAAATGCTGAAAGAGAGAAACACAAAACTTATTTCCTTAGTTTGCATGTTTTTATATCAACACACAGAACAAACAAAAAATCCACACAAACAACAAAAAAAGAGAATAAAAGGATTTGCCTAGTTAACCTGAGGCAATTATTTTTCTGCCAGAAATTAGGCATGACAGACATATTTGGCCTGAGTAACCAACTTGCCTTGCTGGTAGCTGGCGGGGGCTTCCTGTTCCACTGAGGCAAAAGAAGGGAAGAATCCAAGCCTCTCTTGGCTTTCCAAAAACTGAAAGCACAGCTGCATTTGGGGGGGGGGGCGGGAGGAAAGGGCAGCAAGGCAGTGGCTTAATGCTCTCCACTACAGGTCATATATCTAATTAAAACTGTCCTATCATGCTGCTCTCCCACCAAGGGAGAAAAGGGAAGCTTGGGGATATTTAATTGAAAAACACTGCCTTAAATGCTGTTATAAACTTGGCAACTTTAAGATGTGTGGACTTCAACTCCCAGAATTCCCCAGCCAGCCATGCTGGCTGGGGAATTCTGGGAGTTGAAGTCCACACATCTTAAAGTTGCCCAGGTTGAGAAACACTAATTTAAGGGAAAGTTTAAGGAATCCCACTTTCCTTGGGGCCAAAAGCTGCAGCACCGTGCCTTAACATTTCAATCTTAAAAAGTAAAAGACACAAGACTGTTGAGAGAGGCCCTTGCCTTGCCTGACAGGCCACGTGCCAATCCTGCAGCCAGGATATGGGCATATGCATGCACTGGGGAGCGGCAGGGGGAGAAGGGGGTCAAGCAGGAAAAGGAGCTGAAATGTACATCCTAATTTGCTCCTCTCATTCATATCCCCATGGATGCATGCCAGGCATCACCCTTTCAAGAGCAACACACACTCTTTCCCAGTGCTGCCAGCAGGTTTTTGCCAGGGCTTAGTTCTCATGTAAACCAAGTCAGGACAGTTTGGTTTTGAGTTAACACTAGACAACCTGTGATTAATTAGGTCATCATTTCAGAGATATTTCCTTACCAGATTCCTCAGTGCCTTCAACAACAGCAGAGCTTCTAATGTACTGGGAAAGTTCTTAAAAATTCAGGGAGACATTCAGAGATGTATCTGCCTTGAAAGTAGCCAAGGTTGAACTGTATAGCCCAGTCAAACATCAGGGGTTGACCACAGGAAATGTTTTATGACTTTTTGTATTATGTTATAAAGTATTTTATGATGATTTTTATGTCATAAAATATTTCATAAAATTTGCCAAATTTCTATTCCATGGGAGTCATGGGTTCCAGGTTTTGGATGCATTCCATAAGTTAGCCCATTTGGGGTACCTTGGTTCAAAAATTGCTGCCCTACGATGCACTGTTTTGCCCAGTTAAAGGTTACAAAGTATCAAACAGACATGCATATAGATGATGTGCCCACTCAATTGTTACGGTTTGGGATAAGACCTCTGGGTCTTTTCAACAAACATGTTTAAGAAAAACTTGAATTAACCCAATATGTGAACCCAGCCACCAGCTTCATTTCTGTGGGGCAAGGATTTTGCTACCAGCCATAGGAATGAGAGTTCAGAACATCCCAGCCGTAGCTCTTTGTGCCAACTGTTGTGGCTGAATGCTGCACAGTCTCCATAGAGCTAGTTCAACGTGGATGGTGTAACCACTGCGGTATAAACACAGCTTGTTTTTATCATGTTACTCCCTGGTCAAACAGGTCTTACAGGCTTTGGAAGCACAGGGGGTGGGGGTGAGAGAGGAAAATTTGCCCAACTCATTTTACCAATGACAAGAAGAGAGGGTCAGCCCACCACAATTTCCACCCTTTAAAAATTCCTTCCAGTGGGGTTTCTCCCTCATCTTAAAGTCTAATAACTGAAAGCTTTGCTCATCCGGGGTGGAGAATTTTTCTAAGGTTTTCAATCTTGCCAACCCGAGATGCAATTCACCATCGCAGCCACTGCTGAAACCACCATTGACTTAAAAGCAGGCTAGCTCGGGAAGACTAAGGAACAACCTCGGTGAACACAGTCATGCCTGAAACAGCCATGAACAACCGGTAGAGAATGGAAAGAATTAGCTGCATTATGCCAGGACAACTGACTGCATAAACAAACCCATAAGTATGCCTGATGCCGAGAAGAGAAAAACATACCACTTTTCTACCTAAGGAAGAATCCATTTTTCCATCAGACTCTTTTGAGAAGAACCAAGCAGGATCTGCCCTGACTGCTGCTCCCTAAAACCAAGAACCAGAGGTAACATTCATTAATGCAGCTGAAGATTTCTTTTTCATAGCTAGCTAACAGCTGTTGACCAATGAATCTGCAGAGGACCGGTCCCATTCCCTTTCTGGAGGAGTCCCTTTGGAAAACTAAGTTCTCAGGCTGGGCAAGGATGTTCTCCATGCCACCTGCTGAACCAATGCAATGAGGCAGGAAGTTGGCAGACCATGAGACAAAGCCACACATCCATTTCAAAGTTACTGAACTTCCAAGGTCAACCTGAATACTGGGACCAGGCCACCTCCTTTCCTTCCTCTTTGGTAGAGATTTTGACAAGACAGGAATGTTTTCCAATACACTCCAAGTCATTAAAGGGGGAGGCCAAGTCTCAACATATCCATATCCAAGTCAAATGTTCCTTCCAGATGAGCTTGACTCCTTAGGATCTCACCGACACATCCACAAAGCTTCGTTGTCAACAGAATGGAAATAATTTGCTACTGCTGTCTTCTGATTTGTTTTAGTTTCTAGTCTAGTCTACAGTTTTGAGATTTCCCATCCAATATTAAGGTGATCCATACTGGCTGGGGAATTCTGGGAGTTGAAGCCCACACATCTAAAAGTTGACAAGTCTGAAAAACACTGCCTTAGACAAAACTGTTGAGACACATGGAGCTGCTGCAGATCCAAGGGCCAGTGCTGACCTCCTGATTGCTGAAAGCAAGCCCAGCGCAATTGCCAAGGTCATGAAACACAGCACCGATAACAATTCCCCGCTGCCCTTTTGTGCCACCCTTGTCCCCACTCAATGAAACCAGCAGGAAATACATATAAACCAAGGGGCAAGAGGACGAATGCTGCAGATATTTCTCCCGTCCTACTAGTCTTTATTTTTAAGATCCTCTTGAGTAAAAACCACTTTCCGGTAGCATAAAAGCAGAACATCAGCTTCCAGTCTAGCTATACATTCGTTTCCACAAGAATTTATCTCTACAGATGTTCTTAGAATTTTTTTAAGTGGCTACAGTCTGGAGCTTTATTTAGGAAGAGGCTCACGATCCAAACAAGTAAAAGAAGGGGAAGGTACTGTCTGGGGTGAGTGAGTTTAATAACAAGTGGCAGAGACGATCACATCTTCTACTAAATGGGTGCTTTGTAGCTGGCCACATCCATTAAGACCCTCAATTTTATGAATGGCAACCCCCCCTTTCTCAAGCAACAGTTTCAGCAGCAGATTTATACAAAGTTCTCAGAATTCCACTCATGCCCACACACCACCGAGGTCGCCTACCCCAACTTAGGTTCGGCCTCAAAAGCTCAGTTTCTGATTGAAAGAGATGGAAATCCACCAAAAGGCTTTGCTCTCCAGCCCAGCTTAGGGAGACACTCTGCATTTGTCTTTCTGGTCTTCACAGCCCTGCTAGAAGGGTGGGAGACAGAGCAAAAGTTCAAAGCAGGCCAGAATGGGAACATCTGCAGCAATGCCCACAGGCAAGAGCTCCAGAAACATGCTGTTTTTAAAAACAAAAGCCAAGAGCTTTCCTGTCTTGGTCAGTTCCACACCAAGAGCAAAAGAAGTATTGGGGGAGAAGTAATATTACTGCATTTTTTTATAGGAGTACGGTTTTAATTTCTGGACTGGAAAGCTCTGCTTCTCCCTTCTCTGCCCAGCCCTCTTCCTTACCCTTGATACCAGCGCTAACCGTATTCCAATACTTGGGCGTCCTCTATTAAACCACATTTTTATGAGAGTCAGCCACACACTTCTGCCTAGCCTAGAGATGGACCACTCTTTTGGAAATCAGGCAGCTTTAAAAATATTCCCACTGCAGTTTGAAAATGCTGGGCTTCTTGCAGTTGGTTAAAAAACCAAACAAAACACCTGCCAGTTCTAGCTCTGCTCCATATCAAGCTTTTCCCCAAAGCCTCACTTGTCAGCATCAAGGGTCCCTGGGTGCTGCTTTTTCTCACAAGTGCTTCTCCCACTTGATATGGACTCAGGAGCTTTGGCATATGGCAATTTATGAACTATATCTGCACTTAATCATGCATGGTTAACTTAACCATGCTTTACTCATTTAACCTGGTTTTCTGGGTTTACCTGAGACAGAGAACTGTAAACCAGCTACCTGGGCTGAGTTTGCACAACACCCTAGAGCAGAGTTTCTCAACCTCAGGAACTTTTAAGAGCACAGCTGGCTGGAGAATTCTGGGAGTTGAAGTCCACACATCTTAAAAGTTCCTGAGATTGGGAAACACTGCTCTAGATCTTATAATGGATACATGCACATACCTCCAATTACATGGTCTTAGGGACAGACTGTCATGGAGAAAAATCTTTCTGTGGTCACTAAGAATTGACACCGACTTGATGGCATATAATCAATCGATCAATAATCAATGGAGATGGTAGGAGCGTGACCTGCAACCTTTGTTACAAGGTACATTTTGAGGAAAGGGAAGGAGGAGAAGAGATGATAGTGGACTTGGACCACGACTGGGAAGATGATATAAAAATACAGGTAGTCCTCGACTTATTACCACAATTAGGATCATAATTTGTTGTGGTTGTAAATCGAGTCACCATGTGACCAGACCTGATTTTATGACCATTTTTACAACGGCCATTAAGCAAATCACCATGGTCATTAAGGGAATCACAGGTTAAGAGAATCCAGCTTCCCCAATGGGTTTTTTTGGCTGGAAAACGGCAAAAAGGGTTACAAAAGGCAATCATGTGACTACAGGATGCTGCAACTAGTCATAAATATGAGCTGGTTGCCAAGCACCTGAAATGTGATCATGTGACTGCAGGGGGGTGGTGCGACATTTTGCGATGCTCGGAAGTGCTTTACAGGCCCATTCCAAGGCTGTCGTAACTTTGGACTGTCATTAAATGAATGGTCGTAAGTCGAGGACTATCTGTAAGGTCAAGTTTTAGTCCTAGCTAAATTGGCTCCAACTGACATTTATTAACACAACGGGAAGGATGACATATGTGATTTTACTGTGCTTACTAGCTCCAAAAGCAAGTACAGGGTGGATGCCACTAGAAACATCGCTGAAAGGGGTTACAGAGAAGCTGAAGCATCAGTACAATCACAGAAGAGAAGTGTGCAGAAGAACAGAAAGAAGAAGTTACACCTTCCCCTAAACATAAAAACTGCTTTTTTGGGGGGGGGGCGGACACAGCCCAGCCCAGTGTACTAAGCAGCATCATCAACTAAAGAATAGAATGTATTTGAAAAGAATATAAATAAGGGCTTCCTGCTCTGCCTCCAATCTAGCCTGAGGAAAGGGCTGGCTGACACATCAAATGGAACACAGGCTTGTAAATACAGTATTGTAATTGTGTTTACGCATTTTGCAAATTGCAATATTCTGCAGTTCCAGTAAGACAGCCAGCAAGAAAGAAGGCATCCAAATTTGGCAGAAATAAATCGTTAGGCAATTCTGATACAGAACCTAAGTCACGCAGACATATTTCCAACACTATTATTGTTCTAGGCTTCAAGCAAGACTACTGCTCTGAGGACCACCCCTTGGCAACAAACTTCAAGTCTGCCCTGACATTAGGCTTGCCTGTGGGTCAAGTGTCCCGAAATGCACCTGCGGCAGATGCATCTTATATTTGGCACGAGCACAAGGAAGGAACCTAATACTGTATGTGGACTAGCCCAACGCTAGCCCTTCCCAGCCTAGAGACCTCTGGGGGGCTGCAGTGGGGATCATGAATGATGAAGCCCAGCACATCTGGGAAGGCTGTGCTTGGCTTCAGACATCATGCTAAGCCATAATGCCATTGGTCTGGTTCAGCGTTACTGAGACATGTGAACCCAGACTGTGTTTCCATGGCTCAGTGTGTTGTGTGAATTCATGTAGTGGCAGTCTATTCAACAAACCATGGTTAAAAGAAAGCAAGGCTCATACGGTTGTTTCTTTCATACCCAAGAGCAGACCGGTTTCGTTTTGTTTTATATAAATGTTATTAAAAGTTTTACAAAGACATAAAAACTAACACAAACTAATAACCAATCGAGGAGAAACTAATAAAGTTAGTTAATAATCAACTAATAAAGTTAGTTAATAATCAACTATTAAAGTTAGTTAATAATAAACTAATAAAGAATAGAAGAAACAGAGAAAGAAAGGAAAAGGAAAAATAAGAAAATGTACAGAAAGAAAGAATAAATAGAAAGAAGCTTCCAATTTCCTTGGCAGCAAATATAAGTACAATTACAAAATTATCTCTTACCCTATGACTACAGAAAAAAAGCTCACTTTTATCTATTATCCATTTTTTTCTAATCACCAAAACCACAAATCGTAAGTGCATTTTTTTTTCCATTTCATGCAAAAAGTTTCTTTGGCTTTTTTACAGTGCTTCAGATTACCAGAGGAGTCCAGACTTCCATTACCTGCAAAGTGGTCTCTCTGGAGTTAAAATGCTCAGTTTCCCCTCTTCGAATCCTAGAACTGAGGGGCCTTTCTTCTCAAGAAATCCCAGACGGCCTTTCCACTGTGCTGTCAGATCTCGCCTTGTATCCAGTGCATGGGTGCAGCCTTCCATAGGGAACAAATTGGACCAAGCTGCTTTTCTGACAGTGACAGACCACTGCTGGCAATCACAGGCATACCTAGCAGCTCCTGAAGCTGAATGGTGCCAGACAGACTAAAAAAAAAAGTGTCTTATCCAAAAAGCTCATGGAAATGATTCCTTTGATTCTGCAATAACTACAAAGGGCAAGCCTTTTAATACATTTTATGAGGAAGATGGCACATTCTTTCCAATGTTATTTCCATTCCCAAGGAGGGATCCAGGAGGATTTCTCTGAGATCCTTCTTTCCCTCTCTGTTACACTTAAAATCATCCAATGGCCCCATATCCAAGGACAGCCTCCAGTTCCCTACTGCAGGCCTGAAGAGCAGAGAGGAAGTGTGTACTTGGTTCACACCCAGACACAATGAAACAGGCAACCTAAAAACCCCACTCTCTTGTCACCAACTCCACAAATTACCAGCAGAACAGTAACACCCAAATTGTAAGGTCAAGCAAAAGGGACTGAAAATGGGGCAAAAATGCTCCTTTGAACTGAAAAGCCATTTTGCTGAAAGACTATGATTCGGCTCACAAATCACAGCAAGCCACCATTTGTTAACCATGGTGTGTTGAATAAACCACAATTGTATTGGTTTGCATACAGATCCATTTATAAAACACGAAGCCTGCCTTCCCATAATGCAGTGTTTCTCAACCTCAACATAGCTAGCTGGGGAATTCTGGGAGTTGAAGTCCACACATCTTAAAGTGGCTGAGGTTGAGAAATACTGCTGTAATGCTAAACCTCACAGCCATGGTTTCACAAAGTATGTCAAATCATATACCTGTCCTTCAGAGCAACAATAAATGAGACTTTTCATTTCCATTTTTTTTTCATGAAATAGGGAAGGAATGTCAGAACTGATAGCTTTCACGCTCACACCGCTCTTCTATGGAAACCTCAAATTATGGCTTCTGATCACAGATGTCACTTATCTTACTTCCTTATAGAAGATACACTTTTTTCCTCCTACCCATCTCCCTGCCCCCCCAAACCCTTCCATGCAAATACAGCAACCCACCCAGAGATGCCTATTTCTGCTCTGGGTAGATCATTAGCCCAAAACATTAGCTAACCAATCGAGAAGAATGCCAAGGCGCTGCACTGCTTAATTCTCTCTTTGCGACTCCGTGTAATCAATACCTGGCTGGTGTAATCTCTGGCACAGCCAGATTTAAAGATTTTCAGAAAGGTCAGCAGGATTGCATTTCTCACCAAGTCATGCTCCCCCCCAGCATGTATTTTAAAAAAGGAAACCAGTTGGGTGGGGGAAGGCCTGAATACAGCCGAAAAGCTTCAGGATTCAAAAGCACTGATCTGATATAGGCCAGGAAGGCCACCGCCATTGTAGGTGTCAGACGTCTGATGGCCTGCCCTGGCAAGGACCGCGGGGGGGGGGGGGGAAACAGAGGTCAGAAGGACAGCTGAGAATGCACTGAGGTCCCGGGTTCAAGTCACTCATGAACTTATTAAAAGGCCTCACGCCATTATTCTCTCACTCATAGTTTCACTTCTATCAAATAACAAAAAGAATTTACAGATAGGCTCAAAGCGGAAGAATCCCGAGAGTTACAGGGATAAACACAAGGCGGCCGAGTGGAAACTTCATCCAAGTCTTCAGCCAGGTTCTACTGACTTCCTGCTCCTCTTCCAAGGACAGAACATGCTGCACCTAGACGGGCACCCACCTTGAAAGGCTACAATGAACTCTTCAAAATTCTTTCAGCCTTTATCTGTACAGGTAGTCCTCGCTTAATGACCATTCGTTTGGCAATGGTTCAGGCTTATGATGGCACTAAAACCCAACTTGTAACTGGTCCTCACACTTACGACTGTTGCAGCATCCCCACGGTCAGGTGATCACAATTCAGGTACTTGGCAACCGGTTCGCATTTACGACTGTCACAGCGTCCTGTGGTCACTTATCACCATTTTCGACCTTCCCAGCTGGCTTCCAGCAAGCAAAATCAATGGGGAACTGCGTGATGCACTAAATGACCATGTGGTTCGCTTAATGGACATGTGGATCACTTAACCACCACCACAAAAGAGATCATAAATGAGGTCGGATTCAGTCAACAACCGCATTGCTTAGAGACTGAAATTCCAGTCCCAATTGTGGTTATTAAACGAGGACTACCTGTACAGCTGCATTCTATCACCGTGGCCAAACACAAATGAGTACATACTGTACATTAAGGTGCTACAAAGGTGCAGAGGTGCACGCAGACACTTTTGTTCCTTTGAAATCTAGGTTGGTTCAGCATGCTGGAGACTATGGGAAACTTGTGTAGGCTTGGGCAAGACATTGCAAATACCTCTCCTTTTCGCTCAGCCTCAGTTTACCACCTGAAATATGGGAACACTGACCTATTTTAGAGAGTCACTGCAAATGAAACCTAGATGGAAAAACAATCCAGCACATTAATGCACAATCCAGCTCTGTAATTAATGGTGATTAATAGCCTCACACAAGTTCTCCTCCCCTTCCATCCCAGCTCTGAAAATACTTTGCTTTCCTGGTTTGTAAATCAAAATCATAGAAAAAAGACAAGTAATGTGGTAGCACCACTGAAGGGAAACAGGTCTTCACCTAACCAGCTGTGGGGCTGTATGCTTGTCAAACAAAATGTATTTGAGCCACAATTATACAGACTTTTTACAATACATTCCACTTCCCTGAATATTCAAGGGAATTCAGTATTCCTTTATCACACACTTTTTAAAAACACATAAGAAATTAAACATCAAACTAATTAGCAGTCGCTTTCTCCCATGGGAAACTGAAATGGGGATCTAGATTGGCTGAAGCCACTTTGCTGTAGTTGTTTCTCTCATTTTCTATAGAGCACTTTTTCCTGGAACTTTTCTATACAGCACATTCCTGAAACTTTTGCATGATTCTGAACAGTCTTTTGAATTTGCTCAAAACCTCTCTTCAAAGAAGCCACATACAGGAAGTTCTTCCTGTTAGCTCAGGACAGGCTATTCTACAGCTTAAAAATCTGAACACTCATAAATTGCCCACTAGTGTCCTTTATGAATGGTTTTGAAACCACTTAAAGCTTTATGAAAGAGGAGAAGAATATGACTCGAATCACACTTCATGGTAAACTATGATTTAACTATTGTTTATGGAATCAGCTCATTTTGTATGATGCGCTAAGCCATAAATAATAGTTTACAGGCTACCATGATTGGGATTAAATCACATGCTAAACAATATTGTTTCATTCTGGCTTACCAATGTGTGTGAATACAACCTTCAGGGTATACCTCACTGATTTTAAACAAATTTGAAAATGAGGGAATTTGGAGAAACTTGGAACTGTCCAGTCTTAAGACCCCGATGCTCTTTTAAAATGGGAGCAGAGAGGAGAAATGATGATTGAAGCTGCACAAGCACGGGGTCCCATTAAACCTCTGTAACTAATTTGGTTTAAATATTAAGCAGAAGATAAATTACCTTTTCTGGCCCAAAATCAGTTCAAGGAGCATATCTGATCGCCTCCCTCACATAAACAGTATCTGTACACAAAGGATCAGAAAGGCTACTAGGAAAGCTGACTTCTCTGACCTGGTTCCAACTCTCTACTAGCCATGGTATATAGCTTATTTGCCACTTCAGTTGTGACCAACTCAACAGTGCACATCCCATGTCAGAAAAATAAAAATTAAAAATTAAAAGAGCACATAACAAAACACATAACGTCATCTTAATTCAAGGAACACACTCTCAATAACCTTCTCAACAACTCATTGCAGAGGTGATTCATATCTACTTTCAGTCCCCAAAGTCTTCCCAACCTGGCTGGAACTCCCCTAACCTAGGGGAATGCTGTCCCAAAGGAAAAGAATCACCTTTGTGGCCCCTGAAGGTGACACTTCTTCAGAGCAGGAACCCAAAGAGAACAAACCCTTCCAAATCTCACTGGGTGGCCAGATACTGCTAGGAGCAGACAATTCTGAAGACCCCCAAGTTCTGAACCATGAAGGGTTTTAAAGGTGACAACCACCCCCTTGAATGGCACTTGGGAGTTTATTTAATTACGATTCACAGTGGCTGGAATCAAACTTAATGCTAAGCTGTTCACCATAGTTCACAATCCACAATGACTGCATTTGTACGACACGCCAAGCCCAATAGGAAACAAAGCACATTACAAGTTTAGGATGTATGTATGCAGAGATCTTCGTTTTGCATTGGAGGACATTCAAACATGCCAACAGGCTGAAATAAGCCATTTTCACACATGCAAAAGGGCTTCTGAAACTACATCTTCATTTGTTCCTTTGAGAAAAGGATCATACAGGCTCCTCTTCAGAGAATGTCAATGCCAAATATCTTGATGAAATGAACAAGAGTGCATGAAATCACTTTTCTAGATTCACAGTCTTAAGACCCACTCAAGCTCTGGAAGGATAGCCAAAAAACCAAGATTAAAACCTCTAAAACAACCAGATTAGAACATCACTTCTCTATCATAACTCTGTTGCTATCTAGGAAACATATTTTAAATTGGAGTTACAATACAACAAAAGCTGGTCATTTGTAGCTCCATTTCATTCTGGTCATTAAATTTAAAATAATGGATGCAATCCACTGAAGTTTTCCTGTGGAAACCCCACTGGAATCATTATGGCTGACCTTCATTTTATCTTGGCTCAATAAATCAGGTCAGAATAAGCCTTATGCACTCACATGCAGCCACTCTGCACTGAGTGAAAAGTATAAACAGCCTTTCTCAACTTTTTGACTCTGGAGGAGCCCTTGAAATATTCTTCAGGACTTGGGGAACCCCTGCATGTTCAGGCTCAAATATAGGCCAGAAATTACAAAATTATTATGTTTGCTTCATGTGTAGGCCTGTATATATGCATTCACAGTGTTCTCATACTCAAAATAAAAAATGAAACTGACCTCTTTAATGTGAAGTTGCCCAAATTTGAAATAACTTTTTAAATAAATCATGATCTCCCAGGGAACCCCTAGTGACCTCTCACAGAACCCTAGGGTACCACAGAACCCTGGCTGAGAAACCCTGATAAAGAAAGTTGCTACTCACCCTGGCTCATTACAGCCTTACTGAAAAAAAAATTAATGATTTCCAAATAGCCAGAATATAAACACTTTTAAAACACGGTTTCACATGCTTTTTTTAGGACCTTGAACACAGGTTGACACTATGGCTTACTGCGCAGCGCAGATCCAGTCAATGGGTCATCAACTCTCCTCCAAACTCAGAATAAATAAAAGGAGGCTCTGTTAGCTTTACGGAAAAAAAAAATAGGCAAAAGTTAAGCACAGCAGATAAAATACTAAAATCAAAGAAATCCTGTCTGCATCGATACTTATTACCGACAAATCAGGTTTTCCAACACAGAGATGGTCCCACTTAGGGCATTTTCTGATTTCAAATACTCTGCCTGGCACTCAGGCAGTTGAATAACCTAATCAAGGCAATAAAAAGGCAGGGTTCTTTAGGCATGCATGCCAAGGACTTGTGTCCTCAATGTATACAAGAATCTACTAGAAAGCAAGGGACAATGGCAGAAGGGGAGCTGAGCACACTGTAATACAAGGTATACAATGTTCAAGTAGAATAAACACCTACTACACTATGCACACCCAGCTGCAGGGCCACATTCACAAGTCAGTAAATAGAGGCCTTTCATCTTTCTTGGCAACAGAATAGGCAGGATTCCAAAAAAGGGGGGGGAAATAAAAGGAAAAAAAACCCTAGAGGCTACTTAGTACTAAGTTGGTTCCCCTAAACCCTATTTTAAAATAAACTTTTTAAATTTGTTGTCTGGGGAAACCCATAGGGCAACGTTCCGCAACTCATCACTCTCCAGATGTCTGGATTCACAGTTCCCCAAATCCTCCAGCTATGCTGACTAGCAATCCTGGGCATGGTAGGGCCAGCACATCTGGAGGAGGCCAGGCTAGGGAAGGTGTTGCAGTGCATCCTGTGTATTGTAAACGTGGACCCTTGGGGTCATGCGGATTTTGAAATATGATCTAAAACTGTTTCAGGTATGCACAAAGGTACACAGGGACAAAGAATGCAGGCAATTCACAGGGGGCTGCTGTGGGACTAGCACAGAGTACCCCTTTCAGATATTAGTAAGGCCTCTTCTGTTATTGCTTTGTAAAATTTCATAACCAGAAACCCGCCTGGGACCACAAACCAGCTGAAGGACTTCTAAGTGTTTCAGCCAGGCAAGGCAATAGAGAGCCAAGGTGGTACCTGCAAGATCTGGGCTCTTAATTTACAAATCCAACCATACACAGACTGATAGGTAAAACTTTTAAAAACCTGCTCAAAACCATGTTCAGCCACCCCCAACCTGGTGGCCTCCAGGTACGTAGAAACTGCAGCTCCCAGCCAGCATTTTGGGAAAAGCTGCAATAGTCAGAAATAGATCACATTTTTTGGAAGCATCTCTTATATTCTGAAGGAGTGTTTTTCAACCTCTGCAACTTTAAGACAGGTGGACTTCAATTCCATGAATTCTGGGAGTTGAAGTCCACCTGTCTTAAAGTTGCTGAGGTTGAGAAACACCATTTTAAGAGGTTGGGAACAGACTGGTGCCTTGGGAGTTCCTCCGGAGAATCTGGCTCCCTGCTCCTGGAGGCCACAAGCTGGATCAGACAGTCTCTTCTCTGATCCAGGAAGAGGGACATCTTACACTCTGAAGCCAATCCTCTGCTACTGAACACCCCACCTTTTAAACATAAACCAGCTGCCTCCCCCACATAATTACCAAGCGAGCTAACACAATAAAAACTTCCAGCCGTAAATCTACAACTTCCACCTAGCCAATTAGGAGCAGCTAAACAAACAAGAGGTAGGAAGTGATTGTAGCAGTTATTAGCTAGATCGCCCATGCTGGCTGGGGAATTCTGGGAGTTGAAGTCCACACATCTTAAAGTTGCCAAGGTTGAGAAACATGGAGCTAGACCACGAGGGTGAAAAACTAGTAAGGTCCTGAACCACAGTGGCTGGTTTTGACACCTGGGACCTGGCTTTGGCTCCTCGGTGCTCATTTTTAATTCTCACTAACTTACTTGAGAAGAGGGCTTGCAGGAATAAACCGACACAACCTGAGTACTTGGAAGAGGGTGAAAAAAGAAAGTCTAGCTATCAACACATTCTGGGATCTCCTAGAGAAAGTGAGAAATCAAAGCCTATTTCTAAAATAAGCCACCTTCCAGCCGCACAAGGATTTAAAGTGTATTGAACAATGTGGGAGTTCTGATATATACAACGCATACTTGTCAACTGTCAAGACAAGACTTGGTGCCCAGCGGGGTGCCAGCATCTGAGATTCATGGGTGGACTTCTTCATACAACTTCCCTGCCATCCTCACAGCTCCTGTTCCCCCCTCCTCAAAATATCTCAACCTATTTAAAAGAAACCTGAAAAAAAATCCAAACAGCCCAGAATTAAGCATTTCTATCAAGCGCAGGCAGATCAGTCTGAATTCTCCAGTAACAAAATCTCCACCTCCGAAAAGAAATTAAATCTTCTTGAGGCACAGATAGATTAAAGGATCCCTTGGTACAAATTCAGAGAGCAGCAACAGTTTTCAAGGACAGTAGGCTGGGTTCACACACTATGGTGATAGTTTGTTTTAGCTGGGTTTGCTTAACAAGCCATCATAGCCTAGACTGTCCATGGCACTAAGCTATAACAAGGGGTGTACGAAACATGTTGAAATGGAACTGTTCCAAATTTAAAAAGATCCGTCTTGAGGGCAAAACAGGCCATTGCAAATATTTTGGAAATGCTTCAAGCTCAAAACTGTGTGTTCAGTGCTGATTCAAGTCGGAAACACTCCCTGAATGTTAAAAATAGCCCATTTCACGCTCATGGTGGCTGTTCTGCCCTCAAAATGAGGGGTTTCAGACTTGGAAGGGAGTGCTTCCAAATCAAAATGGCCCCAAATGCTTTGCATAGCACTATAAACCATGATTTATTATTTACTATTATTATTATTTATCAAACTTTATCAGCGCCCATCTCCCCCACACAGAGGGACTCTGGGTGGTTTACAATAAAACAGGATTAAAATTCAGAACAATTACAAATACAATAATACAATAAAAAATAGAGATATATTTATAAAATGCAATGACAAGAAAACCATATTCTGGCTTAGCAGGAAGCGTGAAAGCTACATTACTTGGGGCATCCATAAGTGTAGAATCAATTTCCCCAACCTGATATACCCCAGAGCTCCTGGGACCACAATATCTAATATTCCAGCTAGCACTGGTGGAGAGAAGCCTGGTTAGATATTCCTGATATGATTCTTCAAGAATTTAGCAATGTTTGAAAAGATGAAGAATAAGATATGAGTTCTTATTTAGACGTTGTGGGAGGAGGGCCATGTTAGCCTACGGTGGCAAAAATCAGGAGTCTGGTAGCCCCTTTTCCAACTAATAAATTTTATTAAAAGGCAGAAGCTTTCAGGAGCTGCAGGTTACTTCATCAGATGCCCATGCTTTGCTCATGTAAGCATATGCCCTTTAATAAAGTTTGTGGGATGCAGGATAACATACCAGGACTTCAAAGTTTTAAAAACTTATCATAAATGAACATAATAAAGAATGCCTGTCCACATCTTTACATTATTTCATGGTAAGGCTAGGCTCCAAGTAACCAGTGGGATGTAAGAGAAAAAAGGTAAATGACCACTGGCATAATTAACATTTGTGAGGTAGCCAAGAATAACTCCCTTGTTCATTTTGTCTAACTTGAAGAATTTGAAGCCACCCACGTTCCTAAATGAGACTTACGTCTAACATCCTAAAATTTCATTGTCCCTTGGCAAACTCTCATGGCTGGCTGAGGAATTCTGGGGGTTGAAGTCCACACATCTGAAGTTGTCAAGGTTGAGAAACACTGGTCTAGACCAACCCCACCACTTGGTTTCCAGACTGGCACTAGAGCATTAAAGACCTGCAGCAGGCATGATCCTCCTCTGGAAGCTTCTTCTCCCACTAATTAGCGAGAGCCAAGGGCATGCGACGCTCGGAGAAAGTGCTTTTCCGGCACCCAGGCTTTCAGATTAATGATCAACTTGAGGCCCCAAATTACCACCAGCAGAACAATGGCTCAGCTCTTATGATCTGGCATCCCCATCGTAGGGGGCACCCACCATCAAGGGAGTCTAAGCTGTTTTTTTCTTTCAGACTTCTTTCTCCTCCTAGCCTCCAGGAGCTCAAATCTCACCACACTGATGGCCAAAGGTCACACACTGCCCCCGCTGAGCAGACACCCAAGCTGATTAACCAGCAGCACAACCTGGGCCAGCAAAGCAATTTGGCATCTGCACATCTCAGTGTACAAGGAGCAGAGGCCCTGAAACGAGCCACTTCAGCATCGTAACATAAGCCATGGGAAAAAATCACTGTCACAGCAACAGGACCAGGGGAAGGAAACTTCAAGGCTTCTCTTGTATGAAAGGCCCTTTCAGAAAGCTTTTGGGTAAGCTTGGCTATTACTTTTCACTCGTCTTACACTGCTTTATTCTCTCATCCATAAGATAGAAGCAAGCAAACATGCTGGCTGGGGAATTCTGGGAGTTGAAGTCCACACATCTTAAAGTTGCCACGGTTGAGAAACATGACTCTCACATTTCATAGGCTGAGGGCTCGGGGCAGTGTTGCCCAGTCATGGCACCTCTGGATAGGGATGAAGAGAGGTATTCTCCACACAGAGAAACCTTTCCAAGATATGGGCCATCCAGCGAGTCATACTTATTTGACTCCTTGCCAGGGATAAAGCTGGTCTTAGAGCCCACCTTTCTGTTGCTCCACTGCTCAGAACTGCTCCAGTTAACACATTATTAAATAATACCTCTTAAGAATGAAGAGAGATCTTCCAAGATCTCTCCTAAGACAGGGTGGCATGCTATACAAATCTGTGGCAGATGGTTCTAGTTACCCTATTGGAGAAAGCATCTAATAGAGCTGGAAAAAATGCACAAGACGCCAACTCTAATAATCGGGGTGCTTAAACACTTTCCTGGCAAGAGAAGACCTACGATGCTTTAGCTTGGGAAACAAGGTGACCGAGGGGGACATGATCAAGGATTATAAAATCACAGATGATCTGCAAAAAGTGGACAGAAGGAAATGTTTCTCCTTCAATCCAAACACCAGCTGAATGAAAAGAGATTTAGAACACACAGAAGGTTTAAACACTTCTTCACGCAGCGAAATTAATTCCCATAAGACACAGTTTTGCCCACCAACTTGCATGGCTTTAAAAGTGGGTTGAATAAGTTCATGGAGGACAGGTCTGTTAAGGACTGCCAGTCTTGAAGACTCTACATTACATCTGGGACAAAGGCAATTATGCCTCCAAATACCAGTTGCAAGACAGGGGTACATTTCCTCCTCTTGCTTGTGAGAATCCAGAGGTATCTGGTTGGCCGCTGTGAGAAATGAAATGCTGGATTAAGATGGGCCTTGGCCTGATTCAGCAGGGCTGTTCTTGCATTCTTGGTAATCTGGAGGGCTTCATTCCTGCTCTATGGGTATAGAGAAAAGAAAAGACAGCACAAGAGAAAGGTTGGGATCAGACTTGTAAGCAAGACGATAGTGATAGGGAAATTAGCAAGAGAACCTTCTCCAGTTTTCATATTGAAGGTTAGAAATAAACCCAAAGCCACGCTCCCCCAGAGTCTGTTTAATCAATAAGCCTTAAAGTACAAACAATGCCGTTCTGAGCTGGTATGCTCTACAACACCTTTGCCCAACTTGGCACTCTCCAGATGTGTCAGGACTGCAACTCCCAGAATTCCATGCACCACACTTAGAGACCAGGAGATTGGGAAAACCTTACTAAAGACTTTTTGCTGCCATCACAGGCTCCAGTTAAATGTTCCAAAATCTCTTTTCATTACTCCTATTCTCTCTTCACTGACCTGGAAAAAGCTTAGCAGGAACAGATGTGGTTAGTACTTGATAGGAAACCATGAAGCTAGGATATCTGATTTCTTGGGCAAACCCAGCCACTGGAGCTTGCAAACCATAGTTTTTGGTTCACATTGTGTGAAGCCATCCAACTAGTTTATTCAACAATTCAACCACACTCACATGAAGTACGGACTAGATCTCTTCTGATCTTTCCCACCTTCGTGCCATCCACAATCAGGGATCCCTAGCTGAATATCTTGAAAAAGAGAGTTGTCTCCCTATTTATCCTGTTAACGGAATTAACAAACAATGCTCAAATTGAGGTCTGCATTTATTTTTGAGAGCAATGCCTTAGCCTTTCAACACAGCCACAGTTTTTTTAAAATGCATTTCATATATTTGAAATCTGATTAATGCATTAATTGCTCTAATTCAATTCCTGCTTTCAACTTAATTAGGCTGAACCAACACACAAACAAACCCTTATTATAAAACAGATGAGAAAGAAAAAGCTTCATATGGCAAGCTGTTCTAAGCCAATTCTTATTAAGCCATTCTAGCCCCAAATATCCATTTTAATGATATTATAAGTAGATGCAGCCCTGTCTTCAAGTCTGCTTTACAAGCCTAAGCTCCAGGGGGACACACAATCAAACTGACAAAGCAACAATGAGACAGTGAATTTAAAATCAAAGCTGAATGCCCTTCCACCAGGCAAGAAACTCGGGAGAACCTGGTAAGTTCATTTTTGAGAGCAACAAGGTAAAGTCTTGGAAAGCTGTAATTCATCCACAGCTGAGATCACATAAGCAATTAATCAGCATGCTCAGACAACTCATTAATCGCAGATTAAAAATATGAATTTTTAATCAGAGCTGCCCCTCTGTGAAATGATGTTCAGCACTTACAATATGGTTGTAAACACTCTTCTTTACTATCCAGACAATAAAGATTTGCCACACTATCTGTGCTTTGCCCAAAAAAATGAAGGAACAATACAAATTAAAATTAGGGGGGGGGGATCAACTTGGGCCAAAAAGGTTAGTTACAAGATAATTCATAAATGGGTTGATTACCCTGTATTATTCCTTAATAAATTCCAGCTCATTTAAACACTCTCATTTAAAAAAAAAAAAAGAAATAAGGGGGGGGGGATGTGATGTTTAGGGTGACTATTTGTTAAAAAGCACACTGAATTCGGGAGGTGTTTGGTAGCTACAGATTGTATGACTATTTTGTTCTGCAAAGAGAAAAATAAAGACAGAATTTCGAAGCCTGAGTCACTCAGCCTGAGACTTAAGGGTATCTTGTGTCACCAAAATCAAGCATAACCTTGCATAAGGAAGGACAAATAATCATCAAAAATTCTAAACATCTCAACTGGGACAAAGCTTTCAAAAGATGCTTCACAAAGATGTCCCCCTCCCAGCCCCCACCACCAAGTTTGTATCTGTTAACAAGGAAACATCAAATGCACAAGATACAAACGTCCACCAATGTTCTAACTTTCCAACCCCATTATGGAATTGTCCAAAAATGAGTATTCTCTAATAACTATGATATATTCTCCTTCAATAAATTAACTTCTACTCCCTGGTCTGTTTTTTTCAAGCAAATAATCCACAGTGTCTTTCTTCTTAGATTTTCAAACAAAAATACATTTTTACCACTTCTAGGGTATCCCCTGAACACACAAATTTTGAAAGCCACCAATTGTATGTCATGACCTTCAGGCAGGGATATAACTCTACTGTATGGGTCTCTGGAAGGCATGAGATAATTTTATGAATCTCTGTTTATAGCGCAGTGTATTTGCGTTGCTCCGCTATTTATATTTTTACGCTGCTGCAAAGTGTAAGTTAAAGATAAATAAGTGAATGATTCTAGAGCAATTAATACAATTGTGGTTGGGTTAAAATTACTCATTTGGTGCTCCAGGACAGCGGTTATCTTTCAGATTAACGCCAGTGGATAAAACGGAAGGAAAGGCATCTGACACACTGAGCTCAAGAGAGGAAAAGCAGTCTATAAATGTAACCGACATTGCTGTAGTCACCAATTGTTATCATGGACTTTGTTTTCTCTAAATTCATAAGTTTCATTATTTTAAAAGATGCATATTCGAAGAAGATCTAGGCTGTATTTTGTACCTCTACAGAGCTGGGGTGAGGGTTCAAATGACTGAATTCCCCTCTATTAATTAATTAATTAAATGGAGACAATTCCAGCCTTAAGCCCTTTCCTAAAAAGATTGTTCTCTGTCTCTTTCTCTGCACAAACACATACACACACTCATATAAAAAAATTATATGCTGCCTAGAGTCACTGGGAGTCAGGTGGCATATAAATTTAATAAAGAAAGAAATGTAGCAAAAAAGACCAACAGAGAAGAATCTTTTTGAGAAAAGAGCTTAAACCCGGAATTGTCTCCATTACTACGTGGGTGAAATCTCTCTAGTGTCCACACAAACACACAAGTACCAATCATGCAAGAGGCTCCATGCCATCCACAATGATACAATTGATAGAGTATAAGTATATGTATGTAAGATTTAGATCCCTGCCAATTATAAAGAATACTTAAGATTTTCCATGGAAGTTAACTCCTATTCCAACTGTCTGTGCCCCAAATGTGACAGGGGCCCTCCAAAACACTACATGGAATTTTAATAATTTCACCGTCCAGGAAAATGCAGCCAATGACCATTACCAAGCCTTTGAACCAAAGGCTTTGAGTCAAAGAAGGATTCACCTTTCTCAGATGTTCCCACACATGGTGGTACAGTGAAGGCCAAGATTGGTACAGTGTCATGTTGTCCATCTTTGCCCTGTTTTTCAGGCTGCAGATATTTTATCTAAGCACTCTGCTAGTAAACACAGGGCCTTGGGGAAACTGTACAAAAGAGTTCAATAAAATCTTGCTGGAGTTGGGTAGACACACAACATGGGTTCTTTGTGCACAATAAAAGATTCCATTGCATAATTTCCTCTGCAGAAAACTGGAAAAAATACTTTTGGGGGAGGACTGTTAACCTACTATCTGAAAATACTACCAACAAAAAATATATGCAGCATTTTACAATCTTTTGTAAAAAGATTGAGTTACAATCTTTTCCTCTTTTGAATAACTAGCATCCATTCTCACCCCCATTTCAGAGGTGAGAATATGAAGAGTGACGAAGCACGAGCCACCTAAAACTGCCCTTTCCAAGAAACACAGTGGACTCAAATAAGTGTCCGTTTGGTTATAGCCTGGATAAGAAAACACATGAAAACGCCACACCATCCAGGAAAGGTGGAACATAATTGCACTAAGCCAAGAACAGAAATTCACCCTGAGCCCAACTCTCCGGCCACACATCTAGCTGTTTCTAGCCCAATGTTTCTGACAGAGAGGATGCAAAAGCCCTTTGAACCATCTGGAGGACAGGATTCATCCCAGATAAGAAAAAGTAGTTCAGAGTAGGATGGAATTAAGTGTAGCACCAGACAGCTTATCCCCCTTTTGACTCAAGGGAGAAGATGGCCGCACTACCATTTTCCCCCAGGTTTTAAACATCAGCAAAGTGGCTGCCTCCACATTCTCAATTCACCGTGGCGTGGTGTGTGCAAGGGAACGATCAAAGCTAGTTGCAAAGTAGAGGTTTAACCAACGCGCCCATCTGCTTGCAGGCCACACTTCCTGGGCCCAGCTAAGCCTTGACCTGGCACAGATTGTTCTGCTCTCACTGGCAGGATGCAACCTTCAGGCAGGCCTCCCCCTTCCCAGCCTCCTGCTTTGGTGTATAAACACCCTCTTGTCACACTCTCCATCAGCTGTTTGGGCTGTTCCGCCCAAGCCTCAATTTCCGGGTAGTAACAGAAGAGCCAATCAGCTGATTTGAAAGCTCAGCCCAGGGCCTTTTGCCTGCAAACACTTTTCCAAAACAAGCAGTTCCCTGGGCACTTCCGGAGCAGCGCAGCGAGGGGAGGGAACCCAAGTGCCATGGGGGGGGCGGGGAGGACAGAGGAGATTCCTCCACTCACAGACCTTCAGGGGCAAGTCCCAATTCCCCAAACCTCTCAAGAAAGGAGCAGTGGAGACTTGGAACTTAAAAGATTGCGTTCATTGATCCCTGATCTCTGAATTAAGAAAGGGTCCCCAGCCCCAAAGAGGCAGCTATGGGAAAAGAGGCTGTTCTGAGCCTAATGCAAGAAGAACCCTAACAAAGGGGGGAGGGGGGGACCGCAACCGGAGCTGCAATTCCCACACAGCGCAGAAGCGCAAAGCACACACAAACACCGGCTTCTTTCTAAGGTTTGCACAACGCTTAGAGAAGCGTCCAAAAAAACAGCTGAATGACTCAGAGCTTCAGATCATGCAATTACCAAGATGAGGTTTTCTTTAAACATGTGAAGAACTTACCCCCGTAACACAGGAGGTTGGTTAACCAACCTCGCCCTCTGGGTTGCAGAGAAGGGTGTACACAAGGCACGGGCGAGCCAAGGGCAAAAATAGGAAGGCAATGGGAAACTACACTCTCGTCACACCAGACTAGCTGAGGAAGAGACACAGCTCCAAACGCTTGGTTGGCAAGGCCACGTTTGCATTTCTTACCCACACCCCGTCGCAAAGTCAAAATACTGGCTCGCCAGGCAAAAGCCAAGATCATAGGGTAAAAGTACTTTAAAAGCAGGAAAGGTAGAATGAAACTAACAACAAAAGCGGAGGAAGCAGAGGGCCTCTGGTAACACCTAGAAGCAACAAGATGATGTCCCACACTGGCAAATATTATCCAGAAATTAAGTGCATTTAGGAAAAGAACCTTACTTGGGAGGAAGCCTCGATAAAAATCAATGGAACTTCCTAAACATGGTTAGATCGAGGCTGTGTCACAGTAACCAAGGCCTGGGTAAACCAAACCCTAACTGCACAGATAGAAAAGTGAACCAGGCAAACCACAGACAACAAAAGAGGTCTATTTTGTCATTCCACAGACACAAAAACTTGCAGACGCAGGAGAAATTGGTCTAGCTCTCTCAGAATACCAAGAATTATAGTAAGAGGTCTGGTCTGAGAGCTTTTTTAAAGAAATCTCTATGGTTCTTTTGTTGAACAGAAAGACCAGCAGCTAATCATGCACTGGAGAGGAATGCCAAGCTATTTTCTTTTCTCCTATCCACCACTGAATTAAACAGCGACCACACCACCAATAAGCCATACGAAATCTCACATGTACATATTTAACAGACCCTATTCTTTGTCTCAAAAACCACTGTGATCTTTTAGCATCACAAGCAACAAAGTGAACAGAAACTGGGGGAAGGTAGATGAGAGAAAGACTAGGTCACAGTGGGGCTCATCTCCCCATAATCTAGCCGCCTTTTCAAAATTTATATATAATGAGAATTTTTGTCACTGAACAGCTGGAGTTCTAGCCTTCTCTCAAATCAGTAGAAATTAACCATCAAATGCAATTTGTATTTGAGGGAGGACATGCATATGCAATTCGAGGATAAAAATAGCTTTGATTCCAGAGCAGTCACGAGCCACTTCCTATTTATTAAAAACATTTTTAAAAAAGGTCTACGTACATTATCAAAGATTGGTTTTGTTTTTTAAACAAAACATAGAGAGCTAAAACGGGGCTGAAAACATCATGCACTGCTTTAAAATAAGAATTTGACCCCGGCAAACCTAATCTAAATAAGTTTGTTTTATCTCTCAAAACTAAATGCTATTTGTAACCCCCTCACCCCACCACTACCTAATTCCTTCACGATTAAATTCTCCAGGGAGAGGTTAGCACATTCAATAAACATCTCGGAGTGCATTTCGGCTGACTGTGTCAATTGCAACCAATCTGTCTTCCCCTCCCCACCACCTGATAAACAGAACTATTAACACAACAATTCTATAAACAAATCCACTGTAATAATTCAGAAGCTTCCCACTCTACAAATATATAGGTAAACACACAAACACGCAGACGGTAAAATCTTATTAGGCCAAGAAAGAAATATGATAGGGGGGAAAAACCCTTTCCTTTAGAAAGGGGCAAAAGAAATCTACAGTGAAGTGTTACATAAACAAAAAAAGCAGCAGGACGACGGGAGAAGAGGGGCCACAGGTTTCGGCATCATTTCAATCCTCTTTCACCATGGCTACCCCAGGCCCATGGACCAGGTTTAATTTCTAACCCCAGCCCCCCCATTTGCTGGCACCAGAACCTTCCTGAACAGCAGCCTAGAACCAAATCAAGTAACTAGTAACACACCACCAGAAGCCAATCACCGGATTGTAACTGTCAACAACCTGCCCCCCACCACCCGGTCATCCCCAACTAATTCTGGTCCATTGCTCACCCCTCCCCAATCAGTCTATATTCAAAGTAGCTGTTGAGGGTGGAAGTTGTGGGAGAGGATGAATTATTATTATTATTATTCAATGGCTGACATAATATCTGAAAAGGGAAGAGCTATTCAAAACTGTGACGAAGACAGGCAAAAAAAAGGCCATATTTCTCTCCCCTCCCCATCCATACTGTGTTAATATTAAGGGAAATTCTTTGGCAATGCCTCCACAACAAGAGGGGATGTGGAGGACAATAAAATGTGCCCCTCCAGCCCCAAAGAGTGTGTCTCTGCCCTCTGTGCAATAGGGAGAAGGCTTGTGATGCCCCCCCAGCAGGTTTCTATAGGGAGAAACTGATGTTGGGGAGTGGGGGGGCAGCTGCTGGCTGGGGAAGGTGACTATAGGTGGGGCTCCATTATTTGCTCATTTGTGAGGAGGGGGGATTGACACCTCAGCAATTTCCAGAGCAAAGGGGGAGGAGGAAAGGAAAAAAAACCCGTTTTTAAAAGGTCTCTATTTGCCAAAGCAAAAGGAAATTGCCTACAGGAACTGAAGTGTTGTTGACACTGAGCAAAAGGGAAAATGTCTCCCATTCTGTCTGGGGAGGGGTAAGATAGTCTCCAGCCCCCCCCACCCCAAAAGGGGGAAATGGCTCAAGAAGATCCCCACTGATCTGCCCTTGCTGGAAAGTGTGGGTTGGCTGGGGAGGGGTCTTCCAACAGGGCTGGCTGCCCCTCTTAGAACTTGAGGCCTCTCTGGGTTTACCTGAAATGGATATTCCTGAAGGGTGGGGGGGCGGATTTTGCTCTCTTGCTCAAAGGGTTTCTTCCAGGCTTTCTTAACAGGGACCCTCCCCATTTAAAAAGCCCTCCTGGGCCAAGGAAAAGACCCACCAGCTCTCTGCCTCCCCTGCCCATTAAACACCAGTGTGACCCCCTTCCTCAGCCCTCTTCCAAACCTCTGACCCTGCCCACCCCAGGTTGGCAGTGCCCGCTCTGCAAAGGGGCTGGTTCCCCCTCTTTGAGGGGTATTTCCTGGGGGGCACCCAAAAGACAGGCCCAATGCTTCCATCTCCAGAGCCAGGAGCTTTGGCATGGTGGGGGGGAGGCAGGGCCTGTTCCCCAGCCTCCAGCTCGGGGGGTCCAGGAGTTTTCATTCATCCCTAGCAACTGGACGTCCCCCCGCGCCAAGGGTCTCCCCGAGACCCCCGCCTGCCCCCTCCCCTCCCAGCCCGTCTCCCTTTCATTGCTTCTGCACGGGGCGGCTTCTCCGCCATTCCCCGGGGAGGGGGCTTCCCAGCTGCCCCCCCACAGCCACGGGGGGCACGGGAGGCCCCTCCTCCCCCCCCAGGCTCCCCTCCAGTAAGGATACAGCTTGACCACGTCGGTGTCCATCCGCCTCTTGCCCGGGCTGGGGGAGGACATGGTGCCCCCCCGGCCGGCGGCCCCTCCCGGGCGGAGTCTCGAGCGGCTGCCTCGCTCGGCCTGTCAGGACCCCTCGGCGCGCGGGGGGGCGCTTCGGCGGGGAGGGGCCCGCGGTGCGCCTGCGCGGAGGCCTCCCCTCGCGGCCCCTCCCTTCGCGAGCCGGCTCTTCCTGCCCCGCGGCTTCCCCTCCCCTTCGCCGCCGCCGCTCGCTTCCTCCGCCGCCGCCGCCGCCGCCGCCGCCGCGTCCCTTCAGCTTCCTGCGCCCGCCCGCTCCCCACTCGCTGCTTCTTCCTCGGCCGCTGGCTCGGCTCTGCCAAAGCCTCTCGCTGGGCTCCTGACGTCACCCACAGTGACCTCACCGCCCGAGGCTCGCCTAATTGGGTGGTGGGGAGCCCCGCCCTCGTCTCGGCGGCCGCCTTCCCCGCAGGGCATGCCGGGAGAGGTAGTCCGCTGCAGTTGGGGCTCTGGGCCTCTGTCAGGCCTCCCCACTTGGACGCGGGTTCGAGTCCAGGCCTTGTCCCTTTTTTTGGTGGTGGTGGGGGGCTTCTTTAACTAACCTCCTGCTCCGACTATGAGCTCCTGAACGTGTTTGTAGCCCTTGTCCATGAATGAACTACCAGTGGGCACCTCTGGGCATGTGCAGAGTGCTCAGAACCTGGCAAGAGGGGGAAGTCCACCAAGCTGGATTCCGGGAGTGCCCAGCACTTGCAGCCTCAACGTCGGTTTGAAACCTCATGAGGTGATGTTCTGCGGGCAGGCAAGAGGGCCTCTGAGCATAGGAGGAGTGCCAGCCCTTCTCCCTCTGCATTGAAAACCCTCCTGCAGAGTGGAATAAGGGGGCAGAGTTCCCTTGTTAGCAAATCAGGCTCAGCCTCCCTGCAGACCAGCTGGAAAATTTCAAAGGGGCTTTGGAAGAATTCTACAAAGCAGAAGACCTATTTCGGGGCTAAAACGACGATTGCACCTTGGCATAATTGCCTTTCCAGACCACAGAATGCAAAATCCTAGCAGCGCGAGGGGGGCTTAGTTCCCCCAAGGCTGTTTCTATCAACCACCCAGAGGTTTTGGCTGCAAAGCAACGCACGGAAAGAAGGTCCTTGGCGTTGGTGGGTGGGCAATGCCTGGCCCTTTTTGTGCAGGACGAACACACGGGTCCAGCCTAGGAGTTCCCTTGTCTTCAGCTCTCCCCAAAGAGCTCCCAATATATGGGGAGCCCCAAGACCCTCTCCCCCAAAATCTTGGTGTTCTTTTGCTGGGTTTCATCGCTACAACTGCTAGAGATGCCAGCCACCCAAAATGTTGGCCGTGTAAATCAGGAGTGTCAGCCATGTATGGTCAAAAAAGTCAAGATGGCAGCTGCAGCAATGTAATGGAAGCTCCACCTCTTTTTATAATCAATGCATCCATTCTATTGCACTGTTGTGGCTGCCATCTTGACTTTTTTGACCATATCCTGCTGATTGAAAGGCCCTATTCAATAAGTCACACCAGCATACTTTTTCTCATAGTCAAAATTTCCTTGGACCTAATTGGAGCCTATTGGATCCTGCAAATGATCAATTAATTGAAACTCAATGCAGGGAGATTCCAGACTGGTAAAACGAATAATGTCTTTACGGAACATGGAACAGAACTGTGGAACTCACTGCCCCTTGATTGGTGGTGACCACCAACTTGGATGGGTTTACAAGGGGACTGCAGCAAATAATGGAGGATCGTTGGTCCCTCATAGTACTGTTATGATCCCTGCTGGTCGACCTTAGCGAGTGACAATGGGAGTGGATAGTTAATCTTTTTCTCCATGTTTGTGAATTTCAGACATCCAACTGGTCAACCACTGGAGATCACAGGATGATGGAGGTTGGCCTCTTTCAATGTAGTTTGTTGACCTCCATTAGACATGTGTTTTGGGCACAAAGGACAGAATAGAACCATTGAACCTCCCATCCTTTTGATGAAGATTCATGTTTAGCTGCTCTTCAAAGCCCTGAAGTCTTTTAATGCAGTGTTTCTCAACCTGAGCAATTTTAAGAAGTGTGGACTTCGACTCCCAGAATTCTC
This sequence comes from Candoia aspera, assembly GCF_035149785.1. NCBI lineage: Eukaryota > Metazoa > Chordata > Lepidosauria > Squamata > Candoiidae > Candoia > Candoia aspera. The sequence continues at coordinate 8,622,506 of NC_086159.1, read as the reverse complement.
TAGCCAGCCATGCTGGCTGAGGAATTCTGGGAGTTGAAGTCCAGACATCTTAAAGTTGCCAAGGTCGAGACACTGCTTTAACCTGTTGTATTACACACCATGCCGAACCAAATCAATTACAGCTGTAGCTATACATTAGGCTAGTCTTCCCAAGCCTGGATAAATTACCCAAAATTGGGTAAAAGTGGTTTTTCTTTGGGTAATGACACACAAGCCCATTAAATTGACTTAATGTGTTTTACCTATGTTGGGACTTTCTGATAAGCGGTTTTGGGTAGTGAAGGAAAAAGTTTGGGAAGCACTCCATTAGGCAAAGCTTGAGGAACATTAACCTTCATTCATTTTTTCAGGGTCATTGGATGTTATGAGAATGCATCTGCTTGGTTAGTTAAACCCTGAAAAGAGGTGAAGTCAGAAACCAAGTTAATATGTCATGTGAATGCAGCAGTACAAGATCAAGGGAAGTATCCTTCCATCCTGTAATCTGTAACTCATATTTTATCCAGCGTAAAAGCTGAGTGGACCTTTCTCTCTGCTGGGAATTCACATGAATAGCTTGGTACCTCTCAAGCACAATCTAAGATCCATCACAGTTTGATGTCATCTGCAGATGCCACGAGGATTTCCTCTCTTAATGCACATAATTGAGAAAGAGGTTGAACAATGCTGGGTCCAGGAAAGACTCCCATGGCACCATGCATGTCACTACTAATTAAGGGATGATGAAACATTGATGTACAGTATTTCTCCATGAACCCAACTAACATCTACCCAGGGCTGGGGAAGAGGAGAAGGCTGACTTCATTTGAAGACACTTCCTATTTTGAAAACCAATTTAAAAAGCCAGTTTCCTTACATGGTACACTGCTATGGCATGGTTTGTTTTGACCAGGGTTTTTTGAACCAGCCATAACAGCCTGATTTATATCACTAGGGTTTCAAACCACGGTGGCTAGATTTCGCATACCACTTTGCCAAAATGAAGCAAACTACAGGTTGGCTTAGAATGGGTTTTGGGTGGACTATCCTGGGCTGTTTCTTGTGTTTAGTAAAACTTGGGAATGGAGAGACACAAATATAATAGTCCTGAAGGAGGTTCTCCAACTTTGCTGTTGTTGTCGTGTCTGACCCTCCGTGACCCCATGGACCGTAGCATGCCAGCCCTTCCTGTCCTCCACTGTCTCTCGGAGTTCGCTCAGATTCATGTCCATTGCATCAGTGATGCTATCTAGCCATCTCCTCCTCTGCCATCCCCTTCTCCTTCTGCCTTCAGTCTTTCCCAGCACCAGGGTCTTCTCCAGTGAGTCCTCCCTTCGCATTAGGTGCCCAAAGTATTTGAGCTTCAGCTTCAGTATCTGTCCTTCTCATGAGCAGTCAGGGTTGATTTCCTGTAGGGGTTTTCTTGGCAACTCCAACTTAGTGCCTGCCTATTTTGGTTGGTTAGACTACAGTTCCCAGAACACCACTCTCATTTCTGTGCTGCTCTTAATGTTGGTCAAACAAGTTTTGCAGATCTTTAAGCACTCACCCCCCAAAAAAGCTTGTTTTCTCTGTGTGTGTGTGTGTGTGTGTGTGTACACACACACAAACACACACACATACATACATACCTCATCTTAACTGTTGCCGGTCTTAGTGAAATATGGAATATTTCAGTAAGAAATATGCCGCTGCCTGTCTAACCCAGTATGGAATAGAAGGGGGTCTATCATCAGATGTTTTTGACTTAATGGATTAGGAGTGAATTTGGATGGGCTACAACAGAGGCCCAAAGGAGCATGTGTTTTCACTGTGTGCAATTTCCCCCGGTGAATCCCCTTAAGTTGCTGTTAGTTGTGGGGAGGGGTGGGAAGAAGTCACACTAGAAAATGGGTATTTCTGTTTTCCCCTCCGTGGACAATAGAAACGGGTAGTTTGTGGTTGAAATTCAAAGGTGAACTGATCCAACTGTTGCTTTGACTTGCCGAGATAATGTTTTCATTTTACTTTTTACTTTTTACAAGTTATTTAGTTCAGATTGGCCTTGATTCCCTCCCTAAATGGCTCTGAAGAAGGAAGGAGTGACAATCTTTATTTTTTTATGTATTCTTTGGGAACTGGGGACATTCTTAGGTGGCTCCACCATGATTGATGCTCTCGCCCTCTCCATGGGGTTTTATAGTTTAAAATGTTTGCTAATGTTTTTATTTTAATCACTTTTTATCTTTCTATAAATATGGTTTTGATCTAGTTGCTGCTTTTATCTTATTGTTTGTTCGCCCCCCAGAGTTGCTTTGTGTGAGATGGGCGGCCATATAAATATGGTTAATAAATAAATAAAAACCACCCAAGCCAGGTCTGGACCTCAGCACTATTTAGCCCAGTGTTTCTCAACCTTGGCAGCTTGAAGATGTGTGGACTTCAACTCCCAGAATTCCCCAGCCAGCAAGGCTGGCTGGGGAATTCTGGGAGTTGAAGTCCACACATCTTCAAGCTGCCAAGGTTGAGAAACACTGATCTAGCCTATGACTTCTGTGTGTGTGTGTGTGTGTGTGTGTCTGTGTGTCTGTGTAAGAAGCCAGTGCAATTAGCTGTGCAAAAAGCTTGTTTATTAAGCAGCCCTGTGTGGAAGATGGGGCTTTCTGCTTTGAAAGCCAGCACCCCTAGAGAGAACCCAGCTGCATGACACAAGCAGAGGGAACGTTGCTGGTTCTGCAGGTTGCAATTTCCATTGTTCCTGTTTCCTGCAGGGTTCTCCTAGCATGGCTCACAGGGAGTTTTCCTTTCCTCTCTGCCATACGGAGGTGGCACCTCAGCACCGCCCACGCTTCGGGCAACGCTCCAGCCCCACGTGCCTGCATATCTGCCTGGCATTCCGTCTGCAGCTAGGTAGCCAGGTCAGGCTGCTCATGACCTCATCATTCATTGTGGCAGGATGTCACCAGCAGGTTGACAGTGGAAATAGGCATTCTCCAGGGACCAGAATCCAGGTCTTGGCAGGGAATTGCACATCCTGAAGGACAGGCTGTAAAAACGATTGGCTTCCTCAAAGCAGAAGACAAGGCTTATTGTACTTACTGTGGCCTGACCAGTCCTCATGGGGTTCCCCTAGTGTGCACTACCTCCAGCTTATTTTCAGTGTGTCATCTCAATCACTGTTAGAAAACCCCAGCTTGCCACGGGTGAACCCCAGCCCACTGTGGTTTGTTGAAGTGACCCCCAAAAGGTGGCTTAGGATGTTATGTACCAAGCCCTGCCATTTTCACCCAATTGTTCAGGGGGTCCCCAGCACCCCAGCATTCTTCTGGGCCAAACAGGACCTTCTTAGATGTTGTCCTTCTTCCTTGCAAGGCTGGGCCCCCAGTGCCATCTTTGCTCTTTTCCCAAACTCCCTGATTTCTCTCCTGGAAGCGTACAATACAGGTAGAGCTGGTATGTGGCCTTGGGTGACCTCAACAAACCACCTGCTTAGAAACAACCTCCCAGCTTTTCTTTCAAAGGCGTTGCTATGCTAAAAAAAACAGAATGCTACCTAAGCCTTCAGACCAGCCTAGGCACTTTCTCCCCTTCCCTTTAAGACCCAGGAATATAAGTCAGCCCATCTCCCATAGTTAAGGATGGTTCATCCATTCAGGACAGTGTTTCTCAACCTTGGCAAGTTTAAGATGGATGGACTTCAACTCCCACAATTCCCCAGCCAGCCATGCTGGCTGGGGAATTGTGGGAGTTGAAGTCCACCCATCTTAAACTTGCCAAGGTTGAGAAACACTGATTTAGGATGTCAGTCGCTCTCACAGATCCCCATTTGCTTTGTTGGACTCTTAGCTGCAATCCATCTGGGCAAGGTTCGGCTTTAAGGAAGGGGCTCGAGTTGTACACTGTTGAGTGTGCTCCAGGGATTGTGCTCTATGCTGTCATGTAGAAGACAAGTCCTGAGAAAGGACAGCGCTGTTGAGTCCGGGAGAGAAAACAGAAGCAAGGAATCGTTACAGGGAGACTCTCCTATAGATCAGTCTTCCACAACTTGGCATCTTCCAGGGAAGATGGGCTTCAACTCCCACAATTCCTAGCCAGCCCGTGATGGGGAATTTTGGGAATTGGAGTCCAGTGTTCATGGAGGGTGCTAGTAGGGAAAGATGGCAATCCTTAACCAAACAGCATCTGGGTACAATACAGGCATTCTTATCTTCATGATCTGGCGAACCCTGTCAGAAGGCAAACACTAAGCCACGATGTGTGGTAAGCCACAATAAGCCCTGCTTTGTGGCTTAGTGTATCATATGAAGCTGCCCAAGGAGGATTGATTCACGGTGATGCATGTTTTCTGTCTATTAGGACGTTACCAGCCAGGTGTCAAGATCAGAGAGGAATTCTGGGTGCTGCAAAATGGTGATTCACAAACCAAGTTCATTCCAGGGCTACAATTTGCTCTCTCCAGACCGAAGCAGGAGAGACTCGGCTTCCAATTATCACTTTGGCAAGAAGCTTACAGGCCCTGCTGTGAGGATCACTTGTGAGGGAGAACTGCAGATGTTTAGCTCATGGCACAGAAAGATAACAAGCATGCATGCGTTTTTTTTCTTAAACCCACATCCATGCTAATCTTCTCTAGCCCTCCAGGATCTCACAAACAAGCATTTTTCATATGGTGTCTGCAAACATTTAAGATTCAGGCAGGTGCTGCTGCTGCTGTTGTTTTAATAAGACATGCCTTTATTTAAACTAGGCTGGTTTCACCCCCTTGATGCCTGCATTCCTGAAAGACATTTAGCCAAACCAGTTAGAGACTTTTTCCAACCCCTGTTGAAGATATCTTGCTTCTGGCCTGCAGGAGTGCCCAAGGAATGGTTTTAATTTTATTTCTGTTTTATTTCTACCCGTTGATGTTTAAATTATATAATTTTTATGCTGTGTTAATTTCCTGCCTGTATTTTGTACTTTAATTGTTCATTGTAAACCACTTTGAGACTTCTGATAATGGGAAATAGAATACCTCTTTATGATAATGGCATCAACAACAATGCTAATAATAATATAGGTAGTCGTCACTTAATCCCTGGAGAAGATGCTGATGCTAGGGAGAGTGGAGGGCAAAAGGAAGAGGGGCCGACCAAGGGCAAGGTGGATGGATGATATTCTAGAGGTGACGGACTCGTCGCTGGGGGTGTTGACGACCGACAGGAAGCTCTGGCGTGGGCTGGTCCACGGAGTCACGAAGAGTCGGAAGCGACTGAACGAATAAACAACAACCTCACTTAATGACCATTCGTTTAGTGATGTTCAGACTTACAACAGTGCTGAAAAAACTGACTTACAACTGGTGCTCACGCTTATAACCATCGCAGCATCCCATGGTCACGTTATCATGATTTGGACACTTGGCAACCGGTTCACATTTATGACCATTGCAGCATCCTGTGATCATGTGATTGCCATTTTCAACCTTCCTGGCTGGATTCTGGCAAGCAAAATCAATGGGGAACTGTGTGATTCACTTAATGACCATGTGGTTCACTTAATGACCATGGTGATTTGCTTAATGACTGCCCAAAAAAAGGTGGTAAAATCAGGTTGGATTCGCTTAATGACCACTTCACTTAACTGAAATTCCAGTCTCAATTATGGTCATTAAGCAAGGACTACCTGTAGAGGGCTATTTTGGCTACATTTGGACAATACAGTGATCCATTCTCTGCCTTCACCCGATGCACTGAATTATAAATTAGAGCAGAATTTCCCAACCTCAGCAACTTGAAGATGTGTGGACTTCAACTCCCAGAATTTGGGGAATTCTGGGAGTTGAAGTCCACACATCTTCAAGTTGCTGAGGTTGAGAAACACTGAACTAGAGAGATCCATTCACACAATGCACTAAAGCATCATAAAGGAGACAAGGTAAAAACCAACATAACCAGTTTAGTTAATGCAGCCACCACACTGTAGTCCTGAAGCTGAACTGCAGAACATGCATAAGCTACCTTGTTCTGAGCTGGTCTCATGCATGTTTGGTGTAAACAAGACAAAGCCTGTAAGACAGTGTTTTTCAAATGTGTCAACTTTAAGATGTGTGGACTTCAACTCCCAGAATTCCCCAGCCAGCTTAAAGTTGCCAAGTTTGAAAACCACTGCTGTAAGATAAGGTGTGAACTAGATCCCACCCTAACCATTTACACTTGTTCCAACTTTATTGTAGCAGCATAGCAGTTTTCATTTGCAGTCCATGGAAGAATTTTCTCTTTTCTCCCCCTTCCTGTAGATTTTCAGTAACTGCTGGTGCTGCCTTTCCCAGAACAATGTTACAAAAGAGCTTTGATTCCTTATAAGGCTTCAAAATGCCCAACAGTTCATCAGCTCTTTCAACGTTTCCTGATTACTTGAGCACCAGATTTTGAAAAAAAGATTTTAAAAAAATGTGCTTATGAACCTGAAGTGCAAACTTAGGAAAAGCATTCCTTCTTTGCTCATAAGCAGGAGCAAGAATCTTTTTTGTAGTAATGCAGGAATATCATAACAGCAGCCTTTTCCATATGCAAGTGCATACAGATGGAATCAGTTAATTAAGGTGTATAAGGTATATAATTAATCAACTAAGATTTAATTAATCGGGGTTTTTTAAAGACATAGGAACAGCATTTAATGCCATCCATTGTGCAAAGAGATATTCAAAGAGAAAGAGAATAGTCTGTAGCAGCCAACCTGCTGTTCTTGATATTCTGGTTTGTGAAGCCACAATTCATAGTTTAAAGCAAGGGAAGGCAATCTTTTCTATAAAGGGCCACATTGTTTACTTTCACAGTTGATACAATGGCACCCTACCTGTGTTTCAACAGGCGTGTCCAGATGGGGTCAAAAAAGTCAAGATGGTGGCCCCAACCACATGACTGAAACTCGGCTCCTTTTTTATATGCATCATCCACATCCCATGAATGTCCCTGGTGCTGCCTGGATTCCTAACTAACCAATTTATGCAAATCCAGGAGTGGCCGGGATTCACATAACACACTAAGCCCTGGTTTAGTTAAGCATGATTTTTGTAATAAACCACAATGGGCCCAATTCACAGTTGGTTTGTCTAGCATGCTAAACCAACTCCAAGTTCCATCATGGTTTCATGCCCAGGTGAACCCAGCCATGGTGACTGACCATAATCATGGCATGAAGAGTTGAATGATCTCAACCCATAGAGACTTGTTCAAGAGCATAATCATTAGATGGCAGTGTCTTATTTTGTAATAACATTATAATGATCAATGGAGTAATTACTGTAATTAATAATGCTATTAATAATTCCACCCCAGAAACTATAGGACAGCCGTGTTAGTCTATGGTGGCAAGAACATCAGAGGGACCCTGTTATCACCTTTTCCTATTCACAAATTTTATTCAAAGGCGTCAGCTGACGCCTTTGAATAAAATTTGTGAGTCGGAAAAGGTGCTAACAGGGTCCCTCTGATTTTTTGCAAGTCATACAATGATATACATTGTGTTGTTTTTTGTGCATCAAGCCACTCCATGCATCCAGTGAAGGGAGATGCAGCTCACAACAGCTGTTGCCTTTGAATAAAATTTGTGAGTTGGAAAAGGTGCCAATGGGGTTCTCCTGATTGTTTGGGTCTTCCTGCAGCTTCTTCTCCAGCCTTTGCTTGCTCAGCCCCGTGCTTCAGACTCATCTCCAGCCAGGGAGATTGTTCCTTCAGGGAATCTTAAACCTCCTCCACACAAGCCTGACTCAGTTTCCTTGGTGGACATCCCATGATGCGAGCAGATCACCTTTCCTGGCTGCGGAGTGCCAAGCTGTGTGGGCTGAGCCTGTGAGGCTCCACGGAGTCAATCTGTCAGTGCTTCCTGGGTTGAGTCTGACATGAAAGGCTTTAGGGAAATGGGCTTCACGTGTGGGAATCCACCCAAGTCCGCCCTGCCAAGGTGTGGCCCATTATAGCACCATGAAAAATGTCCTCTAGGGAAGAAGCAGCAAGTGAGTGGCCTGGATGCAATGTTGTTTTGAGTCTGTTTCCGGCCGAGGGTGCATTGCTGCCAAGTGTCTCACCAACATCTCACCTGGAAAATGGCTCCCTGGGTTTGTTTTCCCACATGACTGACCTAGCTAGGGAATGACCCAAGAACCTTGGGATTGTATCATGTTAGAATCGTAGGGTGGGAGGGACCTTGGAGGTCTTCTAGTCCAACCTTCTGCCCAGGGCAGGAATCCTCAGACGATCTCAGCAAAGGGCTGTCCTGCCTTCGTTTGAAGACCTCCAGAGACAGAGCCTCCATGACTCCAGGAGGCAGCTGTTCCATTGCTTCGTAGCAGGAAATTCCTTTATTTTGAATTGGGCTCTCTCTCTGTACAACTTCCACTCTTGGTTCTTGTCCTGCCATTGGACACTATGGAGAATAGAATCATAAAATCATAGAATCCTAAGGTTGGAATGGACCATGGAGGTCTTCTAGTCCAACTCTGTGCCTAGAGGAGAAATCCTCAGACCCTCCCAATCAAAGGGTTGAACAAGCTTGTCTTGAAAACCTCCAGTGATGGAGCCTCTGTGACTCCAGGCAGCAGCTGTCTGTTGCTTTGTGACCCTCCCAGTCAAGGCGTTCCTCCTTTGGTTGAGTTTGGATCTCCCTCTGGAAAGCTTCCATCCACTCATTCTTGTCCCACCTTTGGGACCTATGGAGAATAGAATCACAGAATCATTGGGTTGGAAGGGACCTTGGAGGTCTTCTAGTCAAACCTCCTGCCCAAGGCAGGAATCCTCAGATCAACCCAGGAAAATGGTTCGCCAAACTTTGCTTAAAGGCCTCCTGAGATGGAGCCCCCACAACCTGGATCTATCCACTGCTTCACAACATTCAGTCAGGAATTTCCTTCTTACTCTGAGTTTGAATCTCTCTCTGTGAAGCTTCCACATCTTTTCCAGCTGTACTTCCCAGAATCCTCAGCAGTGGTACACTGGCTGGGGAGATCTGGGATTGCAACCTGAACATGGGGAAGGCAGTTTAGCCTAATGATACCAAGCCTGCTGATCCTGGCCAAGATACAAAGTGATCCTAAACCAGATGGAAGAGTGGCACCCAGATTGCATTCACATCCTGTGCTAGACCATGGTCTCCTTAATCATGGTTTGCCAAATCAGCCACAGTTGGTGGGTTCCTGCAGCATGCTAAGGCAGGTGATCTTTGTCCCTGACTTCCCTCCCAGTGGATACCCATAAACTGGTACACCTCTTCCACCATTAAAAAGACAATGCCCAACTTAGATTTGCATCACGTGTCCTGTTAAAACAGTGTTCCTCAACCTTGGCAACTTTAAGATGGGTGGACTTCAACTCCCAGAATTCCCCAGCCAGCATATGCATATGCTGGCTGGGGAATTCTGGGAGTTGAAGTCCACCCATCTTAAAGTTGCCAAGGTTGAGGAACAGAGTTAAAATATTGAATAGTTTACAGTTCAGTGCCTGTATTCATAATACACTTAACTTAAATATCAAACAAACCCATTTTCTGAGTTTCCCCAAGCCATTGTACCATGTAACCAAAAAAGCTCACATAAAACATTGAGCTATCATTAGTAACAACAATAGCAAATAATAATAATAATAATAATAATAATAATAATAATAATAATAATAATAATATCCTGAACCAGAGTTAATACTAACCAAGCTTGGCATGTGATACCACACAACTGTTAGGTTTTTAACTAACTTAACTATGTGGGTTGTGAACACAGGGTGCGGTAGGTGTGTGAACATACAATATCAGCCCTTCTACAATAATAATTTTAAAATATGGAGGCTGGCCTAGTGTAACATTCTAAGTTAACACCAAAACGCAGCCAGATAGGTTTGCCAGTGGTTCAGTGTATTGGATGAATCAAGGCAAGTGAATTCGGCAAACCACGGTTATATTAAACCAGGGTTGGTGTGTTCTCCAAGGGATACTACTGTAGAAGGATTGTTAAGCCATCCTCTGGTTGGGCTGGTGTGAGCCCAGCCATTCAGGCTTGTAAACCATGGCTTAGCACTTTGTTTGAACCCAACCCAATGTGGTTTCCCTGGCAAATTATGCTAATGCTTGACGCGGTTTGTGAACTCAGTCCCAGCCACCCTTCCATTCTCATTCAGTCTTCCTCCAGCAAAACGCCTTTTTGCTGAAGAAGAAAAACCTGTCCTGAGGCTAAACACTGGGAGCAGTATTAATAGTTGCATCTTTCTAAGACACTAATTGGGGAGGGTGAATGTTAGCATCGTGTGAAAGGGAAGAAGGACCCTCGGACCACAGGCCAAGGGGGACATCCAAGAGGGAACACCAAAGGTCTGCTTTAAGGACTTTAGCTTCTGTCCTCTGCCTGTCCAAACTTCGCAGGACATAGTAGGACTTATTTTAAGCAGGGTTACCCCACTTCATTTTGCTTTTCCAAGTGCAAAGCCCGAGGGATACACAAACATACCGTTCAAGGAATGTCCCCCCTCAACCTAGAAATATATGATTCAGGCATAATTTTGGGGTTTGACGTTATACATTGTGCCAGGTTTCCTTTGTGTAATTTTCATGCTGTTTTATTTTGTCATTTCTTTGTCTTGTGAATCTCCAAGAGGAGCGGGACTGTGGTGAGATACCAATTTATTTATTTACATGGCCAAGGATTATATTGTATAAGTTGGCGGCCAGCCATATAAATCTGTTAAATAATTTTTTAAAAAAGATTAATTTAAAAAAAGAAGCAAATGAACGAATTGAGAGCCTTGTCATACTTTCTTATGTAAAAGGACAGGAACGCACACAAACACAAATAAATAAATATTTTTGGGAGCAATAGCAGAATTCTAGTTGTAGCTGGGTTTTGGGTCAATGTGTTGTGTGCAGGGGCATCTGCAGAGATGGGCAAAAAAGTCAAGATGGCAGCCATGACTGCATGATCAAAGCTACCATTCTGATTTTTTCAACCCCTCTCTGTGGATGTCCCTGGTTGTGTGAATACAGTCTAAGCTTGTTTCCTCAGAGATATTTCAACATACTGCTCAATGCTCCAGTAGCAGTAAAATATCTCCATCTTGCTCCCAAGAAGTTTAATTGGCTTATTTGTGGCTACAGAATCATTATTTTATTTATTTATGTATTTTTATCCCACCTTTATTATTTTTATAAATAACTCAAGGCGGCCAACATACCTAATACTCCTTCCTCCTCTTTTCCCCACAACAACAACCCTGTGAGGTGGGCTGGACTGAGAGAGAGGGACTGGCCCAAGGTCACCCAGCTGGTTTTCCTGCCTAAGGCGGGACTAGAACTCTCATATCATGCCTGATTGGCTCTTGGGCTGAGAGAGAGGGACTGGCCCAAGGTCCCCAGCTGGCTTTCCTGCCTAAGGCGGGACTAGAACTCTCATACCACACCTGATTGGCTCTTGGGCTGAGAGAGGGGGACTGGCCCAAGGTCCCCAGCTGGCTTTCATCCCTAATGTAGGACTAGAACTCACAGTCTCCTGGTTTCTAGCCAAGCATCTTAACCACTAGACCAGACTGGCTCTATATTAGGTCCCCACAATCCTCAGAATAAAATAAGCCTTGATTGTGCAAGCCCAATCATAATCATGGGTTTATGGCTCCATGCATTGGATTAACCCAGCCAATTAAGCATGGAAAACCAGCCTATGTCTTTCAGGTAAAGCTCCCTTCACTCCTGTGGCTTCATGCATACATCCAGTTCATGCAACAATATGGAAGTGATTTGCCAATGCTTTATTCTGGGATGTGTTGACCTGCTTAATTTTTCACAATTAGTCAAAAAAATAGGTAGATGCTGTAGGTAGATAAAATCTCCGTTGGTGTCCTGCTCAGACTATGAGATGGCCAGACAAGGTTATAATCAAAAAACACTCTTTATTAATACAACTGCTTACAAGAAGAAGTCTATGTGATTAATGAGGTAGACTGATTCTGATCAAGACCATCCGGGCAGCAACGGAAGAATTGGCAAGGCTGCAGGCGAGGGCGGTTGCAGAACTGTCCTAACAGTCAGGATTCACGCTGAGACGAGGAGTAGGTCTCTAGTGTTTATTACTGCTACATAAGACAGAAAATCCTAACAAACTGAAGAAGCGTGGGAAATACCCAGACAGATAAACCCCAAACGTTAAGGCGGGCCTGATCTGTGTCTCTTTGAATGGCTGCTTAATTCCTCAGTACTACGCATGCATTTTCCCCCCTGGATAGAGGCCCCCTCCTGCTCGCCATCAGTACTCATGACAGAACTGCTAGGCAGGATTCACTGGCTGGAACCGTGCGGCTGGATGAAACTAGGGCACGTGGCAAGGCTGGGACTGGAGACGAGTGTCTGTGATCCGAAAACCCATTCGAACTGGGATGACACGTGGAGGCTAGGCAAGACTGAGCTGGAGCCGCTGGGCAAGGCTTGACTCTGGAAGCAAGGCTGAACTGGACCAGATATTCCAGGCTAGGCTGGTTACTGGAAGCAAGACTGGACTGGGCTGGATGCTCAAGACAAGGCTGGGAACTTGAAACAAGACTGGACTGGGCTGGAGATTCCGGGCTAGGCTGGGAGCTTGGCACCCGACTGGGCTGGACTGGAGACTCTGGACTAGGCTGAGAACTGGGAACATGACTGGACTGGGCTGCAGGTTCTGGGCAAGGCTGAGAACCCAGAGCACAACAAGATGGGTCTGAAGTTCCTGAACTGAGCACTTGAAGCACGACTAGACTGGAGTGGAGATCCTAGGCAAGGTTGGAAGCTGGAAGCATGACAAAACTGGACTGGAGGTTCAGGGCAAGGCTGTGATCTAGGAATACAATGAAACTGGACTGGAAATCCTGGACTAGGCTGAGAACTTGGAGCAACGTGCTTGAAGCGCGCTGAATGTTGGTGGTGAGGTCCGGAACTGGATGCGAGGCTGAGGTTGCTAGAATCGGCCAGGAAAGGATCCTCTGTGACAGCGTGTGCAGGATACAGGTCCTCCACAACTGGAAATGCAGGCGCCGATTCCCCTCTGGCTAAAGACAAGGTTTCCAACGCAGGTAAACTCTCTTCTGCTGAGGCTGCGAGCTCGAAGGATCGGTTGTCTCCAGCAGCTTGCTCTTTGCGCGTCTGCCTTTTACGCCGATCCCTTCCACGACTTTTCTCTCCAGCAGCCAATTGGGCTGATTTGCGTGCTTTTCTGCACGCCTTTCCTGCACACTGATTGGAGGATTCAAATCCTCCTCTGAAGACTGGCCTATCAGCATCTGTAACTTCTCCCGCTCTGCTGAGTCACTTCCGGGTTTTGCTTTCCCGGTTTCTGCCTGGTAAGCTTCTGTTTCCCCTTTTGAATCAAAGAGTTTTGCTTTCTGAGTCAGAAGCCGGCTGAAACCTCACAGTTGGGTCCATCTTGATGACTTCATGGACACATCCAGGTAGTTTAAGGGATGGGCTAGTTTGTATCACATCCCATTTTAAGATAATATTGGGTTCCTATAACATCCTGGACTACCAACCCCAATTTAGTTTAGTGTACCACATTGTGCAAACCCTCTGACTATGTGCCATTAAGTCACTGTCGACTCTTAGCAACGACATTGATAAGATTTTCTCCAGGAGGACCTGTCCCCAACCTGGTCCTTCAGGTCTTCTATTGGTGCACCCATCACCACTGAGTCCATCCCTCTTGCTGCTGGTCATCCTCTTTCTCCTCTTTCCTTCCACTTTTCTCAACATCATGGATTTTTCAAAGGAACTTGGACTTCATATTGATTGATTCATTATGTGCCATAAAGTCACTGTTGACTCTCAGAAACCATGCACAGTAGATAGGCCTTCTCCAGTCCCTAACCTGGTCTTTCATGTCTCCCAACAGTGCCTCCATCTGTAACTGAGTCCCTCCACCTTGCTGGTGATTGTCTTCTTCTTCTCTTTTCCTTCCACCTTTCCCACCTTCTCCAGAGAGCTGGGTCTTCACATAATTAAGACTATGAAGGTATCTTTCTAAGCAGCTGTTTCCGCCTCTAATGAATGTGACCCAGTTTGACAAAAGAATATCAGATTTATTGCAATTTTCTCCTGGGGAATAGAGCAAGATGCAAAACGTAGAAATCCCTCTCCCCTGGAAAGGAATGCTGTGTTACTGAGACAGAAGGGAAGTAACTCACATGCATTGGTGTTGCACACACTGAGAGAAAGTCATTTGTACCCATCTGGACTATCTTTCCTGTAAGCTATTTATCTATCCTGTTTGGAATATCTAGTGCAGTTTCTCAACCTTGGCAACTTCAAGCTGTGTGGCTTTCAACTCCCAGAGTGGAAGTCCACACATCTTAGAATTGCCGAGGTTGAGAAACACTGCTCTACAAACCAGAGCAGGATGCAGGGTTTGTCTTCAGTTTATAGATACGGCAAAAAATCAGGAGTCTGGCAGCACCTTATCCAATTAACACATTAAAAGGTATAAGCTTAGCAGACACCTGGTTTTTTTGCCACAATAGACTAAAATGACTCTCCTAAAACTTACAGATGTGGAGAATCGTTGCTTTCAAGGCAAGCTGAAGGTTAGAAGTTGGTTTGACACAAGAGGCTTAAGGGACGTTGGGGTTGTTTTGCTGTTGGATCAGCTTGTTGTAGAAACCCAGCCATGGGGCTTAGCAACTGTGGCTGATCGATGGGCACGCCTGGCCAGTTTGATTAACTTGGCAACCGTGGCTTAACGTGGTGTATGCACGTGGTCCTGGAATTGTGGGAAGAGAGACCTCCAAACCGAAGTTCAGGGTGGGGATTTGCTTTGGGGAGCCTAGCTGGTCCTTGCATACAGATTTACTTCCATTGCCACCCCAGATGTAGGAGCTTTTGGGTTGCAGAAAGCAGGGAGGAAACATAATTCTTTGCACCCCTCCTTCCTCCCTCCCTCCCTCCCTCCCTTCCACCAATTTACAAGGCCGCCCAACTCACATACAGTAACTCCGGGGAGCCTATAGAATTATAAACTATAAAAATCACAATAGACACCCCTCCCTCTGCACAGCAACAAGCCCATTCATACCAGCCACTTGATTGGCTCTGAAGCTTGGGGTCCCCAGGCCCACCGACAAAACGACATCTTCAGGGCCTTCCCGAAAAGGAGCAAGGAGGGGGCCAATTTTATATCTGGGGGAATGTTGTTTCAAAGGGACGGAGCTACGGAGAAGGCCCTTTTTCTTGGCCTCACGAGATGTACTTCCCTATCTGAAGGGCCCCGCACCACACCCTGCCTTCCCACTCTGGTGGGCTGGGTGGATGTACCACAGACCAACCAAAATTCCAGCAGATGTGGACATTGAGGAAAGGGGTGGTGGTGGCATCACACGCCACATCCTGACATCACCATGCAAATGACATAAATTACGTCACACTGCTAAATTAACCTACTTTTAGAGTCTGCAAAACACACAACTGGCCCCTTTGTCTGGCAAGTCCACCACCGCCTCCCAAGGCCCCCCGTTCCATTGTTGAATGGTATTACCGTTAAGAACTTTCTCATGTCCACCTGACATTTAGTTCCTGGTAATTTAACTCCCCTGCTTTTTGTCCTAAGTGCGATGGCTGTGTTTCTACCACCACCCAGTCCTAAACAAAAGAAGCCAACCTACATCCCACAGCTTCAGTTACAGGAGGGGAGATTGAGTGAAACACATGGAGAAGGACCTTCACGACAGTAAGAGCAATTTGCCAATGAAACCGGTTGTCTTGATCGCCCAGAGCTCTCCCTCCTTAGAGGTCTTCAAGCAGAACTGGGTGAGAAAATTTAGGATCTTCTTTACTAAGCAGGGGACCAGATTAGCTGGACACCAAGGCTGCTTCCTCTAGGATTGGGTGGGCTACAGCACTCAGAAGTACATCCCTTCCTCCTTCTGCACCAGAGGCCTATCTTCAAGGACTACAGCGTCAAGCTCCATGGCCATGGTGGCTCAGAATTCTGGGAGTTTCAATCCCATCACTGGATTGGGTCTTTTGAAATGCTCTTTAAAAGGGGCTCTCTTCCCTCTCCACACTGTAGTCCACTGACAGCTTCACAAGCAGTCAACACAAAGACTTTGAAATGCTTGGTTTCAGTTTTCATCCTCATCACTTCTACCCTGGCACGAGATGGCCACTGTGGTACAGTGCTGAAGGCGTTGGATTAAGACTAGGGAGACTTGGGTCCAAGTCGGTCCTCAGCCACTGGATGACTTTGGGACAGTCTTTCTCTCTGCCTCACATCTCTTGGGAGGAAGGTGGGATCCACATCATGAGAAGAAAAGTAAAACGAACACACCTGAATTCCGTTGTTTATTTTGTACAAACACTGCATGAAACATCAGAATGTGGGCTTTTTAATAAAGGGGTACATCTAAGCAAAAGGCAGGCATGCTGTCCAGCAGTCAAACAGCTCTCACCAGTGCATCTACAACACTGGATCCAACCACAGATGTTCAGGTGGTTTTTAACATACACAACGTTTAAGGCAAGCCCTCCCCAACCTTCCTATATGTCTCCAGGGGGAAGACAATTCTTGAGATTTCAAAGTACAAAACTGGGGAGGAACATGAATTTTCTCCCCAGAGGAGAGATTGCATACCATCACATGGAATTCTGTACAATCTTTTTTTTTGCATGTAGAAATAAGAAGCCAGACAAGTGTTTCATTATCATCCTGGTTCCCCCAAGGTGGTGCAAACGGACCAGGTTTTGGCTCAACTTGAGTCCCGGGTGGTCAGCGCAGTTTTCCATTTGATGTACATCACAGGGCTGTCTGGCCCCAGTGGAATGCCAGGGACTGATATTGGTGCTGGTGCTGAGAAGGTCTGATCAGCTCCCCAGAGCCCTCCCCCAATCCCACAGACTTCTTTGCAGAGGCAGGAGGAAGTAAGCGAAACCACAGCCAAACGCAACTCCATAGCAAGGATGAAGAAAAGATGCCATGTGGGAAGTTGTTGACCACCTTGTTGCAGGACAGATCCAGCGAAGCTTAAACGAGGGGTTTCTCAGTGTTCTGGTGCTTGTTTGTGCAGTGCAAGGGTTCCAGAAATGCTCACACATCCCTGCCCACCTCCAAAGGAGCAGAAGTATTTTTCTGTGTCTGCAATGCAGGCATCTTCTTCCGTGTGGTCCTGGCATCGCCCAGGCTTCTGTCTATGAATGTGGGTGGAAGGCACGCCTTACCATGGCAGCTTGGCTAGACAGTAAGTAATAGTTTCTTCCTGGGCTCCTCCCTGACTCTATGGGAAAAGTTCTGCTGATCATACTATGTATTGTCCTGATGCTGCCTAAAGGCCCAGGTCTTCAGGAGGAACAGGCTGCTTCCCACTGACGGAAAATCTGGAACACTTTGCGGGATTTCGTCGAGAGATTCTGCGGAGGGAAGGAGAGGGAGAGATGCCAGTAACAGAGAAAGCGTTTATGTGGAGTGACACAGTTGTAAAGGAAAGGCTAATATGATTTTAGACTGTGTTAACAGAAGCGTAATTTACCAGTCTTACAAGGATCCATTTTATGTACTTCATCCCTCTCCTATCATCTCGTAAAGCCCCGATCTCCTCACCGCTGGCTTACAAAATAAAAACGAGACAAAACAGAGGAATCTTTGGTCCATCCGGCTTAGTCTGGTTGATACTGTCAGGCTGTGAAACCTTTGCATGCAAAGAGGTAACTAGCTGCTGCTCTGGATTCACACTAAACAGCTTTCTATGAAACCAGATTCCAGGAAAATTTGAAAACTTCCTCAGAGATGGTATTAAAAGCTAGGAGGAAGAATTTCAAGAAGACCTTTAAAGAGGTCATGCCTGTCTCCTAGAAGAAGATTTTCTACCAATTTCCTGCTGTGCAGGAAATGCAGAGGATGGTATCCAGTACTAGATGTTAACACTTCTAAAGGGAATAAATCAACTGGAGCAGTTTCAGATGAAGGCAATAAAAAAGTTTGGAAAAATTAAGGCGATCAAGCGCCAGAAGAATGAAACACTCGATGTCTGAGTGCACACATTATGCTAAACCAAGTTTACTAAACTATGGTTTGTTAAACAAAGTAGACCTGGCTAGAGTTACCCATCCTGCTGCTGTTAACCAGAAGTGGGCAACCTCCAGCTTGCAGATGGTTTGTGGTCCTCTAGCACCCGGTTAGTAGACCCAAGATCACTTGGAACAGATGGGGCCAAATCTGTCCCATTTTTTTTGGTCCTTGCTGTTTGGGGGAGGCTGCAGGAATTCAGGGTAAATGTGTGTCTTCCAACTCCCTAAATATCAGATCCATTTTCCTGATGTTTTCTGAGGTGGGTAGTTTTAAGGAGCAAAATTGGGGCATTAAATCTCTCCAAAAGTTTGAAAATTAACCCTACTCAATCTGGTGACCTTATGGCCTCACTGGCTATGCCCCAGGAGGCCCTAAAAAATTTAAAGTGTACCTCCTGGACAGATGGAATTTATTCACCCCAGCCATAAATCAGAGTTTACAAACACCTCGGTGTGTTTACATATTGGCTTAATCAAAGCCAATTGAACCCCATTCTGGCTTAGCGTGACAGATGAATCCAGCCTGCAAGTTCCTGAAGAATTATCCTGCCCTAAAGGGTAGGGCTACTTTCCATGGGCTCATTTAGGATTTTCTGCACTAAGCAGGGAACTGGACTACTAGGACTGTAGTGTCAGTGTTCTGCACTGGTCAAACCACCCCTAAAGTAGCGTGTCTGGGCTTGGGCACTACGTTTTAGGAAACCCACAGACAAACTGGAGCGTGTCTGGAGGATAAACTTACAAGGAACTGTTGGAGGAGTTGGATTTGTTTAGCCTGGAGAAGACTTCAGGAACATGTAAGAGCTGACTTCAAGTCAAATCCGAAGGGCTGCCATATAGAAGATGGGGCAGAATTGTTCAGAAAGGTTCCAGAAGTGAAGGCAAGAAACAAGGGGTTTAAGTTCCAAAGAAGTTGGTTTGCGATAGATATCAGGAAAACTTTCCTAGCAAAAAAATCTCTTCAGCAATAGAATACGTTGCCTCAGAAGGTGGTGGACACTCCCTTGTGGAGGTGTTTAAGCAAAGGCTGGATAGCTACCTGTCAGGGCTGTTGAAATAGTGGATTCCTACACCAGGAAGAGGGTTGGACTGGACAATGTCCAAGGTTCATCTAAATCCTTCCAATCCAATTCTATGAGCTACATCAGGAGAAAGCAGCATCTAGCCAACTTTATCTGGACACAGAAACTAAACTGGACTAGGGTTGGGGCTAGTTGGCACTGTTAAGCAGTTTACAATTTTGTGTGTGTGTGTCCGTCCACCCATCCGTCCATCCATCCTAGGAGTGTGGGCTAGACTGGAAAATTGAAAAGCATCACAGGTAGAGGCAATGATACACCACCTCTTGTGCCTTGTCAAGAACAATACATGGTTGTGTCCTTGGAGTCACCAAGAACTGAGGGGTGTTTACTCACTTACTCTCTTGAAGCACAATAAGGAAGGAACCTCCTTCTTGCCTATGCTGTACACCAGTGTTTCTCGACCTTAGCAGCTTTAAGCATGCTGTGTGTGGAATTCTGGGAACTGAAGTCCACACATCTTACAGATGTCAAAGTTGAGAAACTTTGCTAGAGACCAACTAGCTGACCACTGGTGCTCTGCCAGCCCTTCCAGGTAAACCAGACAGGAAACACGACTAGAGGAACTAATTCTACTTTATTGTAAGGCTACATTGATAGAATCTTGCAAGTCTGTAAGTACAAATCTCCCGCCCTCCCTATTTATCGCTTGAATGGTCAAGGAGGGTCTTTCCTAAGTTTCTTCTTTAGACTGCTACCCTCTCTCGGACTCCCTTTCCTTTTATCTGATCACTCCCCAGGCAGCATCTCTTCCCTCTATTCTTCAAGGTCACCCTCACATTCTATCACATGCTCAGACTCACCTCAGACTCCAGACGGGCTGGCCTTTCCGCATGTCTGGAAGCCTGGAGAACCTTCAGGACCACCTGCCAGCCAAGGTCTGCCTTCCCCTCCAGGCAGTCCCCGATGGCCCCCAGGGCCATTGCCTCCTTCACCTCATTGACCCAAGGGCACCAGTCACGGTGCTGGGCCAGGGGGTCAAAAAAAGCCCGGGCAGATGAATCCTGTTAGGGGAGAAAAAGAGCCTGTGTTCACACAACAAAATTAACCTGGCTAATGAATTAACTCACCTTTACCTGAGCTAGGCAGATTCAGATATCCCATCAAAGCACCAAAAATGACTTTTAATATGGACCACTCGGTTTTGGACTGACCTGACCAAGCCTTTGATTTAAGATGTACTGGAGAAAAGAAGATGAATGAGAATATATCTATCCAGCCTTCCCCAAACTGGCATCCAATCTTGTTGAACTGGGACTTTGACTCCCAGTTGGCTGGGAATTCTGAGGCTGAAGTCCAAATCCTTCTAAAGGCATCTGATGGGAAAAACCTGATTGAGCTACTGGCCAGTTGGAGCCATTTGGGTGAGAAAGAATATTGTTTTTATTGTATTTTAATCTTATTTATTCCAGTTTTATTGTAAACCGCCCAGAGCCACTCTTCGAGGGAGATGGGCAGTGACAAAATTTGAAATATAAGTAAATAAAATAAAATGAAATGCAAAAGTTCTGTCCAGCACAAAAAACTCTGTAACCCTTATCAAGATCAACTTGGCTGTCTTAACACATTTCAAGAGAGTCTATTTGCCTCCTTTTTAATGCCAATTTATTTTTTATTTCCCTTTGGCAATGTTGCTGGGGAGCTTGAAACTCTGTTGTATTTTTGTCGTGCCCTTTAAAAATTCAGCATTTCAGGAAAGCCTGCAAGTTTGTTTTCCTCTATGTACCACCAAGGAAGATGACCCCAATGGAAAACAAATTATAGGTACAGGCAAAAGTCCTGTGCAGGGCCCACTTTGTCAATTTTGGATTGCCAATTTTAGGGAAAGCCAATTCCCAATAAATATATTTATGTGACACTCTTCTGTCTATATAGCTAACTTTAAGATGTGTGGACTTCAACTCCCAGAATTCCTCAACCAGCAATGCTGGCTGGGGAATTCTGGGAATTGAAGTCCACACATCTTAAAGCTGCTAAGGTTGAGAAACACTGATCTATACTTCCCAGAGCCACAACCCCCCTCAAAAATGGGTGGAATCAGGACAAAAAAAAAAAAGGTATATTAATTGAATTAATTACCAAGGATTAAAATTACCTGTTGGTAAGACATTTGCTACATTTATAAAACTAATTAAGCTGTCATCTACATATTCACCATTCTCATCTCCTCAAACCAGCTCTTAGACACAGAAGCATACAGCCACGTACGTACACCTTTTCTTCTTTTCAGCAGAAACAAGAAAAAAGGAAAGGTCGGGGGGAAGGAAGAAGAAGGGGGAACTGAAGACAAGGTGAAGGGAAATGCCATCTACCAGGGGAAAAAAAAAGGAGAGAAAGGGTTAAATTAATCAGGGAAGCCCTATTTTCACCTTCAGCCCATTTCCTTGCACTAAAAAACTTCTACAATGACTCCTTCCCCACCCAAATCTTGAGTATTAACTTGGTTAGAGAAAAGGGCTGCAGAAGTATATTCATATATGGGGCAGGAAGCAAGAGGTTCTCCTCCTTTGCAAGACCGCAGGCAGACTGCGCAGATGTCTTCTGCTCTCCTGCCTGCAGGTCTTGGCAACTCTTTGACTACTAAGCTGCTCTTTAAATATGAAGCTCTCTCAAGCGCAAGGGTGCTAGAATGGCCTTGCAACTTAGCCCTCAGAGGCTGGCTTGCAACAGTTGCATCAGCCATTTATACATATATACATACATACGTACAGTATATACATATCACATGGTTTCCTTTTGAGATAAGCCACATTATTCAGAGCATGGAAAACAAATAAGGAATGATAAACAAAAGAAATCAAGGTGTGAGACAAGAAGAAAAGGCAATGCAACTCAATCCAATTCACACAAACACCATTCATCATACCTTTCCATGCCTTTCTGTTCTTCCGAACCCACCTCGCTTCCCCAAGGTCATTAATTCCTTTCTGTTCTTTAACTTCTCAGCTCTCTCTTTTTGAGGATCTCATCAATGCCATCCAACTGAGACTTTCCCAGTCTTGTCCTTTCCATCCATTCACTCCTCCTTTGTGTATTTGTTCTACAACTCAATCCTCATGAATTCTCTTTATGTAACCGAGCCACATGAACATATATCAGCAGCTAGAAGGAAGGAAGGAAGGGAGGAAGGAAGGGAGGGAGGGAGGAGCAGAGGAGTAGACATGCTAGCAGAATATGCCACATTGGGACCACTGGCAATAGCAGTGACTGGAGGGAGGGAAGGGGCTGGAAAGATGGGGGTGAGGGGATGGGAGGTCGCCCAACTGGGAGTTGCTGAGTGGAGGTAGTAACAAGGGAGCCTTGCCTTACTCACCCTGTAAAATCACTCAAGGATGCCTCCAAATTTTGTGGCATCTGAAGTCTGGAACAACCAAAGCATTCCAGGTCTCATTTCTACTGAACCATGGCTGATTCAAATTGGTCCAACATCGTGAGGGTTTGTTCTGGGTTGGCAACAAAACACGTCCATCCCTTGACCTGATCTCTTATCATAGAGTAGGAAAGGACCTCAGAGGCCGTTTGGTTCAACCCCCTGCTCAGGGCAGGATCCGCCAAAGCAATTTAGACAGAGGGCTATCTAGCTTCTGTCTGGACCTCTAGTGAGGGAGAAGAGGCAGCCTGTTCCACTGGCTGACAGCTCTTAGCCTCAGGACATTCCTCCCACCATGAATTTATTTCCCTGCAGTTCAAGCCATTGGTTGTGGTCTTTGGGGCCATAGAGCACAGATACACTCTATCTGAACCCCTCTGACTACCCGAAGACTCCCATCATCTCTCTCCTCCGCCTTCTCTTCTGTAGACTAAACACCTCCGTTCCCCTTTCTTCATAGAATGTGGATCCATCTTGGTAGACCTCCTCTGAATGTGCTCCAGGTTGTGGTTATCCTGTTTAGACTATGGTGCCCAGAACTGGACACAGGACTCCAAGTGGGATCTGACCAGGCAAAGTAGAGTGGGACAACTGATTTCTGTGATCTGGACTCTTATGCTCTAAGTTCTTTTTCATACATCCCCAAATAATATTTGTCCTTTTAGTGGCTGACTCACCCTGCTGGCTCACCTGGATCACCCACTTCACCCTACTGTGATCTACTAGATCAGGAATCTGGTAGCACCTGTTTTGATTAACAAAATGGCTCGTTCTTCAGTTATGTGCCTCTCCATCCATTTCCGTTTTGTCCCTTTTCTTTTTTTCAGCGTTTTATAAAGCTCTCTGGATATTCACACTGGTTACTTTAGACATTTTCCATTTTTCCTTCCAGTAGGATTCATTTGTGATTTTTTTACCAACACACTTCTTAGCTACCCCACTCTCACAGCTTCCTTCTTCCTTTCCTGTTCCTTTTAACACACCCAAACCCTCACTTCCAGGTAAGAAAGTGGGCAGAATACACAGCTATTTCCTCTTCATACTGGACCTGCCAGCTGTTCGAGGTAGGCCAGGTCAGGAAACAGACCCTGCAAGGACTGTTAGGACTTGATTGTTGTTGGGTATAATAACAGAGCCTTGGAAGTTGCCAAAGAGAATCAAGGTGAGGCTGTCTTGAGTCTCCTCCTTACTGCTTACCAAAGCTGAGGTTTTGCTTAGTCTTCATTAACGGCTTTTGCATTCCTTCACTACCTCTGCCTCCCTTGACCATGAACCTTCCTATCAGCCATTGCACATCTCAAGGTTTCTCCAACTACTTCCTTACCTTCAGTGAACATCTTACCAAGGCACCCGAGTGCATCTCTCTCTCTAATTTATACAGCTGCCCGTCTCACTTTTACAGGCGACTCTGGGCAGCTTACAACGAAGTTAAAACAGCAATAAATACCTAAAAAATACTATAATTAACAAAAGCATCAAAAACTATTTAAAAAATAATGTACAGGTGGTCCTTGCAACCATTTGTTTAGTGACATATGATGGTGCTGAAAAAAACTGACTTATGGCCAGTTCTCACACTTACAACCACTGCAGCATCCCTACAGTCAAATGATCATAATTTGGGCACTTGGCAACCATTTATGACTGTCACAGCATCCCATGGTCATGTGATCGCCATTTTCAACCTTCCTGGCTGGCTTCAGGCAAGCAAAACCAATGGGGAACTGTGCGATTCACTTAATGACCATGTGGTTTGCTTAATGCCCACAGTGATTCGCTTAACCACCACTACAAAAGGTCTTCAAATCAGGGCAGATTTGCACAATGACTGCTTCACTTAGCCACCGAAATTCTAGTCTCAATTGTGGTTGTTAAGCAAGGACTACCTGTACAACCTGCAATAACGATTCATTCCTTTTTTTTTCCTGTCTGACATAACTACCTTGGCACTTGACAGTATATTATGTCCTTTGGACAATGGCTGTTTCTATAGAAAGTTGTTTCTTTTAAGTTTGAAGCCACACAGAATCATTTTGGAATTGGAGGCCTAGAAATTCACTCCCTTATTGCATCATACAATCTGTTTAATGTTCAACACAAATGATTCAGACTCTTAGTGAACAACGCAGCATCACAAAAGTACATACCCATTCATGTCCCCAACCCACACACCTCTAACATCACTATAAACATTCCTTATACATTTGTCCTTAAATACATTCAACAACCGAGGGAATATCACTCATCTTGTCTTACTCCCTGCTCAACACTGAACCATCTGCTAAATGTTCCATTTACTCTCACACATGCTTTACTTCCACCACATTCAACAACTAACCTTTAACTGCACATTTGCACAACGCCCATCCTCATTCTTTTCAGCAATCATTCTCTTACATGCATTTTTTCCCCATTCATACACAGTATTTTTCATTCCGCCAAGCTTCCCATTAGTGTAACTTCACACACCCTTTTATGGCCCTCTGCAAGACAATTCTTTTCACTCTGTTTCAAGCAGTTTCCACATCCTCTTTCCTTACATCTTCCCATTCATTCTTTCGGTATTGCACTTCCCTTTTCCGTAGCCCTTCTATTTTTACTCTACTTTCTTTCTTTTCCAATTATTTTTCCCCAAGACCCACTTCTGACACTACCAACTAATGGTTTGTCCCATAGAATCTCTCATTACCTTTGGATCCTTCACTAAATCTGTCTTTCATCATAAACAATTACTCAAGCATACGTTAAGATTTATAGTCCTTCCTTTGCCAGGTGTATATACGAATAAACTTATGCTTAAATCATATATTAAAACCAAGCTAGTCTTTTTCTAAGCAGATATTCACCATACTCTTACCCATTCTCGTTTACTGCTGGTCACAAAATCACTTTTTCTGTACTATCTCATATGATCCATTCATATCCCCTAGCAGAATATTTTTCTACCTCCTCTGGATCTCATTCATTCAGAATGTTGCTCAGTTTTCAGTTTTCATCCAAACTCATCTCTGATTCTTCCATTAACTGGAAGAAAGCATGCAACTATCACTGGCCCATGGAGCCCTACTTTCCTTTGACCCCCACAACAGTCTGATGTATATTTCATTCATAATTAAACTTCCAGCTTCACTTTCTTCCAGGGACTGTATTCATGAACTCCACAAGATCTTGTCACTTATGTCCAGATTTATTATACCCTTTCCCTTTGTTCCACAAATACAGAACACTGTTTTGATTACATTCATTCATTCACGTTCTTTACTACTGATTCCCTTTTATATTGTTTAGAGGCATCACATTAACACCTAAGGCCACGGTTTTCCCACTGTATCATACAACTGTGAAAGCTGCACTGTCCGAAGGGCTGAATTCAGAAACCTCCCCAGCTATGAACTCTGGTGCTGGAGAAAATTGCTGAGAATTCCTTGAGAACAAATCATTTCATGCAGAATGAAGTACAGGAAGCACTACCAATGAAGCTAAAGCTTAGACTTTTTTTTGCACACAGACTGTCAAGGCAACTGGCCTTGGAGAAGACCTCGACACTTGGAAAATCAAAGGTAATCACAAGAGTCAGGATGCTAGGAGCTACCACTGATGACAAAAACTGGAGCTTCCAAAAATTCAGAGAAACAGATGCTCCCTGCAATGTAAGGTCACTTGTTTGTTTACCCTGATCATGGTTTAAATATGTTTGCCAGGATGATTCTTTTAAGGGTTTAGATGGATGGTTTTACTTTGTGGATAATATCCTTATAAATAAACAATAGTAATAAGATGTAGTTAGGTTATTTTTTGTTAGTTTAGTTGGCAAATAGGTGTAAATTATAGTGAAAAAGAAGAAAGTTTGTTAGTTTATTAGGTGAAAAATTATGTTTGAAGGGGTTTCTCAGGTTTTTTTAACTGGGAGAGAACATGTGTTTCAGAAGCCAATGCTATATTGAGAATTGAAATGTTTTATAGAAATAATGTTCATTATAATTTAAATTGGAGTAAGAGATTGATATTCATTTAGGTATATCTGCTGTGGAAAGTCAGAAGTCAATCTGTTGCAGTCTTTTTTGTACTTTCACACCTTTTTAGTTTTCTTCTTTTTCTTTGTGGGTTCTCTTGTTTCATCCTTTTCAGTTTTATCTATATGTTGAAAAAATTTAGTAAGGTTTTAATACAAAAGCCTGTAAGGTCACTTGGAAGTGACTGAACAACCACCACCATTATTCTTCTTCCATTCCAAACGGTCATGATCAGATGAGCTTATAGATGCCCGTCAAGGCTTTGGTCAATCAAGGGGTTTTAGGAAGACAGAAAATTGTGGACTAGGTTACCCGCCTTAGTCACATCTGTGCCACGTGCAACATTCCCTGCTGCTGCTAAGGATAGTCCCGGTCCTCTTTGGCTGTTGGACATGGACCACAAGTGCAACCACAGCCCAGTTTTACCCAAGCACGCTCACACTCTTCTGTGCGAACTAGGATCTCCAATTGAGAGACTGCCTTGCAAGCCAACCGACTGTTCCCTGCACCCCACCAATTAGAAGATCCAAGCAATGGGAACGTATCGTCCTTGACCGTGAATAGGCTCAGGAATTCCCAATATGCGTCCGAGCAGAAAGATCACCCTCTTTCCATCCTACAGGCTCAGCTGGGCTGCTGCGTGTATTCAGGAAAACACCCAATCATTTTAAAATCGAAAATAGTATGGCTGCCTTTCCACGGTAAAACGGTATTCACACACCAATGCCCTGACACACCCCGAATAAATCAACAAATCAACCAGCCAGCCCAAAGTGTACAAGAGGTAACCTCTAAAATTTCTATATGGCTCTTTTCCTGGCGGGGGAATTCTGGGATTTCGAGTCCACATCTCTTAAAGCTGCCGAGCTTGAGAAACACTGCTTCTCAGTGGAGGAAGGGCTTCTGCAACCTCCCTGTGTGCTGGAAGGAGCGCGCAGCTTCTGTAGCACCGCCCCATGTTGAATGAGGAAGCGTTAGGACAGCTGGATGTGAAGTTGGCTTATCCTCTTTTTGGATCAGGGGTGAGAAATCTTTCAGGTGGCGGGGTGGGGGCTCCACCTGCAGAGATGCAGGTGAGGAGTCCCCTTCCCTTCTCCAATAGATGATTAGCAGGGCTTTCAAGTGTGCAGTGGTATGTGGGAATGACCTTGAGAGACGAGGGGAAGAGATGCTGCCTAGGGAATGGTCAGATGAAAGGAAATAGAGTCCACAAGAGGGTAGCAGCCGAAAAAGAAGAAACTTAGGAAAGACCTGCCCAGACCACTCAAGCGATAAACAGGGAGGGAGGGTGACTTGGACTTTCAGACTTGAAGGTTCTGTTAATGTAGCCTTACAATAAAGTAGAATTAGTTCATCTTGTCATGTTTTCTGTCTGGTCTGCCTGGAAGGCTGACATCAATTTTGCAAGTCTGAAAGTACAAGTCTCCTGCCTTTCCTTTTTACCGCCTGATATGTTAAGGCAGATCCTTTCTAAGTTTCTTTCTCTTTTCATTATCCAGCTGTGGGTTCCTCCACTTATATCTGATCGTGATCATTCCCTAGGTAGCATCTCTTCCCCTCATCTCTCTTAAGGTCATCCCCACATACCATTACAAGTGCCATAACCATTAGTTGCTAGAGCATTCCTAGAAACACTTGACCGTCTTCTCCCGGTGCCTGCCACACAGCTGTAGCCAGTTGCTGTGGAGGGCAGCCTCCAGCAGGCTGCATCGGAGAGTCTATGCAGCAGAACCAGCCTAGAGAATAAGCACCCTTCCAATGGTGCCTCCAGCACGCCATCTTGAGCACCACAGGGAAGCATATCAAGTCTGCCCAAGGGGTCCCAACCCTGCAGTTACATTTCACGTCTTGGCAAGTGAGGAGGGCAGCAGCAGGTGGAAAGAGGAAATTTAAGTAGCAGAAGCAACTGGGACAATTTTCTCAAGGTCCCCTCCACAGTTTTAGGACCATCTATTGATTAGTGGGACCCGTCCTTCCCTGTTCACCACAGTGAACCAGATCTGGGAGTAGGGCCCCCCTTACCCGAATCCCCCTGCCCGCTGAGGCCCTCCATTACGCACTCACCGAACTGCTGGAGGAGCACAGGCGTGGCCGCTTGGCTTTCCGGTGTGGGCTGGACGGCACCTCCATGCCCAGGCCATAGATGTCACCTTGCCCCATGCTGCGGGTCACAGGCCGGCTCCGGGGGGTGGGGCTCGCTGCTTCGGCATCGGGGCGCTCGCTGGAGCTTGTGCTGTCCCCGCCCCGCGTACGGCTGATCACTGGGGACGGGCTCTTCTCATGCTGCAGGAAGGAAAAAGGGGGCAACAGAAAAAGTTAGGGAAGTTCACCAGATTCCAGAGTCAGGAACTGGAATCCCAAAGGGATTCCCAAAGGAAGGAGAGCAACAATAGTCTCACTCCATGAATATTTGGGAGGTTATCCCTATGTGTGTGTGTCTGTCTGTCTGCTTGCCTGCCTGCCATACAGGTAGTCCTTGCTTAATGATCACAATAAGGACCAGAATGCTGGGTGCTAAGGGATGTGGTCATTAAGTGAGGCACTACGTGACCAGACCTGATTTTACAATCATTTTTGTGGCGGGCATAAAGCAAGTCACTGCAGTTGTAAAGTGGGTCACATGGTTGTAAAGCAAATCATGACAGTCACAAAGTGAATCAATTGCTTCCAATTGATTTTTTGGGTTGGAAGCTGGCTGGGAAGGTTGCAAATCGTGATCACGTGACTGCAGGATGCTGCAAATGGTCGTAAATGCGAGCTGGTCGCCAAATGTCCAAATCGCAATGATGTGACTGCAGGAGTGGTGTGATGGTTGTAACTTCAAGGACGGGTCGTAAGCAACTTTTTCAGCCCTTTCGTATATCTGAACTGTTGTTAAGCAAACAGTCATTAAGTGAGGACTACTTGTAGCTTATATTTATCCATCTACCCATCTATTCTATCCACTTGCCAACCTACCTGGGCTGGCCAGCCAGCCAGCCTGCCTGCCTGCCTTCCTTTTTTAATTTAATCATAATAATTCATTAAAATTTATACGCCACCCAACTCCCAGCAACTTATTTATCAAATTTACATCCTGCCGCAGTCATAGCAGACTCTCAACAACTCACAATAAAAAATGAAACCCAGTAATCAAACAAAAAGTCTTGCAAGTGCATTAATCTTGTATCTTCCATCCATCCTGCATTCCCAGACTAAGTAAGCTGAGAAGCAACCATGCCCCACTTAGCTGGGCAGGACCAAGGGAGCACGAATTACCCAGATTTCAGCGAGGGGCCTGTAATGCTAATTGGGGGTTAAATACAGAACCTTGAAAACAGCAGGAGGCATTTCCACCTGCATCTCTCCTGAGTTCATTGAGGCAGAGTCCCTCGAAGGCCTCGGAAGGCTCCTTCCAGGGTCCTCCCCACCTGGGCTGAACTGCCACAGGTGAGACGTGGCAACCACGTCCCCTTCTGCCTCTTGAGTGTTTAATCTCCCTTCGATGTCTTTCTCAGCCTCCACTCAGCCTCTCACAGAAGCCTTGCTTACTGCCCAAATGCAACTGCCAGGCCCTTCAGCGTGATTCAGCGTGTTGGGCAAACCCAGAGGATCCAGATTTAAAAGGAGTATGGGATCAGGAGAGCGAGCCCCGACAACACAGAGATGTTTAGAGAAATCTTCCTCGTCAGCCCACAGCAGCCCATTCAAACCTGGCGGCCAAGACTGCTGCCAGAGACCTGCCCGCAGGACCCTGCCTCCGGTGCCTGGCCTTCAGCTTCCCAACGTACCTGCTCGGAGCCCAGAGGGAAATTGGTGTCCTGACTCCGGGTGACCATCCGTCGCGGAGAGGTGGGCCCCAGAGGGACTCTGTCGGCAGCAGGGGCAACGGCAGAGATGATCTCGATCTCAGGCTCGGTAGAGTCCATCTGGTGGAAGCCCCACAGCCCCACTTTCCTTATGCAGCGGCAGCAGCTAATCAAGGGGAGATGGATGGATCCAGGAGGAGGACTGTGGTGGGGGAACCCAAGAAGATGCCCCCCAAAGAATAAGTCAGAGACCAAAGCAAACTCACTTCATGCAAGGCAGAATTTAAATACCAGATACTGTGTGCAAAGATGTGCATATTCTCAAATATCTGCAGATTCGAGTATTTGAATACTGAGTTGGCAGGCAAGTGGCAAAATTCAGGGTTTTCAGATATTAGCAGTCCGCAACCTGAGGTCCTAGGCCTTAGGATGGCCCCTGAATCCTTCTCTGCAGTCCTGTGGCACCCCGTAACCAAAAAAGTATTAATCCTTACAGCTGGGCGGTCATCCAGATTCAAAGGAGCGAAAGGGATTGGGAGGGCCAATTGTGATGCACACTGTGCCCATTTGCAGCTTCTTAAATCAAGCACATCTTTTCCTGGGATTGCATGCTTGCCGCTTTGTGAATTCCAGGAAAAATCCATTTTTTTTCAGGAGTTGGCCACAAGTGTGATGTGAATGTCCACGTGTGCTCCGGATCATGTTTTCCCCACTGATTCTGGATTGCTGAACTGCTCTGCTAAAAATCAGCAGAATGTCCCACGGTTCTGAAGTGAGAACATACAAAAAGCTTACCTTAGGAAAGTGTTTCTCAACCTCAGCCACTTTAAGCCATTCTGGCCAGGGAATTCTGGGAGTTGAAGTCCACACCTCTTAAAGCGGCTGAGGTTGAGAAACACTTCCTGAAGGTAAGCTTAATGTAGCTTAGAAAATAAAGAAAAAACATACTAAACCCAGAAAAACCTTAAATCATAAACCCACCCCATTTTCACCATGACTTCACCCTCCTCAAAAAAATGTTAAGCTCAGTGCTGGGGGCCATCGAAAGACTGTGATTTATTTTTTCTATCGCCTTTTCTTCCTCTTTGTCCCTGGTCTGGCCCGTGCTGAAGTTTAGACTGCCAGCTCTTTGGAGAAGAGACCAGTTATCTTGAACCCAGTACAGTTTGGAATCTGGGGAAAAAAAAATCCCGCACGAAAGCAACAGGAAACGACTTCCAGATAGTTGCCACGGAAACCTGTGGTGCCTCTGTAGCCACCTGGAAGTGAGGCTGAGTCACTGAACTGCAGAGCTGGAAGGAACCCTAAGGGTCATCTGTCCAACTGCATCTTTCTCTTAAAGCTTATTGTGGGCAGAGACCTACTGCATTAAATTTTCTAGGATGACAAGCAGACTGAAGAAGAAGTAAAGAAAAGGAGAACATAGTTTTGTTAACTATGTTAACAAAAGGAATTATGGCACCATTGTTAGGCAATAAATGCTAATGACAACAGGATGACAATTGTCTAGAGCAGCCTTTCTCAACCTTTTGACCCTGGAGGAACCCTTGAAATATTTTTCAGGCCCTGGGGAACCCCTGCACATTCAGGCTCAAATATAGGCCAGAAGTCAGAAAATTATTATATTTGTTTCATAGGTAGGCCTGAATAGATGCATGAACAGTGTTCTTAAACTAAAAACAAAGAATGAAAGTTATATCTTTCATGTGAAGTTGCCCGAATTTGAAATATTTTTTTAAATAGATCGTGATCTCCCAGGGAACCCCTAGTGACCTGTCGCGGAACCCGAGGGTGGCACGGAACCCTGGTTGAGAAACCCTGCTCTAGAGAATGAATTGGACCTTTTCTGATCCTGATTTTCCGCATACCTGCTGGTCCAGCCACAAAGGGCCAAGATGCAAGCCGTGATGTGGACTTGAAGAAGGTCTGAAGGCCGCTTGGCTGATGTCTTCTCGTCTTCAGTTTTGCAGTTCTCCTCTTCCTCCTCCTCCTCCTCCTCCTCCATCAATTGCAAGAGAAAGCCAACCTTTTCTTCCGTCAAGGACTGAGAAGCAAGCATACTGCAGTCAATAACTCAATCCCATCAAATGGCTATCAGCTTCTTCTTGGTAGATGAATATGATTTCAAGCACCTTGGACTTCTCAAAGTGAACAGAGAGATGCAAAACCTGCTGTTCTGGGAATGAAATATTCTGGACAATATTGGTCTTTGGATCATGCTGATCTGATGTTCCAAAGATGGTCTGGACATATTTCTTCATTAATTTATAAAGCTGCCTGTCTCACATATGTGACTGTGGGCGGTGCACACAATTAAAATAACAAAAACTAAGCAATCAACACAATAAAAAAACATTAAAATTCTATTAAAAGCAGTTAAAATATTATAAATAGAACAAAAAACACAGGAGAGCACATTCCTAAACTTCTACGCAAGGTAACCACTTCATAGGCTCTATAATTTTTTTTAAAATTTATTTATTGAATTTGTCACCGCCCATCTCCTCCGAGCGGAGGAACTCTGGGCGGTTTACAATATAAAACAATAAATATATAATAAAACTTCAATATAAAACACACTATAAAACAATTTCACAGAACTACCAAATATAATAAAATCCAGATGGCTGTGATCTCACTCAGTCATTGTATAGGAGGGGCACTTCAAGGCACTAGCCAGCCCCAAGTATGACTATTCTCTTCCCTACCCCAAGCCCGGTGGCAGAGCCAAGTCCAACTTCCTCTGGAAGGCCAGGAGCGATGGGGCTAATCTCACCTCCGGGGGCAAGATGTTCCAGAGGGCGGGTGGTACTGCAGAGAAGGCCCGCCTCCTGGACCCCGCCAGATGGAATTCTCTTATCGACGGGGCCATAGCATGCCCTTTCTGCATGATCGGGTGGGACAGGCTGATGAAACGGGGAAGAGGCGGTCCCTTAGGTAACCTGGTCCCATGCCATGTAGGGCTTTATAGGTGATAACCAACACCTTGAGGCCTGATGGCAACACCAGGTTTTAAGGGCCTTCCGGAAGGTCAATAGGTTCAGGCCAATCTCACCTTGGGGGAGAATGATGTTCCAGACAGAAAAGGCCCTCCTCCTAGGTCCTGCCAGATGAAGCTCCTTAGCAGACAGGACATGGGGCTGCCCTTGAAGACTACCTAGAAGCTTCAACTGGTCCAGAATGTAGCAGTGCAAGCAGGGATAAGCTTGCCTTGGCATGCCCACATGGCGTCCTGCTCTTAGAGCCGCACTGGTTGCCAATATACCTCTGGGTGTGTTTAAATGTGCTTTTCTTTTTTTAATCGTATGGCATAGCAGTTCGGTGTTCCTGCATTTTTTTCTTGCTGGGAACTCCTTGTGAGGTCCAGCAGCCAGATGTGTAGACTATTTAGCCGTGACAAGTCACGTTGCCCGGGGTGCACCACGAGGAGGCTAGTCTACATTGCACCAAGTTGGGCTGAGAGAAAGTGACTGGCCCAAGGTCATCCAGCCCGCTTTCATGCCTAAGGCAGGACTAGAGCTGACAGGCTCCTGGTTTCTAGCCCAATGCTCTAACCACTAGACCAAACTGGCTCTCAATGTGCTGGTTATCACCTATAAAGCCCTACATGGTATGGGGCCTGGTTATTCCAGTGACTGCCTATCTCTCATGGTTTCTGCCCAGCTGGTAAGAACTGACAGATTGGGGGCACTCCAGGTTCTCTCCAGTGTCATCTTTTGGAATCCAGAAAGTGCACCTTCTCTGTCATGGGGCCTGTTTTCTGGAATGAGTTCCCCCAAGATCTGGACAGCTCCCACCATGATGACATTCAAGGTCTTGAAAACCTGGCTCTTCTCCCAGGTCTTGAGAAAGGGTGGATGGAGTCCTGTTCAAGGTTGGTGTGTTGTCTGGATTGCCACCTTGCAACTATTTTGGAATTCTTTTTGGGTTAATTTGACTGTATTCTTATTTATCTTTTTTTTATGTTCTTTATTTTGTGAGCCGCCTAGAGTTGGTTGGAATCAGGTGGTATAAAAATTGAACAAATGAATAAAGAGTGAATGAATTTGTTGATAGAAAGGGCAAGACTATGAAAATTGGACCAGGATGGAGTTGATGAAATCCTGAAAACACACAGGGGAGAAGGCGATGTCCCAAGTGGTGGTAGAAGCACAGATAGTTTGCAAGAATAGAATAGTATGGAGAGGTACAGGAAATGGTGTTGGTATAAATTAACTAGATTGAACCATGTTTCCTTTTTTTGTCTCTTATATCTTCTCTTTAATTTCCTTTGCTTACTACTTCTTATTCCTTTTTTAGGGTTTTGCATACAGGTAGTCTTCACTTAACAACTATTTGTTTAATGACAGCTCAGACTTATGACAGTGCTGAAAAAAACACTTACAACCAGTCTTCCCACTTATGACCGTTGCAGCATCCCCACAGTCACATGACCACGATTTGGGTGCTTGGCAACCAGTTCAGATTTATGACCATCACAGCATCCCGTGGTTATATGATTGTCATTTTCTACTTTTCTGGCCAGCTTCTGGCAAGCAAAGTTAATGGGGAACTGCATGAATTGCTTAACAACCACACAGTTCGCTTAACATGTGCAGTGATTTGCTTAACGACCACCACAAAAAGGTCATAAAATCGGGTCAGATTCGCTTAATGACTGCTTCGCCTAGCAACCAAACTTCCTGGCCCAATTGTGGTAATTAAGCGAGGACTACCTGTAATGTTCCTTATCGTGAAAGGGGACAGTGTGAGGGGTATGCACTGATGCTCAGATATTCGGACAAAGATTGGACCTGGTCATCTAACACAACACACTCTCTCCCTCAAGGCCGTGGGCTACTCATCATTCCCAAATGGGACAGACCTTGAATGGGATGCTGGAAGCTCCCTTCCCCTCACCCCCCTTTAGCAGGATGACCAAGAGCTTACCATGCTTTTGAGATCGTCTGGCTTCAGCGAGGGCAGCTGAAGCTGCAGCTGACACAGGTTTTGAAAGCGCTCAAGGAAGTCGTTGAAAAGAGCGCGAGGTTCCTCGACCAGCAGGACTGAAAAGCGATCTAGCCCAAAACAAAAGAAGCAGACTAGCATGAAAGGATGCCTGAGGGCTGAGATGCACAGAGGTGCTCCCTAGCGGCGACTACATTTTTAATTGCCCTCCCACCTGGGAGATTGCATAGTTTGGGGTTTTTCCAATTCGGTGGCCATAGCAGACATCATGAGAAATCCCCGTTATTCAACTCCCCAATCCCTTTCAAGTTCCCAGTCATGCCGCATGTGCTCGCTTCTGAGTTTATAAATGGCACAGGTTCTGTAGGACCCTGAAAAACAGGCCCATCGCCACCACCAGATTTGGAACCACCCACAATTCAGGGGCACCTGCAGGGGGATGGGGGCAAAAGAGTCAAGTTGGTGGTTGTGGCCACCGTCTTGACTTTTCTGACCTCTCCCACAAACACCCTTGCCACCATTTGGATACAGGGAGCCCGAGATGCAAATTTTTCACAGAATCAGAGAACTGGAAAGGACCTCAGGGGTCTTTTGCCCCAGCCAGACAGAAGGTTGCCAAATCTTTGCTTGAAAACGTCAACAGCCTGCCCACAGTCAAGGGAGCATATTTGGGGAGTGGGGGGCTGAACCACACTGCCAAATTTTGCTGAAAAATTGTTAGCATGGTGTCCCTCAATCTTTTGGAGAAAGCTAAAGATACCAGATGCAGTACAGTTTTGTGCACCTAGAAAGAAGCCCCATTCCAAATCTGGCTCCACATCCTTGTGGGATGTTATCCTAACTGTCTTGCTCCCCCCAGCCCACAATGGCTATAAATTGTTCTCCGGTTTCCCTCCCCTCCCCTTTAAACTGCTCTAGACTCTTCTGGGAGGAAGAGTGGCACAGAATAACAATACCAATACAGGTTGTCCTCAACCTACAACCACAATAGGGACCGGAAAATTTGTCATTAAGCGGTTGTTAAGTGAGGCATCATGTGATCACACCTGATTTTATGACATTATTTGCAGCAGTCATTAAGTGAATCAAGCAGTTCTCCATTGATTTTGCTGGTTGGAAGCCGGTTGGGAAGGTCGCAAATGGCAACCACATGACTTGGGACACTGCAACTGTTGTAGGGTTAGGGTTAGGCTAACCCTAACCCTTTCATCAGGGCCCCTTTTGAGCATCTCCCACATGCAATGGTGGGGGAGCAGTCAGCATCTACATCTGGAAGATCTGCATGTCCAGCTGTGACCCAGCTTTGCTGTTTCTTTCTCCTTTCTTACCTGGGCAAGGACTGTCTGGCCAGAAGCAGAACTTTTCGTGAGCTGCCAGCAAAGCCTTCTGTAGCTCCAGACATCGCTCCTTGTCTAGAAAGCAAACAGGCTGGGTGAACAGCAGAACCCCCTGAGATGCAGAACCATTTCAAAGATCATTCTTTCCAACTAGCCAAATCACAACATCCCCTGGCGCGACAATTAACAAAGCCAATATCCAGATACCTGTAAACGTAAGTGAAATTAAAATTCTCATGGGTGAACTAGAAAAAATAACAGAGTAGGAGCATTTAAGGGGAAATTTGTACCGACAGAGATTGGAGGGAAGGATCCTCCTTTGACCAGTCTTTTCTGAGTTTTCAAAATATGAATCATCCCCAAACTGGGGGAAAAAACCTGCCCACTCTGATTCTGAGGTCATACTATTAGGTTAGCTAATTTTAGAAAAAAGGAATCTGGGTGGTTAGGTGCCTCTGAAAACTAGTTACTAGGAAATTGTCCCTTATGCCCTCCTTGTAGGCCATAAAAGGACACATGGTCATTTACTTTGGTCATGTGACCAAGGGGGACACTGCAACAGTCGTAAGTGCGAGGACTGGTCGCAAGTCACTTTTTAAAGCACTGTATAACTTTGAATGGTCGCTAAATGAATAGTTGTATGTCAGAGGCAAACCCAGCCAGGCTGTTCAGGCCCCTCACAAGAACAATGCACAGATGTCAGCTGCTCCTTGAGAAATGCCCCGCTCTTAGCCTGTTGAGGCACACAGGTGGGAAAAAGAGATGCACAACCCTGAACATGGGGATGGATGGATGGACAGACATGGTTCAAGACTTATAGTTGGCAATTGCTTTTTTTCACCTCTCAATACACTTTTTTAGTATCTCTAATCAAACCTGTTTAGCAAAGAGCTGGGCCCTCAGATCTCTGCCCACTAGCCTTTGAGTGGGAGTAACAGTCTGGAGGACAGTCCACGTGGGTTTAGCTTCTGATTAACGCACCGCAGAGCACAGAACTAATCCTGCTGGAAGCAGAAGTGAGAAGAGTGTGCAAGAGAAGTGCAAAGGACCGGCTGCTTTTGTTACTATCAGTGACAGAATCAAAACCTCTAAGAGAAGCTTGCGTGTAACCTCAGCCTTGGTTACACAAGCCATCTGGGTGACTTTGGGTCAGTCACTCCCTCACAGCCCTAGGAAGAAGGCAAGGGCAAACCAGTTCCAAAAACATTGCCAAGAAAACGGCAGGGACTTGTCCAGGCAGTTGCCAAGAGTCAAGACTGATGTGAAGGCCCAAACAAGCAAAACAACAGGAAAGACAAGGGCCTGTCACGATCTTCAGTGCCTCCTGATCTTGGAAAGAATACAATCAGCAGACCAGCAGAAGCTGGGCAAAAAGACCTTGGCTGCAACCTGCATGTGCTGCTCTAGTAGAGCTTGAGTCTAGGAGAAGCCCCAAGTCGTGTAACAGCTCCTTCAGGAGAGTGCGGTCCCACTGGGAGGAATAGACAGAATGTCCATGGAAACAGAGGCTGTTGTAACTTTGAACCGTTGTTAAATGAATGGTCGTAAGTCAAGGATTACCTGTAATCTTTACCCAAACACTATGTCTGTATAATACCAATCATGAGGTGGTGTAATACACCTTGTACTGTTTCCATTCGCCTTCCAGATTTAACAGACTGGACACCAATATGCTCTTACACTTGCTGAAGTCAAAAGCCAACTGCAGACTGGCACAGAGGTAGGCCTGGCAGCTGGTGCATTTCAACATATCACATTCAACATTGGTCCATCCGTACTTGGCACAGATCAAGGGAGACAGCTGGTGGGGTTTGCCTGCCCACTTCAGAGAGTGTTGGTATTAAGGAAAGCAACTCAAGTTTTGACCTTCCTATCAACTTCCATGGGCTAGCATGAAACTTCATCCATCCTTCACTGCTAGCTACTGGATCTCTCAATACCTGAACAGCCCTTAGCCTGGATCTAGGACTGGAAGGGGATTATTGCATGTTTCATCTCTGGAGTCACCTCCAGTTTCATTAAAAATAGCACTTCCCACTTTAATTAGCTTCTTCAGTTCTAGTTCCTTTCCACCCCTTACTATTTTAATTCTGACATCCATTCAAAGGCCCAGGCCATAAGTGGACATCCTGTGGCTCAAGTCATACCTTATTTAGTGGCTCCCACAACATCTCCAGCTTGCTCCTCCCATCCCAAAACAGAAATTTGAAAAAAAAAAAAAAGCAATCTGTCCCTGACTTGGCACACTTAGGTGACAATGGGGCTTGTCACCACCTAAGAGCCATGCCCTCCCAGGCCCTTTAATTATTTCTAGGGCTGACAAGATTTCTTCATGTGAATTTGGAGAAGCTGCCATTTTCCATTTGCAAGAAACAGAAACTGAAAATAGTCTGCAGCTTTCAAAATCCAGACCTGCAAACTGAGTATAGAGCAGCCACTTCAGGACTATAGAAATATGAGACCTAAGATGAACCTTAGGCCTGTCTAGGGGGCCATGTTTAAGACAATCAGACAACAGTGTCAACAGCCCTGTTAACATACTGTTTAGCCACAGTATGTCAAGGGAATACAGCCCAACTTTTGCAGTTGGCTTATAGGACATGCTGAATTTTGTGAAGACCAGAGAAAGCCCACATAGCTGCTAAACTCCAAATTCCAAAATGGGAAAACTGCCAACTGGTTGGCATGGCTCAGAAATGTTATTCATTTTGCTTCCACGGTGCACTCCCCCCAAAGGATAAAGCAGCCTCGGACCTGGGAACAAAAGGATATGGTGAATGTTTCCACTCTACCGAAGAAAGCTTCTTTGCTGGTGGCTTCAAAACGCAGCTCATTGGTCTGGGGAGAGCCAATGGCTACTTCATATAAGGCAGAGGAATCCTTTCTGAAATGCAAGTGAGAGGCCTCAAAGAAATGATTTTCTGTTCGCAAAATGGTGACAAGCAGTGGTTTTTCTCCTATTCCTCCCCCCCATTCAAGCACCCAAAAGGGTATAAAACTAACCTATGGTGTAGGAATACACTGATGTCATTCTTGAATTGGCTGGGGCCTTTAAGGCCATCCAGTCTAACCCCCTGCTCAGTGCAGAATCTGAATGGAAACTTCCCAGACAAAAGGTTGCTTAGCCTCCACTTGAACACTGGCTCTGCTGTTCCACTGCTCTTCTTACAAATGATACCCACTGAAATTGGTATCGTTGCAAGGATAATATGCTGCAGATGTGGAGCGCTACATTTAAAGCCAACGAGGTGCTTCAGAGCACAAGGAGATCTGCCACAGTGTGGTGTTAAGGTATGGGTTGTGGAGTGGAGAGATCTGGGTCCAAGTGCACACTTATTCATGAAAGCTCACTGGATGACTCTGGACCAGTCACCCCTCTCAGCCCAACCTGCTCACAGTTTGTTCTTTTTTGCTGTGAGGAAAAATGGGAGAAGGAGGCAGTGTTTGTACATTCTTGGAGGAAAGGTGGGATATAAACCTAACAAAGAAATACTGCACCTTTTCCAGGATCATCCAACTACCCTCCGCAGCTGCTATATGATCTCAGGAAAGCATGGTTTTGCTTTAAGGAGCTGTGGACAGGTACATGTGCTTTGAAGCAACCTTTTGAAGTTGTATCCATAATGATGCAGAATATTATCTGGATATTTACAAAGCACAATCCAAAGCATAATTAGCTACAGACCATGTGGTAAAATGATGGCTTCTTTAGGCACAGAAAATAAACTACTTCTTCAGTTCCCTTTTGGCCGGCATTTAGAAATAAGATAGCCAGGTACGCATCTTTTCTCCACAAAAAAGACCAAGAAGCCGCATTTGCACACACTGGTGTGTCTTTGTTTTGTTTGTGGCTTAATGTAAAATGTGAAGCCAGGCCTTTTACTAACATTAAGGTACCAGACCTGGCAGGAAAGAGGAATCCTGCACCTTACCAACACACAGGTCAATACAAAAGGCAACCCCCCTTAGAATGAATTAGCTCTGTAACCAGGTTAAGCATGTTGGGTGACCTCAGCCTGGGCTACACCAGGAGATCCTGGTGTAGGATCTGATCTGATTTGATCATTGGATGCTCTTAGGTTCTCCCAGCCTTACACATCCCTGTATGCTCCTAATGAAAGATTCCTATTTGTTTATTTTATTTAAATAATTATATGGCTACCCATCGCACCACAGTGACTCTGGGTGGTGTACAAACATGATGATGATGATGATTATCCTCCCAGAGTTGCTTTTTGAGTGAGATGGGCAGGGACAAAATTCAAAATATAAATAAATAAATAAAAATTATTATTAAAATTTTATCCCTTTTTAAATTACAACTCAAGGCAGCGAACATACCTAATACTCCTTCCTCCTCCTATTTTCCCCACAACAACCACCCTGTGAGGTGGGTTGGGCTGAGAGAGAGGGACTGTCCGAAGGTCACGCAGCCGGCTTTCATGCCTCAGGCGGGATGAGAACTCACAGACTCCTGGTTTTTAGCCCGGTATTTTGATCACTAGACCAAACTGGCTCTTATTAAAACCCAACTATGAAAGCGATGGTTCATGGCGTCCCAATAAACCAGGACCCTTCCCATCAGAGAAACACACCCACCACCACCACCACCGGGCCGGGACCCACGTCTTCTCGGGCCAAATCGCCGCTCCCCCAGCAGCCGGGGAGGAGGCACGGCCGAGATGCTGGCTGGAGGCGGGCGGGCTCGGTTCTCCCCGCTCACCTGTCCAGGTCGCTCTCCTCCGGCGCGATCCCCTCATCGATCAGTTCCCGGACCTTCTGCGGAGTGATGGCCGGGGACTTGGGTTTGGGCCCCAAAGCGCCGCCCTCGTTCTCCGGGGCAGCCGCCGCCGCAGCAACCGCCACAGGGCAGGGCGCCGCCATCTTGGTCCTTTGGTAGAAAGCTTTCCCCCCGCGGAAGGCCGGAAACAGAAGTTCCGGGGAGCGTTAGTTCCGGCCTCGCGCTGCCGCCGGCTTCTGCAGTCCCTTTCTGTCCCGTTGTGCAAAAAGGCATGGGGCTGGAGAGGGGGAGGGAGGGGTACAGTGAGAAAAGCTTCCCCCAACTTGGTTGACCTCCCAATGCACTGGACTGCACATGCCAACCTTTTCCAGCCCTGCCTATGAATTTCTGGGAACGGCAGTTCAACACGCCTGGAGGGCACCCGGTTGGGGAAGGCGCCTGGATTAGAACAGGATCGAGGCGGGACGTTCCGACAAGCCGGTTCTACGCCGCAGGTTGGTCCTTGGAGGGCGACATGGTCTGCTCTACATGTGTACATCTCCGCGGTGGTTCTGAACCCGCTTCCTGGCTGGGTCTCCAGGGGAGCAACGCCAAGAACCGGGAGCCGCCTCGGAGGAATCGTGTTGGTGATGAAGGAGAGTTGTATTTCTCTCGGCCGTTATGCATTTGCATTTTTGTAGCTATTAATATAATTGCTTTTACTTGTAATATTGTTCGGCTATATAAATCGGTTAAATGAATGCCTGCCTGGTCTGCAGCTTTTCAGCGCCTCCCCTGGAGACGGACAAATTAAAGTCTCCCAAACCCCCGTTACGTGTGAAAATGCGAGAGCATCCTACGAAGAGGTCAACCTTGCACGAGTTCAAGAGGGGGCGGGGGGGGACTTGCCATGGTCTAAAATAGAATAGGCAACAACCACTTCCTGAGCAAGAAAGCTTCAGCTTCTGGCTTGGCCAGTTAAACGGGGTCTGATTAAGAAAGGAACTTTCAGGCCGGGTTGCCTGCACGTGCTGAAACCCATTTTCTGGATTCACACAATCCACTGAACAGTAAACCAACCTCCCAGGGGAGCGCGCATATAATATAATACACCGCAAAGAACCGACCGTCACCCCTGGCTGGGTGGGAGACTCAACTGAGACCTTGGAGAGGCTATTTAAAGTCTGCCTTTCCAACCTGTTGCTTTTCCAATGTGGTCACTGTAATTC
Source organism: Candoia aspera (assembly GCF_035149785.1). Classification (NCBI taxonomy): domain Eukaryota; kingdom Metazoa; phylum Chordata; class Lepidosauria; order Squamata; family Candoiidae; genus Candoia; species Candoia aspera. The sequence goes on along the minus strand of NC_086159.1, from coordinate 8,580,035 downwards.
CCATCATCCCCAGCCACTGGCTGTGGAAGACGAAGTTGGACTGCAGAAATCTGAGATGCAACCCACTCCCAGATGATTTCAGTACTATGGTCCATTCGCCGCCGAGTCTCCCGAAAATTGTACTTTGCAGCTAGGGGCATCCCTATCGCAGAACTACAACCCCCATCAGCCCCTACGAAGAGGGCGCGAGAAGCCTTTCTGGCTTCGATTGCTTCTGCCTACGCCCCGTGCTGACGCCGGGACGGGCGCGCCTCGAGAAGCGGAGGGAGGATTGGTAAGCCGCGTCTCCTGCCGGTCACGTGGTGCCGCCTGGGTGGTCAACGCAACGGCTCTCTATGGTAATTCGCCCTCCCCTTTCGCCTCGCCAGCGCGCCCTCAACAAGCGCGCCTCCGATTGGCTGGCGCGGGGCAGGGGTGAGGCTGATTGGCCGCGCGCGGGGGACTCCGCTCTCCCCCCAGTCGCGCTCCCTTGAGGCGGCTGAGGTGGGCTCCGCTGGGCGGCCGTTGGGGGACGCGGGGCCAGGCCGGGGCGGCGGCGAGCATGTCTGCGGCCGATGGAGAGGGCTGGGACGGCAACCGGCAGCGCGGAGGGGGCAGCGGCGACGGCCCGGCGGCCCAAGCCCCGCCCGGGGGGCTGCTCAACCGCTTCGTCCGTCTCCCGCCCGGCCCCGGACGCGGCGGTGAGTGAGAGGGAGGCCCTGGCCGGGGGGCCCTTCCTTGCTCGCTTGCCTCTCGGCTTTCTAGGCCCGCTCCCCCTCGCCACGACGCCCCTGCGAGGTAGGCTGGGCCGGGCGACACCGGCCCAAAGTCCCCCGGGGAGCGCCCGCGGCCTTGCTGGGGTTGGGGCCCGGCGCTCCCTCGCCCCCGGCCTTCTCCAGCGGGGCCCCGTGAGGGCTGCTCGTGCCTCGTGGGCCAGGAAAGTTGGGCGGGGAGGGGAGCTTCCTTGCTCCAGGCCACTTGACCTGTGAACGACGGTGCTTTGAGTAGGCGAGCGGATGAGCCTTTTAAAGATTTGGGGCAGGGCTGTGGCTGTTTTGTCACAGAAGGGAGCAGCCCCTGGGTGGTCTGGATTGTTCTCAGAAACCGAGCGGGCGGGTCAGCCGTGGTTATGGTTAGTTCCTGGATAGGGGACCACCAGGAAATCCCAGGGTGTAGATAACATCAGAGGTTGCAAGCACACCCAGAAGAAGGAGAGGAATCTCCACTTCCCTATTGTTGGATAGGCCCATGCAGTTACTGAGAGCTGAGCTCCACTTGAGGAAGATTGTGCTTTTTTGCTTCTTCCAGGGCTTGCTACGCATGTGAAAATAATAGGAAGTTAGGCTCTCCATTTTCAGCAGTTTTGGTCAGTGTTGGCCGCAAGAGATTTTAAAAGGGGCCCTAGGAGTGCATGTGGCCTAGCCCTGGTTTACTCTAGTCACCCAGTTTTCTCCGTTTGTTGAGGAGGAGGACTAAGAGATGATTTTGGCATCTCAATCATTCAGGGTGCTGTGCAAGCTCAATCACTGTCAGGCAGAAGCAGGTGGATAGAAGCTTTTGGGGATTTGGCTAGACCTTCAGGTACATTTTTGTCAAAGACATTGTGTTTTGCCTACTGTATTTTATTAAGCTAGTTTAAGAATAACTTATGCTTGCATTATTTATGATTCTCTTTCAAATCATTACTGTGTGTTTTGCTCTTGTTCAAACCCAGATACTAGGGTTGTCCTAACAGAAGCAGTTATCCCACTTGATACCAAAAAGGCTATGAATAATAGAATGTTGATTAAGTCTCCAAAAGTCCATTGGAATGTGCAGGAGCCTGGCTTTTGGCAGTTCTGGAGGAAAGCTTGGATTCTCCAAGATGCTGCAAAGCAGACAAGTTCTTCTTTAGTGCACTTGTGTGCTCAAAGCGCTTTTTGGTGGTTGAAGTACTGTGCACAGCCCTAAATAAACCTTAAGTAATACAAAGTTCAGCTCTGCGGTTGCTATGAGGATCATACGTGGAAAAGTGACAGGGTGGCTTGAGGGTCAAGCGTGTTACAAACTATGATTATTTTACCTTGCTCTCCAGAACTTCATATATAGATTTGTATGTGCTCAGTTTATTCTCAGTGTTAAAGACCTTTTTTAATTAAGCTGCTCAACAGTGTTTGGGCAGGCCTATAAGGATATATAGAGGGAAAATTCTATGTAGGATTAGTGTTCTTTGCTTGGACTTACTTCTTTCCTTCTCATGTAAATTGGATAGGTCTGGGACTCATATTCACAGCTAGTGGAAAGTGAAGAAAAGGAAGCCTTGAAAAGTAAAGTCTCTCTGTATGCTGTGCATTTTTTTAGACTCGATGAAATTTTCATCTTATCTCAGACTTACTCCAGCCTTGTCCAGTTATATTATTTTCACTTCTGTCTTTTTTTGAGATAATCAAGTAGCTTTCCAAAGGCCTATTACTGATAGGCTGAATTGGGACTATTCATTTATATAGTTCACAGTTTTTGCCACTTTTAGGGATAAGTTTCAAGTAATTCATAGCTGGCAGGCTGAATGCTGTATTCTTGGACTTGTGGCACTCCTTTTCTTGTCATCCTAGTTCTTCTAGCCAGGTGTCAATTAAAAGCGTCCAGAGGTGCTTTCAGATGCAGCATTGCATGGGTAGGCAGCCCTACTTGTTTTAGTTTGGACAAAAGATCCTTTACATTTCTTTCTGATATGGGGCTATAATGCTAAGTCTTGAATGGCTAGACCTTACTGGTGTGTGGTACATGCGGAACTAGCCGCAGTGAGCAGATCAGTCAAATTTCATAAATAATATTTTAATTTGCAATGAGTGAGGACTTTTCACCTCAGGGTAACATTTGGAGAACATGATATCCAAGTAGTTTGTTTGTTTGTTTATGAAATTTCTCTGCTGCCCATCTCATACACAATGACTCTGAGTGGTTTACAGATAATAAAATAACAGTCAGTAAAAACAGTACAATATAAAATCCATACAATATAAATATACATAAATACCAATAAAAATATAAAAATACCAGATATAAAATGTAAAATTCAGATTGGCAATAGGATCTTATGCTTGGCACGATCACGGTGCCAGCCACCCCCAAGAACGGCTATCCCCCCTCCCATCCCAAGCAAGGTGGTATAGCCATGTTTTCACCCCCTTCCAGAAGGTCAGGAGAGAGGGGGCCAGCCTCACCTCTGGGGGTAAGTTATTCCAAAGGGCAGGTGTCACGGCAGAGAAGGCCCTCCTCCTGGACCTGTCAGTCGGCAGTCCCTCATGGAAAGGGTCCGTGACATGTCCTCTCTGCCTGACCAGGTGGGACGGGTTGATGTGATGGGGGTGAGGCGGTTCCTCAGGTAGCCTGGCCCCATGCCATGTAGGGCTTTAAAGATGATAACCAACACCTTGAATTGGACCTGGAAGCAAACTGGTACCCAATGCAGCTTGCACAGCAATGGTGTTATATGTGCCCTCCTTGGGGCTCACGTGGCTGCATTCTGGACAGGCTGCAGCTTCCAGATACTCTTCAAGGGTAGCCCTATGTAGAGTACATTATGGTATTCTGTGCGGGAGGTGACCAGGGCATGAGTGACCATTTGGAGGGACTCCCGATCCAGGAAGGGGCGGAGCTGGTGCACAACATGAAGTTGTGCAAAGGCTCCCCTGGCCATGGCTGCCACCTGCTCCTCGAGCAGGAGCCGAGTCCAGGAGAACCCCCAGATTGCGCACCGGGTCCATTTGGGGTAGTGCCACCCCATCCAGAACCAAAGATGGTAAATTCCTGGATACTCAGGAGCCCCTGACCCACAGCCACTCTGTCTTGCCAGGGTTCAGCTGAAGCCTGTTGTTCCCCATCCAGACCCCCACAGCCTCCAGGCACTGAGAGAGGGTGGCCACAGCCTCACTCACTCGAGGATGGAGTCACCCCGTGGGAACACCCCGCGGCAACCTCACCCCGTGGCAACAGATGATCTTGCCCAGCAGTTTCATGTAGTTGTTGAAAAGGAGCGGAGAGAGCACCAAACCCTGCAGCCCCCCACAGAGGAGGGGCCGAGGGTCGGATCTCTCGCTCCCTATCACCACCGATTGGGGCCTGCCCTGGAGGAAGGAGGTGAACCAGCGCAGAACCACGCCGCCCACCCCCAACTCCCTGAGCCGCCCCAAAAGGTTACCATGGTCGATGGTATCGGAAGCTGCTGAGGGGTCAAGAAGAGCAAGGATAGATGCCCTGCCACCATCCCGCTCCTGCCAGAGATCATCCATAAGAACGAGCAATGCCATTTCCGTTCCATATCCAAGCCTGAATCCCGACTGAAAAGGGTTCAGATAATCCGTTTCATCCAGGACCCTCTGGAGCTGCAATGTTCACGTACTTCTCCTGTTCTTGATCCAAAATGTATAACACAATTATATAAACATGTCCTGTTCTTGCCCCATTTTTAGAGCTGAGAGAAAGTGACTGGTGCAAAGTCACTGAGCTGGTTTCATGCCTAAGGCAGGACTAGAAACTCACCGTCTCCCGGTTTTTAAGCTGGTGCCTTTAATCACTACACCAAATTAGCTTTTTTTTTTGTGCATGTTCAGGATGAGACAAAGACAGAAATGTTCTGGAGAATGTTCTTTTCTACTGCTGGACCATGCTGATCTGGCTTTCCTGGAGCAATAGATTTTGCACATAGGGAGTCCATGCTAATGCATAGGACTTGTCCCTAAGCAAATACTGCAGTTTTAGTTGTTGTTGTTTCTTTCTGGGCATATTTTATTTAATGTTTTATCATAGGTCAAAAAAGATGCCCTAATTGGCTTAGAGATAAGCTTATGGTCAAGTGCAAGAAGGAAAAAGAAATCAGAAAAGGAAAATAAGTGGCAAAAGGAGAATTTTTCAGTCTTTAGGCTTAATGAAATACCAGCTTTCAGGCAACCTCTGAAGTACTGCAGGGGCAGAACTAAACCAGATCTCCTAAATTGGGAAGCCCAGAATGTGGGTATTGCCTTGGTGAATGTTTTCTTCATCATCTCAAGTTGACTTTTGGTGGCAGAATGTGGAGAAGATCTACCCTAAGGACTGAAGGTACTTTTGTGATGGAGGATTCACATTTTTAAGTATTAATCATTTGGATTTGAAATTCTGAAAATGTTGCCTAGTCTGGCAATGAAACGTCTGCAAGAAAACCACAAGGCTCAGAGAGCACCAAGGACTCCACAATTAATCCATTTACTTGGCAGTAAATTTGCCTGGCAGTAAATTCCCCTGTAGTTAATGGGCTTATTTCTGAATGTGCATGCAAATATATCATGGGTCATATGTCCAAATTATCTGTATTTGCAATCGTTCTGCCAAATGATCCATATTGACTTGCCAAGTGTGGCAAGTCAAAACACTCTCATGCTGGCTGGGGAATTCTGGGATTCTCAGCTTTCTCTTTGGCAAAAAGCCTCAAGCAAGACGCAAGCCATATTCTAAAAGACTTCAGTGACCAGAGGTTGCCACTATACAATGAAACCTAGGTTCAGAGGACCCTCACTCAGAGAAGAAATTCCCATTCATTTGCTGGTCCACACATCTGAAAGCGGCCAAGGTTGAGAAACGCTGGTCTAAAGGCTTGTATTGTGCTGTGTAAACGTGATGTGTGTGTTTGTTTTTCTTTTCTAGCAACTATTTTTTTTAAATCAATGTTTTCTTGTATGGCAATGCATTGGGAATTAGTAAGTCAGAAATATTAATCATTAAAAAAATGCTATGAAGTGAAGCAAAGTCCAAAAGAAGGCTTGGATTTTTTGATTACGCTATGATCTTGCATAGACTGTGCATCTTAAACACCTCCAGTGGTTTCTTGCATCAGCTCATCTTTTATTTTTAAATTCTCTTTTTTATTTCGGTTGCTTGTTTCACTTAAAGCATTTATATTTATAACTGCTGGCAAAAGAATTGCATTTCATGATAGTCACTGTAATTCCATAAATGAGGGGAAATGGGTATATCTGGATAGGCAGGTGTGAAGTCAAGTACAAGGGAAAATTTGATTTAATTGACTGATTGGGGGGAGGGATGTCCTTTAATTAATATTAGTATAAGTAATAATACTGTATATTCATTATTTATTTACCTGTTGAATCATAAAGTGTGTCATCCACAGCAATATCATTATGCAAATTAATGAAATGGTGCAAATGAATGGGAATTTCTTCTCTGAGTGAGGGTCCTCTGAACCTAGGTTTCATTGTATAGTGGCAACCTCTGGTCACTGAAGTCTTTTAGAATATGGCTTGCGTCTTGCTTGAGGCTTTTTGCCAAAGAGAAAGCTGAGAATCCTGGGAATGGGTCCAGGTGTGTTGGAACGGATGCTGCAGGACTTTGTTGCAGGATGCTGAGATTTTATCCATTGTGATGTTTGCCCCACAGCCTTAGCACTTCCTTTGCTGCATCACCCACCTTTGCCAAATCACCTCTTCTCTAAATTACAAAAGGGCTTTATTCTGCTTTAGGCCACAGAGTCCCACCAGCCAGAAGTGGCCACCGCTGTGTGGCAGACAATGCCAACCTGTATGTGTTTGGAGGATACAATCCTGACTATGATGAATCTGGAGGGCCAGAGAACGAAGATTACCCGCTGTTCAGGGAGCTCTGGCGATACAACTTTGCTACTGGCGCCTGGCATCAAATGGGCACCGAGGGTTACATGCCTCGAGAGTTGGCATCCATGTCGCGTAAGTGCAAGTGGAAGAATTGCTTCAATAGTTCAAAATTGATCTTGCCATCTGTTCTTGCTTTTATTCCCTTTCTTATCCTTTTGTTTTTTAATAATTTTATCATAGTGTGCTCTCCCATTTTGTTTGGCTTTATTGTACACTGCCCACAGTCAATTTGGTGTCGGGTGGTGCCTATATTGAATAAATTAAATTAAGCATAGAACTCAGCACATTTCTGTATGCAAAAACTATATTAGAATAAGATTAGATTGAGAATGATACTGTTATGTCAGGCTTATGGTTGCAACTCCTGTATGTTTGATTACTTTCCTTTAGATTTGAAACCAAAAAAGCATGTGCATTTTGGATTCTACCTCTTATTTAGAACTGTTATGGAGGGAAATAAAATAATGGCTGCTCGAATTATATTACACCATATACCTTCTTTTTGGGACCCCCCCACTCCGCTGCATTTTGCTTGAATCCAATGGACCTCTGAAGCACTATTTAAAGGGCAGTGAACTCTCCATGAAATCCTGATCTGCAGGAGAGAGTGGGTGTGTTTGGTTGTGGTTCAATGCCATGGGTTTTCATTAAAAGAAATCAGCATAAATGCTTTGTATAACTCAGTGACTTATATCAGGTGGCGGTTCCTAGCTGACCTTATTTGGGCTTGGAAGGTAAGAGATTTGGATGGGAGGCCATCAGGAAATCTGAGGGCTGTAAGCTAAATTGGGACCCGCCAAAAATCCCAGATGAAGACAGTGGCTACCTAGTTCTGTTTTGCTGCCAAGAAAACTGCATGGATGCATTCTTACAGTTAGCAGGAGCTGAGAGCTTGACTCAAGGAACTTTATTTTTAACTGATGGTGGGTGAGATTACATGTGTTCGTAGTTTTTTTTAATGTTTTGATGTCCATTTGCATACCGTATTTGCTTTTTTTTTGTTGCACATGACAATAATACCACTCAAGGGTTCCTTTTCTGTTCCTTTATGGATTATCCCTCGTGCGCAGCCATGAAATGTATTTGCAGTAGATCCACCTCCTCCTTGCTGCTCTTGTTCACAAAACCCGTTCTGTGTTTTCTTTTGCTTTTTCTCATCAGTCGTGTTGCATGGAAATAACCTCTTGGTCTTTGGTGGAACTGGAATCCCGTTTGGGGAGAGCAACGGGAACGATGTGCATGTCTGCAACGTGAAGTACAAGCGCTGGGCCCTGTTTAATTGCCGAGGGAAGAAGCCGAACCGCATCTACGGGCAGGTACAACTTTTCCCCGGGCTGGCGGCATTTCTTAGGCTTGCTTAGGAAACCTGTCGAACATCCAGGGGACGGTCCTGCTTTGCTGGCATTTTTAATTTGGGTTGCATGCAGCCCCCCAGTTCTGAAAGCAGAACGAATAACAGTGCTCAGGTCCCTCAGCCAAAAAGGGAACTGGAACAAGAGTCGGGTATCACACCAGCCTTGAAATTCAAAGAGCCCCGTTTGAGCCACAGCTCATAAGGATACAGAAGTGTTCAGAGTAAAAAAAAATAAAGAAGATGTTTTAGATAGGCCCAGAGTGGTATTGCAATATTCCAAAATGTGCCGTGGCTTTTTTTTTCTTTGCCACTTACGTTAAATGGCGATGCTTTTAGTTTGTTGTGAATAGTTTGCCGGGGACTCTTTCCAATCCAACAGCTGTTCCTGCTGCACTGCTGCTGTTTTGCGCAGATGATGTTGTCAGGACGCTTGTCTCTTAGAACTGGTAGGGGCAACGGCAGAAGCTTCTCTTCTTAGAACCTCTGAAGATGGTAAATTTCGCTCTTTGCTTGGAACCCTTGGTCCATGCTCTGTAGCGATAAGGTGTTCCTTATCCCGTAGCATTGATGTCTGAAATACCCTTCCCTCTTGAGAGATTCTGAAGCTGTGATCCTAGATATATTTCCTAAGGAGCCAGTGCTGTCGCATGGTAAGATTTCATGTGAGTGGAAAAGTCAGCCCCCACAGACATAGTCTTAAATCATCCACTAATATACTAAGCCAGCTAAGAGTATAAAAATGAGTAAGTAAATTACATCAGCAAGTTGCCCTATGAGCCTGTCAAACAAAGTGAAATGATAAAGTGAATAAACCAAAGCAAGACGGAACAGAGAGAGAATTGCTGGCCCTCATTGCGCTGCACTGAGTCCATAAGGTCGTGTCTCTCTGTTGTTAGGATCTTAAAAACAGTCAGTTGCTCAGCGAAGCAAAGGAGGCAGTAATGTTGAATGTGCGTGCTTAGGTCCGCTGTGCCCGGGAAGCGTTTAAGAGAGTTGGATTAGGTGTGTTTTGGTGACTGGCTAGAAGAGAGTTCAAACAAGGATGTGATTTTTTGGGGGCACAGAGATAGCCAACTTATGGGGCAATCCCTGGCGCTGCTTTTGGCATTGATGTCTGATTTCTCTGCTCTTTTGTAATGTTTAAGATCAAAAGAAGGGTCGTTGCTGCATAATAGTTGAGCCTTATTAGCAGAGCAGGGACGGAGGGCATGAGCCGACTGCGGCCACGTTGAAATCAGGCAGGTCTGGGATTACAATTTGCTTGGAAAGCTGAGGAATTCATTACGAGTTTCCAAGTGTGTTAGGAGAGAGGAAAAACCTTTGCCTTCAGACCTCAAATTGTACTTCTGCTGTGTTCTTTTCGGCTAGAACAGAGATGACCACCCTCTCTCCAGTTTTTTGGGTGACCTTTTCTTCTTTTCTCTCCTGTCAGGCTATGGCCATTATTAACGGGTCCTTGTATGTATTTGGAGGAACAACTGGCTACATCTACAGCACAGACTTGCACAAACTGGACCTGAACACCAGGGAATGGACACAGCTCAAGCCAAACAACCTGCACTGCGACATGCCAGAGGAAAGGTCAGCTGGGCCAAAGTCCGTGAACTCTCTTGCGCTCAAAACCAGATGGAAGCTGATCCATCTTTCATACTTTGTCTGTACTGGTAGTCCTCGCTTATCAATAGTAATTGGGACCGGGAACTGCGTCACTAAGTGACGCGATCGTAAGGTGGGATGTCACGTGACCACACTGACTTACTATGGCAGTCTCAGTTGCCATCGTTAGGCGAATCCTGCGCAATCCCGAGGACCCGTTGTGAGTTCCCCTCATTCAGCGCCATTGTAATGTCAGATGGTCACTGAACGAGTGGGCGTTAAGCAAGGAGTACCTGTAGTAGTAGCGGTGGTGGTGGTGATGATGATATATGCATATGTTTCATAATAATACATTTTACTTAGTTACTTGTTTTTGTATCCACCTTTATTTGTGCAACCCGAGGCAGCGTACATAAAGCTCCTTCCTCCTATTTTCCCCACAGCTTTTGATAATGTTACAACCATTGGCTTCAAATATCAGGCTGAGACTTGTTAAGTCTGGCTTAATGACATGTGAATCTGACTGGTTGATGGCTTGCTGGATCATGTGAATCAGTTATTATAGTTCAGTGTTTCTCAACCATGGCAACTTCAAGAAGTCTGGACCTCAACTCCCAGAATTCTGGGAGTTGAAGTCCACACATCTTGAAGTTGCCAAGGTTGAGAAACACCGTTATAGTTTATTCAACAGGCACGATGGGGGATTTAGTAAGCTTCCCCTTGCCTCTTTCCCCACCTGTAACACTTAACTATAGGGCTTTTTTCACCCAGCCCATTCTGTCCCTTGTAGAGGCAAACCGTTTCTGCAGATAGGCGGGTTTGAGAAGCTGAAGAAACAGCAAGGCAGCCCTTCTTTAAAAAAACCTCACAGCACTGCTGAAATTAGTTACATGTTTAAAAAACATGAGTATAGTTATAAATATCTCTGGCTCTGTCCTTTCAGATACAGACATGAAATTGCACACGATGGGCAGAGGATTTACATTTTGGGAGGTGGGACGTCTTGGACAGCCTATTCCTTGGACAAGGTAAGGCGTTCACTGGCAAAGGCCTTTTAGCAGCTTGATCTTTAGCTGGTGAAGAGAGGGTGGCAGGAGCCCTATAGAAAGAAGGGCTGAGTTGCATAGTTGAGTAAGTGTAAGGTTGAGGGAGTGATTCAGTGAATACAACTTACTGGGTTTGAGGCAACTGCTACCTGTGTTGGGGTTGGGACTCCCAGAATTCCCTATCAGCATAATGTTGGGAATCATGGGAACTCTGAAGGGCGCTTGGTTTCAGTCACACCTCCTCTTGAGGGAATAGCATAAGTTGGTTGCTTCTGAAACCAACTAAGGGGCAAAATGTTCTTTCTTCTCTGCCCCTGGTTAGAAAAGTGGTATGTGAACCTAATGCAGTCACAAAGAGAGTTAATGGGAGACCCAGGCTTGGTGGTTTAGACAAACAGGTGAGAAAGGACATCTGATGTCTTTGACATCTGTCAAGGAAAAGGCAGCTTGTCCTGAGGGAATGCCCAGCCTTCACAATGGCTTTATGGTCTTGTTTGCTCTTCGATTGTAACTGGGTGTGTTTACCTGTTGCTTAAGATTCATGCCTACAATCTTGAAACTAACACTTGGGAAGAAATCGCAACAAAGCCTCATAAGAAGAAAGGTAGGCATTTATTAAACTGTATTTGTTGGTAGGGACGAAAGGGTGTTTTGAAGCCAAAAAGAGAATGTGTGTGTGTTAATGACTTGTAAGTGCAGGAAGAAAAATCATGATCCAGAGGCATCATTCACAACCGTTGACTCTTCTAATTTAATTTTCTAATCCCCGTTTATTTGTGTAGCTATCAGGAATTGAGCCTGAACTGATGAATGCTTTTCCTGTACCGTAGGGCAGTGTTTCTCAGCCTTGACAACCTTGGCATTGCTGGCCGGGGAATTCTGAGAGTTGAAGTCTACACCTCTTAAAGTTGCTGAGGTTGAGAAACACTGCCATAGAGTTACTGGAACCGTTGCACAAACGCACTTAAAATGACATATACAAAAAAGCTGGATATAGGTTAACTCTTCTAGGCTAATATTTCTCTAATGCTAGTTTAAGTGTTGTTATTTTAAAAAATGTAGATTTAGTTTCCTGGTGAAAATTTGACTTGTCAGAGATTTTTTTCAATTATTTATTCAGAACTCAAAATGAATTATTTCAGTTACTTTGTTTTTTAATAAATTTGATACTTAGAATCTTACATTTTCTTGAATAATATCCACTGCGCATACTTTATTTAGGTTAGCTATTGATTCAGAGTAATTTCTGCGTACATTTCAAGCTGATACTGATTGTGTCCCATATTTTATTGTCTTGCTGTCCTATATCAATTACGCTTTTTAGATACCCATATAGGACTTTTTAAAATCATGCTTTAGAAAAATGGAAAATTTAATTTCATGGTGCTTTACTTTTTTACTTGTAAAGATGGAAAGGGCAGTTGATGTTGTAGAGTTCTGCAAACCCTTAAGAATCACAAGCACTGTGGATATTCTTTTGGGGGGCTAATCACTAATGACAGAAGCACCTTATTCCATAATAAGTAACCAGTAGCTCACATTCAAGCTTTTGACCCACAGATTACCCTGCAGCCCGAAGATGTCATAGTTGTGTACAGATAAAAAATGGTAAGAAACAGCTAACTTTGGGGCATGTACAGCAACAGAATTTCCTGTTTTGGATGGGTGGAAGTAAGGAGTAAGGAGTAAATTGTGTATTTAAAAGACAAACAGCACAAAATCTGGGTAAGAGTATATTAAAAAAAATATTTTTAATAAAACCCAACGATACTGCATAGTATTTGCTGTCATGTTCTCATAATTGCTAGACAGAATTTGGCCACATTATGGCCCTAGACCCTGCTAGCTCTCTGCCTGGCAGTTCTTTTATGAGGGGTCTAATTAATATGGCTTGTAAGTCTCTATAAAAATTACAGTGCATCAGCCCATCTCTACATGGGACAAGCATCCTTAAACCTTGGCATTTTTAGAACTGCCAGGGTGGAAGGGGAGTCGGTCTTGGAAAAATTGGGATGATAGTTGTGAGAAAGGGAAGGCTGTCTTTGGAATGAAATACAGGGGGAGGCATAGTGGAGGCTTTGAGCTTGAAAGACACAGTGGCAGAAATCCCTTCGCGTCCCACAACCAGCATTTATTGAATCTATTTGTGCTTTGAGAAAGAATACTGGTATTTTTATAACAACTTTCTGGAGTAAGCAAGGCTGGGAATTTGTAAGCTTCGTGGCTGAGTAGAAATTTGAATGTGGACCCCCTCTGGTTTTCCTCTAGCCACAACTCGCTGGATTAAGGGATACAAGTTGCAGATTAGGAATTGCAGCTCCCAGAGTGAGGGGAGGATGACATAGAAAAGGTGTCCGTGAAAGAAACCCTTTAGAAAACTGCCTCTTCTCATTCCAAAGTTGATCCATTGATGGGGAAAAAATCCTTCTGTCTCCTCTCAATCCAGATGTCTTTGTCTGCGGGGGATACAATGGAGAAGTGATACTAGGAGATATATGGAAACTGAACCTGCAGACATTTCAGTGGGTGAAGCTCCCCGCAGTGATGCCTGAGCCAGTTTATTTCCACTGTGCTGCTGTGACTCCGGTAAGAGGTGGTAAAATTCCTTTCCCCAGTGAGTCCGCTGCAGAGGGGGCTTTATTTGCATGTTTGTGGCCATCTTGACTTCGACACGCCCCCCACCCTCTGCAGATGCCCTGGAGCCCATCCCCACCCCCTGAGCTGCCATTTGCGCCAGAAGACATCCGAGCCTCCCTCCAAAAAGCCATGAACTAACTAACCTAACATCCATGGTTAGTAGAGTCTTAATAACTTGGGAATGCTGTAGACATCCTTATCCAGATTCCAGCAAACCGTTTGACGGAGTCGCCTATGACATTCTGATTAGCTGGCTGGTTAAGTATGGAGTGGGTGGTGTGGTTATTGGATTAACTGCTGACTTGAAAACCGTATTCCAGAAGTGTTCGTCAGTGGAGTGACTGGTCAAGTTGGGTAGCCCCACGTTCTGTCCTGAAAACTCTTCAGCATGTTTATCGATGACTTCAGTGAAGTGGTGGAGAAAACAGTTGCGGCCTTTGCCGATGACACAATGTTGGGTGGCGTAGCTGATACTCTAGAAGAGGGTTTCTTGAAGAATGACCCAAGTGTGGGTGAGGGTGAACAGGGCCCCCCAGTCCAGGAATGTGCAGTTGGTGCACCAACTGGATTTGTGCAGAGGCCCTCCTGGCCATGGCTGCCACCTGCGCAAGGCTACCCCACTCAGAACTAAAGTCCCTAGGAATAGGAGATCCATGAACCTCCAGGCCTGTTCCTTCACACCACCTAGGCCAGTGTTTCTCAACCTCAGCAGCTTTAAGACGGGAGTTGAAGTCCACCCACCTTAAAGCTGCCAAAGTTGAGAAACATGGACCCAGACCCTCACAGCCTCCAGACCTGGGCAGCAAAAAAATTGAATATTGAATAAGTAAAAATTTAAAAATCTGGGGCAGCCATTAGGTAAAGGTAAAGGTTTCCCTTGACGTAAAGTCCAGTCGTGTCCGACTCTAGGGGGCAGTGCTCATCTCCGTTTCTAAGCCTTGGAGCCGGCGTTGTCATAGACACTTCCGGGTCATGTGGCCAGCATGACGACTCGGAACGCCGTTACCTTCCCGCCGAAGCGGTACCTATTGATCTACTCACATTTGCATGTTTTCGAACTGCTAGGTTGGCAGGAGCTGGGACGAGCAACGGGAGCTCACCCCGCCGTGCGGTTTCGAACCGCCGACCTTCCGATCGGCAGCTCAGCGGTTTAACCCGCAGCGCCACCGCGTCCCTTTTGGGGCAGCCATTAACAAACAGTTAAAAGCCTGTCAAAGAGTTGTGGCTTTACAGATTTTCCAAAGTCAGAAAGAGTTTGAGTTCTGAGAGTCTGGAAATGGGCCACCCCAAGGTATTCCCCAGGCAATGAAAGTGGGGGGGGGGACTCCGCGGTCCTTCCTCCTCCCCCCTTCTCTGTCTGCTGCCAGAAGATGCCAGGCCGCGTGTTAGAAGCTGCCTTGCTGGGGAGAGATTGCTCTCGCTTCCCAGGGGCCTTGCGAGGCGCAGCTCTCCCAGCAGCATCCCTTGTTGTTTCTGATGCTCCGCAGGCCGGCTGCATGTACGTCCACGGAGGAGTGGTGGATATTCACCGAAACAGACGGACTGGCTCTCTCTTTAAGATGTGGCTGGTCGTGCCCAGCCTCCTGGAACTGTCTTGGGAGAAGCTTCTGGTTTTCTTCCCCCACTTAGCGAACCTCAGCCAATCGCAGCTTTTGCACCTTGGACTGACGCAGGGACTCATCGAGCGTTTGAAATGAACATCCTGCTCACCGATGCTAACTTTAAAAGCGGCCCCTCTCGCCCTTCCCTCTCGCTCATTCTCTTTTTTCTCTGTATTTATGATCCTGTGGAGGATGCTGCTAAGGAGGCAGAAGGCCCTGCTCTAAAGCCTTACTCTGCAAAGTACTTCAGATGCCTTTCCTGTTATTTTTTTTTTATTTTTAAATTTATTATACTCTGCTTTTTTAATTTATGGAGACCTATAAATACATCATGAACAAAAGCTGCTGTTGCTGAGATAATTTGTACTGGTTTTGCCACACGCTTGTAGTCGCGCAAGGCGAGGATCCGGCCGCTGCCTTCCCACTTCAGCCCTCCGCTTTTCCATTTTGTAAGATGGGCTCATCTGCATCGAACGTGCTCCCTCTGGAATCCAGCGAGGCTGAACGTGAGGGGATTAGAGAGACCCAGCACCATCTCGCTATTGGTTTGTGGTCCTTTTGCAGATGTTGCAGTGGGCAAAACCAGGGGCTGCCCCTTGTGACTGTCTAAAATAGGTCATTTGTTATCCTTTCCTACTGAAACACCCAGTGTGAGTTTTGTTTACGTGCTGCTGGCTGGCTTCAGCCCAGTTGCCTGACCTAGAAAGGTCATTGCTGAGTTGCCATTCCTATTTACATCAAACATTGGAAGAGTTATTAGAAAAAGAACCATGAAGATATACTATTTTTCCTTGTTGCAAGTGTGTTTGTGTGAGTAACGGGGGGAGAGGGGGATGCAAGTTCGGTGCTGCAGCTGTATTGGAAACTAATTTTTCTTCTGCTGTTCTTACCACTGGCCTTTTGAGTTCTTGCTTTCAGTCTTTTTTTTTTTTAATTGAAATCCTGTTCCAATTGGATGGGGATATTCTCTCAGAAAAGCTTTTCGTTAGCCAATTCTTCATTCCCAAGAAAGGCTGTGTTATAGCTGGTTTGTCTCTTGTGCATGAGCAAAATCCCCAATATTTTGCTGTGAACAGTATTTGCCTTTTTAGAATATGCTGGAAAAAGAAACCATGTCTGTGTCTTGTTCTGAATGTTTGTTGAAACCGATTCTGTAAAATGTTGCACCTGAATTGGCATCAAACCATAGCTTGAGAAACGAGGGTCCCAATTCTGTTTTTTTAACGTACTCGGAAGCCTGCTGATGGTCGTTGTTCTGTCGTCTCTGATTGGCATGCTGCAGCTGTTTCTGGAACCGGTCGGCATGGGGGGAAGGGGCACCCGGCACTCTCATGTGGAGCCTTGGTACGTGGTTTGACTCTGAACAGGGTCAAACACCGCACGGACCGCGATACAGCAAACCTGCCCCTTGCCCTCAATGCGAAGCCAGCTTTCGATCCTGACTTGTGACCCCGGTTTGTTGACAAGTCTAAACCGATTTGCCTGTTAGCAGAAAATTGTTTGCTCTAAAAATACGCAGGGGGAAGATGGAAAAGGCTGTCCTGCCTCGGTGTCCTCCATCCAGTCGTGGTGGAGAGAAGCCCGTAGGAATGTGCGTTGGCCTCGCGGAGGTTCTGTTTGGACGGCTGTCTCTTCCTTGCTGTCCTGGAAGAAACTTGGCGGGCCGGGGAGATCCTTGCAATTGGCATTGGCGTATCAGATTTATACAGCCATTGTTTTTGTCTTTGTTACCTCTTTCAAAAGCATAAAGAACTTTGTGGTTGTGAGAACTATCTTTTGTCTGTAAAACCCCTTTATTGCTGGAAGCAGTCCTCGAACCCCAAGACTGTAAAACGGTGTGTCTGTGTGTGCAGAGCTTGAAACAGACCCTATTTGGGAGCAGAAGAGGAAGTGAGGCTGCAGCCACATCTGGCTAAGATGCAAGGCTGGCTCTGCCTTTTATTTAAAAGAGGGAGGAACTGCCTTTTCCCCTCACAGGTTGGAAGCCCCTTTGGTGATTTTGACTTGTAAAAAAAAGGGGGGGGGTTTCGTTTTTTGCAGCTCTTCTTCCTTTCCGGGATGAATGATTAGAGCAAGCTCACCCTCCTTTTTTTTTCTAAAAGTGATGGGCACAAGCTAACTGAGCAACTTGTGAAACAGCGATTTTTTTTTCCAGCAGCCAGGGTTCCTTCCACTGACAAAATGCCAGAATTTTTTTTTTTTTTTAATGGCATGCGGTGGCACTTTAAAGATAAACACTTTTATTATAGCATAAACTGTTTGGGATTGTGTAATAAATTGGACTTTGTGGAAAAAACAAAGTCAACCAAAAGCAACCCAGCGTATCCTTCCTGCAACAGGAATTAAGGATGTAGATAAATTTCATTTCTGCAGTCCCAAACGGGCCAGCCCCATTTACGTTGTGCGGTCTGAGACAAAAGCTTAATTTCTGCTGATGTGCCTGTCTGGCTCACCTCTCAGCGACTTTGATTTAGGCCAGGAAGTCTGTGTGTTTGAACAGGCTGGAGCAGTTGGAAAGAGGCTGCAGCGCCTGATGGGATGGCCTCAGGCAGGGCTCCCTTTGAAGCAGCAAGAGCTGAAGCAGAGGCCCAGGCAGGCAGGCAGGCCGGCCAGGCTTTGTCAGAAGGTGGAGGGTTTTCTTCCCCGAGTGCTCTGGGGCCTTGCCACCACAGGGAATGACAACCAACGTTTGGGGGAGAGCTGCTTAATTTTGCATACAGCTGTTCTCAAGCTGTTTTTAGTTCGTTCTCCAGTAACTGAACAAGGAGGCTTGAAATAAGTTTTGTGTATTGCCCCTCCGATTCCAGTTCATCACCCTACCATCTCCCCATCATGCCATCCTTATTCCGACTGGCCCAAAGCCAACTCCTGGCCTGGGTGAATTAAGAGCTGCCAGCAACCGTACAGCCCGGGAACCGATTCAGAACATCGACTGCCCCTTGTCTCCCATTTAAATGTCATTTATGGTCTGTCTGCTTGGCACTTGACTGAATAGGCAAGTGACGCCTTTCTCTCCCCTTCTTTAAGCCCTTATCATTTGGGTTGGTTTTATGCTGAATCACGGACCAGCCATCCACTGTATTATTTTATTATAACTGTATAATTCACTGTTCTGCCTTATTGTGTGTTCTTTGAGTTCTGTGAATCCCTTACACTATTGTGAATTTATTTTCCATGAACACTTTTGAATAAATATCAATGATCTGCAGTCTGAACCCATGTTGGTTTCACAGAAGAACTGAATGCCCGCCCACCCTTTCTAGCTCTCGGTCCAGGATTCTGCACAAAGGCCTACTCCAAATGCATGAGAATGTGCCCTTACTGCAGACACAGCAAGAAAGTGGTTGGCTTTGAAATCAATAAATCTGCAACTTTGGAAATGTGGAAGAGGGAAAAGTCAAGGAATGGGTGCTATTGTCAAAACAGGCAAAAGCTTTGCAAAGCAGGTGATCTGGAAAATATTTGGCCCACCACCTTCAGGGTTAAACGTACAGGCAGGCACCCTCTGACACGATGCTCAATGAACTAATCATGGAGATGCCATTGCCTTCCCAGGAAAGAAATGCAGGCTAAAACAAACTTGGTAAAATGCAATTCCTGTGTCTCCACATCTCCATCTGTGTCAACTAGTTACTGTCACATCTAAAACTGAAATTGAATAAAACAGGTTAATAGAAGAATCATTTACAGCCACAATAATTTAGCTCGGCCTTCTCGTGCCGGGAACATGGGAACTATGACTCCCAAGGTTTCTGGTCTGATGGGAATTGTAGTCCTGGCCCTTGGGAAGACACTAGCTTGACAAAAGCTGAGCTGTCATGTTATCTGAGTACCATCAAAGCCTCATGTTAGATCCAGCAGGGTATAAAAGGAACAGGTTCTGCTCAGTCCACCTCTACCTTTGGACTTCATAAATCTGACTTGCTCTGTCAAATTTCTTGCTCCCCACGAGGCCTGTCACATCCTCGGCACCCAGAATCTCCAGCCAACGTAAGCTTGGCAGACTCCCAAACATGTATGCCATTGGCCCTAGTGACTTAGAAGGATGGGAAATGCAGTCTGCCACAGAGCTCCCCAACAAACTTGAGGGCTTCGCTTGGCTTTTCTTGTTAGGATGGAAGAGGCACTGTGGTCCTGGGCAGCGTATGGAGGATCTCTCCAATCCACAGATGATCCTTCAAGCACATCTGGTAAAGAGGAGCCAAAGAGCAATACACCTGTCGGGGTGGCCCATGGGAGTCCTTTTTTCTGCCTCTAACCAAAGCTGGTTCACAAGCCAAGAGGTGGGTGTGGGGGGGGGCAGGAGATGCCAATTCCACAGCTGCCTCTGAGGAGCCAATATTCTCCCCTGAAGCAAAATATATCTTCTCCAGCACACTGTAAAGAATATGTTCAAAACTGGCTTCTTTTATTTTGGGCTCAGTCTCAAGATAGTGGCCGCTCAACTGGAGCTGGAGCTGCACGGCCAAAGCGTGAGGTAGCTACGAGGAAGAGATGAAGCAGAGCACTTCCCTGGTCTGTCTTAAAAATCACCAGCATCCTTTTGTCCACAGGAGTCACCTGCAATGCAGCCTCTTCTGCCCCTAAATGTTCTTCATTGCTCATCAAAAGTTTGCCAACCTCTTCTGCAGCCCCCACCCCAATCTTTGTAGGGTTTTATGCTGTAGGACACCGAGAGGCTCATCAGCTGGAAGTGTCAGTGGCAGCCTTGGGATAGAAATGCAAAAGGAAGCTGAAGTCTGTCCTGAGCACCTCCCGATGAGACAGTCATTTCTTGAAGTGCTTGTGGGAAGCTCCTGCCTTTCCAAGGGGAAGAAATATGGAAGCCCAACGGCGTGATCACTCAGCAGCCAGCAGGAGAAGGAGCAAAATAATAAACAGCCAGGAGGATAAAATAGACCATCACCAGCACAGTACCTGGGCGGGAGACAGAAAGCAATGTGGGCAGTTAGAAGAAAGAACAGTCCCCCAGTTCGGTTGGGGGCAGGACTGCAGCCCCAGCAAACTCTAGATTGGCTCAATGTTGTCCACACAAGAGCAGGCAACCGGTTGTCTTCCTGACGCTGCTGGTCTCCAACTCATGGCACCCCTCCTCACCAACGAGGCTGGCAGGACGTGCTGGGAGTTGTTGACAGGAAGACCAGAGATGCAACCCCACAATTAATAAAGTAATTAAAACAATCAATTTTATAGTTTTTACATTTCATTCCTTCCTAGCCCTACAGTGTGCAGTGTCCTCTTTTCACAAAAAGCATTCATGCCCCTCAACTGCCTGTGTTTAACAAGGTGAGAGTTAGTATGGGGTGGTGGTGAAAGTGTTGGGCTGGCACCAAGGAGAGCCAGGTTCTAGTCCAGCATTTCTCAACCTTGGGACTGGCTGGGGAATTCTGGGAGTTGAAGTCCACACACCTTAAAGTTCCCAAGGCTGAGAAACACTTGACTAGTCCCGCCTCAGCCACAGAAAATGACTGGGTGACTTTAGATCAGTCGTTCTCAGTCCACGCTATCTTCAACTTTTACCACAGCTTTGTGCTATAATAAAGATCTTAGTTAAAAGATACGGCGGCCCCTGAAAAACCAAGAATCCCATCTCAGTGCATCGGAATACATCCACGTCACTTTCCTGGTGATTTTCCGAGCCAGGCTGCCCCAAGGAATCAACGTCTGCCCCTTTCTGGAAAAGTGCTTACCTTGGAAGTAGTCGCACTTGCCATCCATAAAGATGTAGTTCATGAGGACCACGCTGAACATGCTAGCGTAGACATGGAGGTCACTGAAGACCAGGATGAAGTCTGTTGGCTGCCGAAAAGAAAAGGCACAAGGCAATCTACAGTGAGCCCCAAAGTGATGGCCGAAATCCAATGGCCACTTGATGCCTTCTTTTCATACCTGGATTCTTTCTCTCTGGAAAACTGAGTTCCAACCAGAAATGAGAGCTCCTTCGTTATAATTGGGCAGAGTTAATTTCAGGGGTGTGTGAGAAGGTAATGCTAGCCCAGGTTAAGCAAGTGGGGGCCTCCAGATGTTCTGAACTATAACCCCAGCAAATCCCCAGCTGTATGAATTGGGCTCGATGGGAGTTGAAATGCAAAGCATTGTGAGGATAGCCATCTCTGCCTTAGATCATCACAAGTCACTGATCTTGGTGGGACCCTTGGCTAGAAAGAGAGTTGGTTATGCAGAGGGCAGCCAAAAGGTTGCAAGGCCCAGTGGCAGGGATTTGCCAGAAGGAGCGAAGTTCTTTGGGTTCCCCACTGAAAAAGTGAACTTATTTTCTTAGGAGGCGCTTGTTTCCCAGGCATGTGATTTGGAGACTAAGAATTTATGCTAACAGGACTTTCGAGCTCTTCTAGCTAAATGTATTTGCCTTCAAACTCAGACCATTCATTGGCTGGTGTTCATACTACAAGCTGAACCTCAAACCTGAGTTAACAGAGCACCACCATGTTTGCATAATGTTATAGCTTCATAAATACATGTATTAGGGCAGAGCAAGCATGCTAAGACAACAGCAAAGTGCCCGTAGCTGAACCCCAACTATTTTTTTTATCTGGTCAATCGTGTCTGATTCTCGGAGGCTGCTGGACAAGTCCCTGCAGTTTTCTTGGAAGTGGTTTGCCATTGCCTCTTCCCCAGGGCTGAGAGAAGGTGACTGGCCCAAGGTCACCCAGCTGGCTTTGTGCCTAAGGTGGGACTAGAACTCCTGGTCCCCCAGTTTCTAGCCTGACGCCTGAACCACGACACCACACTGGCTCTTCAACCCCAACTACCCAACAGCAATTTAGCCCTGTCTAGCATGCCTTGAGCCCAATCCCTGGTATTTTTCTATGAATCTGCTCACAACAGACCACTTACTCACACGACCTTAATTATCTGTAGTTACTGAGGGCAATTTTTTTTTCTTTAGAGAAAGGCAGGCTATACAGGTAGTCCTTGCTTAGTGACCATTTGTTTAATGACCACTTGAAGTTACAACGGCGCTGAAAAAAGTGACAACCGGTCCTTGCACTTAACAACTGTCACAGCGTCCCTGTGGTCATGTGATCAAAATTCAGTTGCTTGGCAACTGGCTCACACTTACAATAATTGCAGTGTCCTGGGGTCATGTGATAGCCGCTTGTGACCTTCCCAGCCAGCTTTGGACAAGAAAAATCAATGGGAGAAGCTGGATTTGCTTAAAGCTGCATGATTTGCTTAACAACCACAGTGATTCGCTTAATGACTGCAGCAAAAAGATCGTAAAATTGGGCATGACTCACTTAATGACCACATTGCTTAGCAATGGAAGTTCCTAATTGTCATTAAGTGAGGACTATCCATAGAAGATGGAAGTGGCAAAACAAAGATCGAGGCAAGGAGACTGGAATGGAGATCATTGTTTCAATGACATGAAAAGGGGCCCTCTGCTTCTAAGAAAGGGATCCATTTCTTCTTGTGCTCAGCAACTCATTGTGACTGCCACAAGGCAGCTTTCCCCCATCTTGTCACCCTCCATGACGTTTGGGACCACCATTCCCAGAATCTGCGAGGTGTCCAGTTGGAGACGCACATTGTGAGGCACCTGAAAGGCGGTTGGCTCCTTTGTGCTTATGGGAGAGCAGAGACCCAGACAGAGAATCAGAAGGATGGGTCACATTTCCAGGAGCTGGAGAGAGGAAAGGCCTCTCTAAGGGAAGGCAGGGATCTGTCTGCAGATTCTCCCCAGTTACTTACGTAAAACATGGTGAAAAGCACCAGGATGGGTATCTGCAACATGCAGACCTGGACGGCAATGCAGTTCCCAATCTCAATGCTGCAAGAGAAGGGACACAGGAGAGGAGATGGAAGAGGCGCAGCTCAGAAATGTTGGACGTGTCTGCTTCCCATAATCCACTGCCACCTGAAACCCTGCTTGGGCAGGGGCGTCCCCCAGCTGGCTTTGTCTGCTTCCAGTTCCCAACAATTTCAAGCTTTTTCAGTATTATTTTTATGCGGCATGCGTTTATCTCTATGGATAGTATACCATAAGACCTATTTTCCCCATAAAAGGGACCTTGTGAGGTAGGTTGGGCTGAGAGCAAGAGACAGGCCCAACATCACCCAGGGAGCTACAGTGGCCGATGGGGGACTTGAACCTCAGCCTCTCCACTTCTCCTTCTCGGAGTTGAAGGCTGCCCATCTTAAAGTTGCCAAGGTCGAGAAATGCTGATTTACCCCGATGCAGAGAGACCGAAGAGATTTAAACCCAGTATGCTGCTCAAAGGGGGCCTCACCACAGCCCGTATCAGACAGACAGCCCTGCACCCACCTGTCATGTTCGCACCCACCTCAGGCTGAGATTGTTCTGCAAGGCAAACTGGATTCCGTTGATCAGCTCCGGGATTTCTGGCACCATGGCTAGCACAGTCACGCCAATGAAGTACTGGAAGATGAGGGAAGAAGCCAAGGTTACAGCCATCCATCCCGGATCAACCACTACCACCACTCACCAAAGGGCTGGACAAGGCCATGATTTTCAGCATACCCAAAAGCATGGTTTTCCAGGTGACAGCTAACAGTAATAAGTTAACAATTTATAGCGAGCCAATGATAGCTCGAGCTGCTTCTTTAAAGACCGTCCCTTGGGACTGTTATTAAAATAAAGACTCCTTTGCCATCCCTCCCTTATTTCTCTCCTGTCTGCCCCCCTCCAAGTCTGGATCCTTGGGTGGGTAATGGCGCTCGCCAGAAATCCAAGTGGTTCTTGTTTCCTGAGTTCATCTTCTTGGCTCTTGGCTCTTCCCAGAGCACCAGCGAACTGCAGCCCCTCTCCTGGCGTCACTTTGAACCCCTGGCAAGAGGAACTCTGCAGGATTAGCAGTTTTCCAAGCAACATCATTTTCTCCCACCTTAAGGATAGGAGGAAAGCCCGCCGGTAGAGCTTAGTGCTAAAACTGTCAGCCTCAAGATACTCCAGCTGTTCACAGACCACACTCGGACCCTCAAGAGAGGACGCTCTCCTACTGTTTACCTGCCATTTCTCTAGCATTTCACCCCTTTTAGCCTACTGCAGCATTCTCCCTCTTAATTTCCCCGCAAAAGTCAATACATGAGCCTCTGTGGCCAAGGGCAGGGGACTCTTTGGCTACAGTAAAAAGCCTTCATAACTACACCATGCTGATGAGTAGAAGAGGATCTCTCCCAGATCTATTTGACTGGAAACGACAATTTCCCACTAGCTGTGACTCGGCTCTCCCAATAAGCCAGCTCAGAAGACTTCACACCAAGGAAAGGACCTGTCCCTCCTTACCTGGGAGACCGGGGAGTTGTTCAGAATGGGGCTGATATGCTCGGTGGCAAGGTCGGCACAGGCAGACATACCGAGGGTGGCCACCAAAAGAATGACCACGGCTCTCCAGCGGGACCAGTGGACCACTGCACTGTGATGGTGACCAGGCACTGCAGAAAAGCCAAAGAAGCGTCCTCAAGCAGGGCTCAGTCACAGCTCCGCTCATCTCTGGCTCTACGTCTACCCCACATGGCAAGGAAAAGATTACAAATAAACAGCACCCCCAAAGTAGATTTCTACAGTGGAGGGCTTTCTGGCAGTGGAAGGAAGGTCACCCTTCATGGGGCAGAAGTCAAACTTTCCCGTCAAAAGGAAACTCAGAGTGAAGCCTTCCTTCTTGAGACGGATGAGTCACCTCCAACCCACCTGCGTTCCCGCCCAAAAGTATCTGAAGAACAACATACTTCCTGGCATCCAGGAACAGTCAGGGAGCTCACCCCCTCCTTAGAAGAAAAAGGGTGGAACAATTGGGAAAAAAGGCAGCTGTTCCCACATGGTGCAATGGTGGGCACTTGCTCCAGAAGGCTTTAAAGGAGGACTGGAGACATTCAAGGAGCGCAAGTCCATCAAGGGGTCTTGAAGACTCCATGTCACTCCTGAATGGAGGCAACTTGCTTCCTAACCCCAGATCAGCCTTGGCCTACCCAGAAGGGTTAGTTTAATGTTCCTGTGATTCTCTGCCCCACATGGCATGCCAAACCTTGCATCACTGCAGGAAGTACATTGCTCTGTCAAAAGATAGTGATAGGGCACTTTTCTAAAGAGCTGTGCTTCAGCCCTGTGCCCAGAAGCAAGCTGAAATGGGGGGGGGGGAGCAGATACAATTTACATAGATTTGCATAGCTCCATCCCTGGAAGGAAGTGGGAGGAGGCAACACATGCCCTCAAACCCGCATAAATTGTGTCTAAAAAAGATCCAAGATTGTGGAAACAATTACTCAAGTCCAGAAACTGGTGTTTTAATAGTTCTGCATCAAGGGGAGGAAGAACAGGTAACGTCACTCCTGTTATGACACAGTTGCACAACTCACGCAAATGACATCATTTGTGCCAGCTGGTTCACATAGTTGCATCAGCTGCACAATGATGTCATGCACATGATATCATGGTTGAAAATCTTTTATTGCCTCAGGAGGCTGCCAGAGAGAAAAGTGCAGCTTGTCCTGTAATGCGATTCCCTGTTGGAATGCTGGCCCAGGATAACCTTACTTATTTATCTATTTTACAATATTTGTAAGAGCCAGTCTGGTGTCGTGGTTAAGGCACCAGGCTAGAAACCGGGAGACCGTGAGTTCTAGTCCCATTTTAGGCACAAAGCCAGCTAGGTGATCTTGGGCCAGCCACTCCCTCTCAGCCCTAGGAAGGAGGCAATGGCAAACCACTTCTGAAAAACCTGCCAGGAAAGCTGCAGGGATTTGTCCAGGCAGGTTCTGAGAATCGGACACAATTTAATGGATAAAAAAAAAACTTACATGCCACACTCATCCTCGACTCTGGAGTTGGGCTGTTTGTGATTCAGCATGCAGTGTGAATTAACATGCACCTATGCTTTACTTGATTGCACATTGTATGAGCACTACCACTGGTTTTTGTTTTTGTTTTAACCTGAGTTTATCTCTCGTCTGTCCTTCAGGAGCTCAAGGGGGCTGCGGGAACCCATCTTGTTTCTTTCCCATCTAGAACCCTGTTCACTTTGGAAGCTAGATTAAAAAGCTTTCCCAGAAAAAGAGATTAATACTGAGATAAGCAGATATTGTACGTCAGGAATTCAATCTTCTTTGCCTAATCTGGTTCTGCACAGTCTGGGTAGATCACAGCCACCAGCCAGGGATTCTCAGATTGTGGGCCAAGACCCTGGGAAGGGTCACGAGCAATGGAGAGGGCGTGCCATGGTTTCTTTTTTTTAAAAATCTAAGCAGGTGTGTGCAAACAAAGGGGGAGAACCATCAGAACTCATCCTGAGCTTCACCTCCCACTTTGCCCACAACTGAGATTCTACCCAATTCAAGAAGGTGATAGATATATATGGAAATGTAGTTATTAAAAGCAAGGAATGCATCTATTTCTCTCCCATTCCTAATCCCAATGAAATATTAAGGATTTTTTTTTTTACAGGTCTGCCTCACACAAATCCGTTAATCCCTGTAGGGATCACAGTACCACAGGGAACCACAGCCCCACACCTCCCAGGAAGATGCAGAACTTTTTTTTTTTTTTTGCATCGAGGGCCACACTTTGCCTTCGAGCGAAGTCCGGGGATCGTCATCAAAGTGAACGGTGAGAGCAGGATGAAGATGTGAGCGTGGGAGCCAAATAAAAAGCAATCAATTCAACTTAAAATGAACACTAAGTTACATTAAGTCAGTGTTTCTCAACCTTCGCAATTGTGAGATGTGTGGACTTTAACCCAGAATTCCCCAGCCAGCTATGCTGTCTGGGGCATTCTGGGAGTTGAAGTCCACACATCTCAAAGTTGCCAAGGTTGAGAAACACTGCATTATGTTAATCGGATGACCAGGGGCAGGAACTTTTTGAGGCAAGAGACATATCTGGAATGTGGACTGCCCGTGGGCACACTCACCGAATGGCTGCCAAGGTAGACCTGGCCGCTCCCCAAAGGCCCACGCGATGGAGAGTGAGCTTGCAATGGCTCCCACAGCTTTTAGAGGACCCCCGTGGCCCTGGGATCTCAGGCTGAAAGCCAACACCTCCATGCCCTGCTCTTCCACCCAGGGCGAGCCAAGAACAAGGCAACTTACTGTGGCAGTCGCTGATGTGGATGTCGTAGATGTGGGAGTGCGTCTTCAAGGTGAAGATGAGCCCGATGAGATAGGCCGCCGGGAGGAGCAGGGACACTGTGTACACCAGGGGTCTGCCCGGGAGAAAGTGGTGTCTTACCCCAGGGATGTCCTCCAGGCCAGAGGAGGTTTGAAGCACCTGGAGAGCCAGCTTCCTGATGGGGGGCCCTCTGGATGGGCTAGGACTATCGCTCCCATATTCCTTGGCAGCCGGGATTTGTCACTGTAGCCCCACCCCACCCCACCCACAGAGCGCCCCTTTGGGGAAGGTTGGCTCAGGCAGAATATGAGAAGCGGCTTAGGCTAGCGTTTCCCAACCTCAGTGGCTTTAAGATGTGTGCATGTGCTGGCTGGGGAATTCTGGGAGTTTAAGTCCACCCATCTTGGTCCCTGAGGTTGAGAAACTCTGGCTCAGATGACCGGTCCGTTGGCCAGGATG
Organism: Candoia aspera; assembly: GCF_035149785.1. NCBI lineage: Eukaryota > Metazoa > Chordata > Lepidosauria > Squamata > Candoiidae > Candoia > Candoia aspera. Next base: position 8,552,634 of record NC_086159.1, on the reverse strand, counting down.
GTCCATCCCAGCAGAGAGAGGGTTTCTCCAGATCCCCAGCAGACGTCCTTCAAAGGACAGGTTCAAATCAGACTTTCTGGGCTTCAATCCAGATCTGAAACAGGTCCACCGAGTCAGACACTGGCCGACTCACATACATGGAGGATAGCAGGGAGTCCTCAAGAAGCTGGATGGGCCAAGAGCTAATGGCTCCCTCCGTGCCTCCAGTGAGCAGAAGCAGTTAAAAGACGGGGTGGTCCTGTTCCCACAAGCCAATGGGGATGGGCAGCTGGTGGGCTGTGGGAACATCCAAAAGGCATTCCTTGACCCAGTCCCCAAAGGAGATTGGACGTAGCCCAGACCAGCAGAGCCTTGCATAGTCCAAAACAAAGTGCACCAGCCAGTGGTGTAATCAGTCCATCCTGCCTTGGCTATCTAGTCCTCCCAGCAAGAGAGCTGGAAAGAAAGAGTGGCCAAAAAAGCCAGGTTTCCACTGCAGAACTCACAGCCAGCTGAGAACATGCTTCTCTAACACCAATGGACTGCAGCAGCTAAGCCACGCCTACTGCTCTCTGCCCAGCCAATGGGGAAGGAGCTTGTGAAGTAATGGGGTCTTGCCAGACTCTCTTGGCACAAGAGCTCATGAGATGCCAGGCGCTCCTCAAAGAAAATGAACAGGGAGTCTATTCCCAAGAGCAATATCTGACCTAAGTACAGTTAGTCCTCAAGTTACGACCATTTGTTTAACGACCATTCGAAGTTACAATGGTGCTGGAAAAAAGTGAGTTATGACCAGCCCTCGCACTTATGGCTGTTGCAGCGTCCCCACCATCATGTGATCAAAATTCGGCATGTATTTACGAAGGTTGTAGCATCCCAGGGTCACGTGATTGCCATTTGCAACCTTCCCAGGGGGCTTCTGACAAGCAAAGTCAATGGGGGAATCCAGATTTGCTTAACAACCACAGCAAAAAAGGTTGTGAAATTGGGCATGACTCATTTAACGACTGCATCACTTCACGATGGAAGTTCTGGTCCCAATTGTGGTCGTAAGTTGAGGACTACCTGTAGGGTGACTGTGTGCTGCCAGAAGCACCAATAAGGAGATCTGAGAGGTTACTAGTGAGGTGTGTTGTGAGAACAGGGTCACAAAGGACAAAGAAGTCCCCAGCATCTCTCACTAACCTTTGAAAGGGATGAACAGGACTACTTCCTCCCCACAGCCTCCCAGCAAGAGATACTCACTCAATATGGCTGTAGTAGAGAGTCCCGTTGTTCTCCATCTACCAAGACAGAAGATAGGTGTCAGAGGTGCTTAGTCAAGGCCCACTTACTTTGAACAAAGGAAGCCCAGATCCTTTGACTATTGGAACAACCAGAATTAACCAGCTTGAGCCAATCCAAGGCCCTCTGGTGTGTTTGGATGTCAACTCCGAGACGCTCAGCCCATCCAGGAAGCTGCCATCCCAACACAGCTGGGGAGGGGAGGAGGTGCCAAGGCTGAACCCGGCTTTTGCTCATCCATTTTAATCTGGTGCTGAAAGAAGACTGTTGGAGGCATTGCTCGCTCTGATGTGTTGCTGAAGCCCGGCTTGGAGGGTCATGCTCACCAAATCGAAGTGACAGCTCTGGCAGATGTAGTGCCCAGGTAGCTCATGGGTAAAATTCTGGCATTCCCCACAGACCAGCCTTCCATAGACTTTGGAGAAGAGAGTTGGCGCAAAGACACCTGGCAGGTGAAGGAATGTGGGGGAAGCATTCACATGTTATGCCACAATCAAGGGCAAAACCATCCAGGTCATGGGGCAATGGCTAATTGGCACAGTTCTGAGAACCATCACACAATATTCTGGATCTGGCTTGTTTATGTTGTGGGCAAAAAAATCAGCAAGTTTCTTCTTAAATTAAGGAGGGATGCACCCCTTCACTTTGCTCAAGTGGGTTACTAGCAAATGGATATACAGGTAGTCCTTGCTTAACAACATTTGTTTAGTGATAGTTCAGACTTATGACTGCTGGAAAAACTGACCTATGACCTGTCCTCACACTTACGACCATCACAGCATCACAGGAGTCACGTGATCATGATTTGGGCACTTGGCAACTAGTTTGCATTTATGACCATCTCAGCACCTCGTGGTCATGTGATTGCTATTTTTGACTTGCCAGCTGGCTTCTGGCAAGCAAAATCAGTGGGGAACCATGTGATTTGCTTAACAACCATGTGGTTCGCTTAACACCCATAGTGATTTGCTTAATGACTGCCGCAAAAAAGTCATAAAACCTTGTCAGATTCACTTAATGACTGCTTTGCTTAGCAACCAAAATGCCAGTCCCAATTGTGGTTGTTAAGCGAGGACCACCTGTACATCTCTTTTCCAAACTCGTTTTGATGTTTGGTAGGGATGAAACACGTCTGTGACATCACAAGCACTAGCCAACTAGGTTGAACATAATGGCTATTTTTTGTCCAAGGAAAATAGTGGCTCTAAATCACTTTTTCCCACCACTTGAAAGCACCCATGACTCCTTCCCTTCTCTTCTGTTATCTTCATCGGATGGTCTTTCAAGCTGCCCTGATTTTGATACACTTTGGACAAGGCCTCAGGACAACTGCCAAGGAATGGATTAACTGCAGCGGGGTGCAAATCCTTTCCAATCTGAAATGTTTTGAGTTTGGAACAGCTCTTCGGGTCTCCCTAGAAACATCCTGACACGGTCCCGTCTATTCCAGAAGTGTCCCATACCTAACAGCCCCATTTCATTCATTCATTCATTCATCATAAGTATTCCCATTATTATCATCATTATCAACTGGAATGCTTCCAGAATGGCCAGGACCACATAAAAACACATCTGGTAAGGGCAGAACACGTTTTGAGCTCAAAATGTGACGTTTGAGGTCAGCATTTTGCATTTGAAATGATTTGCACTTCCCTATCAAAAACTGAGAGCTGGTTTGGTGTAGTGGTTAAAGCACCAGGCTAGAGACCAGGAGGCTGTGAGTTTGAGTGCTGCCTTGGGCACGAAGCCAGCTGGTGGACCTTGGGCCAGTCGCTCTCCCCCAGCCCTAGGAAGGAGGCAAGGGCAAACCACTTCTGAAAAACCTTGCCAAGAAAACTGCAGGGACTTGTCCAGGCAGTCTCCAAGAACTGGACATGATTGAATGGATTAAAAAAAAAAAGAAAAAGCAACAGAGTTAAAAGAGCTCTCGAAGAAGCCACGGGCACACGCAGACCCTACCTCCCACAGATAGAAACAGAAGGGCAGAGCTGATCCCTGCCGATCGGCTGTTGAATCTTTGTTCCTGATGTCGGATGCCACCAATCACCATGCAGAGTCCCTTGAAGACAGAAGGAGAAACACCTTTTATCTCTGCATTAGATTGGGAAGCAGCAGCTTGGATTAAGCAGGAAGGATGAGCTTGACCCAACACGGCACCCAACACAGGTCCTGAAGTACAACTCAGATAATCTCCAGCCAGCAGACATCCACGAGGATTGGATGAAAGCTTAGTCCAAAAATATGGAAACAGGAGGCTGAAAGGCTAAGCTAGGTGGTTTTCTATACTGTGGATGCAGGACTGGCAGCTGCAACTCCACCCCAGAGCAGTCCCACTCAGCATTTTTCCTCCAACAGCGTAACCCAAAATATTGGACCAGTCATGTTCCAACACCTCCAAAAGGGTGAAGAGTGAATTTCGGAAATAGTTGCACAGTTACAATCTAGGTGCCTGTTTGCCCCTGTATCTAACTGGAATACATTCGCTATAGAGTATTCCATATTCCAGCTGCAGCATTCCAATCAATTTTGGGCCGATCGAACTTGTAGAACCAAGGATGGAGTGGAGGCCCCATCGATATGAGCCCAAGCCCCAGACTCACCGGGACAAAAAGGACGCAACCCAAGAGTGTCCCAGTCAGAGCAGACTTGACAATTTCCTCATAGCACTTGTTCTTCTCGCGAGCCCCCTTGATGAGTGCAGTGATGTAGAACGTGAGCTCCGTGATGGAGCCGAAAGTGGCGTTCACCACTGCCCCCACCGCAAAGTTGCTTTGTGCCGAGATGCTGGAGGAAAAAGAGGAACAGAGTTTCCCACAGGCAGACTTGACAACCCCATCTTGAGGTGCTGCTTAGGCTCTTCGAGGAAGGTAAAAGAGGGAAGAACATCAACAGTCAACTCCAGCATGGACAAGAGACCCTGAGCTTTGGCCCAAAGATGCCCTGAAGAATCAGTCTGACATCCAGACCTTTAGCTCGACCACCAGCTAACCTGATGGCCTTGATCAGCAAAGCAGGACAGTGACACAATAAAAGCAATTTCCATCCTGCTGCCTTCTAGAGCTGGTGGAACTCCATCTCTATCATATTTTATTAACACCTGAGTGGGGACAAGGGTTGTCACAGTTCAACGCAACCAAAGACTCTATAGGTCACACTAACCTAAAAACCTCACTGGCGTAAGATGTTTAATTACATCGCACAAGGTGCAGCTCTCGTTCTGGCTTCCACTAATGTAGGCCTGTTAATTACCAATGTCTCCACGTCATGCAGCAGACTCTGCCCAGTTCCCACTCACTTTGCCAAATGCATTCTTTGGGCCACATGGGCTAAGGAATGGAGGCAGAAGAGCTGTGATGGGATTCAGGCAATTACACCTTCGACCCGGTGGGTGTTCCAACCTTTGTGTTGTGCCCAGGACAGCAAACAGCAATAGCAGGAGAGACAAGTGCAATTGTCCTTAATATCAAACATTCCCCTACAGGTATGTCTCGTTTAGCGACCACAATCGAGATTGGCCACTTGGTTGTTAAGCGAAGTGGTCACTAAGCAAAACCCAATCAGTACCATGGCTATTTGGTGGTGGCTCCATGGGGACCAAGAGCATCAGCCCAGTTAACTCCCTGTGTAGCTCAAATTCAGCTGCCCAAACAACCCTTACTAGCCTACTTATTTGCACAGCACAAAGGTACCCCTCATTTAGTGACCACAATTGGGACCAGCCACTCGGTCAATATGTGAAGTGGTTGCTAAGCGAAACCGTGACTGTGCTTAAAATCTGACTTCAGCTTTCCTTTGCTTGACAGACCTGCGAAGGTCATAAATGCAAGGATTGATTATAAAGTGACTTTTTCATCGCCGTTGTAACTGCAAATGGTCACTAAACGAGGACTACCTGTACTTAGTCACACAACTGCAATCCACTGGTTCAGCTGTCTTTTATACCGACCCTGCTGCTTCTTGCAAATGGCCTCAAGCATCATTCCAATCAGTCCCCTTTTTCAGTATCTGTCATCATTTCAACTACCCTTCTCCTGTGCTTCTTCTGTCTGCCCTTGAGGATATTCCAAACTCTCAGCATGCCCCACATGGTTAGTGTATTTATGAAAGTGGAAGGATGAAAAGTGGATGAACAACTTGTTCTGGAGGAGCCACAGTTAGTCTAGAACACAGGACATTTCCGACACCACTCCTTTGTACCCAGTTTGGAAACCAAGGAAGATGACAGGAATCTTGGTAATGCTAGATTTTTTTTAAAAGGATCCCACTTCTAGTTTTCTGGATTAAATGTTCATAAAAGGTTTACCTGGCAATGGCCATGCCTATGTAGTAGGAGAGAGGCATAATGGAGAGTAAAGCCAGGGTGAACTTTGTCATGGAGCTGGTGTAGTAGTTGTGTTTATCGGCATAGCCCAACACAAGAGTCACAATGACCAATGGAAGGAGATCTGAGGGTAGGTGTTTAAGGAAAACACATCTGTAACTGTACATTCAGTCTGTCATGATGGCAGCACAGAGCTAACTTAGTTGAGCTTGAAAAACAAAGCAGGATAGGATCTGGTTAGCATTCAGATGGTAGACCACTAGAAATCCATGGCTAGAGACTCACTTGGGAAGTTGGAGATACACCCCAGAAGAAGGCAACAGCAAGCCACTTCTGTGCTGTTGATAAGGCAACTACCTGGAGGTGTCTGTGAAGTCACCAGGTGTTGAGAACTTTCTCGAGGTAACAGCCTAGTGCTACTTAGGGTAAATGAGAAGGAGAGGGAGGGAAAAAACATGGTGAGGGGGATGAGACCTGGGATGACCTTGGAGGAGGTACAAAGAGGTCACTACAGCAAGCATTTGTCCATACAGTCCTCAGGAGTCAAACTTGTTTTGATGGCACCTATTTTTCCCTTTGTATCACAAGCCGGTCACGTCGTGGCTATCGGTCAAAGAGAGCCACTGTTGGGCTCAGCGTGCCCCCGAGGACCCAAGAGGTAGAGCTGGGTATCATGGGAGAGCATGCTCCTCAGCTGGCCCCTCACAGCCCTCAAAAGGATACTGACAGCGAAAACATTGATCCCATCGACAGCGTATTTGTAATAGTATGCATTGACGGCCCGGTAACAGCAAAGGACCACTTCTGCATCTAAGGGTACTTCAGTCTGGAGCAGAGGGGGGAAAAAAGAGAGAGAGTAAACCAGATTATGCTCATCACCATATTCTGCAGTTCAGACCTCTCTAATCTGGCACCCTCCAGAGCTGTTAGTCTCCCCACTGGCTGAGGATGAAGGGAACTGTATTTGAAGGGCACCGCATTGAAAAAGGACTTCTGTGGCCAACAAGTTTTGGTTCCATTATTGCCTTTTTTTGCAAATACTCAATGGGGAAAGGAAGGTGGACACAGCTTTAGTTGAGTGGCCAACAGCTACATCTATTGGTAAGGTTGGGGAACCAATTTTCATCCAACTACAGGTAGTCCTTGCTTAACCACAATTGGGACCAGAATTTTGGTTGCTAAGTGAAGCAGTCATTAAGTGAATCTGACCAGATTTTATGACCTTTTTTGCAGCGGTTGTTAAGCAAATCACCACAGTTCCCCATTGATTTTGCTTGCTGGAAGCTGGCTGGGAAGGTCAAAAATGGTGATCACATGACCGTGGGACGCTGCAAGAGTCGTAAATGAGAATCAGTTGCCAAGCACCTGAATCGTGATCACGTGACTGCGGGGACGCTGCAATGGTCATAAAGGCAAGGACCGGTCGTAAGTTGGTTTTTCAGCAGCGTCGTAAGTCTGAACTGTCACTAAACAAATGGTCGTTAAGTGAGGACTGCCTGTACAAAATGCAAAGAAAAGCACCAAACATGTTGCTCATCTGTTCTTAAGGGCTATAAAAGGAAAGCTGCATATGGCCAAAGCCTGTGCATGAGCTTTTTTTTTTAAAGAAAATTGTGAATTTTTGAGACCCTGACAATCTACCAACTTGCCAAATCTGATATGCATCATGGAAGACAAAGAGCTGCCAGACTTCTGACCAAGTTGCATTTTGGTGCAGACCCCTCTGGGCCCACTTGCATCCAAGGTGAGCAGCACCGGCAGCATTTTGCCCAGTACTCAGCCCTGAAAGGCCCCAATCCCCTTCTGGCTTTCTCACCTTCCGCAGACGCTGAATATGGACGCGCTCCGGAGGAAGGGGCAAAACCGTGGTGATGGTGCGCAGGCTCATCTTGGCAATGGGGATGAAGAAGACGAGAAGCCAACAGACGAAGCAAACCAGAGCATGGGCGAGGACCAGAAGTGGGAAGCCGGTCAGGAGCCAGATGAATGTGCTGATGCGTTGCTGGGAAGGGTGGAAAAGAGAGAGCTACAGTCAGCGAGGTGGAGCTCCTCGCTGGGGAGAAATGCACTTTGCAGGAGCAGAACTTGAAATCATGGGTGGCTTTCAAACAACCATTCATTCATTCATTCATTCATTCATTTTCATTCATTCATCAAATTTACAGGTAGTTCTCGCTTAATGACAGTTGGGACTGGAATTCTGGTTGCTAAGTGAAGCAGTCATTAAGTGAATCTGACCTGATTTCACCACCTTCGCAGTGGTTGTTAAGTGAATCACTGCAACCATTAAGCGAACCACGTGGCTGCTAAGTGAATCACGCAGTTCCCCATTGATTTTGCTTGCCGGACGCCAGCTGGGAAGGTCGAAAATGGTGATCACATGACTATGGCATGCAGCAATGGTCATAAATGCAAACTGGCTGCCAAGTACCTGAATCGTGATCATGTAACTGGGGACGCTGCAACAGTCTAAGTGTGAGGACCAGTTGTAAGTCAGTTTTTCAGCACCGTCATAACTCCGAACTGTCACTAAACAAATGGTTGTTAAGCAAGGACTACCTGTATATGGCCATCCATCTCACAAGAAGTGACTGTGGGCGGGGCACAGCAAAAAACGGTAAAGAATAAACATGTCAAACAGAGTCATCTTAAAAAGTTTTTTAAAAGCATAAAAGACACAAGAGAGGGAGCCACCTCAAGATCAAACCAGTCCCCTGATGACAGAGCCAGCTCTTGAGGGACTTCTGGAAAGTAAGTAGGGATGGACATGACCTCACTTTGGCGGGAGAATATTCTAGGGTTCCCCCACCTTCCTTCAGGAGCCCAAGGAGGCTTACATCTCCCCACAACCACCCGGTGAGGTGGGCTGGGCTGAGACAGAGACCGGCTCAAAGTCAACCGGGGAGTTTCTGTGGCTGAGAGCAGACTTCAATGGGGGTCTCCCTCATTTTGTCAGCGGGCCTGGGGACCCCAAGGCGATTTGGGGCCAATCAAGTGGTTAGTTTGAATGTGTCTGTTGCCACCAGGGCAGGGTGGGGGTTTATTGCTTTTTTGTATTACGGATTTTTAATTTTGTAAGCCACCCAGAGCCACTGTGTGTGAGTTGGGCAGCTACATAAATTTGCTTAATTAATAAACAAACCAACAAACAAACCCAGTCCAATTTCTTCACCATTACCCCAAACTGGCTTTCAATGCCTTTCTCCTTTGCTTCAGATAATCCTACATCACTGCATTTTTTTAAAGATACCAAGTAGAGGTTGTGTCATGAGTAAGGATGGCGAGCAGGGAGCTCCCATCCAGACTGTTAAGTGCATGCGTAGCACTGAGGAATTAGGTAGCCATTCAAAGAGACACAGATCGGGACCGCCTTAACCTTTGGGGTTTATATGGCTGGGGTTTTCCCACGCTTCTTCAGTTTGTTAGGATTCCTGTTATGTACAAGCAATAAAACATTAGAGACCAGTTCCTTGTCTCAGCGTGTTTCCTGGCAGTTAAGACAGGTTGTAAACAAGAACAGAATAAGGGGAAGTGATGGGCCTCCAGCTACTAAATCTTGGCCATTGCAATTGTTTTTTCAGTACTCCCCATCCATACCCAAACAAAGTTTCTAGTCCTCAAGAATGCAGAGGAAAGCCTGGGAAGGTATGGGTCCTGTGCCTAGAGGTTGTTCAGTGTGTGCCCCCCTCCTGTGGTCACTCATGACTGGCCTTTCTCCACGAGGGTGCCTGCAGTCGAGAAGACTTTCTCCTCTTCCGCTGGACGACCAGTTTCCCTTCCTGTGTTCCCTCCTTCCTGCTTGTATTAAATGAGTTGCTTTTATTGTGTATTTCCTATTTGCCTATATTTATTTTAGAGCTATAAACTAAGCCACTTTATAGTCACATTCTGCAAACTGCTTTGAGAGACTTCTAGATAGGAAGGGGCATAAAAGAGGTTAAAATAAAACAAGATGATGGTGTTTGATTTCTGGGGCAGGGCCTCCTTGCCTCAGGGGGGACCCCTTGGGAAGGCTTTGTTCAGGATGAAAGAATTGGATCCCACGCTGGTCTGCTGAGTTCAGCCCTGCTGATCAACAAGGCCTTGTCTGGAGATGGCATCCGCTGAATCATAGATGTTTATGGCATCCAGCAGGAGAAGTATGGACGTGTCTGGACTTCTACCCTGAACCCGGATCTCCCATCTGGTTGGGATGTGGTGGGGGAGATGAGAAAAGGGTATTAGCACTAAACCCCCAAATGCATTTGGATGGGCTGGGGAATTTCAAGAACTGCCATTCCAAGGCATCAGAGCAATGCAACTTAAAGACACATGGATTTCAACTCCCAGAAACAGCCAGTCCACACATCTTAAAGTTGCCAAGGTTGAGAAACATTGCAATGGAGAGTGCCATGTTGGGGAAGGCTACGTTACCCTGTTAAAAGCCTGAATGTGGCAGCTTATCCCACCTGCCAAGAAAGGAGCCGCAAAGATCCTTGGAATGAGCAGGGGAGCACTGGCACTTCTTGGAAGGATTCGGGAAAACACCCTCACACTCTTACCTAGCAGCATGAAGACAGGGGCAGCCAACGCCCCCAACCCTTACCCAGTAAGCCGAGCTGCCTGGCTTGCTCCAGTCCTGCCGGGTGAGCAAGGGGGTGGTCACCTCGTTCACCTCAGGGATGGTGTGGTTCTTGCTGAACTTCATTGCACAATCTCGACTGTATGTTTTCGTCTGGAAGATGGGGAGAGGAACCGATCTGAACACTCCCTCCGAAATTAGGGCTACCTGATCTGCAGTGGGGGACCACCAGATGAAAGCCAAGGGCCGTTGTTTTCCGTATCTCTTTCCTACCATCTCCAGATCTGGTAGTCCTAACATAAATGCATCTTGGAATATGCTTGATTCCAGCTTTCCCGTCAGCATAGATGAAGGTCCTGCTGACTGGGGAATTCTAGGATCTGGGGAGACCCATCCACCAGGTTGGGGAAAGATGCTTCAGCCAGACCAGAATGCTTCCCACTCCAGGCTGACACACCTCTCTGGCTCTTACCTTCTGAATTACTTTCCCAAAAGGCCAAATAAAGTATCCAGCAAGTTTCAAGCACAGCTTTCCTGAAAGAAGGAAGAAGATTGAAGAGAAAGACAGGATAAATTTCTCTCTGGATGGACAGTCAGCAGGCATACACATGCACATGTACAGTCACATGCACCTCCGTGTTCCTCTTGCCTCCTGCCCCAGGAAGCCCCGATCCCCCTTCTCCAGGGATATCCAGCATCAACATCCTCACCATATGGAGTTCCCAGCATGGTGAGGAACATCAGGAGGGAGACCAAGACGTAGAGCAGTGAGAGCCACCATCCAAAGAGGAGGAGGTAGAAGAGGTTGCCACATGTCAGCATGGAACCTGGAGAAGGCACAACCACAGAGAAAGGCCACAAGTCAGCTGTTGACTCCACCTGTCCTTCCAACTTGGGAGCTTTGACAGTCTTGCTGAATGGCGACCCAGGCACATCCTGGAAGGACTGAGTTGATTACAATTTTCGGGAGGTGTGGGGATGCAATCCCACAAAAGAGGCAGCTATTATTTTGGTAAAGTTAGATCCTCTGTCATGTGAGTGTTGATCTTTATTTCTAGGTTTGTGTCAGTTCAGCCACATAACATGAGTAGCAGGCCTTCTGCTACGGGGTTGACAATGCACTGCATGTAATGCCACTGCCTGGAGACCATCAGCTTCCATCTCGCCTTCAATAAAACTAAAAGTGGCCAACATTTCACAAGACAACGAAATATTGGGAATTGTCCATATGGGCACCCATGACGTTTCTGGGACATCACATCATGGCGCCCGCTTCTCAGCTCCTTGGCAGCTACATACCTAAAACTGAAAATAATTCCTTCTGAGCGTGATTCTTGGATGGCTTTCAAAGGAGACTGCAGAAAATCACGGAGGCCAGGTCTATCAAGGGCTATCAGTCTTGAAGACCCTGTGTTACCTTCAGGGTGGGGGCATCATGCCCCCCAGTGTCATTTGAGGGGGAAAATGGCAGGAGAAGGATATGATTCTTCCTCCTGCTTGTGAGAATCCAGAGGCATCTGGTTGGCTGCCGTGAGAAATTAAATGCTGGATTAAGATGGGCCTTGGCCTGATTCAGCAGGGCTGTTCTGATGGTCTAGCCCTACAATTCCTCCAGGAAATAAAGCCAGACTGCTCACTTGAGGGAATGATACTAAAGGCAAAACTGAAATACTTTGGCCACATAATGAGAAGACAGGACACCCTGGAGAAGGTGCTGATGCCAGGGAGAGTGGAAGGCAAAAGGAAGAGGGGCCGACCAAGGGCAAGATGGATGGATGATATTCTAGAGGTGACGGACTCGTCCCTGGGGGAACTGGGGGTGTTGACGACCGACAGGAAGCTCTGGCGTGGGCTGGTCCATGAAGTCACGAAGAGTCGGAAGCGACTAAACGAATAAACAACAACAACAAGCCCTTCAATAGCAGCAGAAAGTGGCTCGGGATTTACCTGTGGGGCTTTTGATTACAGTCAAGTCCGAGTAGAGCTCTTTGACTATCTCTGACCGATCCTCCCAACGTCGAGCTGTGACGTGGCTCTTCCATTTCTTAAAGCCAAACTGTATGAAGAAGCATGAAAATGTACGTTGAGACTAGTAAGAACATTTTTTTTCTTACTTTTTGCTCATGGATACATATTACATTGTTCTGGGATGTTGGGTTATGTAACATTCCAAAAATATTATGTGCCCCATCCAAGGCCTTTGGTGAGGGGGAGTGAAGACCCTCAGTTCTGTCCTTGCACAATCTGTTGTTCTCACCATCTTTTATTTGTGTTTGTATTATTATCATTATTATTTTAAACCTGGTTTTTATTGTATTTTCCTTGTTATGAAAAGCCCAGAGTCACTGGGTGTCGGGCAGTATATAACTTTGATTAATAAATAAAGGAAAATAAAGGCTACCTGGAACCAGAAATCCCATTATTATTATGCTATTTAAAATTGTGGGACCTGTAGATGTGCAAGTTACGTTAAAATAACTATAGCAAAACTCTTGAAAGCAGAGGAAAATGCAATAATGTTGTAAAGTTAACTTAGCCCATTAGTGGCCAGCAGGAATTCAATTACGATAAGTTTATATAAAAGTGGTATTATCAATGTTTGGAATGATGTATTTCAGGAAGGCTGTGGACCTGGGTGATCTCTACGTTAGTTATGATTGTGCTTAAGTTTGTATTTACTATACCTGTTTAGAAAAAGGTCTAATTATTAAATTGGCTTAAACTGGAAGAACAGTTGCTCTGTCTCACAAGTGTGGTTCTGGAGGAACATTAAGGCAGCTTTCGAAGTCTCTTGAGTAAGAGTTTGGGGCAATTAAAATGCTTCAAGGCAATTGTCTTTCTGTCCCAGTGCATGCTCAGACAGCTCTCCATAAAACGATATTGCACAGCCAGTGCTTAATGGAAACAAACAAAATGGAAAGAAACGAAAATAGAAGCGGTGTGAGCAAGCAAAGAGGGTTAAAAAACAAGAGTAATACGTGGATTACCACGAAATAACTTGTTGGAAAGAGAGCAAGTATCCAATAGAAACCCTGCCTATCAAGGCTTGTAAATAGGTGTTCATCTTAGAGAAAACTCTTCTCTAAAGAAATGCAGTTGTAACAGGTGAACGTGTTTCTTCTCTAACCAGAATTCAGACTGTCTCCAGGCACGGTCTGAAGGCATCTCCTACAGCTGCCTGGCCACCTAATCTGTGCCTGGATGGGAGACCACCTGGAGAACTTTGCAATGACATCAGAAGCTCTTCCAGGAGAACTTGGAGAATGTACAGTAATGGCAAAATTAGCAGCATATATTCACAACAGAAACTGAACCAAATGTAAGCAAGAATGGTTTCCATACTTACTGCATACTATGCAGCAAGGGAAATGTAAGTATCTGGAGTATGGTTCTTAAGGGGAAAAAGAATTTATTTATTTTCTACCCCGCCTTTGTTATTTTTATAAATAACTCAAGGCGCAAACATACCAAATATGCCTTCCTCCTCCTATTTTCCCCACAACAACAACCCTGTGAGGTGAGTTGGGCTGAGAGAGAGAGACTGGCCCACATAGTAGGAGAGTTCTAGTCCTGCCTTGGGCGTGAAAGCCGGCTGGGTGACCCTGGGCCAGTCCCTCTCTCTCACCCCAAGAGCCAGTCAGGCGTGGTATGAGAGTTCTAGTCCCACCTTGGGCGTGAAAGCCGGCATAGTATGCAGTAAGTATGGAAACCATTCTTGCTTACATTTGGTTCAGTTTCTGTTGTGAATATATGCTGCTAATTTTGCCATTACTGTACATTCTCCAAGTTCTCCTGGAAGAGCTTCTGATGTCATTGCAAAGTTCTCCAGGTGGTCTCCCATCCAGGCACAGATTAGGTGGCCAGGCAGCTGTAGGAGATGCCTTCAGACCGTGCCTGGAGACAGTCTGAGAGGGAGTGACTGGCCCAAGGTCACCCAGCCGGCTTTCATGCCTAAGGCGGGACTAGAACTCTCCTACTACAGCTGATTGGCTCTTGGGCTGAGAGAGGGGGACCGGCCCAAGGTCACCCAGCCAGCTTTCATCCCTAAGGCGGGACTAGAACTCACAGCCTCCTGGTTTCTAGCCCATTGCCTTAACCACTAGACCAAACTGGCCAAATTGACTAAAGAACTGAAATCAGGGACACACAAAAACAACTTTTAAATGTCTATAAATATTACATGTTAGAGTATAATAAAGGGGGAATTAGAAATTAATATTTATCTATAATAGTTTTAATATTTTTTCTCTTCTTTTTTGTATTCTTAAAAAACAAAGAATTGAGATTTCAGCACTTAGCTCAGAGATTTAAATTCTTACACTGTTAAAACTATTTAATGCAATTCAATGTTTTCCATGGTTAATTTCCAGTCCAAGATACACTAACTGTAATTTTGGTAATTCCTTTGTCCACTTAGAGGTATTATATTTCTCTACTGAATATTTTTTTCGTTTGCTTGTTTGTTTGCTCCTTGCTTTTCTTATAAAAACATGATTAACTTTTTTTAAAAGGAGAGACTAGAACACACACAAAGGCAACTTCCCCACCCCCACCCCAAGATTTTTGCCTGCTCCATAAAGTGCAGAGTGAGACACATTTACCTGTCTGCGCCCAGAAGTAAAGGAAACCTTATTATATGCAGCTGCTTTTTTTGGCTGCCATTTCTCAGTCCCCTCTCCTTTTCATCCTGATCTACCTTCGCCCTACCCCCTTTTTAGCAACAAGGGCTGGTGAGCACCTTGACAGGGTCTTCCTTTCCCCAAGTGACCACTGCTAAGATGGCAAATGTGCCCGCCTGGCCACCTGCCACCTCCAAACTCCACTCTTCATCCTCCCTGACCCACGGAGACATTTTCAGGCCAACCTTGTAATTGTTGGAAAGCCTGTGGGCTTCCACCTCGTTCTCGGCATTCAGCGTCATCTTCAGCAGGCACCTGTCACACGTCTGCACCTCCTCGGAGTGATGCAGGCAGCAGCCTGGACTGGAAAGCGCTAGAGAGCAGACGGGGGCTAGGAGCCAGTGGGGTATTTTGGCACGAAGGGCCCAGCACCCAATACTTTTCAGCAAGGAATGGCAGGCAGCTTGCTAAACCAGTTTAATCTGTCAGCCTGATCTTTTGGATCTTCACCACAGCAAACCATAAAGGTTTAGGATGAACTATCAACAGTAAAGGAAGCATCAGTCAACAAATGTGCTGCAGACTAGCACTTGGTAGAGCAGCCATGAAGGCCTTGGAAAAGGTCTTTAGATGCCGGGAAGTGTCTATACCTGCAAAGGTCAGAATCATGCAAGCCATGGTATTTCCATAGAAGTGAAAGTTGGACTTTGAAGAAGCAGGAGAGGAACAGTATTGGTGCTTTTGAACTTTGGTGTTGGAGAAGACTCCTGAGAAGACCACGGACAGCCAAGAAAACAAACAAGTGGATTATCAACCAAATAAGCCCAGAGTTCTTCCTCAAGGCACAAAGGACCAGGCTCAAATTATCCTAGTTGGGACACATTATGTGAAGACCCAGCTCTCTGAAGAAGGCTCTAATGCTGGAAAAGGTGGAAAGAAAAAGAAGAGGAGGACAACAAGCAGCAAGGGGGATGGACTCAGAGTGGCGATGGGGCACCATCCATCAGGTTGGGGACAGATCATTCCGGAGAAAATCTATCTTTGTGGTTGTTAAGAGTCAACAATAATGTGATGGTATATAATCAATCAACCAGTCAACATGAAGACTGAGCTCTCTTGAGAAGTCTATAATAATAGAAAGGTGGAAAGAAAGAGAAGAAAAGGATGATTGGCAGCCAGGTGGATGGATTCAGTTACAGGGGAGATGGAGGCAGCAATGGATGACCTGAAGGACCGGGTTAGGGACAGATCATTCTGAAGACGACCTATCTATGTGGTTGCTAAGAGCCAACACTGACTTGATAGCACATAATCATCATAATTAAACCATCAACTAATTACAGCAGTTGGGTTCACACAACATGCTAGGATGCAAATGTGCATTAGAATATATGTTAATTTGGTTAGATTTTGAATTGGGGGCTGCCTAGAGTCCTTTGGGACTGAGGCAGTCAGTACATTTTATACATCAATGGTTGCCCAGTTATGACACAGGGTGGTGTGTGAATGCAGCAGTTAGATCTGGGGGAAGAGGGCACAACTAGGGCAAATAGGAAGGCCTTGGTTACTCTCTCCCATGGCCTCTGAGCACTTCAGAGATGACTCTGGTGAACAAAATAAGCCAGCAGCTGCAACCAGGTCAAAAAGGAGCAGAAAACGTTGACCAAATGTGGAGGGGGAGGAGGAGGAGCAAGAACTGCTCACACCAGTCCTGGACTCTCGGAAGGCCTCCTTCTCCCAAACCACCCACCCCCTTCCCATCTCCTTGGATGGACTCACAGAACAGAGAATTGGAAGGGGCCTTGGAGATCACCTAGTTCAACTCATTTTCCAGACATCTATCTCATGGAAACTGAGAAGATCTCCTCAGCCACTGTGCCCTGGACTTGGAGAACCCTCTCGGCAAAGGTGGTCTCCTCCCTCTTCTCTCCACTAGCCTTTCATCAGATGGGGGTTCAGGTCCTGAATGACTGCATTCTTCGTAAAGTGGATTTAACTGCAGTGGTTAATTTCATTTGCAAGGCTGGTTTGCATTATAAAGCTCCCTTGTTTTCATGGTTCTAATACTTTACAGTATGTTACTGTTATCCAATTGTTCTAATTACTGTTTTAATTCAGCATTCCGGGATTCCAGCATTATGAGATATGTGATCCCCACACATCTGGCAGCAGGGGACGTGTGTTTTAACTTTTGCTAGCCAGCTTCTTGCAAAGGCAAGACAGGATATAAAGTTTTGAGGGACGTAGGAAGATGTACAGGGTGAAGCCTGGCTTGATTTTTTCCCTTGCTGGACTATCAAAAGTTGGGCATTATAGGCTTATAGGACTAGCCAAGGCAGGGTCCTCCAGCAGCTGATGGACTCCAATTTCAGGGCTAAGAATAAGAATAACACTGACACATACACAGCTGGCTGGGTTCACACAGTGCACTTAAGCCTTACCTCATTTTAACAAAACACCATTCCTTTGCTCAAAGAATAAGACCCATTATAGCAACCTGAAGATCTGCTAGCCCAGTGGCTGGGTTCCCACAACTCGCTCAACCACAAACTTCTCCCTCTGATTTTAGGTAGTCTAGCATGTTTTGCAAACCCAGACAACTGACTTGCAGAACGCTTTCTTCCGCCACTTGTACGGAGCCCAGGGCTTGCAATCTGTCCGATGCACTTGGCCTCCCGATCCCTTCCTCACTGGCGTATTTCTTGGCAAATAAAAGGAGACCAACAGCCCCTGGCCCCATGCTTAGGCACTGCTGACTAAACGTGAGAAGCAGGACTTAAGTCTCTTTCCTCTCCTGATGCCCCCAAAGGGAGCATCTGTCACAGCTTTGACCCTTTACCTGGCAGTATCCTGGGCGTCAGGATCCCATGGCTTAGGCGGTGGGACTCCGAATGCATGTCCCCTGGGTCTCCATGGATGTTGTTAATGGCAGCACAGTGTCTGTCGCAGAGAGAGCCTCTTCGGTGAGGGTCACTCTTGTGTTCCAATTCTTTGGGGAAATCTGCAAAGCAAGAGGAACCGTCGGTCCTTACGGGTGACCAATGACTCTTTAAGGTGTCCCATGATTTCTTTCTGAAAGGCAAGTTAAGAGTCTAGCACCGCCAACCTTTGGAATTTCACACAGTCCTGTGATGCAGAGAATATGCCTTTGATCGCTTTCACCGTGATCAAAAATAAACCATGTTGCATGCATTTTCAAGATTCCCAAGGGGCAGCGATACTGGCACATTTGTCACACAAGATTTGAGTTGAAGTTGCTTAAGGAAACATAACTGATCTTTCTCCAGTTCAGGTGAACTTGGGCGTTATTGCTAGCCTATCTTACAGGTCTGTGGTATGGATCAGAACAACCATATCAACTTCAAATATCCTGAAAAAAGGAGTAGGTAGGTCTTTTCAATTGGGGCTGTATCATCATCATCATCATCATCATCTTGGCCTCCCAAAGCCCCAGAGGGGGCTGTTTAATTTCCCTCCAGGGCAATCTGGAGTGAGTTATAATACAAGAGACACACAGCCTTAAGACTTCAATGCACATTTTGAACCTTCTACTCAATGGCGATGGGGGCACCACTGGAAGACCTGAAGGACCAGGTTGAGGGCAGATCATCATGGAGAAAATCTCTCCATGTAGTTGCTAAGAGTCGACAATGACTTGATGGCACATAATCCATCCATCACTCTCAAACCTCCTCCGAATCAGAACACAAAACCCAGCAGCCATCCTGAAAATGTCCATGTCACATTCTGAGAAGTGAGCTGCTAAGCCCTGTCCTGAGTGTTACACAAAGACCACTGTAAAGTCTCTGTTAAAAGTAATTGTTCTAGAGGAATGAAGGCCTTTCAAGGAAAGATTCCCCAGTCTCCTTTAGCCTGAGACTCTGGCCATACGAGGCAGCTCGTCGCAAAGCCAGTGAAGTCACCACCCGGGAAAAGAAAACGAGAAAATCCATCATATGATGCTGACAAGAACACACACTGCTCCTTTGAGGCTCACATGATGCCAGCCAAAGTAAATCAGTCGCACAACCACAGCTGTGTTAATGAAGATCACAACGTTTTGAGGTTGATGTGCACATAAACTATGCAATTAAGCATTTATTAAACTCCCCGGAACAAGAGCAAAAGCAAAAAATTAAAAAAGGGTGACCTGCCCAGATTTTATTCCTCCCAGTATTATTGGCACCCAGCACGGATGGATTAGCCACCTTCCCTGGAGCGCAAATCTTGATACTAACTTGTCAAACATTTAAATTGTTTTTTACTCCATCCTTTGATGGGGAAATTCACAAAGGAGGTGTCCACAATAGCAGAAAGTATAAAATAAAACAGTATGGATAATTTTTATTTATATATATATATATATATATAGAGAGAGAGAGAGAGAGAGCGCACATTATTTAGACTAGATAGTTATACATTTTATTATCTGTTACTTTATTTTTTTCTGATATTTTAAAAATCAGGTTTACAAACTCTTAACCTTTTACCTAACTGTGCCATCTCCACAGAGAACTTCAGTTACTATAATTCTCCAATAAAAAAACAAATCAAGTGAACATATTTCCCCTCCCTGCAAAATGCAGTAAACCACCCAAATCTTCAGAAGCTTTCCTAAAGGCTGATGAATGAGGGGGCTTCTGGTTTTGAAAGGAACTCCTTCCTGCGATGTAGGAACATTAAGAAAAATGGGTCTCCTGGTTATTCCTACCCTCACCGTCTTTTGGGCAGAGCAAGGAAGAGTTTGTATTGATCACATCTGGGCTGGACAGGCTAGTAAAACAAAAAAGGTATTCTCCCCAGTAATTCAAGATTAAGCCATTTACGTCCAGAGGCTGCAATATGGCTTCCTGAGCACTCTGTCTCATCTGACTATATTTTTTGTAAAAAAGTGGAACAAATTAACAGGAAGCCAGCATTCTGCAAAGACAGCACCATGTGCACCAACCCAGCACCGCTCAAAATTAAAAGGGACAGGAAGTCCAGAATTAGGTTTGAAAGTTTGTCCACCTGCCTAGAGAGACGGCAGAAACAGCTGGAACAAGAGCGGGGGGAGGCAAGTAAATGGGTCTTTCAGGATGGGCCACCCCCAGGCAGCGGTCTTGCAACAGGACTGACAAAAATACTTTCCGGACAGATTCGAGAAAAGGTTGGAGATTCACACTGCAAATTTTAAAAAGGAGTTAAAGCCAGCACTCTGAGTCCAACAGTCTAGCATAGGCTGGTGAAATAAGGGCGACCCAGCCCAGGCTTCACCAGCATTCCAGGGCTGAAGCGTCAGCCCCATATAGAGCAGGTTACGGCAGCCTAGCCGGGACGTCCTTTCCAGTCAGGTTCGGATGCCAACGGCAGCTCCATGACAGGAATACATGTATCTATAGCATGATTCCACTCCTCCAGGTGCCCCCGTTTGCATAAAACCCAGGAATTTTCCCAAACTGTGCATAAGGACACCCAAGGCCCGCTACATTTCCTTCACCTCAGAGCCTTCATGTGCAGGTTTGTTTTTTTGCAGCCCCCAGTGCCCTGCCTGGATCACACCACCGAACTGTGGCAAAGCACTTTTTTCTTTTTAAAGGAATTCTGCAGTCATGTCAAATAATTCTAAATAATTGCAACCCGCAGAAAAGTTTCCTACTCATCTTACCTAGTTTGATCAGTGTTCCTATCTTGCCTGGCGAAACACAGCCTCATCCACCCCAAAGCACTTTCCAATTTATTTATTCCTTAAGATATATATCTTGTGTTTCCTCTAGAGCAGCGTTTCTCCATCTCAGCAATTTTAAGATGTACGAACTTCAACTCCCAGAGTTCCCCAGCCAGCATCCTCATTTAGTGACTGCCTCATATAGTGACCATTCACACTTACGATGGTGATGAAAATGTCATTTTGAGACCAGTCCTCGCATTTATGACCTTCACAAGTCTGTAATGCAGTGTTTCTCCATCTCAGCAACTTTAAGAGGTGCGGACTTCGACTCCCAGAATTCCCCAGCCAGCATGGGGAACCGTGTGAGGTTGCTAGGTTGAAACATGGCTGGCTGGGGAATTCTGGGAGTTGAAGTCCACACCTCTTAAGGTTGCCCAGGTTGAGAAACACTGGTCTACAGCGACCAGCCTGGCTGAACAATCCTGCACTCTCCCTAGGACTGCTAGCTTGACATCTTTCGCCAGCTGATAGCATCCAGCTCAAACCTTAGATGACTTCTTCCCCAATCAGGACTGCAAGCAGAGATTAGCCATGGGGCTGGAAAGGATCCTGCAGGTTCAGGGGGACCACTTCGACAAAGCCTCGCTGTTAGGGACAGGAAAACAGCAGTGAGAACAGCAGCGCTGACGTTCTGTTAGTGAACAGTCTGGAAGTGTCTAGCTGAGACCTGCTGGAATTCAGTTGCAGGGCTGAGCCTCCCTTTTGCTCTTCTCCAGCAAAAGGCTCTTGCAGTTTGCAGGGAGAGAAATGAACACAGCAGCAAGCAGCTCTGGGAAATCTCGAAGACAAAGACCAATTCAGCCACACGTTATTACCAACATAAATGCTTATCGATGAACATGGCTGTTTAAAATATTTGATCTCATGATTTTATCTGTATATATGAGTGTGTCTGTACAGGTCATCCTCGTTTAGCAACTGCCTCATTTAGCAACCGTTTGCAGTTACGATGGTGATGAAAACATCACTTTGTGAGCAGTCCTCACATTTACAACCTTCACAGGTCTGTAAAGGAAAGGAAAGTCAGATTGTACACACAGTTACTTAGCAGCTGCTTTGCTTAATGACTGAGTGGCCAGTCCCAGTTGTGGTTGCTAAATGAGGAAAAGCTGGATACATTTTTTAAAATCCGTTCAATCATGTCCGATTCTCGGACACTGTCTGGGCCAGTTCCTGCAGTTTTCTTGGCAAGGTTTTTTGGAAGTGGTTTGCCATTGCCTCTTTCCTAGGGCTGAGAGAGAGTGACTGGCTCAAGGTCACCCAGCTGGCTTTGTGCCTAAGGCAGGACTAGAACTCACAGCCTCCCAGTTTGTAACCTGATGCCTTAATCACTACACCAAACTGGCTCTCCGTATACATTTAAATCTAAGTAAAATCTTGGTCAGGTTTTATGCTACTTTTATTTTCAACTTCATATTTTTTTTTATTCTTGTAAAAATACCATTTAAAAGGGAGAGAGAGATGCCAAGCTGAATCGCAGTTGATTGCTAAAATGTGTCAATGCACCCCTACTTGATTTTCTGCCACCAGGTGCCAAATAGTTATATTTTTTTGTATGGGAGGTGAGAGGAATGAAGGATGTCAGCCAAGTGAGTGATGGGACTAGGATCCTGAACAAAATTAAAACGTTTCCTAAAATAGGTATTTACAGGAAACTTTGGCAATAAAGAAGATGAGAAAATGACCCGGGAAAATATACCCTACTAAGGTATCCTGGGAAAGAAAAAGCCACTGGAAACAAGTCCTCAGTCACTATCATGGCCAAAACAGACCTACGGTTTAGAAGGACTACAGTTTGAAATCTAAGCACTGCATTAAGGACATCAGGTGGTCTTACACAGGCTACTCATAATAGCGTGATAACGTGGATCTAATTTCTACTGCTCTTACTCTTCCCATTAAGGCAACATGAGAACAATTCTGATCCAATTTAGAGGCATGATTAAGGGGACGTAGGCGGTACACCCCAAAACAATACCGAAGGTCGCACGCAGGAGCCCGCAAAGCCCCCTGCAGCTTGCAGGTGCCCAGCCCTGGCCACATTCACAGCTGCAACTGATGGGGCTGCAGGAAGATGGATGCAGTAGCCATTTCAGCTAAAAAGCTCACCAGGGGGGGGCTTGTTTCATACATAAGGTGAAAAACAAGAAGAGACACACAGGATCTCACGCAGCTTTGGCACGAAGGTGATCTTATTTGTAGAAGCCTAAAACATGATTGTCATCTTGGGCTTGGTCACCTTCATGGAGCGGGAAGGGGTGAAAGGGCAGCTCAGCCTGGGTTGTTCGAGATGGTTATCAAGATAAAGACCATCTTATCTGAAAAGGTCCTAAACTGCACGTCTGCTGGAAAAATCCAAGGGCTTTATGAAGTCAAGGCTTGGGGTTGGGACCAAGGAAGAGCATCTTTTCATCTCTGGCCGCCCCACCTCAACCAACCCCTTGCAGCAGTGTTGATCTACATCAGTGTTTCTCAACCTTGGCAACTTTAAGATATGTGGACTTCAACTCCCAGAATTCCCCAGCCAGCTTGGCTGGGAAATTCTGGGAGTTGAAGTCCACACATCTTAGAGTTGCCAAGGTTGAGAAACACTGCTTTATATGCTAGCTAACTAGCAGGGCTAATGGCCAGCTAAGAGAGGCTAGGATGTGGCCCACCAGCATCCCTCTGGACCCCAGAGCCTCTCCCAAATGCATGATTTGCGCACTTTTTCATTTTTATTTTTACATTTGGAAAGATTATGGGGGGCTTAAAGAGCAAAATGGTTTTTTTTTTTTCTGTCCAGCAGATGCTTAAGGCCTCTATTTCATCCCTTGAAACTACTGAAATTGTCTCCCAAAAGGTGGCCCTCAACCAGCCATGCCAAGCCTGGTGTAGCCCTCATGCCAACAGAAGCTATGCATCCCTGGCTGTGAAGATGCCAGATTTTTTTGGAGGGAGGGGCGATGTTGGGGCTTCTGGAATTGTGAGACTTCAGAACATTCAGAGAAATTACTTGACTGAACCCAATGCGCAGCCTTTTTTGTCTTCTCCTTCCAGAATTTCAGACTGGAAACCTTCAGGCAAATTATTTCTCATTGCAATCACAACTATACAGAGAGGGGCGGGGCAGGAATTGTGTCCATCTGCAGCCCCCAATTTTGGACAGACTCACAAGGCCTCAGAGGCAGTCCCAACACAGGCGGGGAAAATATGATGTATACAAGGGGGCTGATCTAGTCCTCCTATGCCAGTGTTTCTCAACCGTGGGAACTTTAAGATGTGTGGACTTCAACTCCCAGAATTCCCCAGCCAGCATGTCCACACATCTTAAAGTTCCCACAGTTGAGAAACACTGTCCTATGCTATCTAAGTCTGGTTTGCCGTTCTGATAGGAATATTTAAGACAAGGGAAGGAACTGCAAAAAAACGATAGGCTGTTTACTTATTGGGCTAAATTTTAATCCAACTGAAAGAGTTGCTGAAGGATCTTGATAAGAGAACACTGAAACTCAGGATTGGTGAGGATGATGCAAATTAGAGATGAAATCTGTAGTCTGATGCATTTCCTAGCAGATTTCAGAGCTTCCACACCAACAGGCCTGAAAGAATCCCCTCTGTCTACACTAAACTGGAAACAAGGGAAGGAGGTTCAGCCCAAGAGGGACCATCCTGAATTTGTGGACCACTGTGACTGTAACTGCTGATCAATTATAACTGTGAGAGGCTGGGCAAGGAACGGGAGAGAGAGAATGGCATAAACAATCAAGGGACATGAGTCGCCTGAAGCTTATTTCATCAAAGGCAACTCAGCCTAAGTGGGGAGAAACTTGGGAAGGAGCATTTGAAACATTCAAGGGAGTTTGGGAAACCTTGAGAATATCTGGGCCACAAGTTTGGGGTAACAGCTGCATATCCTGTCCAAATTTTGAAGAGCACTCAGGCTTATTAGCTGAGACCAAGAATTCAACTAGCCTGTACTTGTTCCAACAAGAATGAGGCCGACCTGGTACTTCAAAGCAATCTAGCCTTTCAAGTTTACATCAAAACACTTCTCTTACCTTCATCTGAACACTCCAGGTGGATTCGTCTTTAAGCAACAGTCTACCCTGGTCGCTTTCAGACATCCCCTTTCAAGACTCCCTGTCTCTTTGAGTGAGTGGGGTGTGTCCGTGGGCTCTATAATCTGGATAGCCGCACACAATCCCCAAAGGACCGCAAATCAGAGTTAAGTACAGAACCCAAATTCAGCAAAAATGAACCCAACAGGCTGGTTTGTTGGCTGGTAAATCAGAACCGAAGCCTTAATCAGCCCCGCAAAAGCTCTGCTAATAAGGTGTAGAGAGCAGATAAAAAATTATTGAAAACCAACATCACTTGTTTTCTAACTTCCCCCCTTTCTCTCTCTCTTTCAATACTGTTTTATTTCCATTCGGTTTTACTTCCTCCAAATTCTGTTCCACTGCTCTTCTGCTACCGACTTCTTCTCTATGCTGATTTACTCACTGTCTTAATTTTAATGCCTAGTTAAAATATCAAAGTGCAGAGAGTTAAGGGACAGAACATCAAGGCTGCGGTTTTCCCATTTGCCTTCAATGGACTGATATTTCATTTTCTTCCGTCCAGTAAAATCTGTAGATTTTAGATTAAATTTTTAAAAGATATTCTTCGCTTGTTTGGACCAAAAGCTTTTATTCAACATTTCTGACACTGGTCAGTCAAATTTACTTATTTAGTTTTTATTTATTACATTTTCATGGCCGCCCATCTCATATACATGACTCCGGGTGGCTGACAGTTAAAACAGAATAAAAACACAACCAATAATTAAAAAAAAATTAAAAAGCAACAACTGAGAACTCACAGCATTCCACAATCAACATCGCCAAGAAATGGGCTCACCCACACTATCGGCGCCCCAGGCTTGATGGCATAACCAAGTTTTTAATGTCTTGCAAAAGGCCAGCAGGGTCCGCGCATCTCAAATCTCAGGGGGGGATGATGTTCCACAGGGTGGGAGCCACGGCAGAAAAGGGTCCTATGACACTGCCTCATGGATGGGACCCGGAACACGCTCCAGGGCCGCAAATGCGGGGGGGGGGCATGTGCCCCGGGCGCCGCGCTGGGGGGCGCCAAAATGAACGCTGGGGGGGCGCCAAAATGGGCACGGAATCCATGTTTGCCCCGGGTGACACAGACCCTAGTTGTGGGCCTGCACACCTCTCCTGCCAGATCTAACAGGATGGGGAGACGCCACTGGGGAGAGATGGTCCCGTAAGTAATCTATCCCCATGCCAAACACCGCTGAAAAACCCACAAGGACAGTCTACTAGGAAGGTAATCACACACTCTACTTTTGTACCTGATTTTCAAAGACAAGCTGCCTCTGGCAATGGGATAGCACTAGAAATATTAAATAATGTCTAAGAAAGGAGGAGAAAACAGAAAATGCTGGACAAGAAATAATTAGTAGGTGGAAGCAAAAGAAAAGAGAAAACAAGAGAAAACAAGTTCCGAAGCGACACTCTACATCTTCTGCAGAGCAGGATGGAGGTCTCCCATCCGGCTGCAACAAACCACGAAGGAAGACGTGTGTGTGCAGAAATGCGAGATTATCGGCGGGCGGGTAGAGAAGAAACCTTTCTAGCCCGGAAGCTTGCACTTCCGGAGCGAAAGGAGCGCGCTTGCGAAAAGACCCCAAGGGGCCCGTTGCGTCTTGCTTGAGGAGGCAGGACCGGGCAGGGGGGAGCGAGGGGAGACACCCGAAGCGGAAAGGGGTTCCTGCTACCGGGGCTTCCGGCACAGCCGTCGTTGACGCGGGAGGCGCACTATCGGGGGTGCCGGGTGGGGCTTGCTGCGACGAGAAACCTCGGTCAGCCACCGCGGCGGAGGAGCGGGGGCGGGGGCAGAAGGGCCCCTCCCCAAAGCCAAACTCTACCCGAGAGGTGCCCTCGGCTTCTCCCCCATCCTGGCCGCCCAGGCGGGTGCAGGACTACCATCCCCATCCGTCCCAGCCGCCCTCCCACCCCAACCTGCTAGCAACGGACCTTTCTCGCGGCGCCTCCCAGCCCAGCCCAGCCCTCCCCTCCCCATCGCGGCGCCTCTCCCCTCATCCTCAGCCGATGGGCGCTGGAGCCCCGGGAGCTCCGGCGGTGCCTGTTCGAGGCAAGCCGCCCCCCGCCTGGCGGTGGGAAAGCAGCGAGGCCGCGGCGCGCAGTTCCCACGTTACGCAGCCGCGCGCAGCTGGAGGATGCTCAGGCACGGAAGGGACGGGGCGCGCCCTCCCGCCGGCCGGGATGCCCGCCGCCACTCACCGTACGCGTCCTGCGTGGACCTCCGGCGGCGGGCAGGGTCCGGGTCGCGCGACATGGCCGGGGGGAGCCCCGCGGCGTCTTCGCTGCCTGGGCGAGGCGGGCACGTGCGCCGGGGCTTTAAAGGGCAGGGCAGGGCAGGGCAGGGCGGGCGGAGCATGCGCCGCCCCGCGTGGAGCTGGGCCGGGGGCTCTCGGACCGAACGGGCTATAAAGCCGGGAGAACACGCCCGCCTTGGAGTGGTGTGCACCCGATTATCCCGGTCCAATTTAAACGGAGACGCCCGGCAGCCCGGCGCGGGGTCGGGCGAGGCAGAGCCGGGTTCAAAAAATGCCTCGATCCCCGCTTCGCCTCGGCTTATGGCAGAGCCTCAACTCTCCCCTCCACCGAAGTCCAAAACTGGCATTCTAGCAGAGTGCCCCGTGTGAACCTAACCAACATCGGGCTACCCAGGAAATCCAAATTAAAAACCATGGCTTAATATGAGGGATGAACCAAGTCAGTTTTTAAGGGAGCAGGCTTTACAGGTTGGTGGGATCCGTCTTTTCTCTCTCATTTTTACAGATGCCAAGATGAAGTCCACCAGAGTCCAAGAAAATTGCAAACGTTGGGGGTTTAAGTGTTGGGCAGGAGTAGCCAACTTGCAGGGGCAGGGACTACTGTGCTGAAGGGATTCCCCCCACATCCAACCTAGTTTTATTTCTTTTTTGAAAGGTGCGAACAGGAAGTCTGGTACGCAGCTGGTTTTACAAAGGTGCAAACTACAGAGGATGGGCTGCACATTATATGAAGTCCTTTTGTAAAAGTTGCATATAGGCTCAAGTTCAAGTCTATTAAAAGACCATGCAGCATAGATGATGGATTTGGCCAAATTCAGTTGATTATGTCCAGACCCCAAATATTTTCAATTTTCATGGTGGGAGCGTATCTCCTAATGTGAATCACAAGGGCACAGACATCCCATCTTCCCCTTTATGAAAGAATTTAAGCATTTTTAAAAAATTGAGGTGGGGCAGGGAGCCAGACCATTCCTAAGAGCAGGATCTGTGGATATTATTGCTGCTTGCGGACCCCATCTTGGGGTCCTAACGCTGATGGCTTCGCCACCTGGGAGCTACAGGATGCCTGTTCAAAAGACATATCGTGGAGAAGCTGCTTGGGGGAGGCTGAGGTGCAGCCGAGAGAGAAAACCTGGAAGTCAGCTGTATTGCTTCAATATGGCTAAGAAGGACCGTTTAGGAGGAGGTGAGATTTGATGGGACATGTGAATTGTCTGTTATTAGCTAAAGACTGCAAAATGATTCACTTCAGCTTCTGGGGCACATCAAAGAGAAGAAGGGATCACCTGCATGAAGACCAGAAAAAAGCAGGTGGAAAAGAAGGGAGCCAAACGCATACACGGGATGTTGGAACAAATAGTAACCGAAACAATTCTATTTAGTATCAGTGCCAAGCCATCCACAAAGATCTCAGACTGATGAGGAGAGCTGGGCAGATTGTGGCAACAGTTACAAAACTCACAAGGCCAGTATTTCCAGCAGCTGTGGACACCACCCTGCCATTATGCCAGCTTGTTTGTTCTTGTGTAATATGATGCACAGACACACATAGTCAAAGCAACTGGGGAAAGCCCTACTTACATGCAAGACCATCAGGCCAAAATACTCTAGTCACAAACACTGTTGGGTAGCCTTCTGTTAAGATTGAGACCAAAGAATAAGAAGTTTAGCAGTGCAGTTACCTACACCTAGCGAGTGGACATAAACCTTCATTTGAAGATTAGGAAAAAGAACTTTTTAAAAAGCTGCTTTTAACAGACCTTGATAAAATTTGAATTACCTTTGTGTGTCAAATTGCTGCTGCGCTAAAGCTGTAGTTTTGAAAACTTTCATTTTTTTGGGTAGCCAAGCAAGCAACTGTTAATTAATCTTTCCACTATTAAGTGAGGTCTACCAGAGTATATTCTGAAGAAAAACAAACTGCAGAACTCCCATAAAGACGTCCACAACGAACTAGGAGTTTCTTCTGCAGCCTCAATGGTGTGAATGCCATTATGGACTCGTATAGCAGGCATTTCTCTATGCTTCTGTTAACAGCAGGGTGATAGGTTATCCAAAGAAACGTGCATTGGTCTAACAATGTTGCTTCTTCCGTGATCCAGTTATATCAGACAACAAAAGCTGCTGTTTTTCAGGGAGAGTTTTGATGGAATGACAGCATGAAGTTCAGTTTTTCAAGAATCCTGGAAAAAAGGCATGTTTAACAAGAGACATTTAAAAAAAAACTTTAAAATAATTTTTGGGGTGTTCTCAAAGCAAACCAGAGCCAAGGTTTCTGCTATGGGAATAACTGTAATACTTCCACATAAAACCATGCAGACATACAGAGTAAGAAAACGTGTTAAAACATTTCTGTGCTAGCAATGTAAGGCACATACCTTTGTGAGGAGGAGAACCAGAACTGCACAGAATCCTGATTTTAGTATAACCTTTTGATTTTTAGGGTATGCTAGGGCTACTATTTAAAATTCTAGTTGTACAAAAGCAATCATCAACAGCACGTTTGGGCACTCCGAATTTAGTTCAACAGTATTATTTCTGAGCTTGGGATCCTGATCAATGGAGTATGGCAAACCAGATCTAGTGATCTTCTGGTCTTGCTTGCTTCTCATCAAGGAGAATCCAAGTCTTCAAAAGGGCAATTCAGTTCATCTAGAAAGGATTAAACTTTCCTTCTATTTAAACCTGTGCACAGAAACAGCACTGAAATATCTTTTACTAGTCCACGTTGTTCTTTTGTAAAAAAACCGAAACACCTCTCTCTTTATATCCCAGTGACAAATCAAGGCAGTGCAATCTCACTGCTAAATCCTCTTCCTGGGGAAGGATTTCTCCTCTGGTAGTTAGACTTCATGGCTGGCAAATCAATTAGTCTCCAAAAATCCACAGAACATTCACACCAGATAAGCCAAGGTTTACCCGCCTGCAAACAGAATTACACCCTTTATTATTAGATTGTAAAAGCTTCATTGGATGTTCAGGACTTCACAAATTCTCTCTAGCTGGAAACAAACCATTCTAAATCGGAGGTGCAGGATGAGTTTGTGCCAAAGGGACAGGATCCATTTTTTTCAGTGATTGCTCTCTATATCGTTACACTATTTCTAAATCTTGTTATGCACTGACATCACATTTCTATATCTTTTGGATACAATGAAACAATAGCATTAAAAAGGCCATCTGTTTAGCTGTAGATGGTGTTTGTTTATTTATTATCCTGCCTTTATTGTTTTTATAAATAACTCAAGGCGGCGAGCATACCTAATACCCCTTCCTCCTCCTATTTTCCCCACAACAACAACCCTGTGAGGTGGGTTGGGCTGAGAGAGAGGGACTGGCCCAAGGTCACCCAGCTGGCTTTCATGCCTAAGGCGGGACTAGAACTCTCATACCACGCCTGATTGGCTCTTGGGCTGAGAGAGAGGGACTGGCCCAAGGTCACCCAGCTGGCCTTCATGCCTAAGGCGGGACTAGAACTCACGGTCTCCTGGTTTCTAGTCCAGCACCTTAACCACTAGACCAAACTGGCTCAAAGGGATTGAACTTTAACTTCAAATGCTTTAACACAACACAGCAGAGAGGGGAAAAAAAGACAGAGCTCTGCATTGTGCTGGTTCAACTTCCCTGCTTCCTGCCCTTGTTCAATTCAACATAAAACTGATTACAATGGATCACGAGCAAACTCTTATGTGCTATCACTCCTCCCATTGCTAGTGAAACAAAATAAAACAAAACCAAATGCTGTTGTATGGTAGGACATTATTAAAAAAAGAAGTTATTTTCTATTAGAGCTATAGAGGTCTTTTGGTGTGGGTAATATATTAATTAACTAATTAATTGTTTCAAACACTGCTCTGGGATAGGGGAAAAAAAAAAAAGCTTATGTAATATCAGCCCCACTAGGTAGACCAGACCAGGAAATCAACTCCAAAGGAAGGCTAAAATTACTTTTATTGAGCTTGGCTATACCTTGCTTAATGACCATTTGTTTAATGATGGTCCAAAGTTATGACAGCCTTGGGAAAAGTCCTTTACAACCTGTATTCACATTTGTGATTGTCACAAACCATTGCATCACCCCATGGTCATGTGATTGCAATTCGGGCACTTGGCAGCTGGTTGCAGTTATGACCAATTGCAGCGTCCTGCAGTCATATGATTGCAATTTGTGGCCCTTTTTTTGCCTTTTTACAGCAAAAAACGTCCATTGGGGAAGCTGGATTTACTTAATGACCCATGATTTGCTTAATGACCATTTTTAAAATGGTCGTAAAATTGGGTTGTCATGTGATGACTCACTTAATGACCGCACTGCTTAACAACCAATTTTCTGGCCTCTAGTGTGGTCATTAAGTGAGGACTACCTGTAACAACAGACTCTTGGAAGTCTGATTGTGCTGCATCTCCTCCCCCTTCTTATATTCCAGTGAATCAGGGAGGTGTCTGCCTGAGCCACTTCCACACATTCTCTCATTGCTCTGGACTTAATGTTTCAGCCCCTTTTGCCTAGGTAGCCATTCCTGCATATCTCCATCAGGGTCATCTTCCTTACTCTCTACACCCTCCTTTGACAGGCTAAAACTTGATGAGGTGAACTAGCACACTGCGTGATAAGAACATTACAAGACTGCCTCTAGGATGTCTATCCTTGCTTTATCCTTGATCCAGAATAATCTAGATGCATTGCACCTTGTCTTTTGGATCAAGACTTAATATACAGCAAAGCATTTAGAACACCACAAAATTAAACACTTGTGTTTACCAGCCACAGTGGATTTATCCCCACCTCAGTCAAGGAACCCAGGTGGCTTACAGATAGTTGCAAGTAGTCAATATTAGCTTAGTAGCTGGGCTTCCTACTAGAGCCATACAACACTTTGCAACCCTTCAGAAGGCAAAGACAGAACCTCTGCAGCAGCTGTGCAGACCTGGAAAAACCCTGGCTGCTTTCACCTGTGGCAGACAGGCTCCTACAGATTCCTGAGCACTGAACCTCCTGTCTTCTACGGCTGCTGGTGTGTCACAGCTGCTGCTCCCACACCGGTTTTATTCTTCAATTCACCAGAACTCCGGAGTTCAATACAATCACCTCAAATAAAAATTAATTCCAAATCTTGGTAGTTCCATGTTCAGGCCTCCCTTATCCTTTCCCATGGCCTGCACTCGCTTCTTTCTCCCCATGCCTCTAATTCAAGTGTGAGAGAAGCCAGCCCTTTCACAACGTGCGCCAAGAGCCAGCCCTGCAAGTGGCCACATTCCAGAGCTGGTCCAACCCATTTAGAGGGCACACGATTAAGTCATGCTGAATAACGCCTTCTAGACAAGGAGGTCACTGGTCACTGAAGTTTCATAGGAACACTGGCATTAGCTTTAGAGGAATCACAAGTGTGGATTAATAGAGGATTCAGCCACAGGAAGAGCTGGACTTTGGGCACTAAGGAGAAATGCCAGGGATATGTTTTATCTGTTCCTCCACTCCTTCCCTCAGAGCAGGCTATTAAATTAGCTGTGGGGGCAGAGACACGTAGAACACCATACCTACCCCAGCATCCCAGATTCTTTAGTCTTTATGATGTACAGGAACATGAGCAAGGTGTGGAACAAGTTGTTTCTGCCCTAAAGGGAAAGGTGAAAGGAAGGTGAGAACCTGACCAGTTTACACTTCTAACAAGGTGTGTTGCTCTCCTTCCCTTGTGCCAAGTTTTGCTTTTACCCTAAACTACTTTGAGTTGTTAAAGACAAGCAAGTCAAAAGGATAGAGCTGGATTCTGCCCATGTCAAGGATCTGGCAGCCAATTCTGGAGCAAATAAACTTTCAGCCTTCTGAATAGCATCTTAGCCTCTCCCACTCTTAAAAGAATCTGTACGTACTATGCTTGGCAGCTGCTTAAATTTTCAGGTTGGCGATGTACATTTTCCTTGAGTAAACTCTGAAAGGGAACAGACGAAAACCTCCAGCTTGGTTTATTTATATACAAAACACATGTCCTATTTACAGTTCCATCAAGAATTGGAAGCGGGAGGCAGACACCTAATGAGGAACATGTGAGGCTCAAGAAAAGCTCTACGCAGTCAATTTCATTAGAGGTCCTGCTGTCTGAAAAAAAAGTGATTCCACAAATCTCCTTAAGGGATAAGCAGCACCATTTCCCAACGAACCTCAGTAAGGACAGCAGTGTGGAGACTGAATGAAATTGCATTCACAACTCCTTTGAGTACTTTATCTATAGACTACTGTAACATGCTCTCCGTGGGGCTGCCCTCAAGGATTACCCAGAAGCTCCAACTGGTCTATACAGCAATCCATCTTCTAACTGAAAGTGGCTGATTCAACAACATTACACTTACATTGTGGACATTGAACTTGCATGTCCTGTTCAAAATGCTGGTTATCACCTTTCAAGCCTTCTATGGGTACCCAGACGTGGCCTGTCCCATGGCTGGCTGGCTGGCTGGCATGCTGAGGGTTCCCCACAAGAGGTTGGGTGGGGGGGTGAGCCCAATGACATGCCTTGACACCCACCCTTTGGAATACCTTGCCCCAAGATTAGGAACAACTCCAGCCTTTCAAGCTTTAAAAATTACATTCCATGGAGTAAATGATGCTGATAGCATACGGCTGCCTGCGTTTGTTAGGCAAGGTTTGGTTTGAATGCTTTTGTTTGCCTGCAAAGCACCTTGAGGCCTTTGTTGATGTGGGCATAACCGTTTGTATGAATGAGCAAATAAACAAGACAAGTAAGTAGATTTCACGAAAATGTCCCATTACTATAGACCAGTGTTTCTCAACCTTGGCAGCTTGAAGATGTGTGGACTTCAACTCCCAGAATTCCCTAGCCAGCAAGGATTCTGGGAGTTAAAGTCCACACATCTTCAAGCTGCCAAGGCTGAGAAACACTGCTACAGACAACTGAATCCTCACTGCTGGCCCCTGTGAACAGCACTCAACGCTTTCTGTTCTGGAAAAGTCAGAAGCTGTGGTAGTCCTACCTTAGGGAGATTGTATACTTGTTGTTGATAAATCAGTTCATAATGGGGAGGGTTGATGCTGCTCTGATAGATGCAAAACAAATTCTCGTTTGAAATATCTGTGAACGACAGATTCAGATTTTGCCTCAATTACAGCCTGAATGAGCCAATTAAATTAAGTTCCATCTTAATATGGAGTGAGATGCAATCCAGCTCACAGCCTGTGGAGTCCGGCTGCCTATACATAAATGCCATGCCCCAAAATGTTCTGAGGACTGCAAGGGCAAATGTGCAGAACTCCACGCGAGCAGAGACATCTCCGTTTGTGCGGAGAATCTGTGGTCCGTTGTGGCCTCTCTACGCACTCAACAGCCACTGAGTACAGGCCTCCTTCCACCAAGCTACTCATTTAAAAAAAACAAACTCCATTACCTGGTTTATCAGGTGTTTGAATGAAATGCTGGGAGGTAAAAGTTTTCCCATCGGGATATTTTGGATGCGGAGGAAGCCTGGCATCAAGATATGTGCAGAATACATGCATAAGGATCTGAAGGGAGAGGAAGAAAGTTGAGATTTAGCACCATGTCAGACACTTTGGAAACAAAAGGCATGAAAATAGGGTATGTAGCCAAATCCATATGGAAGGCACAAACCTTCTTTAAGCGCTGACAGGAAGACCATGTGGGCAAGCCCAACATGTTGCCGATCAGTACTTCTTTTATCTAGGAATACTGTGTACACACAGCATCTTCCAAGAACAGTGAGGTGTTTTTCTGGGCAATGTGACAGCAGAACGGAACAAAAGAAGGCCAGTACAGGTAGTCTTCGACTTACCACCAGTCCTCGAAGTTATGGCCGTTGCAGTACCCTCGCAGTCACACGATCAAAACTTGGGCGCTTGGCAGCCCATCCACACTTATGACTGCAGGGGTGCTTCAACCCCCCCCCCACCTATCTCCCCCAATCTCTGCCCCTATGCTTCACCATCCCAGCTTACCTTGCTGTCCTCTTCCTCTCACGGCTGATGAGGCGTACCCAGCCTGGGCCTTCGTGCCAAGAAGCCCGTTGGCACGAAGCCTTTGCGAGCAGTTTCTTCAGCGACCAATTCCTACATGTGGCTCTGTGAGCCAACCCTTGGCCTTTCCCATTAGGCGAAACAGCTTCCTGCTTTCCCCATTGGCTGGAGACAATTTTGCCCAAAGGGAAAGGCAGGAAGCAGTTTTGGATTGGGGTGGGTCCTCGGCTAACGACTGGTAAAATTTGCTTAACGATGGCAAGGGGGATTCCCATTGCTAAGCCATGCAGTCACGTGACATCTCACTTTATGACTGCATCACTTAGTGACAGAAATTCCGGTCCCAATTGTGGTTGTAAGTCAAGGACTACCTGTATACAGCCTCAGAATTGCATTTTCATTCAACACAGGGGGAGATAGGTTTATCTATCCTCCCCCCATAATAGAAAAGATTGACAGAGTTATAACTAGCTTAGCAGAGACCAGACAGTGTATTAGATGGGCAGCTCTGCCTCCCATGTTTCCTAATCTGATCCTGGCTAAATTAATCATGCAGCATAGTTAACCAGAAAAAGAGTTTTATTATGTGCTTATAATGAAGTCCAAAACAGACACAGTGTAAAACAATTGATCCGATAATGTATTACAATAAGCTATAACGTTAAACAGATTTTCTGATCACAGTTAAGTTCAGTAATGACCTAAGTATAGTGAAGTCTGCCATTCAAAAGGTGGATTTGAATGGTAGACTTTGAATGTGCATGCAGCTACAGCAATGAAAGGTATTAAGAAATGTGTTGTGAATGGCGTTCCTCTACCAGCTGGCAGAACTGGGACTCTCCCCAATCCACATCTGAGGATGGACAACTGCATGCCCTGAGTCACACATCACGTCCACCAGGTCGCCTGCCCAAACCCCTCTCTTTCTGTCAGAGAGGACTCCCAGAGAAAAGCACCAAGAAATTGCTGAGGTTGGAAAGAGGGAAGGATCACCTTTGTGTTGTAAGCCACTGAGAGAGTTAGTTTAGGTTGCAGCAGGATATACATTTAGTGGATTGATTGATTGATTGATTGATTAATTAATTAATTAATGTTTCTTCAGCCTCTGATAATCAGAAAAAAAAATCCAGAAGCTGTAAAAAAAGCCCACTGCAGTAAATGAGGGAACTTTAGGTCATTCTAAGGGAGGGGTAGTAAGATTAGCTAACATATTGTGCACTTTTAAAGATCTGTGTGTTTAAGTCTACTTTATTGTCTCTGATAAACTGTGTGTTTTATGCAGATTGGCCCCTCTTTATATCAGAGTTGCTTCTATCTTAGTAGTAGGTCAAAAGCGTCAAAAAGCATCCTCCCCGCAAGATCTGGCCGGCTCCCACTTTTCTAGCCTTCCGGAGGGCCTTAAAAAGCTGGCTTTTCCCTCAAGTGTTGAGACAGGGTGAGGCTGGAGCCCAGTGATTGTCATTATTTATGTACTAGAGTGTGCTGTTTTAGGGTGCCAAGACTTGCTTTTTGGGAAGTTGGTTGTTATTGTTCCTTTCATGCTTTTATTGCTGTTGGGGTGAGCCGCCCAGAGTTATGGCACAGAAAATGGGCTGCTGTATAAGTCAAATCAATCAATCAATCAGGTAAATTTGATATACCTGAGTAGATCTGCAAGCAGCCTTGGTAAGAACAGAAAAATATAAGGAACAATGAATCAGATACACATTGTTCTTAATGCCATTACTGATTAAGAAGTATTTGGACCCCATGGTGGACTTACTCCAGAGTCAGTTGGTAAATCAGTATCCCATCTGCGTGCTTTGAAGTCTCCCCCTCGATTCCACCTGAAGGAACTCATGCATCCACCTTGGGAAAGCTCTGTGAGTTAGCAAAAACATACCATAAATTATACGCAGGCAGGACTGAAGCAGGAGAATGATTTCTTCAAGCTCTTCTTCATTTGTTTCATTGTCAGTAGTCCTCGGGTTATGACGGCAACTGGGACTGGGATTGCCGTTGCTAAGCGATGAGGTCATCCTGGTTGCCGTCATTACACCAAGACATGTGGGTTGTTAAGCGGGAAGCAGTGGGGTCCCAGGTAAGGAGCACGGGGGTGCTGTAGAGGGGTGCCATGGGGTGATGAGGAGGCTGGGGGAGGCCTAGCACAGGAAGGGAGGCCGGGGGAAGCAGGGTGTGGCATTACTCAAGAGAGCGAAGGGAGGCCAGGGGGAAGCAGGGTGCCGCACCACAGAAGCGCAGGGAAGGCAGGGGGACTTATCGGAGTGACTTGCGACCTTCCCCATTGGTATTGAGGAAAGCTGGCAGGAGGCTTGCAAATGGCGACCACATGACCGCGGGGCACTGCCACCACTGCAACTGCGAGCTGGTTGCCAAGCACCCGAACCGCTATCACGTGATCGTGGGGGTAGTGCGATGGCCGGAATTTGAGGACCATTTATAAGGACCCCTCGTTCAGTGCCGTCACAACTTCGAACAGCCATTGAATGAGTGGTCGGTAAGCGAGGACTACCTGTACTATGTTACTGTTCAAAGCCCAGATCCGCCTTCCCCCAATATCCTATGGAAACTAAAGAACAAGAGAGCGGGCTGACTCATACACCCTGCATGAGAACAGGACAAGTGCTAAACACCTTCCCCCTACAACATGACCATTTACCTTTGATCCTTTCTACCAAATATTCCTGATTTGGGGTAAGGTCCAAGTACTGCACTATTGTGTTCAGCGTAGGAATGAGCGGAGCTTTTACCAAAGCTGCTTGCTTCAGACTGCTGAGGCTCGCCTCTGCAAAAACGAGAGAGAGAAATTGCACCCCTTCCCCATAAAGAAGGTCCAAAGCTTCAGGAAGAGGCCTTGATAAGAACAGTTTACTTCCTTTTATTCAAGTTATAACCTTGCAAATCAGATGAACGGAAGAGGGCAGCTGTTACCAAGACCTCTTGATTGTGCAACTCAAACATTCAGTATGCCTACTGAACCCTTGGTCTGCCCCTGCTCCTGAACAGAAGCAAAAACTGAATAGTTTCATATCGGAATGTTAGTCAACGAAATATTTAGCTGAAAGAAATTCTTTGTTAGCGGGGATACAAAATAAGAAAAGCAGTTTGATTGCAAAAAGAACCACCAGGGAAGACTGCTGTGCATGCTCAACCCTCACAGGGTATTACAGGAGCCACAGCCACTAGACCTGAAGTTGCAAAAGGAAGAAACGTGATTGCTAGCAAGCCTGTGAGGGCATCCGAGGATATCTGAGCCTTTGCACTAATATAACCCTGTAAATGGTCCATCATAGCATGTTTTTTTCTGACGGTGTTGACAACTTCAGATACTTCCAGATGGCAAAAGCCCTTTTCTCTATAACGCTGCTAAATTCTAAGCTTTTTAAAATATATAGTTATTATTTAATCTATATATTTCACTTTGAACACACGATTATAGCACCCGGTTTTTGTAGCGTAACCGTACCTCCAATCTGCAGCTCTGGACACCCCATTCTCCGCAGCTGAGTGCTCACAGATTCCATCTCCTGAACAAGAGGCACCAAAATGGTCTCATTGATCCACTGACAGGCCAGAAAAGGTTAAGGGACAAAAGGAAAACAGAGGTCAGAGGAGTGGCATGTTCCGTATTTGCTATTTCACTTACGTACACAGCACTGAACGTTTCCTAGCAATAGGAAAAGGCCTCTCAGAGCAATGGATTACCAAGAAGGAGAAAAAATACTCAAGGATTCAGAATAAAAGGAATATGATGCAAACCACAAACCGTTAGCTGAGAGAAATGACAATTGAATCTCATTTGTATTATTTTATTGCGCACAGAACTTAGGAAAGCTGCATGCTGAATCGAAGAACTGTGTCCAGCTGCTATGTCATTCAACTGCTGTGACATTCGGGAAGGGGCAGAAGAACGCGTTCATTGTTCTTGTCTTTCATACATTCTCACTTTGAACAACAGAGGCATGTTTAAGTCAACCAGAGATGCCACTTCTACAGTCAAACTCTACTGCTAACTATTTACCTGGACAGAAAATTAGCCTGCTCTAGACACTATTTCCAAACCTGAATTGAGGAAAAGAATTTTGAGCAATATGCAGTAATGACTCAAAAATGTCCACTCTTTTCATTGTGTATTTTATTAGTCAAGAAGCATTCCGTTATTAACTATACCCACAGATTTTACAGAATATTCTCCAATTAAAAAAAACAACAGTGGATATATAGCAGCTTATTGTTGCCATTATAAAAGTGCGAGCTGAGATAAACTTGTATTGTTTTGCCAGTCATGAAGCAATTGTGATGGAATGTGAGGGCGACCTTGGAGAACAGAGGGAAGAGATGCCGCCTGGGGAATGATCAGCTAAAAGGAAAGGGAGTCCGAGGGAGGGTAGCGGTCTAAAGAGGAAACTTTGGGAAGACCCACCCGGACACTCAGGCGATAAATAGGGAGGGAGATTTGTACTTTCAGACTTGCAAGATTCTGTCAATGTAGCCTTACAATGAAGTAGAATTAGTTCATCTAGTTGTGTTTCCTGTCTGGTCTACCTGGAAGGGCTGACAGCGATAGAGCTGGTGTATTAGAGAAAGAGAAATTCCAAATTAAGGTGATCCTCAGATTGTCTCTCAGTTAAGCAGCCAGAACAGCATGATGTGCCTTCAGACCAGTGTTTTTCAAACTTGGCAATTATCAGATGTGTGGACTTCAATTCCCAGAACTCCCCAGCCACCATAACACTGCCTTAGACTATTTCAGGCTGGATCGTCCCTATTTAAAGTCCAACCTCAAGAAGAAATTTCCAGGTCAGGGCCACATTTGACTCCCAAGGCCAAGGGCAAAACTCACATTTCTGAATTTAGCAGTCCAAGAATCCATGTGATCAAGTAGCTGTCTGCTTGTTGACACTCGTGCCCAGACCTGGCCAGGAAAACAAGATGTATTAGAGTATGACAACTCCATGCAAGGGAGAAAAGTAGGAGAAAGACCTTCACAAGGCACAACACCCCTTTGTGAAATGCAAAAAAACCTCTCAAGGTCTCATGGCATATGCTGTCCTCTCACTATCCGTGCTTATTCCAAAGTAAGTACTACAGACAGTCCTCGCTTAATGACCATTTGTTTAATGATGGTCCAAAGTTACGACGACCTCGGAAAAAGTGCTTTATGACCTATACTCACACTTACGACCACTGCAAAATGTCACACCACCCCCACAGTCATGTGATCGCAATTCAGATACTTGGCAGCTGGCTCGCATTTATGACTAGCTGCAGCATCCTCCGGTCACGTGACTGCAATTTGCGACCTTTTTTGCCAGTTTCCAGCAAAAAAACATCCACTGGGGAAGCTGGACTTGTTTAACGACCATCGTAAAAATGGGCGTAAAATCAGTTCTGGTCACGTGGTGACTCACTTAATGAACACACCACTTAACCAGTTTTCCAGTCCCTATTGTGGTTGTTAAGTGAGGACTGCCTGTAGAAGACAATGAGATTTATTCCCAAGTACACGTTCCCTGGATGCAGCATTAGAACATCTCCTGGGTCCCAGCAGTTGGTACTATTTCACAGAAGGGACTTGCGGCACGCCTGTTCTACTGGCAGGCACAAATGGTGAGAGAGGCAGTTTCACAAATAACATGGCCGCATCCCACAAGGGCTTTTTAGGTTGTAACCACCACCTGGAGTTGTGCCTGGAAGCCTGCTGGAGCCAGCGCAACCTGCAAAGTAGAAGCGAGGAGGCCAAGTCCAAGGGGACCCCTTACCTGTGCACCAGTTGTGTCTATCATACCTTTACCAGATGATGGAAAGTTCCCAGATCTGGGGGTCCTAAAACCTGTGACCATTCAGTATAAAACTTACCACTGCCTGGATCCAACCTCATGTCATCTCTCAGGAGGCTTTGACCAACCAGAAGGAACAGGGATCTAAAGCACAGGTAGCTGTGCTCACAGCCCCAAGGACCAACGGGCTAAACTCTTCCGAAACAGCTGAACCAGACTGCGCTT
Organism: Candoia aspera; assembly: GCF_035149785.1. Taxonomy (NCBI): domain Eukaryota; kingdom Metazoa; phylum Chordata; class Lepidosauria; order Squamata; family Candoiidae; genus Candoia; species Candoia aspera. The sequence continues at coordinate 8,511,822 of NC_086159.1, read as the reverse complement.
TAGTCAACTCCACAGGCCCTGCACAGCTGCAGCCCAGCCCAGCGAGGATCGGAGTGACGTCACTCAACAGATCCCTCAACTAGTTCTCACAGCAGCCCTACATATGTTCTTCCGACCCCTCCTTCACCCAGGAAGGCCAGCAAATCTTGAACAGGGCCACCAGCTGGCTCTCTGCAGATGCAGTAACAGCAGGAACATGGCTTATACCTGCATTAACTCCACCAACTTTAATATATTTACAAACTACACTTAAAACAGGAAGACTCAGCAGGATGTGCAAACTGGACCAACTGCTGCAGAAAACAATGGAGAAAAACTCCCCCTCCGTCAGTGTGGCTCACCTCTTCTGCAGCCTGCTTGGAACTCAAATCAGCTTCATCTTTGTGAGCTGATGGGGCTTGGGACCGGCAGGCGGGCTGGTACTGGAATTTCCTAAGCATCTGTGCGTAGTCTGCCATGGAGCGACTGTAGTTCCAAAACGTCGGACTGTTAGAAGGAGAGCTGGAATCTGAACTGCCTGAAATGATCACGAGAAACACACAGATGGATGGAAATGACGTTACTTGACCACTGGAAGCACCGGCCGGTACTCTGTCCCATTGTGGCTGAGCGGCTACGTTAAAGAAACGGAATGGTGGCATTTGCCTAAACATACAATGTGCAAAAAATAAACCATGTGGCTTAACAAGTCAGCCTAGTTTCAAGCAATGCTAAGGTAACAAACAGAGTTCCACAATCAGTGTGTATTGTGGGACTCTGTCTGTTATCTTAGCATTGCAAACTACTCAACCCTGTAGTAACTTCTGTGAATGTGCTGTGCAAATCTGCCCCACGTTCCTTTTGAGCAGCTCCTCACCCAGCTGGACTCTGTGCTGTTTCTCCTCCTCATTTCGAAGGAAGCTATCAAGGGACTTCAAATCCATCATATAGTCTGCCTTTCCCGTGGGAGAGCTGTACACGGTCGGGGAGGAGCGATATCTGGATCTCATTCCACTACTCTCCATTTGCCCAATGCTAGTCGGGTACATCAAGGGACCTGGAGAAGGACTGAACGGAGGCCCCTAAGTGGAACAAAATGAAAAGCTGCAAACATGTATCGGGAATCCAACTTTCCTCAACTAAATGATCCTGAAGTCACACTTTTTTTGTTTATCTGCAATTCTGCTGTAAGATGGGGAGGCAGTGCAGGCTTTCAAAGACTTTATCTTTCAATAGTAATAGTAGTAATAATTATTATAATTATTACCCTAGGCAGTTTACAAATGGCTTAAAAACATTTAAAACAATTCATTACTGTCTGAAATACAGTACTTGTCAAACAGTAGGAAACAGTACAGGTAGTCCTCACTTAACAACCATTTAGTGACAGTTCAGACTTACAACAGTGCTGAAAAAAACAGCGTACAACTGGTCCTCACACTTATGACTGTCACAGCGGTCCCCCTAGTGTCACATGATCATGATTTGGGTGCTTGGCAACCACATTTATGACCATTGCAGTGTCCCATGGTCATGTGATCACCATTTTTGACCTTCCTGGCCAGCTTCTGGCAAGCAAAACCAATGGGGAACTGTGTGATTTGCTTAACGACCATGTAGTTCGCTTAACATCCACAGTGATTCGCTTAACAACTGCCACAAAAAAGGTCGTAAAACTGGGTTGGATTTACTTAATGACTGCTTTGCTTAGCAACTGAAATTCTGGTCCCAATTGTGGTCATTAAGCAAGGACTACCTGTATTTACAAAAGAAAAACACCTTGATAATTCGTAGTTCTGGATAACAAAATATTACCTTAATGCAGCCCGGGAGGGAACTGAATGCAAAACAAGGTGAGCTGGAAGGGAGAGGAGCTAACAGGGGCTACAGATCTTCATTTCAAATCTCGGTCCAGCAGTTGAGACATCCCTCATTGTAATCCCCTGGGACATGCCTGCCTTATGCACCATGGTTTAAACACTAGATGAAATCACAGCTAAGCTCCCTACCTTACTGTAGTTGCTGCCTGGAGAGTAACTCACAGCAGTGCTGTAGGACCCACTGCTGCCCGAGAGGGCTTGAAGCTGAGGGCTGTAGCCAGAGATGCAGCCGGCTGCAAATTTAGGGCTGGCGCTGGGGGAGCGGGAAGGACTGTAGCTCAGGACACTCTGCCCCTGGATGGGAGGCGAAGGGGTCGAAGGGGGAGTTTTCTTGGGCACCAACTCACGTGGTGGAGTAGTCTGGACAACTGAAATTAAATCAATTTTAAAAGATTAAGAAGAACAGCAAAGGGAGAAGCAAGCTAAATGCAATCATTGGGGGGGGGAAAGACTTTCTGAAAGAAGTTGGAGCAAAATCATTCAGAGTCGTTCCAGATGACAAGGAGCATAAAGTACAAGGAAGTAGTTTTCAGCTGGACGTTAGGCAGAATTCCCTCATAGGAAGAGCTGTTCAACAATGGGACAGACTGCTTAGGAGATGTTGAAAGAGAGGCTGCAGGGCCATCTGTTGGGGATGCTATACTAATGGGTTAGACTAGATGATCGCCAATATCCCTTCCTACCTTTACATTCTATGTTTATGTCTGTTATTATTTATTTAACTACATTTCTAGGCTGCCCAACTCCAAACAACTCTGGGTAGATGCATAAAGTTAAAAGAACAATCCCATAAAAACCACAAACATCTATAAAAACAACTACCATCCTTCCACAATCCCTTCAAAACTCAAGAGAGGCTGGTCCATCCATCTTAACCCAAGGCCCAAGGGAAAAGCCAGGTTTTTAAGGAATACTTGGTGGGCAAGGCGGGGCCAACCATTTCTTAATATACTCAGAAGTCCAGCTGCTACTCAGGTTTCTAAAGAAACTTTTCTCTCTCTTGGGAATGCAAAGGACGCTGGCAATAGATGACAAGTGTTGCTTGCATCTTAAGCAGAATTATTTTTAAGGACAAACATTATATTTCCCACTCCCATCATCCAAACTATGATCTGTGGGTTACAGGAATCTAATTGTAAAGTATCCTCCGGACATTTGTTCCACCAGCACAGTTCCTACGTGGGAGCTACACATGCTGGAAAGGGTTACTTGAATGACTGACTCTCTAAACAGCCTTTCTCAACTCTTTGACCCTGGAGGAACGCTTTAAATATTTTTCAGGCCTTGGAGAACCCTGAATATTCAGGCTCAAATATAGGCCAGAAGCTACAGAATTATTATATTCGTTTCATGGGTAGGCCTGTACATATGCATTAACGGTGTTCATAAACTAAAAATAAAGAATGAAGCTTACCTCTTTAATGTGAAGTTGCCCGAATTTGAAATATTTTTTTAAATAATTTTTTTTAAATAGATCTCCCAGTGACCTCTCGAGGAACCCTAGGGTGCCATGGAACCCTGGTTGAGAAACCCTGCTCTAAAAGAACTGGCAAAACAGACCCACCTGCATTTTGCAATCCCAGGAGCGTCTGTTGTCCAGGACTCATAACCAAGCTGGTGGGAGCCATGGTATATTTAAAGTATCTCCAGAAATCAAATAAGGCATTGAGGCTGAACAAAGATGCAAATGCAAGTTCTAGAATAAAAAAACAAAATTACAGTGGGCCATAAATGAAGATCAGCTTTAGCCAGGGTTGGTGACGGAAGGAAATGTATTGCTAAATAAGGTTAGCACAAAGGGAATTTCACCAGAAAAGGGAGAGAGGAGGACGAATCCATAGGGTGCTATGTCTGCACCCAAACCTATCACATAGGCCAAATGCCAGATGGATGACAAGACCATGGAAAAGAAGTCCTCAAATCCAGCAAAATCTTAAACACAGAGGTTTGCCAACTTGCTTAAAAAAAAGAAAAGAAAGACAAAGGCAGACATTCTAAGGCACTGAAGTCAACCACCACTTTCTGCTGGAGATCTCCAGGGCACTCACCAATATACCACAGTATCCAGCAAGAAATGTTGTAATAGGAACTTATTAGTTTTCCAGACCTAGAACAAGAGAAAAGCAGATTAGTATTAGTATTTCTGTTTTTCAGAGTTTCACAATACTGTATATAGCTCAGCTGTTTCTCACATCACCAACTAATGATGTGGGTACAGGTAGTCCTCATTTAACAACCACTCATTTAGTGACAGTTCGGACTTAAAATGGTGCTAGAAAAAAACCAACTTACAACCAGTCCTCACACTTATGACCATTGCAGTGTCCCCACAGTCACGTGATCACGATTTGGGCGCTTGGCAACCGGTTCACATTTATGACCGTTGCAGTGTCCCGTGGTCACACGATTGCCGTTTTTGACCTTCCCGGCCAGCTTCTGGCAAGCAAAATCAATGGGGAACTGCATGATTCACTTAACAACCACGTGGCTTGCTTAATACCTGTGGTAACTTGCTTAATGACCACCACAAAAAAGGTTGTGAAATCAGGTAGGATTCGCTTAATGACCGCTTCATTTAGCAACCAAAGTTCTGGTCCCAATTGTGGTTGTTAAGTGAGGACTACCTGTATGTGGGAAGAAAAATTTTCCTCAGATTAACTCAGTGGTGATTGGAGCTGCATCCTCCCTCACCCCACAAGAGCTTCTCGTGTCGTTCCTCCTAATCTAGTTTGTGATGGGTCTTGCACTGAATTCTGCAGACCAACCTTGCTTCCATCCACGCCAGAGCAGCCTCCTTTCCTCAATAGCAACACCTAAACTTTTGTACCGCATTTTACAGTGTGAAAAAGCACTTCACATGTCATAAGCAGTCTTGCATTATTTTTCCTGATACAGCAGAGAGAGGATTAAAGTTAAAAGAGAATCATTTGGCAAAGAGTCCTTAGTGAATTCCAGGCAAGAGGAGAATTTTAAGCTGAGATTTTCTAGCTATCTCTGAAGGAGCCTGTAGCGCCTTTTCCAACTAACAACTTTTACTAAAAGGCATCAGCTTTTGTGGGCGTCAACCGATGCCTTTTAATAAAAGGTGTTAGTCAGAAAAGATGCAACCACCTTCTGCAGCTTACAAAAGCTGCTGCCTTTCAATATAATTGGAGATATGCTGTCAGACTCCTGATTTCTTGCTACCATAGACCGACACCACTCTCCTCCTATAACGTCTATCTTAATCAACACGTACAATTAGCTTCATTAAGGAGGTAATACAGCTCTCCACCTTACATTTCAGTGTAAACCATGCCAGCAAGTGACAAGTTTAGAAATCCCCAGGCCAAAAGCACTTTCCTTGCTTCTGTTTCTTTCCTCATCTTGATGGTTCTGTCAATGAGGGACACGGATGGACTTTGTTCCCCCTGCATTGTCTGGAAAGAGCAAGACCAGAACATCATTACTTCACCTTTCAGTGCATCTTCGTCCTCTCTTTCCCTACTTTTCTGTCTCCTCCACTCAGTTGTTCACAGCACAGTGAATGAAGCAGCAAATTCATTATTTGAGAGTTCACACGGCTTTTCAACATTGAAAGCAATTTTAAAGAGATTGTGTGATTGTGACTCCCTTTTAATACTGGGTATTTTAATTCTTGTTTTCCCCAACATGTTCTTTAGTATTGCTTTGCAGTTATTACTAGTTTTATGCCCACCCCACATCCGCATGTTGTGCGCCCGCAGCTGCCGGATCTGATCCAGACAAGCGCGTGCTGCAAACACCAACGGGGCACATTCGGACGACCAGGGCAGAATTAGGGCTTCGGCTCTCCAGCGCCGCGTGGGCAGCTGGCCGTGGCCCGGGGAATTCTGGGAGTTGTGGTCCAAAACGTCTCGCGGGCGCCATGTTAGCAGGCGGGGCGCACGTGAACCAGCCACTCGCCCTGAGGACGCCGGTTTGAAGGGGGTACAGGGCAAGGACCCCCACGTCAAAACACCCGGGGGCATGACAGAAACGCGCATGCGCACTCTCTAACGGAGGGAAAATACAATCAACCAACTCCCCCCAAACACCCCACACCCTTCCGCCCGCTTACCAGCACGGCCTCACGCTCCTTGTCCGAACTGCGCCTGCGCAGCGTGGAATCCCCCCCCCCGTATGCGCGCTCAGCGAGGAAGAGCAAGGAGGACGCGGCGAGGGTGGGCTTTGTTGCCGGGGCGACAGGCGTGAAGGAGGGGATTGGTGGCGGCCCTCGTGATCAGCGCCGATTGGCCCGAGCCCTGTCGTTTGACGTTTTGGCGGGAGACTTAAAAGGATTAAATGCATGTTTGGTTTATGGATGATTTCTTTGGTTCCCCCCAAAGGTTACAAGGCGCTGAGTTAGCTTGGGATCCGGGCTGAATTCATCAAGAGGGTTCCGGGTGTCTGGGTATCCACCTTCAAGGAGTTACAAGAGCAAAGAAACACAACAGGACCTAAAACATGGCTTGTCTAACCATGATAGTGTTCACACAATGCCCAAAGCCATCGATCCAATTGCAGTTTACAACCACAAGCTGGGTTCACACAGGACCTAAACTATAGCTTGTCTAACCACAATAGCATTCACACCATATCTGAAGCCATCGATCCAGTTGTGGTTTACAAGCCATTTTGGCTGGGTTGTCATAATATGCTAAGCCAAAATCCACCCAACAATATTATTATGACTCAGTGTGCTGTGTGAATGAGGCTCCACCAACCCAGAAAATCCTGTGGTGCATTTCATGGGCATCTTGTATGAGCCCTAATGACAGGTTGCATGCCTGTACAATGACATCATGCAGCACATGAGGTCACTCCACTCTCCTCCACAGATACCCATGCGTTTTCTTGTCTTCTGTCATTCATCCTTGATTATGAGATTTTGTTCCTTAATGTTTTTTCCAAATCCTCCTAGGAACGATTTGATCCTTCAGATGACCCTTGACGGGGCAAGGTATACCTTGGCCCAAACAATCCATATGCAGAGTGCATTCTTCACCTGCAGAATTCATTGCCACAAGATGTGATGGCCACTGACTTGTACAGCTTTAAGAGGAGGTTGAATGCATTTATACAGGACAGGTCTCACAAGGGTGAAGAGGCCATGTTATACCCAGATGGGGATCATCATGCTTCCAAGCATCAGTTGCAGGAGAACAACGGTGGAAAAGAGGTCTAACCTCTTGTGAGCATCTCACAGGCATCAAGCAGGGAGAAACCAAATGCTGGACTAGGATGGGCCTTGGCCTGATCCAACAGGGTTGTTCTTAGGTTCCCTGGACTTAATTCCCACAAGACATGGTGGCAGTCATGATCTCGGATGGCTTTTAAATTCCTGGAGGACAGGTCTATTGAGTGCCATCAGCCTTGAAGACTCCAGGTGAGGGGCATCAAGTTTCCAAACATCAGCTGCAGAAGAACAACCATGGAAGAGAGGTGGGTCTCCATCTCCTGCTTGAGAGCATGCTAGGGGCCCTTGTGAGAAACCAAATGCTGCACCAAGCTGGGCCTTGACCTGATCCATCAGCGCTAGCCTTCTGATGCCCCCATGCAGCAAGTCTGTTGCAGACTCCAGAAGTGGGCAGGTTATTCACAGGAGGTTCAGTGGTCTCCATGGTTGCAAGAATGCTGCAAAACCAGGGTTCTATCTCTTCCAGATGACAGCTTGGGAAGCAAAGTGTGTCAACACAATCCGTTGCCTGGCCACTGGACTGCTGCCATTGTTCCCACTCTCCTGGGAGCTGCTCCAGCCTGGCACAGCATTCTGGGCATTTCTGCATAGCAAGTGCTTTCTCTAATGGCCTTCCCTTTCCTCTACTCCTGGTGGCATTATTCTGACAAGGAGGCGGTGGCCTCTGTCCCCCGCAAGGAAAACTCCTGTGACGAGGAAGAGGAGGAGGACGATGAAATTTGTTGGTTTCTGGGAGAAATGCTGCTTTTTTACTGTTTGGCCATTGTCATTCTAAAACTCAGTTACCTTGGGGTGAACAGGGTAAGAGTCGGTAATTAGTTGTATTCTAATGTTTGAGGAGAAGATGTCAAGCCATAAAAATCCCACCGAATTAGACCAGCCATGGTGTCCAGCTTCCCATAATGGGCAACCAAAGATGTCCAGAAGGTCCACGCATCCAGTGCTCAAAAGCCAAAGCCCACTGCTATGGTTGCATGAATATGCTGATAGACTGCAACTGCACATGAAGGCTTATGGTAGCCATTATGACCAATCTTGTCACCATTCCTTTGGTACCTCCCAGAGTGAATCACCATGGCTGCAAATTTTGTATTAGGAACTGGTTCAGCTATTGCTCGAAGCCAATAGGCTGCGCTCACACAACATGCGAAGGATGTTAATGGAACCATGGTTTAGAATGTAGTGTGAACACAGCCTATGACTTCGACACCCCCAATCCTTGGTTCACATGACGCTGAACCACAAACTAACCATATAGCCTGTTTTGCACACATCCCAGGTTAGGATGCAATTGGCTAATTTGTGGTTTAAACAGCCATGCAAAATCCACTCTGCTATGGTTTGATTTTGTCCTAGCATGTTGTGTAAATGCAGCAACATAGTTTGAAAACCATGGTTTATTCTGCTTCTGCTTCATGCATGTTGGGCAGTGTGAAAGAGGGAGCATTTCAGAAGAGGCCCAGAGTCTCTGCCGCCTTCCCCTCTCCTATGCAGCCCTAAAGGATGGCACACTTCTGCCCCGTTGTGCCGGAGATCTTTCTTCTTCTCAGCCACCAACACGGGGACTGGCAGGAAGAGCGTGGGGCAGAACTTCAGAGGCTTTGCTTCCATCTTTGGAAGAACACTGTGGAGTTGATGAGTGTCCTCTTTGGGATTTGCAGCCATCCACAGATTTTGGGGCCCTGCCTGGCTCTTCTCAGCCGACTTGGCTGCCCTTCCTCCCCGTTTGCGTATCCCCCACATTTTTAAAACTGTGTGAAGCAATGGAGGACCCCACGGCAGAAATAGCCCCAGGGAGGAAGGTGGCAGTGGAGTCTGCAGACGAGGCCCAAACTGTCCGATCTGATGGAAGTAGCACTGTGTTGCTGAAAGGCAAGCCCCGCCCCTTTTGTATGTGTGTTGTGACATCGCCTGCACATCCCAAAGGGGCGGAGCTTGTGGCAGGACGGTATGATGTTGCCTTTGTCATTTTGGAAAAAGCAGCCCAGACTGAAGATACCCATGGAGGGAGGCAAGCCCTGGCAGGCAGCCCTGGAGAGCAGAAAGTGACTGAAACTGCCCAGGGAAGGGAAACTGGTGAATCAATCTCAAAAGGCCATTTCAGTAGGCATGGGGTGTGTGTGTGTGAAAGGGGAAATGACATTACATTTGTCCTGAATGATGTCACATGCCTCAGGCATGCCAATAATGTAATCTGCGTCATTTGTGCAATGATGCAAGTGATGTCATTGAGGTTGGTGCCAGAGGTTTACGATTTCAACTTCCTTCATTATTTTCTGGATCTTGCCCTGGCATCCTTTTAGAGCAGTGTTTTTCAACCTTGGTCACTTTAAGATGTCTGCACTTCAGCTTCCAGAATTTCCCCCGCCAGTTGAAGTCCGCACATCTTAAAGTTGAGGAGGTTAGGAAACACTGTTTTAGAGCATGCTATGAAAATAGCATTGTGCAAATTTACCTCCTCTTCTTCTCCAAATAAAATAGCTCTCATCTTTCTTTAGTTGGATGCCAAGTTAATTCTGGCTAGCCAGTGCTGGCAAGGGGCAAGGGACCAGAGGGGATGGGGTGTGCCTATGCCAGTGGTGTCCAGGGATGGGGAGACAAAAAAGTAAAACTGGCAGCCCTGAACATGCAGTCACACCCTGGGCCTATGCCTGCAACACTCCCAGAACACAACTGCTCACAACCCCAACCAGTGACCTGACCTTGCCTACAAAAGAAGAGATGGCAAAGAGTGACAGATTTTGCACACCTTGAAGCTGTGATGGGATACAGTTGTCTTAAAGGAGAGAAGCCTGTTCTGCTATGGTGGAGCTAGTGAGAAGATTGTCTCACTCACGGGCTAGGTATGAGAAGAAGACAGCATTGTGTCACCCCAAGGGAAGATTAGAGTTGCCCAGGTATGACGATGTCAAGTTAAGTTGCAAGTGTGAGAAGATAAACATGATCAAAAAATCAACGTTAATAGATCATAATGTTGGAAATCAGTGGAATGCTGTCAATGTCTAGATCAGTGTTTCTCAACCTTAGTAACTAAGATATGTGGACTTCAACTCCCAGAATTCCCCAGCCAGCACATTAAGGTATAGACTTCACCTCCCAGAATTCCTCAACCAGCATGCTGGCTGGGGAATTCTGGGAGTTGAAGTCCACGTATCTTGAAGTTGCCATGATTGAGAAACACTGGTCTAGATGATCATCTTTTAGAGCAGAAATGGAGAACCCATGGCAGTTTGGTTCATGTTGCCCAAACTACATTACACACCTCTGGCCAACTTGGTTTGGGTCACTAACTAGACATCTGGTACAAGTCCTGAAGACATTACACATGTCATGATGTCACCACACAAGTGACAGGAATTATAGGATTTGCACAAGGATGTCTTGATCCAGGTGACATGACTCCCCCCATGGATGCCTGGGCTACTGGGAATTGAAGTGGAGCAACATCTGTTGGGCAACAGCTTCTCCAGCCCACGTGGTGGTTGGGCTTTGCTCCAAAGTACCTCTTTCCATTTTGATGTGATTACTGTAGGACAGTGTTTCTCAACCTTGGCAACTTCAAGATGGGTGGACTTCAACTCCCAGAGTTCCCCAGCTAGCTTTGAATTCTGGGAGTTGAAGTCCTCTCATCTTAAATTTGCCAAGGTTGAGAAACACTGCTGTAGGAGAAGGTTCCCCACAGTTTTAGACCCCAGGAACATGTGTGAGAAGTATGGTAATTATCTATTTTCCTCCTTGTCGCTATGCATTATACACATTTCTTTTAAATTGGATAACTCAGATGATTGGTTTCCATGTTTCCCGGCGCAGTTCCTCCTGAGACAACCCTGCGGAACTCTGTCTTGCAACTGGACGGTACATTCAAAAGGTAAACAATCATGCTTCTTCTAGCTGCATGTTTTACAGCATTAATGAGCAAAGGATGTGGGGGGAAACAGATGCTGAAGAAAGGCAGGGCTTCTGCACCCACTGCATTCCTTCTGGGATGGTCTGAAGTTTTGGGGTAGCAAGCTAAGCCCCAATGGCTGTTTTCTCACACCCTCCCTCTGTGGTTAACTGGGCTGTGGCTTAATCAGCTCACTCACTTTCCAGGGCTTGCTAAACACACTGAATCATCAGATCACCACCAGGGCTGGATTCCTAGAACACCCTCTGCTAACATCTGGAGGGCCGGGCTCATGCAAACCACTGGGACATATCTGCACAATCTTAGAACACAGCTAGTATGGTGTCATTTATTTATGAAATATATATCCTGCTCACCATGTTTCCTCTGCCCATTTTTCCCCACCACAACAATTCTGTAACGTAGGCTGGACTGAGAGAGAGCCACCGGTCCAAATCCCCCTGTGGTTGAGGATAGATTTGAATCTTAAGTCTCTACGATCCCAACTCCTTCCCCATCACACCACCCCGGCTTTCTTTAGGGCTTAACTTATGCATGAATCTAGTGTCTGAGTCTTATTCAAGAAGCCTTGTTAAACCAAACTATGGTATGGTATGATCTATGAACCAGACAACAATCTCTCCCCTCTGCAATGCCCTTCCTGCCAGTTTGGCACCCGCTGTTTGAATTACATTCATAAAGACACTTTTGTCTCACTTCCTATTACTATGTATAGTATTGCAAAAGGTCCTTGAGATGCGTTAAGAAGACAATAAGCCAGTGCTTCTCAACCTCAGCAACTTTAAGATGGGTGGACGTCAGCTCCCAGAATTCTGGGAGCTGAAGTCCACCCATCTTAAAGTTGCTGAGGTTGAGAAACACTGTCATAAGCTACTGCATTCTGTTGTGTTGACAGCTAGGCCTTGGATGGTGCCATATAACAGGCCCTTCAACTAACAAAGCGGCAAACTGCCAGGTCTCACACATCCCTCAAGTGCATCCTGATCTGAGCTGGTGTCCAAACCATCACCTATATTCCATCCAAGTTCATAGCAAAGTTTTTCCCAGCAGCATAGCAGCGAGACAGCTTGGCGAATTTATAGAACTCACTGTTTAGTTGAGTGACCCATAAATCTTATCCAGTGGGTGTCACGTATATAATGTGAATGCCAGCATGTGTCAGCAGATGGTGGCATTCAGCCAACCATAGCTAAAACAAGGTTGGGCCAGTTTAGTCTTTGGACAGAAACCCCATTAGGAAATCCCAGGGCTGTGGGATATACCAGGATGCTGAAAAATACCCAGGGAGAAAAAAATGACCAACTATTTTTGTAGTGTTACCCAGAAAACTGCAGATTTGTCCCTGTAGCCCCAGCAGTCAAATTTGAATACAGGTAGTCCCCAACTTATGACCACAATTGGGACTGGAACTTCTGTTGCTAAGCAAGGTGGTTGTTAAGTGAGACATGCCCAATTTTATGATCTTTTTTGCTGTGGTCATTGAGCGAATCACTGCAGGCATTAAGTGAATCACATGGTTGTTAAGCAAATCCAGCTTCCCTAGACTTTGCTTATCAGAAGCTGGTTGGGAAGGTCACAAATGGTGATCACAGAAGCCCGGGATGCAGCAACAGCCATAAGTGTGAAGACTGGTCATAAGTAACTTTTGCCAGCGCCATGGTAACTTTGAACGGTCACTAAACAAATGGTTGTAAGTTGAGGACTACCTGTAAAAGTTTGAAAAACAACAGTAACTCTCGCAAAAGAAAAGAAGCCCCCTTTTCTCTAACCAAGGATAGATGGTTTTTGTATCGCAATGCCTGCTTTTAAAACGAAGCCACCTTTCCCCAGAGGACAAAGAAGGTGTATTTCTTACTTTGATCCTTTTTTAAAAACAAACAAACAAACACTGCGGATGTCATGGACCGCATAATGTATCCCTTTGTCTCCTGCTGCCAGGCCCCCCAGGGTGTGCCTGCCGATGCCACTGCAAGTTCACCATCTGTGGCCTGCTGAGGAAGCTGCTTGGGGGGAAGGACACGGGAGGGGCCGACAGCCCCCCCGCCTCCCCGCCCATCAAGAAGCGCCTGAAGAGGCGCCTTTCCCTGCTCAGCCAGCAAACCTTCTGCGACAGCGATTCCTCCGGCTCGGCCACCCTGGACTCGCAGGTGTCTTCCTGGAAGTGGAGCCAGACGGGCGACAGCGTCAGCATCACCAGCCGGAAAAGAAAGCGGGAGGTCCAGCTGCGGGAGCCAGCGTCCTCCTGGGCGAGGCAGCAGCCGTGCCTGCGCTGCAAGGCGAAGAGGACGCGGGAGTGGCTGGTCCAGCACTTCTACAGTCCGGATGTGCCCCTCCAGGGCAAGAAGAACTGAGCTGAGGCCGGAGGGCCCCTCTGGCGATCTCTCGCTGGCCAAGTCACCTTCGGGGGCATGGCCTGCCGACCGAGCAACCTCCGTAGGTGGGCGGGGGCCCGTGCTGGGCCAGGGCAGCAGACGGCTCGTATCAATAAAGCCTAGAGATGTGTTGTAAGCAATGATGCTGTTTTCGACACACAGACGAAGGCATGGACCAGTTGACCTCTGTTGTCCTGACTTCGCAGTGCCGCCTATTCTATCAATACAGAAAGATCGTTTGCCTTGCTGGTTTTGCGCAACGTCTGTCAATTGCAATGCAAATATTTTGCTTTGAAGGGCACTGGTAGGCTGCAGGCATCTGTAACCTGACCCTGAAGGGTGTGTGTGTGTGTTTGTGTGTTTTACTGCATTCAACGCACAGTGTTGTCTTTTCCAGCCAGACTTCCTCAGCCTGCCAAGGCCTGGGCGGCTGTGAATTCTGACAGCTGCACTCCCCAGCTGGGGGAAAGATTAGCATCCTGCAAGAGGTTTAAGCTCAGTGGATGGCTAAATAGCCAAACACGATTTTCTTGATAAACCTTAGTGTAGAATGGAAAAGAATGCCAATACTGCAGATCAGAAGGGGTGCGATTAGGAGAGAGAAATTTACCTGAGCGTCTTTTCCTTTTGCTGAATTGGTATTCTTCAGTTATCTGTGAACCAACAGGAAATAATATCAGTTGTTGGGCCCTCTCTGCCTCTGTCCTCTCTCTCCAGACTCCCATCTGGTGCCTGACTGCCCTCCAAGGCAGCAGCGTCTGCAGGTGTGTGTGAGTGCATGTGTGTTTGTGTTTGTGTGTCAAAACTGGCCAAATGATGGATGGAACCTTGTAATGCAAGCCCCACCCCTTTTCTATATGTATTGGTTGTCTCTCATACATGTTTAAGCAAGCTGCCTTATGTAGGATAGAAAAATATGGAGAGATATCATGAATGGTGTTGGTTAATTAATAATATTGCTTATTCAAAAAAAAAAAAAACCAGGCCCGGTGTGCATCATGACATTCAGTCCACCACCTTGCTGATTTTGATGCAAACTGTGGATGCCGTTGCTTAAGGAGGCTTCTCACACTTTGAAAATGTTCTTGGATGCAAAATGGGGAAAAACTCCTTTAACACCAGTAGAATTATGAATTACTTAAATCTGTCACACTTGTGGGCTGAGGGAATGGTAGCAACGTCATGGGGACAAGGCAGGAAAAAAAGTTGTTGCAGTTGTTAGGGGCCAAAAAGGCTACTTAAAACATTTATTGCAGAAAGTTGGTTGGGACACCAATCAACCACACCGGTCCATTTCCACACACCACCCAAACTATTCCCTCCACTACCCACTCTCCCCCACTCCCTGACCCCCACAGAGGCACCGTTCCTGAGGTTTTGGCCCTGTAAGGGTAATGCTAGTCTGGCAACTTTGCAGCTCTCCCCTGTACTCTGGGGAAAATAAATGAGGGTGAAAACAAGAAGATTTTTGTCAGTTTTCTTTAGAGTATGTCATTCTTTTCTTTCTGGAGTGGGGTGAGTGGATTTTTTTGCTGTAGATCCTGCATCAGTGTGGAGTGGGAAAGACATAGTTTACTTCTTGTTTTCAGCATTTTAATCATGGATTGCATTCGACACGCTTCTGAGGGTTTAGGGACTGAAAACAGTGGCAGTGTGGAAGTGTCTTGAGTTTATTAGTAGCAGGAAATGCTCTGTAAATGGTAGAAAGATGCACTGTGTATTCCTTTTTTTAAAAAGTAATTTTTCTCAAGATAAGAAAAATGTGCACATACTGTAGGTCCAGATTGCCAGCCGATACATGTGAAATCTAAACGTCAGGTATGTGCATTTTGTTGATGACTGGGTTTACACACTTCCCTGTATCAGGGCTTGTTAACTATTGTCAGCGGGAAAACCTCCCAAAAGAATTCCAATCCACAAGGTTCGATGATACAGAGAAAAGAGTTTATTTGTAACGCATTTGCAAAGGCGGGTTCCCTCCATGCAGGTGCAGGAAAGAACCAAGAACAAGGTTAACACCAACTTTTTATACCCTAATCTGTCCTCCCCCTCTTGTTGAGGGCTCAGCTCACAATCTTCTTGTTTCCCAAGCATTCTTGAGTTAGTTACTAAATTTATGTGTTTATGTGTCCGGGATGATTCTGCCTCCTTATCTCTTTCTCCTTTCAAAGGCTAATCCCACTCAAACACCTCTTTATAGATGCCAGCTACTCTACACAATCAGCTATAAATTCCTAACCTAAACGGCTCTATCTAACACGCATATCCTCAGCCCCACGGGTTCAGGGTCCGGTCACCCACCTGTGGCTAACTCCCTTTTTCTTCTCTCATGAGTTTGAGGCACCTTCAGGGGATGCTCTTCACCCCCCCCCTCACAACTCCCCCCTTTTTCTCTTACTTCCTTACTGCCTCAAACTCAAGCAACATCTAACGCTCTGTCCTCCACTTCAAGCTGTCACACAATCCTTTCCCCATCTGAATACATGCAGGGGCACATTGAATACAACAGCATATTAATATGCATAAGCAAACTACAGCTATAATCACAAAGCAAAGCTGTTTTATCCACCCAAACCCTGGTAACCAGTCCCATAGCCAGCTCCAATCATCATCTTCTCCCAGGTTTTCATTTCCCCATTGTTGATAATGCCGTTTAACTGAAGCTTCCATCTCTTGGATGGTGTGAGTTATAGGCACCAGCCCATAAGGCTAACAAATCCATACCAGTGGATTAACCGTAGTTCCATACTACAGGTAGGCTGGATTTCAGAACTGTATCCTAATCCCTTTTCATATGGAAATAGAAATTCCCTATTGTGCTAAATTGAGTTTTCAAAGCTTCCCTTGAACCCTGTGACTCTCTTTTCCAGGTTCAGGGACCCGTATGGTCATCAAAACTACAAGGTATTAGACAAAAGTTCAGGCGCATTTTTCTTTTTCTGCACAGTCCAGTGTCCAGCAGTATTTGGCAACACCAGTGTCTTCTTTAGGGTTTCTCCCAACTCAGTTGCCGACTCCCCTCCGTCTGGTTTAACTCGATTTCCAGACTTAAAAGGATGCGTCTGCTATTCCAACAGGAGGACTCTGTGTTCCTGTAGATAGGGAGACAAGGACAAGACTTGCGCAGATAACTGTTTCAAATACTTGCAGACAAATTTCCTCCCCATGGCATGCATGTCTCCTACTTCTCCACTAAGAATTCCAAGATAGAGTCACCCATCTCAAATGGACTGACTCCTAGTCTTTTCTTAGGAGCAATCCAGAGACTTAGTATTGTTACCACAAAGGCCTGTGTCCATGTTCTAGACACACAATCTCCCAAAGCGTTTGTCCCATGTGACCAGATTGGTAGGTGTAGTTTTGGATATATCTAAACACTACTTTGGATGAAACTAACTTTCTTGCCAATAACTTCCTTAAAATCAAAACTTTAAAACAATCACAACAAAAAGAAAGCATTGACATAAGAGCCCATCTAGTGTTTGGACTGTTTCCATAACCAAAATTGTCAAAACAAAAACAAAAACAAAAATTCAGATAGATCATACCAGTCCATGGAAGCTCTACTTAAAACCATACATTGTCCAAAATTTTCCCTCTCTCTCTCTCCTGTTTTTATCATCATGTGCTATGTTGAGGAGTGATTAAAATTTAAGCCATATAAAATTTATAAAAAACACACACACTTTTCTAAAACTGGAATGCCAGGGGCAGAGCAGAGTGGAGCTGTGAGAGCAAAGGGGTGCCCCCCCCCTCACTCTGAGTCATTGCCTCTCTGAAACTGCCCACATTCCCCCCCTTTTCACAAGAGGAGTAATCATTTCCTTCTACAGCAGAACGAGAAATCTCTGAAACTTCTCTGATGTGTGTAAAGGCACTGCAAAAGGAAGAATCCTAAAAAGATGGGGGAGTAAAGGATCTTCTGTAAAAGCATTGCCCCTCCCCTCTGTCACCCTTCTGTCCCCTCATCTGGATCCTCAAGCCTGTAACAAGCAGGCAAGAGGCAGACTGAAGGGGGGAGTTTGGGTGAGACTGGGCAAATAATGAAACACACATACTCCTCAAACAATTAAAAAAACAAACAAAACAAATGGGAAAGGATTGACAAAAACCTTTCAACTTTCCCATCATATGCATTCAAATTACATAAATCACAACACACACACACACAAAACCTAAGAAATAGACTCACACAATCTCTCAACTCTCCTTTCACAACTCGAAACAGTTTCTCAACCTTACATGTACGCACACATTCAAACAAACAAATGCTCTCTAAAAGAAAACTGCACACCAATGCCTCAACAGGCTGTTGCCACATGCAATCCATCACAGCCCTGCAGGAACACAGAAACTCTTCCTCCCTGCCTTTCAGCCAGGAGAAAGGAATGCTTTATTAAAAGGGCGATAGCTCCCATCAAGATGAATCTAGCCGCTCCCAGGCCTATTGGAGTCAATCCACACTCAACTGCCCTATTGTGATTTAACTCAACTCCCCTCCCCAGAGAGCCTGCGTCTCTCCAGGGCCTTCCCACGCCTGTCTGTTTCCCGAGCTCTCCATTCCATGGGATACCTCCTCGACCCAATCTTCCGAGAACTTCCCCTGCCTCCCCCTCTTTGGGGCCGCAAACCTTGAGCTACAAACAAGGCATGTCATCTTTCTTTTTCTTTCTTTCTTTCTTCCTTCCTGGGGTTGCCCTGTAAACACCCTGTTCATTTATGGGCTCTGCCAGCACCCCCATTTTTCTGGCAGCTCAGTATAGTCTACCTGTGCCCTTTGAAACGGCCAGGAGGCTAACGGTCGCCCCCCCCTGCCTCTCTTTCTTTCTAGCTGCCTTTTTGTTGACTTTTAAGCAAATTAAGCATTTCCAACACACACTATGGGCTATGGTCCACATAGTTCAGCACCAAAACTTTCCTTTCACTGCATTTATCAAAGCATCGGTTCCCCAATGCCCTCCTTCATGCACTTTTTCCAGAATTCCCCTCATAACCTCGGGAGATACTACTTCTACCCCTCCTTCCGTTTGCCATCCTTTCTCTGTTTCTCTGCAACCCTCCTCTCTTAACTTTTTCTTTCTTGCTCAGTGGGTTTCCAGACCGGGCTCTCTGGAGGGTCCAAAATTGGCACCGCCACCATTTGTAATTCCAATTGGCCAGCGGCCTCCTTCGCCCATTTATATGCCCACCGATTTCCCACCACCCCTGGGCTATGGCCTCTCTGATGAGCTGGTATATCGCTGTGCCGACCAACTCAGAGGCAAAGCTCCCTCTCTATCACTTCCCCATTCCCTTCAACAATCGCAAAACCTGACTTCCTCTTTCCCTCTTCTACTTTGCTTGACCCATCCACAAACCATCTTTCTCCGGTGCTTAATTGTGGGGTTATTACAGGGAAAAACTTCTTTCCCTTTAGTCCCCTCTCTAACCATATTTTTCTAAAATTGTGTACCACCCCATAGGCATTCTTTCTCTCAAGTCATCTCAACATCACAAGTTCATTCTTATTTCTCCTTCACTTTATTTAATTCACTTTTACCCAATTCCCTTCCACACAAATTAAATTGGTCACCTACTCACAGCACTGAACACATGGCACAATCAAATCCCATGTCCCTCCATTCACAGCAAAGCCAAAAATTTGGAAGACACACAGCCTGGCCAGGGCTATGGATTTCCAAAAACCTGAAGCATTCCCCCTTTACTGTGGAGGAGTTCAGTTCCCCTAAAGGGACAAACTCACGTTTAACTCCTTAAGGGACAAGCTCACATAGTTTTTTCTCTCCCTTCCTTCCCTCTTCAAACTTTCTCTCCTCAGCTCAGGACAGATGCCCATGCCACACACACATGAGCACACACACACTCTGCACCATTTCCCTCAACAAATATACATACCAATACACAGGCAACTACCTACAAACGGAAAACATTTTCACATACTCATACAAATTCTGACAGTCCTGAAGGACTCCCAGGATTGATTTCTACTGGTTCTCTTCTTCCCCACCATTTCCACACCTATACTTTCCTCATCTCTGAGTGGCGGCGTCCTGCTGTGTTCCCTTTGTTCCATAACCTCCCTTATTGTTGCTACCCTGATCCTGCCCTTCTGCTTACATTTTTCTGTTTCTTTTGAGAGATCCTCTATACTCTCCTCAGCCCATCTTGCTTACTGCCTTCTCTCACCCTGATCCTTGATCAGCACTAGCCCCTCTCGACCCTCTGATTGTTTTACACCCAAGGTAGAGTACTCCAGCCCACGCTGGATTTGCTTTCCAGCAATTTCAAGCCTCTGACTGTCGGGGGCAAAACCGGGCCGGCCTCCCAGCAAGCGCTGGCTAGTTTTTAAAGTCCGACCTCAACCTATGGCATCGAGACGAGTTTAAAAAGGCATTCCTCATCACTGCTGTCCTCTTTACTTACAAAAATGCCTGTGGGCGGGTCTGGCCCTTCCTAAGACACATGTTACCAGACTTCTACATGAGGCACCTGGTCCGTGAGACCATGTTCCACAATATAGTTCTTTAATTGAGTGATCCAATACCCATCGGACATCCCATTGGGATCCCAAAAATAGGGACGTTCGGGATCGACCAATGGGTATTTTGGCCACTGTTTTGTGCACAGCTTAATCATCATCACCTTCTCTAAGGCTTTTGTATACCTCTTTAGCCATGGCATGCTCCACTGGTTTATAACCAGTCCTAAGGGCACATCCGGATCTGGCCCTCTGCTGGATCCTACTCGATTGCCAGCCTCCAGTCTCCTAGGCAGTTTGCTCTATTCTTTCCCCATGACTGACCGTTCTTCTCACTGATCTCGCCCCGAGGACTCCAGCCCGCGCTGGATGCGAATTTTAAGCCCTCGCTTTCACGGCAAGATCTTATCAGACTCCCAGCAGACGCTGGCTATTTTTAAAGTCTGACTCCTTCAATACCCACCCCCGATGGAGCACTACAGCCGACCTGAGGCACCGGACTCTCACGGCTACCTGCAGGAACTGCGACTGTTTAACCACCCACACCAAAGAGTCCCTCGGTCAGTCACGTCCTCCCACAAGCCTTACAACTCACCTATTCCAGCTCTCGTCAGAGCCTACGACTGGACAACGCTCAACTGATCCTCCTCGATCAGTTGGCCTCCAACCGGTTGGTCTTCTCCACCCGCTGCTCCGCCAGCTGGGCTTCGCTTCTTTTCTCTGGATCGTCGCTCTGTATAGGAACCTGGGCAGGCGGTCCCGAGGGGTCTCGAACAGGGACACTTCAACAACGGGAAGCGGTGGCCACTTACCCTCTCATAGCAACCCCTCTGGATCGGTCCTGAACCTCAGGCTCCTGGCTGGCTCGCCAAATTGTCAGCGGGAAAACCTCCCAAAAGAATTCCAATCCACAAGGTTCGATGATACAGAGAAAAGAGTTTATTTGTAACGCATTTGCAAAGGCGGGTTCCCTCCATGCAGGTGCAGGAAAGAACCAAGAACAAGGTTAACACCAACTTTTTATACCCTAATCTGTCCTCCCCCTCTTGTTGAGGGCTCAGCTCACAATCTTCTTGTTTCCCAAGCATTCTTGAGTTAGTTACTAAATTTATGTGTTTATGTGTCCGGGATGATTCTGCCTCCTTATCTCTTTCTCCTTTCAAAGGCTAATCCCACTCAAACACCTCTTTATAGATGCCAGCTACTCTACACAATCAGCTATAAATTCCTAACCTAAACGGCTCTATCTAACACGCATATCCTCAGCCCCACGGGTTCAGGGTCCGGTCACCCACCTGTGGCTAACTCCCTTTTTCTTCTCTCATGAGTTTGAGGCACCTTCAGGGGATGCTCTTCACCCCCCCCCTCACAACTCCCCCCTTTTTCTCTTACTTCCTTACTGCCTCAAACTCAAGCAACATCTAACGCTCTGTCCTCCACTTCAAGCTGTCACACAATCCTTTCCCCATCTGAATACATGCAGGGGCACATTGAATACAACAGCATATTAATATGCATAAGCAAACTACAGCTATAATCACAAAGCAAAGCTGTTTTATCCACCCAAACCCTGGTAACCAGTCCCATAGCCAGCTCCAATCATCATCTTCTCCCAGGTTTTCATTTCCCCATTGTTGATAATGCCGTTTAACTGAAGCTTCCATCTCTTGGATGGTGTGAGTTATAGGCACCAGCCCATAAGGCTAACAAATCCATACCAGTGGATTAACCGTAGTTCCATACTACAGGTAGGCTGGATTTCAGAACTGTATCCTAATCCCTTTTCATATGGAAATAGAAATTCCCTATTGTGCTAAATTGAGTTTTCAAAGCTTCCCTTGAACCCTGTGACTCTCTTTTCCAGGTTCAGGGACCCGTATGGTCATCAAAACTACAAGGTATTAGACAAAAGTTCAGGCGCATTTTTCTTTTTCTGCACAGTCCAGTGTCCAGCAGTATTTGGCAACACCAGTGTCTTCTTTAGGGTTTCTCCCAACTCAGTTGCCGACTCCCCTCCGTCTGGTTTAACTCGATTTCCAGACTTAAAAGGATGCGTCTGCTATTCCAACAGGAGGACTCTGTGTTCCTGTAGATAGGGAGACAAGGACAAGACTTGCGCAGATAACTGTTTCAAATACTTGCAGACAAATTTCCTCCCCATGGCATGCATGTCTCCTACTTCTCCACTAAGAATTCCAAGATAGAGTCACCCATCTCAAATGGACTGACTCCTAGTCTTTTCTTAGGAGCAATCCAGAGACTTAGTATTGTTACCACAAAGGCCTGTGTCCATGTTCTAGACACACAATCTCCCAAAGCGTTTGTCCCATGTGACCAGATTGGTAGGTGTAGTTTTGGATATATCTAAACACTACTTTGGATGAAACTAACTTTCTTGCCAATAACTTCCTTAAAATCAAAACTTTAAAACAATCACAACAAAAAGAAAGCATTGACATAAGAGCCCATCTAGTGTTTGGACTGTTTCCATAACCAAAATTGTCAAAACAAAAACAAAAACAAAAATTCAGATAGATCATACCAGTCCATGGAAGCTCTACTTAAAACCATACATTGTCCAAAATTTTCCCTCTCTCTCTCTCCTGTTTTTATCATCATGTGCTATGTTGAGGAGTGATTAAAATTTAAGCCATATAAAATTTATAAAAAACACACACACTTTTCTAAAACTGGAATGCCAGGGGCAGAGCAGAGTGGAGCTGTGAGAGCAAAGGGGTGCCCCCCCCCTCACTCTGAGTCATTGCCTCTCTGAAACTGCCCACATTCCCCCCCTTTTCACAAGAGGAGTAATCATTTCCTTCTACAGCAGAACGAGAAATCTCTGAAACTTCTCTGATGTGTGTAAAGGCACTGCAAAAGGAAGAATCCTAAAAAGATGGGGGAGTAAAGGATCTTCTGTAAAAGCATTGCCCCTCCCCTCTGTCACCCTTCTGTCCCCTCATCTGGATCCTCAAGCCTGTAACAAGCAGGCAAGAGGCAGACTGAAGGGGGGAGTTTGGGTGAGACTGGGCAAATAATGAAACACACATACTCCTCAAACAATTAAAAAAACAAACAAAACAAATGGGAAAGGATTGACAAAAACCTTTCAACTTTCCCATCATATGCATTCAAATTACATAAATCACAACACACACACACACAAAACCTAAGAAATAGACTCACACAATCTCTCAACTCTCCTTTCACAACTCGAAACAGTTTCTCAACCTTACATGTACGCACACATTCAAACAAACAAATGCTCTCTAAAAGAAAACTGCACACCAATGCCTCAACAGGCTGTTGCCACATGCAATCCATCACAGCCCTGCAGGAACACAGAAACTCTTCCTCCCTGCCTTTCAGCCAGGAGAAAGGAATGCTTTATTAAAAGGGCGATAGCTCCCATCAAGATGAATCTAGCCGCTCCCAGGCCTATTGGAGTCAATCCACACTCAACTGCCCTATTGTGATTTAACTCAACTCCCCTCCCCAGAGAGCCTGCGTCTCTCCAGGGCCTTCCCACGCCTGTCTGTTTCCCGAGCTCTCCATTCCATGGGATACCTCCTCGACCCAATCTTCCGAGAACTTCCCCTGCCTCCCCCTCTTTGGGGCCGCAAACCTTGAGCTACAAACAAGGCATGTCATCTTTCTTTTTCTTTCTTTCTTTCTTCCTTCCTGGGGTTGCCCTGTAAACACCCTGTTCATTTATGGGCTCTGCCAGCACCCCCATTTTTCTGGCAGCTCAGTATAGTCTACCTGTGCCCTTTGAAACGGCCAGGAGGCTAACGGTCGCCCCCCCCTGCCTCTCTTTCTTTCTAGCTGCCTTTTTGTTGACTTTTAAGCAAATTAAGCATTTCCAACACACACTATGGGCTATGGTCCACATAGTTCAGCACCAAAACTTTCCTTTCACTGCATTTATCAAAGCATCGGTTCCCCAATGCCCTCCTTCATGCACTTTTTCCAGAATTCCCCTCATAACCTCGGGAGATACTACTTCTACCCCTCCTTCCGTTTGCCATCCTTTCTCTGTTTCTCTGCAACCCTCCTCTCTTAACTTTTTCTTTCTTGCTCAGTGGGTTTCCAGACCGGGCTCTCTGGAGGGTCCAAAATTGGCACCGCCACCATTTGTAATTCCAATTGGCCAGCGGCCTCCTTCGCCCATTTATATGCCCACCGATTTCCCACCACCCCTGGGCTATGGCCTCTCTGATGAGCTGGTATATCGCTGTGCCGACCAACTCAGAGGCAAAGCTCCCTCTCTATCACTTCCCCATTCCCTTCAACAATCGCAAAACCTGACTTCCTCTTTCCCTCTTCTACTTTGCTTGACCCATCCACAAACCATCTTTCTCCGGTGCTTAATTGTGGGGTTATTACAGGGAAAAACTTCTTTCCCTTTAGTCCCCTCTCTAACCATATTTTTCTAAAATTGTGTACCACCCCATAGGCATTCTTTCTCTCAAGTCATCTCAACATCACAAGTTCATTCTTATTTCTCCTTCACTTTATTTAATTCACTTTTACCCAATTCCCTTCCACACAAATTAAATTGGTCACCTACTCACAGCACTGAACACATGGCACAATCAAATCCCATGTCCCTCCATTCACAGCAAAGCCAAAAATTTGGAAGACACACAGCCTGGCCAGGGCTATGGATTTCCAAAAACCTGAAGCATTCCCCCTTTACTGTGGAGGAGTTCAGTTCCCCTAAAGGGACAAACTCACGTTTAACTCCTTAAGGGACAAGCTCACATAGTTTTTTCTCTCCCTTCCTTCCCTCTTCAAACTTTCTCTCCTCAGCTCAGGACAGATGCCCATGCCACACACACATGAGCACACACACACTCTGCACCATTTCCCTCAACAAATATACATACCAATACACAGGCAACTACCTACAAACGGAAAACATTTTCACATACTCATACAAATTCTGACAGTCCTGAAGGACTCCCAGGATTGATTTCTACTGGTTCTCTTCTTCCCCACCATTTCCACACCTATACTTTCCTCATCTCTGAGTGGCGGCGTCCTGCTGTGTTCCCTTTGTTCCATAACCTCCCTTATTGTTGCTACCCTGATCCTGCCCTTCTGCTTACATTTTTCTGTTTCTTTTGAGAGATCCTCTATACTCTCCTCAGCCCATCTTGCTTACTGCCTTCTCTCACCCTGATCCTTGATCAGCACTAGCCCCTCTCGACCCTCTGATTGTTTTACACCCAAGGTAGAGTACTCCAGCCCACGCTGGATTTGCTTTCCAGCAATTTCAAGCCTCTGACTGTCGGGGGCAAAACCGGGCCGGCCTCCCAGCAAGCGCTGGCTAGTTTTTAAAGTCCGACCTCAACCTATGGCATCGAGACGAGTTTAAAAAGGCATTCCTCATCACTGCTGTCCTCTTTACTTACAAAAATGCCTGTGGGCGGGTCTGGCCCTTCCTAAGACACATGTTACCAGACTTCTACATGAGGCACCTGGTCCGTGAGACCATGTTCCACAATATAGTTCTTTAATTGAGTGATCCAATACCCATCGGACATCCCATTGGGATCCCAAAAATAGGGACGTTCGGGATCGACCAATGGGTATTTTGGCCACTGTTTTGTGCACAGCTTAATCATCATCACCTTCTCTAAGGCTTTTGTATACCTCTTTAGCCATGGCATGCTCCACTGGTTTATAACCAGTCCTAAGGGCACATCCGGATCTGGCCCTCTGCTGGATCCTACTCGATTGCCAGCCTCCAGTCTCCTAGGCAGTTTGCTCTATTCTTTCCCCATGACTGACCGTTCTTCTCACTGATCTCGCCCCGAGGACTCCAGCCCGCGCTGGATGCGAATTTTAAGCCCTCGCTTTCACGGCAAGATCTTATCAGACTCCCAGCAGACGCTGGCTATTTTTAAAGTCTGACTCCTTCAATACCCACCCCCGATGGAGCACTACAGCCGACCTGAGGCACCGGACTCTCACGGCTACCTGCAGGAACTGCGACTGTTTAACCACCCACACCAAAGAGTCCCTCGGTCAGTCACGTCCTCCCACAAGCCTTACAACTCACCTATTCCAGCTCTCGTCAGAGCCTACGACTGGACAACGCTCAACTGATCCTCCTCGATCAGTTGGCCTCCAACCGGTTGGTCTTCTCCACCCGCTGCTCCGCCAGCTGGGCTTCGCTTCTTTTCTCTGGATCGTCGCTCTGTATAGGAACCTGGGCAGGCGGTCCCGAGGGGTCTCGAACAGGGACACTTCAACAACGGGAAGCGGTGGCCACTTACCCTCTCATAGCAACCCCTCTGGATCGGTCCTGAACCTCAGGCTCCTGGCTGGCTCGCCAAATTGTCAGCGGGAAAACCTCCCAAAAGAATTCCAATCCACAAGGTTCGATGATACAGAGAAAAGAGTTTATTTGTAACGCATTTGCAAAGGCGGGTTCCCTCCATGCAGGTGCAGGAAAGAACCAAGAACAAGGTTAACACCAACTTTTTATACCCTAATCTGTCCTCCCCCTCTTGTTGAGGGCTCAGCTCACAATCTTCTTGTTTCCCAAGCATTCTTGAGTTAGTTACTAAATTTATGTGTTTATGTGTCCGGGATGATTCTGCCTCCTTATCTCTTTCTCCTTTCAAAGGCTAATCCCACTCAAACACCTCTTTATAGATGCCAGCTACTCTACACAATCAGCTATAAATTCCTAACCTAAACGGCTCTATCTAACACGCATATCCTCAGCCCCACGGGTTCAGGGTCCGGTCACCCACCTGTGGCTAACTCCCTTTTTCTTCTCTCATGAGTTTGAGGCACCTTCAGGGGATGCTCTTCACCCCCCCCCTCACACTATGGTTTGTTCATTCAACATTCCAAGCTATAAACCACTATTTTCAAACCACAATTGCACTGGGTTCATCAAGCACATTAAACTCAAACCAAACAGGCCACATTATAGGTTAATGTGATGCATGAACCTCAGGAGTGTGTTTTCTTTGATCACAGCAGAGAAAGGCAGTTCTGCACACCTCACCTTGGTACATTTCTTTTTGCAGTGGAAATCAGCATCTTTGTTCTTTCTTCCCCACTTAAGTTCACGGGGCTGCTGTTGCAGGCTTGGCTGGGCCTCAATCTCACGTTCTTTGCACATTTATTTACTGAGCTTATATACCACTTCAAGCAACATTAGTAACTGATACTGTAATTGGATTGAAAACAAAATAGGTAGAAGTGTATAGTCAAAATAACACAAGGCACCATTAACAACAATCCCAGAATAATGTTCTTCCTGCAGGATGGATCAAAAACAGTGCTTGGAAAGCCAGACCTTACTCGCTTTTCAAAACGCAGGAACGAAGGGGCCAAGCTGATCTCTAAGGCAATGCTGGCTGGGGAATTCTGGGATTTGAAGTCCGCACATCTTAAAATGGCTGAGGTTGAGAAACACGGCTCTATGGAAATGCTGTTCCAGAAAAGTATGGGCTGAGAAGGCCATACTCCATGGTCCCTGCAGATGACACTCCCTTGGGATAGGAACCTAGAGGGTTAAGAAGTTCCATCTTAATGGATGGTTAGAATCAACTGGGAATAGGTGGTCCTGAAGATACCCAGGCTTCAGAAATGATAACCAGCTCCTTGATTTGCATCCAGAAGCAAACTGGTAATCAATGCATTTCTTGAAGCAGTGGTGTTATGTGGGTAAAATTGCTGGGACTCACAGCTGTCTGAACCGCTGCATTCTTGACCCACTTGAAGCTTCTGGGTGGGCTTTAAGGGCCGCGCCAGGCACAGCACATTACAGTGGTCCATCTGAAAGATGAGTATGTCATGATGGTGAGCAGAGCTTCCCGCTTTAGGAAAGCTAACTCGTGCGCAAGAGGTTCTCCTGACCAAACTGCCGAAAGCTGTGAATCCAGGCAGATCCCCAGATTACCAGCTGATTCTGCCCAGGGAATTATAGCTCCCCATCCAGAATTAAAGATGGAGTTTCTCTGGAGTTGGAAGGCACTGGCGTGCACGAGGAAGAAGGAAATAGAAAAATGCAAGAGTTGAAAGAATAACATGATGCTGACTCAGCCTTTTATCACCCTGTTGTAGGGATAGATAGGACCCTGCCTCCAAGCCTTACATTAAAAATGTGTGTTTCCCCTTGAGCAGGATAAAGAGAATATCCTGAATATCTGAGTCATATCCTGTATTTAAAAAATGACCCCGGGCAGTTCAAGAACCAAGAATTTGGTGTGCAGCTACACCTGTCTTGCTAATCAAACAACTTCTCTACCCTTTCATCATTGCTGCTGCATTGTTGGCAACATCTGCCAAGGATAGAACAATCTCTTCTACTTGATCATACATGGGAATTTCAGCATATGGAGCTCCTTAGGAAATGACCTAAGAGTGGGTTATCAGGGACACCTAGCCATAAATACAGCCCGTCTGGACCTACACGTTCCTGTTTCGGGACCTTTCCACCATGAAGCTGATTCTGCTTTTCGGAATTTTCCTTGGGATCACCTGGGGCTTGGAAACGTATGAGGGGTGAGCTACCTTCCGTTCTGGCCGGTTTGGCATCCACTGTCTATTGTGTTGTAGAAATGAAGACTAGGACGCTCGGGTCTTCATTTAGGAAAAGAGTTTAATATGCGCATAGGTTCAGACAAGCTCATGCTTCAAATTCTGAACCCCGAAGGTACGGGGTCCTACTTCTTTTATACCCCCCCATTGGGTGATTATACAGCATAGACTAAGTGTCAACTTCGAGAAATATGATACAACTTTAAAAGCAAGCCGTGTGAAACAAGCCTGGAGGGAGCTGGAGAGCTTCCCTCCCGTCCCTTATCTTTGCTCAATTAGCTGCTACAGAATACACATACATTCCTGTTTCTTATCTGCCCGTCCGGCTCTTCCCCACATTCCACACTTGTAACAGATAGCTTACTTGCAATAGACAATTGCCTGATGAAAGGGCTTTAGTTCTCTGTTGTTTCCTTGACCCTAATTCCAATTCCACCTGATTCCCCCCTTTGAAAGTATTCAGCCTTTTCAGGGCAGATTACTTTCACTAAGGTTATCATCCGGGATAGACTGATATTCCCACATGGCCAGGACTTGTGAGGTAGCCTCCTTTTTGCCAATAGTGAGATACTGTTGGTGATCGCACAGGGCAGTATCACACACCCCACAGCGATCAATCCAATTAGGGCTACGATAGCCTGGAGTCCTGGTAGCTTTGGGAACCATTCCCCAAAAACGTCTCCCAAATGCAGTCCCTTCCAGGTCTGTACAGGCACGTGGGCTAGTTTCACCATTCTATCTGTGATTTCTTGTACCACTTTTCCACTTTCATCTATTTCAAGGCAACAATTTGACAGATTAAATTTTCCACACACTCCCCCTTCTTTTAAATCACGCATTGCCGTCGCTGCCCCCTGGGACATGAGGGGTTTTCCGCAATCTAGCTGAAGGTTAGGATTTAATGGTGTGTTTCTCTGTGCTTCGGCCCAAAGATTTTCTGCACACATCCCTTTTCGAAGTATCCCTCCCACATGATTACATATTATACTTGATTCTCCCACTCTTAGGCTTCCTCTACACTGCGCTGTTACCACATTGTCAAACAGCAGGGGGTTCCAACTGCACCCACTGTTGGGGCTGAATTGAGATGTGTCTCCCTTCGGGACATTTCGGACCAGGATGGCCCACATTATAAGAATAATCAATCCCTATTTTCCACATCTCCCATCTACCAAAATTTGAAATGCAAAAAGTGTTCCCCTTAATTCCCCTCATTCCCCCCACCAGAGTCACCAGGGTGACGATTATCCACAGCTCCTCCAGTGCGTAGAGGGTCAGCTTCCGGGGGTGACCCAGCAGTGGGATGCAGTAAAACTTCCCCGGTTCCTGGTGGTGAGTTCTTAAAGAGTTCAATCCGAAGAGGATCAGCTGTTGGGCATACGTGCCACTTCCCCTGGTCCTTTGCTATTAGCTAATATTAGTATTTACACCTTAAAATCTCCCCCAACCAAGATCTATATGATATTGCTTTATATGGATATATATATAGATCTTCCTTATTTACAAATTGTATTTTTCTATACCTTACAATTCCCCCCTTTTAATCTTTATCAGTTTGTTCAATTTGTAACTCAAATTGTTGTAAAATGTTTCTTGCCTCTAGATATCCTGGAGTATCAACTCCCCAGACAGTGCAGCCAGACCCTGCAAGGCCCGAGCAACAGTTCCATTGGGGGCTGTGCTGCCCGGAATAAAGGCACAACAGCTCCCCCCCAGCACCACACAGACTCCCCCTTTCTCCGCCAACAGCACACACAATGCCATCCCACTCTCCCAGGCCACCCCACTAGTGGCATCCAACCGTTCTGCAATACCCTTCACAACATCTCCGGTACAGGTCATGAACCCCTGTTGGCCACAATAGATGTAGTTGATCCAATCCACATCCCCGTTGACCGTCACCCACCAAGACAGAAAGGATTCAAATCCCGCCAAAATTTGGCCTCTAGCCCTGAACTCATCCGGCACTCCCCTAGGCACTTCCACCCCGTCTACACATACTTCACTGTCAAATGATCCTCCCGGGGCATCTCTCTTATTCCTTCTGGGTTTTAAAGTACCCCTTTTAAATGCAAGAGTAAATGGAATGGCCACTTAGCTGCTGCTCACAAGCAAGCTGGCCAGCCTTGTGCTTCAGCTGCTTAGAGAAGTTTGCCACAGGCCGTTTTCAATTTCCCAATTTCTGAGTTAGTACCCCATTTGCAACCCCTTTGTTTTCAGAAGCAAACAAAACAAAACAAAAGTCTTCCTGAGGTTGGCAAACCTAAAGCTGGAGCTTTCTCTTCCCCCGTAAGACTTTATATTATCTCAAAAGGGGAGAGCCCCAGTCATTCGGATGTCTGAATACTTATTCTCAGGAGAGCAATTGGCAAGGCCTGGGGCCACCTCAATTTCGCCTCCTGAGCCAATTTTGCCACTGCCCTCTTTAAGAGCCCATTAGCCTTTTCTAAATCCATGTCTACCAGGAAGAGTTGTAAACCCACACAACCAGCAATTAAGATATTTAGCCTGACAAGCTATTTTCTGAGTTAAAGCTATTAAGGTGTTAAATTTTTCACCCTCCTTCAATAGTTGTTCATCAGTCCACTCGTGACTCAGGCGCCAGCCTATAAGGCTAACAAATCCAAACCAGTGGATTAACCATAGTTCCATATTACAGGTAGGCTGGATTTCAGAATTGTATCTTAATACCTTTTCATATGAAAATATAAATTCCCTATTGTTCTAAATTGAGTGCATCTTCAAAGCTTCCCTTGAACCCTGTGACTCTCTTTTCCAGGTTCAGGGACCCGTATGGTCATCAAAACTACAAGGTATTAGACAAAAAAGTTCAGGCGCATTTTTTTTCTTTTTCTGCACAGTCCAGTGTCCAGCAGTATTTGGCAACACCAGTGTCTTCTTTAGGGTTTCTCCCAACTCAGTTGCTGACTCCCCTCCGTCTGGTTTAACTCGATTTCCAGACTTAAAAGGATGCGTCTGCTGTTCCAACAGTTGGACTCTGTGTTCCTGTAGATAGGGAGACAAGGACAAGACTTGCACAGATGACTGTTTCAAATACTTGCAGACAAATTTCTTCCCCATGGCATGCATGTCTCCTACTTCTCCACTAAGAATTCCAAGATAGAATCACCCATCTCAAATGGACTGACTGCTAGTCTGTTCTTAGGAGCAATCCAGAGACTTAGTATTGTCACTAAAAAGGCTTGTGTCCATGTTAATCCTGCCTTTGGTCCTAGCCTCTCCAAGTGTCTTTTTAGCCTATAAAGAAAGCCTTTCACCCATTCTAAGAAACAGTTCACCCCAAACTCCCCTTTTGGAGGTTCCCCTGGAGTTGAACTTGGTTGGTCTTTGGGTTGTCCTTTTGGCATACCACACATCTCACACACACCTGTTTGGCTTTCAAAAAGATTCCAGGACAAATAAATATTCTAGACACGCAATCCCCTAAAGCGTTTGTCCCATGTGACTAGATTGGTAGGTGTAGTTTTGGATATATCTAAGCACTACTTTGGATAAAACTAATTTTCCTGCCCTAGCAAAATACCACCTTAAATAAGTAGGCTGGCCATCTCTTCGCCACCTGACCCAATTGCCTAAACAACAAGTCTCTTTCAAAACCCCCAAAATTGGGTCAAGACTTTTACAGCCAAACCTCTAATTTTAATATATATATATATAATGACTTAAAGTCATTCAATTTTTTTTTCAATAAAAACAATATTATACTTCAATTGCCAATATTTAATTCCCCAATAACTTCCCTAAAATCAAAACCTGTAAAACTAGAAAAAAAGCATTGACATAAGAGTTTATCTAGTGTTTGGACTGTTTCCATAGTCAAAATTGTTAAAACAAAAAACAAAAACAAAACTCAGATAGGTCATACCAGTCCATGGAAGCTCTACTAAAACCATATGTTGTCCAAAAAACATTTTTTTCCCTCTCCCTCTCCTGTTTTTATCATCATGTGCCATGTTGAGGAGGGATTAAAATTTAATCCATATAAAATTTATAAAAACACACACACTTTTCTAAAACTGGAATGCCAGGGGCAGAGCAGAGTGGAGCTGTGAGAGCAAAGGGGTGCCCCCCCCTTCTCTGAGTCATTGCTTCTCTGAAACTGCCCACATTCCCCCCCCCTTTCACAAGAGGAGTAATCATTTCCTTCTACAGCGGCAGCTGCAGAAAGAAACTTAAAAGATTATCTCTGATGTGTGTAAAGGTATTATAAAAGGAAGAATCCAAAAAAGATGGGGGAGTAAAGGATCTTCTGTAAACGCACTGCCCCTCCCCTCTGTCACCCTTCTGTCTCCTCATCTGGATCCTCAAGCCTGTAACAAGCAGGCAAGAGGCAGACTGAAGGGGGGAGTTTGGGTGAGACTGGGCAAATAATGAAACACACATACTCCTCAAACAATTAAAAAAAGTGGGAAAGGATCGACAAAAACCTTTCAACTTTCCCATAATATGCATTCAAATTACACAAATCACAACACACACACACAAAACCAGAATAAATGGTGGATGCAGGCATGGCCAGAACCTGCAGCCTCCTAAGGAATACTCACACAATCTCCCAACTCTCTTTTCACAACTCAAAACAGTTTCTCAACCTTACATGTACGCGCACATTCAGACAAACAAATGCTCTCAAAAAGAAAACCACACACCAATGCCTCAACAGGCTGTTGCCACATGCAATCCATCACAGCCCTGCAGGAACGCAGAAGCTCCTCCTCCCTGCCTCTCAGCCAGGAGAAAGGAATGCTTTATTAAAAGGGCGATAGCTCCCATCAAGATGAATCTAGCCGCTCCCAGGCCTATTGGAGACAATCCACACTCAACTGCCCTATTGTGATTTAACTCAACTCCCCTCCCCAGAGAGCCTGCGTCTCTCCAGGTCCTTTCCGCCGGTGAGTTCTCTTCTCTAATGTCTCTTCTTTGATCAGGGTCCAGCCTGCACCCTGCCTGTCACCGTTGTTTTCCTAGCCCTCCATTCCATGGAATACCTCCTCGATCCAATCTTCCGAAAACTCCCCCTGCCTCCCCCTCTTTGGGGCCGCAAACCTTGAGCTAAAAACAAGGCATTTCATCTTTCTTTTTCTCTCTTCCTCCTGGGGTTGCCCTGCAAACACCCTGTTCATTTATGGGCTCTGCCAGCGCCCGCCCCAACTTTTGTAGTTTTCTTTCAATATCCTCCCAACTTTTCCCTTTTCTGTCAATAACCATCCTCTGTTCCTCCAATGTCAGGAAGACTGATAAGAAAGTCTGAATATCTTGCCACATTGGATTGTGGACTTGCATCAATCCAATCCACAGACTCTCAACTAAATCACAATCTTTGACACTTCAGCAAACCTTCTATCCACATACAGTTGCCAGTCCTCAGCTCTCTCACAAACAAGACACAGTTATAAAACTCAAACATACTTATAAACATGGCAACTGTTTTGGGTTGCTTTCCCATCAACAAAACAAACTTGGGGCCAATGTGCACCTATGGCAGCCCAAGATATCTTCCAAAAAGACAATAAAAATCAAAACACACACACCACACAAACAAAATATATGTGCATGCACAAACACCCTCAAAAATAAACAAAATAAAAACTATTAACTTTTCAATTCTAATTATTAGGTCTCCCCACAGGTCTCACCTTTTTTTTTCCTCAATTGCCATTGTTTACCATTTTCTTAGAAGGTTCCTTTTCCCAATTTCTCAACAAGAGTCCGAGCGGACTCTCCTTAGGTATGTTTCTAGGTAATTCTGGAAGGGAAACCTTCCTTTCGGAACTTTTATTGCTGCCCATATTGATTACTGCCTTCCCTTACCCTGATCCCTGATCAGTACAGCCCTCTCTTGACCTTCTTGTTGTTTTTACCCCGCCCCCCCCAAGGTAGAGCACTCCAGCCTCGCTGGATTTGCTTTTCAGCAATTTTAAGCCTCTGACTGTCGAGGAGGTAAAACCGGGCCGGCCTCCCAGCAGGCGCTGGCTAATTTTAAAGTCCGACCTCAACCTAACACATTGAACCAGCCACGCGGGTCTCCGCTTTACAGCGAATCGCCACTGATCTATGCACTGAAACTGATCCCAATGTCCATCTTCGGTCACCTTCTGATGGACTTTACTAATAACATTAGAACTGAATGTCCCCTCTTCTGGCCAGCCGACCCCGAAGGTGGGCCACTCACTTCTACAAAAAAATCTTCAGAGTGTCTGGGTCAGCCAGGGGATCTCCATAATCTCCACCAAAAGCGTCAGAAAAGTTTCTCACCATACACTTCAGTGGGGTGTCGGAGGTGCCACTTCCTCCCCCCATTTTCTTCTATTTTCTTCTACAACCTTAGGTTTGGGGCAATCCAGTCACCCCCCTTTTCTCCGCAAACTTCACCCTGCTGGTCTCCCAGCAGACGCTGGCTCTCTTTAAAGACCACGAACTTCCCGTCCGGTCTCCCAGCAGTCGCTGGCTGTCTTTAAAGACTAGGGATGACGGTATTTGCGTGAAAAAGGGTTTCTCGGACCTATGTTTTTCTCCTAGGGTTCCCTCCCTGGGTTCTGCACACACTACAGCCGACCTGTGGCACCGGACTCCCAACGGCTACCACCAGGAACTGCGACTGTTTAACCACCCACACACAACCTACATGGACTTCATTAGGCACGCCGGCCCGAGTCCAGGGGGGTGTACGGGCCCCCTCTTCTATCCTCAAGTGGGATAGGCACCTCTTCTATCCTCAAGCAGGATAGGTACCCCTTAGTTTAAGTATATACTTGCCTCAGTTATCTTGGTTCCACGTTCACTCAGCCCGTCATTCGCACCACGCCGGCTGGCTCTCCATTCAGACCTCTCTTTTCCTTGTCATGAAGGGTTCTTGGAATCGGGAGGAGGTATCCCCGGGACCGAACCGTTGACTCGGTCGAGACCTTCAGGAGAACTCTCCTGCGGCGCCTAGGCATCGACTCCAGGCGGCGGCTCCATGCCTTGGGGTTCCTCCCGTTCCAGCGAAAAATCGCCCTCGAGCAGTCCCATCTGGGTCGCCAAAATTGTTGTAGAAATGAAGACTAGGACGCTCGGGTCTTCATTCAGGAAAAGAGTTTAATATGCGCATAGGTTCAGACAAGCTCATGCTTCAAATTCTGAACCCCGAAGGTACGGGGTCCTACTTCTTTTATACCCCCCCATTGGGTGATTATACAGCATAGACTAAGTGTCAACTTCGAGATATATGATACAACTTTAAAAGCAAGCTGGGTGAGAAAAGCCTGGAGGGAGCTGGAGAGCTTCCCTCCCGTCCCTTATCTTTGCTCAATTAGCTGCTACAGAATACACATACATTCCTGTTTCTTATCTGCCCGTTCACATTCCACACTTGCAACAGATAGCTTACTTGCAATAAACAATTGCCTGATGAAAGGGCTTTAGTTCTCTGTTGTTTTCTTGACCCTAATTCCAATTCCACCTCAATTGGGTGGGTGGGCTTTTCTTTTTCTGGATTTGTTCAAGCAGTGGCTGGACAACCATCTGTTGAGGATGCTTTAATTTGGTTTGCTGCAGGGAGCAGGGGGGTTGGAGTAGATGGCCTCAGGGACCCCTTCCAACTCTAGGATTTCAGTTGTGGTAGACTCTGGCTGGATTCCTACATCATTCTAGACCATAATGTGGTTTACTTCTTTGTGGATTACTGTAGTGTGTTGCGTGGACTTAGCTGATGGTAGCTTATTCTGTAAAACATAATTAAGTAAACCTTGGTTTAATGTGATGTGTAATCCTTCAATGAGGGCTTTTCCCCACACTTGGCGGTCAACCTGTTGTACTTGTGATGTCCTTTGGTTTTTGGAAGAAATCCATTTAGTTCATGGCTGCGAGAGCTGGACCATCAGGAAGGCTGAGCGAAGGAAGATTGATGCTTTTGGACTGTGGTGTTGGAGGAAAATTCCGAGAGTGCCTTGGACTGCAAGGAGATCAAACCAGTCCATCCTCCAGGAAAGAAAGCCAGACTGCTCACTTGAGGGAATGATATTAAAGGCAAAACTGAAATACTTTGGCCACATAATGAGAAGACAGGACACCCTGGAGAAGATGCTGATGCTGGGGAGAGTGGAGGGCAAAAGGAAGAGGGGCCGACCAAGGGCAAGATGGATAGATGATATTCTAGAGGTGACGGACTCGTCCCTGGGGGAGCTGGGGGTGTTGATGACCAACAGGAAGCTCTGGCATGGGCTGGTCCATGAAGTCACAAAGGGTTGGAAGTGACTGAACGAATAAACAACAAGCATTTAGTTCTGTCTTTGGTTTATTGTAAACCAAATCTTGTTTGCTTTTTCCTCTGAATCAGTGCAGTTTTATAAGTGTTGGCTTGACGTCACCTCCCTTCCTGTCTTTTGGCTAGCCAGCCATTACTTCCCACCCTACAGGTTCAGCCACTTTGTTCTGAGGTATGTCTCTTCCTTATGCCTTGGGTAAAATGGATCTCCCCCATATCCAATCTACAGTTGCCGCTTTTGAGAAAAGCATTTGATTGCAAAGGTGCCTAGATGCTCTCAGATGTCACACTTCACACAGCAATAAGTATTCTCCAGAAACCCTGCACTGAGTAACAGCAGAAGCTTCACAGACACATCATGGCTACAGAAGTGGCTTTATTCCAGACAAGAAAGAAATGGTGGGATGTTTCCGCCTGCCCCTTTGAGTCAACAAACTTTGGGCTGTTATTTTCCCAGATTTGGGAGTCACAGCCATCTGTTCCATGTGGACATAATGGGTCTGTCTGGGCTGAGAATATCTGGTTCCCACCTTTCCAGCCCCAACACATGCTATTATTTCACCTTCACAACTCACAGGGGCTTTTAAATGCAATAGAGCAATGGTGGCACTGCAGCTAGGAAGCTTTAGAGGGTTTCAGTGCTTTTGATTAGCCTTCCTTTGCATCGCTACCCCAGCATAGCCTCTCTAATTTTACTCCAATTCATGTACTGAAAAACATGGAACATTTTTTTCTTCCCTTCTTTTTTTAATGGAGTGAAATTTGGGGCATCTTGTTACTTCTGACTGGTGGAATCTCATGGACACTGGGTAATGTTCTTTTTACTCTTATATTGGTGAGTTGGAGGGAGAACAGCTGAGCATTGATTGGCTCAGGGGATTCTCTGCATGATTCCATGTTTCAAGGTCAGAAAAGAACAATTTTGGGGCAGTTTTAAACCACTTGTGGTGAAGATGTGGGGTGGAAATACTAGTGATGGGGAAGTGTCCGAGTCTCTGAAGCAACCTTCTCCATCCTACAAATGTATTTGACCGACAGGCCAGCTGCCATAAAAGATACATGTAGTCCTCATTTAACAACCATTTGTTTAGTGACGGTTCAGACTTACAATGGTGTTGAAAAAATGACTTAAGACCAGTTCCCACACTTATGACACTTAAGACCGTCACAGAGTCCCTGTGGTCACCTGAACATGATTTGGCCACTTGGCAACTGGTTCGCATTTATGATCATCCCATGGTCACGTGATTTTGACCTTCCCAGCTGGCTTCTGGCAAGCAAAATCAATGGGGAACTGCATGATTTGCTTAATGACCATGTGGTTCACTTAATGTCTGCAGTGATTCACTTAATGATCGCCACAAAAAAGGCCATAAAATTGGCTTAATGACCAATTTGCTTAGCAGCCAAAATTCCAGGCCCAATTATGGTTGTACAGTGAGAACTACCTTTATAATGTTCATATCCTTTTCGTTCATATCCTTTTCAGGAGAGATGGGAGGTGATAGAAATTCGAAATATAAATAAATATAAATAAATATCTGGGGGCCTGCTGTGTGGAAATATGTTAATTTGCTCTAAAAAGGTGCATACATTTTTAAAAGGAAGAGTGGCTATAAGCCTTTCCTATGGGATGTTTAGACACAGAATAGGACATAGTGGTAACTATACCATCTACAGAGGGTTTTATTACTTGTCATTCTTGTCCCTTTGTTCTAATTAATTTTAATTTAATTTTATTTTATAATTTAGGGATTGCTCAGCTCCACAAGGCTCTGGGTGGCTTACAACTTTAAAAGCTAATAATAATAGTAATAATAGTAATAATAATAATAATAGTAATAATAATAATAATAGAGTGTTACTCATAGATGCCTAGAAGAAAACAATCCAGAACAGATGAAAAATCCTGCAGGAGTTGGACACTCTCTCTACCCCAGGGCATAGGAGAAGAGACAGGTTTTCAGTGACTTTCTGAACATAATCAGGGCCATATGAACACTGGGGGGATGCTGTTCCAAAGGGCAGGGCTGTGACAGAGAAGGCATGCTTTCTACATCCTGATAGATGACATTATCATCTTGCAAGAATCCTATAAGTTAATTCAACTTACTCTTCCTCTGTTGCATGCCAGAATTTAAGGCAGAATCTTTCCTAAATCACTTTGGGATTTTATGGCTGATTTAACAATCTAAATCTGAGATTCCCCTGCACCAGGGATGTGTGTGTTGTGTCTAATGTACATAACAACCAGGCAGAGCTTTGATTGCATTGTTGCAGCCTCCATCTTGACTTTTTTGACTGCACTCTGGGGATACTTTGCCAGCCTCATAGCTCTCACTTGACCATAAACTATGCCATTATAGTTGGGGACATTCTAGTGCGGGGTTTCTCAACCTTGGCAACTTTAAGATGTGTGGACTTCCGCTCCCAGAATTCCCCAGCCAGCCATGCTGGCTGGGGAATTCTGGGAGCGGAAGTCCACACATCTTAAAGTTGCCAAGGTTGAAAAATACTGTTCTGGTGCTTAAGAATGGGCATATTTTAGGTGATCTTACAAGAGGGAGGGTAACATCATTCTGATGAATTTGCAAATTGTTACGAGCAGCCTTCTAAAATTTATAAGCAAATTTTACTGATTTTCTGTCTCTCTTCCTCCAGGTGTCATGCCTGGCTGAGACCATTTCCTCCCACTTCCTGGGGCCCAAAATAAAACCAGAAAAATTGCATTGGCTTCACCTGAAATGTCTCAGATGTTTCAAAAGTGCAAACGTTGTTTAATATTTTCTAAATGGAGAAACATTGGCTAGCATATCCAATGGACCATTCAGGGGCATCCATGGGGAGGTGGGTGCACAGGTGTGTCAAAAAAAGTCAAGACAGGGGATTGACTGTATGATTGGAGACCCACCCCTTTTTATGCATCTTCACGCAGGTAAAAAAAGGGGGCAGGGGCTCTGATCACATAGTCACACTTGATTTTTTTTAACAGCCTGTGGAAACCTCTTTGACCACCATTCTTAACTTGTGGCAGCCGGTTTCTTGCCCCCCCCCCCTGTGAAATGCTCCACTGCACTTTCCCCATCTTTGGCCTTTTAATACATCTGCAAATGGTCCACCTGCCTTGCTCATATAGTAATCATCCAAACAGCTCCTACCACTGGTGGGATTTCCCTTCTAAAGGGCAACACCCAACACCATGGACGAATGAATGCAGAACACCCAGCAATGTGCCAAACTGGGCAAACAACTCACTTATTTTGATTTTGACTGTTCTAGTGACCAGGTTCTCCGAGTGGAGCCGTGCAGTGACAAACAAATTCATTTGCTGAAAGAATTGGAAGGCCTTAATCCTCTCCAGGTGTGTGAATCTGTACAGGGTACAATCCATTTGGGAATTAGAGTTTTGGAATATGGCTGGCTGCTTTTTTTCAGAAGCCTATATTTTACCTAACTGGTTATTAACATGTTGTACGAGGTCCCACAGATCTGCACCAACATTCATTTAGGATGTCATTTGCTTATCTATCTGGAGAAGTCTATAATTCTGGGAAAGGTGGAAGGAAAGAGAAGAAGGGGACCACCAGCAGCAAAGGGGAAGGACTTAGAGTGGTAGTGGAGGCATCATTGGGAGACATGAAAGACCAGGTTAGGGAGAAGGTGTATCTACTGTATGTAGTTTCTGAGAGTTGACTTTATGGCACATAATGAATCAATCAATGTGAAGTCCAAGTTCCTCTGAAAAATCCATAATGCTGGGAAAGGTGGAAGAAAAGAGAAGAAGAGGACCACCAGCAGCAAGGGGGATGGACTCTGTGGCAATGGGTGCATCGCTGGAAGTCTTGAAGGACCAGGTTGGGGACAGATCCTCCTGGAGAAAATCTATCTTTGTGGTTACTAAGAATCAACAATGACTTGATGATATGTACAGTAATCAATCAATCAGTGAACATGAAGACCTAACTCTCTTGAGAAGTCTGTAATGCCGGAAAGGTGGCAGAAAACAGAAGAAAAGGACCACCAGTATCAAGGTGGATGGACTCACAGCAGCAGTGGAAGACCTGAAGGACCAGGCTGGGGACAGATCCTCCTGGAGAAAATCTCTCTATTTGGTCACTAAGCATCAACACCAACTCTATGGCTCATTGTCGTCATCATCATCATCATCACCGTTTATATATTTGGTTATTTATTATGTCCTGCTTCTGGGCACAGACTCCTCAATGCAAAGCTAGTTTGTAATTACAAATGGAGAAAGTGCTTCATGCCTGAAGATCTTTCTCTCTCTTGCTTTGCATTCCCTGGCAATTTTCAGGCTGTTCTCTTCTTCCAGAGAGGCAGAAGGAATCACAGAGGGACTCCAACTTGTCTGGCGGTCAAGATGCCCCAGCAGAAGCCTGTCCACTCTTCTGCAGAGAGTTGCCAGACCAAGTGATGATTGCAGGGAGAAAGTCAGCCTCTGCTTGACACCCTGGGCTGCGTAACCCATTATGTTCGAACACTACCCATCTCTGATAGGGCAAACTTTGAAGATTCACTTCAAAGGCAATTTAGCTGAAACTTTGAATCAGATCAACCTGTTTTGAATTGGAGGAATGCCTGAATCACAGGCCTCTGAATCAATCTGACAGTTCAGGAAGGTTTTTGCATAGTTGGTTGGAAAAATGGAAATGAATTTATTTGAATTGTCAGATTGTGGACAGTAAGTGATCCATACACTCCTAGGATTTGGACCATCCCAGGATGGGTGTGTGTGTGAAGTGTAGGTTGGTGTGTAGAACAGCTGGTTTAGCTACCTGCCAAACTGCCTGACTAACAGGCTGCAAGTGTGGAGCTGTGTCCCTCTTAGCTATTGGTTGAGCTAGCGGTCTCCTGGATGAGCATTCATTCTGCCTCCAAAAATAAGTTTGCTGACAGGTTGCAGACATGGAAGAGGGACCTGGACCTAGAAAAGCAGAGAGGAATGACCAATATTTCATGAGCTCTACCCCATGGTGCTGCCCCCCACTAATGAAATAAAAATGCACTGTGCAAAAATGTTTCCTGACAGAAGCAATGGGAAATCAGGAATGTCACCAATGGCAACAGAAACAACCATACCCAGCTGGCAGAAGACAACTCTCTTTTCCCAGTTGAAATTAAAATTTTTGCAGTGCAAGAGAACAGTAGATTTGCTGTTCCAAAAGAGCTCTATGCCTGTGTATCTGCAGAGGTCAAGGAGGATGACCTTGATGGAAAAATGCAGGAACTGTTCCCTGAGCCAAAGGGGCTGAAGCATTTTTAAAGCCCAGAACATCCAGATAACATTCAGAAGCAGCTCAGGTAGACACCTCCCTAATTCACAGGAGTATAAGAAGGGGGGGGGGGGGGAGGTCCAGCACAATCAGACTTGGAAGATGCTGTTATTAATAATATTAATAACATCTGAATAAAAGTAGTTTTAGCCTTCCAGTGGGATGGATTTCCTAGTCTGGTCTACCTAGTGGGGCTGATAGTACCTATAGAAGTTCTGTAAGACTCAGCAAGCATTTTGGGACTCAATGGAAGTCAGGGGCTGTTCCCTCCTGGAGCTCAAGCCAAAATGGCCATGGGGGTGGTGCCCAGGGACTAGAGGAGAGGGGCTGGAGCAGTGTTTCTCAACCTCTGCAACTTTAAGATGGGGAATTCTGGGAGTTTAAGTCCACACAGCTTAAAGTTGCTGAAGATGAGAAACACTGGGCTGGAGGGTAGGGGCTTAAAGCAGCCAATAAGGGCTGGGCAGACCCCACCCCTGGCTTGTCAGCAACCAGATCATCACAGCATGCTAGACCAGCTCCACACCAGAACTTCTGCCAGAAGAAGAGGGAAGCATGAGACTGGAACAGATAAAGCTGACCTAAGGCTGCCTCTGCTGTGGGCTGGGGAGGATGGGGTGGGGATAGGTGACTAAATGGCAGAAGAAAACTATTACCAAGGCATGTTGGTGCTGTGGTTGGGAGGCGTGAAGATAAGCCCTTGGAACAGGTAGAAGAAAAGCAGGCGGGGCATCCGTGGAGCAGTTGAAAAGGTGAAGATGGGGGTGGCAACTGTGATCAAAGCCCTCAGGTCTTCCATCACAAGGTTATGGCCACCATCTTGACTTTTTTGACCCCTCTCTGTGGATGCCCCTGGAAATGGGATTTTATGCTGGCATTTTGGGGTGGGGCAGGAAAGCAAATGGCCCTTTTCCTCAAAAGTTTTTCTTCTTTTTAGCTAAATTTCTGGCGGTTTCCTTTGCATCCTGATGAACCTGTGGACACCCAGGTGCCCTTTGCATGTCTCCAAGCTGTCAAAGTCTTCCTGGAGTCACACCAGATTAAGTATTCAGTCCTGATAGAAGATGTGCAGGTACAGTGGAAGGGAAAAATCAATGAGTGGGATTACAGGTAGTCCTCACTTAACAACCATTCATTTAGTGACAGTTTGGACTTATGATGGTGCTGAAAAAAAGCGACTTATGACCGGTCCTCACACTTACAACCACTGCAGCATCCCTGCGGTCACGTGATCACGATTTGGGCACTTGGCAACTGCTTCACATTTATGACTGTTGCTGGGTCATGTGGTCACATGATCGCCTTTTTCAACCTTCCCAGTCAGCTCTGCCAAGCAAAATCAATGGGAAACTGTGTGAATTGCTTAACATCCATGTAGTTTGCTTAATGCCTGCAGTGATTCGTTTAATGATTGCCGCAAAAAAAGTTGTAAAATCGGGTTGATTCACTTAATGACCACCGCTTAGCAACTGAAATTCCAGTCCCAATTGTGGTTGTTAAGTGAGAACTACCTATATTGTATGAAAGAATTCTCCATGCACTGTATTTGGGCAACATGTCCCACCTTTCCTCTTCCAAACAACCACAATAACAATCATGCTCAGGTCTGGGCATTGGGGGATTATGGGGAGATTTTGTTTATTTGTTGATTTGTGAGAGTTTGACCCCATGTTCCTCTGGATAGTCAAGGTGGCGCCCACAGCATTCCTTCTCCAATTTTTCTCAGCAGCCACAAACCACACCGGATTTGTAGGCTGGGCTGAGAGGGTGGCTGGCCCAAAGTCACCCACAGTCAGTGGTAAACAACATGTGAGCAAATCCGACTATTGCAAAAGCAAAAATTCCTTCCAGCTCAGTTATTGAGGAAGGTTCCTGTCCCTCTGAATCAGAAGCATGCAGAGTTGTGGTGCTGAAGGAACAGCATCAGCCAAGCAAGGGGACCTTGAGAAACCTGGTTTAGTGGAATTATCAGAAAACAGCACTGATTCTGTGTTTCCTCCTCGCTCCTTACCCTGCAACAGTCAACATACCCAATCCTCTGTCAATGCATTCACACAAATCCAGGCACTGTGTTCTGCAGCGTGCAAAGCCCCAGTAACTAATCCATCCAGTGTCTAATCCAGTTTTTCTCAACCTCGGCAACTTTCAGATGGGTGGACTTCAACTCCCAGAATTCTCCAGCCAGGATGCTGGGGAAGTCCACACATCTTAAGTGCTGGCTGGGGGATTCTGGGAGTTGAAGTCCACCCATCTGACAGTTGCCAAGGTTGAGAAACACTGGTCTAATCAAAACGGCCCAAGGCAAAAACATGCTAAGACAG
Organism: Candoia aspera; assembly: GCF_035149785.1. NCBI lineage: Eukaryota > Metazoa > Chordata > Lepidosauria > Squamata > Candoiidae > Candoia > Candoia aspera. The sequence continues at coordinate 8,467,560 of NC_086159.1, read as the reverse complement.
AGCTGAGTTCCCAAAACACGCTGATCCACATTTTAGGTTAGTGAAGCATGTTTTGGGAATGAGGGCTGTCTCCAGGAAGGGGTTAAAAAAATTCAAGATGGAGGTGCAACTGCGTGTGCAAAGTCTCACACTTTTTTTATGCATGCAGGGCATGTAAAAGGACACAGGGCTTTGATCGTGCAGTTGCAGACACCGTCTTGACATTAAAAGCATCATTTTTCTGCAAACCTTGTATTATCCTCAGGCTTGCTGTTTCTTGTATATGCTTTTCCTCCTGTTCTGAGGGGGCAATATCTCTGGCTTACCCCTACTGAAGACCACTAAAGCAAGCAAGCTGCATTATGAAAAGGTTTAATGGCTTTTTAAAATTTGGCTTCTAATTATATTACAGTTTGTTTGGGATTATTAGCCTCAGGGGCAGAAAGGCAGGATGTTTATTTATTACAGTTCTTCTCTCCTGCCCAATTCAGGGGATTATGGGAATTAAATTGAAATAACAATAATGGCAAATATAATGCCAGTGATAATTATAATTACGCAAGGAAGATGAACGGAGAAGCAACACAGATTTGTGGCCAAGTAGAATGGGCCCAGACAGGCCCAGTTCCCCACCCGGACAGGGATCATATTCTTCAGATGATGCAAAGGCAGAAGGCTCTCATTATCTGCATTTCCATTTGGCGATTTGACACCTGCATGGCTCGTAAATGCAGACCAGATTTCATCATCCATGATAAAGACTTTCATGAATCTGCTGGTTTGGGCACTTAATTTGGTTTAGAGCAGGATTTGGTGAGGTCTTTTTGTGTGTGAATGTTTACCCATGTATGGAATGCCAGATCAGCTGTTGTGCATGTGTAAAATACATTTTTTCAAGGTCTTGTTATCTCATTAGGGTGGGACAGAATCCCCAGGAATAACAAGACTATTGGAACTTGTAGTCTGACCATGGGAAAGAGAGGGAAATAATAATACCAACAACAAGAACAACAATGTTATTATTTTATTTTATTTATTTTATTTATCAAATTTTATCACCGCCCATCTCCCCCCCAATGGAGGGACTCTGGGCAGTTTACAATAAAAACATTATGGGTGAGCCCATTTCATGGATGGGATGAATATGAGATATTATTAATGTTCTTGGCTGCTATTTTACACTGTTGATGTGGTTTTTAAAATTTGGGTTGTTTTTAATCCTGTTTTTATTTCATTTTTAATTGTTAGCCATCCAGAGTCATGTATATGAGATGGCCGGCTGTATAAATATATTAAATCAATCATTCAATGAAACAAACTTCAAATAGAGGTTGAGCAAATGTGAAAAAAGGAAGTCACAGTGGTGCCGACAGTTGGCTGCATGCTTGGCCATTCCAAAAGATCTGGGAAAGCACTTGGACACAAAAAGAATCAGGGGGTCTCTGGGGTATGGTCAAAAAAGTCAAGATGGCAGGTGCAATTGAAGGTCTGCCTGTTTTTTTTTTAAAAAAAACAACAGAGCTTGGATCGCACGATTGCAGGTGCCCCAGGAAAAAAATCTCAACTCATCAGTTACAAAAAGTTGCATTACTTGGAATAGCACAAATCTTTATGATATCCTTAATCCTTCTAGATTCTTGGGAAGGATCCAATAGTCAAAACTGCCAGATGCAGAATTATCTGGTAGAATGCATGTAAATAGCAATAGCAATAGCAATAATAGTTGATTATTGGCACACTGGGTGCCATACCAAAAAGTGTTGGACAGCACTTAGAAAACCTGCACATTGACAAAATTTCCATCTGTCAATTACAAAAGGCCACACTGCTTGGATCCACACATATCCTACGCCGATACGTTATGACATCCAAGGTTCTTGGGAAGACCTCAATGCGAATGAAGGCCAACACTAGCTAAAGAACTGGCAGCTGTGATTTCACCTTGTTGTGTGAAATCATAACCATAATAATTTTCCTGAGAAAAGCTTCCTTCTGAATGCAAATTAGCATGTCAGAAGTTTAACCCTGCATACACACAGCTGGCTGGCCGCGTTCAAGGAACATCAATGCTCCAGAGCTCTGCATTGCACAAAACCTATGAAAAAATTCTCTTTTTCCTCCTGTTCCTCCTTCAGAGCTTTCAAAAAGCTGTTCCATTCCCAGGAACATTCCCAATAAAATGAAGGAACCTGCACTGACATTCAGTGCCTCTTTCCAATCTCCCTCCACTGTGGAACTTTTAAAGTCCAGTTTGCTCCTACACAATCACTTTATGTTTCCCTCTTTTGCCAACTTTAGCTGGAAGGTGTTTCCCAGGTTCAGACCCCTGGGAGAGAGGGTGCCTTCCCCATTGTGAGCCATGTTCTTGTTTTTAGGCCTTACTGGATGAAGAATCTCGAGAGATGCACCTTAATCGACAACGGGAATATGGCAGCAAGAATTTCAACTATGGCGCTTACCATACCTTGGAATCAGTAAGTTAGATGCGCGTGGTTTTGCTTGCCTTTTGCCTGAATCTCTCATTGAGTGGGAGATCACCAAACCGTTGGGCCCAGCAGATGTTCTTGTACGTATGGGAATCTAAGAGGGTAATTCATTAAGAATTTCCTTCTTGCACTCTTGGGTAATGCTAGTGAGCATTGCATGACGTCCAGGACTGCTACTCCAAGTCCTCCTGGCCCTGGTCATCAGGTGGCCAGAGAGAGCCTATTGTTCCCATAGACTCCAATAGAGAACCAAGCACTCCAGGCCCGATTGTGCATGATGACCTGGAGCATGGGCAAGCTCAATGGCTCTTATCCAGCAGCCAGCAATATGCAAAGTTCAGAGGAGATAGGAGAGTAGTCCTCAAGGATCTGTTACACCTGCTCAAAGATGGAGCAAACTTCTTCTAGGTTATACAAAGCAAAGGAATAGAACCAAAGGGCGGCAATTAGCTAAGCGTTAAGGGAGGAGGCTTCCTGTTGCAAAACGCTCCTTGGCAGACAGATGGTGATGGGCTTTTTTTTTTTTGGCTGGGGGAGTGAATCACAGTCCATTTACCCATCTTTCAGGGATGCTGTGGTGGCAATTCACGTGCAGAGCATAGGATGAGACTCAGGGGCATCGAAAAAGTCATGATGGCATTCATGACTCTACAATCAAAGCACCACCTCTTTTTACATACGTTGCAATCAATCCCATGCTTGCAGCCACCACCTTGACTTTTAGGACCTCCCCTCCCTAGATACCCCTGACTGGACATCCAAGGTTATAGTTCTAGAGCAGCATGGCTGGCTGGGGAATTCTGGGAATTGAAGTCCACCAATCTTAAAGTTGCCAAGGTTGAGAAACATTGGTCTAGACTAAAAAGGCAGCTTATATGTCAAACATGTGAATTTAACATATCCTTTTCTGCCCTCCTGCAAACTCCGTCTCTCTCTTCCTCTGTATCCATTTCCACCTTAGATTTACCAAGCTATGGATGACATTGTGGCTGAGCACCCCCAGATCGTGAGCAAACTCCAGATTGGGGAGACTTATGAAAAACGACCTCTCTTTGTCCTCAAGGTAACGTTTGGGTCTGTATATTAAAATCCTGTGCCAACAATTATTCCAAAATCTGGAGTGAATTCTTGCCTATCTTCCTGTATTTTGAAAGAATGAAATAAGTGCATGAGTTTTCTATTAAATTTAAGGGCCTTTCCCAGTACCAAGTTATGGATCTATTTCCCCATCCCTGAGTTGGCAGGGAACAACACCAGCTCAATTTTTCTTGTCCCCAGTGCCATTCCTTTCCCTGGCTCACTTGCCTCTGTCCACAGAATCTGATCCCACCAAGACTGAAAGATTCTAGTCCTCTTGAGGCTGCACTTTGGATGCTACTGGAGCTCTTATGGCAAAGGGATTTTTTTAAAGAAAAAAACCTCCTCTCCCCTCCCTCCCTCCCTCCCTCCCTTCCTGAACAGTTCATCTAACTGGGACCTCATGTGTTCCTTCATAAAATCCCCAAAACATTCATGAGATCTCAAAGCCACTTTTATGGCATCTTTTTAAAAAAGGAAGGAAGGAAGGAAGGAAGGAAGGAAGGAAGGAAGGAAGGAAGGAAGGAAGGAAGGAAGGGGAAAAAGATAAACAAAGAGGTCTGTTTGTGTAATATTATACAGCTACTGTAAATTATTGTTGTTGAAATCAGATCTTTCAGTGTTTGGTCTTTAAAATAAAAAAGCATAAACTGGTTTCTGCACTGTACATTTCTAAGATGGCCAGTGGTGAAATGTTTGTTCAGGCAGAGAAGGAGAAGCAAATCCCTTGGACAGAAGTTTGTGTGGAATGTGAAAATCTCCAAGGTGGTGGGCTGAAGTTCTGCGCCCAGGCGTCGGTTGCAATCCCACGCCTGCCGCCTTGCGGATGTTGGTACTTCCACCCCTCGCACCCCCTGGATTCCCTGGCAAGAGAATCGGTATCCTAGCACTGTGGTCTGTGTGAACATTAAAACACAGACAATATCTATTTATAGGCCCCTCTGTCAATTTCCAAACACTTGATCATCCTTCAGAAGAACATGAGCACATACTTAAAACAATGAGACATTCAGAACCGAATTAATATGTGAATTAAACTGTGTCCTATTTATGAAATTTTGCATTTTCACAGCTGTATTTTGAGCAACACAATTCCAGGAATTAACTTGGCTCACCAAGATCTTCCAAAAAAGATGCATAAGTGTTTGGTATGCATAGCATCTCAAGAATGAACATGTGCAATAATTCCCGGATTTCCTTTCAAATGCATATGAGGAGAGCGTGTGGATTTTAAAGGGGAAAATTGCTGCCCTGAAAAGATGTAAAAACAATGCCAAGCAAAGTTGGTTACCAGTACAAGCTGTGATCATCAGAAAGCAGTGGGGCACAGCTGGAATTGCTAATTAATGCAGAATAACTTGGGTCCTCTCATTCAGATACTCATTCAGAGGCAATTAAAGTGGCTAATCTACTGTACTGCACAGATTTCAAAAGCTTTATTTTACAGGACTTCATCGGTCACAGACTTAAATGCAGTTAATTTAATTGAAATCTTTGGCTTTAAGTGCACTTACCTCAGCACTGAACTGTCTTCTACATCAGAGTTTTTCAACCTTGGCAACTGTAAGATGGGTGGACTTCAACTCCCAGAATCTCCCAGCCAGCACTTAAGATGGGTGGACCTTCCCAGCATTCTGGCTGGGGAATTCGGGGAGCTGAAGTCCACCCAACTTAAAGTTGCCAAGGTTGAAAATCATCGCTCCATATGTTGAGATGCTGACTTGGTGAAAATGAGCAACTTTTTGTATTTCATATTGTTTCATTTTTTCTAGTCATTTGTATATTGTAGTAATAAAACATATTACTATATATACTGTATATCTGTTGCAACCAATCCCAATAACTGATTTTTTAGAATCCATTCTTTTAGATTTTAGCAATATTTTATTTGATGGTGTCACATGACAATCATTCTGTATTGCTGTTTTGCTGTGCCACTTTGCTGGGAAAAAAAGGACTATTTGTAAAGTCCACATTCTGCCTGACAGTTCAGCACTGGGGGAGAGAGGCGCCGTGCCATCTGGATTGATGCCGGGATCCACGCTCGAGAATGGGTGACGCAGGCAACTGCTCTCTGGACGGCAAAAAAGGTCAGCTGCTATGGAAGTGTCTGAATGCCCATGGTGGGAATGTGTGCGTCTGGCTCTGCCCACTTTAGGGGCTGGTCCTGCCCACCTGGCAAGGCAACCCCTTGACCTCCCTCTTAAAGATGTGTATAGCCCCTGGCCACGTGATATGTCCGGGTGCCAAGAGGTGCTCATCAGCTTCCTTCTTGAGGTTCCAGGAGCTCCAAGTTGGCATACCTTCATATATACCCATCACACTATTCCTCAATTAAAGTGCAGAAACAGGGACAGAACAAAGCTCCCTTTTGCGCCCAAGGAAGTGGGAGGATTTCAGGGTGCAAAACAGGGGCCTTAACCCTGCAGAGACATGAAGAGGAGTCATGGGGGGGCCTGGCCCCTCCAAAGCCGGAAGTGGACCCCAAGTGAACACAAGTGGTGAAACCTGGATGAAAGAGTGGCGTGAACCCACAAGGGGCTTCTGATAAGTGTGGACAGCTGCAAAAGCATTCTTGCAGGAGAGATGAGGGATGCTTGCCCAGAAGAAGGTCCAGGCCTGGAATCCCACCCCACCTTCAAGCTCTTCTCATTTCTCTTTTGGCCTCCTCAGATTGCCTCTGACTTTGGGAAGGAGCCGTCGCTAACATCCCTCTTAAACACCGTGGATATTTTTCTGCTGGTAGTTGCAAACCCTGACGGATATGTCTTCTCTCACACCAAAGTGAGTATTGATCCTGAATTGCAGTGGGCTGTCTCCTCTTTCAGTCTAGAGCAGGGTTTCTCAATCTCAGCAACTTTAAGATGGGTGGGCTTCGACTCCCAGAATCCCCCAGCCAGCATGCTGGCTGGGGGATTCTGGGAGTTGAAGTCTACCCATCTTAAAGCATGCTGGCCCGGGGATTCTGGGAGTGGAAGTCCACCCATCTTAAAGCATGCTGGCTGGGGAATTCTGGGAGTGGAAGTCCACCCATCTTAAAGCATGCTGGCTGGGGGATTCTGGGAGTGGAAGTCCACCCATCTTAAAGCATGCTGGCTGGGGGATTCTAGGAGTGGAAGTCCACCCATCTTAAAGCATGCTGGCTGGGGAATTCTGGGAGTGGAAGTCCACCCATCTTAAAGCATGCTGGCTGGGGGATTCTGGGAGTGGAAGTCCACCCATCTTAAAGCATGCTGGCCTGGGGATTCTGGGAGTGGAAGTCCACCCATCTTAAAGCATGCTGGCTGGGGGATTCTGGGAGTTGAAGACCAACCATCTGAAAGCTGCCGAGGTTGAGAAACACTGTCCAAGAGCATCTCAATCTTTTGCAATGACTGTTCTTTTTGTTTTGTTGCTGCTTCCAACGGCACCCCCCTTTTTTTCATGTTCAGAACCGTATGTGGAGAAAAACCCGCTCCAGGATTCCTGGCAGCAGATGCGTCGGAGTTGATCCCAACCGAAACTGGGATGCTGGCTTTGGGGGTAAAACTAGGCATTTCCTTCTCTGGGGCTAGTTCTTTAATTGTCTAATGCTGGTATTTCCCCTCTGTACAAACCATGGGTCCTATTTTGCATCAGGGCTAAAATTCTAGTCTCTGTTGTTATTCCCTGCCCTGATCGGGAGGCTATTTGGGCTTTAAGTACTTTAAGCATCCTTAGAAGGGAAAGATACTGTTGTCCAAATTGGTCTTAAGGCAACCACGTAGCTTCCCCTGTCTGAGCTACTCTGCTTTGTACAGTTTAAAATTCCGGATTAAGTAAACTAGAAGTCACGGCAACAGATTTGCATCCATCTCAATTAGCTGTGATGCAGCAAATAATTGATTGGCAGGATGCAGTACATGGTCGTCCTTATTCGGAATCATCAGAGGTAGGTAGCCAGATGTCATTCTGTGGGGCTCACACCTTCTTCCAAGAATTGAACTCATGGGCCGTTGCATTTTTGGACGACTGCAGACAGTGCATTACCTTTAGGAGCTATCCAAGCCCTGGCCCTGTTGCAGGAAGAGGTGTCCAGTACCTGTTGGGATGGTATCTACAGTCCACCTTCCCTTAAGTTCTCAGAAAGACCAAGTGAGAGAGAGATAGTAACGTCTGTACCTTCTGCTCCGAGAGCTTACAAGAAGGTGGGCCATAGACACCCTTCTGATAGCCATCCTGGAACTGAATTGGGGAAACTACAGTGGCATCAGCCATAAATCAGTGGGTCAAGCAAGCCTGCCTGATACTTCCCTTGAGTGACCCACAGCCCTGCGCAGGGATAAGAGCGAAAGGCATCATAGGAACCAGTTGGAAATGGGTGTCTGAAGACCCCTCTGAAAAGCAGACACGTCCATTTGCCTCGGACTCCCGTTGCGTTTTGACTGGCTTCCTTTGGATTCCCACCTTGGCAGGACCTGGGGCCAGCAACGACCCCTGCTCTGACTCTTACCACGGACCCAGCGCCAACTCGGAAGTCGAAGTCCGCTCGGTTGTGGATTTTGTCAAGAGGCACGGGAATATCAAGGCATTTATCAGCATCCACAGCTACTCCCAGCTCCTGATGTACCCCTTTGGCTATAAATGCGACAAAGCTCAAGACGCAGAAGAACTGGTAAGGCTCTGGGTTCACCGGGCAGTGACCCTCATAGGCTTTGCTTGTGGTTGGCTGACTGACTGCATTCACACAACACACCTCACCAGGTCAGCTGCATTCACACAACATATTAAGTCTAGTTAGTGTTCATCTTGCTGTCCCTTAGTTTTGCACCAATCCACCCAGCCTGTTTAGTTTTCAGGCCAAGGGCTACCAGATCTGGGCTGCAGAACAACAGATGATCACTAGATGGCAAGAAAGAGATACCGAAACAAACTCTCTGCTGCCCCATAGTGACTGCATGAATATTTGCAGTCCAGATCTGGTAGCCTTATATCAGTGTTTCTCAACCTGGGCTACTTTAAGATGTATGGACTTCAACTCCCAGAATTCCCCAGCCAGCCACACTGCTTAAAGTTGCCAAGGTTGAGAAACACTGCCTTATATTATTGGCTGGGTTCAAACATGGTGGTATACCATTAATCCTACAAATCAGGATGGCTAGATTCATGCAGCGTGCACGACCTGATCACCACAACCAAGATCTGGTAGCCTCATATTATATACACCCAGAAGATCAGTCAACATCTGGCAGCTAAGCAAATCACACTGTAAGATGTGAACCTAATGATAAGGTTTGCTTGGTTTTTTTAACTCCCTGTAGGGTTAATAGGTATTTGATAAACAAAAGGCTGCTTATAATGGTACATGAAAATCAGTTTTCATGTACGTAGAAGGTGTGCTTTCTAGCTGTGGGTTAAGGGACCATGTTCTGGAATAGATCCCATGTGGCTTCAGTGGCTGGAAGGCAAGTATCCCATTAACCTCAAGAATACTTTCCTCCAAGTTGAATTGGATCTAAACCCTCCATCAGGACTCGCAGAAGGGAGAACCAGAAGCTCAAAATAAGCTTTTCTTCAATATCCAAGATCCCGATTAGATAATATCACTATGAGGCCAATTTAGGATTGCCATTTTTATCAGAAAGTGGGCTATAAATGTGACAAACCAATTCATTAAGATTCCCATGCTCTCAAAGTAGTCTGCAGGTTCTCAACTTCCTCTTTCTTCTGCCTTTCCATGTTTGCATTAATTTTCCATTAACTGCATTAACTTTCCATTAATTCCTTGTGCTTTAAGAGGAATCAGAATTAAGGGAATTGTCATTTCACAGTCTTTGCCATGCTCCTGTTCTGGGATGGTTTTTTCCCTTGGACTTCCCTGTCTAATCTACTACTCTGGGATTCCTTTGTGGCCTCCGCTCCCATCAAAGAATGAACCAGGACTGACCTTATTATATCACTTCTGAGCTCAGACACTGTCAACTTCATGCCATTGTCTCACTATTTCTCATGGCTCCCTATGTATTGAAATCACTGTTCTTTCTGATTGATTGATTGATGATGTGCCATCAAGTCATTTTGGATTCCTAGCAACCACATAGATAGATCTTCTCCATGAATATCTACCCCTAACCTGGTCTTTCAGGTCTCCCAATGATGCACCCATCACCCCTGTAACCGAGTCTGTCTACCTTACTGCTGGTCATCCTCTTCTTCTCTTTCCTTCCCATTGATTGATTGATTGATTGACTGATTATGTGACATCAAGTTGATGTTGACTGTTAGTAACCACACAGATAGACTTTCTCCAGACTGATCTGGTCCCAACCTTGTCCTTCAGCTCTTCCAACGGTGCCCCCATCGCCACCGTAACTGAGTCCATCTCCCTTGCTGCTGGTCGTCCTTTTCTTCTCTTTCCTTCCACCTTGCCCAGCATTAGGTCCTTCTCCAGAGAGCTGGGTCTTGGCACCATATGTCCAAAACAGGATAATTTGAGCCTGGCCATTTGTGCCTTGAGTGCGTTTATTTGTTCAATGATCAACTGGTATATTTTCCTGGCTGTCCGTGGTCTTCTCAGGAGTCTTCTCCAACACCAAAGTTCAAAAGCATCAATACTCTTCCTATCCTGCTTCTTCAAAGTCCAATGTTCGCTTCCATAGAGTGCCACAGGGAATACCACAGCTTGCCCAATTCTGATCCTAGTGGACTAAGAAAGTCCAGCACATAAAAAACGGGTGGCACTTCAATTGCATTGCCATAGCCACCATCTTGCCTTTTTTGACCCCACCCTGTGGATACCCCTGCTTCCAAGGGAATCCAGATGGTTCAGTTCTGATTTTCCCCCTAGGATATGGTGGGAAAAGCAGCTGCCAACGCCTTGACTTCGCTGTACGGCACTCGCTACAAAGTGGGATCCATCTGCTCTGTCATTTGTAAGTTTTGGGGTATATTTCAGCATGTGCCTCTTCTGGCGGGGGGTGGGGAGGTAATGAAATAAAAAAAATATTGTTCTGTTTAAATTGAACCCTTCTTTTCTTTCTCCTTTGAACCCCTAATCCCCTTTGTTCCCCAACTGCTATTCAGCTCTGGTTGCCAACAGCCTCCTAACTTTCACTCCCATCATCATCAGACAGCATGGCCCTTGATGACTGTGGATGATGGGAGCTGTGCATCATAGACTGGGAAGGTGTAAAGCTAGGGAGGTGCCTGAGAGGCTCAGAACATACTTAAGCAGCCCACGTCAAGGCCTAGCAGATGCATTCATACAACATACTAAGCTGGGTTAGTTTTAACCTGGATAATTTGGGGGGTGCCCTATCTGCTGGATGAACGTAGTCTGTTTGTTTCTGGTCCAGTGGATCCTGTGAATCCAGAACATGAATTAATTCAACAACCCTGCTGAGGACATTGCATGAAGGAATTGTAGGATGTAGAATAACCTTCTGACCTCATGCTGCCCAGATGTATTGGGACAACCATGGTCTGGGTGTCTGATAGACGGTGCAGACATTCTGTATTTGTCTAAGGAAGACTCTGATGCTACTGGACAGTAGTGAGCTGAACCTACCAAGCTTTCTCAGACCCATGTTTTCCCGTGTCCTCTATTCTAGACCAAGCCAGCGGTGGAAGTATTGACTGGACTTACAATTATGGGATCAAATACTCGTTTGCCTTCGAACTGAGAGACACAGGGCGCCACGGGTTCCTCTTGCCTGCCAAACAGATCATTCCCACAGCTCAGGAGACATGGCTGGGGCTGAAAACCATCATGGAGCACGTGCGGGATCACCCGTATTGAGAAGAGGAGGAGCAGGGAGAAGATGGGATTGTGGCATTGTATTCTTACGCTAGCGGGAAGCCAATTACAGGAGCAACAGATCCCTTTAGATGCCCCCCCAAAAGAAAAAATAAATCAGGAGTGTTTAAATAACAATCCACCAAGCAGTTAGTTCAAGGTATAGCAGAGCTGCAGACAGCCATTGAGGGCAGCAGTAGTGCAGAAATCTCTATGCAGTTGCTGCCCCTTTGTGGTCACTGAGGTTTTTGCATCCCAAATCTGATATGCCTAAGCTTATTAAGTACAGTAGCCTTCCTGTCATGGTGGACTCTGGTGTGTTTGGACTGCAGATCCCAGAATCCCCTAACCAGCAGTGAGGCATATTTGGCAAGAAGTGTCTTGCTCACATGGGTTGGGACTGTATTGCCCAGCATTCCCAGCCAGCAATGGGGAATTCCAGGAGTTGTAGTCCCAGTGCATCTGAAGGCCATCGAGCAGACGTTCTAGCACAGTGTTTCCCAACCTTGGCAACTTCAAGATGGGTGGACTTCAACTCCCAGAATTCCCCAGCCAGCAAATGCTGGCTGGGGAATTCTGGGAGTTGAAGTCCACCCATCTTAAAGATGCCAAGGTTGGGAAACACTGTTCCCGCACATTTAGCAGTTAAGGAATGAAGACAAACACTGCCCAGAGCAAAGTGCTCCTCCTTTCATTATAATTCACATGTGGCTCCTGAGACAAGCAGACATCAAGATCTTGGATTAAGCCTTCTTCTTCAGACTTTTCTTCAGCAGTTCATCAATAAAACCTGCTTCCAACTGGCCTCTGTAGTTCTTCATTGTTCTCCACTATGATTCCCTTGACCATGTAGCTTATGGCCCTGGGGCCCAGACACCTTTGCAGGAAGGTGCTTGATGACGGAAGCCTCATGAAATGCAGGAGGGCCAAAACAGGACACGGGCTGGGAGATCTCCTCAGCGTCTCCCCTGCCAGGCCTTCCTCTGCCTGCCAGTCTGTGAACTGGCCATCTTCACATGACACAGGTAAAGATTTAGCAGATGCAGTCAAACAGCATGCTGAGTTTGACTGGTTTAAACCCTAGTTAGTTTTCTTTGTGGCTTAGCAAATTGAGGGAAGCCAGTTGATTTGGTCACTTATTTTGTTGTTTATTCATCCAGTCACTCCCGACTCTTCGTGACTTCATGGACCAGCCCACGCCAGAGCTTCCTGTCGGTTGTCGCCACCCCCAGCTCCCCCAGGGACGAGTCCCTCATATTGGTCACTTATAACCAAGTACAATAGGTTGGAAGAAATCAGAAGACGGGTTACAGGACTAATTGTGCCACTTGTGTGAACATATAGGTAGTCCTCGCTTAATGACCACAACTGGGACCGGAATTTCAGTTACTAAGCGAAGTGGTCATTAAGCAAATCCAACCCGAATTTATGACCTTTTCTGCAGCGCTTGTTAAGCAGACCACATGGCTGTTAAGTGAATCACGCGGTTCCCCATTGATTTTGCTTGCTGGAAGCTGGCCAGAAAGGTCTAAAATGGTGATCATATGACCTCAGGATGCTGCAACAGTTGTAAGCATGAGGACTGGGTGCAAGTAGGTTTTTTCAGCACCATCGTAAATCCGAACCATCACTAAATGAATGGTTGATAAGCGAGGACTACCTGGAGTCAAATTAGTTGGGCCCCAATAGCCACATCCCTCTGTGTCTGCCTTCAGGTTGGTGCTGCTGCATAAGAATGAGGTCCCCCCACCAGATCTTTTTAGGGTGGAGACAATGGGGGAAATGCCACAGATATGGAAACAAAGGGAACATCCAAATTATGGCTGAGCATTTGGAAGGATCTAGACAGATGGCTAACTATGCAAGCAAGGCAGTAGTGCTGATTGGTTAAATGCTCCCAGTCTGACTTCAGCATCCGGGATTTTTCACATATTCCACTTGACTGCACCAGTAGCTTAATGGAGGAAAAATAACAGAGGAAACCATCCCTTCATGTAGATGCAATGATAGGCAGACCATGGGGATGGCTGTAGATCTGGTGGCAGCATTTTCTTATACTCGCTGGTTGGGCTCACACAAAACATGAACCCTAAAACATCAGGGGCAACTTTAATTCCACCATCTCTGGATTTCTAGGCCTTCAAAATCATATATTTGAAAGCCTTTAGAATAGTGTTTATTGATCTCAGCAACTTCAGGGTGTGTGGACTTCAACTCCTAGAATTCCCCAGCCAGCATGCTTTAAGATGGGTGGACTTCAACTCCCAGAATCCCCCAATCAGCATCCTGGTTGGGGAATTCTGGGAGTTGAAGTCCACTTATCTTCAAGTTGCCAAGTTTGAGAAACACTGGAGTTTGCCACAGTCTGTGGCAAAACACATCCAACTCAGTGGATATCTTACCCCCACCCCTCCAGGTCCCTCTCCTTCTATTGTTCCTTCTTCTTCTTTAACTTTCGAAAAAGTTTGGGCATATTTACAGTGACCACACATCCTTTGTTATAAAGGAGAGTTCTTTATTTCATGCTGGCTGGGGAATTCTGGGAGTTGAAGTGCACACATCTTAAAGTTGCAGAGACTGAGAAACACTGTTTATAAGGACAAGTCCCAGGGTGTCCACAGAGTATATAAAACACACATAAAAAACAGGCAGATTGCATCAATTGTATTCTCATGGCTTCCACCTTGACTTTTTTGCCGATACCCCTGTACCTCCTTGGACCAATGCCTCCATCGATTTCCACACGTCTTTACCAAGTGATGCACCCTAATTGGTTTACTCTCCTGCCTGCTGTTTGCACTCTCGCAACCCTAAGGATGCAGGGTCAAAGTCAGAGGCCACGACAAAGGTCTCCTGGCACAAAATCCAGCCAAGGATCACCTGGCAGGTAGGCCCTTCATCTCTGCCCTATGCTGGTCCCAACTCCTGCTGGTTTACTCACCCATAAAGCAAATCTTCTATTTTCTAGAAAACAAATCTAGAAAAAGCAGAAGAGCCCTCGGACCGATAGCCGAGGAGGTCCACAGGCCAGGAAGTCATGGTTGTGGTTGCCATTTTGACTCTTTTGACCTCCCCTCCCTGTGGATGCCCCAGCTAACAGCTGACTGTTTTTCTAATTCTGGCCAAGGGCATCAGCTAAGCTTGGCTGAGGATAGAGAATGTCTCCCGGCGCCCACTTACAGCGCTGGCCTCACAGCCTCTGTCCTGTTGCTCCCCTCTACAAATGCTGGGATGCAGCAACAGATTTGCTCCCAGACTTACAAATGCTAAAGGGTCCATGTTCCACATGCCCAGGAAAATTTTGGTGAGGAGGCTGAAGACTGAGGATGAACTACACATTTGGGGGCATGGTAGACATCATGGGTGGGTTTTTGGTGGATGATGGACCATCAGGTTGGTGTTGACACTCAGTGACCCCATAGATAGATTTTTTCCATTTTCTCCAGCCTTCAAGTCTTCTAAGGTACATCCATCACCCCTGTAACTGAGTCCTTTCATGAAGCAGTTTGGCCATTATCTCTACCAGGTTTTTAATTTGTTTGTTTGTTTGTTATATTTCTCCACTGCCCGTTTTGTGCAATGACGACTCTGGGCGGTTTATAAGTGAATAAAAGAATAAAAGATTCATTATAAAATATAAATATACATAAATATAAAAATGTAAAATGTAAAACAATATAAGATATGAAGTCTAAGATGGTCTTAATGAAATTTTCTGGGGCCGCATCTAGGTACCAGCCACCCCCGCAATTGACAATCCCCCCTCTTGCCCCAAGTGAGGTGGCAGAGCGAGGTCTTCACTCCCGTTCGGAAGGCCGGGAGAGTGGGGGCCCGCCTCACCTCTCGAGGTAACTTATTCTACAGGGCAGGGGCCACGGCAGAGAAGGCCCTCCTCCTGGACCCTGCCAATCGACAATCTCTCATGGATGGGGTCCGTAACATGCCCTCTCTGCCTGACCAGGTGGGACGGGCCGATGTGATAGGGATGATGCTGAAGACTGTGGATGAATTACACATCTTGATTGATTATGTGGCATCAGGTTGTTGTCAACTCCTAGTGACCACATAGATAGATTTTCTCAACAACCATCTGTCCCTAACCTGGTCCTTCAGGTCTCCCAACAGTGCCCCCATCACCACTAAAACTGAATCCATCCACCTTGTTGCTGGTCATCCTCTTCTTCTCTTTCCTTCCACCTTTCCCAGCATCAGAACCTTCTTCAGAGAGCTAGATATTCTATTCATTGATTATGTGGCATCAAGTTGGTGGCGATTCTTAGAGCCAGCATGACTGGCTGGGGAATTCTGGGAGTTGAAGTCCACGCCTCCTCAGGTTGCCATGGTTGGGAAACATGTAGTAGATATTGTGTTCCAGGCATATGGCCTATCCAGGCATGAAATGTGCTATCCCGCTCAGATCCCACTCCTGACTCCCTTGGCTTGGTCCACCGTCCCTGCCCATCCCCGGCCTGCCCTCCCCGGCAACGGGAGATCAGCCCAAGAGACTTTGCACCCTGGAGATGCTCTCAGATGGATGGCACTGTGGGAATGGGGGGCAAGGCTCCTTCATCGCCAAGAGAGTTGTTGTGGGTGCCCGAAGCCTCT
The DNA here is from genome assembly GCF_035149785.1 of Candoia aspera. Lineage (NCBI taxonomy): Eukaryota > Metazoa > Chordata > Lepidosauria > Squamata > Candoiidae > Candoia > Candoia aspera. The sequence goes on along the minus strand of NC_086159.1, from coordinate 8,451,660 downwards.
CTCACTCATGGGCCGGGAGGGGACGAAGGCAACATCACGGGGAACATGGGCAGAAATCCTTGTGCTGTGCTTAGATGCAAGAGGAGAAGGGAAGTAAATGCTCTGATCTAAATCTTTATCAAGTTCACTCCAAGCCAGTTCCAAGGAATTCGTGGGCAGCTGTTATATCTTAATCCAACCTTACTCTACCGTACTCAGAAGTGGGAAGCAGGTGGTCTGGTCCCCCATCTCGGCATTGCTCTAAGGCCCTGCCCGGAAGGTTTGGAGAGCTGCTGGCACACTGCGTTGGCTTCCAAGGTCTCTCAATGCCAAACAGCCCTGATTAATGATGAGAAGAACTGCCTTGGGTGCAAGAGAAGTTTTTCCACCCCTCTCAGGTTGGTTAATGGTTAACGGTTCATTTTCCCCCAGTGGAAAATTTCCACCCAGCACATGTGACTTGAGCAGATGCTCCAAATCCAAAACCTGACAGCTCAGCGTCTCTGTGTGTGCGTGTGCATGTACACAGGCAGTTTTATCACACTAAAGAGGATGATATTTTTAAAATGTTCCGAAGCCAAAGGCCGTATCAGATTTTCGATATCAGCAGCACCATAATGAAGTCTGTCCCTGGAAGCAGCAGATTCAGTTACACGTGGCTTTGCTGGAAATGTGCTGTACTCAAATAAATACATTAAAATGTATCTATATATATATATTTCGTCCTGGGATGCATGGGTCAGAGGGGAATATCTTTCCGTGCTATTCCGCCTTCTGACAACCCTAACTCAGAATGGCCACAACTCTGCAGGAATCAGTTTGCTGGACTGAGGGATGTCCAGGGCAGGCTGTACCACTGGGAAAATCTCTTTCTCATGGGCGTGAGTTTGGGCCACTGAACTGGGAGACTGGCCACAGGCCAAGGACCCCCAGATCAGAGCCCCCACCCCCAGCTTTGGTCTTGCTTTTGAACAAAGGACAAAGCTTGCTTAGTTGCAACCTGGGTTAGCTTTTGCTGACTTAGGATGTGGCATATTTGAAAGTTACTTTAGGTTTTTAAGTCTTATAGGTGTTTTTAAAATAAAATAAATTCTTAAACTGTTTTTGTTAATGTTGGAGTTAATAGTGTGAACCTAGAAATGGGCTGATTCTATCTGCAGGCTAAGCTTCTTCAGGAAATACAGCCAGGGAGCCCCTCTGCAACTTGGCTTTGCTATGCAATATGCCTACAGTGACCGTTCTTTCTTGGAGAAAATAAAGGACATGCCTTAAAAAGGGGCAAACTTGACAGAGATTCATAAGGATAAAACATTGTAATTGTTCGTGTTTATAACTGTGCTTTACAATGGAAAACTCAAGAGCAAAACCAAGAAAAACTTGACCAGAATGCATATTCTAATAAAAATATCTAAAACCAAACTGTAGATGTCACTTTATTTTAAAAAAAGATAATTCAGTTCCCATCTTTTCACGTGAGTGAAAAAGGCTGTGACCTTAAGCGGTACCATTTGTATGGTGAAAGTTAAATGACCAAAAGAAAGGACATGAGTGAGTTTTTGAAAAAGAAATACATCGAAAGGACAGCTTTCTGAAATAAAGGACAGTACTTTACAATAAAGGACATGCAGCGACTGTAAATATGCCCACACTTTTTCAAAAGTAAAGGAAGAGGAAGGAATGATAGGTGAGACATCCACTGAGCTGGGTGTGTTTTGCCACAATGTAAGTCAGTGTTTCTTAAACTTGGCAACTTGAAGATGGCATTCACTGGCTGGGGAATTCTGGGAGCTGAAGTCCACCCATCTTCAAGTTGCCAAATTTGAGAAACACTGGTCTGTGCAGCACTCTGGTTGGAGCGACTGGTTGCAACTGGTTCCGTTCTTGGTGTTCTGAATGTCATCCGGTCAATACCAGCAGTTGCCTGAAACGCAGCCCTTCCTCCACGGCCTTTCCTGGCCAGGGGTGGTGAGTGATCTTGTCAGCAGCCGGGCACCAGGTTGGGGTGGCTGAAAGAGGTCCTGCACTGCTGTGTTCGTGTTTGCAAGACATCCGCCCCTGTCCAAGTTCTGGGGAGAAGAGAGCAAACAGCGCAGACCCACCTCCCTTCTATCAAGACAGCTGGTGTGTTCCCCAAGCATCCGTCATGTGGGTTGTAAGTGTGTGTATGTGTTTGTGCGTGTGTGTGTATGAGAGAGCCCTTTTCCAACAGAGCCGTGGGAAGGCGGACAGCCGGTGGAGGCCTCCCCGGTGGATGGTCAGCCCAACATGTTGCCGGTCAGGACGGTGTATAAAAAGACGGTGGAGAAAGGCTTCTTCCCATTTGGTGCCCAGTTTGGTGAAAATGAGGGTCTTGGTGGTCTTGGCAACGTTTCTGGCCATTGCGTTTGGCACCGACACCTTTGAGGGGTAGGTAGATGCGGGCATTGGGCAGGAAAGGGGACAGAGGCCAGAGTGAGAGTTCACCCCGTGCCATTCTCGGTCTCTTAGCAGCATCAGTCAGCAGGGAGTTTCACTCTGACAGATGTTGGGTGCTCTTCCCACCATTGAGCCCCTGCTTTGTGTCTGACACCCTCCCTGATATTTCTGTTAGCAAAATGCCACTTCTTGAACTACTTGGAGCCTGAGCTCCTAGCTCCAGCGCTGTTTTAGAAAGTTTGTGGCTGTGTTCAGACAACACGCTGAACTACTTCATCGCAGGCTGCCTTTGTGCGACACGCAATGCTCGCCTGCTTTGAATCGAGGTTTCTTCAAGAGTCTGCTGGGCTTTCCGTGTTGTCTGAACCCAGCCAGCTGGGTTTTGTAGGGGGTCCAGGGACTGTGAGGAAGTGGCCAGTAGTCTGAGACCCAATTTGCATCGATCCAGGGGCCCCACTGATAAAGGGGCTGGGGGCCACAAGTTCCCAACCCAGCTTTAGAGGGAGATGTACAGGAAAGCAACTCAGCATGTGCTTTCCCTGGAGACAGCCCCTCATCCAATCCTCCTTCCACTAGAGCAGATTCCATCGCAGGATCTCCAGGTCAGGCTGGGAAGGACCCCGCCCCCCACCCCAAGGCTTTAACAATGCTCCGGCTGAAAACCTGTTTTGGATTTTTTGTGTGAAACAGAAAAAAATGAAATTATGATATATGGGTCTGATGATGAGAAAAAATAGTAAATGATAGAAAAAATGAAAGTTATGTTGTAACCACAGAGGAAGAGTTCAATTTAAATTTATACCTTGTAAAAGAAATTTCTTTATATTTTTTTCTTTCTTTCTTTTCTTCATTTTTGGCTCCTTCCTTCCTTCCTTCCTTCCTTCCTTCCTTCCTTCCTTCCCTGTTCCTCATGTTAAATATTAGTTTCTGTTAGTTTTTAATCTTTCTTGCTTAAAAATTCAATAAAGTTATTGACCGAAAAACCCACAAGGCTCTCGTTGAAGAGAGGATCATTTGGGGTATTTGAGCATATTGCATGTCCATCTGGCAGATTTGAGGAAGATCTCCTTGATCCTGCATGTTTCCTGCAGGCTAGTAAGTGGGGCACGATCCATTGAGGGTAATGGCCTGGAAAATGATCCCACTCAACGGGCAGTGGCAAAACTTGGCTGACCTTGCCTGGCCTTGGATAATAAACAGAGCCCCACCCAGTTAGTAGCTGGATGAAAGACCAATAGAAAATCTCAGAGCTGAAGTCTAGACTGGGAAATAAATTTAGAAAACAAACAGAAGCAGCATTTTCCTTCTCTTTTATACTATTGAAAAATGGCCACGTTTCTGAAATCAGCAGGCATCCGGGCTAATTTGGCTAAAAGAAGAGCTATTTTTGGAAACTATCCTTTGCTCCAAAGGAGTCCCCTGTTCTTTGATAAGTTTAAAAAAAAAGGTACTTTCTACAGCTAAGAAGTTGCCTTCCTGTTTTATATAGTACATAATGATGCAAACAGTAGTTTATTGCCACCTAGTGCCAGAAAGTAAGCATTACAACCTCACTTGCACCAGAAAAACAGGACAGGCAGGCCCCTCGCTCTGGGAAGGATGTGCCCAACCTCAGGAGGTCGGCAGCTCTGAATCAGTGCATTCCTAGCTTCTGGATGGCCACTTTCCTGCTGCCATTCCCCAGCTCCTGGCTCCTGGGCCCAACCAGCCATTACAGATACTTCCCCCATCCCACCCCAGCTGAGGTTCTGGATCCTTATCTGCTAGAGCTGTGCTGAGTTCTGGATCTGAAAGGGAAAATGTCATTCAAAGCATATAGGAGTATGTATGTGGGGCAGATGGTACTTTTTCTGAGATCATGTAGCACCTTGGAGGGCAGCTGTTCGATCCCAGGAAAAGGCATGGCTGTTTTAGGATGTCCACAACAGCTGCTACGTGTACACTGTTGCATGCTGCTAATCACATTTTGCCCTTTGAATCTGGATCTTTTCATAGTTCTATTACCCATCACATGCTGACAGGCTGTTGTTTCACATGGTCTTTTCAATGCAACACAGGAATGGTGGCTTGGGGGCTTAGCTGAAGCCTCTCATACCAACCCCTCAGAGTTTTTTTTTCTGAGCAACTAGAGGACTGTGCACCACATAACCAAAAAACAAACAAACAAACAAAAACAGGGATGAGGCACTTAGCAATGTATTTTCTTTCAGTTTTTAAATTATTACTAGATTTACTTCCCACCTTTATTTGTATAACTCAAGCTGGTATACATCATGCTCCTGCCTCCTATTTTCCCCATAGCTACAACTCTGTGAGTGGGCTGGGCTGAGACAGAGAGCGACTGGCCCCAAGACACCCAGCCATGCCTAAGGGGAGACTTGAACTCATGGTCTCCCGGTTTTTAGTCCACCCCCTTAACCACACACCAAACTGGCTCTTGAGAACATAAGGATGAGGAGATTTTCATTGATCCATGACTGGTGATAACTTGAGGAAGTGAATGCTGTTTTTTCACTTTCCAAATGGTCAGCAGGACAGAGCTGATTAACTCAAGATATTCTCTGTAGGTTCTCAGCATGTTGAGGCCCCAGGAAGTGAAAATGGTGACCAGTTGGCTTCCAACCACTCTGAGAGATTGGGAGGTAGAAACAGCAATGTAAAGACTTTGGGTGAAATGCCCAGACTCACAGGTACATCCCATTTTGGAAGCCATGCCTTGACAAACTCAGAGAATGTGCCAAAGCCCCCAAGACCTGAGCCACCCAAGGATAGAGAGTTCAGTGCCCTGTAGAAGGTTGGGACTTCTGTTTCTATCACCCCACACAAGCTGATGTCCATGGACATGGAACAGTGGGAATTGTAATCCAGAAGATCTGCAGGTAAATGTAAAACAAAAAACAAAACCCACCCATTGCCTCTTCAGTCATCAGGTGCTAAGGATCACGGCCGTTGATGAAGTCCAAGTGGAGAAGGTGAAGGAGCTGGGAGCCCTGGAGGATCTTCAGGTACTGCTAAGACATGAACTCTGCATATGATCTGTATTTTGGGTTCCTTGTCTGAACTGGCATGGAATGGTTCTCCCGTTTTGCTCTCCATTATCCCAGCTAATGCCACTGCTATCCCATACCAAATTGCAGCATAATCCAAGAGCCAATCTTCTGTGGGAAAGGTCACCTGGCCAAAAATTTTGTTTCTCCTATCAGCTGTGGGATAGATGGGTATAATTAACCCCCTCTAACGTACTTCCCAGTGGTCTTTTTTTTTATTATTACCCCAACCAGGAGAATGGAGGTTGAGAACAGTCATACACCTTATGTTCTGGAGACCCTTTTCAGGTTCAGACAACATGGAAAGCCACCAAAGTTGGTGAAGGACCTGTGTAGTTGAGACAAGACAGAAGAAATGGTAACATGGCACATCTGCTAGCTGAATTTTTTTGCTGACCCTGGCATGTGGACACCGCCACTGAATCTGCAGTGCAGATCTCTTATTCTCCATGGTTGGCTGCCCACAAAACAGGGTATCCAACCACCATTATAGTTGGGTTCTCACTCTAAGGATGGGCCACATTTCAGAACAGAAGCTGAAAAGGTTCTTTGGTGTATGTCCCCATGCCAGCATCAAAGCTCCCTTTTGGCATGGGATCTGAAACACAGTAGATGCCTCGGTCCCTCCCTTTCCAATTTGCTTGTGGAATTAGTTTGCTGAGGTCCTATATATTGCTTACATAGCATTCTCTTCCATTGTGATAAGCCATGCTAGCATTTATGATTCATAGCCTGTAGCTCAGGGGCCACCATACAAGAGATTCCAGATTTGATTCATCCATCATCTGACAGACTTGAAAAAGACTCTTGCCTATAACTCTAAAGAGCAAATCAATGCCAGCCAACCTTCCCCAGCTGGGGTCTTCAAGGTATGTGAGATTGCACCTCCCATCATCCCCAGCTCATACAACCCAGCAGAGCTGCCAGGGTGGCGGTGGTTTATTTATTTTATTTTATTTATTTATTATTCAAATTTTGTTACTGCCCATCTCCCCCAAAAGAGGGACTCTGGACGGTTTACAATCAAATGAATGCTATAACAATAAATGTTAAAATCCCATAAAAATAAAAACAAGTTACAAATATAAAATACAATATAAATAAATATAGAATCCAAGTGGCTATAAAAATTCCCAACATCTACCCCCAACATTTTTGAAAGAGATTTGCATATCAGACAGCAAGGAGAGGGACCAATCATCAGCCTTAATGTAAGGATATTCCTTCTGTCCTTATACTAAGAAGAAGGGAAGCATATTCTTATTTTTCTTAGTGGAGAATTCACTTACTGCCCACAACTGAAAAATATACTTTTTTTCCCTTTCACAAAATAATTTAAAGCCATCAAAGATTTTCCTAGATCTTATAAGCTAAGTCCTTTCAGTGGGAGGGACGGAAGTAAAACATTGTAGAAGATAACATGAAGTGCTTCATCAAAAAGCATGTAAGCAATATATAGGACCTCAGTCACAGGATGAGATTAAAGAAAACTTTAATAGAGAATTGGACAAACGAATGGAGAAGAAAGCTAGTAATGGCTCTTAACCATGATTTCAGATGGAATCTAGAATTTGGAGATTGATGCTAATACCAGCTTCTGCTTGGGCACCAATGAAACTCGCAACCTTAGCAATATCTGTCTGCCATGAATAACAAAATGCAAGCAAAGCAGTCCTTATGTTCTTGAGTTATGTAGGATGTGTTTCAAAAGTTCATACGTCAATAACCTTCTATGTTCCTTCTCATTTTTATGCCCAGTTGGATTTCTGGCAAGCGCCAGCTCATCCTGAGCTCCCCATAGATGTGCGTGTCCCCTTGCCCAGCCTCCAAAGGGTCAAGATCTTTCTGGAGTCCAATGACATCCAATACTCCATCATGATCAACAATGTTCAGGTTAGTGGTCTGACAAGGTGAGAAGAGAAGCTTGTGGGTACGTTGAGGCCTGAGAGGACCTGTCTGTGATCCCAGAGATCTGAGATCAAAACCAACCAACCATGGATAAGACAATATTGAACCGTATCTTTTAGGTTCATCACCTAAAATGTAGTGTAGGAAGTTGGCCCAATCCCAGTGTTGACATTGGGGTTAAGAAGATGTCCTCCATAGACAATCAGATATTTTGGGTCAATGCTGTGGCTTGAACAGTAGCTTGAAAGAGGTTCTGTACCACTCTTCCATCAGATGAGCTGGCCAGCATGGTGTGAGGTTGGCTTTCCTTGAATTCCTGCATGGTCCTTGCTGGATGAATGGGAGAATGGCATTGATAAAAGCTACTTGATTGCACCACAGCTCGGAAGGATGGAGTGACTCTGAAATCAAAGTGAAATTACCCATGAGAGGGAAACACAAGGAAACCTCAATCTTCTGCTCAACTGACCTTTGTGATTGTTCTTGTGGTCCCCTTCAGAAACTGGTTGATGAGGAGAAGAGCCACATGATGCTCCAGCGCCAAGTGCAAGAAATGTCACTTGCAACTTTTAACTATACTGCTTACCACAACTTGGATACAGTAAGTGCAATTAATGCACACTTAGGCCTTTGCCTTTTTTCTGATCCTGAGTAGTTTAACTCAGTCGTGGGGAAGACTTTCAGAACACAGGTTCCCATAGATACAGACACCGTTCTGGCCTCATTCCCCTCTTCTCTTTGCTCCCTAGATCTATAGCTTCATGGACCTCCTGGTGCATGAGAAATCCCCGCTGGTCAGTAAAATCCAGATCGGTCAGACAACTGAAGGACGCCCAATCAACGTCTTGAAGGTGAGCCATCCCTTCAGTGCTCCTTTTCGTGGGTGGAATAAATGGTGACGAAGCAGCTGTGTTCATTCAACAAGATGAACTAGGTCCCTTAAAACCCTGGTGGCTGTGTTAACTCAGCGTGCTAGGTTTGGTTAGTTTTTTTCTGGCTTGGCTTGGCTTGGCCTGGCTTGGCCTGTTCAGACAGTTTATGATTTCAAGTATTGTGCAAGTGCAGAAAAGCGTGTATCAGGTGTCCAGGTTAGACATAACGTCCTGAAGCACCTTGCCAAAATACTTCTGGAACTGGGCTCAAGGTTTGTTCACCAGGAATGGAGGAAGTCTGTGTTTCCCAGAGTGATGGTTTCGGGCCCAGTTAGTGCAACCGTGTGATACTGGGGCCACTGGGATGGATATGATGAAGTTGGAGCCTGACTGGGTTAAATGTGCTGTGCGGTATGTGTCAGAACTTGGATGAAACAGGAAACGGGAGAGGTAGAAACAAAATTGCCATCGTCTGCCAGTGAGGTTCTTGATTTTTCTTGTTCTGGAAATTGTTTCTTTCTCATTACAAAATCTGCTCACTGTTTTGTAGCATGGCGAAATTCTAGTTGCCAGATTAGCCCCTCCCATTCGCATGTCCTCCCACCACATTGCACTGCAGCTCCCAGGATTCCAAGCAGAAGGTCACAAGCAGGGGATTCTGGGAGCCATTGTGCAAAACATCTGGCAGGTCTTGAGCTGGGGAGGTGCTAAGGAATTCTGAAACCATGATGGTTGCTCAGATTTAAAGTGTCTGTTCTTTGCTTTGCACAGTTTAGCACGGGGGGAACCAACCGCCCGGCCATCTGGATTGACACTGGCATCCATGCCCGTGAGTGGATCACTCCAGCCAGCGGAGTTTGGTTTGCAAAGAAGGTACCAGCTGCGATTTCCACTCCAGGGCATACATTCTGTAAATGGGAGAGGGGAAAGCTAAGCCATAATGTCTTTCGGGTAGATGAGTGTTTCTCAACCTTGGCAACTTTAAGCTGGGTGGACTTCAACTCCCAGAATTCCCCAGCCAGCCTTGCTGGCTGGGGAATTCTGGGAGTTGAAGTCCACCCAGCTTAAAGTTGCCAAGGTTGAGAAACACTGGGTTAGAGATTTATTATATTTCACTTTTTCCCCCCACTACCACCTTGTAAATAGGCTGGGCTGAGAGCAGGATCTTCTCAGTCCTAAGCCAACATTTTCAACTGAAACCAGATGGTTCTGTCTTTAGTGGATCCTGTACTGAGCAGGGGGTAGGCTAGAGGACCTCTAAGCTCCCTTCTAACTCTCTGGTGCTAGGATTCTATGGCTGGCTACTACACTAAACTGCCTTTTCCATGGTTTTGGTTTAGTGTGGTGTGTGAACCCATTGCAGCTGGAATTAACCCAAGTATTATCATTTGTAAACCATGGTTTGTGGCTAAACATGGGGGCGAGCAGTGGTCTGCAACCAGCCCCAAGCTCTCTTTTTATGCAGCCTGGGGGTGGTGGGGCCACATTTTTGGCCTGCAAGGGGCATCTAGAGATTAAAAGCAGGGCGTTCCATCAGTATTTGTCCATAGAATAATAGGATGAAACCATTGCCTGCACCTCTTGAGGTCTTCACCCCAGTGCGGAACACGAGCCCAGCCAATGGTGGTTCACTCAACAATGCTGAATGAATCACGGCTCCACAGGAAGTGGGTCAAAAAAATCAAGAGGGTGGCCATGATCGCACAGTCAATTCCCCCTTTTAGGGTGCACTGCAGGCTTCAGTCATGTAGTTGCAGCTACCATCTTGTTTTTTCTGACCCCCCCAAGACACCCCTGTTTAATTTTCCCCAAACCCAGGAAAAATGGGGAAATCCTAGCACACCTCCACCCCCACTTCATGGTTGTTCCACCCCTGCCTCCCCTTCCCCCTAAAAGAGAAAATTGCTGGCCCCTGTCCCTGAGAAGCTGTCAATCTGGTATTTTCCAGGCAGTTGCGCCACAGCTCCTGCGGAGGGGCTCCCTTAATGCTGATCCAATAATTGCATTGTAATGCGCATCTGTGAATGAAACTCCCATTTTTGCTCCTCTTCAGATCGCTGAAGATCATGGGAAGGATCCTTCCCTCACTTCCATCCTGAATAAGTTCGATATCTTCCTCGAAATCGTCACCAACCCGGATGGTTTTGCCTTCACACATACCAAGGTATCTCCTGCCTTCATGGTTTGGAGCGGTTTTAAACCAGAGATGCGCCGTGCAATGTTTTAGCTCTAGTGACTTCTGACATTCACCGATGGGTATTCCTGACCTGCAGAACCGTATGTGGCGTAAGACCAGATCTGTGAGAAGTGGGACATCTTGTATCGGAGTGGACCCCAACAGGAACTGGGCAGCAGGCTTTGGAGGTAAAACCCTTGGTCCCTTCATCACGCCAAGGTCAGAGCCAACCTTTTGTGACCAAGTAAAATGGCCCCCTCAGAAGAGAGCCAACAGGAACGGGAAGGCTGATCTGGAGAGGGATGGAAAGAGGGGAGACCAGGTGGAGGAATGCTAGCCCGATATGGGGATGACCCAACATTGGGTGAAATAGCTGCAGTAGTATTATAGAAGGTCATGTAGAAAACTGAATACATGTCATCCTCATTTAGTGACTGCCTTGTTTAGCGACCGTTCGCAGTTACAACAGTGATGATAACGTAACTTTGCGACCAGTCCTTGCATTTATGACTTTTGCAGGTCTGTAAAGCCAAGGAAAGCTGAAGTCAGGAAGAGGCATGGTTTCACTTAGTGACTGCTTCACTTAGCCACTGACTGGCCGGTCCCAATCGTGGCTGCTAAATGAGGACCACCTGTAGAGGCAAATGCAAAGTTATGCTCTTAGGGAATAGAATTTGAATGCCCAGGTGGATGGTGGATACCTGGCTTGGTAACAGCACTTATAGCAAAAGATCTTTTAATGGTGGTTCATTGCAAACTGAATATAAGCCAGCAGCGTGATGTACAGTAGCTGCAAAAAAGACAAATGCGAGTTTAACCTGCATCAGCCAAAATATAATTTCCAAATCCCAGGAGGTAATCATTCCATTCTATTATGCTTTGCTCAGACTTCTCCAAGAACCCCACATCCAATTCTGGGTACAGAATGTTAAGTAAGATTCAGGGAAATTGGAATAGGTTCAGAGAAGATCAATGAGGATGAGAGATCAGGGGCTGGAAGGCTAAGCCCCTGTACAGACAAAGGGAAGAAGCTGGATATCTTTAACCTTGAGAAAATATGGCAAACGGGGGGAGATGATTGCCATCTTCAAGAGCCTGCAAAGACGTCCCACAGAAGAAGGTCAAGACCTGTCCCCTCTCATTCAGGAGCTGATATAATGGACTTAAATGATAGGAAGGCAGGTTCTAATTGAATATTTGCAAAAGTTTCGTAACCAACAGTGGAACCAAAGACCCAGAGATATGTGGTAGGGGGGGGGGGTTCCCCTTCCCTGGAAGGATTCAAGCAGAGGCTGCACAGCCATCTCTCCAGAATGCTTTAATCTGGATTCCTGCCCTGAGCAGAGAGGTTGGACTGGAAGACCTCAAGGACCCTTCCCAACTTTATGGGTTTATGACCCTTCTGACCGGTAGAAAGCAGGGGGAGCTACCTTCAGCCATTTACTGTGAAAAGGATCAGGCAGCTCCTACTGAGATTTCTGTCTCAGCGGCCTCAGGGAACAGTACAGAGGCTCCGGCAAGCTGGAATAATGGCATCTCTTATATTAGTCTTTATATTTTATACCTGCTCAGACTCTTTCTTTGGTGAAGTTGGGCTAGATTTTGAGCCTATCTAATGTAATAATTAAATCTACACTGGGGTGAGGAACACAGAGCAGTCCTAAACTCTCAGCATGAAAGCCCATAATGGGTCAGCAGTGATTGCTCCACTGGGGTGGCCATGTTGACTTTTTTGCCCATTCCCTGCAGGTATCCCTGAAAGGGGTACAGTTTTGTAGGAAGCCCCTCCCTCTCCTCGAAGCCCCATCCCCTGCTGTGATCCAGCCCTCCTCGTTCTGCCACAATCTCATCCATAGACGAGCCCATCCGATGGCCAGGGCTGAGTTTTTGCCCAGAGCTTCTGAAACAAAGTGTTTTAGCGCAAAAGGAGCATTTTTGAAAGTTGCAGTGCTTATGTGGGAGTTGCAGATGCTTCGTTTGCAGCCCCTGAAGCAGCCCGAGGTTGGGCCGTTCCACTGCAGTTCTGCAACGAAAGGGTGAATTGGTGTGTTGGTTTGATTTGGGAAGTTGGTCGGGGTCTTCTAAGTGTAGGATGGGAACGCCAGGCATCCAGGAGAATGCTGCGTGACCACCTGTTTCCTGCAGGAGAGTCTCTATGTCCTCTGTTACGAGGCTACCACCTTCAGGTCTCCAGACTGGGGGTTCCCAGCCTGTAACGGTCAAGACATGGTTGGCTCTCCTTCACAGGAGCTGGCTCCAGTGGGAACGCTTGCTCTGAGACGTACCGTGGACCCTATGCGGAGTCAGAGCCAGAGGTGAAAGCCATTGTGGACTTCGTACGGTTTCATGGCAACATCAAGGCCTTCATCTCCATCCATAGCTACTCCCAGCTTCTCCTCTATCCTTATGGTTACACCAAGGAGCAAGCTGCAGATCACCTGGAGCTGGTAAGTCTCATCTACCCCATTTTTTCTTCCCATCCCATGCTTCTGATCTTTCCACCTGTCCTACTCAATCCTCTTTTAAGCTGCCATTTATTACTGGCACATCCCCTGTTCTGGTCCTTTCTGGATACCGTGGTCATGTTCTCTGGGGACTGGGAGAGGTGTGACTCTTGGACGATCCAACAGGCTGGGAACGGGTGGCCTTATTTCTCCTCACCATGACTGCTTCTCTCAGCCGCCCATCCCTCAATAAAACCTTGCAAACCTCACCCTCTGATCTTGGTCCTCTTGTCTCATCTCCTTGTGTGTGTTCCCAGGACGCTCTTGCTAAGAAGGCAATCACGGCTCTGGCTTCCCTGTACGGGACCAAATATAGATATGGCAGCATCATCAAAGCTATCTGTAAGTGACAGAAATGAGAAGGCAAACACCATTTTCCAGGCCGAGGGGGAAATCAATTACTGGAATGGACCTACAGTTTTATCAGGACTACTTAGTTGGCATCTGAATCCATAAGGGTGGTTGGAATCCAGTAGATCATTGAAGGCACCATAGTTGATGACAGTCCTTGGCTCATTCCACACACTGGGACTCCTGGATCATCCTCTTCCATGGCAAACTAACTCAACACCATGCACTACAGCACATTATGGGGGTGAGGCCATTGTCTGTTGACCATTCTTCGGGAGTCTTCCCAGGAGACATGTGAAGTTGGTAGGCCAGCACTGCCTTTTTCATTCTCTTTCCTCCCAATAGCTAGAGGAGGGATAATACCAAAACGGGGCAAGGAGATGGAGTGGCTGTGAGGCATCTCCAAGACATCCTACCAGCTGTTTAGATGACGTGGTTGGTGGTTTAGCCCCCATGCAGCTATAGGACTAAATCTAATCCCCTTAAGGCTAATTGACTCGGTGAGTTGACCCAGTTTTCCCGTTTGTAGGACATGCTAACCTTCTCCATGACCCAGTTAGGTGTATTGTGCAACAGGACCACTGTGTGGAAAAAGTCATTTTGGGCCCCAGTGACAAAATGGCCATATCCGCACAATATTGGTTGGTTACAGCTTGGTAACAGAATTGACTCATTTTCTAGTTTTAAATTATAACCCTGAACCATAAGTTAACTAAACAGGTAAGATTCACAGAACATATTAAGAAATGACAACAGTAAAACCCACAAGACGGGTTAAAGATGAGTCCATTGAAGACAGGTTAAAACTGAGTTCATTATGTAATATAGTTATGTACCATGTCATAGGCTAAAGCATCTCAGCTGCAAGATTTGTAGCCAACTTGGTTAAAAAATTTGCGTGAACTGCACCTAGTTAAATGGCTAATGCATTGGGCAAGACCAAGTTCATATTTTCGCAGCATGGTCTAATCAGAGAATTTGGCTTTTCTGGCTGTAAATATTCATCATGTTACAGAAATGCTTAGGTGAAATATAAAAGCATTCAACTAATGATAATGCCGTGGATTGCAATACTGATGTTAGCCAAAGGATTTTTATTATTTATTCAAATTTTGCTACCGCCCATCTCCCCCAAAAGGATTTTAGACAGCTGATGCTGAACAAAGCTGCATTTACACTCTGCCCAACTCCTGAGACACCCAGGAGATAATTAGCACAACCTTAATACTGGAGTGACTTCCATTAAAAAATCGGCATGTTTTAGCAGGCCATGCTCAAGAATTTGCAGTGCTACTATGGCCATGGGCATTTCTGGCTGGAATAACAAGCTGCCTAGAGAGGTTGGGGATAAAGTGTTGGGAGCAGGGGGAACACTGAGGATTTTGAAGGCATCAAAGTGCCATCTGGCTTTTGCAACACCAAGGGACACCTCTGGAGTCTGCTGCAGAGCTCAAATGAGGCGTGATGGCCGTGGTGACTGTGTGGTCACCGTTTTGACTTTTGTGAAGCCCCGTAGACACCCCTGCCTTTAGCCCCAGGGCAGTGGCCCTGCATTTCACAATGGGCGCTTTCATTCTGCATGTCTTTTTTAAAAGGGGGAATGGAAGAGAGATTGTTTTCATGAGCTTGTTTTCTTTTGCGTCTCCATTTCCTGGCTCTAGACCAAGCGAGCGGAGGCACAGTTGACTGGACCTACAACCAAGGCATTAAATATTCCTACACGTTTGAGCTGAGAGACACAGGCCGTTACGGGTTCATGCTCCCGGCTAACCAGATCATTCCAACTGCAGAGGAGACCTGGCTTGCCCTGATGGTCATCATGGAGCACACGCGGGACCACCCCTACTAAGCCAGCTCGCTGGAGATGGCCTCACCCCAGGCCGCCTGGCCCAGTGTCAATGTCTGGAGTTCACAGAGAGGGGTCTTCTGCCTGCACCTGATTCTTACAAATAATTCCTTTGCATATAATACACTCCTCCTGCATTTCTGATCATTTCTTGAACTAAGCAAGTTCCTTCTTGATGGGAGAAGAATGTAATCATTTTAATCCTTTTATGAAACACTGGAACAGAGTTCCTCATTTCGGGATTGAGTAACTTCATGAAGGTGTTTTAGTTTTCAAATGGGGCTATCTTGGGACTAGTTTAGCGGGCCCTTTCTGACCGCAGAGGGGAATGCTTGCCTGGATGTGGGCACCTCCTGATAGACATTCGTATTTGGCTTTCCCCATTTCCATTTTGATGCTAATCTAATAGCCTCTTCCATCTCAGAAGATATTCCAACTTTAGAACAGTTCTTTAGTTGTTAGCACCTTGTAGTGACCAGATGGGCAAGCCTTATAAGCCTTCTTAAAAATAACAGTGCACCATTCTCTTTTTATTGAGCTGCAAACAATATAAAAGGCGAACTAGATACAAAAAATTAAGTGCTAAGCAGCAGTAGCCGCCTTAATTAGCCTAATGAATACAATATACCAAATCCACTAAGCACGTTAGGTTCTTCTTCCAACAGCAAGGATTAAAGAAGGCTCTTCATGGTCCAGGAATTCAGCTGGTGGTGTCTGTCCTTCTGCTACACCAGAAGCTGTATAGATGGTGAAGTCCTCTGAGTAAACGTCATGCATGAAACACACAGTCTAGCACACCGTCATACAAAACAGCAGGCTTTATCCTAGGAAAAGGTTCCAGAGAGGAACCCATGGAAATGCTTGACATAAACTTGTAGTTTAGTGTTGAACACTCTTTTCAAACCTCTGCACAAGTTTCATAGTTACTCAGATAAAACCAAAAACACAAAATCAAACAAGGCGCTTATCTCTATTACAAACACTACGTTGATTTCAACCAGTCTTCGTCTTTTCCCAAGGAATTATGAAAAAAGTACATTGGCTGAGTGTGAAGAGCCATTTACCTTTGCTAGCCGAGCAAGAGCGTTGTATCCAATTTTTCAGATCAGACTTCCTCAGCCTCCCAACAATCCTAAAATTTGCTCTGGAGTGTCTTGGGGGACTTTTTCCTTGCACTGCTAGTCCACAGCTTTACTGCTGTCAGGCCCTGATCAGTGATGCTTCTACCTGTACTAACAATTTACATTAAATAATGCACATTTAAAAAACACTACCAGGCACACCAGAACTCGAAGCTGAGAGAAAAACACAAGTTGACTCTAGTTCACCTTAACAATTACAGACTGGTGTGGAGCAGGATCACATTTACAAACAAGGAGGAAGCAGTACAAAAAAACAGCATCCAACCACAAGCCACCAACCTGTTCATAATAAATACATGACATTTACGTAAACCTCGTCTCAAACTGCCAAGGAATCACTACTGGATAAGAATAGAAGGGTGGCATGATAAGGAATCTGGAAAGAGGAATCTCGGGGTTGGGTGGGGACTTCCTTGAACTTGGCTTCATTAGGACTCAGCCACAGCTGATAGACCTGCCCCGCCTTGTGAAAGGAGCCGGCCACAACACAGAAGCCCTAGGCCTGTGATGCCATTAAAACCAGCTGCTCATCTATCTGTGAAGCATTTGCTCAACCAAAAATCTAAAGCAGTGTTTCTCAACCATGGAAACTTTAAGCTGAGTGGACTTCAACTTCCAGAATTCCCCAGCCAGCATGGCTAAGGAATTGCTGGCTGGGGAATTCTGGGAGTTGATGTCCACCCAGCTTAAAGTTGCCGAGGTTGAGAAACACTGATCGAAAAGGACAACTGTGTAGAAGAAGCAGGCAATAATTCATGGGTGCTGTCTCCAAGCAGACCCTGCCCTATGATAACTGAGGGGTAAATAATTTGTGGTCAGCTTCCCAGTGCTTGCTATAAAATCCCACAAACAAGAGAAGGGATTCTGGGGCTGCAACCCAGGAAAAGCAGCACAAAATCAGGTATGTGGCCAAACAACAAAAAACAAAAAACCCACCACCCCAACAACACCCAAAACAAAACCCTACAAACCGTGGCCTTAATTATTTCTTTTTAAACCACACATTATTAAGTTAATATAAAAATAGACGTCTTTAAAAATCTGTACAAAAAGGAAAAACCCAGGGATACTGCTCAGATTGGAGGCCATGAGGAAAGATAAAAGGATCGGAAGCTGCCAGCCTCTTCAATCCTTTTCCAGAAAACTTTTTTCTGAAGGGCAAAGCTGAAAGGACTACAGTACTGCTCTCGGAGGCTGGCAAGCGCTCTGTGCCCCTTGCAGGAAGTGGGATGGCGGCAGTGGTGGTAGTAGAGTTCCTCCTCTGAGTTTGGGCCCTGGGCTACGAAGGTGGGGTTTTCCCAGCCAGTCTGTGTCTCTGGAACTGCTTTTGGAGGAGATCCTGGAGAATCAGAGCCTGTGATTTTCAGGTACAACCAAGGGCACTGAAGAGGCGCTGCCACTGTGCAACCTCCCAACTTTGATCTACCTCTTGCTCATCACCTCTATAAAAAGCTTCCTAAGACAGGGTTTCTCAACCTGAGCAACCTGAAGATTTGTGGACTTCAGCTCCCAGAATTCCCCTGCCAGCCAGCCAGCCATGGTGGCTGGGAAATTCTGGGAGTTGAAGTCCACATCTTCAAGTTGCCGAGGTTGAGATACACTGCCCTAAGAGGACCTTACGGGGGAGGTTGAAACACAGCAAGTTTGGCTTAGTTAAACATGGGCAGCGTTCCAGCAGTGGCCAAGGCAAAAGACAGTTTTCCAGTCCAAGAGCATTTGGTGCTGGTGGGAGGCAGAGATTTCCCGGGATATCCAACAGCCTATCTTTTTCTCAGGAGAATCTATCTGGACAATTGCACTGTGCGACTCTTAATTCAGGAAAAGCCTTTTAGCTGGGAGCCGGCACTCCAGTTTTTCATCTAAGCTGATGTACATTGTCAGCTCCAGATGGGTTAAGTGAAGGGAATCATTCCAGCAACAAAAGGTTGTACGCCTGGCCCTTCACAGCAAGTGCCAGGGACTGGGTGTTGTGTGGGGCGGGGGGGGGGGGAGGACAGGCCAGCTTCTAGGCTGGGGGTGGGAGAGGTGGAATATGGAAAGAGCTCAGCTGAGCAGGTGGACAGCAAAGACGGCGTGAAGCAGGATCCGAACCACAGCAACAGTGGTCTCAAGCACAGATGCCCGTAACACCGAGTGGGGCTCTTTTGGCTGGGATTCTGAGCCACAAAAAAGCCACTCCAGCATCAGCCAAATACTGATAAGATGTGGCCAGGGTCCCATGCCTGGGAAGCCCTTCCCGGCAGGCAGGGGGAGAGAGGGTCTGACCCAGGCCGCGGTGGCTCCTTTGCAAGCGAGAGCCTTTGCTTTGCTGCCCCACCAAGGCCACTGGCCGGCTTGCACCCCAGAGGGCTACTCCCACGGACAAGCCAGGTGATGCGTGAAGCAACCGGGCTCTCTGGCTCTTTCCGTCCCCCAACTCAGCAGCAGATGCTGCAGGTCACAAGTGTCAGGGGAGGAGAGGTGGGACGGGAAAGGACTGCGCAACTCAACTTGGAATTGATCTCTGAAGCGCGGCTTCTTCCGTCTTCAGAGGCAGAGTGCAACTGCGGAGGAGCAGCACCTGTTTCCCCCACCCACTCTGTGATCTCCAGCTGCTCCGGGATGCGGCCTGTGATGCCACTTTCCCTTGCAGAAAAGGAAGCAGCCAGAGATTGCTTCTGCCCTTCCCAGCATGCTGAGCAGTTTGGCCCATCAAAGGACAAGGAAGCCAGAACCACCACGCGCTCCCCCAGCCACCCCCACCCCCCGTGGCCACCCACAGCAGCCGTCCTGGCCCGATGCCTTCCAGCTCCATTCTGCTGGCTGGGGAGGAAGTGGTGCCACACAACACAAGAGTTCTTCTGGTGGTACAAGCTGGCCACAGTCTTTTCTGGTGCCAAGGCTTTCCATTGTCTACCTTGCAAGGATGACAGGGAATCACCCAGGATGGGGATGGGGTGTGTGGGAGGAATGGGCCATTCCATCACCATGGTGGGCCCCTCCTGGAAAATCAGGCAGTACAAAGAGCAAGGCGGTAAGGTGGGGGCCAATGGCTCCTGGCGCCACCACTTACTTTTAGAAACAGCGGAGGCTTCACTGAAAAAGGATTTAAACTTTTTAAATGCTCTTCCACAAAAACCCTCTTCCATGCCTGATTGCCCAAGATTCCTCCCCACTACCCCACCTCATTCTTTCATTCAGGGGCACTGGGGTCAAAAAAGTCAAGAAGGGGAACATGGCTGTGCAATCAAAGCCCTGCCCGCTTTGTGTGTGTGTCTGCGATGGGCATAAACAAAAGGGTGGTGCTTCAACTGCACAGTCACAGCCACCTTACCTTGACTTTCTTGACCCTCATCCTGTTTATAATTCCCAGCTAGCTTTGGGGGCAAGCATCCAACCAGGGAGGGATGGGTTTCACTCTCTTTCTGTTATATCCAAGAACCACGTGGAAGGACTCTGGGGAAGCTTCCACGTGAAAGGCTCGAGTGGCCTCTCCTCTGGACCCTGTCTGCTTCACTCCGAAATTCTCTGCCTGCTCAAACACACGCGCTGGTCCAATGGCATTTGCTACTGGGCTTCCCACCTCCCAGCTAATTTTTCTCTAGTCTGGTCCAGTCCTCCTTTTTCTGTGTGTCTCTCCAGATGTGTCCTTGTTGCCAGTAGCATTAAAACGCACCTTTTCTCCTTTATCTTTGGGAGGGGAAAGGGGTGATGCCCTGACACAAGCCTCAGCTGGAACAGCTCCGGCTGGTGGTCCAGCCCACTGCCCCCCCCCCACGCACACTACCTTCCTAAAAGCGAAAGATGGCCCGGCCTGTCTGGTCAAAGGGCCCAGGAAACGGGCTCTCTTTTATTCATGGAAAAGGCGCTGGCTACCGCCAGGGCCGGCTCTGCAGGCTGCTGCTGCTGAGGGAGCGGGTGGTCAGGGCCAGCGCGGCACCGGGGAGGTTCTGGCTGCTCTTCACGGCAACAGCTTTGCAGTCCCGTGCTGAAGATCCGCGGGCGAGGCGGCCTGGGAACAGGGAATGGAAGAGAGCAAAGGCAATCAGGGCACATGCCCGCTGAGCACCTCCGCAAGAAGGGATTCTAGCAGGAGAGCCGAGTTAGTTTATGGTGGCCAAAAAACAGGAGGAGGTGCGTGACAGCCCCTTTTCCAACACACCCATTTTATTCCAAGGCATCAGCTACTGAGCTGCAGCTCATTTCATCAGATGCCAAATCTTTCTCATGACAGCCAACACCTGGGAATAAAATCGGTGAGTCAGAAAAGATGCCACCAGACTTCCTCCCTCTCTGATGACTGAGAACGGGGTAGCCCTCCCAAACTGACAGCTGCCACAACATGCTGAACGTCACCCCTTTTGTTCCGTCAGTGTGGCCATGGCGGAACTGCCTCCGGGCTAAGGTGAACTGCAGCCCCAACGTGCTGGCTACAGTGGCAGGACCCAGACTGGTCGAACCAGAGTGCCTTGTAACTAGGGCTGTGCAAGAGTCCCAATTCCAAGGGCAATGGGGTGCTCTGGAGCAGGCATGGGCATGCCCGTACCATCTGCTGGGAACCCAGGACAGCAGCCGTGTCTTTTCTTGGGCTGGCATTTGTGCATGCAGGTTCCTGTGCATGCTCTGAATCACGAGTTGCCCTTTTAATCCAGAGCCCTGCACAGCCCGACTTGAACCTCTGAAGCCCAGTGCAGCGTTCCCCAAGAACAGCCTTGCTGGAGGGGAGCGCTGGGCCTTTCAGCTGTAGGGGACCAAGAGGGGCCTTACTGGCAGGATCGCTGGGGAGCTGCTCCTCTTCTAGGTAGTACTGTATCTTTTGTAGATCCTCTGCTGTAAATCTCCACTTGTTCTCGGCGGGCGGGGGGGGCGGCTGCCGGGGGGTGGCTTTTTTCCGGGCACTCCCGGGCTGCTGACTGGCCATCAGGCAAGAGGCGGGAAAGGAGCCAGTCACCAGGCCTTCAGGGATCTTCTGAGCAACGACTCGGAGACCTAGGAGACAGGAGAAAAGCGAGGATGACAAGCTGGCAGGACGGCCTCAGGCCGGAACAGCCAGACTCTCTCCGGGTACCAGGAAGAAATCATGAGGGCCAGTCCTAACGTCGTCTTTGCCTTTCCCAGTGCTCAGGGGATCACCCCTGAAAAGGACAAGGGCCGGGGAGGCTGATCCAGGATTCCGAGCCTTCCTACCTCCAGAAAGCATGAACAGATTCTCGAAGCCCCTCTCGCACATGGTGGTGGCTGCTTGGCTGGCCACCCTCTCGTCGTCGTCATAGAGGATGATAATCTTCCCATGAGCATTTTTCTAGGGGGTGGCGAGGTCAAGGAGCAAAAGTGTCACGGGGAGCAGAGCAAGATGGAGGAGCAGCCTTTCCCCAGCCTGCCCTCCAGGAATGGAGGGGAATCTATTTCTGCTCCTCTTGCAGCATCAGCAGAGAAGTGGCATCAGACTCTCAGGAACAGGGGCTGGACCCGATGCTGATGGCTTCAAAGGAAACTGGCCAGGGGAAGGAAACTGGTTAGGTCCAGAGGCTGACCTACATTTGTTATTGTCAGCCATAAAAAGGAAACAAAGTCCAAAGGTCCTGTTCAGACGTGCACTAAATTACGCAACACCCTAGGATATTTTAAGGCAGTGTTTCTCAACCTTGGCAACTTTAAGATGTGTGGACTTCAACTCCCAGAATTCCCCAGCCAGCCATGCTGTCTGAGGAATTCTGGGAGTTGAAGTCCACACATCTTAAAGTTGCCAAGGTTGAGAAACACTGTTTTAAAGCCTTTTTGTCTTTAGGAGCAGCAAGATCACAAGCAAGGACTGGGATTCCATGCAATGGACGGGATGGAGCAACACATGGTGATGTCAAGGGCAGCAGGAAGAACCTCGAGTAACAGGAGGAAGAGCTGCAACCAAGACAACCATCAGATAAAAGGAACCTAAGTCTGGGCCAGAACTTTAACCTGAGTAAGTGTCTCAGCCAAGCCCCTCCTTAGTTCTCATGAAGATAGAGGGAGGGAGGGGGGAAGTGTATTCAGACTTACAAGATTGCGTTACTGTAACCTCATAATAAAGGTAGTATTAGCATTCATAACTTTGGTTTCCTAGTCTGGTCTAGTTTGCAGAGCTGACAGCTGATTTCTATATTCCCTCCCTCCTCGACTGCACAAGGAGATACCCAGGGTCTTCCCCAACCTGGGCTGATTATCTCCCAGCATACTGGCTGGGGAGTTATGAGGACTGAAGTCCACATGTCTGGAGGTGCCCTAGGGGGACAGCGAGATGGAGGGAACACTGCAGAGAAGGGAAGTGGTGGTGGGGATACGTTTGGGTAAAATCTGTAGTGCCACAAAGTGGTCACCTGTTGAAGGACAAGCTATGTGCATCTCGTGTATTTGAGATGGGCAGCCATATAAATCTAATAAATAACCTTTTCTAGAATGCTTTGCAAAGGGCATCACCTTGTAGATCTGATAACCACTCTCCCCACATGAATATTCCCCCATATTTTTCCTCCACGGAGTTTACTTATTGATTTATTTACAAAATATGTCTTCTGCTGTGGTCACAGACTCTAAGTGGCTTACAGCTAGTTCTGTGGGGTGGAGGGAACCCACAGCATTCCCTTTCTGCCAGTTTGGTTTGGACAGGCTGATTCAGCACATAGACGCCTTTGGGACCCAAGTCATATTGACCTTTTATACATAAGAACTGGCATCTTAAGATTCCAAAACCATACTGGAGGAAGAACAAGACGGCCAAGTGTCAGACTTCAGTTTGCTGCAAAGCCTGTCACCACCATACTTTTTGCAAATTTCTAACTGTAAAACAGTTGCTCTTTTCAGGTCGTTGTCTCTGACCGAGCTTTGCATTTTAATATAGAAATCCTGCAGAAAAGCCTGGTCGGTTGCACCTTTCCACATAATAAAGGATACATATTCCAAAATGCTGTTTGTGTAGGGATTCATCGTTCGGGACAGAGTAGCAATGGGATAGGAGTAAGCTGAAAGGCAAGAAAAATGCTCTAGAAAAGGGAGCAAAGGAACCTTGCTCAAACAACAGGGGATGGGTTCACAACAACAGGCTCCTAGGGAGATGGATTACAAGCTTCTGTAGCTAAAGAGGCCAAGAATCTGGCATTTGAGTTCTCATCCTTTGCCTCAAGGAAATACTGTCTGCAGGAGCTTCAGAGATAGGCCCAAAAGGATGGCTTAAAGAGGTAGAAGCCTGAAAAGGATGCTGAGCAGCCCATCTGCCTCCAAAGCGCAGCAGTGGTGCCCAGAGAATATCTCTTGGGGACCAAGAAGTTCTCAGCCTTTAGAGATAGTCCTCGACTTACGACCATTTGTTTAACGACAGTCTGAAGTTACGAAGGCCTTGGAATGGGTGCTTTATGGCCTGTAAAGCACTTCTGAGCATCGCAAAACTGTGCATACCCCCCCTGTGGTCAAATGATTGCATTTTGGATGCTTGGCAATTGGCTCACATTTATGACCGGGTGCAGCATCCCGAAGTGACGTGATCGTGTTCTGCGACTTTTTTGCCATTTTCCAGCAAAAAAAATGCCCATTGGGGAAGCTGGATTCACTTAACAATCGCGGTTGTAAAATCAGGTCTGATCACATGGTGACTCGACTTATGACTGCAACAACTTACAACGGAAATTCCGGTCCCAATTGTGGTCATAAGTTGAGGAATATCTGTAGTTCCCCCCTTTCTTTCAAATCTATTAGCTAAGATGCAGAAAAGGGAAAAGTCTGAATTCACAGGAGTGAACCTCCTCCTATGTCATAAAAGTTATATTACTGCTCAGTATGTTTTAATGTGCTATTTTGTATTAATTATGAGTTTTGTCTTTTGCACACTGCCCACGTAGTTGGGGATGGGTGACCATAGAAATGCACAAATAGACATCTGAGCACAAAGCAGTAGCGCTCTTCACCTTGAAAGACAGGAAAGGGCTGCAGGAACGCAAAGCACAAAATCCCCCCTGCCCCCCCCCGGTAGGGTTTCTAACACAGGGATGAACAGCCTGGCTGGTCAGGATTCCCATGTCTGTTGCTAGGAAGGCTGTCCCTTCCATCAGGAAATCAAACCTGTGTCTGTCCTACCACAAAGTGCCGTCAAGGGGATGCAGTGAGTGCCTTCGTGGCTTCCGTGCCCTGCCTCACCTCCTACAAGGTGGCACTGGTCATATGCGTCTCGCTCTCGCACGTCGAGCAGCAGGTAGGGGCAGTCGGGGTACGGTCCGTTGTCTGGAACCGCCTCTGTCTTCTTTGGGTCCTCTTTCCCCAGGTCCAGCTCGCCAACCCCACTGATGACGCTGGGAGAAAGCAGAGGCATTATGAGCCCTGGAACGGGGCTCTGTCGGTGGACCTCAGCTGCTGGGCTTCTGCAGCAACCAGTATCAGACAGAAGGTTGCTCAGGAGGTCAGCAGGGAAGAGAGAAAAGGTCCCGTGGAGATGCAGAACCCCTCTGAATCACAGGTCTGGGAGATCATACTCCAAGGGCTAATAATTCCAGTGTCCTGCCTACTTCAAAGGATTGTTGCAAAGATCAGGATTAGGGACTGAAAACTAAGTGTGCCTCTTTCAGTTCACGGAGGAATGGCAGAAAGTGTTTCTCAACCTTGGCGACTTTAAGACGTCTGGACTTCAACTCCCAGAATTCCCCAGACAGCATAGGATAGCTGGCTGGGGAATTCTGGGAGTTGAAGTCCACACGTCTTCAAGTCCCCAAGGTTGAGAAACACTGGAATAGAAGCTCAAACCCTGCAGGCTCAGACTAAGATCATCCAGTATCAAATCCATCTACCATGTTGTTTTCCCAACGGAGAATCAAATGCATGTGGATATCCTCCGACTAGTGACAAGGCCACCCCTTGCCCAAAGCAGCAGACATTAGGCAGTTCACTTCCTTGCAAATAATATTGGTGGGGGGAAATGCAGGGGTGCCAAGCTAGGACAAGGGGGAAGGAGTCTCTATGGCTGCAGCCCCTTATCCCTTGGCTCCCTCCCCAAGGAAACCTGCCTGAGCCAATCATGGCCTAGAAAAGCTGCTAGAACCGAGGTTCGTTTCCTCTGTTCTTCAAAATGCCGCATGCTATGGTCAGTCTCTCCCTTCTAACTGGGTTTTGCCTAAGAACCAAAGCATCGCAGTTTAGCAAGCGCTTCCTTGCGAGGAGTTAAGGGAATCCCCACCTGGAGAGGAGGTGAAAGGAAGGGGGGACGGGAGACAAGCTGTCCGATACCTCTGCAAGGTGGAGCGATATGACTCCCCGGCTCCGGAGCTGTCTATGAACAGGATGGGACTGGCCGGCTTCTCCTCGGGGCTGCTTTTGCCGTTGGTCTCTGCCACCTCGGGGTTGGTCTCGACAGGAGCAGCATCGCCTTCTGAAAAAGGGGCAGGCGAAGGGTATGTGTAATCCTCGGGCTCCTGCTGAGGGATTGCAAGCACTGCTGAGGCCTGGGCCGGCTGAGCAGTCTGCTTCTCCCAGCAGCCAGGAGGGTGGTCCTGGAGTGCTTGCAAGGAGGCGGCAGTGGCCTTTTTTCCCTTTCCCACCATTGCTCCCTTGCCACAGGAATCTGCAGGCAGGCAGCCCCCAGCCCAGAGATCATATGGAGTCTTCAAGACTAGGGGTCCTTGAAGACCCATCCTCCATGAATGTATCCAATCCCCTTTTAAAGGCATCCACGTTAGCAGCCAACCCCTTATCTTGTGAGATCGGATTCCCCAGGTTATTCTACACTACGCAAAAGAGTTTTCCTTTGTCTCTTCTGAATCTCCTTCTGATCAGCTTCACTGGGTGACTATTAGTCCCAGCATACGGAGAAAGGGAATAAAACTTCACCCTACGCACTCTCCTCTGGACCTGGATGATCTCATACACTCTGAGCATGGCTCCTCCCAATCACCTTGTTTTCTTTTCTTTTTTTGATACAATTTTATTAAGAACTGATTATAATAGTAAAATCTAATACAAACTCTTCTTAAAGAAAGAGAAAAGACAGAAGGAAAAAGAAAAAAAGTAAGAAGAAGCAAGAAAAAAGTAGGACTATAATAAAAAAAGAGAAAATACATAAAGAAGTGCCACCTTGTTTTCAAAGAGTCTTAAACATTCCAGCCTTCTGAGCTTATAGTAGAGTCTTCAGAGTTATGGGAACAATTTTCTCCTCTAGCTGAACATTGGTTTTCCAGGATATATTTTCTTCCCCAAGCCAAGATTTTCAAAACTTTCCCTCAAAGTTTCCAAGGGTCAGTATCAATAGTCAAAAGCCTTATGCCCAGAAGTACTACCAGAAACATTGCTGTGGCTTACCAAGAGGGAGGTGGGTGTTTAACTGATTATATAACCATTCAGGTGCTATATTAATCATTACACAGCCATTTGCTAAGAGGTAGAGCAGAGTTTTGCACGCAGAGACCCTCAGATTTGATCTTTGGGATCCCATTTAAAAGGATCTCAAGCAGAAGATCCGCAATGGGTCCAAAGAGCCAGTGGGGACTCAGATGGGCCTCCAGCCTGACGACGCAGAGCAACCATTTTGTTTATGTAATCAATATATATATAGCTGCCTTTTGGTATGCAACTCAGGATGGCATACAGTTAAAATGCCAAAGAACACTACAAAAATAATGATCATAAAATAGAAGAAGACAGTAAGCTTCTGCCCAACCCCCTTTCATTTCAGGAATCTTTAAAAAACAAGTGAATTAAAATCCCATGACATTACCATCAAGCTTTTGGCTTTCTTCAGGTGGCCCTTTCAAGTTTCCATCTGACAGAGAGGCAACCTGAATCACCTGCAGGAGGAAGAAAGGACAGAATCAGTCTAGTAGATGACATTGACCCAGGCAGTCCTCTCCAGTCTGGGGCCCACTCAGACATCACAGCCACTGAGTGGGAAGGGTGGGCACTCCAGTTCCTCTCACTTGGAGGGTGCTAGATTGGGAGAAGCTGACCCAAGTCAGCTCTAGGTAAGATAAACTGGGATTCCTCCATGGATGTGGCTTTATTGATGTGCCACGTATTCTAGGATTTGGTCTCCCAAACCTATTTTAGTAATCAGCCTGAGGCCTTATGGGCCAAATTAAATCCTTCTTGTTTCTAGTAGGTGAAGCGATGGGTGTCTAATTCTTAAAATGGGTAGCTTGGTGAGCTGTAGGCAAACATCTTACAGGCTCATGAATAATGGGAAGCTTCAGAACTGCTGTGAATTCAGTGGAATCCAGAACAGAAGCTGGCAGGCTTGGCAGCTGGATACTCTAGAACAGGCTTCCCAAATTTTTTCCTTCATTACCCAAAACTGCTTATCAGAAAGTCCTTTTTACCCAATGTAGGTAAAACACTTTAAGTCAGTTTAAATGTCTCTGTTGTGATTGGGTAATGCGTTCACGTGTTGTTACCAAAACAAAACAAAAACAAAAACAAACAAACAAACCACTTTTACTCAATTTTGGGTAATTTACCCAGGTTTGGGAAGCACTGCTCTAGAAGTTGCATGACCATAGACCTGAGGCCATCAAGATGGGGAAAGCCTTTCAAAAGGCAGACAGAGTTCCCCCTGCTTTCTGTACAAGCCCCACTCAGCCCCACAGAGATGGGCAGAGCTGTAAGAGAGGGGAGCATTTAATACACATGGGCTGAGAATGGGACTTACCAGCTGGGCAAAGGTAGTCACTTTTAGTCTCTTGAAGAGCTCATCTTTCTTGTATCTGTAGTCTACAAAAAAGAAGCATTCTGTTAGCAAACTCTGGCAGATGACCACAGCCTTTAATTTAGAAAAACCTGGAATTTCAGGGCAGGATTCATGTCACATATTACATGTGAAACCAACCAGTCTTGGTTTCCGAAATACATAGAATTCCAACAGATAAACTTTAGCCCAGTTTGGGATTTCCCACAGCAGAGTCTTTATATCTCTAATCTTGACTCAGTTCTCCACTCCTCATCCAGTTCAAGAAAACCTAAACCACAGCAGTCATTTGAAAGTGCCTCTGTGGTTGGCCAAATGCCCTCAGCAGCAGAGCATCAAGTTTTCTGTGGGCTCTGGTAAAAGCAATGGACACTCCTGCCCTTCACTTCATCCCAGCTGTCCAGAAGAAATGTCTGTTTCTGCTCTTTGTATCTTCTTTCCATTTTACAGATGAGGAGAGGGAGCCTAGAGGGTGACTAGCCCACAAGATGCCGTAAAAGAAAACTAGGTTTTAGGCAGCTTCAAGGCCAACACTCTGTCTCCTCTTGATTTCATCCTTTTGGAGCAAAGTTCAAAGCTCTTTTAAGGAATTTCTCCCCACTCCCACAATTTAGCATGACCCAAGCTCTCCCTAGGCTAGCAACCGGAGGCTTGATGAATATGAACCATACATTCCCAGATAACACAAGCCAAGAAAACAAGCATAATTACCTCGCTATTATTTTCACTGTCTACAGAAGCAGTTCTTCGCAATACTGAAAAAAACTACCATTGCCTGAAACTAGACTAGCCTGAAAGCAAAGATGAATGATTTCCCCATCATGATCAGCCCAAGGTATTTTACTGTGAAAAGTCGCATAAAAAAGCAAGCAAGCAAGCACAATGATACATTTAGCAATAGCTTCCTAACCTTTAACCATGTATACAATTTGCATCCTTGGCCACCTGTCTCCATTATTTTAGCAATGATAACAGGTATCTCCCAAACCTGATGCTTTCCTGATATGCCCACTACAATTTCTACCACCCCAGCAGCACAAAAGCCTCATTTCCTCCTAAATCACCAGCGGTCTACCTGGAGATAATTCAGAAGGTCCATCTGAGTTTTCCGACATTTTAAATCCAAGATGCAATGCCTATTTCAAAATGCTTATCCTCCTCAGACAAGCAGCAATGCCAGTTTTGCAAAGAGAAATAATCTGGGTGGTTCTTTCTTGCTTCCGTGTGTTAGAAAGGCAAATGAGGACTGCATCTACTGGCTCCTCAGTTTTGATTTTCTAGCCTTCTCACGGCTTCACTCAAGTTACAGGAGGGAGACAGAAGCAACCCTGTGTGGGCTTTTCAGATTGCCTCCAACTGGTCTCATCTGTCCATGAGAAATCTAAATTACCTAAGCCACACACAAGGTGCTATTCACCCCAGGGCCAAAGAGCACACTTTGGCACCTAAGCTTCCTAAAGCAGAATTTAAACACAATGCAAGTCTAACACAAAAGAGATACTAGGCCTGTGGAACAGAGAGTTCAAAGCAAAAAGGACAGAAACACAGGAAGTATTGTGACAGTGTCACAACAAGACCACTGCTAATATTTCAGGACTCAAAAGCGATCCATTAATAGAAGGATGTTATGAAACAAACTCTTTCCAGCTGAACAAAGCAAAGCAGTCACGATGAACAGCAGAGGAAAAACACTTAAAGAAAAAGAAACGTAAGGAGTGCACCTGAAGCTCTTCTTGATGACTCAGTACTTCTAAAATCAAAGCAGGCAATTTAGCACCTCCCAGATGTTTCAGATTCCATCAGAGCCAGCCAACATTGCCAGGGGCAAGAGACTGAAGGAATTGTGCTCAAAACACATACAGCAGTGTTTCTCAACTTTAGCAACTTTAAGACGTGTGGACTTCAACTCCCAGAATTCCTCAGCCAGCATGCTTTAAGTTGGGTGGACTTCAACTCCCCAGCATATTGGCTGGGGAATTCTGGGAGTTGAAGTCCCCCCGTCTTAAAGTTGCTAAAGTTGAGAAACACTGAGATAGAGGGTACCAAGTGCCAATCCCTGGTTCATCAAGTCTGTTCCCATGCACAAAATAGACACACCCAAATTAATGATGCAGGAAATATGAGCATTTGGGGTGGGGGAACATTCTGGTCTTAATTAATGAACGTGTGGCCAGATCATTATACTGAAACACAGTAGTTAAATTATTCTTGGAAGATTACTGAACTCATATTGAGATGGGTCTTCATGGCACCCGTGGAAGCTCAGGAGGAAAGGGAATTAATGAGAATGAGGGGAAAGAAGAAAAAACAATCCCTTTCTTTTTATGGATGGTCCACCAGTGTTTCCCAAACTTGGTGACTTCCAAGTGTGTGGCCTTCAACTCCCCAAATACTCATCAATGGCTGTGCTGGCTACGGGATTCAGGGATTTGAAGTTCACACTCCTGCAAACGGCTGAGACACTGCTCCAAGCCATCCTGTGCCAGTGAAAGCAAAAATGCCATCTTGGTATTCTGACTCTTTCCCCCTCTGGATGGGATGCACTCACAGAACAAGACAGCCTCTAGAGATCCTCCAGTCCAACCCCTCCTCAGTATAGGAATCCACTACCACTATCAGTCATGGTGTCCTGAGTTCAGGTAAACCTGCCACACAGGTTTACCTGTATGTACCACTGTTGCCACTATCAGCCTAATCTATGACCTTGAGCGAGCTGATTACGGACACCTGAGCTCTTGCTGTAACACACAGTACTCACTTCTCTTGATCTCTTCCAGTTTTTCAGTGTATTTGGTCATACTGCTACCTATGGGAGAAGAGACACTCAGTAAGGTCTTTCAACACTACAAACAAAGAGATGAAAGTCTTAACTAAGAACTCAGCTCAACTATCTGTTTATTCCAAGCTATTTGTTTACATGTAATTAACAGGATTAGCAGAGCTGGAAAATCAGAAGCATCCAAAAACAGCTGACTCTAGCTTTGGTTTGCTTTGAAGTATTTATTTTATTTCAGGCGTATTCCTCTCCTTCTCCAAGGATCTCGGAAGAAAAGCCATTTTTCCCCTGCCTATGTTTGTCCTCTCAATAATACATTATATTAATTAGGTTGACAAAAACGGGCCCAAGGCTGGGCTTGTAACCAGGTTATTTATTTTTACCTGGTGTGTGCAGGAAAAGGGTAGTTAGATATCAAGTGCCAGTATCTTCAAAGAGGGCTGCTTCTTGGAATGGAAAGATCATTCGCTCATATTAATTAAGGATGCCTTTGAATGGTTTTTAGAACAGGGAGATGGAACTTGTGACTCTCAAGGATGTTCTGCATTACAGTGACCTTTGGTTCCACTGCACTTCAGCAACGCCGGGGGAGCCACGATTTCCCCATCCCTACTTTAGGATGACAGAAGGCCTCCCACTGGCAAGGAAAGATGTGAGTGAGGAGGAACCATAAACCAAAGCAAGCTAGATTTTGGGAGGAAGGCTTGATGGGCTCATAACTGACAAAGGAACAGATGGTTAAATGGTGTTAAGAGAAGGTTCACACATCACTCTAAAGTTCAGTGCAGCTAGTTTAGTTTTGACATTACATATTGTACAAACTAGCCATTACAGTTAGTAAATCTGGCTTCTGACATCAAATTTGGTCAGAAGCCGAACTATGGCTTACTCAACCAACATGCTTAAGTAAATCAAAGCTCAGTATGATGTGCAAACAGGTCAGCGGGAGTTAACCTGGTTGCACTGTTCCAGATGTATGAAAACGTTATTAGGTATCTCTGACTCCCATAGAAGGAAAAGAGCTGTCAATTTTTTTTTAAGTGTTAAGATTGTACTCATTTAACACTGTCAGTGAAAACAGAGTGAAGGTGATCTATTGCAGGAAAGTGAAGAGTATTTTCTGAAGGCGTGTAGAGATTCCAGGACCTTAGAAAAGGGTTCTTTAGGACACCACATTTCCCAAGTTCTATGTCTGTTTCAAAGCTCTGAGCTGGCAGAACTGAATAAGTCATACAAATGAACAAGCATCAGCCTGAATCTTTTGGCAAGGACCTGCTACACAGAAGAGAGAATACTGAGCTACGTGGACAAACCACCAAACGAGATAAACAGTACTTTTGACTGTTGATATATACACCACTAGCCAATCAACACACGCACACACCCATGAACTTAAATGTGTACATTTCCTGCTTTGGGGTGGGGTATGTCCAACCCATAGTTCTGCCTTTGCTCTGGGATATCTGAGTTACCTAGAACCCTTGCTCTCCCCTCAAAAGTTGAGAAAGAACTATCCTAGCATGCATCCATATCTGCAGATGTTATTCCCCCAGTGCTCAAACACAATTGTGTCTTTCAGATTCTTCATAAAGAATCTGCTAACATCTCCATTCCTGATTGCCTAGAGGCAGAGCTTATGCCTCAGACATGACCCAAGAGGTAGCTATTTATACAAGTGTTCTCTCAATGCTGCCATCAATGTGCCAGCTTGCTAACAGATTTAGTAAGTTCTTAAGGGCAACCAAGTCCCAGTGCCCATTGTGCCCTCATACTCTGATCTCACAGTGCATACAGACTCTGGGTGAGGTCACACCTTCTCACACGTACAAAGCCCACTGCTTGGATGTAGCAAGTGATACACTCTTAGGCACTTTGCTTTCCCTTCAAACCTTTTTTATCCCCAACATAAGCAGAGTTTAACTTACCGGTGTCAAGGCGAGTTTTTACATGCTGGTATTTAGGATTCTGTGGGATCCTTTTGGTCAAAAACTGCTTTGTGGTGGGGAATAAAGTAGAAAGAAAACTATCAGAAAATTACACAAGAAGGGGAGAAAAGTAATATGGTTGTGGTATGAACTATTGAAAACAAAGAGTACAGAACCACCAGACTTGAAAATGCACGGCATTGGGACCCCCAAAGCCGATATACACATCCATCCTCTGACCTCAGTCGCACCCTAAGATTCTCTT
This sequence comes from Candoia aspera, assembly GCF_035149785.1. NCBI lineage: Eukaryota > Metazoa > Chordata > Lepidosauria > Squamata > Candoiidae > Candoia > Candoia aspera. Next base: position 8,418,786 of record NC_086159.1, on the reverse strand, counting down.
CCTACAGGGAGCAATATCTGCTGTCCCTCCCCAATTCCCTTAGTTCCAGCATGTCAATGAAAAAAAAAAAAGAAAGCCTACAGTGAGCTCACACATTGCACTAAGCCATAATCTAGCTTGTGTTTGGCTTCATTTGCCAGGATTTTTTTCCTTTTGAATGGTTACTTATTTATTTAAAAATATTTTTTTAAATGGGTGAACCTGACTTTTGGGTCACACTGTCATTTTCTCATGTATGTGCATTGTACTCCTGGGAGACCCAGATGTATAATGGTGCCTCTCAGTGTTCGACTATCATCTAAAGCTGGGATTTCCAAATATTTTCGGGCTGTGGAACCTGCTATCTTTAAAAAAACCCCAACCCAGACACCCTGATCAAGAAGAAAAGCTCCAGTGACAGCAAATTGGCTGCATTCGAGTAGCCTTTTTTCCCCTTCAGTTTTTCATGGAACCCCCATCAAGTTCTCATGGAACCCTAAAACCAGATGTGTGAAGCAGGCATGTGGAGTGATTCACCTTTTATTACAGCCAGAAACCCTGAGGCTCTGTTGTGGGCAGGGAGGGGAGAAACAGCATTACAAGTGCAAGAGCATAAATACAAACAGCCCATCAACACAGTTTAATATATTAAGAAGAATATGTTTTAATAACCCTAGTTAATAAGGATAACATTCCCATTAGCTTCTCTTAAGCCAGGAAAGGTCACGTTCCCTTTAACTGAAACAAAAATGCAGTGAAGAAAAACAATACATGATCCACAAGGGCAGCTGTAATTGAAAAATGATGGCACGTGCAGACCCTGCCCTAATTTGACTTCACTGGCCAGGAGATGTGATGGAGGGAAAAGGGAACATTTTGACACAACAATGGAAATGGATCCTTGGCTGCAGCCTCAGACATTTCTGCCTATAATCCTCTGTCACCTCATACCCTGCTTTCCTCCAAAAACCACTGAATGAGAGACAGCTGTAATTCACACATTAAATTATGTCACTATGTAGCTTGATTGCTTTGGGTTAACATGATCAATGAAACAAACCTGCTGTAATTTGCTTAAAGAAATCTAGTTTCACAGTATACGCTTACCCAAGTCAGTTAACAGACTACATTTTTGCAACCTGCTAAACTTATTAGAGTTAATCCTTTTTTGTGGCTTATATATTGGGCATACCTGCCCATTTGGTTAGTTTCTGGCTCAGCATATTGTATCAACTAAAAATATGGTTAATTTAGCAATCCATCGAGTTTTGTGATCCCAGCCAGCATGCATAATGGCATTCCCAGAAAACAGGAAAACTCCAGTCCCTCTCACAGGCAGGTACCTGACCTCACTCCACCTACACTAACTTGGTGCTGTCCCTGCCAAATGTATTGAACTATAACTGTTGTCACAGCTGTGGGAGCTAAATTTAAACACATCTGAAAGGTACCAGCTTGGAGATGGGCTAGGCTACTCTCTGCTTAAAAATTTCAGGCTCAGAAGGCTCTACCACCATCCAATTTCTGGAGGACAGAATTCACAGCTTAATGAAATAATTAATAAAAGGAGTGGACTGTAAGGGCAGAATCTGAATGGAATGAGCAAGCCAGAGCAAAGAATAAGCACAGGGTCACACCTTCAGAAGAGACTCCAAAGCTAAGACATTTCAGTCCAGGGTCCAGAAGCAAGCTATCATCCCTCCCTTTGCTCAACCCAGCCTCGGGTGGAGAAAGGTCTTCCCCAGTTCAGCAAACCCAGGCTTTTCAGCCAAAACAGGTGAGCTGCAGGACCTAATCAGCTTCTATTCTGAATGGGAATCTGCAGTGGAAATCGAAGGACTCAACCCTCGCTATGATGCTATGGAAACAGTAAGAGTTTCAGGTTAAGGTCGAAAAATCTGAACTAAGCTCCTCTTTGGGGCACTAAAATAGGCAAGACTAAATAGTGGCAATGGCACTAAAACCACCCCAGAGACTTCCTAAAATATACATAGCAGATGCCCCATCCAAAAGAATAGCAGGGTTTGCACAACACATGGAACTCAGTCAGTTCAAGATGCAGGAGCTGGAGTCACACAGTCTGCTATGGTTGGTTAATTTCAATCATGGTCAATTTTATTTTTGTGGCCAAACATATTGCTGGTGTTTTATGAATCCCCAAAATGAATTAAGTCAGCCACTAGGATTTGCTGCCTGTGGAAATCTGCCTATGCCTTTGCGAAGCTCATATGCCAGGCCAGGTCAGCTGTGAAAAGAGCAGCCCCTTTGCTGTTCCAAGGCCAGCTTCTCCAACAGGGTGCTCTCTAGATACATTGGAAGACAGTATTACCCAATTCTGCATGGCCACTGCACTGGCCAAGGGAGAACAGGGAAGGATATCCAATATGTCCAGAAGGCACTCTCTTGGCAAAAGCTATCTTAAGTTGACCTTCCAGGAGAAAGGTGTATATTGCTTTTGAACAGGGAGGCTCTATAGAACCAGGGAGAAAGTGGTTAAAACACAGCTTTTCAGACAACCCTTGGGTCAAGGTGGTGCACTGCTGAAGGTCCTGGCAGGGAGGCCCAGGTCCAGGTTCCCCCCTCGACCACAGAAGCTCCCCGTGGGACTCCCAGCCTACCTCACAGGGTTGTTGTGGTGGGAAAAATAGCAGGGGGCGCTACTTAGAGGTCTCGAGCTCCTAGAGTGGGCTACATCTAACGAAATACATCCATATATAGATAAAAAACTACGTGGCGCTCCCCATCCAACTGGCAGGGGGCTGCTTTACATTCCAGCCACGACCTTGATGGCTTTCATCCTCCCAGAGGCAGTGGAAACCCATAAAACCAGGAAAACAGCCCCGCGTTTGACCGACCCACCCCACCTCCCTCCGGACAGCGGGGACCCCGCCCCAGAGACGAGGCCTGCGGGGAGGGGGGCTCCCGACCGTCAGTGCTGGGCCCCGCGGCGTTCTCAGGGTAGGCCTGCTTTGGGGGACCCCCTCAGGGACCCCAACTGAGCGCGGGAGCGTGCGGGGCCTCCCCTCAAGCCTTTGGGGAGCCGCGGAGCGGGACGGCCCCCCGGCGACCCCCTCACCTCCGGGTCCCCGATGCGCCTCCTCGCCGACATCCTGCCCAACTGTCAGCTTCGCGCTCGCCCGCCCCGAGGCCGGCCCGCGCCGCGCCCCACCAATCCGCGCCGGGCCCGAGGCCGGCCCGCCGCTTCGATTGGCCGAGCCGCGCGCCAGTCCGCGCTCTCTCCCCTCCCCCGAGCGCTCGGCCCAGTCGCCCCCCGCCCCCCGCCGCCGAGTTTAAAAGTCCCGGTTCGGCATTCCAGGCGCGCGTGCGCGTTGGACTCCCCGGGCGTCCGTGGTTTCCCCGGGTGACGCAGGACGCCTCCGCGCGCCTGCTTTTTTCGAGCGCCGCCGAGGCGGGATTGTGACGTAGCGGGGGCTCTCGCTATTCCACATTGGTGTCCTTCCGCCGCGGGGTCTGCACTGGAGGGGCGGAGCCGCAGCATACAAGTAGTGCCTTTGTTCCCACGCGCGTTCAGACGCGCTTCCCCCGTCCTTCCTGAGCTCACAAGTGCTGTGTCGGGTGCAACTCACTTTTTGTGGGTGCACTGTATTGAACTCAGTGGACCTTGATGTTTCCCCAGTGATACCCTCTGCGTGTGCTGGAACCTCATTCTGGGAGTTGGAATCCCAAACCATCTGGAGGGTGCCAGGTTGTGTGAATGTTCCCAAGGCATTTCTCCTGGGCCACCATCCCCGTCCAGGGTGTTGGGCTCAAATTATCTCATTTTCAACCCAAAGTATTAATATTACATTCCAAACCACGTGTTGGATTTACATTTATAAATCACAAACGATTACCTTGCATTTCAGATGACCCTCCTCTTAAGAGCAATTGTATACAAAACCTCCCCAGCTTCCAAAGGCTGTTTTCTCTCAGTCTAAGGGGATCCTACCATTTCAAATTAAATTATAGGCTGGGCTACATTTCTTTTGAAGAAATAAAGTCCTAGAGGGCTGCATTCACACAATAGATTTAATTTGGCACTGCAAAAGTGCTTTAAGGTTAAGAGATTGTCAGAACTGGCTGGAAATGAAGTCACTCCAAGCAACTGTCAGATCGCACTCAGTTCCTCCCCTGTGTAAGAAGTGCAACATCAACCACTTTGTAGCTCAGTGTGTTGGGTAAAAGTGTTTCTCAACCTCAGCAACTTGAGGATGGGTAGACTTCAACTTCCAGAATTCCCCAGCCAGCCATGCTGGTTGGGGAATCCTGGGAGTTGAAGTCCACCCATCTGAAAGTTGCTGAGGTTGAGAAACACTGGTGTAAAACCATCAAGCAGCTGTGTTTGTAAGTGACGCTTACCCATGATTAACTGAACCACCCCGTCTTTCAGTTAACTCAGCATGCTGGATTTGCATTCAAACAACCATAAACTGACCATACAGACTTGATTTACACAATCTAGCAGACTACAAGGTGATCGGGCAAGGAATGCTGCATGCATAATGCCATCATCCCACAAATTATGTGCATGACATTGTGGTGGCTTGTATTGGGCATCTATTGTTAGCTAATTTGAGGCAAATGCGGTCAATGGGGATTGGTGGGTTTAAGTTAGTGTGTCTGGTGAACTGGGCCACTCGGGTGTGCAAATCATGGCTTATGTTGGCATGTTGTGTGAAGCTAACAAATTTTCGTTTATTCAACAGAGCATGGTTGAGCACACGCAGGTTTAGCACTCTTTTTATCATCTGCTCTCACTCTGGAAGCTGTTAAAATATAACTGTATTTCCCTTCTCTACCTGGGTCCCACTCACTCACACGTATATATTTAAATGTATTAGCTACCCAACTCCAATGTTGGAGAGAAGTGTGTAAGTCACACGGTTTGCAGTGTGACATTCACAACACACATTTTGTCACTGCTCCCTTCCCCAGGGACACCCGGAGGATCAGGAAGCAGGTTATGTGAAAGCTGATCCATCATTCTAGAGTTATTAGATATTATGGATCTGGATGGGCAGGGAAGCTAATTCAGGGTTTCTCAACCAGGATTCTGCGAGAGGTCCCTAGGGGTTCCCTGGGAGATCACGATTTATTTAAAAAAAATATTTCAAATTCGGACAACTCCACCTTAAACAGGTAACTTTCATTCTTTTAGTTTAAGAACACTGTCAATGCATATCTACGGGCCTACCCATGAAACGAGTATCATAATTTTGTAACTTCTGGCCTGCATTTGAGCCTGACTGTGGAGGGGTTCCCCGAGGCCTGAAAAATATTTCAAGGGCGCCTCCAGGGTCAAAAGGTGGAGAAAGGCTGGGCTAAATAAAGGTAGCTTTTGCCAACGCCAATGTTAACATACATATATACGTGCATTTGTACGTTTTATTAACATCCCCACATTTCATCAGCTGCAACTCTTAAAGAGAATACTACGTCTTAGGATAGGCTTTATTACACCTGTACCCGGAGGTCAGGGAAGCACCGATTAAAGCGCATGAATAAAAGATCCTGAAATATTCTGCAAAACGCGTTCCCCCTCAAGCAGGCACAACACCCACCGAGCCTTTTAAAAACGCTGCAACCGGCCTACGTACATACATACATACATAAATCCACCTACGCGCATACGCTGGATCAAAAGTAGGATCCGGCGCCCTGCAAAGGAGGACGTCCTGCCCGAATTCCGCAGCCAGCCGGGCGCCAGATTGGAGGACGATCCAGCCGGACCTCCCCAATTCATCGCAAACACCCCCTCCCCTTTCCGCTCTCCGCAGCCGCCCACCCCTCGCCCGCGCTTCTGCAGCGCTTGCAAAACTCTCCTGCCCGCTGCAAGAGGGCAATCGCGGAACCCGCCCGGCTCGCGGAAGCCCTCCAGGGGCGGGGCAAGCCGGGCTGGGATGCGCATGCGCCTTCCCCCACACGCCTGCCCGCGTTCTTCCAGGCTGTAGCCCAGGTGAGCGAGAGCGCATGTGCGCCCTCCCCAGGATAGGGGTAGCGGGGGGGAGTGAAAATAGTACCCCTCCCGTGTTTTTCTCTGCAAGGAAGGGGTCTCGGGTGCGGGAGGTTTGCTTTCCCCCATTTTTAGGGGGAAGGAAGGAGGAAAAGAGATTATTTTTGAAGGGGGGACCTTGCAAACAAAAGAAGAAAATGGGTTGTGTTGCATTTGCTGGAGAAGAGAAGGGGGGCTACACCCCCCTCCCAGGGAAATGGCCTCTTTGAGGTTGCCCCCTAGGAGGTTGAGTGGAAAAGGCTCTGTAAGATTTGGGGCTTGCTCCTTGGCATGGTAGGCTTGCACTTTGCGAGGCTTTTCTGGGTGGGGGGGAAAGCAGTGTAGGTTTGCACACTTACAGTGTTCAGGAAAAGATTTTTTTTTTCTTTAGGGGAGCTCCTAATTTAAAAAAAAGGAAGAGGGGATGTTCCAGAACTCATTCGCATTTCCTGGGGTGTGCTGGACGTTGTAGTCCCAGCCCACCGGAAAGGATTCGTGCTGGGTGGGTGGAGAAGTGGGGACCCAACCCCCGGAGCTGTTTCCTTGCAAAGGTTTCGGTTTCGTCTCCGGAAGGGGTCGAATCGTATTCCTAGAAGGCATTTTTTGCTGTTTCAATGATGGAAACCGGATGCCTGGTTGAGAAAACCCTGCCATTGTCTCCTTTGAACCTTGCTACTCCAGGTGCCCGTTAGGGACCCGCGTTGGAGTTGGTTTATCTTCTTTTTTTCTCCCCTCTCCCGGCTCTTTCCAGAATGAGAGAGTGGTGGATTCAAGTGGGTCTGCTGATGGTCCCCCTGGTTGCCGTTTACCTGCACATCCCACCTCCCAAGCTGTCTCCGGCGCTGCGTGCGTGGCGGTCTTCGGGGAGTTTCTTCACCTACAAAACCCAGAACATCTTTTTCAGAGGTTTCATAGATGCATTTCTCAGCTCCTTAAATATTCAGCCGCTTTTTCCAGGGGGCACGTGAGGCCATGTGCTATAGAAATGAGGCAGGGATCCTAAATAATATAACAGGAGGGGCACAGAATTAATAAAAGACAGTTCTATGAAGAACGACTTTCAGGAAGAGCATTGAAAGAAATCTGCAGCCCATTGGAAGGCTAGCAACACGGGGGCCAAATGCCGTAATTCAGTGGTGATGCGGCACCCTGAGTTTGATTCAGAAGGGTGCTTCAAAAGACGTAGGAGCCCAAACTCGGGCCCTGCTGGCATCGGTTTAAAGCAGCCATGGCATTTTCCAGTGAGGCTTCTGCAGCTGCACAGCCCTAAAGCAGAGGTGTGCACTTCAATTGGCTGCAGAGAGGAGCTGTGTTTGGCACTTCTGGGTCTTTTGAAACACCTCCAAACTGAATTCAAAGCACCGCAGAGCTCAGTGGAAGAGGACTTGTTTAAAAAGGCGATTCTTAAATTTTTTGATCCTGGGTCAATTTGGGCTTTCGAAGTCACAGTTGGATATAGAAGTGAATTGGCATGTTATAAAGGTAGTAAACATTACAGGTAGTCCTTGCTTAACAACCATTCATTTAGTGATGGTTCAGACTTACAACGGTGCTAAAAACCCGACTTACAACCGGTCCTCACACTTATGACTGTTGTAGCATCCCCACGGTCACGTGATCACGATTTGGGTGCTTGGCAACCAGTTTGCATTTATGACTGTCACAGCATCCCATGGTCACATGATCATCATTTTTTACCTTCCCAGCCTCTTCTGGCAAGCATAATCAGTGTGGAACATGATGACCACATGGTTTGCTTAACACCCACGGTGATTCACTTAATGACCAACACAAAAAAGGTGGTAGAATCGGGTTAGATTTGCTTAATGACCGCTTTGTTTAGCAACCAAAATTCTGGTCCCAATTGTGGTTGATAAGCGAGGACTACTTGTAGCTAGTTAAAGCTGGTTTGTGGTTTAACATACAGCAGAGGCAGAAGTAGCAATCCAGTGACATGCCTTGGAAGAAACTTGCCCAGGATTCACATTCTTTTAACCACAAAGGGGCACCCTTTCTTTTTGCAAGTTTAAGAGCATTGTGCTTGGGTGGTGACCAAATCTGTCCCCAGTGTTGGACGGCTTGACTGCTTCCGGCTGATGCGTGAGGGGCGTCGTGCAGAGATTCATCCCTGGCGTTGCATCTTCAGGGTGCTGCCCTCTCCTTTTTGCTTGCTTGCTTGCTAATAAAGATAAATTCGGGAAAGCCGAACGGCTGAACCATTGTTCTCTTTCCCCCGAAGACTCCCCTGGGGCTGTTGGGAGTTCAGACATCGTGGTTCTCCTGCACGGCTTTCCGACCTCGAGTTACGACTGGTACAAGGTGAGGGGGTGGCGGAAACACTGCGTGTGGGGAGGCGAGGCTGTAGAGACGCCGGGGGACTGATGGGGGCTCTCTCTCCTTTTCTTTCTTGCCTCGCCTGCAGATTTGGGAAGGGCTCACCCAGCGATTTCACCGGGTGATTGCGCTGGACTTCATCGGGTTTGGCTTCAGTGACAAGCCAGTGAGTACGTTTTGAAGGAGGCTGGGCGGTTTTCTTTCTTAACGTCCTTTTTTCAAAAACAGAACAAAAGGGAAGGCAGATCTTGGGGTGGGAGGAAAACCCAGTTCATGCATGCAAAAGCAAGGGAAACGCCTCGCTTGGCATCACGGCTGTCTCTGAGGGGACAAACAAGTCAAGATGGCTGCTGGGACCACACCATGGAAGCCCTGCCCCTTTATGCACAAAGCATGGGCTTCAGTGGTGTTTCTGCAGCTGCCATCTTGACTGTGGCCACCTCTGCTGGGCCTGCTGCTTGGCTGCGTTTGGCCCTTGCCAAGGGGCATTGCTGAAGCCAAGAGTGCCCACTTGTAACCTGGGGGGTAGAGTCTGGGTAGGCGTTTGCCACCAAGATAACAGGGCTGACACCGCTCTGCATTTGGTGCTCGTTCTTCCTTTGCATTGCAAACAGCGGCCTCATCAGTACTCCATCTTTGAACAAGCCAGCATCGTGGAAGGGCTGTTGCGCCACTTGGGCCTTCTCAATCAACGAATCAACCTCCTTTCACATGACTATGGAGACACCGTCGCGCAAGAACTGCTCTACAGGTGTATGGAAGCCCTCAGGCCTTGCCTTAATCGTCCACCCCTTTCCCAAGGATCTAAACTGTCAGGAATCTTTCTGAGGTTTTGCTGGGCCGTGGCTGGCATTCTCCTTTGGTGCCGCATTTGGGGTCCGTGCAGATGCTCAAGCAAATGTTTATGTTGCAGGTTGGGCTTGGTCCTTAGTTTTGTAAGCATGGTCACTATACAGGTTGTCCTCGTTTAGTGCCTGCCTCGTTTAGTGACCATTCGCAGTTACGATGGTGATGAAAACCAGTCCTTGCATTTATGACCTTCATAGATGTGTAAAGTAGTGTTTCTCAATCTCAGCAACTTTAAGATGTATGGATTTCAACTCCTAGAATTCCCCAGCCCCAGGAGTGCAACTTGAACCACATTGTAGCTCAGTGTGTTGTGTAAAAGTGTTCCTCAACCTCAGCAACTTGAAGATGGGTGGACTTTAACTCCCAGAATTCCCCAGCCAGCCATGCTGGCTGGGGAATTCTGGAAGTTGAAGTTCACCCATCTTCAAGTTGCTGAGATTGAGAAACACTGCTGTAAAGCCTAGGAAAGCTGAATTCAGATCTTAAGCACAGTTGTGGGTTCACTTAGCAACCGCTTTGCTTAATGATCGAGTTGCCGGTCCCAATTGCAGTCACTAAACAAGGATGACCTGTATTATATTGTATGTCAACATTATGGTAAGAGACTGAATCCTTAGTGTAGGGTTAAGATATACCTGGAATCCAGCTAGCCCTTAGAGTTGATGGCTTTTATTGCGGTTAAAAAATGCAGGGCGTTCCTAGAACTTCTCCAGAAGCACCTGAGTCCGTTCGGCGAGTTGTTCTGTTTTGCTCTACCTTATGCCGTTTTCTCTGCCTTCAGGTACGAACACAATGAAACCGGATGCGTCCTCATCAATAGTCTGTGTCTGTCAAATGGAGGTGAGTGGCTTACGGCAAAGATCTCCCACCCATTTCCGTTGAAACGTTGCTTGAAATGTAAGATGGCTGGTTCAGTCTCATCTGGGGCAGCGGCATCCGTGGGGGAAGTCAAGCAGGCAAGAGGGCTGAGGTGGTATTACGATCCAAGCCCCGCCCCCTTTTACAGGTATCGCACGTGCATCAATCCACCAACTTGCCTATTTTGCCCCCCACCCCAATTCAGTGCCGTTGTGCCAAGGACTAAATCTAGAACTTTTGGGATATGCTTTTTTTACCGCTGACCGATGCTCCATCCTCTGTTTTGGCCACATCCACTGCCATACTTGATCTGAGCAAAACTGGATAAAAACTGTGTTCATGACATGGAAAAGTGTCACGACCAATGTCTTACTTAAATTCCTTTTTGAAACTTGCAGGTATTTTTCCAGAAACCCATTATCCCAGATTCATCCAGAAGGTAATTTGCTCCTGCAGAAAAATGCCAAGTTCAATTTAAGATCTCTGGGTTGGAATTACATTTTCGTTTCCTTTTTTGGATCATCCAGTAGCCAAACAAATTCCGCTTTGTCTGTGTTATGTCTGCAAGCTTTGGCACTGAATTTTCTTTCTTGCAACAGTCAGCTTTTATTTTAAAAAAGCAGATTAAGTAGAAAGACCACAATAAGATACTGTGTGTATGAGGAGGGAAAGAGTCGCAATAGAAGTTCACAATTTTCACTTCCTGAATGTTCTCCCTGAGCATTTTTTTCCCACACAAATGCTGCTTCTTAAAATACTTACCAATGAAATTTATTTATACATTATAGTTGCATTCTTAAATTTTTCTCAAATATTTGTGGTTAGGCTTGGTGCCTTATTTAAAACTCCTTGATTTAATGGAAACTCTGATTTTGAATTGTTTGTTTATAGGCTGTATATGTAGCTTTAGAGTTCAAATAATTGTCCTATCTATTTCTTTATCAAAAACAAATGAAACCCAGTAATTTCCTGGCTTATTTTAAACAAGTAGTCTTATACAATGTAGTTTTCATCTAGTACATCTTTCTGGAAAGCTTGATCTATTCAGTTTTACGCCTCTGTTGTGCATTTTGTACATTTGTAAATAACATAAGCAGGAAATTCAGCAGATAAAGCTTTCCACAACGGAAAGTTCCCACTTGAATTTCTGAGAATTCCAAAAAAAAATTCCTTACACTTGATACTCATTCAGCAGAAAAGGCAACATTGAGAAGAGGGGGGAAAAAAGAGGAGTGGAAAGTGAGGATTAAATTTGTTGAAAAATCCCATCTGTAAACCAAATTATATCCTTTCATTCTGAACTGGACCAGTCTTGCTAGAAAGGCCTGTCTCTTGATCTTTCTGTGCTCTGATATTTGGAGATGTGTGGAGAAATAATGCGGCAAAACGTGCCACCTTAAAAACGTGGATCTTCAACTGTGCTGCAGTAGGAATCTTAATTTTGGAAAGGATTTTTTTTTATGCTAGCAGCTGATGTGTTTCCCTTCAACTTTGCTGCCTTGATTTTTTTCTCTCCCCCTTTTAAGATTCTCAAAGATGGCGGTCTGCTATCACCCATTATTACTCGGCTAACAAACTATTTCTTCTTCGCCAAAGGGTGAGTTTGCATTTTAAATCTTTGGATTCTGGTCCTTCTAGAACAGTTTTTTCTTGAACTTGGCCACTTCTTGAAGCATGGCTGGCTGGGGGATTCTGGGAGTTGAAGTCGACAGGTCTTCAAGTGGCCAACTTCAAGAAACACTGTTCTAGAATGAGGGTCCTCAAAGGATCTCCCTAGAGTCCTAAAAAAAGGAATGTATTTAAGCACAACAAGAGCAATTTGAATTGTGGAACTGTCCATCAAGAGCATCGGCTGGATGCTTTCAGGCTGCGAAAGCCTGTCCATTCTGATCCGTCTCGTCTTGAATCCCTCCAGCCTCGCGGCAGTCTTTGGCCCATACACCCAGCCTTCGGAGGCAGAATACTGGGACATGTGGACGGTCATGCGAACAAATGATGGAAACCTCGTGGTGGACAGGTAGGACGCTAGATCCCAAAACGCAGAGCTAGTGGATGTGTGGGCTTTTTTGATGCTTATGCTCCATGGATCTGCCTTTGCGAACGAGTTGCTTCTTTTCTGAACAAAATCTTTGAGTCAAACCAAGTTTCTGGTGAGTTCATGGACAGAACTGTGTCATTTTCTTGGCAACAGCTGCAGAAGTGTTTTTTTCTGAGATTTGTTTTAACTTCCCAGTCGAGCTTCAAGCCCTGGCATTTCCTAGTGGTCTCCTATCCAAGTACTAACCCACGTTTCACCCTAGTTAGCTATTTTAGTGATCAGTCCTGATTGGCTAGTGCTGCCACCTACCTCCTTTCATTTATTATATGTACATTTCAGTCCACCAGCCTTCAGTATTATACATAGTTTAAAACTAGTAGCCTGTGGCCAGCCACAGAGCATCCAGGGGTGTGTGTTGGGGGGCAGTCAAAAAAGTCAGACAGTGGCCGTGACTGCATAATTGAAGCCCTGATGCCTGTAAAAAGGGGGCAAAGCTTCAGTCACACAGTCATGCCACCATCTTGAGTTTTTTTTATAAAGCCTTATTAATTTTTCCAACATATACATAAAACACAAAAAACTAAAAAGAATGAAACAAAGAATACTACGAGAAAAAAGAAAACTAAAAAAGTGCAAAAATACAGAGAAGACTATTATGTGGTGGTGTCCGACTTTCTACAACAAAGATATATACAACTATTATCAATCTCTTACTCTAATTTAAATAAAAAACCTTTACTAACATAAGTATTCGCCTAAAAAGCAAATACTCAAATATTATCCTACTTCACTAAGATTTTACTCCTCTCTGCCTGCTAAAATAACAAAAGATAAATTATCTACATTTGGTTAAGGTCCTTTTACCCAAGGTAAAATCATTATCCCCAAATCAAAAAACATCAGTCTAAACCTTTAAGAGACCATCCTGATAAACACATTTAAACAATTATCCAACCTCAAAATAGACTAAGGCATTTACGTATCTCAGTATTTGTAAGGATGGAGAAACCTCACAGTATTACACACACAGCTTTCTCCTTACAAGTCTCAAATTCAGCAGCCAGCCTTGATTCTTGGTCTTGATTTTCCAGGAACACAGCCGGTCGTCTCTCTCCCTTTGCCCCCGAAACTCTTCTTTCTTCAGAATCAGAGTTAACTCTCCGCAGTCCAATTTTTCTCCCTTTACTTTTTGACTTGGAAATGTTAATCCTCGTTTTCTTCTTTAAAGAAGGAGCACTACTCTCAAAGTACTTTTCACTCTTGTCTTTTTCAAGTTGGTAGGCTTTAGGCTCCACAAGTTTTAGGAGACGATCCAGGGCTTGGGTGACACCAGGATAACAGTTCTTTAAAGATCGCTTTCATTTCTTCCATGTCTCTCCACCGTGTGTTATCAGGAGAAAAAAGATGTAAACGAGAGCCACTCTCCCAGGAAAGCAGAGGCAGATAGCTCCAGATTCAACTCTGCAGATTCCATGAAGTAGATAAATCTTTTATAATCCTCAAAACATTAAGAAAATGGCAACAGCAAAATATCTTCAAATTCCAATATTAGAATTTAAATATTAAAAAGGCCAACTTTCCAAATTAGTAAATTCCGAAAATAATGAAAATCACCAAGAGCTTCACATTTCTTTGTTGCAAAAGGCCTCTCTTTGGTAACAAATAAACAAAAAAAACCCTTGGTATTTTAGAAATGGGGTGGTAAGATTTAGTGTCCGTTTTACGGCTTCGGTGCAGCCCTGAACTTGATGAGACCAGTGCCTCCCAGCATTCTCAATCATGGATTGATCGCAGGGACTCCGTTCCACGATTCCCCGGCAAGAAAATGCTGTCCAGAGAACAAAAGGGATGATTTCCTGGATTCTCCTCATCTGGAGAATTCTTCAGGCTGCAGGGACTCAGCCCGTGCCCAGAAAATGCTGCGCCGTCAGCGCTGCTTAAAAAACCAATACCGCTGAGTCTGCCATTCCCCACAGGAAGCCCGCCACCATCTTGACTTGTTTTGACTCCCTTCAGATGCCCCTGACAGTTGTCCATTTGCACTCCCCAGCTTCCCAGGTGTGCTTGAGGCCAGACACTTCAGGTATTCACGAAACTGATTTCGACCTTGGGCTCCAAACAAAGGTTCACCCTTTAATTTTGCTTTTCAGCCTTTTACAGTACATCAACCAGCGGATGCAGCACCGAGAACGTTGGGTGGGCGCTCTTAAATCAACCTCGGTCCCCTGTGAGTAGGAACGGCTCCTTGGGATTGATGGGCTGCATAAGAGCGGGTAGATCTTGGACTTCATTTGCATCTTCGCTTCAACTTGTCGTCCTTTCTCTCTTCCAGTGCATCTGATTTATGGACCGCTGGATCCTGTGAATCCTTACCCAGAATTTCTTCAGCTTTACAAGTAAGCTGGGGAGGCCAGAAGGTCCCCCAATAACATTTCAAGGCCTCACAAACAATATGGCTTCACCCCTTTCTTGAGCTGAAGCAAAACAGAGCCTTTGAGCATCAGGGACATACATCCACACCTCTGTCTGTGCCTGCACATCCATAAATCGTTCCCTTTCTGAATAAGCTACCTGATGAAAAGCACAGACGAGCGAGAAATAGGAAGCCCCCAAAATTAAAGGCAGGAGATTAAAAAAGGAAACGAACCAGCTAAAAGTGGTTTACGCCCACACCATTTACCACATCTCTCCATACTTTTCTGTCCCTCCAAACCATCTTGGCTTTCCCCAGGTCCACCCATCTCTCCATCCATTGTTTTTTTGTTCTTTTAAGCACGCATCCTGAATACACTACACCTACCTCCTGGTTGGGGGAATGCAGACCGTGGTCTGTTGGCTGGCAGGGCAGTCTCTCGAACCGTATCCTAGCTTGCACTGAATAGTGTGAGCATGCCTAGGATAAAATGGGGTTTGGTTGGGCTAGACTGACCGGTGCAGCTGAGAAGGTGGCATGGGGTAGCGGTCCAAACAGTATCTCTGCTCTTACTTTGCCTTACTAGAACAATGCTAGTATAAGCATGGGTGAAGACCTAATTCCACACTTTGGATTATTACTGAGTTTTCCTGACGTTGTGGGAGGAGAGCCGTGTCAGTCTGTGGTAGCCCCAAATCAGGAGGAACCTAGAAGCATCTTTTCCGATGTAACAACTTTATTAAAAGACATCAGCTTTGGGGGGCTGTAGCATGCTTCATCAGATGCAGTGGGGTGATTAAACCAATGTAGGATTTAAGACATTTTGGTGGTTCATTGCTGTGGTGCTTGTCCTCTGTCTCACATGGAACCCGCATCTGGATAACTACCCTGTCTTCCCCTCCTCCCCCCCCCCCCCCCCGCACCTCATTCCAATTTAATTTTCACATCAAAGCTGGCTGGGGAATTCTGGGAGTTGAAGTCCACATGCCTTAAAGTTGTCCGGGTGGAGAAACACTGGTCTGGTCACTACATTGCATATGGTGAAGTGAGCTGCTGCTGACAAAAGCTGATGCCTATTAATAAAATTAGTTACTTAGAAAAGGTGCCTTTTGATTTGTGTCTTCTGGGGATTTCTTAAATTTTTTTGAGTGTGCAAGCAGACGCTCCATCAGCCAGAAATGACTTGGACTTGCTTCTTTCATCCATTGAGGTCAGGCCTGTGTGGCTGTGCGCAGCCAAAAGAGGGTTCTAGACCAAATTGATGGAAGGTAGGGCTGTGCTGAGGGCCAAAGTTGTGCTGTCGCACACCGTACTTGTAGGGAACACAAATGAGGCATTTCTTTCCTGAGCTTGTGCCGTTGCTTCTGCGCAAGCCCAGGCAGAGGTGCGGCTGTTTTAAGACACTCTTGGCCAATGCGCTGTGGCCACTCTGAATTCCAGGCTGCCCTCTGAGTCTCCATCTCCACCTAGTGGGCAAACAGTAAAACAGACATCCAGTATCTTTAGCAGGTTTTACTTGGAGCAAAGCTTTTAGATGTGAAGATGTGTTGGATCTGAGCAGACTCGGTCCGCCGATAGCTGATTCTGAGGTAGAGAAGCAGCTTGTAGTGCAGTTCTCATGGGGACTGCTGGCAGTCTGCTTGCCAATCTGAAAATATTAGTGATTTCATTATTTAATTGGCTTGTGTAGCTGTCCACTCAAAAGAACATAAGCTGTGCCCTATCTGGTCCAGCAGTTTGTTCTCACGGTGGCCAACCAGCTGCCCAAGGAAGCCCTCTAGTCTCACAGCAGATGTCCTCCAGAGGTAATTCCACTGCCATTTGGCTAATAGCCATTGATCTCAGGACTTCCATGAATTGGTCCAGCCAACCAGGCTGGCAGACAGCACATCTTGCAGTAGTGAATTTCAGAGTTGAATTACACTTTTCCTTTTGTCCTGATTCTTCCAGGTTTCAATTTCATTGGGTGACCTCTGTCCTGCTATTTAGGGAAGGGGAAATAGCTTTTCCTTGTCCACTTTATCCGTACCATGCATAATTTTGTACACATGCATCATGTCCCCTCCCATTTGCCTCCTTTCTAGCCTAAAAAGCCCAAAATGTCACAATCTTACCTCAAAGGGAAGCCATCCCAACTCCTTGAATGTCCTAGTTGCCCTCCTCTGAGCCTTCTCTAGCTCCACTACATTATTTTGAGGTGGTGTGACCAGAACTGCATGCAGTATTCCAGCTGCAGTCACACCACTGATTTATAAAGGCTTTATGATACTGCCACATGACTGGGGCTGCGAGCTGAAAGATAGAATAAATCGAGGGAGAACTTTGCTCTCTGTGTCTTCGCAAGGAAGTTTCCAGCAGGTAATATGTTGAGCATCAATCCCCAAATCCAGAAAGGACTCTACCATGTGCAGTGCCTTCAGTAAATGAGTCCACCAAACAATAAGCAAGAAATACCCTTAAGCTTGTTCTGGGCTACCCAGGAATGGCAGGTTCCATCCTTGCTAAAACAAGTAGCACCTGAAGGCACCCAGGCAGAAGCTATGTAGGCTCCTCCTCCTAACGGTCTTGACATGGTGCTAGTTCCCTTTGTCCCCATGGCCCTTGGAGGGAGCACTCCCAAACTACAGCTGTTTTTCGACAGGCAGGTGCTTCCAATGTCCACAGTGACTGTGCTGGACGATCACATCAGCCACTACCCGCAGCTGGAGGACCCCCAGGGTTTTTTGAATGCCTACTTAAACTTCATCAACTCTTTCTGAGCCACAAGCAAGATGGATGGAAGACCGCCCCTTTGTTCCTGAGAAGTTTTTGTACTCTGGAGCAGTAGGCTGAGCGTGGGAACTGCTGACAAAAACTGTGGACGGCAACGAACCAAACCTTGTGGCAATTCTTGGTTTGGCAAGTAAACTTACAGGATCTAACAAAAGGACCAATGGTGGTGGTGGTGATGGTGGCGGCACCTGAGGGAGCTTGCAGGGAGCTCCCCCTCTGGAGGATGCAGTGATAGGAGGACAATATGAATAGGCAAGAGAGCAATGAGAATAGCCCTGCTGGATCGGGCTGAGACTCATTTAACCAACGTTCTGTCTTGCCTGGAGCCCAGCAGATGCATCTGGGAAGACCACAAATAGGAGATCAACGCAGGCCTCCTCTCCCTTTGTTGCTCCTGTGTACCTAGCTTGCAGAGGTGGACTGACTCAATATAGGTAGTCCTCGACTTACGACCACAATTAGGACCAGAACTTCAGTTGCTAAGCAATGTGGTTAAGTGAAGCATCATGGGGTTTTACGACCTTTTTGCCATGGTTGTTAAGCAAATCATGTCATTAAGTGAATCTGACTTCCCCCATTGATTTGTTGGAAGCTGGCTGGGAAGGTTGCAAATGGCAATCACATGACCCCAGGATGCTGCAACCATCGAAAATACATGCTGGTTGCCAAGCGCCCAAATTTTGATGATGTAACTGTGGGGATGCTGCGACGGTAAGCGCGAGGACCAGTCACAAGTAACTTTTTTCAGCATCATTGTAACTTGGGTCACTAAACGAATGGTCGTAAGTTGAGGACTACTTGTATCTGGAGGCAGCCCCCATCATCAAAGCTAGTAGCCATTGATGGGCCTGCCTCTAGGGATTGGTCTAGTCCCCCTTTCAACTATCTAAACTAGTGGCCACCGCATCTTGTGGGCCATTCTCCTTGAGCTCTTCTAAATGCTGGTCTTGCTTCTCACGTAAGAGCCCCGAGGCTAGATCAGACCAAAGGCCCACCAAGCATAGCATTCTGCACCTCGTGATGGTCCAACAGATGCATCCTGGAAGCTCACAAGATGGACGGGGGGCAGTCGCTCTCCTTCCCCGCCCCTTCTCAGCAGCTGATCTTCCAGGTAGGTCTTGTCCATGGGGGTAATCTGTGGCCTTCAAGAGACAGCACTCTTGATAGCTTCCTCCTCTGTAAGTTTGGCTAGTCTCCTTTTCAGTCCATTTAAACTGTAAATTTCAGAGTGCAACTATGCATTATATAAAGACATTTTTTTAAATCCCTCCTATGTCTCCTGGCATTGACTTCCTATTTATGATCTTGTGTTCCAAGAGAGAGGGGGAAAAATTATCCGTGCCCTGTGGTTTTTGGACACAATTACATTACACAATTACATCCCAAACCCTCTCTTTCCTCATGGTGGAGGAAGGCTGCTTTTGCCCTGGGGGTGGGGGGAGGGAAGAGAGCATCTTCCTGATGGAATTCGCCCCATCTTTTTGGGGAGATGAGCAGAGCAGAATGGCAGATTTATTGTGGCTTTCTTGCAGAAGTGTGCAGACTTTTCCAATTGGATGATGCTTTAATCCAGCGTTACTCAACTCAGCAGCTTGAGGTGGAGAAACACTGCTTTAATCCTGCTCTCTGCATTGGGATTACTGGGGTTAAAATGTTAGCAGGTGGTCATCTTTGTGCAGCATGTCTGAGCAATGGGGGAGAGCAGGACAAACACCTTGTTGCAAATGCCAAGGTCCCCTTGGATCTCACGCTGGACTTACTAGAGCGCGATCAGATTTCGCCTTGGGCTTGTCTGGGTTGTCCCTTAGAACGTCATCTCAGGAGTAGGAAATGGGGTCTCTCTAGGAACTCAAATGCCTCCCTCCTCTGTAGTTTCACCACCTGCTCCCACACAGGAAGGGTTAAAAGGGGGGAAAAGGACCAGGGGATGGATAAAGCCCCTTCAGATCTGCCTGTGTGGGTGCTGACAGCAGCTGGGCAGACTTGGAAAAAACACAAACCTGGCCATTTTGTGCCTTCTGTTGCAAAGTTACAGCTGAGCCTCATGAGAGAGAGAGTGCGTGCATGCGATGGTTGATGCATGTGCACTATGTGAACACAGCCAGTGAGAATTGCCTACTCCTGGTCTGCGCCCCACACCTTCGTCTCTCCTTTAACTAAGGCCAGGCCAGAAGGTTCTCCTGAGCTTGTGGAAGGTAAGAGTTGACTTTCTGGAGATGAGAATTTGAAGGCGGCGGCTGCAACCATCTGCACTCGGGCAGTAGAGGAGAGGGTGGCATAAAGCTGGCCATGCAGTGTATAGAACATGTTTTATTATTCAGACCAGTGAAAACATCTGGGAGTGCTGAAATAGCCCACTTATTTGTGACTAATAAAAATCCACTCAAGAAACTGTTCTTTAAAAAAAACAACACACAACCACCTCTAAACTTACTCGCAGCAGAGGTAATAATTTATACAGGAGCGAAGAAGGGGCAGAGTGCTGTCGCCCTGCCCCCAGCAAAAGGAAGAGGACAGGCACGCCCCACTTCCTTTAAACACAGACAACAGGAAAAGGGAATCGCCAGACAAAATCCGCAGCACCGCAGATCCCCTGTTGTGCCTTGCAGAACAGAAGAGGAGTAAGGACTGGGCAACTTCAGGACAGATGTTACGGCCGTCAGCCCACGGAAGCCAAGATGACATCCACAGGGGTTTCCACGATGCTCCGGACGGTCACCTGCATGGTCACTCCGTCTCCAAGAGCAAGCCGGGCCCTCACCAGGACATCTAAGCCGCCTCTGAACATGCCTGGGGGGAGCAAATGACAGAAGATGCTCCAGGGCTCAAGAATCCAGGAGAAATGAGCTGATACCACCCTATGCCCACTCTTGGTCCTCCCAAACAAAGCACAGACAGACTTACTCGCCTGTAATTGCTCAGCCAAGGGGCGGAGGAACCCTTTTTAAGTGGGTATGAGAATATTCTAAGAACTATAAGGAGAAAAAAATGGTAGGTTTCCCTCCCCCTCCCCACCAAAAAAATGAGTGGAGAAGGAAGAGAAAAACAAGCCACTGTTTTAACTCTTCTAATTAGAACAGTGGCTTGTTTTTCCCTTCTAACTGATCTTCTAGTGATCAGGTGTGAAATTATAACTCATTTCAGCATCAGATTTCATTCCATCCTGCTCTCGGTGTCCGCGGAATAAAACACTAGCATAAACCGGAGTCAGGCTTTCCAGCTATCAGCAACCTTGGTTTCCCATCACACGAAATCTTTAAGGTGGGTGTGATCATTGAGGGGCGAGTGACAGTTACCCACAGTTCTAACTCCAAAGCTGCTCCTTTCTTGGCGTGTGTGTGTGTGTGTGTGTGTGTGTGAGAGAGAGAGAGAGAGAGAGAGAGAGAGGAGGAGGAGACACCACTGGAACCCAGCCGTACCTACAGGAAGCTTTGATCTCATGGCCCTGCCTTCCCGACAGGTTCTTACCAGCCAGATAGAGGGTGTGGGAATTCTTGTTCTCTGGCACTTTATCTGATCTCTCGCAGGGCTGCATGCCGAGAAACTTCACAATGTTGTTCACGGCTTCTACATTCAGAGGATTTTGAAAGGAGCTGGGGTTAGGCCTCAACTGTTCCACGGATACGGTTCGATCCACAGGAATGTTTTGTAGGGTTGACCAAGCAGCCCCTGACAAGGAAGATGTCTGCACTGTACTGGCAGGTAGCGGCACCCCATTTCCCTGTTGGGAGCCACAAGCACCATCTTGGATTTCCTTTACCTCAAGACAGCAGAGCAGTGTTTCTTAACCTCGGTGACAAGACATGTGGACTTCAACTCCCAGAATTCCCCAGCCAGCAAGGCTGGCTGGGGAATTCTGGGAGTTGAAGTCCACACGTCTTAACGTTGCCAAGGTTGAGAAACGCTGCAGCAGAGACTGCCCTGCACTCAGGGATCTTCTGACTATTTTGGAGATAAGATTCTCTAGGCTCCAAGATGACCGAGAATCCTGTTGTGTTTTTTTAAAATGGTTTGTTTATTTATTTGATTTCTATAGCTGACCATCTCAACAAGCAACTCTGGGCGATGTACCACCATTAAAAAAAACATAAAACAACTTAAACAATACAAGATAAATATATAGAGAGTGGCCAAGTAAATGACTGTCACAGACGTTAATATAGCCAAGAAGCGGGGTTTAATGGGCAGAGCTGGCTATGTCGTCTTCCCTGAAACTCATCCCTGGTTTAAAAGCAAAAAACAAAAACGAAGAGGGCAGCGATCATCTCACCGTCCAAGCTTTTAATGGTGCTGAGAGCGAAGGTTTCCTCTTTCTCATAGTCATCCCCCACTTCCTCCCAGGCGGCGGCGAAGTTGGGCTTCAGGATCCTCTGGATGTGGTCAGAGAGAGTAAGTTCCAGATCTTCCAGCTGTGGAAGGGAACCGCACAGGGCATTACACAAGGGGGTGGAATCTGAATGGCAGGGGGAGGCATAGGACGTGGCACCCCACATGCAACAGCAGCCTACAAGGTGGCCAGCAAGCTTTGGAATCGAGCCAGGGGCGCACCGGCTGGGCACGAAGGGGGACCCCCCCGCTGTCTGCCTACTCTCTTGCCAACACCGGAATCTACACCAAAGCTAGAGAAAGGGATATAATCAGGAGTGTCTGCCAGGGGGGTGTCAAAAAAGTCAAGGTGGTGGCTGCAACTGTGGCATCAAAACCCTGCCCCAGCTCACAGCAGAATTCCCCGGGGCTTACCACGTATTCGTCGTCATAGCCATCATCGTCAGGCACGCCGGTGTTGGGGTCGCAGTCCCGAACTGTGAATTTCATTGTGCAGCTGAAAGTACAAGCAACTAGAACGGGGGCAGAGGTGCAAAGGAGGACAATTAGGAAGATGGCCTGGTCTGGGCAAAGCCTGCCACTCCCCCTTGAGGACACAGCCAGGATGGAAAACCCACCAGGCCACCAAAGAACTAAAATCCGGAGTCATTGCCAGCCCTGGTACAGTATTTCTCAACCCTGGCAACTTTAAGATATGCGGACTCCAACTCAGAATTCCCCAGCCAGCCAAGCTGGCTGGGGAATTCTGGGAGTTGAAGTCCGCATATCTTAAAGTTGCCAGGGTTGAGAAACAGTGCCTTGGACAAACCAGAAGCTCCTCGACTTCTGTTTGCCAGTCTAAAGCAGCTGCTCCATAAGGCAGGCATAAATCTAGAACGCAGAAAAATCGGTGCGAGGAAACTGGACAGCAGGTCTCGCCGCAAGCTGCATTTACTCTTCCCACTTAACTTGTCAACTGAAGTAATTCATTTTCTTGGTTCAGACATTCCACGGAACCATGAACTAACCAAGCACTGCCCAAGAGCTGCACGCTGGGCAAGATATGATTGCTCCTCTTTATTTGTATGTGGCACAAAATATCGTGGCTGTATTGAGACAGTATGTCAGGCTAGATCTGCTCTTTGAGCTACTGAACTGGGTGGGTGGGTGGGTGGGTGGAAATTCCTGTGTGTTTCTCAGAATCAGCCAAGAAAGCTGAGAGGGAGGAATGGAGGGGGAATGTGACCTGCAGGACAGAGACCGACCCCACGGGGGTGGGGACAAAGACCTGGCACAACATCTGAAACGGAAACGCTTTTCTGGCAGTACCTGCAGTTGGGTCGTCCAGAGGCAGCCGCACCAGAGTGTAGCACATGCCTGGCTGGTTGTAGGGCAGGCTGGGAGCCGGGATGCAGCGGAGGACTTCGTAGGCCTCGGAAGGCTCCATCTGAACTGTCACCTTTTCCAGTAACTGGTCGTTGAGGGTGTTTGTGCAATCAAACTGAAAGACAGGAGAGCATCTGCTTCTGGGATGGTGTGGACTTCCAGCCTGCCCGTCATCCAGAGCAAGGGTAACGTCAGTTTTAGAAGCAGGAACTCTCAACACAGACCAGGGGTGGGTGTGTGGGCCTGTCAAAAAGTCAAGACGGTGGCTGCATCCATGTGACTGAAGCCCTGCCCCTTTCTACTGTGCGTTGTGTGTTGACCCCACCTGCGGACATCTCTGGTTCCAACTCTCAATCAAGACGCCTCCCGCCCCTTGCTTGGCAGAGTCTCATGGTCACCGCTGAAAGGGTACCCGCCAAAGCAAAGGGGCTCTGGGGCTGCTGTTGGGTGTCCCACACTCAAGCGATGGGGGGGTTCTACGGAGGGCTTTGTGCAAGTGCTGCATGGCTACTGGATCTTCACATGGCCCTGCATTGGTCAGCCCCACTCGAGAGCCCAGGCCAGGAAATCAACTCCACCTGAAGGCTAAAACTACGTTGAGACTGGCTGTAGTAACAATCTTGCAAGTCTGGAGCTCTTGGTGCTCTCTGAGCCTGGTTGTTGGCTTGCAGACGTTTCAGGACCCAACCAGGGAACACCATCAGTGCAAAGGAGGGTGGGGTTTGTTGCCTGCTTATAAACTGGCAGGGCAAGCTGCTGCATATAAACAGGGAGCAAACTGCACCCTCACCAGCACTGATGCGGTTATCAAGTTGGGTCCTGAAACGTCTGCAAGCCAACAACCAGGCTCAGAGACCACCGAGGACTCCACAGTTCAACCCTGAGCTACAGATGCTCTCTTCTATTGGAAGTCTGATTGTGCTGGACCGTCTCCAACTTCTTATACTCCTGTGAATGAGGTGTCTGCCTGAGCTGCTTCTGAATATTTTCTGTCTCTTGTGGACTTAAGATATGTTTTACCCCTTGTTGCTTTGGTTTGCAAGTCTCCATCAAGGTAATCTTCCTTACTCTCTACAGCAGAGGTCCTCAGCCTTGGCGACTTTAAGATGTGTGGACTTCAACTCTCAGAATTCCCCAGCCAGTCTTGCATTCACACAATAGACTTAATTTGGCATTGAAAAAGTGCTTTAAAGTTGCAAAGAATGCAAGAACTGGCTGGCAATTAAAGTCACTGCAAGCAACTGTCAGACTGCACTTAGTTCCTCCCCTTTGTAATGAGCGCAGCATGAACCACATTGTAGCTCAGTGAATTGTGCAAAAGTCTTTCTCAACCTTGGCAACTTGAAGATGTGTGGACCTCAACTCCCCATGCTGGCTGGGGAACTCTGGGAGTTGAAGTCCACACATTTGTAGTCTCCAAGGTTGAGAAACACTGCTCTACAGCATTCCCACCCACCCACCCTGCCCAGGCCAATTTCCATTGCACAGACAAGATAACTGCTTTACTAAATGATCGCCCTTTTTCACAATCCTCAGTGTAGATGTCTCATTTCATGCATCAGCATGTAATAAAAGGAGGCGAAAGGACTTGGGATCAAACTGTGAAAAGCAATTCACAATAAACATCGCAGGAGGAGAGCCCTGTTAGTCTGTGACAGCCAAAAATCAGGAGGAGCGTGGAAGTACCTTTTAAGACTAACCACTTACATTAAGAGGTAGAGACTTTTGTGAACTACAGCTTCCTCCATCTGATGTAGAATTTAAATTGGGATGAGGTGGAGGGGGGGAACTAGTTAGTTTTGAAAGATGCTAACAGACTCTCTGGATCTCTGATCCACAGTAGATGACCTTTGATGATTCATTCTTGTACTCAACCGGAGCTTTATCGTCTTCAGTATTCACAAACCCATCCCACTGTCTATAGAGGGCCCGATTTTTCTTTAATTCTCACTCTACGAGGCAGCGACAAACTGACCTTAACTAGCTTCAAGTCCTTCTGATCAATTTACTCTGCCCACATCCCCAATGTTCACTCTTCTGTCCTTTTTTTTTTTTTACCTGGAAGACAACATGATTCGAGAAGACGTGCTTAATGCAGCAAACAAAATACTCGGTCTCGGCCTCTGTTAACTGCGCTGCCTCAGACGACTTGAAAAGCGGGCCCAAATTCTTGAATTCTGGAATGGCTGCCAATTGCTCTAAATGGGAAGAAAGGGGTTCAGTTCAGGGTCAGACTTGCAGATGAACAAGGTGTCTTTAATCTCTATGGCAGTGTTTCTCAACCTCGGGAACTTAAAGATGTGTGGACTTCAACTCCCAGAATTCCCCCAGCCAGCCAAACATCTTTAAGTTCCCGAGGTTGAGAAACACTGCTCTGTGGGGACACATCTTGTCGCAGGTTTTCAAACATGTAAATCGCTGATTGTGATTGTGGTGGGATAGAGTAATCATCATTACCCTGGAATATGTCCTGTCGTGAAGGAGCCACCTTTTCAGGTTTGTTGGCCACCAGGGAAATCTCTGAAATTAGAAAGACAAGCGGCCATTAACATTTCTGACCAAGAAGTCCAAGACAACCGGATGCAAAGAGAAAATCTCACAATTCCATACGTACAAGAGCGTTGGCGTGAACACACCTAAGGATTTCCTTGAGACCCGCTAGTTGCTGAAGACTTTCTGCCAGGAACAGCCATAGTGGGTTGGTAAAACAAGCCAAGATGGTAGTCGCAACTATGCAGTGGAAGGTCTGTCCTTCACCGCCACACGTAAAAAGCGGCAGAACTTCGACCGCATCATCGCGAGCACCATCTTGACTTTTTAACCCCCTTCCCCTACAGCAGATGTTCTGGTTTCAGCTCTTCTGCCTGAGCCCCTGCTCACCTTTGGTGGGGGAGCAGCAAAGAGAAGCCCTATGACCGGCTACGAGGCCAGGTCTCCAGGGGCTAGAAACCAACTTAATCAACCATGTGTACTTTCTGGCCTCCCAACCTTACTGCTGCTTGGGCTGAGATGTCCAAGCAATGTGTGAACATCCTATAAACCTTCGTCCCACTCGAGCCTTTTGTCAGGAGATAAAACACAGCAAAGCTAGTTACCTGGAGCTGAACATCATTCAATGCACTTAATCAATTAATCAAGCTTATTAATTTCAACAAATCTCACCATCTAAAATTAACTGAGTTATTTTAAAAAATATTCTGATAACTTTGATATTTGAGCATAACTGGTTTTGTATTTTGGAGACTAAGTATTTAAATGCATAAAATAAAATGTACATACATACATAGTATTAATCTGTATCTATGTATTTTATACTTTTATTTTATGCCTTGGCAACTTTAAGACAGGTAGACTTCAACTCCCAGAATTCCCCAGACAGCATGGCTGGCTGGGGAATTCTGGGAGTTGAAGTCCACCTGTCTTAAAGTTGCCAAGGTTGAGAAACACTGTGCTACAGAGAAGGGATCTGTAGGTTTCAGCAGCCTCTCAAAAGGGGTCCATGGCACCCAAGTTTAAGAACACTTGCCTCAGCCTGACAACTGTCTAGACCAGTACCTGCTTTCTGCTCAAAGACGGGGGCAGTGGCCAGTGGCACGGACCTCATGTCGAAAGGCTTGTCTGAAGGCTCCAGTGTGTACTGGTGCAGGGCCTTTTCCATCCCAGGAATGGAGACGGTCAGACCTGCCCAAGACACAGAACTCAGCATTGAAACCAGCAGGAGCTCAGAAGTGGGGACAGGGTGGATGGGACTGATGCATGGGGGAACCCCAGGCATGGCTGCCTGGGCCACCCACCATTGAAGATGTAAGCAGCGTTCAAAGCCAGCTGCCTTTGCTGCAGCACGTTCAGGTAGAAGGTGGCTCGGTCCCGGACCTCATCGTCACTATCCATCACACACCTGCGTGGAGGAGAAGGAAGGAAGAGAAGGAAGCTACGAGACCAGTATTGATCGGAAGCTTCTTGGTCGTCAGAAAGGAGCAGATTTAAAATGTAACGTACGGGCAGCCATTCTGCCTGCAAGGTTAAGGATTTAAAATACACAAACACACATACCTATGCCCCCCGCCCTGAATCAGGACAAGTGTTCCCTCGCTGGCTGCTCACATATACTGCTTTCTCCCACTACCACTAGCAGTACATAAGAGTCAGTTCCCAGCCTGATGAAGATTCAGGAGATGGCTATGAAGACAGCCCGGTGCAAGATTTTCTGTTATCACTGAAAACCCCAGCCTCCCGGCCAAACCACAGGAAGGCTTCTTAGAGAATCAGAAAGCCATCCAAATTACGCCTTGTGGGAATGAATTCCGCAGGGCAATTCTGTGATTTAAAAGTGTTTTCTTTCCATCAGCTTCAATGGATGATCCCTGCCCACTTTTCTCCACACGAGGAATGATTTTATAGATGTGGGTCATGTTCCCATTCAGTTGCCTTTTTTTCCAAGGTATATTATAGTGAGCCCCCGAATCAGCTTGGTTTACCCTTCTCTGCACTTTCTCCGGCTCTTATAGCCTTCTTCAATGCAGCAACCAGCTCTGCACAGGGTACGCCAGATGGAGACTGCCATCAATTTGTGTAAGATGATTACAACGTTGGCTGTTTTGTTTTCCATCCCTTTTTGAATGACCCCTAGCAGGGAACTGCCTCATTTACAGCTGCCACATACTGAATTCATGCCTTCTTTGACCTTTCCACTATGACCCAGACCTTTCTCCTGGTCTGTTACAGAGAGTTCAAATGCCATTAGTGTACCTGTGAAATTAGGGGGGGAGTTGCCCCAATGTGCATCACTTAAATCAAACTGCTTTTGCATTTGGTTGACTGTTTACCCAGTTTAAACTGATCCTTTTGGAGATCTTCATGGTCACTTTCAGTTTTCACCATCCTGAATAGTTTGGTATCGCCTGCAAACTTGGCCAGCTCACTGCTTAACCCAATTCCAAGACTGGGGAAACTTAGCTCAGTTCCCTTCCAGCCAGAGGCATTGATAGGGAGTGGGTGAGGACGTCAAGGAGGAGAAAATGGTAAAAGCAGTGTCACACCTCAGGCTCTGCCCCTTTCGTTCATGATGTTGCATGAAGTACAGGTAGTCTTCAACTTACAATTGGGACCAGGACTTCAGTCGCTAAGTGATGTGGTCGTTAAGTGAGGCATCACGTGACTGTACCTGATTTTATGAACTTTTTTGCCACAGTCATTAAGCAAACCACATGGTTGTTAAGCGAATCCGGCTTCCCCCATTGATTTTGCTTGTCAGAAGCTGGCTGGGAAGGTCACAAATTGTGATCACATGACCCTGGGACGCTGCAACCATTGTCAATATGTGCTGGTTGCCAAGTGCCCAAATTTTGATCATGAGCCTGTGGGGATGCTGCAATGGTCCTAAGTGGAAGGACTGGTCGCAAATCACTTTTTCCAGCGCCATAACTTCGAACAGTCGCTAAAAAAACTGGTCGTAGGTCGAGGTATCCTGTAACTTGATGGATACCTCATGCAATGGAGGTATGAATGAAAGAGGTGGAGCTAGTATTGCAAGGGCGTGGTGCTGCTATCACCGTTTTGACAAAAGCACTGGATCCTGCAGATCCAGGAACTCCACTACAGCACTGGGTCTCTACCCCGTCCAAAGCACCCTTTTCACTTTGAATCTGAGTAACTGGGCATCCCTACTTCCACGTGCACGGAAAGTTGGTTTGTAGTTCCTTAGGAAGGAGAAGTGCTCTGCTCCTGCTGGCACAGCAACTCCGCTGTTGAGACTCTGATGGTCTTCCCCAACTCAACACCTTTAAAGAAGCCCTGTCATTACGGCGGATGATCCTTATTCTCTGTAAAAACTGAAGTGAGGCCTCAGCCTTCCTCTGCGGAAATCACACACAGGCTTTCGATCACGTAACTCAGCCCGGCTCAGACAAGGGCCAAGAAGGACAAACATTCCCATATATGGCTTCAGAGGCACTCCAAGGTATTCCTGAACAACCCGGCTTTAAGGAGCCAAACAAGAGAGAGTCAATCTGGAAGAGCACCAAGTTTGAATTTTCTTCTTCTTTTTTTTTGGCTTAGCATTGAACTCACCTCTGCAAGAGCACCAAAATGCTGGGAAGCAGATTCTCATTCTGCGCTCCGAACTTTGCCAGTGCGCTGACGGCAGCTGCAGGGGAAGTCAAAGTCTGCGGTCAGAGGGAAAGGTCACCTTGAAGTGGGGAGCAAGATTATTCAAGGAGTTCCAAGACAAAGGGGAAGGACCGTGGGTGTTTCCCAGCCTTGGCAACTTTCAGATGTGGGGACTTCAACTCCCAGAATTCCCCAGCCAGCCTTGCTGTCCACACAGCTGAAAGTTGCCCAGGTTGAGAAACGCTGGCCTTGGGATTGAGCCCGGCAGACAAGCGGTCTTCTGCTTCTTGGTCTCAAAGCCAATCACCCCTCGCTACAAAGCAGAGCTGCCGCAGAAGGAAGGAAACGGCCCCAACTCACCAGCCCGAACGGCTTCATTTTCCAGCACCACCCGGTTGAAAATGAAGCGGATGTACTTGGAAGGGGAAGGGGTCCTGGGCCCCTCCTTGCCGAGCAGGTGGAGGATCTTGGTGGCCAGCACGGTGTGCTCGCAGTCTTCGATGAACTCGCAGAGGTGGGCCAGGCCAGACTCCTTGCTTTCGGGGTTCTCTTCGATGATGCCGATGATGCAGTCAACAATTGCTCGCTTGTATTCAAAGCCGCCCTGCAGGAAGACAGAGGCGTGTGCAGGAGGCTGGCCTGCTCGTGAGGTGGTTTCATTTCTGTCTTACACCACAGAAAAACCTGCCAGCAGCACTCCCAAGTATTTCCACATTGATCAGAAGCTTCAATGCTTCAGGCTGATTTTTAAGGTAGCGGCAGGCAAGCTGGATCTATTTAATAAGGACTCTACCTTAACTGAAAGTGGCTCCTTCTGCTCAGATTGGAAGCAGAAGGACCGACCAATTGACATGGGCAGCCGTGCCATTAACTGCCTTAAGGATACAGGAAGGTTTTAAATTATCTGAGCTTAGTCAGTTGGCTCACTTTGGGGGCAGGCCCTGCAGTACAGACACCTTGATACGGCTTCCCTTCACGAGTGCACTAGGTCCGACTAATCTGGAAGCCTTGAAAGACTTGAATGTAAAACTAGCACATTTCACAGAAGTCATGCTTTCTTAGAAAGATTTGGAGGCTTGCACCCAGATGCAAAGACATGGAGAAAATATGATTTAAAAATAAAGTCCTCCACCTTCATTTTAAAAGTGCTTCTGACAGTCAAACCTCAGACATAATTCTTTTAGCAAGATACCCTGGCACAGGGTTTCTCGACCGTAGCAACTTTAAGATAGGTGGACTTCAACTCCCAGAATTCCCCAGCCGGCCAGGTTGGTTGGGGAATTCTGGGAGTTGAAGTCCACACAGCTTAAGGTTTCCAAGGTTGAGAAACACTAATCTATATACTACTAAAACTCTTGTGTCTGTTTGATACTTCGTAACTTTTAACTGGGCAAAATGGTGCATCGTAGGGCAACAATTTTTGAACCAAGATACCTCAAATGGGCTAACTTACAGAATGCGTCCAAAATCCGGGACCCATGACTCCCATGGAATAGAAATTTGGCAAATGTTGTAAAACATGTTATGATACAAAAAATTACCATAAAACATTTTATGACATAATACAAAATATCATAAAACATTTCCTGTGGTCAACCCCTGATGTTTGACTGGGCTACACAGTTCAACCTTGGCTACTTTCAAGGCAGATACCTCTCTTCCTGATTTTTAAGAGCTTTTCCAATACATTAGAAGCTCTGCCATTGTTGAAGGCATTGAGGAATCTGGTAAGGAAATACCTCTGAAACAATGACCCGGCGGGTCATGGGTTGTCTAGTTCTGCGTGCAAATATTGCCAGCAAACTTAACTTGTATCATCCACAGACAAGCAGTAAGCCCTCCTCAAGATTTTCTTCTTGGGTCTCTAGGCTTGTCAAGTTTAGCGCTCGCAAGTCACGTTGCAAGTAGCAGCCTAGGTATTTGTTCCCCCAACAGGGAATGTAGGAACCCGTAAGGCTGGCAAGGTGACCTACATCATCCCGAAGCATGTTGGATAGGAAGGTCATCATGACGCTGTGTTTCCGTGGGTATTTCTGGCACAGAGCACTGATGGCTTGGACAACCACCACCTGCAAGGCAAGAGCAGTACAACACCAAGTGAGGAGCAGTGGCTTCTCTGTACCAGGTAATTTAAATAGCTTGTGGGAAAAAGCCCATCGTGACATAGGTCATCACGACAGGGTGGGAGCAGGGGCAGAGGAAGGTGATCTTGTATGATCGAGAGAGGCGGACAGAACACAAAGCAGAGCCCTTAGCTCTAAGACAGTGTTTCTCAACCTTGGGAACTTTAAGCTTTAAACTTTAAGGGAATTCTGAGAGTTGAAGTCCACACAGCTTAAAGTTCCCAAGGTTGAGAAACACTGCTCTAAAGTATGACTGGGATGGGCCTCTCCCAGTTAGAGCAGGAAAGGTACAGATGGGAGGTGGGTAGAATGGTTACCAGTGCAAACAGAGAATATGGCATCTCCAGCACCCCAAAACAGGCACTCCCTGCCTGGTCAGTGCCCCATTCCACTCGAAGGGCAGGCTTCTTACAGGGCACCAACTGCCTTGATCCTGCTGGGGACTCTTCTATCTATTTCCTGGACCCCAAAGGACAGGATGTACAGTACACTGCATAAACAAAACACTCTGGTCCCAGCTTCCTGGGTTTTCAGTATCAAACCTTCTGCACTCTTTTCCTAAATTCTGCAAACCCTGCTCCACACAACCTTGGCTGAGAATCACCAGAACCCCACCCCAATCAATTTTGGCTGGCCAAAGGGGGTCAGGGACAGGGGGCTAGAAGGCTGACCTTAAACTCATCTGATATCTCAGACACGAAGGAAGAAATCTGTTTCATGAGCCGGTCCACGCTGCTCTCGCTCCCCGTCTTCAGCAGCGTGGTGATGGCGAGGGTGGCGATGCTGCGGTTCGAGTCGGTGATCAGGTTCTCAAGATCCAAGTTGCAGGCTGTCACTGCTGACGGATGCTTCATTGCCACCTGAAAGAGCAGCCAGAACGGCTTACAATAATACTGGACATCGGAAACCGGCAACCCACGACTTCAAAAAAAAAAATGTAGCCCAAGGAGAACTTTCTTCATGGTCAGCTGATCCATCAGCAGGAAATGCTGCCATTATGGGGAGAAAACCAAGCAACGTGGTCTTTGACAGCCAACTGATTGCTTGTCTATTGGACTGGAGCAAACAAGACGAATGGTCTTCTCTCGCTGACTTTGAAGGACACCAACAATTTGCTAGACAGCAGGCCTGTGACTTTCCCTCATGCCAGTAACTTTAATTCAAGATCACCGAGAGGGAGAGGAATAATGAAAGGGGTGGAGATAGAATGTGAGCTGGTAGATGACACGTGAGAAGGGGTACATATGAAGGAACGGATGGGTAGGTGTGCGTGTGGTGCTTGGTGGAAAGACAACCGGCCCAGATTATGGGACAGTCAACTGCTTAATCATAGGCTGTCCTGCGGTGCACCCGCTCCAGAGGATGTCGGGTGAAGCATGTGACCTGCAGCATGCCCATGCCCTTCCCACAATCCTCGTTCTCAATCAAGCTGGCCAATCGCTCGGCTTCACTGCTTCAAGGGGCTTCACCTCCTGTGGTCCTCCCCACTTCCAGGCCTTGCTATGGGAAGCCATCAGTCAAACTGTGAACAGTCTAAAGAAGGGCTGAGTGATGAGGCTGAGGATTTACTCAAACTGGAGGGTGGGGGACCTTCTGCGCCTATTCTAAGCAGCCACAGCTGTCCTGCTACGTTTCCTTACAGTACGACGACGACGCAGGACACGTCCAGCTTTCCCGACCTGGTGTCCTGTCGGCAGTTCTGAGGAGTACGGTCTGGAGGGCTCCTAGTTAAGAAAGGCTCCAACTGCCGCAGGAGGGGTCCCGGCAGGAAAGGGAAGTGTGGAGACAACCCCCAAGGGAAATGGAGGGATGGAAAGGCAGCAAACCCATCAAAGCAATCTGAGGAGCCCATCGTTTCTGGTTGTTCTGCCCAGAATGTAGGAGGCACCTCTGGAACATTCACCTTATTAAGTGTCCTGACAGCAGCATACCTCAGAACGGGCTTCGGAGAACTGCAGAAGAGCTGAAGCACTGAAAGGAAAGGAAATGGGCCGCGCCCCTTGAAGTTATTCACACGGCGGGAGAGGGGAGGGGAGGGGAGGGGAGGGGAGGGGATCAAGCGGGATGGACGTCCCATCCATAGCATACTTGTGACACAGCCAGGCTAAGGAATACGCCCATCCCACACCTCTGCCTAAACCTCTCGGGGTCTCAAACTCAGGAGGGCAAAACTGGAAGACTCCTGACTTTAATTTCCCATGGCCATCGGCAGCCCCGCCCACCAGCGACTCCTCTGCCTAATCCAGGGACTCGCCTGAGACGGCGGGGGCCAGTTCCCGGGCTGTGCAGTCGGGGAGGTGGATAATGGCCGAGGCAGCCTCGTAAATAACCATTTCATGCTTGTTCCGCAGACAGCTTTCGATGAAATCGAACAGGGGGTTGTCGTGCCTGCCGAGAAAAGACACAGATGCTTTTACAGGTTGGGCGTAATCACCGTCAATATCCCAGTTCTGCTGACTGCACAGGTGCCAGTCCTGAGTGCGGTACTTCCCGTTCTGGAACTACTATCTCAGGGGCTTCTTGGCCAGAGAGGAAAGCACTAAGGCCTCGAGCATCTACTATGTCCTGATAACACTCAACTATTTGCTTAACTGTCATTTAAGAGAAAGTTAGCTATTGCTCAAGGAGAGTCAGTAAAGCCAGTTTGGTGCCGGGGTCAAAGCACCGGCTAGAAACAGGGAGATTGTGAGTTCTAGTCCTACCTTTGGCACAAAGCCAGCTGGGGGACCTGGGCCAGTGTTTCCCTCTCAGCCCCGGGAAGAAGGCAAGGAACCACTTCCAAAAAATGTTGCCAAGAAAATTAGTCCAGACAGTCACTAGGAGTCAACACTCACTCAGAAGGCACACCAAATAAAATAACAAATAAAATAAAATAAAATAAGCCTGTTATGAGTCCCTCCTCTAGAGAGATGCAACTGGTGGAGGACTCAAGACCTTCCCCAGGTGGTAAGTTTGGCGCCCTCATTGTTGATTTGTTTTTAAAGGTGGGCAATAAAAACAGTAGAGAGCTGGCTGGGTGGAGTGGTTAAAGACACAGGACTAGGAGTGGGGAAAAGCTGAATTGTATTCCTCTTTTAGGCACATAAGCCAGCTGGGCGATATTGGGCCAGTTTCTTTCCCTAAACCCAGCCCACCTCACAGGGTTGTTGTGGGGAAAATAGGAGGCGGGAGGATTATGTGCGTCACCTTGAGCTGTATAAAATAAAGGCACGCTGTAAATCTAATAATACCCGGTTTAGACAGAGCACATTCCCGGTATTCCAGCTGTGAGGATGCGATTTTTGCATTTCTGTTATGGAAAAGCCCAGTCTCATTGATTTCTCTGCTGCACCTCAAACTTTTGCCCATGCCATCTTCACACTGCCATGAAACCAGTGGCCTTTATCATGCAGCCTAGATCCATTCCAGATGCCCTTCTGCAAACACGGCCAACCCCGAGATCCCTTTACCCCTCCTCAGACTCCTTCAGCAGCCGGCTGGCAATCCGGATCAACATGCAGTATGCAAATTGGGATTTCAATCCAGATCTGGTGAATTTATTCAGCATCTTGGAAACAGCAAGGCGGTCATTCTTCCTAAGATGATAGAGCAAACCTAGAGCATGGTACTGCCAACAAGAGGAAAGAGGAGGGGGAACCATAAATCCATTTGACCAAGACTCAAGAATACATTTATTCAAGCAGAGTTGCTTACTGGAACTTATATTAAAAGTGCATTAGTCAGCAACCAGGATCTGTCCCCATAAAGTCAAGATGATGCTCTGAGAAATTTAAGCTTTCTGTGTGACCACGATCCTGATGAAAGAGCTGGTTTGGTGTAGGGGTTAAGGCACCAGGCTAGAAACTGGGAGTCTGTGAGTTTGAGTCCCACCTTGGCCATGAAGCCAGCTGGGTGACCTTGGGCCAGTCATTCTCTCTCAGCCCTAGGAAGGAGGCAATGGCAAACCACTTCTGAAAAACCTTGCCAAGAAAACTGTAGGCTCTTGTTCAGGCAGTTGCCAAGAGTCGATGCTGATGTGAATGCGCAAACAAACAAGGATTTATGGAGCTATAGTACTTCCAAAATGTCCCTGAGAACTGCTGGTGAGCTGAGCTCACATGTTTGATGGAGGCACTCCATCCATGATGCATCACGATCTGGATAAATGAATTTATGGAGCCTGTGTAGGCGGATATTTTTACACCTTGTTTGGAGCGCTCAAGGAAGCAGAAAGGCAAGGCAGAAACAGAATTAATTAAATAAATAACCCCCTTTCCACCTTGAGATTCAGTGGCTCTGCGTGGCTTGCAAATGATAAAACATGAATGGGGAACAGGTCCCCAACTGTGACGTTTTCTGGATGGCCTTGGGTCTCTCAAGGCTGTAGGACTCTTGGACGACTGCTCAGCAGTCGGCCTCCTTGCTCATGCCCAGCAGCAGAAAGAGAATTAGAGGAAGCCTCAAGAGCTACCTGCTGGAGAAGGGTCTGTGGGGAAGTAAGAGGCTGCCACTGGGGTTTGTCTTTCCTGTGCTGAGGCGAGCGGGGTCAGCTCAAGGCCAGAGAAATGCTGAAAGAGGCCTCGGCAGGCAGCACCTTCCCGCACATGCCTCCTGAGGGAGACTGACCTGAAACGTCTGAACTCAGCTACTCCACCTTTGCCTTTCCCGACTTGGTGATGGCAGCCCGCACGATTCCTAGCAAACACTGAGCTGCCTGGGAATGATGGGAGTTGCAGACCAACAATCTGCAGGGCAACAAGCGAGGGAAGGTGGGCTGACAAAAGATGGATCTGTTCCACAGCTGGCCTCAAAAGCGTTCCGACCTTTAGGCTGGGCATGGAAAGCTTCCCTGATCCATTCCCTCCTCGGCGGAATCCATACCTGCACCATGACGTTGTCACCAGATGCAGCTTCCTGGGCTTCATTGATCCACCGCTTGACCACATCATAGTTGACCTTCATCATATGCTGGAAAGGATGGCCAAGAATCAAGAATATTGGCTGTGACTCTAGTCAAAACTGTTCTCGATTAATACCCATCCTGGATCATTTTAATCAAATGATATGCTTTCGTGGTTGAAGAAACTGGAAGCTGAAGGTTAAGATTGGCAGGAAGAACGTCTGGAATTGGTTCCATCTCCAAAGCAGGAGGACCCTGTATCTAGCATCCAGAACTAGGGATCTGCAAAACCTACTATTCCAGGAACAGATTGTTCCAGGAAGCAACAGAACAGTTCATTTTGCTTCCAGACCACACTGATCCAGGGAGCCTAGGAGTGGATCGTATTTTCCAGAAGTAGAGGCATGCAATATTCTAATCCGAAGCAGGCACAGGTGCTTCTGATCTAGCGTGGTGCCCCTGCTGGATCTAAAGCACCTTTGCTTGCTTTGGACCTAAATTCTGTATGCTTCTATTTAGAGTAAATGTTCTGGAACAAGGAATAGTTTAAGGGATTCTGGATGTTGTGGGCTTTTGCACATCTCTGTCCAAGACAGCAATTGCATATACATCATTGGCTCCTAATCAGGATGTTTGGTGGGGGGGAATCCATAGTTAGCATTCCATCCCATTCCTCATACAAAAATACTTGGGGTCATGTGCAAGAAATATTGATGTTCCTGTAGTGACCTTCCATCAACCCACTCCTCGGCCATGTACGTGAATCTGCACCTATTCAGAGATGCCCTCCCTGGGAACCAGTGCACCCAGCATTCCAATGTAAATATCTGGCTTTTTACAATTGCTACCTAAGGTTTTGTGTCTGCCCCCGCACCCAGCTTTTCAACATTTAATGAGAAGGTTGTTTTAGAAGGAAGAATATTATCCCTCCCCACCAGCACCTGAAGCAAGGGAAGAAAGTGCATATGGATACATAAATATTAATATTAGGGGTGTACAAAACATTTGAGAGCTGGTTTGGTGTAGTGGTTAAGACACCAGGCTAGAAATCGGGAAACTCTAGTCTTGCCTGGGGCACAAAGCCAGCTGGGTGACCTTGAGCCAGTCACTTTCAGCCCTAGGAAGAAGACAGTGGCCAACTAATTCAAAACAAGTTGCCAAGAAAACTTCAGGGACTAGTCCAGGTAGTCACCAGGAGTCAACACTGACTTGAAGGCACAAAAACAAATTGAAAAAAACAAACCCCCACACTCGTAGACATCCAGAGTCCTCCTCTAGTGTTCCAGTTTTCAACTAATAGGTTTTGCCTATGGTAGACAAAGTATAGGTAGTCCTCGCTTAACAACCACAACTGTTGCTAAGCGAAGCGATCATTAAATGAATCCAACCTGATTTTACGACTTTTTTGTTGTGGTCATTAAGCGAATCCCCATGGGTGTTAAGTGACCCACGTGCTTGTTAAATGAATCACGTGATTCCCCATTGATTTTGCTTGCCAGAAGCTGGCCAGGAAGGTCAAAAATGGTGATCACGTGACCATGGGATGCTGCAATGGTCATAAATGAGAATTAGTTGCCAAGTGCCCAAATCCTGATCATGTGACCGCAGAGATGTTGCAACGATCGTAAATGCAAGGACCGGTTGTAACTCAGTTTTTCTAGCACTGTTATAAGTCCGAACCATCACTAAACGAATGGTTGTTAAGCAAGGACTACCTGTAAACAAGTGTTGGATGAAGCAGAGAGAAATGAAAAGGAAAAAAGAACCTAATTTTTGGTTTCGTGGATGGCCAAAGTTCTCACTTATGAGAGAGCGCCAAGGAAAGTTTACGTTTTTTTCTTTTTTTGCAAAAGGTGAGAAGCAGCATGAAGGGAGATCCTGATCTGCAAGAATCGGGTTACACAAACGTTCAATCCAAGTTTCTTTCATGATTTGCTTTTCTCCTGTTTAGGGGTCCACAAAGCTGGGGATCCAAAGGGGGCTGGTGTGATAATTGGAATGAGAAATGAAGTGGCAGTAATCTTATGAAGGAGGAACAATTTCTGAGACTCCTACAAAACCCATCCATTTGGGATCAGACCACGCGAAGGGAGTCAAGGACACAAGAGCCGGGCCTTTCAGGTGGGTAGGAAAAGACGTGGAAGCTGCAGCGGCCTGGGGATCTAACCTCTCTGACCACTCTGGAGCACAACAACAACACCAAGCAGAGGAAACCCCAGGCACCCTCCACTTACCAAGGACGACACCAAGGCTGAACTGGAGACGCTGGGGACTTTGTCTACAATGGCTTGCTTCATGTACCTTTCGATGGCCTGGAGCATCGTTCCCTGGGAAAGCAGGAAGAATGGAGGTCAGACAGCCTTCCAACTGGCGTGTTGGCCAGAAATAACAGAAGATGGAATTGTCTTTGTGTGGGGCTCTTTTGTACTCCACGAGACAGAACTGAGTATCTGGGCACAGATTATTAACCATCTGATTTAAGAGATAAGTTTCTAGTTCAGTGTTTCTCAACCCTGGCAACTTTAAGACGTGTGGACTTCAACTCCCAGAATTCCCCAGCCAGCATGGCTGGCTGGGGAATCCTGGGAGTTGAAGTCCACACGTCTTAAAGTTGCCAGGGTTGAGAAACACTGCTCTAAACGGTTCCAGCAGGTCACAGTTCTGGGACCTGCATTTCTTCCCACCATCACTGCTGCACCATCCATTTCATAATCTAGGGTACTGATCCTTAAATGCTACTGAATGTTCGTTTTCAATGTTGTTTTCGAAAATAAAATCAAATGGATTTTTTTCTTAAAAGGTAACACTTGCAAAAATGTTTAAGGCAGACAGATTTTCCTGCATTTTTCCTGCAAATTGACTTGGCTTATGGGCTGCAGAAGTGGGAGCTTAGAGATCAGACAACTTATTTGCAACACCTTCACTTTTGTCAAGCCACACATAAGCAACTGGTCTTTCTTGACAGCTGCAGAGCATGCAAAATTTTAGCTAGATTATCATACCTAGAGAACACAGTCACAAAGGAAATCCGAGTCACCCAGCAAAAACATTGCGGGGAAACACAATAGCAGTTTTCAAGTTTCCGAAGGGCAGTCATGTAGAAGATGGGGCAAAATTGTTCAGAGTACAAAGCAAAAAAACAAGGGGTTGAAATAACAAGGAAGCAGATTTTGGTTGGACATCAAGAACACGTTAACAATGGAGCAAGCTGTCTTGAGAAGTGGGGGCCTCCCCCACATTGGAAGTATGTAAAAAGAGATTGCACAATCCTCCGTTGGGATGCTATGGAGCAGATTACTGCACTGGGCAACCAGTTGAATTAGACAGTCTGGAAGGTCCCTTCCAACCATTAAGGCTTTATGATTCTGTGGCCACCTGTGTCCTTAGAAGGTGTTGGACCAACTTCCAGCTAGCCTGTAGGTTACCCCAACACAGCCAGAAGATGCCAGTTTGGGAAAGACTGTTATTTTTAAGCTTGCCAAAAGGACCCATTAGACTAAAATCTAAACCTAGGGAGAAGATTTCTGGACACCCCAGCATTCAGCTGGTGTTAAAAATCTCTTCCTTGAGCCAAGCATTCCAAAAACAGCCCTCCTTTCATCACCCTCTTTCACAATGGGA
This sequence comes from Candoia aspera, assembly GCF_035149785.1. Classification (NCBI taxonomy): domain Eukaryota; kingdom Metazoa; phylum Chordata; class Lepidosauria; order Squamata; family Candoiidae; genus Candoia; species Candoia aspera. The sequence goes on along the minus strand of NC_086159.1, from coordinate 8,379,129 downwards.
AAATTCCATACTCACATCCGTGATCCGACAGAGCGCTCGAATCGCAGGGCCCCGGTAGACGTCTTCTTTCCCTGTCATATCTTTAGTTAGGCTAGAACAGACGAGGAAAGCCCTCATTCACACAGAAGTCAAGAGGCCTGGGCTTCAGACACCCATACTTTAGGTGCCTCGGAGCTAGATTACTCCTTTGCATCCTGCATGGGGCTGTTCTTGAAGGCAGCTTGGAGACTTCAGTTGGTATGAAACGTGGCTGCTAGACTTTTGCCCTGTGATATTACTTGATGACTTGTGGGATCCATTACAGCACCGGTTGCTTAGAACTGTTACTCTAAAGCAGTGTTTCTCAACCTTAGGAACTTTAAGATGTGTGGACTTCAACATGCTGGCTGGGGAATTCTGGGAGTTGAAGTCTGCACATCTAAAAGTAGCTGAGGTTGAGAAACACTGCTCTGAAGTAGAAGTTAGGAAATGGAGTTGGTACAGAGGCTGGATCCAAATCCCCACTTATGTCAGTGGGCCCAATGATGTTTGGGTGTGTGCGTGTGATAATGGATGGATATGGTTACCCCTCTCCACTTCATCCTGCATGGAGCAGTTCAGCCATCAGGCATCTTCCTTTGGGAGAAACGTAGGCAGGAGCCCCTGCACTATTTATTTTCTTTATTACAAATGCTTGTATGCAGCTACGACTGTAAGTGGCTTACAGCATTACCATACATATAATACATGACAGCAGATTAAAAATTACCACAGCAAGAATAATAAGTATTATTGATAGGAATTCAAATAATGTCATCAAACCATTCATCTCAACTCAGGGACATCTCTCATCCCCGCCTACGAGATAACGCTGATGCGCAAGCATGTGTTAAAGAGCATTCGCACCACAGGGAAAGGCTAAAGGGATGGCACTCTTCAGTCTGGGCAAAGACTAATGGTGATGGCTGAAGGAAGCATTCTCCCCTGCTCTGCAGGGCATGACCATTTTCACCGAATGTTTGGGTCACCTACATTACATTTATTTAAGTTCAGCCTTTCCCAAGGTGACCAGCTTTGAATGTACTCGACTACCATTCCCATTATCCACCTGGTAGTTAGGGATGATGTGCCTGACTAGGAAGGGCTGTCTTAGATGCATCCTCTAACAAATCCCACGCTTTTATCAGGCCAATGCCAAGTGTGCCAGCCTGCATACTGTGCTGCAAATTTTCTGTTGGCTTAATTAAAGTATTAATACAGGGGAAAGTACTGCTTTTCCAGGATGAATGTGGCTTCTTAGGAGATTTTTAAAATGTAAAGTGTACCCAGGAGACCAAGATGTGATTGCAATGTGCATTATGCAGGATAATTGGCTCTCCAGGAGTCACTGAATGCTAAAAACACGCTTGTTTCAACCTGCAGAAAACAATCCCTAGATGATAGAACTGATGCTGTAATGTGATTGATGGGCTGCTGGGTGGCAAGGAACCCTCCCAGATTCTTCATTCCAGCTGAAATATTGATGCCCCTAGCCACAGAATCAAAAGCAGGTACCTGCTGGTGACAATGATGACGTCCTCTGAAATGTTGGCCATCTCTTTGATGGTAAGATAACACATTCTCCTTAAGGTTTGCTGTTGAAAGACCACAATTAAAGTTGAATATCCCAAGAGGTTGCTGAAACGCTGCCATTCTACCCCTCCAGTCCAAAAGACCTCTCTAGGGGCCTTAGAATCATGTTTAAAACATCTAAAATTGAAACAAATGACAGAAGGCAGTTGTATGAAATTCTCAGCAGAGTGTCCTCCAACTTAAGTTAATTCAGGGACACTCAGAAGAAGCATCTTTTCTGGGGGTTCAAAAGCAAAGACAGAGAGAGCCAGGACATTAGTGGCCTCTCCTGGGGCTTTGCAGCAAGGCAACATTACCAAGACAGCACTCAGCACATCTCAGTGGTGAAAGTCAACTGTGCACAAGGCAGATTTTTCAATAAAGACTGAAATCACAGAGGCAAGTCTGTAGGGAAGAAGGAAACTTCAAATAAACAACACCCGCAAGGACGCTGCGTGCAGTCCAGGAAGAGGAAAACAATGATCCCAGCAAAGAAATAACTTACATCATTGGACTGAAATAATCTTGTCATCGCAAAGAAGGCTTCAGTGGCTTCTGTGGTCCCAAAATGCTCACCCTAAAGAAGACAAGCAATCAGCATGCACCATATGCTAAGGCAGTGGGTCTTCAGCTGCTCGATCCAACTGCCTCCTTTCCTGGTCTCAAATAATGCCACGACCCCACAAAATAACCAAACAGATTCTGTTGTTTTACAAGAGTATCTCAGCTGCAGCAATCCCAGACTGGATCCTCAACTCCCAAACAAGCAATTACAAATTGCTCCATTACCCACAGGATATGCCCAGATTCCTCCCAGCTTAAGAGCCACTGTGCTAAGGAAATATGCATTAATCTTCAAGAATATTAGGGAAAAGGTAGAGATGACCCTGGGTCCAGTTCAGCTCCTGGCGACTGAATGGACACATCTACATGGGAGTTTCAGCTGCAGTACAGAAGTGGTTTCCAACTGCCTTCTTCTTCCGGGGTGAAGGAAGTCTCACTTACTTACTAACGGGAATTCCACGGGGTCTCCCATCCTAGCACCACCTAGCCCCCCCTCCCCCGTTTAGCTTCTGAGCCACACGAGAGGGGCCAGGTGCACCTCAGGCTTATTTAAGAATTGGATTTTTGTCCCAAATCTCTTTCAGTTGGGTTCAGTTCAAGTGAGCGGAGGCCAAGGAAAACTGTATTGTGCTGCCTTGATGGGGTTTTCGGCTTGATTGTCCTTATTCCCCCCCAAATGGGGGAAACATCTATTTGTGGAGGAAAAGCCCCCTCCAAACCCAAGAGTAAAGAAGGAAGACAAGTACATAAAAACACACGTTTTCAATCTTCAGCTTCGGCTTCTTTGAAAAAACTTAAAAGCTCTGCCAGCAAGTTCTTCACAGTGCTCTGTATAACACTAATCCACAAAGCACTTGGAACTCTCTTATCAAGATGAGCAAGGCTGAGATCTGGGACATTCTGGGATAAGGGGGCTCCATTCTCTTTTGGGAACAAGGCCAGGGGCAGCAAGCCAGTCAAACCATCCCAGTTCCAACCAATCAGCCTCTTCATTTCCAAGGAGCAATTGGACAGGAATACAGGTAGTCCTCGATTTATGACCACAATTGGGGCCAGAATTTCCACCATAAGGGATTCCACCAACTGGGGCCTTTAAGGAGGCGCTGGGGCACCCCCTCCTCAAGAAACCATTGCTGGACCCTACTGTTCTGGACAATTTTCACCCAGTCTCCCACCTCCCCTTTTTGGGGAAGGTGGTTGAGAAAGTGGTGGCGTTGCAGCTCCAGAGGGTTCTGGATGAAACGGATTATCTACCCATTCCAGTCGGGTTTCAGGCCCGGATATGGGACAGAAGCGGCATTGGTCGCACTTATGGATGATCTGTGGCAGGAGCCGGATGTGGGCAGTGCATCCATCCTGGCCCTTTCTGACCTCTCAGTGGCTTTCGATACCATCGACCATGGTATCCTTTTGGGGAGGCTCAGGGAGTTGGGGGTGGGCAGCGTGGTTTTGTGCTGGTTCACCTCCTTCCTCCAGGGCCAGTCCCAGTCGGTGGTGATACGGACCAAGAGATCCGACCCTCGGTCCCTCCTCTGTGGGGGGCCGCAGGGTTTGGTGCTCTCCCTGCTCCTCTTCAACATCTACATGAAACCACTGGGCGAGATCATCTGTCACTACAGGGTGAGGTATCATCAGTATGCTGATGATACCCAATTATACATCTCCATCCTGGGTGAGGTAAGTGATGCTGTGGCCACCCTCTCCAGGCGCCTGGGGACTGTGGGGGCCTGGGTGGGGAACAACAGGCTTCGGCTGAACCCTGGGAAGACAGAGTGGCTGTGGATTAATGGCTCCTCTGTATCTGGGAAGTCACCTTTAGTTCTGGATGGGGCTGCACTGCCCCAGACAGACCCGGTATGTAATTTGGGGGTCCTCATGGACTCCCAGGTCCTGTTTGAAAAGCAGGTGGCAGTTGTGGCCAGAATGGCCTTTGCTCAACTTTGTGTTGTGCCCCAGTTACGCCCTTTCCTGGATCGAGAGGCCCTTCGAACAGTCTCTCACACGCTTGTCATCTCCCATATAGACTATTGTAACGTGCCCTACACGGCACTACCCTTGAAGAATATCCGGAACCTTCAACTGGTCCGGAACGCAGCCGCGTGAGCAATTTTAGGTGCCCCAAGGGTGGCACATGTAACACCTTTGCTACACGAACTGCACTGGCTCCCAGTTTGCTTCCGGGTCCAATTCAAGGTGTTGGTTATGACCTTTAAAGCATGGGTCCAGGTTACCTGAGGGACTGTCTCATCCCCATCACATTGACCCATCCCACCTGGTCATGCAAAGAGGGCATGCTGCGGACCCTGTCTGTAAGAGAATTCCATTTGGCAGGGTCCAGGAGGCGGGCCCTCTCTGCATGTTCCTGCCCTCTGGAACATTCTTCCCACAGAGGTGAGACAAGCCCCCTCGCTCCTGGACTTTCGAAGACAACTAAAAGCCTGGTTGTGTCAGCATGTCTGGAGTGGGGAGAGGAATAGTCAATTGTGGGGATGGCTAGAGTCTTAGAATGGCTCTTGATACTCACTGATTGAGGTACAATCTTAGCCATCTGGATTCTACCACATTTTATATCTTTTATCTATTTATATTTATAGTATTTATGGTGGTATTGTATTTTAAATTTTGTTTTTGTAAATCACACAGAGTCCCTCCTTGGGGAGGGAGATGGGCGGCGATAAAATTTGATAAATAAATAAATAAATAAATAAGTCAAGTCACCATGTGACCAGACCTGATTTTATGACCACTTTTACCGTGGCGGTTAAGCGAATCCAGCTTCCCCGATGGGCACTTTTTGCTGGAAAACAGCAAAAAAGTTGCAAAATGGGATCATGTGACCATGGGACACTGCCACTGGTTGTAAATGCGAGCTGGATGCCAAGGCCCCGAAATGTGATCATGTGATCGCGGGGGGTGGTGGTGATGCGATGTTTTGCAACACCCAGAAGTGCTTTACAGGCCATAAAGCACCCATTCCAAGGCCATCATAACTTCTGGCCATTGTTGAACGTTAAGTCGAGGACTACCTGTAATGGACTGGAGAGAGTGACAAAATGAATGCAGATTCACAGGAAAAGCAAAACAGAGCAGGGTCCCATTTTAAAGTCAGCAAATGTGCCAATGGAGGGGCGCAGCAATCTTTTTTTGTTTGCATCAGGACTTCCCTGCAACCCTCTTTCTAAGCACTGATCTTCATGCAAGTCTGACCTTACTGGAAATGACACCCCCAAGAACAAGAAGACTTGGGGAAAGGAGACCCAGACTGCCCATTCCCTGTGCCCCCTCTTAAAATGGGAACACTGTCCCAGTCCCTAATTTCAGGGAGCCTGGGATAATTCCACAACCCAAAACTGTCACCTCTTCCTCTCAAGCTGGCCCAGATGGAGAAGCTCCAGACCACAGCTGTAATGCACAAAAACAATTGTATTTACCTGGTTCAGCAAGTAAAGGATCTTGGTAAGTATATGCAGACATCTCCTTGGATTTATGGGAGTCTCGTTAAAAATACGAGCCTGGATGGAAATGGAAAATAAAGGCAGAGCAGTGTCAGGCAGCTACTTAAAAAGTAAATGCTACTTTGGATGTACAAACAGAAGCGTGGAGTCCAAATCATGGGAAGCCATTGACCCACCTTGCTGATGCTTCTCTTAGAATCCTGGGTCCACTTTGGGACCCCACTGTTTGAAAAGGACATTGGCAAACTGGAGCAAGTCAGAGGAGGGCAATCAAGGTGGCAAGGGGACTGGAAGCCAAGTCCACTGAGAAAGGAGTTGAGTATGTTTAGCTTGCAGAAAAGAAGATTGGTTTTCAGATATCTAAAGCAGTATTTCTCAACCATGGCAACTTGAAGCTGTGTGGACTTCAACTCCCAGAATTCTGCAGACAGCATGCTCTACACAGCTTCAAGTTGCCAAGGTTGAGAAACACTGATCTAAAGGTTGGTCATATAGAGGAGCGAGTGGATTTGTTCTTTGTTGCTCTTGAGGACAGGGCCAGAACCAACAGGCTGAACTCTAAGGGAATAGATTCAGCCTAGATATCAGGAAGAACTTCCTGACATGAAGAACTATCAATTAGTGGAGTAGGTTGCCGCATAATGAGGCATGCTCCCCTTCAGTGAAGGCTTTTAACCAAGGCTGGTTCAGAACCATCTGTTGGAAATGCTTCAACAGATCCTGCCCTGGGGACTGGATTAAATGATCTCTGAGATCTCTTCCAACTCTAAAATCCTTTGAATAGTTGAGAACTCTCATCCTGCAATCCCTCCTTCTCCAATCTGACACTCTTCAGAAGAGGGTGGAGATGATCAGTTTGGGGAAATGTGGCCCATCACAAAACCGCTCTTTCATCCAAATTAAAAAAGCCTATAATGCTCAGCCAACGTGCCATGGGCAAAAAAAGATTTTATCTGAAGTGTTCAGGGAGGGATGACTACAGCAGAGAAATGTTAGTCAGAAAAACCTGGAACAATTTAACTTCTCAATTTGGCAGTCAACAAAGAGTTGTTGCAGCCTTGGCTGGGGTCTATTTATCTGTTTCTCTATGCTTTTACACTGTTCCATGAGCCTCTGGCAAAACAGGGATTTGGCATCAATTGTTGATCCCTGCTCCAAAATATTTAACTAGCTGTACAGATAAGCCAGCACAATTCCAATAATGCAGGGTTTCCAAAGTGCTGTCCCCACTGAGAAAATTCTCTGCTATGAATACTTTAGACTTCTGAACCACTGGTGATTTTATAACATCTCTGTATCATTTTTTAAAAAAATGTTTACTAAAGGCTTTTAACTCGTGTTTCATCACAAGGTTTCATGTCATGTCAAGATCCCAAGTGGCCACATAACGTATATAACTCTCTCTCTCTTAAATATATAACATATAACATTAGTGGCAATGAGCTAGACCAGTTCTATTTCAGACTGGACCGTCATTCCTCATAGCCAGTTCTCTATGTTTTCCAGTCCAAGCTATCTGTATTTATTAATGAAAACATGGTGACTGAGGAGTAAGATTTTTATTTTTATTTATTTATTTATTTATTCGATTTCTATAGCTGCCCATCTCAGCAAGTGACTCAGCAAGATACCAGCAGATGTCCTACATACAAATATGGTGGCTTCTTCTAGGACTGGCAACCTTGGTAACACATTCAGGGCATGAACTCAGAGCTGATGCTTGATTATGGTTTGAAGAAATGAAGTATGAGATCGGCCCCATCTCTGCTGACCTTCTGGAAATCCCTTAAAACCTGGTAGTGTCAACAGGCCTGGGGGTTGCAAAGGAACAGTGATCTGATGAGGTGGCTCCATTGTTCATAATCTGACGCGCTCTTAGCCTTTTCATAATAATATTAACTTCTGTACTTTTGGAATGTTTTTAATATTGTTTTTTATGGTCTATTTGTACGCTGCCCACAGCCACATTATGTGAGGTGGACAGCCATATAAATATGATAAATAAAATTAATAAAATTAATAATAATAATAATAATAATAATATAAAGTAAAAGACTCAGCCATACCTCCTGGAGGATTGCACTTTTTTCCAAATGCTGGAAAGGGTTGGAGCCGCTGCCTGAAGAAGAAAACACAGGGCTAGAAGACATCATAGGAGACGAACATTTCAAACAGAGGGATTTGGGAAGTTCCCTTAGATACTATCAGCAATGCCAGATAATCCCCTCTCAGAAAAGGGTAACGGGTCCCACCACCACGGATGCGCCTTTGCAAGGTGAAAATGCACAAGAAAGAGGAGCCGCACATGACAGCAATGAGGCACAACAGGCTTTCTTGGCACCATGAGGGTTGAACTGACTCTGGGAAAGCAGGTGTATTATTTATTTATTCGACTGATTCATTTGTATGGCCACCCACCAGATATATTTCTCTGGGTGGTAAACAACCAATTAAAAGAAGAAAAACATCAACAACAAGCCAAAATCCATCACGCCTGAGACGGCATCCACAGTCACACCAACAACTCCCAGAACAGGGCTCAGTTAACTTTCTAGCCCAAGGCTTGAGGGAAGAGCTATTATTTTCAATGCCTTATGAAAGGCCAGCTGCACCAGAACCAGACAAATATTGGGGGAGGGGGGGCTGTTCCACAGGCCAGGTACTGCAGCAAAAAAGGGTCGCCTTCTGATTCTACCAGATGATCCAGCTTCAAAGAAGGGATCCAGAGTGTGACAATCATGTCAGGTTTCATGGGACACACAAAAATGATTGAAGATTGGCAGTCCTTTAAATAACCTGAACCTAGGCCACACAGGGCTTTATCAGTGACCAGCAGCACCTTGAATTGCCCCTGGTAGCCCACAAGGAGACAGAGCAACTTACAGAACAGTGGTGTTGCATGGGTATATGACAAGATGCCCATAACTTCCCACACTGCCACATTCTGGACCAGCTGCAGTTTCTAAATGGTCTTCAAAGACAGCCCCATGTACAGTGTGTGCATCAGTCTACCTGCAAGGTGACCAAGACATGAGTGTCTGTGAGCAGGGCCTCTTGATCCAGGAATGGGCACAGCTGGTGCCCAAGAAGTAAATCTCCAAAGCTCCTCCTAGTCACAGGTGTCACCTACTCTTCAGGAAGAAGCAGAGAGTCCAAGAAGACCTCCAAATTGCCCGTGAGCTCCATCTGGGGCACTGCAACCCCATCCTGAAGCAATGATGGAAAATCCCCAAGCTGGAGGGCCCTAAAACCCACAGGCACTTGGTGTTGTTAGGCCCACATATCAACAGATATGCTCCAGAGTGGTATCGCCAGAGCCAAGAAAGGTTGGGCCTTGAGAAAGCACCGTACAGACGAGATAAGGAAGTTAAAACTCTGCGCCCTGAAGTTTTCTGTTCCTGGTCTAGATGTTTCAAAACCTCCTACCGCAATGGAGGTTTTCCTCTGCAGAAAAAATATCCCCAGAGGTTAAAGAAGATGTTTGAAAACTACTAAAAAAACTCGATGAAACATGCCCTGAAGAGCTTGCAATCTAAACTGCTTATGATCTTTTGGTGGTTTGCCATAAAACAAAATCAAAATTAAATCCAGATATATTTAAAACAATGAAAAGCAACAATATAACAACAAAAAAACCTAAATCCTTCTAAAAGTAGAGGAACAACGCATGGAGAAACAAGAAGTGGGAAATGCTTAATGCTTAATGCAGAGCCTAGTCCAGAGCCTCCAGCCGAGTCCAGCTTTGCTCCAAGCTCTCAGCCTTGCTCCGAGTTCCTAGTCCTGAGTATCCAGTCTAGTCCAGAGTCTCCAGCTGAGTTTAACCTTGCTCCGAGTTCTTAGTCCAGAGTATTCAGCCTAGTCCAGTGCCTCCAGCCGAGCTGAGCCTTGCTTCGGGTTTTCAGCCTTGTTCCAAGTCTCCAGTTCTGAGTCTCCAGTCCAGCCGGAGTCATTGAGTCCAGTCCAGTCCGATCACTAGGACCCAGATGTACCCAGGGAGCTCCGCCCAGCCTCGCCCAGAGTTCCAGTGCCAGCCTAGTTCGAGGTCAATCGATTCCAGTCCCAGTAGCACCATGTGCTCCTGCTTCTCTCGGCCTTCCAGCCTCCGTTAGAGAATCCTGCTCCGCCGCCTTGCTGCTGTCTCCTCCTGCAATCTTGCCGGGTTCCCTCTTGCTGCCCAGTTGAACTTGATTGAAACCAGTTCTTTCTTGATTCTAAGGACTTATTTATTGTAAACAGCTATTTAATAAAGAGTATTTTTGATATTTAATCTGCCTGGCTGTCCTAACAAGCAGGAACCACGCTGAGATGAGGAATAAGTCTCTAGTGTTTTATTACTGCTACATTAGACAGAAAATCCTAACAAACTGAAGAAGAGTGAGAAAACCCATACAGATAAACCCCAAAAGTCAAGGTGGGTCTGTTCTGTGTCTCTTTGAATGACTGCTCAAATTCTCGCTACTATGCATGCATTTTCCCCTCTGGATAGGGGCCCCCTCCTGCTCACCATCAGTGCTCATGACACTGGCCACCTCCAAGTCTGATGAGGACAGAACGCTAAAGATAGGGTCCAGTGTGAAAGTATAACCATAAGTTTCTTTAGCATGAAGAGTTATTTTGAATTGCAAAATAAAGGAAGGAAGGTAAAGGGGAAGGAGGAGAAAGCCACCGCGGGATGGAGTTATGAGATCCTCACCCTCAGAAAGGTAGAGGTGAAAAGATTAATGAACAAAAGGTAACACATAAAGTGATATGTGGACATGGAAGAAGCAAGGAGAGAAAGGTGTGGAGGGTTATCATGCACAGGACTGTTGTAAACTGGTGTTAGCTATGCTTCCTTTTTTCTATCCCATACTTTTCATTCCTCTGCCTTACTGTTTGCTTTCCTTCGAAGGGAAAAGTACATTAGGGATACAAGCTTATCACATTTTATTTATTTTACAGAACGTTAGCATTTGAATAGAATTTACCTTTCTTGGTGGGCCTATTTCAAAATTCAGTGTTTTATTTATATGAAGTACATCCTCTTATTCCTGAGAGTTATACTATCAGAAGACTGATTTTCAGAAATTCCTCTTTGAAGTCCTAAAGACAAGGCCAGAACCAATAGGCTGAAACTACAGGGAAACAGATTCAGCCTAAGTAACTGTAACCAAGAGTGACGGAAGGAACTAGGCATCTCTAGCCATGACCAAAGGTGACTGAAGGGGAGATGATAGCATTCTTCAAATACTTGAAAGGAAGTAATGCAGAAGATCAAGACCTACTGTTCCTTATTCTAGAGTGCAGGACATGGAAGAACGGGTTAAATTTACAGGAAGGTAGATTCTTTTGGGAAAGAAAACTTCTTAACAGTGAGAGCAGTTTGACACAGAGGATCGGCTCCTTTTCTGTCGATATGTTTAAATGGAGGGGAACCATTTGCCTAAGATGCTTTACTCTGGATTCCTGCACTGAGCTGGGGGTTGGACTTACTGGCCTCAAGGCCCTTTTCCAACTCCAGGATACAAGTTCTACCTCCAGACTGCATTTATGTTCATTCTTCTATGAAAGAAACATACATAGGGTCAGATTTTTCTCCAAGGCATAAAAATAAATCTGAACTCTTCCATATATTCTGCCGCTTGCTAACAGCATAAACTTCAAGGAGTCAACACACAGAATTCAAAGTGCGGCTTATGGCTGATAAAGTGCAGGCTCAGGTCCCCATTATCCTTGGGACCCCCTGTCCCACAAGGCATCAGTCTATCCACTTGATAAGTGTGGGTGAAGAAGACACGTCACGGGTCAGATCAGGAGCCACGAAGCAGGTCTTCTCAGCAGAATCTGCTTCAGCCTGGAATAGTCCCCCCATCAAGGTTAGGAAGCCCCCCCCCCCGATCTTTCCCCAGGAGCCTTCAGAGCAGAAAGGTCCAGGGGGAGCCTTTGGGGCCACAATGTTGCCATACTGGTTTTTATTGTGATTTAAGGGTTGTGTTATTATTGTTATGGACCTAAGTGCCCTGAAGTTGTGACACACAGGCAGCAAACAAATTATGGTAAATAAACGTGTGCCTCAGATACATGGGGAATTCTGGGAGTTGAAGTCTACCCATCTTAAAGCTGCCCAGTTTGAGAAACACTGATTTAGATCCTGAGTTTTCTCCTACTAGATTTTCAAGGCAACTAGGCTTGTTGTGGGTCTTTACCCAGCCTCGGGCCCCGTTCACCTCGCAGTTTTGCCAGGACTGGGAGCCCCAGCTTCCCCCGGCGCACCTTTGCCCCTGGCACAAACAGGCGCTCCTCCAGTTGCGTTTCCCATCTGTTTCGGGGTCGTCTCTACTCTGCTTCCCGATGACTGCCAGCTGCTAAGGGATACGCCTCAGACACGCGCAGGAGAAACACCTGCAACGCTCAACCCAGGCATCCTGACTTGGGCCCCAAGGAGCCCCTCGGCCCAGAGGGCCCCACCTGCACCCCCTCCTTGCATTGCCCCGAAACAGCTGCGGCGCGCCCTCCAGATGTGCGCAGCGAGGGGGGTTCAGAGGCAGCACACGGGGGGGGGAGGCTGCTAAGCCGGAACAGCCTTCTCCTCCTCCGGCCGGCCCCGCCCATCCAGATCAGCTAACTGCTTCGAACCCCTCAGGAGAGGATTTATTGGCCACGCCCACGGGGCGGGCCACGGCCCGCTCAGGGAGCAACGGGGTTTGCGTCCCTCTACTGGCGGGGCTTCCCGACTCTGCCTAGCAACCGCGCTTAACGTCGGGCCGGGCGGCGGGCCCGCGACAGGGGCTCTCACCAGACTCTTCATCCTTCTTGTCGAATTTCTTGATCATGGCGGCAGCGGCCGGTTCGCTCCTAGCCGCTCCCTCCGGCCTCCACGCTCGTACCGCGGACAGGAAATCCCGCCCTTTCGCCGCTCGGCCAACCTTCCAATACGGCAGCGGCAGCGGCTCGCGGGGATGACGCTCGGCGGTGGGACCGGCCTCCCTGGTGACGTCACCCACGCGCCTCATGTCGCCTCCTGCGCGAGAGCCGCGCTCCCTTCTTCCACGCCCCCTTGCTCCGGCTCCAGGATCAGCGGCTTTTGGGTGGAGATACTGCCGCCCCCTGCAGGTGGCCTTTGGTTTATGCCAGGATTTCTCAACCTTAGCAAGATGGATGCTGGACTTCAACTCCCAGAATTTCCATGGCTGGCCAGGGAATTCTGGGAGTTGAAGTCTAGACATCTTAAAGTTGCCAAGGTTGAGAAACACTGCTTTAGGTATTTGCCAGCATGTTCCCATCATCCGCTCCTAGAGCAAGATTTTCCAGGTCTCTCAATATTGTCAACTGACAGAGCAAATGTGTTACTATCCACTGCCTTGGGTTTTGCGAAACACATGTTATGACTAATCCTTTAGGCAGCCCCAGCAACCTGCTGTCTTCATTCTTTCAACATACAGTGCATGGGTACTTGGTTATTTTATTGTAGCTTAGTACGTTGGGGCATCTCCCAGCCCATCTTTAGTGTACAATGTATTGTGCAAATCCAGAAAATGAGTTGATTCAGGAACCATGTTTTATATTCCGAAATCGTGATGGAAATAATTATTTAGATGTGTCTCAGCTACAGTGACTTCATTCTCAGGTCCATGTAATTTTCTTGAAAGGAATACAAAAATCGCCTCACGTTGCTTTCTACTGGAATGTTAAGCAACAGGCACAATGCAGCCTCTCAATGGGTCAGATCCAGTTCTAAGTACCTGGCTGGTGGAAATAAACTTTCCACATACCCTTTCTCCAAAGATAAGCTGCATGAACCCAGCCTGTGTATGGGGAATTCTTAGTAAATGGAAAGGGCCCCAGTGTAGAAGGGCTAAGAAATCCTGTCTTGCAGGAAAAATCTCAGTTCTTCTACACTGGGGCCCTTTCCATTTACTAAGAATTCCCCCTACACAGGCTGGGTTCATGCAACATACTGAACTTGGATGCTGAATGAACTTTCACCCCATGTCTCTACTGGCTTACATACTTGGAACTATAAGAGGAAAATAGCACAATTTGAAAATAGCACAAAATGGCAGTATTTCACCTTTTAGTGGAATCTTGTCAATGTGGAGATCCCATTGCTACATTAGAAGAAAGCTAGAACAATTCAACTGTTTAATGAAGTACAAAGAAGCAGATTATTGCATCTCATAATAATATGGAGGGATTTCCCCCACATGATTGTTAAAGCAGTGCAGAAAACTTTACAATAGCCATATATAATGCCTTTGACAACCCCAGAAATTCCCAAATCCTCACTCAAGAGTTAATTTTTGTAATTCTAACTAGGAAGATAAAAAGGGCTACAGGGGGTGCATTCTAACGAAGAACAATGTGTTATACTCCTTGAAATATAGAAGATTGAAAAATAGTTTTTTAAAAAATGGCATTAGAATCCTGACCCTAAACAATGAATACTTCTCGTAGGATGGCAGAGGGGCCTCCTTTACCTTGGCCTGGTTACACACAGATTCGGCAAACACGTTGTTCTAAAACTCTTCCTCGGCATCCTCCTCCTCTCCATCAGCAGAATCCCGCCCCACTTCTTCGTAATCCTTCTCCAGGGCCGCCAGGTCTTCCCGGGCTTCGGCAAACTCCCCTTCTTCCATGCCCTCCCCCACGTACCAGTGCACAAAGGCCCGCTTGGCGTACATGAGGTCGAACTTGTGGTCCAGCCGGGCCCAGGCCTCGGCAATCGCCGTGGTGTTGCTCAGCATGCAGACGGCCCGCTGCACCTTTGCCAGGTCCCCTCCAGGCACCACCGTGGGGGGCTGGTAGTTGATGCCCACCTTGAAGCCGGTCGGGCACCAGTCGACAAACTGGATGGACCTCCTGGTCTTAATGGCTGCGATCGCCGCGTTGACGTCCTTTGGCACGACGTCTCCCCGGTACAAGAGGCAGCAAGCCATGTACTTGCCCCGGCGAGGGTCGCACTTCACCATCTGGTTGGAGAACTCAAAGCAGGCGTTGGTGATCTCTGGCACAGAGAGCTGCTCGTGGTAGGCCTTTTCGGCCGAGATGATGGGGGCGTAGGTGGTCAGGGGGAAGTGGATGCGGGGGTAGGGCACCAGGTTGGTCTGGAATTCGATCAGATCAACATTCAGGGCACCATTAAATCTCAGGGAAGCTGTCACAGACGACACAATTTGCCCAATCAGCCTATTAAGGTTGGTGTAGGTTGGACGTTCAATATCAAGGTTTCGGTTGCAGATGTCATAGATGGCCTCGTTGTCCACCATGAAGGAGCAGTCTGAGTGCTCCAGGGTGGTGTGAGTGGTCAGAATGGAGTTGTAGGGCTCCACCACAGCAGTGGAGACTTGGGGGGCAGGATACACTGAGAATTCCAATTTTGACTTCTTACTGTATTCTACTGAGAGTCGTTCCATCAGAAGAGAAGTGAAGCCTGACCCTGTGCCTCCACCAAAGCTATGGAAAACCAGGAAACCTTGAAGGCCACTGCACTGGTCAGCCTGCATTAGCAAGAGAAATGTGGTTACTGGTACCATCTGCTGGCATCTCAACACAACCAGGCTGGCCCACACAACAAGCTTGCCCACTGAAGGTAGTAGTTCAATTGTGCATGCACGCAAATGGACCATCTTTCCTAACAATGGCTGTTTTGCTCAGGAATCAGCTTTTTTCAGAAGCCACAGGCTTGGTTTCATTAACTAAAATGTGGAAGCTCAGATAAGGGACACTGACATGCAAGCTCTTCTCCTTGCCTCTGGAGTCTGCCTTTTCTGGTTCCTGATTTTTGACAGGCTTCAGGCAACATGCTCAGCCGTAATGTGGATTGCTCATTTGGGATTTACTGGGCTGCGTGAATCCAATCATAGTGGTTGGCAGGCAGTGGCTTACTATGTTGTATGAGTGTAGCCAACTGTGGTTTCAATAAACCAGTTAAGAGCTATTTCTCATACTGCTTTGGTAATCACTGTTTGACCTTATCAATCAACAGATCAGTATTGCAAAAGCAGGAAGCTTCCAGACCCCTTCGTCATAAGAGCACAAGAAAACAGTTATGGGTTTTGCCTATGTAATGATGCCTCCTTTGAAAGTAAAGCATTCACTGGCACTGGAATTCTAATGTTGTAACCTTAACCTTTTTTCTAATGCATATTACTAGTCAGAGCCCTGAGATAGGACTGTTCTTAGGATGCACTGTTTACAACCCCAATTGCTAAGAGAAACACCTAACAAACCATGCTTAAAGAGTCCTCTTGCCTATAGCTTGCCATGAGAACCATGTTGGGCAAACTATCATTTGTAACTCACATCAAGCCATAATTTGGAAGTCAGCCTTTAGCCACAACTGGCCTTTTTTTGCTGCCAGGAAGGGGAACTGCTCTGTAGCCCATTTTCAAACGTCTTACAAGAATCCAGAGATCTGAAACTACTTAAGTTGGGAAAAACGACTTTGGAGCAGTATTCTGATAGTCTTCCAAGATGAAAGTGACCCTTCTTTCCATGAAAATTTACTCTGTTATGTCTAGGGGTTCTCATTCCTTGTGTCTTCATATACAGGACTGAGTTTCTTCACCTCTAGATTCAAAGGGAATGAGCTCAGCAGTAATTAATAAAGGCTGTATAGTTTGGTATTTCAGGCTCACAGATGCAAGCTATTTCAACCCTCACAGCATAGCAACTGCTTCTCTGTGGCCACATACCATTATCGCCCTGGTTTATTTCCTAGCTGGGTTTTGGGGCTTCTATATCTGTAAATGTTTTTAGTTTGCTCAGCCATGAACTGAACTTCAGTTGGTTCCACACCCTAACCCTAACCTTTTTAGTTTGGAATTGCTATCCTCATTTTTTCCAGAAAATCTGCAAACTTATCACCAACAACCCCCACCACCCTTATTCTTTGCTTCTTTCATCAAAAGAAAACACTGAAATTTGATCCCACTGCTGTTACATTTAAGCCTTGTATTTTCAAACAACAGGTTAACGTCATCCTGGAAAATTATCATTTGCCCTGAATATCTATGCTGAAGTTCTCAAGAGACAGATGAATGGGTACTGTCAGGGTTAGGATCAGGATTACCCTCAACCTCATCACTTGCTTCTTGCATTTCATATTAATTAATCCAGGCCTTTTCTTTCCTTCGAGGCAGAAGTTTAGGGTGGTAAACCTATATATTCCTGGCTTGTGGGAATTCCAACTGAGCTTGGAAATTCTACCAGCTGAGCCAAGTAAAGCTCAGCCACAAGTCCCAGGAAAAACTATCAAAGACATGCCAGGAGATCAGTGGCAGAATGCAGACTCTGCAGGTATTTGCAAAAAAGCAAGAGAAGGATCTTCCATCCAGACTCTAGAGCAGTATTTTTCAACCCTGAGAACTTTAAGATGTGTTTGCTGGCTGGGGAATTCTGGGAGTTGAAGTCCACACATCTTAAAGTTCCCAAGGTTGAGAAACACTGCTCTAGAGAATTATTCCCAGAGGAGACACTGGCGTGAAAGGCCATCTTCTGCCAGCCCAACTATGCAACTTAAACTTTCGGAATTTCGTCCTATCAGCCTCACGCAACAAGCTTTCCTTATTGCAGTCAGACTTTAAGGGGGCATGACATAGTCACTTGCCATTTTGCGAATCCTGCCAAGGACGGTGTCAATGATTTCTTTTCCAATGGTGTAGTGGCCTCGGGCATAATTGTTGGCAGCGTCTTCTTTGCCACTGATCAGCTGCTCCGGGTGGAAGAGGGAGTGGTAGGCCCCTGTGCGGATCTCATCTGCCAAGAGAGAAAAGAATTATCTGACAGGCCTAATCAACCAAAACACCCATTTTAAAAATACCAAAGTTTATTAGCCACATGGAAAGGCTAAAAGAAGTAACATACAGTAGAATGCCTTTATTTTAGAATGGTTTTTTCAACCCTTCCCAACCTCTGTTGTTTTCAGACCAGATTTGTGGCAATCATTTTGGTGTTAAAATGCAGTTTTCAAACAATTTCTCCAACAGAGCTTAGGTAATGTCACATTTAAGATTTTCCGAACTTACAGGACATTGTAGTTTGTTATTATACTGCTTCATGTTGATCACTTAATTTCCCCACTGTTTAGTTACCAATTTCCTCTTCAATTTTCATTGGAAAAACATGCTATTTCACTAAAGGCAAGGAAACTCTTAATGACAGCTTCCTAAGGACAGCTATGCACATTAGATTTTAGCAGGATATGCAGCTTTTGAAGGCACCAGGCAAGAAATGTTAAAGAGAGCTGCAGTTCAGTGGCAGAGCACCAGTTTTTTTTCTTCCCATTAAGCTTGGGGTTCCAAAACAAAAACAAAAAAAACACTCCAGAGCATGTGCAAGTGCAAATACAGCATTTCCTGGAACTGTTTGGTGGCTACGGAGGGCTGGCCTAGCTGACCTTCACTAATCTATGAAGCTAAACAGAGAGACCCTGTTTAGGCTCTGATAGGAGGCCAACAGGAAACGTCAGGACTGTCGACTTAAGCCAGGAAGTCCAAACAAGGAGGAGGAAATGGCAAACCACTTCCATCTTCTGTCAGGAAAACTGCACAGTCATTTTCACAGACGCCACCAGGAGCTGAAATCGACTCAAAGGAGACTTCACGTTTTGGGGAATGACACAGTTCCAAAGGTTGCAAAGAAGCGGCTGATGGCATACTGACCGTGGCCACCTAACCCTTCTTAGGAAGAGCCTCAATAGAGGGACCACTTCCAGGATACTTTGGCCAAGTACCTTACCAATGACGGTGGGCTCCAGATCCACGAACACCGCCCGCGGCACGTGCTTCCCGGAGGCCGTCTCACAGAAGAACGTCTCAAAAGAGGAATCCACCTGCTCGGCCTCGGGCATGATCTTCGGGGCAGCTTGGCTGCCGGGAATGGTGCCATCAACCTGAATCCCGTGTTCCAGGCAATAGAGTTCCCAGCAGGCGTTCCCCATTTGGACTCCCGCCTGGCCAATGTGGATTGACAGACATTCCCTCTGGAAAAGAGCAGACTGGGGCTTAAACGTGTTTTGTCAGCAAAGTCTAGCCAAATTTTAAACATCTGCATTTAAATATTTCTGCCTTGTATAGAGTGGGAAGAGCTAGTCTGGTGTAGTGGTGAAGGTGTTGGACTAGAAACCAAGAGTCTGTGAGTTCTAGTCCCATCTTGGGCACAAAGCCAGCTGGGTGACTTTGGGCCAGTCACTCTCTCTCAGCCCAGGGAAGGAGGCAATGGCAAACCACTTTCAAAAAACCTTGCCAAGAAAGCTGCGGGGCTAGTCCAGGCAGTTGCCAGGAGTCAAAAAACTGACTTGAAGGCACTAGACAGACAGATTGGAGTGATTTGAGGGATGACTTTGCTGATATAATTCCCACCAATGGAGGTCAAATGTGCCTTTTCTCATATTTTTAAACAATGTTGCTCAAAAGAAAGACGCCCTTCCCTATTTCCAGTCTGTCAAACTATTCTGAATGTCCTTGGAAAGAGGAAGGATAAAGCTACTAATAAAAAGCTTCTCTCCTTTCTTCTAACAGTTTAAAACAAAATGAGAAGCTAAATGGGCATAGAGAGGGTAACAGGCATCAGTCTAACCACAAGCCCTCCAAGGCAACCTAGACTGAATATAATGCAATTTTAACTTTTTTATAGTAATTGTATTAAAAATTACAATAAAAACTAATACAAACTAAAAAAAGAAAAGAAAAAAAGAAAAAAATAGAAGGTACATAAAAAGAAAGAAAAAATAATAAAGAAAAATATATAAAGAAACGACTTCCCCTTTCATCACACGTATAAACAATTTTAGTAACTTAACACCTTCTCTTAAAATACAACAAATCATCTCTTCTTCCCATATCCCATCTCTTATCTATAAACAAATCCTTAAAGCCTTGTTCTTTCAGTCCTGATGTCAGCAAAAATCCATTAAGGGTTACCAGAGATAACAACATATCTATTTTAAATATAAAGTAAATATTTGATCACGGTTTATTTATTTATTTTTCAAATTTAGTCACCACCCATCTCACTCAGAGCAACTCTGGGTGGTTTACATATTCCTTCCTTTTACTTCTAACGATCTTGAACTTTAGTCCCTTCAAACGATGTCCTAGAACTTGATTTCTTTTCATTTTTTTCTGTGTCCCTTCTCACAAAAGTCTTCAAACCTTTAACAAGCCTCTTTTGTAAATCCAGTAAAGGAGAATTATCCAGGTCACTCTCTTGGTTATTTATATAACCCTTTTAATTATTAAGATATCAGCCGGTTTCTTTCATATGTCCACTATAACATCTTTTTCCATGTCATTCTTGTCACCTGTTTAAATCCACGTTCAAATCAGTTTCAATCTTGTTAGGTAAAACTTGTTCCTCTTCCCTAACATCTGGGTCCACTGTTCAAAAATATCCTTCAATATGTCCCATGTTAAAATATTTTGCTTCGTTCTGTAATTATAAGTTGAGTTTGAGTGTTCTTCTCCTTTAATTGTAATCTTTAGTTCCTTATACTTCCTTCTAGTGTCCAATTTTTATAGTCTTATTTTTTTAAAAAAGAATTCAAAATGAAAACATAGTCCCATGGGAAGGATTCTTTATAATTAATTCCAAAATCTTATTTCAAATTTATCTGGACCCTTGTCCATTTGTAATTCTCTTAAAGTTTTAGTCACCCATTAGCTGGCTATTCAAAAAAAAAATTTTTTTTTAAAGTCCTTAAACTAGTATTTTAAAACTCTTTTCACTAAAGTTTGAAGGAAACTCACCCGGCGCCATAAAACATGTCGTTCCCAAGGTTCCTAATAGCTAAAAGCAGTTAACAAGCCATTTCCGAAAAAGCAAGTCTGCGAACCCAGGGTCCTTTCAAAGGTGCCGACCACTGTTTGAGCAAGATGGCCATTCTCTCATCTCCCAGTGCTCTAACCCTGCTGGAGACCGCTGTCTTGCAGCCTCCTCGTGAGAAGCAGCTGTCTGGAGCACTTGTGGGCAATCTCAAGTCCCTTCCTTGTCCGGAGAGGAATTATGAAGAACCGGTCTACTCGCTGGCTCTTCATTCCACCGTGGTCATCGGATCCACTTTTTGCGGAGCTGTCTTCGGTCCGCCATTTCTTCTCTGGAAGTCTGAATATAATGCAATTCTAACCTCCTGTGTGTTTCGGAACACTGCAGGGACCTCGGGTTGGTGGGATGTGGGCAGCAACACGGCTTCCAAAGGTGTCTCTAGATGAGGTATCTTAGCGTCCATAGAATATCAGGAACATGCTTGGCTGGGCTTGGAGGTAAAATGTGCCCAGACTTTACTATTAGCAGGGAATGCAGGATGTGGCACAGATGTAATCAAAGCTGATGAAGTCACCTGCTCCACCTCCCCTGCCTTGGGTTTGCAGCTGGGGCCTAACCTGAAACGCAGCTGAGCACATTTCCTAGAAGCAAATCACCTTTTCTTTGCCAACCCAGGTCAAGTTCACAGACACCAGGTCGCCCTCCCATCCAGGACTAAATTGTGGATAGGGATAGATTTACTGCAGGCAATCTGGGTCAGAAAGACCAGCTCTGTGTCACTCTTGACCGTATCTCCTTTTACAGCACATATTGGTTAAATACCCCATTGCCAATACATTCAACTTACTTTTGTTTCTCCTGACACATCTGTCACTTCCCTGCGACATGGGCAGAAGCCCACTTCACATACAGAAGTGTTTTCCCTTCTGTCAACTAACATTCATTTTTCATATTATCTAATACCTTTCTATCTATATTTTTATGACATCCATTTTCCTATCTCTAAGTTGCAATTTCATCCACTTGCTTTCATTTTTTGCCATTTATTTATAACTTACAATCATTTGTTTTCCCTGCTTGGAGGCTGTGAGGATCTGGATGGGGAAAAAGAGCTCCATGCTCAATCCTATCCAGGCAGAACAGATGTGCATCTGGAAGCCAACCAAGACCAGTGATACTCTATCTCTAATTCTGAAAGGGTCATGCTCTGCCAGTCTGAGCTGGTTGGTAATGTGGGGTCCTCTTTGACTCCCAACTTCTGCTTGAGGTACAGGTGGCAGCTGTGGCTAGGAGGGTCTTTGTGTAACCCTATCTTGTATGCCTGGTCCTGGATCAGGAGGCCCTGATCACAGACACTCATGCCTTGGTCATCTCTTGATCGGACTATTACAATTCGCTCAACATGGAACAGCCATTGAAGACCACCTGGAATAGCTCTACAATTCGCTCAAGTAGTTAAGGATACCTTCCAATTTGCCTGAATAACACCGTTACTAGGAGAGCTGTACTGGTCCTGAGTTAGCTTCTGGGTACAATTCAAGATTCTTGTGGTCACCTTTAAAGCCCTATGTGGCTCAAGGACCTGGATATCTGCAGAACTGTGTTACTGGAAGATTTCTGTCCAAACAATAAGATCAAGAAAGGAAAGCACACTTTGAGTCCTCATCCTTGAAGGACTGCTGTTATCAAGACATGCTTTTTCTGTGGCTGCCCCTCCCCTTTGGAATAATGGCCTCCCCAGGCCAGGTCAGCACCAACCCTGTTGTTCTGGAATGTTTTGGGGTATTGATGGTCTGGCAGGTTCCCCCCCTGCAGTAGGCGACTGTTGCTGTTAGAAGTGTTTTCCTTGAGATGTTAATGACTAGGAAGTTACTGTTACTGGATATCTATCTACCTATCTATCTACCACATTTCTATCTATCGCATTTCTATCATCTCTCTCTCTCTCTATCCATCCTCTCTATTCGTCTATGTATCTGTCTATTGTATCTATCATCTATCTATATATCTATTATCTACCTACCTACCTCTTTTGTATTAGTGCAAGCTGTGCAGAATCATTTTAGAACTAAGCAGCATATACATTGCAGAAATAAACATTAATTGGAGATGAGTAAATGTGGATGAAATTCAACAGAGTATCCTGTTTAAAAGAAGTATTTTGAGGTGTTTGGTTATACAGAGGAAATGAATTAGTGAACTGCAACAGATGCATGAATAGTGAATGGATGGAGAGGAAGGAGAAGATGGAGAAAGTTGTGGTTGGATGGAGTTGGTGAGATATTAAAAAAAAGAGAAACAAGCAGTTTAATGAACAATAGGCAAAGTATAAAGGGGTATATGGATGTGGTAGATGCAAAGATGGTTTGCAAATATAGAAAAATATGGAGAGAGATAATGAACAGTGTTGACATAAGCTAAGTTTAGTTACAATTCTTTTTATTTTACCTTGTACCTTAACATCTTTCGCTTACTAATTTCTTACTCCTTTTCTTAAATTCGCATAATGCTGCTTACCCAGAAAGGAAAAAAACATGATGGGTGTGTGTGTATGTAAGACATCTGTGAATTATTTAGTCAATTTGATGGTTTGCCAAAATAGATTTAAAAAGAATTTTATACCATAAAGAGTTCCAAGCTGACTCCTCAACTTCAAATCTAGTGATAATTAATATTTTCAGGGGAGCTTGTTGTATCTAAGAACTTGGCATAAGGCTGAAGAAGTTGCTTGGATTTCAAAGAAGAAACAGAATTCTCTATTGCAGCGCTTCTCAACCTTGGCAACTTTAAGATGTGTGGACTTCAACTCCCAGAATTCCCTAGTCAGCATGTTGAAGTCACACATCTTAAAGTTGCTAAGGTTGAGAAACACTGCTTTATTGATTTGCCATGGATATAGGGTAATGGACACGGACAGGCGCTACCTCTTTTTTCCCCTTATAATCACTCTTAAGGAAAGTTAAGGAGACCAGAATGCTCTTCTGCACCAGAGAAATGAAAACCTCTGCACACTCTCCAGGGTTACTCCCAGCATCTTCCTAATTGGCTCTTCTGGGAGATGTAGTTCAGCCATAGGCTCCCCACTTTCCCAGGCATGGAATTCTATTTGGAAATTTAAGACTGTCCTTGAACACTTAACTTATATTGGTCATGAAAGGACTGGCTACCAGCTTCTATGATAAATAAGATGGGTTCACATGCTATCATATATTTATTTGATTTCCTTGTTCTGTATGCCACTCAATCACAAAAGGCTCTAGGCAGCCCACAATCTATTGTAAGATAAGGCATCAACAAAAAAGAACAAATAAGTAACACAGAATACCAAATAAACCAAAGTAAAAAAAATAAAACCAGAACAGCAATTGTGCACTTGTGAACACACTTCCAATCAAAGCATCCTCTCCTTCAATGTGAGATGAAACACGTGGGCCTTCACAGCCTTCCTAAAGCCCAGGAAGGACAAAACTGACTGAATCTCCCTAGGGAGTTCCAAAGTGAGAAGGTAGCTACTGAGGAAGCCTACTTCGAAGGTCACATCAGATGGCAATCATAAAGGGATGGGACCTGGAGGGAATTGCTCCTGTGGATCTGGTTGGATTGGCAGATGAGTATGAGAGAAGGTGGTCCTATGACATCCAGCACCTTGAATCACACCCAGAAGCCAACTGGCAGCCAATGCAGCTCCCTAAGCAGTGGGAATCACCCAGGTACGCTGGAATAAGCCCACCTGAATGCAGCTGCATTCTGTAGCATAGCTTCCAAGTCCTTCAGAGGCAGCTCCATGCAGAACACATTAAGTAATCCAAGCAGGAGGGGGCTAGAGTGTGACTTATTTATTCAATGTATACGGCCAACCACCTTGAACAAGTGACTCTGGGCAGCTGACAATTTAAAAACCAGCAAACCCTCTTCCCCAGACAAAATAAATGGACAATCTGCAGCCAAAGTTTTTTTTTTTTTTAAATATCAATAGAGATACAAATATTTCAACAAAACTAATCCACGGGCTCCAATGGACACTCCAGGCCAAGCCCGGGAAGACTCCAGTGTCTTTAGGGTTTTGCAAAAGGCCAAAAGAGTTGGGGCCAATGTCATCTGATGATGTTCCTCAGGGCAGGTGCAGCAACAGAAAAGGCTCTCTTCCTGGGTCCTGCAGGGTGGCACCACTTAACAGACAAGATCCATAATACACTTCTCCTGCTGGATCTGATGGGATGGGCAGACATGATCAGCTAACATACTGGGGAATTCTGGGAGTTGAAGTTCACACAGCTTCAAGTTGCCAAGGTTGAGAAACCCTTGTCTAGAGAGACCCCTACTGCATGTCCAGGGCTTCAATTACCTAGCCATACCACCATATATACTGAACCACATGGAAAAATGAAAGCATCAATACAGCAACTGAGTTCATCCAGAGAGCCACATGGGGGACCATGGTTTGATGCCTAGTCCTAGCATCTGCTCAGCAGCTCAGGCAACTGTTTCCCTCTAAGGAGGTATCTATCTACCTACCTACGCTGGTCTCCTCGCCCCACCATCTATGGTAGATCATTGTTCCCAAATTCACTGGAGTCACCCAGGGAGCATGTCTCCTAATGAGTAAAAGAAGCTGCCTGGCTCCCCCTCTCTCAACAAGTGTGCCAAGTGGCACCACCTGCTCTGCACAAAACAACTGCTGGTAGTTTTATTTCTTCAACTGAGCTTCTGGCAAAGCAGGAAGCCCCTCTGGAGTGGCAGCTCCCAGCCGGCTGCCTCGCTCACACATGCTTCCCGAACCTCCAAACTGCAAAATAGGCTTCAGCTCATATGACCACAATGGGCATTTTAGTTTGCTATACTCCAGTCAAAAACATGATTGGACTCCGTTTGCTATGTAAACTTCTGCCCCCCAAAAGACCTGATAACAGAGAACAGTAATTCTTTGACGCTAAATTTTGCTTGGGAGGATCCAAAGGGACCATGCTACGATTCATCTGAAGCGGCACCAACTTTCCTGGGCCAGCTCATGAGTAAACTGACAGCAGTTCTTGGACTCAAAATGAGGTGCTCTTCCAATGTTCAAAAAAGTACTTTTGCAGTCCCACCCCCCCCAAAAGTTCATTAACATGCAATGCAACAATTACAATATTTTGCAAAGTTTCTCAGGAGTTTTCGTCTGGCAATCTCTAAATTAACCTAGAGCTTCCAGCTTCGGAATGTTCAAACATATATGTTAAAAAGAAACAAATTTTGTTCTATTCTTTAGCATATCAACCCCTGGGATTACAGCAAACAAAGGCAATATGGCAGTTTCCTCTTATACAGAGGGAGAGAAGGGGGGAATCTGCTAAAGTACAGTGATCTGTTACTTAACTGTGTTCATAACTAAAGTGTGAAATAATGTAGGAGAAAGGCCAGGGGAACGAGGAAAAAAATGGACTACACTGTACAATCACATTTTTTTGCCTCTGAAGATACAGACAGGGTAGAAAAAAGTGTGTCACGAACCAGACCCGTAACTTTGGAAGAAATTTAGCCCAACCTCTGCACTGAAAAATAATAGGGGGAGGAAGCAAAAAGGGAGGGACCCCCTCCCCACTTAAAGTACCCTTTGGCTATCGCCTAGTTTTTGCCTTATAAGGAGCAAATCAGCTGAATGAGCTAAATATTCACCAATACCTGCTTAAGAAAAGTGAGCTTAAAAGTTACGAAGGATGCCTCCCCCAGAGCAGCAGTGAGACAGCCATTTACCCCCTATTTTAGTCCGACTCAGAGTACACCCCGCACCCCGCACCCAGACGTGGGCTTACCATTATGCTTGCTCAGATTCCAGCAAAGCAGCTGCGTTCCCTGCTCCCAGCAAATTTATAACCCCGCAAGAACTGACTCCACCTGAAAATGAAGTCTTCTGCTCATTTAAAGCAACAGACACACTTTTAGGGGTAAAAAGTTGCTAGGAAAATGGTCAGATTTCACTCTCATTGTTTATTACACTCTGAGCTCTTGGAAGACCTCCAATCATGCTGGATTTGGTGTGAAGTCACCCACATGGAATTCTTCTGAGCGTCATGAGGATAGGAGGATTGCAATTTTCTTTTGATGTGCCATGCACATACTGAGGTAAGCAGAAATTCAACAAATGTAGATCTAGTGGTCCTGCAGACATGACCCTGGGGGAAAGTCTCCCCACCCCAACATACATCTAATAACAATGGACAATATTTAAAAACTTTGAAGCACTTTGCTTCACATGCTTTCTTCAACCCAAGACTGCTGACAGAACCCTCTGATCACCTTCAAGTTGCAGAAGGATGCAGTCTCTCGGAGCCCTCCTGATCTGGAATTAATTTTACTATGAATCAGATGCTGATTGCAGGATCCTGATGGACACCAATGGACCTGCAGATGTCTCCCAGGGTGGCTGTCAGGCTCTCTATCCTACTTGACTGTAATTGCTTTTAGATTTAGTCATTAAAAAATTAAAAAGGGGAAGCTGGCAAACCGTGTTTATTTATTAAATTTATAGGGTCGCTCATGTACCCAGTGAAACTCTAGGCAGCAAACAAAATAAAATGTATCTAGTCTATTAAAACCAAAACAGCAGCAGCAGCCCCAAGTCAAAGCTCAATAAAAAACACAATGCTCACATATTGCATACATCTATGCAAGAGCTCAAGTAGCTTAACATCCTAGCCGCAATGCTAGGGGGAAGAACGGGGCCTTTGTGGCCTTCTGAAAGGCCACTAGAGTCAGGGCCATCTGTATCGCTGAGGGGAGGCCGATCCATAAGGCAGGCAACATGATCGTGAAGGCACACTTCCTAGTCCCATCAGATGACTGTCAAGCCCACCAGGCCAACCAAGGCTAACACGACGTTTATTGGCTGTAACAGAAACTCACAAGTGCTTCCTCTCCTTCTTATACTCATGTGAATTAGGCAGGTGTCTGCCTGAGCTGCTTATACATACTTCTGCTTATTTTGGACCTAAAGCCATACTTTTCTTCTGGCACTTTAGTAATGGATCTGGCCTATCTCTGTCCAGGTCATCTTCCTTACTGTCTATAATGATACTGCCTCATGAAAGGGATCCAGAGCATTCCCACCCTGCCAGATCTGGTGGAATGAGCAGAAACCACTGCAGATAGATGGTCCCACAAGTACCCCATGCTAAGCTAGGCTTTACTTAAGCGTGGCTTGATGAATAGGCTACAACAGCCTGGGTTCAAACATCAACTTAACACTATATTTTGCTGACCAAAGCCACCTTTAACCTTTGGGAGATGACCACAGTGTGTAAAATGACAATGCAAATAGCAAGAACCAGGATTTTGTCTTCATTTCTTTGAATTCAGGTAGGGGGAACTTTGACAGCAAAACCTCCAAGTGCTATAAAAAAGGGCTTGGATTGCAGGTTGCCCACTCCTGCCATAAAATATGGCTTTACAACCTACAATTAGCTGGATTTACAAGAGTGTCCAGGAAAGTTGGTGTAGCTTAAGATGGACTGTAGAACAGTCCCTTCAAAATCTCCCAAGCAAAACATCAAGGACTTCTATTGTCATTTGTCCTGTGTCATGTTCATCGTTTCAATGTTATAGTGCATCGTAACGTTTCGCATGTCATTTGGCTGATGTGTGTTTCGCTTGGGAGGGGAGGAGGACTCTGTCTCCTGTATTCAGCAGGATTGGAATGTGTTTGGGTTATCGTGTGTGTTCAAGGTTTTCTTCCCAGGACATCAGCAGAAATTGTTACCAGCACCTGGGGTGGGGAATTTGCTATGGCCGGGTGAGGGGAGGGATTACGTTTGTGCCGAGGGTTTTTAGTTTGTATTTGGCGCGCTTTTCCTCATTCTCAGCTTTCTTTGTATTTGCATACTATTCTTTAATAAATCAGGTATCATTAAGCTTCTACTTGTGAGTCTGGTTTTGTTAGGGTAGGCAATCATTACATAAAGCTGAGAATCTTAAATTAGCCCCTTTCCAGATTTATCTTGTGAGGGAGTAGCGCTAGCGATGACCGAACCAAAACCCCAAACCGGGGAAAGCGAGGACACGAGCGATGGGGAACCCGACTCCACGGTGAGGAGAACGGAGAGGGCCCCTACTCGAGAATTATCGGAGATACAGGAGATGTCGTGTTCCAGTCTGGAAGAAGAGGAGGTTGGAGGAAAAGGAGCCTCTGCGCCCACCGAAGGATCGCCGGGCGAGCTGATGACTTGGGATGAAGCACGGGGACCCCTACCAGGGATGTCCAAGACGTCTTGGAAGCAGCGGTACCCAACGTCCCCAATTGTTGTGAGGCAGGACGGGGGAGGGAAAGAGGATTCTCAAACCCCCGAAAGGATAAGAC
Source organism: Candoia aspera (assembly GCF_035149785.1). Classification (NCBI taxonomy): domain Eukaryota; kingdom Metazoa; phylum Chordata; class Lepidosauria; order Squamata; family Candoiidae; genus Candoia; species Candoia aspera. Next base: position 8,350,446 of record NC_086159.1, on the reverse strand, counting down.
TATTGGAGGCCAAATTTGAGTCGATGGAATATATGTTAAAGAAACTGTCAATGGACTGGGGCCCTCGGGAGAGGGGGAGAGGAGAATCAAGCACCAGGTATTCGTCCCCTTCTCCTCCTCCTCCTTGTTCGGTGGAAAGAGGTAGGAGAAGGCACTGGGCTGAGCCACAACCGCACCGCCCCAGGTATTCGTCCTCTTCTTCCCCCCTTCGATCGGGGGAGAGAGAAAGGAGACAGCACAGGGCTGAGCCAAAATCTCACAGAGTGAGAATTTTGAGGTCCCCTCTTCGAGAGCGGAGATTCCCAGTACCCAAAAGGAAGTCAGACCGCCCAGACAGGGCGAGGGGCCCGCCGGGAGCGCGGGTCAAAGACTTTACAGTCAAATTTGACGGGGATCCAACTAAGCTGTCATTCTTTCTTACCAATGCAAGCAGCTATATGGATGAATTCGGACCGTATTTCCATTTCGAAAGGGCCAAGATCAACGCTATTGCCACCAAACTAAAGGGGAGGGCTGCTGACTGGTTTGTCCAGTTAAATGAGGCGGACGCTCCTGAGCTGGAGGATTTCAAAGAATTCCTCTGGGCATTAAAACTGCACTTTGTGGACCCGTTAGCCAAAGGAAGGGCAAAGAGGGCTCTGAAAGAGCTCAGCCAGGGGCAAAGATCCGTAGCCGATTACGCTTTGGAATTCAAGGCTTTGGCTGGAAAGGTTGAGGACTGGTCCCAGGCCACCTTAATAGAGTTGTTTAAGGACGGGCTGAACATGGAGGTCCTGCGGTGGTCGTTGGGTAGAGACGACCCAGATACTTTGTATGAATGGATACAGTTGGCAGGGAAGGCTGAACATGCCCACGAGACTTTTGCACACAGTAGGAAGGCGTTGAGACAAGCGGTGCTCAGCAAGGGATCCAGACCCACTACCATGACTGGAAAACCCGGGAAACATGCCTGGGAGGAGGAGAGGGAGCGCCGTTATGCCAAAGAGCAGTGCCTTCGGTGCGGGAAGGAGGGCCACAGGGTGGCTGCTTGCCCAAAACCCAGGTCAGACGATCGGTCCGGAAAAGCGGCGGGCAAATCGCCCTCACTGCCCAGGAAAATTAAGGCAGCCAAGGCGGAGACCGAGGTGGAGGAGGTTCCGTACTTCGGGGGAGAGGAGGAACACGATCTAACAGAGGCGGCGGGAAATGCCAGCCACCTGCTCTAAAACACCTGTGGGCAGGTGGTGGATGATGGGCATGAAGATGTTTTGGTGAGTGCGAATTGTCCCACACTGAATGTGAAAGTGAAGTTAGGCTCCCACACCAAGACCGTTGAGGTTTGGGCGTTAATCGACTCGGGGTGTTCCAGATGTTTAATGCACCCTGACATGGTGGCTGCTTTGGATTTACCCAGCTTCCCACTGCAGCGGCCCATGATCTTCACCCAACTGGGTCAATGGCGGGAGGGAAACCAGTGACTCATTTCACGGGAACGGTGGCATTACAATTGGGCAGCCACCGTGAGGGGTTACAATTTGTGGTAGCACCTGTGGGTCATCCCCTTGTCATCTTGGGGATTCCCTGGTTAGTCCAGCAAAACCCCCACATAAATTGGGTCCACAGGACTTTGACTTTTTCTGATGGCTTTTACCAAGCTCCTGCAGCGGAACAAGTGCCGTCTGCTGCGGTGGGGAGGGCTGCGGCAGCAACCCTGCATTTCAATGTGACATCACTGGAGGGCTTGCCAGAGAGATACCAGGACTTTGCAGATGTGTTTGGGGAGATGGAAGCGGACCAACTCCCGCCACATCGAAAAACTGATTGTGCCATTGAGTTGGTCCCCAATGCTCAGCTGCCCAAGCCGAAGATTTATGCCATGACTCAGAAGGAGCTTGCGGCATTGAGGGATTTGTGGATAAGAACTTGGCCAGCTGGTTCATCGAACCAGCAAATTCGTCGGTTGGCGCCCCCGTGTTGTTTCGGGGAAAAAAGGATGGGACTCTGAGACTCTGTACAGATTACCGCGGATTAAATGCGGTCTCCATATCAAACAAGTACCCTTTGCCGTTAGTAAAAGACATGTTAGCACATCTGTCAAAGGGGAAAATCTTCTCCAAATTGGATCTGCGGGAAGCTTATTTCCACATCCGCATACGTGAGGGGGATGAGTGGAAAACCGCTTTCAATTGTCCACTGGGTTCTTTCCAGTATAAGGTCTTACCTTTTGGGTTGGCGGGGGCACCCGGGGTGTTTATGCAACTGATAAATGAAGTGTTACATGACCATTTGTTTAAAGGTGTGTTGGTGTATTTAGATGATGTGTTGATTTATACGGAAACTGAGGAGGAGCACGAGCGCCTGGTAAAACAGGTGCTTAGCAAGTTGAGAAATGCTGAATTGTTTGCTAAGCTTTCTAAGTGTGAATTTCATAAGACTCAACTTGACTACCTGGGGTATAGGATTTCTGACAAGGGCATTGAGATGGACCCTGGGAAGATTCAAGCCATTTTGGGGTGGGAGCGCCCACGTACCCGAAGGCACCTCCAAAGTTTCCTTGGATTTGCTAATTATTACCGCCAGTTCATCCAGGGGTTCACTGAAATTGCATTGCCCCTTACTGATTTACTACGTACCAAGGGTTTGGGTGACACACGCAAGATGAAAAACCAGGGGACGGTACTCAATTGGACTCCTGAATGCCAGGTGGCGTTTGACAAACTTAAAAGCCTTTTCATGGCTGAACCCATTTTGCAGCACCCCGATCCCACACGACCCTTTGTGGTGCAGGTGGACGCTTCTGACTTTTCAATTGGGGCGCTCTTGCTGCAGAGCGATTCTGACAATCGGTTGAAGCCTTGTGCTTATCTATCCAGGAAGTTTTCTGAAACTGAGCGGAGGTGGCACATTTGGGAAAAGGAGGCTTTTGCAGTCAAAGCAGCTTTGGAAGCCTGGCGTCACCTCTTAGAGGGGGCTAAATGCCCTTTTGAGGTTTGGACTGACCATAAAAATTTAGAAGCGCTCCGCACCCCTCGCAAACTCAGTCCTAAACAGATTTGTTGGGCTCAATTCTTTAGTCGTTTTGATTTTCAGCTGAAGTTTATTCCAGGCAAGAAAAACTTCCTAGCTGATGCTCTGTCTCGCTTACCCCAAGATTCGGTCCAAGCGGCTGAAATAGTGGGTACTGTGTGGACGGAGCCCCAGCTGGGGCTTCAAGCTGTCACTCGCAGCCAAGCCCGTGTGCAGCAGCCGACGGCTTCGTCCTCGCCGGTTGGGAGGAGGATGTCAGTTTCCTCTCAATTGCAACAACAGTTTCTCCAGGAACTGAAATCTGATACTTGGTTGCAGGCGAATAGAAACAATGTTACTTTTGACAAGGGGTTGGCTTGGAGGCAAAACCGACTCTATGTGCCTGAGAACTTGCGGAAGGAAATTCTAACCAGGTCTCACGATGATAAACTGGCTGGGCATTTTGGGTTTGTGAAAATGTTACATTTGGTGAGACGCCAGTTTTGGTGGCCTACTTTGAGGTGTGATGTAAAAGATTATGTTGCTTCTTGCCCTGTTTGTGCCATGTCGAAGAGGAAGGGGGGTAGACTGCAGGGGCTTTTGCAGCCTGTTGCAAGCCCTTCTGGTCCATGGGAGGAGGTTTCTATGGATTTTATTGTGGACCTCCCTCCTAGTCAGAAAAAGACTGTGATTTGGGTGGTCAAGGATTATTTTTCAAAGCAAGCCCATTTCATTCCACGTGCTTCGATTCCTTCAGCCCTACAATTGGCACGTCTTTTCCTAATCCACATCTATCGGATTCACGGTAGCCCCTCCCGCTTGGTCACGGACTGCGGGACACAGTTTACTTCCCAATTTTGGAGGGCATTTTTGAAACTGGTTGGCACTAAACAGTCCACTGCGTCGCATCCAGAGACTGACGGATCTACTGAGGTTTTAAATTCGACCCTTAAACAATTTTTAAGGGCGTTTGTCAACTATCAGCAGGACAATTGGGTTGATCTCCTGCCTTTTGCTGAAGTGGCTTACAACAATGCTGTCCATCAGAGCACGGGGCACATCCCTTTCCGTGTTGTTTTTGGGAGGGATTTTGTGCCCATCCCTGAGTTGCCACAACCTTCTACCCAGCCCTGTTCTGCTTCTGATTGGGCTGCTCGACTGGGTGATTCGTGGCCGGTGATTCAGCAAGCGTTGGCTGATGCTCAGTCTGCCTATAAGCTGCATGCAGACGAACGGAGAGCCCTTCAACCTGATTTTAAAATTGGAGACCAGGTCGACCTTTCCACCAAGTTCATTAAGTCTCCACAACCATCCCGAAAATTGGCTCCTAGGTTTGTGGGTCCTTTTCCCATTGTCGGGATTGTGAACCCAGTTACATTTAAATTGGATTTACCTCACAATCTGAAACGTTTGCATCCTGTTTTTCATTGCAGCTTGCTCAAGCCTGTCAGCCGCTCGTCCCGTTGGCATCCGCAGCCTCCACCTCCTGCTCCGATCATGATTGATGGGCAGCAGCATTTTGAGGTGAAGGAGATCCTTGATTCTCGCAGGCTTCGTGGAACTTTACAGTACCTAATTCATTGGAAGCACTTCCCCCACCGAGTGGGTGTTTGCCCGTGATGTTAATTCTCCTGTTTTAGTTAGACGCTTTCATCTGGCTTATCCTCTGAAACCTGCTCCCTGATGCTTTCTTATTTTGGGGGGGCGGTATGTCATGTTCACCGTTCCAATGTTACAGTGCATCGTAACGTTTCGCATGTCATTTGGCTGATGCGTGTTTCGCTTGGGAGGGGAGGAGGACTCTGTCGCCTGGGATGTTATCTGTATTCAGCAGGATTGGAATGTGTTTGGGTTATCGTGTGTGTTCAAGGTTTTCTTCCCAGGACATCAGCAGAAATTGTTACCAGCACCTGGGGTGGGGAATTTGAAACGGTTGAGCGAGGGGAGGGATTACGTTTGTGCCGAGGGTTTTTAGTTTGTATTTGGCGCGCTTTTCCTCATTCTCAGCTTTCTTTGTATTTGCATACTATTCTTTAATAAATCAGATATCATTAAGCTTCTACTTGTGAGTCTGGTTTTGTTAGGGTAGGCAATCATTACATCCTGGCAGTTGCTAAAGGAGCTGGCCCATGATGTGAAGGTTAAGACTCCCAGTTCCTGCTGGAACAAGTTGAGGCTGTGGCCAGGAGGGCTTGTGCCCAGCTCCTGCAGGTGCTCCAATTACAGCCCTACCTGAACCAGGCCTTGGAGATGAAACTCATGCCCTAATCACCCCATGACAGGATCGATGCTATGTACTCTACACTGGCTTCCTCTGAAGAAGATATAGAAGCTATGACTGGTACTGAATGCGGCAGCCAGAGTGTTAGCAAGGGAAGCCTATATAACAACTATTTTGCAGGAGCTGCACTAGTTACCAGTAAACATCTGAACCCAGTTCAAAGCTTTAATGCCTTGTATGGTACCACACTGAGTTACATGAGGGACCACCTGATCCAATTTGGGTCTGCCTGTCCTGTGAGGACCTCTGGAGAGTCTGCCTTAGGCCTGCCCTGGCACAAGGTAAGAGCACAGAACAGAAGACAGACTTTTTTCACGGTTGCTCCACCAATATGGGATATGCTGACCCCAGGAGATAGACCTGGCCCTTGTCTTTGAGCATTCAATAAAATGTTACAAACTTTTCTTGTTAGACAGCCTTCGGAAGGGGAAGGTATTGCATAGCTTTATTGAAGGGTATGTTTTTAATTGTATTAATTAAGGCAATTGGGATGCCTCTTTTATATTATTCCATAGTTTTGTGTTGACACCTTTGAACTTTGGTATTGGAGAAGACTCCTGAGAATACTGTGGTCAAAAAAAAAAAAAAATCAAACAAATGAATCACTGAACAAATCGACCCCAAGTTCTCACTTGAGGCACAAATGACCAGGTTCAAATTATCCTACTTTGGACACATTATGCAGAGACCCAGCTCTCTGGAGAAGGCTCTGATGCTGGGAAGGTGGAAGGAAAGAGAAGAAGAGGACGACCAGCAGCAAGGGGGAGGGACTCAGTTACACTGGTGATGGGGGCACCGTTGGGAGACCTGAAAGACGAGGTTAGGAACAGATCATCGTGGCAAAAATCTATCTATGTGGTCACTAAGAGTTACTAATGACACAATGGCACTTAATCAATCAGTACTTCTGTATGTGATCCAGAACTTTGGGACTGGACAGTATAAACATCTCTGTAATAAAAATAGTAAACAATTGTCCTGATCAGACTTAGAGGCAGCCAGACAGATTAAATATCAAAAATACTCTTTATTAAATAACTCTTCTTCTTCCTAGCGTTATTCCTGCGCTATGGCAGGGTCTGCTTGTTGGCATATCCGTCTCCATTTGACTCGATCCAAAGCATCTTCAGGGGTGACGTTCACGCATTCCACGTCCTCCTTAATGCGGTCCATCCACCATTTCTTGGGTCTACCATGGGGTCGCCGGCCACCAGGGTCCAAATTTTGGACTCTTTATTAAATACGTATTTACAATAAACCAGTCCTTAGAATCAAGGAAGAACTAGTTTCAATCAAGCCCAACTGGGCAGCAAGAGGGAACCCAGCAAGATTGCAGGAGGGGACAGCAGCAAGGCGGCAGAGCAGGATTCTCTAACGGAGGCTGGAAGGTCGAGAGAAGCGGGAGCATGAGACACTACTGGGACTGAAGTCAGATGACCTTGAACTGGAACACCACTCGAACTAGGCTGGCACTGGAACATTGGGCGAGGCTGGGCGGAGCCCCCTGGGTATGTCTGGGTCCTAGTGACTGGACTGGACTCAATGACTCCGGCTGGACTGGATACTCAGAACTGGAGACTTGGAACAAGGCTGAAAACCCGAAGCAAGGCTCAGCTCGGCTGGAGGCACTGGACTAGACTGGATACTCGGGACTAGGAACTCGGAGCAAGGCTGAGAGCTTGGAGCAAAGCTGGACTCGGCTAGAAACTCTGGACTAGGCAAGAAACTTGAGGCACAGCAGGTCTGGACCACAGACTCTAGACAAGGTTGCAAATCTGGTGCACAACAAGATACTTGTGAAACTCCTGAACAAGGTCAAGCACCCGAAGCGCGGCTAAACTGGGCTGAAGATCCATGGCAAGACTGGAGGTCAGGGGCACCCTGAATCTGTACTGAAGACCTGGAACTAAGCTGCAAGCTACAAACATTGCAAGGCTGCACTGAAGGCTCGGGGTGAGGCTGCGGACTTGAGGCACAAGAAGGCTGGAGACTCTGGACATGGTTGGAATCTCGAAATGGGGCAGGAAGCATATCTGGGACACACACAAGGTGACCGCAGAGGTCTGAGGCTGGATGCGAGACGGAGGTTGCTGGTTTAGGCAAGGAAAAGATAATCGGTGGCAGCAGAAGCAGGATTCAAGTGCTCCTCGGTGGAGAACGCTGGCGCTGATCCCTCTTTGGTAACAGACGCTGTCTCCGATGCTGGCAGGGACCCTTCTGCAGAAGCTGCAGGCTTGTAGGATTGGTTGTCTCCGGCAGCTTGCTCCTCACACGTCTGCCTTTTATGTCGATCCTTCGCGTGCCTACTCCCTTCTGCAGCCAATTGGGCTGCCTTCTCCTTCACACGCTCTTCTGTCCGTCATTGGCACGCGCTGATTGGAGGATTCAAATCCTCCTCCGAAGATTGGCCAATCAGCACCTGTGACTCTTCCTGCACTGCTGACTCATCTCTGGGTTTCGCTTTCCTGGTTTCAGCCCAGTTAGTTTCTATTTCCTCCTCTGACTCAGAAAGAGTTTCGTTTTCTGAGTCAGAGGCTGGCTGGAATCTCACAACAACAGACAACCAAGGCAGTCCCATTTTGGCTTAGTCTCATCTGCTGGTTGTGCATGCACCATTAAAAAGCTGACCAAATGACAGTGGTTGTTAGGAGCCTCCAAAGAAAGCCATTTGGGTTGGGGCCACACAATAAGATCCAAAGCTTGGTTAAACAGTCACGTCTGATGGGGTGGGGTATAAAAATGGTAGCACGTGCATGTTTCTTAACTAAGCCTTTTAGCTCTGCTGTCATATGAACAGAACTCCTGCGATTAGCAAATACTAGATTAAAGCCTTTCCCAACTTTGGGTCTGCTGGCCAATTCCATTCCCCAGACAGGCTTGGCCACAGCCTACCTGGATATCCTGTAACATAGTCCAGCAGATGGTGACAACACTAGGGTTGAAGATGGATGAGCAGCAGAGATCAGTAAGAGAACTTAAATGAGAGGAACAGAAAAAGATCTTTGCCTGTAAACTGATCAACAATCCTGCATATGATGGTCTAGAACCTGACTCAAGGTCATCCTTTATTTCCATAAGCTCAGGAGAAATGGATGGATTTGGGCAGGGTGCCATAAACAGTATTCCTTATCTTGCAGCCCCACTACATTTAGAGTTATAGAGTTGGAAGGGACCTCAGAGGATACCCCTTGCTTAATGCAGGATCCACTAGAGCATCCCTGACAATCCAGCCTGATGGAAGACCTCTAGTGAAAGAGAACTCACCACATCATGTGGCAGCCTGTTCCACTGGCTGACAGCTCATATAGTAAAGAAATTCCTCCTGATATCTAGCTTGGATCTTGTAATTTTAACACACTGGCTCTGGTCCTGTCCTCTGGGGCAGTAGTGAATAAGTCTATTACTTCTTCTGAGTAACAGGTTGCTACCCCATCTCACCTTTGTCGTTTCTTCCATAAGCTAAACATATCCAGATCTCACTGGCTACTGTGGCACACGCCTAAGAATGCCTGCCTGCCTGTCTGTCCGTCCGTCCCTCCCCCTCTCCCCCAAAGCAAATATTTGACCTCATGGTTGTAAAGAGACAATGTCTAGAATCCACAGGAAGATTAACGCACTTTTATGTCCTAATATGGTATAGGTGCTCTCTTCTGCTGCCCTCTGATGAATAAACCTGTGACCTTAACGGCTATTTTGTGAAGTCTGCAGTAAGTATCTGAAGGTCAACCAATACTGCTTTTATCATTTTCTTGCGCCCCAACAGAATGAAGCAGATGGCAGAGGCTCCTTTAAAAATAACTGGCATGTTTTTAACAGGTGGCTAACCAGACATGGGGAAGGGCTGGAATGCAGCTGGGGTGGGGAGGGAGAAGGCTAGGTGAAGTGACTCAGACACAGTTGGTAGGAAGAGTTGGAGGGGGACATGCAAAGGGTAGGATGATGGAGTCTGAAAAAGGACTGGGAAACAAGGTTGGGCTTGCATAGCCCCCTACTAGATTAAGATAAAAGAGGGTTGAGCAGTTATGTATCCAGGGTGTTGTGGGAATCCAGCCACTGTCTAAGCTTGATCTGCGAATCAGGTCATCTTATCAAGCTCCTGAGTATGATTCTAAGTTAGAATTATTCCAGCTTAAGAGTACTCAATTTGATGGAAATGTCATTACATCAATGAGAGCTATCATGCACGCACACACACATGTTAAATCTATTCAGTGAATACTGAATACCAAATGTCTTTAACCTGCAATTCTAAATTCCTGTGAATGCAGGGACATTTACTTCTGAAGAGAGATATTGTGACTTAGCTGGCTTGAGACTACAAGTAGAAACTGTGAATGGTAAAGGGGCTCTAATGTGGTACTTGGGCAAGATAGTCAGAGATTTCCCAACAGTTCTTCCATATGGGTCAAAATTGCTGGGCCAGACCTACCTGTTCTTCTCAATTTAAAATGCATCTAGTGAGAAAATGTCTAAGGATTAGGTTCAAACCATCTGTTTTGAAGATCTCAGGTCCAATGTTGACTTTTCTTTTTTAAAATGCCACTTCACTTGCTGACTTAGGCAAGCCACATCTTGTCAGAATTGTGCCTCTCATATTTCCTAAGTGGGAATAGCAGTAAGTTATCTTCCAGATTTAAAATGATTAACATGAAACTTGGCGTGCTCAGGATATATTTAAATGTCACGTGCGAAAAGTGCACATTCTGGGTTGGTTCACACAACAGCTTTGAACCCTGAACTATTTGGATGTGTCCATGAAATCACCAGGAATCAAGCTTGAGGGAGCCTCTAACTCCACTAATTTACCACTCATTATTTTCAATCCCATTCCTTGCCTATTCCCAACTTGTCTCTGCCTATTCCCTATCTTTCTCTTGTTTTTTCCGGCTTCTTTTTCTTTCCATCTCTTTCTCTGCTTTTCTTCAACAATGAGACTTTTAAAAAGTTCTCTTTCACTGAATGGGAATTTTTTCTCCCTATCCAATTGTTTATGGATGGGGAAGAAGAAATGCGGAATCTTTTTTAATGCAGGCTAACCCATAGTGCCCTCTGCTGAGAAGTAGAGGAAGCATCAATTTTTTGAACAGGGTAGTCACACTCTCTCAAAAGCAAGCCAAGAGAATTGTTGAAGCAGGAGAGGCCACAGTTCAGAAGCCTCTCCAACTGAGATAGCCACTTTTCTGGGTGCATGGCTTCTGGCACACAATTTGGTCACACCTGGGACTCCTGAGAATTTGCCTTGGGAAGAAAAAGAGACAAGCAATGTTGTCTTCATAAGTGATGAAGCTGCTCAGAAAATAAAACAGGTGGAGCCAAAAGCAGGAAAGTAGATAAAGTCAGAAGGAAGAATGGCTGGGTGTAAATTAGTGTGTAATAAATTGAATACTGCAAATAAAAGAAATATCAGTTGGATTGCCAGATGCTTCTTAAACATCCAGAGTAAGGGCACGAAAGCCATAGTGGATACGTTTTCTTTTTATCCCCACTGCACAATATGTTTTCTGAAAACTGAAAATAAATGGTTACAAACCAGATATTATGTTAAATGCATAGCAAGAAATACACATGTCATTTTGCCATGAAGTAGGACTTTTGAAAAATACTTCAATAGCTTAACAATATAACAGTTCTTCCAAAAATCTTCATTATATACCTGGAACATTTTTGTCAACTTTTTTTCCCCAATTCTCTTCTGTTCATTAGGCCTAAACTTTATAAGCTGCTAATTCATGGTTTCCTTCAACAATTTCCTTGGGCAGGGGGAGGGGAATAAGCATAAACTGGGTCCACACAACACATTCACTTGAAAGCAAACCAAACACACCATAGTTTAGCAGTGCAATGTGCACCCAGCATGGCTTCAACGCAAACTGTATTGCCACCAATGCAGTGGCAAGTGACTTTAGGAGCCTGTACGTTTCCCAAGGCTTCATAAAACCATCACGATAGAAGAACAACATTTTTAAAAATCTGGTTCAAAAGCACTTGTAAGGGATGGATGGGTAAATATAATTCTTACAGGAAGGAGCTCCAAATAGGTAGGAACTCCTTAGAAAAACCCTGGCCATCATCTAAAGGTGATTTCAGCAGGCAAAAAACACTTTCCCAACTCTCTGCTGGGGACATCTTGGGTACCTGATTGCAACGGAAGGTTGTTCCTGCCTCGGGCAACTTCGCCACACAAGGACCAAATTCAGTTTTGCATGACATGTCGAGGCCTTCCCTCTAAAAGGAAGTGTGGCCAAATTCCTCTTATTTATTATGTTACTTATTCTTAATGTATTATTTTAATTGTTTTTATAACAGCAAATCTCCCCCACCTAAAGCTTTGTTCTTCCATCAACAAAGGGAGCTAGAAAACAGACTCCTTTTTAAAGACCATAGCATCTTTTTACTAACTAAAAAAAAAGCAGCTGCTTTTTTAAAAGGACAAAAAAAAAGCAAGTTGCAGGCTGCCATTGCTGGACTGGTCGCACCTAATTCATTTCTACACGCACACACACCTAAAACTGTTGTCCCCACAAGGGGTGGATATGGGGTGGGGGGGACAGCCTGCCCTTTCTACATCCTTGCTCTAGAGTTAAATATCTGAGGGATGAGCATGTGTCTGTAGAGATTCATCTTGACTCTGGTTCACTAGCGGGAAATACTTACACGTGGTCAAAAATGTTCTCCCTCCTCCCAGGAACTGACAATCCAGATCAGAGACAGATCGTCCGCTTTCAGTTTTATGCCTGTTTGACAGGGTGTTTCTTCTTGTCATGGGTCTGACTGGGTTTATTACTGAAGGGATGGAACTCAAACTGCCCTGCAATGCTTATTCACCCTGCTTTCTACAAGCCAGTGTGCAGTTAGCAGAAAAAAGGAATCTGTGCATGGTTTCTGAAGAATTTCTAGCTCCTTGGCTCCTTTTAAGGGTTTAGGATTAATGTGACATGATCTTGAGTTAAACGAACGTACCATCTCTGGCTTGGCAGAATTTAACCTTTTCTCCATAATGTTTTCCCCAAACCATTCCTGTCACCACTTATCTCCCTGAAGGTATTTGTGAGGAGGTGGGGGACACATGGAAATATCTTTTTTTTTTCACCCCCTAGGCAAAAAGGAGGAGAGAGGGCAATACTGGAGCAAAACTGGATGAGATGCATACTGCATATTCCACACTGAACCCTCTTTGGCCTGACAGACTACATTCCCCAAACTTGATTCAAGGTTTTGAAATGTTTAAATGCATATTCCATCACCACATCTTTCGTGCCACGTGACTGCATGACAGCTGAGCAAAAAGGACGTGGATGCCACTGTGCAGCTAGGGATGTGCATATGATGATGTAAACTATACTTCAAAGAAGCTGCATAGTATGGACTTGTTGTCTAGGAGACGGAAAAACACTGCAGTGATGATTTAGCTCAAACCATGCACAGCCCTTCAATATGGTGGAAAAGGCTGTGTAGTTTTTATTAGAACTTTAGATAAACAATAATTAACTTCTGTACACTGCACTGGAACTGCTACTCAACACTGCTGGCATTCTCTGGATGTGTAAGCTAGCAACTTGATTACCATGCAAATGTGGAAGTGCCCTAAGTGATGATCCAGAAATCAGAATGATGCAGATGCTACGTAGCATCATAGAATTAGAAAAAAGTGACATCATCTAGTCCAACCCCAGGCTTATAGGATGTGGGCTGCCTCAGATCTCCTTCCGTCTCTTCTGCATGACATATGCTGTCTGCTTATTGTGTCTGATTTATATTAAAGGGAGTGGTATTAGTCTTTATAAAGATTAATAACACCCAATATTCACAATGTACCATAGGAGCATAGGAAACTTTACACTATCTGGATTCACATGTAGTGCTAAAGTGAATCAAAGTCTGTTGAATAAGCTACAAATGGCTTTGGAGTAAGCAGTGACCACTGTCCATGTTGTCACTAATGACACTGGGAAATGTAATTGTCATACTGGGCAACAGCACATGAAAAAAAGATCTGCGTCACATGAGTCAACAGTGTGATGCAGCTGCAAAAAAAAAAGCAAATGCAATCCTAGGCTACATCAACAGAAATACAGCGTCAGATTCACAGAAAGTCATTATTCTTCTTTAGTTTATATTGTTAGACCACAACTAGAGTGCTGCATCCAGTTGTGGGCATCATGTTTAGGAAAGACATTGACTAAGTAGAGGACAAAGGTAAGAGGCCTGGAAGTAAAACGTCTGAGGAACTGTTGGTGACACCAGGTCTGCTAGCCTGAAGAGAAGATGTGAAGACTGCTTCCAAGTATCTCAAGGGCTGCCATGGAGATGATCAGGCAGAATTGGTCAGAGTTGTTCACGAAGACAAGACAAGGAACAGTGGGTTTAAATGTCAAGGAATCAATTTTAGGCTGGAAATCGGTAAGATTTTTCTAACAGAAAGAGCAGTTCAATAATGGTACAGTCTGGTTAAGTAGAGACTGGATGGCCATCTACTGGGGGTGACGTAATACTAAATTTTTGCACCAAGTAGGGGGTGAGACTAGATGATCTCCCAAATTTCTTCCAGCCCTTACATTCTCTGATTCTTAGATACATTCTATGATTTTAGGATATGACTTCGGATAAGAATATTAGAAATCTTATGACTGCTGCTGCAATCTATGTGGAAGAAGGTTGGGGGAAAATATTTATCTACCTATCTAGCACATTTTATATCTTAATCCAGACTGTGTAGATGGGCCAGCCAAGTCTATTGACAGATATAGTTTTTTAAAGACATATTGCCCCTCAAAGTGAAAGATACATAACAGCATCCCCCAACCTGGTTCTCTCCAGGTGTGCTGGATTACAACACTCCCACTTCCAAACCAGGATAGCCTTTGTTGGTGGGGAATTATGGGACCTGAAGTCCAACTCTGGGAAGACTGACATAATTTTGTAGATACTTGCATGCCCCCCACTTCCACAAAGCAATCTTCTAACATGCCCATATCTAGTAGTAATCCTGCTCTCAACATTAACCATTTATTCATTTATATAATTTATATGGTTACTCATATCATAACAGCAACTTTACTGTTGATACTACAGTCACCAAACCCATGGCCTGGATTGCCAGAGGTTCTGAAATTCTTTATCAGATTAGCATGTTTATATGGACTACAGTATATGAAAACATTAGCTATCCTGGCCATTACATTAGGGTAAACCAGCAAAGTAGGTCAACTCAGTATGGTATTGAGCAGAAATTTTTCCTGAGGACAACAAGAACCCCATGCTTGATCTGGCATGTAGGACATATCATAAATATAAAAACTCATTAGAACTGGCATTGAGACTCTAAACCAGTGTTTCTCAACCTAAGCAACTTTAAGATAGGTGGACTTCAACTCTCAGAATTCCCCAGCCAGCATGGGAGTTGAAGTCCACCCATCTTAAATTTGCCAAGGTTGAGAAACACTGCTCTTAACTATACACTTTGCCTTCAAAGTTAAAATAAAAGAACTACAGTAAACTAGTCAAAACTGCTTTGTGCCAGATGATAGTCATTTACTGTTTCTAAATGTAGATATTTCCCCCCTCCTTCCCTCTTCACTGCCTTTCTGTGGAAAAATGAAATCTGAAACCAAAGATTCTTTGCCAGAGCTGTTCAGTGAATGAGATTTGTTATAGGATCTTCTAAGTCAGGCATGCAATTTAGTGCAAGATTCCGAATGCAAGAAGAGGAATGTTTTATTTATTACTTCCACTTATATTCTGCTCCATTACCAGAGACTCTGAGCACCTTGCAAAGTACTAGTACAATAGGATTAAAATAAAAAAAATATTGGTACAGTTATAATTCAATCAACTTCCCATGTCTTTCTAAAGAGCCAAGTTTGGTCTGGGTATCTGGGAGCAGGCTGTCCCAAAGGAGGCACCAGATTCTTGGGCGAGAGTCTCTGTAGGAAGCCAGCTGCCAAGTCACCTGGCCAGGGTATCTCCTTACAGCCCATTTCCCCCATTCGTCTTTGGGGCCTGCACCCAAAATACAAATCCTGAGAGCACAGGATGGAAAAAAAAATGGTAGGCATTGCAAACTGACCTGGTATCGAGATAACAATTATGTGGTTTTCTTTTTTATGGACCACCCCTGACATCAACTGAGATGGACTTTCTATTGTGTAGGTGCTATTGACTGCTATGGATTAACTCCCATGCATGTGCATTTAGGATTGCAGAATAAACTGCAGAAAGAGCCTCAGCTATGTTGGGATTAAGTTTCCAGAATTCTCAGCCAGCACATCCAAACAGTCTACAAATTCTGGGAGTTTTAGTCTTAACATAACTGGAGGGCACCAGTTGGGAAAGGCTGGTATAAGAACCTTTTCTTGACCATTAGTCAATGTTACATTTGGAGGGACCTCCTTAAAGCAAATCTGAATAAAATTAGAACACAGTTATCTTGTTCTACTGAAAGAAGACAGAACTGGTTCCATATTGTGGCCACAAACACTACATGACTATATCCATGAAGTAATGAGTTAAGTGCCCTCAAAAGATTCTTTTTTAAATTTTACTCTAGAAGGTTACATAAACACTCCAATCAGTGTCAACTTGGAAAACAAACCAAACTTCTAAACTCTTCAGACTTCAGCCAGACATAAACAAATTTGTTTATAGTTAGTTTGTCTTATATTAAAATATTCCAATTTTAATTATCCCATAAACAGTAGGAAAGTAGCGGTCCTATTGATCTGAACTCCCTATTGCCTTCCCTTAGGCTTTCTGGCCAGGATGTTGGTGGACCTGGGTTTGGGTGACTTGCTCAATATTGATTGAAGAATTGATTATTTTTACCCGGTATCTTTTATTGCTCTTTTTACTATTTTGATATGTTTTTGTTTTTATGCCTTGTTTACCGTCCAGAGTTAAGATGGGCAGCTATATACATTTGCAGAACAAATAAATAAATAAATACTATAGCATGATGGGATGGGGACGAACGATCTCTGATTCAATCCTACTAAGACTGAGGGGCTGTGGGTGTTTGGACTCCCCAGATCTGAGGATATTCCATCTTTGACCTTGGATGGGGTTCTCTCTGCCATCTTTGTTTCTTTTGTTGTGTGTTTTTTGTGTTGTTTCCTTGTTTTTAAATTTTTTAACAATTTGTAAACCACCCAGAGTCGCTGGGAGTCAGGCAAATTTAATAAAAAATTAATAAATTATTATTATTATTTGAGTTCTGCTATGTAATTTTGCAGATTGTTACCTTGAGTCTCCTATTACTTGCAAGTTCCCCAGTAACGTGCTCATCCCTATTGAGTTCCCCAGGAAAAAGAGCATGAATTTGTACAAAACAGTACATTGAGAATATCAGCAGCGTCCAGTAACAAAAGAGGCAAATCTTGTGCTAGGCATTATTAGAAAAGCGTTGCCTTGTGTGAGATGGGCGGCCATATAAATGTGAGCAATAAATAAATAAATAAATATGGGGAAAACCAACTTATCAATTGATGATGCAGCCATATTTGGAACAAACTTTCCTGTTTCAGATGCACTCACGGGTACCTCAATTCTAAGTACGGAGTCCTCCGAAAGAAACTTAAATTTCCTTAAAAATGGCCACTGGAGGCTTGTGGCTTTTATGCAGTACAAACTTTATTAGCTGAGCATAACAAGAGGATTCACAACAAGAGATCTTCAACAGATTCTGGATCCTGTCAGGCTGCTGGGACTATCCCTTTTTTCAAGCCCATTTCCAACACAGACTATCTTGCGCCACACACAGACCTCACTCCTTTCTCCTCTTTAACTTTGACACAGGGCAAGAGAGAGTTTGGTGTAGTGGTTAAGGACACAGGGCTAGAAACTGGGAGAAGGTGAGTTCTAGTCTTGCCTTGGGCACAAAAGCCATCTTGGCTCCCCTGGGCCTGTCACTCTCTCCCAGCCCTTGGATGAAGGTACTGGGAAGATACTTCCAAAAACATAGCCAAGAAAACTGCAGAGACTTGTTCCTGTAATTCCCAGGAATTAGGGTGAACTTCATAACAACAAGGGAGGGAAATAACAGAGTCACCTCCATCCAGGCAGGGGCCAATCTAGCTTGTCAAAAACAATTATGGAAATTAAATGCCATGTTGGTGGTTTAAGAATCCTTGTGCAGGGCATTCAAGAACCCTACTTGCAAAATTACTAAGAAAACATCCAAAGGGGAAATTTGTCCTGTTCAGTTTCTGTTCCTCAGGCAGAGGACTTGCAG
This sequence comes from Candoia aspera, assembly GCF_035149785.1. Classification (NCBI taxonomy): domain Eukaryota; kingdom Metazoa; phylum Chordata; class Lepidosauria; order Squamata; family Candoiidae; genus Candoia; species Candoia aspera. The sequence continues at coordinate 8,332,954 of NC_086159.1, read as the reverse complement.
GTTTATTCTTTGAAGTTAAGGAAAAAATTAAGGGAAAATTCAGAATACAATATTCAAACAAATAATTCAGCTAACTATGAGAGTTCGAGGGTTGAATGGATGGTAGGTTAGATCATGCCTGGCTATGTGTTTTTATTTTTGCTTTCTATTATGTATTCTGTTTTTATTTGTTTTATTGTAAGCCGCCTAGAGTTACGTAAATGTGAGATGGGTAGCTATATAAATTGAGCAAATAAAAAAATAATAAAAAGGCCATTGAGGGAGCATGGGGGAGTTTTATAAAACAACGATATATGGTATGGGGTATAGTCTCTTTCTTTCACTGTACTAGTCACTCATCAAGGGTGGCAGGAGATGTTGGGCATGCAAAAAAAAAAAGGTCTTCACACATTTGCCTTCTTGAGTTATTTATAAAAATAATAAAGGCGGGATATAAAATAAAATACAATACAATAATGCTTTAATTTATGGCATGTATGTAAAATGGGGGTGGTGAACCCATAGTCCTCCAGATGTTGATGAGCTATGACCCTCTTGCCTTCCTTTCTGATTTAAAACATTTTCTGCTCCTTATTCCACTGGAAGCGGTCTCTCAAGAGGCTTGCAAATGCAAGACAACATGGCAAAAGTTACAAATGGGAGTCAGGTGGCATATGAATTCAATAAATTATTATTATTATTATTATTATTAAAATAACAAGAGGAGGAAGGACAGAAAACGGGTCAATCAATTCACCCCCCCCTTTAAGATGATGTATAGCATTTTTACTGCATTCCACAGTATTTTTTGGCATTTTTGTTGCTTCTATTGTTGCAAATTATTATTTTTTTTAATATGACCATCGCTCTTATTTTCTTGATAGATGCTCTTCGGGGAAACTAGCTTGAAAAGATAGCTCGCCTTAAAAAGGGGATTATAAAGGCTTCCTTCCTAACAGATGTGTGACTGAATATGAAAACTACCCTATTTAAGGTGGGGACGCTCATGCTGAGCCATGGTTTGTTTAATCATGGTTTGCTGAACAGGCAAACAAATCCCGCTCAGCCAAGGTTCACAAACCACAGTGGCTGAGATTGGCCCAGCTGAGTCTACGGGCCCAGCTCATCGTGGCTTGCTTGCAATCGTGGCTAAAGAGGCAGCCGCCCGTCTGCGTGACACGCCTGGAGGAAGGGAGGGACGAAACGGGCTCGGCCCACTCGGCTCCACGGGGCCGGGGTCTGGGGGCGCCAGACGGAACCCCCTCAGCGCCCGACCTGAAAAGCGGTGACCGCCTCCACTCCCCGAGATCGCCGCTGAGGCCGGCGGCCGCCTTCCCCGCCAGCCGCTCCCCCCGCTGTCGTTACCTTCTCCAGGCTGGAAGGGCCGCGCACTCGCCCCCTCCGCCGCCATCCTTCCTCGGCTCTCCGGCCGAAACGGCGAGGGCGCAGATCTTGGGCCGCCGCTAGGCCTCACTCCGGGCATCTCCTAGCAACGGGCCGGCGCCTCTGATTGGCTACAACTTCCCGCCGGCATTTTCAAACACTGCGCCGCCGTTCGGCCTCCTGGACCTTGTGCGGGTGGCGTGTCCGGATAGGCCTCGCATCGTGCCGCCCGGCATGGAGAGCGGCCCGCTGGCGGAGAAGCCCCCTCTGCGGAGGAAGGGGAGGCGGCGACAGCAGGAGCAGGAGGGCCGGCCCAGCCTCCCGGGCGGCGCGGCGCTGGAGGACACCCCCGGCGGGCCCCAGCGGAGGGCTGCGGCGGCCTCCTCCTGTGGGCGGTAAGTGGGCGTCCGAGGCGGCCCGGCTCAGCGTCTTCCCTCACCTTGCCTACAACAGAGAGGCCTAACGGAGGACGTCGGCCAGGGCCTTTAATAAGGTGTGGCTGGGTTGCTTCCCACTCTTTGCCACCCCGGGGATATAATTGTGCCAGGCGGTTGCTTGAAGTCCTGGGGGGCGCTTGCTTGTGCCCTCAAGGATGCCACCTGTCAGCCCCACCAGGTAGACCAGACCAGGGAATCCACTGCACAGGAAGACTGGCCCTACTTTTGTTGAGATGGGTCATAAGAACAGTATCTTGCAAGTCTTGATTGTGCTATCCCGCCCCACCTCCCATACTTCAGTGAATCGGGGAGGTGTCTGCCTGAGCCGCTTCCAAATGTCATCTTGCTCCCGGCTTCAAAAATGCTTCAGCCCTTCTTGCCCAGGCAGTGATCCTGCATTTCTCTGTCCTTACTCTCTACAGTTTCTAGCCGCCTTGTGTTTTTCAATTGCTTTTGATTTTTCCAAGTCTTCACCGTCTCTTGCCTTCCCATTTTGTATTTCAAATATCTAAGTTTAGCTTCATTACTGTAGTTCCAGTGAGTAGCCTAGTTTTGCTTCAGCTAGAACTGAATATTTGTTGTTCTTGAGGTCCAGTGTTCTCCATCACAGTTCAAAGGCTTCTGGTTTTCTTTGCTCAGCCTTTCTGATGGTGAAAAGGTGAAAGGTCCCCTGTGCAAGCACTGAGTTTAGTGAAATGTCAGTGGTTGTCCAAGTTTAGCAACAGTTTAAAAATAAGCACAAATATAAAAGGGACAGATTACCATGGTGCTGTATAGCTAGTCCATACTGCAGAGAGGATATGCAGAACACTAAAGTTCAGAATGAACTCAGGTTGTCAAGGGGTGCTAAAAATACAAAAAGTGCTTCTTCAAATATATTAACATAAAAGGGAACTCTGAAAATGGTAAAATGACAGTTCAAATAATGGCTGTTTATCTTATAAAATGCAAAAGAACATATGCAAAGTTCCTCTCATTCTATTGTCCAGCAGAAGCCTTCCAGAAAGTGAGCAGGCAGAGCGTAAAAAACTAAATGAGGATGTTTGAGGTAGTGCTGAGCTAGATATACAACAATCTATACCAGCCTTTCTCAATCTTTTGACCCTGGAGGAATCCATGAAATATTTTCCAGGCCTCAGGGAACCCCTGCACAATCAGGCTCAAATATAGTTTGAGCAAGTTACAAAATTACTGTATTTGTTTCATGTGTAGGCCTGTATATATGCATTAACAATGTACTTAAAAAATAAAGAAGGAAACTTACCTCTTTAATGTGAAGTTGCCCAAATTTGAAATAATTTTTTAAATCATGGTCTCTCAGGGAACTCCTAGTGACTTCTTGCAGAACCCTAGTGTTCAGAAACCCTGATCTACACTGTATCTCAGAACAAAACAGCTTGCACATTCATTACCATTTATACTCGCAGATAAGCCAAGAATTTTAGGTTCCAAAGTGCACCCAAAAAATTGGGTTTGGCTCATCTGTGGTTGGGCTTATCCACAAGTGTATACAGTATATATTGTGCTGTTCCCTCTGACCCTAGGTGGTTCATTGTAATAAAGCACAAAATAAAAACCTTATAAAACAAAGCCATTTGAAAACGAATGCAATAAAAATCTAAATTCAACTGCAGTGAATCACAGATAAATTAATCTTGGTACCCCTCTGATAGGATGACACAATTCCCTAACCCTCTGAGACAAAAGCAGTTTTCACTGTTCTTTTAAAAGCCAGTAAAATAGGATCAGTCTGGACCTTTGGGGGGAAACTTAGGTTGCCACTTAGAAAGTCTGCTTTCAGGTCCTCCTCTTGCAATTGGGGAAAAATATTTCTTCAGGGACTGAATGTACAGAGTGGACAGATTTAGAGTGAATTAGATTTGGGAGCCAATTCCGGTGTTCCAATGTATTCTTTTCCAATGACACATTCAGCACACAATTGAGGTTAATGACCAAGGGCCATTGCCCAGTGGCAGCGCACTGTCTAGTGTCTAAAACACAACTTAATACACCCAGGAGGTTAGCTGTGTCTTGTGGGATTTTAGACTTTGTCACCTTTTCTTGGAAAGCAGACTCCTATGCCTCAGATATTGTGAGGGCACAATGGCCTTTTTTACAGAGAAACAGAAGCCCAAATGTATGTTGGATAGGGTTCATGTGAAAGGTTAGTTTGGATCTCAGCTATGCTTTGCTGTTCGTTCAGTCTCTCACTATCTTGTTGAAAATGATTTTTTTTTGAAAGCTTGGAAAATACCTACATTAGGCCTATAATACTGGGATAGACAAGCTAGTCTTGACTTGGTTATAACTGAAAGCCCTGAATTATAACTGATTTATGTAAAGTGATATGAGATGCAGTCTGACTTGAAGACCTAAAAACTACCTGACTGAATCAGATTAAATCTAACCCAGTTCATCTTCTTTGCAAGGATTCCCTCAATTAGCTGGGTTTATGAGTGGTCTACTGGAAGTTGGTCACTGTCTTTTCTATATGCCCTATGCTAAATTTTCAGTGGACTATCTTTAAAATTTACATAATTTTATAAAACTTTGCAAAATTCAGTTTCTTTTAGTCCGGGTTTAGAAATTCTCTGACAAGGTGGTAGTTTCAGATTGCTAATCTCTTTGAAAGTCAAGGATATGTTTTCACGGACAGAGGATGTACAGTGGATATAAAAAGTCTACACACCCCTGTTAAAATGCCAGGTTTTTGAGATGTAAAAAAATCAGACCAAGATAAATCACTTCAGAATTTTTTCCACCTTTAATATAACATATAAGCTATATAATTCAATTGAAAAACTAACTGAAATCTTGCAAGGGGAAAAAATAAAAATAAAAAACTAGAATAATGTGGTTCCTTCCTTATTTCTGTCAAGGTCATCTCTCTTACTCTCTACACCTTCACAGAAATTGCACACATTGATCCTTTTTAACAAACAGGGTATGTAAAAGTGATGATTATTAATGATAATATATAGCACAACACTTACCATTATTAATATAAATGTTAGTTTACCTTTCAGTAAAAAAATATTTAGGAGAATACATTAAATAGTCTTTTGTAAGTTACAGGTCTTGTAGCCACTTCTTGGAAGCTTCTTAGAAAGGCATTAAAACGAAATGAAATACCACTACTTGATACCATCTAGGAGACAAATTACATCAAATGTAATTTGCCAATTTGCCTTGCTGGCAGTCTTCCCTTTCAGAAGAAGAAACCAGATCAGCAGTTTTTTTAATTTGTTGCTGATTGATAGGGATTAATTAATTGATAAGGTGAAAAGTGGGTACTTTAGTGTCTGTGTGGTGCTAGAATTCTTGATAGTACTGTAACAAAATTTGAGTTTAGTGAAATGTCAGTGGTTGTCCAAGAAGTTTAGCAACAGTTTAAAAATAAAAAGCACAAATATAAAAGGGACAGACTACCATGGTGCTGTACAGCTAGTCCATATTGCGGAGAGGATATGCAGAACACTAAAAGTTCAGAATGAACTCTGGGGAGGGGCAGCTGCAGGACCACCTTCAGAGCCACTGTAAGGAACATTCTTGTTCTTTGGCAGATAAAGTTACCTGGATCCTCTCAGAGTTGGATTCTAACTGGACAGGCCTAGTTGAGGTGCCTGAGGTACTGTCATATGTGGTTATCTAGATGGAGTTTGATTCTGTGACTCCAGAAGAAGTAGACAGTTCTTCAGTCTGATAGCTCAGCCACCTGCTTGCTAGATTTAGGTCTCTCCTGTATGGTTAGAGCTGCCCAGGAGGCAACCTGTGGTTGGGTCCATGCAGTGGTATCAGCTTCTTCATGCAATGGGGTACTGTAGTCCCTGCAACCTTGAAGGAGGGTGTGGTGTGCTCTCTCCTCAAGAAAAAAAATGCCAATCCTGCTGGCGTTTAGCGAGGCATTAAAAACTTGGCTTTGCCATCAAGGCTGGGGCCCTGATAGTGTGGGTGAGCCCATTTCTTCATTATACTGACTGTGAGGTGTTGTGATTAGTCTCAGCTATTTTGTGCTGTGTTATGTTATCAGGGACGCGGTGGCGCTGCGGGTTAAACCGCTGAGCTGTCGATCGGAAGGTCGGCGGTTCGAAACCGCGCGGCGGGGTGAGCTCCCGTTGCTCGTCCCAGCTTCTGCACACCAAGCAGTTCGAAAACATGCAAATGTGAGTAGATTAATTGGTACCGCTTCGGCGGGAAGGTAACGGCGTTCCGTGAGTCATGCTGGCCACATGACCCGGAAGTGTCCTATGGACAACGCCGGCTCCAAGGCTTTGAAACGGAGATGAGCACCGCCCCCTAGAGTCGGACACGACTGGACTTTACGTCAAGGGAAACCTTTACCTTTACTATGTTATCTAAGTTTTAATTATTGGTTGTGTTTTTATTTTGTTTTAATTGTTAGCTGCCCAGAGTTATGTATGTGAGATGGGTAGCCATATAAATTTATTAAATAAGTAAGTAAATAAGGCATTGCAGGACCCAACAGTCCTGGACAATTACCATCCAGTCGCCAACATTCATTTCTTCGGGAAGGTGGTGGAGTGGGTAGTTGGACTTCAGGTCCAGAGGACCCTGGAGGAAGTGGATTATTTGGAGTTATTTCAGTTGGGTTTCAGGCTGCAGTTTAGTATGGAGATGCCTTTGGTTGCATGTTGATGACCTGTGATGATGCTGGGATAAGGTTGGGGTGCTGCAGGGCTCGAGGTACTCTCCCTTTCTGTTTAAAATCTACATGAAACCAATGGGGTCATCTGCCACTTTGGGATCAGGTATCATTGATATGTTCTGCTTCAGACTGGTCGAGTGATGCAGTCAGACCTAATCCAATGCGTGGAGGTTGTGTGGATATGGATGGGGAGGAACAGATTCAGGGTCAATCTAGATCTGGAGGCATTCCCTTGTTGATTCTCAATAGGGTTGCACTTCTCCATTTGAGACGTGTGCAGTCCGGGGGTCCTCTTGGGCTCTCAGCTCCTGCTTGAAGAGTGGGTGGAAGCTGTGGTCAAGAGGACCACAAGTACCTTTCCTGGATTGGGAGACCCTTGAAACAGGCACCCATGTTCTAGTCACCTCACAACTGGATTACTGCAATGCGCTCTACATGGGGCTGCCCTTGAAATGCTGTTCGATTTTGCGCCATATGACTGACTGTTCCAATGTTTGCATCCATTGTTGCGGTGATTGTATCAATCCATCACATTGAAAGTCTTCCCCTTTTCTGCTGGCCTTCGACTTTACCAAATATGATGTCCTTTTCAAGCGATTGGTCCTTCCTGATGATGTTTCCAAAGTATGAGAGTCTAAGCCTACTTATCTTTGCCTCTAGGGAACATTCTGGTTGTATTTCTTCTAAAACTGATTTGTTGGTTCTTCTGGCAGTCCATGGTATTTTCAATAATCTTTGCCAACACCACAATTCAAATGCATCAATTCTTCAATCTTTCTTTTTTAATGTCCAACTTTCCCAGGCAATTGAGAAGACCATGACATGAGTCAGACGCACCTTTGTTTTTAAGCTGACATCTTTACTTCTGAAAACTTTAGATAGGTCTTTGTGGCATAGATCCTATTTATCTGAGGCACTGCTTATCTCCAGTTGAGTCTGGCAGGGTGGGTGTGCTCCAGGTCCCGTCAATTAAACAGCGCCATCTTGTCAGACCCAGGAAGCATGCCTACTCTCTGGAATGATCTCCCCGGGAGACCCATGGGGCTCCCACCCTTATGTCGTTTACGAAATAATTGAAGACCTGGTTGCTCTCCCAGGCCTTAGGGATGGGGTGATTGGGGAGCCCCCTTTTGTTTTGTTTGTTTTGGTGTGGATTTTGGTAGGCTTATGGTTCATATTTTGTTCCTCAGTCAGGTGTGTTATATGTTTGATCCTTTTAAAGTGTCAACTGCACAGAGTCATTCAGGAGTTAGGCAGCCTCAAAATTTCATAAATAAATACTTGAAAGATTCTAGAACAATTTATTTAATATTCAGTTTGTGACCACCTTGAAACCAGTGCAGTAATTGCTAGATGGGCTTACCAGAAAGAATTCCTGCTTGCTAAAAACATTGGTTTATATGATCATAGGAATAAAGTATAATTATAAAAATAAAGTATTTTATCTTCATCATTGCATCATACAAAGTACCCCATTATATCCAGATTAATGAGCTAGGTGACTGTGGGCTAGGTGGCACTGTTAACGGGTGTGGATTTTTAATGGGCTGGATAAGCAAAGAGTGCTCAGCAGTCTGATGAGACTAGAGTACTGTGAGACTAGAGTACTGTGTCTCAATCTTGGCAACTTCAAGCTGTGTGGACGTCAACTCCCAGAATTCCCCAGCCAGCCATTCTGGGAGTTGAAGTCCACATGGCTTGAAGTTGCAAGGTTGAGAAACATTGGACTAGAGAAACCAGGTGGGGCTTGGTCCTGGGCCTTGTGCTCTTAAAATGGTTTTACTTAACGATTTGGTGGATGAGATGGGGGAATATCCTGTTTTGATTTGCACTGTTCCCAAGAGTGGGTAGAGTAACTATCACTTTAAAAGACTAATATTTAGAGTGAGAATAAGTTAGGAAGTCGGATGGAGAATAATGGAATTATATTTAATGGAAATGTAAAGCTTTCCATAAAGATAGGAAGCACCTGATTTAGCAATTGGACTTCTAAAATGGATTGTGGATTTGAAGGTGAATATGAGTCAGCTGTGCAAAAAGAAAAAGCATCTGCTGTGTTTTAAAGCGATAGCTTTCAGAGAACGGAAAGGGATCGTTCTGTCCTTTCCTGTACCGGTCAGATGCATCTCAGGGATTATGTCCAGCTCTAGAATGATATTGGAATGTTTCAGAGAAGGATAAAACGATCAGGGAACTGGAAATGAAATCCTACTGAGAGTGAGATATGTTTAACTTTCAGAAAAAAAGGGCTACAGCGGAGTTTGCACATTCTTCATGTATCTTAAGAGTTGTCACCCAGAAGAAACTATGACCTGGTTTAAATCATCACAACATATAGGATATAGCATAGCTCAGTTTTACAGCAAAGCACATTTCATTGGAACTTAACAGCCGCCTCATGGTAAGAGCAGTCTGATAGTGAAGCTAGGCAGATGGTAAGTTCTCTGTGACTGAATGGATATATTCAAGCAAAGGTGGAACTGCTGCCTTTCAAAGATTTTTTAAACTCAGTTTCTGTATCAAGAGAGGGTTGGCATAAATCACACTTGTCAATACTTTTTTTTTTTAAAGTTTGCTATTGCATTATGTATCTGCATGAGTGTGCTAACCGGCACCTGATATTTGGGAATACAGGTAGCCCTTGTTTAGAGACTGCCTCATACAGTGACTGTTCACAGTTACAACGGTGATGAAAAAGTAACTTTGCGACCAATACTCCTATTTACAACCTTCGTAGATCTGTAAAGCATAGGAAAGCTGAAGTACAATCATAAGCCGAGTTGTGGTTTCACTTAGCAACCATTTTGCTTAACGACTGAGTTGCCAGTCCCAATTGTGGTCGCTAAATGAGGCCAGCCTGTATGTTAGTCTATGCTCTGGACACTGCAATGGCTAACAGTCATCTTCCAGGTACAATTTAAAATGCTGGCTTTGACCAATAAAGCCCTGGGGTTGGCACCTGAGTACCTGCAGGAGCGCCTACTCCCACCTGAATCGGCCCAACCTGTTAGATCATCCTGGGAGAAACTCCTTGTAGTTCTCTGCTTCTGGGAAGTGAAGAAAACTGACACCGGGAGATGCTGCTTCTGAGAGAGATCAGGCTGGCCTCTCCTTAATGGCTTCCAGGAGGATGTTAAAGACAGAGTTGTTTCAGGGCACGTTCCAGACCATCTTGCATAGGATGAACTGCAAGTAGTGTCTATGTCAGTATTTCTCAACCTTGGCAGCTTTAAGCTGTGTGGACTTCAACTCCCAGAATTCCCCAGCCAGCATGGCTGGCTGGGGAATTCTGGGAGTTGAAATCCACACAGCTTAAAGTTGCCAAGGTCGAGAGGCACTGGTCTATGTGGAAACAATTCTTCAGATGCATCCTGTTGTGGCCTAAATGTGGCGACAAACACGTATGTCCATTTGCAACCACAAGATGTCAGTAGAAGATGGGGATATTTAATTTAAAATGCTGCATAGCCTAAGCTTCTTTGTTAAAAAGCTATAATATAGCTTTTTAATTCCTCCTGCTGCTTACCCTGTAAATTAAAAGCCATTCATGAATTCTGGAGAGGAATGACCACAAGGATAATCTTTTGCGGCAGAATTAGATGCTGAGGCTGAAGGAGAAGAAATTGGCTAGAAAAAAGAATGAGGTGGAGCGATGCATTAAAATGGTATCTATGATTGTATAAATAAAATGTGAGGGAAAAAATGAGAGAAAAAAAGTATGACTTCTATTTTTATAATAAGTTAATCCTGGCTTTTGCATACCAATAGTGTAGTGCTGTGATAACCATAAATATATTTTGTTTCTTGTTCTTGCAAAGTAGTTTTTTTTCCCCCTCCTTAGCCATGGTGCTCACAATTCTTGGCTACAAATATCTCCTATGAGTAGACTGAATGTAATTTTATCTCAGCTGTTGCTTTGGTGGCTGGAACTACACTTTCTCATTCAAATCACAACTTGATATAGTTGGGAAGTTGCACTTATCCTTCAATGACACTTTGTTACTAGATTTTATTCATGTGCAAGTTATAAATGGGAGTTCAATCAATAAGCAAAATAAAGCTTAAAATGCTCCCTGGATCTTAAAATGAGCCAAGGAGTACTCCTTTGCTTGGGAAGCCATCCCCTTCTTTACAATCAAAACGATGCATAAGTCTTTCCAAGCCTAAGTTTGTTACAGTATATACTAACCTGTTAACTTGTGTTTGTAATTAAAATCCAACTTAAAATGTAAATGCATAAATGCACCATGGCAGAAGGAAAGTAGTTTTGGCATTCTGATCCTTGACTGAAACCGATTTGGACAGAGATATGGAAACTTCAGTATCTATTCTTCTGAATGGAAAGTTTTTCAATCTTCAGCAGCTATCACACTGTGAATGTTTGCAAAGGCTGTTCTGTGCCTTGATATAAAACAGTTTTCTTCATAACCACAAGCAGCTTGTCCCCTTAAATAGAAAGGTATGCTTTTCTCCCTTCCCCTTCCAATAAAATAAAAGTTGCTAAGCAAGTAAATCAAAGATATTTATGATACTTCAACCTTAATTATCCGATGCTTTTTACATTACACTCACCTTCTCTATAGAAAGTTTTCCACCGGCTTCACACATCCTATTAACCCATTAAAAAGTGTTGGCTGGTCAGCCATTGCCAGATTAGCTGGAATACTGGGAGACAAGCAGATAAGCCAGGCATCCATGCACACATGTACCAGGTTCATACATCTCACTATGCGTATTTCAGAATGTAGACTGTTTGGCTTTGGCTTAGCATATTATGTGAACCCACCTCATTGTTAAACCATGTCTTCATACAAAATGCTGATACCCAAGTCAGAAGCCACTCATACACAGATAAAATGTGGCATCCAAATTATTTATTTATTTACGGGGCTTATAAGTCATTCCAGTCAAATGGACTCTCAGCAATGTACAGTTACACAAATCTGTAACTTGGGCTTAAAAAAGACAAATAGGCAGGGTAAATACAACAATAGCATAAACAAAATCACAACTAAAATCCATGGCTCACAACACAGTTATACATAAATTGGGAATGTTAACACTTAAAATCCAAAAGAACCAGTTCATTGTGCAGAGAAATATTCATAACAACCTTGCTCTCAAGGCTTGATAGAACGACCAAGTTTTTGCAGTAAGTCAGGAAGGGAGAGACCATTTAAACATCTGGGGGATACTATACTATTCCAGAGGGGGGACAGTGACTGAAAAGACATGCTTCCATGACTCCAGATAATCTCTGATTGAGGGGACAAAGAGTTAATCTCTGATTGAAAGGGAGCCAGCTCTATTAAATTTTATCAGAAAGTCAGATTTTACAAGGGGAAGGGAGTCCCACAGATAACCAGACCCTGTACCACGATGGGCTTTGAAGATGACAACCAGCACTTTGAATTGTACCAGAACCCAGCTGATAACCAATGTAGCTCTCAAAGGGATGGTATATGAGTGTTTTGAGGATATTATTAATCTTGTAGACTTTTGAGGGTCCCAGATATGAAGACAGATAATCCAATGCAGACATTCATACAAATGGGCATCCAAAAAATCTTCAATGAAGGCTTCTGAGTAATTTCAATGGCCATGGAGTAAAATCACTAGGTAAAGAACAGGAAACAGTAGGAATTAGCAGGTGATTTATTTATACATTCTTACATGCTCTCACAGTTAAACTCTCAGCTGTTTACAGTACATCTGGAAAAATATAATAAAATGGCTATGGTTTTATAAAAATAACCCCCAATTTTATTTATTTATACACACACCATTAAATAACCAATGGCATCAGTTCATGCTCCAAAGGTTCTTCAAAATAATAACTTTTCATAACTTAAAGAAAATATCAGGGCTGATCAAATTTCAAGGGTTAGGCGATTCCAAAGAGCAGGTACACAAACAGAGAAATGGCTTCTGAGCCTCCCAACTGCTTTACTTCACAGAAGTGGAGAACAACAAACGGGTTCTTTTAGGACACAAAAGTTGGGTGAGTCGAAACTGGATACAGAAGGCAGTTCCTGCAAGTACTCTAGTGCCAAGCCATGCTGAGATTTATAGGTCAACAGCAGCAGTTTGATTTGAGCTCAGAAGGCAAAAGGATATTGTATAATGTGCTTGTGTTAAGAAATAGCCATCAACAATCAGGCTGCTGCATTTTAGACCGATTGAAACTTCCAGGTAGTCTTCAAAGGCAGCCCAATATAGAACAAATTGCAGTAGACCAAATGAGCATTGATGAAGGTGTGAGTTACCATTGTGCCTCATACTTCACGTAGGACCAAAACTGACACAATGACTGAATCTGAATCTGGGGAAAGGTTCCTCTGGCCACAGCCTCCACCTGCCCATCCAGGAGTAGCCAGAAGTTCAGGAGGACCCTCAATTTGCAGATCTACTTCTTCAGGGCAGTGCCCCCCCGTCAAGATAATACTGGATACATCTAGGAACCTCACACAGGAACTTTGTCTTGCTTGCATTCAGTTTCAGTTTGTTTTGTCCTCCAGACCATCACAGCTTCCAGAACTTGGGCCAAGACAAGAGCAGTATTTCCTCTATGGCTCAGTATTTCCTCTATGGCTCAGTAGAAGTAGTTTCTACAGCGTATTGAAGGTAGCAGCACCTCCTGCTTGCTGGTGTGCCCAAGAGGTAATGGAGATTGTTAATCCCCAAACCCAAAAAGAAGGAGGAAGTGGAAATCAGGTGACCCATGTGACATCCCACAAGCACAATAGAGATGCGTTTACTAGAAAGACCCCTATGCTTATGAGACAATGCTGAGTTGACCCCTGATAATTCCAACGAAGGATACCATGGTCAATAGTACTGTAGGCATTGACAGGAAGAGTGCACCATCCTCCCTCAGGTCCTGACAACAATAATGAATGATAGCGAAAAAGGTAATTCCATCCCATGCCCATATTTCAATCCTGACTGGAAGGGGCCCAGGTAATCTATTTTCTGTAGGGTGCTCTGTAACTGTATACCAGCTGTAGTTTCAGTCACCTTCCACCCAAAAAGAAGGTTGGAGATATGGCCATAGCTTTCAAATAAGGATGGATCCAAGGAGGGTCTCTTTAGGAGGGGGCATACCACAGCCTCTTTCAGGACTGCCAGCATTACAGTACTTCCTCCTCCCACCTCCCAAACCCGATCTCTTGTTCTTCCTCTGGACCACAAGAGGCAAGGGTCAAGCTCACAAGTGGCTAGGGACAGTCGAGAGAGAACTGTCTCAACTTTCATCAGCATCCCCAAACCAGAAGGAGTTCCAAATAATGTGCCAGGATGTTGCCCCACTTACCACAACAGACTTTATCAATGAGGAATTAAGAGTTTGGCAATCTGGGTGACTTCAGCAGCAAGTGCTGGGCTAACCAGTCAGAGTAGCCAGGTAGCAGTTCTACTTGTTGTCTTCTTCCCAAAAGGGAGGTGGCCCTTCTAAACAAGGCCACTGGACAACAACCTGCTGATGTAACAAAAGAGGAAAAGTAATAACACATTTCCTCCCCCAGTTTGTGCCTGTGCTTGGTGATACTTACTTTTTGTCTCCCTCCCCTGCTTTCCTCCTTGCTTTTAATCATCCTGTTCATCCTCCGGAGATCTTGGGTGGCATCAGTCTTTGTTATATGGATCAGGAAGTGATTTGACCACAGCACAAGGCAGATGCAGTTGCCCTCACGTCCAAATTAATGAGGTCTGAAGTGCGGCCATCTGCATATCTTTGAAGAGTAACAGAGAGAAATATTTAAAGAGAAATTTTTTTAGACAACAATTTTGGTACCAGTATTTAACTTTGTTTATAAACAATTCAGGTGTAAGTAGTGAGGTATTTTGATAATACCAATCTATTCAGCATACCAAAATATGGGAAGTCTGTAGAACCTGGTCCTGGAATTCTTTCTAACGTCTTAGTCATACCTCTCATCTAGGACATGGGGGGAAGGAGGGAGGGAACTTATGAATGAAGCAATTGCCAGCTTTCCAAGCCACTGCCCACCTGCCTCTCCCACAGGGATGCATTGGGACGTGGGGCTGGATTTTCCCCCCACAACCCCCTGTCAGATCCAGTCCATTTTCAAATCTGATCTTTCTTTTGCTGGTCCCCCTCCAGACCCAATTTGGTCCCATTCTTTTGAACTTTTGGAGTCCCAATCACCTCTAGATCATTTATTTCCAACATTAAGTTTGGAAAAAATTAAAAGAGATTGGGAGGAGCACAAAAGATCTGTCTGGTTAGACAAATAGATCTCAAACATGCAAATGTAATCCAACATAAGAATGTGTAAAACAGTTCGGACATCAGAGGTGTATTGGGATATGAGTGTTCAGTGACTGATCAGGAAAGATTAGCTGGCTCAGTGAAATTGTAAAAAGTACTGTATGTAGCTGCTGTAATTTTTTTTTTAAAAGCAAATTCCTATAATCATTGATTAAGAAGTGAACTGAAAATAAGGCTAGTAATGCCCTTCTATTGTACACAGTTATGGTCACATCTCAAAAAATATGTTCTTGTGATACTGGTCATTGACCATATAAAAGACTGACTGACTATACTGAAGTTCAGGACAATGGGCAACTAAATTAGGAGGCTAGACCAGTTTGCTGTTAGGAAAGATGACACAGAGCTTTTTCACTTGAAGCAGAGGTGGGAAAGGTCTGCCATGATCAAATATATGGCATCACGAATGGTTTCGATAGAGAGCCAATAGAAGAGAATCTCTGTAGCTCAGGGTTGAACTGTGGAGTCCTTGGTGCTCCCTGAGCTTCGTTGTTGGCTTACAGATGTTTCGTTACCTGACTAGGTTACATCTTCAGTTATAGTTATTAAGACTCTTCAGCACTGAAGATGTTGCCTAGTCAGGTAATGAAACATCTGCAAGCCAACAACCAAACTCAGGGAGCACCAAGGACTCCACAGAGAGAGAGCCAGTTTGGTGTAGTGGTTAAGGTACCACCTTAGGCACAAAGCCAGCTGGGTGACCTCGGGCTGGTCGCTCTCTCTGTCCTAGGAAGGAGGCACTGGCAAACCTCTTCTGAAAAACCTTGCCAAGAAAACTGCAGGGACTTGTCCAGGCACTCACCAGGAGTTGAGAGTGACTCAGAGGCACCAAAAAAAAAAAAGATAAAGGGGGATTCTTGTGTAATTTTTTTAATGAACAGGTTCCGCAGCCTGAAAAGGTTTAAAACCTCCTGCATTAAGGACTCATCAAAACTCCAATATGGGTCTATAAAAAATAGTGGTACAATTTGCAGTGGCTGAAAATAGAACCTACATAGAAATGTCCAGATGCCAGACTTTGGGGCGCACTTACTGGACTGTGGACCTCTTCTCCACAAATGATACAGTTCATATGAAACTTGATAACTAGCTCAACACATCTGTTTACTGACTACAGATCTCTGTGCAGGCATGCAATTAAGCAGGCTTCATGTCTTTAGTTGCTTGTCAGCTACAATATGTAAATAATGGTAAGGAAGAGTTGGAGATGTAGTAATGACTAGGAAGGCAGCTACCAACTAACCATAGATACTGCCTTTTATGAGCGGTGCAGACCTTTAATTCAATGTAATCTCCAAGATGTAAACTGAAATATTTATTCCTGTAGTTTGGCCACACACATTCTGGGAGTGTCTCTTAAAAGTAACGCTATCTTAAATTGCAGACATTACTCTAGACCTAACAGACCCAAAGCAGTGATGTTTCCTGCCCACCCTCCATGTGAGTGGCAGGCCAATAAGAAAGACCTTTGAAAATGATTTGAATATCACTTTCAGAGACTGATTTATCAGGTATGATTGGCGCCACAGTAGCACCATACTATCCCAGGCGAGGAATCTAAATACCACAATCAGTGATACCAAAAGCAATTGAGAGGTCTCGGAGAATAAACTGTTTACACAGTCCCCGGTGTAAATTGGCCAACCAGGCAAGGAAGATAGTTTCTGTCCCCAACCCAGGCCTAAATCAGATTTGTATTTTCCAAGTCTACATCACTGTGAGAGGCCATAACCTGCTCCAGAATCTTGCTCTAAAACTTAGACACAGAACAATAATTATCACAGATCGAGTATCTAGATCTTATTTTTTCATAACTGATGCCTTGCTAAATAAGACACTGTCTTCCTTCAGATCTAAGTCTTCAAGATGAAGCTTTCTTTGAGTTGAGCATGGCTCCTGGTTACTTCATGGGCACGTTCATGCAGTTTTCTTAGATGGGTGCAATTCCCACAAGAACCCATAATGGATCCTGAACTTTCTGTCCTCCATCGATACTATTCTGAATTGGTGTGATCCTACTCATGGATTTGGCCCTCTCCCATTCTATGGAACTTCTTGAAATAGGTAAAGAACTCTGTGTGGGGAAAATAAGCAGTAAGTTCAGTTGGTTTTGGAGTGGTCCTGTTGCTCGCAAGCCGGAAACTTGCTATTAGTTTGGAATTTATTTTATGTACTGCAGACCTGACTTAAAAAGGAGTCAGAATCAAACCCATAGGGCTGAGGGTTGGCAGTAAAGAGCAGTGACCTGTACCATGTCCCACGTGGAAACAATCTGGCATGCGTCTTGCTGCTCAAATTAGTACAGCACAATCTGCACTTTCCCAACAGGACTGTTCTCTTTTTTCTGTTCTACTTTGGAATTAAAGTTCACTTTTATCTTGAATGCTGGCTGCCTCTTAAGCCTGTTTATTGCTAAAGTTTTGCTTAAGAGGTCTGGGATTTATTGGTACTCCTGTCCATCTTCCTTTTCAAATGTGTGCTTAGACTTGCTGGCTAGATTTTTGAGATCAAGAAGCAAGAGATAAGGTATCCTGAGTGATAAGATGGTGTCCATAGGGTGCATGTTGGACTTGGACCTATGAAATCTCATGTTGAGCTTAGTTATGGACTTTATAGAAGTCTTGTGTATGTTGCAATTCTTTTGCCGTTCTTATGGCCTAGCAAGGTCCACTTCCACTGTGCTGATTTAGGTTGTAAAGTACAGGTGGGAAAGATGTGGCCCTCTGGATGTTGGAGTTCAACCTGTCAATCCTAGCCATTAAGGGCAATAATTATAATTATAAAAACATTATGGCAGTTTTTATAATTATTATAATTAAAATAATGGAGCATTTTGCAACAAGCCAACCAACCAACCTTTGATGCACTAGGAAGAGAAGAATAGAAAACAAAAGGGAAGGAGAATCAATCTGAGAATGCAGAGTTGCCCTTTTTTCCCATTGGCCCCCAAAGGAAGGGCCCAAATAGACCAATGGACAGAGCTTTTTTTTTTTAATCTATATTGTTAGAGAACTGGATGATTTTAAGATTTGGTCTGTATGTTGTGGCTCAAAACAATAAAAATAGAAAACAATTCAAAGAACAACAAAAAAATCTGTCAGTCTTCAGTCACAAGGTTCATTCAAGGTCTTATGTGTTGTGCAGAAATTGTACCATCTTACCATTTAATGTCTACACGGCCAGACATTTTTCAGTTCTCTGTGATGAAGATCTGGCAGGGTCATCTAGATGTGCAAAAGATAAAATGGTATGAACTTTATAACGTAGCTTATGTTGGTCTCCTTTCCTTCTACAGTAGTTTGTGTAAGGGATGGGCTGCCTGAAGTCCTGAATCCTGTTTTCTTGGTCTCCTGAGACTACAGTGCCAAAATTTGATGCCAGACAAATGGCAATATAAGCTATTGTTGATTTTTGGCAGGAAATAAAAAAGAGCTTCTTAAATCTCAGATAGGCTTAAGCCCTAAGAATGTTTAAAAAACATGGAAGGAAGGATGTACTCACATTCCTTCCTCTGGTGATGACATTCTGCCACTGCTTTCCCATAGCAGCAACAGTGAAAAGTGAATAGATCTTGGTCTTTACTTCGGTGAAGTAGATCATTACCTGTACTGTAAATCTTCTTTCGTGTGTGTGTGCCTTCAAGTCAGTTTTGACTCCTGGCAACTGCCTGGACTAGTCCCTGCAATTTTCTTGGCAAGGTTTTTCAGAAGTGGTTTGCCATTGCCTCCTTCCTAGGGCTGAGAGAGAGGGACTGGCCCAAGGTCACCCAGCTGGCTTCATGCCCAAGGCGGGACTCGAACTGACAGCCTCCCGGTTTCTAGCCTGGCGCCTTAACCACTATACCAAACCACTACACTCTATAAACCTTATGTCACATTAAACCAAGTTTTTTCCAAGCTGTCATTGTAACTTTTATCCTGCTGCTTCTGCCAGAAAGAAACGTAGGACTTTAATGAAGTTAGCCTTGTAGGCTCCTGCTGCACTGTAGGGTTATAGTCCTAAAGAGGGTATCTACTAAATTAAATCTTGTCATGAAATGGTTGTTCTTTGCTGAGCTTTAGAAAGGAGAAAAGTGCACATGGCATATATTAATGCACATAATCAGTGGTTGTGAGAATGCTGCTACAAAGATTGTATTTAATATAAGTGCATGTTGCCTAGGACGTCTTTCTGGGAATGTTTGTGGTTTACAGCTTTATTTTGGACTCTGGTTTCGAGACAACCCTAAGCAGATGAAACAGGCATTACATTCCCAAGCAAGCAGCTATTTGCAGTTTTGAAGTCACAAGGGAGCGATTACCTGCATAGCTACAGTATGTTGGTTGTGTGTGTGTGTACATGTGTGCATGCAAGTATAGCTTTCCTAAATGAACACTATGTAGTCTCCATAGATATTGGCAAGATTCTAATATTATCAGAAATAATTTCCTTTTCAGCAAAGCTAGGATCACACATATGAAAGGTTGCTAGGCAGCTTGGTTTGGACCAGAAGTCTCATGCAGGGAGGAAAATTGAGAGACAATGTGAAAGGAAGGGCCTTTTCCAATAGAGGAAGTCTGCTGCTGGGAGATAATGGAGGATCTGAGTGGACATTTTGAGGTTGGTGCATAATGAAGTGCAAAGCATGTCCAATCATAACTACGCCATGACCTATCTTACATGCTACTCTGGGGTAATAACATCGCAATCATTTTATCTGAGTAGCTCACTGGTATTGCTTTTCCTCTTCAAGCAGAAGGGCAAAAAATTCAGGATCAAATATCCCGGACAATCCGACACATGTTCATATTCAGAAATATTTTTATTATGTCCCTGGGATTTATTCCAGAGAAAGCTTGTCTAGGATTGCAGCCATTGTCTCCCGCTGTTTAAAAGTTAAAAAAAAAAAAAGCAGTGATGTGCTGAGTCTTGTTTGAACACTATGGCAGACCGTCTGAAAAGTACACGGTCTTGAAATTAACTGTAATGGACTATGGCCTGTCCTCTTGGTTTTTGTGCTAGGTTTAGCTTTACGCTCCCCCCCACACCATCCCACCCCACCCTACCCTACCCTACCCTACCCTGCAAGCCTTGAATTGCTCATTAAGGGTTCCCAGCCAAACTCTATCATTCTCATGTTTTTGCTGTTTGGAAATTGGAGGAAGCTGCTAGAATTACTAATTGCTCCTGAGCTGTAAATTGGCAAAACAGTAGTTCTGCCAGAATATTCTAGGAGTGGCTTCTGTGTATGAGAGGGTAGAACTCTCCTCAGGCCCTCAGATTTCTGGCCTTCCTGTTCTCACTTGTTTACAAGCTTAATGCTATTCTTCAGTAGTAGGCAGGCGGTGCAATCTTGTGTATGTTTACTCATATTTCTCATATGTAATTTGTTTAATAAAATGAAATATATTTGCAAACATACTAATCTGCCCCCTTCCCCCAAATTCCTAACTAGGGTTGAATCTAACCAAGCTTGGCATGTTGTGTGAATGCAGCCACTATGTCTTTAATTGACCTTTATTGTATGAACCCAGCCATAGTGTATTAGTGGCTATATGAGCAAGTTTGTTAACTGTTCATAGCACTAAAAGTTATTCTACTCTAGGTTATATTTTGCATCTTTGACTGTCAGCACTTGTTACCTGTTGTAACCGCTAAGACCTATTTTACTCTCAATATGTGGGTGGGCAAGAGACATTTTGGTGTAGTGGTTAAGGGTACTGGGAGACTGAGTTCTCGTCTTGTCTTAGAGCTGGGTGACTCTCTCTGTCAGCCTTAGGAAGGAGCCAATGGCAAACCACTTCCAAAAAACCTTGCAAAGAAAACTGCAGGACTTGTCCAGGCAGTCTCCGAGAATTGGACATGATTGGATTAAAAAAAATTCTAATTGTAATACCCCGTGAAATTAAAATATAGACTCTATACATAGGAAAAAAAAATTGGGGATGTGGTATAAATCCATGTATTAAGTTATAGTGCAGGAATGGTTCCTCCAGATCCTGCAGGCTTCTTCCCAAGGAACTATCCTTCGGAGGTGGGTAATCTCACGGCTTCCACCTTGTCCAGGGAAGCTCTGTTAGCTTGGGTGCATCACCTAGCTCTTGGTCCAGCCTCAGCATCATATCTGCAATTTCACAAAGGGATCTTAGTCCTCCATGGACTAAGCTGTTTGATTCCCTCCTTGAAAGAATGGTTAATTGAGGGACTCAATCAAACAGCTTTTCCAGCAAGAAGCATGTAATATCCTCATGGTAGTTAACATATACAAAGCTAATTCAGTATACACTGAAGGGATGCGTGGTTTAGTAAAGATTTCTGACTCCTGCTTCTGAAAGTATTGTGGCTAATTTTTTAATAATAAAATAGCAGGGAGCTTTGAAAAGAGTTCACTCCATTTCTGTCCTACTTACATCATGTCAAGGTTATTTCCTAGTCTTAACTGAAAATGGTCACTTGTGTAATCTTGCTGCCTGTAAAAAGCATTATTCAAGATGTCTTTAGCATAACCAGATAGAGTGAAACTCTAGCCTTTAAAACTAGGGGGGAAAACATAGGTTGGTAGGCAAAGAGGAAGGAACTGGAGAAATACTGCCCAGTCTGAAAAATGTATTTTGGATAATGATGGGTGCAAGGTTAAGGCTGCTGTCATATTAAACTCTGCAGCTTTCTGGATAAACTATTAGACAGCAGGCAAAGATTTGCTGAATATGTTGATGGAAGCTTTTGAGACCTGCAATAACTCATGGGACTTAAGATACGTTTTTACTGAGGGGAAACACTGCCTCTCTAGATTAATAGCACTAGTTATGCAGGCAGCAGTGTGGATTGCTTATTTTTAGCTTAGTGTTGTATTAACTGAGTCTTATGGCTTGTTCAACAAATCATATCTGAAACAATCCTGGCTTTGTATTCTGAGTCAAGACATCCATTAGCTATGTATGATGGACACATTCTCTATCAAGCTGGTCCTGAATCCTTGGAGGGTGGTCATTTGGGGGCAGCTTCTGTGCTCAGGAAGTAGCCGCCTTAATCTTCATACATCCTGTATGTGCATTGAGACAGAGATCTGTGGTGTATTAAAAGTTGAAAGAGCTCTCCATATTGCAGTGAGGCCAGTCATACATCGTGTTTCAGAGTATTATGTGAGTGGACATTCTGAGGTTGTTTTGCATTTTGGGGGCAGGTTCTATGGCTTTTCTCCCTTTTATTCTCCCTCCATTTTCACAACTACATGTGCCAGGAAACCATAATATTCACACCTAATGCATTCTCTCTGATGTCTAATTTCCTCTGTGGAAGATACTTTGATAGGTGTTCACATACTTGGAACAGCTTATCTACATTTAGAAATTGTAAAGCCCATCACAACACATTAACTCAATTTTTATTACTGTAATTGTGGATTGTTGAATAAAACACAATTGACTGAGTTCACAAGTCAAACTAAACTGTAAACACATTTTACAAATTGTAATGGCTAAATTTACACAATATGCTGAGCAAAAACTAAAACGCATTTTAGCTGAGAATGATATGTAAATCCAGCCTTTGCCTAAGAATTAGGCCTCTTATAGTTTAAGCTAAATCATTTTAGACTTGGGAAGGACCTTAGAGGTCATCAAATCCAACTGCCAATGCAGTGCAGCATCTGCCAACTATTTCAGACAGTTCCTGTAACTTAAATAGTATTTCAAGTTATAGGGAAACGAAATCATGCCCTGAAACAGAAGCAAGTGAAGGAGGTAGAATAGCAAAGTGAATTCTTCACAACCAGGCAGATCCTAACTGTGTAAAGGATCAGGAACAGATCAATAACACAAGGGAACTTTAATCTGCTGCTTTGGTTCTTATATGTCCCTGCATAATGAAGAAAACACTGATTTTTAAACATAATATATCAAAGGGCTGATTAACTAAATATGCCCGAATTGGTTGACAGCTAATAAAGTGCTGCTATTCTTGCACCAGGCTTACCTGGGCCTTTGGTGACTAAAGTCTTGTCGAGCTGGGACTTCAGGGTATACTCTTGTGAAGAATCCAGGTTCATTGTTGTCTCTGAGGTTTCCTGCATGCTTTCTCTGTATTAATAGATTGAGAAGATGTAAGTAGAGTCAGGATGGGTAGCAAGACCTTTCTCTGAGCAAAAAGGGCAAGAAACTTACCACCAGGGTCCAATATATTTCTCTTATGCCGAGCTCTCTCATTTTCCCTGCTCCAGCTTACCTCCCTTGGTGCAGATTAATTCTGAAGGGGAGAGGGTGGAGAAGGTTAAGCAAACAAGCCAAGCTTCCAGCCAGGCAGCCAAAAGGAACTTGCTGTCAAAGCATCTTTAGAGAGGCAAAGCAGAAATCAGAAAAAGAACCAGATGGCATAAACATCGAGACACTCTGGCCAGACTCCTGGTTGCTTACAAAGCAAAGGCAGCATCCAATCTCAACAGGAGAATATCCTGTTCTGTGCTATTCAAATGCATGGCATGCGCTATTTCCAATCCCCAAGATGGATTTGCTGATGTCTGGTTTAGCAGCATTATATTTTCAACCTAATGTCTGCTGGTTGATGAAGAAAAATGATAGAAGCAGAAACCATTACTCTGTATGGTGGCGCCCAAGAAACCACAGTGGTACAGCAACTGGGGGTAAGAGGGACTGGAGTAGTACATAGTGTAGCTTTTTGTACAGGTAGTCCTCGTTTAGTGGCCACAATTGAAACCGGCAACTTGGTCATTAAGTGAAGCGGTTGCTGAGTGAAACCACAACTGTGCTTATGAACTTACTTCAGCTTTCCTTTGCTTTACAAACCTGTGAAGGTTGTAAATGCGAGGACTGGTTGTAAAGTTACCTTTTCATCATCTTAACTGTGGGTGGTCACTAAATGAGGCAGTCACTAAATGAGGACTGCCTGTACTGGTCAGTTACAGATATTGGGGGGCGCGGGGAGAATTAAATGAAGCTGGTCAAGGGAACAGCAAGTTGTGATTTGGCTCCAAGCTACCTGTGGGCTGGTCTCCTCTGGAGGAAATCTGCTTGTCCCATTCTTTTATCCTAGGGGCCATGCTCTGACACACACACACGTGGAGATCGGGAGGTTGGGCTCTGAAGCAAGCCTTTTCGGTAACAGCCCTGTCCTTGTGGAATATGATGTTGTCTAAAGTCTGTAGGGCCCTCACACTCCTATCTTTTCGTAAAGCAGAAATGACCTGACTCTTTCGCGCTTAAGATCTTGCAGCACAAGTCGTTTTTTAAATCTTTAACTGTATTTTTAGTTATTTCCTGTTACTGTTATACTGATGCTATTACTACTGTTTACGTTACCCATGGAGTCTTGGAAACTAGGTGGGATATAAATTTTAGTAAATAAAATAAACTGTAAAACATTAATTTCAGATGTCCAAAAAGAATGGGAAAAGCTTTACTTTGATGAGAAGGTTGGCTACGATCAGCCATCAAGCATACAGCACGTGGTTACAGAGGATAAGGGTTCGCTAAGACTGCAGTGCTGTACTCATCTGCAGGATATATTGTTAAAATGAGGTTGCTAAAAACAAATGGTATTAATATATGGACAGAGAAAAGGCTAGGAAGTAGCAAACTGGTGGCCACCATGAATATGCAGCTTCTAATAAATTTGTTCAGGGAAGGAGGAGAACTACTGTCCCCCCCTTCCGATTCAAAAATGGAAAAGATAGGTCAAAAGCTTAGGAGTTCATTGGGAAACGTTACCTTCAGTTTAGTTAGGGATGTTCAAGGGCTGTTCTTCCTTTTTGATGTACTGAAAGCAACCAGAATTCTTACTGTAACTCTGAAATTCATTGGGCTCGCAAAGCATTTTACTCAGCTCAAATGCAGTTGGTTGGTTTCTGATTTAGCATGTGGTGGGAACCTAGATTTTTTCTTAGCATGTTATGTGATTGTTAAGCTATAATATGGTTTAACTGCTTGGTTGTTGCATGTTATGTGAACATACCAATTGTGCTTTGTTAACAGAGTTGGTTTATTAGGCTATGTGAATGCAGCCATCTGTCCTTTGAAACTGCAAGGGTTCTTTCTGGTTGGATTTAGAGCCATTCAGAAATGAGCAAGTTTTGTTGGAGTTGAGAAACAGTCTTACATGCAGCTGGACCTGGAACAGTGGCGGTCACTGTGTGTGTGCTCCACAGCTGGACCTTAAAACAAGTTGTCTATGAACTTAACAGAGAAAAATAATAACTGAGGAAAGTTTTAAAGTTATTCAGTTCTATCCACCCGCTTCCCAGTCTTTGAAGTAGGCAATGTGAAGAGTGATGGCTCCAACAGCTGTGCTGCGGAAAGAGGGCAACTGGTAATGAGCATCTACTGATGAAGTCAAACAGAGACGCTCAGGATTTTCCTGTTAAATCCCAAACTGATTTCAGTTACCCACTAAAGGAAGTAGTGCCATTGTTCAGTCTTCCTCAAGCAAATATTTTGGAGCTTCTAATTTTCATAAATGGCCTACACATTTTTTTTTTGCTGGAAAGAGCTCTGAGCAATAGCTGTCTAAATTCTACTCTGCAACTGTAGCCTAAGGCAACAAGGCTAAAGACCTTGGTTGTGGTGGTTAGAACAAAGGTTTCTGAGTTAATTGCTACAACAGCAACATTGTGGTTGGACAGTCATTTGTCTGGGATGGTTTGAGGATTCCTGCCCTGGAGTAGAAGACCTCTGAGGTCCCTTCCAACCCTATGATTCTATTTACATGCTAGAAGATTCTGATTTTAGATTTTTAGATTTTCTACCTTAAGGCATCCTTTCTACATCTTCTCCCTAACAGAGAATCTATCTCCATAGCTTGTCTAATGTTTCCAGGGCATATTATGTAGAACAGGTACATACTGTATTCAAACCTCCCCAGAGGTGGCCCTGATGCATAATAAATTTCAGGCGCTTGGTAGGTATACTTTATAATGTCATTTGAGGTAGTTTTAAAGCTTTCTCAGCAGCAGTCTTATTTATTTATGACTGATGGAATAAGCAGCCTTATTTACCTCTTTAATTAATTGATTTTTAACACCACCCACTCATCAATGACTCTGGGCAGCTTATAGAAAATTAGAACAATTTTAAAAAGCAATCATTCTGGGAGGAATAAGTCAGATGTATCACACCATTGCTGGCCCTTAGTGGGACCACACATAAATCTAAGAGCCTGCTGGAAGAACTAGGTCTTGTTCCTTCCTGAACACTAGTAGGGTCGGGGCCACAGGGCAGACACGCCTTTTGGGTGCCATAATATGGCATTGTTTAATTGGTGGGGCCCAGAACATGCTAACCCTGTTGGATTTTATTAGATGGATGGAAACAATTGGGAAGAGGCAGTCCTGCAAATATCCAGGCCCTATTTCATGAAGGGTTTTATAGACAACCAACTGCATCTTGAATTGTACCCGAAACACACTGGTAACCAGCGCAACCTGTGAAGAAGTGGTGTTACATGAGTGTATAGAGGTGTGACCATTGCTGCATTCAGTGCCAGTTGTACCCTCTAAGTGGTCTTCAAGCACAGCCCCATGTAAGGTGCATTGCAGTAATTCAAGTATTAGGTGACTAAGGCATAAGTAACTGAGAGAAGGGTGCAAAGGCCCCCTGGCCATAGTTGCCATCTGCTCTTCAAGCAGGAGCTGTGTGTCCAGGAGGACTCCTAAATTGTGCACTAGCTCTGCCTAGGAAAATGCTATCCTGCCCAGGATTAGAGTTGGAAAGTCCCTCAAAATGGATGGCCCATGTACTTAAAGCCACTTGGTTTTGCTAGGGTTGAACCTAGGCTTGTTCCCCATCAGGACCACAACAGCCTCTAGGCTCTCCCACAAAACCTTGACAGTATCACTTGATCAGTCAGGGGTCCAGGTGTACTATTAGCTATTATCAGCATATTGATAATCCCTGACTCCATGCCATTGAATGACCTCATCCTAGATCCTAGATAGATGCTAAACACAGGGAGAGGCCAGAGGGAGGAATCTGGTCCCAAACCCTCATAATACAGTACGCTCATTCCAAATGGAGATTAAGACCTCAGCTGAACTGCCCATGAGTTTCTCAGGAAATCCCAAGTTCCCTCTGAAACCCAGGCAGATCTACTGAGCATCTGTGGTGGACCAGTCTAATAGGCCCAGCCTCCCTGCGTGGGTGGGCTATGTACGTATAATACAAGAGACCTCAAAGTTAATCAGAGAGTGATCAGACCATGAGTCAAGCAGCTCAGCCAGGGAGGGAGGCTGATACAGCAGCAGTAATCTCAGCTGTTCCCTAGAGCCAACTACAAGAGAGTCCCATCTGTTATCTGTGGCACAGTGCCTGTGAAAGCCATCACAGCTTTTCACATGATGGTCACTATCCCACTCCCCTACCCTGAGGTTACAGCAATGTCACACAGTAAACACAGGTGGGTATATCTCCAAGAGGAGCATCCCCTTTTGGGCCAACTAGGTCTCAGTTATGCATACCATGTTGGGACCCTCATCTATGATCAGGTCATGCATGATGGAAGCCTTGTTACAAGCGAACCTGGTGTTCAGCAGTGGCAGCCAGAGACCAGGGCATCTGATGACCTGGTATTGGCGGTTGTGAATACCAAATGCAACTAGCCAACCAGCAGCCGTATTTAGGGTGACCCGGACCCTCCTGGGTAAGAGGAGCCTTGAGGTTCACCTTCAGGATCGTGCCAAGGAATTTGCACAGTATCTGTCAGATAAAATCACTTGGATTCACTCACAGTTGGATGAGTGCGTTTGTACAGGTCCTGTGGAGATGCCTGGGGTGCAGTCTTGCCCTGTTATCTGGGAACAGTTTGAACCTGTTGGACTTGAGGAAGCAGACAGGGTTGTTATGACTGCGAGCTTGGCCACCTGCTCTTTAGATCCATGCCCCTCCTGGCTGACTAAGACTGCCTGGGAGGTAACATGTGGGTGGTGAATTCATCCTTGAGGGAGGGGCTTGTTCTCTGCCTGTTAAAGAGGCGTTGGTTCGCCCCCTCCTCAAAAAGCCATCATTGGATCCCACCATCCTGGACAATATTTCTCCAGTGTCCCACCTTCCCTTTCTAGAGAAGGTGGTCACACAGCAGCTTCAGAGGACCCTGGATGAGGCGGATTATTTGGACCCCTTTCAGTCAGGATTCAGGCCCGGATATGGGATGGAAACAGCATTGGTCGCACTTTTGGATAATTTCTGGCAGGAGTGGGATGGGGGTAGTGCATCCACCCTTGCTCTACTTGACCTCTTGGCTTTCAATACAATTGACTATGATATCCTTCTGGACCGGCTTCAGGGGTTGGGAGTAGGCAGCACAGTATTGTGTTGGCTCTCTTCCTTTCTCTGAGGCTGGTTCCAGTTGGTGTGGATTGGGAGTAAGAGGTCCCGCTCTTGCTCCCTGCTATGTGGGGTGCTGCAGGGTTCAGTACTCTCTCCATTCAAACAGAGCTAAAGTTGGAAGGTCCCTCAAAATGGATGGCCCATGTACTCATAGCCACTTGGTTTTGCTAGGGTTGAACATAGGCTTGTTTCTCCCCATCAGGACCGCAACAGCCTCTAGGCTCTCCCACAAAACCTTGACAGTATCACTTGATCAGCCAGGGGTCCGGGTATACAATTAGCTATTATCAGCATATTGATGATTCCTGACCCCATGCCACTGAATGACCTCATCCTAGATGAAGGTGAAATCATCACTGCCGTGGGGTGAGGTATCATCCATATGCTGATGACACTCAGTTTCATATCTTCGCCCCTGGTGAGCTAAGTAATGCTTTCAATGTCCTTTCTCAGTGCCTGGAGGCTATAGGGGTCTGGATGGGGGCAACAGGCTTCAGTTAAACCCTGGCAAGACTGAGTGGCTTTGGGTTTTAGGGTCTTTTGTATCTGGGGAGTTACCATCTTTGGTGCTGGATCAGGTTGCACTCCCCCAAACAGACCCAGTGCTCAGTCTGGGGGTTCTTCTGGGATCATGACTCCTGCTCAAAGAGCAGGTGGCAGTTATGGCCAGAAGGGCCTTTGCACAGCTTTGTATTGCACACCAGTTCCTGGATCAGGAGGCTCTGCTCACAGTCACTCTTGCCCTAGTCACCTCCTGATTGGATTACTATAACGCGCTCTACATGTGGTTGCCCTTGAAGAGTATCCAGAAGCTTCAGCTGGTGCAAAATGCAGCGGCGCAGGCAGTTACATGTGCTCCAAGAACTGCACCCATCACACCTCTGTCGCGGGCTGCATTGGTTACTAGTTTGCTTCTGGGTCCAATTCAAGGTGCTGGTCATGACCTTTAAAGCCCTCCATGGCATGAGACCAGGTTACTTGACGGACTGCCTCTCCCCAGTGACATCTACCCATTCCATCAGGTCCAGCTGGAGAGGCATGCTGTGGGTCCTGTCAGCTAGAGAGTTTTGTCAGGGTGGACCAAGGAGGAAAACCTTTTCCGCCGTAGCCCCTGCCCTATGTAACATCATTCCCCCTGAGGTGAGGCGGTCCCCAACGCTGCTGGCCTTTTGGAAGGCCCTATGGTTTTGTCAAGGAGCTTGGGGATCTCATGAGAGTCTGTTAGATGGTTGTATGATGGTTAACTGACACACACACTATGCTTTGCTGTTGTTCTTTTTTTAGTTTTGTTTTTAGTTTGATTTAAATAGTGGTTTTTGTGGTTTTAATGTATCTTTCATTATGTATGCCACCCAGAGTCATTATAAGTGAGGTGGGTGGATATACAAGTATGATTGATTAATTAATTAAAAAAAAACCTTCCCCATAAGTGGTCTGCCCCTGGTTTCCTCTTAACCCCTGTGACGTTTCTTCCTGCCCTTCCTCCCATCAGTCTGACCCTCATCTGATCCCTGCCACTCCCCCATGAGCTCCCAGACCTAACATTTGCCAGGCCAACCATGCACTCCATGGGTTAGTCTGTGGGTCTCCTCAGACTGCTTCTGTCTTGCACTCAGCAGCCCATAGATCTTCCCCAGGACTGCCCAAATCCCACAGCCCTCATTCCACTCCTGATTTTTACTGTGATAACTAAAAAAATCATCATTTTTTCTTCCTGGAGCTCAAAGTGACATAAATAATTCTTTTCTATCAACCCTCAATTCAGCCTTGCAAAAATTCCACAAGAATGATGGGCAGAAAGATGGTAACTGACCTAAGACAGGCTTTTCTTGTTGAATAGGGTTTTGAACCTGGATGTCCCCAGTTCTAGTTAGATAGGGTTATTATTACATCCAATAATTTAAAATGTAAAACCTAGCACAATTTTATGCATGCGCATGCACATGCACAGAGGCAGCAATTTACCCATAGTGCATTGGTAGAGGCAAGCTATTTTGTCATGCTTCTAGATGAGGATGTTATGTGGAATCCAGAGGTTTCCTTTCTCCTCACATCAGAATGTCCCTGTGATGAGCTGCTTTTTCCCAGCACTTGGACAGTATTTTCTCCAGGAACAATCTGTGCAATTTGAACATTGGGGCACAATTAGCTTGTGCAAGTAACATCCATGATGGTAAACTTAATTCTAGCTTTGCATTGCTGTTAGAAGCTGAATACTTCCCTGCTATAGCACTGATGTGATGACAGAAACCCAAATTAAGCAAAAAGCAGGAGGAAGTTACCTGTTTCAATTCTCCCTAGTAACAGTACTCTGCAATTTTATAAACCGTTTCTTTCTATTTTCCATCTCTGGAGACCCTGAATTCCAGTTCAGGAGTAAACTTGGTGTCCTAAGATGTAAAACAGATTCTTTTCTTCCAAACAACTCCTGTGCCAATGCTACCACCTTTGCTGTTCCTTCTTTTTTCTGTTCTTGAAATGAAAAGAAGATATAGATGACATGATCCTCCTACTTGCATCAGCTTTATGCAAATAAACAGGAAAAAGCTTTTCTGTCCACAGGTACCCTCTACGGCGAGGAAGTTCTTTCACGTTTCTGACTCCTGGATCACAGTGGGATCTTACTTTGGTAAGTAGAAGTAAATGGACTTACTGCTACATTTTGTTTGCCCATTGTACTAACTCTGTATGTGCTACAAATTGTTTTCATTCTACACTGCAGACAGGACTGTAACTAGACTGATCAACTACGCCTTCCCTTCATAGCTTTTGGCAGACCCCTTTATGTCAGTTTCTCCCCCCCCCCCTTCCTTCAGTTTAACTACTGGCAGTCATCCTTTCATCTTGTAAATCAATACAATCTTCCCCTCAGGGTTATTCACTATAATAACAGATTTTTTTTTAAAGTAACACAACTGTATGATCTTAGCTACCCCTCTTTGATCCTGTGGTCAAAGAGGTTATTCTTTAAGGCAGTGATCCTAATCTACAGCCATACATGGGAAAAAGGAAAGAAGTTTAGAAATCATTCTTTTTGCTTGTCTTACAGTACCCTCATAATTAAAAAAGCATGCTCTTGAAAACCAGGAATCCTAAATTTTGTTGCTTTGGTACTTCAGTGCCTTAATGCATTGCCAGAATTGGATAAGGCTACAAACTGTTGCATATCTTGCATTATGGAGATGTTCAGAACTAATAAGCTGGACTGGAGTCCAATTCTTCGTGTTTTAGGCATCTACTTTGCAGATAAACTTTAACTTAAGTTACAGAATTTATCGCCAGCACCTTTACCCATCTAGTTCTTGGGCAGCAGAGCTGGGGAAAAAAGTCTGTGCTTGCGACCTTGGAGAGCCCTGACATTCTGTGAAACTGTCACTCAGTAGTCTGTGCATGAGCTGGAATGAGCCTGAGGAAAGCATCGATGTATCAGCTCCTTAACGTGTATTTGACAAATCTTGCCATACTGATCATATTTTATATTTTTATGGTATCTGCCTTAATAGATTGTGGAGTAGAAATCATTTCCAACAGTTTTCCCACTAACTGCCTACCAACTGTGGTCTTGGTCAGAAAGCCTGGCTTCAGGAGATAGGTATGAGTGCTATGTACTCTGAGCAAACACACACACACATACACACAGATAAACAGTACAGGTTATTTTATTAGAACTATACACATGTATAGAACTTCTTTACCGCCCAGAGTCCCTCTTTTGGGGGAGATGGGCAGTAACAAAATTTGAATAATAATAAAAATAAATAAACTTCTTAGGTTAAAATCTTATGCTCCATGTACAGTGGAGCTTATCTTCCTGTACTACACTGTTGTTTTTTTTAATCTGTTCAGTCGTGTCCAATTCTTGGAGACTGCCTGGACAAGTCCCTGCAGTTTTCTTGGCAAAGTTTTCAGAAGTGGTTTGCCATTGCCTCCTTCCTGGGGCTGAGAGAAAGTGACTGGTGCAAAGTCACTGAGCTGGCTCTGTGCCCCAGGCAGGACTAGAACTCATGGCCTCCCAGTTTCTAGCCCAGTTCCTTGACCACTACACCAACTGGCTCATACTACAGATAGCTATAGATAAAAGACAGACAATGTGCTTTGGGATGACTCTTCAAGTCAGAATCAAGAGAGAAGAACCCCAATTAGGTCTCAAAGGGATGCTTGTATGCTCAAGAAAACTTACGATAACCTCTCCAAAATATGCAATAATGACAGCATATCTCAGTTACAGCCCTCTTCCCCTCTGATACAAAGAATGTGACAATGTGAGCAATCAATTTAATAATAGTAATAATAATAATAGGTATGACTAACAATATGGGAAAAGCAATTCCTCTTTTTGAAAAAACAAGAACATGTTGACTAAAAGAACATTGTAATTGCCAGTATGTTAGAAAAAAGAACATAGAAGCCCAGTATATTTAAAGTTAGAAGTCATAGAAAGGATTAATAAAGAATGAAAAAGAGATATGGAATAAAATGTATAATCTACTTTTAGCTGGACAAAATATAGTTTAGTATACATACTTGATAAAATTGAAACTGAGCTAAAAGGCAAAGCTTAATGTAAAGCTGGAGATGAGAAAGGGCAATGGAAAACAAAACTCTTACAAATCCTTAAACAGAAAATGGACATAGAGCAGACCTCAACAAACACAAGATTATGATTTTATATAGAAGCGTGAACTTGGGGACAAGGAACTGATACCACTGAGCAAAAAGGATAAACGAAGTACCCAGCCATGAAGGGACGACTTTAAGATAAACTAAAGAACAAAGATAAAACCCAGTCACAAAATTATATTGAACAGACAAGCAACAGATTGTCTGAAAACTGAGTACGTATTATCTGATTTTTTTTTCGTGTCAGAAGCACCTACCAAGGCGCTTCTTTGTTGAAAGGATTTGCTGGTGACGTCACCGTTGCCCAGGGGACGCC
Source organism: Candoia aspera (assembly GCF_035149785.1). NCBI lineage: Eukaryota > Metazoa > Chordata > Lepidosauria > Squamata > Candoiidae > Candoia > Candoia aspera. The sequence goes on along the minus strand of NC_086159.1, from coordinate 8,299,953 downwards.
CGAGGGGGCTCCTTTCACGTCCCTGTTATTTTCCCACCAAAGTGGTACGTATTTATCTACTTGCATTTGTATGCTTTCGAACTGCTAGGGTAGCAGGAGCTGGGACAAGCTGACGGGAGCTCTCTCAGTCATGCAGCTCACACTCTTGGGTTTCAAACTGCCGAGCTGCTGAGCTGCCAACCTAAATGGTCCTCTGACTCAGCGTCTTAACCACTGAGCCACCGTGGCCCCTTCTATTGTCTGATAAACCATAGTTAAGCACAGAACCGTGATCAGTGGAAAGCAATTATATTAAATGTTCTAAGGCCAGGAGTTTTCAGCTGCTTCTGGGGATGGGCTGCAAAAAAACTATTTAAATACAGGGAAATATGTCAGGCTTTGCCCCCTTTTCCTGCTTTTTTCTACTTTCAAATGAGTCAGTTTCTGGATAAAACATAATTCTTGCAAATCCACATTACATTCTTCCTGCACTTTTTTTAGAAATCACATTTTTTTTTTAAAAAAATCCAGAATATTGGCCAAATTGAGGCAGGCCTAATCAAAATTTATTTTGTCTAGGACTTCGCTTTACCAAAAACTTCAAACTAGATGCAGTGCTTGGGATACTCTCTTACAGGGCAGGAACACCAAGGCTATGGGACTGGGATGCAGACATGTTAGCATATACCAACATGTGGCATATGCTTTGGAATCAGTATGAATCAAAATCTGGGGTCCATCTGGCCTAATCAGTACCTCCATTCCATTTAGTTTGCATGACTCTAATGCAAACTAAAGTTTAATCTTTTAAACTCAGGATGAGAATAGAACGTCTGCTTCATTGATTAGAAACCTCATCATTCCAAGTGGTTTCTGGTGCTGACATGTGTTGCTAAAGAGAAACAAGACTGTATCTATAAACATAAAGGAATTGTGGTCACACAGTGAATTAATAATTCTTGGAATCAGACTGTTTCTGCACTCTTAAACTCTTGCCTTGAGAATTATTCTGTTTATTCTTAATCTTAGCATGTAGTTCATTATATTACTAAGACATATGGTAAGGAAAGCTATTTTAGGCTAATTTTAGTAGGAGAGTTGAGTAGCAAGGTCAAAGAACTTGTACAGTATAAATCTTTAACTGTATTTTTAAATTTAATGAAAATGAGATTTTCTCAAAGAAGCCAAGAATTTCAATCTTGCCCTGGGCTGGTAGTACAAGTTCCATGCTTTCCCGATGGACCAGTTATGAGAAGCTGATTTTATAGCCAAGATGAGACTATAAAGAATGAAATAGACTATAGAGTATGACATCTGGTGCCTCCTCTATGTGGTGTAATGGAAAGAATGTAAAGTTTGGACTAGAGGAAATATGGGTTGAAAAACTGATTGGACTACCTAACATCCTTCTGCTTTCCTAAAAAAAACTGTGAAGGAAAAAGAAAATATTTATCACGTTATTGATATATTACCCAAATTGTATTACTTACGGTGGTTTCAATAAGAAACAGAACCAATTTAAAATATCAACATAATCCAAAAGCAAGAATCAAATTAAAAAAACAACAATTACCGTGTCAACCTCACTGTGGAAACTTCCGCTTCCAAAGGCCCAGTGGAATGACTTTGACTTGGTGACCTTTTGAGAAGATGTCTGTTGGAGCCAGCCTAACCTCCAATGGGAGATTATTCCACAAAATGGGGGTGGGGGGGGCACCACCACCAAAAACAAAAGAAAAAAACCCAGCTTTCCTGGGCCTCCTCTAGTCTCATCTCTTGCAGGTTGAGTTTCTTGAATGTTTCCAGCTGGGATGAGCTAAGTAGATGGGTCAGTTCGACCTGGAGGAGGTTGTCCTGAAAGAGCCGAGGAGCTGAGTCACTTAGGGCTTCAGAGATTTAAAAAACCCAGCACTTTGAAATATGTCTGGAAACCTATTAGAAACCAATCAGTGCCCACGGTATAGAGGTCTAACTTGGCTGTAATGGTTCTTGTCCCCCTATACGCTGGCAATTGCATTTTGCTCCAACTGCATCAGTATATAGGGGCTGGCCTCTCCTCACTCACTCTCCCTGACTGGAATCATCTGCACAGAAAGGATAATCTGTTGCCTTTACAGTGTCTACAGCTGCTGCTGCTTTTTCTTTCGTATCCAGATCAAACCTTAAGCTGCCAATATGACGCCACCTTCTTGGCTTTGTCATTGGCCAAAACCAAGTCATTTTCAGTGCACGCTATTGGTAATAATTGGCAGGTCAGCAGGTGGACTGAATTCTGTATCTCTTCACATTCACACAGCGTGTTGTCATCTGTCAGCAATCCCCACTTGAGCACATTAGTCTTACATTTAGGCACTCCAGCCCTCAGCCTATTCAGAATCCTCCAAATGACATAAGGGAAGTCGAATCCCTCAGCCATGTCCTCCTCTGGGACTATTCCTTGGTCAGTGATTTTTTCTCTTCCATCTTCCAGTTTGGTTTTGTCCACAGCTGAAATCACATCACCTTTTCAACGTCCTTCTGTAAAAAGGGATGGTGGGAGACAGGGCGCCAGTTATCCCATATAGATTGATCCAGGGAAGGCTGCTTCAGGGGGCATACCAGTACCTCCTTAAAGACGGCTAAGATAACACCTTCCACCAAAGGGGCCTTGATGGCTTCTCAGACCAGATTGAGTGACCCAAAGCAGAACTGCCAGATATCAACCTACTGACACAATAAGAATAGAGAAGTGTGAATGCTTTGCCGTCCTTATCACCACTAGGTAGGCTTAAATATGAATTTTTATCTGTGCTTGGTCAAGATTGCTTTTAGTCTTCTCCTGGTACTTCAGATGCTACTTCTGCCACTTCATTTCCCAGAGCTTTTTGGTAAATACCTTTGGATTTGCAAACAGAGAGATGTTGCTTGTTTGCAATCTTGTTGAGCACTCTGGTCACCTCCTAAATCCAACATTCAACCAGGTATCTGACAGAACTGCCCGCCAGATTGTTGGGAAAATCCTCAGGTTCTTGCTTGGAAGCCATCCAACTCTGTAAAGTGTCTGCAGCAGGCCATAATCTTTCATCCCGCCATGTGGAGGTCCTAGGTTATATCTAGACTGGGAAGTAGAGTGACAATAGCAAAGGAGCAGGGCCTTCCATATTGTCCAACAATTCTGTAACAAAAATGTGTCTGACATATGTCCACCTATGTGAATTGGCCCAAGATTACTTAGGATATGATAGTCTTGGAGACCATGAAATCAAGAACCTCATCAGACGCTGTACCCAAGGCATGGAAGTTGAAATCCACAAAGGAATTCCAGCATCCGTCTATGGATAAGATCTAGCAGTTCAGGCAGCAGGGCAGGTGGTACATTAATTAGCATAGCTTCAGCCTTTCCTTACAGCCCAACCTAACACACAAGTATTCACATTCAGTTGATTCCAAAGCAAGGCTCCTGGTCATAGGTATGTTATTGCAATCATTGCAGTCCGTGGTGTTGAGGTGTTAGGGACCTAAAGCCTGGGTCTGCAAATCTCTGATTGGGCTACATTGCCCGCCACCCTTGTTCAACCTGGTTTTGGTAATATATGCCCTGTTGACTGTTATGGCTGTTTTCCTGTCCAAGCTGTTATGTTTTGCTGTTCTATCTGTAACTGTTTTAATTGTATATTCGGATACGTTGTAAACCACCCAGAGTCTTTTTGAGTAAGTGGCCATAATAAATAAATGAATTAATAATGTGTGCTATTTTAAAGGGTTTTTTTTTTTTTTTTTAAAGAATGACAGATATATTGTTAGAAGTACAGGTAGTCCTCAACTTATGGCCATTCATTTAACGGCCGTTCAAAGTTACAAAGTTGCTGAAAAAAGTGACTTACGACTGGTCTTTGCATTTACGACTGTTGCAGTGTCCCTGCGGTCACAGGATCAAAATTCGGGCACTTGACAACCAGCATGTATTTACAACTGTTGCAGCACCTCGAAATCACGCAACTGCCATTTGCGATCTTCCCAGGGGGCTTCCAATAAGCAAAGTCAATGGGGAAGCCAGATTCGCTTAACAACCGTGTGATTTGCTTAACAACTGCGGCAAAAAAGGTTGTACAATCGGGCGCAACTCATTTAACAACTGCATCACTTAGCAACAGATGTTCTGGTCCCAATTGTGGTCGTAAGTCAAGGACTACCTGTAATATTGGATGTTGAAGTAAGAAAAACCCTCGACTTCAGCTAAAGGAGCTTTCTTGCCTTAGAAGATGCCCCTTCTGACCTAATCCTTAAGGAGAGCTATCTCCTGTATCTTTTGTATAATAACAGTTAGAGCTTTTCATCACCTTTACTGAGTCTAAATAATACTGCTTTTTTCAGTTTAGTGCTTCTCACAGAAATATTCTTCCCATATGAATGGATCTTGAGAGAATTAGGTGGATAGGCCTTTGTTACTTTGCATGTAGTTGGCTTTCTAATCGTCTGTATCCGATTTAGTAGACATGAAACAGCTGGCTTTGCTGTCAGAGTTCTGTTGTTTGTATGAACCTCAGCTCCGCTGAAAAGAATCAAGGGCCCTGTCAAGGCAAGACCTATTAAACTAGTCTAGCCAGTCTTAAAAACAAACCTTTGGACTTCCTTTAAAGTCTGGAGTTGGAAAGGAGTATAGCCTGTAGTCAGAGAGTAAAACTGAATGGCAGGAGTTTTATATTTTTTGAACAAAAGTATAGTAATCTATACCTTTGATGGGAAAAAAGCTAGAATACCACCTTTTTTTTTAATGTTAAAGAGGTGCATCTCTCTCATCAGTTTCTACTTGCCCAATTTTTTCTGTACTTTTTCTCTCTGTGCTTTCCTGCTTCTCCTTCCCCACATATGGGACAGGAGGAGAGAAATTATGCATCGCCTTGCTATGGAGGAATTCCACATGTAACTTCTGCTGCACCAGCTTGGACCGTAGTGCTCCAGTTACAGGAACGCTGGCTGAGTTCATACGTTGAATTTGACAGAGAACCATAAAACGGGTTCACCAAGTGCAGTGGCTGTGTTCAAACATGGTTCTAAGCCAAAGGCAAACAAATTACCTTGTGACTGGGCACATAAGGTGAATCCAGCCCTGTTTTGGGTGCAAAGAGGGCAGCGGCACAGAAACCTCGCCTAGAATACATACAGAGTTTAGGTGCAGAAAAGGGAACCTACTCATATTGTAAGAACTTTGTCCAGAAATGCAGGACAGCGCTGTAGGATTGGAACATTCTTTCTAAGAGTGGAAATTTGCTCATCTGGAGGGAAGCTTTACTTGTAAAAGGTGATAATTACAGGTTTTGTTGGTATGTAGGAACTAGAAGCAAGAGATGGTTACAATCTCCCATCATCTATGGCAGTTCTTTTTTATAACAATAAACATAATTTGTGAGCTCATGCGCCGCAACAGATATCTTATTACATTCTTAAAATAATTCCAGGTGTCAGTGGTACATTAATGTGCGCCTCTCACCTTCGTTTTCTTTTTTTTAATAAACGCTTTTCATAACTTACATAAGCAGAAAGGAGACAAGGACATTTTTAAGCCTATCATTTATATGTCAAGTCAAATGATGTTAATTGCCAGAATGACATTTATCCGGCTTGTTTATATCTGTAATTTAAAAAGGCAGTTTTAAGGTTGGGTTTTCCTTTATAAAGGAGTGCCATACATAGAAAGCCAGATAACTTTAATAGATTCCAAAACTTGTTACATAACTTGTGCTTTCTTTTCTTACAGAAAAGGAAGCGGAGAGAGAAAGATGATGACATCGTCAGTATTTGTAGCCTCGATTTTAAGGTAATTAAAATGTTGTGCCATGAACGTGCTGGCCATTAAAAATGTAGCATCCGTTGATTCTAACTTATTTGGAAGGTTCATGGGCTTGTTTTCATTTTGTTCCTGACCCATCAGATCAGATAAGGGTTATGGTTTCTTTTCGATCTACCTCCTGGATCTGTAGTCGACATCTGAATGTAAACTTCATACGCTCAACTTCAATATGTGGCACTTTGCATACTTTATCTTCCGTATTATTCGCTACTCCTTTCTTGAATCTGAGCCTTTTTATCTATACGTGAACTCAAAGCTTTCTAGGCAGGAGAACTATCTCACCCGCTAGGGCTGTGCATGCTTCAAAATGAAGTGCTTCGGACATTGCACAAGTGTACGACCTCTCTGCTGTTTATTAAAGCAGAGTTACGCTTGCGTCAATATTTTTGTATGAAATGCTTTTGTAGTATTAACGGGGTATATTTTTAAATACAAGATTTCTTGGGGGATTCCAAATGTGCGTCTTGATTGCACGGTGAAGAGTGACCCCCAATAACAGTTCTCCCTTGCAGCTAATGTGTGAACTGGGGAAGAGATGCATTTGGTCTGAAAGGTTTCTGACAAGTGCTACGTGTGCACCCATACACACTCTGAGCCATATTTTCCCCTTCGAATCCTGATCTGTGTACAGCCCTAGTCTTTTCCCTGTGTATAAGTCTGCTTAGCCTTGACAATATAAGAAAAGTAAATATTGTGAGATTTGAATCCATTGAGTGCTTGGTTTCTTAAGAGATATTTAGGTCAGGGACACTTCTGATTGGCCTTGGAAAACTGGAATATGGGGTTGTTGGATTTATTTATTTTTTGCTTCTACTTCTCCAAAGACCTTGCCGGAAAATAAACCTTGAAAACAAGACACGTTTCTTCTGGGAAGTTGTATTGCTAAAATCTAAAGCTTTTTTTCAGAGCACAGACTATTCCGTAGAAAGTTGACTCCCAATTACGGAATCATCTGGCCACTGATGATTTCATCTGATCTTTCCAAAAGTTTCCCATAAGACAGGTTTTTACTGAGTGGATTCCTAGGAAGAGACTTTTGCCTTCCTAATTAAGGATTTTGTGTAGATGGCTTCAAATCAGAGTAAGTAAATATCAAAGAAGGGTTTGATATTTGATAGCAAGCATAACTGTGATTCTCTCCAGGGACTGTGTGCCTCATATTAGATGGTTTCACTATCTTCCTTGCCCCCTGATTTCCCAATATTTTGAAGAATAAATTGTTATTTATTTAAACTGGGGAGATACCCATCTTGGGGAATTGATGCCTCTTATCTGGTGGATGCTAGCCAAAGCAGCTTTCCTCTCTCGGCCATTCCTGTGTCCAAGCTTGCTGCTGTGGCACTCCCTAAATCTTCAGTTTTCTCTGCCAAGCCCTTCTACCCCACCTCCACCTCTCCTGAATCAACACCTTATATCTCACCTTACCTGCTCTTTTGTGGGCCTTCCCCAGCTTTGCTGCCTAGCAATTTCAAACCTCTCCTTTCTGTCTTGTCTCAGCTATCTAACTGAACCAGCTGTATGTTCTTTTTTCAATCACAATTGTCATATTAAAAAGGGTTGCAATTTGTCTTGCTATTCCTAACCCAGACTTCAGAGTGCTTAACTCTATTAAAATGGGTTTGTATACCTTACCTAGTATTACTGACAAGTAAAATCTGCTGTACCTTTTAATGGCTCTTGGGAAAATGTACTGCAGCTTAAAACAGGAAGCCCTATTGAACAGCTTTAATATCTGAATGAGCACAGCCATTTTAGCATTCAAAGTCAAGTCGGTGGAAGGATTAGTTTTAACTATTAGCAGTTCAAGTTCTGTCATTCCTAAGTCAGCACTGTAAAATACCTGCATTTCCCTCCAACGTTCAGGTGGATGGATTTGCTGTCAAATGAGCCCCAGGAAATAAGAGAACTAACACTGATGACTTTTATTAGAGATCTTTGTTCCTCTCTCTTTATCCAGCAAATACGATCCATTGTGAAATAAATTGGTTACATACAGTATGGCATGTTAACTTTACCATAGCTTACTTAATTAACTGCCCTGTGGAACAGTATACCTCTGGAGGTATGGATGGTATGGATAACCCTGTTAGCCTTTTGCAAGGCATTAAAGATCTGGCTGCTCCACAGGTGTTTGGGTCGGGAGTTTAGGGAACTAATTAGCAGCTGTTTTCTCCTGGCCCTCTTTCTTTTTTAAAGCTCAGCTGGAGATTAGCACAGTGTGTAACCTCATTAAATGTCTAAATCTGTGCTGCCTGCTGATTATTTTCTAGTTAATAGCATAGACCTGGCCACTGTTCGTGGGGTATTCATGGTTTCAGGTTTCAGTGGAATTGTGATGGAGGGGGGGAATATCTTCTGATGGATGAGGTAGAGAAGCAAATTCAGAATAGATCCCACTTTTACTTCCCTTTTCATGTTCTAAAGATGGGGTTATCCCCGAAGACCATTTGAAGTTATAAATGGTCCAGAATGCAGCAGCTTGCAAGTGCTCTCCCCACCCCCCATTTGCGCCCAGGTAATAGCCCTGCTGCATGAGCTGCACAGGCTCCCAGTTTCTTTCCAGGTGCAGTTCAAGGTGCTGGTTATTACCTTTAAAGCCCTATGTGGTGTGGGGCCAGGTTATTTGTGGGACTGCTTTTCCCTGCGGTTATCTGCCCACTTCACCAAGCTAGATAGGGTTGCACCCTCCAGGTCCCCTCCCTAGCAGCCTCTGCCCTGTAGAACACTGCCCCCCCCCACACCCCGGATCTGGCAGGTCCCACCCTTTTAGCCTTCTGGAAAGTTGTCAAGAGCTGGCTTTCCCCTCAGGCATTGGGATAGGGTGAGGTTGGATTGGAGATTGTGGGTCCAACACCTGGTTTTCTTATTGTTGTGAGCCACCTAGAATTCTGTTTTACAAGATGGATGGCCCTATAAGTCAAACAAACAAAAACAAACACTTAGTGAACTCTTTCCTAAGCCTTAGGGATCCAGTACATTTTTTTAGATGCTTCAGTTGCCTGCTTTCTCCTAGAACTTGAACCTTTGTGATTTTGCTTGAGATTGCTAAGACTTTTGCATTTTCATTCAACTTAACTGTTGAATATCCTTTGAAGTGCCACAGTCTAATTTTTACATTAACTAATACCTACAAAGTTATTGTTTTTTTTTAAATGTTGGTTGTCATCAACAGTGTTGATACTACTGTAAACCATGGTTCAACCTTGAATGCATGGAAGCTAAAAAAATGTGACTGTCACTATCTGTAAAGGCTTGAAAAGCCAGTGTAGCTTTGGCTATTGGGCAGTTTAAATGTTTTAAAAAATAAAATAAAAATAATCAGAAGTGACTTAACGGCTGAACAACAACAATATCTAGAAGGCACCAGGCTGGGAAACATGCCTTTAGCTAAAGTCTTCCTTGTTTATGCTGTCTGACACCACTAATCCTGCTATCATAAATATAAGTTGCAGACGAAGGATTCATGTCAGGTTAACTGTAAAGAGTGTACTGTATTCAAAAAGGGTGGATCTAGTGTGTGTTAGCAACAGAATTGTGGTGGCTTCTGTATCCAATGACAGGTGGGGGCAGAGAACTGTGCAGCCTGGGAGGGCCGGGATGATGCTGGTTGAGTAATTCTTGGTAACCTGGGCTCGCCCAAGCTTTTCTTTCTTGTCAGCCAAGCAGAGACTCTGAAAGTACTTGATTCTAAAAGAAGAATTCTGTATCAAGAATGTCTGGATTTTTTTTAAAGAAAGTGTGTTTGTTTATATAGGTTAGCAATTAATCACTACCTTATTTTACCCTATTACTGCAGCCAGCCATAGGAAGCATCCATAGGACAGAAATATCCTTCTCCCCAGCAGTCTTCATTATTGATTCCCCAGACTGATTCTTTCTATTTTATGTTTTTACCGTGCATTTTTATTAAAATGCCAAAAGGAGCTTGCAGTAAAGACACACATGACATGACATGATATATGATACATGATATGATATGAAAAACAGTGTAGAATTATGGAAGCAGTGGAACAGTAAGAATGACCTGTTCCGGCTGCTGCTCCTATTGCTTTATGCAGCAGAGCAGAATTCCTGGAATTCCTCCTCAAATTTCTATGACTGGTCCTACTACTTTGCAGCTGTTCCACAGAAAGCAAGAGGTGGGTGGCAGGATGGGCAAAGGAGCACCCCGCCACAGAGCTTGCGGCTGGGGCGTGAGTGGTGCGTGTGGGCCCTGGAACAGAGAGTTACACCACTCTGTCACATAGTACTGTAGACCTCAGTTTCTGTGCGCTGCTTTGACTACGACACCTCATTTATCTGGCCTAAAATCTAGGCAGCACTATGTGTTAGATGGGTGTAACTCTTTGCTCCGGGGCCCACATGCACCACTGAAGGCCCTAGGATATTTCAAGAGGTCCACAGGTGAAAAACATCTAACAGAGCATGTAACAGGTCAGAAGCAAAGAGCCTGAAACTAGACAGGCCCATTACAATCACAATGCACAGAGTTGTGGTGGAATGTCTCATGGACTCTGGAAACACAGAGGAGGAGTTACAGAAAAGGTGCCCTGAGTCCAAGGAAAGGGAAAACCGTGAGAAAGAAAATCAGAGTAACCCTGCCTTAATTATGCTAGGTATAAATTGGTCTGGAAAATTACTTCAGAAAACTTTCAAGATTGATGTCAAGCTCTTTGAGGCTAGCAAGGTCAGGAAACAAGAACCGCTTGGAGTTCTGGAATGATCTTTATTGCTAGTAGGGTAATTTAACAGTATCTCGAAACCCTGCCAAATAACATATTTTAGGAAGACATTTGTAATGGATAAACTTATAAGGAATGCTTGTGATAATGTCTGGATGTGAGTATGTGTGTGCTTTTGTATGCAAACAGTGATGTGTGGCTGAGAACCCAAATAATTTGCACCAAATGGGCATATAGATCTGAAAATCAATGTATCAGAGACTAAGGTAGCTGTATTTGATAGAAAAAATGATTGTCTGCAAGTTATATATACATGGTGAAAAACTAGATGAATTTGTGTACCTTAGAATGTTTACTAAAGATGGTGGAATTGATTAAGAACTTTTAAGATACATGGTAGAAAGGAAGTAGAATACTGGTAGAAAGGAAGTAGGTAGGTTGTGGTTTGTTCCAAAGAATGAGTTTCTGTTGAAAGAAGTGAAAATGGGGAAGTGGGAGATGGGTATATCAGGAGAAACATAAAGGAAGTTGAATGTGGAGGGAATGAATTCTTAAGAAGTGGATGTGATAAAAAGAGCTGTAGTCAAGCATGAATGGGGCTTAATGAATGTGGATTGAGTAACCAGTATGAAAAAAGTATGTTGATGTTTGATTGTTTAGAGAAAACGAATGAGCACTGAATCTCAGAAAAGATAGGAGATGAGAGAAGAGGAAAAGGATCAAGAGGAAGGGAAGGACTGAGAAAGTTGTGGTTGGATGGAGCTAATAAGATCCTGAAAGAGAGAAAAGTGAAAGTTTAAAGAACATAAGGCCATATATGAAAATGTTGATGTACAGAATAGAAGCAAGGATGATTTGTAAGGATGGAGTGGTATGTAGAAGTATAGTGAATTGTTAATTAGATTTAGCTATCTTTCATTTCCTTTACCTTTATTTCATGCTATTTTGTTTGTTACTCCTTTTCTCCATTTTCTCTGGCACTTTATAGAATCACAGAGTTGGCAAAGGCCATTAAGCCATTGGGTCCAACCCTCTGTTCAGTTCAGGAAATCATATTAAAACACCTCCAACATTTAGACATCTGTTTAGATTCCCATGAAAGTGAATTCACTGCTATGCTGGGTTATGGGTTCTTATTGTTGCAAAATTTCTTTTAGCATTAAATAAGAATCTGCTTTCCTATAACTTAAATTCATTATTCAAATTCAATAGATAAATTCTGTGCCCTGCCGTCTAAAATGAAGCAAATAGGTCTTGATGTTCCTCCTCTTAAATCTTTGTAGAAATTTCAAGAGTGCTATCATAACTTTCTCAGTCTTTTCTTTTTAAAGCTACAGATTCCCAGTTCCTTCAATTTCTCTGTACTGTCACCTGGTCATCCTCACTACCTTCCTCTAAATCTGTTCCATTTTCTCTGAGTTCTTCTAAAAGTGTGGTGATTACATTGTACATAGTAGTTGTTATTGGATCTGGCCAAAGTAGAAGTTCTTACGGTTTGGGAAATATACTTCTGTTGATAGAACCTAAAAATTGCCTCTGTGTTTTTGCAGCTGAAATCACACTGCTGACTTATTCTCAACTATTGTACTACCCAAACGTTCTCAACTTTCACAAGTAGTATTGTCATTGTCTTGACATTCCACATTATATATCTGTATATTAGATTTTGTTCAGAACATTGTATTTGCCTTTGTTAAATTTGTTTAGCCTACAGCAGTTTTGTTTCTGTCTTTTAGAGTATTGGCTATTCCACAAAATATTGTGTCATCTGGAAATTGAATAAGTGCTCTCACTCTCTCTTCATTCAAGCATTGTGGCATGGGCAGTGATGAGCATGTCTTGGTATGCCCATGTAACACTTCTACTTCATTAGTGGTTTCTGTACCAATTGCCAGTTAGCTTCTGGATGTAGAGTTATATAGGTGTTGGTTATCACCTATATAACTCTACATGGCACAGGGACTAGTTATTTGAGGAGCCATCTGTCCCCAGTGGTTTCTGTCTGTCAGGCAGAGTTGGCAATGTCAATGTCAACAATGTCATCCGTTGGGAACCAGGAAGCAGGCCTTCTTTGTTGCAGCGCCTGCCCTCTGGAATAATATCTCCCCAGAGGCTCTCCTTTAGATAAGTCTTAAAGACCTGGTTCTTTTCCCAGGCTTTGGGCTAGGATGGGTGGCTGGCTCCTAGAAGATATGACTGCATTAGAATAATGTGGGGTTTTCTCTCTGGATTAACTACTGTCTTTTGTTGATTGGCTTTTTTTCTTCTCCATTTTATTCTTGTATATCCCCTGGAGTCATCTGGAGTTGGGCATCCATATAGATACTGTATGTCTAACATGTAAATGATTAATATAAATATTAGAGACTAAATTTTTGTCATTCCATTTGATAATCTATTCCAATTTGATAAGGAATCATTGGTGACATTTTGTGAATATAATTTTTGAGCCGCATTCAACTGTGGGCTGGCTGGCAGTCCAAAATGTTGCGGAGTAGTTTATCAGCTGTTTTGCTTAAATGAAGATGGACGGACGGACGGACAGACAGATATTGTACTTTTCTCCATCTTTTAGCTACCCAGTCTAAACCTGAGATAAAATTACTCTGCTAAGACTTGTTCTTCACAGATCCATGCTGCCTTCTGATCACGATCACATTGCCTTTTCAAGGTGCTTCCAGGTAATCTCTTTATTAACTGCTCTAGAATCTTTCCAGGAATAGCTGCCAGAGTGACTGGTCTGTCAGTCCTTTTTTCTTCTTTTGAAATAGGGATACTTGTCATCCTCCAGTCTTGTGCCATTTCACCAGTTTTCCATTATATCTCAAAGGCAAAACATAAAGGCTTGGCCAGACGGTCAACAAGTTCCTTCAGTGCTCTATGATGGAATTCACCAGGTCCTGGAGCTTAACCTCCTCTTGGTCACCAATGACCGAGCCAACAGGAAAGGGTTAACTCTCCCTCTTCCAGAGAGGGTTGAGACTCTGCCTCCTGTGGAGGTAGCCCTCCCAAGCCAGTTTCAGCTCTGCCTTCTGGTAAAAAAGAGCTTCTCTGTTTTCTGAGGAACATCTGGGCCAAGAAGCAATAATCTGCATCTGAGAACTGAGGAAGGAAAACTTCAGTGACAGCACAAAGAGCAGAGTGCAATTTCATTATAACATGGAGCAGCCACAAAAACTTGTAAAGGAGGTAGTGGCGTTTCTCTTCCTTCCTCTTTGCTCACATATCACCTGGCTGACTCCATTTACCCACTTTGTTTTTTGTTCTGGGCAGGTGCCCTGTATTTGGCCAGAAGTCCTCCACAAGATCTCAGTATGCATTTAAGTGGCAGAAAAGCCATGAGGAAAGCCATTTCATACTATTGCACACAACTCCCAGAGCCACCTTTAGGCCACCTCTGGGAGTTGTGTGCAATAGTAGGCTAAGGTGTGGATGCAGAAGGTAGATTAAGAACCCTTACTTCAGTGGCCTGTTTTATAAACTCCCATAAATGGCAACATGATCAATTGCTGATCTCTATCCTTCAAAACATGCACGTGAAAGGGGAGTGGGGATCTGAACACACATACTAGACTGATGAATATTTTTGCTGATATACTGTAGCTCACCTCTCTCTGACTCCTTTAGGAGTGATAAGAACTGAGATCCAACATTAAGCACTTCAGATAGACTATTCAAAGATGTACATGCTGCGCTCTGTTGAAAAATGTTCACCTGTTGAATCCAATAGAACTGGGAATTGTTGCTTCTAAATACATTGCTGCACCTTTTTATCAGCACAGAAATAGTGGATTCTAGTTTTCTACACGTGTGTTAAATTCCCCAAATTAATAGATACATAGGCTTAATGGTCTTGCTATTAATATTTAGTGGAAGGCAAAAGGAAGAGGGGCCGACCAAGGGCAAGATGGATGGATGATATTCTAGAGGTGATGGACTCATCCCTGGGGGAGCTGGGGGTGTTGACAACCGACAGGAAGCTCTAGCGTGGGCTGGTCCATGAAGTCACAAAGAGTCGGAAGCGACTGAACGAATAAACAAATTAATATTTAGAACAGAAGCTCACTCTGAATTGTATGGTCTTGAGCTTTGTTCCACAGCACTGAAACCGACATCAAAGTGATCTTGACAGACAGTTCCATAGTTCTTATAGAACCCATGAAGAAATCTTCAGCATTTCTATAGATCTCAAGTAAATTCAGATGAGCCCTATAGCTGTTGAACTGTGTGACCAACCCAGCTAAGTCCTTACAAAAGGAGAGAAGGTCTTGGCAAAAGATGGAAAGATCATTGGTTATACATATTTTTTAGTTTTTCCCTTTTAGCTTTGTATTTTTTGTACTTTTTATGATCTTTTATTTGTAATCTGCTCAGAGTCACTGCTATAGTGAGATGGGTGGTGTCTAAATATGATAAAAAATAAAAAAATAAAAAATTAGAAAGACTTTAGAAGTATGGATTTGAATATTCAGATAGTAAGGCATGTACATTTATCTATTTATTCATTCAATTTGTATAGCCGCCCATCTCAAACCAGTGACTCTGGGCATAATTTGAAGCACAAATAAATTAGTGCTTTTATATATGGGCAAACCCCTTAAAGCACACACTATCAAGGCTCTAGTATTCACTTTGCAAAGCATTCAAGACCTATGTTGAGTTGTCAAAAATTAAAATTGATTTGATTGTCTCTGTTGCTTCAAGAGCCCTGATACACTGGGCCTGTAATTTGTTTAAAAACCTACCTTCAGATATTAGGCGGCTAAAGGAAACCTTTAGTAAACTTACCCAGGCAGTGGAGTTGCTTGCTGACACCACTTTGGGCAGCCTTCATTCAGTTTGCAGCATGTTCTTTGGGAGCTGGATGGTTGCTTATTGAGGGCAGGGGCTAACACCAACTGGAATTGCCTACAGAGAAAGGTGTCTCCCCTCACAATCCCTGTAGGTGATCCAGAAGGGTCTGATGTTCAGTGATATCAAAAGCTGCTGAGAAATTAAGAAGAGCTAGGGCAGTGTTTTACCTAATTCCTGCTCCAAACCGAACTATCCTAGGGAGAAGATTTGGGTAAGTTAGATAAACAGATGTTTACATATTTATTTCAAATGTACTCTTAAAGGTTAAAGGGAAGAGCACGTTTTGTCTCATTTAAGATGAGGAGTGCTGTGAAGCAAGTTTCTAGGTCCCCTGTTAGTAAGTGGCCCGGAGAATGTATTGTCCTGGCATTTTCTGCCACTGCTATACGGGTATCACAGCTCATTCTGTTAGAGGAACACCAACTTCCACCACATCAGCAGCAAGAAATTTTCTCTAAAAAAATCTAGAGTGGTGACTTGATCTGGGGTGTCTTAACTTCATCAAGCATTACAGAACTGACAAATTTGCCATTATCTGAAGCTGCCTGTAGATGGATGGTGTTGCAGAGGTTGTTATAAAATGTTGCCCCACCCTTTACATGCTTTTCCTGTTGTCTCTTTGGTGACTGAAAACATCAGTGGGACTTGCTGTAAGGTGCCACTCTGGTCAGCAGAAAATTTCTAGAGGGTGTGGAATTATGGATATGAATTATGAACTCTTTTTTTTTTTTACTACACTTAAGTGTGTGTGTGTGTTTTCAAATTTGTAAAACCAACTGACTCCATAATAACTCTGGCTGGCATTCAATTTTAAAATCAGATTAGAACAATAAAAATACAGGAAAAAAGCATTCAGGTAGAGCAAAACAACACTCCGACACAAAGCATTCCCCCAAAGGCCCACCACCCACCCTAGTCTAAGGCCTGGGATAAAAACCGGGTTTTAAGAGTTTGTTTGGATGAGGCTGGGGTAGGGGGCCATATAGCCCTTGGGGGGCGGATACCATTCCCGAGGACAAGCACTGTGACAGAGAAGGCTGGCTTCCTGGGTCCCATCAGATAATGCTCTTTAAACTGGTGGCTCTTGTAATCGAAGTTCATAGTAAGTTGAGTTGGCCAGAGTAACCTCCCCAAGATGAAAGCTGTCCCATCTGATGAAATGAAAGAATGAAACTGAGAAATTAATGAATGAGGGAGGGGAGTTGACTCTTTCTTGCCAGGTGCATTTTCTGATGACCAGCTGTCAATTCCAAGTAAAGAAGTATTCCCTGACCATATTTCTATCCATCTCAAGCTTCAATCCTGCCTTCAAAGTACTTTAATTTACCCTATTTAAAATTGCCTGTTAGAAAATATCTCCTCTTGTTGGGAAAAAGTTGAATCAAAATAAGAGCTGAGTTGCTCTGCCTTTTCTTTGTTATCTGTTAATGTTTTGGGGTCTTCACTGAGTAGCTACTCTACAAGTTATTTTCTCTTGCATTTGAGCTTCTCCCTTCTGGTTATATTTAGTACATTTTGACAATTTCCACTCCTTCAATTTCCACTGATTCCAATCTCTCCAGAATGGGCTACTTGTATGTATTCTTCCTTGGTGACCTGCACCTTCTTCTACCTTCTGAACATGCCCTCCCTACCCCCAATATTTAATGTATTTGCAGGAACATGGTATAGCTTCTTCCATTGCTCTTCAGTATTTCCCCCGATTGGAATCGTCTGGAAAACCATGCTGCATAAAATTTATTATGGGGTTGTTGCTGTTAGCTTTTTATCCTGCCATTTATATATTTTGCTCAACGCAAGACAGTGAACATACCTAATACTCCTTCCTCCTCCTATTTTCCCCACAGCAGTAACCCTGTGAAGTGGGTTGGTCTGAGAGAGAGGGACTGGCCCAAAGCCACCCAGCTGGCTTTCATGCCTAAGGGAGACCTAGAACTCACAGCCTCCTGGTTTCTAGGTTAGTGCCTTAACCACTAGTCCATATTTTCTCAACCTCAGCAACTTTAAGATGTGTGGAGTTCAAAGGGAATTCTGGGAGTTGAAGTCCACACATCTTAAAGTTGCTGAGGTTGAGAAACACTGCACTAGACCAAACTGGCTTTTAAAGCCCCCCATACTTACAATTTAATACCTCTTTGGAATAACTTCTGTTTGGTTTTAGAAGTTGTCATCTACATTATCTTCTTGGTTGGGAAGGTGATAGTAGGCTTCAGCAACACTTTGCTTTTACTCATTCCTCTGCTTATTTTAACTCAGATGCTCCGGATAGTATCACCAAGTTTATTCATTTGGATGTCTGAGCAGGTGTGGGAACTTTTAATATACAAGGCAACTCCTCCCTTTCTAATGCTTCTTGTTCCTTCTGAACAAAGCATATCCTTCAGTTGCTGTATTCCAAGTGTGGGAGTGATTCCATCAGGTCTCCATTATGCTTAGTAAACCATGTTTGCCTTCTTGTGCTAATATGTGAGAACTACCATCAGATTACAAAAGCTATTTATGAGCCAATGTCCCTTCTGCTTTTTCACTGGGTGGTTTAATAGTATGGATATGTAAAACACTCCATTCTGGAATGTTCATTTTAGAAATGCTTCCTCTTCCTTCTGCAGAGCACACATCTGCATTTGAGGTCCTTACTTCAGGATTTTGTCTCAACCCCTGCAGTCCTTATGATATGCAACCCATAATCAGGAAAACACTGCAGATAGTCCCAGAAATAAAATCTCTCCCATCAGTACTATTTGCATATATTTGCATTCATATGCAGTGGAAATCTTGTGAGTGCCTGTGCCCACCATTTTGTGAGAATGCCTATAACATGCTCTCAGAATTCCAGATATTTCTACTAGCCCCAAAAGGCTGGCATTTATGTTTTATGCTGTGGCAGTAATCAGGTGGTTAGAGGTCTATAAAGATTATTAGCCAAACCGTCTAAGTCTGTCAGTGACTGTTTAACCATGATAACTAATGGGACCATCAGTTTCTTAAGCAATCTGCCTTAATACTAGAAAGGGTAGTGTTTCCTTCATGCCCAATTTTTCAGGTTTTCTAGTTGGCCTATCTGATTCGATGGACTTTCATTTTATTACAGTAATTTTTTTTATTTAAGAATATTGTTTTACTGTATTTTAATTACTATTCTTGTTTTATTGTAAACTGCCCAGAGTCGCTCTTTGAGTGAGATGGGAGGTGACTAAATTTGAAAAATAAATAAATCTATCTTTAGAAAGAAGTACCTGGTATACTGGTACAGTAATAGCTTTAGACACAGCAATTTCCATATCCTGCTATCTTTCAGCTTGTTGCATGTTAGAGAAGAAAAAATAGAGTTGTTGTGTGGTAGAAATAGGTATGAATTTTTGAGAAAGCTCCACATGATCATTCATGATGGATGTACATTGGTCTTTCTTAAGTTGGGTACCTTGTTCTCCAGGACACAACAGCCAAAATATATTGATTTATATTGACTAGCTATGAAGGACAAATAGACTTTACATTTCTTGGAATCAAAGTTTCATGAATGAAATGAACTACTGAAATCTTGAGGGAAAATGATTGTACGCATATGCTTTATGTAGAAGCAAGCTTATATCAAGAATGTAACATTGCTTCAAACTTGTCCTTCCTTTCTGGCCAATCTTTGTTTTTATCTTTAAAGCTTATTATGCAATTTCTGTACTAACATCTGCAAAATGTCATACAATATCCACTATAGTTGCCTGTGGGAGCCAGTTTGGTGTAGTGGTTAAGGCACCAGGCTAGAAACTGGGAGACCGTGAGTTCTAGTCCCACCTTAGGCACAAGCCAGTGAGGTGACCTTGGGCCAGTCACTCACTCTCAGCCCTAGGAAGGAGGCAATGGCAAGCCACTTCTGAAAAACCTTGCCAAAAAAAATGCAGTGACTTGTCCAGACAGTCTCCAAGAATTGGACATGGTTGAATAATTGTTTTTTAAAAAGTTGCCTGTATGGTTCATTTTAACTGCAGTGACATCCTACGGTTAATAAAATTTTGATTGTTCTGTTATGGAGCTTGGTCACCATTTTTTTTAGATTTTTTTAATCCCACCTTTATTGTTTTTATAAATAACTGAAGTCGGTGAACATACCTAATACTCTTTCCTCCTCCTGTTTTCCCCACAACAACAACCCTGGGAGGTGAGTTGGGCTGAGAGAGAGGGACTGGCCCAAGGTCACCCAGCCAGCTTTCATGCCTAAGGCGGAACTAGAACTCACAGCCTCTTAGATTGTAGCCTTAACCACTAGACCAAACTGGCTCTCTTTTTATATTCTGTATTTTATATTTATATATTGTATATGTTTTAATGTTATGGAGGATTGTTTATAATTTGTTTTTTGTTGGTGTATGCCACATTGTTTGAGTTAGGCAGCCTTGTAAATCTAGTAAGTAAGTAAATAAATAAATACTGTATTACAGCCTAGGCATGACAAAGGCAAAATCCATACTAGAGATCATTACTAAAGGGACTGCCAATACTGGGATGCCAACATGATGTCCTTATCTATGGTACATCCCTACCTGCAATACTGCATATAGTTTTGGTTGCTACATTTAAAAAAGAAGGCAATAAAAATGACCAGAGAGTGTGAATGTAATCCCTAGACTAAAATGCTTGGGACCCATTAGCTTGAAGAAAAGGCAAATGAGGGATATACAATCATGCCTTACCTTATGATAAGGAAATGCTTTTCTTCCTTTTGTCAAGCTCTAGGACCAGGGGCATCCAATGAAGCTGACTGGAAGGAGATTTAAAATAGACACAATACAATTCTTCACACAGTGCATAACTAATCTATGGAATTTATTACTGCAGGGTGTGATGATAGCCGCTAAATTTGGGGTTGAATAACATTCAAGGAGAACAGGACTATCAAGGCTCATGGTTTTGAAGACTCCATGCTACTTCCAGGGTGGGGGCACATGGCTCCAAATACCATTTGTAAGGGAACAATGGCAGGAGAGAAATATGTTCCCACTGCTTTTGAGTGCCCAGAGGCATTGGTTGGCTGCTGACCTGTCTTGGCCTGATCCAGCAGGGCTGTTCTTGTATTCTTAGAGTACATACATATGCCAAAAACTTTGTCTGCTTACGAGAATATGGCGTTTCATTTTTTTGACATGGATATAAATCTCACTTGCTGGAATGTTAAAAATAGATTACATGGAAGAAGAAATGTAGTCAAACTAGTTATATGAACCAACTCAATATTAGTTAAAAAATTCAGGCAGAGCTGTGTACTTTCCCCAAGTTTTATGTTCGTTGTTTATTCGTTCAGTCGCTTCCGACTCTTCCTGACTTCATGGACCAGCTCACGCCAGAGCTTCCTGTCGGTCGTCGACACCCCCAGCTCCCCCAGGGACGAGTCCGTCACCTCTAGAATATCATCCATCCACCTTGCCCTTGGTCGGCCCCTCTTCCTTTTGCCCTCCACTCTCCCTAGCATCAGCATCTTCTCCAGGGTGTCCTGTCTTCTCATGATGTGGCCAAAGTATTTCAGCTTTGCCTTTAATATCATTCCCTCAAGTGAGCAGTCTGGCTTTACTTCCTGGAGGATGGACTGGTTTGATCTTCTTGCAGTCCAAGGCACTCTCAGAATTTTCCTCCAACACCACAATTCAAAAGCATCTATCTTCCTTCTCTCAGCCTTCGTTATGGTCCAGCTCTCGCAGCCATACGTTACTACGGGGAACACCATTGCTTTAACTATGCGGACCTTTGTTGTCAGTGTGATGTCTCTGCTCTTAACTATTTTATCGAGATTTGTCATTGCTCTTCTCCCAAGGATTAAGCGTCTTCTGATTTCCTGACTGCAGTCAGCATCTGCAGTAATCTTCGCACCTAGGAATACAAAGTCTTTCACTGCTTCTACATTTTCTCCCTCTATTTGCCAGTTATCAATCAAGCTGCTTGCCATAATCTTGGTTTTTTTGAGGTTTAGCTGCAAGCCAGCTTTTACACGTTCTTCTTTCACTTTGATCATAAGGCTCCTCAGTTCCTCTTCGCTTTCAGCCATCAAAGTGGTATCATCTGCATATCTGAGATTGCTAATGTTTCTTCCAGCGATTTTATAGTGGTTTTATAGTGGGTAGTAATTTTCTCAAAGTGTATGCATTCTTGTGATGGCATTAATAGGATGCCTTTGCACAAGATAGTGGTTAAAACCAACTGCAATTCCTCAACTATTACAGGGAAAATGATTCCCCAAATCTTACTACAGGGAAATGCAAATCTTTTAAAGTATCATATAGTAGGAGACAATTTTGTTCATTACATTGTTTTTCTATTTGAAAAGTTCTTACTATAGGAACTTTCCCGTTCAATTAAAACAAAAATACAAGACACTCTACAGAAAAAAACAGAAAGATCCTAGCCTTGTTTGCTATTATACGCTATTTTTCATCCTGTAGGACTACATTTTTCTAAATGGAGGAACATTCAAATGTAAAACGTCCTTAGTGTGGAGTCCTTGGTGCTCTCTGAGCTTGGCTGTTTGCTTGCAGACGTTTCATTATCCAACTGGGTAACATCATCAGTGCGAAGGAGTGTGGGGTTTGCTACTCACACAGATGATGTTACCTTGTTGGATAATGAAACGTCTGCAAACAAATAACCAAGCTCAGCACCAGGAACTCCACAGTTCAACCCTGAGCTACAGATATTCTTCTCTACTGGAATTTCTTTGCTGGCTAGCAGAAGTGGTGCAACCCAGTCTATCAGTTCATTCCCTACTTACTTTCCTATATGTACACATTACATTTTATATTGCAACTTCAGAATTTACATAATTAATAACTGAAGTAAGAGTGTGTCTCCTCCTCCTGTTTTTCCTCCTAAAAACCCAATGAGATAGACCGTGACCCAAAGATCTCGACTCAGCTCCACAGCTGATTGGGGATGTAAACCTGGGTTTGAACCTCCAGTCTTTTTCTCTTCCTTGTGATTTGTATGTTGAACAGTGTACCGTACCTCCTGGTCTCTCTCATTATTTCAATTAATTTTTATTCCTTTTAGGATTGAGTTCTCACAAAGTAGTGTTTCAGAATAGAATTAGGCCTAAAACACTGAAGCAACTCTGAAGAGTCAGAACAGCCTATTTCACCAAACTGTCAGTGCGTTGCAAATACAATTGTGCATAGATCTTCCATCATGTGATGCTTTGATCCATCCTTAGAATTAATCTTGTTTGCATAGATCTGAGGCTGTGGAGTGAGGTGTGATGCAAGACAGAGTGATTTAATGCATACTGAGGAACCATTCCTAACATCACCCAATCATTTTTTAACTGGTCTTTTGTTGTTTGATTAGTTATCCTAACTCTCAGTAAACAGTCAGATTTGCTGGACTAGCACTGGGGAGACCTGTGTCCAATACCCACCTCCTGCCAGAAGCTACTGAGCCTAACAACTGTGTAGGCATATTGTGAGGATGATACGAGTCAGGAAAGCAAGGCAGAACATGCACACTTCCCTCTGTTCTCAGAGGAGCGGTAAATGCCGAGATAAGAAATGCACAGTGGTGACACTTCAGGAGGCAGAAAAGAGGACTCCTTTGGAGTGTGCTTGTGCGGGCCTCTTTCTGCTCAGAGCCAGAGCTTATTCACGTGCGACTAATCCCATTAAGAATTTGCTCTACCTAGCAGTGCTTTTATTGCAGTATAAAGTGCCACCTGCAGCTTACTCCCAAGGGTTAGAAATGCTCTTCAGGGCCTGTGTGTGGGAGATAAGTCCATGAGCCCTGAACATGTTTATGTCTGGTCAGGTGAAAGTTAGCTGTCAGTAAATCCCAGGCAGACAGGGGTGACTTCAGTGTGCCTTCCCTGTCAAGAAGCTTTGTTACAAGAAAACTGCAGCAGCCAACCACGGGCAACCTTATGTGATCTGATGTCAGGCAGTTAGGATGCAGAGCATCTAAAGTAATTAACATTAATTACCAAATGACAAGTTCTCATGTGACACGGAGGAGCTGCTCTTTTGCTAGTGGTTTTGGACTTTTGTTATTTATCCTTCCACGACTATGGCTGTCTCTGTATTGGCCTGACCCGTCTTGTGATGTTCTTTGGATTCACTTGGGGAGTTTGTTGGGCTGAAAGCAACCTGGATATTTTAACTTACCATGAGAGGGTGAGCTGGCTATAGGGAGAATTTCTTTGCCTGCATGAAGAGCCAGTGAAATTAGATCAGCGTTTTGGAGATGTCTTCCTGGTCTTTTGAAGTGAGTTTCCAAAGTTTGGGGGGTTCTTTTAAAAATACTGTATGTTTGAGATTGGGGAAATCTAGAAATGTGTGTCCTAGAAAAACGATTTAGTAAGTGCCCAAGTATGAGGTCATCTTTTGGATTCCTTCACAGCCAAATCTATCATTTAATTTTTGAGGGGCAAAGTAGTCCCCAATGAAGGGACTTAGGCTCAGTTTACATGAAGTGACAGAACTTGGTTTATTGGAGCAAGTATGAACTGTAGAAAACCTTGGAATCACACAAGTCATTTTCTCCTTCCTTGGCATGTGAGGGGATATTCCTGTCCTCTGCTTTTAGTTTGTAAGCCATGAATGGCTGTTTGGAACAAATCTGGGAAGGAGCAGCAGGTTGTATGATTTTCTGCACACAAGATTTGGAAGTGTTGAATCTTCTCTTGCTTCTGAAAACAGGGACGAGGGAGGTCAGGAGTAAGGACCCGTTGCGATTTGAAGTTGTCAATCAATCAATCAATCAATCAATCAAAAGTTTATTGTGGTCTTGGACCCGTACAAGGATGATGCTCTGTGAAAGTATATATAGTCTATCTTAAAATGATAGCAACCTAGGATAAAATAAAATTAAAAGTTAAAATTAAATTCATACATTTATAAAACTATCCAGCTAAACTCTGTGGGTGCAATCTAAGGTGCAGCCTATACTAGGTGAAAATATAGTCACTAATATTATGTTAACTATAAAATGTAAAATGTAAATATATAAAATTACCACTATGTTAATATATAAAAATTTAAATTAATTACTGTTACATAAAATACGGAGTCAAAAGCTGCCTTACGATCTATAAAGGCAGCATACAATGTTGTTGTTTTATTGGTTGAATATTTTTCAATCAAATGCTATAGGACCAAATGTTGATCAATAGTGCCTCTACCTTCTCTGAAACCAGCCTGCTCTTCTGCTATCAGGTTTCCCTGATCCAGCCAATCCTTAAGTTTTTCATGGAGATGTTTGGCATAAAATTTATTAATTACGTTTAACAGACTGGTTGGCCTATAATTCTGCAGGATCATCTCTCTTACCCTTCTTGAAGATTGGGACTATAACTGCCAAGCCTCAGTCCTCGGGGACACACCCAGTAGTGTCAGTATAGGTGAAGAGCAATGCCAAGACTGGAGCCCACCACTCTTATGTTACTCTTTAATAATTCTGGAGGAATAAAGTCATCCCCTGGGGCCTTTCCCTTTCGGAGTTGGCCAATGAGAGACTTGATTTCAGACGCTGATACAGGGGGCCACTCAGGTAGAACTTCCTTCTTTTGCATTGCTGTTAAACAATTCACAGGAGCCAGATGTTTTCCTGCATTGTTCCCCATATCATTTACCAGTACAAAGTAGATAACCTAAAAAGGAAGTTTCTGTAGGTGAAAGGGAAGAAGAACAAAGCACAGAGTGTTACTAAATGGATGAAAGCAAAAAATCAGGAGTCTGGTAGCATCTTTTCTGACTAGCAAATTTTATTAAATGGCATCAGCATCAGCATCAAAAGTCAGCTCCTCCTGACTTTTTGCCACCACAGACCAACACACTCTCCTCCTAAACGTATGATGGTATAGTAAGTAGTATTGTGGAAGTGGGGACCAAATCTAGTATGTGGTTCCTGTTCAAGCTGGGGGAAAGGCTGGGTAGAAAGGATTTGGGTTATATTTTCAGGCTGCATTAAATTTCATTGTGACCCTTATTTTCAGCTGAAAAGTTACCAATGGGTTTATAATTCAAATGATGTAACATAAAAGAGATGGGGATGACATGGGGTGAAGGGCAAACTCAGTGTCAGGTTCATTGTTTCAATGCGGTGGGGAATTTGAAACGGTTTGGGCGAGGGGAGGGATTACGTTCGCACCGAGGGTTTTTAGTTTGTATTTGGCGCGCTTTTGCTCATTCTCAGCTTTCTCTGTATTTGCATACTATTCTTTAATAAATCAGATATCATTAAGTCCCTACTTGTGAGTCTGGTTCTGCTAGGGTAGGCAATCATTACACTCAGTCACCATTTCTTAAAGTTAAATGCTAGTTCTTTTGATAGCCAGCTGGGATGCCGAAGGATTGCCTTACTCTCACTCTCTACTGCAACCTGATGGATTGGCATATGGTTGGGAGAAGTGGAGATAGGACATCCCCAGTCCTTACCTTCCTCTCTGCTCAACTATTGTAAGAATTAAGAAATGCCAACAAGTAATTAATAGAATTCTGGGAGTTGAAGTCCACACATCGTCAAGCCGCCAAGGTTGAGAAATGCTGCCATACAGGTATGCAGCATCCAGAACATATTTCCTGAATGCATATATTTGTGTTGCTTAACTTTAAAATAAGACATATATCAAAGTGAAATTCTCACTGACAATACAGGTAGTCCTCACTTAAAGACCAAAATTGGGACTGGAATTTTGGTTGCTAAGCAGTCATTAAGCGAATCCAACCCAATTTTACAACCCTTTTATGGTGGTCGTTAAGCAAATCACTGTAGGCATTAAGCGGACCACGTGGGCATTAAGCAAATCATGTGGCTCCCCATTGATTTTGCTTCCCAGAAGCTGGTCGGGAAGGTCAAAAATGTCGATCACGTGATCATGGGACGCTGTGATGGTCATAAATGCGAACCAGTTCCCAAGCACCCAAATTGTGATCACATGACTGCGGAGACGCTGTGATGATTGGAAGTGTGAGGACTGGTTGCAAGCCGTTTTTTCCCCCCCAGCACCATCGTGTCCGAACTGTCACTAAACGAATGGCTGTTAAATATTTAAAATCTATAACAAAGTAAAAAAATGCAATATCATTTCTCACTGAAGATGCTTCCTTTTATTATGTTTTATACTCTTAAGTTGACATTACTGCAATAGAGAAGAACGTTAAAAGAAAAGAACTTCAACAAGAACCGAACAAATAATTGCGTTCTCTCTTGGATTCTGGCAAACTTAAATCCTTGAAGCTGAAATGTTTACACTTTTACCTAGGTTCTTAAGATCAAGGAAAAACATGCACAGACACACTGCTATTCCTTTGCTGCCAAATCATTTTAATGGCCTTGTACGTTATTTTTCAGTTCTCTAAACACTTTGGGTTAAACCGCTGAGCTGCTGAGCTTGCCGATTGGAAGGTCAGCGGTTCGAATCCGCGTGACGGGGTGAGCTCCTGTTGCGCGTCCCAGCTCCTGCCAACCTAGCAGTTCGAAAACATGCAAATGTGAGTAGATTAATAGGTACTGCTTCAGCGGGCAGGTAACAGCGTTCCATTTAGTCATGCCGGCCACATGACCACGGAAGTGTCTACGGACAAACGCCGGCCCTTCAGCTTTGAAATGGAGATGAGCACTGCCCCCTAGAGTCGGACACGACTGGACTTAATGTCAAGGGAAACCTTTACCTTTACCTTTAAACACTTTTTAAGTATCCCTTTTTTCCTATCTCAAAGAAATAGACAAGTCTTTGTGAGGTAGAGTGATAACAGTTGGTAAATTCTGAGAACAAAAGGAGGAATGCTTGCAGAAGAATTAAACTGTCAGTACTTTTTTCAAGATGCAGAAAAGTATAGAAACGTGGCCAGGACATACCAAACAGGATCTGAACCGTCTCGATATTTCATAGACTTGCATATAGTGCCAACAGAGGTGCCTCCTCCTCCTCTCCTCCTCCTCCTCCTCCTCTTCCTCTCCTCCTCCTCCTCGCCTCTTCTGTTATAGTGACCTTAGAGCAGCCTGAGGAAACTCTTTTTACAGCTTTGTACCTATGCATATGCATTGATGTACAGGTTCTACCGTATGAACTTGCTTTCCAGGGCAGGCCATTGGTCTGCCTAATCTAGAGAGAGTTCTTCTCTCCCCCATGTTAACGGATCTCCTTTTTGCTGAAAGGAGGTAAAAATGAGGCCAAAGAACCTGTGTGCGCAAAGCATGCAATACTGAACGATGGCCTTATCCCAAGTCAATTCACTGGAACTTGCTCTTGAGCAACCGTGTAGCAGGATGGGCTGCCAGAATGTCATCAATCTTCTATTTAAAAACTCTTAAGAAGCAAGAGAGGCTTACATTTTTATATTCACACGGGGGTTTCTTTTTGGGGCTACAATCTGAAAACTTCTCCCCCACCCCCCTTTTTTTTTAACTTAAGCTTGGATGTGGCTTTATTTACAACTTGGAGGGCTCAAACGGTATTTTTTATGGGAAAGGTTGAAGTTCTGAGAAACATCATTAAGAGCCTACCTGAACATAGAAGGTGTTTTCTTTACCTACCCCTCTGAGTTTCACTAGAAGCTGTTCCTTTCATTAATTCTTGGTGCTTCTAAATATAGGCCACTTTGTTCAGCCCTGCTGATAAGGCTTGTGGGAGGACTGCTGCAGTGAAAATTGAATACGTGGGAATAGGGAAGGGGAAATCAGTTATGGAGATCCAGCTTCCTTTACTGTTGGAAGAAATATATCTGCAATCAATTACTTGGCTTCCTCATTAGGTCTAATGAAGAGATAATGGGAAAAGCAAATAGTTTGTGCAGGTATGATGTCCCGCTAAAATGGTAACTACAGGACAATTCCAGACAAGGAATTTTTTGTGCTCTGATGCTTGTCTTAGTCTGCTACCTCCTTCAGTCCAGGATGAGCTCAGTTTCACAAACATTCAGCATTTATGCAAAATCAATGAAGCATTTATTATTATTTATTATCTTTTGAGGGAGATGGGCAGTGACAACATTTGAAATAATAATAATAATAAATTTATACGCCACCCAACTCCCAGCAACTCTGGGAGATCCTTCACTTGGGAGATGACCCCATTTGTCCTTCCAGAGAGTGCTGGTTACCAAGACTTGGATTACGTACAGTATGTATCCTTGCACCATCTAAGAGATGGTCACCAGCTGTGATGGAACATGAGGGTGACCTTGGAAGACGAGGGAAGGGATGCCGCCTAGGGAAGGATCAGATAAAAGAGAAAGGAGCCCTCAACAGAGTAATGGCGAGAAAAAAAGTAGGATTAGCTCAGCTAGTCATATTTCTTGTCTGCTTTACCTGGGAAGGCTGACACTAGCACCTTCCACAGCTTTTGCAAGAATCCTTGTATTTTGTTCTAGGATCACAGGTATGAATGGAAACATGCTTTGAGTTAACCCATATTAGCAGAAAAGGGAGATATTTGGAGCAAAGTGTGCTGATGTTGGTGTGTTGATATGCTACAGACAACATCTGCTAGGTGGGTTTAGCATTTTCTTTCTCACTGGACCATCTGGAGATTTAGAACTTTGCAGGGGTTTTTTGAACTCCTTGTATTAACCACAGAAAAATATGTACATACATGGGGTATGTTTACAAATACAATCTTGGGGTCTTCCAACTTTGCAGTTCCACCAAAATAATTTTGTGTGACCTCCCCCTCCCTCTGTGAAATAAAATGAATAATTTAATTGGGATTTGGGTTGGACCAGAAACTACCACTTTTAATAATTGTATTTTAATATTTACAGGTAGTCCTCAACTTACGACCATTCATTTAACAACTGTTCAAAGTTATGACGGAGCTGAAAAAGTGGCTTGTGATCAGTCCTGCACTTATGACCGTTGCAGTGTCCCTGTGGTCATGTGATCAAAATTTGGGTGCTTGGCAACTGGCATGTATTTAAGATAGTTGCAGCATCCCAGGGTCACATGATTGCCATTTGCTACCTTCCCACAGAGCTTCCAACAAGCAAAGTCAATAGGGGAAGCCGGGTCACGTGATTCTCTTAACAACCGCAGCCAAAATGGTCGTAAAATGGGCACAACTCACTTAATGACCACATGACTTAGTGATGGAAGTTCCAGTCCCAATTGTGGTTGTAAGTCAAGGACTACCTGTTATATCACAAGTACTGCAACTGCCCTATTTTAATTGATAGTGTGCCTGCTTTGCCTGCATAAACCTGATAAATTGCAATCCTCCCCCCATCTAAATTGCTGATGACTCCACAGGAGGTGGAGACCCACAGGCTGAGAACCCCTGCAGTAACCCATAGTTTGGAGAATTAACTCAGCCAGATTCCTACAGTGTTGTCACACAGCATACTGAACCCTAAGCACGCTAGTCTGATTCAAACGACTTGTAAAATAACGTCTGTTTCCCTAAAGGTACAATAAGAAAAGAAAATAGAAGAACGTAGGAAAAAAGAGAGAAAGATATAAAGAAAGATATAAAAAAGTCGCTGCTGGTATTTACAGCAGTTATACGTACAATTATATTTTAACCTCTCTAAAATTACATTGTGACTCTTTTCTTTCCTGTCTCATCATCAGAAGCATAAATCACAAGTTCATTTGTACGCAAAGTCCATAAGGGCTTTCCAGTCACCAAGATATGTATTGTCCTTTCTCTAATCAGAGAAATCCGGTTTGTCCATCTCAGCAAGTTCTGTTCAACCATGGTGGGTGGTGCCGAGTCTTTCCATCTTTATGGATATAATAATTGTGCTGCAGCAACCTTATGCTGAAACAATCTCCCATGACTTTTTTCTAACTGTTTATCCATCAATCCTAAAAGGAAAAGTTCTGGCTTCAATTGAATATTAATCTTTAAAATCCTCTGTAGCAATGTATATATTTGAATCCAAAATTTTTCAGCTTTTTTACATGTCCACCAAGCATGTCCCTTCATGTTGTTTACATTTCCAATAATGGCCATTTCCCAAAACATGTTGAACCACTAAGTATCCAACCATAGCTAAGCCAAGTTGAGCGTGTCTTGTGAACGGGGCTGCTGGAGCAATACCACCGATTTAGGCACGCCCAGCATACCAAGCCCAAACTAGCCAACCAGGTTTAGCTTCATGTATTGTGGAAATCCAGCCATGGCGTTAACACCTCTTTACCTCAAGGGATACTTTGGATATTTTTCTTCAAGAGCAAGAGAGGAAGTGTTCTTATTTTGGCTACAAAGCAAAATGAAGTATAAGGCACTGTATTGATTTAAGGCTTCTGGCAGTGAGAGTTAGTAACATTGTAGTTTGGCTCTTCTCTTTCCCAGTGTGTTTTGCAAGTTCAACAGAGTTATGTCTTTGATCACTGAAGGAATTTGGATTAATTTAAAACACATACTATTTTGAGTAAAAGAGCAATGACAGGACCAGAAAAGGACAATGACAGATAATACAGAAAAACGTTTGTAAAAGGCTGCAAACAACATATGAGATCCACAGAGCTCCTTGGCTCCATGTGGGCCTAATTTGGCTGGATATTATGACCCCGTTATTAAATGGAAAGGATGTTCCTGCTGTAATGTGTTCGGTATTTTGGTGTTTCTTGATATATTAAGGTTTTTGGAAGTGGGCAAAATACAGGTAGTCCTTAACAACAATTGCGTTGTTAAGCGACGCAGTTGTTAAGACATCATGGGACCCTGACTTGTGATTTTACTGCCAGCTTCTCCATTGATTCTGCTTGTTGGAAGCCGGCTATGAAGTGCGCAAATGGCAGTCACGTGACTATGGGGCGCTGCAACAGTCATAAATGCTTGCCGGTTATGAAGCCTCTGAATCTTGACCACATGACCGCAGGGATGCTGCGGTGGTTGTAAGTGCGAGGACTGGTTGTAAAGTTACCTGTTCAGCACCATTGTAACTTGGCTGCTAAAGAGGGCAGTTGTTGAACAAGGTCTACCTGTAGTCCTTTTAATCAGACAAGGGGAGGCTCCAAGTGCATCCAGTGCAAATGTATCTGGGACTAAGCATCACTTCACTTAGTAGGTCTTCCTTTTTTGCGGAGTGGTATTTTATTTTATTTTAATTTTTATCCCGCCTTTATTATTTTTATAAATAACTCAAGGCGGTGAACATCTCTAATACTCCTTCCTCCTCCTCCTCCTATTTTCCCCACAACAACCCTGTGATGTGGGTTGGTCTGAGAGAGAGGGACTGGCCCAAGGTCACCCAGCCAGCTTTCACACCGAAGGCGGGACTAGAACTCTCCTACTACGCCTGATTGGCTCTTGGGCTGAGAGAGGGGGACTGGCCCAAGGTCACCCAGCTGGCTTTCATGCCTAAGGCGGAACTAGAACTCATAGCCTTCTGGTTTCTAGCCCAGCACCTTAACCACTAGACCAAGCTAAGTCTCCTTCAAGCTGAGCTTGTCTCCTGGTATCTTCACAGTCACCCGGTTTTCATAGCAACAACACAGACATGGTTTGCCTGTTGCCTTCTTCGAGTATGTTTTTTTTCAGCTTTTCAGTCTAGCCTGCAGTGTTAGTGTTTCTCTGGTGGCCTCCTTTCTGAATCCCAACCTTCTCTACCTCTGCTTGGCTTTTGAAAGCCACTAAGGTTAGCAGCCATAGGTGGTTTGATTTGGTTTATGTGACTCAGCCATAGTTGTTCACAAATCATTTGTTGCTTATTGTGTTGTATGAAGGCAGCAAGCTATAGTTAAGCAAGCCACGATTTAGTTCAGTATATAAAGCCGAGCCTTAGGTTTGGCTATGTTTAAATGGCACATTGAACATGAACAACCCAATCAGATTTTAGCCCACTGGGTTCTGTAAATGAGCCCATGTGGGTGGTTAGGGTTGTCTGTGCTATGGGGGCCCATAAAATTAAGTGGATTAAATTAAGTTGTGCAAACACAGGCTTGCCAGAAATTTGAAGTCAAATTTGCTGAATAAGGGCCAATATTATTATTTGTCAACTCTTTGGATAGCTGGATTTACACAGTTCCCTGAGCTATAAATCTGCCAATTACATTCTAGCTAAGTAAAATGGGTGAACCCAGCTCGTGGTTAAGTATAGCTATTTCCACAGAACACATTTGCCCATAGTTGTTTTAAACATGCCCCATTTTCTGGATTTTCATGACATGCCATAGCATAAAGTAATCACTTGACTGGGTCACAAACCTATCCTTCCCTGGAAAATTGAGAAATACGGTAAACCTTCCTCAAGGTCCAAAAAAGGAAGGGACATTTCTTCTTTAGCATCTAATGACTCCCTCCCCGCTGGAGCACCCTTCCACTCTGGGATAGAAGTAATTTCCAGGAATTAGGCACGACTGTGCTTCAGATTTCTCAACATCTGGCACGTTGTGTTTGAACGGAACGGAATCTGGTGATTATATTTGCAGGCTTTGTAAACTAAAGTGCGTTTCTAAATAGGAGATTGTGTACCTTCCATACCTTTACAAAGCGACTTATCAACCTGTTGATCTGGAAACTGTACAGTCTGTGTATTTGGTGTTTTTTAGTACTTCAAGACGTTTCTAGACTTTCATTGCAAATTGCTAAGCACCTTCAGGAGCCAGAAGTGTAACATGGTAGCCGTCTAATAGAGAAACCCTGTGCTGTGTGAAGGGTTTCCCTTGACATTAAGTCCAGCCGTGTCCGACTCTAGGGGGCGGTGCTCATCTCCGTTTCAAAGCCGAAGAGCCGGCGTTTGTCCGTAGACAGTTCCGTGATCATGGAACGCCGTTACCTGCCCGCCGAAGCGGTACCTATTAATCTACTCACATTTGCATGTTTTCGAACTGCTAGGTTGGCAGGAGCTGGGACTAGCAACGGGAGCTCACCCCGTCACGCGGATTTGAACCGATTAAAGGAGCCGCTCCCGCCTTCCCCGGTTGCAAATGTGGCCCTTTGGGCCAAGTACGCGCACGTCGCGTTGCCGCTTTTACGTCGGGCGTTCTTGCGCTGGAGTAAGCGCCAGACAACTCGGTGGGACGGTCTGCTGAGTAACCGTGCGGAGGACGGATTCAGCGCTTGGCGATCCTCCGCTCCCGCGTTTGGGAATCCAGCCGTCGGCATCCAGGGGGAGATGGTCCGTCCAGCAACGCCCCCGCTTCCCCGGGTTCCCTTTCGCAAGCCCGTTCTGAACACGTGAAGCGGGAAGGCCGTTCTCCAGAAGAGCGAGGGACGCCGCAAGAACCGCGCTTGGAAGCTCCCCTCTGCTTGGGCGGGGCGGAGGACCTTTCGGGTCCGCGAGCGTCCGGTTTCCGGGCACGCCGAGGCGGCAGGCGCGCGGACCGCTTCCCGAAACCTGCTGCTGCGCCCGCCTTTTGCTTGGCCCGACTGCAAGCGAGCAGGGAGGGCCGCCCCGGCCAAGGTGCGCGGGGAACCTGAGAACGAGGCTGGTCTCTCCCGCCGGGCAGCCAATGGCACCCCCGGGCTCGGAGCCGCGCCCCTTGGCGCCACGCCCCCGCCTCTTGGAGTGCGGCTCCCGGGGCTGAGGGCTCAGAGCGGCGGCGAGGGAATCACCTGGGAGCGTCATGGAGCTGCCGCGGCTCCAGCCGGGCTCCGGCCGCCAGGCAGCGCTGGTCGGCGCGGCTCAGTAGCCGTCTTTCGGCTGCCCCGGACAGCGAGCGGATTAAAGGGCCCGCCGGGTCGGAGGAACGCTCAGCACCGAGGGGACATGGTGGCGCACGATGACGCTGGGGGGCTGCTCCCCATTAAAAGGACTATCCGGGTGATCGACGCGCAGAATCAGACTTTCAGGGAACAAGAGGTAAGGCGGGAGCGGGGCGTCCGCGCGAAACCCCTCCGGGAAAGCGGTGCCTGTCGCCCCGTGGGCTTGCAGCGGCCATCGTCCCGGCCCGCCCGGCTGGGGTAGGGCTGATGGCACGCCTTCTGGGGACGCTGGGCGAGGAGCCCGCCCTTCGGGCTGCAGGCGGGTGGCGCTGAGTCAGCTCGCCAAGTGTTGCGCCGGGCGCGTGGGAAGCGCTGGGCGCGCTGCTCCGAAGCAGCGCCTGGAGGGAAACCTGACTCTCTTCTCTTCTGATGTTCTTCCTCCTGGTGTCTCTTGTGAACCTGTTTTCAAAAGTGCGGGATCCAGACCTTTCAGGACAGGCTGCCCTGACAACTAGATTTCACTGTGGAGTAACAGGTCTGGCAGGCTGGAGTTGCAGGGTGCTATATCTTGTGCCAAATTTGGGTCTTTTTTCCTGTAAAAAGGAGGAGACCTGGTGAGAGTTTTTTAGCCTTTCCAGCTTGGTTTCTTCCCCCCCCCCCCCATTTTTTTTTAAGTTGGCTTATTTGGGTTTTAAAAAACATTGTGTGTTATTAGCTGCTGCTACTTTGGAAGAGGCGATGGTATCCGAAAAGGAAGATTTTCCTATATATTCCCTGCCTTTCAAATCAGTTTGCCGTTTAAGGAATCTGAAGCAAGTGAGCCTTAGTCAGCGGCATGGGGTGGTGGTATGACTTGTTCCCCTTCCCCTTTCTGCTCACCATGTATCATCAGTACAATTAAAATGGAAGAAAAAAAGGTCTTTGTTTCTTGTGCTTCCTCAGCAAGTGAACCAATTCAGGGGGAGAGTGTTCTTCTGTACTTTGAAGAATTGATGGCTCAACCTCTTGTAAGCTGGTTGTTAATGTGGATGAATGAGAGCTACCCTTCCACTGGTCCATCTCCAAAAAGGAGGCTCCTATTGATGATGTCACTTTCGTAAAAATTATGTTGTGGGTGTATGTGCACGTGCACTTGGTGATACAACATGTGATGAAATCATTTGAATCCCACAAAATGCATTGCCTCAAGATACTATCTTAGTAGGAGTCACAAGAACACCAAAGCAAAATATCCCTTAAATGACAGCTTGTGACATGAGACATCCTGTCCAGGGACGTTTTGGTTTCTCTATGATTCAGTTCTGCTTTAGAAAGGTGGAACTCCTCCAAGGTTTCCTCTCAGTGTTTTTTGAAGCTGAGAAGGAGAAAACAGACCTCAAGATTTTCCTCAGTAAGTTCTTTCTTTTTTCTTTTTGGATGTCATGGAGGGTTGATCCTCAAGCTAAATGGGTCAGTTTTCTGCTCAGGTTTACAGTGGACAATCCTGACCAGGTCATAGTGGCTCTCCTTACATGAGCTACCAAAAGGGATTGAAGAAGGATCCTGCATCTTATGAAATGTTCTTTGCCAGTTGATGCTCTGCCTTGATTTCTTGGTGCTCAGAGGCCCCGTTAAAAAGATGCCCATGGGCTATAGGTAGCATTTCTTGAGATGGTAAAAGGGGCTCTAAAAATGAGCAGCAGCTTTGTTTGGAAGAGGGGCTCGGGCCAAGACCTTCCTCAGTTTGCAGGATCTTCGTAGCATGCAGTGTTCTTGGATGAAGGTTTTGCTCCCAGGGAGAACTTTCCTTGCTTTATGGCATTTGTTGTTAAATTCTTCCTATCTCTTTAGGTTGAGAGCTGTGGTTATGACAAAATGGTAAAGAGAATCTCTTTGTCTTCAGCCCAGTCAACACGTTTGCGGGAATGCTTAGATGGCACCCAGTGTATGCCCACAGCTATCTAACCATTGTGGGATTGAGGTTTGGCTTCCAAATATGTTGTTGGGTGTCAGATTCTGCCTCTGGGCTGCCAGTGTGTTTGTCTTCATCTCATCCTTTTTAAAGGCAGACTGCTGAGGTGTTTTCAACCGTTGTGTTTATGAGCACAGACTGTAGCTTTGGCCTCTTTCAAAAGTGATTGGTTTGTTCTTTGAAGCAAAAAGGTTATGGAAAAATATTTTGAAGCTTCCCATGGTTCCTTTCCCTCCCCCATTGCTTTTTACTGGAGAGTGAAAGTTATTTTACTGAGAACAAGCAAAGATTTCAGATAGCTCCTCCCCACTCCCTTTTCTCTGCAATGCAACTTGAAAAACTAGTTTAGGTGAAAATGGTTGGGCCGATAGCTGTTGTCACTGGGAAAGTTTGCCACCTTTTTGGTAGCAGAAAATGTTTAATAAATTGCTCCAAATATACAAACTAAAAATAGTTGCAGATCCATTCTGGTGCTGGAACAGAGTAGTTTGGTGCTGTCTGTCTTGGATATAGTTCGTGGTTGGGTATAGCTCCCTCGACTGGGAACAGGTTGCAAGGGGCGGCTTGGTAATAAAGTCACATTGTCTTTGGTAATAAAGTCACAAAGTCTACCAATGCGACTACCTCTTGGGCATTACAATAGTATGTGCCTTTTGGCACACATGGAGCATGTTCCTATCTACAGAAGGAGGCCTTGGGTTGCTGAACTGCTGTGGTAGCATATTCCTGCCTTCCTGAAAAGTTCCAATTTTTAGATGCTGTCTTCTTTTCCATCCAATTTTGCCATCAAACAAGAATATTATTTATTTACCAAACTTATATGTTTCTTGTGCTTATAGGGTCATTATATGAGATAGGCAGCTCACAACAATCTATAAAAACAGAGGTAAAAACAGAACCACCTGAATTTTAGTGATATGGGGGTTTTATATGTGAGTGATACAAAACCCCCACCACTACCACCACAAGCACCTTTATTTATCTGTAGGACCACTTCTGGCATTTTTCAACCATTTAAGATATGGTATAAAATTGTAAATACATTAGGGTGGCCCTTTGCTCTGTAGCAATATTATTTTGGTACGGGTGCATGTAATTCCTTTATTTCCCTGGAATCGATCCTGCCTGCTACTCCCCACAGTTCTGTGGAATGCATGACATCATTCCTTAATATTCTTTGGCATCTCCGTCCCTCGGACAGCAGAGTGCTCTGTTCTTTGTTCACTGATTTCTGAGTCCCCCTCCAGGATAGGACAGTGGCTGGCCTTTCTCTCTTGGTCCCCTTCCTTTCTACTACAAAGAAGAGGAGAAAGGAAACAAGCAGCCTTCATGCCTACAGACTGAGCTACAGTCCAAGAAGTTCTGAATACTCTTGTTCAATCAGACCACCAGTTTATCCAACCCAGTTTCGTTGTCCCCAACAGGCTGGGCTTCTCTAGACTTTGGGATGTTCTAAAAGACCTGGGTTTTGAACCTGACTTTCTGCCTGTAAGAAAGTCCATGCTCCACTGTGAGCTGAATGAAATTAAATTCCTTTGAGGAGAGCGATCTCCCAGAGTCAAGATTTTGAAAACAGCTTGATTTTATGTTGTCGTGAAGAAAAGCCAGATGATGCACCACAGTTTTCCACATTCTGCTCGGCCAGTATATTTTTAAGAGTGTTTTATTGAATAATCTGTACTTGGCCAAGTTCCTGCAACATACTGAGTCATAAACTGTGGTTTGCAAACCGCATTGTCAAGATTCACATAACCCCGGAAAACATGCTGATTCAAGTACACTTTGGCTTGTTTTGATGTATGTATCTGACACCACCATTCTTGTGATGAAGTTAAGCAGAGATAGTGGCAGTTTCCTGGAACTGGAAGTAAAAACAACACAACCCACACCCACTGTTAGCAAGAAAAGTACACAATATTCTTTGTGCTGCTCAGATATTAGCACAGTGTTTTTCTATCTTGACAAGTTTAAGACGGGTGGACTTCAACTTGCTGGCTGGGGAATTCTGGAAGTTGAAGTCCACCCGTCTTAAACTTGCCCAGGTTGAGAAACACGGTATTAGCATATCAGTGCAGTGAAGTAATATGGACTAGGGAGAACCAGGGTCAGGTCTATCCTCAGCCAGGGATGCTGGCTGACTAACTGGGCTAGACACAGGCCCTCAGCCAGCCTACCAAACAGGACTCTTGTTTTTGAAGGAATATTGGAGTCAGGGAATGCTATGTATTATGCCTGGAGCCTCTGCAGAAAAACAAAGCTTAAATGTGACCAACAGATTAGCAAGGCCTGTCACAGGCTTGTAATCTAAATGGGGAAGGCAATTTGGGCTGGACCTGAGAATCTAATCAGAAGGAGAGCTAGATCAAAGAGAAAGCGGATTACATTCTCAAGGACGCCGAGAAAGAAAATCTTGGTCCTGAAACCAAGCACCCTCCCTGTGTGTTGGGACTGCAGTTCTCAGCAGTTGGAGTCTATAGGAAGGTGGGTGTAAGATGTTGCTTATTAGGCAGTTAGCTGGACCATGATTATCAGTTATGCAGTACTAAGGTATTTGGTGCCCATATCTCTTTATCTTTCCCTTTGAAAAAGTGCCCCCCCCCCCAGACCCACACAATCTGTGACTTAAATCCATTTCTTTCCTTGGAATCCAGCATTATCTTGTGCATTATTTCAGCATTTAAATCTTGGCTTTCTGCAGTGCATTTAGCTTATCTGTTTCCATCTTTCTGAGGAAGGGTTTTGGCTTAGAAAAAAGAATGGAGACCTCTTGTCCTTTTTGTCTTCTATGCAGGGCATCCTTTCCCAAGGGAGAAAAGAGGGTTTCTGTTGTTTCCCCACATCTTCCTCAAAGTTAATGGTCTTTGCCTTCATGCATTTTCTGCAGTGTTTTGCTGTTAGCCATTTGCTACATACCTAAAAGTACTGTAGATAATGGATTTTAATAACTCTCCAGTATCAGTCTAAAGGCAGGGGAGTTAGAAAACTTACACATTTCATGAAGCTGTGGAAGCAGTTAGAAAATTGTAGCCTAAAAGCATCCTTGTTCTTCCTGACTCCTGTGGACTTTGTTGTTTTTGCTCACTGACCAAGAAACCTTGTTTGTTACTTGATTCTAAGGTCAGTGCTAAAAAAATACATTTCTCTTGAAGGGGCCGCTGTGTTTGGGTCAGGGTGCCTTGATGTCATTTACAGTGATGTTTCATGCTGCACCCCCTGACCTAGCACTGGCCGACCAGTGCTCTTAAGTCCTGAGTAAACCACCCGTACAGCCTGTTCCCTTGTTTATCTCTTTGCAGGAGCCTAGCAATAAACGTGTCCGATCTCTGGCTCGGGTGACCTCCTTGGCCAACCTGATTTCTCCTGTGAGAAATGGTGCAGTGCGGAGATTTGGACAGACGATCCAGGTAGGTGGGCCAGTTGGTGGGTGGGCCTGAGGTGGGGATGGGTTGCTGAAGGAGCAGGGCTTCTGATCCAGGCATGGCTTCTGGGCCAATACCTGATGCCAGAATGTTTCCTTTTTAAGAACATTTCTAATCCTTACGAATCTTAAATGGGAGGAATGAAAACCCAGCAGTTGAGGATATGGGTTTATTTATTTGCTTAGAAGCCAGCCGACCCCAGAACAACATTTAAAATAGAAGAACAGTAAAAAAGAGCCTCAGCATCAGAACACACTGCACCACAAACAATCACCCAGAGCTCCACAGACACCCTACCCCAAGGCCTGGGAGAACATCCAGGTTTTTAAAGGTTTCTGGAATATTGCCAGGGAGTTCTTAAACACCCTTCTCCTTACACTTCTGGCTTGGAGGCGTGTGTTTTGTGCTTCAGAGAGCAACCTTGGGTTTCAGCCTGCCGTTTGCTCCTTGTGTTTTTAATTCTTAGGCCATAGTTCCATGCAAATCTAAACAGGGTGACCGAAATAGATGAGACTTGCAGAATTATGTTTCCCTTTTGGCTGCATCATTTTGTAGGGTGAGATGAGTCAGAACCCCAGGCCAGAGGGAGAACGTGGGGGCTTTTGGCTGACACCTGTGCCAATACGGAAAGCCACGTGTGACATACTATAACATGTGCTGACGCCTGAGTCCGCCTGGCTGTCTGTTACAGGGATGTTGCCCCGGCAAAGCCTTTCCTGTAAGATGTAGTGCCTGCTTTCTCTAGGTCAGTTTCTCAACCTTGGGAACTTTAATATGTGTGGACTTCAACTCCCAGAATTCCTCAGCCAGCATGGCTGGCTGGGGAATTCTGGGAGTTGAAGTCCACACATCTTAAAGTTGCCATGGTTGAGAAACACTGCTCTAGGTGAATGCTGCCAAGCTTTGCTAGGACACTATTACTGATACAAGGCCCAAAAGCAGGCCATTCTCCTCACTCGTTAGAATCCTCTGAATTTGGAGAGGTAGAATCACACTATTGGTGAACCAGGATCAATTTATTACACATTGATGGATTGCGTTTGGTTTAACAATTGTGCCGGCCTTTTCAAAGGGATCTGAGAATCAGGTGTGGCTGATGTTTCAGCATGTCCTATGACATGACTGTGCCTGTTCAGATTATCGTCATTTGGACAAGCACCTAACTGCCTCTGTCGGTAGCCCAGAATGCCCTGTAGCTCTGGTTAGTTTGATGTGAGGGTGGAAGTAAATGAAGTTTCCCATGCTCATCACTGCTAACAGGCTGTTTTTTCCCCATCTGCTCCCACAGTCATTCTCCCTTCGCAGTGACAACAAATCACCAGGTAGTTCTCAGAAGCTGTGCAGCCGGTTAACCGCCCCAACGCCTCCCAAAAGAAGGAACAGCGTGCTTTGGTCTGAGACACTGGATGTCAATATGAAGGAGACCCTGAGCGCCAAAGAAATCAAGCGCCAAGAGGTAGGCTGTGCTTTGAGCAGCAGGTGCCACTGGCCTGCTGTCAGCGGGCAGACTGAGCTTTTGCTATCTTGAAGTTTGGCTTCCGTTTTTCTTGGAGGAGGAGGAAGTGGCTTAAGGAGTGAGTAAGAATTTCTGCAGTCTCCATTAGCGCATCCTTCTCCCTCCAGTCATGACATCATATCCTCTGTCTTGGTTAACATGCCCCCAATCCACAGAAGATAGTAATTTCGTGTTGTTAAGTAATTTCATAGTACGTAAGGAGGGCTCACTGTGCCGGGGAAGGCTTCTGTATAGTCTGAACACCAGACTTAAATTTCCATGGCTCAACATGGATGGCATTATCTCTAGATCAGACCCCAGAATTTCATCCCCAGTAACATCTAAAACTTGCCCAAGACCCAACCGAAAAAGATACTAAGAACTAAGTAGCAAGCCAGATGAAGAATGGCCAAAGTTCAGCCCTCTGAAACAGTGGAGATGGAATCCATTTCCCAATCGAAAGGAGTCAATATTTAATTTGGCTTGATGTCCCAGCTTCAAAGCCTCCTTTTGTGACAAGGAGTTTACTTTTCTAAGCAGCACTTGAAGCTTAGAAAAAACTTCACTTTGTGGTGGCAAAGTCCATGCTGGAGGTTGCGGCTTATCTGCTAAACTTCCCTCCCTCCCTCCCTGCACAGTGACTGGTTTCTCAGTCCAAAATGCATTTGCAAGTATTGTTGAGGTAGATTACTCAATATTCTTCTTCCTTAACTGCAACTGGGAGCCAGGGTGGTGTAGTGGAGAAGGTTTTGGATTATGCACGAGAGGGCCTGAGTTCAAGTCTACTCTCAGCCCAGGAAACTCTCTGGGGGGACTTAGAGCCAGTTCTTCTCTTGCAGCCCAGCCTACCTCATTGGAGATGGGAGTGCTGTGTGTACTGCCTTGAACTCCTGAAGGAAAGGCAGGGTATAAATCTAAAAAATAACAACTAAACAAACTTAGTAGATTGCTAAGTCTTTGAAAAATCAAGAAGCTTGTAATAAATTGGTATTTCATTGTTTTTCCTTGTTTGTTTTTGCAGGCAATATACGAACTTTCTCGCGGTGAGCAGGATTTGATTGAGGATCTGAAACTTGCTAGAAAGGTAGGTCTCTCACTAATCTGTTTACTTTAAGTGATAACGCTGCAAGTGACTCTGCTTTTTCAAAAGGACCACAGGCCACTGATTAAAATTAGTCTCTGCTATGCCACGTGATCCTCCTCCTCAGTGGCACCCTCTTCTGAATAGCAGCAAGAGAGCTATTAACTATACAGCCTCAATAGATTTGGGGGGTTGGGGTGAGAGAGAACCCTTGTGCGTGTTGGTTTGGCAGCTTCTAAGAAGAGGCTTCAGGTCTCTGTTCTGGGATCCAGAGGGCTGAGCAAAGGTCTGGCCTCATTCTCTCAGCCTGGCAGAGTTCAGAACAGGGTCAGAGCACAGGGGGAAGAAAGCAGTCGGGTGCGGATAGAGCAAGTCCCAAGCCCTTGAGGATCTTCCACCATTTGGCTCTCTAGGGCTGCTGTAGTGCTGTTGCATTCAAGGTCTGATAATGAGTTGGTCCATCCTCTTGATTCTGGTTTGTACAGATGGTCAGTCCGCTAGCGTGTCCATCAGGAGTCCTGTCCAGCCCTGCTGGGAGGTCCAGCTGTCCTCCCTGATCCAGCTTTGGTAGGAGGATCACATCTCTTCCTGTTTATTGACAGGCTTACCATGACCCCATGCTGAAGCTATCCATTATGTCTGAAGAGGAGCTCACCCACATCTTTGGGGACTTGGATTCCTACATCCCATTGCATGAAGGTAAAACACTAGCCCTTCCTAGCAAGTCTAGGTTTCTTGATGTGTTGCATGGCGTGGGGCCAGATCCTCCCAAGGTGACTAATAAAGCAAATTGATCTAGGAACATGCAGCACTCTACAAATAGTTTCACACGAAAATAAAAAAAAATATTTTAAAAAGTCACATAAGCTACCTATAAGAACTGAGGGCTTTTACGCTTGGCAACCCAATGTTGCTGTATGGGCTTGATTAGCCCTCCTTGGAAGGGCATTCCATAATGTGGTGGCTTCTCCAGAGAGGGCTCATCTAGCAGTTTTTATCTTCAAGATGGATGATTGAAGGAGATATAATGCTCTGGTGCGGGCATGTCTGAACCACATCCAGACCCTGAATTCAAGCTTGTTTCCCTGTAACATTTAATTTTACTTCAGTTTAATTATTTTAATATAATTATTAAATACCTTTAATTCAAAATTCCACTTAAATGGAGATGGCTTGATTGATATCTCCCATATGTTTGCTTTTGGCCAATTCCCGCTTGTCTTTCCCTTACAGACTTCCTGGAGAAACTGGGAGAAGTGACACGACCGGATGGGACAGTGGAGCAAATTGGACCCCTTCTTGTGGAATGGGTGAGTGAGCCCTCACCATCCTCTCCCCACTGTCTTAATGCCTGCTGATCAATGGGGTGTGCCTTGCCCTGTGTTTCCTTTGCATCATTAAGTTTTCGGATCTAACTGACCTTTCTGCTAGGAGAGTTAGTTTGCAGATTGTGACTTTGTGCCCCAAAGTTGGCTCCCGTGGCGGCTGATCCATCTTCAGCCTAAAAGCAGGGCCTCCCTTTCACGGTCCCTTCTTGGTAGGGATGTTATCCTGTCTGCAAAGAATACAGGCATGTTGTATGTGGAATGCTGGCTGGGGAATTCTGGGAGTTCAAGTCCACACATGTTAAAGTTGCCATGGTTGAGAAATGCTGGTTTAGATCCTTGAGCTAACTCTCTTAAGAGATAGCCATAAACCCTGGGAGAACTGGACGATATGCCCTTTCTGTTCTGTTCTCCCTCTCTCTCTCTCTTTTTCTTCACTTGCTGTTTTAAGGAAGTACGAACCAACCTGGGGGAACTGCTCAACTTTATTTGTAAGACTAGTTACAGAAAGAGCAAACTTCCCGCCTGGAGCAGGGCTCGCTCTAACAAGCATGGGGTGGTCTTTCTGTCTCCAGCTACCTGGACTGAACGCCTACAAGGCCTACTGCAGCAACCAGCTTGCCGCCAAAGCCCTCCTGGACCAGAAAAAGCAGGATGCTCGGGTCCAGGACTTCCTGCAGCGTTGCCTTGAATCCCCTTTCAGCCGCAAGCTGGACCTCTGGAGCTTCCTGGACATTCCTCGCAGTCGTCTGGTCAAGTATCCACTTCTCTTGAAGGAGATCCTTAGGCACACGTCCAACGATCACCCTGATGTCCAGCATCTGGAAGAAGCAGTAAGGGGCTATGGATTACTCCCTCTGAGTTTCAGATACGATGATAAAGCTCATTTAAAACTTGCTGCTCAAGCCAAGAAATAATTTTCCCCCCTTTAGAAATCAGTCAAAAAGATAGATAAGGTGTCCCTTTGTTGGGCAGCTGATTAGAGTACAGGTAGTTCTCACTTAACGACCATAATTGGGACTGGAATTTTGGTTGCTAAGTGAAGCAGTCATTAAGCGAATCTGAAGGTAGAAAATGGAGATCATGTGACCACAGGATGCTGCAACAGCCATAAATACTCATTGGTCACCAAGTGCCCAAATCGTGATCACGTGACCATGGGGCTGCTGTGACAGCCGTAAGTATGAGGAGTGGTTATAAGTTGGTTTTTTCCAGCACTGTCGTAAGTCCGAACCATCACTAAACGAATGGTTGTTAAGTGAGGACTACCTGTGACTGGAAAGGATTTTGACAAATGAGCATCATGCAGCCTCACTCATCACTTCCTTTAGGATGAAAATAGATTTAAAAAGAGGCAGTTGGGTTTCAGATAATGCTCAGTGGGTAGAGTGATGCCAGGAGTGGAAGAGAAGAATGAATCCAGCTCCTGGCTTCAGCTGCCAGGAGGTTCTCCTGCACAAGTCCTCTTGGAATAAGCAGGAGTTGGGCCAGTACTGCACCTGGTGATATTTCTGCATGCTTTGACTAGCATCTGTGGGACTTGGCACAAGATAACCTCCTTTAGTGTGTGGTGACCATGTGTACCAGTCCACCCAGTGTCCAAATGTCTTGCGTAACGCAAGCAAAGAGAGTTCTTTTGGCAGCGTTCAGTCTAGCACCAGCAGCCCTTCGGCCCCTGCAGCTCCCCCATAACGTGTACTGTACTCTAGTCCCCGGCTTCAGTTGCCTAGTAACCTCAGTGGGTGGGTGCTTTGCTCGTAGATCTCCATCATCCAGGGAGTTCTCTCGGACATCA
The DNA here is from genome assembly GCF_035149785.1 of Candoia aspera. Classification (NCBI taxonomy): domain Eukaryota; kingdom Metazoa; phylum Chordata; class Lepidosauria; order Squamata; family Candoiidae; genus Candoia; species Candoia aspera. The sequence goes on along the minus strand of NC_086159.1, from coordinate 8,254,983 downwards.
ACTTGAAGAAAGGGGAGTCTGAATGCCAGTACTACGTCGATAAGCTGGAGTACCTTGATGAGAAGCAGCGGGACCCACGGATTGAAGCTAGCAAAGTTTTGCTTTGTCACGGAGAGCTGAAGAACAAGAATGGCCATGTGAGTAAAGATGTGGAAACAGTATGACGTCTGGGAGCGAAGCATTCTTGAGGAGGAGCCCAGTAAAGAGTGCTGACTAGCTTCTCTTCCTCCAATTCTTGTTGAAGATCTGTAATGCAGTAAAAATAAGGATTCAGTGCTTTCTGCCAGGTGTTCTTCATTTATTCTCTTCTTTAAAAAAAAAAGAAAAGAAAAGAATAGTATCTTCCCCTGTCAGCATTGGTGCCACTTGGCCCCAGGTTTGGGTTGTCCAGTAGAAGGCACCAGGCTGCACTTGGAGACAGAAAGCAGAGCTGGTGGCTGCCCAGCTTCCAGATGGCTGGGAAGTCATTCAGACGTGTGTTTTGCAGTGGAGGAGATGCATTCCCAGTGAGAATTAGTGGCCTTCTGTGCCTGCAGCCGTCAGGTGGAAAGAAAATCAAAGGCAGTTCTGTCAATATTTACTTAGGGCTGCTTTGCAGAAATAAAAGATGGAGTTCAGAGGGTTTTTCATCTTTTGTCCCAGCTATAAACAATACATTTTCCCATAGGTCACTTTAATCTCTTCCATAATGGGGCCTCTCCTTACCTTACTGAAATTATTTAGACAAATTCTTTAGCAAAAACCAGCAGCGGAAATGGATGCAACCCTTTTCTTCCCTTATTCAGATGATGTTGGAAGGCCAGTGACTCAGTTTAGGCGCATCCTAAATTGGGGAATTCAGGCGCATGCTGGCTGGGGAATTCTGGGAGTTGGAAGTCCACCCGTCTTACAGTTGCCAAGGTTGAAAAGCACCAAGTTAGAGTGTTGAAGGTGCTACAGGGAAGCCAACCTTCCTGCATCTGGGTGTAAGAGTCAGTGCTGAAGTGGTGCCCTGATGAGGAGACTAGGTGGGGGATGATGGGCATTGCCCCAGCTGAAGCTGGAAATAGCTTTGTGAAAAATGCAGGGCTCAGAAGAGCCAACTGGTGCTCCGTGAAGCTGGTTTGTCCTGAACTAGTATATCGGTCTGGTTGAGCTCTGGCGGGATTGTTCTAGGTGGCAGAAATTTTCCAGATCTGGTAACCTGAGATGCTGAGGATAAAATATATGGCTTTTAAATATCTAAAGCAAATTCTTGGTGGTTAAAAGATGGAATTTTTGGCGGTAGCAGAATGCTCCAAAACCTTATTTTGAACTAGAGCCATTCTGTCTTTCAGTATGCGTATGAATGTATTTTGTAAACGTCAGCCACGATCTTTGAGATCCTCCCCATTGTGACTGAAGTCCACTTAAAGCTTTCTCTCTCCTCCTCTTTGCAGAAGCTCTACATCTTCCTTTTCCAAGAAATCTTTGTCCTCACTCGGCCTGTGACGCGTAACGAGCGCCACTCTTACCAAGTGTATCGGCAGCCGATACCAGTGCAGGACCTGGTGCTGGAAGACTTGCAAGATGGAGACGTCAAAATGGGAGGATCGTTCCGAGGTGCATTTGGCAATTCTGATAAAGGTAGGAAGGAGAGCACCCCACTCCTTTTTTAGCCTGCCCTTTGTCCCAAGCAGTGTTTCTCGACCTTGGCAGCTTTAAGACGTGTGGACTTCAACTCCCAGAATTCCCCAGCCAGCCATGCTGGCTGGGGAATTCTGGGAGTTGAAGTCCACACGTCTTAAAGCTGCCAAGGTCGAGAAACACTGTTCCAGAGGCTGATCTGTACAGGGAAGCTGCTGAATCCTGCAGTGTTGTGCTAATAGTGTTCTTTGGAGGGTTGGTCCCTCTCCTAGTTTTCTCAGACATCCCTGATCCCATTCACCCCACCCCATCACTTTGGCACGTTCTTTCATGGGTCCACAAAAGCAGCAGACAGCCTCTAGATTTGCACGGCTAAAAGCTATCTCCCTGGAAGACCCTTCCAGGATCTTTCTGCATGAGATTCCCAAACAGGAGCCAAACCTGATGTGGCCTTCCAGAGTGGAATTCTGTCGCTCGGGCCTGATCAGAGCATCCTTGTCCTGCTTGCCTTCCAGCAAAAAACATCTTCCGAGTCCGCTTCAGGGACTCTGCCTCAGGCCAGTCCCACACGCTGCAGGCCAACGATATTTTTCACAAGCAGCAGTGGTTCAACTGCATCCAGGCGGCCATCGCCCCCTTCCAGCCAAGTCCCGTGCCTTTTGAGCTGAAAGAGCTGCCAGAGCTGAGGGAGGAGGGAGAGGAGAACCACCCCTTTGGGTCCAGCGCCAAGATCCAGCGGAGGCAGCCTGCCGTGTCGGGCAGTTTCCGCATGGAGCTGGACGAGAACAGCTCCGAAGTGGACCTGGCGGGAGAGTTGAAGAACACCAAGCCGTACCGGATGCATTCTGGGCTCAGGAGGACACGGGACAAAGCCCAGCTCAGTATCAAGCGGAAAGAGACTCTTGTTTAAAAAGGGGCGAGTCCTTCCTTCGCTCTTTTATTTATAAATAAAGTGTACATTTTCTTTCCTGTCAGGTGAGAATGGTGAAGGTTGCTCCTTCTGTCTGAGTTTCTTTGTTATTATTTTTGTTTTATATGTGAGTCTTTTTTCTTTCTTTTTTTTTATGGCAGCTACTGGTTTTTCAGCAAACATTGTTGAACCGGAGTCTGATTCGGCAGGGGAAAAAAATTAAGGGCCCTGATTTCTGGATTGTAGCATGAGACTCCAGAGGTTTCAGTCCTTCTATATATGCTATTATATGTGTAAGCAACAGCTCTCCAAAAGACTGCAAACTTACGAGGTTTAATTTCTCCCCAAACACAAATTAGCTCTTTTAAAAAAGAACAAAAACTCACTTCTTCACCAGATCATTGAGAAATTGGAATTCTTTGGGGACTTCATAGCTCACAGTGTGATTCTGATTTAATAGGAGTCCCTAGGCTGCTTCATCAGAAGTAGTCTGATTCTCAACCAGCAGAGTTACTCCAGCATATCCTCTAGAGCAGCGTTTCTCAACCTCAGCAACTTTAAGATGCGTGGACTTCAATTCCCAGAATCCCCCAGCCACCCATACTGGCTGGGAATTCTGGGAATTGAAGTCCACGCATCTTAAAGTTGCTGAGGTTGAGAAACGCTGCTCCAGAGGGACACAGTCGGAGGGCTGGGCTGCTGTTTCTCATGGAAAGACTCCCCAGGTTCAACAGGTTTCCATTTGAATGACTGGAATTCTATACTTGGTTGGTGGTGTGCAGTCCTTATGTGAACTGGCATGCCCCATATGTTATCTTTTTTTAATTATTATTATTATTATTATTTGAATACCTTTGTAGAGATTTCCTTTTGTACTTTGATTTCTTTGTATTTTTCTTTTGGAACTGGCCTTTTCTCCTTTTCTTTTCTCGATGCATGTGTGCTGGCATACTGTTTGTTATCTATACTTAAAAGCCAATTCAGGACGTTACCAGGTGAAGCAAAGCCATACCTCCTTGAGCCATTGGAGTTGCCGGGGGCGGGAAACAGAACTGGGTTTCTACCCTCCAACAGATCTGGGATTCTGGAGAGCTCTGGGCCAGAGGAGAGGAAGTCCCCTCTCCGTGTAAAGGTACAGGAGACTCTGGTGGTCAGGAAGTGGCAGTCTGGAGTAGAGGAAGACTGAAGTCTGTTTTGACGTAGCATTGGGGGGGTGGGGTTGACCTCAGCAGGCCTGCTTTGAACTGCTGGAAGTGGGCCTCAGTGAAGGCAGAAGGGTTGGGCAAGGTTGCAGAAGACGGGGCATGGGGGACTACAAAAGTGGTCTTTTGAAAGGCATCAGAAGATGCACGCTGATGGAAGCGAAGGAAAGCACACTGTATGTAGGAAGAGGGTTTGTGAGGGGTTGGTGTGTTGGGAATGGGGAAGATAAAGGCAGACGTCTATTTACTGGCAATTCTGTTTGCGGGCCTGGCCTCAAGGTGGGAAGCTGGTTGATCTAAATGCAGAGTTGCAAAAGCAGCAATCAACTATTTGAACCTCCCACCTGGAGCGCTACCAAAAATTGGCCCGGGAAGGAGTAAAGTAGTGCACGTTTTTCTTTTTCCTTTTTTTCTGGTGCAGAAAAACATCTGGCCAGAAGTGAGGGTAGGGGTAAAAGCCTGAAAGCAAATGTAAATAGAGAATAACCAAAGCACTGTGGTTCTCTGTAAATGTTTCTTTGTACAGTAACATAAATGGAATACAATTAAAGCTCATATTGCATCTCTCCTTGTATTGCTATTTTGATTTTGAGGAATGTGTGTGGTTGGTCAGATGTTCAGAGGGAAGATCAGCCTGTGTCTTTAAAGTGGTGTCCTTTAATTTTAGGGCACAGCACCTGAGTTCATACGTTGCACTAAGCCTTTATGGATTTTGCTCAGTTTTAGCTTAGCTTGATGAACAAGCCCACCATTCGGGCTTATTGACCCATGTGTAAATGTGGGAATACAGCCAGGTGCAGCTCATTGCTATCCAGGTTTCATTGGATAGCTGTACAACTTCCATTAATGTCAATAGATCCGCAGCAGTATATGTTCAATGTGTGTATTCTGCTTTTCAGTTTTATGTTTTACAATAAACAGCAAAATAGAAGGGCGCCTGGCATATGAGCTCTGTTAACGCACCTGGAATCAAAACCAGAATTCACCTTTCAAGGCAACTCGCTGATCAAATCCATTTGTCTTGCAGAACTGATGGCTTGACTTCAGAGGATGCCTCTCCAATAGTTTTCCGATAGGCTTAGCTAGACTTAATGCAGAATTACAACATGGAAGCCTGTTCCTGATAATGCAAGGATATTGATGGTGCTATAAAAATACAAGATACTAAAACCTGGAATCACTTAGACACAGTCTAAACCACCACCGGCTATTTTTCCAGCAAGTTTATGCCTCTCAAAACTCAGTATAAACTCTACCTTAATAAAACTGAGCAAAACCAGACACAATGGGATGTAATAGAAAACAAATTCCACCCACATCGTCTCTCTGCAGCAGTGTTTCTCAGCCCTGGCAGCCTTCAACTCCCAGGATTCCCCAGCCAGCATGCCAAGATGGAGAAACCCTGCTTTGCAGTCTTGACATTGGGGGTGTCGCCTTACCAAGTTCGTAGACCAGTTTCTTTTCCCTTGGACTCAAAAACCCCAACATCTTTTTGCTGGGTTTGTGTGTGGTGTATACTTAGCCATTGTAATTTGTACACGATAATTTTGGCTGCTTGTGTGATTCCTGCCAATTATGGCTTAATCAGCAAACCAAGGAGGCTCGCCTCGTAACTACAATAACTGGAACCCAAGTTCTCCCCTTCTTAGATGTTTTGTTGCGGTTTTGCTCAGACCGGTGGGAGCAAAGGTGGACATTTGTATTCCGTCCCTTTAGCCTCCATTTCACCAAGATACCTCTTCTCAGCAGATGGCTACCTGAAATTTCTCAAACGGGTTCCTTTGCTTCAAATGTACCAGGACCACAAAGTCAAGAAAGCTGAAGGCTATGCTAATTAAAGATTCTGGGAGATGATTGGAGAAAATTAATTCTGGCAGAATTCGGGGATTTTCGTGGCCCTGACTTGATTTCTCTTTCCACAGAAAAGGGAGATTTGAGAAAGTTTGGCATTCCAAAAACATTCAGTAAAACCTGAAATGGGTTGAGGTCTAGTTCTTGGAACACTTGCCTCTTCAAAGCAGGCGTAGGCAGGCAAAACCTTTCAGCAATGTTTCCAGATTTATTTAGGCTGAAAAAGGACAGGAATATGCTTCAGTGAGTTTGCACCATCTTGATACAATGTGGGTTGGCTTAGAATTTTGAATATCGGTTCTCTTTCTGCTTGTCTGGAGGCCATCATAGAAGGCAGATGGGTTTCTTCTGACAAATGTCTAAATCTCTCGTGAGTTTGCCCAGGTTAAAACGGGGTTGGGCAGTTGAGAGAAACCTGGCCATTTGTTAGCATTTTGTGTGAGGCAGGCCAACTCACAGACATATGTTTTATTTCTTTGGGCAGGGCATGTTCTATAAACATAGCTGTGATTTATTAACTCAGAATTAGGGTTAAGGATGTTGCGTCATCCAACAGTCATGCAATTGTATGGATAGCATCAGCCTCAGTAAACTATTATATATCCATATTGATAAGAAATCTAGGCAAATGACTGCTTGGCCAAATTGCTCAATGTGCATTGCGCAATCCTATGTTCCTGGGTACGGAATTGAGAGTACCAGATTTTATCAGATACATCTTTGACTTTCCCTTGAACTTCCAATTATGAGATACTGTATGTCTAAATTCTCTTTAGTCAACAATCCCGTTTCTCTCTCATGCACACTTGTAGTATATCCTTCTACACCTTCAGTAGCCTTCCTGTTAGACTTTTTTGTCTTCTCAGTTGTCCTCCCAACTTTGGATAACCTTCCAGTAGCAAAGGGACATCTTGAAAACCGTCTGCTTTCTTGCATTACATCTTTCAGGACCATCATTCCTCCAGACTTTTTTCTTCCTGAGGTTGAAATGCAAAGAGGCCAAGGTTTTGTTTTCAAGGGCCCTTTCAGCAGACGTTCATGGAATCATTTTCTTCTGCCCAAGCAGTATTCAGAAAAGCCATTCAAAGCAGTGTCTGGATTTTATGTCTTGCTGTGCGTGATGTTCCTTTGCAAAACATCTGGCAGAGGCCCATCTTGTTAAAAAAAATGAAATTGAAACAATCGGAGCTTAATTGTTTTCAGCTGCTAGACCGCAGTCAGACAGTAAATAAAATGGTAAAGGACCCCACTTGATGGTGTGGTTTGTTCAAAAAGCGATGCAAGAGCACTTTAGTTTTCATGAAACTGTGACTAAACTTAGTTCTGTGGGAAAGAAGTATCTCAGCCTGAATGCTGAACCCTGAACAGAAAGCTGCATCTCCAAATTGCTATGAAACAGTGCAGCTTTCTCAGCAAGTGCGGTTTGCTGTCGCCACTTTCCAGGACTTTTTCAACTTTCCAGTCTAGCCTGTAGCTCTGGGCTTTTCTGGTTGTCCTCCATCCAAGATCTAACCAGGTACAACATTGCTTAGCTTCCAAGCCCTGCCAGGTGGTATCTCCTCCATCAAAACCATAAATGATTTGATTATCTGCCATCAGGTCGGGGGCAACTCTCAGCAACCACACAAATAGAACTCCATGATGATCTGTCCCTAACCTGGTCCTTCAGGTCCTCCAATGACGCCCCCATCACCACTGTAACTGGGTCCCTCCACCTTCCGCTGCTCATCCTCTTCTTCTCTTTCCTTCAATCTTTCCCTGCATTATACAGGTAGTCCTCGTTAACCAGTGGTTAAGGCTCTGGGCTAGAAACCAGGAGACTGAGACTTCAAGTCCTGCCTTAGGCATGAAAAGCCAGCTTGGTGACTTTGGGCCAGTCGCTCTCTCTCAGGGTGGTTGTTGTGGGGAAAATAGGGGGAGGAAGGAGTAATAAGTATGTTCCCTGCCTTGAGTTATTTATAAAAATAAGAAAGGTGGGATAGAAAATAAAAAAATAACGACCCCAATGAGACTGGAATTTCGGTTGTGGTCATTAAGTGGATCTGACCTGATTTTACGACCTTTTTTGCAGTGGTCATTAAGTGAATCATTGCAATTGTAAAGTGAACCACATGGTCGTTAAGTGAATCACGCAGTTCCCCATCGATTTTCCTTGCCAGAAGCTGGCTGGAAAGATTGAAAATGGTGATCCGGTGACCATAGGATGCTATGGTGGTCATAAATGCAAACTGGTTGCCAAGTGCCCAAGTTGTGATCATGTGACTGTGGGGACACTGTGACAGTCATAAGTGTGAGCACCAACTGTAAGTTGTTTTTTTCGGCGCTGTCATAAGTCTGAACCATCACTAAACGACTGGTCATTAAGTGGGGACTACCTGTAGACTTCTCCAGAGAGCTGGGTCTTTGCATAAAGTGTCCTAAGTAGGATAATTTGAGCCTGGTCGTTTGCGCCTTGTGGGAAAAGTCTGGGTTGATTTGTATGATGATTTGTTTGTTTGTTTTCTTGGCTAATTATTACACAACTCTAAACTCCAGATTGATTTTCCCACTCCCAATCTGCATCTCCTGGCTAAAACATGCTGGCATCATAAACTCTTGATTTCTGGAAAGCCCATGACTGTCGTTTAATAACCAAAGCCACTTTCACCTTGCTGATTACAGAAGCTGCCCCATCAAAGGACTCAGAACCTTTACAACCCAGAAACCTTCAGACTCAAGAACAAATTCAGAATCTCCCCTTTGGGGGGGGGTGTGGAAATCTCCGCCTTGTGTGAAGGAGACATTGAATTCTTCACGAAAAGTTTGGTGGAAAGGGAAAGTGGGACCTAAGAGCAATCATGTGTTACTGCTGGGCTGTTCAGTTTCATGAGAAGTTTTTGATCGATGGGAATCGTGTGACTGTGTTACTGATGCTGTTGACCTGCACTTTGATCATTGATGGTGGGATACCACCTCTCTCCTGGACGAATCGAGAGCAGGGAATTGAATCCAATCTGGGGAGGGGAGCCAGTTCTTGCTTCTCAGTTTCCCCAGCAGCCCCACTGCAAAAGCCCCACAATTGTCACAGAATTGACAGATTGTCCTCTGGCACTCCCCAGTAAAGGTGGTTATACTGAGCAGATATGAGTGAACATCATGTCCTCTGTGCATGGGGCCTTCTTCCTTCTTGTTCCCCCATGTCCACATGGGTGGCCTGATTCTCCCTTTTCAGCTGGCCTTTCACTGCTAAGGGCTGGCTTCCTCACTGAATAAGGAAAGTATTCATCCTAAGTCCTATGTTTATTGATAGCAATAAAGTGTCCAGATACCTTTGACTGCACTTTTGAGCATATCTGCAAAACAACGGGGAGCATAGCATTCACAGGGGAGCAGGAGAAGGGGAAGATCAACATCTCCATGGATACCCCCTGTTGTCTAGTTTCTGTTAGTGGATGGACTCAGAGGCTGGTTGTTGATAAAGATGTGTGAACCCATCAAAGGGTTTGGGTGGACTTGGCTGAGTAATGTATTTTCCTAGGTAATTAAGCAACAAAGAAGAACAGGGATTGCCAATTTCAAGGCAGCATTTTCAGGGCAACCAGAGTATCTTCCTTCTTCCCCATCAGAAAGTTTAGAGAATAAGAATGTTTGCGTGCTTTCCTCTGCAAAGTCTGCAAAGCTATAATTTCAGCTGAGTTTGGTGGCCTGTTCTCCTCCAGACTGATTTAACTATGTTCTGTTTATGAAATGATCACACTGTCAATGCCAGGGGTGTCTGCGGCATATGATCAAAAGAGTCAAGACAGTTCCAGTGATGTGGTCGAAGATCCACTTGTTTTTTATATGAGTGTGAACACAGAGCTCCGACTGCATCATCACAGCCACCATCGACTTTTTTGACCATACCTTGCAGCCACCCCTGGTCAACAGCAAGAAAAAACATGGACCCAAAGAGCCAAATGCAACTCAGAGCATAAGCCAGCCAGGTCTCCATCTCAAAGGGCCCCAAATATTCGAGCATTGAACATATACATAGTTATTTAAATTTCTGACATATAAATCACATGTCAGCTTGGAGGTATGGTTTTTAAGCATTACCTACCAGTTGTGTAACATTGAAGTTGTGTTGTTCCACATGTAATTGGCACAAGCAATCTTTAACTGCACAGCTAATTTAAATTCCTGATCTGTGACTTCTGGTAATTTGTTGACCAACCCTCCCATTCTTCACCTGTAAATTGAGGGTTCAGTGTGCTGTTTGACTTACCTAAACCTGGACTGGGATGTATAAGAATATTAAATGGGGAGTCATTTGTTCATACCTTACTTCAGTGTTTTTCAAACTTTGCAACCTTAATATGCATGGACTTCAACTCCCAGAATTCCCCAGCCAGCATGCTAGCTAGGGAATTCTGGGAGTTGAAGTCCACGCATGTTAAGGTTGTCAAGTTTGAAAAACACTGCCTTACTCCAAACTCATGTAAGATCATTGGCTTCCATCTTGGAACTATCATACTTCCCAACCTCAGAGCAGCGGTGTCTACAGGGATGGGTCAAAAAAGTCAAGATGGTGGCCACAACCATGTAATCAAAGCCAATGATCCAACTACAGCAATATACCAGGGAACATGCATCTCAGATATGTTCAAGCTAGGAATGCAAATCTGCCTTGTGCTCCTGGACCTCCACTTTAAATCTAAGCCAAGCATTACATATGGAATGCATTTGCACAACATGCTAAAGTTGGCTAATGTTAAACCTGGTTTGTTTTGGGGGGGCTTAGCATATTGTGGAAACGGAGCCCCTCTGCTTAATGGGGGATTCAAAATATTGGGAGAACCCAGAAAATAGGTTGGTGCCACTATCAAGTTAACTATATTGCCTGAACAGAACTTAGGAAATAGCCTGTGAGAGAATGTGAGGGGAAGATTCTCAATAGAATCATTCAGGTGAAGATCCAGAGCAAAGAAGGTACCCCCTCACTGCAGAGAAACCACAAAACAAGGATCTGGTTACTGTACCAAATTTCCAGGAAGACTCAATAGCGAAAACCTTTCTTTGTGCCCAAACCCATCTTTCGCACAATAGGTTTTGTGGCTCCCTAAAGGAACTTTTTCAGGCCAATGGAAACTTTTGGAATTTGGAGAGCACATGGTGGGCGTGAAAAGGTCCTGGAAAGTGGAGGCTGCCCTGTTTACCAACTAGCACCCTTGGGGGGTGGCAGTGGGGGTGGGGGGGAAGGGAATGGCAAGTCACAAAACAGTTGCTGCTTTTTCAAGATGGCAGATGCAACTGAATTATGGGGCCAGAAGATTCTTGGATATACAGTAAAAAAATAAATAAATGCTGGAGGTTGATGTCCCATTTTTTTCTTTTAACTATAAGGACTTTTTTTTAAAAATGAAAGTAAAAGGGAGGCTGGTGATGTCTCCTTCTGTCCTAAAGACAGTCACAGAAGAGTTTGAGGTGGGCTTCCAAGGCACACCAAAACTTCTCTTACAGGTTCGTTCCTGGCTTGAGACCCGAAGGCATGGCCAGATGACCAGCCCTTCTGTCTCCATTCTGAATCTGGTTTAAAATGTACCTGAGATCGATCTGGGGTCTTTGGGCTATGTTCAGATCTAGAGCGTTTGAACTTATGACGGTGCTGAAAAAAGTTACTTACGACTGGTCCTCATGCTTATGACCATCGCAGTGTTCCCACAGTCATGTGATCAAAATTCAGGCACTTGGCAACTGACATGTATTTATGACAGTTGCAGCATCCCGGGGTCACATGGTCACCATTTGCGACCTTCCCAGGGGGCTTCCAACAAGCAAAGTCAATGGGGGAAGCTGGATTTGCTTAACAACCACGGCAAAAGAAGTCGTAAAATCAAGGGTGACTCACTAAACGACCGCATCGTTTAGCGACAGAAGTTCCAGTCCCAATTGTGGTCATAAGTTGAGGACTACCTATAAACCCCATCAGGGCTTGGCCCTGCCACGATTGAAGCCATTGCCATGTGTGGGAAATCTCTGGGCAGAGGCTGCCTTAGCAGAAGGAACACAAGGTGCTGGATTTTGGACGCCCCCAGGACGGCAGGGGGAAATCTGACTCATGGGGAGGCACGCAGATGCCTCTGTCTTGTACGGTTCCCAAGTGTTCCCACCATTTTTTACCAGAAAAGACCTGGATTTTGCTCCACTGGGGAGTTGCGCGTTGCCTTTTCCATCCCTGGCACCAGATGGTCTGCTGGCAGAGAACGAAGCAAGACAAGGAGCAGAGTCTGCACCATTTGCCATAGGCACCCGGCGGCCTTGCCACGGAATTTCCCATCTCTTTATTTAGCCAGTGAGTCTAGAAATGGAAGCTTTGCTAGAAGCAGCCTTTGCTTTTCCTGGCATTGGCATCACTGTTCTCTGCTCCTTTGGGTAAAGCTGGTGCACAAAGCACATTTTTCTGCAGTCAGATGGTGCTGAGAATTCGCCATTATCTGATGACATTTGCCGGCGATCCTAGTTCTTTCTTTCCACTCTGCACCCCTGTTCTCCCTTCCTGAGCAGCCAAGGAGGTGTTTCATAATAATGTCAAACAAACTAGAGTTGATTTGGAGCCAGCGGGGTGGCGGGGAGGAGAAAGGAAGAAGGAAAGAGACTTATATGGTCTGCTACAATTTTTGTCTCTCACGTGCCTTCTGGACATAATGTACTCACTGTTTTACCATGACAGCACCCCCTTTCCAGCCTTTGATGGCAAGGGACAACGCCATCAGAGGACAGACCCCATCGTCCCCTACAGGTAAGGGCTGGAAACATCAGCCCTTTGGCATCCCTTGCTAAACCCTTCTGGGAACGCCAGCCTTCTGTTTCAGAAGGGAACCCCTCATTTTCCCTCTGTAGCAGGCTTAGAATAAAGTCCAGCTACACCCAGCTGTGCCCAGTTCCCAGATTCCAGATGTGGGAGCTCTTAAGGAAAGGTTCAAGATGGGGGATGTTTTGATCTCTGTTGCTGGACCACAAAAGATCCTAGACCAGTGTTTCTCAACCTTGGGAACTTTAAGATCCAGAGGATTCTGGATGAAACGGATTATCTAGACCCCTTCCAGTCAGGTTTCAGGCCTGGTTATGGGACGGAAACGGCATTGGTCGCACTTATGGATGACCTCTGGTGGGAGTGAGATGGAGGCAGGACATCCATCCTTGCTCTTCTTGACCTCTCAGTGGCTTTCGATACCATCGACCGTGGTATCGTTTTGGGGTTGGGTGTGGGTGGCATGGTTCTACGCTAGTTCACCTCCTTTCTCCGGGGCTGGTCCCGATCAGTGGTGATAGGGAGCGAGAGACCTGGCCCGCAGCCACTCCTTTGTGGGGTGCCGCAGGGTTTATGCTCTCTCTGCTCCTTTTTAACATCTACATGAAGCGGCTGGGCAAAATCATCCATCACCATCCTGGACTTCTGGAAAAAGCTGAAGACCTGGTTTTGCCAGCATGCCTGGAGTGGGAAGGGGAATAGTCATTCATGGGGATGGCTAGCGCCCTAGAATGGTCCTTTTACACTCACAGACTGGTGTAGAATCTTCAGCCATCTGGATTTTATCACATTTTATATTTTTATTGTCTATTTATATTTATATTTTGTATTTATAATTGTTGTTGTTTATTCGTTCAGTCGCTTCTAACTCTTCGTGACTTCATGGACCAGCCCACGCCAGAGCTTCCTGTCGGTCGTCAACACCCCCAGCTTCCTCAGGGACGAGTCTGTCACCTCTAGAATATCATCCATCCACCTTGCCCTTGGTCGGCCCCTCTTCCTTTTGCCCTCCACTCTCCCTAGCATTAGCATCTTCTCCAGGGTGTCCTGTCTTCTCATTGTGTGGCCAAACTATTTCAGTTTTGCCTTTAATATCATTCCTTCAAGTGAGCAGTCTGGCTTTATTTCCTGGAGTGTGGACTGGTTTGATCTTCTTGCAGTCCAAGGCACTCTCAGAATTTTCCTCCAACACCACAGTTCCAAAGCATCGATCTTCCTTCGCTCAGCCTTCCTTATGGTCCAGCTCTCACAGCCGTATGTTACTATGGGGAACACCATTGCTTTAACTACACAGACCTTTGTTGTCAGTGTGATGTCTCTGCTCTTAACTATTTTATCGAGATTTGTCATTGCTCTTCTCCCAAGGATTAAGCGTCTTCTGATTTCCTGATTGCAGTCAGCATCCACAGTAATCTTCGCACCTAGAAATACAAAGTCTTTCACTGCTTCTACATTTTCTCCCTCTATTTGCCAGTTATCAATCAAGCTGGTTGCCATAATCTTGGTTTTTTTGAGGTTTAGCTGCAAGCCAGCGTTTGCACTTTCTTCTTTCACCTTCATAATAAGGCTCCTCAGTTCCTCTTCGCTTTCAGCCATCAAAGTGGTATCATCTGCATATCTGAGATTGTTAATGTTTCTTCCAGAGATTTTAACTCCAGCCTTGGATTCCTCAAGCCCAGCACGTCACATGATGTGTTCTGCATACAAGTTGAATAGGTAGGGTGAGAGTATACAGCCCTGCCGTATTCCTTTCCCAATCTTAAACCAGTCCATTGTTCCGTGGTCTCTTCTTACTGTTGCTACTTGGTCGTTATACAGATTCTTCAGGAGGCAGACAAGATGACTTGGTATCCCCATACCACTAAGAACTTGCCACAATTCGTTACGGTCCACACAGTCAAAGGCTTTAGAATAGTCAATAAAACAGAAATAGATGTTTTTCTGAAACTCCCTGGCTTTTTCCATTATCCAGCGGATATTGGCAATTTGGTCCCTAGTTCCTCTGCCTTTTCTAAGCCCAGCTTGTACATCTGGCAATTCTCGCTCCATGAATTGCTGAAGTCTACCTTGCAGCATCTTGAGCATTATCTTCCTGGCATGTGAAATGAGTGCCACTGTTCGATAGTTTGAACATTCTTTAGTGTTTCCCTTTTTTGGTATGGGGATATAAGTTGATTTTTTCCAATCTGATGGCCATTCTTGTGTTTTCCAAATTTGCTGGCATATAGCATGCATTACCTTGACAGCATCATCTTGCAAGATTTTGAACAGCTCAGCTGGGATGCCGTCATCTCCTGCTGCCTTGTTATTAGCAATGCTTCTTAAGGCCCATTCAACCTCACTCTTCAGGATGTCTGGCTCTAGCTCACTGACCACACCGTCAAAGCTATCTCCGATATTGTTATCCTTCCTATACAGGTCTTCTGTATATTCTTGCCACCTTGTCTTGATCTCTTCTTCTTCTGTTAGGTCCTTGCCATCTTTGTTTTTGATCATACCCATTTTGGCCTGGAATTTACCTCCGATGGTTCTAATTTTCTGGAAGAGGTCTCTTGTCCTTCCTATTCTATTGTCTTCTTCCACTTCTGTGCATTGCTTGTTTAAAAATAATTCCTTCTCTCTTCTGGCTAACCTCTGGAATTTTGCATTTAATTGGGCATATCTCCCCCTGTCACTGTTGCCTTTTGCTTTCCTTCTTTCTTGGGCTACGTCTCAGCAGACAGCCACTTTGCCTTCTTAGTTTTCTCTTTCTTTGGGATGTATTTTATTGCCGCCTCCTGAACAATGTTGCGAACTTCTGTCCAGAGTTCTTCCGGGACCCTATCTACTAAGTCCAGTCCCTTAAATCTATTCTTCACCTCCACTGCATATTCCTTAGGAATATTAGTGAGCTCATATCTAGCTGATCTGTGGGTCTTCCCTAATCTCTTTAGTCTGATCCTAAATTGTGCAATAAGAAGTTCGTGATCTGAACTACAGTCAGCTCCAGGTCTTGTTTTTATCGACTGTAAAGATGTCCGCCACCTTTGGCTGCAAAGGATGTAGTCAATCTGATTTCGGTGTTGTCCATCTGGTGAAGTCCATGTATAAAGCCGTCTCTTAGGTTGTTGGAAGAGAGTGTTTGTTATGCAGAGTGAGTTGTCTTGGCAAAATTCTATCAGCCTATGTCCTGCTTCGTTTTGTTCTCCCAGGCCATGCTTACCTGTAATTCCAGGTGTCATTTGGCTGCCCACCTTAGCATTCCAGTCCCCTGTGATGAAAATAACATCTCTTTTAGGCATGTAGGCCAGTAGGTGCTGCAGATCCTCATAGAACTGCTCTACTTCAGCTTCTTCAGCATCTGTGGTTGGGGCGTATATTTGGATCACTGTGATGTTAGATGGCTTCCCCTGAATTCGAATTGAGATCATTCTGTCATTTTTTGGATTGTATCCAAGCACTGCTTTAGCCACTTGACTATGAATTATGAAGGCTACTCCATTTCTTCTGTGGTCCTCTTGTCCACAGTAGTAGATCTGGTGGTCATTTGATGTGAAGTGGCCCATTCCAGTCCATTTCAGTTCACTGACGCCCAACATGTCTATCTTTAATCTTGACATCTCCCCAATAACCACATCCAATTTGCCCTGGCTCATAGATCTTACATTCCAGGTTCCAATGGTGTGTTGATCCTTAGAACATCGGATTCGCCGTTCACCACCAGCACCGTCAGCTGCTAGCCGTCCTTTCGGCTTTGAGCTAGCTGCATCATCATGTCTGGGGCTAGTTGAACTCATCCTCTGTTCCTCCCCAGTAGCATTTTGACCACCTTCCGACCTGGGGGTCTCATCTTCCGATGGTATACCAACATATCTCTGGTTGTACTGATCCATTTAGTTTTCACGGCAAGAATACTGGGGTGGGTTGCCATTACCTTCCCCAGGGATCGCATTTAGTCTGACCTCTCTGTCATGACCTTCCCGTCTTGGGTGGCCCTTTACGGTTTAGCTCATGGCATCATTGAGGTGCTCAAGCTTCAGCACCATGACAAGGTAACGATCCTTTGCTGAAGATTTATAATTGTATTGAATTTTAAATTCTGTTTTACTGTAAACTGCCCAGAGTCCCTCCTTTGGGGGGAGATGGGCGGTGATAAAATTTGATTAATAAATAAATAAATAAGATGGGTGGACTTCAACTCTCAGAAATAAGATGGGTGGACTTCAACTTCCCACATGGAATTCTGGGAGTTGAAGTCCACCCATCTTAAAGTTCCCAAGGTTGAGAAGCACAGTAGGACTCTCTGGAATTCATGCTGAGAGGGGATTCAGGCATTGCATTCCCACCATCATTAGTTGGAGAATAGTTCTTGTTGTTCTCCAAGCTTGAGTTTTTTTCTTGCAGATGTAACATCACCAGTGTTTTAACATTGGGAAGGGACGTTCCTTAGATATAGCAGCTTGTCCTATCAGCCGTGTGTGAATTTAGGCAGGACCTGCTGATTGGGAGGTATTGGTTTCTTCCCTGATCAACATGCTGTTGTCTGGTGTTAAGTGCAGTGATTAGATGCTGGGTCCAGCTTATCTGCGTGTCAGTTAAGGGTTAATGATTCATGAATGGGGTTTATTTCTCTATATGTGTTGATGGATAACTATCTGTTAAACCAGTGTTTCTCAACCTTGGCCATTTTAAGATACATGGACTTCAACTCCCAGAATTCCATGCTGGCTGGGGAATTCTGGGAGTTGAAGTCCACACATCTTAGTTGCCAAGGTTGAGGAACACTGTATTAAACTATCCTTCTGTGAATTTTCTCCCAAAGCAAGAACTTCTAAGAAGAAAGAAAGGCATCTTAATTATTCAGGTTTTGTTCTATAAGAACCATTGGATTCCTTCCCACCATAAGTGGCTGATGAAGAGACCATTGCCTTCTCATGGAAACAGCACACAACAAGCTCCCTTATGTTGAAGAAGGAAGTGCAGCTTTCCAGCAGTGCATTATTGGTGTTAAGGATCTTCCAGCCTGATATCAGAGGCTGAGGCTGTCAGACATTGTTGAGGTCATCATACTGGGAAAGAGGAATATGTGAGACCATCATACAAGGAGACCAACTAGTGGTTGAGGTCTGTCTGTCATCCTTCAAGTTCTCCCCTTTGAAACATCCATCTCTGCTCCCTTATTCTGCTTTCTCAGATGGATGACAAATTCTGGACCATTGGAGATGCCAAGTTGAGGATTGTTCTTCAACAGAACATGGGGATCCAAGGCTAGAAAAAGCTGGCTTGAAAGAATATGAGGCACCATGAGTGCAGCATCCCTTTCCTAACCAGGATGGTCATATTAGGTTGATGTCTGGCTCACTGTATTATGCAAATCTAGAAAATGGCTTAATTGGGTCAGCACATTATGCCAACTGTGGTGGGCCAACACAACCTTAAACCATATTTGTTTCTGGATGCTACCCAGATTTTTCAAAATATCTAAAGCAGACTTTCTTGAACCTCTTTTTGCTCCTTCCAAATCTTCCTGTTTAGGGGGTAGAAAAGAGTCTGTAGAGGCGCAGAAGAACACTGATAACTGAAGTCCTACAAAAACTTGGGTCTTGATCCTCAACTTAAATCTTCTGGGGTCATGTCAGCCATGGGAGGTGGTGCTAAAGTTACAGTTATATCTGGGGGTGAAAGTACCTGTGAGAGTGGCATTCCATGCTAGAAATCACCTGCACCTTTTTCTTTAAAAAAAATCACTGGAAATGTGAAAAGAAGAATTCTTCATGCTTTGTCCACCCAAACTTCCCAATTTAAACATGCCTCAAATCAGCAATTAGAGATTGGAAGGAAATATATGGCGGGCTGGGGACATCTGGCTCAGGGCCATGGGATGGGTGGATGTGGATGTCCTTTTCTGCTACACCAGGCCTTTCCTTCCTATGGGGGCCCACCACAATAATTTTTTGGGTAGGGGAAAATTTTTAAAATGTCATGTTTTTCTCCCTATGCTGGCTAGGGATTACAGGAGGTGATCCAATCCATCTGGAGGAAATTAAATGGGGGTGGGGGTGGGGGCTGTTTGAAGCTTTCCATTTTGTAAAGACCCCCCTTTCCTCCTTTTTTAATGACTGGCATGCTCACATTTTGGAAAAGAACTTGAAGGGAACATGGCACTCATTAAAAAATGGAGAGGGGACCAGGAATTTCCAAAGGAAAATAAAACAACTGCATGGCACATGATTTCCATCAGCATCATGCTTTCCCCTTTTTATTATGTAAAACAATGCGGGGGGGGACCCAGAGAATTTGTGTCATGAGTACTAATGGCAAGCTGGAAGGGGCCTCTATCAAGGGGGGAAAACGCATGCGTAGTACTGAGGAATTAAGCAGCCATTCAAAGAGACACAGATCAGACCCGCCTTAACTTTTGGGGTTTATCTGTCTGGGTTTTTCCCACGCTTCTTCAGTTTGTTAGGATTCTGTTTTATGTAGCAGTAATAAACACTAGAGACCTACTCCTCGTCTCAGCGTGATTTCTGACTGTTAGGACAATTTGCCCATTGTATGGAAACTTCCCCAGAAAGGCAGCCTTTCAGTGTTGAAATAGTTCTGAATTCCAGTCTGTTGTAATTTCACTTTTGTAGGGCCCCAAGTTAAACTTTTACTTTTGAATGCTCTCCCCACTCCTCGGTTTCATAAGGTCAACCCTCCAGAAGAAATAAGTTCAACAACTATTTGGAGGATAAGGAGAGTTGGGACCCAATTCGAAATACGGCTCAGTGTCTCCCAGGATCAGACAGGCCGATCCTTTTCATCCACAACAATCAAACGATTGCAAACCCATTCGTTATTCCTGCAGTTTGAATTTCCTTGCAAAAGAAACTGGAGGGGGAGAGAAATGGCATGAAATCAGAGACAGAGGCTCTGTGTAGGCAACACGCGTAGTTGGGTCAGTTCAACACACTGTACTCAGTTTACAGTTAATCTCAGTTAATATTTTTTGGGGGTTTGCCTGCTGGGCAAACTTACCTTGTTTAGTAAGAATTGTTTTGTGAGAATTGGGCGAAATGAATTGTGTGAAAGTGACTAATGAAAAGCCTTTTGACCCAACACCCACGTTTGCCATCTTTCAGAGCGGTTTTGAAAAGCGAAATCTTGGCATCGGCTATTCCGGCCCACCCCTTTTCATTTCCCGCACGAGCAGAGGCTTCGCAGAAGGAACAGAGAAGCAGTGACTTCATGGCAAGATGACAATGAAGACAGAAATGGGTCAGTTTCACTTTTCCTTTTCCTTTTTGCTCCTGAGGGGGACTCACTCCTGCAAGGAGGCAACCTCGTTCTGCTTTGCCTTCAGTGCTTTGCTTCACTGCTGAAGGTTGTCCATTGGGTGACCCACAAGTCCCACTTCAGCCCATGCTGGGAAAAATCCCACTTTCTCCCAGTGTACTGGACAGCAAGTCCAATCAGCCACAGCCAAGAGGGGCCACTGCGATAAGCTGTGGGGCTGGAAATGTCGCAGCTTCTCCGCGCGTGTGTGTGCGCGTGTGGATTGCTGGACATCCAAAACCGGGTGGAGAAAACCTTGCAAACTGCTGGCTTTCCCCCCACTTTCCTCTTATCCTTGCTGGTTTACAGTGAAAAGAGGATTTGCATCTAAACCAACCCGGAACGGCTGGTGCTAATTTGAACCCGCAGGAAAGTGCTCCGTAGCTAAACAATACCAGCTCCTGGACTCGTGGCTCTGACGGCAGCCCATGCAGATGTGGAAGACAGCAGTAGACTCTCATCCCCAGCCGGGGGGGTCTGCAGCAGAAGGGCAAAAAAGTGAAGATGAGGCTGCCGTGGTGTGACTGAAGCTCCGTCTGCTATTTATGTGACTTTTTAAAAAGCTTTCTTTACTTTTTTGACCATTCCATAAGGACAGGGGTGATACCCATGCCTCCCCCCTCCACATTATTCATGAATTAAAGGGAGATAGGAAAGAAGGAAAGAAGGAGAGGGGAGAGGAGGGAGGAAGGAAGGGGAAATAACTGTCCAATCAGATTACAACCACTTGATTGAAGCCTCAACCCTTTTTTACATGCTCTGAGTTGGTTTTATCCATAGAAAGTGGGTAAAAATTCTGTAGACGGACATAACAAATGCCTAATAAGTTCTCCTAATAAGTTCTCTGACTGGATTCAAACAATACACTAAGCCAGTGTTTCTCAACCTTGTCAACTTTCAGCTGTGTGGACTTCAACTCCCAGAATTCCCCGGCCTGCTTGCTGGGAGTTGAAGTCCACACATCTTCAAGTTGCCAAGGTTGAGGAGCACTGCACTAAGTGAATCAGTGAAAGTCCCAGTTTCTGCATAATATAAGATCTAAATTGTGTTAGTGTTAACCTTCCTTAGCTTCGACATGGTTTAGTGTGTTGCACGAACCCAGTAATGGGATTAGCTTCTGGTTCTGTATAACCTGCAAACAAAGAAAACGAATGCCATAAGTAGGTTCAGTGTGTCATGTGAACTCAACCACAAATTCCCTCCTAGTCATGTCCCTTAAGCAGAATAGGCACAGTGCCAAGGGCCTATGAAAATTTGGAACCTGTGAAAATGTTTCAAGTTAAAAAACATTTTAAGATATGAAAAATACAATAAAATCAAAATTGGTACATCCTAAAATTAAAATTCAGATACTATTCCTACTTTACTATGTGTTGGTTCCCTGTGATTTGATTTTATGACATCACGTTCTTTTGAACAAAAAAAATCCCTGTGAATTATTGAAGAATGTATTAAATTAAATATTAAAGACCAGGGGATAACTTTATAATTGTAAACATCTGAATTATTATGGCAACAAAGGCCAACAAAGATAAATGTGTCTAGGGCCTACAAGGATCTTGATGCAACTCTTCCCTTAGTCCAAGTCCTGCCTAACAAAATTTAGTGTATTTTTTATTTATTTAGAGGTAGTCCTTGACATATGACCATTCATTTAGGGACTGTTCGAAGTTACAGCAGTGCTGGAAAAGTGACTTGCAACCAGTCCTCACACTTACAACCATCACAGCTTCCTTGCAGTCATGTGACCAAACTTCAGGCACTTGGCAACTGCCATATATTTACAATGGTTGCAGCATCCCGTGGTCACATGATTGCCATTTGTGACCTTCCCAGCCAGCTTTCAACAAGCAAAGTCAATGATGGAGGCCAGATTCACTTAACAATCACATGATTCATTTAATGACCATGGCAAAAAAAAAGTCGTAAAATCAGGCATGACTCAACAACCACCTCGCTTAGCAACAGAAGTTCTGGTCCCAACTGTGGTTGTAAGTCAAGGACTACCTGTATAGGTTTTTATAAGGCTGCCCAACACAACCAGTGTGACTCTGGGGAGCGTACAGCATAAAAACAAACTATAAGTCAAAGAACAAAAAAAAAGCCAACAACCTGCATAACCATAAACAATACAATATATAAATGCCAAATATAAAATGGCAGCCAAGCATATAATTCTATAGCTGCTCAGAGTCACTTGCTGAGATGGGCGGCTATAGAAATAGAATAAATAAATAAACAAACAAATGAAAACAATCACAAGGGGACTCCCACTCAATCTATCATCTGGGGGAAATTCAGTTACCCACCAATAACTCAGGTGGGTTAAGGTCTCCCTAGAGGTCTTCCAGGATGGTTAAATTTGCACAGCAGCAGAGAGATTTTGAGTTTCCAAAACCCTCCCAAATCTAAATACTGTGACTGGCTTTGTTTCTACTTGGAAACCACCTTTTGATGATTTGCTTGTAACTGAAAAAAAAAAAGTTTTGATCTTGGGTTTTGACGATTAAATTGTTTGTTTTTTATAGAAATAATGTTAGCTAAGGTTTAATGAAGAGTCAGAGATTAAGTTAATACAACAAGCATTTATATCTGTGTCGGAGAAGGTCAGAAGTCACCCTTTTCTTACTTTTTCATGCTATTCTTGCACTTTCGACTTTTTCTTTTAATTCTGTATTCACGCTGTTCCGTACTTTGTATTTTAACTTTACTTTGAAATTCTAATGAAGTTCTTCATTAGAAAAAAAGGAAAAGAAAAGGAACCCTTCTGAAACTGGAGGGAAAGAGAACATGTCCGAGCTCCATCCTTGGTAATCCTCACAGTAATTTTCAAGCGAGGTGAGGTGGTGAAAACTGTGGAGCCAAGAGATCCAGCTTCAGAGCCATGGAAGTTCATGGTGGGATTTGAGGCTGGTCACCCTCTTTCTCGGCCCAGCCTTCTTCATCGGGCGTGGTTGTTGTAGTAAAAAGATTGAGGAGTACACCGTCTTCAGCTCCTGGAAGAAAGGTAGGATATAAATCTAACAAATAAATCAAATTAAAAAAATAATAATCTATAGAGCAGAGTTAGGCATTAGACCAAGTTTTCTCAACCTGGGCCACTTTAAGATGTGTGGACAGCAACTCCCAGAATTTCCCAGCCAGCCATGCTCATCTAAATTATTCTACATACAACATCCCTGTCTTCTTTACAAACAGGATAATGTCCTCACTGAGAAAAGGCTATGAAAAGGAGGCCCAGCTGGGGAATTCTGGGAGTTGAAGTCCACACATCTTAAAGTGGCCCAGGTTGAGAAACTCTGCATTAGACATAGATAATATGCTTGGAGTTGAAGCTGGTGGACGACCAACACTGCATCGCCCGGGTGAGGACTAAGCTTCGCATTGCAACGGTGTGATTGGCAGATGTTTTCCCTACCAGTTGATGATATGCTGAACCTGGGGGTTAGCAAAGCCATTCATCTGGCCTCTCACACTGCACATCAGGACAGTTCCCTTTGACCGTCCCTGGGGGCAGAGACAGCAGGGACAAGAGAGGGATTGGCAAGTTTCTTAACTTGCAAGCAAATCGACACTCTGCCAAGGAAAGTGAACGAAAGACAACAGAAGAGCAACGTTCAGTAAAATTAGCACGGCCGGTTTGAATCACAATGGTGCTTGAAGAATTTTAAGCATGCCACATACACGCTCACTTCTCCCATCTTGCCTCCACATGGGAAGTTTCAAACTTCTGCTTCTACCATCACAGAGGCAAGCTTTTCATTTCTTTAGATCTCTCGGTAACCTTTTTGCTGCTAAGTGGGAAGATTACTTTGGTTAGGACAACTGTTGACAAAATGGAAACCCTAAAGCAGGGTTCATCAACCTTGGCAACTTTAAGATGTGTGGACTTCAACTCCCAGAATTCCCCAGCTGGGCCTCCTTTTCATAGCCCTTTCTCTGTGAGGACATTATCTTGTTTGTAAAGAAGACAGGGATGTTGTATGTAGAATAACTTAGAGGAGCATGGCTGGCTGGGAAATTCTGGGAGTTGAAGTCCACACATCTTAAAGTCGCCAAGGTTGAGAAATCCTGCCCTAAAGTAATACAAAGTAAACAGGGGTGTCTGTGGGGGTGTATATGTGCGTGAGTGTTAAAAAAAGTCAAGATGGGCCCTCTGCAAGGAGGAATCAAGGAGGCTCCAATGATAAACAAGCCTCACATTGCTGAGACACAAGCTCTGTCTTTTTTGCGCATGTGTTATGAAGTTGCTGTCATAGCTGAAAAAATGGAGCTTGCATTGCAATGGTTCAACACTGCTTTGGTCACTTTGACAAAAGCCTCTGATCCAGCATAAATTCGGTTGGAATGGGATACCTCTCCAGAAGAAGAGGAAAGTGACTAGGGTAGGCAAATTAAAATGTCCAAGCTGCCACCTTCAGACCCAGGCTCCTGAGTTCATCTATCCATCTTCACCTTCCATGGAGCTCCCTGCACACCTCATTCAATGACTGGGCCAGGTCTGAAATGTGCCCTGTTCTCCTCAAGATCTCTTGCCATGGGTACGGTGGCCAAGTCTGGCAACATCCTAGAAGGGTGACTTTCTAGCCTTCGGCAGAAATAATACAGCAGAGTTTTCATTTGCTGCATATCTAGGTCATCCTACTACCTTCTTCTGCTCTGATCCCATGGACCAAGGATGGATCATTGGTGCCCCAGAGTTGGGGGTAGGCATGGACAAGCAACAGGGGTGTTAGCCAGTGGACGTTGAATCAACAATCAAATCATTTTTTCCACTGGCAAAAGGGCCCACCTTGAGCGCTGATGCATATTGAACATAGTGGAATGCTCTGATGCAGAAGGACAACAAGCTTTCATGGAAAAATAATGTTCCTGTTAGGATAACCTTCTTATATTAATAAATCCACAACCATCATGTTGCCTGATGAAGTCATAGATCCAACAGCATCACCTTTTTTTCTGGTTGAAGGAGCCGAAGTTGAAGAAGTTGAAAATTTAGTGTGGAGCACCCTCTACCTACCTCTGCCAGCAAGTCTATCCTTCTCTAAGTGATGTCTTCTCAAACAGATTGACCCAGATCCAGGCCCTAGGCTGTAAGGAAGGCAAGGAGTGATATTTCTCATTTCTTCACCGCATTCTTTTACTGCACCAGATTTTCCTGTTTCTGCAAGGAGGATGAGTGCATGCTATGCTTGACAAGAGAGACAGAGTCTTGGTGTGACATCAGAGAAGCAACATGGCTAACCAGCTGTCAGAGGAACGAATTGCAGAGTTCAAAGATGCCTTCACACTCTTTGATGAAGATGGGGATGGGCTGATTACCATCAAAGAGTTGGGAACTGTGATGCAGCCTCTTGGGAAAAATCCAGCAGAATCTGAATTGCAAAGTATGATCAGTCAGTTAAATGCCAACATCAAAGGCAAGGTAGACTTCCCAGAGTTTCTGTCACTGATGGCCAAGATGGCACGGGATTCCAACAGTGAGGAAGAGATCCAAGAGGCCTTTTGCGTGTTTGATAGAAATGGAAACCGCTGAGCTGCTGAGCCTGCCGACCGGAAGATCAGCAGTTCAAATCCGCGTGACGGGGTGAGCTCCTGTTGCTAGTCCCAGCTCCTGCCAACCGAGCAGTTCGAAAACATGCCAATGTGAGTAGATTAATCGGTACCGCTTCAGTGGGCAGGTAACAGCGTCCCGTTTAGTCATGCCGGCCACATGACCACGGAAGTGTCTATGGACAAACGCCAGCTCTTTGGCTTTGAAACGGAGATGAGCACCGCCCCCTAGAGTCAGACACGACTGGACTTCATGTCAAGGGAAACCTTTACCTTTACCTGCTTCAACACTGCAGAGCTGCGACACATCCTGACCGTCGTTGGTGAGAAGCTGACAAACGAAGAGGCTGAGAAGTTGATCAAGGAGGTGGACAAAAAAGGGGACAGGAAGGTGAACTATGAAGAATTTGTACGAATAATGATGGAGAAGTAATGACAAGGTACAGTTTTTTCCACGTTTATTATTATTCTATAGTGCTGTTATAAAATTGGATCTATAGATGTTTGGACTGTCCACACTACCTCCAAAAATTAGAGGATAAGTCTGGAATCTGCTACAAAGCACTTGTCACTATTATCAGAATTACCCTGAGGCGCTGAGAGCTTAAAGTGCCCAGAGAACTCAGTTTCTCTGCCCCTCTGGGGTGTGCATTGGTATGGTGGGATCCCATTTTTGGAGCTGGAGGGCATAGGGTAGGAGATGCAGGGCCCTTGGGGGGACCAGGGGCAGGTGGGAACATCATGGTGGTGACAGGTATGGGAAGATATGACGGGAGAGTGAGGGTGGGCTGCTCGTGGGGAAGGTGGGCCCAGGGTCTTGTACTGGTTCTGTGTTCCAGCCCCTGGGACTCAGCCCTATTTCCTGGTCAGCTGACCTTCAGAGGCCCTGCTTTTGGCTGCTGCTGCTAAACACCAGGTTGGTCTGTAATAAGGCCTCCCTCATCTGTGATTTAATAGCAGATGAGAAAGCCAATCTGGTGTTACCGAGACCTGGCTGGGTCCAGGGCGTGTGTGTCCCCCTTTCGGAAATGTGCCCAGCTGGTTCTGGGTATGGCATCAACTGAGACTCTATGGCAGGGGAGTGGGTGTGGCGGTTATAATCTGGGAATCTGTTACAGCTTTCAGGGGTGCTGCTTCACAAGTTGTCAGATGTGAGACCCTGTTCCTTAAGTTGGGTTCTAGGGACCAGTTGGGATTGTTGCTTCTGTACCAGCCTCCCTGCTACGTAGCAACCTCCCTGCCTGAGCTCCTCGACTCAGTGTTGGGGTTGGCAGTGGAGTTCCCCAGGATTATGGTCCTGGGGAACCTCAATCTGCCTTCCCTGGGGTGGGGTCTGAGGTGGCTCAGGAGTTCATGGCCACCACAACAGCCATAGGCTTATCCCAAGTCATCCAGGATCCCACACAGAACAGTGGTCATACCCCGATCTGGTTTTCTTGTCAGAACAGTGGCAATGTGATCTGGAGTTGGGGGAGTTCTTGGTGTCTCCCCTGTCATGGTCAGATCACACTCTGGTGATGATGAGATTCTCTAACACTGCCCCCTGCCGCAGGGAGGCAGGACCTATTAGATTGGTCCACCATGGCAACTGATGAACTCTGATGGGTTCCAGAGGGATCTGGGGGTTATTCCTGACAATCTGCTGCACAGTCCGACTGAAGCCTTAGCCATCACTTGACATGAGAGAGCAGCTGAGGCCTTGGATTGGATTGCACCCATGCAACCTCTCTCCTCTCATGGATCCTGCTACTCTCCATGGTTTATGGAGGAGCTAAGGGAGATGAAATGGGAGAAGAGAGGTCTACAGCGCCACTGGAAGACAAGGAAAACCTTGACTGAACACGGGTAAGAGCCACTATTAAGGCCCACGTTGTGGCGGTAAGGGCAGCAAAGTGGCAATACTTTTTTACCCTTATTGCATCCACAGATAGCCAACTGATGGCCTTGTTTAAGGTGACTCGAGTCATCCTGGGGAAGGGGGACTCAGAGGTCTAACTACAAGGCCATGCAGAGGAATTTGCAGAGAATCTGTCAGACAAAATCACTCATATTCATTCCAAGTTGAATGCCAGCTTGGTACAGGTCCAGGGAAGATGATTGGGATACAGTCTTGCCCGGTTATCTGGGAACAGTTTGATCCTGTTGGATCCCATAATCAGAACAATTATAGGATACTTCCAATAAAGTTGGAAACTTCCAATCCATATCGACTTTAACAAGATTCATATTCAAAATGTTTAGCACACCTCAACTTACAACCCAACAGTTGACTAAAAGCAAAGGGAAATCCAGTGTGGGAAATGGCAGGGTAATCTCAAAGTTCATCCAGTTGGCAGGACTGTAAGCAGTTAGTCAAGCTCACAAGGTAGAAAGAACAATAATATATATTGAAAGGAAATTAGAAAGCCATAATGAAAGAATTCATGCCACTGCTATGTTTCAAGAGCAAGCTCTAGATCAGTATTACTGAATCTTGGCAACTTTAAGATGTGTGGACCGCAGACTCCCAGAATTCCCCAGCC
Organism: Candoia aspera; assembly: GCF_035149785.1. Classification (NCBI taxonomy): domain Eukaryota; kingdom Metazoa; phylum Chordata; class Lepidosauria; order Squamata; family Candoiidae; genus Candoia; species Candoia aspera. The sequence continues at coordinate 8,227,272 of NC_086159.1, read as the reverse complement.
AGCACTTTAAGATATGTGGACTTCAACTCCCAGAATTCCCCAGCTAGCAGAATTCCCCTGCCCTAGGTAGAGAAACAATACTTAGACCCTTGCATGGCTCATCTTTTTAAGTAATGGACTGCCCAGACCCCTTTTTTGTGTGCTGGAGAGGTTGCTTTCTATCTGTCCCTTGTTTTTGCTAGATGGTAAAATCCATCATGTTGTTGTTTTTACTGACTGTATGAGAACTGACTTTCCCAGATAGGAATAACGCTGGGTCTTGTGATCTCACATTTCATTTAAATGTAGGAAATTGTTATTTTTAAATGATTAAATAAAAGGTGGATCTGAGCAGACTGAGCTACACAAACCCTTCCCTGGTGTCCTCGGGAGGTGTTGCAGTGAAAACTCACCACCTTGCCATGGTGCTGGAGCTTGAGCACCTCAATGATGCCATGAGCTAAACCGTGAAGGGCCACCCAAGACGGGAAGGTCATGACAGAGAGGTCAGACTAAATGCGATCCCTGGGGAAGGTAATGGCAACCCACCCCAGTATTCTTGCCGTGAAAACTAAATGGATCAGTACAACCAGAGATATGTCGGTATACCATCGGAAGATGAGACCCCCAGGTCGGAAGATGGTCAAAATGCTACTGGGGAGGAACAGAGGATGAGTTCAACTAGCCGCAGACGTGATGACGCAGCTAGCTCAAAGCCAAAAGGACGGCTAGCGGCCGACGGTGCTGGTGGTGAATGGCGAATCCGATGTTCTAAGGATCAACACACCACTGGAACCTGGAATGTAAGATCTATGAGCCAGGGCAAATTGGATGTGGTTATTGGGGAGATGTCAAGATTAAAGATAGACATTTTGGGCGTCAGTGAACTGAAATGGACTGGAATGGGCCACTTCACATCAAATGACCACCAGATCTACTACTGTGGACAAGAGGACCACAGAAGAAATGGAGTAGTCTTCATAATTCATAGTAAAGTGGCTAAAGCAGTGCTTGGATACAATCCAAAAAACGATAGAATGATCTCAATTCGAATTCAGGGCAAGCCATCTAACATCACTGTCATGCGCTGCCTACTACTGAGTGAAACACAGACACTGATTCAAGGAAGAGCAGGTTCAGGTTTATTTCAGTGTAGTGCTTAACGAGAAAAAAGCTGAGAGTGCAGGGAGTGCGCCGGTGCGGGGTTTAAATAGCCCGCGCCGGTCAGCGCCCCCCCCACTTTGGGTTGTGTCATCCCCCCCCAGTCCTGCATGCTTCCTTGCCGGTAGGTGAAGGGTTGCAGGGCCCCTGCTGGTGCCCCGGGCTTCGCCCATAATCTGTTTCTTTCTCCAGCCGGTGATTGCTGTCAGCTGGGTGATCTCCGTTGCGTCTTGCTGACAGCTTCAGGTGAGCCTCGTGATCCGCCCTGTCTTTGTCTTTCCTTCTTCCTCTTTTGTGTTCTGATGGCTGGTTCATCCGGCCGGGGTCATTCCCTTCTCCTCGGGGTCTGTGTCTCAACACAGCGTGCTTTGCTTATCTTTAATCCCTTCCTCTGCTTCCTAGGTATTGTCATGTGTGCCGTTGTGCTGATGCCTTCAGCTCAACGGTACTCATGACAATCACAGTGATCCAAATATACGCCCCAACCACAGATGCTGAAGAAGCTGAAGTAGAGCAGTTCTATGAGGATCTGCAGCACCTACTGGACAACAGGCCTAAAAGAGATGTTATTTTCATTACAGGTGACTGGAATGCAAAGGTGGGCAGTCAAATGACACCTGGAATTACAGGTAAGCATGGCCTGGGAGAACAAAATGAAGCAGGACATAGGCTGATAGAATTTTGCCAAGACAATTCACTCTGCATAACAAACACTCTCTTCCAACAACCTAAGAGACGGCTTTATACGTGGACTTCACCAGATGGACAACACCGAAATCAGATTGACTACATCCTTTGCAGCCAAAGGTGGCGGACATCTATACAGTCGGTAAAAACAAGACCTGGCGCTGACTGTAGTTCAGATCACTAACTTCTTCTTGCACAATTTAGGATCAGACTAAAGAGATTAGGGAAGACCCACAGATCAGCTAGATATGAGCTCACTAATATCCCTAAGGAATATGCAGTGGAGGTGAAGAATAGATTTAAGGGACTGGACTTAGTAGATAGGGTCCCAGAAGAACTCTGGACAGAAGTCCGCAACATTGTTCAAGAGGCAGCAACAAAATACATCCCAAAGAAAGAGAAAACCAAGAAGGCAAAATGGCTGTCTGCTGAGACACTAGAAGTAGCCCAAGAAAGAAGGAAAGCAAAAGGCAACAGTGATAGGGGGAGATATGCCCAATTAAATGCAAAATTCCAGAGGTTAGCCCGAAGAGATAAGGAATTATTTTTAAACAAGCAATGCGTGGAAGTGGAAGAAGACAATAGAATAGAAAGGACAAGAGACCTCTTCCAGAAAATTAGAAACATTGGAGGTAAATTCCAGGCAAAAATGGGTATGATCAAAAACAAAGATGGCAAGGACCTAACAGAAGAAGAAGAGATCAAGAAAAGGTGGCAAGAATATACGGAAGACCTGTATAGGAAGGATAACAATATCGGGGATAGCTTTGACGGTGTGGTCAGTGAGCTAGAGCCAGACATCCTGAAGAGTGAGGTTGAATGGGCCTTGAGAAGCATTGCTAATAACAAGGCAGCAGGAGATGACGGCATCCCAGCTGAGCTGTTCAAAATCTTGCAGGATGATGCTGTCAAGGTAATGCATGCTATATGCCAGCAAATTTGGAAAACACAAGAATGGCAATCAGACTGGAAAAAATCAACTTATATCCCCATACCAAAAAAGGGAAACATTAAAGAATGTTCAAACTATCGAACAGTGGCACTCATTTCACATGCCAGTAAGGCAATGCTCAAGATGCTGCAAGGTAGACTTCAGCAATTCATGGAGCGAGAATTGCCAGATGCACAAGCTGGGTTTAGAAAAGGCAGAGGAACTAGGGACCAAATTGCCAATATCCACTGGATAATGGCAAAAGTCAGGGAGTTTCAGAAAAAGATCTCTTTCTGTTTTATTGACTATTCTAAAGCCTTTGACTGTGTGGACCACAACAAATTGTGGCAAGTTCTTAGTGGTATGGGGATACCAAGTCATCTTGTCTGCCTCCTGAGAAATCTGTATAATGACCAAGTAGCAACAGTAAGAACAGACCACGGAACAACAGACTGGTTTAAGATTGGGAAAGGAGTACGGCAGGGCTGTATACTCTCACCCTACCTATTCAACTTGTACGCAGAACACATCATGCGACATGCTGGGCTTGAGGAATCCAAGGCTGGAGTTAAAATCGCTGGAGGAAACATTAACAGTCTCAGATATGCAGATTATACCACTTTGATGGCTGAAAGCGAAGAGGAACTGAGGAGCCTTATGATGAAGGTGAAAGAAGAAAGTGCAAAAGCTGGCTTGCAGCTAAACCTCAAAAAAACCAAGATTATGGCAACCAGCTTGATTGATAACTGGCAAATAGAGGGAGAAAATGTAGAAGCAGTGAAAGACTTTGTATTCCTAGGTGCGAAGATTACTGCAGATGCTGACTGCAGTCAGGAAATCAGAAGACGCTTAATCCTTGGGAGAAGAGCAATGACAAATCTTGATAAAATAGTTAAGAACAGAGACATCACCCTAACAACAAAGGTCCGCATAGTTAAAGCAATGGTGTTCCCTGTAGTAACATACGGCTGTGAGAGCTGGACCATAAGGAAGGCTGAGAGAAGGAAGATAGATGCTTTGGAACTGTGGTGTTGGAGGAAAATTCTGAGAGTGCCTTGGACTGCAAGAAGATCAAACCAGTCCATCCTCTAGGAAATTAAGCCAGACTGCTCACTTGAGGGAATGATATTAAAGACAAAACTGAAATACTTTGGCCACACAATGAGAAGACAGGACACCCTGGAGAAGATGCTGATGCTAGGGAGAGTGGAGGGCAAAAGGAAGAGGGGCCGACCAAGGGCAAGATGGATGGATGATATTCTAGAGGTGACAGACTCGTCCCTGGGGGAGCTGGGGGTGTTGACAACCAACAGGAAGCTCTGGCGTGGGCTGGTCCATGAAGTCATGAAGAGTCGGAAGTGACTGAATGAATAAACAACAAAAACAACAAGACTTGGAAGTTAGGCATTCCCGAATCACCTGATGGACTCCAGATTGTAGACTTTGGCAGGGGATGAGGAAGGTGTCGGCAATGAAAATATCCAATATTAAACACAAGACTTCACAATTACTCTCTGTCTTTCATTTGTTTGTTCATTTGTATGCTGTTACTTGCTGGTAGCTTTTGTTCTCAGCAGGCTTGGTGGAGAGAAATAAGGCCATTCAGCTAAGTAAAATACAGGTGGTCCTCGACTTACGACCACAGTTGAGACCAGAATTTCCATTGCAAGTCATTGTGGTCATAAGTCAAGTCACCATGTGACAGGACACGATTTTACACTTAGTGACCATTTTATAGGGGTCACTAAGTGAATCATGGGTTGTTAAGTGAATCTAGCTTCCCCAATGGGCATTTTTTGCCAGAAAATGGCAAAAAAGTCACAAAATGCAACCACGTGACTACGCGATGCTGAACCTGGTTGTAAATGTGAGCCAGTTGCCAAGCACCCAAAATGCAATCATGTAACTGTGGGGGTGCAACATTTTGCGACGCTTAGAAGTGCTTTACAGGCTGCAAAACATCCATTTCAAGGCCATTGTAACTTTGGACTGTTGTTAAATGAACTGTCATATGTCAAGGACTACCTGTAATCTTCTTCACTTCTGCCTCCATCTTTCCTGCAACCCTCTTACGGGGCTAGGGATTGTACTTTATCATTGCTTGCTTCTTTACTTGCTTACCTATTACATCAGGGCAGATGCTGAAAAGGGAAGAATTCAGTTTTGGCAAAATAAGACAATTGGAAGATAACAGGTTGCAGATTGGAGAGGAACAGGAGGACAAACCGTGTCCTTCAGTCAGAATCCAGTGCAGTAGCTAAACCCAGCATCCTACTAAACATCTGCAGTACGGATACAATTGTGAAGATCAGTCCAGCCCAGAATTCTGTATTTCGCTAGCGGCTAGTCAAATGCCTCTGAAAAACTCCCAGGATTGTGGATCCAGCTCTTCCTCGCTCTTAGCTTCTAGAACAGAGGGGTAAACTGCTTTTGAACATGGAAGATCCATTCAACTATTATGGCTAATAACTATTAATAGATCTATTCCAGTTCCATAAATCTGTCCATACTTCAACTCTGTTTAACTCTGTTTTTCATCCTTGGCAACTTCAAGGTGCGTGGGAATTCTGAGAGTCGAAGTCCACACCCTTTAAATTTGCCACGGTTGAAAAACACTGGCTCAACTGCTTAATGAAGAAAATTAACTCCTACACCATCCCTGAGAGGCAGCAGTCTAGCTTCTGCTTAAAGACTTCTAAAGGAAGAGAGCCATTATCTTCAAAACACATCCTTTCCCCATTCTCTAACGCCTCATCCATCAGGAAGCCTTTTCTATGCATCACCACAGTTTATGAGCATAACTTCTGTATTGTTTGTTATGCATCAACTGGGCATTAATTACAAACTGTGTAAAAGAACTAGTAATTACAATGGGTATCCTTCCTGGAGAAGCCTACCCTCTCCCCAGCAATAAAGGAGTATCTTCTACAAGCTGAAGAAATCTAAGAAAAGGAATGTGTGAAGACCACTGGGCGATTCTATGGCTTTTGCTTCATTATAACATCAGGGTTACCACAGTGTTGTTCTGATGCCATAAAGCCAGGCATGTCGTGCAACGAAATCAAGACATTTCCACCTTGCACCCATGCCTGAGGTTGCAGTGGATTGTGGGATACCTCCTACATCAACCAACCCAACAACAATCCATCTTCTCTTGCGGCAAGGAAGGTATTCCAACAGGTTCCTGGGTTCCATACCTAGGCCTTAAGCCACAAGGAGGTGGAGACTGAACTTTTTGGCCCCTTCTCTCCTAATAACAGACACCAGATTTTCCTGTCTCACCAGAGAAACCAAGAGGGCACTTTTCTTGAGGAGAGACACTGCATTGGACAACGCGATTGGCAACATGTCTCATGAATTCACCGAAGCAGAGATTGGTGTCTTTCAAGAGACCTTCTCACACTTTGACGTGGATGGCGATGGTGTGATCTCCAGGAAGGAGCTGGGGACAGTCATGCGCTCCCTTGAGCACATTCTGGTCCACCTCCAGGAGACCTTCACCGATGAGAAGGTGGAGGACATGGTCAAGGAGGCTGACATGGATGGAGATGGGAAAGTCACCTTTGACGAGTTTGTGAGCATGCTGGCAAAGAAGGAAGCATCATAAAGGAGAGCAGCTCTTGTCTTGGTACAGATTGAGATTATGGATTATGCCCCTATTTGTACGGTGAGGAAGAAAGGGGAAACGGGAGAAGCAATGAGAATTTGAACCAGGACATTTCTAGGATGTATTGTGGTTTTGGACAAACCCTCTGATCTCCTTACAAATGCTCCTTCTCTTCCTTTCTCTTTCCCTCCTTCCTTCCGTCCTTCCCTCCCTCCTTCCTTCCTTTGCTATTTCTTCGGTTTTCCAGATATACTGGAAACAGTGAATAGACTTTTTTTTTTAAAAAGCCCGAACTACTGAATGATAGGCAGTCTCACTCTCTGAAAGTAATTTGCTCAGAATTTCATTATAATGGCAAATCCACCGCTTCCTATGTGGAAAGCTCTGTTCATATTAATCAGTAAATTCCAATCAGTAAATCAGCTGTGGATAGGGAGAAGCCACATTTAAGCTTTTATGGAGTCTTGAGGGCCACGATGAATGGACCAAACTGGTTAGAAAGGATCACCCACATAGACAGGGCTGGGATTAATAGCTTTTCTTGTTCTGGCTTTGGGGAGAATGTTTTGAGAGTAGTCGGTATGCCTTTCATTATTCTAACATCAGGAGCAGGATGTAACACTGCTGTTTTTATGTATTTCCAGGGACATCTGCCCTGTTGCAATGTTCAAAAAAGTCAAGATGATGGTGCCTGTATAAAGGGCAGGGGGTTGACTACACGGTCACAGCTACCATCTTGAATTTTTTGACCTCGTGGAGACTTCTGATTTCTCCCCTCAAGATGGCAGGAAATTGCAGCACTGATTTTTTTGGTTAGTGGTGAGAAGAGGGGCTTGGAGGGGGTGAAGAACGAGGGCCAAGGATTGAATTCACTTCTGGGGGTTCAGACTACCAACCGCTGGTTGAAATGGTGGCTGAGCTCATCAATTGGGACCAGTCCACCAGAAGCTGAAGACCACAGTCCAGAAGCTGGGAGAAGATGTATCTTTGCATCTGACTGTGTTGATCTCTCCTTTAGAAAAGGAAGTGTTTTCTGGGTGCGTAAAGTGAGTCACACACTTCACAAAGTCAAAGCAAACAAACTCCTTTATGACCCGGCAGCTTCACAGACCTGGTTGATTGTGGTTTATGCAAGAAAACACCGTCAAACAAGTTGGGGCTTAACAGGATCCATGATCAGCTGGATTTCTCTCTCTGGTGTGTTGAGTGGGAAGAAAGGCAGGGCAACGTTCGATGGCATCAGTCCAAGAAGACCTGTGCAGGTGCCAACTGCCCAACCTTGAGACACAGTTCTTGGATCATACAGGGTGTGTTCACAGGTCACACAAGTAGAGTTTACTCAGGGTCTTTCCACAAGCGAGTTCTGGACTAGTCTCCCCTGCATCATTACTGTGATGTCTCCTCTGAGGACATCTAAGACTAGCACAGAACCTGTACATGGAAGGTCCCTGAGCAAGCCCTACTTGTGTGACCTGTGAATTTGTATCATTGGTGTTGTTTGTGGGATGCTGTCAAGACACCAGTGATTTTATTGTAGCTTGGCTGCATTTCAGAGCTGAGCAGATTCCTTTCAAATCTGAAACTGCAGATTTTTAAAAAAACATATGGTTCAGTGGAGTTTATGAGTGATTGTTCTCTGGGTCTTTCAAGGAGAATGGTGGCTTGGTGCATCCACAGCTCCACCTCATAGGAATTGGTAGGAATTTTTTTTGGCACAACCAGACATATGTAAAATATTTCTATTCCATGGAGTGGGGCTGAGGCATGAAGTGGGATCATTGTTTGTTACTCCAACAGATATAGCAGCTTCATTTCAATTTCATTTTGATTGTTGCTTCCTAGTAATGGATGTGTGTTTTTGAGTGATTTTTGTTCTGTGTTTTGAGCTTGGCAGATTTGAAGATCACCTAACCATAGTACTGGGGTGCAAACGTTGGAGTAAGCCATGTTTACTTTAAGAAGGGATTATTGAACAAAACTTCAATTGATTTGGGTCTCACAGCATGCTAACATGTAAACCAGGGGTGTATAAATCTCAGTCACCATGATTCATGCAACATATAGGCCCAAAACAGTCCAATCATTGAATGCAACCAGAATTTTGCTTCCCACATTGAGTTGTTTAATTCGGTTGCTAGTACTGATACTCACTGGAAAAGACCTTGGTGCTAGGAAAGACTGAAGGCAGAAGGAGAAGGGGATGGCAGAGGAGGAGATGGCTAGATAGTATCACCGATGCAATGAACATGAATCTGAGCGAACTCCGGGAGACAGTGGAGGACAGGAAGGCCTGGTGTGCTATGGTCCATGGGGTCATGGAGGGTCGGACACGACTTGACGACTGAACAACAAAAGTACTGATGCATTTTAGTTTCTTTCCAACTGGAAAAATGTTATAGCTCTTTATTTTTCAAAAATGTGGTCACTGGGTGTTTCTCACCAATTCTCTGTTATCACTTCTTTTCTTCATTTCCATGCAGCGTAGCTGAGAATTTGGTTGGAGGCGAGCTGTAGCTTGTCGCTTCTTGGAATTTTCCACCCCCAAAGATGTGCTCTTTCTCCACCCCCACCTTCTCCAAAAAAATCAGAGATTCCTCCTCAGGTTAAAGAACTTGATTTGCAAACTGAGAACTGGAGGAGCTGATGAAGACCTTTTGTCTGCAATTCTTGGTAGCAAAACTGGATGCACACCCAAGAGGAACCTCGGCAAGCACCAGCGCTGAACTTAGCTTGGAGATGATGCTCTCTTAGCCTTGAATGGGAAATAAAAACACACTCTTTCTGTTGCAGTGTTGTGTTGTGTTTTTTTAGTTAGTGAATCGGCTGAACTGGCAGGGGACAGCTGTTCCACCTGCATTTCACGCCCATCCAGAAGTTCTCCCATCAACGCCAGGGGGTCTGTGCTATTGAACTTCACACTAGATGGGTGTGTACAACATGCTTAATGGGTTAACTAAAGTAATTTGTTTTTCTGGGTTTGTTCCAGGTGAATTCTGAACTGGCTCCTTTGGAATGTGATAATGTATCTGAAGCTCCTTTTGAAGGGTACAGTGAAACACGCTGCACCCTGAAGAACCTAAGCCTGTTTCTCATGCCATACGACTCTGGAGCTGTTGTGGGAACCTCTTTATAAGTTAGCTGGAGAGGTTTTCAGTGCCAGTTCAGTGTTCTGGTCGAGAAGAATGTGGATGTCTTTATTTAAGCCTGCAACAGGGCCTGGCACCCTTGGCAGATGGTGGGGAAGTAGACATGGCAGTGGTCTTCCCACGTTAACAGCCAAGTCTATCAGCTGCTGCTTAACCTTTCCTGTAAACTGTGGCTTCAGTGCTTTCTGCAGAACTGAAGTTTCATTCATACAATGCAGGGTTAGAGCAGAAGAGGTATCTGGCTTCATGCAACGCCCAAGCTTGGTTTTCACACAACACTAGAATGTGGTTCCTGGCTTGGGATTCATCATGTCATGTCAACATGGCCACAGGGGTCCTGAGCACCCTCTACTTTTCCTATTACAAACATTCTGAGTTGTTTTGCAATTATAAAGCATGCCTCCCTTCCCTTTTGTCTTGCTTGTGGGCTGCCTCACTGCTTCAGGGTCACCATACAAGTGGCTAAACCGCTCATTCAAATCTCCTGCCCACTGATCCCTACCCTGCCAGATGCCACTCTGGGCTGTTCCCCAAGAGCTGCCTCCTGTCATGGAGATGCCAACAGCTCAGGGGTGAAGAACTGCAGAATGATAGTTCTCCATACCTCTTAGTGTTGGCTGATTCTGAAGATGCGGAGAATGGTAGGTTGGAAATATCTGGAGGACTGTGCGGTCTTCAGTCTTTCTCCATTGTCAGAAGATTCTAGACATTTGGCAACCCCTCTGATCCTTCTCCAGGCATGTGAAGAAATAACCCCCAAAGAATTCTGAATAGCTTTGAAGTCCTCTGAAAGTTGAGTTCATTTTTACATAATACCCTTCATTGACTACTGAATTAACCCATTTCTCTGTGTTCACTAAAAACACTGGACCATAAATGGACCAGATAAGTTGGGTTTGCACTAGGCCAGTGTTTCTCAACCTCAGCACCTTTAAGATGTGTGGACTTCAACTCCCAGAATCCCCCAGCCAGCACGCTGGCTGGGGAATTCTGGGAATTGAAGTCCACACATCTTAAAGGTGCTGAGGTTGAGAAACACCGCACTAGACATAAAACCACGCACAACACCCTGCCCCACCCCCCAGCCAAGATTAAAACTAACCAGGCTTAGCTGCAAAGTCTTTAACTGGCCTGGCTGAGCATGTTGCACGAACACAGCCGGTGCTGGATCCAATCTCTACACATCAAGGCTGTGGAGAAATGGGAGACTTTGGAAGTGCTGCAAAATGGTTTTCCCCTTCCCTTTGTAAGCTAGATTTTTTCCCCCCGGGAACTTTTTCCTAATCTTCCCTCCTGTCAGCTCCCACAGTTCCACAGCCAGGCTAACCATTGCTGAGAATTCTGGGAGTTGAAGTCCACACGTCTGGAAGAGAAGGCTCCAGGCTGGCATTGGCTATCTATGTCTTAGTGCTGGTTTGGGCAAAGTCAGCATCAGCAACATGTTGAGCCTTCATTTCACATTGAAGTCTGGCACAAGCCTAAACTTCTTCCTCACTGGTTTATTTACATACATATGAATTTTTAGCTCACCCTTGAGATGAAAGGGTCCGGGTGAGGCTTAATAGATCAATAAAAAGAAGAAGAGTGGGAGGAGACAATAAAAGTTTTCACCAGCTTAAAAAAATGAGAGGCACACTTATTTACCTGCAAGCATTTTTGGCTCATTAAATGGCTTGACTCAACCAGAAGACAATCATAAATCAAAGAGAGTAATTATGTATACAGCATATATTCAAGGCACGGGATTGACTGCCACAAGTTGTGGCAAATTCCTGGAGAAGCGTCTCAAAGACCTCTAGCTAAGGGCTTTTCCATCTTGCCAGCCTAGCATTCCCAAGCACTTTTCACATCCAAGAGTCACTTCTGCCTTCATCTAGACTGCAGCCATTATGTGGAATTTGAGGAAGCCAAATTATGCTTTTTCCATTCAAGATCTGTCCTTGACCTGGACCACAACCTCTGCCCCTCCTGGCAAGGGACATGAACCAACAAACCACAGGTGGTCTGGCTGGGGAATCTCGTAGCCTGGGCAACGCCATCAGGACTGTATGATGCCTTCCGTCAAGCAGAGGGAAGGGAGAGCCACAGGGGCACAGGAGACTGGCAGAAGTCCCCACCCCTTAGAAGGCCCCTATGGAATGCAATCAGCTCAACTTGCAAAGTTTGTGGCTTGAATTATTAAGTAACTGAGCCAGAAGAAACTCAGCTTCTCAGCCCATCAAAGGGGGTCACAGGGGTTTCAAGGGTGGATCATCCTATGGGAATGGCACCAAAGCCATGAGCAGAAGAACCCTAAACTGGACCACCTTGCTTGTGACCTTCTAGGAGATCTCTTGATGGCCTGACATGGACAGCCTTTCTCCAGCCTTGGACCCTCCAGTTGAGTTGAGTGCAACTTCCAGACTTCCCCAATAGGGTCACTGAATAGGTCATGCTGCTCAGCTCTGCTCCACAACAGCCAGCCACTTCCTAAACTGCCCCAATGCAAGGTCATCTTTGAGACCTCCTAATGGGGTTATCTAAATCAAGCAATAACTGGTTCTGCCAGCAGCAGCACCAGTTCCACCCTGGCACCTCCTCCTCTTCCTCCTCCTCCAGCTTAGCTCACCCACTGGATTTGCCCTGGATCTTGCCTGGCAGGGAACCAACATAGCTTTATTCCCAAGTGGCAGTGGCCTGTGCATCAACAGGGTGGGGCATGGCTATACAGAGGCAGCTGGAGGTCCTCAGCTCCATGATCACTTATCATTTTCTTCCAATCTGATGCTCTCTAGACCAGCTGGAAGCATGTCACTGAAAACCAGCAAATGACTCTGTCCCAGAAAGACATGAGATGAAATCCAGAAAACGTTACCCATTTTCAGGCATTGCCTGGACGAGATTAGCAGGTTCCCTAATGAAAGGGGTGGGGACCCTTCAGTAAAGGTTTCCACAATTGCTGCAGTGGAAGCAAGGCCTGGGTGTTGCCTGCTTGTTGCAAGATGCCAGAACATCTCTGGAAACAAGCCAGGGGAAACACCCCTACCTTTTGGGCGACTCATTGCGAGCAAAGGAGGCATTTCTTCACCGTCGGAGAAAGCATCAAGGTGTGGAGGGTGATCGGCAAGTTGGTGGGACAGAAGAGACCATGGCCTCTCTGACAGAACAAGAAATTGCTGAGTTCAGGGAAGCCTTTATGATCTTTGACAGAAACGGAGATGGGACCATCACCACCAGGGAGCTTGGGACCGTGATGAGGTCCCTTGGGCAGAACCCAACAGAAGCTGAGCTGCGGGAGATCGTTAAGAAACTGGATACAAACAAAAACGGTACAATTGACTTCCCAGAATTCTTGACCCTGATGGAAAACGCAATTAAGAACCGAGATTGTCACGAGATCCGGAAAGCCTTCCAGGTATTTGATAAGGATGGAAATGGTTATATCAGTGCCGCAGAACTGCGACACATCATGACCAACCTTGGGGAAAAGTTGTCCAACGAAGAAGTAGAGGAGATGATGAAGGTGGTTGATGTGGATGGGGATGGGAAGATGAACTATGAGGAATTCCTGCGGATCATGTCCAGCAAGTGAAGAGTGCTACCAAGCGATGGAACTCTTTACCCCCATGAATAAACTGAGCGATGGCTTTAAGGCGCTCACATCCTCTATAACGAGGCCTGGTGAGGACAGCCAGGAGAATCCGTTCTGGTGGGAACCCTAGCAAGCCAAAGAAATTTCAAATTGCTCTTATCCTAGTGAGTTCTCTTTCCTCCCTTCTAAGGCACAACGTTTATTAACAGGTTACTTTGGAACAGGATCTCTTGCTGATCTGCTGCTGTGCCATCTTGACTCACTTGTGTTCTGTATGAGCTTCACCCTCTAGATTTGGGGGAGTAGGGAAAAAAAATAAACTTCTTGAATAACTATGTTCCAGTTGGCTCTGGTGGATGAATTTGGGGGACTGCACATAGCAGGCTGGGTGAAAGTGACTTTGGGCAATTTGTAGTAAAGTGTATTGTAGAAATCCAGCTGTTGTCTTAGCATGTGGTGGGAACCAGGTCATGACGTGAAGCCATCACGTGGATCACTTCTTTGGGCAAGTTGGGTATTATTAATCTGGTATAGGGTTTAGCACTGTTGAGTGAATGCAGCCATAAAGCCAATCGTGGGCACTCTTGTCTATCTAAGGAACTACCAACACTTCTTATGATTAAATAATAAGGACAGTGGGGTGGGCAAACTGCTAAAAAAAACACCCAACCCCACTTACCTGCTTTACTGTATGCATTACAGGGCCAGATTCCATTTTTTTCTATATTTCTAACATTTTGTTTTAATTATAGAAATGTTTCGGTTGACATATGCAACATTATATAACATACAGCCCTTCCTACCAAATGTTAATATAAATTATCTAGGTTTTTTTTTAGGCAAATCATTCTGATTTCCATCTTAGACACATTAATTTCACTTTTGCAAGTTTTCCAACTACGTTCCATCCCCCCCACGCCATGTCAGCTGTTTCTTTAAGCACAATCACTCTGTTTCAATGTCTCTTCCAGCAAAACTCCTTTTCAGAAAAAAGGAAAAAAAGATCTTACAAACTGGCAGTCTTTGGCTGGTCAACACCAACAGACTTTGAAGTTGTAGACTCTGGAGGGGATGGGATCTTCTGAATGAAGCTATCTGGAGGGAACTTTTTATGAGATTTGTCTCTCTACCAGCAGCACTTGAAAAGTTCACGTGAAATTTGTTTGGGTAAATGGAGAGGTCCCTTGTAAAAGAGGGAAGGATTCATAATGTTGCCGAGTTTATTATGTCAGGAAGTTTTTACTTATTTTTCATACCTTGTCATGTTTCCTTGCAAACAAGAACTGCCCCCAGGGCATCGTGATGCTGAGCATGTTTGCTCCAGGCAAATGAAGGCAATTTGGGACCAGCAGGAGGAAGGCAAAATCTGCTTCTCCACCCCCCTCCTCCCAACCACCCCAACCGCCAGCCCAGAGAAAAAAGTAAGACAATCTCCAGAACCAGAAGGCCAGCTTGGAACATTGCTGGCGATCTGGGGCAGATGACCCCTGTTGCTGCCGAGAAGCTATTGTGGTTCTGTGGACGTCTAGATCCAGACGCACCGTGTCTCTCAAAGTCTGGATGAGCAAAAAGGTTTGGGGTGCCTGGGCTGACTTTTGATGCTGTTGTTGATTTATTGGTTGTTTTGGCAGATATTGGTTCCTACCTTTCCTCCAGAAGCTCAAGGAAGCAGAGAAAGCACACCCTTCAAGGCACTTTTTTTCAGCCTTTGAACAGAGCTGTCAGATCTTCAGTCAGAATAGAGATGACCTGACAAGGTGCCATCAGGACTGACTAATCCTTTGGAAGGGGGCCCCAAAGGTGTTGACAGCACAAGAAGAGATGTGGCTGGAATTTTCAGCTTGTTTTGGCTTTCTGGGGGTGGGTGGGATTGAAGTAAGGGAAGGAAGGAAGGAAGGAAGGAAGGAAGGAAGGAAGGAAGGAAGGAAGGAAAAAGAGGGAAGGAGGGAAGGAAGGAAGGAAGGAAGGAAGGAAGGAAGGAAGGAAGGAAGGAAGGAAGGGGAAAGAGTGAGAGAGGAAGGAAGGATCATGTGACTGCAGGGACACTGTGATTGTCATAAGTGTGAGGACCAGTTGTAAGTCGGTTTTTTCAGCACCGTTGTAAGTCCGAACCATCACTAAATGAATGGTTGTTAAGTGAGGACTACCTGTAATCTTGACCTCAGCCAAACGGACATGTCTGCTTCCCCCAGAAACTGAGACATAAACATCTTTTCATTGACTGCCATTGTTCTGACCTGCTGGAACGTTCTTCAGCCATTCAGTAATAATGTTTGAATCCAAAGCAGACTTCAGTGCTGGAGGCTCCACTTCCACTCGAGTTGCACCCCCAGCCAAGAGTGCAGCTAACAACAAAGCAGATATGCCATGCCACCAAGTGCACCCAAGCCCACTGACAGGTGTGACGCCTTTTTTCCTGCTTTAAATCATTCCCTTCTTTTTGAGTTAAGCATTTCTTGACCTTCCATGCCATCCCTCTGAAATTTGCAGAAGAGTGGGTCAAAAAAGTCAAGATGGCAGCTTCAAACATGTGGTTGTGGCCACTGTCTTCACGCAAACACACACGGACACACATGCCCCACAGAAGCCCCTTGGTGGTTCTAAAGAAACACCTCCATGGCTGATGAGGTATGTGTTTTTTGCAACAGTAGTTGAAGGCATCTCACGGGCTTTGAATATATCCAGGCAATCAATCACTGGATGAAGGCAAAAAAGAGAAAGGTCCTGGGCGAGAACAGCTCAGCCGCACGGCCACCTTTCGCTCAGGCAGAGTTACACATTCCTCGTGAACAAGAGCTTGCCAAAGATTCCATTGCTTTGGGCTCTCCAGCGAAACCTTTGAAGCCTCTAGGAATGAGTTGCGTTTTTCTCTCCCTTTGCAGAATAAAACAAATATGTTTGTCTGCTGTTTCCTATCTGGATGGCCAAACAAGGCCCCTACGATGGAGATCTTGCCCCAGGACTGGAAAATGAACAAAACAGAACAAAACAGAAAACAGATGAGGAAGAAGAATGAATTAGAGAGAGGGCCTTGTGGGAAGCCAGTTTTGGGGCAGATGGAGAGTCATCCTTCCACCTCCACCCAATCAGTTCCTCTTCAGACATGCTAGGACTACAGCGCCCAGCATCCCTAACCCACAGGGGCTTCTGAATCTAAGAAATGGAAGGACCGGGCTGCTTTTCTAAACTTAAGGAGATCCAGCAAATCTGGTGGCCCACAGGTTGGAGAAGCTGATCTGGCCATGCAAAGGTACTGAGGCCTCTCCTCCTGCTGTTCTGCTGTTCTGCTTGGCTGTGGGCTGCAAGAGATTTGCAAGCGTCTGTCCTCCCATGGGCTAAACCCTGACCACAGCCATCTCCCCCTCTGCACCCAGCATTGCCTTTCTTTTGCCCCCCCAGCCCAGGCATGGGAAGGGCATCAATCACCCTTTAGTGCTCTGAGGTTAAAATCCCATCAGCCTCTGGGGCGTCCGCAGGGTATGGTCCAAAAAGTTGAGATGTGTCGAGGCCCCGACAGTGTCATTGAAGCTCTGCTGGTTTTTGATGTGCGTCGCCATCTTGACTTTTTGGACCACACCCTGCAGACACTGCTGGGCAGCCTCAAAGTACTGGTTATGCTTTGCCCTTCCAGCTGTAGCCTCTAGAGATGTCTGCAGGATGCAGTGATAGCGCTGTTGTGCATTGCATCTTCACCCCACCGCACTGTCATGGGCCCCTTTCATACATGTGTGCATTCCCACGACAAGTTTCTGAAAGGGGCAGAAGTTGTGTTGTGTGACTGTCTTGCTGCTTTTTGTCCTTGGCCCTGTCTCCCCGCTCCCCAGGGACACCATGACTCTCGAAAGCTTTCTGTTTATACTCCAGCCTTCCGCAATCTGCTCCTCTTCAATGCATTTGTACCACAACATGGTGAGATTGTGGAACAGCTTTGAATTCCCCCTTCTTAATATGGATCAGGCACGTTGGCTGGGGAATTCTGGGAATTGAAGTTCACCCATCTTAAAGTTTCCAAGTTTGAAAAACACTGATGTAGAGGATGAGAGAAGGTTAGGCTAAAACAATATTGTTTAATCTGGATCCGCTTGCTTCTTCTGATAAAAGGATTTATCTTTCAAGATAAAAGAGGGACAAAAGAGTCCTTCTTTTGAGGGAGATGAGTGGTGACGAAATTTGACCAATAGATAAAAAATAAAATCTGCATCAAGGTTTGGGGAACCAATCTAGCATGTAGGACAGAAGCGGCATCATCAAACAAGGTTTGCAGTGGGATGTCTGGGGTCAGACCCTCAGAATGAGGAGAAGGGCTCCCTGCAGTTTGAGGGGAGTTAAGAAATATAGGTTCCTGTGGGAAATAAAAACATTAAACCCAGAGGCTAGAATTACATAGCTGCGCTGCAGGGAGATGGTAAACTATCCTACTGCAAGAGCAGAAACTACCTTCGGAGTCAAAAGAAACTCCACCAAATTAGTGGCTGGCAGTTGTTCTATTGCTACTAGATGGTAAAAGGTGAAAGGCCTCCTGTGCAAGCACCGAGTCATGTCTGACCCTCTGGGGGGACGCCACTTTCACGATGTTTTCTTGGCAGACTATAGAGGAGTGGTTCGCCATTGCCTTCCCCAGTCGTCACCCCAGTTGCTACTAGATATTAGGTCTCAATTGCTCAAGCTTCAAAGAATTTAGTGCTACCTCCTTCCCACCCACCTCTATGTGGTGTCCTCAAGGTGTGCTGGGATTACAACTTCCATAATTCCCCACTGGTGTGGCTGAAGGCCTACCTGGAGGACAGCAGGTTGAGAAAGTCAGGTGTGAAATGGACACCAGGACCTGGTGAGATTGTTGAACAGCCTTGAATTCCACCTCAAGGACTTCTTTGAGGAGGACCTATGGTAGACTCATCTGGGGAGACCGCACCTTGCCCCAAAGGCTGCAGTGTCACCATCCAGATGTGGATAGTGGGATAATGTCAGTTACTCTCCCAGAGAAAGTTTCCCCATAGGATTTCCAGCCTGGTAAAAGGAGCCCAAGGTGGGTCAAGGAGTCTGAAGAAAACAGCTCCAATTTAGTTGCTCCAAGTTTCTTTGATGTGGAGCCGGGACATTCCTGGCCATGCAATGCCTCCCTCACTTCGTTTCTATCTTTGACATCTAGAAATATGCCCCTGGCTGACCAGACCTCACTCCTGGTTCCAGTTAAGAATTTCAAACAGCTGTTGTGTGACTTTCTGTGGGCCTGAACAAAGGTTGAACTAGGCAAAGTGAAATATGAGGCCATCTCAGCCTCTTCTGGAACAGATGAGAGAGGATTCCTGCCCCCATATTGGGAAGGAAAATCTTTGTCCCTCCATGTTCATCTTGTTAAATCTTTCTGTGGCGGCCTACAAAGGTTGGTGTTCGTGTTGGTATAGTAAAACAAGGGAACTGTTTCAGCTTGTTCACTCTTAACTGCTCTGAAACAGCCCCCAGGGACCGATTCTAGACTTTCCTTGTCTCTCCAGAGTTTGCTGATGGAACTGGGTGGGAGATATAGGCATCATCTCAACTTGAATGATTTCATTGCCTGAAGCTCCGCATGAAACATGGGGTGTAGCGGCAGGTCTCTCTAATATGCTGCTTTTCTAGTTGTCTTTGTGTAACTCTACCAAAGAGGTGGGGGAGCTATTTAGATGTTTCCCCATCAGGAGCCAGAATATCTAGCCCACCCTTAATGAAGATGCCCATTCCTTCCATCTCGGAGTCTGCATCCTCATAAAACACCGAACCAGGTCGTCCCTAGTGGTTGCATCCCCACAAATATGCTGAAATCTGGTTACTCTAAACTTGCTTAGTTTTCTTGAGGCTTGCTTAGTGTCTTGAGTGGACACACAGGATATACTTTAGGGCAGTGTTTTTCAAACCGGGCAAGTTTAAGATGGGTGGACTTCAACTCCCAGAATTCCCAAGCCAGCCACTTCTGGAAGTTGCAGTTCGCCCATCTTAAACTTGCCAAGTTTGAAAAACACTGGTTTAGGGTATAGTGCAAAGTGAGAAAATGGTTAACTCAATAACCAGATGAAGCTTCTTCCACAAACCCAGTGGGTTCATCTGTGTCTGCAGCGATTGCTCTTAAATTGAAACCCTGTTGCAAAATGTGCTAAAATTCTGCAAGGGACCATCCTCCTGGCAAAGCAGATCTATCACGCCAAGATGCTGTTCCCATCTCCTAAATACGCTCGTGAAATTATGGTTTTCTTACTTGTTGCACTGCACTAGCTACTAAACCACCAGGGCCAATGGAGCTCTTGATCTGTAGCTTAGTGCTGTAGGACTTCTCCAAGCTGGCGCCTCTGCATTTGCCGGATTTCAAACTCTCATTTTCACCACCCAACATCAATGCACCAACTGGGGAAAGCTGTTTTAAGAGACTCCTTTAGATAATTTCTGTAGCATCCTGGAGTCACCATGTCGGCTTCATGTAAACTTATCTCAAATCAAAACTGTCTGTACAGATAGTCCTCGCTTAACAACCATTCATTTAGTGATGGTTGGGACTTACGATGGTGCTGGAAAAACTGACTTATGACCAGTCCTCATACTTATGACTGTCGCAGAGTCTCTGTGGTCACGTGATCACAATTTGGGTGCTTGGCAACTGGCTCGCATTTATGACCGTCGCAGCATCATGTGATCACCATTTTCAACCTTCCTGGCTGGCTTCTGGCAAGCAAAAAATCAATGGTAAATCACATGATTTGCTTAACAACCATGTGGTTTGCTTAACGCCCATGGTGATTCACTTAACAACTGCCGCAAAAAGGTCGTAAAATCGTGTCCGATTTGCTTAATGACCACTTCGCTTAGCAACTAAAACTCTGGTCCCAACTGTGGTTGTTAAGTGAAGACTACCTGTAGTAATGCAGTGTTTATACTTCTGGTGACTTGGTGCACATCTTCATGTGTTTTTCCTGGTATGCAGAAAAGGTTGGACTTTATCTTCTTCTGGGATGAATTTCAACTTCCAAGTCCAGCACTGTCAACCCTATGAGGTAGGCCCATTCAAGAAACTGACTCCACAGGAAGACTAGAACTATGCTTTACTGAGACAGGCTTGGTTAACAGACTCTTGTGTCTGTGTGTCTGTGTTTTTCCTCCTACTGTACTGATTTAGGGAGGAACCAGTCTGGGCTCTTCCTAACCCCATCTCCTTCCCCAGGGCTCAAGGGATGCTCCTGGCCCAGTTCTTTCTCCCACGGCTTCTAAATCTCCCAAGGTTTATCCATATTCAGCTCGGGTTTTAGAGCAGATCTTTCCAAGGGATACATTTCAACACCAAGAATCAGAACTATTCCAATATTAAGTTGGGAAAACAATCCAGCTAACAACCTTGTTTTCAGGAGCTATACATCTCTAAATTTAGGCATTCCATAAATATAGCATTTTTGGTACAGGGAAAGGAAACAGTCTTTTATTTTTAGACCTTATTTTCCAATCCCTAACTCTTTCTAATTTGGGGATGTTTTATTAGTGACATTTTGATGTGGAGTCAAATGGGTGCTTATGAACAAATCACCAAGAATGGTTCCCAGCAAATGCTTGTATCAGGGATAACAAAAAACATCAAAACACTGCCATGCATCACATCTAGAAGTGATAGAACTGCTAGTCAGGAATGTGTTGGTTTATTCCTGGTGGCCCTGGAGAGCATGAGAAGATTTGTGGACTGGGTGGTTGGGGATAGATTAATCTAGTAGAAGTGGAGATGCAGAAACACACTACTAGGGCATTTTTTGGCATAAGCTACCATGTTTGGTCAATACGCTAATGTCACTTGCATGGGGAATGGGAAACATTGATCTCCATGGGATATTTAGAACTTAACCTGAACTGAGGAGTCCTCGGTGCTCTCTGAGCCTGGTTGTTGGCTTGCAGACTTTTCATTACCCAGCTAGGTAACACCGTCAGTGCTGGTGAGGGTGAGGTTTGCTCCCTGTTTCCATACAGTAGCTTGTCCTGCCCATGTTGGTGGGTGTGTGGTTTGTCTCCTTGGCAGTCCCTCAATTAGGGTATTGTTTTCTGGTTGAATGTTTCTCTGGTGTTCATCCCTGCTTATCTGGGTGTTGGCTGCTGGAGAGGATGTGTTCGGTCTTTTTGCTTCCCTCTTAGCTTTCCTTATTGTCTCTTCTGAATGGTTCATAAATGTGGCTTATCTCTATGTGCCTATTGATGGCTGAGTTGTCTGAATGCCAGGCTTCCAGGAATCCCCTAGTGTTTTTGGATTTGGCTTGGTCTAAGATGCTAACAGTTTCCCAGTTGAAACTGTGGTTGAGTCTGTCCACATGTTGTGAAGTTAAGTTTTCGTTGTGTCTTAACATAAACTTAGGGAAGACTGGAGGATGCTATCAATCTGTGTCTTTGAAGAAAGCTATTTATGACGTGACGAGGACTGGAGAAATTTTATCAGGAGAATGAATTTATTAGGGAGATTCTTCCATAATGTCAAACCAGTTCTTCGGTCAAGCTCGTTTGCTCAAAAGAATTGCATGTAGAAAGTGGCTAACTGATTCAAATCAATGGTAGCTTTGGTCTTTCCCAAGACGTATCTTCTTAGCAACAGTCAGGACCTGAGAAGAGCCAAGGAACAATTCTCACTGAACAGGGATGGGTAAGATCTACAGGTAGTGTAATGACCACAACTGAGACCAGAATTTTGATTGCTAAGGTAGTTGTTAAGCAAACCAAGTGGTCATTAACTGAATCAGGCAGTTCCCCATTGATTTTGCTTGCCAGAAGCCAGTCGGGAAGGTCAAAAATGGCAATCACCTGACCACAGGACACCGTGATGGTCATAAATGCAAACTGGCTGCCAAGCACCCAAATTGTGACCACATGAGTGCAGGGATGCTGCAACAGTTGTAAGTGTGAGGACAGGTTGTAAGTCAGTTTCTTCAGCACTGCTGTAAGTCCAAACCATCACTAAACAAATGGCCATTAAGTGAGGACCACCTGTATTGGGGAAAGCATTTAAGTGAGAACACAAGAATTCTGACAAGTAACTTTGCTTTAGATGTGGAATCTATATATGGGTCATTCAAAGCCATTTGTTTCTGGCTTTCTACACATTTAGAGTCATGAGGAGAATATTAATCTCTTCTGTGAAGCAGACCGGTCTGCATCTGGGTGTTATTTACACAACGGTTGCTAACCACATTATCAGAATGAGAATCCTGTCTTACAGTATCCTTCAGATTTTGGGGTACATTTCCACCACTGCTAACCAGGAGGACCGCTGACTGTACTGAATGGAAATGGTGGGGATTGTAGTCTTACACATTTAGCTTACAACTCCTATATGTGTTGAACACACTTGGGAATTGGTCTACTTGCACAAGCAGCCACTCTCTTGGATTGCAGGGAGATCCAACTCTAACCCTTAGATCCTTGTAGCCTGACTGAAACAAGCATGGGTTCCACCACTGATTATACCTGAGTACGAAACAGATATTTCCTTCAGCAATGGCAGCTACTAGACAATTGAGTCTGAGTGAACAGTTGTGGCGAATTCTAAAAAATTGTAGAGGACCATGGAGCAAGCCTTGAAGAAGGAATGGAAGAATGGTTAAGTAAACGTCCACTTAGTTCTGGGAAGGATGTGCGGGTGAGAAAGAAACACAAGATAATCCTTCCTTGGTTCTCTTTAGTATAAAAGGAAACAGTCAGGCTTTCAAGATTCTGTTATTATACCCTACAACAGTGTTTCTCAACCTTGGCAACTTTAAGATGGGTGGACTTCAACTCCCAGAATTCCCCAGCCAGCCATGCTGGCTGGGGAATTCTGGGAGTTGAAGTCCACCCATCTTAAAGTTGCCAAGGTTGAGAAACATTGCCCCACAACAATAAACAAGGATTCCATTAGTTCTTGTGCAGTCTGTTTCACGACCTGCCCTTCCTTGAAGGACTGATTAAATTCCAGGAATTCAAAATCAGCTGGAGACATATTAACTTCCAAACAGACATTTCACAGGCAGTGTGCACAATTCACAACAGCAGCTTCATTAGAGCATCTAGGTCAGTCTTAATAGTTTGATTATCATCCAATGTATAATCTCTCTTTGGTGGGTTTTTTTTTGTTTTTGTAAGCACCATTGATTAATTCTGGCAGAAAAACCAGGAACAGAAATGCGCTCTCCAAAAAGCTGGATGCCCCCTAGGTGCTTTTGGAAGGACACGCTTTGGACTTCCCTGTTCTTTCCCCAAACTCAACATATTAATTTTAATATATTAGAATTCTGGAAAAACAGGACTGTATAATGTGACAGTTGTAATTTGGGAACTTGTTCTGTACCTTTCTGCCTGGTTGTAAACATGTGCGTAAGGATTTCAGACACATTATGCTGACTTTTCAAAATGTGATTAAATTAAAGCATAAAGTTAATTACAGTCAATTAACTAATTCATTTTACGTTTATGTATTGGAATTCTGGAAGAACAGGATTTCAAAGTGTGAAACTGCAATTCGGAAATTAGCTATGTGTCTTTTCTCAATTTCGTTCTTCGCTTTTCCTGTTTGGAATTTAAAAAAGATTTCTCTTTGTTCAACTTGAAGTGAATGATATATTTATAGGGTAAACTTTAGATCATTAATGGATTTTCTTCCACGTAGTTGTCAATAAATTAGTAGAAGAAACTACAGGTAGTCCTCACTTAACAACCACAACTGGGACTGGAATTTCAGTTGCTAAGTGAAGCAGTCATTAAGTGAATCTGACCCGATTTTACGACCTTTTTTGTGGCTGTCATTAAGCAAATCACTGTGGGTGTTAAGTGAACCACATGGTCATTAAGCAAATCACACAGTTCCCCATTGATTTTGCTTGCAAGAAGCTGGCCAGAAAGGTCAAAAATGGCAATCACGTGACCATGGGACGCTGGGATGGTCATAAATGCAAACCGGTTGCCAAGCACCCAAATCATGATGACATGACTGCAGGGATGCTGCAACAGTCATAAGTGTGAGGACCGGTCGTAAGTCTTTTTTTTCAGCACCATCGTAAGTCCAAACCATCACTAATCATGGTCATTAAGTGAGGACTACCTGTACTATTATTTCATTGAGCTGGGCTGAGCAGAGAAGAGGAGGAGGAGGAGGAATCCACGAGCAGAAGATCCTAGAATCCACTTTTCATCTAGGAGAATGTGAAGATGCAACTGCAGCTTCATGTGCCCCACACGGAGAGTCAGTCCTTTGGAGCTAATGTTGTAGGAACAAAATATGGAGCAGGCTAAGCATTCAACGTCATAGTAATAAAGGGATATTTTCTATACTGAAATTCTGAATTCCAGGATGCCAAAGTTCGTAGCGGAAGTTCTTGCATTTCATGGATACTTTGATTTCCAGAGTATCAAAGTTCAGCACCAGGAAAATCACACGTGCACAAGCAGCCCTATAAAACAGCTACGTGCACATTCACGTTAGAAGGGAAGGAAGAGGAATGGAAGTCAGTTAAAGATGCCTACAGAAAGACTTCCTGGCCCAGTCCAGCAAGAGGGCTTGCACATAAACACAACATACAGGAAGTTGTCCATTTTAGAGGGTTGCCATTACAGGTTCAGGAGATAAAGATTTCAAATGTCCATCAGTTCTACTCCAGGGGAACAGAGTGGCTACGATACACAACAAGGGTGTTGCTAAAGGTTTGTTTATCTATAACCCAATAAATGACAACATCACCTCTGTCAGAATTAGTGGATGTGCAGTGACCACGCATCTTCGTTAGATAAAGTGGTGGGAGACCCTGAGGAGCTAAACAGCTCTTGGCATGAGCGGCTAAATGCAGTATCAAGAACCGAAGTTGTGCTGACAACAGGTGACCGGAACGCCCAAGTTGGAGAAATGAAAGAAATTGGAATTACCGAAAGATTTGGATTGGGGAAATGAGGTGTTTCAGGAGATAAAGAGAATGCTTCGCTCATGGCTTGGCCCAGGCCTCAAGCGACACAAATGCAGACTCTGCACATGGGCTTCCTCAGAGGCGCAACACTGGGATCAAAGGAACTACAGTACATCAAAAGAAACAGAAAGTGGAGAAACGGATTCCAACCAGCCAGGCTCCTTCCAGGGGCAGATGGTGGAACAGACCCTGAATGACGGTTCTTCTAGTGTGATTTGACCTTAGAGCAGGGATGGAAGTCATGTAAGGCCCGTACATGGGGGCATGACGTATTGTAACATCTGTATCGCTCTGCTCTGAGCACTTAAGGGAAAGTGGGATGCTCACACGTTCGGACAGCTCTCCTGGCACCCACTGTTGGAACCAGGGTCAGACTAGAGCAGAGTTTCTCAACCCTGGCAACCTGAAGATGTGTGGACTTCAATCCCCAGCATGGCTGGCTGGGGAATTCTGGGAGTTGAAGTCCACACTTCTTAAAGTTGCCAAGGTTGAGAAACACTGGACTGGAGAGACCAAATAGTCTGTATCAGGGTTCAGGGGTCCCAAGTCATCATGTTAAGCTGCCCAGGAGAACCTTGAAACCAGATCGTGCCTGCCCTTGATCTTTTCCAGAACGAGGGTGCAAAAGAGCATCTTCTCTGGTCAACTGTTATTGATGCTTCTCTGTCTCCTGATGGTGTGCTCAAAACTGCAGGGGGAAGCCTGCCATAGAACACACCCGGCTCAACACCAGCATCTCAAGCAATCCAAGCAAAGTCTTTGGCAGCTAATCAACACTGTGGCCACATCACCTCTGCCAGGAATCGAGCGCAGTACCAGTCAAGGGAACCGGAAGGGTAGGGATGATCTCCTATGGGCCCAGGAATTGCTGGAATTTACTGCATTTCCGTCTCCTTGCCCGGCTTATCAGACGCTCCCAATAATTCACTGGGTAGACTTTGCTCTGGTTGTTGATGTACGTGCCACACGAGAAGAAAATGCTCGTTTCAAATGCCTACTTCCGTTTGGTTCCCTCTGTCCAAGTTTTGGGAGTTAGGTTAGCCAGAACGATCAAACTGCAAAGCTTGCATGAAGTTTTGTGAAGTATAAGCAAGGAATTGCCTTCAGGTGAATTGTGGAGATCTTCATTTGTTTGCGATTTGCATGTGGTATGGAGCAGCATTTCCTAAATGTGAAAATATAGAAATTATCTCTCTCCCTTCCAGCAATCCCTTCCAGAAGATGCAATCTCTTCAATCTCTGGTTAGAGAAGAAAGTGAAAAGAGGGAACAGAACAGAGGATGGCTTTTCTCTTCTTTGGCAATGCCCCAAAAAACAAAGTAGGAAATAAAATTAAATAATTTTTTACAGAAAGGAGAATGTTGCTGTTTATTCGTTTAGTCGCTTCTGACTCTTCGTGACTTCATGGACCAGCCCACGCCAGAGCTTCCTGTTGGTCGTCAACACCCCCAGCTCCCCCAGGGACGAGTCCGTCACCTCTAGAATATCATCCATCCACCTTGCCCTTGGTCAGCCCCTCTTCCTTTTGCCCTCCAATCTCCCTAGCATCAGCATCTTCTCCAGGGTGTCCCGTCTTCTCATTATGTGGCCAAAGTATTTCAGTTTTGCCTTTAATATCATTCCCTCAAGTGAGCAGTCTGGCTTTATTTCCTGGAGGATGGACTGGTTTGATCTTCTTGCAGTCCAAGGGACTCTCAGAGTTTTCCTCCAACACCACAGTTCAAAAGCATCGATCTTCCTTCGCTCAGCCTTCCTTATGGTCCAGCTCTCGCAGCCATATGTTACTATGGGGAACACCATTGCTTTAACTATGAGGACCTTTGTTGTCAGTGTGATGTCTCTGCTCTTAACTATTTTATCGAGATTTGTCATTGCTCTTCTCCCAAGGATCAAGCGTTTTCTGATTTCCTGACTGCAGTCAGCATCCACAATAATCTTCGCACCTAGAAATACAAAGTCTTTCACTGCTTCTACATTTTCTCCCTCTATTTGCCAGTTATCGATCAAGCTGGTTGCCATAATCTTGGTTTTTTTGAGGTTTAGCTGAAAGCCACCTTTTGCACTTTCTTCTTTCACCTTCATCATAAGGCTCCTCAGTTCCTCTTTGCTTTCAGCCATCAAAGTGGTATCATCTGCATATCTGAGATTGTTAATGTTTCTTCCTTCCTATTCTATTGTCTTCTTCCACTTCCGCGGATTGCTTGTTTAAAAGTAATTCCTTATCTCTTCTGGCTAACCTCTGGAATTTTGCATTTAATTGGGCATCTCTCCCCCTATCACTGTTGCCTTTTGCTTTCCTCCTTTCTTGGGCTACTACTAGTGTCTCAGCAGACAGCCATTTTGCCTTCTTGGTTTTCTCTTTCTTTGGGATGTATTTTGTTGCCGCCTCCTGAACAATGTTGCGAACTTCTGTCCAGAGTTCTTCCGGAACCCTATCCGCTAATTCCAGTCCCTTAAATCTATTCTTCACCTCCGCTGCATATTCCTTAGGAATATTAGTGAGCTCATATCTAGCTGATCTGTGGGTCTTCCCTAATCTCTTTAGTCTGATCCTAAATTGTGCAAGAAGTTTGTGATCTGAACTACAGTCAGCTCCAGGTCTTGTTTTTACCGACTGTATAGATGTCCGCCACCTTTGGCTGCAAAGGATGTAGTCAATCTGATTTTGGTGTTGTCCATCTGGTGAAGTCCATGTATAAAGCCGTCTCTTAGGTTGTTGGAAGAGAGTGTTTGTTATGCAGAGTGAGTTGTCTTGGCAGAATTCTATCAGCCTATGTCCTGCTTCGTTTTGTTCTCCCAGGCCATGCTTACCTGTAATTGCAGGTGTCATTTGACTGCCCACCTTAGCATTCCAGTCTCCCGTGATGAAAATAACATCTCTTTTAGGCGTGTAGTCCAGTAGGTGCTGCAGATCCTCATAGAACTGCTCTACTTCAGCTTCTTCAGCATCTGTGGTTGGGGCGTATATTTGGATCACTGTGATGTTAGATGGCTTGCCCTGAATTCGAATTGAGATCATTCTGTCGTTTTTTGGATTGTATCCAAGCACTGCTTTAGCCACTTTACTATGAATTATGAAGGCTACTCCATTTCTTCTGTGGTCCTCTTGTCCACAGTAGTAGATCTGGTGGTCATTTGATGTGAAGTGGCCCATTCCAGTCCATTTCAGTTCACTGACGCCCAGAATGTCTATCTTTAATCTTGACATCTCCCCAATAACCACATCCAATTTGCCCTGGCTCATAGATCTTACATTCCAGGTTCCAATGGTGTGTTGATCCTTAGAACATCAGATTCGCCGTTCACCACCAGCACCGTCGGCCGCTAGCACATCCACAGCAAATTTCACAGCCTCCTGATTATGAGAATACCCCAATTAGCCACTCAACAGTGGGATCTTATCCTGAAGAGAGACCATTTTAAATCACTGGAAGCTGGGACTTTATTCATGATTTGGTTAAAAAGCCCCACTGTCATCTAAAACATCCCTAAACATCTGAAAGTATCACTTAATTTGTCTGTTTCTGGTTTTCTTCCTACCAAGGATTTAAACAGAGACAGTTTCAAGTAACAGCCACCCCTTATATTTTCCAAATAATGAATTTTCTTTTACGTGTCTCCAAGCTGCCTCATTTGGGAAAGTTTTGGGGCCACCTGAATTCTTCCTAGAATCTGATAAAATGTAATTTAAATAGTCTGCTTTACTGATGGCCCATTCAGCATTATGTCTAAAGGACTGGGTCCTAGTATATGGCAAAAACCATGGTAAGTGGTGGGTTGGGATGTAAGAGGAGTAAATGTAAAGAGAAGGAAATAATGAATGAAGTGGAAGGGAGAAAAACAGACCCACTGTCTGTCTGTGAAGAAAAAAGAAAGTGGAGGAATAATAGAGATGCTGGAAGGTGGTCTGACCTCGTGAAGGGGACGGGATGAACACATCCAGCGAAGTGAAGGTGGAGGAAAGGAAGGAAGGAAGGAAGGAAGGAAGGGAGGGAGGGAGGGAGGGAGGGGGAGGGAGGGGAAAAGAAAGAAAGAAAGAAAGAAAGAAGGAGGGAAGGGGGGAAAGAAAGAAAGAAGGAAAGAAGGAAAGAAGGAAAGAGAAAGAAAGAAAGAAAGAGAGGGAGGGAGGGAGGGAGGGAGGGGGAAAAGGAAGGGAGGAAGGGAGGGAGGGAGGGAGGGAAGAAGGGGTAAAATATATGTCAGAAAGAATGAAACATTAGGGGATCATGGAAGAACCAGATATGAGTTTGGGGGAAAATTGGATGGGTGAAAGATGTGGTACGATGTGTCGAGAAAGAACAAGAATGGCAAAGAATGTAACCGAGAGAGCAAGGAATGATGACTATTAAAAGAGGCCCTGAAAATGCAGAGCAGCTTTGAGGAAATAAACATTGTTTTGGAAATGGGTGAGGAGAGCTAAACAAGCAGCTTCCAGCAGAGCAGATGGAATGGAAAAGAAAAGAAAAGCAGGGATGGGATTTAGGACGAAAGTGGAGTGTGGGAAAGCTGGAAGGAGCACTTCAGCAGCTGGAATGAAAGGGACGCCTCTCGGGGCAGAATCCAAAGAAGGGCTGTAGAAGTGAGCGTAAGCAGAGATGACAAGCCACACCCAGTCGGTTGGTGGCAAAACCACACAGTGGCTCCATCAAGTCATCTGGGTTCCCGCGTGGCTCAAGGGAGGCAGGGCCTTTTTCAACCTCTGGCCGAGGGAAGAGTCTTGGAGAACCTGGAAGCTTCCACCTCCACTTTGTAATGCTTAGGATAGGCAGGATCCGGCACCTATTCTCCAAATATTCTTTCTTATTGTGGGAGGTATAGTCAGTAGTATTTACACCTCCCATAGGAAGGAAGGAAGGGAGGGAGGGAGGGAGGGAGGGAAGCCATTTAGTGGCCTGCTAGAACCATTGAAATGGAGCAGAGCTTGTAACACAGCTGAGAAGCTGCACACAGAAAAAGAATATTATCTTAAATATCTTCAATGAGCATGTCAGAGAAATACAGGGTATTGATCTCACACACTTAGCCCTCCCAGGCATAAAGAATCACACACTTAGACAAAGTAGCTTTAAGATAAGTAAAAGAATTCTTACTGACTTTATTCTCTGGTCCAGTTACATTCATCTTTGGTACAAAAATGAAGTTCCTTGTTTCTTCTGTTCTTTCCTATACTTAATTCACCCTTAGCCTTATAGCTGCTAAGGGCTGCATGGAGAAAAGGGGCAGAATGCAAGGCCCAAGCACATGGCCCTGATGAAGAGAGCAGCATCCATGCTGCCTGTCCAGTCAGTGGAAGAAGGAGGAAGAGAGAGGGAGGAAGTGGAAGTGGCAACAAACAGCTTCCTCTAGCAAGCATCATGGGACAAACTCAATTTACATGCTAATGCACATGCTAATGAAGCATGCTGGATTTGCCAGGACCTTCAACAGGAAGGAGGGAGAGGGAGGGAGGGAGGGAGGAAGGAAGGGGCTTTAACCCAGTAAGGGCATGATGTGCTGCTGGTCAATGTACTAGACTGAAGCATCATTTTAATTTCCCAGGATACTTTTGGGCCTCTCATTGCTCAATGGATGCTCTGACAAAACACACCTGGGATCTGGCTACCACCTGGGCCTTTGTTTGGAAGCCCACAGCCCTCCCACAGAAGGCAAAGGAGACTTGAAGGCAGGGATGAAAAGCCACCTCTCCCATTGCCTGCTGAGAAATTCCTGCTTTGTGGCCACCCTCACCACAGCTACCACTGGGGGAACAGGCAGGCAGCCCTCCATTTTACAAAAGCCCAGGTCAAAGGGGGCAGGGTTTCACCTGCAGAGTCACTGCTGCCATCTTGACTTTTTTGACCCCCTCCCTGAAGCCATTTGGTGGCCTGCTAGAAAGACTGAAATGGAGCAGAGCTTAACACAGCTGACAAGCTGCACACAGAAAAAAAATATTATCTTAAATAGCTTCAATGAGCATGTCAGAGAAACACAGGTTATTGATCTTACACATTCAGCCCTCCTAAGCATAAAGAATCACACGCTTAGACATAGTAGGTTTAAAAGTAAGTGAAAGAATATCTTACTCATTTTTATTCTTGGTCCAGTTACATCCATATTTGGTGAAAAAGATGAAACCTTTGTTCTTCTTTTGTTCTTATACATAATTCACCCTTAGCCCTACAGCTGCTAAGAGCTGCATGGAAGAAAGGGGGCATTCCAGGCACGCCACATGGTGCCCAGAGATGGAGCAGCACACAGCCATGTGCTTCGCTCCCAGTGAAGAAGGAGGAAGAGAGAGAGAGGAAGTGGGAGTGGCAACAAACAGCTTCCTCAGAGTTGCATTTTGGGATGAACTCAATTTACATGCTAATGCACATGCTAATGAGGCATGCTGGATTTGCTAACACTTCCAACACTCCCCAGGTCTAGCTTCCCACCCCACTCCAATGACTTCTAGTCGATTTGATGATGATGCAGCGATGTGGTGATGTAGCTTTTGTGACATGGAACCCTTGATGACTTCCAGATGCAAAGCAAGACCTCCCCTTGGATCCTCCTTTCTTCCCCCTTTCTTCTTTGGGGCCCATTATTTATTTACAATGCCAACAAATAAGCATAACGCCGATAACTCTTCCCTTCTGCCAACGCAGGTTGCCAACATGAGTCACAGCAAAGAGTAGGCATTACAGAAGAAGAAGGCTCTTTTGCCAGGATGTTGTTGTCTCAGGGCACATGAAACCATCAAGGCTTGGTTTCCAAACTGAACTTTTCAACCCACATTCCACGTCCGCTTTTGTGGTGTTGAAACCAAACACTGGTTGTGGTTTTGCCCGTAAGCAAACCCACAGCTCTGTTTACAAGGAAGGAGATGCCCTCCATTTGCTCAGCTGGGGGCAAGCCATGACCAGTGTGTTTCCTCTCCTCTTCTGGCCGTCTCTTTCTTAGGTGCTCTCCGAAAGGAGAGGTTTTGAGGTGAACCAAGTTTGCACTTGCCCTGGAATGCCGATAAACAACTTGGGGAGGCTTTCAGAGACAAAGAGAGGGTAGTGCACCAGCTTGACAAGAGCCCATCTGTTGGGCAAGTCAACAGCCAGGCAGGTATGAGCATGCAAAGAAGCTGGAAGATGTTGTTTCGGGGGCCCTGTTTGCCACAAGGCTGGAAGAGAAGTTATATCCCGTTTTCATTCCCTTCTGCCGTTTCTGCTCATTGCTGTCTCTTCATCTCAAGAGGAGATCTTGAAACATTGCCAGATCCAGCACTGAACTATCCAGAGTCAATAGAAGAGAACTAAGCAGAATCAATTCACTCTGGACCTTCTTGGAACAAATCCTGAACCATAAAGCACATTTCTCTGCAAGAAATATCAATCAAGGTTACTTACTGATTTCTTTTAGAAAGCATAGTGGCGTTTCTCATTCTTTCTCTTCTTGAATCACCCAGTCCCAACTGTCTCTCCTCCACCCTGTGCTTTGTCTCCCCATGACTGTACTTTACCACCACAAAAGGCCCAAACGTTAGGCAAAATTGTGAAATGAAAACTGATCACAATCTTTTTCTTCTACATATTATTTGCAACAACAACACCACCAAGACCATCAGCAAAGAATGATGGACCTGAAGTATGTTCTTTTTTAAAGCTGAGTGGTAGGACAAGCCAGGATTAAGAATACAGAAAGCTGCCTAACTCTCAGTAAGTCCATTAGTGCCACCTACATGGGCCAACAGTGGCTGCCTATTTTCGAAAGGGATGTTTGCCCCCAATCCTAAAGAGAGGTGCAAGTGGTTGAACCCAGGACTTTCTGCATCCAAGAGAGGGCTACCAGAGGGCTGCCACACTCCCAGCAATGACAAGATGACAGCAAAGAAAGAATTAGAGCAGTGTTTCTCAACTTTAATACGTGTGGACTTCAACTCCCAGAATTCCCCAGCCAGCATGCTGGCTGGGGAATTCTGGGAATTGAAGTCCACACGTATTAAACTTGCCAAGATTGAGAAACACTGACTTAGAGTATTAAATATCTCTTCGCTGCCATCTAGGGGTTATCAGCATTTCTGCAGCCCAGATCTAGTGGCCCGATTCAAAAGACCATGCTCAACATCTCATTCCTGCTCTGCCCATCTGAAATTGCACATTTAATTCTTGTTCTATCAGTGGGGGAACCTGGTCTGAACTTCTCCAGATTTTCCCAGATTCCTCACCTTCCCTCCGTTGGTGATGGAGAGCAATGCTCCTGCAACCTTTGTCAGGTGGAACTGCCTGGGTTTACCCAATGTGCTTAACCAGCTCACTTAACATCTGTATCCCCAGATGTCACTAAGCTACATGTCGGGTGAATTTAGGATTCCTTTTCTTCTGTAAATGCAGAAAATTCAACCAATTCAGTGGGATGTGCAAATACAGACCATAAAACCCCATGCTGTTTAAGTTTAATTTTAACTTTAAATTTCCCACAGTGACATGGGGATTTATGGGTAATGAACATCTTAAGCGCTTGCCAGATACAGGTAAGTCCTGCCTGAGTGCCAGACTGGGACCAACGACT
Source organism: Candoia aspera (assembly GCF_035149785.1). Taxonomy (NCBI): domain Eukaryota; kingdom Metazoa; phylum Chordata; class Lepidosauria; order Squamata; family Candoiidae; genus Candoia; species Candoia aspera. Next base: position 8,193,743 of record NC_086159.1, on the reverse strand, counting down.
GTGAATATCATCCATATCCAGTCCCCTACTTTGATGCTACTCCTTAAAATAGGTATTGGATACAAACCATAATGATGAAAAATGATGAAAGGCTGGGGTAGCCAATTCTGGAGGTAGTTAGCACCCCAAAGATGCTCCCATGAATTAAATTCAGAACTTTTTAACATCTCTATCTCGGATTGTATATTCTTATTTAAGAATATCGTTTTTATTGTATTTTAATCGCTATTTATTCTAGTTTTATTGTAAATGGCCCAGAGTCGCTCTTTGAGTGAGACGAGTGGTGACTAAATTTGAAATATAAATAAATAAATGGCACACCGCAGCATCACAATGCAAGCCTCCACCAGGATGCAAATATGTAAGACACATGGTTTGAGTTGTGATGCTGTGAAGCATGTCACAGACATCCATGAGTAAACATGACCTATTCCCGAAGAAATGCAGAGGTTCCCATTCAAAGGACCACAAAACACAGCTTCTTACAAACACACCTTTGCAGAGCAAGCCCATTCAGTGAGCCATGAGCTAAGAGCCAGAACTCTTTGCAAGCCAGAAATGAGATTTGGCTTCTCATGCCAGCCATTTCAAAAACAAATCACTGCAGGGCATGGAAAAGTCATCAGGATGGCGTCTCTCCAAGTCTGCATGTTTTAAAAAAATGCAGAGAGAGTTTCAAATGGCTCCCAGCCCTGTCAACATTGTTTTCTCTTATTAAAAAACAGCTTTCCAGATCCATCTCGTTCCTATATTATACCGCTCAGCATGTGGATCAGCAGGGAGGGCTCGGAGGGCTTGGAAATTTGGATTCCTTTCAATCCATGTCCTGGAATAACTATAAAAAGTAATTCAGCCTAAAAAAAAAATTTTTTTTTGATGTATTGGGGGAGCATTGAAACTAGAAAAGAGAGAGATCTGATCTGGCACAAAAGTCAAATCAACAGGGAAATGTCTGAAAGAGAACTTAACTAATTTTGCAGCTTCAAACTGAAACATAGCCTTTGAATGTCACTTCTCTGACTTTTTCAGTGCAATTTGTTAGTGAAAGCCACACAAGAGTCAGTTGCGCATCTTCATGAAAACAGGATGCATTATATTGGGAGGACATCGTTCATAAATATTATTAGGCAAAATTGCAACCTTGTGAATACTGGGGGAAATTGAATACATTTCTGTGCATGTTTCCCCAAATGCTCAGACATGTGCAATTTTGCCTAATAATTCTTTGTCCTTTTCTTTTTTTTGCATGGAAAAAACGTGCTTGGATTTCACAGGCCATGCATTGCAACTTGGTAAATATGAGAAATGGAGTGAAACTGAACTTGACAAATTCACAAAGAAGAGGCAGACAAACAAAATGCAGACAGACTTCACCCATCTTTATGTCAGGCAATTTTCCCATTTAAACCTAGTCTTCCTGGACTAGCAGTGACAGTCTAGGATCTCAGGTAGGGAAGACTGTGTCCTCTCTCTTGCACTGGCACCCCAGAAACGCAAAAGCTTTATCTGGAACATTCTACAAGTGAGAGATAACCTTTCAGGTGGGTGTAAAAGCAGACATTCCATAAACAAGTTGCAATAATATAGGAAATATGGGTGGAATTGATGCCTGTAATGCGGAGCTGTGATTTAACATAGTTCTGATGAAGCCACGGACAGACTTCCAGAGAATGGGATTTTGCAGTTTGCAAAAAAGCACTGTTCTCCTGTGGGAAGGGTGCAAAAATGTCCGTACTTCTCGATATGCATATCTTGCATGTCTGAAGGGTTTACAAGATTAAGGCTTTTTTTCATTTGTAACCATGAGAAAACATCTGACCTATTTTGCAGAAGCCTGTAGTCCTCTGGAGATCTCTGAGGGCTGCCCTCTCCCTGCGTGATGTCAGAGCATCCCAACCAGTCAGGTGTTTCATTATTCTGATTACCATCCAAGTTTTTTTTAAAGACTTTCAGGTGCTAGGGCCCAGATTCCACTTTCTTGCTCACACACACAGACACCCACTGCTTTATTCTTTAATATTGTACATTTTCTTTTTCATTGTTCTTTTTCATCTATTGAAGATAATGGGCCAGGGAACTGGGAGGGTCTAAAAGCTGATGACATTACTGTTGGGATGATGTTTTCAAGCAGTGTTTATCTTGGCAACTTTAAGATGGGTGGACTTCAACTCCCGGAATTCCCCAGCCAGCATGGAATTCTGGGAGTTGAAGTCCACCCATCTTAAAGTTGCCAAGTTGTTTTAAAGGAACAATCTTGAACAAAGAGTTTAGATCCTCCTAAACACCTTCCATGTGTGTATGTGTGTGTATGTGTTAAAAAAAGTCAAGATGGTGGTACAACCACATGTTCAAAGCCCCCTCCCTTTTTAGTGCATCACATACATATTCCTGGCTCCCTCCAGATGTGGGGCCCAGGATAATTATTTGCATCCCTCCCCCGCCACCCCATATAAATGAGATAGCCATGTTTGTGTTGAGCCCTGTAGGATATCTGGATGCTGAACTTTCCTAAACAAGACACACACACACACACACAATTTTCCTAAGCTTTTCATGTCTATACAAGTCATCAGGGCAGCAAAATAGCATTTTCCAGGGATATCTGCCAGCAGCCAGAAAGTTTTAGAAAACATCTGGAAATGTCAGCGCTGCCCTTTTTGAGATGTCTAAACTGAGGGCACAAGCCACAGGGCTGTGAATGGAAAAAGGGAGACACATCAAAGCTGAGTTTGTTGCCCTCCTGTCCCCAAGTATTTCTGGAGAATTGTCCTGGGAAGACCTGGGAGAGAGGAGGGCTAAACTCAGCCAGATGTGTCTGGAACTTGCCACTCTAATGAGACTTTGGTCCCCATTAAACGGGAATGCTGAGAAAATTCAGGGCAAATGTCGCTTTCCAACATGGATTTTGGTCGTCTGTTATCACCAGAATCACAGTCGCCTGCATGGTACAAGGGTCAACATTGTTTAAGCGAGATGGGATTCTAAGACCTGCTGGCTACAAGAGGGTAAGGGGGCATTTTAAACAGAAGATTGAGATGCCCCCGGGTATTGCTTACAAAGAGTAAATTAAAGCACCCCACTGGGGTAGATTGGTCCTGAAGAAGCTAAACAGGATCGGTCCGGTTTCGTACTTGGATGGGAGACCAGCAGGGTATCCCAGGTGGGGAAGCTACAACGGGAGGTTGAAAAAGATGTCCCAGAAGAGGACAATGGCACACACTGCTTTGTATTGTGGTCTGGAAAATTAGATGAATGTGGACAGAAGACCAGCTCAGCCAGAAGAGGATCAATTTTTTATTAATCACAAATGCTTTTAGGCAGCATCAGCCATACAACTTGACATGGCTTGCAGCAGAACACATACAGTACATTGTAGTAATGCAAAGTTACCAAATACAGGTAGTCCTCACATAATGACCACAATTGGGACTGAAATTTCAGTCAGTAAGTGATGCAATCATTAAGAGAATCCAACCCGATTTTATGACCTTTCTTGTGGCGGTTGTTAAGCAAATCATATTACCCATTGATTTTGGTTGCTAGAAGCCAGCTGGGAAGGTCGAAAATGGCGGTCATGTGACCACGGGATGCTGCGATGGTCATAAATGTAAACTGGTTGCTAAGACCCCAAACTGTGGTCATGTGACTGCAGGGATGCTGCGACAGCCATAAGTGCGAGGACCGGTTGCAAGTTGGGTTTTAGCACTGTCATAAATCCAAACTGTCTCTAAACGAATGGTCATTAAGCAAGGACTGCCTGTATATCAATAATGATAATACTATCAGCATTAATTTTCAGCATAATTATAAAATTAAGAACCAGAACACCCCTCTCCCATTTTTGCCTCAATCTCCCGACAGCCATATTTTAAAAGCTTCCTGAATGTTAAAAGGGAGGATGTCATTCTCATATCCGGTGGCAGGGAGTTCCACAGGAGGGACTGTCCTGCACAAATGCTTACCGAGTCTCCTCCTGTTGCATCTCATGCAGGGTGGAGGGTTTCAACAAGCACCCTTCGGCAGGCAGACCCTATTTGGTGGCCCAAATAGGGTCTGCCTGCTGAAGTCGGCCAGATCTCAAACCATGTAGGACTTTAAAGGCCATCCACAACACTGTGGAGGTGTCTGCCAGGGGGGTCAAAAAAGTCAAGATGGCATCTGCTATTCTCTGAACAAGGCTGTCATCTGCCATTTGTACATGGTTTTTGTAGATGTCTCTCCCTGGGGAGACCTGCTGTTGTTTTAGGGGATCCTGGGAAGGAGGTTCAGGTGCTGGCAGAGGCAGATATATTGCATCCATGGTTTGTAGGATCTCGTTAAAAATTGGGGACAGAATATCAGAATTTCTCTGCTCCTGTTCCTTTGAGATTGCTGTGGATTGCAAATCTGGCTTTCACTTGCCTAATGCAGTGTTTCTCAACCTCTGCAAAGTTAAGCTGTGTGGACTTCAACTCCCAGAATTTCCCAGCCAGCATGCTGGCTGGGGAATTCTGGGAGTTGAAGTCCACACATCTTAAAGTTGCTGAGATTGAGAAACACTGCTTTACAGATCTGCGAAGGTCATAAATGCGACAATTGGTCGTAATGTTACTTTTTCATCACTCATAACTGAACGGTCACTAAACAAGGACTTGAGGTTGAGAAACACTGGCCTGATGTCTGTATGTCCGGTTGCCATAAAAAATACGTGGAGCTTTGATCCCACCATCAGGGCTGCCATTTTGACTTTGTTGACTGCGTGGAAACCCCAAACCTTACTTTTATTTGAAAATGTTTGTAAAATATTTCCCCCCCCACTTTCTTACATAAAAAACACCCCACTGATTTGTCACATTTAGCACACTTGACGAAACTTTTTCTCTCAAGAAAAGAATCACTTTTGGATTAGCAAAGACGCCGGAAAGCACAACCTTGGATGAATCACCTTTTTTTTTCCACTCAAGGTGTGACACCATTGCCCAGACACACCCCAGGGCAACCCAAAGATATGGTCTTCTTCAAAGTTTTAAAAACCACAGAATCCTCCCTGAATAGCGTAATTGCTAAGTCAACTGGGAGTCATCATGTCCAGCTTCCTGGTTTTCACCCACGGCTGATCTTGCCAATAATCCTCGGGGGCTGCAAACAGGAATGAACAAATGTGTGCAAAGGGAGTGAGGTTGCACAACCCTGTCCTGCAGTTTTATGATCCTGTTTGTATCCAGGCTAATGACAAAGGATTTGGTGGTTTGATGACAAACAGCTCAGTGACATCTTTGGGGCTTAACACGTTTTGCCCAAATTGGCACAACAGGGGGGTCTGAGCTGGACAAGGGCGGACTGGAGAGCTTGTGATTCTTCTGTTCAAAACAGGGCAGAAACAGAAGGCTTAAATGACCAAGCTAAGCCGGGCTGATTCAGAAAAAGCTAAGCAGGAAGGGACTTGGTCAGGATTTAGATGAGAGACGGCCATGAAGTCTCAAGGCTGAAGGAGGGACTGGGAATTTGGGAAAAAAAACACTGCCCAAAGTACTTGGTCTCTTTGCTGGAGGCAACACCTGGCTGAGGTGGGCTCAGAAGCTAAGCGGGATTGGGCCTGGTTTAGTATTTGGAGGGGAGCACACCGGGCGTTGAGCTAGATTGGGAACCTGAATTGCAGCTAAGTCAACCACATGCATATGAAGTCACCAAGAATCAAGCTGGATTCCAAAATGAGTTGGTCTCACATGCTAGGCTGGGCTAAAACAGGGTGACGTAGTTTGTACAGTAATTCACTGTGGTATGTTTTATTGGTCTGAACCAGTGTTTCTCAACCTTGGCAACTCTCAGATGTCTGGACTTCCACTCGCAGAATGCCCCAGCCAGCCATGCTGGCTGGGGAATTCTGGGAATTAAGGTCCACACGTCTGAAAGCTGCCAAGGTTGAGAAACACTGCTGTAGACTGCCAGTTTTTAATAAGGGCAGTGGTCAGATAACGTGGGAACATTTATTTTATTTTATTTTATTATTGTATTTTTATACCACCCATCTCAAAATGACTCTGGGCAGCTTACAAAAGATTTAAAACAATAGCAATTGAATATCAATTAAAAATATACATTATAAAAATATAAATCTACAAATATAATAAAAACTCTAAAATATTAAATATTAAATAGAATATATAATACATAAACCTAAGATGGTGAATTTGCAGTCTTGTTAAAATTTCCTGAGGCTGCGTCAGGGCGCCAGCCACCCCCATGACGAACTGTCCCCCCTCCCACCCCAAGTGAGGTGGCAAACTTGCCTCCACGTCTGGCTTGTTTTATTCCAAAAATGCAAAACAGCCACCCCCCAACCATTCTGGGTATTTTTCTGAGAGATATTCTGAGGAGACGATCCATTCAGTTGTATAATTACAGGTCCTTCATTTATTATTATTATTATTTATTCGATTTCTACAGCCGCCCATCTCAGGAAGTGACTGTTAGGAACATGCTTGTAATCGAGGGCAAACGGGCAAGAAACTGAATGGAGGAGCACATTTACAGGACTTCTCCACCCTCTTTCCCTGCAAAACCATCTTCTTTCTGAGTGTCCCACTGCAGGACCTCTGCAGTCCAGGGACAACTGCAGGGGATGGAGTCAAAAAAATCAACATGGCAGTTGTGACTGTGTGATTGAAAGCCCACACCTTCGTTATGTATACCTCTTTTGACCCTATGGCCATGTCCACCATCTTGACCTTTTTGACTCCCCACAAATAATCAGTAGCCAAGGGGGACAGCCCACAAAGCTTATGGGTAAGGGATTCTGGGCAGAAAACATGGCATCTTCCCTTCCAATGTTCATTTCAACAGATTCGCTATCTGGGGAAATTAACTTCCATAGATTGGCTTCCTCTGTCATGTGAAACTGTGGTCTCTTCAAAGGGGGCTTGTTGGATAAGCCACAATTGACTCGGTTTGAACCAGAAGCAGAAGAGAAGCCATATATGATGGTGGCTAACATACCACAATATCGGATTTCATTCTTTCTGTGCACTGGGGAAAAGCCTCCCTGGATGCAACTACATCATGGTTTCTTGGAAAATAAACAACTGACCGGGTTCAGCTACTGTGCCGGCTTGTAAACCAGCAGAGCCGTGCCCACACGTTGCATCAAGTCACGGGGGGAGAGAGAGAGAGACCTGGCAGCTTTGCCCAGCTGGAACATTAGCCCCACCCACTCCTGGCTTCAGCCCCACCCACCATCTACAGGTCCCTGAGCCTGGATTACAGCAGTGCCCCCCAAAAAGGGAGGAAATTCCTTTTGCATGGATTCAACAGTTGCAGAGGGCAAAGGATGCGGCTTGCAGAGTCTCCTGCGACAGACAAGCCTTTGCAACATTACCACAACAGCCTTTCCATATTGCTCCCTGCAGGAAATGGGCAGACCCAGTTTGCCACATGGCCCAAAGCCACCCACCGCAGCCTTCCTCTTTGGCAAAAGATCAGGCCTGTGCAAACAGGTGGGGCCAATCCTGGGGCTGAGTCACAAAGGTTAGGCGAGGTGTGCCAGGGAGCCCCTGCCGCCTTTTCTCTCTGTGACTCAGCCAGTGAAGGATTCGGAGCTCCCTGTTGCAAGTTTATGGCCTGGTATGGAAGGGAGCACCGAGGCGTCTCCCCGGTTGTGCATGGAATCATTGACTATTTGATGATCATCTGTTTATTTTGATCAAGAGGACTAGGAAGTTATTAAACTGTACGTCAGTCGAGAGAAAGCAAGCTTGCTGTTTGGGGCAAGGAAAGAGGAGCAAGATGCTGGGTTGAGAAGGTGTGGGTCAGCTGCTGGTGGCCCTGGAGCAGTGTCACTGGCTGGGAATTCTGGAACTGAAGGCCACACATCTTAAAGTTGCCCAGGTTGAGAAGCACTGATCTAGACTCTGGGCAGTGTGCAACTTTGAAAGGGTCTTAGAGGTCAACTAGTCCATCCCCTGCTCAGAGCAGGATCCACTAGAGTATCTCTCACGGGACACCCTCCAGCCTCTGTTTGAAGACCTCTAGTGAAGGAGAAGTGCCCATTTCATGTGTCCTCCTGTTCCACTGGCCAACACCTTGTAAAGTCAGGCATGGGTGGCCTGAAGCTTCTACTTCTAACCCTCTGGGTTTCTGGTTGGCACAAGAGAAAATAAATCCACTCCTTCTTCTACCTGCCGCCCCTTCTAATGGTGGAAGACTGCTCTCAGAGGTCCCCTCAGCCTTCTCTCCTGATCCTTCACTATCTTGGTAGCCCTCTTGTGAACATCTTCCTTTCCTTTGCATCGATTCCCTTTCAGACCTGGAGGTCTTTGCATGCATCTCAATATTCATCATCTCCATTCCTTCTGCAGTTTTCCACCACAGCAATCCTCGTCATCTGGTTCCTTGAGTGACACATAGCATCTGCCATTTCAAAGCCTGCATCCATTCATCAAGGAGACTTGCGGGCATCCCTAATGATTTTCAAATGCCTGCGTGTGAAGTCAGGGGTGCAGATGAGGCATGATTGATTCTTTGCAGACTCTGTTTGCCAGCAGTGGGACACCGAAAATTCTTTCTGTCATCTAGCAGTCTTCTGGATTTTTGCAAGCCAGATCTGGCAGCGGTAAATCAAGTTCCAGCAAACTCAACTGGCAGACAGAATGACTTTCACATCATAGCTAGAAGCATGGAATGCCCCAAACTGCAATTGCTGGCCTGTTTTGGATTGTAAAACACGAAGGTCATTTTTGGAATTATTTTGCTGCTGTGGATCCTTGAGATTAAACTCTTGACATCTCTGGTAGCCTTCTTCTTCTTCTTCTTCTTCCTCCTCTTCCTCTTATTCCTTTTTAGGAAGGACCACATTTTTAATTTTGCTCATTTTCATAAATTATTTTTTTCTCCCTTCCCTTATTCTTTGCGTACTTGAGACTTTCTTTTGTCTTGTGGAATTTTTGATCTTACTTTACTGTTGGGGAACAAAGAAACTGCTGGGGCTGCCCATTTTTCTGTGACCATCTTCCTGTCCCTCCGAAGCTGCCTGGTTGTTCAGCCATCGCAATCCAACTTCTCTTGAGGTCTTCCTTTGGGATTTAATGGGAAACTGGGTAACCAGGGAGGCTGCAGGTGGTAAGAGGAGAGTATCTGCAGTGGGGGGCGGGGGTCAAAAAAGTCAATATGGTGGCCACCAGCACTCAATAGAAACCCAGCCCCTTTTTATGTGCACAGGACGTGCAACTCACATAAAACAGGGTGGGGTGTCTCTTGCACAGTCATGACCATCCCCTTGACTTTTTGCCCCCCTGCCTTGCAGACCCCCCTGAGTTGCACCACACTGAGAAGACCATAGCCCCCCCCCCCCACTACTAAGTTAGGGAGGTCAAGACTTGTGCAAATGTTTATTATAATCGGATTCATAATTTCTGCTAGGGGAAACCGACTGGTGCTGGGTTCCATATTAGGGCTGAGCAGAGATGAGATTTGGAGATCTAAAGGTGGTTCTTTTTTCACGCATCTGAATCCCATATCCCGTTTCAACCAGTCTGTCGACTGGGAGGCTGGGATGCCAGTCCAACCCACTGCTTCGGAACAGATTGGATGATTTGTGGCCGTTTTGCACTCATGCTGTTCTTCTCAGGATCAATTCAGGGACCGGATTCGGAAACACGCGTCAAACTGATTCTGAGATACTAATCAGATGGCACCCTCCCTGTTCAAAATCATTCATAGATGTGAGATGGGCAGCTATACAAATTGAATGAATGAACAGACAAACGAATAGATAAATGAATTAATTAATTAATTTCCAGATCCCTACTCTTCTTGATAAGAGCAGCTACAAGAGAGAAGCTGATGCTCAGACTCAGCTGTGAAGCAGGACTGTACCATCTTAGGAGTCCAGGTGGCAAAACACATTACACACACCCCAATTTTCCTGCTCTTTGAATATTTTCATGCCTTTTGGGCTCTCCTTCCTGATTGGCTATCCCACGAACCTTCCGATTGGCTGCCCCAGCCCTATATAAATTGCCCCCCCCCCCCCCGCAGGATTTCCACAGTCCTTCTCTGCTCTGCAAGGAAGGGGTTAAACATTCAGTCCATCCAGGGTCCCCCACACCAGACCGTAGATCTTGGCAATGGGTTTCCTGGATTCTAATCGGCCGAATTCAGCTACCAAAGAAAAACAAAAACAGCAGGCGAAAGGGTCACAGGTGAACCTCTCTCCATCCCTTGCATCCCACCCCACCAGGGCTGCTAAAAATAACAACCGGAGGAATAAAAGCGGTCGGAATAAAGGCTATTCAAGTGGAAGCATTTCTGGAAAGAAAAAAAAAAGATGAATGCCTGGGATATGGTAGCTGGATCGTGGATGAGGAACCATTGCTATCATGAACATGAACTATCATGAACCATTGCTATCATTCAGAGCAACCATTGCTATCATGAACATCTAAATCTTCTGGGAGCTATTTTCACAATCAGACCATTATGCCAAGGGAAGGACGGGCTGGGGAGGAAGGCTGAGGCTCGAGAAGGCGAGATTTGCACAACAGACTGAACCATCAATTGAAAAGTTAAAGATGCCCACAAGCCAAGTTCAGCACACACTGCCACGTACTTTTCTCGGAAACATTACTACAGACGTGGTTTGCCCTGCCTCCTGAAATGTTTTGCGGCTGAGCTCTGGGGGTCTCCCATCCATTTACTAATCGAGGCCCTTGCCTGCTTAGTTGCTGAGCCCAAAGTCGGCCCGGTGACCCCACTTGCTCAGGGACACCGCCCATTAACCAGATTACCCAATCATATCTTAGCCTGCAGGGCTGTGTGAACCCAAGCGATGTGGTTAGTCAGTGGTTAAGTTTGTTGTGCACCTAAAGAAAGGTGAGCTGAATTGATTCTGATTCAGATAACCCGGGGCAAGTGAGTTGTGTGAAGACATCCTTTATTTAACATGGGGGAGCAGCCTTCCCCACCTCCCCATTTCTCCTTTTAGGAAAAGCTTGTCAAACTTTTGTAAGTTGGAGTCATTGGCATAATCAAAATTCAGCTTTTCTCTAGTTACTACCATGTTGGAGTGGGACCAAAGGGGATCCGGATTTGAGTCCACTCCCGATCACTGACTCTCCCTGAGGGACCATGGGACCATCCCCCTCAGAGCAGCCTACCTCACAGGGCTGTTGTGGTGGAAATAAAACTGGAGGAAGGGTAGACTGCCTTTAACTCTTGGAGCAAAAGTGGGTCTTTGAGGATGACAGTGTCGGCTGAAGATGCAGAACCAATGTTTTCATTCCCAGGTCAGCAAGAGAATGAACGGCTCCGTCTTGTCCCAACAAGGAGATAAGGAAGCTTGCGAGTTAAACCTGGCTTCTGATAAATTAACACCAAGAGAGCCAGAGGGACGGGCTATGGCGGAAAATGCTCCTGTTTGACATGCGCCATTTAAACGCCTGTTTCTTCACACGCTTGGCTGGTGCTTTTAATTAAAAACAGCCTGTTCCATCTCAGCTGGCCAAAGATCCTTAAGCCAACTGTGGCATGTTTTTCCAGGCTGACTTTGTGCAGGCAGACAGCACCATTCAAGAAGTTAGTCCAGAGTGACCGGTCACAGGATCTCAGTCATGCCCCATAAACTTAATTACTAAATTTTTATTAAGGGGTTGTTTGTTTGCTTTGGATGACTTGTGATTAAAATAACACGCAGGCTCCTTTCTCTAAAAGGAAGCAGGAAGGAGTATGGACTTAGGAACTCTCCCCGGGAGGATAGCTTTAAAGCAGCAGGACCCAACCTGTTGCTCCCAGGATTCCCACACAGCACAGCTTCTTGCTGGGGATGATGGGTGTTGGAAAGCCATACATTTGAAGGACACCTTGCTGGGCAGGATCTAGTTTATGTAGGGTAGCAGGCAGCAATTTGGCTGAGCTCAAAAGCAGACTCAGACTGAGTTGATACTCAAATGGGACACCACTGAGGAATCCAGAGTTTGAAGACAAACTAGGAAGTTGAAAAAGGCATCCTGGAAGAAGACACAGGCAAGCTACTTGGCTAAGAAAATAATATGGATGTGCTTGGATATATCAAGGAATCAAGCTCTATTTGAGAAATCGTTTAGTGTGGCCAAGTTCAGCTGGTAACAGTTTTGGCTGAGCTTGGAAGCTAAGCAGGATTGGTCCTGGTTTGTATTTGGATGAGAGGCCACCAAAAAATCCAAGGATGTAAAATCCAAGGATGTAAGCTAAACTGGGAAGTCAAAAAGAGGGTACGCTCCAAGTTGGCACTAGGATCTGAACCTTTCCCTCTTATTGTTTTGACCCAGCCATTTGTGGCTCATCCACTAACTCATGATTAGACCATCCACGATTTATCTCAGACAAACCTGGTCTGAATCTAAGAAATAGGGCCACCAAAAAAAAAAAAAGGATTGGAGACTAGAAACTATTAAGAGAGGGGGAAGATGCTGGGAGTGTTCAGCTTTGAGAAAAGCTACCACTGGTCCAGATTGCAGTGGTGCAGACAGTGATGGGGACACCATGTGATGTGCACAGGACTCCACTGCTTTGTAAGCTGCACTGCCTACTAGTTGGTTTCTGGGTGCAATTCAAGATGTTGGTTTCACCTTTAAAGCTCTTCGCATTAATCTGGTTGTCTTCGCCCATTAGGTGTGGTCTGGCAGGGTGGGTGTCCTCCAGGTCCCTTCAATTAAACAATGTCATCTTGTCGGACACAGGAACCATGCTCACTCTGTTGCAGTTCCTGCCCTCTGGAATAATCTCCCCCAGAGAGCCATGGGGCTCCCACCCTTATGTTGTTTAAGAACTCATTGAAGACCCAGTTGTTCTCCCAGGCCTTAGGGATGGGGTGATTGTGGAGCCCCCTTTTGTTTTGTTTGTTTTGAATACAGGTAATCCTCGACTTTCAATCACAATTGGCACCGGAACCTCTGTTGGTAAGCGAGGCAGTTGTTAAGTGAGTCATGCCCGATTTTACAACCTTCTTTGCCACTATCATTAAGCAAATCACCGCAGTCATTAAGTAAATCACATGGTTGTTAAGGGAATCTGGCTTCCCCCATTGACTTTGCTTGTCAGAAGCTGGCTGGGAAGGTTGCTAATGGTGATCATATGACCCAGGGATGCTGCAACTGTTGTAAATACATGTCAGTTGCCAAGTGCCTGAAATTTGATCACATGACCTCAGGGATGCTGCAACGGTTGTAAGTGTGAGGACCAGTTGGAAGTAACTTTTTTCAGTGCCATTGTAACTCTGAATGATCACTAAGTGAATGGTTGTAAGTCAAGGACTACCTGTAGAGTACTTTGCTCTTCAATTCAGCTGTATCATTTATCTCAGTGTTTTTCAAACTTGGCAACTTTAAGATGAGTGGACTCCAACTCCCAGAATTCTCCAGCTAGCGTGAGTGGACTTCAACTCCCAGAATCTGCATCTGCAGACTATTTCAGTGCAGTTTTCCATCAATGGTTTATTTAATTTTTTGCAGTCTCTGGATTACAAGGTATGATGAAATCCTTGCTTCCTGACTTACATTGCAGATCCAGTCCCACCTTGGCTACTAGAATCTTCCCCATCTTTGCGTCTTTTGCATGTGTTAATCTCCATCTAACATAATCACAACTGCTAGGGTGAGGGATGGTGCATAGAAAGAATGACCAGCTTTCCCCAAAGCTGGAGGAACAGCTAGAGGTCATCCAGACAGTCAGCCAATAATCCTCACCACCAAAATTAGGAGATAGACTGGGGTCTTCCTTTAACTGAGGCCACCCAGTGGTATCGGATTACAATTCCAGGCACCCCCAATTTATCATGCAGGCTGTTTGGGGCTGATGGGTATTATAGTCTCACATATCTGAAGGACAGTGTGTTGGGGAGGGTTGACCAGGGAGCCTTGGCCTATACAAGTGCACGCTGGCACAAATGCACCGATGCAGGTTAGGTTTAGCCATTGCCCTAAACCTTGGTTTGTTGAATAAGCCACCACTGGCATAATTCCCACAACATTCGGGAGACTGAGATCAAGCGTCCAATATCCAGGCATGGAAAATCTGTGGCCCTCCAAATTCAGTTGAACTATCATTTTCAAAAACACAGCCAATAGCCCTCAAGAACATTTGCAGACATGGCTTGCTCACCCTTGATTATGCTCAATAATGAGGGGAGAGAGTCCTATGACTCTAGGGTGGGACTGTACCACTTCCAAATTCAGGTGCCTAAGAGAAAAGGTGTCCTTAAGCCTCTCCTTATCTGGTTCTAGTTGCCTATTTGTACCCCCAAAAATAACCTTTAAAAAACAGAGCCATTAAAAAAATAGGATTCCTCACCAGACTTTGGAACAAAACCCTGCATTCTACTACCCCACAATTCATGTCTGATCCTTTAAGCACCGTGCAACCCAGACAAACTAATCTAACAGCATTCATGAAATGGCTGTTTCAGAAGCACTCCAAGACCATGACAACATGAAAATCAGGGAGGCCAGTGGTCCTAAATTGAATGGGCATCTCCAGGACACAAGAACATCCTTTAAACTCAGCATGGGCCTTTGCCATCCCTTTCGAAGGGGCACAAGGAGACCCCTTCTCCAATTCCACACACACACCCCACTTGGCAGAAGTGCCCCCACTCCCTGGCTGGCTGCTGTGATAAGAGATGCATTTGCCGGGCGTCTCAGTTTGCTTATCTTGGCCAGGAGCGGAGAACAATAGCCCAAGAACACGCCAGGAAATTCTAATTAATGGGATGAAAATATCGCAAAGGTAGGCATGGGGGCCAGAAACAATAAAGCATTTCGAAAAAGGAGTAAAGGCCAAGTAGGAAGTTAGGGGGTAAAAACCAGCCAGGCCCTTCCCTAGCTTGGCAAGGCTGTTCGAGGACAAAAACAGACCAAAACATCAAACAAAAACAAGGGAAATAAACTGGAACCGTTTCAGCTCAGCGGCTGTTAAAGAGGGTTGCACTGAATGTGGAAAATTTCCACCTTGCTCACCCTGTGTTTTATTCTTCCCTTCTGTGATTAACTAACCACACAGTCCTAGGTGCTACTGCTGGCTCCAGATTTAGCTGTTCCCTTAGGAACAAGTCAGAAAGCCCTGTTTTAGTACCAGTCTTGGTTTATGCACATCCACCAAAAATCCTGGCCCATTTCTTCCTATTCAGACAACACACTTTATTGAGTCAGTTTAAGACCTATTGGCTGCATTTGGAATGGCAGGCTAAGGTTGACTTTAATCATGATTAGTTTTTTTCCCTCTTAATTTAATCCAGTGTTTCTCAATCTCCGCAATTTTAATATGGGAGGACTTTGACTCCCAGAATTCTCCAGCAGCCATGCTGGCTGGGGAATTCTGGGAGTTGAAGTCCTCCCATTTTAAAATTGCGGAGATTGAGAAACATTGATAATTTGTTGGGTTAGTTAATGACTCAGTGCCAGAACCAAAAAAGAGAGTTTAATTCAATAAACCAGATTCAGGATGTTGTGTGAATATAATATTTGGCTGCTTTTTCACAAAATAAAAATTGAAACTATTACTTTATCTTACAACTGCTAAAGGTAGGGCAAAGTTTCCAGTGCAACTGTGGGGGGTCAAAAAAGTCAAACTGGACTGCAACCATGTGATCAAATGATGCAGGTAAAAAAGGGTGGGGCTTGAATGCACAGATACTGCTGCCATCTTGACTTTTTTGACCCCCCCAGGCAATGGATGCCCCTGTAAGATACTCAAGTCTACAGTACGCAATGGCTGGCTTCATCCATGAAGCTGCAATGAGGTATGTTTGGGCTTTGTGTGTTGTGTTAATCAGTCATGATTCAGGAAGCTGTGGCTCAGTGTAATGTCTGAATCCAGTGATGGGTGTCTTCCACAGTATCGAGAGAAGATTTATGGGGGGGAATGTATTGCTGGAGCCATGTTGATCCTTCTTCAGCAAACTCTTCTAGATGGTTTATGATGCTTCCCACCAGAACAAATATGCAAAGCAGTTAACTGGAATTAACTTCAACTTCTCTGCAGTTTCTTTATCATCCATTACAGCTTTGTTAACCTCTCCCCTACCTAGTTAATGCTCCTGGAATATTTAAGATGTTTAGCAATACAGAATATACAGTATATTCTTTTTTTCTCTTACTTCTTTCCTTCCCCTCCCCTTTTTTTGGCAACAAAAATAGAATTGCAGAGTTAGATGGGATCCCTCGGGTCATCTAGTCCAACCCGCTGCAGTGTTTAGGAAAGCCAGTTAAACTATCCTTGAAAGGAGGCCAACCCCTTCTAAAAGCCTCCAGAGATGGAGAACAGAACTCAAAACCTTGACAGACGGTTCTGTTAGACAAATCTTTTCCTTACATTTAAATGAAATCTAGGTAGCTGTAACTAACACCTGTTATTTCTGATACTAGTCTGTGGCCATGGAAAATATTCTTGGCCATCTTCCCCTGCAGCTGAACATGTCTACCGTGTCTCCCTGCAGCCTTCTGTTCTTCAGGCTTGACCATCCCAAGTTCCTTCAGCCTGTCCTTGTGAGTCATGTGCTCAAGCCCCTGTGTCGTCTCCATCACCTTCCTCTGAACCTTCTCTAATCTGTCAAGATCCTTCTGAATATGTGGTGCCCAGAATCATCTCCATTCTTTGGTCCTCGTTTGTATTCCTTTCAGTCCTCATTTGAGCAAGACTTTCAGCTTCTGTCAGTCTTGCACCTAATCATTTTTCTAACTGCTTGGTGGTACTTTATCTTATTCTTCATGGCTGATACATTTCTAATTTACCGTCTCTTGTTATGACTTTGAAGAACTCCCTTCTGGAGCAAACATGGAATCAGCTGCATTCTAAAGAGATAGGGCCCGCTTGACTTTCAATTTCCTTTTGATCAGACCATCCATATTCACATGCATGTGTCTCTGGGTGTTCCCTCTTTTGAAGTCAAATGCAATTGTGTTGAATTCCCTTGACATTTTCTCATTTACGCTAGACTACATATGATTCCACTGCAGTCACTGTTTCGGAGGGCCCCCTTTAATAACTTTCTTGATCTCAACACAGACCACAGATTTATAAGGGATACTTACATGGTAATTTCAGGAATGATTCTTGATCAGAAGCAAAGTACTGTATTTTTGGCTGTCTTTGCAAAGAACACAAGGGATTAGTCAAATGTTGCTTGATTAAAGGGATCTTTAGTCATGTAAGAAGTTAAATATACATACATACATACATATATAGATATATAATTCCAGGCAGAGCAAACAGGAAACTTGTCTTCTCTGCTTGATTCCAGCATGGTACTCAGATATTCTGTCTCTCTCCATGGAGGTTCCACTGAGCAAGCCGCAAAGGGATTAATCAGACCCACATTTAAAACCGTCTGAAGTGGCCTTCAGCCCAACTTACAACAGCAGATCCCAAGTCTAGCAGGCCTTGTGCAGATCAACCTTCCCCAGCCTGGCGCCCTCCAGATAGGCAGGATTACCATTCCCAGCATTGCTGGTGGATAACGATGGGGGTTGCCCTGGTAAAGTGAATAATGGTTTTTTAAATAGGAAAATACATTTTACTAGCATTGAAAGAGTAAAACATACAACTTTGATACAGATAGACTTAATTTTTAACAAAAGTATGAGAAAGACAGGAGGAAGACATAACAGGAATTAGTTTTGTCTCTGTGGGACCCTTTTTTCTTATTCCCTCCCTAAATGGAGAAAAGTAACATCATTTTGCTTAATCAAAGCTTCCACCTAATAGACCTCAAGGCAGTTCTGAAACTTTACAACCTCACTTTCATGGAGGAAAAACAGACCTTGCAAGTCTTTATTATACTCTGGAATATAGGCAAATGGAATATGGACATTTTTAGCTGGCCTGGTTTCTCCCTTGAAGTTTGCTCGGTGTTCGGCAAGCAAGTTTGCAGTCTTGGGCCCACAACAGTCTTGCATCCTTCACTCCATGTTGAGCTGATGACACAACGATGGGTCCCATGACATTTCTTCCAGAAATCTAGCAGCATCAAAGTCATGGCGGAGTGGGCAATGTACATCTTTAATTGCTTGTTTCTGGAAGGTGACCAACCAAAGATTGGCAGAGCAGAAGTTCTGTTGACTGAGAAAGAGGGTGGTTCCTGAAGGCGATGGAGAAAGCTTTACGCTCATTCTGTCGATCACCTCCATGAGAAGAAAAATGTTGGGAAGGGTCTAAGAGAAGATCATGGGAATGGCTTTAATCCCAGATGAATTGTAATGAAGAGTCATGGAAAGTGCACTGTCCTTTTCCTGGTGTCCGTGAGTTGTGATTCTAACTGGACCAGCTCCTGAGCCTTGTGGACGCGGTACTGAATGTACTGGTGGGCCTCCTCATCATCAGCTTCCTCATGACCTGTTTCAGCTGTGTACATGAGGTCGTGATCAGATAGGCCAAACATCTCCAGCGAGTAAAGGTAGGCAATGTGTTCATCTAGCTTGGGGTCTGAGTTCCTTTGGGTGGCATGCAAAGATTCCAGCTGGAGTTGAGTCAAGGACCTTCTTGTATCTTTCAGAACAAAGAGCTCTCTCAACTCCTGCTTGGAAAAATAGCGATAGGGGTTTTTCTTATCTCCTGTGCTTTGCCTTATTAGTGAGTCCTTAAAGACCTGCCGCCGGTAGATTTTCTCTTCCACTGTCCCACATGTGATAAGCCGGTAAATCACAACGTTTTCCCTTTGCCCGATCCTATAAGCTCGGTCTACGGCTTGCATGTCTGTGGCAGGATTCCAACTTGGATCAAAGATAACCACTCTGGTAGCTGCCGTTAAAGTGATGCCCACACCCCCAACTTGGGTCGTCAGGAGAAAGACTGAGTAGCTTTTGTCATTCTGGAACTCTCTCACCCTCTCCTCCCGTTCCACTAAACACGTCACTGTGCCGTCAATACGCATTAGCTTAATGCGCTGTTGAGTCAAGATGCACTCTATAATATCCAACATTTTCCTCGACAAGGAGAACACGAGAGTTTGGTGGCCTTCCTCCCGCAGCTTTGCCAGCAAGGCTATGAGGAACTTCAACTTCCCAGATTCTTCAATCAGAACCTTCTCAGATACATTTTTTATTTCCTCCATCAGGCCCACCTTGATTGTATTTTCCCCATCCTCCTGCCTTGAAGTTTCCAAGCCAAGCTGCGTGCAAGCTTGAGTGGACAACAGCCTGGGGTGATCACAGAGTTTCTTCAGGATGGTCAGTTCTGCCAACGGGGAACGCGTGGTCATTAAAAGTTGCTTGATGTGATCCAAGGAAAGAAAGTTCCTGTAAATTTCTTCCTGCACAGGTGCCAGGTAGACCCAGACAATAAAGTCATTTTTTCTTGGAAGAGAAGGCATTTCTAGTGCATCATGGCTGGGTGAGCCAGTAAGTTGGTCCAGTCTCAGCTTCTGAATTTCATCTTTACTTCTTCTCAAGAAATGAGGTTGTATGATGGTCATCAAGTTCTCTGAAATCTTGAGGCCAAGGGCTTTCTCACCCAGGGTTGCATCCTTCTCCCTTGCCTTTGTGATGGGATTCTCATATTCCATCTTGAAAGTTCTGGCTGTGCCAAGGAGGGTGCCCTGACACGCAAAATCAAACAGGCACCAAAGTTCTTGTAGGTTGTTCTGCACTGGAGTCCCCGTGAGAAGGATGCGATTCATGGCTGGGATGGCCCGCAGTGCTTTCGTGGTCTTAGCCAAGGGACTCTTAATTTTATGGGCTTCATCCAAGATCAGGTAGTCCCAGATGAATGTTTGCTGGTCGCAGCTGGACAGCTGTTCCCAGTTGGCTAGGATCATCTGGTACGATGTGAGAAGAACACCCTTTTCAGTTTGGATTCTCTGCAAACCTTGGCTGCGTTCTTTCTTGCTCGCCCCATGGAATAGCTTCACCCTAATGCCAGGGGCCCACTTGGCAAACTCTTGCTTCCAGTTATTCACAAGGGTAACCGGCATGACCAACAACACAGAACGGACAAGCTTTGCATCGAGCATCCCTGAAAGGAAAGCAACTATCTGGATGGTCTTCCCCAAGCCCATGTCATCTGCTAAAATGCCCCCCTTTCGTCCATCACGGTAGAGGCGATACAAGAAAGCGACCCCCTCTTTCTGGTGCTCAAAGAGCTGGTCATGCATCTCCCTGTAAAGCCAGAGCCCGCTCTGAGCAACGTTCACATATTCGTCAGCCCCTTGATCCAAGGCCAGCGTTACCAGCTTCTCCTCCACGTGTCCTAGACAATCCTTCAGCCTTTCACCGGGTTCCATCTCCGTCTGCCTCTCTCCACAACGAGGGATGGATTTCCCTAGATTTCCATTCATGCTCTTCTGCTCTGCTTGGGGTCCATTTCTGCAAAACACACCTTCATTTGAGCTGCTGAGAAAAGCAGCAAGGAAAAAAATACTGTTCTTCAGGAATCAAACCCTACATCCAAATACAAGGAGCACCATGCTTGGGCTGTTGCTGATAACAACAACAGCACCTTTAATATTAATAAACAACAACATTTTGGACCTGGGATAGGCAGAAGGGCTCGATAGGCAGACAAAAATGCCAAATCCAGTCTAAACATCGGGCTGGCTGTGTGGCCAACCATAATAAGACATGGGCTACTGGATGGTTCTGACTGCATTTGGTACTTTTAACTATCGGAACCTTCTGAAGGAATATATATATACGCTGTTCCAAATAATGCAACTTTGTGTAATTCATGAATTGAAATTATATGACGATGATGACTATGTTTTTGTTCAACCCAGCTTACATGGGGAACTCCCTTCCTTTTATCCACAACAACCCTGTAAGGTAGTCTGGGCTAAGAGTGAACGATTGGGCCAAAGTCTGCATGAACGTCTCCAATTTTTTCCCCAGTACCCAACGTCGCTTCATACAATGGGCTTGGCCAATTCAAGTAAAGATCTGGTAGCTGGAAGGGCACCACCCACTTCACTTCTTTTGCTTCAACTCAGGTTTGGCTTTTTGTATTGTTTGGGCCAATGCAAGCTTTTAGGCAGATTCTAAGAAACCAGGACTGGTCCTTTCTTGCCCAGGAGAGCCCTGAGAGCAAAATCTGGCAAGGGAAGATCAGAGGGAGGGAGGGTGTTTGTTTTTTTATTTTTTTATTTTTATTATTATTATTATTATTCAAATTTTGTTACCGCCCATCTCCCTCTGGGTGGTTTACAATAAAATTAATACTATAACAATAAACGTTAAAATCCCATAAAAAATAAAAACAAGTTACAAATATAAAATACAATATAAGTAAATATAGAATCCAAGTGGCTATAAAAATTCCAATCCGGTGGGAGGGGCTCTAAGGCATGAGCCACCCCCACAAATGGCAACCTGCCTTCCCGAACCAAGTCTGTAGGGCCTTCCGGAAGGTCAGGAGTGAAGGGGCCTGCCTCGCCTCCGGGGGCAAGATGTTTAGCTTGGAGAAGAGAAAACTGAGCAGGAGGGAATTTCGCTGCATTCTTCAAATGCCTGAAAACGTCACCCCAAAGGCACAACCTGTCTCCTGTTGTCTCAGCTGGCAGGACACTGGCAGGACTCTTATGATTCACAGTCATAAGAAGTGGAAAAGCAGACTAGACATTAAGAAAAACTCCCAAGGAGTGTGGTTTGCAGGGCAATCCATGACCCTGAGAGGTGGGGGGCCTCCCCTTCCTTGGATGTGCCTAGACCAGTGTTTCTCAACTGTGGCAACTTCAAGCTATGTGGACTTCAACTCCCAGAATTCCCCAGCCAGCACTGCCACAGTTGAGAAACACCGGCCTAGACATCAGTGTCTTTGGATGCTTTTCATTGGGGTTCGTCTCCTGAGAAACAGGGTGGACTTGATGACCTCAAGGGCCCCTCCAACTTTAGCATTTTATAATCTGCCTGGACTGTTTGCAGCCACACTCCTTCAGGGGTCCAGACTATGAAGGAGGCCAAACCAAACTTTGAAAATGAAAAGGCAGGAAGGCATCAAGTGGGGAGATATGGACAAGGGGGTTTGTGGGGGGCGGTCAGCTCCACCAGATGGGAAAATCAACTCCCCAGGAAGGCTAAAACTACTTTTATTGAGAAGGGCTAGAAGAACAGAATCTTGCAAGTCTGGCTGTGCAGGACCCCCCCACCCCCTTCTTATACTTCTGTGAATTAAGGAGGTGTCTGAGCGTATTTTCTGTCTGTGCTGGACTTCAGCCCTGTTTCTCCCCTCATCGTTTTGATACTGGAGCTTGCAAATTTCCAGCAACGTCACCTTCCGTACTTTCTACAGGGAGTCAAAAAGGTCAAGATGGCATCTTGACTTTTTTGACTAGCCCCCCCTGCAGACATATTGTCCATATCCAAGAAACAGCTGTTTGGGGAACTGGTTGTGCAACACAGTGGGGGACCAACACCCCCCTTGCAAGATAAAGCTGCAGACACCGTCTGAAATGCTACCGCCAAGATGCAAACTTTCATCCTCAATGAGAACTTGCTCTTACCTTTGACCCTGCTTCACCGGCCTGCGATTTCTGGCTTTTGTCACCATTGCCATGATGCTATCCACGAACCAGGATTCCGATTTTGCCTGAGAACAAAATGAAAACCTGCAACAGAACGGAAGATGTTTGTAAATGGGAGGCTACAGGAAGAAATCTAGAGTTTTAAACACTGGGGGTAGGGGGAAGTAGCAGAACCAGAAGTGGAATACAGGGTCTGTGTTTACACAACACACTTACAGGTTGTCCTCGCTTAACGACCACAATTGGGACTGAAATTTTGGTTGCTAAGTGAAGCGGTCATTAGGAGAATCTGACCCAATTTTATGACCTTTTGTGGTGGTCGTTAAGTGAATCACAGTGGCCATTAAGCGAACCACATGGTTGTTAAGTCAATCACGCGGTTCCCCGTTGATTTGCTTGCCAGAAGCCAGCTAAGAAGGTAGAAAATGGTAATTACATGATCACAGGACACTGCAACAGTCATACCTGCAAACCGGTTGCCAAGCGCCCAAATCGTGACAATATGACTGTCACAGCATCCCCATGGTCACAAGTGTGAGGAACGGTTTTAAGTCTGAACCGTCACTAAACAAATGGTTCTTAAATGAGGACTACCTGTAATCTGGTTACTGAGTCAGCCCATTTTCAGGGTTTGGCCAATTCATCCTATCATAATCCAGCCAAACTGGGGGGGGGGGGGCATTGCATAACATGTAAGCGCCACACACAAACTAACCAGCGTTAACACTAACCTAGTTTAGCAACTTGTGCCAAGCAGCCACTAGCTTTGTAACTGATCCAGTTTCCTGTGCCATGTACCCTTTGCAGGCATCAGGCTGCTGAACCATTTAAGTGGGGCACAGGGTAAGTCACTGAAACATTAAGTGTTTAAAATTTACCCAACAGGATCAATATAATATCCAAAGGCTTATAAATGTGTAAGTGTCCTTTTTGGAAAACAAAAAAAAAGGGGGGGATTTGAGTTTTCATCAAGATGGGAACCCAACTGCTGGTTAGTGTGATTGTTGGGATTCAACGGACCCCACATTGAAAACCACCGTTTTGGAACTGGTTTCTTCCAGCATGGGCTGGGACTACAAATTCCAGATTTTCCAGCTGGGAAGTCTGGAGGTTGTAGTCCTGCCCATCCAGAGGACATCCAGCTGGGTGACATCTGCAGCAAAAGGATGTAACCAACATTTTACTACCTGTGTCATTCACCTAAAAAGTTCCAGCAAAGAAGTGGGCCACGGGAAGGGATGTTTCAATCTGCAATGGACTCACTTGGTCGCTCCCTCTCTGAAGATTATCAGGATGAAATGTAAGAGTGCTGGGGGAGTTTTATACACCCCCAACTCACTGGAAGGACGGCAGATCAAAAGTATCTCCAGCAATTAAAAATACTTTCCTTTTTGCCATTCTTTCTTGAAAAATTGCATACAGGGACTTGGAATTCTACACACTGCAACTGCCAGATACAAACAAACCCTTCCTGCTTTTTATTTTTAAGCCTTCATTTACAAAAAAAACCCTCCCTGCTGCCCCCCCCCCCAAAAAGAGCAGGTTTTAGGAAGTCTCACAAAATGGGGAAGAAATGAGGGAGGGAGAGACCACAGAGGTGAGATACAGCACATCGTTTGCCCATATTTCAAACAGCGGTTGCAGCACGTTTTTTGCAAACAGTAGCATTGTTTGAGTAGTAGAGGAATTCTGGCTTTTCCACATGATCCTTGGAACATTTTCCTAAGAAAAAATTTGGTGCTTCTAGCACTACCTCCAATAGGAGAAAGCCCTGGCCTACCTCGCAGGGCTGTGGTAAAGGTTACAACCAGATAATGAAATTTAACAATGAATGGCTTCTCCCAGTCTGACACCCAGTGCTGGCTTACAATTTCCTCCACATCTAACCAGGATTTGTATGATGGTTGTGGTCTAGGGTTGATGGGAGTTTAGTCCAACAATTTTAGAAGACCCCATTGGAGGAGGCTACTTTAGGCATCCTCTGCCCCTTACTAAAATAGAAAAAAATATTTTGAGTTTGATAGTAACATAAATAGATAGATAAATGCAAAATAACCCTTGGAAAAGGTTGGTCAGTATATAAATAAAACCGCTTCCAGATCTTGAGAGGCAGTTCACCCCAAAATGAATGTTCCCCACCTTTTGCCTAGATGAAAGATCCTCTCTTCCAATTGGACTGGAAGGAAGCAGGAACCCAGAATATTTATTCAATCAATCAATCAATCAATTAACCTATCAGTGACATCATTGGTTGTTGTAAGTCAAAGGTGGGGAGATAAAGCATTGCACCAAACAGAACCCAGAAGCAATTTTTAAATTTGTCAATTTGCTGCACGTAGCTGCATTTTTGCTTGTTCCTTGCCATCTTCCTCTATTTTCACCTTCCCCTCCTTCCATCAAGAAAACAAAGGCCCACTGAGCAGGATTTTAAAATTAAGGGACCTCATGCACAAAAATTGAAGATGCAACCTCATCTGTGGAATTTAAGGGTACTCTGGAGAATATAAGCTTTTGCGTTTAACTTTCCCCTATTTGCCACCTGGCAGAGGTGAATGTGCTCTCTTTACTTTTTGCTGGTTACCAGTAGAAAAAAACCTTTAAACCTGCACAATGGGTAGAAATTCAGAGGGTCAGCCAGCTCAGAGTAGCACCAAAGATCCAGAACCTGCTTTTCCAAGCTGTTTTCCACCATTTAATGAGGGTGCTTGTCAGCAAACCCTCATCTTCCAACCGTTTCTGGATGCCACATCAGCGGAAGAAAGCAACAGCTGTATCGCTTTCCTTTCTAACATCCAATAGCAGGTGTTCTGCTGGCATGGCACTCTCTGTGTTGGCTTAATCATGGTTTGCTCAAGAGTGTCCCATGACCCAGTGAACTGTAATCTGACCATCCATATATAATGTTATACATATATAAATAATATAATATACCGTATAATCCATATATAATATATTATACATATATATTATAGTTATGTAATTATATATTATATATATAATAGGCTAAAATGTGCTTGGCTGGTTTGGTTAATTTATATAAAATGCCAACACATTTTAGGCTGGTGCTGTGCAACAGATTAAACCATAAAGCCCAGTTTACAAGCTACAATGGATGTTTGTGCAACACACTAAACCAGGGTTAATAGAACACGGCTTACTGAATGAACTCAACTGCTGGTGCTTTCACAACCGGGTGAACTGTAAACTAATGTACAGTGATGTACTGCAAATGTTCAAATTAATTACCTGATTAATTCATTACAAATTAATTAATCAAATTTTGGAGAAACATATTGTGAAATGCAGCCTGTGTGGCAAGATCAGTGTTTCTGAAAGTGTCTTGAGTACGGATGGTGAGCAGGAGGGGGCCCCTATCCAGGGGGAAAAACGCACGCGTAGTTTAGAGGCTTTGAACCTTCCTTCGAAGAAACTCAGAGCAGACCTGCCTTGAGTTTTGGGGTTTATCTGCCTGGGTTTCCCACGCTTCTTCAGTTTGGTAGGATTTTCTGTCTACTAGAGCAGTGAATAAACACTAGAGACTCATTCCTTGTCTCAGCGTGGTTTTTTGCTTAAGTCAGGACACTTAGCAACTTTAAACTCTTGGGGGAGATGGGTGGTCACAAAATTTGAATAATAAATAATAATAAAGTGTAGGGACTTCGACTCCCAGAATTCTCCAGCCAGCATGCTGGCTGGGGAATTCTGGGAGTCGAAGTCCCCACAGCTTAAAGTTGCTAAGGTTGAGAAACGCTGGGCTAGATTATGGTTCAGGGTGTCCTGAGCAGCTGAGCACTTGGGTTAATTGAGAAAACCATGGCAGTGTTAATCATGCATAAGATTACATGCAAACACAGCCCATATTGTCTGAATGCAGTGAGAAAACTGGTGACATTTGCACAATACATTTAAGCAAGCCAGATAAAAACTTAGAAGCTGCATTCATGCAACAGCTGAAGAGAGCTGTTTCCTTGGGCTTTTTTATGGCTTAGCCACTGGTGCAAACCCTTAGTGACTTGATGCCTGTGTGGGCTGGGGAATTCTGGGAGTTGAAGTCCACCCCACTTAATTTTGCTGAGGTTGAGAAACGTTGGTTAAATATATTGTGTAGACTCAGAAAATTGGTTAATTCTACAGCCATCTCTGGACTGTAATAATCTCTTTGGTCACTTTTGTTGTTGTTTATTCGTTTAGTCGCTTCCGACTCTTCGTGACTTCATGGACCAGCCCACGCCAGAGCTTCCTGTCGGTCGTCAACACCCCCAGCTCCCCCAGGAACGAGTCCGTCACCTCTAGAATATCATCCATCCATCTTGCCCTTGGTCGGCCCCTCTTCCTTTTGCCTTCCACTCTCCCCAGCATCAGCATCTTCTCCAGGGTGTCCTGTCTTCTCATTATGTGGCCAAAGTATTTCAGTTTTGCCTTTAATATCATTCCCTCAAGTGAGCAGTCTGGCTTTATTTCCTGGAGGATGGACTGGTTGGATCTTCTTGCAGTCCAAGGCACTCTCAGAATTTTCCTCCAACACCACAATTCAAAAGCATCTATCTTCCTTCTCTCAGCCTTCGTTATGGTCCAGCTCTCGCAGCCATATGTTACTACAGGGAACACCATTGCTTTAACTATGCGGGCCTTTGTTGTCAGTGTGATGTCTCTGCTCTTAACTATTTTATCGAGATTTGTCATTGCTCTTCTTCCAAGGATTAAGCGTCTTCTGATTTCCTGACTGCAGTCAGCATCTGCAGTAATCTTCGCACCTAGGAATACAAAGTCTTTCACTGCTTCTACATTTTCTCCCTCTATTTGCCAGTTATCAATCAAGCTGGTTGCCATAATCTTGGTTTTTTTGAGGTTTAGCTGCAAACCAGCTTTTGCACTTTCTTCTTTCACCTTCATCATAAGGCTCCTCAGTTCCTCTTCACTTTCAGCCATCAAAGTGGTATCATCTGCATATCTGAGATTGTTAATGTTCCTTCCAGCGATTTTAACTCCAGCCTTGGATTCCTCAAGGCCAGCTTGTCGCATGATGTGTTCTGCATACAAGTTGAATAGGTAGGGTGAGAGTATACAGCCCTGCCGTACTCCTTTCCCAATCTTAAACCAGTCTGTTGTTCCATGGTCTGTTCTTACTGTTGCTACTTGGTCGTTATACAGATTCTTCAGGAGGCAGACAAGATGACTTGGTATCCCCATACCACTAAGAACTTGCCACAATTTGTTATGGTCCACACAGTCAAAGGCTTTAGAATAGTCAATAAAACAGAAATAGATGTTTTTCTGAAACTCCCTGGCTTTTTCCATTATCCAGCGGATATTGGCAATTTGGTCTCTAGTTCCTCTGCCTTTTCTAAACCCAGCTTGTACATCTGGCAATTCTCGCTCCATGAACTGCTGAAGTGGCCACCACAAGTATTGCAGCCCTGATTCAGTAGCGCTACCTCATTCTGCAAACTCAGGTGTGGTGCGAACTCGGGCAGCCTCTTGATGTCCCTTTACGACATCAAGTGATTAACAGGGGGCAGGCACTGCAGCGGATCCCCCATCCTTCCATGGCACCTACTCTCATTCCAGACACAGGAGCAGTCTGGCCCCAGGTGTTTAAAGATACCCGAGCAGCAAAAACTGATCACAGCCTACAGGTGCATCCAACTTCAGGGCCATGCAACTGTTTGGAGCCTGGAATCATGGGTTAAGTCAAAAGTTCGGAGGGTGGTGGAGATCCTACGAACATGTTTTGGGAAAGTTTGACAGCAACTTGCTTAAATCGCAGCCCCTGAACTTTCTCTTCTGGGCTTGAACTTGGTAACCCTGGGGGTCGATGGACAACTATTGTCTCCACTTGCAGGCTCTGATGAATGGAAAAACCTCCCGCACAGTCTTGACTTTGCTGACTCCTCTGTAAATCCATTGACTTCAGAGCGGATCCTCTAGTTCAGAGTTTGCTGCGGAGTCAGCAATTTTATGACAGCTCAGCAGAAGAAAAGTCTCTCTGTCTGTAAGGATGGCTTCAGCCATGATAGGGTCACTCCGTTTAAAACCAACCAGCCCATAGCCTGGATCCATTCTAGGCTGCAGGCTGGATCTACCATAATACTGTATGGGTTACTTCTGAGTAAAGTTCTTTAAGGGCCTATTGGCATGGAACCATAATTTGGTTTTGGTTGAGCACATTGTGTGGAGTCAGTCATTGCACAGGAACCATGATTGTGGCCTTGTATGATATGTGTATCCAGTCAACTGTGGTTTATTTGATAAACCTGGGTTTTAAAAGGCTCAACTTTGGGTGATGAGTCTCTTAAGTTTATGTCTGGGAATGAAGCGCTCAAGCCATTTCTCAATTTCTGTCATGGATGTTCGGGTGAAGATCGTCAACAAGCTTGAGACAGTTTTAAAAACAGACAGCCAAAAGGTACAAGGCCTGGCAGTTAAATTTGTAGTACATACAAAACTTGCTCAGTGTTAAATTTATGGCTTAAATGTGTGAATGCTGGCCATTTATGATTCAGTGGATTGTATGAACCGCGAACCCAGGAAATGGGTTAATTCAAGAACCAAGTTAAGTGGGTTGTATGAATGCACCCTGATAGAAGTACATGGCAGCTGGTGTCATACAACATGCTTAATCAAGGTCACTGAAATGCCTAGCAGATGTATTTACATAATCTTGGCTTGTGTTTTTTGTTTTCTGGGGCTGGAAAAGCTAACTAATTTTTCAGTTTATATTTGGGTTCACACAATACATTTGACCTGGTTCCTGAACTGACCCATTTCCGGGATTCATACCACACTGACGCATAAACTAACCAAATTCACACAGCACTCCAAAAACCTAACTGAGGTTAAAACTGTGTGTATCAATGCAGCTGGTAAAATAAAGTGCATTGTGTGAATGTCAGCCGTGTCTACTAGGTAAACCCGATTATTATGTCTTTGCATTCAGCATGAACCAGCCCACTCTGCCTTGTTCAACAAACCCTGTTTAAATCTTGGTTTAGTGTTTTGCACTAACCAGGATTGTTCAGTGAATTAAAAGCCTGAACTTAGTATATATTATTTGTGAACCCAGCTGCATTCATGCAGAACCAAGATTCCTTTAACCATGGGTCTTAAATACGACCTGGTTGGTACAACACCTTAAGCCATGAATTATTGTTGGGGACACGAAAAGCAGTAACAGATCTCATTATGCTTTAGTGCAGTGTATGAACCTATTTGCCGGTGGGTTTTTGAGTGATTCAGCAGGACGACATGCAAGCCCGCATTGTCACCCTGGTCCTCTGCTGAAGAGCACCCAGCCCTCTGTTGGCAGGCAGCAAGTTCATTCACGGATCGTAGGTGGAACATGACCTGCTGAAACTGGGCCCTCTGGAAAAGTGAAGGGAAATGCGGGTCTGGCCCAGAGAGATAAGCGAGGCAAGAGGTATCAGCGAGAGGGAAAGGGGGTCAGGTAGAGGGCAAGTCCAGCCAGCCCAGGGAAGCAGATCGGGTAGCAAGTCATCCGGTGAGGAAATTGCTAGCGGAAATCATAAATCTCCCCCGTTTTAGGAGGATTTTCTTTTACAGTAGAACAAGATGCTAATGAGCCCAGAGGCTTTCAAGATGGACGGTGGTTGGGTTCACACAATGCACTTATCCAGGTCAATTAAAGATGAAAAGTGGCTATTTTTGCAGAATGTGTAAAGCTTGATCCATTTTAAAATTGGCTTGTTCTGTGGTTTAGTGCAAACCCAGTTTAGTGCAGTCTGTTTAGACCAGTGTTTCTCAACCCCAGCAACTTTAAGATATGTGGATTTCAACTCCCAGAAACCTGGGGAATTCTGGGAATTAAAGTCCACACATCTTAAAGGTGCTGAGGTTGAGAAACAGTGCTATAGAGGCGTTATATCCCATCACTAGGATAACTACCTGGTGCTTGAAATGCTTGATGTGCATCCCAAAATTGTCCTTTTGGTGCTATTTTCCCTTAAGCTCAGCCTGGCTTAGTGTGTCATGCAATCCCAGCCAATCTTCACTTTTAACTTAAAAATACATACATACATAAATACATGGCCTCTGGTTGCAAAACATTGTGAGGAATTTGGAGGCCAACAAAGGTTGATTCCTTTAATAATAATTTAAAAAGTTGAATCAGATGGTTAGGAATGAAGCAATGGTGGCTTTCAGAAAGACGTTTGGATGAAACAACCAAAGATAGCAGGTAAAAAATGTTTGTTTCTTCATCTGTAAATAACTTGTGTTGATGTACATATTTCTACACCACTGCAGTTAATGGCCATTTATGCCTTTTAATAAAATATAATAAAAGGTGTTAGCTGGAAAAGATGCTATAGACTAGTTCGGATTTTTGGCGTATGCTTTGGGATCAGGAGAATTTTAAAGGAGAGAATGTTGCTTAGGAATTGGTTTGATCCCCCGAATCCATTTTTACCTAATAAATAAAGCAATACGTAAGTATTTGAGGATTATGGATTTCATGCCCTGTGCACTTCCTCAGATGGGACAATGGAGTTGTTGCATTCTCACCACGCTCTTAATTTGGGTCCTGAAGCAACCCATGGTTTGAATTCCTGTGTCCCCACAACTGTTCAGAGCAGGGCAAACATGTTTTTTGTTGGTCCTCATGGCAGGAGGAGAAACAGTGAGGTTGCACTGCAAGGAAACAGATTTTGGCGAGCTGTTGTGAAGGATTTCGAGGGAAGAGCTCTTCAAAGGCTGTCTCTGGAGGGCCTGTCCGGAATGACTCAGTAGTGGGTTCCTGCACAGAGCAGAGGGCTGGACTGGATAATCGCCCAGGCCCCTTCCGACCTTGATTCTGTGATGGGTTACTGAATTAACCTCTTTTCTGGGTTGTCATAATGCCTCCAATCCTAACCGAATCCAATGGCCTGGATTCACACCACACCCTAAGCAATAAAAAGTCTAGCCAAGGGTAAAACAAACCAAGCATAATGTGTTGTGTGAATGTAGCCTCAAGATCTTTGGATGATTTATTTGGGGAATTCTGCAGTTATGGGCCAGTGTGGTAAAGGATTGAAGTATTAGGCAAGCACCCAGGTCCGAGTCCATCCTCAGCCCTAGAAGTTGGAATGGCCTGGACGGTTGGGCTGGATAACCTGGGCAGGGGATTGGACTAGATGACCTCCAAGGTCCTTTCCAACCCTATGATTCTATGACTTTGGGCCAGTCAACATCACTCAACTCAGACTACCTTGCAGGGTAGTTGTGTGAGTGGGAGGGGGGATAATGAAAGGGATGAATGTTATTCCTGTATCAAAACATTGCTTAAAACAGTGTTTCTCAACCTTGGGAGCTTCAAGATGTGTGGACTTCGACTCCCAGAATTCCCCAGCCAGCATGGAATTCTGGGAGTCGAAGTCCACACATCTTGAAGCTCCCAAGGTTGAGAAACACTGGCTTAGAATAACAAGTTGTACAATTCTCAGTTAAAAAGAATTGTGCCACAGTGCTTACCGTATAGGCATTTTAAGTCAAAATGCCTGCAAAAAAGATGTGGGCTGTAGGATAAAAGGAGTCAAATGAAGTTCTTTTAAAAAATATATAGTTGATGGAGGAATGGGATGGAAGAGACCTGAGAGGCTGGTTGTCGGAGAGACTCTGCAGCTATTAATACCCCCCCCCCCCCCGCCCAAATCCGTTGCAAGCTCAGCTCCCACAGAGCTGCCCGTCGGTTTCGGGTGTCAGCAAAGCTCCCCCGCGAGTGACTCCTGGCGTTGAGCCTGGCGCCTGGCAGGGAGACAAATCGTCGGTTGCACGTGCTCCCGGATTCCTTGCCGGCCCCTTGAAGTCTGTGGCCCCGTGGAAGAGACCCGGCAGAGAGCATCTGCTCTGGGAATGAACACCCAGGACCCCTGAGGCCCCTTTTCAAAGGCATAAACCAGGGTTACAAAGGGTGACGTGCCGTTTGTTTCTTCAATGGGTTTTCCGGCTAGCCTGCTAGGTAAAGCCAGTAGCTGAAGCTGTTTTGCCACAGAAATAAGAGGTAGGAATTATGGTGGAATTATTCAGAGAGAGAGACTGTTCTTAAAGTCATGATGGGAATTGCCTGGGAAGCAGATCCTGCCCACAAAGGATCCTGTTTGGAGCAGAGGCTTCACACAAGGCTGGGTTCACCAGATCTGCAACATTTTAGACCCTACAATGTCTGCTTGAGTTCACAAAACATGCCAGGTGAGGCTCAGAAGGAGTTGGGTAAGTGGTGGTTCAGCTGATCTGAATCGGTCCATCACACTAGGCCAGCCTTGGAAGCTTGGAGATGTGTGGACTTCAACTCCCAGAATTCCCCAGCCAGCATGGCTGGCTGGGGAATTCTGGGAGTTGAAGTCCACACATCTTCAAGCTTCCAAAGTTGACAAACATTGCACTAAGCCAAAACATGGTTTATTCATTTGGGAATTACATATTGCAATGGTGTTTTGTTAACTGGGGTTCAGGTGTTGTGTGAACCCATCCTAGAGTTCTGTGAGGCTTCATCCCAAGGATGGGATGATTTATGGGCAGGTTATCTTTTTCATGTAGACTCCTTTGGGTCTTATAAGAAACTCTCAGGGCTCAAAGCCACCACAGTAGGATGCAGTCCAGAGTGGTCCCCACATCCCACTGCTGATTGTTGACCTGACGCCACTGAATAACATTTGTGAGTCGGAAAAGGTGCTGCCAGATTCCTGATTTTTAGCCCCAGTTGGCAACTCCTGAAAGCAGGAATTCATGCGGCTTCCCTCTGCAGCTGCAGGACAATCTTAGGAGGAAAAAAATAGGGTTGGCTGAAGCAGTGCAAAGAATTGCATGCTCCGAGACAACACTGGCTTGTGAATCCAAACTGATGCATGAACTTCCTAATTGGTGAGAGTCTGTTGGCTTTCATAGACTCATACCACCGGAAGGGACCTCAGAGATCAAGTCCAGCCCCCTGCACAAGTCACTACACCCTCCCTAATATAGGTGACTATCTAGCCTCTATTTGAGAACTTCCAGTGAAAGGGAAGAAATCGCTCCATGCGGTAGCCCATTCCACGGATTGACAGCTCTTCCTGTCAAGAAGTTCTTCCTAAGGTCTAATCTGTGTCTTCATCCTGGAAGTCCCATCCCATTCATTCTAGCCTTACCCTCTGGAGCAAGCAAGGGTGTGTGAAAGCCCTTCAGATCTTTGAAGACAGCTGTCATGGCCCCTCTCAACTTCTCTTCTCCAAGCTAAACATACCCAGGTCTTTTCACCATTCCTCTTAGGACTTGGTGTCCACTCATCTCACCATCTTTTTTTTTTAATAAAACTTTATTAATTTCAAGATATAGTTAAGATACAAACAAAAGAGAATATAGAACAGATAGAAAAACAGATCTAAAGGAAAAAGAACAAACTACAAAAGTGTCAGTAGAAAGAAAACAGAAAAGGAAAGTGACTTCCGACTTCCTACGATACAGATATAGATAAGTTTACAAATCTAATCTCTTACAATTAATTAACCTATCTTAACATTATTTCTATTAGAGCAAACCATTTAATCTCTAAAGCCCAAAATCAAAACATCATTTTTTTCTATGACAAGCAAGTAGTCCAAAAGTGGTTGCCAAGTTAATATAAATGCAGAAACAGAACGATCTCTTATTAGAGCTGTTAATTTAGCCATTTGAGCCAAGTCCAGTAGTTTAACAATCCAATCTTCAACTGTAGGTATTTGTGGATCTCACTACTTTAACCATCTCACAGCCCACTGTTTCTCAACCTTGGCAACATCTTAGATTCCAACACTGCACACATCTTAGACTTCAACTCCCAGAATTCTGGGAGTTGAAGTCCACACATCTTAAAGTTGCCAAGGTTGAGAAACACTGTTATATCCTTCTCCGGACTTGTCCCAGTTTATCCATGTCTTTTTTAAACTGGACTGTGCAGAACTGAACACAACAGTCCAAGTGAGGCCTGACCAAGGCAAGGGAGAGGAGGGTCATTACTGCCTGAGATCTGGACTCTGTGTTCCTCTTGACATTCCTCAAGATGTCGTTGACCTTCTTTGCAGCTGCATGACACTGTTGAGCTCGTGATCCAGTTGCACACCCACATCCTTCTCAGGGTGCTGCTCCTGAGCCAGATTTCCCGCATCCTGCACAGGTTTCTTTCTGCATGAGATGCATAACTTTCTACCTCTTCATTTCTACCTCTTCAAATGCCTTTGCAGGTAGTTTCTGAATTAGAGATCTGGACTGCACAGAATGGCCTGTACATGCAGGGGGTCATGCTTGTGCTTGGCTAAAATGCAGCAAAACTGACCAGGACTGTCCTTACTGTAAGCAGGGAATGCTGCACAGGGCAAGGGTGCAACTAAAACCAGCTGCCATGTCTACAGCTTTCCTCCTCCTCAAAAGCTTTATGCGGAAGCTTTGATTGACCAAAGCCAAGAAGGATGGTGGAGGTCAGATCTCCAGGCTGATCTGGTGATGAGCACGGCATTTGGAAGACTGCGGCTTGGAAGGTTGGAGGAGTAAATGAAAAACTGTATGAACTAAGGAATGGAATGGGGGAGGAGGGAAATAATCTGTGGTCTGCCTGTGAAAAATGGGAAGGATGAAATAGAGATGAAGGGACATGGGCTGATCTTGGGGAGGGGACTTGATGAATGCACACCAGGAAGTGAAGGTGGAAGTTTAATTGTGAATGAGAGGGGTAAAATGGATGTTGGAAAGTAAGAACTGATTTCATCTAGGTTGTTAGGACTGCATATGAGGAGTCCATAAGTAGGCGATACATGCATGTCATATTGCAGGGAATGGGTGAAAAAAATTTCTATTCCTGTATTTTTCTGTTTAGGAGTTTAAGAGCCTCCTTCCCCTCCCCCTTCTCCTTCCCCTTCCCCTCCCCCTCCTCGGTTAGTTTATGATTCCGTACCATAGCTTGTGCAAACACACAATATGGGTTAATTTAATTACTTGTTTAACCAGCATGTGGCGTGCATGCAGCCCCTGTCTCTAGAATCTAGGCTTTTGAAACTCTGAAAAAGAACAACATCCACAAATGGAACATATACGCCTGTCTTCAAAGGCTGTCTATTTCTTGGCTTCCATAGTGTTGATTATCAATTTGTGTGGTGCTTAAGATGTCCCCTGTCTCCTTGTACACAGAGACAGAAGTCTAAAATACGGCATAGAGGTCCGGCTGTGGGACTTGGCAGCCAACCTGTCAGACTGGAATGCACTGGCCTGACCTTTTGCACAGTTGGACTCCGAGAGAAGATGATCTTAGATCACTGCCAGCACCTGTCTCCACATTTCATGGTGTTCTTCTCCCTTCCTGTCTACGTTGGTCCTGGGAGGAAGAGCGTAACATGGCAGAGGCTCGATGGGCTACGGCAAGACTGCAGTCAAATAGCACAACCAGGCTGTTCAAAGGAAGGGCCTGCAAGGATTAAAAGAAGCTTTACCAGCTAAAAGGAACTTCTTTCCCATCCGTAAATTGTTACGGTGGGATATGGGAATGGAGAAGTTGAGAGAGAGAAAGAGATCCTCCCAGGATTCCTGCCAGCTCCCCAGAAGAATGGGATTCTTCAGGCATAAACCACAGTTAGCAGCTGTCCATGCACCCAGTTGTCTCTCAAGTCTTTCGGGGGGAGGGGGGCATCCTAAAGCTTCCCATGATAGTATCTTCCATGACTCTAATACCACTATTACTAGTTTTTCTTCCTCTTTTTCTATAGATTTGTATCCCCCTTTTCTCCCAAAGTGTAATGTGGGGTACATAATACTCTATACTCTAATTCATTTGCCACAAAAACAACCTCATGGGGTTGCTTGGGCTGAAAGAGAGTGACTGGCTCGAAGTCATACACTAGCTTTGTCCGAACAATGTGGTGGTTGGCATCTCTTAATCACTGTAGACCATGCTGGCTGGGGAATTCTGGGAGTTGTAGTCCACCCATCTTAAAGCTGCTGAGGTTGAGAAACACTGCTGTTACAGCAAGCTTCTATTCAAAGGCCATCTCCAGTTTGGCCATGTTGGGGCCTCCAAATTAAACCAGTTATTGGGTAAAACCATGTTCTGCTTTGTAAGACACACTGAACCATAAATGTCGATGAAGATTCTCAGTCATCCAGGTGGAATTGTCTGTAGGTTGAGTCATGGCAACTGGATTTCTTTCTTTTTAGTTGAAACATTTCGCTGCTTGTCCAAGCAGCTTCTTCAGACTGAAGAAGCTGCTTGGACAAGCAGCAAAAAGTTTCAACCAAAAAGAAAGAAATCCAGTTGCCATGACTCAACCTATAGACATGGAACCATAAACTAACCCAAAAGCTTGAGGTTCACACATCTTGCTAAGCCACCCCCTCAATACTAATCCTAGCTAAACTCAGCATAGATGAGGTTGTTTCGCAGGTGAATAGTCCTGACCTTTAGAAAAAGTTTCCGGATGTCCAGCAAAATCTTCTTCCTTGTAATTTAAACCCCATCTTTCTTTTTGGTCTTCTGGAACAACTCGCAACACTTGAGCCCCATCTTCTACTTGATGGCCCTTCAGATAGTTGAAAACAGCTATCAAGCTTCCCTACAATCTTCTTTTCTCCAGGATAAAAATACTCAGTACTTCTGTAATGGTATGTGGGAAAGACCTTGGGAGACGGGGAAGAGATGCTGCCTAGGGAACGGTCAGATAAGAGGGAGTATAGCCCGCAGCTGCATAATGGGTGGAGAAAGAGGCTCAGAAGGGACCCGCCCTGACTTCTCAGGCTGTAAAACAGATGGCGGGAGATTTGAACTTTCAGATTTGCAAGGCTCTGTTAATGACCCCTTACAATAAAGTAATAAAGTATATTAGCTCATCTGGTCATGTTTCCTGTCTGGTCTGCCTAGGAAGGCTGACAGCTCTACTCTGGACATGCTCCGGATTGTCAATGTCCTTCCTAAAATGCAGTGTCCAGAATATTTTCTCAGTGCAGTATGCCCAAGGCAGAACAGAGAGGAACAATGACTTCTCTTGATCATGGCAGTATGCTCCTTGGTAGGATTAGATTTCCTTTCTTTTGCAGCTGCATCACGCCATTGGCTCACATTTAGCTTGTGGTTCACCAGGACACCCAGAAATTGTTTGCATATACTTCTGCCCGGTTTGATCCCTCCATCTTATATAGATCCCTTTGAGTGTTCCTACCCAAATGTAGGATTTTGCATTTCTCTCTACTGAAATTCATCTTCCTGGATTCCACCCATTGTTCTGGTTTGTCAAGATCCTTCTGTGAGCTGACACTCTTCTCTAAGGTGTTTGCACTCCCCTCATCTTTGCCTTGTCTGCAAATTTGAAAATCATACATTCTAACCCCGCGTCCAACTTATTTGCCAACAAGTTGAACAGCACAGGGCCCAGAACGGAGCCCTGTGGGGCGCCTCACAGAAATTCCCTCCAGCTTGACAAGAAGCTGTTGATGGACCTTCTTTTGGGACAACTGTTTGACTATTTCTATATCCAGCTAACGGTAGCAACGTCCAGCTACCTTTGCCATCTTCCCTCCCAGGATTTCATGAGAGACTTTATCAAATGCTTCTTGGGAGTCAAGTCATCCTGCACTTGGGGTCTGTAACAATAAAAGATTATGAAATGTGTGTTGCGACATCATGCTGTCATGGCGCAAACTCTGACTTTCCAGACTCACACCTTAATGTCTGACACAAGTATGTAAGTCTCAGGTTCGCATCGTGACAGCATGACCCACCTTTGTCATTTACTCTCCCTGCAGTGATGCTGTGTCCACTACTCTCCTTGGTCAGCTAAATGGGTCACCTTCTCAGTGGGTCACCTAAAGAACTTTTTAATATCTCTTTCTTGGATTTTATATTTTTATTTAAGAATGGTGTTTTATTGTATTTGAATCTTTATTTATTCCAGTTTTAAGGTAAACTGCCCAGAGCCTCTCTTTGAGTGAGATGGGCGGTGACGAAATTTGAAATATAAATAAATAAATGTTCAGAAACCAACTGCTGCAGAATTTTGCCTAGTATTGAGACCAAACTGATCACCCTATAGTTGTCCACGTCCTCTTTTTCCCCATTTTTGGAGCCACATTGTCCTTCTCTAACCTTCGGGTACTACAGCTGCCCCTCAGCTGCCTATAAGTCAGTGGTTCTTAAACTTGATGGCCCAATGACCCCTTTTCCTGGTCTCAAATAATGTCATGATCCCCACAAAAAAACAG
This sequence comes from Candoia aspera, assembly GCF_035149785.1. Taxonomy (NCBI): domain Eukaryota; kingdom Metazoa; phylum Chordata; class Lepidosauria; order Squamata; family Candoiidae; genus Candoia; species Candoia aspera. Next base: position 8,155,102 of record NC_086159.1, on the reverse strand, counting down.
ACCCTTGTTTTACACAGCACTTCAACAGTGGCAGTCCCCAAATGATCCTCAACTCCCAAACAATTGCAGATTTCTCCATTGTCCCCAGGACATGCCCAGGTGGGTACTTACCCCCATTGCTTTAAGAACCACTGCTATAGGGGAGTAGGAGAGTGATGCAATGTTTTTCTTGCCAGCAGATGATGATCGGGGAAGTCAACCAAACCTTTTCCTTAACTTGGTTTGCAAAGATGTGTAAGAACAGCAGTGTTTGCCAGCTGTGGCGAAATAAAGATCAATCATTCATTATGATTATGAGCCATGAAGTTGGTGGTGATTCTTAGCGACCACATGGATTTTCTCCAGGATGATCTGTCCCTAACCTGGTCCTTCAGGTCTTCCAACAGTGCACCCATTGAATCTGTCCACCTTGCTGCCGGACATCTGCATCTTCTCTTCTTTCCACCTTTCCCAGCACTGAAGGCTTCTCCAGAGGGCTGGGACTTTCCATAAAATGGGTCCCATAAAGATCAGCAGTGAAGGTAGCCAATTTTATGCGCAAAAATTTCTCTGCTAGCTTGAGGTCTGTTGGATAGGTCTTTTAACTCAGCCAGTGTTTCTCAACCTCAGCAACTTTAAGATGGGTGGACTTCAGCTCCCAGAATTCCCCAGCCAGCAAAGAATTCTGGGAGTTGAAGTCCACCCATCTTAAAGTTGCCGAGGTTAAGAAACACTGAACTCAGCTATCTGGAAGAGCTTTTAACTTTAGAAACTGAGCCCAGGATAAAAGCATTGCACTTAATTGTTGAAGTTAAAGCATAATTATCTGGATCTGAATCTTAGGTTCAAATATCTTCTGCCATCAGGCACTGATGACTGACCGGGGTCAGGATTCCCATCCTCCCGATCTTGAGACAGGTGCTGGCAGCTGGCCAGGCTCACCAATGGGTTAACTCCAGGTGGGTGATGTCATATGCAAATGACCCTGCAGGGCAACTGGACAAGCAGGTCCCTTTAATATTTTCTTTCCCTGAAAGCTGATCTCCAGGCTCACTGGAGCCAGGGAGGCTCAAAGACTGGGAAAATAATATGCCCATGACTTCAGTCGGCGCTAACGCAGCCCCCCCACCCGCCCCCATTATAGCAAGTGTTAGAGCTCACCCTGTGCTGGAACATCATATCTGCATAGCACATAGGCTTGGAATGAGCCCTTAAAGAATGTGGGGAGGGGGACAGAAGCAAGGCAGGGGTAAGGTGGCTTGATGCAGGAAAGAGTGGCCTTTTTCTGTATTTTAAGGTGAAATGGAGGTGAAGTTCTTCCTGAGGGACATAGTGGTTGGGGGTCACACAATGTGTATAGGAAATGTGCAAGGCTGAGAAGACCGTGGACAGCCAAGAAAATGGAGCAATGGATCATCAGAGAAATCAATCTAGAGATTGATGATGATGATGATGATGATGATGATTGATTAAAGTTATATGTTGTCCAGCTCCCAGCAACTCAAGGCATAAATGACCAGGCTCAAATTATCCTACTTTGGTCAGATAGTTTGACACATTATGCGAAGACCCAGCTCTCTGGAGAAGGCTCTGATGCAGAGAAAGGTGGAAGGAAAATGAAGAAGAGGATGATCAGAAGCAAGGAAGATGGATTCAGTTACAGGGGTGAAGGGGCGCTGTTGGAAAAGCTGAAGGACCAGGTTAGGGACAGAAAGTCATGGAGAAAATCTGTCTATGTCACTGTTTCTTAACCTTAGCAACTATAAGATGGGTGGACTTCAACTCCCAGAATTCCCCAGCTAGTCATGCTGGCTGGGGAATTCTGGGAATTCCCCATCTTAAAGTTGCCAAGGTTGAGAAACACTGATCTATGTGGTTGCTAAGAGTCAATACTGTCTTGATGGTACATAATGAATTAATCAACATTGGAAGACCTGAAGGCCAAGGTTGGGGACAGATCATCATGGTTGTTAAGAGTCAACATCAACTTGATGGCATGTAGTCAGATCAGTTTTATGCACATATGTATATGCCCAGCTTAGTTGGTTGGCTTAACTGGCAACATTTGGTTGTGTACAGTATATTCAGTTCCTGGGTGAATTCAGTACAGTAACTAGGTTAAGGGTGTTGTATAAACACTCACCCAACATCCTTATCCTGATTACTGAATTCAACCATAGTCTGAGTTCATATAGTAGATTGGTCTCAATAATACCAAACCAATCACTGTTTGCTGATTTCCAAGGAACTTGGAAGTTCCCAGAGTCCCCTTTTTGGGAGAGATGGGTGGTGATAGAAATTTGAAATTTGAATTTGAACTTGAAATTTAAAACCTTGAGCTGATGGAACTGTAGTCACAATAAAAATGGTAGTACCAGGCTCTGTCTGTGGAGCCCTCTGGCCTTTATGGGTGTCTCTATTGTTGAGCGGTTGACAGCATTTTATTTCTGCATCTTGCTAAAAATATTCTACCCCCCTTGTTTGGGGAGAGTTTATGGGACCCATCCAGGAAGATCCATCCAGTCACATGTCACTGAAAATGGCTTGGGATCAACGTGTGCTGTCTTTTTTTCCCCAAAAGAGTGGTCAAAACTGCTCCTTCCTCCATTTTTGCTGCAAAAGTGGGAGAAAAAAAATCAGCATCCACTGAAAATTTCCTTCCAAATCCACCAAAAGTTGGATTGTTTGCTGCCTTCCTTCCAAGATTAGCAGGCAAGGTTGTTTGCAGGGTATGGTCAAAACATCAGAGCTCCATGGCTCACATTAAAACTCAGCAGAGCTTCGATGGCACCGTGGTGGCCCACCAACTGCACATTTTTGACCATGCTCTGGACACCCCTGCAAGGTAGGCAAGGAGAGGGGGAGAAGGAGGCATCCAAGGAGGCCAGATGGGCTTGTTCCTCCCACTTCTGCAAGCGTCCATACTTGGCATTTGTGGCTTGATGTTCTGCTGTACCTCCTCCTGCCTGCCATAGAAAAGCATTTAGCTTAAAATTAGCTGCTGCATTGCCTCTGAGGCTCAGCGATCTGGCCCCAAATACCAAGAGGGAGTTATGAGGTCAGCAGCCAGGAACCCCAGGTCTCAGCTTTCTCATTCCTGAGCCAAGGATGACGCACCATGCAATAAACCCAGATCGCTTGTCCGTCTGTGTTCCTGAAAGGGCCTCTTCTGACCATCACTTCCCCATCTTGTCCTGACTCAAGAGGAAGATCAACCAGTTTGTACTTGATCTCTTTTTAGGGAAATCCTGATGCTGAAGGAAACCCAATGCAGCAGAAATAACTCCAGGATTAAGTTCCACCTTTTGCTGGAGGACTAGAAGCCTCTTGTTCCGGCCAAATGGCAGGGCGAAGGGCCAGCCTGCTCTTCCAAAGGATTCCGTTGGTCCACTTTAGAAAAGGATGTTCAGGCAATTTTCTTAGCTGCTGGTCCAGGAAACTTGTATACCACTTGGCAAGTGCCTAAAAATGCATCTGCAGGATGCAAACAAAGCACATTCTCTTTATATAACATAATCATTCAATTTTTTAATCATATGGCATAGCAGTTCGGTGTTCGTGCTGCTTTTTCTTGCTGGGAAATCCTTGTGAGGTCCAGCAGCCAGATGTGTAGACTATTTAGCCGTGACAAGTCACGTTGCCCGGGGTGCACCACGGAGGAGGCTAGTCTACCTTGCGCCGAGTTGGGCTGAGAGAAAGAGGCCAAAGAGGGCAACTTTTCAGTGACTAAAGGCCATGATGCAGAGTGGATGTGACGGTAAAAACGAAAACTCCCTCCAGCGGAGTTGGACTCCTGGTGATTCATGGGCATCTCTGTGTAATTTCCTGAGTAGCAGTACAGACGTGGTTGCCAGTTCCTCTTCTTCCTTGGATGGATGGATGGAGATGATAGATAGATAGATGATAGAGAGAGATAATAGAGAGATAATGATGATAGATAGAGATAGATGATAGATGGATGATAGATAGAAATCCCTTACAATCCTGGGATTTTCTGGTGGTCTCCCAACCAGTATTTATTACATTTCTCCCTGCTTAGCTGATTTTTTTCAATTAGCTAAGATCTGTTAAGTGCTGCCATCTGCTGACCAAAATGGATGATACCAGCATTGAAAAAATGCACCTGAAACCAGAAATGCCCATTTACGAAAAGCATGTTTTCCACCAACACTGCTAAGAGCCAGAATCTGGAGAGCTCCTAAAGTGGATGTACTGTATATAATCTAAGGGCAAAGGCCAATGAGTTCAATTCCGAGTAGAGGGTTTGGAAATTGGTTAGTGCCCCATAGAGTAAAATCTGGCTACTTAGCCTGATGAGTCCCAGGAAGGACAAAACCCGTCACGTCCTGCATCCTGGTGGTTAAGGTTTTATATAGCAATTGGTACTAACCAATTTCCATTGAAAATAATACCAGGAGCTGCAAAGTGTGGTTGATGGGGCTACATGGCCTAGGAGCCATGGAATTGCCACCAAAAATGATTTCAAGTGCATAGAGACCGTAGGATAGTGTTCACACCACTTGTTTAATCTGGTTCCTGACTTAACCCTGGGGTTGCAGAAGAAGCTGGACCATAGAATAACCAAACAGGCTGGGTTTGCACCATCCACTAAGCCCTAAAGAAGCAAACCAAGGTTAACCTCAACCAAGCTGAGCATGTTGAGCCAATGCCAACAGGACTAGGCTTGCAACTGACCCAGTTACAGGTGTTACATAACCATGGCTGACTTAGCCCATGAATTCATCTTTCCTTTTTATTTTATTGAAGGGCTGGCAAGTTTTAAGGCCAGCCTCACCAGGCCTCCACTGTTTGGTCAGACAAAAAAAGAAGATCATCAGTCAGAAATGGAACCCTCCAGCGCTTGTTCTGGGTATATTTATATCCTTCATTCCATCATTTGGGGCTTTGGACCGCTTGACATAAATCTAAAAATATGAGTGCCAGGCCATGTTACATTCCTTCCTCAGGCTGAGGAAACACAGAGCAGAGAGGTGGGTGTACTGGCTATCTTCAGACATGCATTTCACCAAGTTAGGGTAGCAGCTGCATTTGCACCACACGCTCGGCCTGGTTAGAGTTAACCTTGGTTTGTTTTATTGGGATTCATTGCAAACCCAGAAAATGGGCTCCTTCAATAACCAGGTTAAAGTGGTTGTGGGAACATGGCCGCTGTTGTAAATGCAGAACAGAAAAAAACTTCTGTATCCTACTTCTGAGTAGCAAGATCTTTGAGGCGTCCATGGCCCAGGGTTCAGTTCCTTGAGATAACTCTCATGGTCTCCAACACAAGGAACCTGTGATGAAGTGGTGGCCCAGTACTTCATCTAGTGGTGACTCTCCTCCAACCTTAAATGGAGGCTGGATGGCCACCTGCCATGAATGCTGTAGGGGTCAATTACTGCCCTGGGCAGGGTGCTGGTTAGATGATCTCCCACATCCCTTACAACTGTTACTTTCTATACTTGTGTTATTACATGACTCTGTCAAAATCATGGTGGGCTCTTCACCAAGTGTGCGCCAGATTCCTTGGCCTTCAGCCCCATCACCCAGTATGGCCATGATGGCTGGAAGCTAACATTCGCAGCCAAGAGGAGTTGCTGTAAGTCCACAGGTACAGACATCATTTTCCAGAGTAGTAGACCACGACCCGCACGATGGCATTCACAGAATACGCTGAAACCAGCTTAGTAAAGACTGGGCGTGTCATGAGTGCTGATGGCGAGCAGGAGGGGGCCCCTATCCAGGGGGGAAAACGCATGCGTAGTACGGAGGAGTTGAGCAGCCATTCAAAGAGACACAGAACAGACCCGCCTTGACTTTTGGGGTTTATCTGTCTGGGGTTTTCCCACGCTTCTTCAGTTTGTTAGGATTTTCTGTCTTATGTAGCAGTAATAAATGCTAGAGACCTACTCCTCGTCTCAGCGTGGTTCCTGACTGTTAGGACAGGGCTGCTGGATTCACGTACCGTGCTAAGTTTGCTTAGCTTCCATCTTTGTTAAGGTTTCTAAGTTTGTGAAGCAAACCCAGATAGTTTGGACTGCATTATCCAGACCCAGAAAAATGGTTCAGCCCTGGACAGGGGCGTCTCTTGATGAATGGTCAAGAAAGATAAGATGGTGGCTGGACACAGATCTTCCCCCTTTTTTTTAGCATGTCATACATGCAGCACACATTAAAAGGTGGGGTGGGTCTTTGATCACATGGTTGTGACTGCCATTTTGACCTTTTTGACTTGTGGAACCTCTGACTCTGGAACTAAGTGAACTTGTTATCACTCCCAAACAGTAAGGCAACCATAATGCTTTTATAAATCTTTAGTTGTACTTCAGCTGTTTATCCCACAATATAATACAGCAGTGTTTCTCAACCTCAGGAGCTTTAAGATGGGTGGACTTCAACTCCCAGAATTCCCCAGCCAGCATGCATTCCCAGCAATTCCCCAAGCATGCTGGCTGGAGAATTCTGGGAGTTGAAGTCCACCCATCTTAAAGTTCCGAAGTTTGAAAAACTTTGTTGTAAGGGAACAGACCCTCTTCCCTCTGCAGGGCTCATCATTAAAGTTCCCAAGGTTGTGAAACACTGTAATAGGGGATCTTTTGCAAATCTCTTGTTATAATTATGCCCTTACAATGCAAAAACATAAAAACTGAGGGATGTTTCTTTGCTCTGCAGGATCTGATCCTTGGAAACATCACATAAATTTGATGGCAGCAAGGAAGGCATTTTCTCAGACAACATTTCAGGGACAGAAAAAAAAGGTCACCAAATTTGGTGTCATGGAAAGAGGAAAAATAAGTCAGAAATGTACCCTTTCTGATGCTATAAATAAAATTCCCAAGGGATGGCTTGACTGTTTTGTAGTGCTCTGTACCTACCCGCTTGGATTCTGGTTTTTGACAAGAATGCTCTTTGATTGTTGCAATTTTGGGTCTTTGAAATCATCCGTGGACACAGAAAAAGTAGGACAAGCTGCAACTAATTCAGGCCATCTTGGTTGCAGAATTGCACGGTGCCTTCTCCTGCCAAAGACCTAGATGGAGTTGCGCAACCTGGAGTTCTCTCCTTTCCCCAAATATTGGGGACCTTTGCTACATTAGCAACTCTCGTTTCAAAAATTAGGCCCAGCAAATACACTGTTCACACAACACACTGAACCAAGTCAGTTCAATATGTTGCAGCGGCGTTTGTGCAACATACTCAACTGGATGGCTTTAAACTTAGTTCATTTCTACATGGAGAGGGGGCTTAGCATGTTGTCTGAACCAGCCAGTTGGGTGAGTTTCTGCTTCAGAGTATTGCACAAACCTGGAAAACAGGTTCTCTGGGGAACCAGATCACGCCTGTTGTAAGGCCCTCTGACGTCTTGCAAGGGTAATCCTATTATTCAACCGTTTGATTAGGAAAGCTTGCTCCTTGCCAGCCTTCCCAAGGACTAGACTGGTGGGGCCTTCTGGAGGGCTCCAGGTATGGGCATCAGTTTGCTCGGCCTCATTCTCCTCCCCTCCCCAAGATCTCTTTTGAAAAGGGCTTTTATCAGCCTGGACTGCAACCAAGTCATGCCTCAGAGACAAATGTGTGTCTCCTGAGTTGATCGAAGATGGTCCTGAAAGGGACAAAAAGGTGAAGGGTCCCAAGGAAGACTTGTGTGTCAAAACCACCTGTCTCCCCCCTGCCCCTCCTGCTGTCAACTGCACTGATTTCAACAAGCTGGATCGGAGGGGACGGGAATGTAAACAGTCAGTTCTTTTTAAAGGTCGGAGGGAACTAAAACAGATGTGAGGTGCTGGGAAAGCAAATCCTTCTTGGCAGAAATTCTCTCCATAAAGAAAACCAGCCTTGACAAAGGACGTTTGCCCTCCGAACAAACTGGTTGAATTGTGGGCCTTTCCAATGAGTTAGGAAAGGATGCTATTCAGGAGTAGCCTAACCCTAAGCCAAAGGCCCACTCGAAGCCCACCCCTTTTTGGTGTGCATCGCACACCCAAGTAAAACATTTCCCCTCGCCGTTTCTCCTCTTCAAAGTCCCCTTTCCTCCTGTTCTTTTGCAGCTGTTGGCCAGCGATGGATTTATAGTCAGACCTGCTCCTCCCAGACATCTTCCCTGCAGCCTGAACGTCTGATGTTGGATGAGTAATTGGTACCCCAACAGGACAGGCAGATCTGCACCTGCCTAACTCCTGGGTCTGATGAAGCGCATTGTGCTCTGATGCCATTATTAGCATGTTTATATTGGAGAACGCTTGTTTTTCTCCTTTGCCCTCCCCCTCCCTTCTTCCTTTTCTGTTGCGTCTTTTCTATCATTTAAGCTACATAGATCCAAAATGGATAGTTAGGGCCCAACGATTCTTTGAGGCGGAGATACGTAATGAGACACTCTGTGGTGTTACTTTGGAGATTATTCAGTTTTCGTTAAAATTGGCTGCACAGGCAGAGGGCTTTGGGGGGGGGGGGCGATGAGTAAAAGCAGAGCCTGGTGAGAAGCAGGTAATAGGAGAAAAAGAAAAGCATTAACCCCACCCCCACCCCTCCCCAGCTGTTGCAGCTTTTCTGAAGCCAAAACCTAAAATGTCAGAACCTTTTCCATTTTCTGCAGATGGGGTCAACATGTGGAATGTCGATCATGAGGTTGGTTCTCCAAGAGATGGGGAAAAAACCCAAAGACATCTTGATGTCATCTGATATTAGCTTGGAGGTGTAGAGATGTTGCAGAAATGCTTTTTGGCCGTGGCCTCCGATTGCTTCCAAGCGCAAAAGGCTGGGAAGCAGATGTGAATGGAGACCCGAGGAAAACGGCTGACTCTTTTCACAACCAAACCGCACGACAGAAGCTGGATCAGCACCAGCCTTGAAATCTGAACGTCTCCAGACATCACCCAGAATTACATCATGAGACTTTTGCAGCCAGGCGAATGTGAAGCTAAGTCACCTGATTGCTTTATATGACTACACTTTTGCGATGGGCTAGACAGGAGAGAAGTGGATTGTTATGTCCACTGTCTGGGTCCTCCAGATGTTTTACATTTCATTTTTTTCAGCCCCAGGCAATGATCAGGGAAGTGGTAGGCCAAAACAACTGGAAAGGGGCTAGGTTCCTTATCAGTAGCCCAGGATAACCTGTATCATTAGGGACTTCCACATCTGGATTTAGCCTTGCTTTTCTAAAGCTGGCTGGGGGAAGAATTAAAAAGCATATTCTATGCTCGGGAACATACCCAGATGTGCTGCTTACCAGATATGCTGCAGCTCCTGGAATTCCCAACTATCTAGGAATTCTGGGAATTGCACCCTTAACCTATCAGGAGGATGCTAGACTAAGAAAGCTTGCCCTTTCTCATAACTAAGATCCTTCTATACTGTTTATAGAAAATTTGTCCTGTTGTGTAAAGAGCCACTTGTACCTTTAATTGAAAGCTTCCTTCATGCTGTTTTTTTCCCTTCAGTGATGATTTCTTTCTGGATACTGCCTTCGCTGGCTTTTAATTATTCTGTATTGGGGAAGTGGTATTTTACTCTCCTTTCTCGCTCTCTTCTTTTTCCCAATTGCAAAACTGTCTTAGTGTCGTGAAAATAATAATGGGAATAAAGCTGTAATAACCCCATTCCTTGTTAACCCTTTAACTTGTAAGCTGCTCAGAGTCATGGATGCGCAATGGGCAGCCATATAAATCGAAATCAATTAATCAGTCAGTCAATCACTCTGCAAGAGCTGCTAAATTTGCCAGTTAAAAAGCAATTTCAGGACAAGAGCGACAAGCAGAAGTTTCTAATCAAAAGCACAGTGGCCTGGGAAAACCCAATTAGCACTTTTTCAGAGGCTGGAGAAATGCTGGTCCTGACTCTCATTTGGTGATGGATGTTATCATAAAGATGGATGCTGATAGCCAGTAAGTAGAAGCTAAGCTGAACTTTGGAACTTCTGAATTTGGTTCACCTGCCTTGACTCTACTTTTGCACATTGCCTTCATAGAGAGACCAGATCCTCTTTGCAGCCAATCGGTTATGCAAGAAGCTTTTTTACTTCTGACCTAACCCCGACTTCTGGAAGGTTTGGAATTCTCAGCATAAACCCAGCACTATTTTGCAGCCCTTGTTGATGAGCCAGCCTTCCTGTTACCTACCAATTCTGCTCCACTCTAAATATTTGGAAGAAAAGCTTGCTAAAAATCTTCCTGACTTCCCCCCGTCTGAATTCCAAATCTAGCCACGTTCTGCATCACCCTCCAGGCTGGATTTTTGCCGGCACATTTTGTTTCGCTCTTAATGGAACAAAAGTACTTTGAAGCAGCCAGCTGTATATTTGTCATCACTTTTTAATTCTGCAGCTCTGGCCAAGATCTGCCGGAACAATGTGCACTTCGTAAGAAATTCAGCTCCGTTTGTCTACACCCTAAACTGCAGCCATGAGGCTGTAAACCTCTAGTGCTGGCGTGAGGTTTCTGAAAGAATATCACTCTTTTTTAATACTATGTAGACACCCGGGTACACCTGCAGGCAATGCACACCCACACATGCACACCCAGAGGAGTTCTTTGGTTTGCAAAGCCCAGTGATTCTTCAGTTCAGCAATGATGTTGATCTGGAGCTTGGACTCCAGAGCAAAAATGATGAGGAGTAAAATTAGGCTCGAAGAACTAGGAATGTGCATTTTATTTTTTTTTCAATGCGCATGTTATTTTTTCTTGCCTGTCCTTGTGAGTACACACAGCCACAGCCTTGAAAGAAGACCAGCAGCTAAGGCATGCTTTCTTTCTCTGCTGAAAACATGAGAACTCATGTGGCGCCTCCAGAATCTGTTCCTGTGGCTGAGGAAAGTCGCTGGGCTAGCCGCTGTAGCATTTGGACAGGGATGTCCACAAGGTGTGGTCAAAAAAGTCAGGATGGCAGCTGTGACGGTGCAATCAGAGCATATTGTGACCAAATCAGGATAGAGTGGACCAATTGCTTCCATTGATCTGGAAATTATACTTCTGTTGATGCATCTTAGGATTGCATTTGTCTTTTCTGCAGTGACATCACCCTGTTGGCTTATATTTAATTTGCCATCAATTACTATGGCAAGATTCTTTTCATGCATATAATTTATTCATTCATTCAATTTACAGTCTGTCTTTCTGTCTGATAACTGCTCAAGGTTTCCTACAAATTTAAAGAAAACACAAAACCGAGTAAACCATGTCAAAAACATGAATTGGAAAAGAATACTAAACTGAAATGGCAAGAGAGATGATTTTTATAGATTGTCTAAACACCAAGAGAACTCCACTATTATCTAGATCAATGTTTCTCAACTTTGGCCACTTGAAGATATGTGGACTTCAACTCCCATAATTCCCAAGCCAGGAAGCTGGGAACAGATGCTGCTATAAATAGGGCTGAAGAGAGCTAAGGAACTGCCTCAGTGTAAATAAATAATTGGGTTGTAGCCACTGCGGGGAGGTGCGGGGGTGACGGGTTTTTATATTGTGGATTTTAATTTTGTAAGCCGCCCAAAGTCACTGCGTTTGAGTTGGGTAGCCATGTAAATTTGTTTAATAAATAAATAAATAAATATGCTGTCAGCCAGTGGAACAGACTGCCACATGAAGTGGTGAGTTTCCTTCTCTGGAGGTCTTCAGACAGAGGCTGGATGGTCATCCTTCAGAGATGCCTTAGCAGACCCCACAAGGAGCAATGGGTTGGACTAGATGGCCTCTAAGATCCTTTCAACAGCACAATTTTATGATGCCATGAGAGGCTACTGCTGCAAGTGTGATGACTTCCCCCTCCCTCTGCAGAACATCTGGTCCAATTTATGGCTAATGCTGTTGCACTCTGCGCTCCTTCGCATCCCATTATAACAGGCCAGAGTAGATAGGCTTGCTGTAATGTCATGAATATCTGGGGTGGGCCCTGCGAAGAATTTGAGCGGCAAAGGAGAGGAGAACCTGGCCCAGCTCATCTTTGGCAGCCTCCCTCTGTTTTAGGGAAGATGCTACAACAATGCAACCCCCAATGTGAACTTGCTCCTACCCACATTGGCAGGAGCACTCGATGCCCCTGTCTGTTCTCCTGCCTCTGTTTTCTCTCTGCACTGGCTGCGTTCAGGAGAGTCTTGCTCCTAAAACATGTTGACCTGGGTCAATGGGGTGTATAGAAACTGGGTATAAAAAGGATATAAACATTATGGGAAACCCACGAATGTTGTGTGAACTGGGCCGTTGTGTTAAGTCATGTTACTGGGCCACAAAATTGGGTGGAAGGAAATCAGTCTGGGGCTGTTTTTGCCTTTTTAAGCAGGATGAGATTACTCTTTATTTAGGATAAGCAACAGGGTGCCCAAGGGCAGCTGTATGTCCCCGAACACCCCTTTGTGCTCCTTTTCAGCCACATTTTTTAAATATATATTTTTAAATCTAAAAACAATGAAATAGAAAGCTAGTCCCCTGTGGAAACAAAGTGCCAGATCCTGGCAACATCTGCAAGCCACCGTCTTAAAGTACGCTTTTAATTTAAATAGAACGGGGAGGTGGCACTACCGTTCTTTGCAGGAGAACGTTGGTCCCAACAACAGGAAGGGTCCCCCGGGATGGTAGAAGGGGCCAATTTGCCTTCTGGTAGAGGGGCATTTTGTGATCAGCTGTACCTACCCGGGCAGCCATTTTGTGAATGCCCTCCCTGCACTTGGCTGTTTCGCTCTGCTCCATCCATCCACCCCACAATTCTTTGAGGTCAGGGTTGACTGTGGGTTTTCCTCTTCAACTAGAACACTGTACGATGCGTCCCGTTCTAAGTAACAGAGCAAGGGAATTGGGGTGTTGAGGACAAGCAGATTGCTCCGTTGCGATTTATAATTTACCAACTTGGTGCACGATTGCCCTCTGGCGGCTGGCCTTTTCTATCCTTTTAAAACGTTGTGATTTCCAGTTCCAGCTTCAGGAACAAGACAGACCTCTGTTCCAGGTTAAGTCCAATCAAGCCAGATGTTTCCAGTTGTGTAAAATTGGCCTGTGGAAATCCTTGCCACTGGATGTTTTCCCCATCCCTGCCTTTCAAATCTGAGGATTCATTTGATGCCCATTCAAAACTGCAGTATAAATAAATGAAAAGTTGCTTCCTTTCCTCTTGATCCTTTTCCTGCCCCTTCGGAGGTTTCAGATGCTAAGCAGGAACTGCCACGGCTCCTGTACAGAATGACCAGGAAAATGGCTCCAAAGGGAATTACAATGAAATCCGCAATGGGGAACCTCCAAATTGATGTAAATGCCCTGCCAAGCCCATCAGACTCAGCCAGCATGGTAAAAAGTTAGGGATGATGGGATCTGTAGTCCAGGTTTTCTATCTCTGGTCTAAATTTTGAAGTCCCAGCTGCCAGAATCCCCAGCTGAGGTGGGACTTGAACTGTCTCCACTTGGCATGTTGTGTGAACTCAGCCAGGGTTGGTGCAGTTTAAATCATAAATTAGAGTTATCTTGCTTAGGTGGGAAGACACAGAGGGGTCACCTTAAGGCTGCATTCACACAACAGGCTTAACCTGGTCAGGTAAGGACTCTATGGCTGCATTGGCACCACTTCAGAAAGTGTCAACCTTGGTTATGTGGCTTTGTGGCTCAGCATGTCGTATAATCCAGTTTTCTTGGGATCAATATACTTTGAAATCCACCCCAAGTAGGTTAAATCAGTAAGGTTCAGTGCCTCGTGTGAATGCAACTTATTCATGTGTGTTTTGGGTATACATTCCACCTTTCTTCTAGGATGTACTGTCCTGAGTATGTATTACAGTAGTACAATGCTTATCCCTTTGAATTAGTTGTTTGATCAGACAGTCTCTGGGTTAAAGATCATCCATCCATCCATCCATCCATCCATCCATTCATTTTATATGGCTGCCTATCTCACGAAAAAGTGACAATAAGAATATAAAACAGTGAACATATAAAAAAAAATTATTATTAAAAAAAATTAAAGAGATCTGGCTTGTGCAGAATAGTGTGAGCAGGCTTGGGGTAAAAGTGGGTTTTGGTTGTGTTTGTGGTGTATTGGCCAAAATGCATCAAAACTGACCAGGGCTGTCCTTACTGTTAGCGGGGTTTAACTAAGGCCAGTAACCTAGTTTACACCTTCTCTACCTTACTAAAAGCCTCATGTGAAAGCCTTAACCGACCGAAGCCATGGTGGATGGTGGAGGTTGGTGGCTCTGGGCTGATCTGTGATGAGCACAGCAACTGGAAGACCGTGGCTTGGAAGGTATGAACCATATATTGTGTGTCTATAAGAGAAAGGGACAGTAACCTAGTTTACATAACTGGCTGGGGAATTCTGGGAGTTAAAGTCCACACATCTTAAAGTTGCACAGGTTAAGAAACACTACAGGTAGTCCTCGCTTAACAACCACAATTGAGACCGGAATTTTGGTTGCTAAGCAAAGTGGTCATTAAGCGAACGTGACCCGATTTTACAACCTTTTTACAGTGGTCATTAAGTGAATCACCATGACCGTTAGGCAAACTACATGGTTGTTAAGTGAATCACACGGTTCCCCATTGATTTTGATTGCCAGAAGCTGGCCATGAAGGTCAAAAATGGTGATCACATGACCATGGGATGCTGCGACAGTCATAAATGCCAACCAGTTGCCAAGCACCCAAATCGTAATCACGTGACCATGGGGACGCTGTGTGAGCACAAGTCTTTTTTTAAGCACCGTTGCCAGTCTGAACCATCACTAAACAAGTGGTCATTAAATAAGGACAACCTGTAATCTAGTTCCAACAGAAGAGAATGTATGTAGCTTAGGGTTGAACTATATATAAACAGCATGGCTGGCTGGGGAATTCTGGGAGTTGAAGTCCACACATCTTAAAGTTGCTAAGGTTGAAAAACACTGGGCCGGACATAGTCCATGTAAAGCATCTCTCTTCCCATGCAGCCTTCATCTTTCTACTTGTTTACCCCCGGCAGGAAAAATAAAAGCTTAAACCCAAGATGTTTGGGGCGGGGACCCTGTTCCATGTGTTACTGTTTAAGGCAATTCAGGAGCCAGGATGCAGGCCCCAGATGGAAATCTGGAAAACCTCACCTCCTCTTTTGTCCCCCAGGGAGGGAAAACCTTGGCACTCAAACAACTCCTCAATTGTAAAGGGAGCCCAATGCGGCATGTTCTGGGAGAAAAAAATGTCCAACCCACACCTCCACAGAGCCGAGCGCTTTGGCTCCCAAATCAAGCTGAGCCTCAGGCTTACAGACAGGAACAGTGAAGGGGCCAGTTGGAGAAAACGGCGTGTGCCTGCAGGAAGAGGCCCAAGATTGGGGTGCAGCCAACAGCAGGCACAAAGCCATTGAGAGCGCTGGGAGAAACAGCACAGCTTGCAAACTTTGGATGGCCCACCAGGACACCTCAAACAGCACCTTGGCTCCCTGGTTGGGTGCAGAAGGTTTTCTATTCCGTTCCTCTCCAAGTTTCAGGGGCATTCGTGCCCAGCAGAACACTTTTTTTCCCTGCATTTTCTTTTCCCCAACTGGAAATCAGCTTGAGAAAGGGAATGCTGGCGAGACGTTCCTGCATGTTCCTAGACTGAATCGCTGCTTCGTAGAATAACCTGGATGACCATTAAAAAACAGGTGGGGTTTTGAGTGCACTGTCATGGCACCATTGTGACTGTTTTGACCATCTCCAACAGACACCCTGGAGCCAAACCGCTTCTGATGCCCCCAAAATTACAAGAACGTGACCGTGAAGTCCCCAGGAGTCCAAGAAAATCTTCAGCTGATCTCATTCGACTTAAATGAGATGTATTTGTCAGCACAGGACCTCATGTCTCATTTTTATGTCTTGCTGATTTCTTTAATGCCATCGTTTCTTGGCTGCCTCCATCCAAGACTTGGAGTGGCTCACAAAGCAAGGAAACAATAATGCAAGACATGATCATGAAATCATCACGTTACAAAAACCCATAAAAAGGTGTCTCAGTTGGGATATAGCCTGAAGAACAGACTTTTCCTGTCCAGCAATAGTTCTGGGTGCCTTGGCACCGTTTGCCCGAAAGCTCTCCGAAAGAAGATCCCATGTGGTGTGAATGTAGTGACTGTGTTTGGTTAACCGAGATTTATAGCTAAAGATGTTGTCTGAATGCAAACAGCTTTGGGGAATCTTCTGACCTTTTGATATTCTCTCTCTCCCTTTTGACAGGCTACGGTGAAGACAGGATGATGATAATAATAATAATAATAATAATTTCTATGCCACCCAACTCTCAACAATTCTGGTCAGCTCCGATCAATCAATCAATCAATCAATCAATCAATCAAATTACAATAAATTTGCTGACTGTTTGGAGAACCTCGCTTCATTTCTCCAGTTGGCCTCATCTTACCTTTTAATTTCAAAATTTAAAAGTTTCCCTCTCCTTTTGAAATTAAAAGGCTACAGTTAAAAATAAGCATGAGTTCATTTTCCAAATGCTCAGGAGGCTATTTTTCCTCCCAGTGTTTATTGCTCAAAATGATGCTGCAATCTGCCTTAGGCAGAAGTGGTTTAGTTTTAGACTGGAGAGGTGGGGAAGAAATACTTCAAACACATTGGACAGGAAAGCTGTTTATGCACATGCAAGGTTTGCAATGCTGGAGTAAACTTGGCAGCATGGGGCCACATGTGATTCCTGAAAACCTACATTCCAAGGCCCCACACAGCGCGGGTGTCAGGTTATCTGCAAACATCTGAGCTTAAGCCTTGTTTTTTCCTGTTCAACAAACATTTTGCTGTCCCGAAGTGGCAGTCATCATTATGCTGGGGACAGAAACAAAACTAAGGGATTTCATTTACAGGAGACATTTAACCAGGTTACAAACCCACCAGCCTCGTTCACACAACATGGGAAGCTTGGTGAAAGTTAATTGTGCTTCTGTGGCTTAATACGTTGAGAGGCCCCACCTTGGCTTGTAAATTCATAGGTCAAAGTATTGATTCATGGGTTAATGCAGGAGCCCCGTTAAGCGTGTTGGTTGAAGGCAGTCTCTAGATACCTTCACACAACGTATTTAGGCTCAAAACCCAGGTTAACAAAAATATAATTCTTGTGTACACGCAATATGCTGAACCCTAAACCCTGTTCTGGCACAAATACCATGGTGTAGTTAGTTCACACAATATCTAATCCAGTGTTTCTCAACCTTGGCAAGTTTAAGATGGGTGGACTTCAACTCCCAGAATTCCCCAGCCAGCAACTTGCCAAGGTTGAGAAACACCATTCTAACCTCATAGTGGCATTCCCACAATCTACTCAACAAACCTAAGTTAGTTTGCAGTGTGAATACAGATTGACCATGACTTTTGGGCAACCGGATGAATGCATCTTTCTTTTTCCCACTGCAGAAACAGAATTTGCAGGTGCTGTTCACCGTTTAAGACACTCTCTGAACTGGTTAACGCAGTAAACCGAATATTTCAGGGCAAAAAATGGCTACATGTATACTATGATGAGCTCTCATTCCTTCACGATGCATCTCCAAACCACAGGCCCCAAGGAGCTAAAGGCTGAAGATCTGAATTCAGCAGGAGCTGAATTGTTAGAGGATGTGCTCCTGAGCCTGCGTGCAGCATGCTAAAAAAGACAGGAATCAAGTAGCTACCGCCCCATTTAAAAATGTAAAATTAAACGGAATTGCCGTGTGCCAATTGGGCGGCCATATCAATCAATCAATCAGTCAATCATCAAATAAATAATATAGTGGGCTGCGATGCAGCGTACGGTCTTCACCCAACTATCAGTGAATGCTAACCTTCGTCTTCTCTGAAGTCAAAGATAGGTGCATGAAGAAATACATAGGATAGAAAAGCCTCATTCACACCTAAACTATATTTATTATGGCTGCCCATTTCAGAAGACTCTGGATGGCTCCAATACACCGTGGAAACTGTTTAAAACATAAAATCAGACAGCCTTGGACTGAAAGCCACCACAACAATATAAACATGATGGGTTCCCCACAAACACGTTAACCCCAGGCCTGGGGGCAGAGCCGGGTTTTTTCCAGACCCAAGAGAGTGGGCGCCATTCATATCTCCATATTCAGGCAATTCCCATTATTTGTGGTACTTATGTTCTGTGAAAATGCCACAAATACTGAATTAGCAAATGCTGAAATCTCAGTCAGGAATGTGTGCATCGGGCTACTCCAATGTTTTGCTGCTCCACGTCTGCAAATACAGAGCCACGGGTACTGATTTTGGGGTGACAAAAACATTTTCACAAATCAGCGAATTCGCAAATACAGAACTTGTGAATAATGAGGACTGCTTGAGGTAGTCCTTGTTTACTGACCGTTCGCAGTTACAACCAATCCTCGCATTTATGACCTTCACAGGTCTGTAAAGCAGTATTTCTCAATCTCAGCAACTTTAAAATATATGGACTTCAACTCCCTGAATTCTGGGAGTTGAAGTCCATACATCTGAAAGTTGCTGAGATTGAGAAACACTGCTGTAAAGCAAAGGAAACCTGAAAGATCAAAAGCACAGTTGCTGTTTCACTTAGCGACCGCTTTGCTTAACAACTGAGTGGCCGGTCCCAATTGTGTTTGCTACACAAGGACTACTACGCCCATTTTTTAAACATGCCTGACATGCAACATACATAAAAAACCAGGTGGACCTTTGATTGCGTCATTGTGGTACCATCTTGACTTTGTTGATCACACTCTTAACATACAAGAGGCCAGGTAAGACACAGCCACAGCTTGGGAAGACCCTTCTCCACACCTCTCTCGCCATGTGTCCTAGTGGTCAAAACCCTGAGAGGTACACAAACTGGAAGCCATCTCCCACACCAAGGAAGTCCCTTGTGGTAAAACACCATCAACCGTCCAAGGAGCATCTTGGAGGACAGGGCAAGCCGTTAAGAGCCAAAGCCACAAAACGGGGCTACAAAGATCCCGTCAGGCTTGGTGTAAGTTGTAGTTCTACTTCCACCTCCCCAAGATGGGGGTGATCATCACACCTTACAAAGTGGTGTTGGAGCATTTCACCTGCTCAAAACTCTCTCGTTGCAGGAGCCAAGCTGATAAGGAGAACATCAGGTACCTAGCTTTCAACCCCAATCTTAGGAATCATATTTACATTTATTAAAGGAAAGACTAGCCATTTTGGTGTCCTGGTGAAGGCACCAGGCTAGAAACAGGGAGGCTGTGAGTTCTAGTCCCGCTTTAGGCACAAGGCCAGCTGGGTGACCTTGGGCCAGTCACTTTCTCTCAGCCTTGGGAAGGAGGCAATGGCAAACCACTTCTGAAAAACCTTGCCAAGAAAACTGCAGGGACTTGTCCAGGTAGCCTCTGAGAATTGGACATGACTGAACGGATTAAAAAAAAAAAGGAGAAAGTCACATTTGTTCTGAATGAGCGCTTGTTTGAGAAGGACTCAAGCCAAACTTTGTAGGGTGAAGTCTGTTGGGTACCCCCACTCCTGAGATGGTGCTCACTGATTGTAGGAGAGGAACTCAATTAACCTCCCAGGGATGTGGAGGCGGGCAATTTTCTCCAGAGCTTTTTGGCCGAGGGCTTGGCGCAGGCTGAGACGGCAAAGTTGAGACAACCGCAGCGGAGTTCCTGGCAGGGTGCGGAGAAACAAAGAGGACTGGTTACATGAGATTAAATTGCAAATGCACACCTAAATATCCACCTACTTACATACCAAGCAGAGGTTGGCAAAACGGTGCTCTGGGCAGTAGGCTGTGAATCAGCCAAGCTCTTCTACCGCTCCCTACTCCAATTCAGTTTTAAAATATCCCAAATCTTGCCGGATGACCAAAACTTTTAAGGTTTTTCTGGCCCTTTAATGAGGCCAACGTTGGACAGACACCCTCGTGAAACACGGTTCTTCTTCACCAGAGGAAGATAAAACCGTAAGATGTGACTATGTTGTAAGACCACAGAGGGTGGTTGGTGTGTCTGAGATTTCAAGCTCCCTGCCATTGTCTCTCTCTCTCTCACACACACACACACACACACGTACACTTTACACACTGTGGAGCTTCAGCAGCTCCAAAAGACCACAGAGAAAAACGGATGCACAATCGGGATGTGGAAAACTGGTCTTGTGGCCCCTTCCCTGAGTACAAAAATATGTTCATTTTAATTCTCTCTCATCTCTTGTTTTGATTTTTGGGATTTGGTGATTAGGTTGGTATAGATTATAGACATAATGTTTATTATAGTTAAAATTAGAGTAAGAGGTTAATGTATTTTTTATTTGTATCTCGGTTGGAGGAGGTCAGAAGTCACTCTTTTTGCTGTATTGCTATTTCTTTCTGCCCTTTTTAGTTTATCGCTTTTTCTTTTCGTCTCTCTTTAATCTTTTTTCTATCTTGTTGTATTTTATCTTTATGCTGAAAATTCAATAAAGTTTCTTTAAAAGAAATCCTCCCTCTTCTCCTACCCTTAAGGGACCAAAAGAAAGAAGTAAAGGCGGTGCAACTGGGAAACACCGTGGGCAGCCCGGAAAAATTAAAGTTAAAGTTCTCAAGAAATGGAGCTTAATCCTGATTCATCAAACAGCACGGGCACTCCAAACTCAAAGCACCTTTGCCCGCTTCGGGTAGGAATGCTGCCCACCTGTATGAGATACAACGTCAGCTTTTCGGCAGTGAGCTACAGGTGGGTCCCCTCAAGCTTTTGCAAGGACTCAGGAAGAGCCTTTCCTTTGCACAGATCTGGGACATATGATGTGCCGATTGAAGCAGTGTGTAAATTACTGGCTGTGATTATTGGGCTTTTGAGCTGTGAGTATTGGGTTTTTGAGCTGTCACTCATAGCACAGGAATGCAGGTGACCTCCTCTCAGCTTCTTTACTGGGGGTGGGTGGGACTCAGAGGAGAGGGGTTTTGGGGTATGGGTGGAAGGATGGGTCTCCAGGAAGCATAGGATCGAGACCCATCCATCCCTCCGTCCAACCCAGTTTTATGAATATACCTTTAGCATCAAAATAGGCAGAGTTACGAGGCTATAGCTATGTTGTAATATTAAGAGATCTGACTTATAATATATTTTAACATTTAATAGAAGTTAATTCAACTCTTTGTTTAGCAGTTAACAAAATGACTATACTGTTCTGTATCGTCCCCACCTATGTCAGCCTTCCCAGGCAGACCAGACAGGAAACACGACCAGAGGAGCTAATTCTACTTTATTGTAAAGCTACATTAACAGATTCTTGCAAGTCTGAAAGTGCAAATCTCCCACCATCTTCTTTAGAGCCCAAGAATTTAGGGAGGGTCCGTCCTGAGCCTCTTTCTCCTCCCATTATGCAGCCGTGGGCTATGCTCCCTCTTATCTGACCATTCCCAGGCAGCATCTCTTCACCCAAGGTCATCCCCACAAACCATTACAACCTAGTTACGTTAATTGCAGATCGACATAAAGAAAGAGCAGAGAAAAACAAATAGATTTGCAAACCAGGAATGGGTTTGGTGGTGGCAGCAACATCAACAGAACCTTCAGGAAGATCTCTAGATTAATGGGATGATACTTCACTTGGGTAGAACAGGAAGATAATAGGGAAAGGAGCCCACCAACAGGGGATATCCAACACTGCTCCGATGAACTTACAACTGAAATTTAGATGGGAGAAAGGGGGAGAACGCCAGTACACAGACCAAACTAACTTATGAGGGCAGAGGCTCTGCCTCCCAGGATAATATTTCCAACATTTATTGGTCAAACCCCACCAAAGCTGCCTGGCTCATCTTTTGCCATTCTTGTTACCCCTATGAACGGAGCATTTTGGAGATGGACTGGGAACCTGTTTCTGCATGCTAAAACTATGGACCTTCTGTTGGAATTTCTTTGCTTTTGCCTGGACAAGCCATTAGTTACCATGGTAATTGAGTACTTCCTTAAGTATTGGCAGGGTGAAGAGGTCGAATTTAATAGTCCTCAGTTTGGGTGTTAATAGCTGCATTGCCTGGGGGAGGGCAGCTTGCTTGTTACTTGGTTAGTTTCATTTTTGCAGCCGAGTAAGCAGCCCGGTGCTCTCTGAGTGTGTGTGAATGCACAAGCCTGTAAATATGTTTTTGAGCTTTCTGTAAATAAATTTATTTTTATAGAAATGCCTGGTGTGTGATTTTTCTGATCTCTCTGGGCCAAATGCTTTCCAGCACCCTGCAACACCTTCCGCCACACAATGGGGCACGATGGGCACGATGTAGGAAGCCAGCCTTTCCCAACTGAGCATCAGTAACCCTAACCCTTAGATGGCTGGAAGGCAGCATCCCCAAAATGTTTAGTCTTGTAGAAATAACACCACCTTGATTCTGTTTGGTATAAGAGGGGCCAGAGGGAAACTGTTCCAAGATTCTGTTATTACAGGTAGTCCTTGACTTACAACTATTTGTTTAGTGACTGTTCAAAGTTACGACAGTACTGGGAAAAGTGACTTGCAACTGGTCCTCACACTTATGATGGTTGCAGCATCCCAGGGTCACATGATCACTATTGGTGACCTTCCCAACGAGCAAAGTCAATGGGGAAAGCCAGATTTGCTGAACAATCATGTGATTCGCTTAACGACCACAGCAAAAAGGTCGTAAAATCAGGTGTGATGGAAGTTCCGGTCCCAATTTTGGTTGTAAGTCAAGGACTGCCTGCATACCCTATGGCAAAAAAGTAGTATTGCTGGAATCTTTGTAGTGTCTGTTTCCTGACCTGGCCTAACGCACAAGGAAAGGCACACCTGGACAAGACAGGCCAAAGAAAGACAAAAATTTTACAGGCGGATTTGACTCACTTTCATAATACGCAAAGCACTTCGCTGCTGAGCTGTTGCTCTGGCTGTAATCAGAGGGCTTCCTCCCCCGGTTGTCCTGGGCATAGACGTTTCCTCCAAATTCAATCAGCATCTCCACCAGGTCGGCATTTCGCACCTTGGCGGCGTGATGAAGGGCCGTCTCGTGAAGTTTCGCTGCATTCACGTTGGCTCCTGGGCATTGGCAAGGAGAGAGAGGGTCAGAGAGGCAAGCAAGGGGTGCCATCGGCCCAGTGGTGACTCTTAGCGGCCACATCCACAATCTGTCCCCAACCTAGTCCTTCAGGTCCTCAACTGTGACATCCCCAGCCAACCTCTTTCTCGCTCTTTTTAAAATGATGCTTTGAAGCTTTATTTAAGGAAAGGTTTGCTCATTAGACTGATGGGTTTCTCAGCCAGGTTTCGTGGCACCCTCGGGTTCTGCGAGAGTTCCCTAGGGGTTCCCCGGGAGATCGCGATTTATTTAAAAAATTATTTCAAATTTGGGCAACTTCAGGTAAGAGGAAAGAGGTAAGTTTCATTCTTTATTTTCAGTTTAAGAGCATTGTTAATGCATATAAACGAATACAATAATTTTGTGACTTCTGGCCTATACTGGAGCCTGAACGTGCAGGGGTTCCCTGAGGCCTGGAAAATATTTCAAGGGTTCCTTCGGGGTCAAAGAGTTGAGAGAGGCTGGACAAATTGTTCATTAGACTAACGGAGGAGTGAGAGGACCTTTTTGAAGATCAGGCCCAGGGAGGGGGTACTTGGAGGTGCCTGGTCTTAATCCAGCACCTCCACCACCACACCTTGCTGGCCATGGACTTCCGCACCTGCGTTGAGCAGTAACTTCACGCAATCCAGGTGTTCTCGTGCACACGCCACATGCAAAGGAGTTCCAAAGTGGCAGTCGTGGGCCTCTAGGTTCGCGCCAACCTTGATCAGAAGACGGACGCACTCAGCGCTGCCTTAGAAAAGAGACAAGTCAACAAAAGACGTTCATACGAGGACTATGGAGCTCTTGAACGTTTTCTCACTGCCTGCCACTAGAGAATGACTTGTGAAGATCACCCTCTCATTCCAAAGAGTGACAGCTAAATCTGCTTTAAGGCAACCTCCAGGACATCTGCTCCATCAGACTGTTCACTTTGGCGGATGGATGTCTGCTCTGGTGGTGTTGTCCTCCCTAAAACTTTCAAGAAAAATCTACTCAATGGGATTATTTAGGGCATTAGGTTGAACCACCTCCCTCTGCTGCTTGAGCTGGCCAAGCTGAAAGGTCTGTCCAAGAAGTGCTGAAGGGCATAGAGAGAAGTCCCATGTTCCTGTGAATGCTGGTGTCATGTTCACTGATTCAATGTAGTTTATACATCGTAATGTTTCACATGCCATGGAGCTGACGCGCGTTTCTGTTTGGGAGGGAGCTGCTGTGAGACCTTGTGCCAAGCTCTGTATCTGAATTCATTTCAATGGAATGTGTTTGGGTTATGTGCTCTGTTCAAGGACTTTTCCTGCAGGCCACCAGAAACCGTTAGGAGCGATTGTGAACTCGAGAAGATTCTACAGGGGGAGGGATTTCATTTGCACCGAGGGTTTTTAGTTTGAATTTGGCGCGCTTTCATCTTTCTCAGCTTTCTCTGTGATCCTGCACACTATTCTTTAATAAATCAGATATCTTTGAATTCCTGCTCACGAGTCTGACGGTGTTTTAGAATAGGCAACTGTTACAGCTGGGCTGTTTTAATTATTAAAGAAAATAACGGACATGGTTGTCCTAGACTGTGGATAAGGGGGAATTGTTTTTTAAAAGAGGAGGAAAGGCCAAACAATAATTGGATTTCATTGGGGCACTAAATTGGAGCTGCCCCAAATCCACTGGGAGAAAAACATCTCAACTCACCTCTTACCAAGATTCCAAGCAAAATGTTAAAATTTTATACTGTGCCTGGAGGAGCCATATAAGGATCCAACCTGCTGTTTAGTGCAGGGATCACTAACCGATCAATACCCAGGCGTTTCAAAGACAGTAGCAAAGATTTTATTTATAGCCTTAGCTTATAACGGTGTTTCTCAACCTTAGCAACTTTAAGGCGTGTGGACTTCAACTCCCAGAATTCCCCAGCTGGCTGGGGAATTCTGGGAGTTGAAGTCCACACGCCTTAAAGTTGCTAAGGTTGAGAAACACTGGCTTATAGAAACTGTGCGGTGCCTTCAATGATTTGTTAATTTTATAGGGTTTCTTCCTCTTTTATATATACAGTACGTATTTCCATGTCTGTATGTATTAATGGCCTCTTGCATTTTAAATTTTTGCGACTTGGCCTTGGACCATAAACAAAAAGTGCAGAAATCAATAACTACTGTATTTCATTGTGCCAGGCTTGGCGATGCACGGAGGCAACGAGGGGTAGGGTAGGGAAACGTGATCCAAATTGAATCCGGAGGGCTCGAACAGCCTTAAGATGGACTCCTTCTGGCTGAGCAGAAACCATCGGGCAATCTCGAGAGCGACCCCGGTGTGGCATCAGGCCCGGCCCAAGCCCCCTCACCATTTAAGCAGGCCTCGTGGAGGGGAGACGCCGTGTACAAAGGGGGGTTGACCTTGGCTCCGTGGGACAGGAGGACCTTCACACAGTCAATGCTCCCAGAAGCGCAAGCGTCACAGAGAGGGGTGCTCCCATCAATGTTCCTGGCATCTACCTGCGGCAGAAAGGGATCCAACACTCAGCCTTGTGCCTGGGTTTGTTAACCCACCTGTGGAATTAAGCCATTTTAAAGATTTGCATCATGTATTGAACCCCAAACAGGTTGGACTTGGATCAAGCTTAAAATTCAGCAAGTTTAACATGCTCCCTGGCAGGGGTTGGTCTGGATGACCTTCAGGATCCCCTCCAGTTCTTCGCCTTCTAGGATTCTACAGCTCGGTAAAGGTGGGGAAAATAAACTCTCCTTGGTTAGGGTTTGAAGTTTGAATCCTTGCACTCAAAAAGCCTTCTGCAACCTGCTCTTTTCTGGATGTGTTGCGCCATCACCTTGATGGGAACTTAAATCAACACATCGGGAGGGCACCTTGTTGGGGAAGGCAGGACATGGGGATTTTTGCAAAGGGGTGGTAATAAAGGCCTAGACCAATCTCATTTGTCCAACCAAGATCTCAAGGGGCAGATCGCAGGGGAAGGGGCATAATTAGTGTTGGGAGACTGAACCACAGGGACTCACGACCTGTCCTGCATCTCTATTCCATCTTACTGTCCTGCTGGAGGACGCAAGCCTTCTACCTCCTGGACTTCAGGCTGCAGACTCCCTAGGGCAGCCCAGGCTGCAGTGGACTCTGTAGGGCCCCTCCTACCCTCAAACAGGACTTGGCCCCCTCTGATCCTTCTATAAAGCGGCATGGATCCTACGAAAGGAAGAGGGGCAGATAAACCTAAGATCCCATGGGAAAGATGTGGTGAAAAGCCCCCCGGGACTTGGAAAGCTAAAGGCAGGAGCTCCTGGAGTGAATTCACACAATACCCTTATTCCTGGGCAGCTGACCCCTTGCTCGACAATTAATCCTCCTTTGACTTGCAAGACACACTGAACGCTAACTAACCAAAAGGCAAAAATGAAGGCCACATTTGTAATACAGGGAGTGGTGAAAATCCAGCCAGAGAGGAAAGCGAGGTGTGTCCCTTATCAGTATCTTCACAACACCCCTGTAAAGTAGGACCATGTGTGAT
This sequence comes from Candoia aspera, assembly GCF_035149785.1. Lineage (NCBI taxonomy): Eukaryota > Metazoa > Chordata > Lepidosauria > Squamata > Candoiidae > Candoia > Candoia aspera. Next base: position 8,128,651 of record NC_086159.1, on the reverse strand, counting down.
TAGGCTTATATCATAGATGGTCAACAACTACAAAGGCTAGCTAGCCTGTCTGCAGCAAAGCTGAAATCTGCACCCCGAATGCCAGGAAGGCTGATGCGAAATAAATACTTGCTGGTAAAGGTAGTCCTTGCTTAACAACCAGAATGGGAACTGGAATTTTGGTTGCTAAGCAAAACGGTCATTAAGCAAATCCAACCCAATTTTACCACCTTTTTGTGGAGGTCATTAAGTGAATCACCATGGCCGTTAAGTGGGCCACATGGTCGTTAAGCGAATCACATGGTTTCCCATTGATTTTGCTTGCCAGAAGACGGCCGGAAAGGTTGAAAATGGCAATCATGTGAACATGGGACACTGCAATGGTCATAAATGAGAATTGGTTGCCAAGCACCCAAATCACGATCACATGACTGTAGGGACACCGCAATGGTCGTAAGTGTGAGGACCAGTCGCAAGTCAGTTTTTCCAGCACCATCATAAGTCTGAACCATCACTAAACGAATAGTTGTTAAGCGAGGACTACCTGTATTAATTCTCCAGCCACTTTAGTCCACAGCCTTCCCCAACCTGGCGCCCCCCTCACACCTGGGCTCCTGCAGCCAGAAGGATCTCCACACACTGCGTCTGGCCCCGCAGGCTGGCTTCGTGCAGGGGCGTGATGGAGTCGTAAGTGACCAGGTTGACGCAGGTGCCGTTCTTGATAAGTTCTTGGAGCTGATGGATCTCCCCACTTCGCGCAGCTTCGTGAATCGGGGTCCGGTCTGCCCAAAACCCTGCAGGAAGTTGGAGAGGGGTGTGTGGTTGAAGCCCAGCCACGGTCCAGCATGGGGAAAAACAGCTGAATCACCTGCCTGGATAACACAACTCAGCGATGGAGTTGTGTTATGCATATGTGCAGCAATGCACATACGATGCCAAACCAGCATGTGACTCGTTTGGTTTTGTACTAACATAGGTTTTTCCAGCATTGCTGTAGAAGGGTGTGTGTGGGGTGGGGAGGAGTCTTTGATGGTGCAGGTCCCATCTTGACCCCACCCTACCGACCAGTCGACCACGTTCCTTATCTTGGCAGCCATCTATCTATAAAAGCCGATATCAATGCTGAAATTCAGCGTCTAACTCTGCGAGTGTAGCTTTCTCCCGAATGAAGCGTAGACTGTTTGTAGACTGTTTGAGGATCGACATTCGCAGGGAGACCAAAGTCCTTGTTTACAAAGCCACTGTACTACCGACCCTATTGTACTCCTGTGATACTTGGGCTTTCTACGAACGCCACCTCCGACTTCGCGAAAGATTCCATCAACGCTGCCTCCGTAAAATTCTGCAAATTACTTGGGAAGAGAGGCGGACTAACGTTAGCGCATTGGAAGAAGCCAAGGCCACCTGTGTTGAGGCAATGATCATCCAACATCAACTTCGCTGGACCGGCCCTGCTGTTCGAATGCCTGATCATCATCTTCCAAAGCAGCTGCTTTACTCCCAGCTTAAGAACGGAAAACGGAATATTGGTGGACCGCAAAAGAGATTCAAAGACGTTCCCAAAGCTAACTTTAAAAAGTTTAATATCAGCACTGAGAACTGGGACGTCCTAACTCGTGAGCGTTCAGATTGGAGCTCAGCCCTTATTAAAGGCGCTACGGACTTTGAAGAAGCAGGAGTACAGGGCGAAAGGGAGAAGCGAGTCAAGAGGAAGGCATGTCAAGCAAATCCTCACCGTGACCATCTTCCACCTGGAAACTTATGCCCTCGTTGTGGGAGGTTGTGCGGATCCAGAATTGGCCTTTACAGCCACTTACAGATCCACTGTTAAGACTTTAATCCTGGAAGACGATCTTACTTGGCTACGAGTGATCGCCAACAACGGTGATGACTGACCAGTGTTTCTCAACCTTGGCCGCTTTAAGAGGTGTGGACTTCGACTCCCAGCATTCCTCAGCCAGCCATGGGAGTCGAAGTCCACACCTCTTAAAGCGGCCAAGGTCGAGAAACACTGCTATGGACGCTCCTGCTGTTACATAACTATGGTTTATGAATTAGGGCGGTGTTTTTCAACCTCTATCACTTTAAGAGGTGTGGAATGCTGGGAGTCGAAGTCCACACCTCTTAAAGCGGCCAAGGTCGAGAAACACTGCTATGGACGCTCCTGCTGTTACATAACTATGGTTTATGAATTAGGGCAGTGTTTTTCAACCTCTATCACTTTAAGAGGTGTGGAATGCTGGGAGTCGAAGTCCACACCTCTTAAAGCGGCCAAGGTCGAGAAACACTGCTATGGACGCTCCTGCTGTTACATAACTATGGTTTATGAATTAGGGCAGTGTTTTTCAACCTCTATCACTTTAAGAGGTGTGGAATGCTGGGAGTTGAAGTCCACACACCTTAAAGTTGCTGAGGTTGAGGAACGCCGTTTTTCACGAATACACACAAACATTCACAATACGGAGAAAGTATCAGGGTACGTGGATTTTTACCACCCATGGCGGGGAGCTTTGGGTGGGGTTTAAAGTTAAAACGGGTCTCCTTAGCTTTGCAAAGATACTCAATTTCCCACTTCCAAAAGGGAAACATCAGCTCGATTCTCTTTGGGGAGATGCGCAAGGCGCGTTTCCAACCCCAGTTTGCTTTCAGACGCTCATTTGGCCCCTTACACCCCCCCCCCATGTCCAAAATCGTCAATCCCACTAAAACCTAAAGTTGCCTCTTTTGCACCCCGGATCGACCCGGGAAAGCGGACTGAACCTGCTCCCGTCAACCCAAGCGTGATGCACACGGCTGGAGCCTTCCGGATTCCCGGGCGCACGTCCAGCCAAGCCCGCCCGGGGCTTCCCTCAGAGCTGCCGCATTTCTGGCTCAGCTGACTGCGGTTTCCTACACAAGAGCCGGAACGCGTGACTCGCAACGCCCTTTGCTCGCGGAGGGGCGAGCGAGGACAGGTCGCGACCGGACAAACAGCCGCGCAACGCGCTCCACCCGGCAGCGGTCGGAGGGCTGCATTCACACGACACGCTGAGCTCGAGGGGTGTGAACTTTAGTTTGCGGTGGGGGGCGTTGCTTTGGGTGGTTTAGGACTAAACCCAGCCCAGTTAGGTGGTTTATGGCTCGCAAGCCCTTCCCCCCACTCCCAGCGGGTTAGTTAGTAACCAGGGCTAGCCGGTTGTGGAAACGCGGTCTGAATACCGGCTCCAGAGCAGAAGATGTGTATACCTGTGTTTCTCAAGCTTGGCTGCTTGAAGATGTGTGGACTTCAACTCCCAGAATTCTGAGTTCCCCAGCATAGTTCAGCAGAATTGAGTTCCCCAGCATAGCTGGCTGGGTCTTTCTGGGAGTTGAAGTCCACACATCTACAAGCTGTGTGTACCGTTTCCTCCCCCGCCCCCCTGAGAATTTGCACGGCAGTAGGACAATGCATCATTGCGCCGGACTGTCCGGGGACCGAGACCCTCGTTCAGGTCCAGCAGCGTGAGAAGGCTGAGTCCCGGCGGCAGCGGCGATTTCTGCGGTGAGCGGGTCGCCTCCTCTCTCCTCTGCAACCTCCCGAGCCCCCTCCCCGCATCCTCGGCTTGCAAGGCGTCCCCCACTCACCGATCTCGCCCAGCAAAGAGCCGTTGGCGGCCACCTGCTCCATAACAATCCAGCGCCGACTACAAGCCCCAACGGCCCCCGAACGTGGCGAAGCGGACAGGAGCCCGGGCGTGTAGCCGCCAGCCAAGGCACGGCGAGAGAGCCGGCTCGCAAGGGCCGCTGGGAGTTGTAGTTCTCCGGCCCGACTTCCGGGTGGCTTGTTGTGATGTAGCTTCCACGTGGAGGGTCCCTCTCAGATATCTCTCCGTCCTTTGCACTATTCTCTGCAACAGTTCTCTCCCCACGTACCTTTCTTGACACCCCAGATTCTGCACAGTTGGCTGGATGGTGGTTAGTTGCTGATGCCACGATGGTTCACCTAAAATTCTTAAAACATCACCTTCCCCACGACCATTCCGTGCAGGTACTCAGCTGGGCAGGAGAGGGGGGAAGTCCTGTTCAGAGCCGCCCCCACTGCGTCTCTCCCCTCCCCACATTAGTTAGGAACATAGCCCCCCAAGTGGTAGTTCCCTCCAACCCCGTCTCCCCCTCCAATGAAGACCTGCCTGTTCACACAGCAATTTCCAAGATAAGAGCTGCTCCAGAAGCAGAGATTTCGATCACCAATTGCGTTCCTTTCTTTTTAAATAATTCCTTTCATTTTTTTTCACCTATTTTGAAAAATAGATTGCTAGTTTTACCATGCTGACTTTACTGAAGGTGGGTTTTATTGTTATTTGCTAAACCACAGCAGGTTCCCCAGGGAGGAAGAGCTCTCCAGACATAAAACAGACAGTGATGCCAAGTGCATGCAGTGCACAAATTGAACCCCAGCAGTGCACATTACAGCTTGGGCAATGTGTGAGCACCGCCAAATAGGGCAGAAGTGGCTTATCAAAAGTCTGGGTGGAATAGAGAAAGTGTGAGAGGGGAATCCGGGGGTTGTGGCATGAAAGTGGGAACCTAGAAGTTGGCCAGAGTTGCATGCTCTGCTCCAGAGTATAATGACTGTGGAAAAAACAGGGACCACTTGGGGGGAAACTTGTGTGACCTTCTGCATGAATGTAATCCAAAGGAGAAATAAAATCTATTTTTTAGTTTAATAATTAAGGAATTATTACATTTCTTTAATAATAATAATAATAATAATAATAGGTTGGTTGAAAGAGTGCAGGAAAGGTATTGGGCTGTTTGGAGACACAAGACTGAATATGAATGAAGGTTGGTGAGTATCAACTTAGAAAAACATTTGTTTGATTTGTTTCATCATACTTAGATATGGCAAAGGAATGAATATGACTCCAAAAGCATGACTCATTTCATAAAGAGTGAAGGAGAGGAGGAGGAAGAGAGTTTCTGACTATATAGGATACAGGTAGTCCTCACTTAACAACAACTGGGACCAGAGTTTTGGTTGCTAAGCGAAGGGATCATTAAGAGAATCCGACCCAATTTTTTTACCTTTTGCGGCAGTTGTTAAGTGAACCACGTGGTTGTTAAGTGAATCACACTGTTCCCCATTGATTTTGCTTGCCAGAAGCCAGCTGGGAAGGTCAAAAATGGCAATCACGTGACCACAGGATGCTATGATAGTCATCAGTGTGAACCAGTTGCCAAGCGCCCAAATCATGATCACGTGACCACACGGATGCTGTGAGGACCAGTCGTAAGTCAGTTTATTCAGCACTGTTGTAAGTCTAAATCATCAAACAAATGGTTATTAAGTGAGAACTACTGGTAGAGCAGTGTTTCTCAGCCTCAGCAACTTGAAGGGGTGTGGACTTCAACTCCCAGAATTCCCCAGCCAGCATACTGGCTGGGCAATTCTGGGAGTTGAAGTCCACTCCCCTTCAAGTTGCTGAGGCTGAGAAACACTGAGGCAGAACCATTTTTAGGAGTATCAAGAGTGTGTCTTAGGCATGGAAGAAAAGAAAAGGAATGGAAGATGAGTATGCAACTGTAGAATGACTGCAGAACGGGAGGCTCTGAGCTCTCTGTCAAAAGTATTAGGAAATAATCTTTCCAGGAAAAGGAGTGGAATGTGGACCTACAGCAAGATCAACTGGAAACTGCTGGAACAGGGTGAGAGCAATCAAGTGCACCACCAAAGTGGGTGGAGTTGTGCTCACGGGAAGTACGAAGAATGGAAAGAGATTATAGAACCTTGCTTCTAGAATTCCTTCCAACCCCTTTATTAGCAGTAGCCATCAAATTGAATTATCCATTCAGTTGTATCCGACTCTTGGCGATTCCATAAGCCAGCTCTCTCCATGATTTCCGATCTTGTACAGCTTTTTTCAGTTGCTTTACATTTCGGCCTGTGTCTGCTTTGATTACACCCAACCAGCGCGTTCTTTGGCGGCCTCGTCTTTTGCCACTGACCGTTCCAAGCATAACGTCTTTCTCCGACAATGTTGATCTCGTGACATGACCGAAGTAACTAAGTCTAAGTTTTGTTATTTTTTTCTTCTAGTGACATGACCGGTTTTATGTGCTTCAACACTTCTTTATGTGTTACCTTTGCAGTCCAAGGGATGCGCAAGAGCCTCCTCCAACACCATAGTTCAAACGAATCCATTTTCCTTCTATCCAACTTTTTCATCGTCCAACTTTCACAGCCATATGTAGTTATGGGGAACACGCAAGCGCGGACTAGTCTACGCTTAGTCATCAAGCTGACATCCTTGCTTTTCCAAATTTGATTCATACTCACATTGTGTGACCCAGCATGATTCAGCGTTTAATTTCTTGGCTGCATTTGCCATTTTGATTGACCAGTGATCCTAAAGAAGGTGAATTCTTCCAGGCATTCCACCTCCTCTCCATCAATTACTATTCTGATGTCTCCATTCCTTGCAGTTGTCATGAGTTTGGTCTTTTTGATATTCAGAAAGAGGCCAAACTTCTCGCTTTCTTCTTTGAGTCTCACGATCAGGTGCTTTAGGCCTTCCTGGGTTTCTGAGAGGAGGGTTGTATCATCCGCACATCGAAGGTTATTGATGATTCTTCCGCCAATTTTCACCCCAATTTTTGATTCGTCTAGCTCCAGTTTCCTGATGATCACTTTGGCGTAAACGTTGAATAAGGAAGGTGACAGAATGCAACCTTGTCGCACAGCTTTCTCGATCCTGAACCAATCAGTGTCTCCGTATTGGGTTTGTACAGTGGCTTCCTGATTTCCATAACGTGATTTTACCAGCTTCACCAAATGTGGTGGCACCCCAAGGTCTGCTAGGGCTCTCCACAGTTTGTCACGGTCAACACAATCAAAAGCTTTCCTGTAGTCGATGAAGCACATATAAATGTTCTTCTGAAATTCATGACATTTTTCCATTATCCATCGTACGTTTGCAGTGTGATCACAGGTGCCACGACCCCGTCTGAAACCAGCTTGGACATCTGGCAGTTCCCTTTCGATGACTGGAGCCAGGTGTTGTTTTATGATTTTCAGTAGAATTTTGCTAGCGTGAGATATGAGAGCAACAGTGCGGTACTTGGAACACTCCTTTGAATCCCCCTTTTTTGGCAATGGAAGAAATACTGATTGTTTCCAGTTATGTGGCCTTGTGTTGGTTTCCCAAATGTTCTGGCCCAGAGCTCTGATAATTGCAGCTGGTACTGGCCTTAGCAATTCTGCAGGGATGTTGTCAACTCCTGGGGCCTTGTTGTTTCGCAGTTGGTTCATTGCCCACTTGACTTCTTCATCAAGGACGGCTGGTTCTAATTCTTTTTCCTTATCCTCCTCTCTTTGATGTTGCTCCTCTGTACTAGTAGCATACAGCTCTTCTGCACATTCTCACCATCTATTCTTGACACTTCGTTGGTCAGACAATTCTTCCCCTGGCTTATCCTTGATGATACCTTGACTGCTACTTGCAGTAGCCATAGGGGTGCCCCAATTTTCCTCCTGTAATGAAGCAACATGTTGCATTGGTGCGCTGGGAAAGGCAGGCAGCCTATGTACCCCTTGGGGTCATGTGACCAGGAGGGATGGCGGGGGACTTGTAGTTGGCACTGTTCCAAGCTGCTCCCCAATCTACTCCAATAGGGGTAGACTTTTTTTTCTCTGTAGCTCCTAGCTGGACCCAAACCCATTTTTGAACTTGATCTTTCTTTGGGGACCCCACCCAAAGACCTGGACAGACACCAAATTTGGTCCAACTTTGTTCCGTTTTCAGAACATGATGGTGTTGGCACACAGACGGTGCGGGGGAGACCCACATTCTGCTGGGCTGCAAAGAATGAAAAGGGACGTTCGGGAGAAATAAGATGTAAAAGCAGTTGCCGATGAGAAAAAAAATGAACACAGAGGCATGGTGGTTGCACAGGAGGAGGAGGAGAGAAAGATGGAGGGGGTATCCAGAGAATTGCAGAGAATGTGGCCGAAGAGATCAAGGAATCTTTTTTTAAAATAAAAATTTGTTAACTGTTTTATAGTCTTCTTGTACGCCGCCCAGAGTCACCTTTTCGTGAGATGAGCGGCCATATAAATTTGATGAAAATAAATTAATAAAAGGAACAGTTAAATTTCAAAGAAGCAGAGAAAATGCACTGCAATTTTGAAAGGAGAATTTGGGTAAATGGCTAAGCAAGGTGTGAATGAATCTCATTAAAAATAAAAGTGATAAAGTGATTTGGGGGAGAACTGCAGTCTGTTGAAAGGAGCATTAAATTAGAAAGTTGTATGAGCAAGATAGGGATATGCAGAACAGTAGAACGGAAACATATGGTATGATATGCTGTATTTTAGGCATACTGGTGAAAATTCTCTTTTGGAGAGTGTTTGGGTAAGACGGCCTTAATCAGACACCAATGCGCTTATAATTTTATCTTATTTATTAATCCATATTTTAATGGATGCCTATAGGTTCTACAGTAAACCCCCTGCATTCGCTTCAGTAGGCAGTATATCAAGGTTGATGAAAATTAAATGTTAGTTTCCAGGAAAAAATGATGACAAGGGAAGTCATAATTGCTGTGAGAAGGTTGAAAAATGGCAAGGCTGCAGGTGTAGATGGTGTAACTGGAGAAGTGTTCACTACATAGGGATGTGGTTTGCAGATGGCATAGCTGTGCAGTGTGCAAAGAGTGCATCTGTGCCTGATACTGAAAAAATGCTGCCCCATTTCGTTACCTTGTCATGGTGCTGGAGCTTGAGCACCTCAATGATGCCATGAGCTAAACCATGAAAGGCCACCCAAGACAGGAAGGTCATGACAGAGAGGTCAGACTAAATGCGATCCCTGGGGAAGGTAATGGCAACCCACCCCAGTATTCTTGCCATGAAAACTAAATGGATCAGTACAACCAGAGATATGTCGGTATACCATCGGAAGATGAGACCCCCAGGTCGGAAGATGGTCAAAATGCTACTGGGGAGGAACAGAGGATGAGTTCAACTAGCCCCAGACGCGATGACGCAGCTAGCTCAAAGCCGAAAGGATGGCTAGCGGCCGATGGTGCTGGTGGTGAACGGCGAATCTGATGTTCTAAGGATCAACACACCATTGGAACCTGGAATGTAAGATCTATGAGCCAGGGCAAATTGGATGTGGTTATTGGTGAGATGTCAAGATTAAAGATAGACATTTTGGGCGTCAGTGAACTGAAATAGACCGGAATGGGCCACTTCACATCAAATGACCACCAGATCTACTACTGTGGGCAAGAGGACCACAGAAGAAATGGAGTAGCCTTCATAATTAATACTAAAGTGGCTAAAGCAGTGCTTGGATACAATCCAAAAAACGATAGAATGAACTCAATTCAAATTCAGGGCAAGCCATCACAGTGATCCAAGTATACGCCCCAACCACAGATGCTGAGGAAGCTGAAATAGAGCAGTTCTATGAGGATCTGCAGCACCTACTGGACAACACGCCTAAAAGAGATGTTATTTTCACATGGAAGACTGGAATGCTAAGGTGGGCAGTCAAATGACACCTGGAATTACAGGTAAGCATGGCCTGGGAGAATAAAACGAAGCAGGACATAGGCTGATAGAATTTTGCCAAGACAACTCACTCTGCATAACAAACACTCTCTTCCAACAACCTAAGAGACGGCTTTATACATGGACTTCACCAGATGGACAACACCGAAATCAGATTGACTACATCCTTTGCAGCCAAAGGTGGTGGACATCTATACAGTTGGTAAAAACAAGACCTGGAGCTGACTGTAGTTCAGATCACGAACTTCTTATTGCACAATTTAGGATCAGACTAAAGAGATTAGGGAAGACCCACAGATCAGCTAGATATGAGCTCACTAATATTCCTAAGGAATATGCAGTGGAGGTGAAGAATAGATTGAAGGGACTGGACTTTGTAGATAAGGTCCCGGAAGAACTCTGAACATTGTTCAGGAGGCGGCAACAAAATACATCCCAAAGAAAGAGAAAACCAAGAAGGCAAAGTGGCTGTCTGCTGAGACACTAGAAGTAGCCCAAGAAAGAAGGAAAGCAAAAGGCAACAGTGATAGGGGGAGATATGCCCAATTAAATGCAAAATTCCAGAGGTTAGCCAGAAGAGATAAGGAATTATTATTAAACAAGCAATGCACGGAAGAAGACAATAGAATAGGAAGGACAAGAGACCTCTTCCTGAAAATTAGAAACATCGGAGGTAAATTCCAGGCCAAAATGGGTATGATCAAACACAAAGATGGCAAGGACCTAACAGAAGAAGAAGAGATCAAGAAAAGGTGGCAAGAATATACAGAAGACCTGTATAGGAAGGATAACAATATCGGGGATAGCTTTGACGGTGTGGTCAGTGAGCTAGAGCCAGACATCCTGAAGAGTGAGGTTGAATGGGCCTTAAGAAGCATTGCTAATAACAAGGCAGCAGGAGACGACGGCATCCCAGCTGAACTGCTCAAAATCTTGCAAGATGATGCTGTCAAGGTAATGCATGCTATATGCCAGCAAATTTGGAAAATACAAGAATGGCCATCAGATTGGAAAAAATCAACTTATATCCCCATACCAAAAAAAGGGAAACACTAAAGAATGTTCAAACTATCGAATAGTGGCACTCATTTCACATGCCAGTAAGGCAATGCTCAAGATCCTGCAAGGTAGACTTCAGCAATTCATGGAGCGAGAATTGCCAGATGCACAAGCTGGGTTTAGAAAAGGCAGAGGAACTCGGGACCAAATTGCCAATATCCTCTGGATAATGGAAAAAGCCAGGGAGTTTCAGAAAAACATCTATTCCTGTTTTATTGACTATTCTAAAGCCTTTGACTGTGTGGACCACAACAAATTGTGGCAAGTTCTTAGTGGTATGGGGATACCAAGTCATCTTGTCTGCCTCCTGAAGAATCTGTATAATGACCAAATAGCAACAGTAAAAACAGACCACGGAACAACAGACTGGTTTAAGATTGGGAAAGGAGTATGGCAGGGCTGTATACTCTCACCCTACCTATTCAACCTGTACGCAGAACACATCATGTGACATGCTGGGCTTGAGGAATCCAAGGCTGGAGTTAAAATCACTGGAAGAAACATTAACAATCTCAGATATGCAGATGATACCACTTTGATGGCTGAAAGCGAAGAGGAACTGAGGAGCCTTATGATGAAGGTGAAAGAAGAAAGTGCAAAAGCTGGCTTGCAGCTAAACCTCAAAAAAACCAAGATTATGGCAACCAGCTTGATTGATAACTGGCAAATAGAGGGAGAAAACGTAGAAGCAGTGAAAGACTTTGTATTTCTAGGTGCGAAGATTACTGCAGATGCTGACTGCAGTCAGGAAATCAGAAGACGCTTAATCCTTGGGAGAAGAGCAATGACAAATCTCGATAAAATAGTTAAGAGCAGAGACATCACACTGACAACAAAGGTCCGCGTAGTTAAAGCAGTGGTGTTCCCCGTAGTAACATATGGCTGCCAGAGCTGGACCATAAGGAAGGCTGAGCAAAGGAAGATCGATGCTTTTGAACTGTGGTGTTGGAGGAAAACTCTGAGAGTGCCTTGGACTGCAAGAAGATCAAACCGGTCCATCCTCCAGGAAATAAAGCCAGACTGCTCACTTGAGGGAATGATATTCAAGGCAAAACTGAAATACTTTGGCCACATAATGAGAAGACAGGACACCCTGGAGAAGATGCTGATGCCAGGGAGAGAGGAGGGCAAAAGGAAGAGGGGCCGACCAAGGGCAAGATGGATGGATGATATTCTAGAGGTGACAGACTCGCCCCTGGGGGAGCTGGGGGTGTTGACCGACAGGAAGCTCTGGCGTGGGCTGGTCCATGAAGTCACGAAGAGTCGGAAGCGACTAAACGAATAAACAACAACAAAGAGAAATGTTGCAGGAGTGGGTGTAAAAACTATAGAACAAGAGGCACTTAAAGTGCTAACAGTTGTATGTCAACAAATGAAATCAAACGGAAGGGATGGAAATCGGAATCCATATTGGTGGTTAGCATACTAAGAATGTGAGATATGTAGATAAAACCACTTTGTTAGCAAAGCGAGGAAGCCTTGGAGGAGCTCATTATGAAAGTAAAAGTAAAAAAATGGAAAGTGAAACATCCGGTTCAAGAGGGCAACCCCCATCCTAATAAAATTTGCAGTTGAAGAAAACAGTTTGGGGTTGTCTTTCCAGGGGTTCAAGAACAGATAAAGAGGGAGGGGGCGCTGGGGAAATAGAGGTGTTTAATTCTAGGGAGGAAAGGAAGATCCTGAAGGCTATTTGGGTGACCACAAAGATCGGAAGACTGACTGTGGTTGACAAGAAAGACAACAGCCAAGGAAGAGACACAGCATCAGAGCTACAAGCCATTCTTAGCGGAGATGGCAGGAAATGTTGAACCCGACCCAATGCATTGCACACATTTAGGATTGCACACGTTTTGGATTGCACACATTTAGGGAGCACACTGTAGCTTAGATCAGTGTTTCTCAACCTTGGCCACTTCGAGCTGGATGGACTTCAACTCCCAGTTCTGGGAGTTGAAGTCCACCCAGCTCGAAGTGGCCAAGGTTGAGAAACACTGGCTTAGATGGAGTCAAGCCTGGCTGGGGGGTCAAACCCGTAAGGATGGTGGCTCCGCAGGTGCGATCCCCGTTCCCCCCGTTTCGCTTTCCGCGCGTGGCGGCCCAAAGCCGAGCGCGCGAGAACACGCGCTGCGCACTGCAAGAAAGGGGAGGAAGCGGCGGCCCGCACAAAAATAAGAATAAAAATTTGCAAAAAAAGCGGGACGCGGGGGGGCGCCGCCCTGCTGGAAGCTCCTGCAGGAAGCTCAACCCGCCCAGCGCCCGGGGAGGCCGCGAACCTTTCCGGGTTAGTTTTCACTTTCTGTCTTTTGCTGGCGGGGCCCGCCGCCGTTTTCACTTCCTGGGGTTGCCAGCAGCGCCGCCGCCGCCGCCTCCCTCGCCGCGCGGGCGGACATGTTTCCCTTCTTCTTCGGCGCCCGCCAGCGCAGCGGGGGCTCGGGGCGCTTCTGATTTGGGGGGCGGCCCGGGAGGGCCGGCCGTCCTCTGCCCGCCCGGAGGCGACCGCGCGCCAGGCCCGGGGGTCCCTCCCCGTGCAAAGAAGGGCAGCCGCGCGCCCCGGGGTGCGCTTGGGGAGCCCGCGGGGGTCCCTCCGCCGAGCCCGCCAAGAGGAGGGGGAGCTTCCCTGCTGCGCCCCCTTTCCCTCCGCCCCCGCCTCTCTGCCCTTTCTGCGGCGTCGCCTGGTTGCGGGGGACGCTTCTCGCCCCCGCTTTCGGGGTGCCGAGAAGGGGCGCGGCGGGTGCAGGCGCTCTCGGGACCACTCCGGCGGCGGGAGAGGCGCCCGCCGGAGAGAACCCGCGGGCCGCGTTCCGACGTGGAGGAGGGCAGGGGGCTTTGGGGGCCCCGCGGGGGCGGCTGGCGGGGGAGTCCGAAGGGCGCCCTCCTTCCCACGGGAGAGAAGCGGGTCCGGAGGGCCGCCGGCTCGCCTCCCGGCATGGGCGGACGTGGGAGCGAACGCCCCGGAGTGCGAACAGCTGTTACGGGTGAGTGAGAGCGCGGAGGGGGCGGGCAGGAAAGCAGGGAGACACGTGTCGCCGGCCGGGCTCCCCCTGTCGTCGCTTCCCTCTCAGTCCCCTCCGTCGCGTTCGGTGGCCGTTACGCGCGCCGCGCTTAGGATCGATGGCAGGCGGGGAAGGGCGACTCCGGGCGGTGGCTCATCCGCGGCGGCACCCCGGCCGGCTTCCGAGGACCCCGTTGGCCGGGAGTAAGACCCGCCGGCCTCGCGGGGAGGGGGGGCTGAGCGCCGGGGAGGGAGGTATAGGATTGCGTTGCTAGGGCGCAAGCCTTCCGGCAAAGCTCCTCTGCGCCGGGACTGACGTTTGGATCGGTGGGAGTTGCACCGACCCGCTCCAGAAAAGCGAAGCAATCGGGCAGGAGAGGATCGCGCCGCGGTTGCGAGGGGAAGGCGGAGGAGGGTCCCCGCCTTTCCCTTTGCCGCGATCCTCTCCTGCGCGTTTGGTGGTGGGCCGTTCGCACGCAGCGGCTCTCCCCGTGGCGCAGGAGGATCTGGCCGCGCACGGGCCTGCGCGCTCTTCGCGGGTCGGGCTCCGAGTTGTCCCGCTCCCTCGCTTGCAAGGGTTTCCTTTGCGCTTGACTCAGCGAAGTGCTTGCCCGAAAAGACGCTTTCACACGAGGCGGAGCTTCCTCTAGTCCCCTGTCGGCTTCAAGAAGGTTGCCTCTTAGCGCAGGGCCAGGATTCTGCACGCACACCAGTCTCTTGTTTGCACCATTTGCAGTACGGGCTTTTAAGTCCTGCTTTGAAGTGAGCCCCACCCTGCTGGAATGCTAAGCCATGGTTTAGCTGTGGCTTGGGTGGCTCAAACCTCAACCGCCTGGCTTGAGGCAGGAAGCTAAGCAAAAGCCAACTCATCAGTTTTTCTGTTACTTACTGTATATTTATTTATTTTGCTGCATTTATCCATGCCATCTCAGTAATCCACTGTGGGCCGCACTAAAAACAACAAAAAAGAAATTTAAAGTCACCAAATGCAGTAATAGTGACCAGAGAACACCTAAAGCATAATTCTAACACCAAATCCATGCTCTGAAGACCCAGCAGAAGGTAATGGGGTCAAAAAAAAGTCAAGATGGCAGTTGCCACAGTGTGATGGAAGCTTTGTCAGTTTTTTATGTTCCTTTTCTTACACAAAAACATAATGCCTTTTTTATGTTTATGCTTCACATAAAAAGCAGATGGAGTTTCCATCACACCATCCTGGCTGCCATCTTGACTGTTTTGACCTTATCCTGTGGACACACCTGCCAGGGCAGGTACCTGCTACTTGGGAAAGACAGTCCCACGGAGCATGAGGGTCAAGCCTACAAGGACTTTGTGGTAGTAACCATTATGCTGAATTGTTTCTGGATGTCTGATGGTAACTACTGTATGCAGTTAAATGGAGCAGTAGTCTTCTGAATAGTCTTCCAGGGCAGCCCCATGGACTGAGTGTTGCAGTTGTCTAGCCATGACTTATCCTCTTTTTTATATATATCTGTGGTTCTCTCTTAACTCTGAATTGTAAACTGGCCAGAGCTGTTATGGAGTTGGGTGGCCTTAAAATTGAATTTAACAAATAGGTGGTGGTGATGCTGATGCTCTAGGCAAGGCTTGGCAGAGGCTCAGATGTGTGAACCCATCTTATGTCAGTCAACTTTAAATTTGGGTTTGTCTGGAGTTTGTAAAAGCAGCCCTCTCCTGCTTATGCAGAGCAAAGTATTAAAACGGTTTATGCCCAGGTTTATCCGCTGTGGTTATGGCTGAGTTTAATGCGTGACCTCAGCCAAAGGGGGGGGGGCTAACTCAACAAACCATGGATAAAATCCAGTATAGTTTAGTAGAATATATGAACCATTGTGTGGCTTGATTTGCACCTGGGAGTAAGCCATAATATGAAGGGCTTGGTTCTGGCTTAGACCAATGTATGAAGCCTTGACTGCTTTATTCACTGCCGAGTTGGCATTCTTAACACCTTGGTTAGAAGGGGTGGATGTAAGAATGTGTGGATTAAGCTGATACCTACTTCCAAGGAGAAGCAATGCCTTGATTTCATGTAGCTTTACTCTTCTATCAGTGCACCTAAAATTGAAGCTTTAATCATGAAGCACTAAAGTACATTCAGGTTGTGTTCACACAATACACTTAATCAAGCCAGGTAAAGGCCCAACAGTTGCATACGATGTAACATTGAAGTTTAGTTAGAATTAACTTAGACTAGGTTTTTGTGGCTTAGCATGTTTAGCAAAGCCAGCCAGTTTACTTAGCTTAGGGTTTAGCAGATTGTGTAAACCCAGAAAATGGTTAGTTTGGTAACCAGGTTAAGTGAGTTGTGTGAACACAGCCTGTGTGAGTTACAATTCCAGGACATCTGGAGGATGGCTGTTTTAAAAATACAATAGTTTTAATTTCTATTTTATTCTGGCTGGGTTGAGCCACAAATGAACCCACCACATATGTAGTTAATTTACCATGCAATGTCTTTATGTTGCCCAGAAAATTGGAGTAATTGTCTAAATCATGGAAAAGTCAGCTATCATGGTGTAAGCAGCTGTTCTGTTGATTTCCTCCATTTTAAATGCCTTCCTGCCTTAAAAACCTGTTTACTCTTTTTCTAGCTTGTATATTGCTTTTGGAAAGCTAATTGGGGGTTTAGTTTACCATCAGCAGATGTGTTATGAAGATGGAGTCGAATTGGAGACTGAAATGCTAAGTTGAGAAATGTGGTTAACACGACTTGGCCAGTCCTGGTGGGAGGAGATGGGCGGTGACAAATTTGATAAATAAATTAAAAAATAAAAATAAGACTTGGAAGGGCCCGTTATAAATAGTAGAAAATGGAAAGTGAAAAATCTAGGTTAATAATTAATATTAAGAAGACAAAGGTAATACCAATCTGGGTACTTAACAAATTCACAGTTTTCTTTTTTTTTTTTAGTACATCAGCAATTTCCAGATAAACTCATGGTGGTGTACAATACAGCAAAATAAAGATAGTTGTAACGTATGAGTGTTGAATGAAAAGTTAAACCTCATAACAGTATAATGCACTAGAAACTGATGGGTTCTTCAGCATCCGTTCTTTCACTTTTGTTTGTGGAAGGTTGCGGTGAGAAAAAGTTGGTTGCTATTGTTTGTGAAATAGAAGCCTGCAGTAAGTACTGACCAGTGCACTTTAAGCAACAGGACCTGATTGA
The DNA here is from genome assembly GCF_035149785.1 of Candoia aspera. NCBI lineage: Eukaryota > Metazoa > Chordata > Lepidosauria > Squamata > Candoiidae > Candoia > Candoia aspera. The sequence goes on along the minus strand of NC_086159.1, from coordinate 8,111,895 downwards.
ATTTTTGACTCCTGAAGGAGTCCCTGCAATTCCTTGCCAGATGCAGGTGGTTTATGGTGATGGCTCTGTTGACATGAATATTGTGCATTGCTGGGCCAAAAAATGTAAAGATGGCGAGCCAAGAAGAGTTGATTTATGAGATCAAGAATGGATGATCTGTGGCAGCAACTGATGAGCTTCACATGAAAAAGGTTGATGAACTGATTAAGGACAATCAGCATATTGCTCAAAGGGAAATTGCTGCCAAGCTTGGCATTTCAGAGGTATATGTGGGCCACACTGTTGATATTCTTCAATATCAGAAGATTTGTGCATGGTGGGTTTCTTGTATGCTAATGGCAGAGATGAAAGCTTCAAGAGCTGAAATTTGTGAGCAATTGTCATGCTACAAAAATTAGAAATTTCTTCACAGTCTGGTGAAGAAGCATGGGCTCATTATTATGATCCAGGAACAAGACATGAGTCTATGGAATACCGCCACAAAGCTTCACCTGTGAAAAATTCAAAACCCAGGCTTCTGCAGGAAAACCCAGGGTGATGGTTTTTTGGGAGGCAGATGGTGTTATTCACCTGGATTTCCTTGAACATGGCTGCATTGCCAACACTCAAAACTTCAAAATGACAAGGAGAGTTTGGAAGCCCAAGAAGGAACTTTGGCTGTAATGTGACACCACTAGGTCTCATACCTCACAATCTATCCGAGAGGCAATTGTGGATCTCACCCCATCCACTGTATGCTCCAGAGTTGGTCCCATGCAATTTCACCTTTCCCCTAGAATTAAAGAAATACTTTCATGGGTATCTGCTTGACTCCAAGCAAGCAGCAGAACAAATAGTCAGAACCTGGTTGAAGAGACAAAATGTGGAATTCTTTCATGACAGCTTTAAGATCAGAAGCCATGCCCTGCTGGATTGGATCCCTGGTCCACCTGGTCCTGTGGTTTGTTCTCACACTGGCCATCCAACTGCCCAAGGAAGCCCACCAGTCTCCCAGCAGATGGCCTTCAGAGGCAGTCCCACCACCATCAAGGTTCACAGCCCTTAATTCCCAGGACTTCCATGAATTGGTCCAGCCCTTTTTAGAAGCCAGCCAAGCTGGTAGCCAGCACCTCATGTTAAAAGAAGCCTGTCTTTCATCAGCATAAGAGTGTAGTGAACGGTGGTGCTTATGTTGAGAAGTAAACCCAGTTAACAAAAGAGCTCATTTCAAACATTGGTTTCTTGCTTTGTTTATTAAAATACCTCTATTTAAACTAAAACGAAAGAGGTGGAGGCTGTTACTTCTCATTCAACTTTTAGGGAAAGAATACAAAAGGAACTATCTTTAAACTGGTCAAATCATATAAATTACTATAACCACAAAATTCTATGTGTTTTGATGATAGGTCTTTAAAAAATGCCATTCTGAACAGTTCTGTTTTTAAGGGTTTTTTCAGTGTCAGAAATGGGGGTGCCATTGATGAAAAACAGGAATCTTTCCCCCTTTCTCCCAGATCTCACATTTGAGAGAAACTTTAAGCATCCCAGTTTGAGATGCATGCGCTGGATGGTAGATGGTCCAGTAGGTACCAGGTAGGGATTTAAAGGTAAGATCCAAATCTTTGAATTGTTGCCAAAAGCCTATTAGCAACCAACATAGAGCCCTCCACATGACTGTTATTTGGGAATAGTTGACAGCAAAAATGTGAAAGTTGTAAATAGTTTAAGTTTCTTGGACTGGAGAAGAAAGGCAGTATGCTGGAGAAGTGAAGAGGAAATTAATTCTAGGGGGAAAAATGATAAGGTGGGACAAGATAAGAATATTTCAAGGACAGCAGAGATGAGAAGAGTCGAAGCAATGGTCTTTGTAGTGAGTGTGCATGGCTATGAACCCTGGATGCTGAGAACTAGCAAGGGGTAGAAATTAGATGTCTTGGCATTAGAGATTTGGAGATAGAGTACCATCAACTGCAAGAAGATCCAGTCATTCAGCCCTGGACCAAATCAAGGCTGACTGAAACTCATATACTTTGGGCACGAGATGCACAAGTGATGGGCTCGAAATGACAAGTACTTGGCAAAATTGAAAGAAATAAAAGAAGGGAAAGAGAAGGCTCAAAAAAGGTTAGGCCAGTGTTTCTCAACCTTGGCGACTTTAAGATGTATGGACTTCTGGGAGTTGAAGTTCACACAAAGTCGCCAAGGTTGAGAAACACCAGATTAGGGGAATATCCTTGGAAGAGACATTTGTGGAGATGACAAGAGTTTGTGCAGTCTCAGACCTTTGTCACTGTTGTGGTCATTTGGAGAACGTCTTAAAGAAATACACATTGTTTTGCAGATTTGGGGGTGGGGCTGATAAACAGACCTTTAGTTTTTTTTCAGGGAGTTTTCTGATGGCCCTCTCTTCCCCTGTTTTCAGAAACTTATCAGGAAGAGGATCATGGGATAATCCAGACAGGCTTAACCAGATTGAGAAAAGCATTTGCGCAGCATGCTAAGCATTCTTAGTGAGTACCTGAGTTAATTTTTTGTAGCTTTGTCTGTTGCTCAGATTCAGGCAGTCTGGTTAGAAGATGATTCAGTATCCTGGGTCAGCCCAGAGAAGGAGAATTCATTCAATAAGTTAAGGATGCTTATTGATAGCAGCCAAAATACTGTGGCGGGTTTAACAAGTACCAAGTGAAAATGCAAAATATATAAGATCTTTGGAGGGACTGATGTTTGAGAGGCATGTGATTTAAATTGTAGGCACATCGAGTCCCCCCCCCCCTTTGGTGATTTAAATCAAGAAAGCCTATCTTGAAAGTCTTATCTTCCCTTTTTAGGGCATGTAAGTGTGAATTGTTTTGTACATGGCATGCAATCTTGGTGCAGAATCAAAAGCCGTTGGTCTTCGCACAGCACATGTGCGCTGCAGAATTATACTGTTTAAGGCAGCAGTGTGGAAGAGGTTTACCACTGCTCTTAGATGGATGGTTCATATTTATCATTGCCTAATTGTTCTGCTCCAAATCTTCCTTCAGCTCCAATTCAGAACAATTTTGGGATAGATAAATTGCTGCACATTACTGTCTTCAGTTGTTGCAAACTATTCATGAATCCCCAGGGTCTGGTGAGTTATGGCTCCCAGCAGACCTGGTGTAGACACTATCATAAATGGCATGGGATGCTGGGAATTGTAGTTCAGCACTATCTGGGGAGTCACAGATCCCCGTCCTGGGCCTTCTTTCTTAATGGCTTGGCTTTTTGCATTACAATCCTGTTGTGATGATCTACACACTCGAGCATTCACTCAAGGACAGTTCTGAGACTTGGGTTCCAGTAACTGTTTTAATGAAGCGAAACGTCTGGTACAAAGCAAAGTTGCAAATGGCTTCTTTCCCGTGCATTCTACCATTTAAAATTCACATTCTCTACTTTCCCCCCCTTCTACCCATCAAAGCATGCACTCCCCCCTTTGCCACCAGATGGCCCGGATGGTGTTCGCCCGGGTGGCCTTGGCAATAAATGCCTAGTCTAAACAAACAAATTTAAACAAATTCACACTCTAAAGTAACACCCCCTCCCTTCTGGTGCCACTCTTGTCTGTTGACACGGGTTCTATGAAAAATGGATGCGAGTCTGATCAGGATGCTCTGAGGACATTGTGATTGGGGAGTATGACACCTATGCACATCTGTGCCTAACTCTCATTGACCTCATTGGGTTTACGTCCAGATAAACGAGTCAAGTTCCCCTTTAATTTTTGCTGTACTGTTTTTATAGCTAACTGTGTTTTTGCTATCATATCCGTGGCTTGAATAATTCTGCATGGGTTGGATAGTGCAACTTGGAAGTCTCAGAATGAAAGCAAAACAGTTTTTTTAAAAAAGTATTTTACCCAATAAAAGATTTGTGCCAAGCCATTAGACATTCAAAAAGGATATTTAAACTTCTGTACTTTTCATAATATCAGTATCAGGATGTGGTTCACATTATGTTTTAAACTGAGTGGTTTGCAAGAGAACCTCCTTTATCCTTTAAATAAGATAATAGATATATACCACAAGAGATATATAGGGACAATGATTTGGGAAAGAATAAATTTGAATTATTGACAGCAGTTGGGAACCATGCATCACACTAAACCAGTGTTTCTCAACCTCAGCAACTTTAAGATATGTGCACTTCAACTCCCAGAATTCCCCAGCCAGCATGCTTTAAGATGGGTGGACCTCAACTCCCAGAATTCTCCAGCCAGTATGTCTGGCTAGGGAATTCTGGGAGTTGAAGTCCACACATCTTAAAGTTGCTGAGGTTGAAAAACACCACATTAAACCTTGGTGTAGTTTTTTGAATATGTTTATCATAATGACTGTATGCAGCTATTGCGGTCTGTAAGCTGTGATTTGTGATTCCTACCAGTTGTGGTTCATTCAACAAACTGTGGTTTCTCCTAGCTGTTGGGGGGACTTAAAAATGATATTTTTTGCCATGGATTCAATATTCCCAGGTTCTGCGAGAATGCCTGTTTTTGCTGACTTATGTGTTCTTGCATGTTAATGGCATGTTTTAGCAAATATGGGAGCCGCTTCGGGATATCCCAACCAACTTGACCCTGATGGAAATTAGTTGCCTTGGCCTTTCCGCCAAGGAGACTTTGGGAAGCTTTTTATTTCCTGCTAATCATGGTTTAGTGTTTTACATCCAGACCTTAAACTGTGATCTGTCCTGATTGCGGTTTCTTGAGATAGATCTTGAGTCTAGTTCAGTGTTTCTCAACCTTGGCAAGTTTCAGATGGGTGGACTTCAATTCCCAGAATTCCCCAGCCAGCCTTGCTGGCTGGGGAATTCTGGGAGTTGAAGTCCATCCATCTGAAGCTTGCCAAGGTTGAGAAACACCGGTCTAGTTTATCATTAGGGATTCGGTTGAATTCTGAATTCTTTGCAATGGAGTTTAATGCAGTTTCCATTTAAGGAAAGCCTGCCAGCAAGTCCCAGCTGGTTATCTTCTGGGGTCTTGCAGAATTGGGTATATTGTAGTCAAAATGGTGCTTTTGCTGCCCATCAGCTCCATTAGACAGTGGCAACTTGCAGTGGGGATCAATTCCCTCTCCAGGTCCTTGGAGAGCCTTCTGCTGCTTCCTGCCCCAGCCACCATCTGACCTCCTTGCCTTCAGAATCTGGTTCTTCTGCAACAGCCAGTCCGGCAGGTTTCAGCAGTTTATGCTGGCCCAGGAAAGCTTGGCCTGGAATTTACCATGCTGCTTTCTGCAATCCTGTCGTCCTCTTTGGTGTCGGGGATTTTGCAGAGATCAAAAGGAGGCAGCATCTCTGTTTCCTCTCTGGCAATGTGACAGTCTATCAGCAGAGGTGCTCATTAACTCCCCACCATGCAAATTAATTTGCCGGTTCATTATAGTGCAGTGTGTGTACATGGGCCATAATAACAGGCTTCGGAAATGGTTTTGGTTCCTGGGAGACTCAAACTTGTTTTGTCTGGCATGGAGGCTTCAATCACCTCTGTCTGAGCTACCCAGGAAGTAAATTCAGCAAGCTGGGAATCGCAGGTGGGGGGTGGGAATTCTCAGGATCAGGGTAATTTCTTTATTTTTTTATAATAGTAATTTTATTAAACATTACAATTAAAAAGATAAGAGCTAATACAAACTAAAAAAGAGAAAAGAAAAAATAGAAATAGAAAAGAAAGAAAAAAGAATATAGTAAAGAAAAAGAATATATAAAGAAATGACTTCCCCCTTCATCATAACAAGTATAAACAATTTTAGTAAATTATCACCTCTTAAAATACAACAAATGATCTCTTCCATATCTTTTATCTGTAAATAAATCTTTAAAGCCTCATCATTCAGTCCTGGTCAGCAAAAGTCCATTAAGGGTTACCAGAAATAACAACATATCTATTTTAACCTTGATCAAATAAAACAACTTTATATTCCTTCCTCTTACTTTTAACAATCTTGATCTTTAATTCCTTCAGATAATATCCTAGAACTTATTTTCTTTTCATTTTTTCTTTGTCCCTTCTCATAAAATTCTTCAAAGCTTTAACAAGCCAATTTTGTAAATCCAATAAAGGAAAATTATCTGGGTCACTCTCATGGTTTATTATTTGTATATCCCTTTTAATCATTGAAACAACCAGTTTCTTTTGTATGTCCAGTGTAACATCTTTTACCATATCATTCTTCTAGCGTGTCATTTTAAAATCCACTTTCAGATCAGTTTAGTAAAACTTGTTCCTCTTCTATACCATCTTTTAAACACAGTCTTTTGGCAGAGGCAGACACTTTTAAAATTAACTTCTGGTTACAAATATGCTTCAATATGTCCAATGTTAAAGTATTTTGCTCCATTCTGTATTAGTAAGTCAAATTTAAGTGTTCTTCTCCTTTAATTGTAATCTTTAGTTCCTTCTAGTTCCCTCTAGTGTCCAACCTTCAAAGCCCCAAAGTATCATGTTTTTTTTAAGAATTCAAAACAAAAGCATTTTCCCATGGGAAGGATTCTTATAATTAATTTCAAAAACTTACTTCAAATCCATCTGGACCCTTAGTCTGTTTGTAACTTTCCAGAAATCAAAGTTCTAATCACCCTTTTGCTGTTTATTAAAAAAAAATATTTTTTTTTAAGTCCTTAAACTTATATTTAAACCTTCCTTTGCTAAGGATTGAAGGAGACTCACCCCATGCTCTAAAACTTGCCATTGTGAAGGTTCCTAATAGCTAAAAAGCAGTTAAGAAGCAATTTCCGAAAGTGATTAAGAATTGAGGCTCGTCGAATCTTATGTCCATATAGGCTGCATTATGGCTGTGAGCTTGGTTGAAATCCTTCAGTTCCCAGCCGCTCAGCTCACGAGTTGACCGCAAAACCCTGCAGTTCCTGCAGTCTACTCATGAGGAGCACCTTTATCCGGAAAGACGACGCTGGCCAGAATTCACTCTCCGGCTGCCTATCTCCACCACAATGCCATTCCCTCTCCTTCAGGGACATCTAGTTCACCATGAATCCTCACCAGAAGTCCCAGGAACAGTGTAATTTCAACCTAGTGGGTTAATATCACAAGGAGAGAGATTCAGGCTAGACCCCCGGAGGAAATTGCATGAGCAGTCAGCCGGTGGAACAGGCTGCCACATGGTGTAGTAAGTCCTCAAATAGAGGCTGGAGGGTCATCTCTCAGAGATGCTCTCATGCAGTTTTTCTCAACCTTGGCAACTTTAAGATGTGTGGAATTCCACTCCCAGAATGCCCCAGCCAGCATGCTTTAAGATGGGTGGCCTTCAACTCCCAGAATCCCCCACACATCTTAAAGCTGCCAAGGTTGAAGAACACTAGTCAAGACAATTAGCCCTTCTCGAGAGCCACTAGGGAACTTTGCAATTAACCAATAATCATTCTGATCCCTGCCAAATCAGATAAAGTCTTTTGTCATCGGGTCTTTGGAGTTGCGGCAAAAAATACATGACCCGTGTTTGACAGAACCCAACTCTGGCTGTAAAGTCCTATCCTGTTTGGAGGGCGCCGGGTTGGGGAAGCTGGTTGAATTGACCCCCGCCCCTGAACCTTCTGTGCAGAGCAGTATCTTTGCAGGGCCCAGCAGTCGATCAAACTGGGTGAGGGCTGATTACCCATCACAGTGTTTCTCAACGTCAGCAACTTTGAAGATGTCTGGACTTCAACTCCCAGAATTCTCCAGCCAGCATTCAATTCTGGGAATTCTGGGAGTTGAAGTCCAGGCCTCTTCGAGTTGCCATGGTTGAGAAACACTGATCTATCCATTTGCCCTGCTTGCCTGGGCTTACCTGGGGAAAGTCATCTTGGGTGTGTCTTTTATTGGCGGACTAAAAGTAACCAAGCCTCTTCTAGAGGCCCTTGAATTAATGTTTAAAAAGTGAGACCGTTGCTTCAAACCATCCATTGCTTCCTGCTACGATAGTTTCACTTTTTGTCTCTGGCACGTAACTAGCCTGCTTGACAGAGAATTCTATTTTTACTCCTCCTCCTATTCTGTTTCAATTGGTTTCACTTTCCCCTTCCCACGATAGAGACCTACTGAGTGCATTCGAGTTATAAATAAAACAAACACAATACATGCAAAAGTTAAAAAAACAAAAGTCCTGATGCCAAGGGTGGGTCGTCTAAAAATTACCCGGTTCTGGTTTCCATTAATTTTCTTCTGCAAATAAATTGTGTTGACTAACTCCTAGGACGTGAATAGTCTTGTGGTTGCTTGGAATATATAAATGGGAGTGTTTTTCTTTTCTTTTTAAAAGCTCATGTTGGGCAGATTTAGGGAGCAAAGGGCTGTCAGTGCTATTAGCTGTGAGAGCTGAAATGAACCTCCATCAATGGGAGCAGTGTGCCTTTGGATTCTGGAAGCTGGGAAGAAATGAGAGGGATGAATTGGGGCTTTCTTGCTGGACTTTGAAGCGAGTTTTGGAAATAGAAAGCTGGGAGAGATAATATAATTTTGGTCCAGTCTGGTGAGGTTTTTAAGTGTGTTTGAGCCAGAAACCACTCACACTGTATGCTAACTGTGGTTTGTTTAATCCAGAACTTGTCATCTTGGGGATGAATTTAGCAAAGTACGTGGACTGTATGCTGCCTGTTTGAATTCCTGGAGACATGGCAGGATATAAATCAACAGAATAAATAAATAAGCAGGCCAAATCTCCTTACTGTTTTTGTAGCCTGGCAGCTGTGTTCCTACATTTTGCTTTCTTTGCTTTGGCGTGGTTTGTGGAACAAGCTACCTTGGGCTGAGTTCATTCAACACGCAAAGCCAAACCGAAGCAGACCTCAATCTGGTCTTTCTTAGATGCTTAATGGAAGGAGCACTAATGTTTCCCTATGTAAAAATATCTCTCTGCCTGCAGAAAGTTAGACTATCAGGGATGTGGCTACATCAAGATACAGGTAGTCCTCACTTAACAGCCATTTGTTTAGTGACAGTTCGGACTTATGGTGCTGAAAAAACCAACTTATGACCGGTCCTCACACTTAGGACTGTCCCAGCGTCCCCGCAGTCATGTGGTCACAATTTGGGCGCTTGGCAACCAGTTTGCATTTAGGACCATGGCAGCATCCTGTGGTCACGTGATTGCCATTTTCAACCTTCTTAGATGGCTTCAGGCAAGCAAAATTAATGGGGAACCACATGATTTGCTTAATGAGTACATGGTTTGCTTAATGCCTGCAATGATTCACTTAATGACCACCACAAAAAGGTCATAAAATTGGGTCGGATTTGCTTAATGACTGCCTTGCTTAACAACTGAAATTCCAGTCCCAATTGTGGTCATTAAGTGAGGACTACCTGTACTTGTTTTCCTCCAAAGAGGATGTTTCCTGTTAGGAAATGACAAATGCAATTGCGTGACCCTGCTGCCAAAAGTGATCTGGTTTCAAAAGGGAGACGTGAGCTTGTACTTTAATACATAGTTATGAGCCTTCCGGGGAGTGGGGTGGAAAACCATCTTTTTCATGAAATTAGTTATAAATGGTTATTTACAACTTACCTGGGGCTCTAAAAGACGGTGCCTCAGTTTCTCCTTGGGCATCTTCCTGGGTACCTCTCCTTAGGGACATTGAAAGACCAGGGAAGTTGCTGTGGTCACCCCTCCAAATCCATACGCTGACCCTTCTCTGCTAATTTGGGGTATCTCCTTTGATAGTTATTTTATTTTATTAAATGCATAAGGCTCCTGACTCTATAATGAGCAGGTTTAATGGCCTTTGACTTGTAAAGAAAGGTGAGAAATAATCGTCGGCAGTACAGAGGGCCATGTTGCTAGTTGCAGATGGGGACCCTTCAGCCTAGTTTCTTTCTTTTTTCCTAATAACTTCTGTTGTTGTTTATTCGTCCATTCGCTTTCGACTCTTCGTGACTCCATGGACCAGCCCACGCCAGAGCTTCCTGTCGGTCGTCAACACCCCCAGCTCCCCCAGGGACGAGTCCGTCACCTCTAGAATATCATCCATCCATCTTGCCCTTGGTCGGCCCCTCCTCCTTTTGCCTTCCACTCTCCCTAGCATCAGCATCTTCTCCAGGGTGTCCTGTCTTCTCATTATGTGGCCAAAGTACTTCAGTTTTGCCTTGAATATCATTCCCTCCAGTGAGCAGTCTGGCTTGACTTTATTAAATTTTAAAACAGAGATAAAACCTAACAGAAACCAATAAAGAGAAAGAGAACAGAACTGCATAAAAAGAACGGAAACAGAAAAAGGAATAACTCCCCACTCCTTTTACAACAGATATAAGTAAAACTTACATTAAACTCTTCCTCTCAGGTTACAACATAACATCCATTTTTTCTATTGTCAACTAATACTGCTAATCTTCAAATCCGTACATCATAATTTCATTCTTTTCTGTTTCACACAAAAGGGGCTTCCCATTGCCATAAAATTAGTCCGTGTCTTTTCTCTAATCAGAGCTGTCCATTTCGCCCGCTCGGCCGACTTCATCAACTTTACCATCCATTCTTCCATTGTAGGTAATACCGCGTCTTTCCACCTTTGAGCATATAAAAGCCTCACTGTGGTTATCATATATAAAAGCAAAGTTCCATCGGACTTTTCCAATTGTTTGTCCATCAGTCCCAAGAGAAATGTCTCTGGTTCCAGTTGTATATTAATCTTTAAAATCTTCTGGATTAATATACGTAGTTCTTCAGCCTCGTTTCTCAAGCCTGCATTTCGCAACCATGCTGAGCCTCCGAGGGGCTAAGCTTCTTTATTGATACACTTATTTGAGACGATTTTAGGGCCACCTGACTCCCAAACTGACTCTGGGAGGCCTGCGGTGTTAAGAGAAAAATGGAAATGCAGCAGGATAAATAAAAATACAATAATACAATCTATTGTCTAAAAAAACAATAATGGGGATAAAAGGGGTGGCAAATCTGGACAGCTAACACCAAAATGTATGTAATGTATGTCAAGCATATCTAATGGCGGGGGGGGAAGGATGCTGGCTGGGGAATTCTGGGAGTTGAAGTCCATATGTTTTAAAGTTGTTGAGATTGAGAGACACTGAGATCGATGGTCCCTCGAATATTTAGTTTTATAGGTCATAACCAGCCCCTTAAATCACATCTGAATGCGGACTGGCATCCAGGGCAGCTCGGGGAGCAGAGGTGCCACCTGGGCAAACGGGAGCAAGCCCATCACTGCTCGCGCACTGCATTCTGGACCGGTTAAAGTTTCTGCATGGCCTTTAAGGGAGCCACATGCGGAGATGAGCCCACTCCTGTGTCGTTAGCCTCAGAGCGCCTTGGTGCAAAACGATGTGGACCTAACTGTGGATGGCATAATCATGGGTAACTATGTCATGTGCTTGCCCCAAGCCAGTGAGCCACTGTTGTGTCCCCTCCTCTTCTCGGTCTAAATGCAGGACAAGCTTCTTTCCTCCGCACAAGAGGAAGCGGGCGGCTACACCAAGGAAGAACTTTGCGCGCGTTTTTCTCCGGCTGAGCTGCGGAAGGGAGGTAAGGCATGCCCGCCTCCCTGGTTGAAAGGGGGCTCTTGTGCCCTGAAGCCTGTTTGGTTGGAGCTTAAATATGCCTGAATCCCATTTGCGGGCCAGTCCTTCAAAGTGACTCTGGGTAGCGTACAGATGAAAAACATTAAAAAGTTGAATCACCATCCAAAGTGTAAAAGATGAAAAGATGGGCTGAAAAGCAAAGAGCTCAGCCTCTCCCCACTATTTTGATCTCCCTGTTGTATGTTAAAATGGGGGAGCAGTTTGCGTTCCTGGAGCCTCATAGACTCCTAGGGTTGGAAGGGACCTGGGAGGTCCTCTAGTCCAACCCACCGCCTAAGCCTGAGGCAGGAATCCTCGCACCATCTCAGACCAATGGTGGGCCACTCTTCTTGAAAACCTCCAGCAATGGAGGACCCACCACTACAGGAGGCAAGCCGGTCCACTGCCTAATGGTTCTCACTATTCTGGGGCCTCCTGGGGTCCCAAACCCTCATTCATGCTGCCCCAAATTTCCACAGTAGTCTATCCCCAAATTGGCTTCACGATTCTAGCATTTTGCCACGGATAGGCAGAAAGCTAATAAAATCCACTCTAAAGAAGGTGAATGCACCATCTGTTCCCAGACCCCAAAGACCCCCCAACCCCACCCATTTGCAAGGAGGAGGGCCCACCCCCCCAACCATTGTGGCCTTCCATCCAGTGAGATATGGCTAACTCTGGCTTTAAAACTGGACGGGTGGTTGGGTGACAGAACTTGGTTACCACATTTGGGGGTGTTAATATGTTTTCTACTACAGATTAAGGTTACTATGGTAACTAATCATTTTGCCGGGGTGAAGAGGTTGAATTTAATTGTCCCCTTTCCACATGTTAATGGTTGCATTGCCTAAGGGAGGAACTTGCCTGAACTTGTTTTAGTTTCAGTTTCCCTTCTGTGTAGGCTTGCAGAGAATATGCAGCTGAGAGAAATCTCTCCTCTCAGCAAACAGCCTTTAAATTTGTTTGTTTTCTGTAAATAAAATTATTTTTATAGAAATGCCTGGTGTATGACTTTTCTGATCTCTCCTGGGCCAAAGGCTTTCCTAGCAATCTGCTAACAGGGGGGTCAACCTGGGATCCTGAATTGAGGGGCAAAGTGGTGCCTCCCCAAATACTGAGTTTTCAGCTCTTACGTTGTTCCTGAAGCTTCTCTGTCTTAAGGGGTGTGAACTCCTGCATTTGCATGAATTGAATATTGAAAATCATAATACTGACCGAAAGCACTTTGGGCTGGCTTGACCTCCTCTGAACAAAATCTTTCTGCTTTTTAATGTTTCCTCCCCAGCCCAGTGCCGTTTGGAGGAAGTCTACGGTAGTAGGTAGAATCGCTCGATGTCCATCGGACCAGCCCCTATGTAAAGCTCGCTCGGCTGGGTGGGGGCCTTGGAGAATGTTGCCGCTCAGCTGCAAAAACTTGTAAGTGCCTTGATAGCATTCAACAATTATTTAATTTATGGATTTCCCCCTCGTTTTAAAGCAACTTTTGTTTTTCTTCCCCTTTTTCACCTCTGCAGAGCTGAACATGAGATGAAAGGTAAAAAAAAAAATACATTCTTTTTTGTTTGTTTTGGTTTTTTTCTCCCCATTGTAATGGAATATATATTTATATAAATAGGAATAATTATCTGCCTGCACCTTTCTTTTTAAACTCTTTAGTGCTCTATCGGGCCTGGGAAGGACAGCTTTTCATCCAGAATCAGCGAGTGTGTGACATCGTCCTTCGGTCGCCCTTTCAGGCTTCGATTCCAGCTGAATTGTAAGTACGAGGGCTTTTTTGTCTCTTCCCCTGGATTTAAGGCCAAGCCAATAAAAAGGCATTAAAAACTAGCTCCCAATTGGTGCTGGGTAGAAAAGAAGGAAATAGATCTGCCAATAAAGTGAATGGGTTTATTTTCCGGTGTCAAAGCTGCAATTTTGTGAACCGGCAGCCGTTTGGCATTCCGTCCGGATCCCAAAGGTGAGAGAAACGGGGAATTGTTCTAGATTCCGGTTCTGGCGTTCCTCCAGCCTGGGGTCCTCCTCTTCTGAATGACCGAGAGACTCCTCTCCCAACCCGTCCGCGCTTTCCTTCTTTCGTAGGCCAGCCAAGCTGGAAATCAAATACGTTGTGGGGATCTCTGAATTGCGAGAAAAGTTGCCCGAAGCTGCATTTAAAAAAGCCAATTATGTGAATGACGAAGGTACCCTTTTAAATCGTGTGCTTCCTTGCGTTTCTGGGGCTCTGGATGGTCTGGTTTGTTTCTTGCTTTTCTTTCCAATCCAATGGGATGTTGGGGGAAAAAATGATTTGAATGGGTTCGTGACTCTGCGGGTCCATCTGCTCATCAGCGAGATACCTTTGCGGAAACAGAGCAGAAGGGGACCAAGTTTGGCAGCGGGGAGAAGCCAGCAAAAGAGAGATCTAGATTGAAAATGAGCTGGAGCTGGCTGGGGGCTGCAGAGAAAAATAATCCAGGGGAAAAAATCCAGGAAAAAAAATCCTACAGGGCGGGCAGGTGGTCGGGCAGCAGCTCAGAAGGCTGCCGACTCCTCTGTTCTGAGCCCACCTCTCTCCCAGTCATGTGACCCACAAGGGAGCCTATCAAGCCCTCTCCACGCTTCCTGTTGCACACCTGTGCATGAGCAGACAGCACAGCATGTTCCTACGTTGCACAGAAGGAAGTCCAGGTGTCTCCTGTAGCTGCTGTTGTCAGAGAGGTTGGAAAAAGTTCCAGGGACCATGCTCCACAGGCATGCCTTCTCTTGCTTTTTTTAATGAGGTCATTCTTCAGGTGTGGTTCTCCTCCTCCTCCTCCTTCCCCACTTTTTTATGTATAACTTAAGGCAGTGAACATACCTAATCCTCCTATTTTCTTCACAACTAGAACTCACCGTCTCTTGGTTTCTAGGCCAGCACCTTCCCCACTACACCAAACTGGCTCTCAGTTATTGAAATACTGGAATTTTTAATTTATAGGATGGGAGCGACCAAGTTCCTCCCCTCAGCACACTGAAGGGGAAACTTCCCAAGTGGGTAAATTCCTACCACCCCTGAAGACCTTTCCCACAGCAGTCCAGGGTTAGAGCTAACCACGTTTAGTTTATGGCAAATATCCTAGCTTTTTAACCAACCCGGAGAGGACTGGTTTGTGAAGCCTTCAGGGCCCAATTTCTCATAGCTGATTTGGGGGAGGGGAGGCCTTCTGGCCCATGGGACTAATCGAGCTGGTGAGGATGCTGTACAGGTAGGTCTCGATGTTGTTAATGAACCCCTCGAAATGGTCGCATTATTTGAATTCACGCCATTTGAAGTGATGTTTCTAAGGAAAATAGGGGAATTGGTTCCAGCTTTACAGACATCAGCAATTAAAATCTTTAAACATAAGTTCTTACGGGTTTATTTTTATTTGTTATTATTTACTCAATTTATTAGCCACCCATCTCACTTTTCCAAGTGACTCTAGGCAGTGTATAATAAGGTTAAAAACAATAAATACATTAAAAAGTGTAAGAAATATCGAAAACCAACTAGAACAGAGACTAATAGACAAAGGGACATTAGTATTTTTTCTTTTCTCAAGGTACTGGGCATTGCTTGATAATAGATTTGGTGATGATTATTTGGACTCTTAACATTGGCTTGTTTTTCGTGGTGCCTGGTTTTTTTTTTTTTAAGCGCTTGGTTTTCCCTGCAGTCTGCTGTCAGAAGCTGTGGTTCCATTTATATGAAGTGGAAATATTACATGAAAGTGAACTGAAAGATCAGCTAATTGGAAGCATGAAAGAAAAGAATCTGGTAAGCTCTTTTCAGTTGGGGAATTAATGATCTGCCTTTTGGATGTGTGGCTTTGCCTGTTCTCATCAACCAAGTATTCCTAGCAAATTAGCATTGAAAAATAAAATTATAAAGCCTCCCTTCTAGTGATTTACAAACACACCCATGTGGTTTTCTTGACGGCAATACAGAAGTGATTTGCCACTATCTTCTTTAAGGATTTTTAAAAAATTCAGTCTACTGTATAGTTCTGGGATCTCTTGGTGGTCTCCCATCCAAGTTTTAACCAGCTCTGACCTTGCTTAGATTCTTGAGATTGACTAGTTGATGCCAAATTAGTGGGTACATTATCTCGATGTTTAGCTTTTCAGTAGCCTTGAGATTTTGTGAGACGGATTAACATTTCTTGAAAGTGTATGGCTGCTGGCAGCTTACTGTGATAGTCAGGTATTTCACATATGGAGCAGATAATGAGAAAAATCATTTTAGTCATGCTTTAGCAGATCTCTACAAATGTATTGTTTCTTTTAAAGGCATATCTGCCTCCTTTTTTTTCTGCCTGGGGGCTGATAAAAAAAGAACCAGTGAAAGCTAGCATATACTGTATACATCCTAATCAATAAGTTATTTATTTATTTATTCAATTTATGTAGCCACCCATTTCAGACAAGTAACTCTGGGTGGCTAACAGTAATAAAGAACAGTCAAACAAAACAATGCAAAAAAATTAAATACAGCCAAGAGATCATTGAAATCCATCTGTGTTATTTTTTAAATTTATTTATTCAATATTGATTGAATTTGTTGATTTATTTATTCAACGCTATCAGCCAAACTATCTCCCCCCGCCCAGAAAAACTCAGCAGCAAGATGTGTTTTTAGCAGGTTGTGAACTTTTCATTCCAAGCCACAATTTAAAACTCGAAGTGCGGACAACCACCCGGAAGGGTACATAACGGGGGAGTTAGCAGCCAGAAAAATATGGCATTTATTTTACAAATGCCAGGTTTGTAAGTAAACATACTTAAAATAAAAACCCTTGCAAACAGTAATGAAAGACAGAGATTGAAACAGCCAGAAGGGAATTTTGAACTCGACAAATGACAGAGGAGACATACGTTTGCATTAATAGACTAGGTTGATTTGTGGTAGATGGATAAATAGTGAAAGTGTATGACTGTGTAAACTGTGGCTTCATAAAGGGTTGTATGTGATGACACCGTGCAGTGAAAATGTATAAACAGAATCAGGATGTTGCTGAAGTCCAACCTGAGTTGGACTTTAACATGCTTATCAGCGACCAGCTCCATGCAGAGGATGGTTCTCCTTTAAATTTTCCTCTGCGGTGTTTGCATGTACGGCTGGCACTCGGGTAATTTGCTTCTGGTCTGCTCAGAGCGAAAGTGAAAATGCCACGTTTGAAAGGGAAACTGAACTGCGCCAGGAAGGCCTTTCACTCCGAGCTCACTTGAAACAAGGAAGGAAGGGGAACAGCAGCTGGTTTGTGCCGAGAGTTGGGCTGTTTTGCGGGGCTAAGAGAAAGCAGCCCTTTGGGGTAGTTCTCAAGTCAAGTCTTACTTCCAGCATGCATGATGTGGCCTTAAGCCAAGCTCCTACTTCTTTGCAGTCCTCCTCACAGAAGTGTCCTCCTTTGCAAGGCTGTTGTGCAAGGGGCAGCTAGATAAAATATGTGAACCCTCAAAAGCATTCTACAAACTCCTATGCCAGTGTTTCTCAACCTTAGCAACTTTAAGATGGGTGGACTTCAACTCCCAGAATTCCCCAGCCAGCATGCTTTAAGATGTAGACTCCAACTCCCAGCATACTGGCTAGGGAATTCTGGGAGTTGAAGTCCACCCATCTTGGAGTTGCTAAAGGTGGAGAAATACTGTCTTAGCATATTGTGCAAATTATAGCTTAGCATACTGTGAAATTCAATATATTTTGGTAGACCTGTAAAAAACCAACTACTTTGGATATGCACGCTGGCAGCATTCACACATGATGCTAGGCCATCATTTAACCATGGTTTGTTGAACAAGCCATGGTAGTCACTTTTTTCCCATCGTGCAAAACCATAATGGGTAGTTGAACCCCAAACAAACCACTATAACCCACTATTATATGTAGAGGAAGTGGCCGTTAGGAAGGTGAAATGGAATTAATTTTTTTGATGGCTAAATTAAGCTATAGGGCTATTTTTTAAAAATGCCCCAGATTGGAATTGCATGAAAAGTGCACGAGATTTGGGGATCGAGCAGGAATCCCAGTCCGTTTTCTCAAGCCATCTTGTTCTCCTGATGGAGAAGGTGGGCTAATGGAAATTCATCTTCTCTCTCTGTTATAGGCACTCGTCAAACACTTAAATGACTGCGGCATTCTCCTCTTCCTCACCTCGTCCGTCTTGGTGAAAGAAAAAGGTAAGAAGGGAGGACAAGAGGCCTGCAGCCCCTTAAAACCCAGGTGGGCTTTGTCGGGAAGATTCAGGATCAGAAAGAGAAGCATTACGCCTGTTTTCTCTCTGCAGACTCGGATCCGAACAATTTGGCCTCTCTTCAAGCGTTGTTTTTATTTCCATCACCGGGGCCAAAACATTTAACAGGTAGAATTTGTTTGGCAAACGTTGGGGATCACTTCATCCTGTATCATTTTTGGACTACATTTTTTTTTCATATTTGGCTCAGTTCTTAATAGTTTTTAGGATGTTGTGATTTTATGCTAGCTGATCCAAACATGTTGAATTGGGGTGGGATATAAATTCTATAATACACGCCCAAGATGTAACGGAGAGGCTGTTCTGTAAGGGTGGAGGCCTCCTCCCTAATTATTAGAAATGGCAAAGAAAGGGCCTTCTGGTTGCTGGCCAGATCTAACCTGTGGAACTCCCTGCCTCAGGAAGAAAAATTAGCACCTTTCCTGGGAATCCTGGGCTGACTGGTCGGTTTTCCCTTTTTTATTATTTGCTTGGTGCCATTTCTGTTTTACTCTAACCAGTGTTTTTTCAAACTTGGCCACTTTAAGATGTGTGGACTTCAACTCCCAGGATTCCCCAGCCAGCATGAATTCTGGAAGTTGAAGTCTACATCTTAAAGCATGCTGGCTGGGGAATTCTGGGAGTTGAAGTCCACACATCTCAAAGTTGCTGGAGCTGAGGATCACCACTCTAAAACAATGTCATAGTTATATTGCTTTTAATTTTACTTGCTGCCCTGAGTGGGGAGGACCCAAGTAGAAAGGCAGGATACACAGTCTGTTTCTAAATGAACAAAAATCACCTTTCTCAACCTTTTGACCCCGGAGGAACCCTTGAAATATTTTCCAGGCAGGGAATCCCTGCACATTCAGGCTCAAATATCGGCCAGAAGTTAGAAAATTATTATATTCATTTCATGAATAGGCCTGTATATATGCATTAACAGTGTTCTTAAACTAAAAATAAAGAATGAAACTTACTTCTTTAATGTGAGGCTGCCCAAGTTTGAAATAATTTTTTAAATAAATTGTGATCTCCCAGGGAACCCCTAGGGACCCCTTGCGGAACCCTGGTTGAGAAACCCTGGAATAAAATAAAAGATAGATTGGAAAAAGCCACATCACTCTTTAATAGCATCGTAATGTTATTCCCTCAGAGATGTGCCATGTAGAGTGTGGTAACAAAAGAATACAAACTTCCTTTAGACCTGTCCCTTTGTGGGATTTTCTTCCCAAAATTAAATGGAAATCATGAATTGCATGCATGAACTACTCCAGCCATCTTCCTGAACATTTTAGAAGCGTGGCAGGTCTGGGAAGTTGTTTATTTTGTCGGAAGCGACCTAAATTGCGTGTGAATGGCTTTTCTTTTTAATTAGCAAGAGACTGGAAATGTGAAGAGGAGAGAAACGAGGCCCCCCAGCAGGTCCCCCTGGTCCTTCCCTTCCTTCGGCACGCGTTGGCAGAAGCAGCCAAACGTCCGGATCCAAAGCCAGCCGCTTCCAGTGCTTTGATAAAACTGCACATGCAGGAATTTGCAAAGCAGAGTTCGACGCCAAGCTCCGAAAATGCAGACAGCCCGGCCTTTGCTTCCAAGCCTTTGTCCGAGAGCCCCGAGTGGGACAGCTCGAACGAAAAATGCTCCCCGGCCTCCTTCTTGGACCTCCAGTTTTACCTCTCGGACCCTCAAAGTTACACCCTCGAGGTCTCGTTGGCCGTCACGTGTTTGAAGGGCAGCTCTCAGTTTCCCGGCGGCCGTGCAGCAGAAGCAGATTTAAATTCAGACCCTTTGCCCTCAGGTGGGCCAGACCAAGCGATTGGAACGGCCACGGCCCCCCTGGCCAGACATACGCCTGGCAGAGATGCAGCTCTGAACAGCAGCCCGGGAGGAGACCGGCCCTCGCAGTGGAGTAAGAGAAAATCCAGTCGGATCCTGGGGTCGAGCACGAAGAAGAAATGGTCTCCTCTGAAGGTCCATTGTATCATGGAGAGCAGCAAGAAGAAGGAGAAGGAGAAAAAGAAGAAGAAGAAGAAAAAGAAGAAGAAATCGCCCAAGCAGATGATGGATCTCAGCATCCCGTTCGCTAAAGACCCCAGATCCCCAGCAGATTCTAAGGAGCCCACCCTGAAATTAAAAAATCTTCAGAATCCACTGAGAAGGAAGAGGGGTGAGTGTCATCTTGTCCAATCACACGTGCAAAAGCTCCTCTTGTTTCTTATCTTTTACCACAGGAGAACCATGACTGAGGCCGATAAGGCATTCAGAAGCTCTGGGTGCGCACCGCGCTGAGTTGAGTTTAGGGGCTTAGTTCACACATCTCTAAGCTGTGGTGGGATTTCTGAGGTGATGGTACAAGATGTGAACCAAGCTTCTAGGGCTCAACAACAAATCGTGCTTAAGTATCCCAGCTTAATCATACGTGTACACGTGAGCAAAGTGCTGTCCTCCTGATTTCCTTAGCCACGTTTTGTTTATTATTTATTTATATTTTGAATTTCGTCACCACCCATCTCGCTCAAAGAGTGACTCTGGGCGGTTTACACTAACACTAAAATAAATACAGGTTAAAATACAGTAAAAACCAGTATAAATAACTATATAAATGCAAATACAAATATAAATATAAAATCCAAGATGGGGATGTTAAAAAGTTCTTAATTAAATTCATATAATTCAGTTTAGTTTTCTTTGTTATTTTTCCTGCCAGCAGCTGTGAAAAATAAGTGCAGCACAAAACCAGTTGGGAATGATTTGGGTTCTCAGTTTAAAGAAGCCAGGATACATGAAGTAATCACAAGCCAGAGTTTCAAATCATGGCTTGTTATCTACAGGTGAAATATGGTTTAGAGAGGTTCATCTCCAAATGGAATAGACATCATAGAGCAGTGTTCCTCAAACTTGACGACTTTCCGATGTGTGGACTTCAACTCCCAGAATTCCCCAGCCAGCCATGGAGAATTCTGGAGAGCTGAAGTCCCCACATCTTAAGCTTGCCAAATTTGAGAAACACTGCCATAGAGTGTGTGGTTTGAAAGCATCTTGCATTAACCACTGGGGGGTTGCGGGGCAGAATTTGGGATTCAAAGGCAAAGAGGTGTTTTGCGGTGGGGGGAGGGAGACGGCCATGGAGCCCCCTTTTGTAGCGCCCAAAATCTGCACCTGGATCCCAGGAAAAGATGCATTTGGTTGAATGCCTTGCAGACAGGAAGCTCTGAAGCACATTTGTCTACTCAGTCCACATTTCTGCACAGTGTTATTCCTGTGGGCAAATCCCTTTGCTGTACAAACATTTCCATCGCGTGTTCCTTGATTCCTGTTCCATGTTTTTCACGGGACAATCCCTTAAAATTCTTCGGATGTAGAATATGGCAGTCTTGTTCCTTCCTTCGTTTGTTCAACGGGGCCGGCCAGTTTGATCCGTAGGAATCCAAAGCATCCTTGGGTGCCTTTCAAGCCCCCGAGCAACCTTTTCCAGCCCCGTACCACTTGAGACCTCACCGTTGTCTGTAAAAAGCTCAGCTGAGGGATGAAAGGAGCTGCTGTTCACAGTTGGTGGAGGGAACAATATGCGGGGAAATTGGTCCTCTGCTCTCCCCAAGGTTGTGCGAAAGGCGTATTCGAGGTCACCCTTCTCCAATATGGGGCGTTCTAGACTCCGTTGCCCAGAATTGTGGGCTCAACCCCCCTGGGGCTCCTGGGGAGGGGGCACAGATTGGGGAAGGCTGTTTCACCCGTATTTGCAGAGCAGCTGTGATGTTAATAGGGGCTTTTCTCAGGTTAGACGAGTAGAAAGTAAGAAAGGGGAGCTTTTTCCAATATTGAGGCTCCCCCTTCAAATGCAGACACTTCCCTCTTAATAGTTCAGACACCAGACTAGTATTTGATGGCTGAAATGGTGCATTGTTTCTCAGCCTAAGGCTAGCCCCTCTATTCTGTTTAAATCAGAAGTGGGGAGTCTGGGGTTTCAGGGGTACACTCCCCCCCCCAGTCTTTTACAGAACCATCCCACCATCCCAACCAAATTTTGGCCAACGAACTGTATGTTTTGATGGCAATTTGAGGCAGAATACCCACCAAAACAGCTCCGTGGGCTCAGAAATAGGCTAGATTCACAAAGCACCGTTAACTGGATGGTGCTTGGTTAATCTTTCTGTGGTTTAGCATGCTGGGTGAAATCAGACCGCTGTGTTAAATCAAATCCGTAACATGGTTTAGCGTAATAGCCACATGAAAGGTTGTGGTATCTCAGGCAGAGGAGTTAGTTTGAGGGTTATTACTGTTTGCATGTATTAACTGAATACAATAAAAAAAAATAAAGAAATAGGCAGCTATAAAGGGAAAAAAAATAAGCTAAAAGAGAGAAGCCGGACTCAACAGGATATAAGCTTACAGTTCCTTACAAGTATATAAAAGTTTTATAGAAATGGTTGAATTAAAATGCTAGGCACATTTCATTATATTCATCCACAGCTGATTTACACTAGCAAGGAATTTGCTTTTCAGCTCGGGTGACCATTGAGTATCTGAAGCTATATTATTGCTATTATCAATAATAATTGATCAATTAATTATTAATTAAATGTGTACATTGGCCAATAGGTTTATCCTTCCAATGCTGAAGAATAAGTCATGGAGCTGTAAGTAGGGCACTCAGCCCAGGTGTCTGGGGGGGTCAAAAAAGGTCAGGATGGCAGCTGGGATCATACAACTTATGGTCGCCATCTTGACTTATTTGACACATGGCCCCAAGGACACCCCTGGACTTCACAATAGGTTTATAAAAAAAAAAAATCATTGCCCCCCAACTTTCCCTTCTCAGCAAACCAGGCAAACATTCTCCCTCCCCCCCGTATGGGTGTTTAGTCTTCCCCTTTTGCATCGTGGCCCCATCTGCTGAGTCTCTTCCCCTTCCCTCAGAGGGTTAAGAGGGAGCTGAAGCCACCAAACAATGGCCTGCCTCTGGTCTAAAAGGGTGAATGCCCTGCATTTTAAAATCTGTGGTGATGCTTGCATGAAACCAACGTGGGGACACATGTCATCCCAAAAGTGCAGTGCTGCTGGTAGAACTGGATTCTGAAAATCAAAACCCAGGTGGACCACAAGAGGGCAGGAAAGAGTGAGGCTTCTCACTGATGCTTTGCTGCCCTCTAGTGGTAGCTCAGAGGTTTGCAGCTGTAATGGTATGTGGGAATGACCTTGGGAGGTGGGAAGAGAGGCTGCCTAGGGAACAATCTGATAAGAGAGGGCATAGCCTGCAGCTGCATAACAGGCAGAGAAAGAAAGGGACCTTCCTAACTTACCAGGCTGTCAAAGAGATGGCAGGAGAATTGTACTTTCAGATTTGCAAGATTCTGTTAATATAGCCTTACAATAAAGTAGAATTAGTCTACCTGGAAATGCTGATATCAATCTTACAAGTCTAAAGATACAAATCTCCCGCTGTCTCTTTTTACAGCCTGATAGTTTAGGGACATTCCTTTCTGAGTTTCTTTCTTTGCCTGTTATGCAGCTGCAGGCTTCCTCCCATATCTGATCATTCCCTAGTCAGACATCTTCCCCTGTCTCCCAAGATCATTCCCACAAACTATTACAGCAGCCCAGATTGGGTCCTCTAAGATGCAACCTTTACAAGTCGTCCTCGTTTAGCGACTGCCTCGTTTAGTAACTTCGCAGTTACGATAGTGATGAAAAAGTCACTTTGTGGCCAGTCCTCGCATTTACAACCTTTGCAGGTCTGTAAAGCCAAGGAAAGCTGAAGTCAGATTGTAAGCACAGTTGCAGTTTCACTTAGTGACCACTTTGCTTAACGACTGAATTGCCAGTCCCCACTGTAGTTGCTAAACGAGGTCTACCTATAAATCCTTTGTGCTGTGCAAATCAGTAGGTTGGTAAGGGTTCTTTGGGCAGCTGAATTTGAGATATGTGGGGAGCTAACTGGGCTGATTTCTTATGCCTCTTACTCCCTCTGGGGCCACCACCAGATAGCCAGGGTACTCATTGGCCTTTGTCTCTGCAAGGGGCTGAAGTTTTGTCTGCAGAATTCATCCAAGGAACGAGGAGTGAGCTGCCTGAGGGAGCCACGGGGTCTTCAGGAGGGCTCACCACAGAGGAAAAGAAGCCCCGCCTGAAGGAGGCCGAAAAGATGAAGAGCGAGGACAAAATGGACGCCAGGAGGCCAAGTAAGATGGCGGCGATGGTTCAAATACGGAAATCCCGACTGAAACCCAAATGATAATTTTGTTTCCTCTCCTCCTCACCCTCTCCTCCTCTTTCTTTAAAAGCTGGGGCAGGGATGAGAAGCTGGTAGTTGGACGTTTTATTCCGGGTCCAGGACAATGAAACCATGTTTTGATGCTGTCACGGGGAGCGGGTCATTTGATTCCGTTGGAGTGACGATATCGTTACACCGAGGACATCAAGGGATGTAAATGGCATTACGCAGATGATATAAAGGCATGCAGTTATCGTTAGTGTCCTGACTAAGCAAGGACCATGCCGAGACGAGGAAGAAGTCTCTAGTGTTTTATTACTGCTATTGTAGACAGAAAATCCTACCAAACTGAAGAAGCGTGGGAAAACCCAGACAGATAAACCCCAAAAGTCAAGGCAGGTCTGTTCTGGGTTTCTTTGATTGACAGCTCAAAGTCTCTAAACTACGCATACATTTTCCCCCTGGATAGGGGCCCCCTCCTGCTCACCACCAGTACTCATGACAATTAGGATGATGATGTCATTGCGCAGATGATGCTGTGATGCAGCATTTCTCAAGCTCAGCAACTTTAAGATGTGTGGACTTCAACTCCCAGAATTCCCCAGCCAACACAGCACAGCACAGCTAGCTGGGGAATTCTGGGAGTTGAAGTCCTCACATCTTAAAGTTGCTGAGCTTGAGAATCACTGGTGTAATGACATCATGATGCGAATGATGTAAATCCAGGATTCACAGTGGGTTTTCTCACTTCGCCCAGTTTTAATTCCAGGGGCCCTATTTAGGTATCCCCGTAGCCATCTTGACCCATCGTACTCGGCTGAACCAGGTTCAGTCATCAGCACAAATGCTGTAAAAACAAAATTGTGCCCAGATTGGTCTCAGAATCAATGAGCCCCCATTTATCTATTTATTGCCTTTTTAGGACCCCCACTGTTTTTGGAGTTCAGGGCGTTGTACAGATTTCCTTTCCACCTCCCTAAATTTATCCACATGGAGTAGATCCAGCTGAATGAGTGCCACTCAGGTGCTCACAGTCAGAGAAAACCAGGCCGCCGCCACTACACCGGATGCTGGCTTCCAGAGACAAGCGCACTTTGCTCTTCCTTTCCACCTCAGACCGCCTCTGTCCCCTCGTGCTCACGTCTTTGTCTCTTCTTGTGCAGCTACGAGGAAAGGTGTCCATGGCGCTTCTTCGGAGAGGCAGCGGGGTGACCCCGTCCCCGTACCAAAGGACACAGCTGCTGCAGAAGCCCTCCGGCTCCCCAGCAGGGAGGACTGCGATTCGCACGCGTTGAACCTGTTGGCCGACTTAGCGCTGAGCTCCTGTAACTCTCCCCTGGATGGGAACAGTCGAAGAGACTCCGGGCGTTTCCGTCCGTCCCGGGAACACCGTCTGCTGAGGGGGAAATTTTTGCACAAGTCTTCGGATCACGAATATCACAGGGCCACCCGAAAGTGGAAGGGCGCTTTCCTTCCTGGCCAAGCCTCCCGACCGTCCCTTTGGCCTGCCAGGGAGATGGGCAGGGACAGGGACTGGCCTTTGAATGCCAAGGAACGAGGTGCTGTGAGTTCCAGCAGGAAGAGGAAGGCAAGGCCCAGCGTGGCCAAATCCCCCCTGGCACTTCTGGACGAGACCGGAGACCTTTCAGACTCGAGCGTCTTGATTTCCTTAGAGCACTCATATGCCTCTCCGGTCTCTGAGACTGTAAAGAAAGGGATGCCACGCTCTCCCAACCCAAGGAATGGGGTGAAGCAGGATAAACCGGGTCCCCTGGTCGGGAAAGTGCTTCCCTTCCAGTACCAGCAGGATTTGTGCCCACTGGGCAAACAGGTTATGAACCATTTACCGCCTGCCCGCTCTTCCGTCATGGCCACGCGGCTGAGGGAAGACTTCTCTGCCTCCCACCAAGTGACGTCTTGCGATAAAACTGTCCAAGTCACTTTCCAATGGGAGGCGAAATACCTCTTCAATTTAGATAGCAAATACACTAATAATTCCTTAGAAAAAACAGTTTTACGGGCAGTACACGGGTAAGTGAGGGTCCCAGAGGAAACATAAATATCTGGTGTGGTTTGGGGGTAAAATGGGCTTTTTGGGATTCAAAATCATGTCCCAGTTGGTTCCCAAATCAGCTTTTCACAAAGTGCTTAGGAGCCGGAGGTAAGAATGATCTGTAATTGGGTTTGATCATTGAGCAAAAATATTGATCCTGCAAATGGCGTGGCTGTAAAAAATGACAATTCTTTGTCGGGTTTGATCCCCTGGAAGAATTTTCTGTCTGCCCCATGAAAAAGGCTTTTGGGGCAGCTGAGGGCTGTAACATTTCTGTTGGTGGCGTTGAAGGCAATCGGGTTACTAAAGAGAGATGTCCTGTGGTACATATGAAATAAAATGAATTGGGCTGAATTAATCTGCTTGTAATTCATGGAGTTAAAAATGACCTTGGAGGACATCCAGTCCACCACCCTGCTCATTTCTGGAGCCCCTAGAGCAGTGTTTCTCAACCTTAGCCATTTTAAGATGTGTGGACTTCAACTCCCAGAATACCCCAGAATGTTCTGGGAGTTGATGTCCATACATCTTAAAATGGCTAAGGTTGAGAAACACTGCAGTAGAGTGTGTGGACTTCAACTCCCAGAATACCCCAGAATGTTCTGGGAGTTGATGTCCATACATCTTAAAATGGCTAAGGTTGAGAAACACTGCAGTAGTGCATCTCTGACAGATGACCCCAGCCTCTGTTGAAGACTCTAGCAAAGGAGAACTTACCACTCCATGTGGCACTCTGTTCCACTGGCTCATAGTTCATATAGTCAGGACGTTCCTCCTGACATCTAGCTAGAACTTCCTCCCTTGTCATTTTAACCCATTGGCTCTGGTCCTTCCTTCTGGGACAACAGAGAATAAGTCCAGATGGATGGATGGATGGATTGATTTATCAAATTTGTATACTCGCCCATCTCACAAGAAATGACTCTGGGCAGCATACAACAATCAAAGACAACAATTATATAAATACAATCATTATAAAAAATAAATATAATCATTATTAAAATTAAAATATATTAAAAAATAAAATTTTCGTTGTCTTTCTGTAAGGTGAACAAACCGAGGGCCTTTTACTGTTCCTCTTATGACTTGATTTCCAGACCCTGCACCATCTCAGCCCTCCTCTGAATTTGCTCCAATTTCCTTTTCCTGTCATTGTCCTTTTTGAATCGTGATGCCCAAAACTGGACACAGGACTCCAGATGAGGCCTGACTGAGGCTGAGTAAAGTAGAACAATGACTTCCCATGAGCTGGACTCTGAGCTCCTGTTAATGTACCCAGAATGGCATTTGCCTTTTTAGTAGTTGCATCACACTACTGGCTCCTGTTTAACTTGTGCTCAGCAGGGATATTTAGATCTCTTTCACATGTAGTACTATTAAGCCTGGTCTCTCCCAGTCCTGGACTTGTGTCTTATATTTTTCTTTTTTTCCCAATAATTTTATTAAAGGTTATATTATACAAGTAAAACTTATACAACTACAAAATAGAGATACATTTAAAAAATTAAAATAAAAAAGTGCAGAAGAAAAAGAAAAAAAGGGAAACCTCCCCTTTCATCCCCAGCAAGTATATCAACATTAACAACTTATCACAATCTCTTAAAATATAACCAAACATTTATTCATTCCATATCTCACCCCAATTTCTATAAACCCATCTCTAGAACCTCATGTCTCCCTATTAAACAGCAAAATTCCAGTAAGGGTTATCAGAAATAACAACATAAATATTACAAATTATATCTATTACCCCAATCTAAATCCGCCCTGTCCCTTTAAGCAACCCCCCCCATTTCTTCTCTTCTAATACTCAAAGTTCCTTTCTACTCAAAAAACAATTAAACATTACCAGAAATAACCATCATCATCCAGTCCTGGTTGGAAAAAACACTAAAGAGTCCCAAAAATAACAATCCGTTATTTTAACCTCAGTCAAATAAACCAATTCTGTATTATTTCTTCTTTCTGCAAACAATCTTTAAAATCCTCAAAGAAAGGTCTGGCATCTGCCTTCAAATACTCTCTTCTTCTCTCAAAATTCTTCATATTTATCAAGCCCCCTTTGTATTTCCAACATAGCAACTCCAGCAAATCCCTCTTGTAAGTCCAGTGTAAGGAAATAATCCAGATCTCTCATCTGATTTGTTATTTGTTATTTGTATTTTTTTTTCAATTTGTAAGTAATTGTCTTTCATTTGTAAATTCATTATTTCAATCTCCTCCTTGTAAACTGTAATTTGAATAACCCCTCTTTCATCTAAAGTATTACTCATCCCTCCCAGCTTTGTGTCATCTGCAGACGTTGTAAGTGGCCTCTAACTTGCTCATCCAGGTCATTGGTAAAACTATTGAACAACACAGGACCCAGAACAGAGCCCTGTGGTACTCCATTTAAGACTTTTCCCCAAGCCAAAGTGGAGCCATTAAGGAGCCCTCTTGTGGTGGGGCCGTTCACTCTACTGTGAATCCACCTAACAGCAGTATCATCTACCCCATATTTTACCATTTTGTGAAGGAGAATCTTGTGACAGACTCTGTCAAAAGGTTTGGCTGAGGTTGAGGTATACTATGTTTGCAGCATTCCCCTGATCTACTAAGCTAGTATCTGGATTGAAGGAGATAAGACTAGTCTGGCACAATTTGTTTGTGATAAACTGTTGTAGGCTCCGGTCCCCTGAGTTGCAAAGCTAAACGAGTGTTTTTAGACTAAAGATCCAAACCCACACTTTCCCCTCTTTTTCTTTAGGCCCTGGGATGAGAGCCTCTCAGATAACATGGAAGAAATGGGGCTCATACTCCATATGTGGGTGGCGCTGTTCTATAGCAAACAGTTCCAAGCCCTGACAGTACGAAAAGTGGTTGAGCACAGTAACCCTGCCAAGTACGTGTCCCTGAACAGTCTTGTGGATCCCTTGGAGCCCATTGATGATGGTGGCGGACCTTATGTTTTGGAGAAACGCCCTGTGGATTCTCTCTCTGAAGCTGACCAAGTATCTGGTGAAGGAGGAGAAGATGGACCGGTTTCTCCTTCCGAGAAGCCACTCTCGTGTAACAAATTGACCTCCACCAACTGTTTAGAGGATGAGGGCCCTCTTATTAAACTTGAAGAAACCAAGGACCTGCTTTGCAAGGAAGAACCATCCCACCCTCCTCTAAAGTCCTTTGTTAAGGTAAGGCTTGGGTAGGCCACCTAGAGCCAACTATCAGGACTAAGGCGTAGATGGTTCCTGAACACATGGAGTACCAGTTAGCATTAAGTCTCAGGCTGGTCCTCTTTTCGAGAGCCGTAGTGTGAAATTTTGCGAAGGTACAGGTAGGTACACTGAGGGACGTGGTGGCGCTGTGGGTTAAACTGCTGAGCTTGCCAATTGGAAGGTCGGCGGTTCGAATCCGCGTGACAGGGTGAGCACCCGTTGCTAGTCCCAGCTCCTGCCAACCTAGCAGTTTGAAAACATGCAAATGTGAGTAGATCAATAGGTACCGCTTCGGCGGGAAGGTAACGGCGTTCCGTGTCGTCATGCCGGCCACATGACCATGGAAGTGTCTACGGACAAACGCCAGCTCTTCGGCTTTGAAACGGAGATGAGCACCGCCCCCTACTCGGACACAACTGGACTTAATGTCAAGGGAAACCTTTACCTTTACTGACAGGTAGGTTTGGGGGTTTTTTGTTTGTTTGTTTTTTCCTGATCAGGTGGGGGTTGAAAAGTTCTGACAGCTTGCTCTTCATATCGAGAGGAGTCTTGAAGAACATGTTGTCAAATGCCAGAGAGAATGTTGTGGATTTCTCTGAGTCTGGGGACAGGAATGGACATTTCCACAGTTTTGCAGGACCAGCACAGAGAGATGTTCCTTTTGTATCTGTTAAACAAGGAGCAATTCCCCAGAGTTAGAAAAAGGGTCAAAGGCACCAAGGAGGCTTCGGTACATGCACCCGGTTTCCATAATGCCAGACATTAACCCCTTTTTTCCTTGTAACCAAACAGGGTGAGAATCTAGCTTTTTTGGATGTGAGCTGCTGTTAGGGACTTGACAGAGAATGTATTATCTAGTTTTATTGTATGTTCCTGTGCTAGCATAGCTTGCCAGTTTTAGAATCCATACAGATTTTTTCCTAGGCCTCTTTGCATCTGCCTGCAAATTTGAAATGTGGACTTTTTCAGGTGGTTGGAGAAGAGCCCAGAGAACAATCTTTGCCACACCCTGCCCCTCCTGCTGAAAACTTGCCTGGAGTTGACGAACGTGTGAGCCCTCAGACCTGTAAAACTAAGGCAGAAAGAAGCCAAGGGGCTAAGTTAGCTGAAGCTTCCCAAAGTGATGCAGGACCCTCAGAGTGTTCAAGACGCCAACAGCCTATAGCAAGCACCGAAGTGGCTGTTTCTGTAGAGAGCTGGGGAATCGATACTCCGTCCTCTTCAGAAGAAGTGAAGGAGGACAATGTCCCAGCTGGTGGTCCCAAACGATGTACGTCGGAAGCAGTGTGGTTAGAAGCAGACGTGAAGTCTAGGGAAGCTGATAGTCCAGGTAGAAAGGTGCAGGATCTGTACGGGCTCCGTACAGATGAGGAAGATGGAGAAAGCATGGATTGGGGATCAATTGATCTTGCTCTGTCAGAAAGCAACGATGCTGACACGGACGCCCAAGATGTGGATCTGGATCCAGAGAATGAGGAATATCCAGAGAAAAGTTGTGTGAAAGAAAAGAAAGAAACAGATAGTGTATGTGATGTAGCATCACCCAGCCGTGGCCCTCTCCCATCTAGGACATCACCAGATGCTTTGTCTATGCCTCAGACAGAATTCCTGGGTGCCCAAGAAGGTGCCATAGGACCATCCTCAATTTCTGTAGCTCCGAACCAAATGGGTTTGATTGATACGGTTCCTCAGCAGGCAAGCCCATTACATCAAGGGACTTTTGATGAAAAGATTGCTGAATCAGCCAAAAATATTGATCCCGTATCTCCGAAGCAAATGGATGAAGTGGAGAACTCACATATATCCCAGGAAGATAAAGCGATCTTGGCAGATTCAGCTTCTGTTCAAGTTGCTGGAGAATTCCCAAATGATCTAGCAACTCAAGATGAGTCATTAGAAAGTCAAGAGTCTCTTGAATCAGTGAAAAGTTCTAGGATCCCAAACCAAATTCATGTAGTTGACATTTCGTCTGTTTCCCAGGAAGACAATGGGATCCATTTGGCTTGTCCAGCTTCATGGCAGGCTAGCCCTGTCCATCAGAGAGCTCCTGATGAAGTGGTAGAGCTGCCAAGGGGCCAGGAAGACCATCTGGAAAACCCCCTGTATCGCATATTTCAAAATCGAATGGATTTGATTGAAGATATTTCTCAGGACAGCACAGAACTGGCTGATTCAGCTGTACATCTTTGTGAACCAAACAGCAAACCGTGTGTGAACTCAGCACCAAATAGTATATCAACTCAGCAGGAATTTGTGGAAAACCAAGACAGCTCTGTGGGATCCACTCAAAGACTTGCACTTGCCAAAGAAATGGATTTGGTTCAAAGGCTTTGTGCTCCTGAGGAGGAAGAAGAAGGAAACCATCTGGCTAGCCTAGTCCACTTGCAGACTAGTTCTCCCCACCAGGAAACTTCTGATGACACTGCAAAATTGCAGGAAGACCACAGTGCCAGAATGGATTTGGTTGAGGATTCTTCCTTTTCCCAGGAAAAGGAAGTCATTAACCCAATGGACAAAGTTTTGCTGCAAGTTAATGAACGACAGCCAGTACCACTCAATTTTGGCACTCAAGAGGAACAGAAGGCAAGGCAGAGAGAAGAGTTACAGGTGGATTCTCAGCATGCAGAAGAATATCTGAGTGTGGAGTTGCACAATGTGGAATCTGAGACTTACTCCAAGAATGAAACCTCTTTGGTTCAAGAGAATATCAGAGATTCTTCTGCAAGTCAAGAAATAGCATCTGATGATGGTGTGGAAAAACTGACTGTTACCATGGTTGCTATAGCTGAAGATGTCAACACTTTAATTAATGAATTGGTAGACGCTGTGTGTGCCATGACAGTTCAGAGGGAAGAAATGAGTGCTGAAAAGAAGACGGGCTTAGATTGGATTAGTTCAGTAACACTGGAGTGTGTGACACCTCCTGAGAGTGATGATGAGGGTTGCCCAACTGACCAGCTTTCCCACGTTGACTTGAAATGGGCTGATGAATGTTTAGAACGGAGTTCCATCTTTGATGATCAAGAGAAAGACTTACAAGCCAGGGTAAAAGGACAAGGAGAGTTTTGTTCATCACCAAATGAAAACGTAACATCTGATCTAGTAGATGTTTCTGAAAAAACTGGTCTTCAAGGGAATGATACTACCTCAACTGCCACAGAGGTCTTCTCAAGTTGTGGCACAAGTCAGGCAAAGCTGGGCACAACCAACCAAGAATGCAGATGTTCATTGCTTGAAACCACTGAGTCGCTGGAGGTGGATGACTACAACGTGTCCATTTTGGGGAAAGTTGAGCAAACAAAAACTAGCCCAGAAGAACCCATTTGTGACAGGGAAGACTGTTCTGGAGTAGTAGATGTGGGAAACTCACCCTTTGTCTCGGCACAAAGTCAGACTGACTCTTTGGCAGAAGAATCTGATTCTTTGGTCAATGGAGATACAAGACAAGCTCCAGATGATTGTGAAGAAGTGACCCAAGTAGAGGCAAAAGAGCATCTGGGGAATCTTGAAGACCCTCTGCCTGGTGAAAGGACACAGTTTCCCACCAGTTCTTCAGGTATGGATATGGACTGGGAAGGTGAATCTCTGATGGCAGGCAGTGGCCAAGATCCTTGTGCAGATTGGTATCCCAGAAGTAAGCTTGAGAGTTTGTATCACCCAAGATTCGAGGCCTCCCCAAGCATTACTGAGTCTGAATTCATCTGTGGTTCAGGTCCTGGGAACGAGACTTGTAAAGATGGGGATTGGGCATCCTTGGAAAATAGCCCAAAGGTGTTGGATGCTAAGTCTGAGGCCGTGAAATACGACTTCCCTTTTGGTTTAAAAAAAGAGGATTGGTCAGTATTGCTGTCTCTTGACCTGGACCATAAGCCCAAGCCCTTCAAGGATTACATCAACTTCTCCATAACCAAGAGGCACAAAGAGAAAAACAGGACTTTCCACTCATTCTCCAAACAGCACAGCCCTTTCACCAGAGATTTGGGGTTGATCAACGCCTGGAGTAGGAGCTGGGGACTGCTGAATGACCCAGTGCAGAACATTTTAGACATGGAATGCCTGCGGTTCCATTGCAGGGTCAAGGAGATCCTGAAGAAATCACAACGTTCTACCTCCCGTGTTCTTTCCACCAAGAAGACCCCACCTCAAGCGATAGCAGAAGTGTTACTGTTGAGAAAGGTATCTGAAGTGTCAGCTGCCAGTTCCTCTCCTAGGAGCAGAAGTCCACTTCTGGTCACCATTGTCAATCCAAATCCGAGGACCAGTGGCAGATGCGATGAATTCTTAGACCCCCTTCCTGCCGTCTGGGATCGATTTTGCTCAGCCGCTGCGCTGAAGAGTCAAGTGGGGCCGGGGCCGAGGGACCCTTTCCACCTCCCAAAACTCACTCACAGTAAGCTAAACAATTTCCCAGGGGATCTCCCGGGCATTGCCAATGAGTTTGCCAAGCTCAGCAGAGTGATGGCATCCGAGAGCATGCGGGCATGCAACCGTGAGAGAGACCCCACTGCTACCTCAGAAGTTGTGGGCGAGAAAGGGGGCCCGGCTCTGCCTCCCAGGGCCATCAGCTACGATCATCTCTTCACTGAACTGCACAACACACTACATTTCCGGCTGAAAAGCATGGCTCAGGAAGCATGCAGAAAACCCTACTCGTTCTACTTGTTGGAAACAGATGATGATCCTTTCTTTGGGAGAATGAAGGTAAGACTTGGTTGGTTAAGGGGGTCTTGGGTCCCTGAGAGGAAATGGGCTGCTGCAGAACATTTGTGCTCAGTCGGTCAGATGCAAACGGTGCTCTGGATTGCTGTAAACCAGTGTTTCTCAACCGTGGCAACTTTAAGGTGTCTGGACTTCAACTCCCAGAATTCTCCAGCCAGCAAGTCCAGACACCTTAAATTGCCACGGCTGAGAAACACTGCTGTAAACTATCATTTGCAAACAGGGAGTCAGCTTCTAGATTGCTTACCTCCTCCCCCTGGGCCCCGCTTCATTTAGTAGGAAGCAGCAAAAGACATTCTGGATCTTTGGAGATGCATAATATGCTTTGGGTTCTTTAAATATTTATAGAACATTTTAAGAACAAAGATATAAAAAGAAAAGGAAAAAGAAGAAAAAAAGGTTAAGAGAATACAATCAGGTGAATAAACAAGGGATTTACAAGTATCATAAAAGTTAAAATATTTCAGTAAGAGGTTAAGTAGCTGAGCGTATTAGTGCAATGCATCACTTACCCAATGTGAAAATTAGTGCAAAGCCTCATCTACCCAATGTGAAAATTAGTGCAAGGTCTAGTTTACCCAATGTGGAAGTTAATTAGTCTACCAATGTGCAAATTAATACAATCCCTAGTTTAGCCAGCTTGCCAAGACTGCTCTGGTTTGGGCACCACAATAACCACAACCCAACACAAAGCCAAATCCTGCAAGTTGCAACCTGGTTGCTTATTTGTTGATACCTTCAGGCATCACCCAATTGAGCAAGACTGGAATGACAAAGACAAGCTCCCAGGAAAATGAAATAAGGAATATTGCCTCTTTGAGATCAGCCTGATCATGGACTGGCAGGCCCTCCTGTTTGAGGAGGATGCGCAAACACCCCCCCCCCTAACAATTTGTGCTGCAAATGCAACTGGCATTTGCATCAGATTATATCATCTTGATGCAGATGGTATTGAACTGGCACCAAAAAATAGGTTCGTTCCATGCAAAGCTGAGTCTGAGTCTGCTAAAGCAAGGTGTCAGCGTGTGCGTTGACCTCACTGCGGCTGTAGCTTGTGTTTTGTTGGTGGATTGTCAAACCATGTCTCCTTCCAGAATTTGCTGAAAAAAGGAGGTCATCCTGAAGTGGATCTACTGCAGTTCTGTAAAGGAGGCGACATGGAAATGGACAACCTGGTGGTCATCGTTAGAAATGAGGACATTTTTCCGCACATTCATGAAGTATGTTCAAAAGTCCCTTTTGGGTCTCCCAGGAAGTAATTCTCAGACATTTATCATTGATGGAGAAGGATTTCTGTCTTGTTTAAGTCATCTTGGGGAACGGGGTAGATGAACCTGCAGATGTGTTGGACTTCAGCTCCAATGTTGCTCAGCCAGCTGGCTGGGGATCATGGGAGTTGACTGGAGAAGGCTCTTCTGCCGTGTATTATGTGGTCCCACAACCCCCTTCCAATATAGGCAGTTAGTGTGGATGTTGGTTTAGCTGTGCTAAGGTTATTATACAGGCCCAGGCTTTTCTGAATCTTTAATTGACTTAGCTGAGTGTAGGTTGTGTGAATCCAGCTTCACTCTAAAGGGAGGTGATGAAACTCTGGACAGGCTGCCAGCAAATTTAGGGAAGGTGGAAATGCAGCCTCAAGAGGTGTGTGGGAGAATCTTTTCCTACAGTGTGCCGTCAATCTGTGGCAACACTAGCCGGCTGCCCCCAAGCAGAGACAGATTTTGCAACATTGCGAGGCTGAATAAGTCCTTTCTGCACACCACACCAATCCTTTCTTTGCTTCTAGTGGCTTGCTTGGACAGGCTTCACATACCAAGCTTACCCAGAATGAGATTAATTCATTTAGTTCAGCGTTTTTCAACCTTGGCAACTTTAAGAAGGGTGGACTTCAACTCCCAGAATTCCCATGCTGGCTGGTTGAAAAACACTGATTTAGTTTCAACTCAGTAGGCTATCTGACTAAAGATGGTGTGATTGAGAAACCATGGTTAAGGCTGAGGGCTGGGGGTGACCCTGTCCAATTGCCACTAGGTTCAAAAGTCATGGTTAGAGCTAACCATGGCTTAGCGCAAGGGGTGAACCTTGTCATGGAGTAGAAGAGGAAACAGTAGGGTGGCCAGGAGAACCAGGTGGTTGTGGAAAGGTGCAGTTTCTCCCTCTTAGGAATGGCAGCTGGGATAGATTTATATTCATTTCTTCCACCAGGCGTTTTATTGGTTTTTAAACTTAGAAGTCTCCCACACTATGTGTGAGTTGGGTGGCCATATAAATGTGTTAAATAAATAAATGAAATAAATAAATATATAAAGCATCCTTGATTCCAGCTGTCCTGTTGGCCCCAGTGTAAGTAGCATGGTGTCACAGCAGGAATCAGGACAGCCCCCGAGCGCATCTCAGTGGCCCCAGAGGAGGGACAGAATCCCCTGGGGTCATCGTGTGCACTCACCGAGAGCATCTCGGGTGGCCCCAGAGGAAGAACGTGGGGTTTGAATCCCCTGCGGTTGCCACATGCACCCTTAGTGAGCTGGTTTGCTACGCCATGAAATGAACAAACAGAACGGATTAAGAGAGCGTATTAAGGGATTAGTTCTGCATTTCTAATTCCATTCTCAGTTTAAAGGAAGATGATATCCTGGGTATCTGCAGGTCATGCCCACTGCAGCCTCACATAGGTTGCAAGGTCACCCACGTTGCACTGTCACGACGCCATTGCGCAAGTGATGTTGTGACGGGCATGACATCATCCTGTCTTTTCCCAGATGCCTATGGACTGTTTGCATGCTAAAGCGTGTATAAAAAGCAGAATTGTCTTTTCTTCCTTGGCAGACTTTGACCTACCTTTTCATTTTAAGCCACTCAAATTTCCAGCCAGCCCCTGTAGCTGCAAAGATACACTTGCTCAAAAGCCATGCGATTTCTGGGAGGAAAAAAAAAAACAGCTTTCCAGTGGCATGCATGCGTGTGCATCTGTGCAGAAGGGGTTTTTGGCACCCTCTGAAAGAGTAAAGCTAGGACAAACTGCAGAATAATACCTAATTGTAATTCTACCACTTCGAACCATTTTAGCAAGTTGCAGAATTGAGTCCTACCTGGCTGTGCGCTTGTTCCACTGAAACACAATCTTTCTTTTATATGAAATACACCTTCCAAATTGTACTCATTGTGAATGAGAGTTCTCATTTCGTGTTGGGCTTTCTTTCTGCCCACCTGGTACAACTCATCAAGTGTTTCTTTCACGCAACCTGAAAACCATAGGCTGCCAACTGCGGGCAGCCGTGATGTGTGCTCCTCCTAAGAATATTTGGTGCCTTCCACAGGTCCCTTCCTTGCTGCGTCTCAAACACTTCCCCAATGTGACTTTTGCCGGCGTGGACAGCCCCGAAGATACCCTGGATCATACCTACCAGGAGCTGTTTCACAGCGGAGGCTTTGTTGTATCTGACGACAAAGTGCTCGAGGCGATGACAGTGGGTGAGTCCGAATGCTTCGGATGTCCAGAGGGCCAGTTTGCAAATTCTCCAGCCCAGCCGGGAAGGAGAGTGTCTTTTTCTCACAGCCTCATGGGTCGTAGGAGGAGGCACTCCTCCCAGCCAGTCCCCTGGGGAAATAACCCACTAGTCTTAGGTCAGTGTTTTTCAGGCTTGGCAATTTTAAGATGTGTGGACTTCAACACCCAGAATTCCCCAGCCAGCACATGCTGGCTGGGGAATTCTGGGTGTAGAAGTCTACAGGTCTTGAAGTGCTGGCTGGGGAATTATGGGCATTGAAGTCTACAGGTCTTGAAGTCCTTTCTGGGGGATTCTGGGAGTTGACGTCTACAGGTCTTAAAATGCTGGCTGGGGAATTCTGGGAGTTGAAGTCCACAGGTCTTAAAGTTGCCAAGCTTGAGAAACACTGGACTAATGCATGGGGCAATGCTCTTCCTGTAGGGGAGTTGAAAGATGTGATCAAAACCCTGGAGAAGCTCAACAGTTACGGGAGATGGAAGTGGCTTCTTCACTACAGAGAAACCAAGAACCTCAGGGAGGATGCCAGGTGAGATTTCTACCTCCCCAAGCCCCTGCTGCTGGGTCCAGGGTTTTTAGCTGGGCCTTCCAGTCCTCAGTCCTACTGAGAAATACATCCCATCTCTCTTTATCCTCTTCCGGAAAGCAAAGAGAGTTGCTGAAGCTACTTACTTGCACACAATCTGTTTTCTGGGTCCATGTTTCCAGCCTTCAAAGGAGATGTTCCCAACTGGATTCCTTCCAACCGTGTTGGGCATACAACTCCCAGAGTTCCCTGGGAGCAAAGCACACTGGGAGCTCTGGTGCTAGAGACTGAGGCTACCAAGCTGAAAAAGGTTGTTTCAGGCAGTTCAGATGCTGCTATTATCTTATTTTACAGGAGTTAACAGCAAGAATAGAGAGGAATTCTCCTTCCTCTGAACTGAACCCGTAAACAGCTATGTCTTTGGGGGGAGGGGGTGTCAAAAAAGTCAAGATGGTGGCCACGGCTTTGAAGCTTGTGATGCATGTAAGAAGGGACAGGGGTTCAGTTGCACTGTTTTGGGTGCCATCTTGACTTTTTTGACCCAGTCCTTGCCTGCAATGCTACATATCAGTCTTTCCTAAGGGTTGAGGCCCCGTATTCTAGAATTAGGAGCAAAACTAATCTTAATCTTTACCCAGCTTTAGATACCGATAGCCAAGAAACACAAGCGTGTATAATATGTGCATCCTTGTGTGTTTCTGAGAAAGACTGTTTAGTATAAGCAGATAGGGAATGAATTAACTTTGTACATGAGGTTTGTTATTCTACAGGCAGTTAATTTTAATTAGTTTCAGTTCTTATTGAAGTAGTATAAATTTACATATTGGTTCTGGCTCTGCCCTTTCTCTGGAATGTGGCTCCTGGCAGGTAGTTTATTTATTCATTTATTTAATTTCTCTGGTGCACATCTTGTGTACAACTACTCTTAGGCAAACATATAGACAGTTCAATTCAATCACCTGCAGATCTAGGTTTAGGCTGGACCTTTGCAACTCCAGATTGCTTTGGTGGGGAACTGCAATTCTGCAAAGGATTTTTGCTGCAGTTATAACCTTTTTCCCTGTTTTTCTTTTTTGGTGAGGATTGCTTTAAATTCAGGTCGGTTTTCCTTCCAATAAATACTGTGTTTACCAAAAGGAAAAGAACCCAGGATAGACTGGTTCAAATTTTGGTGTGAACCTTCCCAAATTCAGCTCAGGTCAATCCCAATCCTGCTTCCCCATTGGTTCACACATGCAGTTGTACCAAATCTACATACCATATATACTCGCTGATAAGCCCATCTGCAAATAAACTGACCCTAGAATTTTTAACCAAACTACCCCAAAAAATGCACCACCAATTGGCTTATCCACGGGTGGCGCATTTTTCATGGTATTTTGATCAAAAATTTGAGGATCTGTTTATCTGTGGATGGGCTTATACGTGAATTTATTTTCTATCCCGCCTTTATTATTTTTATAAATAACTCACAGGATATATGGGTATTTTTAAAAAGTATTACCATATATCCTCTTGAATAGGTCCATCGTGGGTAAGTTGAACACAATTTTTGAGGTGTATTTTGGCACCTAAAATTCTTGGCTTATCTGTGAGTATGTATGGCAGTGTTTCTCAACCTCAGCAACTTCCAGATGTGTGGACTTCAACTCCCAGAATTCCCCAGCCAGCATAGCTGACTAGGGAATTCTGGGAGTTAAGTCCACACATCTGGAAGTTGCTGTGGTTGAGAAACACTGATACATGGTATTCCTCACTAAATGAAGAAGTGCATCGAGGGAGAACAACGTCCATCCAGAATGTGGTTTGATTGGGCGTGGCCTAATATGTGAACAGGTCAATAGTGTTCAGTTAACCTGGGTTAACAGCAAGTTGTGTGAAGCTGGCCAGTGGGTTTGCACAGGTAACGCCTGTGCTTTGGGATTACTATGGCTAGAAAGTGGGATATTTCAACGGATATGGCTATATTTTTTGAAGGAGAACATGAGTGGGAACAAACTCTCTGTGCCCTGCAGATGGACTGGGAGCCCCCTCCCCAAATCCCCACCAGCACGAGGGATCGCCACTTGACCCTCTCTCTTCCTGCAGGGGGGATCCTGCCGCGCACACCAAGGAGTCTGTCCTGAGATCCTGCCAGGGGGCAAACATCACCGAAGTCCTCCACTATCACAAGTGTGACTCCAGATCTTGCCCGAGGTTTGAGCGTTTCAGCTGTCTGTTGAACTTGCAGATTCAGCACATCACCAAGAGGTTTGCCGTGTTTCTCACAGGTAGGAAGCTGGATCTCTTCGCCCCAGCTGCATTTTGATCATGTTGTTTCGGTTTGGTCTGCCCCCACCCCCGCTGCCCATCCCGAAATACGTGAGCAATTTGGGGCAGCAGTTGTGATGGGGCACACGTTTCCCTTCTGGGTGCGTGTGCTGCCTAATTTTCCTGTGATGTGGCCCAGACTTGTTTGTCTATCAGGAAATTGCACTTTGTGAAATGCAGGGGAGGAGCTCCCCCTCCCTCCCTCCCCCCCTCCACAGACAGTTTTCAAGGCCCTGGAATGGCAAAAGGAAGATTTTCAGTGGTGCGATTTTGGAGCTAAAAAAAAAAAAACCCAGCAAAAGACTAAAAGAGCTACAGGATATATCTGCAAGGCTTAACCCCCCCCAACCCCACAAATAGTGCAAAAATTAAATACCTTCTAACTTCTCTCTCCCCTGTGTTGTTTCTGTGACACTTCCTGCAGTCCCTGGAAGTTCAAATCACGGGGGGAAAGTGTGGGATTCGGCTAAATCCTGGTGGAATTAATATTTGGTTCTGTTTGGTGTCAGATGCAGTCCTTGCCTTGAGCCCAAGTTTCTTGGCTGTTACCTGTCTCAGATGGATTTTCCATTCTGGGAAATGGGTGCAGGCACAGCAGGTGCAAAAGGATGACTTTTTGTTGGTCCGGGAGAATAACCTCTGCTTTGCGTCTCCTCCTGGCAGAAAACGCCAGTGCCAGCCGAGAGGCCCTGGAGAACCGAGGCATTCTGGGCCTGGACGTCGGCGGTTTCCTTGCAACCGCCCAAGAGATGGTGGTGCCATTTGGACGTGGCTTTTGGTAAGGAAAGAGGTGGGATGGAGACTGAGGGAAGTTAAAAGCATCAAGGGCGGTTTTGGGAGATTGCGTGAGACAGAAGCGCTTCGCTTCAAACGCTTTTCGTAGGCAGGAGATTTGCTGCAAGGCAGAAACTCCGAAGGAAACACTTCCTGGAGGAAGCCATTCTGAAAATCATCTTTCCCGGGTTTCTGCATGCTAGCATTTCCATTCCACCCCCCCCCCCCAGCTTCAAAAATACCTTAATAGTGGCGGATGTCCCTTTCGTTTCAGGTAACCAGGGCAAACACCTTCCGAATTCTCCAACCAGCCGGGGACCACCACGCCAAGCAAACCTCTGTTTGTTCTGGACGTCCCTGGAGACGCTGGACTCTCACCCCGCTCACTCCATTGGCAGCCACGACACGGTGACGCTGCAATGTCCACAGACAAGGGGACGGTCCCCACTCCACCCCTGCCAGTTTTATTTAAGAGCTGCAGAGGGCCGTGTCTCTTTATTTAACCACAGTGTGGAACCTCAGATGGAAAACGCGTTATGTTCTCAGTTACCTTTGGTAGGAAAAGACGACCACTGGGGTGATCTGATAGTGCAGCTCAGTATATCATAGGAAAATTAAAGAAGGCTGTTTACTTGAAGGGTTAGGAATCAGTTCACGTAATCCCACTTTTCAGACACGGGATGTGGTTGGGTGTACTCCACTGGGGAGTGTGTTGCTCGGGCACCGTGAAAGTGCTTTTGCACAACTCCCACGTACTTCTGCTCGTCCAGGATGCATCACCACCATTCTACTGGTCTTTTGGGGATTTTAGAGTTTGGGATTGCTTTGCACACCAAAACAAACATTAAACATTACTGTGCAATGATCATTACCTTTAAAGGTTTTTCTGGGGGGGTGGGAGGAAGGGGGGGTGGAGAATAGGTATCTGAATAAGTAGCATTTGTTTCCCTTTGTAGATAGCATGGTTTGGATTCTGGAATTAGGTCTCTATTGAACAGTCTGTTGATGGTATTGCAATAAAGAGTTTCATTAAGTTACTGCACTAATAAAATTAGGCCCTGTAAGATACCTTTTCCATCTTTGGAAAAAAATTCTTTTGTAACTAATCTTTATAAATAAAGTTGGCTTAAAAAGTTAGAGTTGAATTATTCAGGTGGAGGGGGAAATCCCTGCCAATTCCAAACCCAGACCGAGGGTGTTACGATGTATATTGAAGGGGGGGGGGTCTAAATTTTAGACATTGTCGCAATTAGCAGTCGCTGGTAAGATCTCAAGGGTAGTGAACAGTGGAAAGACTGGCAATGCAGTGGCTGGATTCACGTACCACAACCACCGTAATGTGGTTTGATTGTGGCTTAATGTGGTTTTAATTATGCTTAAGTAAAGAGTTAGTGGTGGGCAGACAGGTTCAGCTGGAGCTGTTCTGA
Source organism: Candoia aspera (assembly GCF_035149785.1). Taxonomy (NCBI): domain Eukaryota; kingdom Metazoa; phylum Chordata; class Lepidosauria; order Squamata; family Candoiidae; genus Candoia; species Candoia aspera. The sequence continues at coordinate 8,069,442 of NC_086159.1, read as the reverse complement.
ATTTCAGATGTCCCTTTTTGAGCCCGACACAGGCCGTTTGGAGCCTGCTGGGAGCGTCCGAAGCGCTTTGAAAATTCCACCCTCAAAAGGGGCAGGTTTGATGTGGTGGGAAGTCTGCGTTTGCAGAGTGCTGGGCCAACTCACTGATCAGCCCTACTTTACTTAAACGTGGAAGATCATCTTCGGGGTCAAGCAGGTATTAAGCTGGGACAAACCTCGGCTTTAGGTCCTAATTAAGGGGCACTGCCAGTAGCTTTCTGGACTAGCTGATTTATTCGATAGTTTATCTGCTCATATTTCCTTGCAGTTGCTCTTGGCGGGGCATGCATATAGACTCCCTTTTCTGCGTTTGACACAGAACCACCTCCCTGTGAGGTGGGCTGGACCGCGAGGAGGCTTGGCCCAAAGTCCCCTGGGAGCTTTCATGGCTGAGGGGGGATCTGAACCTGGGTCTCCTCGCTCCTAATCCAACAGTCGCATCAGGACCAACCCTCTTGATCGTAATGCACCTTTCCAGGCACCAAGATCTGCAGAAGAATCTCACAGGAGGGCCTCCTTTGACATTGTCCCCCACATCCTCCTCCTCCGCTTGGGGAAGAGGACAGGAGCCCCTCTTTCACCAAGATCTTCATAGTAGGAACCTATTTCCAGATGTTTCAGGATGTGGTTTTCTATTAGGTGCCCCACCCAGTCCCATACAAATGTGTGAATTAAATATGCTTTGAGTTGCTGAGTATCCAGATGTTGGAACAGAAAGGTAGGCTGTCGAAGACTGGAAAAATTATTAGATAAAGGAGATACCTGACATCCAGAGAGTTTTCTGAGAGCTGTGGTTTTGGCCATGGAGTGTGTTAGGCTAAATGAAAAGATCAAGTACGTTAATTATCGATTGGGCAAGATTCAGTGAACATGAAGACCCACAAGTGTCATTCTCTCCCTTTAGAGTAGAGCAGTGTTTCTCAACCTCGGCAACTCTAAGATGTATGGACTTCAACTCCCAGAATTCCCCAGCCAGCAAATGCTGGCTGGGGAATTCTGGGAGTTGAAATCCACACATCTTAAGAGTTGCCGAGGTTGAGAAACACTGGAATAGAACATCATGTAGCACATTGGGATAGCCTTGTTCCAGTTGCATTACAAAGCACATTCTGGTCTTTCCAGCTACAGTACTTCCAAGCTGGAAAGAAATGGGTTGGTACGATTCTGGCCACCTTCCCCATCTTCGGACTCCAGAATATCGGACAACAATTCTCATAATCACATCGGGGGACAGGAGGACGAAGGCTCCTGAGAAAGGGTAGTTCCACAAAGATAAAACGGGACCAGCCCCACAGGCACCACAAAGCAAGGGGCCAGATTGGAAGGTTGTCTGAATGCCTCTTAATTTGCAAGCGCGCTCTGCCTGCTACAGATGGGGGAGCTGTTGTGTGGCTTGGAAGGAACCCATGTTTGGGTTGTTCAATGGGGATTGATTTTTAAGGCCAGCAGGATGGATCCTCTCCACCCTGCCCCATTTCTGAATGGAAAAGACAGCAAAAGGATGGAAAGAATCTAATGAGAAGGGGCACGCAGAGGGTCACTGATGAAGCTTCACGAGCTCAACTTTCCCGTTGGAAACTGTGTTTGGACCATCCTACCAGCCAATGCTTACCAATTGCTGCTCATGGTCTCAGAGATTAGCTTGCAAGGGGGAGTGGGGGGGATGTACGTTTAACCCGTGGAGGAAAATGGAGCAGCAGTGTAAAACCCGCTCAAGTGAGAAACAAAGGGAGGCCCAGGTGCTTTGCAGCAACTTTTCTCCACCCAATTCCCCACCCCAGAACTAAAACAAAACCTGCCAGGATTCCCTCCCAAGATGGAAGGCCAGGTCGAGAACAGCTGGTGAGCCTCACGCAGCTTGGCTCAACTGTGAGATGTTGGAAGGGCTTGCTGTGGAAGCCCCATGCAGGCAGGGATTGGTTTTTCCTCCTCTTCTCAAAAGACCAGAACAAAGGGCTATCTACTATGGCTTACTAGAGGCCAAAGCAAGGACTTCTTCACACGCACCATCATCCACCTGTGGAATTCATGATGGCCACTAGCTTGGGTGGGCTTAGAAGGGGACTGGAGAAATTCATGGAGTATAGATCCATCGTGGCCTATCAATCTTCCAGGCTCCATGTTACCTCTAGGTCCCATTTGCCAAGGAACAATCAGTGAGAGAGAGGAATGGCTCCATCTGCCTGCCTGCATCTGGTTGCCCCCCACCATGAGAAAGGACATGCTGAAGTCTATGGACCTTGGCCTGATCCAGCCAGGTGGCTTTTACGTGCCGTGCAATTCATCCCCACAAGACCTGGCAATGAACAGTTTTTTGGGGGGGAGGTTAAGGAAATGCACAGAGGACCCATCTATCAAGGGCTATCAGCTCCCCTGCCATGAGGTTTGGAGTATGGTCCTTCCATGTTGGAAGGACCATGCTCCAAACCTCATGGCAGGGGAGCAATAGTAGGAGAAGGTCTCCTGCTTGCAAGCACTCCAGACACATCTGGTCCCCAATTATGAGAAGCAAAATGCTGCACTAGGAGAGGCATTGGCCCGACCCAGCAGGGCTGTTCTTATCTCCAGCGTCCTGCAGTGTTACCACTCTCGGCTTCTTTGTAAGCACCTCTGAATGAGCAGACATGTCTTTTGCAGCTCCTGCACGCTCTTGCAAACGGACGTAGCTTTTTTCACAAGCCAATGACAGGTGCTGCCTTTGAGTTCCTGCACATTCCAAAGCACCTTTTTCCCACCAAATCCAAGCACTGGAAGTAATGCTCTGCATAGGCCAGGAAGCTGCAATGCTGATAACACTCAAAAGATCATAGCTAAGGCCAACCAATGTTTGAGTCCTGGGTTTTAAGGAGGACTTCAGCATTACTTCCTTCTCTGTATGCACACGCTCACCCTGGTGCTGGCAGAGAAATCCAAGCAAGGGTGGGCCACCCTCTGAGAGTCTGTAGGTGCAGCGGACCCCCATCCCTGGAGCCTTCAAAAGGCGGAGCTGCCTCTGCAGATCAATCTGGTCCCTTTCAAGAACATTCCAGAACCAGCAGCTTCCACACACTTTGTCCTGTGGTGGCTTTAAGGAGAAGCCAGCCATGATTATGTAGCAAAGGCCATTCTAATATTCTTTAGAATTGGTATACCGAGGCACAAGGCAGCTGCAATTCCTATCAATATTCTGCGCTCACAACCAGGGCCAGCCTCTCTTCTCTTCCTCTCTGCTGGCCATCAATCTGAGATGAATCCTCCCGCCAGTCCTACAACTGTCCTAAAATCCTGGCTTAAAGCAAGCCACAGCCAATGAACGCAAGCCACGCAACAGCTCCCCCATCTGCAGCAGGCAAAGAGAGCTTACAAATTAAGAGGCATTCAGACAACCACCAAAAGTTGTTTCCAGCTGGTTTCACTTGGCAGCCTAGAAGTCATCCAGAGCCTTCTTCCCGCTCAACCAAACCCCAGGATCCCTCGAATCAATACAGGTAGTCCTCATTTAACAACCATTTGTTTAGTGACAATTTGTACCTATGACAATGCTGGAAAAAAAACGACTTATGACTGGTCCTCACACAACCGTCACGGTGCCCCTGCGGTCATATGATCATGATTTGGGCACCTGGCAACTGGTTCGCATTTATGACCGTTGCAGCGTCCCATGGTCACGTGATCACCATTTTCGACCTTCCTGGCCGGCTTCTGGCAAGCAAAATCAGTGGGGAACCGTGTAGTTTGCTTAACACCTGTGGTGATTCACTTAACAACAGCCACAAAAAAGTCCATAAAATTGGGTCAGATTCACTTAATGACCACTTTGCTTAGCAACTGAAATGCCAGTCCCAATTGTGATCATTAAGCAAGGACTAGCTACTGTAGTAGATAGTCTATAGAGAGGTTTGGTCCTGCTGATGTGAAGCCAGATGTGGTACAGAAACAGAGAAGGAAAACACAAGCACACACACACACACACACTGAGTCTGCCTGCTTTGGAATTTTGTGCTTGCACCAGTTTTCTTTTTTATTAGTAGCACTTTTAAAACACAAAAGCAGCCTTGTGGCACCATTGTGTCCCAACAGATGTAAACAGTTTCAGAAGCTAAGGGGCAGGATGGTCAACGTGGGGTAAAAAAGTTGCTGGGTAGTTACAGCTGCCGCAGGGGTCAAACTTAAGGCAGCTGGCCAGAAGAGAAGATTCGACGGGGACCGGCTGCGTGAAATGGGGCAGGTGCGGAAAGGCCAAAAGAGGGCAGGAGGAGAGCAGGCACCACGTTCGTCAGGCCACGAGGGGTTGGAGGAGGGTGGCCTGGGGGCTACGAGACCCTCTGGCTGTGGCACCTCTGTCCCTCTGGGGTCAGCAGGCAGTTTTCAAGGGCTGCTCAGCCTGGAGTTGGGTTAGCGACAGTTAAGAGCCACGGCTGTCAGCACCTGCCAATTTGGACACCGCAACTTTGCCTACAGAGTAATCGAGACATGATTATATCCAGAGAGGGAGGCGCATCTGATCAGTGCGGGACTCTTTCAATCTCAGAGGTATGATTACGGAGGGGAGAGGAAAAAAACGGGCCTTACGACAGTGAGCTTCGTATTGCGCTCGGTTTAAGGTCCTCTGGGCAGACGCATCGGCCCTGCCAGCTGAGACCTCGGTTCAGACGCCGGGCACGGTTACTGCTGTTCCTCCTCTCCGTAGATGTCGTTCTTCTTCCGTTTCATCTCTTCGAAATCGAACTCTGACCCCATCATCCTCTTGTAAATGTCTTTGATGTCATCGCAGGTCGTCTCGAAGTGGGTGGTGGCGTCGTAGGTGCGGGAAATAAAGATCTGGCAAAATGAAAACCCAGAGCATTGGCTACCACTGTTGCTGCCTTCCCACCTGCCCAGACAGGAGCCTTTCCGCTTTGTACAAACCTGGCTTTCTCTACCCAGATCGGTCGGGGCAAACAGGTCACTGACGCTCACAAACCTGGAAAGCAGGAGAGAGAAAGATCAATTCAGGAAGGTTTTGGACAACAGGGTGGTGTGGCCACACAACAGAGGTGGTGGTTTTGTTTCAAGACCAAAACACAGGCACTGTGTATTGGGACGTCTGTCTAATGCCTCTGGGGGGTTGGAGCTTGGCAAAACCCAAACCTGGAACGTTTTGGTGTTACAAGGCAGGCAAAAGGGGAGCGCCTTGCGTTTGCCCTCTTCTTTCTCTGCATGGCCTGAGTGTCATTGGCAGCTGCACTGGGTGCCAGGATATGCCACGTTGACGCAGAGCCCATCGCGTGGTTTGTGTGAACATACTGTTGCCACCAGGGGGATGGGGGTGTCATGGGTTTTTTGTATTTGGGGTTTTATTTTTGCAAGCTGCCTGGAGTCACCGTGAGGGAGTTGGGCGGTCATATAAATCTCTTTAATTAGTAAGTAAACTACATCTTTCCAGAACCCCCTTTCCCTCTAACTTCCACTGATACCCTTTTTCCTTTCTCCACAATGGGGAAAGCATATGCATAGGAGTAGACCCAGAATCCACAACTGCACCACGGAGAAGATCCCAAAAGCTGGCGTCCCAGGCCACCCATTCAAGCAGGCAGGGAACTGCAGCTTTTTCCTGGCCAAAAAATACATTTCACGCTTTGGGGGAGACAAACAGCCTTGAAATGAGCACAGCCACATCACACACTTGGGCAGGGCTGGGTTTGGTGGCAATGGGAGAGCCTTCTCCCTCTTTCCCCCCCTTTCATTCATGTGCCTATTTCAGGGTTTGCATGCCGGTCTTCCTCTGTTCCCCACCAAAAATGGCTTCCTGTTCTCAACAGCCCTGGTCCAAGGAGATTCAAAGGCTGCAGAAGGTGATTTGGGGCCTGCAGGTGGTCGAGCTCTGAGCAAAACAAAATCTGGCAGCAGCAACTGGGAAAGACCAGGGAGATCAGGAGCTGTTAGTCAAAAGAAGCCCGAGGCATCCCTCCCTGGGTGGGCCAAAGCTCTTCCTCAAGGCCAGGAGCCTCGGGTGCCTTTCGCTACAAGGACCAGACATGCTGAAAACAGGAGATGTGTTTCAGGGTGCTGAAAACAGATGTGTTTGCTGTTCCAAAGAGAACCCCATCTGAGAAAAGCATCAGCTGGCATGTCCAGTGGGAAACAGGAGTGTCAAGGGCTGCCCATTGCCTTTAAAATGTCATGCTGCCCCCCACCCCCCAAGATGGTTGGGCTCAGGACAGAGCTGTTGGGAAGGGAAAGATAAAATAATTTGAGGGTGCTTCTGTTTAAATTAGTGAAATATAGTTACAGGTAGTCCTCACTTAACGACTGTTCATTTAACTATGGTCTGAAGTTACGACGGCCTCAGGAAAGGTGCTTTATGACCTGTACTCGCACTTACGACTGTCACAAACCATTGCACCACCCCCATGGTCACGTGATCACAATTCAGGGACCTGGCAGCCAGCTTGCATTTACGGCCAGCTGCAGCATCCTGTAGTCACATGATCATGATTTATTACCTTTTTTTGCTGGTTTCCGGCAAAAAAGTCCATTGGGGGAGCTGGATTCACTTAACGAACGCAGTTTGCTTAATGATCATCGTAAAATGGTCGTAAAATCAGGTCCAGTCATGTGGTGACTCATGTGGTGACTCACTGCACCACTTAACAACCAATTTTCTGGTCCTGATTGTGGTTGTTAAGTGAGGACTTCCTGTAATGTGATTAACTACACATTTATGCAACAAAATTAATCTGGATTCTTGTAGTGAGCAGAGGACTACATGTAAAGGCCTGTCCAACTCCAGTGTTTTCCTTCTCTTACATTAAAACTTCCAGCTGGGTGGCAACCTGAAGGGGCCTTGGGCTTTGCCTATACTAAAGGAAGACCAGTGGCTGGCAGTTACAGGATGGCTCGGCTAGCAGAGAACAGCTCTAAAGCCCACACAGGTTTCTGTGCAAGGGCAGCCTCCATGCAAAATCAGAAGTGTCCCCAAGCAGGGCTCCAACTGCTCTGATGCCTCTAGCATGTTGCATGGGTATGTGACCTTCCTAGAGGTCTCCTCCTGAGATCCAGGGCCTCTGCGTCTAGTGTGGCGACAGCCGTGTCAGCAGCAAAGGGGCCAGAGCAGCCAAACGCAGCCGACGCCTGGCCGGCAGCCTGCCTTACTTCTGCTCAATGGGCTCCAGGAGGTCCATGGCAGGCCTGATCTCCTTTTCCGGCTCGTTTGTCTCCACGGTAGTGCTCACAATAGCAATGTACTTTCCCTGGGCTGCCACGTTGTGCGCGGACGAGATCATGCAGACGTAGATGTCTAAAAGACACAAAAGGGCGGGGAGGAAGAGGTCACATCACCAGGGGCAACCCTGCACGCAAACTTGGATCCTGCAACCCGAGCTTTGAAGAGATGGTGGAGTTTAGGGCAGGTGATGGGCATAGCGAAGGCGCCAATCCAACACTACAAGAATCTAAGCCAGTGTTTTTCAACCTTGGCCACTTTAAGTTGTGTGGACTTCAACTCCCAGAATCCCCCAGCCAGCATGGCTGGCTGGGGATTCTGGGAGTTGAAGTCCACACATCTTAGAGTGGCCAAGGTTGAGAAACACTGATCTAAGCCAAGCTGGGAAGAATCTGCTAGAGCGCCAGCGAGGCCGCCAGAGGAACTAAATGGATCCACCTTCACGCGCACGAAGAGTTACACTGCATCCCAACGTGAGTGAAGTCATCCAGTAATGGAGATCTCTATGCTGTATCCTACTACAGAGAGGCCATTCAAAGAAACCAAGTCCTTGTGCCACGTTCCACTGCTGTCGCTCAAATGGACAGCTCCAGAAACCGATTATTCTTCAAGGCCCAACATCCGAAAAAGGAAACAGAAATGCAGGGCATGAACAGCACTGATGGGGCCCAAGGAACTGGGATCAGAGAAAATGTCCATGTCTCCAAAACCACAGCATTCCTCACATGCTATGAAACTCCCAGGGCCAACAAAGTGAACTCGGCATCTTCTGCCAACCTTGCAAGGTAGGCCAGACAAGACGCACACCCAGAAGTCCTAGCTCTAACTTTATTGTAAGGTTACATTAACAGAATCTTACAACTCTGAAAGGACATCTCTCCCTCCTCACCTTTACAGTCCAAGAAACTAGGGAGGGTCCCTTCCGAGATGTTTTCCACACCCCCATTCCTTTTCGGGCTCAGCTGCCTCTTATCTGCCCATTGCCTTGCCCGCAGCTGTTCCTCCTGTCTCCCAAGGTCATTTCCACAGACCATTACAACTTCAGAGAGACAGGTCTCTCTCAAGAGGTCTGGACCCCCTTGGACAACACAAAGGGGGTCCAGGAAGGGTGCTAAACTCCTGCATGAACCAGGCTTCCTCTATTACCTGCCAATCACGTCATCAAAACGACTTCTCCTAAATCCAAGGCTATACCCACGTTACAAGACAAACAAGGAACTCGCACAGCTTCAACAAGCGATGGGCACAGAGCAGCGGGCAATCCCCACAAGCCTCCGGGTTGCTCTTCCCAAGTTTACCGGACTTCCTGTTCACTTGGTTCTGGGGAATGATGATCTGGCACGAGTTGGCATCGTTTGTGTTCCTGATGGGGTGGTTCAGGATGCAGATCACACGGATGACCTTGCCCACTTTCTTCACTCTCTCGGGGACGTAGCTGGGGTCGCAGATGAGCTGCTTGCAACGGGCGATCTGCAGGGGGAGAGGCAGCGGTTCAAGAGGGCAGCGGCTCTCTGCCTCAGAGTGCCCGGGGACAGACGACGGTGGAAGATGTGCGCAGCCCACAGAGCCTGTCTTCTGCCCTCTGGGACTCGGCTTCTGTCCACCTGCTCAGAGAGTACATGCTAACCGAGTGCCGTTTCCCAGATGCAACAACACATCCTTCTTTCACCACTTCTGAACCCGAGGGCTGGCATGCCCATCAAGGTTGCCACCCTTCCTAAGAGGAGTTGCAGGACAGAGAGGAAGCAGGGCTTCAGCAAGAATGGGGGAGGGGGGGCCATGGATACAGTATTTCCACGCCCTGCACCCCCAGGCATGCAATCTTTCCCCACAGAAAGGATTGAGGTCTATGAAGGAATGCTTGCTTGCTGCTGTGATCAAACCCCGCCCTTTTCTTCCTTCCAGGCACAAATCCTCCCTCCCTAACCTGGTCTGAATCATCCTCAGCAACTTGAAATACTACAGAGCAGTGTTTCTCAACCTTGGCCACTTTAAGGGGGTGTGGACTTCAACTCCCAGAATTCCCCAGCCAACCATGCTGGCTGGGGAATTCTGGGAGTTGAAGTCCACACCTCTTAAAGTGGCCAAGGTTGAGAAACACTGCTACGGAGGAGCCACATTTTCTGCAGACCCTTCACACTAAAGTCAGAATGGGGTGTTTATACTATTATTAGTAACCAACCCACAGTCTCTGGCAGGTCAGGATGTGGGAACAAGGATCCAGAAAGGAGCCAGTCCAAGTATCTTTAGATTTACATCCTCCTCATTCTCCTCTACTGGGGTCGCAAGAAGAGTTTTCCTTTCCTTACATACAAGCTCTATGAATTAAGGTCGAGGTATGACCAACTTAATCCCATGCAGGGGTATCTTCAGGCTGTGGTGAAAAAAGTCAAGGTGGTCTGATCAAAGCCTCGACTGCCTTTTTGCGCATCACACCATCATGGCGCCACTGCCCTGGCTCCCACCGTGACTTTTTTGACCCCTCTGTTCCCATGCAAAACCATGTAAAGAAGATTGCTTTTCCCCCTCTCTATGATGTTGTTATACGTCTTGATACATTGTATTGTTTCAACACAGTGATGTTTATATAGTATGATGAAAGGCTATTCACGTTCTATTATTTAGACAGCTTAGAGTACAGGTAGCCCGCGATGTTCAATGGCAATTGGGACCAGAATTTCCATCGCTAAGCGATACGGTCGTAAAGTGTGACATTCAAAGGAGGGAGACCTGGGCAATGCTGATCTACTGGTTTTAATCCCATTTCACGCTTAGCTAGAGAGACTCTCCCTTGAGCAGAGAAAAACTAAAACAGCGCCACTCTACCTCTCCTTCTGACTTCACTCCGACCACTTTGCCATTCTCTATGACAATCTCTTCAATGGGTTTGTTCAACATGTAGGTCCCTCCGTAGATGGCGCTTAGCCTGTCAAGAAAGCAATTGTCCCGAGACATCCAGTTGGTCAAGGTAAAATGGTCTGATCGCATCCCTGGCTGACCGAGCCCCAATCTCACAGCTGGAGAGTGGCTCATGACCTGTCTACAGCAGCACTTACTATTTCTGTGCCTTCGAGTCAATCTTGAGTCCTGGCGACTGCCTAGAAGGGGCCCTGCAGTTTTCTGAGCAACATTTTTGGGACTGGTTTGCCCTTGCCGCCTCCTCCTTCCCAGGGCTGAGAGAGGGGGACTGGCCCAAGGTCCCCCAGCTGACTTCACGCCGAAGGCAGGACCAGAATTCACGGTCTCCTGGTTTCTAGCCTGGTGGTGCCTTAACCACTGCACCAAACTGCCTCTCTACAACAGCACTTACCAGATCTCTTACTTTGCTTAATCACCTTTTCCCAAAAGTGGAACTTACTTCTCATTCCACTTTCTGTTCATTCCTCCTTTACCCCATCACCCAGTTCTTCCCAAACTGGTGTCTAGCAAATACTGAATTACACCAGGTGATGGTCCACAAATAGAAATCAGTTCAGGTTCCATGTTTGCTTTTTATTTTACAGCCTGAACAGTATGATGTCCACAGACACCATGGTTTGTGACAGCCTGGTTTAACAAGATAGGAAATAAAAAAAGGAAAGGAAAAGGAAAAGGAAACTTGTCTGGGTTGACACTACGTGTTATGCCCAAACCAAACAAACTACATTTGGGACGGGCCTCTCAACCTCAGCAACTTTTAAGATGCGTGGATTTCAATGCCCAGAATTCCCCAGCCAGCCATGAAACTGAGAAACAACTGAGAAACACTGGCATGAAGTCTTCTCTTGCCCAGGACATCTTGCATTTTGCTGGTATGTCTTTGCTTTATCTGGTCACTGGCCAAAAGAAACAGTATCTATCTATCTTGCCCAGGACTTTGCTGGGGAGAGACTTTTTTTTAAAATTATTCATTATCTTATTCTTAACAGTGAAGCTGGGAGATGGTTGAGATTGCTTTTAATAAGAAAAAAGCTGACATAAATATAATAAATAAGTTATCCTGAATATGATATTGTGCTCTCTCAATACAAAAGGCGATACTAAGAAGTATCAGTATTTCTTTAGCTCCTCAAACCTTCAGCTCATGTGCTGGAACCAAAAAATTTGTTCTGAGGTTCCCAAATCTCCTATTAAGGCAGTTTATTTTTCCACAGACCCAACTGAGTCAAATTCCAGTTAAAGGCGGAGCCTCTCAGCTGTTTAGCCGGTCGCTCATCCTCCCCACATCTAACAACTGGGTTCATGCATCATGCTAAACTCTGAATTAAGGTTTACAAACCACAATATCCCGATTCACACATACTAAGGCAAGCAAATCACCCCCACCTTCCCTCAGTCCAATGGGTGAACTTCCTGACTCCTGTGCCCACTGGGTCGGAGGGTATATAGGATCCCAACCAGAAAACCTGCTACAAACGAAGGCAATTTATTGGAGCTGGTAGCCAAAACAGTCCTTCACAGCCAGCACAGGTCTCACCTTGCAAATCCCTGGGGGAGCTCCCCCAAGCCATAGAGAGGATAGAGGTAGGGACTTTTGCCATATCTCGCCAACGACTCGCTGTACAGTTTAATCCTGTTGATGGTTTCTTGGCAAGGCTGGTCTAGGTAGCTGAGGGGAGAGAAAGTTTGGGTAAGTCAAGGGGCAATGCGGGCCAGAGGGGGAGGTCTCTCTCAGGGCGGGCACCCACTTACTCATCTGTCCTGTACAGGGCGAGGGCATGGCCCGTGAAGTCAATCACATCCTGGCCTAGGTCAAACTTCTTGTACACATCGCGCATGGTGGTCTTCTTGGGATCGACCCCCTCAAATGTGCGGGCGTCGTTCTCATCAAAGTTGGCCACGTAGACCAAAAACTTCCGGAAGCGTCTTTTCTCAAACAGGCCCATCAGACCTTTGGAGGGAAAGCACCCCACGGTAAGTGCCAAGGATGAAACTGCACATTTCTGTCCTGCCTTGTTCTGGAGCTTGGACAGGGAGTGGCAACACGGGCTCTGGTCAGATCATCCCCAGGTTGTGGACCAGAGACTTTTTTATAGTAGTTATATCTGATCGTGGCTTAAAAAAACCAAAACAAAACAGAAAACCCTTGTGCCGATGCTTGCAATAAACCAACTTCTGGGGACCATTCAAACGTCAGGAACATGCATGGCACCAAGGCATAAACCTCAAATTACAAACCAACATCTGCGTTCACACAACTTAGTAAACCATGTGCAAACCTTGACTGCATTATTTTACTTAGCTCCTGTTCAAGGGCTTCTTTTCAGCCCAGTAAATATCCCTGAGGTATAAGAATTGGGATCCATGAACCTGGCATACTTTTTCTGGTGGGAAGGGATGTTGGTCATTAAGGACAGGCTTTGAAGCCCATTCCCTTCAATTTAAGACTTTATCTGCTCTGTTCTACAAGGCTGCAAGGTAAATCCAGACTGAGTCTTGGATTTATTTCACTTCTGAACCTTAAGTGCTCCAGTACACAACCCTCAAACAGTCCAGTTTAGCATACAACCTTGCAACCCACATCCTAACCCACTGGTGGGATCCAACAAGAGGGCAGCAAAGGGGTCATCTGCTTACTAGATGCGAGAGCTTCTGCTTCGGTCGAAGGGACTTTGTAGATCTTTCCACCCTTGTAGACGAAGCTTCCTTCAATCACCTTGAAGTCCAGGTAGCGGGTGACTTCTGTGTAGAGCAGCATCTTGACCAGCTGGCCTGCAGGCAAAACAAGTCCAGGGTGAGCTACCTGGAGGATGTATGCTTGGAGATAAATGGACACTTGAGGCAGGATGGGGACTGCAGAGCAATTCCAAACATCTCTCATTATGTCAAACTTAGTCCCTAAACGCTCTAAAAATAAAGCTTATTCTCACTCAGAGCCAGATACAACATTGCTTGTGAATAACAAGGCTCCTTGGGAGGGGTCTCCCTGCTCCACCTAATGATGCTGATTCTGAGGCATTCCATAGAAAGCTAGCATGACGCATAGCAAAGTGCCACCTTCCAACATGCTTTATTTTAAGGAATGCCTTTCGTCCCATGTAAGCCCAAAGATGTTCTTAGGAAGCAAAAGTGAAACCCAGGACTTTCTCAGAAAACATGCCCACCTGCCCAGAAACAAAGGCGACAATCTGAGAGAGGGTCTTGGAGAGAGTGGTGAGCAGCAACCTCACCAGCTTACCTCAAGTGTTTTTGAACTTGCACAAACTCACACTCAAAGCTCAAGGTTGCTAGGAAGTGAGAGGGGTTACAGGCTCTCTCTTCAGTTCTGACATTCTGGGCAAGGCTAAAAGGTTAACGCTTGCCCACCATAATGGGCAAGCATTACAGCTGGGATGGCTGGGTCAGAGCCAAGACCACGCAATCTGAATCTAAAACAAAAGGATGCCCACAATAGTCTTCTTCGGCGATAGATGAGACAGATGAAATCCAGGGCACTGCCACAAATAAGCAATGAACAGACTATGGCAACCCAGGGGCTCCTTTGAAAGAGACCCTAATACAGCTCGTCAATCAGGTCCAGAGAACGCATAAGCTGGAGAAGGGAACGCCTAGGAGGGACCCTTTGCAGGACGCAGCCTTAGTACTGTGGCCGAAGGACCCATACCCACATTAGCAGTCCAGAGGCCTGGCTGCAGCGTGTGCTGCAAAATTTCCAGACACCCAAGACATTAAGAGGCACCCAATGAAAAGGAAACACCGCCATTTCATTTCCAGCAGAAGGCAGCAGCCAAGGATGTTTCCAGCCACTCACCACAGGCCATAAGGAATTTGGGAATCAGGTCCACATTCCAGTCTCTTCCTCGGCCCATCGATTCCGGTATCGATCCTGGGAGGTGAAACCTTTTGTACAGCTTTTAAGAACAAGAGGATATGCTGTTAGGATGGACAGTACAGTTCACCCACCCAGGAAGTAGAGCTGGGATGCAGCACAATCAGGAGAACATATCAGCCTGCTGCAGTCAGCTTATCTACGTATCAACCCTTGGAGGCAATTCTGGGAACCTACCAAGATTTGGACACCCGCTAACCCTTGAAAATAAAGACACAATCACCACACCACGCAACAAAACCACCACAATCATACAACAAAGTTTTACAAGACTTTGCATGCAGATGTTCAAATTTCTACTGGGACTGGCATCCTTTGTGTAGTAACATAAATGACCTAATTTCCATCATCATATGTTGTTGTTTATTCGTTTAGTCGCTTCCGACTCTTCGTGACTTCATGGACCAGCCCACGCCAGAGCTTCCTGTCGGTCGTCAACACCCCCAGCTCCCCCAGGGACGAGTCCGTCACCTCTAGAATATCATCCATCCATCTTGCCCTTGGTCGGCCCCTCTTCCTTTTGCCTTCCACTCTCCCTAGCATCAGCATCTTCTCCAGGGTGTCCTGTCTTCTCATTATGTGGCCAAAGTATTTCAGTTTTGCCTTTAATATCATTCCCTCAAGTGAGCAGTCTGGCTTTATTTCCTGGAGGATGGACTGGTTGGATCTTCTTGCAGTCCAAGGCACTCTCAGAATTTTCCTCCAACACCACAGTTCAAAAGCATCGATCTTCCTTCGCTCAGCTTTCCTTATGGTCCAGCTCTCGCAGCCATATGTTACTACGGGGAACACCATTGCTTTAACTATGCGGGCCTTTGTTGTCAGTGTGATGTCTCTGCTCTTAACTATTTTATCGAGATTTGTCATTGCTCTTCTTCCAAGGATTAAGCGTCTTCTGATTTCCCCATCATCATATAAATGATGCAAATTGATACAAATGATATAAATTCCTGCAATGCCTTAATTTCCTCAGTGATGGACTTGTCAAAAAAAAAAAAGTTGTTTCACTGGAAGGAAATTCTGCTCGTGTGCACTGTTGAAATGAGCGAGGATTTACAAGATTGATGAATGTTTCAAGTATGTTAGAAGTACAGCTTTCTGGTTCACAATTCTCTTTCCTCCCTCTATAAACTTTTACACAGGAAATAGAATTGTTTAGACGATCTCCTGTAACAGCCCAGAACGGTTACATCTCACTACTTACACCAGACAACTCCAAGGAAATCTGCTGTCAAGACTATCAAAAGTTGCCAGCAAAATCAGCCATCCCGCAGTCAAATTGCAGAATTACCCAGTCTGATAAACATTCTCTTGTATCACCCTGCAGAATGGTGCCCTTAGCCTGACCTTTTCAAAGGGACCAGATGGGCAGGAAATTAATCCTGATATCAAAGGATGGGCAAATGAATCAAGTTGGCATCAATGCCCATTCAACCACGCTCACGTTCTACCTTCCTTAGCTGCCTCGCCTGTCTGGTTTTGGATGGGGCTCTATGAGAGGAGGGTTGTTAAGAGCACCACCAGGCTATCAACTGTGTGTCATCAGATCTTTAGATCATTCAACGGAGAACTGCAAACCAAGAAAAGAAGACCATGCAGAAGAGCTGGGGAATACTCACATCTTCCAGGGGTGTAATAGATGCACTTTCACCTCCGTAGTAAGCATTGCGATCCATGTGAAGGACCTTTTTGCCATTCACAGACATAATGCCAGAGAGAATGCATTCCTGCATAGAACAGATACATGCACAAAGTTAAACACTCCCCGTTGATCAAGATGTGCGTGAGCACTTCATCAGCAAGAAGAAAATATTCGTCCTGTGTTGGTTACAGTCAAGCAGGTGGCCACCACAAAAATGTGACATGAAAACAGATGCAGCACGCAACGAGGAAAATGCCTAATGTTATTAACTTTCTGCAACAAACCTGCTCTTCCTATAACGTATTTGTGGCTTTAGTATACCTACAAATATTTTATTTATTTGAAGTTTTAGGGGTTCAGATTTGTCTTTCATTGGTGCTCCGCCATTTTACTGGAAGAACGGGTTCATTACCAAAAGATGACAATTCAGCACTGGGCATTTTCCTAGCAGCACGCTACATTTATTTTCATGGCACTGAACCAACACTCCTTAGTACCGGGGCTTGAACATACCTGCCCTCTCTAATGTACTTGCAAGGATTTTACAAGCCATTCAGCTGTTTAATGTAGCAGCTGCTGCGCCCATGATCGCTATTCAGGTCCATCTACCTGGCTGGAAGAATGTTTTGCTTACACTGTACTGTACAGACTACAGAGAGAAATTGCTGTAAGAAAATATTTCTAAGTATTTCTAAGACATGCAAAACATTCTGTGCACGGATGCTACTGAGAGGCGGCGGGGGGAGAGGGGGCAACATGCATCATCCTCACCCCATAAAATCACCTCTGGAATTTCTCCGGATTTCATTTTCCCCAAAACCTGGAATAACGAGAAAATCCTAGGCTTTGTTTCTGCCAAACCATGGCGGACCCAAAATGGTTTGGCAGAACTTTCAGACATAATGCCTGGTCTCAAGTTTGAAACATGTTTCCTGTTTTCTATTTCATCTATACCTTTACTAAGCAGTGCAGGTAAAAAAGATTTTAAAAATTCCTTTAAAAAAAAAACAGCGCTATCCATAAATAAACCAATAATTAAGCAATTAAATTTCAACCCTGATATGTCAGTTTTATTTTACACTTTTTTTCCCCCAAAGCCAGTTCCCTGCAGGTGCCAGGCAGCCAATGCTGAAATACAGTAAAAGGGTAGGAAGTAAGTGCAAAGGAGGATGCTGAGAACAGAGAGAGCTTGCTTGTCATGAGTACTGATGGCGAGCAGGAGGGGGCTTCCATCCAGGGTGGAAAACGCATGCGTAGTACTGAGGAATTAAGCAGCCATTCAAAGAGACACAGATCAGGCCCGCCTTAACGTTTGGGGTTTATCTGTCTGGGTTTTTCCCACACTTCTTCAGTTTGTTAGGATTTTCTGTCTAATGTAGCAGTAATAAACACTAGAGACCTACTCCTCGTCTCAGCGTGATTTCTGACTGTTAGGACATCAATCCTAACAAACTGAAGAAGTGTGGGAAAAACCCAGACAGATGAACCCCGAAAGTTAAGGCGGGCCTGATCTGTGTCTCTTTGAATGGCTGCTCAACTCCTCCCTACTACGCATGCATTTTCCACCCTGGATAGAGGCCCCCTCCTGCTCGCCATCAGTACTCATGACATTGCTGTAACCTTCTCCACTAGGTATCAACTAGAGATTGTAAGGCAATCCTTACTCAACTAGAAACATTGGGGGGGGGGGGAGAACAAAAGGAAACATGCAAGCTATAAGCAGTGCAAGCAGGACTTTGTTCCAAGAATGAAACAGAGCGAAAACTGATGTTTTAAGTTCTTTATCTTGGCGATTAAGATGAATACCTAGGATGTTCTTTTAATTTGAAATAATATTGACAATGGAATACTATTTGGGTTGCATTAAAAAAGAAAATTACTTTTTCTTCTTTTTTCTTTAAAGATTTATAAAGTATCCCTTATTTTATAAAAATGTTAAGAACTAGTGGGAAAATATATGTAGTGTGATTTTAATGGTTTTTAAACTGAACGTATAATATAATTTATCCCCCGTAAGCTTGTTGAATACTTAAGTTTGAAAAAAAAGTCTGATTTGTAGTTTTTAATACACACACACACACACACACACACACGTGTGTGTGAAGATATTTTATATATAATGGGGGTAGGCAATATTAGGGAAACAGTAAGATAAATTTAATAGATTTGGCAGAGAAGGCAAAACTATTGATATGTGTGATTGTTTCTCGGGTTTGTTTGTAACTAAAAAAAATGAAGTTACAGTTTTGAATTTTGATTATGAAGTCAAAATGGATTGTAAAAGTAATGTTTATGATAGTTAAAATTGGAAGAGTGTCAGGTTTGCCTGCCATTAGAGGTTTCTACATGCTTTAGCTGGCTTCACGCATTCACCACATCCGCAGAGAACCATCCTGTGTTAGCTTCACATGGCTTTGCTCCAGCCCTTTCAGCCAAGGATGCTCCGCTGCTGGTAAGACACCTGAGTTGCTAATCACTCTAACGAACTGCCAAGATGGAAGGGGGAAACTTAGGAGTGAGAAACCGCTTGTTTGCAAGACAGGGAGGAGGGATGAGATCAGAGGAGGGAAAGAATCAGTTTGAATGTCTTGGTGCCAAAACCTCACTTGGAGCTTTGATTACTGTCCTGTGTCAATCAGATTCTTTAAGCTTTCTGATGGACCATCTGGAGAATTTCTAAGTTAAGATCTTGGTACTGGGACAGTCACAAAAAGATTGACGTTTCTTACGTATATCTTTGCTGTAAAGAGTCAGAAGTCATTCTTTTTGTACCTTTTTCTATCTGTTTCTGCACTTTTTAGTTTCTCTTTTTTTAGTTTTCTTTCAACCTTTTTGTATCTTTCCATGTTTTATCTTTATTCTGAAAATGCAATAAAGTTTCTTTCAAAGAAAAGAAATGTAGCGAAAACTTCTTTGGGGGAGAAAATTACGTGGGTATACCTAACGAGCAATATGGATCGACAAGTTGGTAAATTTAACCATTCACTTTACAGCGTATGCTCTATGCCTTTTTTTTGGGGGGGGGTGCGTGGAGTGCTATAACAAGTGGATTTCCAAGCTGCTTGCTACGTTGGATGTTGCCATGAAAGAGATTTTATTTTAGCTGACCTGTATGACTTGTCGAACCTGTTCAATCAGTACAGGGTAGAGCAAGTTTTCAGAATTCAAAGCTCTGTGGTAGACGTTTGGCCTCAAGGACGCAGAGGTCTTTTCCAGTGATTTTGCTTTCTTCCCCATTTTTTTGGATTGCGTAACTACGTGTGATGCAGGATGAGGGAGCTTTTGCTCACCCCAACCCTTCCCCTTTAAGAAAGGCCTCTCTCAGGCTTTCACTTTCAACTTCTGGGCACTGCTCCAAGCTGGCAGTTGGCAATCACTCTGGCCGGGTGATAGATGCAACCTCGGCTGCTTTCCTAGAACTTCCCTGTTAGAAAGGGCTGTTCTCCCCCCCAGAACAGACCCAAATTCCCTCTTCCGGTCTTTTGCCTGCCTGCCCTGCGGAAACAGACAGCTGGCTTGCTGCTCACGTGGAAGCCCTCGCCACTGGCTCTGTCACCTAGCTTTCCCCTGCCCTCACCCAACCTCCCTTGGAGGTTAATCTCACCAGGGGCTGGGACTAAACTTAGAAGGACCAGCATGGGACCGCTCGGCTTCCCTTTCTTCCTGCTAGGTATGAGTGGGCTGTGGCTGGCTGGGCTGACTCAGAGGCTGCTTCCAGGCCTTCCCCCATCTGGAAATGACTGGACTGCTGCACAGGATCCGTTGCCCTTCCCCACTTGGCACGGCATCTCTCCGACAGACCCGGCTGCATTTGGTGGCTCTCTCCATGCCACTTCACCTTCCTTCCATCTGGCGTGGCCACCACCTCAACGCTGGGCCATGCTTATGCTGTGGCTCCTCTTCTGGAAGCACTGTGGTTTCATCCTGACGTATGTTGAGGGTCCTCGGCTTCCTTCCAAAGACCCCTGGAGTTCTGCCCAACGTCTGCAGCGGTCTCCTAACAGCTCCCCTCGGGGCCATTCGTCAGCCTGATTCACCCCCACTTGCCACACTGCCCGGCCCTGCATCGGAGCCAGCCCTTCCACACCCTCACTGGCGTCATGCAAGCCCATTTCAGGTAACAGCGTGGTGCAAGGTGAGCAGAGTGTGACTGGGCAGGCCACGGCTGGTGCAACTGCTGTTCTCAAGAGCTAAGAGTTGCCACCGGCCTCTGTTCTTTTTTCATATTACAGAACATGGTAATGCCATAGAAACAACCATTCCACTGCAACATCCCAGAGTTATTTTCCAAAATAACTTCCAAGAAGATTCTCACCCAAAATAAGGGTATCCTTAGCCTTAGGTTCTTCTCTTTTCATACTGTAGAGAATAAGGAAAATGCCTGTGTTTCAGGTGCTGGTTAATTAAGCCTGGGTGTCTCGACTGAAACCCTTTTATCCACCATTTTTATCCATCATTTCTGATGATGCTCCAGTAATTGATTAGGGCACCAATTCTCCTTTCTGTATCGTTGTACTGGAATGCTTAAAATACAGCAGAATGGGGACAAGCGGCAGCCAACTGGGAGCAAAACTTCCAGTCTGAGGCATGTGGTTTTGTCACAGACAATACTGTAAACACTGGGAAGACAAGAAGAGACGTCCGAAAAACTGAAACTGAAAGGAAGTGCCGCCAGATGTGCCTAAATTCATTTTTTTAGCGGGATAGTGGGGATACCCACTAAGGGATGCCTTAAAAGAGGTAACAAACACTATGCATTCTTTAATAAAAAGAACATGTCATCCGAGATGTTGTAGCCTTTCTTGCTGCTGTAAGACGTTGCCCTGAATTGCAAGGGAACAAAAATCAAGCTCCTGTTGATGATGCCTTCCATAATTCCTAACAGGCCAGTAACAGTAGTAGTACCAAGAGTAAGCCACTACCCGATTTGCAAGACACATATTCTAATATTCTGGATCTGCTGTCAAAGATGCCCTGAAACACATCAGGCTTCCAAGGAAGGGCCTTGCTGGCTGCACGCTCTGTCACTTCCTCTCAAGAGAGGGGAACAGGGAGGAAAGACTGGAGCAGAGCCACTTCTGCTGCTCTCCTGAGGATGTCTTTCTGCAGAGCGTGGCACGACATTCCAAGGATTCTTCCTGCCCAGGTTGCAGCAGGAACGTGCCAAGAGAAGGGGAAGCCAGGACAAACTGGCTTTGCGCAGGTTGATCTCTCTACCACTTGGACAACCTGCAAATAATACCCTTTTCCCCCTCTTTCAAGAAAGGAAGTTGAAAAGTTCATCTGGACATGAACAGCCTTTTAGACCAAAACATGGAGGAGGGGGAGGGGGAGAAGGTTAATTTTAACTTGATTGATTAATCTACTATCTGGGCATAAATCTGATGTCAGAACTGGCCCTGTTCATAACCTGGTAGAAGGACCCGTCAGTTCTTGCTTAGCTCAGGCTGATAGTCTTCGAGAAAAGGAATTACAGAGTACCATGCTGGCATGAAACAGACTTTGCTGGAAAATTTTGCATAACTTCTCATGGTTTCCAAGAAGGCCAAGGTTTTTTTATTAGATTATATATCTTAACTAGCTCTTCACCACAACCATGGTTCTGTGTATGCTATGTATGCTGGCTGGGGAATTCTGGGAGTTGAAGTCCACACATCTTAGAGTTGCCAAGGTTGAGAAACACTGCTATAGGCGTCTCCTTTCCCTCCCTCTGAACAACTGTAGTGGTGTGTATCTAATATTCCTTTCTCAGGATTACACTCCATGCAACTGAAGTAGATTATCCATGAAAATTTGAATGCTCTAATCTAATCTAATCTAATCTAATCTATGTACATACCTGAGGCTTTCTTTACTGTCAAATGAGCAATGTAAATTTAGGAGAAATCTCAATTTGACACCCCTCTCCCCACATCCCTACCAAGAGAGTTTCAAGCTGGCATGGCAAAGTTAAAGGTAGCAGAGGTGTTTGTTAGCAGTGGGCAAGCCAATTCTTGCCTACCCAGCCTTAACTGGTTCAGTTCCTGCCTCATACTTGAAAATCAAACTTTAATCAAGGTTGAGTTGTATCTGCAGCTTAATGTACAGCCTCATTTTCTGCTCTGCAAGCATCTGACTTTTGCTTGATTCAGGAAAGCTACAACTTGGCACCATGGTGTGCAGGAAATAAAGGCCAGCCTAGATGAAATTGCAACAGAACGATTTCTCAACGGACTTGGAGAATATGCATGAGCAAAGGGAGGGAGGGGAGAACCTACATCATTTGACTTCAAGAATCTCACCCAGAACCAAATTGTAGACTGGAATCTTTTAAGAGGGGAATTAAATTTGGAATTGAGCCAAGGTGGATTCAGACTCCCTTTTCCAATCAAGGTCAGATTCAGGTGCATACCTTGCTTAAGAATTCTGCAGCATATGGGAAAAAACTTCAGGACTGTTGGACTAGCACACAAATCCTCTAACATTAAGCTGTTCTGATGGCTCCAATTCCAAGCCTAATCCACCAGAGTTAAACCAGGAGGACAAGGATCCAAGAAAGCAACACAACTCATTGTTAGAAGATCTATGTCTCATGCAAAGGAGTTCCCTTAAAAACCATTTGCCATATTTTGATTTGTAAGCCAGTGACTTCACAGCTAGGACAGTCTTTTGATGGAAGCATTGACTGCATCATCCTATAATACAGCTTCCTTCAGATCAAAGCCATTCGATAACGTCAGCATTATGGTAAACTGCTCCATGCAAAGTTAGGCGGACAAGACAGAGGGAAGTGCAAGAAATGGCCTGAGATGGGTTAATGATTGAACCGAACCGCAACGGAGAATTAACAATATTATTGACATGGGTTTCAAAGATTAAGCCACTATCAGAACTCTCATGTTGAGACTGTGAACAATTCTATGCAAAGACTATGCTTTAATTACTCTGTAATTGGAGGGGTTTTTTTCCAGCTTCTGAGCAAGCAGCATCAATTACATAGAGGCAGAGGGTTTCAGCAAAATGCTCTAAGCAGCTCACAAGCACCTCCTTAAAGAACAAAGAGCAACTACAAAGCACTTGGACAAACAGTGCTGTACTTCACCTACAGAACTATCCAATAGAAGCTTAAGAGGCTGGGATTCAGGGGGAGATGGTCCCCCTTGTGCTAACCTTCACGCCACAGCCTACATCCAGCAACGATCCCTCCCGAATGTTGGCTACGAATAAGACTTCAGCAAATGCCAGCCTGCTCATGTCCCAGCTATACCGAATCCAGTACTCTTGAGTTCAGAGCTACATATTCAAGGGAGTCCAAGACGACCACCAGCACGTTGATCAAAAATATTATACCAGGAGGCTGCTCTAACCGCATGAGCAACTCTGCTGCCATATAATTCCTCCTAAACCTATGAGTCACGAAGTCTGTTTCAGCTGCGCTTTGTGCTTTATGCAACACTGCCACAGAAGCATCTGTCCATCTAGTTCCAGGACTAGTCCTGAAGTCTGAATGAGATTCTCATCTAGACTGCCTCGGCCTGTCCTCGTCCAGATGTGCCGAGGTTGTAATCTTGCTAGCTGGGAATTCTGGGAGCCCGAGGCTCACCCCACCTGGAAGGGAGCAGCTTGGGGAAACTCCTGCACTGGAGTGGGGAGGGTTAAGGCTGAAGCCCACGACTATGTCCTAGGCCATGTGCTTCAGCATTTCATTGTAACTCATTCTGGTTATTTCTTACTTGGCATGATGAAAACCAGGGCAAAAATTTAGCTGCATCCAAGGTTACACTTTCTGGCTGCCATCCCCTGCTCAAGAATAGATGGTCAGGTTTCCCGGGCATCTGGTAAAGGTGTGATGGCATCAAGCATAGTGTGACTTCATTATGCAAATTCGTTTAATTTGCATGGCCCATGATATCATTCCCTCCAGCCACTGGATACCTAAGTAGAATCGCTACACTTCATTTTCCACTCTAACCCTGGCAAGGCTTCCTTATTAGCTCAGTTTTCAGAAAGAGCCTTTTAGAAACCTTTACTAACACCGTCCTGGGTTTTCACCCAACTGCCCAGACCACTTTTCTTGGTGCTGGTAGGATTACAATATTGTTCTTTTCAGGGTAGCTAATCCCATAATTAATGCCCACTTTGCTGAGACCATATAATGAGACTTCGACAGAGTTTTGAGGATTATGTCAACTGCAGAATTTTGTGGGCTATTCAAGGGGGAAGTGTCAAGAATGAAGCTAGACAGCAGACCACAGTTAGGCCATTCCCACAACCTTTAAGTTTACTGTGGAAAGAAAAAAATCACAAGTGGTCGTATTTCACAGTAACGCACTATGCTTTGAAGGGGAAAAGACAAAGGTATCTTCTCTTTGGCTGGCTCTTTCAACAGAAACTTCAGGTTCCAAAAACCACCATTGCAAACTAAGTTCAGAAACAACCTAACTAGGATGCTGACAGTTGCTACAGGAAAACAACTGGACCTCACGGAGGGTGTTAATTGAAGCAAGGTCTATTCTCTTCAGCCTGTGATGGCAAAAAGCCTTCGTAGCTATTGCTGTTAGCTCAGAATCCAGAAGATTTCCTCAACTGGGTATCTGATACTTCAGGAAGAATACAATCCCATTTAGAGCTGCCAGCAACATCATACCAATTTTATCTACTTGGGCTTAATCTTCTCTGGATTACGTCTCAGCTTGTTCTCTCTTATCCTCCTCAAACTGCTTCTACAAACGGATTCAAGGATTCCTACAGAATCTCTGGTACAGGCAGACAGAAGCAAACGGCAGAACTACGCATAAGCCACAGGCTGCTGGCATGTCGGTCCAAGCACCAACTGACGCCCCCCAGGATTTTCTAGCTGCTGGAAGCCTCAGCCTCCCATGCGTGCTTTTCCAAGTGTGGATCAGCAGGGCAGGATGTGAGGTCCGGAAGAAACAGGGTGGTGCATCAGTTCCAACATCTCGCCAACCAACATGCCAATTACCATAGCAACCAAGATGATTGCTGTTCCAAAATAAGGTCTAATATTGGATTAGGCTGGATCTCAATCAACACCAGCCAGTGCAGCCTGGAACTGAAATGCCACTGGCAACATACTAGTATCTCGAGCAATTGTCCCAAAAGGTAGGACCTGCTGTAAACGTGGTTTATTCAAAATGGCGTCACCTCCATTATCTTCAAAGCAACAAGGGCCACACTGTCTCACAAGGAAACACTTCCCACCAGCGAGATCCAATGTCCAGTGCCTCTTAGTTGACTTCATTGTCTAGGATGGGCAAAAGTCCAGATAATGGGGGGTGGGGAGCTTAGTCCTCCAGGCACTTTACTCATTCCTTACATTGTATGAGCTGATCCAGGTCAATAAGGTAAGTTGGGAATGGATGGGAATAGTGCATTATTAAAAGATATGCATCCAGATTTTATTCGTATTTGTATTTTATCTAGAAATTTGGCCATGGGAGGTTGTTGGGGGGGTGCAAAAAAAAGGGGGCAGCAAAGAATCTTGTGGCATCTTAAAGACCAGCACAAGACCAGAGATGAGGTCGGCCTCATCACTCCTGAGCTTTTGAAGGACCTTCAGGACCTGGTTATGCCACTTCGCCTATAATTTTCTTTTATTTATTTATTTATTATTCAAATGTTGTTGCTGCCCATCTCCCCCAAGAGGGACTCTGGGCAGTTTACAATAAAATTCATACAACAATAAGCATTAAAATCCGATAAAACAAACATATTACCAATATAAAATACAATGTAAATAAATATAAAATTTTCTGTTTTAGTTCTTCTTTTATAGTGTTTAATGATTTTATAATTATTATATAATGATTTATTATTGTTTATATATTTAGTGTTTTATTGGATTGTTGTATGCTGCTCAGAGTCACTTTTCATGAGATGGGCAGCCATATAAATTGGATTAATAAATAAATAAATTGTAGAAGCCTTTGAGGATCACAGTTCATTTCAGATATTACATAACCTACTTTAAGGGCCCTGCTCCACTCCTGCCACTGCCAGCAATCCCCAGCATTTCAGGAAGTGGCTTATGATTCACAAATACCATTTGAAAACATCAAGGTGCTGATGCAGTGTTACAACTGGGTTGAAGAGGTTTGACAACCCAAGCCTCCCCCCACCCCCGGTATTCCAGGTGGAGTTCAGAACCTCAGCAGATTGTTAAATAGGCTGCAGGACTTCTGCAGAGGCCTTGAGAAGGAAGCCATCTGGATTTTCAGCCTCCAGGGACAAATAAAACTCAATTCACCACTCCTGGAGTGGCTGCAAGATCATCCCAGACATAGTCATGATCCTTCCTCGGCCCCCATCTCCTGATCATTCCCTTCTAATCCAACACAGAGATTGAGAACTAATTCCAAAAATGCATGTACTACATACAGGTAGTCCTCACTGAACAACTATTCATTTAGCGACGGTTCGCAGCTACAACAGCACTGAAAAAACCAACTTACAACAGGTCCTCACATTTACGACTATCGCAGCATCTCCGTGATCACATGATTGTGATTTGGGCATTTGGTAACCGGTTTGCATTTACAATTGTCACAGCATCCCACAATCACGTGATTGCCATTTTCGACCTTCCCAGCCAGTTTCTGGCAAGCAAAATCAATGGGGGAACCACGCGATTCACTTAACAACCATGTGGTTCACTTAGTGAACAGCAGAAAAAAAGGCTGTAAAATCGGGTTGGAGTTGCTTCAAATTCCAGTCCCAATTGTGGTCGTTAAGCGAGGACTACCTGTATGTTGAAACAAGTACTTATTTTTTCCACATCTGAAGGTCCACCAACATTGGGCCCAATTTAAGCTGAATTAAGTACAGGCTGGTTATGTGGTCTCAAATAATGAAAGCTATTGTGTCTCTTGTGTGGAAGTGTGCCAAGGCCCTCGGTCTTTCATCGTAGCCTTGAGACACAAAAGCACGCCATGTCCGACAAGGGACAAGCAGCTTACGACACTGAACCCTTACAAATCAGGCATACGTGCCAGCATTTTACCTGCTGTAATTCTGACATTCTAGATTCAGCCCCAGTCAGCATTTCCTTGTAAGACCTTAGTAACACTGTCAATTATGTTCTTAGGGACAAAAGTTCAGTCTAACAAGCCAGCAAAGGAAGTGGAGTCCACTTTATTACTTTAACCACAGTATGTGCTTACGCGGGACAGCCGTTTGCATCTTTTCTAGGCATCGGATCTGTGCTGGTTCCCCCAGCAGAGTAAAACAACTATCTGGCCGCACGTTTGAGAATGGGCTGATCTGAACCCCAGCAGGTTCTATCTGCTATTAGTGACGTCCAACTGCTAACTGCCATAACACTAATGCACACCCGGAACAGATCCCTGCCCTTCAAAGAATTACACCAGAGGGCCTCTCTGCTCAAGCAAGGAGTGGCAGGGCACGTTTTACAGCTGAAATCTCTGCTCTCCCCCCAGCCAAATAACAGGTTAAAAACCAAGGCAGGAAAGAGCTGGCTTCAATTGCAGGAAGCGCGTATTCATTCTGGGCCGTATTTCTTTCTCCCTGGGCGGAACAATGTCCCCTCCTTTCCTATGCCTTGACACTCATCATTCATCTGAACTGGTTCTTACTAAAAGTGGTTAACTTTCAGTAGAGAAGTGAAACAAAACTTTCTTTTTTTAAAGAAAGCAGATCACACACAGTAACTGCTGAAGGATCAAAGGATTAGCATTTTCACCCTGAGGGCCACCAAGTTACATTTGAAACCATTTCACACAGGATCTTCTTGGCCTGTCTGGAAGTGTTCTATTGGAGACCGTAAAAGCAGTAATCACAGGGACATCTTTGTCCTTACTTACCCACCTCCAAACAAGGGGGAAGCTATAGAAGGGAGAGAGGTTGTGGGCTTTGCCTAGAGCTTCTATGCCACTTCTAAGCAATTTTCATGTGTGGATCAAGCCATCTCATGCGTGACTGTTAAAGACAACTGGATATAGGAATAACCGGAGATTATGGTGCTTTACTTAAGTGCCCCACCCATGACAACTCAAAAAGCACGTGAGGTAGACAAGACTGACACGGGAGGAATGGTTTCCCTTCCCTGCCGACTTTTATGGAAATCACTCCCATTTCTGCTATTTTAGAGTTGATGTGTCAAACTGTTTACCTTGCAAACAGAGTTCAAGTGATGACAAGCCACAGCTTTCAAGGGTTAACAGGTTAATATTCTGAAAAACCACCTTCTCCTAAGCCAGGCCCCTGACTGAAAGGAACCAAGCAGCAGCCCAGAGCCAGGTGCCAGAAAGGAATTAAAGATCTGAAAGGAGGCTGTTTCCAGGAAGGTCAAATGTGCCTGCAAAGCACCTGTGACGTTCATACATGTTAAGAAAAGGGGTTACGATTGAAAGGAGGTGCTATGGACACACGCATCCCGTTCCCTCCACAGGAAGGGCAAGGTTTGGCAAGCGCCCCAAATGCAGGGAGCAGAACTGCTTTCGAAGGACGCGAGAGGAGCAGCAGCAAAGGAAAGGGCTTGAGAAGATGTTCAGATGAGGAGTGAACAGCAGAGACTGGGAGTTAGGGAGGAAGACCCCATGGAAGCGGGTTGGGAAGGGAGCCAGGACAAGTGGGCAGCAAAGCAGGGGTGTTGAAGGGCAGCAAAGAGCAAGAGGCAAAATGGGATGGGAAGCAAAATCAATCAAATGGAGGCCGAGTGCCTCAGCTGGGAACCCAGCAGCAGAAAGCTTTCGACAGACAGGGAGGGTCAGGACCACGTGCTAACAAAATAGATTCAGGTTGAGAGAAAGCCTCCTTGGCAGGAAAGGAGCGCACTTGAGGAGACAAACCGGATGCAGGGCCCGGAAACAAAGGTTATAAAATCTCAAAGTTAAAGTGGTCAGAGACAAGTTTCCAAACCAACAATGGACTGATTTTTTATCCCCTTTAGGAGGGAGAGCGTTTAAAGGCAAGCAACATTAAGAAAGGCAGCTGGGGGGAAAAATTCAGTGCTAAAAACATTTAATGGCTTTTCTCTGAGAAGTGATCTGATTGGTTCTCATTTCAACAGAAAGCCTCTTTTAATTCAATATATCTAAGGGAAAGCACTGATTCACACTTTAAAGCGGTGTTTCTCAACCTTGGCCACTTTCAGATGTGTGGACTTCAACTCCCAGAATTCCAGGCTGGCTGGGGGATTCTGGAAGTTGAAGTCCACACATCTGAAAGTGGCCAAGGTTGAGAAACACCACTTTAAAGACCAATGATGCAAATCTTTACTCTCTTTGGGGGAAGCGCCCCAGGACTCCGTGTGGCTTATTTTGAGCAAAGTGTAGGGTGTGAACTTTAACTACAAAGTTAAGGCACATCTTTTCAGGTCAGGCAAGTTATTCTTTTACAAAATACCAACACTGTGAAAAAAACCCAACCCTAATTTGTTTAAGCAAAAGTGATATTTATCCATTTTGACTTCCCCTTCGTAAGAGAGCCATTAATGACCATGGGAAGGGACTTTGGTGCTGGGGGGCAGGAGGGAGAGAGGTGGTTCCCCAACAGTTCAAGGAAGCCTGAGCTGAAAATGATGAAGGAGAAAAGGATCAGGGAAGCCCCAGGAGACAGGAGACCTGGTCTGGAGGCAGAAATGAGAAAGAGGGGCTGCAGATGCAAGAAAGAAGTTGCACTGGGCAGAAATGCAACAGGAGGACAAGGGGACAAGGACAAGTCACAGATCAGTCAAAAAGAGGCTGGGTGTCAAGTAAGAGCTGAAATCCCTCACTCAAATCCGTGGACCAAGCTGGGTAGGCTTAGGCCGATATGTCTCTAATCTAATTCTATTTTACAGTGGCTACTTAGGTGTTTCAGGAGGTTGCAATGTGCAATAATGTTACGCATGCAGCTTCAGAGAAAAGCTGGAAGTAAATGTTCCTGATGGAATAAACACAGAGAAAAGGCACAGAAAGGGGCGCTCTCAGCCACAGAAGAACCACCACCTTGGGAGGTAGGTGAGCTGAGCCAGGGACTGACCTGGGAGGCTGGGGTGGAGCTGAATCTAGCTCTCCCCGATCCTCATCCAACCTATCAACTGATACAGTTTCCCTGCAAACTAGCCCACTGATTTCAATGGGAAAAATACTGGCTGCAGAAGGAAGGCGAGGGGAGACTCTGCAGCAATTGATGGTCTCCCCCGCAAGGCCTGGCAAGGCACGGGACCTCCAGAGAATGGCAGAGCACCCCTCGGAGCAAAAGGAGACCCTAAAAGGGAGGGTGGCTGCCAACCAGAGGACATGGGATGCCCTCTGGAAGAAAAAGGCAAAGACAGGGAAGAGGCTGAAGGGCAGGGAATGATCAGAGGGCAAAAAATAAAATAAAATCTCCACTGATGTCCTCCTTGATGCCAGAGGAGGAGATGGCTGCTGATTTTGGGCAACCCCCAGAGTCCCACCAAGGTCAGAGCCTCCCTGGCCAGAAGCAGTGTGCTGCTGAATTGCATTTGCAAGGAGGTCTGGAGTTTTCCAGGAGCCACTGAGGTGGGCAGTGGATGGGCGAGGGCGGCCAAGGGTCATCAGCAAAGAGTCCCGGGGACTGAGTGGCACAAAATGGGAAGGAGCAGCAGCAGCAACGCAGGGCGCCCATCCCCGGGAGAGGCGAGGGGTTGGATGTCCACCGCAGGCCAAGGCGGGCGAAAGGAAGGCCGGAATGTCAGGCTAAGCCAGGTCACGTGTCCCCGGAAGATTCGGGATGGGCACCCGGGCTCAGGCCGTTGTGTGAACCGGCCCCTGCGCGCGGGGCAAGGCAGAGACTGCGGAGGACGAGACCCAAAGGACACAGGCGGGCAAGGAAAGGCTTCGGGCAGGCGAAGGGAGGGCTAAACGGGGGGCGGGGGGAGAGGAGGGGCGCAGCCCCCCAAAGGGCAATGGAAGGCCTCAACAAAGCGCGAAAACGGGGAGACGGAGAACCCGGCGAGCAGCCTCCCCTCAGGCTCCACGTGTCTTGGGGGGCGATTCGGGCCCCCCCGGAGGCGCCGACCACTCCGCCCACGCGCCGCGCTCACCGTGAGGCCGGTGCCCAGCACGATCACGTCGTACTCCTCGTTCATGGCGGCGCTGACGGCCGGGCGGAAGCGGGCGCGGGCGGGCGGGGGCGCGGCGCTCGGAGGCCTCCCTCGCGCGGGGGCGGCGGCGGCGGCTCCGGGGCTCGGGCGGCGGGGGAGCGGTGGCTCCGGGGCGCGGCGGCCGCAGCTGCTCGCGCTGGAGGAGGCGGAGGAGAAAATGGAGGCACCGCTACTGCTGCTGGCACCGCCGCCGCCGGGAAAAGGCCGCGCCAGAGGGGCGGGGCCGGGGGCGGGCCCTCGGGCGGCCGGGGCGGGCCCTCGGCCGCCACCCGAGGAGGAGGAGCTCGCCGGCGCCCCAATCCCCGCCATCGGGGCGGTGCCGCGGGAAGGGGGCGCTGCCCGGCCGGCCGCCGTTATTGGGCTGGCGCGCGACGCCAATCGCCGCTGCGCCCGGGGGAGGCGGGGCGTTCCTCCTTCCCCGCGCTGATTGGCTGCGCGCC
Source organism: Candoia aspera (assembly GCF_035149785.1). Classification (NCBI taxonomy): domain Eukaryota; kingdom Metazoa; phylum Chordata; class Lepidosauria; order Squamata; family Candoiidae; genus Candoia; species Candoia aspera. The sequence goes on along the minus strand of NC_086159.1, from coordinate 8,038,263 downwards.
CTCCGCCCGCCAGGGCGAGGACGGCTCGAAGCCACGCTGGTGCCGCCGGGCTTGGGCGGGAGCATGCGCGCTTGCGCGGGTGAGGCCGCTGCCCTGGGAAAGGGCGGAGGGCTGCTGTCGCTTCCGGGCGACAAGCACGTGCCCCCCTTCCAAGCAGAGGGTTCAGCCGAGCCACGGTTCTGCCGTGGTTTGTTGAACGAACCACCTTCAGTGTAATAAGCTCTAAAGCAGTGTTTTTCAAACTTGGCCACTTTAAGATGTGTGTATGTATGTATGCTGGCTAGGGAATTCTGGGAGTTGAAGTCCACACATCTTAAATGTGGCCAAGTTTGAGAAACACTGCCTTAAACCTTGGCTTACTCACCCTGATGCCTGCCTTCTGCCCCATTTTCTGTGTTTGCACCAAACCATAAATTAATCAAGCAGGCTGGATGGCCCCAAAAGCGAATCTCTAATAATAATAATAATAGTAATATAACCATAACAACCAGGGCTAGCCTTAAAAGGACTTGGTATGCAATAATCTGATGGAGATTGTGGTGTGAACACAACCACCAAGCCACAAGTATTATTTTAACCAGGCGTGTTGTGTGATCCCAGCCTGGATGGTTTGTTTATGGCTTCCCTCAGAAAATTGGGCCAGTTGAGTCAACCACTGGTTAGTCCGCCATACGGATGGGGGTTGTGTGAATGCCACCATTGGTGGATGCTTGCCAAGATTCAGGCCACTCCTGATGCTGCTGTGGCCTTTTCCTCTTTTCCATCGAGAGAAAAATTATTCCAGTCAAAGTGAATATTTGTAGCTGAGGGTTGAACTGTGGAGTCCTTGGTGCTCTCTGAGCCTGGTGGTTTTCTTCCAGAGGTTTCATTGCCTCTGGAAGAAAACCAGAAAGGCAACATCTTCAGTGCGAAGAGGGAGGGGGCCTTGGTCTCAGTTTATATGGCTTGCCCTGCTTGTGTTGGTGGGGGTGTTGATCTCTCCCTGGGAGTTCCTTCATTGGGCTGTTGTTTGCTGCTTGGTTGATTGACTGAGTTAATCGTTCCTTGATTAAGGTATATTGTGCTGTTTGATGGTTCATCTGGTGTTAATCCTGGTGTTACTCTTTGCATATCTGGGTGTTGATTGCTGACGAGGGGGTGTTCTGGTCTTTTGGCTTTTCTATTGTCTCTCTGTCTGTCTGTCCTACATAGTGGCTGTTACAGTCTTTGCACTGTATGTTGTAAATAACTCCTGTTCTTTCTTCTTGAGCTACTGGGTCTTTTGGGTTATTTAGGATGTTTTGAAGAGTTTTATTTGGACATCTCAGAAACATCTCAGAAACTACCAACAGACTGTTACCACCACACGGCATCACCATAGCACATAAACCAACTAAAACTCTTCAAAACATCCCCGCAAGGCCCACTCCCTCTTCGCACTGAAGATGTTGCCTAGTCTGGCAATGAAACATCTGCAAGAAAAGAACAAGGCTCAGAGAGCACCAAGGACTCCACGGAAAAATGACTGCCAGGAGGACAAGATTTTATTATTATGGGTGGACCTGGTTTAGCGACCACAATGGGAAGCAGCCACTTGGTCGTTAAGCAAAGCAGTCACTAAGTGAAACTCACAATGTTCTGGTCTTCCTTCAGGTTTCCTTTGCTTTACAGACCTGTGAAGGTTGTAAGTGCAAGGACTGGTCGCAAAGTGACTTTTTATCACTGTTGTAACTCGGAAATGGTTGCTAAACAATGCAGTTATCCTCTGATATCTCATTTTTGTTTTATGCACCTCCTCCTGTTGTCCCCACAACAACCCTGTGAGGTGAGTTGGGTCAAGAGAAAGTCACTGGCCCAAAGTCACTAGCTTCCATATCTAAGCCTCCCAGTTTCTAGTCCAGCATCTTAGCCACTATGCCAAATTGGCTCTATTTTTTTCCAATATGAAATCCAAATTTGGTGACGGTGTTTGACACAGTGAGTTTATATAGTGTCAACCCAGAAAATTGGACTGAGTCAACTCTAATTATATCTGAGTGGGTATAAGTGTTGTGGGAGCCAGCTGGGCATGACATACGAACCCTGTTTGCACATCGTATTATGCCAGGATTACTCTTTAAACAGGACCAATAGCTGGCAAACGGACAACAGAATCACGTTATTTAAGAATTATTGCAGTTCAGCTTTAATATTTTGGATTGCTTTCATCCTGTATAGCTTTTATCTTTCCTTGAATTGCTTAATTTGCATTTCAAACAATGTTGTATCCCATTTCCACAGTGCTTTGGCCAATCTCACAGAACTTGTACTGCAGTAAAAAAAAAAATCTTTATCTTCTATCAGTAGCTCTTCCATGGATGTCTGGTCTTCAAGCCATGTTATGGCCACAGATTTGTTTGGGATCCACTGTGTGAAGTAATGCTTCCCCAGTGGGTGAGTATCTGCAGGTAGGTGGGTCTGCATTCCGGTATTTTTAAAAAGAGGGACAAATCTCTGCCCATTTGAAAGAGATGGGGGTCCATATTCTCTGGTCCTTCGTAAGAGCGCAGGAGGAACCCACCTGGATTGGACTAATTAATGATCTAGTCCTATCAGTGGGGAATTCCAGCAGCACTGGATTGAAAAGGATCATGTTCACGTACAGTAGTCCTTGCTTAACAACTATTCATTAAGTGACAGTTCGGACTTATAATGGTGCTGGGAAAACTGACCTATGACCAGTCCTCACACTTATGACCCCCTGATCACGTGATCACAATTTGGGTGCTTGGGAACTGGTTTGCATTTAAAACCGTTGTGGCGTCCCATGGTCATGTGATTGCCATTTTCAACCTTCCTGGCTGGCTTCTGGCAAGCAAAATCAATAGGGAACTGTGTGATTCACTTAATGACCACATGGTTTGCTTAACACTGTAGTGATGCACTAAATGACTGCCACAAAAGTTGTAAAATCAGGTTGGATTCACTTAATGACCACTTCACTTAGCAACCAAAATTCCAGTCCCAATTCTGGTTGTTAAGCGAGGACCACCTGCAAGACATTACAGCTTCTTTTTAGCTTAACGGAGAAATTCTCAAGCTTTGTGGTGCTGTGGCCCTTCAAAATAATTGAGAGACAACCTGTCCTAATTTAGAGTGAAGAACCACGCTGAGACGGTGTCTTGGTCTCTAGTGTTTATTGAACTACCCGAGTAGATAGAAAATCCTGCCAGACTGAAAGACCATGGCAAACCCACACAGATAAACCCAAAACTCAAGGCAGGTCTGCTCTGAGTTTCTCTCAGAGGGTGCAAAGCCCCCAAACTACGCATGCGTTTTTCCCCCTGGATAGGGGCCCCCTCCTGCTCACCATCCGTACTCATGACACAACCCGCCAATGAAAAATACTGATGGTAGTGGAAGAGTCATACAAGCATGCCATTTTACCAGCCTCTCCTCAAAGCGGTGAGCTACCTACCATGTTCTGTTGGAAACACAGAGTTAGAAAATACCTTAAAGGTCATCTACCCCCCGCCCCGCCCCACCATTCAATGCAGGATCCACTAGAACACCTCTGACACGTGACCATCCAGCCTCTGTTTCAAGACCTCCAGCTTCATGTGGCAGCCAGTTCCTCTGGCTAACAGTTGATAGTCAAGAAGGTCCTCAGTTCTGCTTTCCTGCCAGTCAGCTGTGCACCATGCACAGTGTAGCCCCCTTCCCTCTGTCTTCCCCTGGAATTAATGGGCTGCAAACCTCACAGGCTCCTTTCAACCTTTCTAGCCATCTAGAAATTGTGGCTCCCCACAACTTTGTTTGCGACCCACTACTACCACCAGTTGAGTATCCCTGCTGTCGTATGTCCTATCACCTCTGGCAGAGGTGTCCACAACAGAGGACAAATGACGAAACAAGCATTGCCCCAGTGCGATGGGGCCACCACGTATTGTACATGCACCATGACGATGCATGTTGCGCACATGGACAAAGGGGTGGAGTTTGCCGTTGTGGCCCTTTCATCATTTTGACAAAATTGTCAAATTTGTCAAGTTGCTTACATCTGTAGATTATACATGGACAGTGACAATGAAATATGGTCATCTCTCACTGAAACTCTTAGTATAATGCCGTGTTTCTCAACCTTGGCTGCTTGAAGATGGGCGGACTTCAACTCCCAGAATTCCCCAGCCATCTTCAAGCGGCCAAGGTTGAGAAACACAGGTACAACGAAATTAGTATCTGTAAGGGCTTCTCATACGTGTATGACAAGCCCTTATAGATATTTTTGTTGTTGTGTTATTTTCCATTTTTCCCTCGTCATTTTTTGTTGTTCTGTTTTATTAAATCAATGAAGGCAAAAAGAAATCTTTAAAACCCTCTGCTGCAGCTGCTTTACTTACTCTGTTTGTAAAATGCGGCTTCTGGCTAAGCCTGATGAGGCATGAACCCGCCTAATTGTGCTTCATCAGCAAACTGTTGTTAAATCCTGTCTGAGAGCAACCTGCGGGCCACTTCAAGGTCTCTACGCCGGGCAGGACTTATTAATAGGGATGGTTGAATAAAGCACCATTGCCTGGGTTCCCACATGCTATGCCACAATGGCTAGGCTCAGAGAACAGAGCATCGAACAAACACCCTTTTATGGCTAAATGCAATATAATCCTAAAATTCCTCTCCTTGCTGGTCCCTTCCCTGCAGCTGGGCCTGAGGCTGGCCAACTCCCATCCTGGCTTCCCCTCTGACCATTAGCAACCGCTGCCTGTCTCCTCTGGTGCCTCTTTCAAAACATGGCTCCTTCAGAGTTACAGCAGAGCTCAGAGAGGTGGGGAAATGAATGGCCAATTAAGGAATAAAAATACCAGCCTTGCCCAGCTGCCAAAATCTCTTTGGGTGGAGTCTGGGTAAGCCCTCAGCTGACGCAAGAGCCACACCGTCTTCTCTTTTTTCCCTTTTCCCCATTCTGATTTTTGGCACAGAGCTTTTGGACACTCAAAGTGGCAGCCGTCTTAAATTCCTCCATTGCCACCCCTGGACCCAGTTTATAATGCCACGGTAAGATGCAAAGGCTGGACAGGAAACAACATGGATTATTTTACTGCTGCACTATTAAAGAACCAGCCGAACAGCTGCTAAAGATTTCTGTTTTCTGTTGGGATCTGAGATTCTGTTAGTCAGTCCTTGGCCCCCTAGTGTGATGCAGAGATTTATTTTTCTCTCCTCCCTGTCAAGAAAGTAACGGGATCAGCCAATGAAGTTGAAGGAAGGGGTAGTAAAGAAGTCATTTGTCAGACTCCTCGACCAAATGTCAACATAACATCTGCTCGAACTCACTTCCATTTTGAAGAAATCCAGAAACCCGTGTCAGCTGACTGTGAGTCGCCAGCAGGGAGAGGGGACAAGATTGGAGTGTGAATTATACTGTTTGGGTTAGATGCCCCTTACCAAGGTCAAAGGGCAGAAACAGTTCAAGCCATTTGCTGGAGGGGTGTGTGCCTAGGCGAGGAGTGGGGGGGAATCAGAGGGTTGTGATTTTAAACTGTAGAATGCATGGGAAACGGCCATTCGCAACTTTTTCCTTGTATCAGAATGCTTCGCTTCATTAAACAGTTAATTGAGCACAAGTCTCTAGACTGTCTTTGAGTGAATGCTCAAGCATGCTGGTCCTTACATCGTTCTTCACACAACATGCTAACTTTGGGACTCGCTACATGAGGCAGGGATGGCCATTAGCTTGAACATCTGTGGCAAGAATGATGTAGTCTGGATTCAAACAGCACCCTCCTCTAAGCTAGCACGTTGCGTGACTGGAGCCAGTGCGACTTGTAAAGTGTGGGTGTGTGAGCACAGCCACAGAGCGATGGAGGAAGACCAAGCATGGCTGCGTGGATGCCACTTCCAGCGTCAGAGACACCCTCTCCCTGAATGCCTCTGCTGAGAAACAGGGCTGTGAGGGTGCTATTGTCCTCCAGTCCTGCCTCAGTGGACCTTTTGGAAGAAGATTCATAAAATCTTATTAACGTTGGATTTTAAGGTCATCTAGTCCAACCCCCTGCTCTGGGCAGGTCCATACAGCATCTCTGTCAGATGACCAGCCAGCCTTTCTTGGAAAACCTCCAGCAAAGGAAAAACCCCTGCTTCATGGGGCAGGCTGTTCCCCTAGCTGACAACTCGTACAATCAGGAAACTCCAGAATGAGCATTTTGGCCAGTTCCATCAGGTTTAATGTTCCTATTAAGGGAAAGAAATCAGAAAGAGCTAATGGGACCTTTCCCAACAAGCAAATTCTATTCAAAGGCTTTCGTTTATGCCCTTGAATAAAATTTGCTCGTTGGAAAAGCTCCTGCCGAACTCCTGATTTTTGGCCACATTGACTAACACAGCCCTCCTCCTACAACATTTTGGGAAACAGCATCCACAAAGGTTTTGCTCACAAATCCCACCAGAAAACAAATGCTGGAAAGATGTAGGGTCTTTTTAATCCTCATTCCCACAAAGCTGGTTCGAAGCACCAGCGCTGGTCTCCTTGAAGAGCCGGACAAGGGCGGGTTTCTTCGCCAGCTGCCTGGCGTGCGTCCCGGTAGTGTCTGGAGAATCCTGTAACCCTGCCTGCAGGAGAATATGCACACATGTTGCATGTTGTCCAGCAGAAGCCATGTGCAACGCTGTGGGACAGAGAAAGTAGAGCAACGGTGAAGGTTTTGTGTGCCCAATGGCAGGATGGAGCCATCCAGTTTCAGTCCATCCAGTTATTATATAAGTCAAAATTTAATACAGGTAGTCCTTGACTTAATGACCGTTTGTTTAACAATGGTTTAAAGTTACGACGGCCTCAGAAAAAATGCTTTACAACCTATACTCGCACTTATGACCATCATACCACCCCCATGGTCACATGATTGTAATTCAGGCACTTGGCAACTGGCTCGCATTTATGACCGGCTGCAGTCTCCTGTGGTCATGTGATTGTGATTTGCAACCCGTTTTGCCAGTTTCTGTCAAAAATATCCACTGGGGGAGCTGGATTCGCTTAATGACCATCGTAAAAATGATCATAAAATCAGGTCCAGTCATTTGGTGAGCTGATTGACAACAGCAATGACTTACAATGGAAATTCTGGTCCCAAATGTGGTCGTAAGTGGAGGATTACCTGTATTCATTAATATTAATATTCATTTTGCCTTAAAGGCCCTAAGTGGCTTCAGATGCAAATTATTTATTTGTTTATAAATTACTATTTACAGGCATACCTTGTTTTATTGCACTTCGCTTTACTGCGCTTCTCAGATACTGCATTGTTTTTACATGGTGAAGGTTTGTGGCAACCCTACATCAAGCAAGTCTATCAGATGATGATTAGCATTTTTTAGCAATAAAGTATTTTTCAATTAAGGTATGTAGATTCTTTTTTTAGACATAATGCTATTGCACACTTAATAGACTACAGCATAGTGCAGTGTTTCTCAACCTTGGCAACTTTAAGAGGTGTGGACTTCAACTCCCAGAATTCCCCAGTCTGCCAGGGTCTCTTCAGCAAGGCGGCCTTACCGGTTCGGTTCTTCCCATCCTTCACGTGTAAATCAGCCCCCAAGGAAAGCAGGCACCGGATTGTGCTCCCGTGCCCTTCCTGCAGGGCAGAGCAAAAACAGAGAGGCAGGATTCAGATGAAATTGTGGCTTTTTAAACTGTGTTTTATGGAATCAGTTGCAACTGGCTGTCCTGACCCGACAGGCTAAGCCACAAACCATAGTTTGCAATCTGTATTTTATTCATCTATTGGATTCATACTCTGCCTTCAACTCAGGAGCTCATGGTGGCACAGATGGTGCTCCCTCCTCCCCACTCCAACAACAATCCTGTGAAGTAGACTGGGCTAAGAGAGGGTGACAGTCCCAAAGTCCCCCAGAGAGCTTCTGTGGCCGACCCTGGGTCTCCCTGATGCAAGTCCAACGCCTTCACCCCTTCACCATTCTGGCTGCTCTGACACATCAAACAAAGCCACAGTGCGGTTCCTCTGGTTTTAGCTTAGCATCCTCGGTAAGTGTAGCCAGTTTCACCCTCAGCCAAGCCAAATTTTCTTCAGAGCCTGCCCCACCCTGATGAGTCACCCATGTTCCCTGGCCAACGTGAGCAAAAGCCGCATTTTTCATTTGTGGCCCTTCCAGTGAGACATGAGGGCACGGCTTTTCTTTTAATTGCACTTTTACTGGCACTTCTAACCCCTGTTCCAGCCTAGCCAGATGTGTCCTCCTGCCAGCTTGCTGAAACAGCCATGCGTGAGGACCAACAGATGGCACATCCAGATGATCCAGGTGGGCTGGACTTCATCTCCCAGAATCCTATGCCAGCACTGCCAATCGTGCAACCAAAGGGACCTGGGCAATCAAGATTGCATCCTAAAGCAGAAGTTGCAATGAATAATTGCAGTAGAAAAGCACAGCCCTGGGGAGGATGGGGTGCGATGGGAAGGGAGAAAGGGCCAGGGGAAGGTCACTGACCAGATGCTTTTGGGTGCAGATGTTCCTCCTCTTCACTTCTCACTTCTCAGCAGTGAGAAGTGTTTTGCAAGTCAAATAATTATTCCCTGGGACAGACTTAGTGCCCACGCAAGTTCATCTCAGAATAAATGGGTAGACCTTAAAAGCCTTGTTTGTTTCTTTGAGACCCTTCTTCCCAAAGGGGCCTGGCTAGGAACTTTTGGGAAGAGTTGTGGTCTAATCTGGACAGGCTGGAAGACTTGGCTGAGAGCAACACAACGTCCTTCAACTGGGAGAAAATGAAGGACACATATACAAGACAGGAGATTCTTGGCTTGGAAGCGAGAAGGACTTGGGGGTGGCCATTGACAAGATGAATTTGAGCCAGCAGTGTGAGGCCGCTGCTAAAAGGGCTAATGTGATTCTGGGCTGCGTTAGAGGAAGTATCATATCCAAGGCACCTGAAGTCCTTATTCCTCCCTATTTGGCACTGGTGAGACTTCCAGAAGGAGCTTGACAAATTAGAGAAGGTTCAGAGGAAGGTGATGGAGACGACACAGGGCACATGGCTCACAAGGACAGGCTGAAGGAACTTGGGATGGTCAAGCCTGAAGAACAGAAGGCTGCGGGGAGACACGATAGCCATGTTCAGGTGCACATCTATTGGGAAGATGGTCAAGTTTTTTCTTCCCTGGCCACAGAAACTAAGACCAGGAATAAAAACTGTAAGTTGCAGCTACCTAGATTTAATTGAAATCTAAGGAAAAAGCATGGTAAGATCTCTCCAAGAGTGGAACAGCCTCCCTATGGAGATTGTGAGTTCTCCATCTCTGAAGGTTTTTAAGAAGAAGCTGAAGAGCCAGTTGAATTGGTTTTCCTGCTCACTGCAGAGGGTTGGGCTAGATGACCCTCGTGATCCCTTCCAACGCCATAATTTGATGATAGTGTGAGAGTTCACCACTGAGGTTAAGACAGTTGAGAGAGGTAAGGGGCCATCTTAAGGAAAGACTTGAGTATGAGGATAGCACCTTCCCCAGAGGTTCTCCAGATGTTCCTCCAATCTGTTCTTGGCTGCTGGCTGATGCTGCCCTGCCATGAATGGGCAGAAAAAAACCCTTCCAAGGGGTTCAGACACTGCAGAGGAGAAGACAAATGAGCTAAGGTGTCAATCCAGGTAGGGAGAGGACAAAATTGAGCATCTCTTCATGGCTGGCTGAAAGTTGGGAAGAAAAGTCCTTAGCAATCTGAACTAGACATCAGGGAATTATAAAGCAATTTAAGGACCAGTGAAAGCTAGACACAGCTGAGATTTTATTTCATTCTGTGGTCTGTGCTTGGAGCTGTGGGACTTTTCTGCATGAAACCAACTTCCCCAGATGTCGTTCTTCTTTTCTTTTTCTTTTGGTGCTTTTTCAGCTTCCTTCTAAATTCTCAATGCAAGGGTGACACCCATTCAGGGAGAGCTCTCGGACATGCGTTTCCTCTCTGGTCAAGGTGCCACTGGCTTCCTCCCAAGTATCTTTACTCTTATTTGTATTATTTATTATTGTAATTTTATACTGTATATTTTATGATTGTTGTTTTAATTGATTATGTTAAACCGCCCAGAGTTCCCCAATGGGAGGAGATGGGTGGGGACAAATTGGATGGATAAAAAATAAAATAAAAATAAAATAAAATAAAATAAACCAGGCCAGAAGTAGCTGGTGGCAGTGCTATCAAGGCAGCTCGTCCAAGGAATTCTGGGGAGGGTGCAGTTGGGTATATCCTAAAAGCAGACCCTGCACCTGTGGGAAAATGCTAGGAAGAAGAAGAAGAAGGAGAGGAGGAGGAGAGGAGGAGGAGGAATGCAGTTGGGTATCGACCCTCCTGGGAGGGAGCCGAGGAGCCCAATCCACCACACCCTGGGCATGCATGTGTGCAGGCCCCACTACACGTGTCATCCACACATCTGAGACAGGATTCAGCTGCCAATCCCACTGACTTCCACATCAATCCAGTGACAGGAGAGGCACTGTCTGAGGCTGGCTCTGCCAAGGGCTTCTGAATTGCAGAAGAGGCAGAATCCTAGGCAATGGCACAGCACCCTGGGCCTCTGCCCAGCCTCTTTGTTTCAGCCTCTGGAGTCTATCCAAGATCACGAGGCTAACACTGGACAGCAAAGCACCAAAAATCTGTAGCATGGAGAAACAGTTCTGCAGAGCATCCAGTAAACTCTGTGCATCTGTCAAACTAAAGATCCCGCTCAGTAATTGCTCACATCTCTTCCATTTCCTGCAGCCTTCAGGCACCACCAAGAATGCCAAGAATAATCATTTTAAAAGAGACACGCCTGGTGCTGCTGAATCTCCTCCATAGAACTGCTGGCAGCTTCCAGAGTTTGGGACTTCAACTCCCATGAAGCCCTGCCTGGATGGAGGGGGCAAAGGATTGTGGGAAGCCGCAGCGGAAACACAGCAACTGCGGAACCTGCCCACTCAGTTTCTGCAATTTTAGAGGGGCCTGGAAAGGAACCTTGGAAATCTGTGGTTGTTCTCTCTAGAGCAGTGTTTTTCAAACCTGGCAACTTTAAGATGTTTGGACTTCAAGTCCCAGAGTTCTTGGGAATTCTGGGAGTTGAAATCCACACATCTTAAAGGTGCCAGGTTTAAAAAACACTGATCTAGAGCAGCTCTCCTGATGGAGGAGCTGGCTTTCCAGAATCCCCCAGCTAGCCAGAAGGGCTGTGGCAGAGAATTCTGGGACTTGAAGTCCAGAATTGTGGACTTTATTGGATGGCTAGACTAAATGTCCTGATTTGGTATAAGGGAGCTTCTGATATTTCAATCTGGGCTAACAGAGCAACTTAATGTGGATTTATTATTATTATTATTATTATTATTATATTCATAAACAACACAGCACAAAGAACAAATGAAAAAAAATCACATCTTTGGTGTTCCTTGGAAATTTGAGGTCCAGCCAAGAACCTAAGAATTATTCAAGCAACATTATAAAATATAACAAACGCCAAGCAAAGTGGTTCTTGTTTTTTGTTTTGCAAATCTGCAGTTGACATAGCTGAAATATTTAGTCCTTGTAAAAACGTGTTCAATATGTTTGTTATTTGGCTTAGTGCACCAGTAAGTATCAGGATGCCTTTGCAAAATCTTTTCCATAACCTATCTATTTTGATTGTTAGATCTCTATATTTTACTTTTTTCCCCCTAATTCTTTTCCTTAGATTCTGCTAAGAACTGCCATAACTACAAAAACAACTCTCTTCTTTTCAGCTGGGTTCTAGATAACAATGATAGTGGTTACATGTATCTTCCAGGAAAGCCACCCCAAGCCGTAATGAAAAGGACAGGTACCTTCGCTGCGTAATGCAGGGCAGTGACCTGGAGTGCTGTGGCCCTTGCGTTGACATCGGCCCCAAGATCAGACACAAGGAACCGAAGAGCATCGTCCTGGGCTGTGACTGCGGCTTGGTGCAATGGCTGATTGCCAAGAGCATCCCTGGCATTGTAATGAGCCTGCGGGATAGGGAACAGAAAGCAGGATGCTACTGTATCTTGGGTTATAATCTAAAATGAGTGCCGGGGAGGAGAGAAAGGATGTCTCAGGAAATCTTGGAACAGAATAGGCTTTCATTTAAGCCAATGTTTTTCAAACTTGGCCACTTTAAGATGGGTGGACTTCAACTCTCAGAATTCCCCAGCCAGCCTTGCTGGCTGGGGAATTCTGGGAGTTGAAGTCCACCCATCTTAAAGTGGCCAAGTTTGAAAAACACTGAATTAAACCATCTAACTTATCCCCAAAAAGCAGGGGTGGAAAGGGAAGAAAATACATCAAGGGACGTTAGCCAACCAACTTTGTTCCAGTGAACTGAAAACTTAAGTTTTCATCCACATAATCTTTATGTTGGGTTCCATTTTTGGTGGAAAGGGAGTAATTTTTGCTCCTTACGGTCAGACAGATAGAAAGACGAGTAGACTCTGAGTCTGGTCCCGCTTCTGAGGATTTGATGGAGCCATTCAAGTTTTCTGGGATGGATTTTCACTTCCCAGTCTAGCCTCCAGCCCTGGGTGTGCCAGTGGTCTCCTATCCAAGTACTAACCAGGCCCACCCCTGCTTAGCTTCCAAAGCCAGAGAAAGTTGGCCAGCTGCTGCCATCAGCTGAGATAAACCACTAAGGGGCTGCTACACAATGTTTCAGTATGGAGGGTTCCAGCCAGCTGTTCTTGCTGTTATCCTGGAGTATCTAAGTCTCTAGGGGGAGATTTTTTGGCTTTCCCACTAATACACACACACTTTTGTAAACCTTAGGGTTTCCCTGCACTTGCTGCTACTTCACCCTTGCACATGAAAGCCCCTTTTGCAAAATAAAGAACCACATCTTGCAATCTAAACATTTTACACATTTCAAAGAAACCCACTTCTAAGTTTAATCTACATAAGGCAAAGTCAGGCCAGCGGGAACCTGTTCACCCAGGGATCGTGGGAACCGTATGGAAGTGGTTTGCCACTGCCTTCGTCCAGGATGGTTTTGATTCCCCAGTTGAGGGTACAGCTGTGGGATTTCCTTGTGGTCTCCCATCCAAATATAAATCCAGCCTGATCCTGCTTAGCTTCCAAGCTTAGGTGAGGCTCGCCAGGTGTTGCCCTCTCCTGAAACAAGGGATGCTTTCTTAAAAAATGGTTAATGCAATTTTAAAAACACTCCTAAGTTACCAGGGATAAAGCTGCCTTTTGAAAGATAGACCTGTCGTACCAGGTGGATGACAAACGCACCCGATGTTTCTCTAGAAGTAGGCTGGCAATATCCAGGTGGCCGTTTTGTACAGCATCCATAAAAGGAGTGATCCCACAGTTGTCCCTACTGTTCGGCTGGTAGTCGCACCTTGGAATAGATATGGAAAAGACAGTAAAAGCCGAAGTTGAGCCCAGCCCAGAGCGCAGTCAAGTGCCAGTTGGGGGAACCAGTGAAGGTGCTGGACTAGAAACCAGGAGGCGGTGAGTTCCAGCCCTCCCATAGTCACAGAATTCAGCTGGGGGACTTTGGGCCAGTCCCTCTCGCTCAGCCCATCCCACCATACAGGCTTGTTGTGGTGGGGAAAATAGGAGGCAGGAGGATTATAAATCGAGTAAGGAATAAACAGTCTGTTACTTTGCACTGTTATGGTAGTGCTGACTAGATGCTGCTCCCCCAAAGCGCTGGGCATTCACACCATTTCTAGGAAGACCATCAAACAGCTGTACTGCAGAAATGCAACAGGTAATTTTTTTTTCTCTAGGCAGGGAAGTTCACTGGTAGGAACAAGAAGTCATTGTTTTATTGAACAGCTGTTGAAACCAAAGGCGCCTTTCCATATTACTAAAAAAAGGAATGATCCCACATGCCAAACCTTTAGGGCAGCATTTCTCAAGCTTGGCAACTTTAAGACGTAGGGACTTCAACTCCCAGAATTCCCCAGCCAAAAAGAAACACTTTTTAGGGGATACTTAGGACCCCAAAGCCAAATTCACAACCATGTGATCGAAGCCCCACCGCCTTTTACATGCATCGATGGTGGTTGCCACCATCTTCACTTTTTTGACCTGCCCCATGTGCTCTTTCCTCCCTATTCCCTTCCTATTGCTCATATGCACCAAATGGAAGGACGCTTATAACCTGGAAGATGCAGCCAGCCATGAACCACTGACCCAGTGCACACATCATGCTAAACCATGGTTCACTGATAAACCACCATGAACTGGTGTGCACAACATCCTTGGCTATTAACTAGGGTGGGCAAACCATGGCCAAGGCTGCATATGGGTCCAGGCTGCCTCCAGAGCAGTGGAGGAGTGATGGGGGCAAACTTTTCAGCCTGCTTTGGTGTTGGAGAAGATTCTTGAGAAGACCACGGACAGCCAAGAAAACAAACGAATTAATCCTAAAACAAATTAATCCAGAGTTTTCACTTGAGGCACAAATGACCAGGCTCAAATTATCCTACTCTGGACACATTATGCAGAGACCCAGCTCTCTGGAGGAGGCTCTGATGCTGGGAAGGTGGAAGGAAAGAGAAGAAGAGGACCACCAGCAGCAAGGTGGAGGGACTCAGTTACAGCAAGACCTGAAGGGCCAAGTTGGGACAGATCATCCTGGAGAAGGTCTGTCTATGGGGCCTCTAAGACTCGCCACCGAGTTAGTGGCACATAATCAGTCAATCTGTATGAACATCTTGCTCTGTTGAGAAGTCTATAATGATTGGAAACCTGGAAGGGAGAAGAAGAAGAGGACGACCAGCAGCAAGGTGGAGGGACTCCGTTACAATGGTGATGGGGTCACCGTTCGGAGACCTGAAAGACCAGGTTATGGGCAGATCATTGTGGCAAACATCTATCTGTGTGATTGCTAAGAGTCAACACCTAGTTGATGTCACACCATCCATGCATCCATCCATCCATCAGAAAGAAAGAGAAGAGGATGACCAGCAGCAAGGTGGATGGACTCAGTGTGGCAACGGGGACACCAGTGGAAGACCTGAAAGACCAAGTTGGGGTCAGATCCTCCTGGAGAATATCTATCTACCTGGTTGCTAAGAGTCAACACCAACTTGATGGCACATTGTCCATTAATCAACGTGAAGGCCCAGCTCTCTTGAAAAGTCTGTAACTCAGTTCCAGCCGTGATGGTCTCTAAGATTCAACCACACCTTGACGGCCCATCATCAATCAACCAATCAATCAAATCTGTTTCACAACCTCTTTTCGGTTTGCAGTGCTGCACAGACCAATCATCCCGGCAATTAGTGGGGAAGGGAGAGAAAGCCCATAGTAAACCAGGAGGGCCAAAACTCAGCTCACCTTTCCAGAAGGATTTTCACGACCTCCAGGCAGCTGTGCATCGCTGTGAGACAGAACAGAGGAGGTGCATGGCTAGTTTTGAAATCTGTCAGCAGCTTCCCTCATGCTGGTGGTTTCCAGATATCCTAGACTGCAACCCCCATCATCCCCAGCCTCCCAAATCCCAGGGAAGCACTAAGTTGCAAAAGAAAGATTTTCCCCTGAGACTGTTATTCATGGAGCTCAGTCCTGAGAGATGCTGGTCAAGCTTAAGCAAGCATATATTGGTGGTCAACTGCTTTGACCCACAACTGCCCTGCGAGGGAGGCTGGGCTGAAAATGACTGGCCCAAAGTCACTCCCTAGGTTCTAGACTCAGCATCCCCCACTATGGTCAAAAAAGTCAAGATGATGGCCACAATACAATTGGTGCAGTGGTCACCATATTGACTTTTTTGACCATATTCTGCTGTATCCCTGCTAGTTAGATCAAAGATTTCTTTCTAAGATTTGTTTACTCAATTTATATAGCTGCCCATCTCACTTTTACATGACTCTAGGCGGCTTAAAATAAAGCAAATAAAAACACAAAAAATGTAATATAATACAAAAATAAAAACATATAGCATGGTGGCTGTATTCACACAACACACTTCAGCAACCTCAGGTTGTTGCAGCTACCCTGACATGCTCAGCTTAGTTTTAATTCATGTTTAACTTCTGGCACAAGCGACCCCAGACCATTTGGCTCATATAAGGCAGAAACCAGGTTAAATGTATTGTATGAACCCAGTTAACAGATGGTAATTTCTGGGTTCACAAAATATGTTTTGGCCAGAACAAATAAATACCCCTATGATGGCTTAACACAATGACCTGGTTCAAGATAACAGCCAAAGGAGGTCAGAAAAGTCAAAATGGTGTCTCTGGCCAAGTCATCAAAGATTCTTTTTCACCTGCATTGCCATTTTGACTTTTTAGAGCCCCCACCCCACGGATGTCCCTAAGTTCCCACCACAAGCTACCCAACCTCTTATCAGCCGCATCCATTTTGTGGTGTAAATCCATCCCTTAAGTTCCTGACTCGCATGAAAGAACCCCAAGTTTTGAGTGCATTAAAATGGCCTTAAGTATGTCTGGCTACACTCTCTTCATTCTTTAATCCACATATTCCGTTTTCCACTGGAGTGGAAAAGATTCAGGAGGGCAAGGGATTAACAGGGTCTGCGGCTTCCAATTTCTCCTGCTTGCACTAACAAACAGGGAACACCCTGGAGAATCACTATATTCGGAGAATTAATGCCTCTGGACCTGGATTAATTGGCTGCTTGGCTTCTCTCCACCTTTCTGGATCCGGATCACACTAGGGAAAACACGGGCAGGGCTCACCTGCTCCCCAATGTTCACGTCATATTCCCCAGTGTGGGGGAAAGGCGCTAAGCCCCATAGGAAAGCATTCACAGAATCCACTACCTTCACAAATAATCCAGTTAACACAGGTTAGGAAAGGAACTGGATTATGCTTCCCCAAGACGGTCCCTCAGTTTACTCAATCCAACATGCTTACTCCAGATTTGCTCAGTCCGATTTCCTGGGTTCACAGCAAACCCAGAGTTTGGCTGGCTCAACAGGCTGAGTCAAAATGGCGTCAACCCCGTTGCTGTTCAGCCTCGTTTTCAAACACGGCCTCCGCAATTTACCTAAGGCTACAACTGAGTAAACTACCTAACCCTTGATCCAATCCCCAAAAATTGCTTTAAGTCATCCAACATGCTAGATGAGGCCAAAACAGGCCAAGTAGTTTGTGGTTCAAGGAGCTGTGGGAACACGGCCATCCTTTCTGAAAGTTGTGTGAACAAAGCATTATCTTAAACCATTGTGTGGTTTATTCTCTTTGGGCATCACCTGTGATGTGAATACAGGAACTGTGTTCTTAACCTAGGTTGACAGCAAAGCAGGTTGTGTGAACTCTGCCAGAGACCATCCTGGTCACTTGCTTTGAAAGGCTAGATTCAGGCATGGATTCTCATCCCAGCCCCATCTTCTATCAGATTATGTTACAAAACCAGCTTTTTCTTCAGTATTTTTGCCTTTGGCAGGGGAAGTAGGGAGCCCAGATTGCCCCTTCCAGGGGACGGATCGGACCCAGGGGTCAGGACGGCCACCAAGAAGGTTCAAAGCGAAATATTTTCTGTTCTGGAGCTGAAGAACTACACCCATTTTGCAGACTGACTTATCCACCAGCTGCTGCTGAAGCAACTCAACAATCTTAAGAGGGGTGAACAGGATGCGACCTGCTGTGTGCAGTGGGCTCCTTCTGATCTTGCTCGCTGTGTCCCAAATGCCGGGAGAAACATCCAGCAAGTATTGGATGACCCGAGGGTCTCCCTCACGGCTGGCAATGTGGAAGCAGTTCCACCCATCCTTGTTCTTTAGTAGTACGTTGGCTCCATGCTGGACAAGATCTCTAATGATCTCCAAGTTTCTCCTCGTGCAAGCCATCATAAGAGGAGTCCTAGAAAATGGAGAGGGCGGGAGTATGATCAAAATTCTCAAGCTTTTTCAGAGGAGAGCATCTAGATGTATCAGGACAAAAGGACCTATAATCCCCTGCCTCCCTAGGACCAGCCAGAAACCCCTCTCAGATGCTGGGGAACCCAACGGAGAAGCTTCATCTTCCCTTCTGATTCCTCCTTAAGGAGAGCGATAAGCATTTGGCAAGTTCACGGGTGGGAAAATCCTGGTTCTCCAAGAATTATCGCATTTTGGCCCTCAAGATCAACGGCCGTTTGCCATGCTGGCCAGAACAGATTGGACTGGAAGTCCCACTAGGCTGCAGCCCTGTTCTGTTTTGGAAGAACAAAGAACCGTATGGAGAACATTCTTTGACTGTCTGAATGCCGGCCACTTCACCCTGTATCAAAGGCGGTGCCATTTCCGAATAATGCATCCATGCTTGGAGAAATGGGGTGGGCCCTGAGAAATCTCTCATTGTCTGAATCTCCATTGTAAGACAGAAGTTCCGTAAGTTTGATAATTATTGGTTAATGAATCATGCCAACACAGGTGTGGACCAAGCATATACAGACCGAATCTAAATTTGATTAATTTTATGCAGAAACATACAGATTTTCTTGGGTCAACTCTGACTCCGTTTTCCTGGCCATGCTACGAAAGTGATTTCTTCTGGGATCGATTTGTCTGTCTGTCTGTCTGTCTGTCTGTTTATCTATCATAATATATCATCCATCATCTCTAGCTATCTAGCTCCCCTCCAACTAGCCTACAAACCTTAGATTTGATTTGATTTCTGTTTGTTTATTATTTCAATTTACATGGCCGCCCACATCAAGTTCATGACTCTGGGCAGCTAGCAGTGTTAAAAAAATATAAGAACAGAAAAACAGAACTACACAAATGAAACAGCAGCTGGGGTTAAAAACTGACCAATCAGTCACAATGAACATAGCCAATGCGTGGGCTCAGCCCCACCTCCTGACCCCCAGAACCAAGTCTTTAAGGCCTTATAAAAGGCCGGCAGGGTCGGGGCCAATGTGATCTCCTGGTGGTCTCCCATCCAACCTGAGGAAAAAACCTTCAGCGCCCACCGACATACCAGTCTGCTTTCTTCAAGCAGTCAACAGTGGCTCCCCGTTCCAGAAGGTATGAAACGCAATCCGGGTGGCCCATGGAGGCAGCTTCGTGGAGGGGGCGCTTGTAGTCCCAATTCACCAGCTCGACATCCATTCCCACAGTCTCAGCAAGGTAACGCAAGATATCCAGCCTGCCATGCCTGGCCGCAAAGTGGAGAAGCGTGTCCCCCAATTTCCCCCAATGCTTCTTTCTCACATCCCTGTCCAGGTCAGGCAACTTTTCGATCTCTTCTTTGAGAAGGGCAAACGCCCCTTCCTGTATTATCCGGGGAAAGGTTTTGGGGATCTGGCCTTCCTCCATCACCGGTTGTGGAATTCAGAGCTCTGGAGGGGAAGACCTAAATCACCCCCACCCCCAGTGGCACAAGAGTCAACTCAGCATTGTTCGTCTTCTTTTATCACGCACTTAAAAGAACACTCGGCCTTTCATGTTCAGACTGTTGCTTTTCTTATAAAAGTACAGTAGTCCCAGATCTGGAAAAAAACCAGTAGCCTCTTTTCTGGTGAACCAATGTTATTCAAAGGCATAAGCTTTTGTAAGCTGCAGGAGGAGCCTAGGGGCACCTTTTCTGACTCACACATTTTATTCGAAGTGTGAGTCGGAAATGGTGTCCCAAAGCTCCTTCAGATATTTGGATGCTATAGGCCAGTGTTTCTCAACCTCCGCAACTTTAAGATGCATGGACTTCAGGTCCCAGAATTCCCCAGCCAGCCGGAATTCTGGGAATCATAGAATTATAGAATCCTAGGGTTGGAAGGGACCTTGGAGGTCTTCTAGTCCAACTCCCTGCTCAAGGCAGAAGTCCTCATACCATCTTGGACCAATGGTTGTCCACTCTTTTCTTGAAAACCTCCAGTGATGGAGCACCCACCACTCCGGGAGGCAAGCTCTTCCACTGCTTAAGAGTTCTCCCTGTCAGGAAATTCCTCACTTCCAGGTTGGATCTCCCTCTGATGAGCTTCCACCCACTGCTTCTTGTCTTGCTCTCAGGTGCCATGGAGAAGAGATCAATGCCCTCCTCCCTGTGCCAGCCCTTCAAGTGGGAAGACCGCCATCATGTCTCCCCTCCGTCTTCTCTTCGTTAAGCTAAACATACCCGGTTCCTTTAGCCGTTCTTCATAGGATTTGGCCTCCAGGCCCCTTATCATCCTTGTGGCTCTTCTCTGCACTCTTTCTAGGGCCTCAGCATCTTTTTTGTATTGTGGTGACCAGAACTGGATGCAGTGTTCCAACTGTGGCCTCACCAGTGCAGGAGTTGAAGTGTATGCATCTTAAAGGTGCAGAGGTTGAGAAACACTGCCATAGACAAAAAAAAAAAAGATTTCTTCCCCCTTTTAATTAAGCTGAATTAATAAAACAAAGAAACCATGTGACCATAGACAATGGTGCCGGGATGTGTGTGATGACATTGTGTGCAACTTGACACCATCACACCAGTGATGTCCAAACCCATGACATCAGGGAGGCTTGTCCCAAACTCCTACGCTCTGCATTAAAGCCGCTGGGACATTTTTGTCTCTAACAAAACCTTTTCTTTTCTTTTGAGATTTCTGCAAAGGAGGACCTGATTTGGTTTCTCTCTGTGGCTGCCCTGCAGTTTAATGGCAAAGAATCCTGCTCTTGTTTCAGAGTCATGTAATTCGACACCCCTTTCCATCCTGTCTCCAAGCAGGATTGCAATAAAGAAATAAATGTGATTAAGATGGAAGAATAAAACAAGCTACAGGTAGTCCTCAACTTACAACCATTTGTTTAGCAACCATTCGAAGTTATGACAATGCTGGAAAAAGGGACTTGCGACCGGTCCTCACACTTATGACCGTTGCAGCATCCCTGTGGTCAAGTGATCAAAATTTGAGTGCTTGGCAACTGGCATGTATTTACGATGGTTGCAGCATCCCAGGGTCACTTGATTGCCATTTGCAACCTTCCCAGCCAGCTTCTGACAAGCAAAGTCAATGGGGGAAAACAGATTTGCTTAATGACATGATTCACTTAATGTCCGTGGTGATTCACTTAACGACTGTGGCGAAAAAGGTCGTGAAATCAGGAATGACTCACTTAACGACTGCCCCATTTAGAAAATCGAATCCCAGTTGTGATAATAAGTCAAGGACTACCTGTTAAAAATGTTAAAATACAGCTATTAGAAAGGTGGTGTGGAAGGGAAGGTCAGCAAAAATGAAACAAGACAGTTCAGTCTTCTTGGCTCACCCTGTGATGGATTTCAGTAACGTTGCTGGTTCTCAGGAAGGAGGGAGCACATTCCAACGAGGGGAGCAAGGTAAGAGAAAACAGTCCGGAGTTGGAACATGGGAAGATGAAGAGGTTCAGGCTAGCCCTACCCTAGGGCCTCCCAGGTTACTTCCCTTTAGGTTAGGTAGAGTAGCTTCAGTCTGGCAAGATTCTGTCTGTCCAGTGAGAGCTAATAAAGAACTGAAGTTTGGCTGGATTGATTCTTTGCAGTTCTTGGGCTGGGCCTGACATACCCAGAAGGCTCTGTCTTGATGATTTTGCCACTGTTTAAAGCTGCAGTGAGACAGTTAAAGTGCTAACTGTTCTATGGCAACAAATATGGAACACGTCTGTTTAGCCTAAAGACTGGAAAGGTCAGAGTAGCTACCTGCCCAAGGAAGGGAGATAGAACAGAAAGTGCAAATGACTGAAGCACTGAACTTCTGCTTACAATCTTAAAAACAGCAGTACAGCCACGCAAGGTGCAAGAACTGCCAAACGAAGCAGTCAGCATCAGAAAAGGGATTAGAACGAATTAAAAAAGATAATGGAAAGATCAAAAGCAGACAAGAAGGAAGTTTACCTTTGATCAGATCTGTAACGGTAAAGCAATCTGTTGGGAAAAGTGCCGTGAATTTTTGAGAGCAATGACATAAATTTCCAAATAAAGGAGAATCTGATCTCTGCAGGTGATGAGGTTTGGGGTTTCTTTCACCCCTTCAAATCCTGATCCGCTTTCTGCAGTCGGCACATGGACCTGTTCAACAGCGTAAGATGTTGCATTCTCAATTCAAGACTGAAAGGCAAGAAAAAGAAGTAAATATCAGCACAAGAGTGTGATGCATCAAAGGGGGGGGGGGGAGAAAGGCAGCATTACAGTATACAAATTAACCAAGTTCTGTAGAAATGATTAGCATTATTTGTGCAACTGTCCAAATATGAATGTACTCCACTAAAGAAACTGAAGCTTTAAATGATGCAATACAAAATTCTACAGCATTCAGTGAACTTTTGTTTTTTTAAAGAAAAAGGATCCAACTCAGATTTCTGGGGAATGACACTTGACTGATTCAGCAACACACCATCACCAGTCAGTATGCATAGGATGGTTGCAGCTTTACCACTTTGCTTTTTAAAGAGCACCCTTTCTGCAACACACCCTGATATCACTATTTTACAGCTATTTTACAGCTACATAAGATAACAGCCAGACATTTTCCAGGCCAGAGAATAACTGTGCAAACACACCCACATGCTCAGTCAAAGACATATAAAATTTAGCCTGAAATTCAAAAGCATCTGGCTAACTTTTTCTGGGCTCAGAAACTAACTAGGGTCAGATGGGGATAGTACTTGAAGGGAGACCACAAGGAAATTCCCAGGGCTGGATGCTTAGTTGGGAAGTACAAGAACTTGCTGTAATTTTAAATTATTTTTGCTAAAACCAATGGATGCAAATAAAATGTATGTAATGTAAAAAAATAACTTCCTGGAGGAAGGAAGTGGCAGACCATTTCCACTCTATGGGCAGGAAAGAGGTGTGGATGTGTCCATGAAGCTTGGCATTCAGGCAAATCAGCCATCAATAGGCACATAGAGGTAAACCACATTTACACACGTTCAAACGAGACAATTAAAAAAAGCTAAGAGGGAAACAAAAAGACCAGAACACATCCTTTCCAGCAGCCAACACCTAGATAAGCAGGGATTAGCACCATGCAAACAAACAATCAAGCAGAAAACAATTCCCTAATCGAGGAACTGCCAAGGAGAAAACCACACCCCCACCAACACTGGCAGGGGAAGCTACTGAATATAAATGCTGTCCAGAGTCATGTGCTGAGATGGTGGCTGTAGAAAGCAAATAAACAAACGGGGAGCAAACCCCACCGTCCCTCGGACTGATGATGTTACCTAGTTGGGTCATGAAACGTCTGCAGGAAAACAACCAGGCTCAGAGAGCACCAAGGACTCCACAGTTCAACCCTGAGCTACAGAGGTTCTCTTCTATTGGAATAAACTGTTTGTTTCCATTGCAATGCGTTTTTTCCTAAATGATTCTGAGTCTAAGAAAAAAAGGGCTGTTTCCAAATGTAAACCAAAGCCCTTTTTCTCAACCATCTTCAACGTTTCTCTCTCTTGCTCTCTTTTTTTTTTTTTTGGAAATACAGTTAGGGGATCCCTAACATTTCAAAATAAACATGCATCAAATAAATCAAACGGTTTTGGTTCACCAGGGAAGGTGGGAAGAAATGCCACAAGCTATTAAGGAATAAGCAGCAATAACAGGAGCAGAGAATCCCATGTTTTCTGACTGCAATCAACTTCGTGGCAGAAAGAGAAACCTGGGGCGCCCTCGCAGAGGCAGGGTGGTAACTTTTCATGGGCTGCTGCAAAAATAATAAATGCAACTCTCTAAATAAATGTGATTAAATTAAATGCAAATAGAGCATTGGGTATTAAAAGACTTCTTGGAGAAAAAAAATAAGCACTCGGCTCCCTTTATTTTTAAGCACTGCAAGGAAAAGCAGAACGTCTTTTAATTTATTTACGTTTTTGCGCAAAGCTTCCGCGGGATTTCCTTGCAGACCGTCCTCAGGTGCGCGTGAGCACCGGAAGTGAATGCTGCGTGGTACTGCCCGCTTGTAGTTTTTCTGGATCTCTTGGGAAGGGGCGGGACAATCCATTGTGCGCGACTTTTCATTGGTTCGCTCCGAGCAACTCTTCCGCTTAAAGGCGAAGAAGCAATGGGGAGCGAGTTCTGCGATAGGTCGGCAGAGGCACATCGCTCGGGCCGAAGGGGTCAGAGGGCGGGTTTTGTTGGCTCAGTCGGTAGCAAGGTGGATTGCGCATGAGGAACGGGCGGGAAAGCAAGTTGCGGTGCGCGAGGAGGAGGGACTCCCTTCCTACTTGCAGATTAGACCAAGTTCAAAGTAAGTCCAGGCAACGAAGCTTAATTTAAAACCTAATTAATTGCTAACTCGAGCTAATGGGGTTCTTGCGGCTAGACCTCGACAAGATTGTCATCCACGCAACATCTTTCCCTATCCTAATTTTGGAGAAAAATAAGTGAATTGCTTGGGAAGCGCGGGGGGGGGAGAGTAAATTAATTCCAACCCAGCCTTCGTCAACCTGGCGCCCTCCGGATACTGGGGGATTACATGTCCTATCATCCCCGGACCAGGGATGGGAATTGCAGGCCCGTCAACCCGAAGGACATCAGTTCCGGAGGGGAGCTTTTAAAGGCTCCGTGAACTGGGCAAAGGGCATGTTGACTTAATGATTTGTCTTCCTATTTTAGGCTGCCACGATCTTTCATTACTTTCATTACTGGATTATTTGTTTGTTGTTTATTCTTACGGCCCTTTTGGGCAGGAGGGAAGGGATGTCCCCCCCAATGCAAACTGTGGCCGCCCAACCCCATTAGCCCAAAGAAAATCTGTTTGCCTGCATGTTGCATTTATGTGAACAGAGCCATGATGGTTTGTTAACCCGGGTTTAGCATGTGGCGTGAACCCAACCAAGTGGGTGGGCTTGAGGGTTTGCCAAAAAGTAGAAAAGGCAATCCCTCTTTTGATATGGCTTGGCAAGTTCAGCCAGGACAGTTTGGTACTGATTTTGGGGTCTGGTAAGCACTACCGGAAAATTTATTTTATTTATTCATTTTTATTCTGCCTTTATATAAATGGCATCCTTGCTCTTTGTGTGGGGAGGGGGGTTTAAAATGGTGGGGTCTGCTTGCTAGATTCCTCAGCTGCTAAAGAGACATTCATGAGATTCTCTGCAAATCTTATGCGTAACTACATTTTCTTGTGCCTTTATCATGAATGGAATATAATACTGTAAAGTGCTTAGGGCAGTGTTTTTTTCAAATTTGGCCTCTTTAAGATGTGTGGACTTCCACTCCCAGAATTCCCCAGCCAGTATGGCTTAGGGCATCATTGTGCCTCTTAAAAAGTAGGGTTTATTAATGGCCTGCCTTAATGGCAATGATAAGAAATTTGAGCCAGTAAAATAGGCCAACTTTATCATGGTTCAGCCAACTATCCCTTAGCATGAAATGTCAACCTGGGCACTAAATTGTACTCCTTAATAGCACACTTATGCATGTATCAAATTTATCCAGCCACTCATCTCAGAGACGTGACTCTGGGCAGCGTACAATAAAACCAACAATTAAGACAAATCTTAAATATCCATTAAAAACAATGAGCATAAAATATAAATAAAATCATGGTAGAAGGCACCAAAATCTCGCATACGACACAACCACCTTGTATTGGACCCAGGTTGACATTTTATCCTGAACGATAGTCGGAGGAACCCTGGTGGATTGCCTAAACTGCAATTGGCTGTGGCCACACAGTAAGCCATCAGTTATGGTTCACAGATGGCAATGGCTGGGTTTGCAACAGGACCCGTTCTTTTTTTCACTAGCCAGTCTACTGTCACCAAGTGCCATTTTCTCTCTTCTTGTGGGTCAGTGAGAGCCTTTAAGCGACTTTGCCTGACAGCAAGTGATTGTGAAGCTCTACGGCAGAGCCCAGAAGGCACAGCTGCCTTGACGCAGCCCCTCAGCCAGAGGCTGGGCAGCCGAGATTCCTGCAAAGGCCTTTGCCCAACTCCTCAGAGGAAGAAGATTTCCAAAGGTATGGTAGGTCCTGATGCTTTGCATTTTCTTGCAAGGCTAAGCACACGCTTTCCTGAAAGATCAGTTGCTGGTTTCGGAGTTGTTTGCTGCATCTGATGCTTTCGTTAAAAATAACAAAAGCGGCGTTGTGCTGTTGCAGTGCAAGATTTGGAGTTTGTGTTGCAATGGTGTGATGCTATGTTTGTCATTTGTCCTCCGTTAACAGCACACACACATACACTGCCCCGTAGTCGCTTGGGGCTTGTTCACAATGGGCACAAGTTTTCCACAAGACAGACCCCAGCCAGACTTCTTAACCAAGGAAATGTTTAGAACAGCAGCTGAAGCACAGTAACATTTGGCTTGGTTTAGGATGCTCACAGTTTCCCAGTTGAAAGTATGGTTGAGTCTGTCCAAGTCTTGTGAGATTAAGGAGTTTTCATTGTGCTTTCTGACTGCTAGTTGGTGTTCGTGGATCCTAAACCAAGCCAAATCCAAACAATGCCAGAGAATTCCTGGAAGCCTGGCACTCAGACAAAGCAGCCATCAACAGACACATAGAGGTAAACAGATTTTACATACCATTCAAGAAAGACAGTAGAAAAGCCAAAAGACCAGAACACCCCCTCGCCAGCAATCAACACCCAGATATGCAAAGATTAACACTAGGATTAACACCAGATGAACAATTGAACAGCTTTTGTGTCATGAGTAAGGATGGCGAGCAGGGGGCTCCCTTCCAGACTGTTAAGTGCATGCGTAGCACTGAGGAATTGGTGAGCCATTCCAAGAGGCACAGATTGGGACCGCCTTAACCTGCGGGGTTTATATGGCTGGGTTTTTCCCACGCTTGTTCAGTTTGTTAGGATTACTGTTATGTATTAGCAAATAAACATTAGAGAACAGTTCCCTGTCTCAGAGTGTTTCCTGGGAGTCAGGACATTTTGGAGAAGCACCACGAGAAGACCAAGCCCATCCACGTGGCATTCCTCAACCTGGAAAAGGCCTTTGATCGTGTCCCACACAAACTTATTTGGCACACCCTACGATCTCATAATGTCCCCGAAGCCTACGTCTGGTGGATTTAGCTACTGTACCGCAGCGTCACCAGTATGGTCCGATGCACAGTGGGAACATCGCCGCCTCCATCAACGTCGGAGTACATCAAGGATCGGCGCTTTCGCCCCTACTATTCGTCCTCTGCATGGACACTGTGACACATGACCTTCAATCACCTCATCCATGGTCACTCCTCTATGCCAACGTCTTCTTGGCGAATGAACAATGTGCGGACCTCCAAAAGCAAATGTGGCAATGGAATGAACGGCTCGGCGAATTTGGACTTCAACTGAACGTCAAGAAAATGGAATATATGGAATGCGGCCCCCAAACCAATGGAACCATCAGCATTGATGGAGAAGACCTGAAGAAAGTAGAGCAATTCAAGTACCTCGGCTCCCTCATATGCAGCGATGGCAATAGCTTTCCGGATGCCTGCGCCCGTGTCGCCGCCACCTGGATGAAGTGTCGCCAGGTGACTGGAGTCCTGTGTGATTGTCAGATGCCCCTACGCCTCAAGTCAAAGATCTACAGAACGGTAGTGGGCCCAGTCACCCTCTACAGATCGGAGAGCTGGCCAGTGACAGCAAAGCACGAGCGGGCCCTGCGCGTGATGGAAATGCGAATGCTCCAATGGTGCCTTGGACTAATGCAATTCCACCACGCCATGAACGATGACGTCTGACTACTGGGAGTCGCGCCAATCGTGGCAAAACTGTGGGAAGGAAGGCTCAGGTGGTATGGACATGTCATACGTGGCAAAGAAGACTCGGTGGCAAAAACAGCCATGTGCCTGGCGGCCGGCGGCCCTGTGGTACACCCAAGAAACTGTGGATGGACCACATTAAGGAGGACATGGAATGCATGAACGCCACCCCTGAAGATGCCTTGAACCGAGCCAAATGGAGTCGGATATGCCACCAAGCGGACGCTGCCATAGCGCGGGAAAAAAGCTAAGAAGAAGAATTGAACAGCACAATATACCCTAATCAGGGAACTGTTAACTCAGTCAATCAACCAAGCAGAAAACAACAGCCCAATCAGGGAACTCCCAAGAAGAGAACAACAGTTCCACCAACACCAGCTGGACAAACCATGGTATATAAAGAGAGAGCAAGGCCCCCTCCCTCTTCGCACTGAAGATGTTGCCTAGCCTGACAATGAAAAGTCTCCAAGGAAACAACAAGGCTCAGAGAGCACCAAGGCCTCCACAGGGAGACAATTATTTACTCTCAATCCTCCTTAATATTTGGATGGAAAACAAAGTCCAAAACTTAAAAAGAATTTTTAAAAAAATTGATCCTGAAAATAATAAGCACCAAGAGAACCCGCTTTTCCTTGCTGTAGAAAGCCTCTCTCAGGGTACAAGTACTTAAAAGAAATATAAATTGGGTGATTTAGAAATGGGGTGGCCAGTCTTAGTGTCCCTTTAAGGCTACAGCATGTCTTGGAAATGGTGAGGTCCCAGGCCAGCGTGAACACTGTTTGTGATCTTCTGGCTGCTAGCAGCCATCTGGAGGACAAATGGGGTGATTCCAGGTGTTTTCCTTTTTCTGGAAAAACACCCCTGGGCTTCAGGAAAAATCTCCCTGAGCCTGAAAAAAGTGCCACGTTGTCAGTTCTGCCTGCTGAGCCTGCAAGCGTAGCTGTTCAGTCTACCATGTCCCCACCGGAAGTCCACGGGGAAACTTTCTTCTAACATTCATTCTGGGAAAACATCTGAAGGCATCTGAATCCTAGCTTGACAGATTTATCTGTGAGATGCCTGCCTGCGGGCTGCATTTTCCTTCACCCCGAAGGAGAAATGGAGCTCAATTTTACCGGGAAAAGGGTTTCTAAGGTATTTGAGGACTTGGCATGGTCTTCCTTTGACGGCTAAGAGGTCCCCATCAGCTCCAAACTTTATCCTATCTGTTCTGTAATATGGAAGAGGATTCAGTTCGAACAGAAACGTCCACCAAGCAATGGTTCTCAGTACTGTGGAAGAGTGAACTGGAGTGAGCAAGCAGTTTTTCCCTCCTGGGATCCGGAGTTATGGTGCTACCTGGGGAGGAGAGTTGGAATAGTCCTACCTTCTCCTTAAGTGGAGAGTTTGTTTCAGAAAAGGAAACAGAAAGCAAGCATGTGTACAGATAGTCCTTGCTTAACAACCATTCATTTAGTGATGGTTCGGACTTACGACAGTGCTGAAAAAATGGACTTACAACTGGTCCTCACATGACTGTCACAGCGTCCCTGCTGTCATGTGATCATGATTTCAGTACTTAGCAACCAGTTCACATTTATGACCATCGCAGCTTTCCATGGTCACAAGATTGTCATTTTCTTTTTTTTTAATTGTAGAGCTTTATTAATTTTCAAGATATAATTAAAACACAAAATACAGAATATAGAACAGATAGAATACAAGTCAAAAAAAGACGAGAAAAAACAGTGCAAGAATAGACAGAAAAACATATAAGACCACTGGCTTTTGACCTTCTCCAACACAGATAAAAAAATACATAAAAGTTAATCTCTTGCTATTAATTAAACATTTAGTAACATTATTTCTCTAAAATCAAACCATTTAATCATCAAAACCCAAAATCAAAACTTCATTTTTTTGTGTTACAAGCAAATAGTCTAAAAGCGGCTTCCAAATAGAAACAAATCCAGTCACAGTATTTTCTCTTATCAATGCTGTCAGTTTAGCCATTTGGGCCAGTTCCATGAACTTAATCATCCAATCCTCCACTGATGGAATTTGTATAAGAGTCTTGCTGCTGTTATCATATATCAGAACGGAGTTCCATGTTGCTTCTCAAACCGTTGGTCCATCAAACCCAAGAGAAACAGCTCCGGTTTCAGTTGTAAGTCCACTTTGAGAATCTTTTGAATAATAATGCATATTTGATTCCAGAATTTCTTAGCTTTTCCACCAGCCCACCATAAATGAAAGAAAGTTCCTTCACCCTGTAAACATTTCCAACAAACATTTGATACCGCATTATACATTTTGGACAGCTTATCAGGAGTTAAATACCAACGGTACATCATTTTATAAAAATTCTCTTTCAAATTCTAATTCAAAGTAAATTTCATACCTTTGTTCCACATATTCTCCCATTGTTCAAGCATAACATTATACCCAAAATTCTTAGCCCATTTAATCATACAGTCTTTAACATACTCATTTTCTAAATTCAGTTGCAACATTTTATACATTTTCTTAATAAGATGCTCATCGTTTGTACAAAGTTCCATTTCAAATTGTGTTTTTTCATTAACAGAATTAGATACCTTCTTATCCAAATTAATATGACCTTCCAATTTTAGCTGTTCCCTTGTTTTAAGCTTAGGTATCCCTTCTTCAAAATTCAACAGATCTTCATACCTCAACCAGCTTGGTTTGCCTGCTATCTCTTTTCTTAAAAAAGCTTCTTGAGGGGACAACCAGATAGTTACATTAGAAGTCAAGATTGGTTTATATTTATTCCAAACCCTCAGTATGGCACGCCTAACAAAATGATTTTTTAAAATCTTTATTAACTTTAATTTTATCATACTACAAGTAGGCGTGCCACCCAAATCAGAGATCATGTCCTAATTCCAATAATTGTGTGTCCTTCAAGGTCACCCAATCCTTCATCAATAGCAAGCAGCAGGCAACAAAATACAATTTCACATCAGGCAAACCTAGGCCTCCTTGCTCTTTGGCATCTTGTAACAATTTATACTTGATTCTTGGTTTCTTCCCTTGCCAGATGAACTTAGAGATATCTTTCTGCCATTGTTTAAACGGTAAATCTGTTGTCAAAATCAGTATTGTCTGGACATGATTGCCATTTTGATCTTCCCGGCCAGCTTCTCACAAGCAAAATCAGTGGGGAACAGTGATTCACTTAATGACCATGTGGTTTACTTAATGACCACAGTGATTCACATAATGACCACCGCAAAAGTTGTAAAATCAGGTCGGATTTGCTTAATGACCGCTTCGCTTAGCAACTGAAATTCCGGTCCCAGTTGTGGTCGTTAAGCGAGGACTGCCTGTATGGGTGTGTCAAGAAAGAAGTTAAGCCAGGAAGATAGCAGAGATGCAGAAAACAGAAACCTCCAACCCAGGGGCCAGCACTGTAGCAGCCGTCTTCGGATAGCAAGAGAAAACGTCAGTTCTTGGAGCTGCAGGACCGCTGGGGGGCAGAGCTGAGAGACTGGGGGGGGGGCGGGGGGGAGGAAAATTGCCTGACCAGAATCTGCAAGCCCACGCAAGCCTACAGACCGAACCAAGTCCACTGCATGCAGCAGCCCAGGTGCAGAACTCTACAAACCAGCTCTACAGAACACAGAGACAGAAATTGTTAGATTAGACAAGCATAGAAATAGTTGTAAACTTACAGTACTAGGAAGATAGTAGAATAAGACAGGGATTTAATTTTGTGTAATAAAGCAGTTCTGTGTGGGAGAAGCAAATACAGTCTTTGTGTCTGTGTTCTGTACCGTATTAAAAAAAAGAGAGAGAGACCATCACTGAATCTTGATGGCAAGTCAGAACACGGATCATGTTTGAAGCTCCTGTAATTGTCTTCCCTTTCTGTCTCTGTTGAATGCACAGGCCACCAAAGGACCATCACAGATTACTTCAGGAGTAAATCCCACATCTCAAAATTCTCAGAGAACATGACAGAAAGCAAGAAAATCAAAGTTCAGGAGCCTCTGGAGAACTTTGCTCCTGACTGGGCCTCAGACTCAGATGACTCTTGGGTTCTTCTGGGAGATGAAGGGAATGCATTGGTGACCCCTGGGAAACGGTTGTGTTTCTCCCAGAGTGCTAGCAATGGCTATGGAAGTGCTGGCCAAGGGGTCCAAGAAAATAAACCATTGTTGGTGAGGCTTTCTGAGCAGAGCTCAAGTGATGGGACTGTCAAACAGGAATTTCAAGATATTGAAGTTGATCCTCTTCCTGATGTGCATTTTGGGCTCTTAGGAACTAATTCTGGTGATGTACCTCAGGGAACTATTGAGGAACTGCCGGATGAAATCCTCCAGCAGATCTTTGCCCTGGTGCCTGCAACTGATCTTCTCCAGAACCTCTGTCGGGTGTGTCATCGTTGGAAATGGATCATCTCTGACATGAAGGTAAGTGATGCCTTTATCTCAGGACTGGTGGATAGGATGTGGTGTAGACATAGTCTCCCTTGTGTGGTTTCTTCCCATGATCCAGCTGTATCATTGTCAGGAACATGCCCCTGTTTGAAATCCTTTTTCATTTGGCAACCATCCTTTAGATTCTAGGGAGAAGGTATCTCTGAAGTCATCAGAAATACTTTGAAGTCATCCCTGCCAGGTAGCTGGTTATGCCCACCCGTGTCTTTCTCAATGGACTCCCAAGTCCTGGAGTACCAGCTTCAAGGGCAAACAGAGAGAGGGATCTTTACTAGATCTAGAGCAGATCAGAAAGATCTGTTTGGAAGCATCTTGAAAACTGTGGCAGTTATCATAAATCAGCATGGATTTATCTTGTTGAAAAATGGATTTGTCATGCCAATTTTATCTGCTTTTTAACTAGGGAGACTTGTTAAACTGGGTAGATATTCTTAATTTAAATATTTGGGTAAACCTAACCTATAGATGTATAGGGGACGTGGTGGCGCTGCGGGTTAAACCGCTGAGCTGTCGATCGGAAGGTCGGCGGTTCGAAACCGCACGGCGGGGTGAGCTCCCGTTGCTCGTCCCAGCTCCTGCTCACCTAGCAGTTCGAAAACATGCAAATGTGAGTAGATCAATAGGTACCGCTTCGGCGGGAAGGTAACGGCGTTCCGAGTCGTCATGCTGGCCACATGACCCGGAAGTGTCTATGACAACGCCGGCTCCAAGGCTTAGAAACCGAGATGAGCACCGCCCCCTAGAGTCGGACATGATTGGACTTTACGTCAAGGGAAACCTTTACCTTTTTTAACCTATAGATGTAGTATAGCCTGACTTCAGCAAGGCATTTGGCAAAGTAACCTGTGAACATGCTGATTGGCAAAGTAGATAAGCAGGGGTGTCTTCAGGGAAGGTCAAAAAAGGCAAGATGGCGGCCACAAGAGCACAAATGAAGCCATTTTCCCAGGCAACTGAATTTTAAAAATGGGTGAAACTTTGATTGGACATCATGGTCACTATCCTGATTTTTTTTGTGTGCATGTGTGATGGCATGGCCATTTGTAGCATTTGCTGCCCTGGCACCGCTGCCTGGTCTCACCTGTCAGAGGTCCACAGTGGTGTCACATCAGATGAGACACAAGTCCTGTTACTCACAGGAAGACAGCCAAGCATACACAGCACCCAATATGTGTAAAACAACAGTAAGGACCCCTCATGCAGTCAATACATGTAATTGGGAGTGCCCACAAGGTGTGGTCAAAAAATTGAAGATGGTGGTCATGACGGTGTGATTGATGCTTCAGTCAACCCATCGTGAGTGCCATCTTGACTTTTTTGACTTCACCCTGTGGGCACCCTTGTGTATAACCCAAATTAGGCTTCTTAAGAGCAGCTTAAGCAGTGTTTTTCAAACCTGGCAACTTTAAGACCTGTGGACTTCAATTCTCAGAATTCCCCAGCCAGCACATCCACATGTCTTAAAGTTGCCAGGCTTGAGTAATGTTGATCTAACAGGTATCTGCTGACTCTTTGGAAAGTGATAAACCAAACAGCGGCACAACCATTGAATTATGGGGAGGTGGGCCATGCTCTGAATTGTACTACACTTCTTCCATTCTTTAAATCAAATCAAGGGCAATTCTTCCTGTTTTCTTAGTGACTTTTAAAGTAACGTTTCGGTCTTGCTTTTCATGAGGCAAAACAATCCCCCCAAAAACTTTAACTTCTTATTTAATGGACTCTGTCCGAGGGATGCTTCTGAAGGGTTGAGTCCCTAAAGTGAAAAATGGGTGCAATCAAAACTGCCTCTGGATTCAAACCATATCAGATGTTTTACTCCGGCATTTCAGTTCATCCCTTGGAAGAAGCTGTACCATCAGTATTTGAAAGGGGTAGAGCAGGCCTCGCTGACCATTCAAGTCATTCTGCAACGGTACGGCCTAACCCGGGAGCAGACCCAGTGCATGGTGGGATTTATTCGGTGAGTGGCCGTCAGCATCTGTGCAGCGATGCATCATCTCCTTTGCTTTAGTTAATGAGGCATCCCCGCACTGTACATTTCTACCATGCAAAGACTGATGTTACTCAGTGCATAATGTTTTTCAGTTGGGAACTTCGTGGGGGCATCTGCTGGGCCAGTGGGAAAGAAACACCAGATTGGAGAATCAGCAGGACTTTGCTTTTGATCCTGACTAGGCTGGTCTTCTCTCCCTTTCTCATGTGCGAAATGAATAGGAATATATAAAAAGTATACCTAAAAATGAAAGAGACTGTAGCTTGTTCAGAAGTTCATAAAAAGACCACATTTGAGGCATTGGGCACAGTTCTGGTTATTGGACCTTAAGAAGAAGATGCTAGAACTTGAAAAGGGGCAAAAACAAAAACAGAGTGGGGGTGGCAATCAGGGCCTTCAAGGAAAGGTTACAGTAATTGAGGTCTTTTATTTGAAATAAAGAGTGATGGGGGGCTTGAAAGAAGTATAAAAAATCACTCCTGGAAAGAGACGTTTATCTCTTTCTACGTTAGAATTCAAGCTCACCTTGGAAACTAAATGCAGGGAGATTTGGGTCCAGTAGAAAGAAATGCTTTTGCACACCGCGCAGAGTTAAGCTGTGGCGTTTGCTGCTGCTGGTAGGGCTAACAGGAGCTAACTGGGGTGGTTTTCCAAGGGGCTGGCCGGATTCATGGAGGGTCAGGTTCCAAAGCGCTAATGCTGAAGGCGGTTGATTAAAAGTAGGACAAACATTGACTGCTGGGAAGAGATAGAGAAGCAGGTGGCTTTCCACCAATCCAGTTTGGAACAATGCAAGTGCATCAGTTGGCTACTAGATGACCCAGAGTGCTGGTTTGATGGGCTGAGGGTCCAGTCCACCAATGCTCTTCTGTTCTGGTCAGCTGTTGGTTAAAAGGGTCCTTCTCTGCTGGAGACTTTTTGAAGGTGCTGTTGTTGCTAATAATAACAACAACCACAAAGCCTCCTTCAAGCCAGGCTCAACTCTTGATGACTTCAAACCATGGAGGTTTTTTTGGCAACATCCTGGAATGCCACTGACTTTTTCCAGGATGTTTCCCAACTCCCCACTTGCCTACAGCTCTGAGATTTCTGTCCAAGGACTAACCAGTCCATCCTGCTTAGCTTTGAGCAGTTAGCCATGGTTAGCTAGGCATCTAGGTGAATGGGGAAAGAATCTATGCCAAGATAGAAAACCATAACCGGCTCATGTTTCCATTTCCAATCCATCCAGATGTGTTGCTGATGTTAAGAGCTGCCGCTGCCGAGATCCTACCGCTATCCTTGCATGCCTGAAACACCATTCTCTCTTTCTCAAGGCACAAATCTGTATCACCAAGAGGCTTCCTGATTTGGAGGGTACCAAAGGGAGAGTATGTTCTGCATGCTTAAACACAGCCTGGAACTGATGTTTTGGGGTGTTTCAATTGTGTTTTCCACTGAGTATGGGTTTTCTTTTTCAAAATTTGAGGATGTCACTCAAAAGGGAATGGAATTGAGTACTGATGGGTGTAAATGACTTGGATATGGTGAAAAATATTCAGCCTCTTGATGGTTGCAGGCCATGAAATCTGCGGAAGGTAGAAGGTTAAATAGTCCTGTTAAATCCAGGGATTATTGCCCAATGCCCATTCGCTCACTAACTCAGGAAATCTTGCAAGCTAACAGACACATTAGGTTTTGCTTATGACTGTTCTGTCTGCTGAATGGACTATCCAGCCAGCTGAACCATCTCCCAACTAGGTAACATCATCAGTGCCTAGTTCATTGGTAACATCATCATTGGTAACATTGTCAGTGCCTAGTTGGGTCATGAAATGTCTGCAAGCAAACAACCAAGTTCAGAGAGCACCAAGAACTCCACAGTTCAATCTTGAGCTACAGATACTGTCTTCTGTTGAACCATCTTGCCCCAAAGATGAAGATTTGATGAGGCCATCAGAGGTGTTTGAGGTCAAAGACTGTCCTTTTCCAAAGGCAAAGAATATGACCCTTAGTTGCCTTCAGCCTGGTTTATAAATTGCAGACAAAGTGTGAGTCCTCGCTGTTGAGTTAGAGCATCAGTGCAAAGTTCTTAGACCTCACTAAGCAAAAGCCTTGAACTTTGTAGATCAATCTATCTATCTAATTTATCACCGCCCATCTCCCCCACAAGGGGGGACTCTGGGCGGTTCACAATAAAACATCTGACTTTGGCTTTTAATGAAGGGTGTTCCTAAGGCAACAGTGATTATCAGTTGCAAACATGCTTCTTCCACTTGCTCACATTGACACTTAGGCATATGGAATTTCCTCTTGTTTTTGTTGTAGGATAAATTATAAAAATAATATTAGAAGCAAAATACAATTTAAAATCTTTACTTGCGAAAAAATTGAACACCTATTTTAGTAAGGAAGGGAAGCAATTAAATGGGAGACCAGATTAGCAGCTTTTACCTTTGTTCTGTTCTGCGGTAAAGTCTAAATTCAAGTTACCCCATTACAGGTCTCAGTGGACAGGACAGCTCAGTTGAGGGCCCATTGACAGGTAGAAGAGAAGGGAGGGAAGCAGGAAGCTGGTATCCAGGGCTCTTATATTGGGGGGGTCTCCAGTTTGCAGTTCCATAAACTGGAAGCAGTTTAGGGCATCTGATCAGAGGGGAGGTCAACATTTTCCAGACTTAGTTCTCCAATCTTTGAGGGGTTTAAGCTTTGTAGAAGCTCAAGGCAGTCCTTATACCCTAAAAACTCCTCAGAAACTCCCCCCAATTAGAAGAGTTGTTCCCATTTTGGAGGGAGGGGGACATGGTGTGGTAAAATGGATGCCTTATCTCTCTGTAAGACATCCTCTTTTGCCTCTTAAATCTCCCCAGCCCCACAGATTATAAAACAAAGGGCCAAAATCTTTGTCCCCACCTGCTTACCATTTTTCCTGCTCCCCTGTAGGTCCCAGACAGGACAGAAAATACAGCTGGTGGGACAAAAAAGATTGCCCCAACCCCCCTCCCCCCAATGATTCAACCCATGTTATTCCAGGTTGCATATGCTTGGGCAGTGATGGCAGCCATTGTGCTCTTTGCTGGAGGTGTTTGCGACATCCAGGAACTGGTGGCCTGTCTTCAGAGACCCAGCTCTACCCTCTCACTGATGGACGTCCTTGAGATGTTGTACTGCATGGCCACCCTACTCTATGCTATGCGAGAGAATAATGTCCCAATCAGTAACAGGTAAGCTTGCAAGGGATCAGGAGGCTTCTGGGACTGAAACCTATATAGAGGAAGGTTTACAGCAGTGATAAAAGGAGGGGTGTCCTTAGCAGGACTGTGCGTGCTTTGAAAAATGGTTCGGAAGAAGCGCTTTGAATCTTGCACAAGAAAACACCTCTCCTACTCATTAAAGCAGCCACATCCTTGTTCAGGCTTCCCGGCGAGTCTGCAAAAAGATGCAGCTGCTTTCAAGAGTCAGTTCATTAAAGCAGAAATCTGGCGAGGTGTGCTTACTTACCTCTCTGGATTATTTACTGGATTATATGCAATTTAGCGTCCTCCTTTTCACTTGTTTTCTCCTTTTCTGGGTCTTTTTAGGATTCACTACAATATTTTCTATTGCCTGTATCTCCTGGAGAATTCTCACTGCAGCGCAGCAGTCATGAACCCCGAATTACCCAGCAATGAAAGAGGTCTCAAGTGCGTACGTTGTCTTTCTGTGTTAACAGTGGTGCCTGGTTGTGCTGGCAGCAACTGTGATATTTCAGAATGTTTACAAACGTAACTTCTCTCGAGAGCAGCTACGATGAGGATAGCCTCTCCTTGTCTCTCTGTATGTAGTAAATGCACAGAAGAGGAAAGGAATCTTCCACTGTTATTTCCCTTCAGTATTCTAATTTTATTCCCTCCAGTAGCCACGTGTTTTACAGCTGAAAGACAGGTTGTGTTTATAAAGCTATTATATTTACCCATGTCTTTTGATACTGAGTCAAATGTAATAGTTTCTGGATGGATTCAGGAGATGTTTTCTTAAACAGCCGCCTCCGAGATCCTCCTTTATCAGTGAAAGGAATGGCCATCTTATTGGTTCGCAGAAATGCTCTTCGAAAGAAACTAAGAAAAGGGCTGCCCTACAGTATTGGGGATAAATTGGTTCTAAACTGGGAAGAGTTCAGTTGCTGAAATTCTTGTAACCCCGTCCCTTTCATCTCAAAAAATCGCGTTAAAGAACTCTGCAAGAATCACGGAAGAAGTCCGCCCGGTTGAGGCAGCTGCCAGAGTGTCTGTGACCAAGTCGGACGCACTAACCAGGAGGAACCTAGCGATGTAGTGGGGCCAGGAGCTGGGCTGGCAAAAGCTCTTTCCTCACGGCTGTACTCTTTTATGCACATGTGGTGGGAAGCCTTCACCTCGAGGCTGCAGATAGCAACTTGCAGAACTGTGGCTCAGATGTATGTTGCTGCCCATTGCAAGGCAGAATCAGGGTGAAGAGCAAAGGGTCAGAAAGTCCAGAAAACACTCCACACTATTGATGGCAAGGGGTGTGGAAAACAGGAGCCAGATGCTCCTCATACAGCAGTGATGCTTTGGCCCTGATTTGTACAGGTAGTCCTCGCTTAACAGCCATTTGTTTAATGATGGTTCAGACTTAGTGGTTCTGAAAAATCCAACTTATGACCAGTCCTCACACTTACAACTGTTGCAGCATCCCCCCAGTCACATAATCACAATTTGGGTGCTTGGCAACCGGTTTCATTTATGACCGTTGCAGCATCCCGTGGTCACGGGATCGCCATTTTCAACCTTGGCTGGCTTCTGGCAAGCAAAATCAATGGGGAACCACACAATTCACTTAACAAACACATGGTTCACTTAATGCCCATGGTGATTCACTTGACTGCCACAAAAAAAGGTAAAATCATGTGTGACTCACTTACCGACTACTTTGCTTAGCAACCAAAATTCTGGTCCCAATTGTGGTCATTAAATGAGGACTACCTGTAATTGCACGGCTCTACCCAATCTAGGAAACATTTGACCTTCGAGGACTTCTGTGTTCCTACGCTGAAGCTGGCTGGCCATAGGTAAGGATGATATATAAGCACCCTGGAGAAGCCACAGTGATGTCACGCATGTGGTGGCATTGTGCGAATGACAGGAGTTGCTTGATTTGCATCATTTGCTTGAGGAGGTCATGATGCATGGTGGTACACACGGTGCGGATGTCTGTATTTGGAGAATAAGGTAGTCCTCATTTAGTGACTGCCTTGTTTAGCAACCATTTGCAGTTACACTGGTGATGTAAAAGTCACTTTGTGAGCAATCCTCACATTTATGACCTTCG
Organism: Candoia aspera; assembly: GCF_035149785.1. NCBI lineage: Eukaryota > Metazoa > Chordata > Lepidosauria > Squamata > Candoiidae > Candoia > Candoia aspera. The sequence continues at coordinate 7,998,989 of NC_086159.1, read as the reverse complement.
CTGATCTGTAAAGCAAAGGAAAGCTGAAGTAAGATCATAAGCACAGTCATGGATTCACTTAGCGACTGCTTCACTTAATGACCAGGTGGCCAATCCCAATTGTGGTTGCTAAATGAAGACTGTCTGGATCTCCTTGGCTTCTGAGTTTGACTTCCTGGTCTCTGCCCCATCTTTGCTGTCCAAATCTAATGTTATCTCAGAGATCAGGACCCAGCGTTTCTCAACCTTGGCAACTTTAAGCTGTGTGGACTTCAACTCCCAAAATTCCCCAGCCAGCAAATGCACAGCTTAAAGTGCCAGGGTTGAAAAACACTGAGGTAGACCGTTTTTGCTATGTTTCAAGGACCACGTGGTTACCTAAGTTAACCTTTTGCTTTCTCCTGGTTCTGTTTAGTAACGGGCCTGCTTTACAGCCTACTAGCGAACAACAACGGATCTTAAACCACACCCTTACGCCTGGACAGGTGGTGAAAATTGTGGCTTTTGCAGGTGAGGCGGCCTGAGCCCGGAAGACCCTGGCTGTCTCCCTAGGTGCAGGTTCACTAATCATTGCAAATCTTCGAGCTGAGGTAACGCTGAGATGGTGGCACTGCCCCTTTTTTACCTGCGTCATGACACAAACCATGAAGGGCTGCGTAGGTGATAGCCAATATCTTGAACTGCACCCGCAGTTACCGTTGGTAACCAGCACAGCTTGTGCTGCAGAGATGTGATAGGGGCAAAAGAAGGAGTGGATTGTGGAACTCCTTGTGCAGCTGCATTTGAATCCAGTGGTAGCTCGGCTTCTTGACTTTCTTGACGCACCTTGCCGATGCCCCTGGGCCACACCCACTTCTTTCCCTAACTCTGCCCACAGGGCAAATGCGATCTTCAACCTGAGAAATCCTGGGAATCTCTACTATAGTCCTGCGTCTCTCAGGAACCTGGCTAGAAGAAGATCTGGAAGGACTGAAATGTTTTCAATTTCTCGCACAGGCACTGGAAAAACGTCCACGCTGATCAAGTACGCGGAGAAGTGGTCCCACCTTCGATTCCTGTACTTGGCATTCAACAAAACCATCGCAGAGCAGGGAACACGGGTTTTTCCTCCCAACGTCACCTGCAAAACAATCCACTCCTTAGCTTTTGCAGAAGTGGGCAAAAAGTAAGTGACTGTTTCCTATTTACAGGTAGTCCTCGAGGTACAACTGCAATAGGGACTGGAACGTCCATCACTAAGCAAGGTGGTCATTAAGTGAGTCACGCCTGAGTTCTGACCACGTGACCGCAGGAACGCTGCGACAGTCATAAGTGCGAGGACTGGTCGCAAGTCACTTTTTCAGCACTGTCGTGACTTTGGTTGCTAAATGAATGGTCATAAGCTGAGGACCACCTGTAGTTAATGTGCCCTGGTTTTAGAAAACTGTGATGCAATGCAGTATAAAATCATGAAAAAGAAAGGGTAAATAGATAAAAATTACAGCAATAAAACCAAAGAGATGGCAAGATCACAATAAACCAGCAAAACAAGAATTTATTAATCTGAAATGGTTTCTTAAAACATCTGTGAAATAAAAAAGGTCTGCCCTGGGTGCTGGAAAGATGGTTAACATCTGTGGTGGAGATCAGTCCTTCTGCAGAAGGCACTGCATTGATAGACTGCCACCACTGAGAAGGCCCTTTCTCTTGTCCATCAGCCTTTCTTCCTTGGATGTGTGAGCCTCCTGGAAGACGAAGTCTTAGTATCTGGGTAGAAAAACCTGGGAGGACACTCCTGCAGATGGCCGGGCCCCAAACTATCTATAGGTTAGTAGGATAAAACCAGCCCTTTGAGATGTTCTCCAAAACTGACCCGTTGGCCTTCTGTGATGGTCTTGGCCAGTCTCAGTTCATAGTCCAGTTTCTCAGTTTTGAACTATGCAACGGTGGGAGAGAAGGCCTTAATTTCACGGTAAACATTTTAAGAGAGCAAAGGAGAAGGAAAAACCTAATTATAAATTGAGCAGAGGAACAAGCACTTTATTGAAGTCAGACCTGGCTTGCGAGCTAGAGGTGCATGAAGGCAGGATCGGGCCTGTTGGATCAGGCCATACTAACACCCGTCATCGTTCAGTGTTTTGTTTCTCACAGTGGATCACCACATACCTTTGAGGTGCTCACAGACAGGAAATGGAGACATTCTTCTCTGCTGCCACTCTCCTTTTAACTATTTGGAGGCAGGCTACCTCCAACTCACAGATAGCGTTGGGTCTGCAAAACTGGTAGCCCTTGATAGACCTCTGAATTTATCCATTCCTCTGTTAAAGCCATCCAAGTTAGTGGCCACCACCGTGTCTCATAGAAATGAATGTCAGAAAACATAAAAACAGCTCGGCTGGATCAAGCCACAGTCCATCGTAGACCAGAATTTTGTTTCTCACTAGTCAGCTGAATATTTCTAGGATGCCCTGAAGCCAAAGGTGGTGATGTACCCTTTTCCTGTTGCTGTGCAGCTGAGATTTGGAAACAGGGTGCCCCTGACCTGGAGGTCACATGGAATCTTCAAGACTGATGGCCCATGACAGATGTCTCCTCCATGAATGTACCCAGTCCCCTTTTAAGGCCACCCAAGTTAGTGGGCATCACTCCGTCTTGTGGGAATGGATTCCACAGAACGTAAGAACAGGCCTGTTGGATCAGGCCAAGGTGCATCTTTGCAGCACTTGGGCTTTCCATTGTGGTTGATCAGATAGTTCTGGTCAACTTCTCTTGCAAGCAGCAGATGGAAACATTTCCCTCTCTTGCTGTTGTTCCCTTGCAACTAGGATTTGGAGGCAGACTGCCCCCAATCCAGAGGTAACATGGAGTCTACAAGAGTAATAGCTCTTGAGAGACCAGTATTCCCTGAATGTAATCCTTTTAAAGCTATTAGGTTCCAGCTGAGGGCTCCTGACGTCTGCAGCTGAAATCTGATGGGGTCTAGGACTTTGAACAGCAAAAACAAAAGGTTGAGTTCTAAACAGACTAGGTTTGTTCACTTCCAGCCTTCATCCTGTTGCTGGTCACAGAGGCACATCTTCTCAGGGGCAACTCCCACTCTTTGACATACCTTCCCCCTTAAAATTAGGAACTCTCCCACCTCCCAGCCTTTGGGAAGGCTTTAAGAAGATTATTGTTCCACAGGGTGTTGGATGCTGATTGTATTAAGGGTTGCCTGGGTTAGTTAGCTTAAATTAACATAAGATAAATGTTAATTCTAATGATTTGGCTGCTTGTAAACCACCTTGAGTCCTTGCTGAAGCAGGCAATCTAGAAATACATGTCTCAGTAAATAAATAAATTGCTCAGGGCCAGGGTTGAAAAACCTGTTTTCTGCCTTCCCTCTTTCATTTTGCTGCAGCTACAGACACAAGCTTAATTTTGGCTCGCTGACGTCCTACACGGTCAGCTTTGTCCTCTCCAATTGTGAGGGCCAGTCTCTGTTCGTAAGAGCCAAGACAGTCGTTCGGACCCTCGCTGACTTTTTTGCTTCTGCGGATCGATCTATCACTGTGGAGCATGCGCCCATTTGGTGTAAGAACAATCAGGGAGCAAAAGTTCTTGTTCAGGAGAACGAAAAGCAAGTGAGTATGGGTTCACAGAACCAGTTATTCATTTGTTGCTTATTTCTTGGTAGGAGGACATCAGGGGCTGGCAGGTGGCTTCTTGGTCTTATATATTTATTTATTTTGCAATATCTGTAGACTGTCCCAAATCCCGAAGGACTCTGGGCAGTTTCCAACAGAGAGAAAATAGAGACAAATAAATCTAAAAAACAAGTTGCAAACCAAAGATTGCAGACACAGCTATGATGGCAGCTGCAATCAATTCAGGCCAAAGGCACACTGAGAAAGCACTTTTTCACTGACTTGGAAAATGGAATAGAAAGCAGGCATAGCTAACTCTTTGGAAGCCCACCTAGCTGAGATGAAAAGGGGCAAAAGGGCAAACAAACTGATTGGGGGATGACAAAGCAGGCAACAAATTGATTGACTGATTGGTTGATTGAGGGCAGACATGAAACCTCTTAAGGTTGCCAGCATTGGGAAACGCTGGACTAGATGGCCTCTTGATCTGATCCAGTGCTGGGACAATTGTTACCATGTTTCAGACCTACTGATGAGAGGCTGACAAAGAGAAGGGAGCAATACCATGTCAATAAACCCTCTGCCCTGCCCCCAGGTTTTATTCATCAACCTGCTTGCTCACATGAAGCAAACTTCATCTTGCAGGACAGTAAAAGAGAGGTGTGCTCCATGCCCAGACTATTTCTCTTTGGCCAGCAACTGCCAAACAAACAGGCAGCACACCGGTCATAAGGTGCAGTGGGCTTCTGAAAGGAATGGCTGGAGGACAGGTGTCGAGACCTGCAGGGACCATTCTGTTTTCAGATCTGCAGAAGCAAAACTTGATGCATCTCCTTTCTCCTTCCTAGAAACAGGAGAACATGGTGCAAAAGATAGACAGTTGAAGTGTCCTGAGCCCAGGAATTTGTCTGGGTGAGAACCAGACGGAACTCAGCAGTCCTTTCCCACCAAAATCCATTGCAAACTCCCCAGTGCTTTCTTCATTTTAATAATACAGTTGAGGGTGTGGTTGTGTGTCTCTGGCAGAGAAGTGTTGTTTCGCTCTTGTTCCCATTGAGCGATTGAGAGTCAGAGATCTCATCCAGAGATTCCTTCTACCAATAGATTCAGATCTTCCTTCTCCTTCAAGGCCTCTGGGCAGCCCAGATGGGAAACCTCAGATCTGATCTTGTCTGGCAGCTCTTAACCTGCTTTTGCTTTCTAGATCATTGTTGAAGAAGCGAAGCAAATATGGGCCAACATGAAAACACAGAGCAAAACCAGAGAGATGGCGTACCGAATGACGCATGATGGTAATTGGATTATGGTGGGGAAGATTGCTATCCTTTAGCACTGCTAAAGAAACAGAAAAGAGTAAGAATAAAGGGGCAATTTTATCCATGGAGGGAAGTAAGAAGTAAAATCCCACAACATTCAGTGTTAGGATCTCAGAATGAGTGCTTTTTAGCTTCTTCATCAACAATCCTGACCGGCCAGGTTTGTGGAAAGTTGTTGTACGCTGCCCAGAGCTGCTGTGTGTGAGATGGGCGGCCATATAAATGTGAGAAATAAATAAATAAATCCAAATCTTTAGGGTAGTAAAAACCAAATGCAATTGTGAAGAAGTGCTGCAGAAGGATCTCTGTAAACTGGGTGAACGGTCAGCTAAATGTGACAGATACAATTTGGTTTAAGTAAGTAATGCACATTGGGGCATAACCCCTTAATTTCACGTATACGTTGATGGGATTTGAGCTGTCCATGGCTAACCAGAGACAAGGTTAGAAGGTGGTGGTGGACAGCTCAGATACTTGCCCTCAAGAACAGATGCAGAGTTTCCTATTTGGTAACGGCTTTAATCATTAAAAGAAGATAGCATGGTGCTTCCCTTTTAAAAAAGTATTGGGCTGTGAACTGCTGTAATATGCAGGAGCCAAAGTTCTGAAAACCACAGATGTTTTTTTATTGTACAGCAAGTCCCCGGTTTAAGAACGTCCCAGTTTACGGACGACTCCTAGTTAAGGACGGACTGTCTTAAAGACTATTATTTTAAAAATCCGAATTAAGCACAATGTTTTGGGTTAAATACACAATGCTACTTTGTGTATTATTATGTTTAAATTGTTTTAGTGTATTTGGAAGTGTTTCTTAAGTGTTTTGTATGCATAGAAAGGTAAAATAAATACTATATATTAAGACAAGCGTTTTACTAACTGATGCTAAATAACTGTTCCGAATTACATACAGATTTGGTTTAAGGACAGACTTAGGAACGGAACTTGTTCTAAAACCAGGGACCTGCTGTACATGGATTTTGATTTTAAGCATCGGTCTTACGCTTTGTAGGTTACTTGAAACTTTGGCAACTGCAGAAGCCTTCGCTTTCCAGCTACGATGGCATCTTCGTGGATGAGGCCCAAGACTGCACCCCCGGTGAGCGGGCACAGTTTTTCAAGTAATGGTTGGATTTGTCTTTTGCCTTCACTTGGTGGGGTTGCTGCACAGACATAATTCTTAAGGCCCTTTTGCAGAGGAGACAAGTCTAAAGAATTGTCTCCGTGCCTTGGCAAGCAGTTGATGACCACTAAAAAAGCAACCGCCCCCCCAGCATGGTGATTCAAAGAGAACTGGAGTATCTAATGTTAGGGAAAGCTTTCTATCAGGGTGTTGTCTTGGGATAGGGGTGGGTGGGGTTTCCTATAGAAGGCCTCCTATTTTGGAAATTCCCATTCTCCAGTGGCCTCGTTTGCGATAAAAATTAAAATCCAAAGGAGCCTATTAAAGCTACCCTTTGTTTTTGAGTGTCTCATTCATGGTCAGAACATTTTGATGTTCCCAAGCCAGGCTTCTAAACATCTCCTTTTTCTTTCTGTAGCTATTATGGACATTGTCCTCTCCCAACGGTGTGGTGTGATCTTGGCAGGAGACCCACACCAGCAGATCTATACCTTCCGAGGTGCTGTCAATGCACTTTCTGAAGTGCCGCACAGCCATATCTTCTACCTCACGCAGGTAAGCCTAGGCAGGATTGCAGGCTGAGATGTTTCACTTGGCATATTCACTGGGATTGCTTGGGTTTTGGACTGGAATTGGAGTTAGATCCAGAGGATTCAGTTCCTAGCAACTGAACCAGGAATTGAAGGAAGAGCAGGTAGGTGGAACCTCGGGGCCACGGAGAAGCAGCTGAAAAGCACAGGAATGCCCCAGACCTTGTTATCAGAGGTGTGCAAAACAGTTTGAATTCAAAATCTTTGGAGTTCAAAGTGAGTTGTTTTAAGTCACAAGGAAGTCTGTTCCAAGCAGGGCCATCCACCGGGGGAAGGGAAGGGAGTCAAGATGTAAAAAGGGGTAGACTTTGATTGTCTGATCACATCTGCCATCTTGACTTTTTTGACCCCCTCCCATGGATGTTCCTGGAAAAGTCTAGTTGGAATCGTGTCTACCAAACTGAAAGAGCCCATTTCAGGCTGGAAATGGGGCGCTGCAAGTTCAAAACCTTTTGTTTTTCATCCACAGTTAATTATCCTTTCCTTCTTCAATTCAAGGGTGAAGTCAGGCTGTGAGGTTCCCCTGCAAGAAGCAGTCTTGGGACTGTTTACCTAGTGAGGAGGGTCTACACGGGATCGCCCCATAGCTAAGGGGGAGAAAGGCCAGCCAATTGCACATATATTACGGGAGCCAGCTCTCACGTCGCTGGGACCACAGTGGCAGAGCTTCACCCATCCCAGGGCACGCTGACCTAGACTGGCAGCAGGGACCAGTTGTGATGGGTGCAAAAGCAGTGGGAGGAAAAGGAAGACAGAAGTCAGCCCGGAAGCGGACAGAAACGGGTTCTGGTGGTGGTGGCCGTGTTTAAGGTCAAGAAACCAGGGAGAATTCCTTCCCAGTTGGATGCTCCAGACAAACTAGTAGGAATGGTAATCAAAGAAAAAGTGACTAAATACAGAAGGAGAAGCCTTGTTGAAGGAAAATCAGCGTGGAAAATTTCGGCATTTTGAGATGATTTAGGGGCATTGTACCAGTGCCTTTTTTAAAAATTAGTTTTTGTGGAAGAGATTTTTACAGAGTAAAAACAATACATATTAAAAGAAAAAAGAGAAGCGATAAGTAAATAAGTAAGAAAGGAGAAAAGAAAAAGAAAAGAAAAAAGATATAAAGAAGTGGCTGCTATCTTTAGAACTGTTATAAATACATCATATTTTATCCTTTCTATAGTTGTATCATGGCTCCCTTCTTTCCACGTTCTACCCTTTCTAATTGTCAAACCCACAAATCACAAGTTCATTTTTTCTGTTTTCAGCAAGGGTATCATATTTAGAAAGAACCATAAACAAATGAAAACAGATCGCTGAAAGCTGCTTGGGGGGACGGCATGAATAATTGGGGTGGAACAAAGGACTTCAAATAGGGTGTGGTTTGCTGGCTTGGATAGGGGCATTGCATGCCACTGGGAATAAAACAGCTCTAACAGTGTTACCTGTTACAATTGGTCCTTAAGTAAGTCTGCTGTTTTAGGTAGCTATGGGGAGAAGCACGATCAAATTAAAATTAGGGAAACCTGGAGGATGTCATTAAGATCCCACTCCCCCTGCCACAAATTTCCCCAGGTAGTCCTTGACTTACAACCACAACAGGGGCAAGAAAATTCATCGTTCAGTGGTGTGGACATTAAGTGAGGCCTCATGTGACTGAACCCAGTTTTACCACCTTTTTTGCCACGGTTGTTAAGTGAATCACCAGCTGTCATTAAGTGAGACATCACACAATCATGACTGGTGACCTCCTGCCAATTTCCCCATTGACTTTGCTTGTCAGAAGCTGGCTGGGAAGGTTGCGAATGGGATCATGTGACTGCAGGACACTGCAACTGTTGTGTGAGCTGGTTGCCAAGTGCCTGGATGACGATCACATGACCACAGGGATGCTGCAATGGTCATAAGTGCAAGGACCGGTCACAAGTCACTTTTTTCAGTGCCATCATAACTTCGAATGGTTGCTAAACAAATGGTCGTTAAGCAAGGACTACCTGTAATTGTGTTTAAAAACGTGCTTCCTGCTTTCCTCCCTTAATCTTCGTGTGAACAAGAGAGGGGCTCACCTGAGACGTTTTCTCAAGTTACTTTCTTGGCCTGGGCTCAAGCCCCTCTTATCTGCCCGTTGCCTTGCTAGCTGCTCTTCCTCCTGTCTTCAGGGCCATTCCCTCTGCCCTCTACATCCCATGAGCTTCTGAACATTGGCTGGACTTGAACCTCGGTTATCCTGGTCGTGGTCCACCGCTGTAACCATTAGAGCACCCCGCCTTCTTTGCTTTGAGCACTGCAGAGTTGGTTGTGCAGCCTGCAGTCTGGAGCTGCCCAGGGCAAGATCTGTGACTTCGGAGGGTCCTTTTCTCATTCTCCTCCCCCCTCTTGCTTCTGCAGAGTTTTCGGTTTGGCTCTGAAATAGCTTACGTTGGCGCTACCATTCTGGATCTTTACAAGAAAGTGCGGAGCAAAACACTGGTGGGGAACAATCGGGAAAGTGAGTGTTTTAAGCCTCTTGGTGGGCTTCTTCTAACCCTTTTACAGCTCAGTTGTCCCAGTTAAGTCTTGCTAACCAGGCAGATGCTTTGCTGTGCTTTCAACAGGTGATGTCAGTGGGATTGGCGTGGAGGGAAAGGTGGCTTGCTTATCCCGGAGCAACCAAACTGTCTTTGATGATGCCGTGAATGTTACCAATGGAGACCCACCTGCTAAGATACACTTGCTTGGGGTGAGTGTGACAAGGCACAGGAAGGGTGCAGTAGGAAATACAGGAGGCTCCCTCCCCTCTCCTCCCCTCCCCTCCCCTCCCCTCCCCTCTCCCTCCCTCCCTCTCTTTCTTTCGTTCTTTCTTTCCAGATACAGTTTCAGAAGATATAATATTGGTAAGTGGACAAAGAAAAGACTGAAGTTAAACAATTAATGGCTCAATATAACATTAATAGAAGATTGACCATACCAGACGTAGTACATTGAGTTATTTTTATGGTATGAAAAAAGTATAAATCTTTGAGCTTAGTGCTCAAATCTCTACTGCATTATTTAAAAATACTAAAAAGAAGAAAGGAAGGAAGGAAGGAAGAAAGAACTGAAAATAGTATGAATAAGTATTTGATTTCCAATTTCCCCCTTCTTTGTACACCAACTGATTTACAGTATTTATAAACATAAACTTTAGAAACCATGCTCTTAGATATTTGCATTGGAAGCTTGGATCCTAAGGATGAAGGCAGATGACTTCCTTTGAATGAACAGGCTGTTCTAGGAGGTTACACATACACATACCTGTAATCATTTGAAATGTATAATTCCTGCCCCAGTGTGTGCATATATCCAAGTTCTCATTACCCCCACAGAAGAATCAGAAACACATAGCCTGAGTTGAAAGGTCATAAAGGGAAGCTGCAGAGAGGATAGCTAGGAGACTAGGGCCAGAAATAAGGGGTATAAGTTGCAACTACCTTAGACTTCATTTAGATATAGGGATGTCAGGCCCAGCCCAAGAATAACAAGGAATCAATCCAGCCAAACTTCAGTTCTTTATTTGCTTGCACCGTACAGGCAGAATCTTGCCAGACTGAAGCTACCCTACCTAACCTAAAGGGAAATAACCTGGGAGGCTCCAGGGTGGGGCTACTCTGAACCTCTTCATCTTCCCACGTTCCAGCTCTGGACTGTGTTTTCTCTTATCTCGCTCCCCTCCTTGGAATGTGCCTCCTGAGAACCAGCTGCCTTACAGTAGTCCATCACATCAAGAAAACTTCCCGATAGCAAGGTCTGACCAATAGTGGAACATCTACCTACAGAGGTTGTAGGTTCTCCATCTCTGATGGTTTTTCAAGAAGGATAGACAGCCACCTCTGAACTAAGGTTTAAATGGTTTCCTGTCCATTGCAGAGTATTGGGTTGAACCCTGTCCCAACTCTACATTTTCACAATAGTATTCTCCAAATCTGTAAAAGTCTCTTGCCCTTAAGAAGATAAAGGTTGGTTTCTCCTGCCCGAGACGGCAAAACAAGATCTAAAGAGCTTGCCTTATAGGAGATCCCTTAACGTTCTCATAAGTTTTGGTGAAACGTCTTGACAGGAAGAAGGGTCTGAGAGAGAACCCATAGCTTCAAGAGATGGTTGGACTTTCCTGCGGGGAATATTTACTCCAGGGCTGGAGATGTTCATGTTTTCTTGCCCTGGAAGGGTGATTGGACTGGACAGCTAAAAAGACTCAACTGTATGATGCGTTGCACTTCCAAAGTCTTTATGCAATTCATACATTCTTGGGATACAGTGTCATAGAAGATACCCTGCGTGCTTCTGTCTTGGAAACAGGATTGTTCATAGCATTGTTGATGAATTTGTTACAAAACCAGTGAATTGTGCAGATGCATCTTACTGTTTGGAGGGCATTAAGGAGCCCCAAAGTATGGACAGATGGTTAGGATTATGCACCGGAGTAGAACTCCCATCTCGCAGGGCTCCATTCGTGATGTTCTTGTGGTTCTCTTTTCATTAGGGTCTTGAAGCCTTTGGCCTTGAGAAGATTCATGACCTCTGGAAGCTCCTTCATCCTGAACGTGAGTTATCTCAGCCAGTGTTTTTCTGGGTGTCCAAGTTGTGCATTTGAAATTATTCAGAGTGACAAGCACGTGTGGAATAAAGACTCGTTTTAAGAGTAAAGTTGGTCATTTGTTTAAGCAGGAGAAAGCGAAAGTAGATACCAGGTTAGGGGGAGGGAGGAGCCCCTAAATATATGGAAATAGGAAAGAAGAAAAATAAAAAATAGGAGCGCCAAACTCTGCCTCCAGAATATTCAGTGTACAGAGCACTGACTGAAAGGCCAGGATATAGGGAAGGAGAGTAGATTGTAGCATTCTGGAGGAAGCATGGCTGGGCGGTTGGAACACTGAAATGAAACCATTTCTACCCTCTATAATTTTGATACTGGATATGAAAGTTAGGTCTTACGTGGTCAAATGTAAACAACTTGATACTAGGTCAGGCTGTTACCAAAACAGATGGATCCTGGACTTCCTGCCCTAAAGAGAATTGCTCCAAGCCTTTTATGTAGAGTAGCTAGGAGAAAGTGGCCCAAGTAGTTGGACCGCTGATTGATAGAAATAGAGCTCGTGTTTGATACACAGCAGTTGCTGGAATTCTTTTGTAATGGCTTATTAGCGTTCTATAATACGCTACTCCTCAGAAGTTCCTGAATTCTAGTGTGCTTCTTCAGTTAGTTTCAGCCCCTTTATTGAGAAGAATCGTGGGCCTCTTGAGAGTCAACCTGTCTCCAGCCAGGTTTTCTGGATGGATTTGAGTTACAGCAGGTTCAAATTCTAACTGTAATTTAGAAGAAACTTAGAGAGGACTTCAATTCTAAACATAATTTAATGTATTTTAGCTACTTAGATCTTAGTCTTGCCTGAGGGGTTTTGCAAGTGAGTCTCCCAGCTTTGTTGTTGTTTATTCGTTTAGTCGCTTCCGACTCTTTGTGACTTCATGGACCAGCCCACGCCAGAGCTTCCTGTCGGTCGTCAACACCCCCAGCTCCCCCAGGGACGAGTCCGTCACCTCTAGGATATCATCCATCCACCTTGCTCTTGCCTTCTACTCTCCCTAGCATCAGCATCTTCTCCAGGGTGTCCTGTCTTCTCATTGTGTGATGTCTCTGCTCTTAACTATTTTATCGAGATTGGTCATTGCTCTTCTCCCAAGGATTAAGCGTCTTCTGATTTCCTGACTGCAGTCAGCATCTGCAGTAATCTTCACACCTAGAAATACAAAGTCTTTCACTGCCTCTACGTTTTCTCCCTCTATTTGCCAGTTATCAATCAAGCTGCTTGCCATATTCTTGGTTTTTTTGAGGTTTAGCTGCAAGCCAGCTTTTGCACTTTCTTCTTTCACCTTCATCATAAGGCTCCTCAGTCCCCCTTCGCTTTCAGCCATCAAAGTGGTATCATCTGCATATCTGAGATTGTTAATGTTTCTTCCAGCGATTTTAACTCCAGCCTTGGATTCCTCAAGCCCAGCATGTCGCATGCTGTGTTCTGTGTACAAGTTGAATAGGTAGGGTGAGAGGATACAGCCCTTTCCCAATCTTAAACCAGTCCGTTGTTCCGTGGTCTGTTCTTACTGTTGCTACCTGGTCGTTATACAGATTCTTCAGGAGGCAGACAAGATGACTTGGTATCCCCATACCACTAAGAACTTGCCACAATTTGTTATGGTCCACACAGTCAAAGGCTTTAGAATAGTCAATAAAACAGAAATAGATGTTTTTCTGAAACTCCCTGGCTTTTTCCATCATCCAGCGGATATTGGCAATTTGGTCCCTAGTTCCTCTGCCTTTTCTAAACCCAGCTTGTACATCTGGCAATTCTCGCTCCATGAACTGCTGAAGTCTACCTTGCAGGATCTGGAGCATTACCTTACTGGCATGTGAAATGAGTGCCACTGTTCGATAGTTGGAACATTCTTTAGTGTTTCCCTTTTTTGGTATGGGGATATAAGTTGATTTTTTCCAATCTGATGGCCATTCTTGTGTTTTCCAAAGGTCGGCGGTTCGAAACCGCGCGGCGGGGTGAGCTCCCGTTGCTCGTCCCAGCTCCTGCACACCAAGCAGTTCGAAAACATGCAAATGTGAGTAGATTAATTGGTACCGCTTCGGCGGGAAGGTAACGGCGTTCCGTGAGTCATGCTGGCCACATGACCCGGAAGTGTCCTATGGACAACGCCGGCTCCAAGGCTTTGAAACGGAGATGAGCACCGCCCCCTAGAGTCGGACACGACTGGACTTTACGTCAAGGGAAACCTTTACCTTTACCTTTAGCATGCATTACGTTGACAGCATCATCTTGCAAGATTTTGAACAGTTCAGCTGGGATGCCGTCATCTCCTGCTGCCTTGTTATTAGCAATGCTTCTCAAGGCCCATTCAACCTCACTCTTCAGGATGTCTGGCTCTAGCTCACTGACCACACCGTCAAAGCTATCCCCGATATTGTTATCCTTCCTATACAGGTCTTCCGTATATTCTTGCCACCTTTTCTTGATCTCTTCTTCTTCTGTTAGGTCCTTGCCATCTTTGTTTTTGATCATACCCATTTTGGCCTGGAATTTACCTCCGATGGTTCTAATTTTCTGGAAGAGGTCTCTTGTCCTTCCTATTCTATTGTCTTCTTCCACTTCCGCGCATTGCTTGTTTAAAAATAATTCCTTCTCTCTTCTGGCTAACCTCTGGAATTTTGCATTTAATTGGGCATATCTCCCCCTATCACTGTTGCCTTTTGCTTTCCTTCTTTCTTGGGCTACTTCTAGTGCCTCAGCAGACAGCCATTTTGCCTTCTTGGTTTTCTCTTTCTTTGGGATGTATTTTATTGCCGCCTCCTGAACAATGCTGCAAACTTCTGTCCAGAGTTCTTCCGGGACCCTATCTACTAAGTCCAGTCCCTTAAATCTATTCTTCACCTCCACTGCATATTCCTTAGGAATATTAGTGAGCTCATATCTAGGTGGTCTGTGGGTCTTCCCTAATCTCTTTAGTCTGATCCTAAATTGTGCAAGAAGACGTTCGTGATCGGAACTACAGTCAGCTCCAGGTCTTGTTTTTACCGACTGTACAGATGTCCGCCACCTTTGGCTGCAAAGGATGTAGTCAATCTGATTTCGGTGTTGTCCATCTGGTGAAGTCCATGTATAAAGCCGTCTCTTAGGTTGCTGGAAGAGAGTGTTTGTTATGCAGAGTGAATTGTCTTGGCAAAATTCTATCAGCCTATGTCCTGCTTCGTTTTGTTCTCCCAGGCCATGCTTACCTGTAATTCCAGGTGTCATTTGACTGCTCACCTTAGCATTCCAGTCTCCTGTGATGAAAATAACATCTCTTTTAGGCGTGTCGTCCAGTAGGTGCTGCAGATCCTCATAGAACTGCTCTACTTCAGCTTCTTCAGCATTTGTGGTTGGGGCGTATATTTGGATCACTGTGATGTTAGATGGCTTGCCCTGAATTCGACTTGAGATCATTCTATCGTTTTTTGGATTGTATCCAAGCACTGCTTTAGCCACTTTACTATTAATTATGAAGGCTGCTCCATTTCTTCTGTGGTCCTCTTGTCCACAGTAGTAGATCTGGTGGTCATTTGATGTGAAGTGGCCCATTCCAGTCCATTTCAGTTCACTGACGCCCAAAATGTCTATCTTTAATCTTGACATCTCACCAATAACCACATCCAATTTGCCCTGGCTCATAGGTCTTACATTCCAGGTTCCAATGGTGTGTTGATCCTTAGAACATCAGATTCGCCGTTCACCACCAGCACCGTCGGCCGCTAGCCGTCTTTTCGGCTTTGAGCTAGCTGCGTCATCACGTCTGGGGCTAGTTGAGCTCATCCTCTGTTCCTCCCCAGTAGCATTTTGACCATCTTCCGACCTGGGGGTCTCATCTTCCGATGGTATACCGACATATCTCTGGTTGTACTGATCCATTTAGTTTTCACGGCAAGAATACTGGGGTGGGTTGCCATTACCTTCCCCAGGGATCGCATTTAGTCTGACCTCTCTGTCATGACCTTCCCGTCTTGGGTGGCCCTTCACAGTTAAGCTCATGGCATCATTGAGGTGCTCAAGCTCCAGCACCACGACAAGGTAACGATCCTTTGCTGAAGACTCTCCCAGCTAGATTTCCATATAAACATGGCTGATCTCAAAAAGCTAAGCAGATGCAGCTAGTATTACATTGGCTGGTACGCCCTATGATTGAGTTATTAGCCAGGTTGCCAAGAGCTTCTGGCTGCCTGTAGACAGTCACAAGAAGTGTGAACTCATGTTCTCTGAATGTTCTCTACAAGGCTCAGATCCGCCCTCACTTTGCCCCCTTTCGGTCTTCCTAGTGAAACTCATGGTAAAGGATTCCTTCATCAAGAGGTGGGTTGAGAAGGGCTTGGCCAGCATCAAGGAATATGCAGCAAAAGCAGAAGACATGCAGCTGGAAGTAAAAATTGCAATTGTGGAGAAATACCGGGATCGTATTCCGGAGCTGGTGGAAAGGATATCCCGGTGCCATGTATCAGCTCCAGAAAGTGCAGGTAAAGCCAGATAAAATTGGGGTTTAAATGGGAGCTTTGAAGGAAAAAGTCTGCACCTAAAGTATGTGCTCTGCTTTGGTCTGGGACCTATATGCCTCTCAAAGAGGGGGGAGATTATCCTTATGAAAATATGGAGATGTGAATATGTCTCTTGGGATTGCTTATACCAGCATATCTCTAGGAAGGGGTATTCCCTGGTAAGGGAAGTCTAGAGACACTCATTCAACCACTTGACTTAACTGAGACCCAGCTAGGCCAATAGTCTACTCCAGTACTGGCCATTATGACTGGCAGTAGTATCCCTGAGTTCTGGGCAGAAGTGTTTCTACATCCTGGTGTGTGATATTTTTAACTACTGATCCTAGAGATGAACCCAGGACCTCCTGTGCCCCACCCAGCAATGGCTCATGGCAGCATTATCCATGAGCTGTTGTCTTATCAGATGGTTCCCACTATGATGATTAATCAGCTGATAATTAAAGGGCCGCTGAACCTCTGTTCAATCCTGACTGGTTGATTGAAGTCAAATTTTCTTTCAGACATTGGAGTGCAGTGGGAATGGAACCATCATTATCCAAAGCATCTGTGAAGCCTCAAGTTGAGGAAGGCTGGGCTAGACCAATGTTTCTCAAGCTCAGCAACTTTCAGATGTGTGGACTTCAGCTCCCAGCATGCTGGCTGGGGAATTCTGGGAGTTGAAACCCACACATCTGAAAGTTGCTGAGGTTGAGAAGCAGTGTTCTAGACCTCTTCTTGAAATTTCTGCTGCTCCTGAAATGCTTGGAAATGTGCTATTATGAACTGAATCTCTTCTCCTTTGTGTGTTTTAGATTACATCCTAGGCACTGTGCATAAGGCCAAAGGGCTGGAATTTGACACTGTCAAAGTAGCTGGTGACTTTGTGAGTATCCTGTTTGCATGGCCCTATCTTGGAAGGATGCCCCAGGCCCAGCCTGGTAAGAACTGCTTTGTTCTCCCATTCATTCATTCATTCATTCATTCATTCATTCATTCCTAAAGCTTGCCTTGAGCCTTAGACCTACATCCTATCTGCATCTTTTATTGCACCATCTTTTATTGCACCATCTGGGGCTTACATCAAGCGCATCCCATCAAAGTGCTGCACACATCCTGTTTTTGAACAAGCCTGCTGTCTGACTTTCCTGTCCTTCAGAGTGCCTGAGGTTAGGATGAGCGATGTGTCAGCCCCATGCGGTAAACTAGACCAGGAAATTGTCTCCATAGGAAGGCTAAAACTACGTTATTGATGTTGACTGCAATCACAGCATCTTGCAAATCTGATTGTGCTGAACCTCCTCCTCCTCCTCCCCCTCGTAGTTCAGTGAATGAGGGAGGTGTCTACCTGAGCCACTTCTAAGTTATCTCATTGCTCTGGACTTACAAAAGGTTTCAGCCTCTTTTGCCTAGGGAACAGTTCCCGCATATTTCCGTTAAGGTCATTTTCCTTACTCTCTGCACTGTGTTATTTGCTTCATTCTAGTTAGTTATACAGGTAGTCCTTGCTTAGCAATCATTTATTTAACGGCCATCGGTTGTTACAATGGCGCTGAAGAAAGTGACTTACCACTGGTCCTCACACTTACAACCGTTGCAGTGTCCCTGCGGTCATGCGATCAAAATTCAGGCGCTTGGCAACCGGTTCACGCTTACAATGGTTGCAGCATCCTGGGGTCACATGATTGCCATTTGCAACCTTCCCAGCCAGCTTCTGACAAGCAAAATCAATGGGGGAAGGCGGATTCACTTAACAACTGTGGCAAAAAAGGTGGTAAAATCAGGTGCGACTCACTTAACGACTGCATTGCTTAGTAACAGAAGTTCCAGTCCCAGTTGTGGTTGTTAAGCAAGGACTACCCGTATTTCTGTGCTGCTTCTCTCTCCAAAAGATTCCCAAGCCATTCTGCAGTCATAGTGAAAACTTTTACAGAGGGAAAATGGTCCATTAAAAGATGAATATTAGCCAGGTTGATGGCTGGAAATAGCGAACAGAAAAAGGAAATTTTTAAAAGATGCCTGAAACAGGATAGTTTGAGGGCCTGGTACGTCAGAGAAGGCTTGGTTATTCCCCAGGATTGGTGCCACTACCTAGCTTCTGTCTCAGCACCAAGCAGCAGTCCATGGGGATGATTTCAGGTCTGCTACCTCGCTTGGGGTGAGGGGGGGAGTAGTCATTCCTGGGGATGGCTAGTGCCTTAAGGTGGTCTCATACATGCACGAATTGAATTAGAACCTTGAACTGCCATCTTGATTCCATTTTATATTTATATCTATACTGTATATGTTTTGTTTTATGTATTACGCTGTTTTAGGGTATTTTAACTTTATTGTAAGCCACCCAGAGTCCTTCTTTTGGGGGAGATGGGTGGCAAAGAAATTTGAGAGAGAGAGAAATAAATAAATATATATTTCAGGTGTACAAAGCTCAGTGGTCCAGGGATGGGATGTTCTAGGTCAGTCTTTCTCAACCTTAGCAACTTTATGATGTGTGGAATTCCGGGTATTGAAGTCCACACATCTTAAAATGGCCAAGGTTGAGAAAGGCTGTTCTAGATTCTGGGATGGTTCGTTTTGCTTCTAGAATGTGCCATTGGGGGTGTTTGTGGTTTTTTTTTATTTATTCAAATTTGGCACTGCCCATCTCCCCCAAGAGGAGGGACTGTGGTTGTCTGTATATATATATGTATCTTCCAGAAGTCGTTCGTGTTGTTTTAGACCTGGTCCAGCCCCTTTGTTAACCGTTTCCTGTTCCAGAACGTTTATATCATGAAAACAACTGGATCATCTTTGGAAGATCTGGATTAGCACATTCTGGAAGAAGCCCAGAATGTTCTAAGTTAGACCGGGATGTTCTAGCTGCAGAACAATAAATTTTGTGCCCAGTGATGATATATTTGAAGGCGTTTTTCTCCATTTGGAAAGACAGAGATAGGGCACGTTCAGGGAGAGAAACCCCGCTGCTAATTCACGACTGCATCTGCTCCTTTGATGAACAGCCAACATAATGGAGCTTGCATTTCAGTTTGTGTTATGAGGAATAAATTTCACACTAAGAGGTTTTCCTTTGCTCCTTTCTGTAATCTCTCAGTTTTAATCTCTCATTCAGCAAGCCACTGCTGGCTCCTGTTCGACCAGAGACAGAAAAAGACTAGTCAGGAAAACTGAAAATTGTCTTTCCAATTCACACAACATCAGCTTCATAAGGACACAGCAGCCGTCTGTCTACAGTTCTTAAAACATTTAATTCCTGTTTACCCCTGTGCAACTTGATACGCTAGCTTTGGCTTCCAGATCCCACTGTTCTGAACTGCAAAGATGGAATTTGCTGATGGGTATTTGGCTGGCAGTTGCCTGGCAGTTGTGTAGAGCAAGGGGCCTAACTGGCAGTGGGTCAGTTCTGTACTGCGGTGTGAGAGGCATAATCTTACTCAACAGCCTATCATTCATGGTGGATGGCCAATCAGCCATCATCTGTTGACATCCCTCTCTCAGTGGCCAGGATAGAGCACCCCCACTGCTCATGAGTTTGGATGTGTGTTTGGAGCAGATGTGTTCAAATATGCAGTTCCCTTTACACTCAGCTTTTCTTTCCGTTCCTCTTGTCTTAATCTCCCACCAGAAATAATCCCAGAAGATGAAAGGAATTTGCTGTATGTTGCTGTCACCAGAGCCAAGTGGCGTCTCATCATGCCCAGATTACTAGCTGATCTCCTGAAATTAGCCAGGGTGAGTTAAAACCATTTACAGTAGCTATTTATTGGGGGCATTATACTGACAGAGAGAACTTCTCAGGACAGTGATGCCAGTTCTGTCAATCATCCACAGAAGTCATCTAAAAGCTGGAAAACTCTTGGTGAAATATCCATTAAAATGGGGGGGGGGCAGAAAAAAGAAATGCTGTAAATTGGTACTGGGAAGATCTTCCTCTCATGTTGATGGAGGGCAATCAGCTGTTTAAACTCAATTTGTCCTGGGATACAGAAGGACTCTAATCCATGTTGCGGACATTTAGGAGAAGAGCCGTGTTTGTCAACGAGCGCACTTGATCCCTGGTCAAATTAGAGTTTCAGTCAGAGCGGTATTAGCAAATAAGTGTTTGGTATCTTCTTTTCAAGTGTTTTAGGATCGATTTTCATTGGTGTAGCTTGACATAATTCATGGTCAGTCATGTATCTTCTCTACCCTTGTCCATTCTGGTTAAGGCTCCAACATATCTGGAGGGCATCCGGTTGAAGGAGGACTGTTCTAACATTCCAATTTTCACCCAGGTATTCTCATGCTCAGGGGCCCCTTGGTTTCCTAGCTGGCTTCAGCAAAACACTGTTTCTTCCCCAGGAGCACTATGTACGGTTTGAATTAACCAGTGAAGTGTGCAATGAGATGCCAGTGCAGTGTTCAGAGCGGGGCTGCTACAATGCCATTCCGGCTGACTCTCTCCTTATTCCGAAAAAGATGAATTTTGTTTATGTATGTACCCCTTTTTCATAACTGGGAACTCAAGCTTGATGCTGTTCAGGCAGTTTTTCTCTCCTTCTCATCTCCCTTTCGTGCATGGTTTTTCCAGGATAAAATGTTGGATGGAACTTCTGGAGTGGAGCAGTTTCTTGCAGCGTGTGCCTTAATTACATTATTTTAGATGTATTCTTTGGTCTGCAGGTCTGTGTTATTATAGCTGTTGCTTGTGTTAAGAATGTAGGACTAGCTCTGCTGGTCAAAGTCCACCTCAGCCCAGCATTTGATCTCTCGCTGTGCCTGTGGGATGTCCCTGGGATGCTCATAAGCGGAAGGGGAGATACAGTATATCCACTGCCTTTGAAAAACTTTATAGAGAGAAGTTCTAATACCAGCACCAGTAAAGGCACCAGCACCAGATGCCTTCAAGTAGAGGAGCCCAGATATGGTCTCGAAGAAGATATATGGCAACCGTTTGAGCTGAGCCTGGAAAAACAGGAAAGCATGAGAAAGAAACTCAAGATTATTCTGTCTTGATTCTCTTTGGTATAAAAAGGAGAAAAGCTGTCAGGCTTTTGAAATTTGTCAGCCTCCCAGGTAGACTAGACAGGAAACACAACAAGATGAGCTAATTCTGCTTTATTGTTAGGCTACATTAACAGAATCTTGCAAGTCTGAAAGTACAAATCTCCCGCAGTCTCTTTTTACAGCCTGATAAGTTAGGGCGGATTCTTTCTAAGTTTCTTTCTCTGTCTGCTATGCAGCTGCGGGCTCCTCCCCCTTTTATCTGTTCATTCCCTAGGCAGCATCTCTTCCCCTCATCTCTCAAGGTCATTCCCTGTGATAGAATGTGAGGGAAACCTTGGAAAACAGAGGGAAGAGATGCTGCCTAGGGAATGATCAGCTAAAAGGAAAGGGAGTCCGAGAGAGGGTAGCGGTCTAAAGAAGAAACTTTGGGAAGACCCACCCGAACGCTCAGGCGATAAATAGGGAGGGCGGGAGATTTGTACTTTCAGACTTGCAAGATTCTGTCAATGTAGCCTTCAACATAAAGTAGAATTAGTTCATCTAGTCGTGTTTCCTGTCTGGTTTTCCTGGAAGGGCTGGTACTCCCACAGACGACTACAAAATTCTATTATTGGAGCCTAGATCAATAAAATAGAGAACTAGTATTTCTTGTGGTGTCCTCCTAGCTTGAAGGGTTGATTGTTGTTTATTCATTCAGTCGCTTCCGACTCTTCGTGACTTCATGGACCAGCCCACGCCAGAGCTTCCTGTCGGTCGTCAACACCCCCAGCTCCCCCAGGGACGAGTCCGTCACCTCTAGAATATCATCCATCCATCTTGCCCTTGGTCGGCCCCTCTTCCTTTTGCCTTCCACTTTCCCCAGCATCAGCATCTTCTCCAGGGTGTCCTGTCTTCTCATTGTGTGGCCAAAGTATTTCAGTTTTGCCTTGAATATCATTCCCTCAAGTGAGCAGTCTGGCTTTATTTCCTGGAGGATGGACCGGTTTGATCTTCTGGCAGTCCAAGGCACTCTCAGATCCTTTGCTGAAGGAAGGGTTGATACCAGTCATGAAAGGCAAGGCAACCTTGAGTTTCTTTCTCAAACTTTCTTCTCTTCCTGATTTCTCAAGTTAAACTTGTGTTTTACTAACAGTTGCTTCATAATTTCTTCAAGGCCATCTCTGTACTCTTCTGTGCTTCATATGATGAACTTTAAGGCAGTTGCTTTTTCCAGAAGGGGTGCTTAGCCATCCTGGAGAGCTGACCAAATGTCTTCTCTTAGTGTTCTTTCCTGATCCTTCTGGTGATCATAGGAAGGGAAAATGACCAGTATCTCCACTACCATGCATCTGCAGACCAATCCTTGCATTTGAGGTCATCGTAAAGGGGTCCCTTTGCATTCCTCTTGAATAGGAGCCTGGATGGTCAAGGATTTTGACTGCAAGGGATCCCTATCTGTGTGGCTGCCCAAGAGCATGACCAGAGGGCACTCACGAAGCAGGGTGATCTTTAGAGCCATGTCCCATAGATGCTCATGGGTAGAGATTTCAATCTTGCTAACTTCTCTGTTTTTCTCAACCTTTTTCTGGCAGACTGACGGCACCAAAACCACTGAGGGTTTCCTCTGCCCTTCTTGTGCAGCGTGGTGCCTTGGCCCCATTGCACAGCTCACAATGTCTCCTGAGATGGTGCAGGACACTGACTCCTCCCAAGAAGTGATTGAGCTTCCGGCAGTGATTCACATCCTCCTTGAAGGCCTTTGAGTTCAAGAAAATTGCACTGGGTGTTTTTCAAGAAAATGGGATGCAAAAAATCCTTGGAACTATGAGTTGGGCAATTCATCCATTCAACCACTAGATGGTGATTACAGCCATGCCCCTTTCTATGTGGTCTTGTAGCCAAATGCTAACCAGTCTTTTTTCATCAGTCCAAGTGGGGTAGGTGCTGGAAGACCACCTAAATGTTGATGCCCAAATGATGTCATTCGCCCAGTGATGTCATCAAGCAAATGCCATTCCATACTTGTGTGATGATGTCATGCACATTTTGTCACTTGTCTCTAGCTCTGTCCCACACTCCCTGGTCTGGAGGGCTCTGACACATAAGAAAAACTAAAAGCATTTTGTTTACTATAAGATTAATTTAACATTAATCCACAAAGAAGTGTTTACAGTCTAAAACCGTTGTCAACCTGGCTGAACTCTGTAAGCACTGGGTTTTTCAAAAACTAAGTTTGGCTAAAGAATGCATTTGAGATTCTCATTGGTGAACAAATCAAACTGCAAGGTTCTTACTTTTGAAAAGGAATGCTTCCTTTTCCCCAAAAAGAAATGTAAATTTCATAATTTGGTTCCCTGAGGGACCGTCTTTTCCCAGTTGTTTCTACCTGTCCAATCTGATCCAGCAGGATGGACTTGCTCCGGGTCCCGTCATCCAAGGAATGTCGGCTGGCGGGGACTAGGAGGCGTGCCTTTTCTGCTGTGGCGCCTGCCCTCTGGAACATCCTTCCACCTGAGATTAAGATGGCCCTGACCCTTTTGGCTTTTCGGAAGGCCTTGAAGACCTGGCTTTGTGCCCAGGCCTGGGCCCCCGAGTGTGGGAACGTCCCTGTTTCATGGCTGTGCTAACACCAATGGCTTTCGAGATCTCTCGGCTCTGTTTGTATTTATATTTAATTTTTGTTACTGTTTTTATTGTTTTATTGATGTTATTAAAGCTTGCTGCCCAGACTCACTGGTTTGAGGTGGGTGGCTATATAATTTGAATAAAAAAAAATTCAGTATATGTATACATGCAACTGTACATGCAAAAAGTGATTTTCTTATCTGTGGCAAGGTGAAAGTGGTCTGGGTGACAACACAAGGTGATGGCTGTATTGGTTGGGGAATCTTTTATGGGCTGGAAATGTTCACAGAGGTATGCCCCCGAAAAAATGATGCAAGCAGTGCTTATCCTTTTCCATGGGAGTTATTTGCTACAGATTTGGGGAGCAATTGTGAGGCAGAAGAAAGAGTGTGCCCTCTTACTATAATCCTTAGAATCTGCGATGGTTCTCCCATTTTAAAGAAAAATCATTAGGATAAAAACTAAGTTTTGTTTTTGGACGGACGGACAGGCACACGCATGCACACACATTGCGTGGACAAAAATCAGAATCCATTGGCCACTAGATAGGACAGAGATATAAAAAGGAAGATTGTGCATGTGCACACACATGCACACACACACAAAAGCTTGTGCAACTTTTGGGATTGCTCCATACCAGGGTTCCATGGAACCCTAGGGTTCCCTGGGAGATCACAATTTATTTAAAGTATTATTTCAAATTTGGGCAACTTCACATTAAAGAGGTAGGTTTCATTATTTTCAGTTTAAGAACACTGTTAATGCATACATACAGGCCTACACGTGAAACGAATATAATAATTTTGTAACTTCTGGCCTATATTTGAGCCTGAATGTGCAGGGGTTCCCCGAGGCCTGAACAATATTTCAAGGGTATCTCCAGGGTCAAAAGGTTGAGAAAGGCTTCTCCGTACCTTTGTAGGAGTTAACGTCAAGCGGATTTAAGAACATTCCTGTTGACTTCATGGACATGTCCCGGTGGTCTTCTCAGCAGCAGTACAGAAGCGGTGCACCTTCTAAATGTGTCTTTAACTTCCAAGTCTACAGTAGATATAAAAAGTCTACACACCCGTTAAAATGCCAGGTTTTTGAGATGTAAAAAAATAGACCAAGATAAATCACTTCAGAATTTTTTCCACCTTTAATATAAACATGATGTCATGAGTAAGGATGGCGAGCAGGGGGCTCCCATCCAGACTGTTAAGCGCATGCGTAGCACTGAGGAATTGGTCAGCCATTCAGAGAGACACAGATCGGGACTGCCTTAACCCTTGGGGGTTATATGGCTGGGTTTTTCCCACGCTGCTTCAGTTTGTTAGGATTCCTGTTACATACTAGCAATAAAACATTAGAGACCAGTTCCTTGTCTCAGTGTGTTTCCTGGCTGTTAGGACACATACAAGCTGTACAATCCGAGTTAGATCCCAGCGGAAGCTGGATTCTCTCTCGGGTAGCCGGCTCAGGTTGACTCAGCCTTCCGTCCTTCCGAGGTCGTTAAAATGAGCACCCGGCTTGCTGGGGAAGGTGACGGCTGGGGAAGGCAATGGCAAACCACCCCGCTATAGTCTGCCAGGAAAACGTCATGAAAGCAACATCCCCCGAAAGGGTCAGACATGACTCAGTGTTTGCACAGGGGACCTTTCACCTTTTTGTTTCTCACAAGCTGTATAAATCAATCGAAAAACAAGCTGAAATCTTTTAGGGTGAAAAAAAAAACTTGATTGCGTAACTGTGCGCACCCTTAAACTAATACATTGTTGAAGCACCTTTTGATCTTACGACAGCATTCAGTCTTTCAGGGTAGGAGTCTCTCAGCATGGCACATCTTGCCTTGGGAATCTCTGCCCACTCTTCCTTGCAGAAGTGCTCCAGATCTGTCAAGATTGTGAGGGCATCTCCCGTGCACAGCCCTCTTCAGGTCATCCCCCAGATTTTCAATTGGATTCAGGCCCAGGCTCTGGCTGGGCCATTCCAAAACTTTGATCTCCTTATGGTGAAGCCATTCTTTTGTTGATTTGGAGGTAGGCTTTGGGTTGTGCTGAAAGGCGAAATTCCTCTTCATCTTCAGCATTTTAGCAGAGGCCTGAAGGTTTTGTGCCAAAGTTGACTGATATTTGGAGCTGTTCGTAATTCCCTCCCCCTTGACTAAAGCCCCAATTCCAGCGGAAGAAAAGCAGCCCAAAGCATAATGCTGCCACCACCAGGCTTCACTATGGGTATGGTTTACTTTTGGTGATGCGGTGTTGCTTTTGTGCCAAACATACTTAATTTGGCCATAATTATGGCCAAAAAGTTAAAAGAAAAACATCCAAGCCTGGCTACATTTTGCAAAAACCTACACCAAGTCTGACAAAAGCACGTGGGAAAATGTGTTATGGTCTGATGAGACCAAGGTTGAATTTTTTGGGGGGCCTTCCTGCTCCTAGTCTGAACTCCTGCGCCACAATGACTCTCTCCAAAGGTGGGACTGTAGTTTCCTTGGACTCTGAGGAGATATGGACTGAAGATTATGACCCAGTAAAAGTCAACCCCTGAGACTGGTTCAACCAGCCATCAGCTGGATTTGGTGCAGGAGTCGTCAGCTGACAAGGACCCTGATTCCAGAAGACCATGCAGCCTGAGGAAATGCTGGGAACTCTGAAGAGCAAGGAATAGAGTTTTGCTGGGCTAATTTGAGCCATACTTGCAACCAGCAGCAGCTGGCCTCTTTTGGGGAGCAACCATGCTCTTGTGACCTTGATTCCGGCTTGCATCCTGAAGCTTGGCTCTTTGATCCAAAGAAGCCGACAGACAGGGCCGTCCATGAGGTATGGTCAGAAAAGCCAAGAAGGCGATGCACATACAAACAAAGCTTTGATCTTGACTGTTTTGACCACACCTTGGAGACACCCCTGGCAGCTGGCTCGCCTGCTGGAATTTTGGGTGATGGTGCTGTTTTGGACTCTCTCTCCAATGGACAGTGGGCATTCATTCATTCATTATTTACATCATCGCCCATCTCCCTCAAAAGAGATGGCAACTCTCTGCCTGTCTTCTGTGTGTCTGCTTGCTACTCATGAGTAAGGACTTGCTGCCATTCCACCAGGCTGAGTAGAGGCACAAAAACAGATGAGCGTGCAATGCTGGGGGTTAAAGCCAAGCCACGTCTATTAAAAAAAAAAGTCAAAAGTTTAGCAGACTTTTTTTTTTTAAACCCAAGTCCCTTTTAGCTTGCAGTTTGGGGATCTTCTCCATCACATCCACCCCCTGCCTAAGCTTGAAAATGACAGCCCTTCCTTCTGGGGCAAAGGACATGGGCCAGGCTGGGATGCTTTTGTTCACTGGCATTTTACCCAGGGAGGGTGCACAAATCAAAGCAGTCTCATCCCGAAGGATTTACAGATAAACCTGGGTTTACTCTGATCTCACCAGTTCCCTTCCCTTGATGGCGAGCCTCCCCAAATCTAAGCCAAGATCTAGCCAGGTTTAAAAAGCCTCTGTTTCTTGAGAAGTCTCTTGTCTGCCAGCGAGAGAGAAAAGAACTAAGGCTGATTGGACTTTGCTTGCCAGAGCAGGAAGTAAGTTGCCTCACGCAGGCAGCTGCATCGGCTTTTTAGAGTCCGTTCACACGAAGGTTGCAGAGATGTTCCTGGCCTGTTTTTGTGGCAAAGCAGCTCAGATCATAGGCATCCACAGGGGAGGGAGAGGGACCACAGTGTGTGTCCCAAGTCATGATTGTGATTTGATTGCACAGCTGCAGCCCCCATCGTGACTTGGTTGCCAACAGGGTATTCATGAAGATGCCTCTGTTCCCAATCCGATCAGTCTTCAAAGAGCACCCAAAATAGGGCCTTTTGCACTATAGAAGTGCTATGATTTTTTTCGCCTTAAAACTGTATGGATCACTTTCCAAGAACAGCCCAAGTGATTTATTTTAAAATGTCTTTGTGTGTGTGCGGATGTTGTGGTTAATTTTGAGAAATCCCAAGGGTTGAGAACTTACTTACTTTTGAAAGGCATTCTGGTCCTTTCGTCCTACTCCAAAATCTCAAACCTGACCAAACTGAGCTTTAATTTTTTACCATGATGTCAGAGGGTGGCAAAAAAAAGGGGCAGCGGCTTTCTTGTCTATTTACAGTGGAATTTAATATGCATGCTGGCCTGAACAGACTATGAACAGTTCCATACAGTTTCACAATGTCACATCTGTTTCTGTCCCTCCTCCCAGCTTCTTTCTGCCTATTCACATCCCCATCTTGACCTTCTGCTCCCCCTTTTAAACCACTTTTTCTACTACAGTATTATTTATGTTTCTCCTTATGTCCTTCAGACTCTTTTTATGAGTTTCTGTTTTCCCTGGCATTTTCCCAATAGCTATTTTTTTCTTGCATCCTCTGAGGTGCAGGCAGCTCAGTAATTTTCTGCATAATTGCCCGTCTCTGGGCAATACCCCTGTCCTAGCAGAGTGTTTACGAACTGTTCCAATACCCCTTATGCTGTTATTTCCTCTGGACACCTTTACTCTAGGTGTAACCATTTACCATCTAAATCTGCCAATCAGTCCCGCATGTCTCGGACTTCTTCCTGAGCTCCATATGGACATTCCCTAAATCTCTCCAGGTATGTATATTTCATTCCAGAACTTTAATTAAATTTTGGTCTACAGACCTTTCATAGAGCCTTAAACCAAAGAGGAAGAAGGCTATAAGGCATTAGCCACAAATTGCAGTGTCAGCTGAACTCTTTGCATATAAAACATAGGGATCTTACTTACAGAGCATATAAATTATGCCAGGTGCAATAAAGTTTCCCATCAATTAATTCAATATACTGTGACTGTTTGTGCTCTTAAGGTAAAAGTGGCATGTTTCATTACAACACAGCACTATAAGACAGTCCTTTTCACTTTTTCATAATCTACAATGTCTCTGGCAGGTAAGCTGGAGCAAGCTTTGAGGGGTTTCCTAGTAAGGTTGGGGGCTATCCTGCAGTTGTCCCCCTTTCAACCATTATAAGAAAGGAGTCAATATCCTCCCATTCTGCAAACTTGGAATTTCCATATCCTTATGGCCTTCCCTGTCACGGGGAGCAGGGGGGGAGAAGACTTGGCTCCCATACCTGGTGTAGTTGCTCACGTGCCTCTAATTAAATGCCACTAATGTCCCTCTCTTACTTGCTATGTAAAAAGTAAATCTGATGCAGAATTTTATTCTATTTGGAAACCATTCTTGGATTTTAGCATTATATGGACTTGTGCCACATGCAAAGTTTGGGTGTTCTTATCTACAGAACTGTATCTTTTCCCAATGACCAGGCTCGAATTATCCTACTTTGGATGACCAGCAGCAAGGTGGGTGGACTCAGTTACTGTGGCAATGGGGGCACCATTGGGAGACCTGACAGAACAGGTTAGGAACAGATCATCATGGATAAAATCTATCTATGTGGTCGCTAGGCCTCAAAAATGACTTGATGGCACAGAATCAGTCAAAAAACAAAACAAAAAAACAAAAAACACCTCAGTGAAAGTATTCCTTTTTGTTCACAGTTGTGTGAGCAGTTTGTGATGGTTAACCAGGCACATACAATTCCAAGTCCAACAGGGTAATTATCTGTATCTTATTTCCTGTATTTTTTAACTTGGCATATATTTTTATTATATTCTTCTTTTCCTTTATATTCTTTCAAAATATTAAATGCAATTAATTTTTTAAAAGCTGTCCTAGACAAGCCCCGCTTTCTGATCTCTCCCATCTCTCAGCTTCTCTCCAGCAACTATCTTCTTCCTGCTGTTGGAGTATCTGCTGGGACCAGGGTTTTAGCCAGGGTTCAAAAGCTCTTCCTTTGATTCAACTTCCCTTTGCTTAGGGTTGACCTACAGTCCCTTCCATCCCCACAGGGGCTGCTGGCATCTGGATTTAAGTGCGTGTGTGTGTGTGCGTGTGGTCTACCATCCAGATCTGCTTCTGCTGTAATTTCTTGACCAGAGATCTGGATCCAAATTCTCTCTCTTCACCAAATCACTTCTCTTCCTTGTGCACTAAGAACTTCTCTGTGTGTCTGGATCTAATCCAAATCCCATCAACCACCACGGCACAGGAGTTTTCCAGGCCGATACACCCAGTTCTACTCTATTTACAGTGATATTTTACACACACACACACACAGGTCTTGGTTTAACAAAGGCTATGCAGACAGGTCTATATAGACAATTTCAAAGGGAGCTTTTCACAGGGTCTTATTTCTTTCACTCCCTCCCTCCTGCAGCTTCCTTCTGGACTCCTGGGCTTGCTTCTGTCCTTGGGAGGAGAATGGGAAAAGGGAAAAAGAACTGTTTTCTGCGTTTTATGGATTCCAGCCTCTCCGGCAAGCTGTCCCTGCGGACTTCTGACCCCTTCTCCGAAAACTCAGTCCTTTCCACCGGCCAATCGCTCAGCAGATCCTGCTTGCCCCTGCTGAGGGTCAACGGCAGGTTTTCCTCCTTGATGCAGCCACATCGCCGGTCCACGCCATACCCAGACGGTGCCAGGAATGCCCAGCAACTTCTCTTCCCTTACGTGATGCCGCTGCCCTCTTAGATGCTTACAGCATCCAGGAATGTTAATGGTTTAATTTAACTTTAATTTAAAGTTATTTCTCCTTGATGGATGGGGAGGAAAGCGCCCAGGTGGGGAAGCTTTCTTTGAATATTCCATGTCTGTTGATTGGATCTTCTCTCTGTTTATAGCAGGAGGTTACTTGGTTCTGGAGGCACATGCTTCCTCTGCAAAACTAGCCTTTGGTAGCATCTTATGCCACTTGACTCTGCAAAGTTTTAAGTCTCCCACTTAACCTGAAAGTCAGATGCTTGCCAACACATAATGGACAGGGGTCTTGAACCTCAAGAAAAGCCCATTCCCAGACAACTGAAATCGTTGGCTTCTTGGGAACCAAAGGATGGTTACTTGAATCACGAAAGGCACAAGCAAGAGAATGTACTGGCCATACAGACTGGAGATTCTCCTGAGAAATGAAAGGAACATTGCAAGCCAATTATGCAATTTTCTGTGCATCTGTAGAAGAAAATCTGCCAAGGCAGATTTTAAGGATCCAACTAGGGACTTTTCTTAAAATAGAGCCTAGCCCTGTTCCTGCCACAGGCTTAACCAAGAAAATAGCCTTCCTTATGGTTCCTACAGCATATAATCATTTGGGGAATAGGACTCTGGGCAGTGCCTAACTTATTCTAGGACCTGGCTAGATTCCAGCATTCGGCTTCAATCCAGCCTTCAAATCAATCTGTGATCCCTGGAATCTGTCAAAGACATGACTCGACACATGTTTCTATGGTGAATATTGAAAAGGGCATCATCACCGATTCTATATCATCACTAGTAAAATAAAGATTTGTTGGAAAAATATTGTGATTGAAAATGGATGCTGGAAAAACTAATTCCATATTCATGTAGGCCTATCTAAGTACATTTTTTGGCAGTTTTTTGGTGTCATTTTTGTGCCAAGAAAGTTAAACAGTTCGTATGTCCTCCATTTCACCCATTTGTCCTCCTTTCCAGTTGTCCATGTCCTCCTTTGCCTGTTCAGATACCTGGTCACCCTATTCTTGGTTGACCAAGCCCTTTCTTCCTGTTGTTGTTTTAGCATTTCTCTAACCATATTAGCCCCACAATCAGGATCAAACCCTGTTTTCTAATGACTCCAACCTTCCCTTTGACTGAACATTAGGCTGAGGCTGGATATCTGCTTTACCAGAAGGAGCAGCAACACCCTCAGTCTTTTCCATCTCTAATTGCCTGGTATAAACTCTGACTTCCTTTCTGAGACCAGTATCCTGGACAGGCCTGCAGGGTACAAGATCCACGTGGACCAAATTCTCTCCCTGTAATGGCCAATTCTTCCTTCCTTTTTGCGCACAGCACTGATTGGCCTCCTCAAGTCTGAGGCAATCCCACTGCTACCACCAATTGTACAGTGACCCTATGTCCTTTATGATAAAGGACAGTCCTTCATTTCAGAAAGCTGTCCTTTGGATCTGTTTAATTATTTATTTTCTTGGGCTTGCTCTTGAATTTTCCTTTGTAAAGCAAAGTTATAAACATAAACAATTAATTTTTCTTTATCCTTATCAACCTCTTTCAGATTTGCCTGTTTTTCAGGTGTGGCCTTTATTTTTTCCCCAAGAAAATATGGATATACTCCTTTTTTGACAGAGTTCAATCTGTCTTTGAGTTTCTGTTTCCTATTTCTGTTCAGTCCAAGTTTTGGCTTTTTCTTTGCCTTTTCCTGGTGGGGCTTCTGGGCTCTTCATCTCTCCCCAACCTTGGCTCTACCTGAGGGAAACTCTTCCCTCACGCCAGGTCTGAGGGAAGCAAAAAATGCCTCTTTCTGCCCCATTTTTCTCAGCTGCTGCCTCCTGTCTGGCTGCTTTTTCCCATCAGGGCTGCCTGTCTCTTAATTTGCCTCTTTAATTTGACTTGTGGGCTTTGGCGCTGTTTATTCAGCCTCTTCCTCATGAGCTGCCAGGCAGCCATCTTGCCTTGTCTTCCCACCTCCTCCTCTGTCCCGCCTCCTGCCCAGAGCTGCTGTTGGATTGGCTGCCACTGCTGGATTGGCAGCTGTGTTGTCCTGGCGACGGGGGAGGGCCAAGAGGGAGCGCAGGTGCTTCTCACCTGCCCAGGTAGGTGGTCCCTCAATAAGCACCACTAATTTCCTGCCATAGCAATAATTCATTGACTATAGTCATTGACTATATTCATTGACTATAGTTTATAGTCCCCAGGACTATAAACCCTCTGGGAAGGAAGCATGTGCAGAAGTAGGATTTTAGCTGGAACTGTGTTTTATTCCATGCTGACCTCAATGTCCTGTTCTTTTTTGAATCAACTTCTAGGAGACTCTTAAACAGGGAACCAGTGACGTGCAATACTTAGTCTTGGACTAGGACTGGAAGACCCAGGTTCCAGTCTCCCACTCAGCCACCAAAGCTGCCTGGGGCACTTTGGACAGTCCACCCCTCTCAACCCAAGAGCCAGGATGGTCCAGAGGTGAAGGTGCTGGACCAGGAGTGGGGAGACCCCTGTTCTGGTCTTTCTTCAGCAATGGAAGTTTTCTGAAGGATGTTGGGCCAGGCCCTCCCTCTCAGCCCAAGAACCAGAGGTGAAGGAGCTGGACCAGGTTCTGGTCCCCCCTCAGCCATGAAAGAAAATCAGCCCCTCTCCCCCAAGTTCTAGGTTGGTGAAGGTGCTGGACTAGAGTTGGTGAGATCCAGCCTCAGCTATAGAAGCTCATGGGGTGACTTTGGGCCAGACCTTCTCTCTCAGACCAACCTACCTCAAATGACTGTTCTGGGGATAAAGTGAAAAGAGATGCTCATGTAGGCCACTTGGAGTGTAAACATGTGCACTTAAGTGTAACCGGAGGTGGAATCTGGAGACAGGCAGATCAGATAAGAGGTCAGGGCTGAAGGTGCTGGCTGCGGAATTCTGGGAGCTGAAGTCCACACATCTTCAAGTTGCCAGGTTGAGAAACACTGCTCTAGAGGTACAGCTCTGGACTGTGGGGCATTGACTGCCTTTGAATCATAACAGAAAAGCAATATGTATTTCAGCTCACCTTACTTCTCCAACGTATGCAGGTGAAGCTTCTGCCCCATTCAATTCTCCATTGTCTCCTCTTCTCCACATATGCCTCTCCAGGGCATTGCTTCCCCATCCTTTCCAACTCAGTTTCACATGTTCTTCCGACCTCTTTCTCTCATCTCATGCTCAGCCTCCTCTCACACAGATACAACTGTTGGATTCTATCCCCACAAGCCAGGGACAACTGGAGGAGTCCAAAAGCGATTTCCAGCCTCCTTCCAGGCTTTGCAACAGGAGATGGATGGACACCATTTCCAACATGACTCTGGACATCATGCAGATGACTTCCTTTTCAGGGCTAGAAGATGCCTTGAGCATCTGCCCAGTGGGATCATTCAGCCGGTGGAGGTAATCCTGTGGGGTGATAGCATTGGATCTTCTTCATTAACTGGTCCTGGATCCTGGGAATTGCTGGTTGATGGTAGTCTTCCTTCTTCTGGTCCCATGGGGTCTATTGGGATCAATTCCACAGGGGGGACTTTGGGCTGCTGCGAAAAATTGCTGTGGGATAAAAGGACATTAATACAGAAGGACATCAAATTGGCAGTCCCACATTGAAAAGAAGCTGACAGCAGCATTCAAAGACCTGCAGGATTTTGAGGCTGGCTAAATAAATAAATTTAATATATTTATTACATTTTGCACTTTTTGCTGTTGTTATGATGATCCCTTGCTTTTAACTGTACACTGCCATGAGTTCTTGAGGAATGTGGCAGTGTAAAAATACAGTAAGGATCTAAAATAAATTTCCTTTAAAAGGCAGTAACATGAAACAAAACCCTCTTTGGTCTATTGTGCATAGGTTTGGACACTGCCTTTTTTTTTCCTTTAGGGAAAAAAACCCATTCCAATGATCAAGAACTCTGTCTTAGGAGTCAGAAGATGCCCCAATATATTTGCAGAGAAAACAAGGAAATAGGTGGTGCAGGAGCGGTTTGACAAGGCAGATTTGACTTTGAAACAGCAAGAGCTGGAGGAACTGATCAGCTCCCCCCTGATTTTGGAAGAACCTGGCCATCACATGGGAAAAAGAACCAGAGCTGAGGGATTCAAGCCTCTTCTTCACAATATCAGTCCTTGGAAGCACAGGTGGGAGATTCCCAAAGACTGGAGAACTGCGGGCTGGGAATTTGGGGAAGGGTCCCCATATAGCTGGGTTTGGGGGCTTGGGAAAGGCTCAGCTAAAGGCACTTATACAGACATAGATTAAAGCTACTGCCAATGTTAAGAATTAACAGTGCAAAGCTTACCATCGTCTTCTCCAACCACAGTAGTACATGAAGCCTGTTGATAGGATTGCTGCTACTAGAGAGAAAAGAGAATTAAGATGAATAGTCAATCCTAAAAATTTCTCTTTTGCAGGCCAGCCTAGTTTTGAGCCAACCTCAGCTTTAGGCACATCATAGCACGCTGACAAACATTCCACCTTTGCGGGAGGAAATAAGCTAGAACAAAATGTTCCCAAACATGAAGGAAGTGGGAGGTCACTATCATTTGGATAAGCCAGGGGGGTGGAAGTTGTGCAGGATAAGCTATGCACTGGCAAGCTTCAGGTGAAGGAGTATATGAAGGGCCTGGGAACAGGAAGGAGTATGAATGAGGCCAGAACTGTTGTTCTAAGTTGAGAATCGCATTCTTGAAAGCCAGATTCAATATTCTCCCATCTGCACTACTCCAAGGCAGATACAACAAAGTCCCCATAGTGAAGAAGAAGTAGAAACCATGTTACATGTACTTGAGATTCTCTCGTGCTGCCCCCCTCCACAGGGAGGCAGGACCCATTCGATTGGTCTGCCCCCGGTGACTGATGGACCCGGCTGGGTTTCAGAGGGAGCTGGGGGTTATACCTGAGTCTCTCCTGCACGGTCCAGCGGAGGCCCTGGCTGCTGCCTGGAATAGGATTCTGATGAAACAGATTATCTAGACCCCTTTCAGTCAGGTTTCAGGCCCAGTTATGGGACAGAAACGGCATTGGTCCCACTTATGGATGACCTCTGGTGGGAGTGAGATGGAGGCAGTGCATCCACCCTTGCTCTTCTTGACCTCTCAGCGGCTTTTGATACCATCGACCATGGTATCCTTTTGGGTCGGCTCAGGGAGTTGGGGGTAGGCGGCGTGGTTTTATGCTGGTTCACCTCCTTCCTCCAGGGCAGGCCCCAATCGGTGGTGATTGGGAGCGAGAGATCCGACCCTTGGCTCCTCCTTTGTGGGGTGCCGCAGGGTTTGGTACTCTCTCCGCTCCTTTTTAACATCTACATAAAACCACTGGGCGAGATCATCTGTCACTACAGGGTGAGGTATCATCAATATGCAGATGATACCCAATTATACATCTCCATCCTGGGTGAGGTAAGTGATGCTGTGGCCACCCTTTCCGAGTGCCTGGGGGCTGTGGGGGCCTGGATGGGGGACAACAGGTTGCAGCTGAACCCAGGGAAGATGGAGTGGCTGTGGATTAATGGCTCCTCGATTTCTGGAAAATTGTCATCTTTAGTTCTGGATGGGGTTGCACTGCCCCAGACAGACCTGGTGTGTAACTTGGGGGTCCTCCTGGACTCACAGCTCCTGCTCAATGAGCAGGTGGCAGCCATGGCTAGGAGGGCCTTTGTGCAACTTTGTGTTGTGCACCAGTTACGCCCCTTCCTGGAGCGAGAGGCCCTTCGAACGGTCACTCATGCCCTGGTTATCTCCCATATAGACTAGTGCAATGCGCTCTATATGGGGCTACCCTTGAAGAGTATCCAGAAGGTACAGCTGGTGCAAAATGCAGCCGTGCGGGCAATCTTGGGTTTCCCAAGATCAGCACACATCACCCCTTTGCTCCGCGAGCTGCATTGGTTGCCAGTATGCTTCCGGGTCCAATTCAAGGTTATCACCTTTAAAGCCCTACATGGCACGGGTCCAGGTTACCTAAGGGACCGTCTCCTCCCCATCACATCAACCCATCCCACCCAGTCATGCAGAGAGGGCATGCTACGGACCCCGCCTGCAAGAGAATTCCATCTGGCGGGGTCCAGGAGGCGGGCCTTCTCTGCAACAGCCCCTGCCCTTTGGAATACCCTTCCCCTGGAAGTGAGATTGGCTCCCTCCCTCCTGGACTTTAGGAAACAACTAAAGACCTGGTTCTGTAATTATGCCTGGGGCGGGAGAGAGGGTAGCCATTCCTGGGGATGGTTAGTTTCTTAGAAGGACCCTGCTCTCCCTGCAAATCATAAAGAACTTCCAGCCATCGAGGTTTTTATTATATTTATTTTATTATGTATTATAGTGTTTTACAGTTTTATATTTTTATTTATGTTTTATTATAAGCCGCCCAGAGTCCCTTTTGGGAGATGGGCGGTGATAAATTTGATGATTGATTGATAGATAGATAGAAAGATAGATAGATAGATAGATAGATAGATAGATAGATGATAGATAGATAGATAGATGATAGATAAATGTACTGCTACACTATAAATTTTATAGGGATATCAGGTCAACTTACATTTTGCCCCTAATAGAAAAACTCCCTGGGTATCCAGATAATTTTTACGTGAACTATCTACTTCAGGATTTAAAACCTTACATTACATGTACAGTTGCCAAATTCTGTGTTGCTGCAATGAAAATAAGACAAATCCAGACAAAGAAATAACTCCCTATTTTAAAAAGTACTTCTAAATTTGAAATATTTTAATTGATAAATTGTCAGGGGATATATATTTTTACTTCCATTTTATAATTTCTTACTGTATAATTTCTAACGTTTTAGGCTCACCCTATAAGGTAACAAATGTATTAATACAGTAATGGCAGAATGAATGCTGTATCATTATGTGATATATTTTGTTAGTTTGTAGCTTATTATTGTATTTCTTGATTGTACTTTTTTTCTTTTAAATTTTGCTGGTCATTGACCAAATAAATATCTATCTATCTATCTATCTATCTATCTATCTATCTATCTATCTATCTATCTATCTATCTATCTATCTATCATCTATCTATCTATCATCTATCTATCTATCTATCTATCTATCTATCTATCTATCTATCATTGTAGAAAAGGGTGCCAAGACATCCACGGAAGCTGTGCTTACACTGCATCCTAAACCCTAAATTTCAGCAATCAGAACCTAATTGTTGGATGTGCATAAAAAGCTATATTCAAATCATATTATGGCTTAATGAGATTTCCTAGTTCACCCCACCTGCTACAACTGGGGCTGATAATTCCCATAATATGGTGAAGCACCACCCACCCACCCCATTTAGGCTTAGACCAATCAGGGGTGTCCGGGCAGGGGTCAAAAGAGTCAAGATGCTAACCACAATTGTGCAATCAAAGCCTTTTGCAATTCAAAGGATGTTCAAAACAGACGGGGCTTTGACGAGGTAGTTGTGGCCACCATCTTGACTTTTTTTGACAGTTTCCCTGGTCACTCCTGGGGCCAGTCTTGGCCTGTAGGGTACAAATTCTATTTTTATATAAATATTAATTCAGGCCATTCCGTTGGGATGGCTGCTAAAACTCTATGTATTCAGAAATACTCCTTACCTAAGAAAGGGAATCCAATTCTGAAGTAAGCAGAATCTGTGAAAGAAAGGAAAGGAATATTACGGAATAAAAATAAAAATGGTTTGCCCTGTCTTTTCACGGACAAGCAGATGCATACCTTAGCTTTGGATATCCTATAATTTACAGCAAATGCACAAATATATGTTGGAAGCTGCTATGATGATGTACCACTATAGTTTTTAAGTAGTAAGTTTCTAGCCTTTAGCAATGTTTCTCAACCTTGGCAACTTTAGGATGTGTCGACTTCAATTCCCAGAATTCTGAGTTCAAGTCCACACATCTTAAAGTTGCCAAGGTTGAAAAACACGGATAGAGAATCAGTCTGAGAGAATAGGGAAATAAAAATCCCTCCCAAAGGGCATCTTTGCATTTCATAAATTAATGCATACATGTTAAACCTGGCGAGAACTAGGATGACCCTTGATCTTCTCACAAGGCAACCTGTGGGTGCCCTCCTTCCAGGTTCATTCTGGAGCAGGACAGCATGCCCCACTGATGGAAGAGAACTTGGAAACTGGGCAGCCCTCTTCCAGAGGCTCCATCCCGCTGA
The DNA here is from genome assembly GCF_035149785.1 of Candoia aspera. Classification (NCBI taxonomy): domain Eukaryota; kingdom Metazoa; phylum Chordata; class Lepidosauria; order Squamata; family Candoiidae; genus Candoia; species Candoia aspera. The sequence goes on along the minus strand of NC_086159.1, from coordinate 7,961,006 downwards.
TTAAAGACTGCTTTCTCTTCTTGCAAAAAAAAAAAAGGAACATACAAGCAACATTCAGCTGCATCCTTTAGTCAGTTTGGAATGTCAGTCTCAAATTATGGGGCAATTGGGACATCCCTGGAGGTGTCCCAAGGATTTGCTCTGATGTTTTCCAGTCCCCCATTCCTTGCCTTCCCTCCCCCAAGCGAACAGCCCCCTTTGTTCCTTCCACAGAACCGTTCAGGGCTTCTCCATGAAGGATGAAGAAGCATCACGGGGAGCCAGCCGAGGGCGGCCCAGACTAACTCTGGAACAGGGAAGACCCAGGAAAATGGAGGAAGCCAGAAGGGGTGGCAAAAGCCACAAGTAATCTTCACTTGAGAAAAACACGCTTCCCAATAAGTGCCTGGATTGCAGAGGAGGATTGTTTGTTGAGACATTTCTTCACCACCCAGAGTTGTTTGTCTAGATTGGCAGTGAAGAAATGTGATAAATAAATAAATAGTGAAACTATTCCATGTTCTCTCTCTACTCAAGCTAAGAGGCGGGGGTGGGGGGAGGATGCTGGTGGATCACTGGAACCAGCTGTAGGGGGAATCAGCAGGGATATGAGGGATCAACACATTGTCCGGATGCTGCCTTCCATGTGACTGAACAGGGCCGGCGGACAGTTATCCATCATTCTTCCAGCAGCCCCCAAGTTCTTCCCACTCAGCTTCTTTTTCGAGGATCAGGTTAATATCTCTATTCTTTTTATATCCTGCCTTTCCTCTGAAAGCTGATGGCAGAATGCACAGGTGGCTTCCCTTATTTTATCCCTACAATCACAACAACCCATTGAGGTAGAGCAGGTTGCAAGAGAGCACTAGCCCAAGGGGATCCAGGATGCTCTGGGATTGATGGAGATTCACATCAGTCTCTCCCTGGATCCAGTCCAAAGCCAGCAGCATTGCCCTTTGTTGGCATCTGGATTTATGGGACTCAACTGGGACAGAGGACTCCCTGTCTGGGATGGGGGGAACCGCCACTTCTCCACTGCTCCCCCTCCTGCCACTGAAGGTATAACTGGGAAGTGGCCTCATCCGCAATGTCCTTCTGAAGATCCCCTTAAAGTGCAGCCCAGCACATGTTTTAGAGAGCAAAAAGCAGCAAGGGTGTGGCCGGGGAGCCTGTCTTTGCTGCATGGACAACTTCCATGCCTTGCTTGGGGCTTCTGAAGCTTTGTTCCCTTGCACCAAACCACAACACAAACTGTCTGGCAACCTCTTTCTTCTGCCACATCCTTGTGACATCTCTTTCATCCCTGAGCCCATACCAGAAGAAGCCTTCAGTTGCCTTTAGTTGTTCTGGTATTACGGTAGTGTTCTCCCTCTTATTCCAACATAAGTTTTGTTGCGGATGTAATCAGACATATTTCAACCACTCTGTCAGTGGTACAGCTGGCTGAACGACGAAGAGGTGGGATCAGCCTGACACTTACTGCCCACCTCCCTCCCATCTGGTCCCTGTTTTCTAGGACCATTCTGGTTTCAAACATCTTCTGTTATATCTGCCCAGTCTCCAAGTTGATCCCTACCCAGGGATCTGGCTTTGGGTGAGAGATCACCTCAAAAGGTGGTGGGTTTGTGATGGGGAGGGAGATTTCTGTGCATTGCACAACCCACCTGCACACTTATCACCTTTTAGCCAGACTCCCTTTAAACATGGGATTAGTGCTTTTTCAGAAGAGCGCTAAACCTTGGTTTAAAAATAGCTTGACCGAGAGCTGAAAGAGGTTATGGTGGAGCTAGGTGGTGAAGCAGGAGGGAGCTCTGCCTTGTCACTGTGAAACCAGTAAACTTGTGCAATGGCTAAAAGGCTCATGGGGGTTTTGCAGTGCAGCTAAAGGGAGACACCTGCTGCGTTGTGCAACCCTTTGCAAACCCACCAGCTTCCTTTTGAACAGAGCAGAAAGCCAGTACAAATCAAATCAATTCCCGAGACATCCATTGCTAACCTCGATGATGCCAAAGTAGAAAAGCAGGCATCATGACACCACGCCACAACATTTTGTGCTGGTGTTACGATCTTGCACAGGACTCTGTGAGGGGTAGAGTTGGCACTGCGCTGATGTGTGCAAATTTCCCCACTCACCCCTTACGATCAGATGAAAGATAGCTTTCCCCTGTCTGACGCTTAATGGTGCCTGGTGGGATGGGCTGCCATGAGCGCATGCATTTCCCTGTGCAAATTCAAGGTTAAACAAGTGCGTGGTGCCACAAATTATTGCCGTGTAATCTTCTACCCTCTCCTGATTGGAAACTTGAAACTAAGAGTCCAGTGGCAGGGTGAGATGTGACCGAATGTGCAAACTCAGGGAATTCTGGGAGTTGAAGTCCAAACATCTTCAGGTTCCCAAGGTTGAGAAACACTGGCCTAAGAAACTTTTGGGCAGGTGAGTGGAAGTGGGATCTTGGGAGGGAGGGCATGGGAGCTGGTTGTGTGTGCCCATAATCAGAAGGGCGGGGGGGGGGAGGACAAGCAAGAGGGGAGAAGGGGCACTTTGAGTGAGGCAGTACAGTGACAGCCACTGGGGCTCAGGACTGCTGATACAGCATGGGTAGACCTGCAACCCTCTTCTTTCATTTCTCCTACCACTTTGGGGGTTTGATACTTGAGCATTCTCACCACTGGGGGACACCTGGGGGGTTTACCTTGGGCCTCAGCAAGCTGGAGAGAAAAGATAAACCCTCCCAGGGGGCGAAGAAAAACACATCCACCTGGAGAACACCCAACTCTTCAAACTAAGAGGACACACAGGTCAAAGCATGAGATCAAGAAGGGTTAATGCGGACATGCTGAAGAAGGCTGTCGTTAGGAATATGCGTCCATGCCTGGGACAAACCTGTGATGCTCTGCAAAATGCTTGTGTCGGGTGGTTCTGTGGTGTTTCCAGGGGCTCCCTCAGATGGCGCAGATGTAGTCTGGTGTTGCATCCACTGTGTCTTGCTAGTTTCGGCCTGGGAAAGTGGCGTCGTTCTCTGGGGGAGGGTCACATTTTCGGAAATTGTGCCAGGAGCAAACCGTCCACCCCCAGGGGTAGCAGTCACTGCTGGCACAGGGCTATCTGAGGATGGCTTGGCTGTCCTATGCGGCGTGTGGACAACACTTGACGTTTCCATTACTGGTGAGATGGTCTGACTTCCATAGGGATGAGCAGAGACTATCGATGGATTTGCACACAGGCTCTCTGTAGGTCGGGAAGCTTCTGCTTGTACAAATGTGGGAGTAATTACAAATTCTTAGCCATATCTGAAGGCAGATTCTGAAGTGGTTTTATTTTAGACACGGAATTAGAGATTAGTAACTTGGTCCTCAGGCTATCTGTTTAGGCTCAAGTGTTACTGAAGACCATTTCTTTTTTAAGCAACATTCCTAGGATATTTTTATCAAGGTCTCACTAAGAAGAAAAATCTAAGTTTGTTAATTACTGTAACCTGTTTACCCCAAAGTCTTGGTACAACCAAAGGAGCGTTTTGTTCTTTCATTTTAGAAAAAAAAGTTAATTAAGGACTAAAAGAAGCAGGAATTTAAAAAACGAAAGAATAAAAATGTATGAATATATATGTGTGTATTGCAGCTGTATGTATATGAGTGTGTACAGATGTGTGTGTGTGTGTGTGTGTTTGTGCCATCTAGTGGTGTCCTGATTATTATAGTCTGGATCTGCAATATGAACGCATACACACTCACAAACACATATATGTTGTAGTTCCCGATTACAATGCTTGGGATGACCACTAGATGGCAGCAAAAGGAGTATGAGAACACCAGAGTATTCTTTTTCTCTTTGCTGCCATCCACTGGTTGTCTGACTTGCTGCAAAAATCTGGTAGCTCTTATGTGATCTTAGGGTGAAATCTAAACATTTTATTTACTGATTTATTGATGATATGCAACTCACAACCATTTTCAATAGCAGGACACAAAACCCACTGTTATAATAAAATCAAATATAAATAACTGCACATCAAATGTTAATTAAAATGGAAAAAAAAGTCAATACCAAATTGACCCACCAATATTGAATGGCATTACCTCTCAAAGTCCTTGGCACCAGTCCACAAAAGATGGCAGATGTGGCATCATAATGCAAGCCCTACCCTTTTGGTATGTGCATGCAACGCGCCCACCATTTTGCCTGTGGTGACCTTGCCCTGCAGACACGGCTGCCTGTGGAACAGCTCAGTTCCAACTACTTTATGAAAAGATGTCAAGGTTGATGGTCCAGCCTACCTTCCAAGTGGAGAACATTCAAGAAAGCAGGGTCCATTGCAGAGAAACACCTCCTCTGGACCCTCACCAGTCTAAAGTCTGGCATTTTGGAGATACTCAGTGTTCCTAACCAGAATAAGTTTCCTGAACAAGCTGATTCTATCTGGAGAAAGTGGCCCTGCCAATGAATCAAGCCATGTCAGGCCTTAAAGATCAAAACCTCACCTCATGGTGTTATTTCATTGCACATTTTCTCTCTTGTCTCTGTGGGTAGGAACAATTTGTTGCTTCTCAAAAGCCTGAACAAAAAACTTCTGGCCTGCAAGGCTCATCCAGCCCACAAGGCCATAAAAGAAGCTGTTCCCCAGGGTCTCCTTTCATCTTTGGTGACCAAAGGCCCTGAACGTGCTTGGAAAGCTGGTGTCCTCTGGATGAAAACCAATGAGACATACTCCCCTAGGCACTGCAGCTGAAAAGCCCCACAAGGGTGGTTCAGCATCAACAGAAAGCACTGTTAACATGTTGAACCCCAAGGCAGGAGGAATGAAGGACCAACCCATATGAAGAGAAACGGAAACCTTGGCATGTCCTCATTCTCTCTGGATAAGGAGGAGGAGGCACCCAAACATGGCCAGGGAAGTTCTGGTCTACCCATCCTGCTATCAGAGCTTGGGGAGGGGAGTTGGATGATAAATACTACCAGGTCAGCTACTCAGGTTTAGATAAGTCTTCTCCCACTGTTGCTGGAAGACACCCAGTTCAAACCAGCAATGCTGAACACGTAGCAGTCACATTTCAGAAGGAGCAAGTGGTGTTCCAGGTGGGTGTGGAAAGCTGGATTCTCACAACACATTTCACCTGGGAGCAGAAATATTCCTTTTTCTGGTTTGCACAACCCCCAGTTTCCTGCACCAACCCAATAGGCCAGGTTCATAAAACACCTGAAACCTCGAAAAGAACTAACCCAAGGCTGACGAATCTAACTAATCTTAGCGTGTGGCACCAAATGCAGTCCTGGATGAGCCTGTTGTGTGCTTGTAGCAACAAGAAAACAAAACAAAGAACCCCCAAACCATAAATAAATAATGGGCCCAAGATTAACAGATGCAAAAAAAGTTCAAGTGATCTTGAACATAGTACAATGTCCCCACACAACTATATATTTCAAATGGTGGGGAGATATGTTATTCAAGCCTGGACATTATTATATGAAGGTGAACTTTGAGAAGGCATTATGAATATAGACACCTTTCCCCCCCTCTTTTCTGCATTTCTTGTTTCAAGGGTACTACATTGTTAGCAGTGCTCCAGCACATGAAGGCTCTTTGATTGACACTGTGGAGCCATTTGATGGTGTTTCTTCGTATTACAAGTGAGCTGAGATTTGGGGCAGCCTGAGGGTGCCCTGCTTGAACCCAGGAGAACAGCTGCCACTGAAGGGAAGAGCTAGGTAGTCCCATGGCTAACTAACCCAGTTAGTTTTGCAGCAGAATAAGCTTGCAGATGTTTGCCTTAAAGTTGGAAGCCAGAGCTGAGCATTGGGAGAGAAGAGAGGTTTGAAGGAGGCAGTGATTCCATCTCCTGCACTCTGGGACAAAGAGAGACAGGACCTCTTTTCTTTTGTCCCAAGTGCAAGGCATGGTACACCTGTCTGAAATTACCAGGAGGCAGATTATGACTGAATATTAGGAATAATATCCTGGTGGTCAGAACAGTTTGACAGTGGACCCAGTGATCCAGAGAAGGAACGGTCCGCCCTTCCCCACTCCCTGGTCCCAGTGGAATAAGCAAGAAAGACAAGCTCTCCTACCTCGGGTGCTGCCTTCAGTTGTGCTCTCTACGGCAGGGTCTTTGTGGAAAACAAAGGGAAAGACAGGAGACAAAGACTTGCTGGTCATCAAACACAGTTAAGATGAGCCCAGGAGTACTATCTCTGGCACAGCCCCCAAGAAATAGCTTAAGACTTTTTAAAGAAAGAACAGGAACAAAGAACGAAGTTTTCAAAAGGCACCAGTATGGCAGGAGCATAGACTGCTAAATGCGATTATTCTATCTCACTCTCCTCACCTACCTGCCATCCATCCATCCATCCATCCATCCGCTATTGCATCTATCCATTTGCTACAGTTTCTATCCTCCATCCATCCATCCATCCATCCAGATATCCCTCCCTCCCTCGCTTCCTTTTGCGACAGCATCCATCCATCTACACACCCACCTACCATGACTGACCCTCCCCCCCCCATCCATTCATCCATTTGCTACAGCTTTTGTCTGTCTGTCACTCGGTCTATTTGCCTATCTACCAACTTATTTATTATGGCTGCTATCCATCCACCCACCCATTATAGCTTACTTGCTTCCCTCCCTCCCTCTTCGTCTCTCTCATCTTCCTGCTTTGATGCCCTTCAGTTTCCAAAGTCTCTGAGTAGCTTACATCTGCCCATAATTTTGGATTACAAATATCCTTAAGTATGCCACCAGATATGCCACCAAATGTGGGAAAGCTTGAACTTCTGTCTCCAAATGCTCTCTTGAAGAACCATGTCTTTATGGCTCTTTGGAAGCTCTGCCAAGAGGGGTAGGTCCAGATATTGGGGGGCAAGGGGTTCCGCAGAAGGGGACCATCACTGAAAAGACTCCACTATGGGGACCCTGTAGACAGCCTTCCCTCCCCAGTGGGACCCTTAGCAAAGCCTTCTCACCATCCAGGTCTCACCACACTTAATCCAGAGAACACAGTCTCAAAGCTATCCAAGGCCTGAGCCATGTCAGGTGTTCAAAGGGACAACCACCCCCTTGAACTGCACCTAGAAGGTAGGTAGCAGCCAACACAGCTTCCATAGTAGCTGTGTTTTCATGGGTGACCTTAGCTGCATGATGCAACAGGCTGTAGCCAGTAGGGACTGCTAATGATTCAACATCAGTCCATAGTTGGAGCATGCTGATAAATGAAATGTATGGAGCTACCACAGCCATTCCAAAGCATTCCATACATTTCATGCAGTGGTGCTACAATCTGGTGTACCTTTTCCTCCATTCATCTAGACCAGCATTTCTCAACCTTGACAACTTTCAGATGTGTGGACTTCAACTCAAGGCTGGCTGGGGCATTCTGGGAGTTGAAGTCCACACATCTGAAAGTTGTCAAGGTTGAGAGACAGTGGTCTAGACCACCCTTTCTCAACTTGGTGTCCTCCACAGGAGCCAGTAGCCTGCTTTCAACTCAGCAGCATTGGGGATGATGTTATGGATTGTCCTAGTCCTGGGCCCCATTACTTACCAATGCAAACCAGCTGCGGTGTGCTCCATTTAAATTCTTTCGTTGTTGCATCTTGCTCACAAACGATGAGATTGGACGTGCCAGCTTTTCTTTTGTAATTCTTCAGGCAGGAGTATCGCAGTCTCTTGCCATTGCTCTCATTTGCAATGTGCGCATTCTCCACTGGCTTAGGTGGGCCACACTTACCTGCGTAACATAAAAACACGGATGAGCTCACACCAAATGGCGTAAGGGGGCATCGTCTTAATGCAGGGCAAACCTAGGGGGAACTGAGTTTTCCTGCAATTAGCACGAGGGGTGAAGGACGGCTGCAGTGGCGGGAGGGGGGCACGCGGCCCTTTTGTCACTAATGTGAAAATCAGGAAGTTGTTTTTCAGCTGACTGATTGATTGATTGATGTTGATGCTGGCACATGAGGCTTTACATTTATGTATTTATTTTGATTTATATTATTTGTTTTGATCTTTCTTCTTTATTGTATGTTATATTTATTTTCATTTATTTCACTTATTACTATTTATTGGTTTATATTATTTATTTTATTTGCTTTATCTATTCTTTTTTCTTTATTGTACTTCATTATTTTCACTGTTCATCTATTTATTACTATGTATTGTTTTGTATTACAGTAATTATTTTGATTTGTTTTATCTATTCTTTTTCTTTATTGGATTTTATTGTTTTCATTATGTCATCTAGTTATTATTACTATTTATTGGTTTATATTATTTATTTTCATTCATTTCATCTATTTTTTTAAATCAGATTTTATTGTTGATTTTCATTTATTTCATCTATTTATTGCTATTTATTACATTTAATGATTTATTTTTTGTGTGCTTAAATTTGAGTTATTTTACTTATTCTTTTTTATTTTGTGAATTGTTTTGATTGATCTTTCATCTATTATTTATCGTTTTAATTTCATGTGCTTTATTCTGGAATTGGTTCCCACACTGTTCAGTTTATTTCCAGGCTTAAGGGGGCTTAAAATTGACCCCAATGAAAATACCATGGACAAAATGTAACCAAAATAATGCAAGGAAGATCAAAACCAGCATTTAAGTCGACCATCAGAATAAGCAACAACGAAAGCATGGGGAAAGGAAATAGGATTATTATTGGCAGCAGTAGTAATTAATTGCATAAATAAATAAATATTCCCCCTTCCCCCAGATGCTTGAGTAGAGTGCATAGTGCTTCCTCCACTTATATGCTTCCCCAACAGTGTGAGGTGGGCTGGGCTAAGAGCTGGCTCCAAATTCCCCAGGGAGCTTCTGTGGCTGAGAGGACAGTTGAACCTGCCCCCCACCACTGCTAGTCCAGCACCCTGGTCCAGTGTTTCTCAACCCTGGCAACTTTAAGATGGGTGGGCTTCAACTCCCAGAGTTCCCCAGCCAGCAGAGTTGGTCCACCCAAGGTCACCAAGGTTGAGAAACACTGTCCTAGACTATAAGCCTATTTTAAGACATTTGTTTCAATTCTTCTGTATTTCCTGTTTCACAACTGTGGGGATTGCAATCACTGATTTTCAGCAATGGTGGTCAGATATGGAAGGAAGTTCCTTCAGAGAAAGAGAGGAAACCTCACCAGCAAGGCAGCCTGATGGCAGGTGTGCAAAAACAGGCTTGTGGGCTGTCCCTGGTCTTGTAGCCTTAAGTTCTCCACCCCCTCCTTCTGGTAGCACTTCTCGTAAGAAATCTCCTTGCCCATCACTCCCCTCTCCCACCTCCTGACTCTGGGGGCAGGTTCTCAAGGGGACCTTTCCTCATTTCGCCTTTTGTCCAGCTCAGAAATGGAAACCTCACTAGCTCGCGTTGCTAAAGGATCAGGCCACGGTTTGTGACTCCCTGCAAGCTCAACAAATACACCCTTCAATGCTGAAGACGCAGAATAGAGATTTCCTTGCACGAAGCCTTCCTTTTTTAAAATCCACTTTCCATGCATTCTGTTTCCCTTCCTGCACTCATTCGTTTCTTTCACTTCTTCCCTTTTCTCCTGTGTCTATTTTTTTCCGAACAGCACCTTCTGGCACTTCCAAATAATTGTCCATTCCACATTTAGTTCATTGCATCAAACCTGAGTCCTTAACTAACTCTCACCCTTCCATCCTAACATTCAAATCCTCTGTATTCATTTTTTTCCCATGGCTGTTGCACAAATACACTTAAGCCATGTATTTGAACTAGACGGAACAACTTCTAAGGCCTTCACCAAAGAGTGGATCTCATTCTTGCTCAGGATGCGAAATGGCCTATCGTTTCCCTCTATTTTCTTGCCTTCTTCCTATTTGTCTATTCATCTCACCTAGAAGAATGTCACAGTATTTTTCCCCGAATTCATATCTGGTTCTTCCATGATCACTGTGCCCTGGAGCATAACATGGCACTATCACCAACCTAAGAACTGCTGCTCCTTCATGCTGGCACAGCCACCCAATGCTTCATCCTTTCTGACATGTCTTTTACCTCTATCATTCAATCATAATAAAACCTTCACTGCATATGGTGAGGACACCTTCACTGAGATCTATTGTGCTCTTGTAAATGAGGCGACTGGCCTTAGTTTCACCCACGTGCCAAATTCCCCTGCTAAGTGTGAGATAAAGGGAAAACACCAAGTTCCTGAAAGGAAATCTCTTTATCAGGAGTGAGTACAGCATATTCAGACTCCGTGCTAAGAAGCTTAAAAGCTGTGAGGAAAAGGCTTTTGCGGGGAGAGAGAAGAGCCAAGGAAGGGTGAGGCGTCAAGCTAATGACTTAGAAGAAGCAAAGTGTGGAAGAAATATCTGCTGGGCTTCTGTACTTGGAGTGTAAAACACCCCCAACCCCTCAGAGGCCTGGCCATGAAACACTTTCCTTCCCTGAAGGAGAACTGAGAAATTCCCTCCCAACCCATGAGCCATGTAAAATCTCTTCCATGGGGGCACAACGTGGTATCAGCAAGGCTCTCTGAGACTTTGAAAAAGGAAGGTGGACTTTGCACAGTATACTATTCTGAAAAAACATAAACTGCCTTGAGGGACAAGAGGTTGGGCACAGTCAGATAAAAGAGGTCTGAGTCCAGAGCAAGAAGGTAGCGTGAGTAAACATCTCAGACGGGACCCTCCCTAGTCCTCACAAAGATAAAGGGAAGGAGGGGGGATGTCAGCCTTCCCAGGTAAAGCAGACAGGAATCACGACCAGATGAGCTAATTCTACTTTATTGTAAGGGTACATTAACAGAATCTTGCAAGTCTGAAAGGACAAATCTCCCGCAGTCTCTTTTGCAGTCTGAAAAGTTAGGAAGGGTCCCTTCTAAGCCTGTCATGAGTAAGGATGGCCAGCAGGGGGCTCCCTTCCAGACTGTCAAGCGCATGCGTAGCACTGAGGAATTGGTGAGCCATTCCAAGAGGCACAGATTGGGACCGCCTTAACCTGCGGGGTTTATATGGCTGGGTTTTTCCCACGCTTGTTCAGTTTGTTAGGATTACTGTTATGTATTAGCAAATAAACATTAGAGAACAGTTCCCTGTCTCAGAGTGTTTCCTGGGAGTCAGGACAAAGCCTCTTTCTCTGCCTATTATGCTGCTGAGGGCTTTGCCCTCTCTTATCTGACTGTTCCCTAGGCAGCATCTCTGCACCCTGTCTCTCAACACATACATACCATTTCAGGGGAAGCGCATTCAGGCTTGCAAGATTCTGTTACTTTAACCTTTTCACAAAAATAGCATTGACCTACATGAGATTGGTTTCCTAGACTGGTCTACCTCGAAGGGCTGAGCCTCTCCATCCCTTTCTGCAACACTGCTGCACATCAAGACCTAGATATCTTCTAAAGGGAATCCACTCTATATAGCTATTTAAAGTGCAGTGGCCCATGAGTTCAATTCCTGAGAAAGGGTCTGAACCCCATAGAAACTGTGACTAGGTACACCTGATGAGTCCCAATCTGGATAAAATTGGTTGTGCACTGCCTCCTGGTGGCCACTAGAAGTAAAAACATCAGATACCCACTGCATAAAAATAGAGAAATTTGCCCCCTTTTAAGAGAAGGGTGCAAGTCACATAAAACCGCATAAAGGAGGGCACAACATAATGTAAGCTTCCATTGCCAAGATGGTTTATCTCTTTAGTGAGATGTTATAATGTGATTGAATGATTTGACAGAGTGAAGCTACAGAGAAGACTGCACAGTATTTGTTTTCAAGCCCTGTGCCTGAGATTTAAAGATCAGAGGTGAATAAGGTAATCCACCTCCTACTCCCTTAGATATATCCAGTTTTTGCTTTCTGAACCAAGCAAAGTCTGGTTTTACCCCAAGCATGTTTACTGTGTTCTATGCAATCAAGCATCTCTAATCAAGAGATGGCATTGCCAAATGGGTATTGTCCCAGAGTGCTGTGATCCCCAACCAGAGGGTTTTTTTTTTAATTACCAAACCTTCAGGAGCCCTAATATACAGTACATTGGGGGAAAAACACATCTTGACTTTTTACTGATTGTGTTCAAACAATACATTGGCATGGGTCCAGGTTATCTACTGGACCGTCTCACCCCCATTACATCAGCCCACCCCACTCGATCGTGCAGAGAGGGAACTGTGGACCCCGCCTGCAAGAGAATTCCATCTGGCGGGGTCCAGGAGGCGGGCCTTCTCTGCAACAGCCCCTGCCCTTTGGAATATCCTTCCCCCAGAAGTGAGGTTAGCCCCCTCCCTCCTGGACTTCCAAAAACAGCTGAAGACCTGGTTTTGTCGCCTTGCCCGGAGGAGGGGAAGAGCCATTCTTGGGGCTGGTTGACTCCCAAGTTCTGCGGGGACCGGTTTTATTCCCTTATGGTTTGAATTAGATCCGTCATGGCTTGGACTTCATTGTATTTTATGCTGACTGATTAATGGTTGTATTTATGATTTTATTGAAATTTTAATTGTTTTTATTGTGAACTGCCCAGGGTCCCCCATGTGGGGGAGATGGGCGGTGATAAAAAAAAAAAAATCGATAAATAAATAAATAAATAAATACATTCACCCTACTTATAGAATTAGTTTGTTTTTATAGATTCAACCTTGCCTTTATCCAAAAGCTCAAGGCATCTTATACGGGGCTCTTCTTCAATTTGTTCCCAGAACAACAACCCTATGAGGTTGGTTGATTGAGAGACAGTGGCTGGCCCAAAGCCATCCGTGGCTTGGGGTGGCCTTAAATCTGAGAGTCCCCAGTCCTGGTCCATCACCTTAAACCAGTGTTTCTCAACCTTGGCAATTTGAAGATACGTGTCCCCCACCCCCTTAGCTCCTGCCTTAATTTCTTGTGCTTACCACCTCTGGTTTTTGTTTATTTTCACTCTGCATAATGGTCTTTACCCCAGAAGGAAACAGCATGATGAGTGCATAGGTCTATTTCTAACTTTTAGACATTGTTTGCACTTCTAGTAAATTTCTCATTAGCTTCATTGCTTGTCTATTTCTGCTGTTAAGTGCAGCTTTCCGGACAGAGAATTCCTTAAAACAGGAGGAAAAACAAGAAACGGGAATCTTGTGAATATTCTTGGCTAAAGTGGGAGGAAGAGCAAGAAGCCATTTACCTTAAATGATCAGGGGTGCCTGCAGGGGGATGGTCAAAAAAGTCAAGATGGCAGCCACAAAGGTGCAGCTAAAGTTCTGCCTTGGGTCACAAGGACACAGCTGCCATCTTGACTTTTCTGACCATCCCCTGCAGACACCCCAGCATGTGATGGAGTTGGAAAGTAAAAGTAAATGTAGGTGTGTGGGTGGAAATGCAGCTGGCTGCAAACCTTAAATTGGTTTGCTTAAAATCATGTGTAATTTGAAAAAAAGGGGGGGGGAAATGTGTCCCTTCATTCACATTGATAAAAACTAACGGGGTGCGGGGCTTCCGGTGGGAGTGGCGGACTGAACAGCTCTGCCCGCTGGCTCAGCGGGCGGAGCTGACAACGCGGTAACTTTTTTCGGGCTCAGGCAGGTTTCCTGAAGCCCAGAAACATTCTCCGGATCAAGGAGAATGACTGGAATCACCCCATCTGTCCTCCGGATGGCTGCTTGTAGCCAGAAGATCGCAAACAGCGTTTTGCGTTCAACTGGTAAGAGCCCGCTGGGAGGTGGGGACTTCATCCCTTTCCAAGCCAAGCTGTAGCCTTAAAGGGACACTAAGACCAGCCACCCCATTTCTTTTAAGTATGCATACCCTAAGAGAGGTTTTCTACAGCAAGGAGATGCTGGGTCTCTTGGTGCTTAACATTATTTTTGGGATTACTTTAAAAAAAAAAAAAAAATTTAAGTTTTGGATTTTCCAAAGGAAATTCCAGAGATTGAGATTGTCTTCCTGTTATTATTTTTGTATTAAATTTGAAGATATTAGCATTTCCCTACACGCTGAATCGGCTGATTTGAACCTTCAGCTTTCTGTTTTCCCTTTCCCCTGGGAACTGTCTGCATATTCACTCTCACTTTGTGTAAACACACTTTGGAACTCTTCCAGAGCTTCGACTTTAGCTGGTTAAGCTCCTAGGGGGCGCCATAATCTACTGCGTGAGACATGGAGGATTTCAAACAGATTCTTTCTGACTTTCACCAGGATTTTAAACCGATTTCTTCTGGCTTCTATTGAGCTTTTATGCAAGATATCCAGGACATTGTGGAAAATATGAGATCTAAAATGTGCCATCAGGCTGGGGATGTGGTGGATGAAATTGAGGAATTTAAGAGCAATATAAAGTTTTTTTTTAAGACTGAGATTGGGATTTTTATCAAGATGCTGGATGAAGATTGGATAATGGAGTTGGAGAAATCTAAGGGAGACAGTGATCTGCAAGCTGTAAGTAAAATCGATCTTCTGGTGGAATGCCATGAAAAGAACCTGGAATCTTTATGGGGGTCGGTTGGGCTGTTTGATTTGTTCAAGAGGAAAGCTCTGTGCAGATTGTGGGAATATGTAACTGCTCTGGTTTATTCTGAAGTGGGATAAGGGTTGAAGAATGTTCATCTGGTTTGCTTTAAGGATTTGATTGATGCTATTTGCCTTTACTTCAGCAAAGGATCGTTACCTTGTTGTGGTGCTGAAGCTTGAGCACCACAGTGATGCCATGAGCTAAACTGTGAAGGGCCACCCAAGACGGGCAGGTCATGACAGAGAGGTCAGACTAAATGCAATCCCTGGGGAAGGTAATGGCAACCCACCCCAGTATTCTTGCCGTGAAAACTAAATGGATCAGTACAACCAGAGATATGTCGGTATACCATCGGAAGATGAGACCCCCAGGTCGGAAGATGGTCAAAATGCTACTGGGGAGGAACAGAGGATGAGTTCAACTAGCCCCAGACGCGATGACACAGCTAGCTCAAAGCCGAAAGGACGGCTAGCGGCCAACGGTGCTGGTGGTGAACGGCAAATCCGATGTTCTAAGGATCAACACACCATTGGAACCTGGAATGTAAGATCTATGAGCCAGGGCAAATTGGATGTGGTTATTGGGGAGATGTCAAGATTAAATATAGACATTTTGGGTGTCAGTGAACTGAAATGGACTGGAATGGGCCACTTCACATCAAATGACCACCAGATCTACTACTGTGGACAAGAGGACCACGGAAGAAATGGAGTAGCCTTCATAATTAATACTAAAGTGGCTAAAGCAGTGCTTGGATACAATCCAAAAAATGATAGAATGATCTCAATTCGAATTCAGGGCAAGCCATCTAACATCACAGTGATCCAAATATATGCCCTAACCACAGATGCTGAAGAAGCTGAAGTAGAGCAGTTCTATGAGGATCTGCAGCACCTATTGGACAACATGCCTAAAGAGACATTATTTTCATCACAGGAGACTGGAATGCTAAGGTGGGCAGTCAAATGACACCTGGAATTACAGGTAAGTATGGCCTGGGAGAACAAAACAAAGCAGGACATAGGCTGATAGAATTTTGCCAAGACAACTCACTCTGCATAACGAACACTCTCTTCCAACAACCTAAGAGACAGCTTTATACGTGGACTTCACCAGATGGACAACACCGAAATCAGATTGACTACATCCTTTGCAGCCAAAGGTGGCGGACATCTATGCAGTCGGTAAAAACAAGGCCTGGAGCTGACTGTAGTTCAGATCACAAACTTCTTATTGCACAATTTAGGATCAGACTAAAGAGATTAGGGAAGACCCACAGACCACCTAGATATGAGCTCACTAATATTCCTAAGGAATATGCAGTGGAGGTGAAGAATAGATATAAGGGACTGGACTTAGTAGATAGGGTCCCGGAAGAACTATGGACAGAAGTTCGCCACATTGTTCAGGAGGCAGCAACAAAATACATCCCAAAGAAAGAGAAGACCAAGAAGGCAAAATGGCTGTCTGCTGAGGCAGTAGAAGTAGCCCAAGAAAGAAGGAAAGCAAAAGGCAACAGTGATAGGGGGAGATATGGCCAATTAAGTGCAAAGTTCCAGAGGTTAGCCAGAAGAGATAAGGAATTATTTTTAAACAAGCAATACGTGGAAGTGGAAGAAGACAATAGAATAGGAAGGACAAGAGACCTCTTCCAGAAAATTAGAACCATCGGAGGTAAATTCCAGGCCAAAATGGGTATGATCAAAAACAAAGATGGCAAGGACCTAACAGAAGAAGAAGAGATCAAGAAAAGGTGGCAAGAATATACAGAAGACCTGTATAGGAAGGATAACAATATCGGGGATAGCTTTGATGGTGTGGTCAGTGAGCTAGAGCCAGACATCCTGAAGAGTGAGGTTGAGTGGGCCTTAAGAAGCATTGCTAATAACAAGGCAGCAGGAGACGACGGCATCCCAGCTGAACTGTTCAAAATCTTGCAAGATGATGCTGTCAACGTAATGCATGCTATATGCCAGCAAATTTGGAAAACACAAGAATGGCCATCAGACTGGAAAAAAATCAACTTATATCCCCATACCAAAAAAGGGAAACACTAAAGAATGTTCAAACTATCGAACAGTCGCACTCATTTCACATGCCAGTAAGGTAATGCTCAAGATCCTGCAAGGTAGACTTCCGCAATTCATGGAGCGAGAATTGCCAGATGTACAAGCTGGGTTTAGAAAAGGCAGAGGAACTAGGGACCAAATTGCCAATATCCGCTGGATGATGGAAAAAGCCAGGGAGTTTCAGAAAAAGATCTATTTCTGTTTTATTGACTATTCTAAAGCCTTTGACTGTGTGGACCATAACAAATTGTGGCAAGTTCTTAGTGGTATGGGGATACCAAGTCATCTTGTCTGCCTCCTAAAGAATCTGTGTAACGACCAAGTAGCAACAGTAAGAACAGACCACGGAACAACGGACTGGTTTAAGATTGGGAAAGGAGTATGGCAGGGCTGTATACTCTCACCCTACCTATTCAACTTGTATGCAGAACACATCATGCGACAAGCTGGCCTTGAGGAATCCAAGGCTGGAGTTAAAATCAGTGGAAGAAACATTAACAATCTCAGATATGCAGATGATACCACTTCGATGGCTGAAAGCGAAGAGGAACTGAGGAGCCTTATGATGAAGGTGAAAGAAGAAAGTGCAAAAGCTGGCTTGCAGCTAAACCTCAAAAAAACCAAGATTATGGCAACCAGCTTGATTGATAACTGGCAAATAGAGGGAGAAAATGTAGAAGCAGTGAAAGACTTTGTATTTCTAGGTGCGAAGATTACTGCAGATGCTGACTGCAGTCAGGAAATCAGAAGACGCTTAATCCTTGGAAGAAGAGCAATGACAAATCTCGATAAAATAGTTAAGAGCAGAGACATCACACTGACAACAAAGGTCCGCATAGTTAAAGCAATGGTGTTCCCTGTAGTAACATATGGCTGCGAGAGCTGGACCATAAGGAAGGCTGAGAGAAGGAAGATAGATTCTTTGGAACTGTGGTGTTGGAGGAAAACTCTGAGAGTGCCTTGGACTGCAAGAAGATCAAACCGGTCCATCCTCCAGGAAATAAAGCCAGACTGCTCACTTGAGGGAATGATATTCAAGGCAAAACTGAAATACTTTGGCCACGTAATGAGAAGACAGGACACCCTGGAGAAGATGCTGATGCTAGTGAGATTGGAGGGCAAAAGGAATAGGGGCCGACCAAGGGCAAGGTGGATGGATGATATTCTAGAGGTGACGGACTTGTCCCTGGGGGAGCTGGGGGTGTTGACGACCAACAGGAAGCTCTGGCGTGGGCTGGTCCATGGAGTCACGAAGAGTCTGAAGCGACTAAACGAATAAACAACATACAATTTGCCTTTAAAGATTTGGATTCACTGTTTTGAATTGGCTTTGTTTTCTGGGTTTATTAAAATGATTTAATAATATTTTATTGTAAACTGCCCAGTGTCCCTTTTCTAGGGAGATGGGCGGTGATAAATTTGATAAATAAATAAATAAATATTATTAAAACGGTTGCATTAGGGTTAAAGAATGTTTATCTGGTTTGCTTTAAGGATTTGACTGATGTTATTTCCTTTTAAAGATATGGAATTACTGTTTTGAATTGGCTTTGTTTTTTGGGTTTATTAAGATTGGGACTATTAAAATTGTTGTATTATTAAGTATAATAGCAGACAACTTACGTGCTTTTTAATTTGATTCTTATTATAGTAGACAGAAATGTACAGAATAGTGGTAGGAAGGGAATAATTAAATATGATCTTTTGGAGGGGAGAAAGATGTTTAGGAGGTTTATATGAACTTTTTTTTCCTTTATTTTAATGTAAGGGGGAGGAATAGCTGTACTTAGTGATTTTTATTATGTGTTAAAGTGGAATGACTTGTAGAAATAATGTGGTGTTTTTGGTTTAATATAGAGTAAGAGATCGATTATGGAAATTTTTGTATATCCTTAAAAGTCAGAAGCCATATCTTTTTGTAAATCTGAAAAATTTTTCTCCTACGTTTCCATACTTTTTTAGTTTTTTTTCTTTGTAGTTTTTTTTGGGTTTTTTTGTAGTTTTTATTCTTTTCTTGAAACCTAATAAAATTTATTATAAAGAACTAATGGGGTGGGGAAGGAAGAGAAGATGTTCTTTCAATGAAATGGTTCATTTAAGAAGCAAACGGAAGGAATTGTACAAGATGGGGATAACGTCATGCGCAAGTTAACTCAGTAATCAGTTCATCTTGCCTGGTGCTCCTGGTTTGGGAAAGGGTTGAGGCAGTTCCTGAGCTGCAAATGGTGGTGGTGGGGGGGGCGAGACTGGAGGGGGGCAGGCACTGGAATCCAGAGGGAAATTCTAACTCAAAATGGGGGTGGATGAGGGTTACAACTTTGTTCAGCTGGAGGGGGGCATCAGTATACCCAGTGTGGACATTTGGGGAGAGGGCTCAGCAGTTGAAATGGGTAAATGGAGGGCTCCAAACATCTGCAAGGTCACGGCACACATTTTGCCCCTTCCCCCCCTCCAATTTCCCAAGTGCATAAAAAGGGTCCCCAAATTTGAGACCCCGAGAATTCTGGTGGGTCCACGCCTCCCAGCGTGGCCCTCTTTGTACCCAGTTACAGACACTTTTGCACATGCACAAAGACGAGGCCGCCATGATTAAATGTGACGTTTCAGCCTGGCGTGCCATTAGCACGAGAGAATGAGAAACAAGCACAAAAAGAAGTTTTCTTTTCCACAGGGGACGCTTTTAGCTGCCAAACTTGTAACTTGCCTAATCAAGGAATTAGCATCTGTAAAATGACTTCATTTCCTTTGTAAGCTGCCGATTTTGGACGCTGAAGGGTTTCGATTCCTCAATATTTTCATGCTTTCTGTTCATCTTCCACAAGGAAAGGTTTAAATGCCAAGACAGGCAGTTGTGGATGTCCCCTGTGTGGGACTCCAATTCCCAGAATGCTCAGCCAGTGAATTCTGAGAATTAAGTCCAGAAAATCTGAACGGATCCAGGCCGGGAATGGAGGTGAAGATGGGACCCCCAACTTCCAAATCCCAGACAGACAGAGAAAAGCTTACGACACCCCTGCAGTGTAGCTCAGTACTGCAATCAATTGACTCAAGAAATGGTGGATTTTCATCCCCCCTTTTTTTTAGTATCCCCAAATTGGACCTGACAGCTTCTGTGGATACAGAGTAATTTAGAGCCACCAGGGGGTGAATTACAGGAGTTTTTTGTGCTTTCGTGTATCACTGAATTTGGCCATTCACTTCTGTATTGGCCAGATATACTTTTTTTACAACCATAAATTATAATAATAAATTTAAAGCAGTGTTTGACAACCTCAGCAACTTTAAGTTATGTGGACTTCAGCCCCCAGAATTCCCTAGCCAGTACAGAATGGGAATTCTGGGAGTTGAAGTCCACACATCTTAAAGTTGCTGAGGTTGACAAACACCGGTTTAAACATATATTAATTCAAACCCCAAAGGCACCACTCATCCTATTAGTGAGTCCTGGTACTGATGTCTTGTAAGAAAGGCACTAAAACTCTCTCCCTGTGGAAAACTTTCAGGGTAAGCCAATGACCAATAGCCCAAGGCTAACAAAACAGTAAAAGCTTTATTATCAATCTAGCACAAAATGTCTTAATGATCTCCACTCTACCCCAGAGTAGCAAGATCCCACTGAATGCTAATGCAGCAGTATTTTAGTTCCCATCCAAATATGCAGGGGGCATAGTTTGAAATCTTGCTTTAAATTAAAGACTATCTCAAGACACTTAGTTAGATTTCAACAGTTTAGTTTAATTTTGTGCCTTCAAGGCAGTCTTGACTCCTGCTGACTGCTTGGACAAGTCCCTGAAATTTCTTGGCAAGATTTTTCAGAATTAGTTTTCCATTGCCTGCATCCTAGGGCTGAGAGAGTGAGTGGCCCGAGGTCACGCAGCTGGCTTTGTGCCCAACGCAGGATTAGAACTCGGCCTCCTGGTTTCTAGCCTGCCGCCTTTAACCACTATACCAAACTGGCTCTCAAGGACAAAAAACTTCCAGATTTGGGGGTGGAGAATCTGGAAGACCAGGAACATCTTCAGGACCAGGTTTGGCAAACAAACCATCAAGAAGTTATACTTTAGTTTGGAAAAATGCCTGAACGTATCTCCAGAAAGTTGCAATTGAGTTACTACTTTAATTCCACTTGGAGCAGGGCAACCAAGATCAGAGTCTTCCAGCCTATTGTAATTAGGCACTTCCAAGTCATTTCATTTGCAAAGCTCAGGGGCCTACAGAAAATGAAAACAACAGAAGCATATGATATTACAAAAATAAAAGTCTCTCTTGAATTGAGTCTTGGTGATAGATGGACATGTTCATCTTTTCTTGGCAACAACGCGAAAAAATAAAAAGAGTTTCACGTTGTCTTCTGATTTCTCAGTCTCTACAGACTCATGATGTTTGGGTGTTTCCCATTCAAACACCAACCAAGGCCCACCCTACTCAGCTTCCACACCGCGACAGGATCAGACAGTAGCCACCACCTTCTGTACTTTTTGTAAAAGTTTTTGTGACAACGCTTTTGAACGTTTTTCACAATGCAAGAGGAGGGAGCTCTTTTCCCCCCAAAGACTTGGAAAGCAAGAAAACAAACGCCACCAACTATTCTGGTATGATAATGACAGGAGAGAAATAATGGGGCCATGTTTCAGATGTTCCGGTCTCTTCCAGAAACAGCTTGTGCATCTCAGCACCAGAGTGAAAATACAACGGAAGAGTTGCTGGAAAACGACATTAACGTTAACAGTGGTAAGAATATTTACGCTTTTCTTCCATCAGAGGCCAATGTTTAGCCTACACAGTTTTTCCTGCATTCTGGACAGCTACAAACAGCAGACTTTGGAACGTCGCCATCCAACCATCATCACCCCACAACACTGATGAAAACCAAGGGGTGACACCACAGTAACAAATTATAACCTTTGCTTTTATTTGATTGCCAAACGGGCTGATTTGAGCAGTTGTGATCCATTTCTTTACAGAGCCTCATGCATTTTGTTGCTTTAAAATGTCTTCCCAAATTTAGGAGAAGAGGCTTATTACAGCCCAGCAAGGAACAGCCAAGGGCTACGTGTTCCACATTGCAAACTGCAAAGGAAGGATGGTCCTGAGAACACAAACCCATGCCAATTTTTATTCCATTTTTATCCACAATCGCACACAGGGAAGGGGGTTGAGGAAAAGTCGGAAGCTGAGAGAGCAATGTACAACCGCCCTGCAGTGTAGCTTGGTGTAAAAGGATAAATACTCATTTAAGTCAAGCTCATCCTCTGACTGTTTCAGGGACACATCCATACCATATTCTGGGCAGTGATACAGAAGTGGTTTATTACAACCTTCTTCTGATATGTCAGTGCCACTTAGGTACCAGATGGAAACTTTTTTAAACATTCTGTTTTCTCCCCAAAATGATCCACTTCTGGACCCCCCAGTCACCCCTAGGATCCTCCAATGGGTCCATACAAGGCGGGTGGGTTAGAAGAAAACAAAACTTTTTGGAGATGAGCTGTTCTGGTTTCTACGTCCCTTTTCTGGACCAACCTGAGATTTCAGCTTGGGAGTTTCAGAGGGGCAGAAGTGGAAGCCAAATGGTTTGTGGTTAGGCCCCATCCCTGGAAGTTTGGTCTGGTGGACAGAGCAGGGACAGCTGAACTCAAGACCTGCCTTGGGCACAAAGCTGGCTGGGTGACTTTGGGCTGGTCCCTCTCTCTCAGCGCTAGGAAGGAGGCGGCGGCAAGGGCAAAGCACTTCCAAAAACTGTGAAAGGGAGGGAGGGAGGGAGGAGGCAGGTGTTGCTAAGAAAACTGCAGGGATCTCTCCCTGTAGTTCCCAGGCCGCAAAGGGAACCCTAGAGCAGGGAGGCATAGACTTAGTTAAAGAAATATACAGAATATCCCCAAGTTCCACTTGATTCCAGAAAGGTATTCTTAAGTTTTGACCTCTGAACTATAGAGGAGAAGGGGAGAGAGCACCTATCCTTTAACAACACTGCACTAATTCACGGCTAGACTCCTAGATTGTCTGGATTTGGGAAGCTAAGGAGGATCAGGCCTGCTATGACTTGGATGGGAGACCACCACAAATTCCAAACTTGGAAACTAGATTGGGGAGGAACCGCCCAGCTCCCAAACGGGAAGAGAGAATGCTATCCACACACCAGGTGGAGCTACTGGACAGGGCATCAATCAAATGCGCATCCCACACACTCTTGACAAGAAACAATCTGAGCGAGTCCAGGCAAGAATGTGGAAGAATAAAAGCAGTTTGAATGTTAATCAATGCTTTAGTGTCAGGCTCCTGAGCACAGCCAGACTTTAAGAAGAGTGGGCATTAATTAGCAAGCCCATAGAACAGTTTCAAACTCTGGATTAGCCATTCAGTTTTAGGAGGAAGTTGGTCAGACAATTAGAAGTAGCGGAAAGCTGTGGCTTTGCATTGGACAGGTACATGGTGCCTTTAATCCTAGAATCATAGAGTTGGAAGGAACCCAAGAGGTCATCAAGTCCAGCCCCCTGCACAAGTCACTACACCCTCCCTAATATAGGTGACTATCTAGCCTCTATTTGAGAACTTCCAGTGAAAGGGAAGAAATCGCTCCATGCGGTAGCCCATTCCACGGATTGACAGCTCTTCCTGTCAAGAAGTTCTTCCTAAAATCTAATCTGTGTCTTCATCCTGGAAGTCCCATCCCATTCATTCTAGCCTTACCCTCTGGAGCAAGCGAGGGTGTGTGAAAGCCCTTCAGATCTTTGAAGACAGCTGTCATGGCCCCTCTCAACCTTCTCTTCTCCAAGCTAAACATACCCAGGTCTTTTCACCATTCCTCTTAGGACTTGGTGTCCACTCATCTCACCATCTTGTAGCCCACCGTTTCTCAAACTTGGCAACTTTAAAATATGTGAACTTCAACTCCCAGAATTCTCCCACAAGCTGGCTGGGGAATTCTGGGAGTTGAAGTCCACACGTCTTAAAGTTGCCAAGGTTGAGAAACACTGTTGTATCCTTCTCTGGACCTGCTCCAGTTTACCCTTGTCTTTTTTAGATGGGACTCTATGTTCCTCTTGATGTTCCTCAAGATGTCGCTGACCCTCTTTGCAGCTGCATGACACTGTCAGGACATATTGACCTTGTGATCCGATTGCACACCCAACTCCTTCTGAGGGTGCTGCTCCTGAGCCAGATTTCCCCCATCCAGTACAGGTTTTTTTCTGCTTGAGATTCATGACTTTATATTTCTCCCTCTTCAAATTCCATCTTTTTGTTTTCTCCCACTGTTTTGATCTAACCCTTTTTGAATTTCTTCCTTCTCTCCCCAATATTAATCACCTAGCTTTGTGTCATTTGCCCCTTTGGCAAGCATTCCTTCCTTATCCATATCATTTATAAAAGTGTTGAACGGAAATAAAAATGTTTATTTTTCCCTTTGGGTTTCTTTGTAACCAATTATATTTTTACACATTGTAGATCCTTTTGCTCAGTAACCAATATACCTTGTTTTTAATGTTTTGCCGTCTTGCCTATGGAGTGGGTCTGAACACCTCCCTAGTGCTTAGCCTGGCTTTGCAAACCCATCATAAATTATTTGGAGGCTGATCTACTCTGCATTGTCTTGAATAGAGAAAGCACACCTCATTTTGTGCTTCAGGGGTGCATCGGAAGGGAGAGGGAAATGTAAGTCATAATTGGAATAAAAATACATTCACACATTCAATATTACAGTTTTTTCTCCAACAGCACCAGGAGTTGAGATCCACTTTAAAGAGTCCTTTTTTTCCCTTTTCACTGTTAGTAACAGCCCTGCAGTGCAGGCTCAGGCTAACCTGAGGCATTCTTTAGATGGGTCTTTCTTACAGCATGGTCCAAGAACCCCTGGGGATCCTCCAAGACCCTCTCGGAAGTCTGCAAAATCAATGTTATTGGCCAGACATTGAAGATATTTGCAAACATTTAAAACGATGTCACTCTTCTCATGATTATTTTTATTTGTTAAAAGGATACAGGATACAAGTTCTTAGTGGTATGGGGATACCAAGTCATCTTGTCTGCCTCCTGAGGAATCTGTATAACGACCAAGTAGCAACAGTAAGAACAGACCACGGAACAACGGACTGGTTTAAGATTGGGAAAGGAGTACGGCAGGGCTGTATACTCTCACCCTACCTATTCAACTTGTACGCAGAACACATCATGCGACGTGCTGGGCTTGAGGAATCCAAGGCTGGAGTTAAAATCACTGGAAGAAACAATCTCAGATATGCAGATGATACCACTTTGATGGCTGAAAGTGAAGAGGAACTGAGGAGCCTTATGATGAAGGTGAAAGAAGAAAGTGCAAAAGCTGGCTTGCAGCTAAACCTCAAAAAAACCAAGATTATGGCAACCAGCTTGATTGATAACTGGCAAATAGAGGGAGAAAATGTAGAAGCAGTGAAAGACTTTGTATTTCTAGGTGCAAAGATTACTGTGGATGCTGACTGCAGTCAGGAAATCAGAAGACGCTTAATCCTTGGGAGAAGAGCAATGGCCAATCTCGATAAAATAGTTAAGAGGAGAGACATCACACTGACAACAAAGGTCTGCATAGTTAAAGCAATGGTGTTCCCCGTAGTAACATATGGCTGCGAGAGCTGGACCATAAGGAAGGCTGAGAGAAGGAAGATAGATGCTTTGGAACTGTGGTGTTGGAGGAAAATTCTGAGAGTGCCTTGGACTGCAAGAAGATCAAACCGGTCCATACTCCAGGAAATAAAGCCAGACTGCTCACTTGAGGGAATGATATTAAAGGCAAAACTGAAATACTTTGGCCACATAATGAGAAGACAGGACACCCTGGAGAAGATGCTGATGCTAGGGAGAGTGGAGGGCAAAAGGAAGAGGGGCCAACCAAGGGCAAGGTGGATGGATGATATTCTAGAGGTGACGGACTCGTCCCTGGGGGAGCTGGGGGTGGTGACGACCGACAGGAAGCTCTGGCGTGGGCTGGTCCCTGAAGTCACGAAGAGTCGGAAACGACTAAACGAATAAACAAGATATCGATAAATATAGCCCATATGAACCAAACCTCTTTTGGAGTCCTCCATAATTTTTAAGAGTGGGAAGGGGTCCTGAGAGCAAAAGGTTTAAGAAACCCTGCTTTAGATCCGTTCGCCTTGAAGCTCGAGGCGTTTCCCCCGCCCTCCCCGCTCGCAATGAGTCCCCCACACCAACCCTGCCAGGTAGGAGCCCCAGCGACCCGGGCGCTCCCGGGCGCACGGCCGGCCTGGCCGCCCCTCCGCGCTGCGCTGCCCAGCAGCTGGCAGCGGGCGAGGCGCCGGGCGGGTCCAGCCAGCCCAGGGGCCGAGGCGGCGCGCCGGCCGAGCTCTGCAGTCACGGAGGGGCGCCACTTACCGGTCCCGAGATCCGAGGCGCCGGCCGCGGGGGAGGAACCCGCCCCGTCCAGGAGCACCGCGAGCAGGACCAGCAGCAGCAGCCGCCGCCGCCGCCGCCGCCGCCCGACCACCGGGGCCAGCGGAGAGCCGGCAGCGCAAGGGGCACCCGGGCGGCTCTCCAGCCCCGCGGTGGCGGCGGCGGCGGCGGCGTCTCGGGGCACCCCGAGTGTCGCGTGGCGGAGCATAGCCGCGGCGGCGAAGAAGCCGCGGCGCGCGCGGCGGAACTCCGCGTTCTCTTTCCCTTTCGCTTTGAGCCCGGCTGGGCGGGGATTGCGCACAGCCGGAGGCGGCCGGCGGCTCGTGCGCCCGGGAGGCGGCGGGTCCCCAGCGCTGGCAGAGGGCCGACTCGGATGGCTGTCCGAATTCCAGCGGCGGGGCGGCTGGCCCGGGACGCCCACCCCCGCCCCGTCTCCGGCGGGCGCTAGGTTGGGGAAGGGAGGTCCGTGCGCCTCTCGGCCCGGGAATGGCCGAAGGGAAGGGGCTGGAAGGCGGGCGAAGGGAAGGGGCTGGAAGGCGGGCGCCCGAGGGGACGGCGCTGAGGACCCTCGTGTGGACCCGGGGGTGGTCCGTCCAGGTTACCGGCTTCTGGCTTAGTCCTCGTTGGCTGCGCTCGCGCGACACACGTCAATTACAAGCCCGCTTTCGTACGGCTAGGGAAGGTTCGCGTTGCGCCCCGGCTGGCGGGCGACCCGCTTGCCGTTTCTAGAGTCAGCTGGGCGCTGCCGCCCGCCGTGAGAAACGAAAGGGGAAGCCTCCGTGCTCGTGCCGATCATGCAGGGTCGTTGGGTTTTTTAAGTGCCACTTCTTGGAGATGTGAAAAATGGAAGAATTGGGGCCCCGGGGGTGGGGGGGAGAAGAGCCGGGGTTTTTTCCTCCACGCATTTTTTTTCCTGAACACAAAATATGCTGGGGTGGGGGGGAAGAGAGAGAGAAGCTACAGAGAAAGATTTATTTGGAAAATAATGTGGTGTAAGAAAAGGTGCTCATATATTGCTACAGTATTCTCCCCCCCCTCCCCCCGTAACATATGGCTGCGAGAGCTGGACCATAAGGAAGGCTGAGCCAAGGAAGATCGATGCTTCTGAACTGTGGTGTTGGAGGAAAACTCTGAGAGTGCCTTGGACTGCAAGAAGATCAAACCAGTCCATACCCCAGGAAATAAAGCCAGACTGCTCACTGGAGCGAATGATATTAGAGGCAAAACTGAAGTACTTTGGCCACATAATGAGAAGACAGGACACCCTGGAGAAGATGCTGATGCTGGGGAGAGTGGAGGGCAACAGGAAGAGGGGCCGACCAAGGGCAAGGTGGATGGATGACATTCTAGAGGTGACGGACTTCTATCCCCCAAATAGTTTTGATTAACTTGTAAAAAAGGGCTGTTGCTGCAGAGCAGTGGTGGTCACCAAACTTTAAACATTTTTTTTTATTTATTCGTCACATTTCTTCACTGCCCATCTCGCCACAGCGACATTTTTGATCGTACAGCCCTAGCAGTAAAAAAAAAATGGACATTGCAGCCCTATATATATATTTCCTTATACAGACACAAACCCAAGTGCTCCTACCACTACTGAGACCACTTTGGCCTTCATGTTCTGCATCCTCACACACATACACACAAATGTGTATGTATGTATGATTGTACTACTGTATCATGTATATTATAGAACATTTTATTTGATGCCATCAAGTCCGTGGCAACTCTTGGTGACCACATAAATAGACCTCCAGGGTGATCTGTCCCCAGCTTGTACACTATATCCTATGAATATTGGATATATAGCCATTTCCCCCCAAATTTCCACTTTTTTCCCATAGTGTCAACATTTCTGAAAAGTGTACATTTCTAAAACTTCATATTGTCTTTACTTGGATTTATATACTTTTTTTTAATGGGCCTCTACACTGGATTTCTCCCTAAAACTGTTAACTGAAGCTGGCCTAACCCAAAGCAGCTTCCATCAGTAAAAATAGCAGAAATCCAAATGATTAGTGTTAAAATTTTCAAATGATAAGGATGAGAATGAAATGAGAACTGCAAAGAAAAACTTGTCAGATGTCCAAAAGGTATCTAGGGAAACTCAACAGAGCTGATGAGCATCTGAGTAACTCTCTGTCATGTTCACTGTTTCAGTGTGCACTGTACATCGTAACGTTTCACATGCCATGGCGCTGACGCGCGTTTCTGTTGGGAGGGAGCTGCTGTGAAACCTTGTGCCAAGCTCTGTATGTGAATTCATTTCAATGGAATGTGTTTGGGTTATGTGCTCTGTTCAAGGACTTTTCCCGCAGACCATCAGAAACCATTGGGAGCACCTGGGATTGTGAACTCGGGAAGATTCTACGGGGGGAGGGATTTCATTTGCACCGAGGGTTTTTAGTTTGAATTTGGCACGCTTTCATCATTCTCAGCTTTCTCTGTGATCCTGCACACTATTCTTTAATAAATCAGATATCTTTGAATTCCTGCTCACGAGTCTGATAGTGTTTTAGAATAGGCAACCATTACACTCTCAGAGCTTTGCCAATGGGGAATTTTGGATGGGGATTCCCAAATTCCTGTCTTTAAAGCAGTGAATGACATCAAGCCCCAAACAATGAGGTGGTTGCCAGGGCAAATACTGCCTTGTTTATCTTGAATGAACAAAACATTTTGTTCATCTGGCAATGTATTGTCAGATGCATGAAAATAACTCAAGGGCAAAAGGGAATTCTAATTTCTGAATTTTATAAACACTCCAACATCATTGAGAATTAACATTCCACATCCTGTATAAGCTAGCAAGAAAAGAGAAGGAACTTAATAGCCCTGTTTTGCCAAGTTCAATTTCCCTCTTGTCTTCTCAATTTCCATTCCATCTGTCAAATGCTCATGCTTGTAAATTTCTAAATAAATAACGGCCGCCCCTCATCTCTGCATCTTTTGTATTCAGGTTGCTAATGCGTGTATTTTTGGCAAGCAATTTTTGTACATTCTTTGTACTAAGTTATTACACAATTTTGATGCGGGGTGGGAAGCATCACAGCACTTTAGCACATAAAATCAAAGAGTGCTCTTTGTGTATTGGGTTGGGAAATGCGGAGTGCCTGGCACTTCTATTCAAATGCGTAACGTTTGCTGTTAAAATGTATACAAGTAAAATAGAAACTAGTACAAATGGGATTTTCTATTGGTCTGAAGCAGCATGACGGGTATAGCCCTGATTAACCTTATTACGGTATTGCAACGGGTGATGCCTCACAGTTGGAAAGACAATGTTCTTTCTGTGCTTGCTGCCTGGTTCGATAATTTTTTTATATTAAACACGAACCCTGGGGAATGGGTGTCACGGCGTAAGAGCAATGAACACTGCG
Source organism: Candoia aspera (assembly GCF_035149785.1). Taxonomy (NCBI): domain Eukaryota; kingdom Metazoa; phylum Chordata; class Lepidosauria; order Squamata; family Candoiidae; genus Candoia; species Candoia aspera. Next base: position 7,931,767 of record NC_086159.1, on the reverse strand, counting down.
GGGGAGATGCCAACAGATGCCAGAATTACAGTAAAATGCAACGTTTTATTAAGTAATAGTAGCAATGTACTTAGAGAGGGGAGTTCCTGGGTCATTTAGCCACGTTCGGACAGACAGCGGTAGGAGAGGCAATTCATCGTGAGGCATCTGCACCTACAGGTTATTTAGCGCCAGGCTTATAGTCCTGGGCTCCCTCCTCCCATCTAGCAACAGGAAATCATGCCGGGGTGATTAAGAGCGAGATTGACATGCCTGCATTCACATCAGTGGGAGCATGCATGCGGGAACAAGGGGCATTTACTGCTCTCCCAGGTGCATGTGAGAAATCGATCTGTGGGCACCAGAGGCTAGTTGCTTGAACAAGGAGAGAGAAGGGTTAAATATATTTGTTTATTGTTTTTTAAAAATTATACTGAAAATTTAATACTTTGTTTTAAACTTACTTTTATTTATTCGGTCAATTTGAAGGCCGCCCAGAGTCACTTGTTGAGATGGGCTGGGGTGGGGCTATACCCATGGAATTAATACATAAACAATAAATAAAAAAAGGTAAAGATTCCCATTTAGTTGTGTCTAATGATACGCCAGGGGGTGGTGCTCATCTCCGTTTCCATGGCCGAAAAGCCAGCGTCGTCTGAAGACACTTCTGCGGTCATGTGGCTGGCATGACAGTCACGGAGATGATGTCACCTTCCCGCCAAAGTGGTACCTATTTATCTACTCGCATTTGCATGCTTTCGAATTGCTAGGTGGCAAGAGCTGGGGCGACTGCAGGAGCTCACTCTGTCACACGGCGCTTGGGTCTCGAACCGCTGAACTTGCAGCCTTCTGGTCAACAAGCCTGGTGTCTTAACCACTGAGTCACCACGCCCCCCGAAATAAATAAATAAATAAATAATAGGTATTGTTAGGAATGCAACTACAGGTAGCCCTCGCTTAACAAACACAATTGGGACCAGAATTTCGGCTGCTAAGCAAAGTGGTCATTAAGTGAATCTGACCTGATTTTATGACCTTTTTGTGGTGGCCGTTAAGCGAATCACCACAGGTGTTAAGTGAACCATGTGGTCATTAAGTGAATCACATGGTTCCCCATTCATTTTGCTTGCCAGAAGCAGGCCAGGAAGGTTGAAAATGGTGATCACATGACCACGGGACTCTAAGATGGTCATAAATGTGAACTGATTGCCAAGTGCCCATTTGCACAGAAAGTTTTCTTGCCACTGTCCAAGTATGATGGGAGAGGGAGCATTTATCAATATTCTCCCTTCTTATAATAATATTTAGAGCACTATTCCAGAAGGATATTGACAGGTGTTTTCTGAAATTCTTCTGTTGCTGGCTAATTTAGAATTTGCAGGACAGATACCGAAGCAGGACATTAAAGGAGATGCCAGAACTGAAACAAACAGGACTGAAATAAACAAGAAGAACAACAAAATGTTTATTTACGGTATGTAAATCAATGTGTTTCAAAGTTGACAACTTCAAGATGTGTGGACTTGGAATTCTGAGAGTTGAAGTCCACGTATCTTAAAGTTGCCAAGGTTGAGACACACTGGTCCAGAAGAAGGTGGCAAAGACAAAGCATAGACTGGAGGACCACCTGAAGGAACCCAAGTTGCTCAGTCTTAAGAAGAGATGATGGAGGAGAAACAAGGTATCATGATTCAGGTACATAAAAAGGACTCACAGGGAAGATAATCAGGAAGTCTGTTCCCTGCCCACAGAAAATTAGGACCAGAAATAATGGGTACCAATTGCAATACCTAGATTTCATTTAAATACAGGAAAAATCTTCCTTGTGGAAGATCTGTGCAACGGTGTCCCTACCAGGTTGTGGATTCTCCATCTCTGGAAGTTTTTGAGAAGGGGCTGGTCAGCCACCTCTCAAGGAGGCTTGAACTGGTCTTGCCCACTGCAAAGGGTTGAACTGGATGATCCCTGAAGTTCTTTCCAACTTCACAGTTCCATGATTCTGTGATGCAGGACAGAAGATCGCTGTTCCATAAGTGGAATCTTGCCACTCTTCCGATAACAGTTCCAACTGTCGCTCATAATGTAAATTCAGATGGTTGACTCAGAACCATCCTCCCCCAAAGAGGCAGAAGGTGTGGTGGTCGCACTTACTGTCCACAAATGAAGCACCTTGGATTACTGTTAAAAATGCACTGGATTTTTAACTTAAAGATCCAAACCGTCTCAAATTTTGTGGAGTTCTGTAAAAGGCTATAAAGTTCTTCTCCATACCAGACTTAAGATTGCTCCTAAGAGTGTAAGTCCTTTTCTCTACCAGTCCAGGTGATGTCTGCTTCTGTTTGCAGTGATGGGATCTGCAGCATTGGCTAGGTTCACGCAACATGCTAAGCTTGGTTATCTGAAGCCTTGATTAGATTTGGGTTGTTACTTTGGGAATGGAGCACTTGCTTAGTGTGGGTTGTTTTTTGATAGACTTGCGTTTCTAATTTGCTGTCATTTCCTCTACTGATGAGGATATCCCGGAAGGGTCGTGTGTTGCCATTTTCTTATTTCCTTGTGAATTTGATGCCCATGTGTAGTACCAATAGAAGAGAATATCTATAGCTCAGGGTTGAACTGTGGAGTCCTTGGTGCTCTCTGAGCTTGGTTGTTGGCTTGCAGACGTTTTGTTGTCTGCAACTCCAACTAGAGAAGACAATAAGACAATCAACAACCTCCCCCAAGAGGAGCTGCGTAAGAACATTATTCAGACAAGCACTAACACACTGCAGCAACCCGGAACACCAGAAAAAGGAGACAGACCGCCAACACAGCATCCTCCAGCAAAATGGATACCCCCCCAGCTTTATCAAAAAGTGCCTGACCCCTCGACCCACCGCAGCACAACCAACACAAACTATGGAAAGGGTAACTCTGCCATGCATCAGAAACATCTCGGAAACCACCAACAGACTGTTCTAACCACACAGCATCACCATAGCACATAAACTAACTAAAGCTCTTCAAAACATCCTAAGTAACCCAAAAGACCCAGTAGCCCAAGGAGAAAGAACAGGAGTTATCTACAACATACAGTGTGAGGACTGCAACAACCACTAGGCAGGACAGACAGGCAGAAGACTAGCAGGGCGCATCCACAAACCCCAATTCGTCAGAAGACACGATGAGAACCCCTTGATCTCACAACACATGGACAGACTCAACCATAGTTTCAACTGGGAAACTCTGAGCATCCTAAACCAAGCCAAATTCCTGGAAGCCTGGCACTCAGACAAAGCAGCCGTCAACAGACACATAGAGGTAAACAACGTTTACATACCATTAAAAAGACAGTGGAAAAGCCAAAAGACCAGAACACCCCCTTGCCAGCAATCAACACCCAGATAGGCAAAAATCAACACTAGGATTAACACCAGATGAACCATCAAACAGCACAATACATCCTAACCAAGGAACTGTTGACCCAGACAAACAACCCAGCAGCAAACAACAGCCCAATGAAGGAACTCCCAGGGAGAGATCAACACCCCCACCAACACAAGCAGGGCAAGCCATATAAACTGAGAGCAAGGCCCCCTCCCTCTTCGCACTGAAGGTGTCGCCTAGCCTGGCAGTGAAACCTCTGCAAGAAAACCACCAGGCTCAGAGAGCACCAAGGACTCCACAGTTCAGCCCTCGGCTACAAATATTTGCTTCTACCGAGAAATCTATTTTCTCATAATTACAACTTCCTTGAACCTTTGTCCATTGTTTCTTCTCCCAACAATTCCGAATCACTGTTCCTTGTCTTTTACATTGATTTATTTGTCTATTTTACATTCTTTGTAGCCAGCCCAACTGAAAAGACTCTGGGCAGATTGCAGCAAGTTAAAATGGCAACCGCCACCAAAAAATAAATCAGAGTTAGGAAAACAACAGTAACCATCACTCAACAATACACAGATCAACTCTTCACTGTGGTGAATGCCAAGAGAACTTAGTCAGGGTTGAAAGGCCATGAAATAAAGCAGACTTTAGAGATTTTTTTAAAACCATCAGAGAGGTCTAAGAGTTGGCACAGGCATCTCCCGGACATGGTACAGATGCTTGAAAACAGCTATCTTTTCTTCTCTTTTTCAAGATAAGCACTTTCAAATTCTCTAAGTGATCCTCCTACATTTTTCCTTCCGCCCCGCCCCCCTAATCTTTTCTACTGTAGTAAGTACTGGAAGACTTTAGAACTCTTATTCAAGGCAACTTGGAGTACCACATGTAACCCTGGGTTAATTTGACACAATCCTCCATTTTATTTCAAAGCCCCTAGCTAAAAAATTAATTCCATTTGCTTTGAGAGATAGACAAGATTGTAAGAAAGGAGAATTAAAAGAGGGACCATCCAAGAGAAAATCAGTTGCTCTGAGTTTTTTTTTTGGCTTTGGCTCCACCCACTTCTTATTTTCGCCCCACGCACTAGATCAGCATTTCTCAACCTTGGCCGTGGGGAATTCTGGGAGTTGAAGTCCACACCGCTTAAAATGGCCAAGGTTGAGAAACACTGCTTTAGATAGTTTCTAAGAAATTAATGGGGGACGGGGAATACAGGCTAGGGTGCTTCTCTGCGGTTTAAGCTGCAAAATACACGTACAGTAAATCTTTAGAATCTCTTGCAAAAAATGAATAGACTTCTCCCCAGTATCCCCAGACTGAAAAAGTGTATGGTAACAGGTGCCTTTTGACTTGGCTGTGCCAGGGAAATTGTTCTGAATTTTCCCAAATGGAAGAGTGGAAAATAGAGGAATAAATGGTGACCTGTGTGAGATGTCTGATGTGAAAATAATAGTGAAGTATTTTCAGAAAGGGGATTGCAGCTAGAAGAATTTAAAATAATTTTGTGTGTCATTGGTTTATTGTGCGCACATGCATACACATACATATATATGTGTGAAAATAAACATATATATGAAAATAAAGACTGGCAAATGCTTAAAAAGTCGGGGAAGTTCCCCTTTGATGCAAGTATTTGCTTTCTTTTCTTTTTCTTTTTTTAAATCCAAGACAGCCTTTAAATCCAAGACAACTCTATCAAAACCAAAATGAAATCTCAAACAGAAACTAAGTGAAGTGAAAGTAGCAGTTTGGACGGGCACCTTTAAAGATGGTCAGACTAACCAGACAGGAAGGCACATTTCCAGCTGCTTTAATTGCATGGCGCCTTCAGGAAGCATTGGAGATAAAATCTGGCCGTTGCAGGGAAATGAAACAAAGGACCTGCTGCTTTTTTTCAGAAACTGAGAAGGTTCTACAAATATCTGCTGGTGCAAAGTGTCCCACCACCAAATGGTTGATGGTCACCGTCAGATCTCTGCTTTGTGTTGCTATGTGCCCAATAATGTGATTTTTGCAGGGTGCACGTTTCTCCCACCCAGCCAGTCTTGGAAGGGGCTGCCAGGTAGGGGTATCCATGGGGAGGTAGGTCAAAAAAGTCAAAATGGTGGCCACAATGATGCAAAGCCCTGCCCCTTTTTGTGCGCATAAGAAATTTCACCCTGCCTTTCTCTTGAAATGTATTTTTGACTTTCTTCTCCCTTCCCACTAAGGAGGTCTGACCCTGCTTTGTTTTTCTGAGAGCGGCCAGGGGCTACCATATTTTTGAAACCGTTTCTAGGAATCTCCCAAACTTCAGCAGGGTGCAAAAGCATTTTCACCCTTCTCTTGCATTAAAAGAAAAATATTGTTCCTGGGAACTGGAGCCTGGGAAAGGGGACTGTGTGCCAGGATTTGAAAGCTTACACAAGGGGGGAAAAAAAACATTTAAAACATTTATTTTATTTTCAGGTTTTGTTTGTGGACGATGAACGGCTTCCTCCTGAAGCATGAGGGGAATTACTCACAGCATCCGAACCTGGTAAATAAAAACCAATCGCTCTTTTTGTTTAATTGAAAGGTGCTAAAGGAAGGAAAACGCCCCATTTATCAGTCCAATTGTACAGTATGTTCAGCAAATAGTTCTCATACTGTGTTGGACATTCACAAAAGCAAAACACTTTTTTTCCCCATGACATGGTCAACTCACAACCTCAGCCTGTGTGAAGATGAGTTGTTCTGCAGGAGAGTGAGACAGAGGCCAGCCAGGAATGATCAGCCGGGGCAGCTAAGACAGAGCCTACCTAATCAGAGGCAGTCTACCAGTGAATATCAGTTGCAAGATGCTGAGCAGCCCAGGGCAGACCAGACTTTCTGCTTGAAGGGCCTATAATCTTTCAAGAACCATAGGGGCAAAAAGTTCATTTGAACGCCCCCTCACTTTCTTCTGACCGCATTCAAAGTCATTTTTCCTCCCTGGTTCCTTTGCCCATCAAAGTCAATCGTGCCGGAACCAAGAGCTTACCGGGAGGCTGAAAAATTGAAATCTGCTTTGCTGTGAAATTGTCCTTCTCCTGCCCAGAATCCAAACTACAGATCCATCTAATTCAGTGTTTCTCAACCTTGGCAACTTTAAGACATGTGAACTTCATCTCCCAGAATTCCCCAGCCAGCACAGTTCAATTCTGGGAGTTGAAGTCCACACATCTTAAAGTTGCCAAGGTTGGAAAACGCTGATCTAATAATTTGAGATTCCTGAAGGGAATTGTAGCAAATGGCTTAATTCCCAGTTTAGCCTATGGCAATGGGATTTGGGGGGGAGGGGGTTCATCCAAGTACCTCCCTCCCCACTCACACCCAACCACAACCTTTGAAAAATAAAGGTCAGGACTCCTGCTGATGATGTTGTGCAGTTTTTGCTTCTTCCAGGATGCTTTGTGACTTCTTCTTTTTAATGTTTTAATATTTATTGGTAAGTATAACAACCAGAAGATAAAGTACAACCAAAAATATAGTAGTGCTAGTAAAATCAGGAAAAAAGATATAGAATGAATAAGGGAGTAATATTTAGAAACTAAGAATATATCCATCAAATGCTAATATAAAACTAGCTCAATCCTTTAATATATTATTAAATCTAGCCATATAGACCATCTATTGCTCCATCTTAGTACAGTATGCTATTTTGATACAATGATGTTTATAATATATGCTTACATTCTTAATATTCTATTTTGTCAGGAAATCTGTTGTCTAGACCAGTCACCAAACCCTGAAGCTCAACACTGCCCCCCAAATATTGCCTTTTCCAAAGCTAAATTTGGTTAGAAATTGTCTATCTCAACTGGGTCCTGTTGGGAGTCCTCAAAGTTCCTCCCCAGGTCCCAGGCTTTGTATAAACTTTGCCCATGGAGGTGGCATCTCACAATGCCTGTGTCATGGGCAAGGAACATGATTGGTTGGCAGTCTAGCCCATTGCAAGTCTTGAGAGAATCACTGGGAGTGACCAACATGGGGGCAAGATGTCCAAGCTGAAGGAGTTTCTCTCCAAAACAGGAGAATGAGACCACCAGGAGAACCAGAATAAGGAATGGGGTAGAGTCAGAACAGAGCATCATGGAACTGGGATTTTGGGGTGGAACATAGGACAGCTGCAGCCATGCCCTCGTTGACCTTTCAGGAAAGGGAGTAAAAGTTCAAGCTATCACATCTCTCCCCACTTTGCTTGCAAATTGTGCTCACCAACCCTAAGCATCACCCTTCTGCTGCCACAAACAGGGTGCCCACGTTGGCAGATCTTGCATTTCTAGTATGACAGAGAGAAAAGAGTGGGCAGTGATGACCTTGGAAGGCATTAGTCTCTGGCAATGTTCAAGGGAGCTTGTGTGTGTATACGTGTGTCTGTGTCTGTGTCTGTGTCTGCCCTTGTGTGCAAGTCGAAGAGAGAAATGCACACCCAGCAGAGTTGAAAAAGTCAAGTTGGTGGCTGCACCTGGGTGATCAAAGCCTCACCCTTCAGGCCTGAAGGGATGGGGCTTTGCTCACCCAGCCATGGGCACCATTTTGACTTTTTTGACTTCTTGCGCTCTTTTCCCCTCCTCCCAGTGACCTCAAATCCTAGTTTTGAAGACCTGCCACAGCTGCCTTTCCTTCTCACCAGCTTTCTCTGTCCCTGGGCAGACCCAGTATTTTATCCCTCCGACAGATGTCGATTTTCAAGAGCGTTTGGAGCAGTACCAGGGAGAAATCGCCATCATGTTGAGATCCTCAGAATTCAACCAAGACAAGACGGCACTGATTGTAACTAATGACCCATTTCCTCTGCTTATTTCTGGCAAATACATCGCCACGCCTTTCCATTACTTTCCAAGAGATGCGTCTCGGAGGGTAAGTGACTCTTCCCTTTCGTCCAACAGAAAAGAGAAAGAAAAATGTCTTGATCCCAGTTAGTGGGAGGGAATCCAGGGGGCTGGCTGTATCCCTCAGGGGTCAGTTCACACAACACACTTAATCCTAAGACTGGATGAACAAAAACCAGTTTGGAGATTGCATAGCATGCTACATGGAAACGTAGACCTGAGTTGAGCATAAAATCCTCAAATCTTCAAATAAGACCTTCAAATCTTCACCCTATTATTGGTTCAGAAGACAGCTTTAGCACATCATGCTAAAACAAAGGCTGAGTTCCCATAACGGGTGAAATGAACGATGAGTTGTGCAACCCCATTTGAGCCTAGAGTAACATGTTGCATGAATGCATCTACAAATTCTAGAATTCTGCAACTGCTGGAATTCTCTGCTTGGGACAATTCTCCAGAAAAAAAAAATCGATCTCCTTATCACTTTAATGGACTATCTGGAGAAGGTGGTTGTCCGTTAAAATGGAATTGATGTGATTGACCTCATAAGCATAATGATGTAATTGCTGTTTTGCATACTTTATTCTTTTTATGTCATTTGCGTAATGGCATAATTGGTTTTTGCATAATTTATAACAACTGTGTGATTTCATAGAATGATAGATTTGTCTAAAGACAATGGTGATTTGTGTAAGGACAATTGGTTTTTTTGCATAATTCATATATCTTACATCATTAAGCCAATGGCATCAACTTCAGCAAAGGATTGTTACCTTGTCGTGGTGCTGGAGCTTGAGCACCTCAATGATGCCATGAGCTAAACCGTGAAGGGCCACCCAAGACGGGAAGGTCATGACAGAGAGGTCAGACTAAATGCGATCCCTGGGGAAGGTAATGGCAACCCACCCCAGTATTCTTGCCATGAAAACTAAATGGATCAGTACAACCAGAGATATGTCGGTATACCATCGGAAGATGAGACCCCCAGGTCGGAAGATGGTCAAAATGCTACTGGGGAGGAACAGAGGATGAGTTCAACTAGCCCCAGACGCGATGACGCAGCTAGCTCAAAGCCAAAAGGATGGCTAGCAGGCGACGGTGCTGGTGGTGAACAGCGAATCTGATGTTCTAAGGATCAACACACCATTGGAACCTGGAATGTAAGATCTATGAGCCAGGGCAAATTGGATGTGGTTATTGGTGAGATGTCAAGATTAAAAATAGACATGTGTCAGTGAACTGAAATGGACTGGAATGGGCCACTTCACATCAAATGACCACCAGATCTACTACTGTGGACAAGAGGACCACAGAAGAAATGGAGTACCCTTCATAACTAATAGTAAAGTGGCTAAAGCAGTGCTTGGATACAATCCAAAAAACGACAGAATGATCTCAATTCGAATTCAGGGCAAGCCATCTAACATCACAGTGATCCAAATATACGCCCCAACCACAGATGCTGAAGAAGCTGAAGTAGAGCAGTTCTATGAGGATCTGCAGCACCTACTGGACAACACGCCTAAAAGAGATATTATTTTCATCACAGGAGACAGGAATGCTAAGGTGGGCAGTCAAATGACACCTGGAATTACAGGTAAGCATGGCCTGGGAGAACAAAACGAAGCAGGACATAGGCTGATAGAATTTTGCCAAGACAACTCACTCTGCATAACAAACACTCTCTTCCAACAACCTAAGAGACGGCTTTATACATGGACTTCACCAGATGGACAACACCGAAATCAGATTGACTACATCCTTTGCAGCCAAAGGTGGCGGACATCTATACAGTCGGTAAAAACAAGACCTGGAGCTGACTGTAGTTCAGATCACAAACTTCTTCTTGCACAATTTAGGATCAGACTAAAGAGGTTAGGGAAGACCCACAGATCAGCTAGATATGAGCTCACTAATATTCCTAAGGAATATGCAGTGGAGGTGAAGAATAGATTTAAGGGACTGGACTTAGTAGATAGGGTCCCGGAAGAACTATGGACAGAAGTTCGCCACATTGTTCAGGAGGCGGCAACAAAATACATCCCAAAGAAAGAGAAAACCAAGAAGGCAAAGTGGCTGTCTGCTGAGACACTAGAAGTAGCCCAAGAAAGAAGGAAAGCAAAAGGCAACAGTGATAGGGGGAGATATGCCTAATTAAATGCAAAATTCCAGAGGTTAGCCAGAAGAGATAAGGAATTATTTTTAAACAAGCAATGCATGGAAGTGGAAGAAGACAATAGAATAGGAAGGACAAGAGACCTCTTCCAGAAAATTAGAACCATCGGAGGTAAATTCCAGGCCAAAATGGGTATGATCAAAAACAAAGATGGCAAGGACCTAACAGAAGAAGAAGAGATCAAGAAAAGGTGGCAAGAATATACGGAAGACCTGTATAGGAAGGATAACAATATCGGGGATAGCTTTGATGGTGTGGTCAGTGAGCTAGAGCCAGACATCCTGAAGAGTGAGGTTGAATGGGCCTTAAGAAGCATTGCTAATAACAAGGCAGCAGGAGACGACAGCATCCCAGCTGAACTGTTCAAAATCTTGCAAGATGATGCTGTCAAGGTAATGCATGCTATATGCCAGCAAATTTGGAAAACACAGGAATGGCCATCAGATTGGAAAAAATCAACTTATATCCCCATACCAAAAAAGGGAAACACTAAAGAATGTTCCAACTATCGAACAGTGGCACTCATTTCACATGCCAGTAAGGTAATGCTCAAGATGCTGCAAGGTAGACTTCAGCAGTTCATGGAGCGAGAATTGCCAGATGTACAAGCTGGGTTTAGAAAAGGCAGAGGAACTCGGGACCAAATTGCCAATATCAGCTGGATAATGGAAAAAGCCAGGGAGTTTCAGAAAAAGATCTATTTCTGTTTCATTGACTATTCTAAAGCCTTTGACTGTGTGGACCATAACAAATTGTGGCAAGTTCTTAGCGGTATGGGGATACCAAGTCATCTTGTCTGCCTCCTGAAGAATCTGTGTAACGACCAAGTAGCAACAGTAAGAACAGACCACGGAACAACGGACTGGTTTAAGATTGGGAAAGGAGTATGGCAGGGCTGTATACTCTCACCCTACCTATTCAACCTGTACGCAGAACACATCATGTGACATGCTGGGCTTGAGGAATCCAAGGCTGGAGTTAAAATCGCTGGAAGAAACATTAACCATCTCAGATATGCAGATGATACCACTTTGATGGCTGAAAGCGAAGAGGAACTGAGGAGCCTTATGAGGAAGGTGAAAGAAGAAAGTGCAAAAGCTGGCTTGCAGCTAAACCTCAAAAAAACCAAGATTATGGCAAGCAGCTTGATTGATAACTGGCAAATAGAGGGAGAAAATGTAGAAGCAGTGAAAGACTTTGTATTTCTAGGTGCGAAGATTACTGCAGATGCTGACTGCAGTCAGGAAATCAGAAGACGCTTAATCCTTGGGAGAAGAGCAATGACAAATCTCGATAAAATAGTTAAGAGCAGAGACATCACACTGACAACAAAGGTCCGCATAGTTAAAGCAATGGTGTTCCCCGTAGTAACATATGGCTGCGAGAGCCGGACCATAAGGAAGGCTGAGCGAAGGAAGATCGATGCTTTTGAACTGTGGTGTTGGAGGAAAATCCTGAGAGTGCCTTGGACTGCAAGAAGATCAAACCAGTCCATCCTCTAGGAAATAAAGCCAGACTGCTCACTTGAGGGAATGATATTCAAGGCAAAACTGAAATACTTTGGCCACATAATGAGAAGACAGGACACCCTGGAGAAGATGCTGATGCTAGGGAGAGTGGAGGGCAAAAGGAAGAGGGGCCGACCAAGGGCAAGATGGATGGATGATATTCTAGAGGTGACAGACTCGTCCCTGGGGGAGCTGGGGGTGTTGACCGACAGGAAGCTCTGGCGTGGGCTGGTCCATGAAGTCACGAAGAGTCGGAAGCGACTAAACGAATAAACAACAACGACATCAATTGATGCAAATGGCATTAAAATGTCACTGATGTTATTATGCAAAAGGAATCAATTATGTTAATTCTCCAGACAGGCTTTGGAAAGAGTGGACTTGTCTGTTATTTTGGGGGTGAAATCCAAATACAAATTTGGTCCATGGCACCCAATGCCTGTTAAGTCCACGCCCGTTAAATTAAGATTTCGCTGCATATCGATCTGAACTGAATAAACTGTTGTTCCTTAGAACCATGGTTATGCAACAGAAACAGCATAGCCCACATGGAGTTATATGGGAAGTTTATTTTAATTAGTTTCAGGCAGGCAGAAACGTTCTCAGGATTTTTTCCTTTTCTCAATCCATTTGATGAAAGAGAATCTGTATCTGAAACTGATTTCCAAGGAGAAATTCAGTTAAATTTCTCTACATGCATGGTGTGCAGCATTTTGCAGTTACTCAGGGACGCATATGAATGCCCATCCATCTGCAGCCTCTTTGGCTTCCCACCTGTGTGGGGGGTGGGGAGGGAGGGCTTTTTCAGACTGGAAGATGTGGCAACCTGGAAAGCCTCAGATGTGCAATACTGAAAAACCCATCACACCAGCAGTCATGCTATTTGCCATTAGGAACGTTCAAGTCAACACACAAGCATCAGTAAGAGAAATTCAAATGAAATTTTCAAGCAAGCTGAGAATAAAGCGGAAAAACAGAAGCCTCTTTCATTGGGGAAATGTTTTTACTGAATTAGGCCAATTCTTGGGTTTGGGCAAAACCCATTACAGGTAGTCCTCAACTTATGACCACAATTGGACTGGAACTTCCATTGCTAAGCAAGGCAGTTGTTAAGTGAGTCACACCCAGTTTTATGGCCTTTTTTGCTGTGGTTGTTAAGTGAATCCAGCTTCCCCATTGACTTTTCTTGTCGGAAGCCAGCTGGGAAGATTGCAAATGGCAATCATGTGACTCTGGAATGCTGCAACCGTTGTAAGTGTGAGCTGGTTGCCAAGCACCTGAATTCTGATCATGTGACTGCAGGGATGCTGTGACAGTCGTAAGTGCAAGGACCGGTCATAAGTCACTTTTTTCAGAGCCATCACAACTTTGAATGGTCACTAAACGAATGGTTGTAAGTGAAGGACTCCCTGTAACAGAGCAAATGAATTGGATTTACAGAACATATTGTACTACTTGAAAAGCTAACCAGGGTTAACAACCACAGAAATTTGATGAACCCAGCCACCAAATCTGAAAACTCCTGGGCTGTAAGGCCAAAATGCATGGTTCCTCCTGTGTGTGTATGTGAATATTGCACAGCCTGGAAAGGTATCCAGGATTGCAGGTGTATCCCACTTCACAAGGGCATTGACTGTCTTCCTTTCCTATCCAGCCTTTCCCACAGAGCTTCAGGGATCAAACACCTCTTTGCTTACCCCCGCTAAGGATGTCAGTGAAGGAACATGCCGGACCAGAAATACGGAAGCTGAAATTCTCCACCCATCTAAGGTACAAACTGCTGCAGGCCATGCATAGCGCTTTCTCCCACCTACTAAAGCAACCTTAAGGGGGCGAAAAACACAGAAGGCAGGATCATTTAGCGTACCAAATATAGGTTGCAGAACAAAAGTCCCAGGTGTCAGTCCTTCTAGGTCAGCACGACCATGTGATCAAAGCCATGCCCCTTTTTATGTGCAACTGGGAATTGCAGTCTATACATTTTAAAGGGCTGGCAGGGGAATTCTGGGAAGCCCACACATCTTAATGCTGTTTTTTACTGTAAGAAGGTAGAATAACAGAATCTTGAAAACCTGCCCAAGTTTCTCTCTCTCTCTCTCCCACCTCATACCAGACAAAATCAAAGTGGGGTTGAGTTTCTTTCTCATGCTTTCCTCTGTCTCAGGGCTGAGTAATCTTTTCTCCCTCCCCCCTGAACGACTCCCTCATTCCTTCCCCGTTCCCAAGGCCAGGTCTCCAGGGAGTGTCCACAAAGTCATCCAAAGTCAAGTTTACTTGGGGAAACCTTTACTTTCCCCTTCCCTTTTAGGTATATTAACATAGTTGTTCCTTAGAAGTAGTTCCTTCATCTCCACAAATGTTTTTCTGGGCAGAAATACTAGATATGGACAATTTAAAAAATGTTTCCTTTAGAGAGATCTTTTGTTAACCATCTGGCACTCCTCTGTTGTCGAAGCTGGGATTTCTGAACGTGCAAAAAGGCTGCCCCGTTCTGAACAAACTAATCCCATCTTCCAAGCAGGTTCACCAACAAGAACGATTTCAAAGGTGAAGCCCGTTTTTCGAAAAATTATGCGGAGAGACGTTTGCAAAGGATGTATCCCCACTTACGCATTCATTCAAGACAGGGTAAGAAGCGGCCTCTTAGCCGGGAAGGAATATTTCCTTTAGGAACAGGGGACTCATGCTTGGGGGACAGGGAGTGGGAAGGAATCCCTTCGCAGCTCGAATCTTGCCAATACTGGTTAAGAGAAGAACAAGGAATTTTAGCCCGCTGAGGGCTGCGCTTTAGTGGGTTCGTCACCTCAGTGGGCAGCGCAATCAAACCAAATGGGCCGAATCAAGATTTTCCAGTGAGTTTGCTTCTCAGTGCTTCCTTCAGTGGCTTAAACTTTTCCAAGGTTTAAGCTTTCACTTGATTTTGTTTTCCACTGGAAAGGACATCACTATATTTGGATGGAGTGATCGGAGAGCAGGCCAGAATGATAAGATAGTGACCCATCCCAAAATCAAACAAGCTCAGGGAGCAGGTGATGGGCTGAGCAGCACTACTGTAGAAAGCATTAGGATGTTTAAAAGTTTGAGGAGCCTTTGAAAAGCAGAAGGGACTCAGATGTATATGTGTGGTTGTATATTTGGCACAACCAAGCAGCTGGCATTGTGCACAGGAACATCTGCACAGCGTATGGGCTAGACCCTCCCGAGTGCAGATGGGAGATTCCACAGAAGGTCATGGAGAATGACAGGGCTAAGATCCTGTGGGATTTCCAGATCCAGATCCAGACAGGCAAGTCCTGGCCTATCAACCAGACATCGTGGTGCCTGACAAGGACCAGAAGACAGCGGTGGTGATAGACGTAGCGGTGCCAAGTGACAGCAACATCAGGAACAAGGAGGCTGGGAAGCTGGAGAAGTACCAGGGCCTGAAGGAGGAACTAGAGAGGATGTGGAAAGTGAAGGCCAAAGTGGTCCCAGTGGTGGTAGGGGCACTTGGGGCTGCGACCCCCAAGCTGGGAGAGGGGCTCCATCCCAGGAGCAACATCAGAGCTCTCTGTCCAGAAGATGCAGTGCTAGGAACAGCTGAGATCCTGCGCAGAACCCTCAAACTCCCAAGCCTCTGGTAGAGGGCCCGAGGTTCAGGGAGACACACACCACCCATGGGGGTGAGAAGGGAATTTTTATATAAGATAGAAAAATAGAGACAGATGATAGATTCTTCAACTTCTGAATAGCATTCAAAGTATAGTTTTGAGGCTGTAAATAGGCAGCCTTTTTGGGGTAGTGGCGCTGGACTAGGAGTGGGGAGATCCAGGTTCTCAACCACAGAAGCTCCCTTGGGGACTTGGGGCCTGTTACTTTCTCTCAGCCTATCCTCTCCCAGGGTTGTTTTTGTGG
Organism: Candoia aspera; assembly: GCF_035149785.1. Classification (NCBI taxonomy): domain Eukaryota; kingdom Metazoa; phylum Chordata; class Lepidosauria; order Squamata; family Candoiidae; genus Candoia; species Candoia aspera. The sequence goes on along the minus strand of NC_086159.1, from coordinate 7,916,009 downwards.
GGAAAAACAAGATGGGGGACTATTACATAACCTGGCCAAGCATACAGAAATACACCAGGAGATAGTTGCAAGCTATAGGTGAGTTTTTTAAGCCACAGCAAGCAGCAAGGGAAGGTTATGTGCAAACGCACGCACGCAGAAGCAGCCAAGTCCCCACAAGTCCAGCAAACTTGTCCAAAACCCAGGGAGCAGGCCCAAGAGGAGTCAGGCACATCCAGGGTCCAAAGCGTCAGTGAGGTTGTCAGCCGGTCTGGGTTCAAAGTCACGGTCACACGGGTTCGAGTCCACAGGAAAGGCGCACAGAGTCTGGGCCTGCAAGCGGTTGTTTCCAACAAGAGACTTGAGCTGGTAGCTGTTCTTAAACCAGAGCAGCCTCGGCGTGGCTCATTTAGGAGGGTGGGGCTGCTTCCTAGCGAGTAGCCTCATTGAATTCCTTTGCTCTGCTCGTGGGGCTCTTGCATTGGGAGGGGGTGGTAATTCGGTGCTTTTATCTTCAGAGAGCGGCGGCAGCCGACTCTGCTGTTGCTGGCCAGCCCTGCCTCCCCTGCCTGCTCAGGGGGCCATCCATCTGATGACCCTGCAGCTGACTGCGCATTATCTAAGGCCACCTCTGAAGCTGGCTACCCTTCTTCATCTGAAGCTTCTGACTCCGAATCTGAGCCCACCATGACTCAACCTGCCTTGAGTTCCTAAATGCAAGGTGGGACGTAGACCTCATAAGCAAACAAGTCTTCTAAAAAGGCACCTTATCTATACACTGAGAGGTCCATTATGGGTGTAGTTCCTGACCTAACTGGGACTTCTGGAAGCTTGCCATTCTAGGTACCTGTTGCACGCCTTCGAGGAACAACACACCTAGCATGCTCACCTTTGTTTGCTTGGTTTTGCTTCCAGATCAACCGGAAAGGCAGCCACTTCCGCATATCCAGGGGCAGCCTCCACCGAAGATCCAGTGGGAGCCTCTGACCCTTTCATGCCTGACGGAAATGAAGCCCACCTATGTTGTCCCCGGAGAAAATGGCTTTAGATATGGGAAAGCTCCTCTCTGGGTTGTAAATAACTCAGTGGTGCTGAATTCTCCCCAGTAAAATCTTTCAAAGACTCGCTGTATTCTGGAGGGTTGTTTCTCTGTGACGTGGAGCCTTCCGTTCCTACGACTGATGCTGACCTCTTAGGAAATGGGCTTGACCCCAAATGGAGCACGATATTTCCAAGGAACGGGAATTCTCAGAAACAGCCATTCCTGCTCCTGTTCCTGACTCCGCTCCGGCGGAACCTGCTTGAACATTGCTGGCAATTTCCCTGCCAAGCAGAGAAATTCTCCTGTGCTTTTGACCATAGAGAATTTGCTTTTGAAATTCTTTCAGGGAAAAGGAGAATTGGGGTGAAATTCTCATGGTTCTTGCCTTCAGTTGGCTACAAGGTGGACAAAAAGGGGATGCGTGCTCCGTCTTTCTCTGTACAATCTTTTTCTAGTGTTCCAGCTTTCAGGGTTGACCATCTGGGTTTGAAGAACCACTGGAAGATAGCATTCCCCAGCACAAAACCGACTCATGGTTTATCTGGGGAGGCAACGCAACGGATGGCCGTTGGAAGAAACACATTTGGTGTGCAAATGAAGTTTCCATGGACTAAATTTACTTGCTCAACAATTATTGTCATTTAAGCAAGCAGTCAGAGTGGGTTATAGGAAGCAGGCAATGGCAAACCACTTCCAAAAACCTTGCCAAGGAAGCTGCAGGGACCTGTCCAGGCAGTCTCTGAGGATCGGACATGATTGAACAGATTTTTTAAAAAGTGTGTTAAGAGCTTAGTGTGCTCATAGTTGGATTTATGGTCAACAACATGTGTCTTGCAGCCTCCCCGCCCACCTCTTTTTTAGAGTTAAAAATGAGCTCCAGCAGTTTTCCCTAATTGGATGCTGTATTGGCCTAGATGGTCAATGATGGTCATTCTTGCTGTATCGGCTTTCTAGCTAACCCTGAAGGGCATTCACACGTGATGAGGGATTTTGTTGGTGCTGTTCCACTGGTGAGCAATGATGCAGGGAGGGAGTAGCCTATCCTACACTGGATGGGTTTAACCTACACAGGGAGGTGCTTTAACTTGGATTCTGGTCCTGAGAAGGGTCATGGTGATCAACCAATTGTAGACAATTACGAGATCAATTAATCTCAGAGGAGATGCTGTATTACAGGTATTCCTTGCTTAACCACCATTGGTTTAGTGACGGTTTGGACTTACAACAGTGCTGAAAAAACTGACTTATGACTGGAACTCACAACTGTCGCAGCATCTCTGCAGTCACATGATCACAATTTGGGTGCTTGACAATCAGTTCACATTTATGACCAACGCAGCATCCTGTGGTCACGTGATTGCCATTTTTGACCTTTCCAGCCAGCTTCTGGCAAGCAAAATCAATGGGGAACCGTACAACTCGCTTAACAATCGTGTGGTTCGCTTAACAACCACCACAAAAAGGTCATAAAATTGGGTTGGATTCACTTAATAACCGCTTTGCTTAGAGACCAAAATTCTGGTCCCAGTTGTGGTAGTTAAGCAAGGACTACCTGTAATTTGGTTGAAAGGCTAGAGTATCCACACATGTGTGCACATGTCTGCAAAAAAAGTCAGGACAACAGCCATGAACACACAATCACAGCCCCACATCTCTTTTATGTGCATTGCATTTGACAGTATGGTTACAGCTGCCATTTTGACTTTTTTGACCACCTCCCTGGCAGACGCCTCTGTTGAAAAGGGAAAAGATAATCAACAGGTCCCTTACGGGGGTGATTCAAAATGCATCCACTCCTTTAAGAGTAGTTCAATTAGTGGTTCAGTAAGTACAGGTGTAATGATTTGGAGGTCTTTTCAGCTGGGTTGAATAACTGCCTGCCTGTCTCCTCTTCTCTCCACTGAAAATTAAATTGACAACCTGCCACTGGAAGAAATACCACAACATATAGATTGCACAGTTTACATTGTTAGGTAAACAGAAATGAAGGAACAAACCAAGTTCCTAGCAAGCCAACGTGAACAACATTGGCTGGCCTAGAAGTGCATTTTGCTCGGCCAAGAGGCGAGGAACCTCCACGTGCAGAAGCAAAAATGTCCTCAGCACAAAGGAGGTTTCCTTCCAGATGTTCAGTATTCTTGGTCATCTTCTGCATCAGAGCCGTATGGGCCAGAATCCCGCCCCACTTCTTCATAATCCTTCTCCAGGGCCGCCAGGTCTTCCCGGGCTTCGGCAAACTCCCCTTCTTCCATGCCCTCCCCCACGTACCAGTGCACAAAGGCCCGCTTGGCGTACATGAGGTCGAACTTGTGGTCCAGCCGGGCCCAGGCCTCGGCAATCGCCGTGGTGTTGCTCAGCATGCAGACGGCCCGCTGCACCTTTGCCAGGTCCCCTCCAGGCACCACCGTGGGGGGCTGGTAGTTGATGCCCACCTTGAAGCCGGTCGGGCACCAGTCGACAAACTGGATGGACCTCCTGGTCTTAATGGCTGCGATCGCTGCATTGACGTCCTTTGGCACGACGTCTCCCCGGTACAAGAGGCAGCAAGCCATGTACTTGCCCCGGCGAGGGTCGCACTTCACCATCTGGTTGGAGAACTCAAAGCAGGCGTTGGTGATCTCCGGCACAGAGAGCTGCTCGTGGTAGGCCTTTTCGGCCGAGATGATGGGGGCATAGGTGGTCAGGGGGAAGTGGATGCGGGGGTAGGGCACCAGGTTGGTCTGGAATTCTGTGAGGTCCACATTCAAAGCTCCATCGAATCTTAAGGAAGCTGTGATGGAGGACACAATCTGCCCAATTAACCGGTTGAGGTTGAGATAGGTGGGACGCTCAACGTTCAGATTTCGGTTGCAGATGTCATAGATGGCTTCATTGTCCACCATGAAGGAGCAGTCTGAGTGCTCCAGGGTGGTGTGAGTGGTCAAGATGGAGTTGTAGGGCTCCACCACAGCGGTTGAAATCCGTGGAGCAGGATACACTGAGAACTCAAGCTTGGCTTTCTTCCCGAAGCCCATTGAAAGTCTTTCCATCAGGAGAGATGTGAATCCTGACCCTGTGCCTCCTCCAAAGCTATGGAAGAGCAAAAAACCTTGGAGGCCACTGCATTGCTCAGCCTGAAAGAGAAGAGATTAGCTTTAGCTCCCTGTAGGACATTGGCATGGAGAATCACATTTGGGACATGTTGTAGGGAAAAGCTTGGTGTGGAACACATCAGTGGGGGAAGCTCATGGCTGTAGGATTTCAGTTCCTACACATTCTGATAAGTATGCAGAACCAATATGGACTGGTCAGATTAAGGCTTGGGCTCCATCAGAGCTCAGCAGGTCAGGGACGGCTTCTGAGTTTAGACTTGACTAGGAGGGATGATGGTGCAAGGCCCTGCTTGGATACTTAGCTGGACCAGCAAATGCAACACTGCCCTCATGACCCCATCTCTATTTCCCGGCCCTCCTGGTCAAAAAGTGGTGTGATCTAGTGGTTGGGTTGAGAATGGAGAAGATGATCCAGAGGCTGCTGAACTACAGCTGTTCACAGACAAGGGGAGTCAGAGGTTCAGCAGTAATTTGGAAATTTATTTCCTCCCAGAATAAGGATCAGAGAGTTGGATTAGGAACAAGGACACCATGCTGAAGTCATCATCAGGGCTGGCCTCATCCAGAGTAATACGCAGCTTTGGGAGGTCAGTCAGGCCAGCACCCCACCCACCACTTCTTATTCAACTGCCATGCAGCTCTGGCAGAGCAACCAATTCTTAAGCCAGGCTCTGTTCACACAACCTGCTGGACTAGGCTAATATGGGGTTGGATCTTTTGGGGGTCAGTATGTTGTATGAATCAGGCCATTCTCTGAGGATAAACTTAGACCCTTTCCATTCTATCAATGGCCAACAGTCTGGATGCTGGGAATGGTCGTTTCACAACATCTGGAGACCCAATGTTCCTTCAGCCCTGCTATACAGCAGGCTTCCCCAATCTGATCAACTACAATATCCATAATTCTCAACCATCACACAGGGAATGATGGGGGCTGTTTTCTAAGGCCAGAGGACACAAGATGGAGGAAGCCTGAAGGAGTGTAGCTTCCTATTTATTATTGTGTTTACATTTGCCTTTTCTCTGAAAGCTCCAGGCAATCTCCATGAGGGAGGCTCTGACAACACCCCTGTAAGGTAGACTGGCTGGTTCAAAGCTAATGAGCAAGTTCTGTGATGGAGCTGGAATTTGATCCGGCATCTTTCAAGTCCTACATTTGAACTACAATGCCACCTTAGTTCTCCCTATTTAGCCCAATATGAGCATCAAGGGGCCACCTTGGCACAGCAGAGTCTACCTGAGGAAGCCAGGGAACCAGCTTGCTGCTCACCATTTTGCGAATCCTATCCAGGACGGTGTCAATGATTTCTTTTCCAATGGTGTAGTGGCCGCGAGCGTAATTGTTGGCGGCATCTTCTTTGCCACTGATCAGCTGCTCCGGGTGGAAGAGGGAGCGATACGTCCCACAGCGGATTTCGTCTGTGGGGAGAGGCCTATAGGAGATTAACCCCACCCCTACCCCAGCATCAAGAGCAAACCACTCGGATGCATTGCGTGGTGAAAGGGCCCCTGTGCAAGCACCAAGTCATGCCTGACCCTTTGGGGGGACGCTGCTTTTGCGACGTTTTCTTGGCAGACTGTAGAGCGGGGTGGCTTGCCATTGCCTTCCCCAGCCGTCACCTTCCCCAGCAAGCCGGGTGCTCATTTTACCGACCTCGGAAGGATGGAAGGCTGAGTCGGCCTGAGCCGGCTACCCGAGAGAGAATCCAGCTTCCGCTGGGATCGAACTTGGGTCGTGGGGAGAGTTTCGGTTGCAGTACTGCCGCCTACCACTCTGCGCCGCACGAGGCAGTGTGGTGACACTGCAGTAGTGAAAGCCCTGAAGTCCCTTTCTTCCTGGGCCAAATCCAGCAACTGCATTTATAAGGCTACTGACAGAATTGCTCCGTTTCTCTCTCTAAATACAGGAGATAGAGCATTGCATCTATTAATATGTGCCCTTATGCATTAATTGTGTTAGGAAAAGAGGCTGACAAAAATGTATTCTCAGAGTAACACTACTGTTCCATTATTACCCAAAGAAACCCAGTTTTCTGAGGTTTACAGGCAGAGGAATCCTGGGCAACTGACAACGTAGATACTCAATTAAAAAAAAGAGTTAATTTCTAGATTAACACTAAGGCTGTGTCCACATGATGGAATTAACTGGATCCTGAGCAAATTTAGTGTGTTTGAAGACCTCAGTTGTGCTGCAGAGGAGAAACTTTTAACCCAGTTCAGCTTTGGATTAAGTATATACAATGGGTCAGCTTTCGCGAGAACATCAGACTCCAGTCAAGAGAAGGGCATTGTTATTAATTATTATTATTAAAATTTGTATGCCACCCAACTCCCAACTAGCTCCACTTAGTCACTCCTCCAAGTAAAGGAGTTGGTGATAGAGAGTGGTTACCAAGCCAAGCCTCTCTGGTCTAGCGGAATCTTGGCAGATGCAGAAGCCGCCTCCCGCACGCTGATTGGCTACAGCATCCAAGCCTTGCCCACTTCTGATGACCTAGCCAATGGAGAAAGGGCCAGCGATGTCATGAAGCCTGCCCAGTACTCACCTGGGGCAAAGGCTCATGGGATATGTAGTGCTTTCTAGTGGGAAGAGGCAGAATATTATATTTCCCAATAGGGTGGCCGTTGACCATCAGTTAGGATATCTGACTGGGGTAGTTAGTGGTTGACTGGGTTAAACATGTGGGAATCAGGTCTAACAAGGGATTATTCTCCATCCATCCATTCATTCATTTGTTCATTCATTTATTCATTCATTTGTTCATTCTATATATTAGCTGTACCTATAACTGTTGGTTCCAGATCTATAAATATAGCTCTGGGAACGTGTTTCCCTGCGCCTGTTTTGCAGAAAAAGGTCTCAAACGAGGCATCTGCTTGGCTCAGCCCTTTGGAGTTTGGGATGGTCCCATCTGGCAGAATGCTGTGTTCCAGGCAATACAGTTCCCAGCATCCGTTTCCCATCTGGACACCGGCCTGCCCTATGTGGATGGAAAGGCATTCCCTCTGGAACAGAGACATACGGACAGCATGGCATGGCCACGCAGAGCAAGCGTTGCACACCGCTCCCACAAGGCACAGACATGAAACGGGGCCGCTGCTCATAGCCACTTTGCTAAATGAGCCCGGATGGCTATTAGCTAACGGGCACCAGAGAGATGCAGGGGACAAACACTCAAGGAAACTGGCACTTGGAAAGCTAAGAATCTTGCCTGTTCTTTTCTTACGTCTCCTTCTGCCAGGTCTCCTGGTGTTCTGAACTAAGGCAGTGTTTCTCAACCTTGGCAACTTGTGTGGCCTTCCACTCCCAGAATTCCCCAGCCAGCATGCTTTAAGATGGGTGGCTTTCTACTCCCAGAATCCCCCAGCCAGCTGGGAGCCTTGCCACACATCTTCAAGTTGTCAAGGTTGAGGAACACTGAACTCCAGAATAGGACCAAAAGCACCCACTCAGCTTATTTGCTTAATGTTTTCAGTCCCAAGAATAAACTATCACAGTTGGAATTTAGGGCTCTATGTGACTGGTGAGGGCAAATTTGAAATTTTGACACCCAATTTAACCCTGCCAAACTCCTTACTCAAAACCCAAAGTGTTCGTTCTTAGCTAGACAAGCCATTACTTGACTTACAAGCCAGGTCCACTTATTCAACAAACCATAGTTCAATACGGTAAGCCACAAAGGCTGGGGTCACACAACCTGCTAACCCAAGGACAAGCCGACCTCCTTATGTCATGTGTGAAGTCAGGCTGTGCAAGAGAATGGCCACGCATCACAGTTCAGAGATGATACATTTGGCCACTCAACCCACTACAGTAATCTATGCAAAGGTGCAAAATGGGGGATCTCCCAGATTTTGCTGAAGTAGAATTCCCAGCAGCCATCAGAACCAAATGGGAACAAAGAATATCTCAGCTGCATTTGGAGGACACCAATACCTATCTCTGAAAAAAATGGGCTACTTAGACCAGCTTTTCCAAATGTAGATACCTTCTAGATGAATGGATGTCAGCTCCTAGAATGGATAATTCTACAGCAGGGAATTCTGAGACTCAAGTCCACTCTTCTGGCGGGCCACCAAGCTGGAGAAGATTGTTCTAGGCCAGCTGGGATTCCTCCGAGATGTTTCTGACTCTCTAGGGCAGCATTTTCCAAACTGGGCAACTTTAAGATGTGTGGACTTCAACTCCCAGAATTCCCCAGCCAGCATGGGAGCTGAAGTCCACACATCTTAAAATTGCTGAGCTGGCTGGGGAATTCTGGGAGTTGAAGTCCACACATCTTAAAGTTGTGAGGTTGGGAAACACTGCTCTAGGGACTGCAGACCTACAACAGTGAAGATTTCTTTCAATCTTCTTCCGACTTAATCCTCCTAGGTTTTCCATTTCAGTTTCCTTAATTTGGACGCCATAGCCATCAATCCAAGGAGAGGGAAGGTGGGTGGTCTTACATCTTGCACCCCCCTCCCCACGACGTTGCTGAGCATTAACTCCCAATATCTTTCATCGCCACCCATGCTGGCTAGCTCCGCTGGAACCCACAGCCAGCGATACGAAGGTTAAAATGTTTTTTCATTGCTGACCAGTCATTGGAGATTTATACCAATCCCCAATGTAAGTCTCCTTTCCCCAACTTTTCAGTTCATTCCAAAGGTGCTAGGATGTCTTCTAAAATTACATACCATTGTGGGAAAACAAACCACCTTCCTCCTTCTCCTCCGAATGCAAGAATCCACTTTCCAGCACCCTCCCATCTGCAGTTTTCTCCCTGGGCCCTTTATAACGGAAGGGAAATGGATACACCTGCAAGGATGCACCAGTTTAAGAGCACAGATCCGTTTCCAAGAAAATGGGCACAACACTCTGGCTGCGTTCACACAACATGCAAAATCTGGCTAAAGTGCGGTTGGTGATTTTGGGGTTCCCTGGGATGTGGAAACCCAGCCATCGTTCTTGCCGGTTTTTTAATTTCACTGTTGGGTTTTTTTTCTGCTAGTTATTTTTATTGTTTTAATGTATTGTTAGCTGCTGTCATGTTCACTGATTCAATGTAGTTTATACATCGTAATGTTTCACATGCCATGGAGCTGACGCGCGTTTCTGTTTGGGAGGGAGCTGCTGTGAAACCTTGTGCCAAGCTCTGTATCTGAATTCATTTCAATGGAATGTGTTTGGGTTATGTGCTCGGCTCAAGGACTTTTCCCGCAGACCATCAGGAGCCGTTAGGAGCGCCTGGGATTGTGAACTCGGGAAGATTCTACGGGGGGAGGGATCTCATTTGCACCGAGGGTTTTTAGTTTGCATTTGGCGCGCTTTCATCATTCTCAGCTTTCTCTGTGATCCTGCACACTATTCTTTAATAAATCAGATATCTTTGAATTCCTGCTCACGAGTCTGATGGTGTTTTAGAATAGGCATTCATTACAGCTGCCCAAAGTCGCATTTACCAGAGGGGTGGCCATATCAATCTATTAAACGAACGAACAAACAAATAACATTTTACGTGTTGTGAACTAGGCTGTTGTATTCGACTGTCCTCTGGCTGATTGGGCACAACATGCTCTGACCCCATTGCGGTTTGTGTGGTTTGGTTTAGAGTGAAACCCCTTGGAGGCAAAGGCCACGATGCTCATTACGGTGTGCATTCTGAGTATGCATCGTTCCTCAGAAGTCCTTTCTCTGGTTGGGTTCACATATTATGGGAAGCCGTGGTTTCGGTAATCATAGTTTTGTGAATGAAGCATAGTTGGTTGAGTTTTCACAACAAGCCGCAAAGCTAAGCCATAAAGATGGTTTACAAACTACCATCGCTTGATGCACACAGCCCCCTGAGCTGAAGCCAACCAGATTACATTAAGGGTTAGTGGACAGTGTGAACCAGGCCTGCCTCTGGCATGGGAAGGTGTGATAAAGAGATTCTTTCTGGACATAGGATGTTCGTATGGGACAGTGTTTCTTAACCTCAGCAACTCTAAGATGTGTGGACTTCAACTCCCAGAATTCCCCAGCCAGCCATGCTGGCTGGGGAATTCTGGGAGTTGAAGTCCATACAACTTGAAGTTGCTGAGGCTGAGAAACACTGTTATGGGAACATGACAATTGTTCACCTCTGTGGCTGTGTTCACATAACATGCTTAACCAGGTTAATGGTAGAACCAGCAGCTGCATTCCCACAGTCTGCTAAATTTGATTAGTTTTAGCTTTGGTTTGTTTGTGTGGGTAGGTGGATTGTGGGACATCTAGCATGCTTGGGTGGTTTATGATTTAATCTATTGTGCCAAGCCAGAAAATGAGTTATGCCAATAACTGGGTTAAGTATGTTGTTACTTAACATTATTTACCGGAAGCAGTTCCCACTGATTTCAACATTTCAGGACCTTCTAATTTGTTCACTAAAGAATCAAGCAACACACTTGAGTGTAGTTTAATTAAGTGGAACAAATGAAGGTGCCTGGAGATCGCCACTCAGCTGCTCATCAGATGACCACAACAAGCTGTGGCAGAAAAGGAAGTTGCCAAAATGGTCATATCTCGTTATCTGCAAAGAAAGGGAGGTCATAAATATTTGGATGTTCAACAGTGCTGAAAAAACAGACTTACAACTGGTCCTCACACTACGACTGTTGCAGCATCCCCGCAGTCACGTGATCACGATTTGGGCACATGGCAACTGGTTCGTATTTATGACCGTTGCAGCATCCCATGGTCATGTGATTGCCATTTTTGACTTTCCCGGCAGGTTTCTGGCAAGCAAAATCAATGGGGAAATGCATGATTCACTTAATGACCACATGGCCCGCTTAATGCCTGCAGTGATTTGCTTAATGACCACTGCAAAAAGGGTCATAAAATCAGGTCACATTTGCTTAATGACCACTTCACTTAGCAATCAAAATTCCAGTCCCAGTTGTGGTTGTTCAGGGCCTTCAGCTATGAAGGTTGCATCAGAGTTATCCATTGGCAAAAGTGGGGTCTTAGTCTCTACCTGCTACCCTCTGTTGATATTGCATTTAAATAAGTTTTTTAGCTTCTCTAGAGCAGTGTTTCTCAACCTTGGCAGGTTTAAGATGGGTGAACTTCAACCCCCAGTGCTGACTGGGGAATTCTGGGAGTTGAAGTCCACCCACTTTAAAGTTGGCAAGGTTGAAAAACACTGATTTAAATAAATAGATGGATTTCCTCCACAATGTGGCAGAGCCTGGTTTAAACCAATGAGTTCAACTGAAGTCACAGGTTGCAAGAAGACCAATTAATGTATTTAGATTTGAGACCCATGTCCACCAGCAGCTGTCAGCGTGCTTCCGTTTCATTCTTTCAATCTGCCAGTGCCTTCGTTCCGTATTTTTCTTTTGAGCTTCCTGGGAAAAAGGCAATGCATTTTTATTGTTCTTATGATATATATCCACTTACAATGCAGTTGGCATTTCATCGGTTGACATTTGTTTACTTTTGTGATCTGAGATCACTGTCATGTTAAGGGATTCGGCTGCTATAGAAATTGTGGTTGTCAAGATTTTGTAATCTTTTTGTTTGTTGCAGCAGGAGCATTTTATACTGTCTTATTAGTTTCATCTTTGAATTTACCACCTGCAGCCTTTTTATTCTTATCCAAGATTTGGATTCCAAAGCACACCTTTGAAGGTAGGGGAGAACAACCCACGTTTTCTGGCTAGTGGTTTTATGCTCTTACTGGCCATGAGCTGCACACTTCACTTTCAAAGGCTCATGTGGAGGCCTTGGCAGAAAAAAGTAATGAATATTTGAGGATTAATGAAATCTTGCCAAGAAAACTGCAGGGACTAGTCCAGGCAGCCTCCGAGAATTGGGCATGTTTGAATGGCAGAAAAGAAAAAACTGAATGGTATGGAACACATTCATCTTAATCAACCTCACTGGGATAGTGGGCTGGTTAGATATTTAAACGTGCTCTTTTTCCCAAGTGGTTCCCAAATTTTATAGGTCAGTTTGATAGGCTTGGTAACAATTAAATAATAATAATAATAATAATAGGGAAAACTAGCAAATTTAAGGAGCATTAGGGGTATTTGTAGAAGGTTAAGTTCTGCAAGATGGCAGCACAGCATTGATGAAGCCCCACCCCTTTTGCAAGGTGTACAGAAAGGGGTGGGGCTTTGATTATGACACCACTCCTGCCATCTTGCAGAGTTAACCTCCGCATGGACACTCCTGCTGCCAAGCTCTTCATATAATCAAGACGTGAAACTCAAGGTTGGGTTCAACCTTGTTACCAAGTTAACCCACATTCTAGATTCACACACGAGACGGAACTAAAAAAAGCCAAGTATCCTGAGATTGTACAACACACTAAGCTACAAGAAGACCTAAGCGCAGTGTTTGACTGTTTTTCATGAAGCCAGCTGAAAGTTGTCTATGGAAATCTGAATTTTAACACCGGGACCTCAAGCTACGATTTATCGTTTTTTAAAAAATAGGAGTTCTATTTTACGGGAATGCTTTTGAGCAGAGAGTATAAATTAGGGGAATGCTGGAATGCTAACTGCTCCCTTGGGTTTACATTTTCCCACTTATCTAGCACAAGATTAGGTCTTTGTGGTGTAAGCCAGCCTCCTTTTTCTTGCGGTTAATAACAGTGCAATACAGGGCCAATTTTTTTGCCTTTGAAATTGATTTCTGAGTCTGAAAAGTGAACTAGAATTAAATGCAGATGGGACTCTCACTCCGTTCCCTTCCACCCTTCATAGGTGGATAGCAAACCCACCATAGATTGTTCTGCAGTCGTGTTGGATTCATGTATGTCCATATACTCAGGTGACCAAAACTCAGCTGCAAACATCCAGGTGGCCTCTAGAGGACAATACAATCACAGGTTTCTGTTTCTCTATGATGCCATCTAGTGGCTGCCTGAATTTTTACAGCCTGGATCTCATCAACCTCATATACATGTCCATACATTGGACCACATATGTAACATCTGTATGTGATGGGAAGAACAGACATCAGTCTTCAGTTCTCCTGTGCAACCATGAAATCAATCTCTGTGTGTGTGTGTGTGTGTGTGTTGTCCTTTCTGCCTATCTTGGATTTATCCATCAGCCACTGAAGGGTTCAGTGTTGGGCCAAAGCTGCATTTCCTGTCCAAAGATGTTGGTCACTCCTAGATTGGAAGGTCAACCTGTGGACAGATCTGTCCATACTTTTAACTGCTTACAGGCTATGTTGCTCCCTCCAATAACCATCACAGCTGGTGGGTGTCAACAGGATTCTAGTAAAACAGAACAGTTAAATTAGGAAGCCCCATCGGTGGGCCTGGGAGAATCCTTTGGAAGAGGAAAGCGCTGTGTGGCTGGATGGCCGCAGTGCTGGGAATGTCACACATCAGCCTAGTAGAACAAAGTTCTCTTGTGTAAATACCCAGTAATGAATTACAAAGGAAGGGAGGGTTGAGGTCAGGCCTCAGGAGGACTTCACAACCTGGTATCTTCCAGATGTGCTGGACCTCTGGAATTACAGCAACCCAACCTATCTGAAGAGCTTCCGAGGGGAAAAGGCAGGCTGGGGCCCTCCTAACTTTTCAGGACCCACATGATGCTCATGGCAACCAAGGTTGGCTTTGGCCAATGCACTGGATGAGGTATTGGTGACTCAGTGGTGTGAGCAAGAAGAAAAAAAATGAATTAGAAACTCAAGAGAATTTGCTTTAATCGGGACCTGCATGTAATGCAAACAACCTTTTCCCCTTACATTTTTGGTAAGAATCCTAAGTCCCACTTAGCAGAAGTTTTTTGGTGGGAAACTGAGAAGAAGAGAGAGAGAGAGGGGAGGACAGGGAAAGAAAGGATGAATGCAGTGCAGCTTCAAGAACTGGAGAATAGACCACTTTTGTATGACAGAGTACAGTGGACAGTCCCATCTGGGAAGGTCAGGAGGCTGGGCTGAGGCCCACTCCCTGGCCGCCTCTTCTGGCCCTCCCCTCACTTTCTCCGGCCGATCTGTGCCATCAGCTGAGCGTTAGTGGCGGCTTTTGCCCTTAGGTTCTTGGCCTTGGCGATGTTAAAGAGGATGTTCATGAGATTGGTTGGGACGTCCAAGGAAAGGGTAAACTTAGTGCGTCGGTCATTCTTGGCTTGGCTGTGCGATGCTTTCCCTTTCCCCTGGGCGAGGGATACATAGCGGGTGACGGCTGGGAATGTCCTTTTCTCCTTCTGTGCCTTGAGGTCCTCAAAGGAGGCGGTGTCTTCACCCTCCAGAGGGATCATGAAGGTCCTCTTCTCCAGGGCAGAGTTCTCGCCAAGGAGGTCTTGCTTGGCCTGGGAGAGAGCAGAGTTGAGGCAGCTGAAGATGGACTCGGCATTGTGCAACTTGAAGGACAGGCCCATCTTAGCCCTGGAGAGAACCAGGAGAAGGAGCAGAAGTCTTGATGGGGTCATGGTATCACGTAGCCTGTGCCACCAGAGAAGGAGAGAAGGTTTATGAACATGGGGCGTGGGGAGGATCCCAGGCAAATTGCTAGAGATGCTGAGTCCAAGCATGGACTGGTTTGGCCCCGTAGGCTGGACTAAGCTAAAATCAGGTTTGGACAGCATGTAACAAGAGGTCGTCATCTTAAGCTGGTCTATGAGTTATTTGTAAGGGCTATGTAGCACTTGGGGGGTGCTGCAGATGTAACACTGGCCTCAAACCTCTTACAGGAGCGGGGTCTTTTCCCGGGACCACACCTCTGCAGCTGCCACGTGATCCTGGAAAGAGGGACAACAGCTTTAAGGGCTGCAGCCCCCCTCTCTTTCCCTCCAGTGCACTTTTTGGAGACCGCATCCCAAGCATCACACGTCCCTCTTGTTTTCTTGGGCACTAACTCAGCAATTACGTTTTTCGAACCAGGTTTAGACGTGTGGCAAGAACTCAGCCAGAAAGTAGAGTTTGTTTTTCCCCAAGCAGATCCTTCCTAGATGGCTGAGGACTGCCAGTGCCTGCATTCCCCAGAATGATGGGTCTTGTGGTTTGTTTATTTCCTAAGGCTTCCGCACCGCTGAATTCCCAAAGGCTCTGAAGCAGCTAACAGAATGCCTCAGGTATATTAAAACCACCTTTGGGAATTCAGCAGTCCAGAAGCCTTTGGAAATAAACATCAACTGATGTGCCTTCAGCAGCATCGCGTGGCTTAAGATAAACTTCCAGGTCCCCCCCAGTGTTCCCAAACAGGTAGGTCTTGCATCCCTCTGGAAGGCCAATAAATTGGAAGAGGATCTGAGTATTTGGGGATCAGTTTTACATAGAAGGGATCCATCATCAAGATTGCTCCCTTCTATGCAATGATCTCCTCCTGGTTCCTGGACATCTGGCGAACCACATGCTGGGTGAGGCTAGACCAGGGTTTAAGCCCATTAAGGTCTGCATTTTGGAACAGATGCCCAGTTCAATCATTTTTTTCCATTCTGTTTGCACGTTCATATGGTCAATCTTGGATTTAACTTTTCGTCTTCCAAGATTGCTCCCAAGATCTGGGGGAGATTTTTTTTCCATCATCAGGCCAAGACAGTAAACCCATGTGAATAAACAGGATGCATTTGTTAGGGGTCCATTCAGCCCATAGTCATACGAAATGAAAGCAACTGTTGCAGTTCAGACAGTGACTTAAAAAGCAGGTTTTTAAAGAAAAGTAATAAGAAAAATAATTTAGCATAGTGACAAAGCTTCCTTTTAAGTGGTTCCATTATCGTAAGTGGGATGCTGGTACATCTTGGGATTGCAGAAAATGTGGAGGAGGAATGGAATGTGATGTTCTCAAATGTTCCGAATTAAAAAAATAATTAATTCCTTCTTTGAGTGTTCAATCAACCATTTGCAGTTATTGGGCGCCATCTCGTGGCTTTAATCCAACACTGCAAGTCAATTCAATGGGCCATTCAGAAAACATTGTAGGAAAACATTGTTAGTTTATGATGGCAAAAAATCAGGAGTCTGGTAGCATCTTTTCCTGTTAACAGATTTTATTAAAAGGCAGAAGCTTTCATGCCTTGTAATAAAACTGTTAGTTGGAAAAGATGGTATCACACTCATTCAGAAAACAGTACTTCATATGTGTGAGGTGAAAGGTGAAAGGTCCCCTGTGCAAGCACCAGGTCATGTCTGACCCTTTGGGGGGACACCACTTTCATGATGTTTTCTTGGCAGACGATAGCAGGGTGGTTTGCCATTGCCTTCCCCACACTTCAAACGTATGGTGTATATGTATATGTATGTATATTTAATATGTATGGTGAGGCATGTCGAAGTAAACGAAAAAGAAATCAAATGCTGATGTAGAATGGGGCTTTCTAATAACATCTGTGAAGATGCTGCAATTGATCACAAGCTGAAGATGAGCCAGCAATGTGAAGTGGCTATAGAAAAGGCAAATGCAGTTTTAGGTGCATCAACCAAACTATAATTTCCACATCACAGGATGTTCCACTACATTCTGCATTGTTCAGACCCCACTGTGAGCATGGAAGTGAATTCTGGGCATTGCCCTTTAAGAAAGATTCATTCAGGAAAATTGGAACTGATCTAGAGAAGAGCAATGAGGCTGTTTAGGGAGGTGGGAACTCAGGCTTGTAAGGGCAGACCAGGAGCCTTGGGAACATTCAGCCTTGAAGAATGAGAACTGAGTGGGAAGAGGATGGTCCCTCTCAGGTGATTTAAAGCAGAAAACCAGGGTCTATTCTCTTGCACCAGAATGCAGGAGATGGAATCATGGGTATAAGTTGCAGGAAAACTAGTTTGACATTGAAGCCAGCATCCTACAGAGATGACACACTTTCCTTCCCTGAAAGCACAGCTAAACCACCATTGGTCAAAGATAGATTAATTTGGATTCCTCCACTGAGTAGAAGGTTGGACTTGATGACCTCAAGGCTGCTGTCCAGCTCCACGTTTCATGTTTAACCCAATTGTTGTATTATATGAAGGGTGTGGCTAAGCAAGAACTCAAGGGTTTCTCCCTTGATCAAGAGTCCCCTGTTGGGGGAGATGGGCGGTGATATAAGTTAATCAATCAATCAATCAATCAAATAAAGGGTTTCCCTGGCCAGATGCTGATATTTAAGCATGTTGTATGAACATAGCTGTTGAGACCTTACCCATAAAGGTAAATTGAGTTGGACTCTTGAAAAAGGCTTTTGAGTAACAAGGAAGAGAACCTCATGTTTTAGGCAAAAATGTTAGGGATACTTGAAAAAGGATGCACCAGGTCATGGTTGAAGGGTTTCAAACAGTGTTTCTCAACCTCAGCAACTTTAAGATGTGTGGACTTCAACTCCCAGAATTCCCCAGTCAGCATGCTGCCTGGGGAATGCTGGGAGTTGAAGTCCACACATCTTAAAGTTGCTGAGGTTGAGAAACACTGGTTTAAACTCATGCATAGATTTGGGGTTCCATAGCATGGGAAAATTGGACAGGGAAGAATTTTCTCCTGCTTTCATCCAATAAAGCTGACTGAAAGAAAATTTGAAACAAAACAAAGCGTGGTTTCCTCACAGTACAGAATTCCTCTGTGGAATTCATTCCTGCAAGATGTTGTGATGACCATTAATTTGGATGGCTTTAAAGGGAGGTGGAATAAATTCCTGGAGGACAGGTCTATCAAGGGATGTTGGTCTTGAAGACTCCATGTTACACCCAGTGGGGAGCATCATGCTTCCAAGCATCAGTTGCAGGAGAACAACGGTGGAAAAGAGGTCTAACCTCTTGTGAGCATCTCACAGGCATCAAGCAGGGAGAAACCAAATGCTGGACTAGGATGGGCCTGGCTTGATCGAACAGGGCTGTTCTTAGGTTCCCTGGACTTCATTCCCACAAGACATGGTGGCGGTCGTTATCTTAGGTGGCTTTTAACTAGAGATGGGATAAATTCATGGAGGACAGGTCTATCGATGGCCATCAGCCTTGAAGACTCCATGCTACCTCCAGGTGGGGGGGCATTGTGTTTCCAAACATCAGCTGCAGAAGAACAACAGTGGAAGAGAGGTGGGTCTCCATCTCCTGCTTGAGAGCATCTTGCAGGTATTAATTAGGGAGAAACCAAATGCTGGCCTAGGATGGGCCTTGGCCTGTCCCAGCAGGTCTGTTTTGATATTCCGTAAATTTATATCCCCCTTAATGCCAGCCGCCTAGAAGGGTTATTAGAGGAAGGAGACCTGGGCTGGTAAGATCATCATGACCACTGGTAGGTGGCAAAGAATTAGAGGTTTCCATGTGTCTCTGCTGCCATCTAGTGGTCATTGACTTTCTTGGGCCTGAATCCTGTTGCATGACAACTCCCATAACACTTGGCCAGCATGGGTGTTGGCTGTGCTGGCTGGGGGTGATGGGAGATGTAGCCCACCCCACCCCGGTGGGTGTTGAGCTACAAAAGGCAGCCTTAAATAGTGTAAGGGTCAGTGGGGCTCCCTCTAAGTCGAGTGCAACAGCTTTGGATGTGATGAGACCCCAGTCATGGTTCAGCATTTTCTGCAACTTGGAGACAGGCTTAAAAGTCGGGGGGGGGGGACTCCCCACTTTAAGTTGTAACCATTATTATGGAGTGAAATGTGAGGTCTGCACACCCCAATTAGAAACACCATTGATGCAATTAGATTTTTTTTTTTAAAAAAGCAGGTATGCAGACTCTCATTCCCACCCCAGTCCAAACAGCCCAAGCACCTGCTATGTTCCTTAGTTAAAAAGAATTATTTTAAATAAAGGAGAAGCTATTTTAAACCATAAGCTATTTTAAAGAAAGGAGAAGCTATTTTAAATTCAAGGAGGAGCCATACAGTAGATGAACAATGTTGAGGGCAGGGATGTCTGCAGGGAGGGGGCAGAAAAGTCAAGATGGCGCCACAACCATGCAAGACGCCAGCCTTGACCATGCAGCTGGAGCCCCACCCATTTTTACATGCGATGTACATAAAAACGGGTGGGGCTCCAGTTGCATGATCACGACTGGCATCTTACATGGTTGTGGTGCCATCTTGACTTTTCTGCCCCCCTCCCCCTACAGAATCCCCTACTTGGGGCTGTAGCAAAGTTCTTTGTTTGCAAGCATGCCCACCGGCCCAGAAAAAAACCAACAACACTGAATACCGAGCACACTGGGAGTGCTGAAGCAGTAGTGGTGGGGAATAACATCACCCATTTGCCTCCTGGAAAAATTATGGCTTTGGCTGTGCCTGGGTGGTGCAGCAGTTGGGTATTGACCTGCAATCAAGGAGACATGAGTTCAAATCCCCTTCAACCACAGACGTCCTCTGGATTACTTTGAGCCCATTACTTTCCTCCCTCCCAGCCTACTTCACAGGGTTGTGGTGGAGCAGACCAAACTTATTTAATTATTCTATTTACTGATTAAAAAATGATATGCCACCTACCCATTAGACTCTAGGTAGCTGGCAAAAATGAGGGAAGGGGCAGCCTGACGTAAATCACCCTGAGTTCCTGGAGGAAAGTAAATAAAATTGAACAAACCCAGGCTTGTCAGAATGGTGGAACGCGCACTGTCCATTAGGAACTCACGTGCAACCGAAAGTAGAAGAATTTGCAGTGCAAAGTTATGATGCGTATTGGGATGCCCATGGATGTCCATCGGACAGAGATGCTATAATAATGGATTTCTGTCCTTGGCGTGGGGTTGGTCTAGATGACCTCCAAGACCCCTCCCAACCCGTCCATCCTAAGATTCTAAATTAGGAAGTAAGTTACTTTTGAGAGTCCCTGGGGCAAGAGGTCAACATTCAAACTGTGCCCTTTAGGGTGGGAGCTTCTGCCATCACCTCCCAGGGCATGGAAAATCACGGGTCCTTCCACATGGAAGATAGCCACCGGGCTTGTCTTCCTCCACTTCCAAGACTCATTTGCCTCATTTTCAAAAAAGGAAAATTGGGGTTTTGAGGGCAGTGAGGGAGAAGAAGGCTAGGAGTCTTAAAACGAAAGAGAATGCAGGTAGTCCTCGATTTACGATCATTTGTTAGCGACTGTTCGAAGTTATGACAGTGCTGAAAAAGGCAACTTAAGACCGGTCCTTGCACTTACAATCATCACAGCATCACCACGGTCACATGATCAAAATTTGGGCACTTGGCAACTGGCATTGATGACAGTTGCAGCATCTTGGGATCACATGATCGCCATTTGCAACCTTCCCAACCAGCTTCCGACAAGCAAAATCAGTGGGAGAAGCCAGATTTACTTAACAACCGTGGCAAAAAAGGTTGTAAAATCAGGTGTGACTCACTTAACGACTGCCTTGCTTGGCAACAGAAGTTCGGGTCTCAGTTGTGGTTGTAAGTCGAGGACCATTTTCCCCTCCAAAGGTGCTAATTTTTCATTCCTTCTATGCCAGAGGCCCCAAACTGAACAAGCTTCATGCCATATAGCTGGGGGTCACAAAATACGACACTGCAGCAAGATTCAACAGAAGGGAAAGGGCCGAAATCGAGGAAACTTAGATATAAAATGCAATAAAAAAACAGAATGTGTCAGGTTGGTGCGTTGACCACTCTTATTTTAACACCAGTTTGAGGAGATGGGAACTCCAAGACAGAGATTGTGCCAACCCACTTTTCCTGGGTACAGAATTAACCTATTTCTTGGTTTGTACAAAACTGGGAGCTGTAAACTGCCTGAATGGATTGAGTTTGTAAAAGATGTTCAGCAACAGGCTGCCTAATAAAGGTTGAAACCCACCAAGATCAGGATCTGGTGTAAGAACAACTGGTGGGCCTTTAATGGACCTGGTGGAGAATCTGTTGCTGATGCATTCTGAGGATTCGGAGTGTGCGAAGTGATGTTGCAACTTGGTGCAAGCCACAGGCATTGAAACTGAATTTGAAGTGTTACATAGCTGGGATTTCTTCACTACTAGCTGGACTCTGCATAGTCTAAACCAGAGTTTCTCAACCTTGGCCGCTTGAAGATGGCTGGGGAATTCTGGAAGTTGAAGTCCACCCATCTTCAAGCAGCCAAGGTTGAGAAACATTGGTCTAAACTCATCAAAGGGGCAAATAGAAGCATTTAAGCAAAATAGATTTCATATTTTGGTCTCAACTACGTTTACTTACTACGTTATTGTTTAAACTTCTCCCTCAACAGAGTAATGGATGTGCGCATGAAGTGCTTTTGGTCTCATTGGTCTTCTGCTCAATCTAGATTTCTCCTTCCTGACTTCCCTGCACCCTTGTGGGTTTGTGAATCTTACCGTTTCTTTTGTGAACCCCCCCCAATATAATTTTAATGCTTTTTAAATCTCTGCTCTACACTCCTCACTCAAGCATAAACTGATGCAAGGAAAACAGAAGACATTTGTTTGTTAAGAAAAATAGAAGCATTCTCAGAAAAACCCTTCCTTCCTTCCCACCCTTTCATCTCTCCTTCCTTCCCTCCCTTCCCTGTTTCCATCTCTCCTTCCTTCCCTGTTTTCATCTCTCCTTCCCTCCCTTCCATCCCTCCCTCCTTCCTCTCAAAAGTAGTGTCACCAAACGCACAAAAAGTAGCACTTTGCCATTTAAAACTAGACACGCTACCTATATATTGAAGCAATCCAAGCACTACTACTGTAGGAGATATACCACGCCCAGATACGGGTGCTTTTAAAGTTTCCATGGCTAATCGCCTCTGAAGCGTCTCTTCCCCTGCACCACCCTTCATCCTGAAAACCCATCTCAGCTTGTAGCAGTGTTTCCAGTGTGCTTTAAAAAACAGGCTTTGTTTCTACTACCAAACAGCTTCACTGGAAAAAATAAAAATAAAATCAACGAAGAGCTTGCTGTACTTTAACAATGGACCCTTTGAATAATAAAAGTTTCCTAAGGCCCAGCTGGCTTCAAAAGGCGGGTGAAGTGTCATCCTCCGTGAATGAAGACGTTTTAAAATAATTGTGAGTCTTGAAGGTGTTACTGGTGTGGCTGTAACTGCTTCATCTCTGAAGAAGGGTACTGTTTGCAGGGCCTTTCCCTGCTTGGTTCTCAGCTGGGCACACACAAGTCTTGGCATCACTGTCTTTCCTACCGTGTTCCCCGTGATGTTGCCTTCGTCCCCTCCCAGCCCATAAGTGAGAGAGGCTTCGGGCACCCACAGCTGTCCTGGCGATAAAGGAGCTTTGCCCCCCTTATTCCCACAGTGCCATCCATCTGAGAGCATCTCTGGGGTGCAAAGTCTCTTGGGCTGATCTCCTGTTGCCGGGGAGGGTGGGCAGGGAATGGGCAGGGACCATGGACAGAGACATCTCCTACCCTTTGAGTTTTCTGCCAACTGAAGGGCAGGGGAGGACCTTCCATCGGCTATGGGGGAGGCCCAGAGGATTTGAACCTGATCAGCAACTTTCAAGACATTTTCCACTTACTCTCCTCCTGCTCTGCAAGATTCTTCTCCGCCACATCCCTCTCTTCCCCGTTCACAAACCAGAGACTTATTTACAGGGGAACTGAGAAAGTTTCAACCAAAACCTGCTTTCAAGCTTAAAGATTTGACAGAGAAGGGAATTCAGTCAATTGAAGCAGAACCCCAAGGCTTCGCCGTCAACTGCATTCTTTGAAAACTGGATGAAGACCAAGAAGAGGGGTGAAAAGGGAAAACAGAAATAGAGCTGCCAAGTCCTCCTTAGCTGAGGGAGCCCCACCTTCATCAAAGCAGACCCTGGCATGGCCCTCCACAGGCTAGCTTTGGACTGCTTTGAATGCCAGGGAGATAGTTGGCACCAACCGGCTGTTTTAACCTGTCGGGCAAATGTCATGAAAGAGAAAACAAGAAGGGTCTTTGGACAAACTGTCCCCGTGTCCATCTGTCTGTCTTTCCTGACCTATTGTAGTTAACAGAGACTGTTTAACCAGCTCTTTTTTTTTTTGCACTCCCCCCTCCCCTAGATCTATTTTAGGCAGAAGCAAGGCTGTCCTATCTCATGGATGTCTTCATAAATCTAGCTTTTGCTTCAAATCTAACGAACGTTGCTAGCGTCCATTGCCGGCTGAGCTATGCCCAGCCAACTATCTTATGGGTGTCGTCTCTTTAATAAGCCTTCTACTGCTTAATTGCTCTGTATTCTTTTTGCCCTCTGTAGATGCTCAGGAGCACATCTAATGAGGATGCTGCTGAATGAAACCTCCCACAGAGATCCTGTTTTATGCCAGCCTTTCAGACCACCTTCTTCAGCTACCTTAAAAATAATAATCACATGTACATGCACAGAGAGAGATTCCTTTAAGACGCCACTATTGACTTGATTCTTAGAATTAATTTAAAGGACCAAAAACATCTTAGGGAAAAAGGAGAAGATATCATGCTTCCCAACCCGTTTCTGATGCAGTTGCAAAACTCTTTGGATGTTGAGGAAGCACAATCTAGCAACAGGGTCTCTGGAGCAAGCTTCTCCCTGCAACAGGTTTGAAACCGGTTTGGGGCAGGAAAAGTGGGTTCAAGGATGCGCCTTCCAATATTTATCAATCTAACTCTAACCTGTCCTTTTGACCCACTGCTTGGACTATTGTCTTCAGACATTGGCAGTATGTTCTGGCCCAATCTAGGCATAACAGAGTCAAAAATAATTCTCTCCCCCCACCCCACTTCCCCTTACACCTCCTTATTTTGGCAAAACAGGGTTCATGCCACTAGTTCCTCCCTGACAATTTCTGAAGCATCTTTGAAAGTCTTCTCTGTCCCTTCCACTGCACAGCCTGCCTATTTCAGAAGATTAACGTGGCAGCGCATATTGCAAATCAAAGTCCACATCTGCAGACTGCAAGCGAAGCCCCATCCATCCGTTTTGCAACTCCAGAGCACAGAGAAAGTAAGTTGGAGTTCTTCTGACATCCTCTATTTAAATTTGCTTCCAGTTAATTTAACTTCTACACCTTCCTTACCTGCCTCATAGCTCCGTTATCTATTCAGACTTCTTCTACCATCACTACTACTATTATTAGGCAAAGTTCCCCCATTCATTTTCCCTAGAAAAGCAAGTAAGCAAAAAACACATACCTGAGGCTGTCTTGGGAAGCCAAGGCACATCTGCTGCCTCACTAGCTGGCGAAGCTGGTCTTTTAGGGCGAGATAGGAAGCATCACAGGTGCTGTGAACTTTATTTCTCTCCCTTCCCTTGGACTGTTTTTAAAGAAACTGGCAATATTCTCCTTTTGTATTCTCTATGGAAACACCTCCTCTCCTGTCTTCTCCTCCCCCCCCCTGGATTTTTCTCATATATATATATATATATATATATATATATATATATATATATATATATATATATATATATATATGGGGGGGTGGAGAGACAGAGAGAGGAAGTGATATGTTAATGGCTTTAAAACGTAAATCCAAAGAGATTGAGCTTTTTTACTAAGACAGAGACTTCTTGGAATGAAATGATACAGGCTGGTAACGTCACAGAGAAGAGATGCCAGACAGATGTGTTTTTTTAGGATGGGAGGGAAGGTTATTACAACACTATCTTTGGTACCACCTAAATTTATCTGTATTTCTTCTCTCTTTTTCTCCTTGCCCAGAGTCCTACAAGGTTTAACCAACAGGGTCAAGAGATCAGATACTTTTTTCCTAGAATGCAGGATTTGGGGGTTTCTTAAACCAATAAAATACAAAGGCTGGATTCACACAACATCCTTAACCCAGATTAACACCTTTTCTGATGTCACACACTGTACTGAAACTTAAATTAGCCAAACGGAGCAAGTTTGCATTTGTTAAGCTGAAAGAAAAAAAAAAGAAACTAACTAACTAACATTAAACTAATCTACCAAGCCAGGAACATCCATGGTGTGTGTGTGTGTAAAAAACAAGATGGCAGCTTTGGTCATGCAATCACAGCTGCCACCTTGACTTTTCTGAACAGCCTCCTGAACCAAGCATAGCAAGTTGTGTGAATGCAGTTTCTTGGCTTGTAGTACCTGACCTGGTTGAACATGTTGTGTGAATATGAGCAAAGTCTTTAAACTTATGACAGGCATTGGGAATATGGATGGTGCACCAGCAAGGAGTGGCTTAGCAGATCCAAGTGGTTTGAATGAGAAGGATTTCTGGATCATTCCAGTTAGGGTTTAGGCCACTTGCCTTGATCTTCGTGGAGGTTGGTCTTTGCCAGGAGGGACAGTGTGAGTGTGATCTTGATGATTCTTCAGGGATCATCTGAGATCATCTACCACAAAGAACTCCTGGAGACCTTACATGCGTTAGATATGGATTTGTGACAAACACTTTTGGAATGGCTCCACTCATCCCCAAAATGGTTTGCAGAAGGGGTCAATGCAGTCAAGATGGCTTTGATGACATGGTTGTGGCTGCCAGCTTGAATGTTTTGACCCCCGGCTCCTGCAGACATCCCTGCCTGGCTGTCTCTACGAGGTGGTCTGGGAGATTTCTGGTACTCATGCTATGAGGTCCTACAAAGGTCTGTATCATATTTATTTATTTATTATCCCACCTTTATTTTGGTCAGCTCAAGGTGACATACATACCTAATGGTTCTGCCTCCTATTTTCTCTACCACCACTATCCCAAGTGGATTGGGCCAAGAGAATGGGACTGGCCTGAGGGAAGATTAGAACTTAGGACCCCAAGAATGAGGGCTTAGCTGAAGTTGCTTCTAGAGCCATGTCTGCATTAGAAGCAAAGAGGTCCTCTCTGATATGAAGTGCCCTAGAGTTCCACATTCATCTCTTCTTGGATAGGGATGGCCTTGCTACTGTAATCCAAGCTTTGGCAACATTTTGTATAGATTACTGCAATGTTTTGTTTCTGGGGTGGCCCTTGAAGACAGTTTAGATGCTTCACTTCATGCAAATAGTGGAGCACATTTCCTGAATGGAGCTCAAGGGGATGGACCTTCATTATAGAATCTGCCCTGATTCCCATTTTGCTTCTGGGCCTGATTCATGGTGCTGGTATTGAGCTTCAGGGCTTAGGGTCACAGTATCTAAAGCGAAGTTTCATCTCTAACATTCTTATTCCCATCCTAAGACCAGCCTTGGTTCTAGTCCAGCTTCTTAAGCATGATGACATAATGGCTCTTAAGGTGCATTTTATTGGCTTACACTTTAATTTGTATCCTTTTATCTTATTTGCATTTTTCAGTTCTTTAGAATGTTATTTGTTGCTTTTAATATGTTGGCAGCTACTCTGTGGAAACCTGGTTTTAAAGGTCAAGGAAAGAAGAGGTAGACTTATTTCCCGTTATATCCAAAGGTAGGACAAGAGCCAATGTGTGGAAGCTTTACCAAGAGAGATCCAAGCTCAAAATGAGGAGGAATTTCCTGTTGTGAGCTATGAAGCAATGGAACATCTGCCTCCTAAGTGGTGGGTGCTCCATCTCTGGAGGTCTTCAAGCTAAGCTTGTTCAGCCCTTTGGGTTGAGTATTCCTGCCCTGAGCAGGAATTGGACTAGAAAGAGTTGGACTAGAAGACCTCCAAGGTCCCTTCCAACCCATTCTGCATAGGTCCCAAGGGTGGGACAAGAATGAGTGGATGGAAGCTTTCCAGAGGGAGATCCAAACTCAACCAAAGGAGGAACGCCTTGACTGGGAGGGTCACAAAGCAACAGACAGCTGCTGCTTGGAGTCACCGAGGCTCCATCACTGGAGGTTTTCAAGACAAGCTTGTTCAACCCTTTGATTGGGAGGGTCTGAGGATTTCTCCTCTAGGCACGGGGTTGGACTAGAAGACCTCCATGGTCCATTCCAACCTTAGGATTCTATGATTTTATGATTCTATTCTCCATAGCATCCAATGGCAGGACAAGAACCAACAGTGGAAGTTGAACAGAGAGAGATCCCAATTCAAAATAAGAAGGAATTTCCTGCTACAAAGCAATGGAACAGCTGCCTCCTGGAGTCATGGAGGCTCCGTCTGTGGAGGTCTTCAAACAAAGGTGAGACAGCCCTTTGCCGTAGGCTGATGCTCTAACCACTACCCCATCCTGCCCCACCCATCACTCGGAAGCCTGGCTCTAGGTGTGCAGTTCTGGCTAGTGGTGTCTGCTGCTTCTGTCTGTTGGCCACCAAGTACAGCTCAAGGTATTGTTCTTGGATCCCAGAGATGGTGTCATGTTCACTGTTTCAATGTAGTTTATACATCGTAATGTTTCACATGCCATGGCACTGATGCATGTTTCTGTTTGGGAGGGAGCTGCTGTGAAACCTTGTACCAAGCTCTATATGTGAAATCAGTACAATGGAATGTGTTTGGGTTATGTTCTCTGTTCAAGGACTTTTCCCGCAGGCCACCAGAAACCGTTAGGAGCGATTGTGAACTGGAGAAGATTCTACAGGGGGAGGGATTTCATTTGCACCGAGGGTTTTTAGTTTGAATTTGGTGCGCTTTCATCATTCTCAGCTTTCTCTGTGATCCTGCACACTATTCTTTAATAAATCAGATATCTTTGAATTCCTGCTCATGAGTCTGATAGTGTTTTAGAATAGGCAATCATTACATAAAGCTGAGAATCACCAAAGTTGTACCGTTAGCTCCCACCAAGATTAGTTTCTTGCGAGGGAAAATAGTTAATGATGGCTGAGTCCAAGCTCACGACTGGGGGACTTGAGGAGATGGCTAGCTTGATGCCTGAGTCGATGGTCAAGAGTGGAGAACTGAGCCTCACCCCAGAACCTTCAGACTCCCAGGAGGAATCGAGTTCCAATTCTGATGGGGAGGAAACTGACAATGGGGAAGAGCCAGAGCAACCGGCACCCAGCGAATTGCTCGCAGAGTTGATCACCTTGGATGAAGTAGGGGAACCCCAGCCAGGGACATCGGGGGCATCCTGGAAGTATCGGTTCCCACTAACCCCAGACAAGGAATCTACTATGGTGTCAACAGACAGAAAGCCAAACACGTGAGGGAGGGAGGACTCTCAAACCCCTGAGAGACTAAGAGTGATGGAAGCCAAAATAGAATTGATAGAGTACATGCTAAAAAACCTGTCTCTGTCACTGGAGGGGCAGGGGAGGCGCGGAGGAGATCCCCACTTCCCGCAACCATCCCCCATCCTCCCATCCTCCCATCCGGACTGCCAGCAGAGCGGGGCCGGAGACAGCTCCGGGATGAATCTCCACCCCGCAGGGCTCGATCACCAGTGTCCCCACCCCAAAGAGGGAAAGCTACTGTAACCTGGGGCCCAACCACTCAAGTGGCTGCTGATTCCACTCCAACCGGAGTGGGGGTGAGAGACTTTTCTGTCAAATTTGATGGGGATCCAACAAAGTTATCTTTCTTTTTAACTAATGCTAAAAGTTATATGAGGCAGTTTGGAGCATGCTTCCCTTCCGAAGAGGCTAAGATAACTGCCACTGCCACCAAGTTGAAGGGCCAAGCGGCTGACTGGTATGTTCAATTGTGATGCTGACTCCCCTGCACTTGATTATTTCGATGATTTCATGTGGGAGTTAAAGCTGCATTTTGAAGATCCTCTGGCCAAGGCAAGAGCTAAGAAGGCGCTGAAGGATCTTACCCAGGGGTTGGAAGGGCAGCGATCGCCACACCGCGCCCTGACTTACCCCAATTAGAAGGCTTGCCTGCTCAATACTAAGAATTTGCTGACGTGTTTGGGGAGATAGAAGCAGATCAGTTACCCACCCCCCCACTGGAAAACTGACTGTGCAATAGAGTTAGTCCGTAATGCTCAATTGCCCAAGCCAAAAATTTATCCAATGACTCAGAAGGAGCTTGAGGCATTACGGGACTTCATTGACAAAAATCTGTCAAGGGGGTTTATTGAACCTGCAAATTCCCCAGTTTGGGCCCTGTGCTATTCCGGGAAAAGAAAGATGGCACGCTTCGACTCTGTACGGACTATCGAGGGTTAAATTCCATCGCTGTTGTCAACAAGTACCCTCTCCCTCTCATGAAGGACATGTTAGCTCATTTGTCAATGGGCAAGATTTTCTCCAAGCTCGATCTTCGCAAAGCCTATTTCCGCATTCGCATAAGAGCTGGGGATGAGTGGAAAACTGCTTTTAATTGCCCACTAGGATTGTTTCAGTACAAAGTCCTCCCTTTTGGGTTAGCAGGGGCACCCAGAGTCTTCATGCAGTTGATTAATGAAGTTTTACATGATCATTTGTTTAAAGGGGTTCCGGTTTACTTAGATGATGTTCTCATTTACATTGAAACTGAGGAGGAACACGAACGCCTCCTCAAACAGGTGTTACGCAAACTTAGGCCAAACCCTACGCCAAACTTTCGAAATGTGAATTTCACAAAACCCAGCTTGATTATCTGGGCTATCGAGTGTCTGACAAGGGTATAGAAATGGACCCTGCAAAAATTCAGGTGATTCTAAGTTGGGAATGTCCCCGCACCCGGAGGCAATTACAAAGTTTCCTAGGGTTCAGTAACTATTATCGCCAGTTTACCCAGGGATTCGCTGAGATTGCCTTGCCCCTCACTGATTTACTCCGTACCAAGGGCTTGGGGGAGACACACAAAGTAAAAAACCCTGGGGCAGTGCTGAATTGGACGACTGAATGCCAGGCAGCATCTGAAAAGTTGAAAACCCTTTTCACTGCTGAGCCTATTCTACAGCACCCTGATCCTGAACGCCCCTTTGTGGTCCAAGTTGATGCTTCTGACTCCTCTATTGGGGCTATTTTGTTACAGAGGGATTCTGAAAATCACTTAAAACCCTGCGCTTATCTGTCCAGGAAATTTTCTGAAACCGAATGTCGTTGGCATGTTTGGGAAAAAGAGGCATTTGCTGTAAAAGCCACTTTGGAAACCTGGCATCACCTCCTTGAAAGCGCTAAATGCCCTTTCGAGGTTTGGACCAATCACAGTAATTTAGAAGCCCTCCGCACCCCCCGGTGTCTCAGCCCTAAACAAATTTGCTGGGCTCAATTTTTCTGTCGCTTTAATTTCCAGTTGAAATTTATCCTGGGAAAGAAAAATTTTCTGGCCGATGCTTTGTCACATTTACCTCAGGACCTTGACCCAGTGGCAGATGTGGTTGGGACTGTTCTCACTGAACCACAACTGGGCTTGGTTGCTGTCACTCGGAGCCAGACCCATGCACAGGCAACCCCGCCCCCAGCACAGCCTGGGAGGCGAAAAGTGCAAGTTCCTTGTCAATTACAGAAGGACTTTCTCCAGGCACTGAAATCTGACACTTGGTTGCTAGCTAATAGAGACAATGTTTCTTTTGAAAACGGTCTGGCGTGGGTGGAACATCGCCTTTATGTGCCTGAAACGTTGAGGGCTGCTGTTTTGCAGCGTTCCCATGATGATAAACTTGCTGGATACTTTGGTTTTGTTAAAACCTTGCATTTGGTTCGCCACCAATTTTGGTGGCCAACCTTGAGACATGACATAAAAGATTATGTTACTTCCTGTCATGTTTGTGCCATGTCAAAACATAAAGGAGGGAAACCACAGGGGCTTTTACAGCCAGTGGCCAGTCCTTCCCATCCCTGGGACGAGATTTCTATGGATTTGATTGTGGATCTTCCTCCCAGTCAGAAGAAAACTGTAATTTGGGTTGTAAAAGATTTTTTCTCCAAGCAAGCGCATTTCATTCCATGTGCATCCATCCCGTCAGCCCCACAACTGGCTCACCTATTTCTCCTCCATATCTACTGCCTCCACGGTAGCCCCTCCCATTTGGTCAGTGACCACGGGACACAGTTTACTTCCCAGTTTTGGAAATCATTTTTAAAATTGATTGGCACCAAACAAGCACTATCCACATCATCCCATCCTCAGACTGATGGTTCTACTGAGATTTTAAACTCCACTCTTGAACAGTTTCTAAGAGCATACATTAACTACCATCAGGACAATTGGGTGGACTTATTGCCTTCTACTGAAGTTGCTTACAACAACGATGTGCATCAAAGTACCGGACAAACCCCTTTTCGCGTGGCTTCTGGTCACAACTTTGTTTCCATCCCTGAACTGCCACAGCCCCCTTCCCAAACAAGTTCTACATCTGACTGGGCTGTTAAACTGTCTGATTCCTGGCCAGTGATTCAACAAGCTTTAGCTGACGCCCAGGCTGCTTACAAGTCTCAAGCTGATAAGCATCGCTCTTTACAATACGACTTCAAAGTTGGGGATCAGGTGTATCTATCTACTAAATTTATCAAATCACCTCAACCCTCTAAAAAACTTGCTCCCAAATTCATTGGTCCTTTTCCTATTGTTGGTCTTGTCAATCCAGTTACTGTTAAATTGGAACTGCCTCACAATTTGAAATGCTTGCACCCTGTTTTCCATTGCAGCTTGCTTAAGCCTATGCACCACTCACCACGTTGGCACCCTCAACCTCCTCCTCCTGCTCCAATTATGATTGATGGCCAACAACACTTTGAAGTCAAGGACATCGTTGATTCTCGCAAGCTTCGAGGCACCCTTCAGTATCTGGTCTGATGGAAACACTTTCCTCATCCTGAATGGGTGTCTGCCCACCATGTTCATGCTCCTGATTTAGTTCGCCATTTCCACCTTGCTTACCCTTTGAAGCCTGCTGCTTAATGTATTCTTTATTTTGGGGGGGCAGTATGTCATGTTCACTGTTTCAATGTAGTTTATACATCATAACGTTTCACATGCCATGGCGCTGACGTGCCTTTTTGTTTGGGAGGGAGCTGCTGTGAAACCTTGTACCAAGCTCTGTATGTGAAATCAGTACAATGGAATGTGTTTGGGTTATCTGTTCAAGGCCTTTTCCTGCAGATCATCAGAAGCTGTTAGGAGCACCTGGGATTGTGAACTCAGGAAGATTCTATGGGGGGAGGGATCTCATTTGCACCGAGGGTTTTTAGTTTGAATTTGGTGTGCTTTCATCATTCTCAGCTTTCTCTGTGATCCTGCACACTATTCTTTAATAAATCAGATATCTTTGAATTCCTGCTCATGAGTCTGATAGTGTTTTAGAATAGGCAACCATTACAGATGGAGGCATGGGGTGTGCCCACACAGCACTGGGCAGTGAGAAGCCCCTCAGCTGCTTTTGTGATGACATATCTCTGTGCCAGGATGCCTGCTGTGAAGGGACCAGAGAACAAGAACATAGGATGTTTGTTTTCTTTAGAAAAAGAAAGGGGGAGGAGTCACACCTCACCCCATCTATTCCCCTTCCCCCCCAATAAACCCTAACTGGAATCAGCCATGGAGGAAGGAGGAGGACCACTGCAACACTGTGCCCCTCACTTCCAATGCCCTGATCTGGCCCAGAAGGACACCATGATTGAGAAGATCAGACTATTCAGCAATCAAAGACAGCTGGGAAGGATGCCCTGCCCCCATTCCAGTCCCACCACAAGTCACCAAGTGCAATCAATGCTTCTTGGTACTGTGTCCAAGTGTGTAACCTGATTGGAACAGACCAAGATAATCCATTTCTTCCAGGTTCCTCTGAAGCTGCAACTCCTTCCCTAAAAAGAGAAGGTTGGAAAACAGTCAAACTTTGTCCAACATTGTTGGGTTCAGTGAGGGCTTCTTGAGAAGATGGATCACCACCACCTTAAGGGCAGGCAGAACCACCCCTTCGCTCCAGGATGAACTCCCTTCTGGTTGGATCCAGCCATAAGTCAGCTCCTGGGAGGTCTCGACCAGTAAGGAAAACCAAAGCACATGTGACGTCAGACCCAGTCCACCTCCTTGGGATCACCAGGCTCAAACGCTTCCCAGCTGACCAGACCAGGCCAACCTCAGCCAACTCAACAGGACTGGCAAGGCTGGAGTCCAGCTCGGGGTGGATCTGAGTGGTTTTATCTGACAGAGACCTCCAGTAATCTTCACAGACACCTTCAAGTGATCTTCCAACCTATTCATCCCTAAGAGAGATTGGGTTACCTCAAACAGGGCCCCTGGGCAGCAATCTGTGGACTCCATAAGAATGGAAGGACAAAGACCTTTTGTCACTCCCCTCACCCAAGTCCTTAAGACTTTTATTTGTGTCAGGTGGAATTCGTTTTTCCTTTTCCTCCTGTGGCATTCCAGGTGCCACTTCTGTCACTTCATCTCCTCAAGTTCATCTCCAGGGGATCCACACAAGCGCAATCTGATCCAAGGCCACTGCCACCCTCTTATCCCAAGCAGTCACTAACGCCCCAGTCCAACCATGGTCCAGATCCTCAGGAACCTCCCCAAGGGCCCTCTGAAACCAAATAGGGTCCACCAGGCACCTGGGATGGACCAATCGTATGGGTCTACCTCATTGGGGTAGGGAGCTGGCCTGTAGAGCTCCAAAGCATTCCAAGAGAGATCTGTCCATGGCTTTTGGGGGGAACAAATACTCATGTCCAACTCCCAACATCACCACTGCTTCCAGACGAAAACCAGATCTAAGGTGTGACCCACAGTGTACATCATGGCTTTGCTGATGTGGGTCACATCCATGGTGATCATGGTGGCCACCAACACCTGAGCTGTTTCAGACTCTGTGCAGAGGGAAAGTAGGTTGAAATCTCCCAGAACCTCAAATCTGGGAAACTCCACTGCCAATCCAGCCTTGGCATCAAGCAGCTTGGCCTGGGAGGCCAGAACAGGAACAGAATCCCATCTATTCCCTACAGCCCAATGTCGCAAATCAAGTTCATAAGTTATAATGCAATGGTACAAACCTGTCTGGGCTGGAGCGCCAGGGCTGAAAAACCTATTTTGATTTCAGGGCAGCAGGTAGCAAAAACGGCTTGGAAAACAACACCAAGCAAAGGTGATCTTTGCTTCATTCAGTGGAAGAGTGAAAATGGTTTTATGAAGGCCAAGCCAGGGAGGGTTTGAGGCCAAGCCGCAGCTCCTTCATCTCATCACCCGAAGTCTGGAGGGTTTCTCACAGCCTAATTAAGCCCCACAGAACAAATTGATCAGGCTGTTTGCTAATTCTCTCCCACTCCCGATTAATGTGGAGAGTCAGCTAAGTGGGCAGTAATGAGAAAGGAGAGGTCGCAAGAGGGAAGCGTCTAACCTTTCACAAAATCTCACTTATCTTTTTCAGTGGGGGATCGAAAGCTGAAATATATGAGAACTATGAAGCCAGGGAACAGCTTGCTGGGGTCTGTCTGGGAGGGTCTCTGAGGATTCCTGCCCTGAGCAGGGGGATAGACTAGAAGACCTCCAGGGTCCCTTCCAACCTGATGATTTAGGGAGTCTGTGAAAGAGATACCATGAAACCTCATTTTAAGCAGGATGGTGGTGGTGGTTTGCTGTCTGTTAAGGGAAAAAGTCTTTGAATCAGGCATCGCAGGGATTGAGGAAATGCGTGTGATTACGTTAACAGTTAAGTGAGGTCGCTTGCAGTGAACAACAAAATTGGTGTCAGGGGATGATTAATGATGTCCTCAGGCCAGTGTGCCCAATGATGTAAAGGGTGCCATTTGCATCATTTGTATAATGACATCGTTACACACTTGAGGTGAACAGCAGGAAGAAGTAGGCCTGCCGTGTGCAACATCTGTTGCATCAGGATCCCAGTAAAATGAGATTTCATCACTTTGCCCCAATGCCCAAGCAGGCCTGTCATTTCCCATCAAGAAAAAGTGGAGCCGCCTTTCCTGGCTGGGGAATTCTGGGAGTTGAAGTCCACAAGTCTTACAGCTGCCAAATTTGAGAAAAGCTGCTCTACAGCACATTCCCTTTCATCCAGTTGAAGGAAGGTGGAGTGGGGAAGAAATGCCAGAGAATTTCTGTAAGGTCTCTAGTCCTCATGGAGCCTCAAGATCAAGGAAGGGTGCTCTAAGAGAGGTGGGGAACCCCCTGGGGCATCCATGAGGGGGCTTCAAAACCTGGTCATGCTAAACTTGGGATGTTACCGTCCTTGAATGAAGGGTGGGTGTGGCCAAGGCTTATATGGTGGCCTCACCTGTGCATCAAATCCCTTCTCTCTTTTTAGGTGAGTCTGCAAGCCATGTAAAACGAGGTGGGCTTCAATTGCAGCAGGAGTGTCTGTAGGGTATGGTCAAAAAAGTCAAGGTGGGGGCCACGATGCTGTGATCAAAGCGCCGCTTGGTTTTTGGGTGCATCTCACACACAATGCACAGAAAAACCAGGCACTGTGGCTGCCACCTTGACTGTTTGACCCCCACCGGCAACCCGTCGCCTGCAGCTGCATGACACCCCCAAGTCCTATTTTGCACTGTCTAAAGACCTTTGAAATGCATCAAAACTCAGTGGCCAATACCCCATAAATAATATCCCAAACCTAGAAGCACAATTTTGTGCTGAGTTTTGGTGGAAAATAAAGCAAAATAGGGGTTAACCCTCTCAAACCACTTCACCTTTCTCTAAAAAGCTGTGCTCTACCCACTCTGGATATCAGGACATTATCCCTTCCCAGCTACATTGAATACAAAGAAAACAGTGACCATCAAAGGTTGTCCCTGGAACTCAGTCACTAGAGAAAACAGAGACTGTAATGCGTTTTTCCTACAAGCTTTTATCACTAAATAAGAAGGGGGGGGGGCACTGAGGGTTATCTGAGCGTCCTCCTTGGACCTGCCAATATTCTAAACCTGACTGAGGAGGGACCTAATATTCTCAGGTTTATGTTGCCCGAATTTAAGCATCTCAATATTCTGATTTCCCACCACCCACCCAGTTCCTGAAGTACGACGGGAACCAGATTTCACGACAGGGCTGGCAATGAAGGGCAATGGTGCTGCAACAATGTCCGAATGGTACAAAATGAGGGCAAGGCAGGAAGGACCCAGGGGTACCTCTGGGCAGCTGATAACTCTGCACCACAGTAGAAAAGGGATTGTGTGACAGCTGGGCTTGGAGAAAGAGGAGGAGTTGGAGAAGGGGGGAGTCTGCCCTGATTGAATCTTCCTGCAGGGGTGGGTGACTGACAACTTAAATGGGATGAAACAGGACCTGGGAGGGCAGGGGAGCAGAGAAATTCCCGATACCACCCAAAGCAGCTTCTTTTTTTCCCTTTTTCCTGTTTTATTATTATTAATTGTTCAGGATATAATTAAGACTCATAATGCAGAATATAACTCCAACAGCACTGATAAGAGAAAACACTGTAACTAGATTAGTTTCCAAAGTAGCTTCTTAACTTCTTCAGGGCAGCAAAGCCGGCTCAAAATCCAGCTGAACTGCAAAGGAGGGTACCTGCAGTATTATTTTCTCCACTCTGCAAGAGATTTGGAATTTGGAGAGAAGCTTTGCAATCCCGGAAAATCTTTGCCCGGGGCCAACTGGGGAAAGTGAAAACTCCCCATCCTCATGTCCTTTTGCCCCAACAGCAGCGCTCAACCTGGTAGATCCAGGGTGGGTGACCTGCAGCCCCTGCCCCAAATTTGGCCCCAAGCCTCTTTCTTTTTGTTTTTTGGTAGCGCAAGGGTCACTGATATTCAGGGCAAAAGTGCTAAAAAGGGGCAATTTTCCACCATTTGGGGAGGAAAACAAAGCAGAGGGGAATGCTTAATGCACAAAGAAGGGAAAATAGAGCTAGCCAGCCAGCCAGCCAGAAGCAACTCGGCTACGCTTTCCAGCTTGGCCCAGCTGTGATGGAAGGAGAACTGCATATCACGGTTGGAAACATTCAAGAAGTACCAGAGTGATTTTAGCTGAACCACTGTACACAGTAGCTCCAACTTCCTAAAAAGGATATTTTGGATTGAAGCCTTAAAGCCATGACTTCCGAATCTTGTTAGCCAGGTTGCATGAATATGCAATGGTCTAGACTGAGGTTTCTCAATCTTGGCAACTTTAAGATGGGAAGTCCACCCGTCTTAAAGTTGCCGAGATTGAGAACCACTGATCCAGGTTCAGCCGGAAATCCACCCTCTTCCTTTGGCACCTGGACTTCAAGACAAGCCTCTGAACATGAGGAGATGTTACAGCCGCTCTGCCTGCCATCAGTGGACCACACCCCATTTCCAAATGGATTTATTTTCGCAAGTGGTATCTCTGCTGTTCACAGAACATTTAGGTAGCAAACATCCGGCTCTTGCCATATGTACAGTTTGGCTTTGCTCTTTCCAACGTCACCTGTTTGCAGATGGTCACCTTCCTGGGGGAAGCAAGGAAATATAAACATTTTAAGTGAGCTGGCAGAGAGAGAGAGAGAGAGAGAGAGAGAGAGAGATGGCATAGCTGACAACCTGTTAAACCCTCCATCCATAGGAAGTGTGCATTTTAAATTCAGGTTTCAGGCAAAGAAGATCTATGTAGCTTGTGTAACTCATTGCTACAGGATGTCGTGATGCTAACTTAGCTACAGGTAGTCCTTGCTTAACAACCATTCATTTAGTGATGGTTCAGAGTTATGATAATGCTGAAAAAACTGATTTATGACTGGTCCTCACACTTACAACCATCGCAGGGTCCCTGCGGTCACGTGATCACAATTTGGGTGCTGGGCAACCAGTTTACATATATGACCATTGCAGCATCCCATGGTCACATGATCATCATTTTTGACCTTTCCAGCCAGCTTCTGGCAAGCAAAATCAATGGGGAACCACATGATTCACTTAATGACCATGTGATTTGCTTAACGCCCCAGTGACTCGCTTAATGACCATAAAAAAGGTCGTAAAATCAGGTCGGATTCACCTAATGACCACTTCACCTAGCAACCATAATTCTCGCCCCAATTGTGGTAATTAAGTGAGGACTATCTGTAGTATGAAATGGGGACTGAGATGAATTCAGGAAAAGGTCTAGATATATCAGAAGTAGCAGGCGTTTAAAATTTTTCTGCTAGAGGGGCATGTTACCTCTGTCAAAACTTTTCAAGAAATTGAAAGATCCCACATTCTAACAGCTGCTGGGCAGAATTATGAAGGTGCCCCTTATCTTGATCAATTTGCTACGCACCATAAAAAAAAATGATATTGTCCAGATGGTCTCCTGTTTTGTTTTGCAAGCTTTGTAGTTGGGAGACAGGCAAGGCAGAGTAAATATTATCAAGAATACGGAATGGAGTTGGTAGGCAAGGCTGTAGCCAGATGATAACAGAGAGATCTAGAAGTTAATGACTGTGACTTTGAAGAACTAATGCAATCTCCATTTTTGGAGCTTCTGAACTTAGCTGACATTACATTCAATTACTTGAATATGATTACAGTAGTCCTTGCTTAATGACCACTCGTTTAGCGATGGTTTGGACTTATGACAGTGCTGAAAAACCGACTTGTGACCGGTCCTTGCACTTATGACCGTTGCAGCATTCCCATGCTCATGTGATCATGATTTGGGCACTTGGCAACTGGTTCGCATTTATCACCATCGTAGTGTCCTGTGGTCACATGATTGCCATTTTCGACCTTCCCAGCCAGCTTCTGGCAAGCAAAATCAATGGGCAACCATGTGATTTGCTTAATGACCACATGGTTCACTTAATGACCGTAGTGATTCACTTAACAACTGCCACAAAAATGTCATAAAATCAGGTCGGATTTGCTTAATGACACTTAGCAAATGAAATAATGGTCCCAATTATGGCTGTTAAGCAAGGACTACCTGTAGTGAGAATATTCCTCATGCATTTGAGAACGTTTGTGAAAAAGACTGAAGGAAGTTCTTGACTCTCCCCGGTCTTGGGATCCAGCTACTGGAACACAACTCACCTGTTCTTCTCTTGCACCACCACTCACATTTCTGCTTGGAGGGAAACTGATTCGCATTCCCGCCACAGCCACCATAGATGAATGGACGACACTTCTCCATTCCTTGGTGATAATACCAGAGCACCACATACTGAAGGCAGGAGCCCTCATCCATTGGCAAGACACAGGGATCTGCAAGATAATTCAGCCCGCTAAGCTGGAGGTAGGGAGAGACTTCATGGTCTTCAGTGCAGCTGGTGGAAGATCAATGTCTGCATTTCACGCTCAGCAATTTGCAGTGGAACTGTGGTGCCCTATATTGGCACAGGGTGTTGCACAGATATGGCAGTGGAGCCTCCAAACCACGATTTCACCCTGGCAACAGTGGCAGATGAGAGAAGGCAGGCAAGTTTGAATGGGGCAGAGTGCCCTGACTGCTGCTGGAATTCAGTCCCAGCAGAAAATGGGAAATGAGAGGCTGTGGAGGTTGGCAACTAGGAGCCCCAGGGCCATTTGCAGGCCTATGTCTCATTTGTCCTCAGTCTAAATTCAAAGCTCCTTTAAGACAGCCAGCATGGATGGCAGTTAAGGTGTTGGACTAGAAGTGGGGAGACCCAGATTCAAGTCCACCTTCAGTCACCGAACTGCCCTAGGTGACTTGGGGCCAGTCCTTCTACTTCAGTCCAGCTTCCCTCCCAGGACTGTTGTTTTAGGGAACAAGGGGAGGAGGGAATGCAGTCTGAGCTTCTTAATGAAGGCAGGATACAAATCTAAAGCAATAAATAAGAGACTAGTTCAAAAGTCTGGTAGGTGTTGGAAAAATCACTGTGGGGGATTTTCTGTTTCGTTTGCACCCACCCAGCACCCTCCCAGTCAATTTTTATTTGCACCCATCCACACTCTTTAGTTCAGCCTGCAAAAATACACCGGATGTTTACAGGTAGTCCTCGACTTATGACCATTCATTTAGCGACTGTTCGAAGTTACTACAGTGGCGAAAAAAGTGACTTACGACTGATCCTTCCACTTACAACCATTGCAGCGTCCCTGTGGTCACATGATCAAAATTCAGGCGCTTGGCAACCAGCATGTATTTATGACGGTTGCAGCGTCCCAGGGTCACACAATCACCATTTGTGACTTTCCTAGCCAGCTTCCAACAAGCAAAGTCAATGGGGGAGGCTGGATTCGCTTAATGACCATGTGATTCACTTAATGACTGTGGTGATTCACTTAATGACCACAGCAAAAGGTTGTAGAATTGAGCATGACTCACTTAACGACTGCCTTGCGTAGCAATGGAAGTTCTGGTCCCAATTGTGGTCATAAGTTGAGCGCTACCTGTATTTAGGAAACATCAGCAAACATCAGAAACAGTTAACTAGCAAAAAAAGATGCAAGACAGAGAACAACAGGGAGAAAGGTAAGGGTGACCACAGGATTCAGTCAGAAAAGTTAGGATGCAGTCATGTTAATGAGATCAAAGCTCCACAGGTAGAGCTTTGATCTCACTGTTGTGGCTGCCATCTTGACCTTTTGGGACCATACCCTGTAGACACCTCTGGAGAGAGACATGAACAATGGGCAAGAATTTATAATTTATATATATGGTTATTAAAAGGCTGGAAACAACTCTGTGGGTAATTAGTGTGGACAGTCCCAAAGGAAGTAGCCTTGGTTTATCCCAGCCTTGAACTTTTTTTCAACATAGCAGCAGACTAGAGAGGGAAAGGAGGACACCAGGTGATCCTTCCTCTATTGGGAACCATTAGAGAAACAGTTTGATGGACAGGGAGGATGACTCTAAGAGTAAGATCTGCCCTTTCCTTGCTATTTGGGAGAGAGAAGAGAAAGCCAGAGATCATGTTAGCAGGACATGAGCATAGCCTGGGAAAACAAGAAGGGGTGAAGAATAGGCTCAAGATTGCCTTGACTTCACTCTCTTTGGTATTGGTATTGCAAAGCTGGCTGGGGAATTCTGGGAGTTGAAGTCCACCCATCTTAAAGGGGACAAGTTTGAAAAACACTGCCCTAAACAGAAAGAGGGTTGCTTAACTTGGCTGAATTGAAATCTGGGGAGAACTCTCAACCTGGTGCCCTCCAGATGTGCAGGCTATGCTACCTGGGAGTTCTGTTCCAACACATCTGGAGAATACCAAATTGCAGGCGGCCAGCTAACACTGGATGTGTTCACACAGCACACTGAAAC
Organism: Candoia aspera; assembly: GCF_035149785.1. Taxonomy (NCBI): domain Eukaryota; kingdom Metazoa; phylum Chordata; class Lepidosauria; order Squamata; family Candoiidae; genus Candoia; species Candoia aspera. Next base: position 7,875,199 of record NC_086159.1, on the reverse strand, counting down.
GAGTTGGTTGCAAACCAAAGAACTGCATTTGCAAACGACACTACCCCTGGTTCAGGTTAACTGTGGCTAATTTCTTTTGTGGCTAAGCGTGGTGTGTGATCCTAGTCAATTTGGTTAATTGATGCTTCAGTGTATTGGTTGAACCCAGAAAATGGTTAAACAGGAATCAGGTTACATGGGTTGTGGGAATGCAGCTGCTAGTTGTGCTTGACAATTTTCTGTTCTAAAACCTCTAATCTGGTTTGGAAACTGAGTGCATCTTCCCCAGCTTCGCATAGATTATATCCCCAATATATGCATGCTTGTTCGCAACCATTGTGGCATGCAGTTCCTCATCCTTGCATGCAGTTTGGGAAGCCGAGAAATATTTCAAAACTGACTCGAGAGGTCTTGGTGAATTCTCTGCCCACTGGGGCCCACGAGGGATTCCATTTTGACAGACTGCACCATTGCACTTGCAAAGAAATCCACGATAGATTTTCTCACAAGCCCTCAAAAAAATGAAACCCAGAGGCATTGCAACATTAAGTTCGCCGAACCCTTGCAGCAGCAGTTCCCTCAACACTGCACTGTTTTTCTCAAAAGGCCCAGAGAAGTGGAGAAAGAAACAGGTTTGAAAAAACAGGTTTGAAGGAAAGAGAAAGGGGTTGGCAGCTTCTCTGCATGATCTGCCTTCAGAAAGCCGGAGTGATGGTGATTCACCTTCTCGCGGGAAGCCCATCCATTATCTGCTTCATCCCTGAAAGCACATGGAAACCTACAGCTAATGAGGGCATGCAAATAAATTAGCTGCGATTTAAATATTGATTGTCATGGGCTTCCACGACGCCTCCCTCTCTCTCTCTCCGGGTTTTACAAGACCTCACAATGAAAAAGTCATGGAGATGATCGCCGGGTGGCGGAAAGATGGGCGGAAAGTTTTAATGGCTTTCAGCAACTTGGGCAAAAAGGTTGTGTGTTAGTCAGAAGGCAATTGAAGCATCAACAGCACCACTGGCAGAAGGACAGGGATGGGTGGGAAAGGAAAAAAAAGTGCTTAGACTTGGCAACTTTAAGACGTGTGGACTTCAACTCCCAGAATTCCCCAGCCAGCATGGGTAGACTTCGACTCCTTCCTTCTTTCCTTCTTTCCTTCCTTCACTCTTTCTTTCTTACGTTAAACCATTTTATGGTCTTAAGAGATGAGATGTCATGTTCTGTGCTGTTCTAAATGGCCACAGCTTAGTTTGTGGTGAATGTACTACATTTAGTCCTTGCTTAACAACTGCCCTGTTTATTGACCATTTGAAGTTAGAACGGGTCTGAAAAAGTAACTTTACAACCGGTCCTTGCACTTATGGCCATTGCAGCCACATGATCACCACTTGCATGTTTCACAGCCAGCTTCCGACAAGCAGAGTCAGTGGAGTAGCTGGCAGTAAAATTGCAAGTCGCGGTCACGTGATGTCTCGCTTAGGGACTGCGGTGATTTGCTTAACAACTGAATGGGAAGTGAGGTCATAAGCCTGTTGTGGTCACGTGATGTCTCGCTTAGTGACCGCATCACTTAGTGATGGAATTGCCAATCCCAATTGTGGCCATTAAGCGAGGACTACCTGTATATACACTTGTTAAATAAATAAATGGATGAAGTGGGTAGGACTGAGAGACTGGCTGGCACAAAGGCACAAAGTCTGCCTGAGAACTTCCGAGACTGAGGGGGGACCAGAACTTGGGTGTTCCCACTTCTAGGCCAGCATCTTCAACCCACACTTTCTGTTTTTTTTTAAATTCAGCCTTCCTTTGCAAGCCCATCCCTCGGTGGGGCTGACAGCTTGCCAAGGACACTCAGAACGAGCACAGAACATAAGAAGCAAATCACCTGCACTAGGTGGAGCTGGTTCTTCCACAAGCACACCATCCTGGTTCCCTTTCTTGATTTTGCTCAGCAGGTCTTGTTCTGCTGGAACTCTGGACAGCAGGCCCTCTTCCACCATCTGCTCAGCCTCTGCCAAGGAACTGGCATCCGAGTCTGCCAGCCGCTTGGCCACACGGACGCTTTGGTCTGCAGGAAAGAAAGGAGGAGAATGGTTAGAAAACCACCCTCTTCCTCACCCACCCGATCAGTGCAGGAACTTCTTGCAATCCTCCCTAATCTGGGATTCTCTGGGCACGTGAGGATGATGGGAACCAAGATCCAATCAGAAAAGGGCTTTGGAAATGCACCATCAAGCTACCCGAGGTAAATTAAAAAGATCCAGGTCTGGATCTACTGTTAATAAGGATTAAAGGGGATTGCTGCTCCATTTTCTTGGGTGATGGTGAAGCTATAACCGTACCCTGCAAATTGCTGTAGATTATTTCAGGGTGGGGCAAACTGCAGGCTTATGCACACATCAAGCAATCTGTTACGGTGAATTTTGACTGGTAATGGAGCCACTTATCCATCCCTGACTGTGTTCAGAAGCCACAATCAAACCATGGCTACGTTGAACATCTAAGCCCAATTTTTGGCTCAGAGTTTTAGGAGGGATGAAAGAGAAGAGGAAGTGCTTCTAACTCTCTTCCCTTGGCCCGCTTCCAACAGCCTGTTTAATTTGGATAATGGGAGAGGTAACTAGGTTGTGGGAATGCCAAAATAGGGTCAACTGACCCAGCTGACTAACTTTCAGGGGATTAGGTATAACCCTACATAGGAACAGTCATGGGTGGGGTTAAACTCAACTCAGTCCATCATGATGTGGGAACTCAGTCAATTAACTTATTTTGCCTATCTAGTCCTCCAGGAAATTGAGCTGGAGAGAAGGAGAGGCTGAAAAAAAAAATCTTCTCCACTACAGAGGCCAAGGACTGGAAACACTGATTAACAGCAGGGGCTAAGCCACACCCACTGCCCTCTGGCTAAGCCACACCCCCTGCCCCATCTGATGTTAGTGATGTTGGGCTAGTGGTGTTCTGAAGTTTTGCCAGTATTCTCCAGGTGCAAAGGCTGGTGGGATAGAGGGCATTTCCTAGAGTGGTGTTTCTCAACCTCTGCTCCTTTAAGATGGGTGGACTTCAAGTCCCAGAATTCCCCAGCCAGCCTTGCTGGCTGGGGAATTCTGGGAGTTGAAGTCCACCCATCTTAAAGGGGCAGAGGTTGAGAAACATTGTCCTAGAGAATGCAAATGGGGGATCTGTATGCCTCAAATGGTTTTAGGGTTTTTTTTTTTTTGGCCCAGTTAGCATCTCAGGGTTAGCAGCAGATTGGGTTATGCGTGTTGTGGGAACACAGCTAGTATACCATGTACTACCTTTGGCTTCCAACACCCTGTGTTGACAGAGTGCAGCATGGCTTAGCCTCTTTCAAATGTGTTGGATGACAAATCCCATAATGTGCACTGCAGCATGACCACTGACAGAGCACTCCCCCCCCCCCACCCTTTTCCATCTGTGCCAGGGCAATAAACCCTGGTGAGTTTTATAGGGAGAGAACATTCACACCTTTATCAGCCTGCTATTACAACTTTTTAGATAAGATCCCAGGAGATTGCTAGCCATCTGGGCAAAGCTTGGACACTACAATCCCATCTTGTTTACCCAAGCTTGGGCGGGTACTTATCTCTTCCTGCTGGATGGTTCCTCGTTTGCAACTCACCATTACAAACTGTGAAAAGAGGAAGGAAAAAATGCACTCAGAGATGCGTCTGCAATAGAGGCATTCCAAGTGTTTCCTTTCTTTCAGACTGGATGCCAAACATAGCATGGCTAGATTTGCATTATAGATCCCAGTCAAGGTAATCTGAGTTTGGGGGGATCTCCGTGGGCATGGTTATTACACTGATGCAACCATCTTTTCAGTGCGCCAACGAAGCAGATGTGATGTGATCTCTGCCTTTGTGTGCACTGGGGCAGTGTTTCTCAACCTTGGCAGCTTGAAGAGGTGTGGAGTTCAGCTCCCAGAATTCCCCAGCCTGCTCAGCAATTTTTAAGGTCAATTCTGGGAGTTGAAGTCCACGTACCTTCAAGCTGCCAAGGTTGAGAAACGCTACCCTAGAGGGTCAAAAGCACAGAGGCTGGTTGAGGTGTGAAGATAAATCACAGACTTTGTCCTTCTGCATTCTGCTGGGAAGAGGAATGAGCAAATTAAGATTCTGCAGGAAAAACATCCCCCACCCCCACAACAAGCCTGGCCTCTGCTAAGATTCATCTGGTGAGCAGGCTGGGTGAAAACAATCCGGCTTGCTTCTAATGGGACGAAATTTCCTTTCCTGGTCAGAGATGTGAGGGCATTCAAATTGATCCAATTTACAGCCCTTACCATCCTTCCTGCTCATCTCGCTCCTGAGGATGACCTTCACGTCCTCTGCCTGGGGCAGACAAGCACAAAAGCTGAGCTTCAGATTCTCCTACAAAGACATCCGGTCAGTTTCCCTCCCTCCCCAGCTTAATTCAGCCCCGTAAGCGTGCAAAGCAAATGGGATGCTCCCTCCGGTGAGCATTCAGCCCGGTCTCATGGGCCCAGAGGGAAATTCAGCCTTACTTCTCAGCCCGAGAAATGGGATCGTCCCTCATTCCACCACATGCACAACTGGCAGCAGATTTGGGCTATTATCAATAGCCACTGAATCTCCTTCTGTTCCATGTATGCATTCTATCAGGGTTTAACGCTGTATTTCTACAGCCCCAGAGAAAGAAAATCTTGTTTGGAGGAACTTTTTGCCCTGGGTGGTTAAAATAAATTGGTAATCTTGAGATAATGTGCCCCTGAGGGTTGCTTGGAAAACATCTGGTCTGGTCCTGCCCCAGTCAGTCTCCAGTGGACTCTTCCATTATATACAAGATTTAGGGTTCCTAACCCGGAAGGAAGGAAGGAAGGAAGGAAGGAAGGAAGGAAGGAAGGAAGGAAGGAAGGAAGGAAGGAAGGAAGGAAGGAAGGAAGGAAGGAAACAGAGGGAGGGAGGGAGGGAGGGAAGGAAGGAGATGGAAACAGGGAAGGAAGAAAGGAAAGAAGGGAGGGAGGGAGGAGAGGTGAAAACAGGGAAGGAAGGGAGGGAGGGAGGGAGGGTTTCTCCACCCTTCTGGATCAGGGCAGTGTTACATAGCTGTATACTGGGGAAAGAATTCCCCCATCCTTATTTCTCGCACTGCAAGTGCTAATTCAGGTTCTCACATTCAAGGCAAGCATTACAGCCTCCACGTCCCACATTTCCAGCCCTCCGAATAAGATGACATTTTGAATTGCAGTCTTTATCAGGCTTTGACCATTATGGGCCACTTTCAGAGAAGGCTTTCTCACTGTCCCTTTATCTCATCACTTAATGAGCCTGTCATTTTCCCCAGGCAACTGCTGTTGTCAGCGGACTTCTGCCTTGTTAAAGGCAAGGCTTGCCTGCTGAATGGGGGAATTCTGAAGAATTGTATCTAAACCACCTGGCCGAGATCCCTGGGCTGGGCTTCTTACTGGAAAGGGGAACCTAATCCTTAAGAAGAAAGCCTGCGTGTACCATAACGATCACGGTCCAAGGCACTTACAGAAAGACCGGGTTCTCCTTTTTCTCCTTTCTGACCAGCAAGGCCTTCTTCTCCCTGTTAAAAAAATGCCAGCAGTAGCCACCTGAGCCCCATCACCAGACCTTACCGACCAGTCTGCAAGGACTTGCAGATCCTACCCAAAGGGAACCAAGCCCTTCATCCTTAGCATCTGAATAAGGGGCTCCTTCCAGATCATCCACAGTTCAGGCTTTGTAGTGCTCAATAAGACATAAAGCTCTTTAGAAGCTTGGAAGAGAGGTCTACTTTTGCATGAGGACATTGCCCAGATGGTTTTCAGAGGACCAGCTCCTGCCCTCAGATAGGTTTTCAGTTCTGCTTTGTCACCAAAATGGTATCAATTCAAGTTGCAAATTATTCTCACCCCAAATTCCCATAGCTTGCGTGTTATTTCAGATCATCTATCCTGCTCAGCTACAGGATACCCCTCATCTGACCTCTAAAATCCTAAAATCCCCTTGGGACAAGCCAATCTTAGGAAAGCTTGAACCCACTGTCTTGGAAACTTCCACCACTGAGAAGTGGTGGCCAAGGATCTACAGCCGTCTGCATCAGCTAAAGAATAATCTCATTTTACCGAATCACTGCTTATCATTCCTTTACCTATAATTTCATCACCCCTTCTCTCTCTGCAACCAGGATCTGCTCTGAGTTGACAGGATCTTCACTGTCACTTCTGCTATGTTGTGAGTCCAGCCCTCTAGCTTTTACCACAGGTGTCCACAGTGGGACATAAGAGGGCAAGCAAATGGCAACAGAAGTGTCATGCTGTCACAATTCCAGTTATACCCATTTTGTACATGTGTCTTTGCATGTATGAAAGGCATGGAGCTTGCATTGCAACAGTGCAACACCACCTTTGTCACTTGGGCCAAAACTTCTGATCTTGAAGTTGCCTCTTTCTTGCATTCCCCATGAAACAATGAAGTTGCTTAACAGCAGGTTTCTCAACCTCGGCAGCTTTAAGATGTGTGAACTTCAACTCCCAGAATTCCCCAGCTGGCTGGGGAATTCTGGGAGTTGAAGTCCACACATCTTAAAGCTGCCGAGGTTGAGAAACCCTGCTTTAGAGGTAAGAAAACACTTTCATTAAATGCTTAATGATTTCAAATGCTCAGATCCACACTCTCATAAGCTCCAAATACTCACCATTTCCCCTTTCTTGCCGGGGGTCCCAGGGGCCCCCCGGAGGCAAAGCAATGGCCTTCCTCTTCTCCCTCTTTCACCCTGAATGCCAAAAGGAAGGATTTGTTGCAATACAACACACTGCTTCCTGCACTACCCACTTGTTTTGTATTAACACAATTGCAGGGACCCCCTTGACACATGAAACCCAAACCATTAACCTGATTACAGTATGGCTTGATACGGTGGCTTGATGCCTAGAACATGCTAAAGGCGGGTTCCCCTAGTAGGCAGAAAGCCAAAATCCCAGCCTGTTGTGTGAAGCTGGCCAAAAAGTTTTAACATTTGGTACCGTCCAGAGGTCTAAAGATCTTTTTATTTCAGCAATGCAGGCATCAGTGATATTTTGGCTATCCATGTATCCGTATCTATATATTTATGATTTGGTGAGTGGGTTGGTTGATTGATTGCAAGTTTATCCCACTTTTCACATCCATCTTCCAAAACAAGGTGCAGCAGGTCCAGGAACAGAAGGAGATCCATTTTTGAAGGGCAGGACAGTGATCCAGTTTCAGCGAGGACAAACTCTGCATTCTATGGCTTAAATTGCAAACTTAGCTCAACAGAGGAGAACAGAAAGTGATGTTCCTTGGTTCTCGGATCTCAGAGCTACGGCTAGAGGCTCAAGGAAGAGTCGCAACTTCTCCTGCAACTTGTGCTGCTTTCCAGTTCTCCAGTCTGGGGCAGCTGTCCATTTCCTTTCAATCGTGCAGGTCAACATCCTTTTCCACCACAAAGGGGCCTGCATGAAGTTGCCTGTTCTTGAGAGCCACCAAGCTCTGGATCACCACTTGTAAACAGCTCCCCAAGGGAGCTTCTGTGGTTGAGAACCTGGATCTCCCCACTTGTGATGGCGTGTGGGAAAGACCTTGGGAGACGGGGCAAAGAGATGCTCTCAAGGGAACAGTCAGATAAGAGAGGGCATAGTCCACAGCTGCATAATGGGTGGAGAAAGAGGCTCAGGAGGGACCCTCCCTAGTCTCTCGGGCAGTAAAGGAAATGGGGGAAGGATTGTACTTTCAGACTTGCAAGATTCTGTTAATCTAGCCTTACAATGAAGTAGAATTGGCTCATCTGGTTATGTTTCCTGTCTGGTCTACCTGGTAAGGCTGACACCACTAGAGATGGCAAGAAGATACCCCAAACTCAGATACCTTCCTGCCCTCTCGTGGTTGTCAGCATTTTGGCGGCCTGGATCTGGTGGTCCTTCTCTCTCTGATCTTTGGACTGGCTCCAATTCATGTAGCCTTTTCCTGCTAATGGTTGCTTTGCAGGAAGCCAAGTGTGGTCTTCTCCATAGCTGGATGGAACTGCTCAATCTGCTATCTGGCCCACACCCTGTGCACCTCTTGGCGAGGGGGAGACCCTTAGTAGGTTCTCCCTGGATGTAGAGGGCAAAGGGACTGGCCTTGAGGGACAGGAGGAAGAGCCACTACCAGACAACAGTCAGATAAAAGAAATCTGGGTCTGGGCCAGAACTGTGAGAAGCAGGTGAACTTGTGAGAAGCAGGTGTTCACCATCTTGATTCCCCCAGATGTGTTGGGGATGGAACTCTGGCCAGGTCCAAGGCATTGTAGCTGATTACCAGCTGAGTATGAGTCAGGGGTCTGATGGGGCAAGCAGAGGCAATTTTAGACTGCATCAATAGAAGGATAATTTTCAAGAAATAGGAAGTAGGGTTCAAAATGGGCAAGATGGCGGTCATGGCATGCAAACAAAGCCCTACCTCCTTGAACATGCATGTGATGCATGCCTGTAAAAACAATAGCAGCTTTGATGGTGATGCCATGACCGCCATCTTGCCTGTTATCACCACCATCTCCCCTGTGTGCACTACTGCCTATATTCTCCACCGTTGAGACCCCATTTGAGTCCTGTGTCCTGTTGTGGGCGCAATATTTTTGGAGCATTGCCTTTGCCTTTGAGATGACTTGGAAGCTGCAGCTTGTGCTAAATGTTCCCCTGTTGGCAGGGAGAATCTGCTCCTGCAGAACAACACCAATATTAACATTGCTGCATTGGTTACCAGTAGGTGTCTGTGCCCAGTTCAAAATGCCAGTGATTACCCCTACATCATAGCACTGGGATATATCAGAAACCGCCGTGCCAGATTTGAACCATCTGTCCATCTGGTTCAAACATCTGGGGAGGGTGTCAGCCTTCCAAGGGAAACCAGACTAGGAAGTCAAAGTGATGAATGGTAATACTACTTTTATTATAAAGCTACAGTAACAGAATCTTGCAAGTCTAAATGTGCTTCCATCCTCCCTCCCTTTATCTTCATGAGAATTAGGGAGAGTCTTGCATGAGATGCTTATTCAGGTTACAGTTCTGGCCCAGACTCAAATTTCTTTTATCTGACTGTTGTCTGGTAGTGGCTCTTTCTCCAGTCCCTCAAGGCCACTCCCTCTGCCCTCTACATCTAGGGAGAACCTACTAAGGGTCTCCCCTTCGCCAAGAGGTGCACAGGGTGTGGGCCAGATAGCAGGTCTTTTCAGTAATAGCCCTCACACTAGGGAACATGGTTTTCTGGAGGCACATTCCATAAGACCATTAAGACCATCCTATTCCAGTGTCTCTTTAACCTTAAAGGATGGTGGGTGTCATATTCATCATTATATTATACTTTAAGTTTTTGCATTTATTTTTTCTGTTGATATTTTGATTTTTTTTTCCTGCTTGGTTGGACACTGCCCAGAGTCTCAAGCAATTGGGGTGGTATAGAAATATTGCAAATAAAATAAAATACACTTGAAGAAGGGTTCAGACAACTTGGGACAGTCTCAAAGCAGGAAAACAAAGACGATTTAGAGGACTGGGGGCTATGCTTACAAAGAAAGATTGAAGGAAGTGGGAGAGCTTACCCTGAGAAGAGAAAACCTGTTCTCTCTCACTCAAAAGTGCAGGATATGAATAATGGATTTAAATTAAAGGCTAAATTTAAATTCTAGTTGACTGTCAGAAAAGAAAAATTCCCAAGAGTAAGTGCAGTTTAATAATGGAACCAAGATCCCAGAGAGGTGGTGGGCTCCCTGTCACTGGAGGTGATCAAGCAGAGACAGAAATTTAGAGATGCTTTAGTTTTGATTCCTGCACTTTGAAGGGGTTGGACTTAATCGTCTTAAGGCTTCTTTCAAATTCTTAATGCTGGCTGAGGAATTTGGGAGTGGCAGGCCCAAGACATTTGGAGGCCACAAAGTTGCGGAAAACTGTATGAGAAAAAAGACAGAACCAATGCATACAGAGAGCAGTGAACCTCTCCCTCTAATAAGGATTGAAGACTGTCAAGAACATAAGGACTCACACTTTTGAAGCAGGGCTGCTGGCAGAGAGATGCAGTTGTGCATGTGGCCTCAGAGCTAGCACATGGGAGTTGACTGGTGATCTAACACAGAAGCAGGTCAAGATGATGCCCCCCCATCTTTTTTACAAATTCCCAAATCCCCAACTTTTGCTTATGCTGATGGGGGCTACCAAGAGCTGCATTGCAGCAAATCAGGAGGTGCTGGGTCTAACTTAGGCTAAAGGAGCTTCCAGATAAAGAGGCAGTATATCTGTGGATGTTGGGAACAAAAAACAGGAAAGACCAGTGGGGGTGGGGAGGTGAGAAAGGTAAGATGGTGCGATCAAAGCTCCACCCCTTTTTATGTGCATTGTGAATTTGCTTTTGTTTGGGAGTAGTTCAGAGTGTGGCATGAGCCTATTCTGCTCAGTTACTTTACAGTTTAGTGCATTGTGGGAACTCAAAACATGGATTAATTCAGGAACCAAATTAGGAGTATCCTGTGGACACTGGATCAGCTGGAATCCCGGTCTGATTCAGCAAAGTGTCTTTTCTATTTTTTGCCCAGGTTGGTGGTCTATTGCTTGTCCTACTGCAACACAGAAAAATGAACCATGTAACAGTCTTCAGATTATCGCAATTTGTGATCTTCCATATCTAGGCTGCAAAAATCTAAGATCTTACTCTCAGCAGCCATCTAGTGGTCATTCAGATTTTTGCAGCCTGGATCTGATAGCCTTACTCAAAGCTCCCTATTCCTGGGACACCGCTGGAGTGCTCTTACTCTGTAGAGGAGGCATATTTCTTTCTTGAACTTGGGAGAAACGGCCACTTCCTTTTCCTTTACAGGTACTCCTCGATTTATGACCATTCGTTTAATGACCATTCGAAGTTACAACAGTGCTGAAAAAAGTGACTTACAACCAGTCCTCACAGTGTCCCTGTGATCACGTGATCAAAATTTGGGTGCTTGGCAAACCGCATGTCACATGATCACCATTTGCAACCTTCCCAGGTGGCTTCCGACAAGCAGTCAACAGGGGAAGCTGGATTCATTTAATGACCATATGATTCGCTTAATGACTGTGGTGATTCGTTTCATGACCACAGCAAAAAAAGGTTGTAAAGTTGGGTGCAACTCACTTAATGACTGCATCGCTTAGCGATGGATGTTCCAGTCTCAATTGTGGTTGTAAGTCGAGCACTACTTGTACTTCCTGCCACTAGACAAGGAATGGAAACATCTAAAGAAGCAAACCAGCAGGGCCTTTCATGGTTGCAGAATCCCCAGCTTTTGTAATTTAGGGTGCAGAGAAAGTGTTGCAAAGATTGAAGATGTGACAAGGTTTTATGTGCTGATCAACACCAAAGCTGGTGGGTTGATTTAACAATTCCTACAGGGTTCCTACTTCTTGTTCTCCCCGTATGCAAACTCCGACCACTTTAAGCATATATGAAGCCACCTGCCTTCCATCCTGCCCGCAGCTCTGTGCCCGCTCTGCTCCGCTAACTTATTTTTTCACTCATTTATTTTTCGGTACCTTGAAATGCTACCCTCTGAAACTTCGTGGGGTGATGGTGATCAAGATGTGGGGTCAGAACCAGAGAATCCTGGGTTCAGATCTACACCTCACACTTAGAAGGTCAAGGGGGATTTGAGCCAGTCCCTTACTAATACGAATAACTGGGCATACATTTGGGGTTTGCATCAGTCTGAATTTGCTTGCTGTGCTGTTAGATAACGGTATCAGGTTTTCACCTACTTTTTAAAAGGTTAATTCTAGGTTTGTTAACTGCTGCAGATTTGGGGAAAGTGAGCCTGCTTTCTTTATTCAAGATAAGTTTATAAACAATTCCAAGATTGTGCTCATATATATGGAAAAATTAATCTGATTTTATCCAGAAGCTTCTATTCTGAAATATGAAACACACATGGCACTTTTATCTCACTAAAAGAAATCCTATTCACATCTATGACTACATCTAATCTATATCGGTTATTCCCTATTTTTCTTCTTTTCATCCTTGCACCCTGATCTCTGGTTTGTGCCAAAAACTACATCCCAACCCCCCTACTTCCTTCTTACCTGTGGTCCTGGATCGCCACGTGGCCCTTGTTTTCCAGGTGCCCCAGGAACACCAGCCTTGCCAGGTGGGCCACCTTGGCCTTTGAAGCCAGCCAGGCCCAGAACTCCTTTGGCACCCTGCAAATTCCCACAGAGAGAGACAACGGTTTGGGAATGAGGATGAGAACGTTTTTCAAATATCAGATTGTCTGTCAAGCAGAAGACTTCTTCTCTGCTGTTCCTGGGGCTGGGACTGGATCTAAATTCCAGAAGAACAGATTTTGGTTGGACATTAGGGTACTTTTCTGAATGGGAGAGTTGATTGTCAGCGGAACAACTTCTGCACAGATTACTGGGGTTTGCCTACCAGGACACGCCTGAGCCAAAGCTGGACAGCCATTTGTTTGGGGAAACTTAGGGCCTGCATTTCCTATAACGAACAGGGGAATGGACTAGATGACCTTCAAGATCCCCTCCCATTCAGTGGCTGGGGCCACAGAACATGCTTAACCTAGTTCCTGGATTAAGCAATTTTCTGAGTTTGCACAATGCATGAAACAATACATTAACCAAATGAGCTGGATTTCCCAGATGCTACAAACAGCAACACATTAACCTAGTTTAGCCCTAACCATGCTATTCCAGCTGCTCATCCAGGTTCAGGGTGGAAAACAGGTTAGGAAGTTTAGCAATTTGAGGGGAATGAAGTGTGGGAAAAAAAAACTGATGTTGCCGGTGTTACAAGGCATTAATCATATATGTTGGTTTGTAGCCGTTTGATTCAAATATGTCTCTATTTCTATACATCTCAGTTCTTTCTATTTCTATCCCTCTTCTTCTTCTGCCCTGTTTTTGTATGAAGGCATATATGAACATGGACAAAAGATCTCAAAGCAGTCAGAGAAGCAGAAAGGTTGGGTTTTTGGGCTTTTGCACCTGGTGGGAAAAGATCTGGATGAAGACCTCTAAGAAGATGCAGCAGGGGATCTTTCTCAATCTCTCCAAAGAAGCGATGGGTCCCCATGTGAACTGGAAAAGTGAAGGCACTCAAGGAGGACACTTCCAGGAGAAGACTTAGTCTTCAGTAAGTCCTCAAAGGATGAAGACAGGACTAGCCAAGCTTTCATGAAAGCTTTAACGTGGATGAGCACTGAAGTATTTTGGAGCCATCCCATAGAGTAAGGTCCTGGACATGGTGGGAATCCTACCTATATTCTTCTGGAACTCAAAGCTAGCCTGGTTGTCTAGAGCAGTGTTTCTCAGCCTTGGCGGCTTTCAGATGTGTGGACTTCAACCCCCAGAATTCCCCAACCAGCATGCTGGCTGGGGAATTCTGGTTGTTGAAGTCTACGCATCTTAAAGCCACCAAGGTTGAGAAACACTGTTCTAGAGTTTGATTCGGGTAAAGAAAGTGTGTGAATGTGTGGATTTTAGTTTAGAACAATGTTTTTCAAACTTGGCCACTTTAAGGTACATGGACTTCAACTCCCAGAATTCCTCAACCAGCATGGCTGGCTGGGGAATTCTGGGAGTTGAAGTCCACCATCTTAAAATGGCTAAGTTTGAAAAACACTGGTTTAGAAGATGAACAATAAAAGAACCCACATTTGTGTCTCACTGTCCCGAGTCACTGAGTAAAGAAGACCAACCAATGGCGTTGGAGGAATGACCAAAGCCCAAAATTATTATGCCTGTCTGTGGGTTACTGCAAAGACTTTGACTCTTGGTAACAAGATCTATGAAAGCCGGTTTGGGGTAGTGGTTCAGGCACCAGGCTAGAAACCCGGAGACCGTGAGTTCTAGTCCAGCCTTGGGCATAAAGCCAGCTGGCTGACTGTGGGCCAGTCACTTTCTCTCAGCCCTAGGAAGGAGGCAATGGCAAACCACTTCTGAAAAACCTTGCCAAGAAAACTGCAGGGTTTGGTCCAGGCAGCCTCTGAGAATCGGACACGATTGAATGGATTAAAAAACCCCATGATCTAGGGCTGCTTTAAGGGAAGGGAAAAAAGGGAAAATAAGAATGGGACATACAGCCTGCAAGAACAGAAGTTTCTTGCTTTTCTCAAGAAACTTTTGCTGCCTTGGACAGCAGATTAGTTTTCTTCCAACCTCTACATAGAAAACTTCCATGCCAGCTTGAAAGGCAGGAATTGTTGCATTTCATTTTTCATGGTGTTTGGCATTTAAATTACCCTGGCCTTATATCTAAGTATACTGCACTTTAGATTTTTTTTAAAAAACAACAACTGCATTATAGGGAAATAGTCCTCTCCAACCAATTTCAGAGTTACTATTTCACTCTGTAAAGCCTTCTCAGCTGTGGTGCTAGGCTAATTTTATTCACTTTACTGGACTTTGCTTGGTGATCTGCCCCCCCCCCGCCCAAAGACTCATTTAGGCAGTGGAAGGACACACAAACTGGACTGGGAATTGGCCGTTTAAGCCTATTTGTGACCCCAATGTCCGACTTCTCTCATTTGGACAACTGTTTTAATTTGCAGATAGATTTTTATTTTATTTTATTATCTTACCTTACCTTACCTATTTTAATTATTATTTCCTTGGGCAGCTAACAATGATCAAACCAATAATAAAAACACTCCTCCCCCCTAAATTAAAGCCCATTACAGTCCAACCAAGACACCATGATACCCTTTCACCACCTACCCATGTGCTGGGCACCTTAATACCTTTAGAAAGTATATTCCAGATTATTTTAGAGAGCAACATTATTTTACTATTTAACATAGAACATTTGGAGCCTGGTGACAATTGAGCAGCATCTAAATGGCAGAAATAAAGAAAAGATGGTTCTAACGTAATACTCACCAGGCTTCTGGCACAACCAGGGCTCAAGGTTAGGTCACCAGGGCCAGAGAGCGCCCACTCCGCATAATCCATTATCTGAGACATGCCACATCGGCAGAGCAAACGGGGATCCGTCTAACCTTGTTTGCAGGGGCTGATGGATGTCTAGGACTAACTGACCTTTTCCAAACGAGGTCTGCCGCTCTCACCTTTTCTCCTTTCTGCCCCGAAACTCCCTTGGGCCCGTCGGTGCCAGACACGCCACGCTCCCCCTAAGCAGAGCCAAAGGCCAGGGTGAGTTTGATAGAATAAAACCCATGAAAGCAACTTGCCGTGGCTTACAGGAGGAGAACATGTGAGAAGCAGCATGGCGGAGGGCTGAAAATCTGAGATAGGGCTGGGGAGAGCCCTCTCTCAGCTTCCACTCTATCCTCAGCCACATCATTCAACAGAGGGACCTGCAGGGGGTCAAAAGAGTCAAGATGGCGGCCACACAACCAGGCGATCAAAACTTTGCCTTTTGAAAGGTGAGTCACAGTGTGCTATGAGCGGGGGTCTTCAGATCACCCTTCTTAGGGCCCCTTGCGATTAAACCATACTTGGACTGGAAGGTGTTCAAAAACCCTCTGAATCTTGGCAACTTTCAGATGTGTGGACTTCAACTCCCAGAATTCCCCAACCCACTCCCCTGCAGATACCCTGTCATTTGGTGATTTGGGTTTCTTAGCTCAGCCTACCTTGCAGGGTTGTTGGGGAGGGAATAAGTAGGGAAGGCTACATATGACGCCTTGGTGTTTTGGGAGGTGTTAGCCCTGCAAGGTAGTCTGGAAAGAAAGGCAGATATAAACCCCATCATCATCATCATCTTTATTATTGTTGTTGTTATTATTATTTTATTATTATTGATGTAAATTTCTAGGGCAGCCCACTGGACAGTCAGGATTGAAAACAGAGAAATCCTCCATTCAAACCACCAATGAAAGGCAGCCACACCAGGGGAGGAGAAAACACCTAACCAGGTGACAAATTCATCATCATGATCCTCATCATCTTGTGCAGGGTTTCTCAGCCAAGGTTCCGCGAGAGGTCCCTCGGGGTTCCCTGGGAGATCACGATTTATTTAAAAAATTATTTCAAATTTGGGCAACTTCACATTAAAGAGGAAAGTTTCATTCTTTATTTTTAGTTTAAGAACACTGTTAGTGCATACAGAGGGGCCTACCCATGAAACGAATAGAGTAATTTTGTGACTTCTGGCCTAGATTTGAGCCTGAATGTGCAGGGGTTCCCCGAGGCCTGAAAAATACTTCAAGGGTTCCTCCAGGGCCAAAAGGTGGAGAAAGGCTGAACTCATGCATTTAAATATCCTGAGTGCTGTTCTCCAAGGAAGCCAATGTATACAAGGCAGGAGGGTTCCTTCATGCTTCCTCGCCTGCTGCTTTTTCACCTGCAATTCAACCCCACCAAAGAAGTGCTTCCTGTTGGCAATGCCACCTGTTTAAGTTGAGAGGGCAGGTGCCATGGCAGAGAAGCCCTACCCAGTGGAGCCCCCTGGGCCTATCTTCCAAAAGCTACATTTCAGATCTTTCTCCACCTGCCCCGTCACCATGGGAGAACCATCCCTAAAAACCTCATTTTCTTTCTCCTGTCCCCATGATCCTCCAGTCCTCTGATTCCCCGCCCCTGGATGAAACTGGCTTCTGTCACCGTTGACATCTCATTTCCCACTTACAAGTAGTCCTCGCTTAACAAGCATTTGTTTAGTGATGGTTCGGACTTACAACAGTGCTGAAAAAATGAACTTTTGACCAGTCCTCACACTTATGACCGTCACAATGTCTCTGTGATCACACGGTCACAATTTGGGTGCTTGGCAACCGGTTCCATTTATGACTGTCGCAGCATCCCGTGGTCACGGGATTGCCATTTTCGACCTTCTTGGCCAGCTTCTGGCAAGCAAAATCAATGGGAAACCATATGATTCACTTAACAACCATGTGGTTTGCTTAATGCCCACAGTGATTCACTTAACACCTGCCACAAAAAAGGTTGTAAAATTGGGTCGGATTTGTTTAATGACCACTTCGCTTAGCAACCAAAATTCCAGTCCCAATTGTGGTTGTTAAGCGAGGAGTCCCTGTAGAGCATTGCCTTCTGGACAGCTTCAAGGAGCGAAAAATGTGTTAGGCTTTGTCACCCCTTGTCTTGGAGGGCAGAGAGGAACCGCCAAGGAAATAGCAAATGCAGGTTTGGGGTTCTGACAAAATTCAGAGGGGTGGAGAAGGAAGATGGTGGGGAAAGGCCACTGAGGTCGCTTGGACTGTTTCGGCTAAAAGCTGGGGGTGAGCTGGAAGGCTATGAAGATGCATATCTTTGAAGGCTGAAAGATTTAAAAAAATGGTTTGCACTTTACCTTTGATCCCTGGAGTCCTTCCGCACCTGCGGATCCTGGTTTCCCAGTCACGCCAGCTTCCCCCTATACACCGAAGGGGAGACAGAGAACTTAGTTAAACCTTGTAACGTACTTTCCATGACAATGCGGGCCACATGCCTGCATTGGGCAGTCTCTTGCGTGCAAATCTGGAAATCGCCAGATGTTTCTGACCGCTGGGAAGGCAAGTCTTTGAGGAAGCATCAGCTGAGTTCACGCATTGCCTGGAGCTGTGAGAGGGCTCGCTTTCCACAGCCTCTGCGAGGCGCGGCAGCTCTGCCGCTCTGGTCCGTCCATCGTCCTTTGGGACTCCGCACGGTGCAAATGGGAGAGTTTTGCTTGTGGAACAAGCCGGGTTTGAGGGCAGGCAGTGCTGTTTAGTGCAGCGGGTGACCCCGGCCATTGACAGGATGTGGACAGAGAAGGAGGCAAAGGGAGAGCTGGAGACGGGCAGGTCTTTGGACCTGAAGGGGGACAGGTGCTCTGGAACACACGGGGCCACCCAGGGGGCTCCTGTCTGCACCCCCTGAAGGCAGTTGCATTGGAAAGAAAGAAGGGAGGGAGGGAGGGATAGGGAGGGAGGGAGGGAGGGAAGAAGGGAGAGAGGAAAGGAGGGAGGGAGGGAGGGATAGAAGGAAGGAAGGAAGGAAGGAAGGGAGGAAGGGAGGAAGGGAGGAAGGGAGGAGAAGGAGGGAAGGATAGAAGGAAGGGAGGGGTAGAAGGAAGGAAGGAAGGAAGGAAGGAAGGAAGGGAGGAGAGGGAGGGAGGGAGGGAGGGATAGAAGGAAGGGAGGGAGGGAGGGAGGGATAGAAGGAAGAAAAGGAAGGAAGGGAAGGAGTGAGGAAAGGAGGAAGGGAGGGAGGGAGGGAGGGAGGGATAGAAGGAAGGAAAGGAAGGAAGGAAGAAAAGGAAGGAAGGAAGGGAAGGAGGGAGGGAGGGATAGAAGGAAGGAAAGGAAGGGAGGGAGGGAGGGATAGAAGGAAGGGAGGGGTGGAAGGAAGGAAGGGAGGGAGGGAGGGATAGAAGGAAGAAAAGGAAGGAAGGGAAGGAGTGAGGAAAGGAGGAAGGGAGGGATAGAAGGAAGGAAGGACGGGAAGGACGGGAAGGAGGGAGGGAGGGAGGGATAGAAGGAAGGAAGGGAGGGAGGGAGGGATAGAAGGAAGGAAAGGAAGGAAGGAAGAAAAGGAAGGAAGGAAGGGAAGGAGGGAGGGAGGGATAGAAGGAAGGAAAGGAAGGGAGGGAGGGAGGGAGGGATAGAAGGAAGGGAGGGGTGGAAGGAAGGAAGGAAGGGAGGAGAGGGAGGGAGGGAGGGATAGAAGGAAGGGAGGGAGGGAGGGAGGGATAGAAGGAAGAAAAGGAAGGAAGGGAAGGAGTGAGGAAAGGAGGAAGGGAGGGATAGAAGGAAGGAAGGAAGGACGGGAAGGACGGGAAGGAGGGAGGGAGGGAGGGATAGAAGGAAGGGAGGGAGGGAGGGAGGGATAGAAGGAAGGAAAGGAAGGAAGGAAGAAAAGGAAGGAAGGAAGGGAAGGAGGGAGGGAGGGATAGAAGGAAGGGAGGGGTAGAAGGAAGGAAGGGAGGGAGGGATAGGGAGGGAGGGAGGGAGGGAGGGGTAGAAGGAAGGAAGGAAGGAAGGAAGGAAGGAAGGACGGGAGGGAGGGAGGGAGGGATAGAAGGAAGGAAAGGAAGGAAGAAAAGGAAGGAAGGAAGGGAAGGAGGGAGAGAGGAAAGGAGGAAGGGAGGGATAGAAGGAAGGAAGGGAGGAGAAGGAGGGAGGGATAGAAGGAAGGAAGGGAGGAGAAGGAGGGAGGGAGGAAGGAAGGAAGGACGGGAAGGTGGGAGGGAGGGAGGGAGGGATAGAAGGAAGGGAGGACCCAAGAGACAGGAGATATGAAAGGAAGGGAAATATGTTTAAATCTAGTTTACACTGGCACCATTCACTGCAGCTCTCCCTACCTTTCCATCTTGGCACATCCTCCTTACTTCCCCACATCCATCCATTGCCTTTCATTCTTAAACTTCTCATCTCTCTCACCAACTCCCTCCCTCCCCAACTTTCTCCATCTTCCCCTTCCTCTTGACCCATCCACTCTTCCTTCCCAGGTTTGGTCTGGACAACCCAACCGCTTTGACGTGCTTCTTTCGTACCAGGCACTCACTTCGATATTCAGTCTGCGTTCGCTCGGCACCCACTCGTTCTTGACTCAGCACTTTTTGTTGCATCATCACCCACACTTCTGGAGTAGCTCCTTCCCACCACTGCTGAAACGCTCAATTCTGACTTCCACGCAGCAAAGTGTGCACAAGCCCACTCCCATGCACAGCCATTCTCACTTCTTTCAACAAATGTTCCCTTCCCACAACAGAGTACACAGGCCCCTCTACCTTTTAGCTAATGCCCGAACATCTCAATAGTTCTTCATCCATTTAACCGTATTTTACGACATAAGCCCTAGTAAATATAGCTGCAGTTGACTGTGATGCTCAGGATGTTTACAGATTCTGATTTTTTAATTGGCACAGTCCAAACTGAGACATTATGACAATGGCATCTATGGAGGGGGGAAGTGAGGCTGGCAGAATAACAAAAAGCTGCATCACACCACATGGCAGCCCAAGCCCTGCCCCTTTTATATATGTGTTGTAAGGTTGCATGCATATATGGAATAGAAGGAGCTTGTATCACCGTAGCACAACACGGTTTTTGTCCTATCAACGAAATCAGGAAGCTTCTACAGGCGCCTGTGCTCCACGGCTGGCTTCTCTTCAAAGTGAAGTGCCCATCTTAAATTTGCTTGAAAAGAAAATACAGGTAGTCCTCTCTTAACAACCATTGGTTCAGTGACGGTTTGGACTTATGAAGGTGCTGAAAAAAACCGACTTACGACTGGTCTTCACACTTACGACCATCGCAGGATTCCCCCCCAGTCATGTGATCACAATTTGCATGCTTGGCAACCAGTTTGCATGTATAGCCGTTGCAGTGCCCCATGGTCATGTGTTCGCCATTTTTGACCTTCCCGGCCAGCTTCTGGCAAGCAAAATCAATGGGGAACCACATGATTCGCTTAATGACCATGTGGTTCACTTAATGATTGCAGTGATTTGCTTAATGAATGCCTCCAAAAAAGGTCATAAAATCAGGTCAGATTCGCTTAATGACCTCTTCGCTTAGCAACCAAAACTCCGGTCCCAATTTTGATTGTTAAGCGAGGACTACCTGTATGTCATCAGCAGCTACCCAGTTGGACGTGGCGGATGAGAATTCACATCCTACAGGGCGTGAGCAAGAGGACAGAGGAAAGGGAAAGACATTATGGACCGAAGAGGCAGGAAGCAGAAAATGGAGACAGAGAGGGTGGATTTAGGAAAATGCACCGCAACAGACAGTCGCTTCTGTCCGTGACTTTCTGCAAATGGCGGTGTTCTCTCCTCCTTTCTGAAGCAAGAGCAGGATGGAAACATTCAGAGGCAATCAGTTTGAGGAATCCCTGTCCTGAGCTACTCTTTCCTTTAATCAGAGAAGGAAGAGGGGAGGCTTACCTTGACTCCATCTGCACCTGAGGATCCTGGCTTTCCTGGCAGCCCACGTAAACCCTGAGGATAAAGATGGCCAGAATGAACGTCTGCAATGGCAGTGGGCCCCAAGCCTTCATTCTGGGCTTGAGCGCCATGAGGAAAGGAGCCGACTGAAACACAAAATGAACGAGCCACCGAGAACGAGGGAGACCCCATTTTGAATGGCACAGGCTACGTAAGCTGACTGGCACTCCTTTGGAAAGGCCTGAAGAAAGCTTAAAAAAATAGACTTGGAAAGCAGGATTAAGGAGTTGGGGTGGACAGCTTGCAGCCGAGGGACCTGGGCAGCCCTTGGCCCTGCCTATAGGGCAGGGATTCTCAGCCTTGGCAACTGTGAGATGGGTGGACAGCATGGCTGGCTGGGGAATTCTGGGAGTTGAAGTCCACCCATCTCACAGTTGCCAAGGCTGAGAAAACACTGCTATCGGGTAAACCCAGATAAGGACAGCAAAGAGGCGTACCCATCCTCTTCCTTGCCACCTTTCCCTTTCTTACATGACTTTTTTCTTCTAACCCTGGCCCAAAGCAAAGTGGGAGAAAAGGTAAATGATAAAGTGGATAAAGATGGGGACAGAAAACAGACAAATGGGTGGATTCAGTCCCTTTCACTTTTACTCCCCTTTGCTGTTTGTTTTTTTTTAACCACATCCTACCTTGTGAATTGGGTTGGACAAACTTCTGGTTTGGCACTATATGTGGCTGACCAACTAACTTGGTGTGGACTCTACCGTACTTTAAAAAACTTTCTGCAAGCAAGCAATTTCAGATTTCTGGAAAGGATTGTTGATCCATTATGGAAGAGTCTGCTGGTTGGTTTAAGAGAAGAAGGCGAGAGGGGGGTAGCCATGGCGGGGGGGCGGAGTCCAAAAGAGAAAGAATGAGCAACTGCTGTTGAGATGTTGACCACCAAGAACTTGATTAAACCAGTGTTTCTCAACCTTGGCAATTTGAAGATGTGTGGACTTCAACTCCCAGAATTCCCCAGCCAGCCATGCTGGCTGGGAAATTCTGGGAATTGAAGTCCACACATCCTCAAGTCACCAAGACTTAGAAACACTGAGTTAAATAATGCAAAGAAGAAAAGGTTGAGGGATAAATGGCTCCACCGTTGCATGCAAAGTAAGAATCAGACTAGCTGCACCCCAACATTCCTGTATTTTATATATTTTTCCTAACACAGTACCTTTGAACCTTTCCGCCCAATGTCCCCAAACATTCCAGAGGCTCCTTTTTCTCCCTGAAAGGAGAGAATAAATACAATCTCCCGGGTCCAAGGAGAACAGAATGCAAAACTCACATACAGCGCCCTCCCCCCGCCCTGGCCCAGAAGAAATGGTTAAGTTTGTGCTTGAGGAGCATACTGTATTAAGCTTTGCTCAGTTGCTGAAACTGGGCAATGCAGAGGGCCGAGAACATCCAAGCTGGAGTTTGCAAGCACTGGAATACATTGCTTGCATAAAAAGCAATGTGGGAATGGAATACCAGGTAACAGCTGGGTTGGATCAAGAAAGTGGGTCACCTCAGCACAGTGAGTGATGGGCAAGAGAGGGCATGAAAGTGAGAAGCTAGGACTGCCTGTCTCCAGCCCTCTGCCCTGAAGAGAACACCTCATGTTTGCCTTGGGCTGATGGGGGTTTCAGCTAAGGAGGGCCATCCACCATCTAATACTTTCTCAACCTTAGCAACTTTCAGATGCGTGGACTTCAACTCCCAGAATTCCCCAGCCAGCATGGCTGGCTGGGGAACTCTGGGAGTTGAAGTCCACGCATCTGAAAGTTGCTGAGGTTGAAAATCGCTAATAGATGTCTGTATCCACACTATTGCCAGTGAAGCCAATGGACATGACTTGATTCTCAGACAATTTAACAAAAATTTCCAAATAGAGAGTGGCAAAAATAAAAACACAGAAACACAGCACTTCAGTGATTCCCTGCCAACAAAAAGCAGGCCAGCAACGGCAGGGAATTCCCAGCAGAAAACAATCCAGC
This sequence comes from Candoia aspera, assembly GCF_035149785.1. Taxonomy (NCBI): domain Eukaryota; kingdom Metazoa; phylum Chordata; class Lepidosauria; order Squamata; family Candoiidae; genus Candoia; species Candoia aspera. Next base: position 7,852,350 of record NC_086159.1, on the reverse strand, counting down.
TGGGTTGGCTGGCCTGTTTTTTGCCAACAAGCCAGGAACAAGAGGAGATTTCACGGTGTCTGAGCATCTACAGGGATGTTACTAAGTAAGGAAGGATGTCACTAAGTAAAGGAGGACCTTGTGCAGTGACGCTCTTGTGGGATCGGACTTGCCATGGCTTGTCCTACTTTGCTGTGGACAAGGCCAATGCCGAAGAAGTAATTTTCCTAAGCAAGATGTTTATGTCCAGTATGCTTCTGATGGGTATTTGTTACTTCAGGTTCTGTGGATTTCTGATTTAAGCCCATGATTTTAATTTCTCATTTTGCTCGAATCCATCTGCAGTGTCGACCGAAGCTATGTATGGGGAGCTCTCCCACTTAGCACTGCCCCCCACTTCCTTAAGCCTTGCAGAATGCAAGAAGCACCCAACCCCCTTTCTTCGATGGGGAGATAAATCAGATATTCTCATTCACCTGAGCTTCATTTAGTCAACGATGAACACACAGAAAACATTCATGGGTCAATTACAAGCAAAGAGGAAATCCATCCTAAAAATCCTCACCGGGTCCCCTTTTTGCCCCTGGGCACCTCGATCCCCTTTTTCCCCTTTCGCCCCGTTCTTCCCATCCAGGCCTGCAGTTCCCTGTAACAAAACAATTTGATTTATTCACACTCCAGATCTGAAAAATGTAAAGGGCTTTGAACCATAGGTAGAGAAACCAAAATATGAATAATAAGGATTCACAGGTCCCAAATAGACTTGGCAGTATGTCTTCCATTCTCCCAATCCTCTTTTACATCTTAAACAGCCTCCCTAAATTCAGATCTCACCTTGCCCCTGCTAAATCTGGCTTTCCATTCTCATCATCTGCCACAAGAATTGGGAAAGGAGATGCCAATCCGACCAAGAATAAGAATTCTTTTAATAGCCAATATCAAGATTCCACCCGGGATCAATATCTCAAGAATATCCTAGAAGGAGAGGTGTGGAAATTAGCAGGGCTGGGCATCACTTGTATTTGGTCTCCAAAATATGGCTTGGAGGACCCAGAAGATGCTCATCAAGAAAATCCAGGTTCACCAGGCCATCTCTGCTAGGGGAGCAGAATGCAATTAGCATTTTTTCTACCATTAAAACTTCATAACTATTTAACTCCTCTGAGCAGCTGCAGCTTTGCCTGCAACTTCCCTTACTCTATTTAACCATCTTCTAAATGGTCCAAGGACCATTTTTTAAAAACCTGGTTTGGAAGGACAGCCTAGATCTGTGTTTCTCAACCTTGGCAACTTTAAAGAGGTGTGGACTTCAACTCCCAGAATTCCCCAGCCAGCATGGCTGGCTGGGGGATTCTGGGAGTTGAAGTCCACACCTCTTAAAGTTGCCAAGGTTGAGAAACACTGGCCTAGATATTTGAAAAAAAAATGAAGAACATTTTAACACGTGCAACTTGTCCTGCCTGTGACAAGTTTGACGTTTCAGGATTGTTCTTCCTGGAGATTTTCCAAGGGCAGCTTCCATTTATAAAAGAATGACTGTAAATTCTCAATAGCGTATATTTGTTTGAGATACTCTATGTGTGTGTGGGCATGAATACATGGAGGGGGGATTTTTGTGGGGAGTGGCAAGATAAAAGAAACCTGCTAAAGACGGCGAAATAAAATGACTGTCAATGGAACTTTTTGCATCCGTATACTCAAATGCAGCAAAAGAACGAATGGAGAGGCACTCAGACATGGATAGCAATCATGTGTGTGTGCAGTTAGCATTGGTACAAAAGTATAGCAGCGTGAGATATTCACCCCATCCATAGGAACAGGGCATCCGCTATGTGACTGAGACAGAAGCTAGGACCAGCTCCAGATTATTTTGCTGCCCAAAATGAAGGGTAAATTCTCTGTACAGAAACTGACTGGACTGGCAAATTTTGTTTCAATGCTGGCTACCTCTTCGGCACTCAAGTACATGCAGGCTACAGTACTCAGAAGCTATCCAGCTGGCTGTATATTCCCGAATTGCTAGTGCCACTTTGCATCCTCCACAAACTAATGGTTGCACTGATCCTGGGAGAATTTTGGGTATTTTCACCCATTGTGATTTCAGATAGAGAAAGATGATGGATTGATGGATGGATGAATAGGTGAACAGGTGGATAGATGGATGGAGATGGAGATGGAGATAGATATATAGATAGTTGGATGGATGGATGGATGGATGGGTGGGTGGGTGGGTGGGTGGATGGATGGATGGATAGTAATTTCTATGTGCAGCGTGACCTGCTCAGAACCATGGTAGAAGTAAATAAGACGTTTGGAATAAGAGAGCAATAAAAAGAGTGAAAGAGACAGAGACAGAGAGAGAGAAAAAAATCCCTGATAATGGATATCGGACAAAGGATACAATTGTGAGAGACACGTGGCTTTTTACCTACTCAATTTCCTTTCTTTGGTATTAAAAATTCTATTACATCCATCTGGTCCTGCATCTGTTTCAAAGGTAATGACTGGAAAGGGTTCTGCCTCGAATGAACAAGGCAGGGTATGCATGGATGCTCTCCGAGACAGATTACACGATGAATCAACAGCCTGTAATAGCTCACATCAATTTTCAGCTATTTGTTGGGCGAGAAAGATATATTTATTGCCTTCTATTTTATTCATTTCTTTGTGTGCAGGATAAGTAGCAAGTTTTTTTTTTTAAGTGAAGCTTGCATTCACTGAATGCAAGAAGTTTGCGAAAACAACGTTCCTGCTCCAGATCTGGGCTGAGAAGCTGGGAGGCAGAGGCTCGGCATTTCCCAACAGAAAAACACACACGGACTTGCAAGCTGTGGTAGCTCTCCTGGGGTGTCCACAGGAAGGGGGTCAAAAAAGTCAAGATGGCGGCCACAACCACGCCATCAAGCCCCCACCCCTTTTTACCTGCATTACAGTGGGGTTTTGTCTGCATGTTGTGGCCACTATCTTGACTTTTTTGACCTCCTTCCTGTGAAGCTGCCGGATATTAACAGGAAGGGTTTTCAGTCTCTGAGCTTTTCCTTTTCCCCAATAAATTTCTGTTCTTTCCCCGCAAATAAAACTTTTTAGATTTTACTACAGTTGTCTAATTTTGGGAAATAATTCCATCCCAGAGGTGTATTTGTACAGAAAAAGGAGAAAAAAAAATGACATGAAAAATCTGCAGGGCAGGAGATACCTTGAGGATTTATGAAGTTAGAGTGGATCACCTTTTATCTATACCACTTATCAGCCATATATTGATTTATCCCAATTTAAGAAATCCACAAGGCACCCTTTAAAAAACAAATTACACTGAAACATCACAGCTGCTAAAACACAAAGCATGTTTCCCACAGAGGGCTGCAAGCTTTCTCCTGCCTTACTTATTTTTATTTATAGAATCATAGATTTGGAAGGGCCATCAGAGATCATCTAGTCTGTCCAACTGTCCACTAGAGTATCTCTGGCAGATGACCATCCAGCCCCTGTGGAAAGACCACCAGTGAAAGGGAATTTACCAGTTCATGTGGTCGCCTGTTCCACCTGCCGACAGCTAAAACCTGCTTCTCCTGAGGTCTAGCCCGATTCCCTTTCCTTCAAGTTTTAACTTACTAGTCCGATCTTGCCCATTTTCAAGCCAGATGAATGTGGAACCTTTGCATCTGTTCAAAATTCTGAGTTTTCTGAAATCTGCAGTGCAGTCACGTTATACTAATTAAAGGTGTAACAGAGAAGAGTCTGTCTCCAAAACCACATCTTCATGAAAATAACCTACAAAAATAATCTACCCTTTGCAAGCACCATGCACTTCAGGCAAACTTCAAGTGGATTTGTCTGGAGAAATTGTCACCTGCTGCAGATCGTTTAAAAAATGCAGCCCGTGGTGGTCAAAAGCAAGGCCCTGTTATTAAAAAACCACAGTGGCAACATCCTGCATCATCGCATGACCATTTAACACCCCAGCCCAGAAGACAAATAGAACAGAGTTGCAACAGGTAGCAAGACCTAGCACACCTGGACTGATCTTGAGAAAGCTAGGCTGAGTTGGATCAGTTAGACATTTGATGGGAGACCACCTGTTGTTGGTTAGATTGAAGTGTTGAAAAAACATTTCAAAACTTCCATATTGCTACAAGAAATGTATAGTTGTGTCCATGTAGTCACCAGAAATGGAGCTGAACCAGACCAGCAGCAGCTTGGCTTTGTCTGTGCTTGGAAGCTAAGCAAGATTGGACTTGGTTAGTTCTTGGAGGGGAGACCACAAGGGCGATCATCTAGTTGGGGATTTTGAAACATTCCAGAAAAAGACAACGTTAAGCTGCTTCTGCATTACTGCCAAGAACATAACACAGATGATCCTTTGGTGTCCCCAGGAGTTAAGTTTGACTTAAGGGAGTCTTTAGGGATGAAAATGAATGCCTCAGAGAAGATACTTCACAGGAGAAGGTCTTGCTCAAAAGACAAGCCCTGGGCCTGAGTCAGGCAAACAGCTGGTAACATTTATTCTCTGACATAAGCCTTTCAAGTCCTCCCAAAGGAAATAGAAGCATGATGCGGAAAGTGTCAATAAGGGCCATTTTAAAAAAAGGGAATTATTGATCGGGTGCTGGAAACAGCAAATGCGATGATAAATGAAGCAAAAGAACGGTTCTCAGACTATCGATGGGGAAATAAAGGCCTCGGTACACTTGGACAATGGCATAACATTGTTGGGACATAAAAGCCCCCAGGCTTTAAGGAAAAAGGTGAATCCAAAATATAGTCAAGATTTAAAAGAGGGGATATCCTATTAAACACTTGTTATAAATGGTCAGCAGAACTTTGAACATTTGGATCGGATTAGCCAAGGAAATGCTAGTGAGGTGGGATTATGGGCCAACAAGTTCTGGCAGAGAATTACTTTCTAATATTGGTGTGTGTGTTGATGGAGTTTTTAAAGGTTAATAAAAGAACTCCAAGCAGCTAACAGCGATCTTGCAAAGTAGAAGCGTGAACTAAAAAAGAAACTTGCACATTAAGCGTAATTATGTTCAGAAAAGAATTCAGTCTTCACACAGTAGTTAGATGAAGAGAAAAAAAAGGTAGCTTACATTTATTCAGTAGATCTGGATACAAGTAGCTTTGTAATAGAAAGCACTTACTCATCACTGGTTCTTTGTAGATATTTTCTATGGAAATAGAAATGCCTGCATGCAAGCAGGATGGAAGGACGAAAGCTGCATTCTGCAGCACCTTCTGCTTGCTGGTGTGCCCAAGAGGTAATGGAGATAGTTAACCCCCAAACCCGAGGAGGAGGAGGAAGTGGAAATCAGGTGACCCATGTGACATCCCACAAGCACAATAGAGATGCGTTTACTAGAAAGGCCCCCCCCTTTTATGCTTGTGAGACAATGCTGAGTTGATCCCCTGATAATTCCAACATGTGTGAAACCTCTGCTGTAATGCTTGTAGAGCAGCAGTCTTGAAAAATGGTCCCCTCAATACTGCTCAAAGTTTACAGGTCTGAGAAACTCAACTTGATGATTCAATCTTCTCTCTAGCCAAAGCTTCCCAAACCTGGGCAAATTACCCCAAATTGGGTAAAAGTGGTTTTTCTTTGGGTAATGACACACAAACCCATTAAACTGACTTAAAGTGTTTTGCCTACATTGCATAAAAAGGACTTTCTGATAAGCAATTTTGGGTAATGAAGGAAAAAATTTGGGAAGCACTCCCTAGCCCTAATTCTGTCACCCTGGATTGGTGTTTCTGAACTCGGCAGCTTGCAGGTGTGTGGACTTCAACTCCCAGAATTCCCCAGCCAGCTTTGGTCTCCCATTCCACACATCTTTGCTGGCTGGGGAATTCTGGGAGTTGAAGTCCACACATCTTCAAGTTGCCGAGGTTGAGAAACACTGCCCTGGATTATTGCAAAAATAAACAATGCAAGCTCTGAAGAACATTGTACAGAGTGTCTGGGTTCATGGAACACCCTAGATTAGGCTAAAAGGTTGTGTAATGTGTGAGTGAGCTCGCATTGGGAACCCAACCGTGGTCATAGTTGGCTGTTTAAATAGGCCAATGCATTCACATGCTTGATTAGTTTGGGTTACCTCCTATTCTGTGGACATTATATTACGTTAACCTCCAGACTGAAGGTTTTGGCATGATGTGTGAACTGTATCAGTGGAAAGAATTCATAGAATCATAGAATCCTAGGAGGTCCTAGGAAAGGACCTTGGAGGTCTTCTAATCCAACTCGCTGCCCAGCGCAGGAATCTTCATACCATTCTGGACAAATGGCTGTCCAGTCTTTTCTTGAAGACTACCAGTGATGGAGCGCCCACAGCTTCAGGAGGCCAGCTGTTCCTTGCTTAAGAGCTCTCACAGTCAGGAAATTCCTCCTTAGTTCAAGCTTGGATCTCTCACTGTAAAGCTTCCACCCACTGGTTCTTATCTTACCATCAGGTGCTCCGGATAATAAATCTGTTCCCTCTTCCCTGGGACATCCTTTCATGTATCGGAAGGCTGCTATCATGTCTCCCCTTCACCTTCTCTAAGCTAAACACACCAAGTTCCTTTAACTGCTGTTAAATTAATTAAAAAGCAAGATCTTCCTCCCTTTCTATGGGAGCTGAATGGTGCTTTTTGCTGGGAAGGAGTTAGACTAGAAGTCCAACCCAGTGACTGTGTGACTCTTGCTCAAGTCTGAGTCCATCGACTAAAGACAGGATTGTGAATTTAGAGTGATATTTAGAGCTACACAGGCCATTCATTCAACCCAACAGAATCTAAAGGTAATTAATTTTGTTTGCTGCCCAGAGTCACTTGTTGAGATGGGCGGCATACGAATTGAATATATAAATAAACAAGATGATTTCCAACTTAAAGTAAATTGAACAAATTGAATGAATGAATGAATCAGAGGACTTCCAAATTGCAGCAAATCTGAATGAATGAATGAATGAATGAATTCCAATTTACAGTAAATCCAACAAATTGAATGAATGAATGAATTAATTAATGAATGAGATGACTTCCAACTTACAGTAAGTCCAACCAGGCCAGGTTCTCCCATTTCACCCTGCCAGGAAAGCAACATTACAGCAACAATTTTAAATGCTGAAAAGAGGATCAAAAACATGCTTGCATTGATATAGCCAATCAACTGAGTGATGCTTCTTATTTTTTAAATCCTCCCTTTTGTACCCAAATCTTCATTTTTAAAGATACATTTGGGGCAAGCTGTAGGAGTTGGGAAACCTTGCAGGATGCCCAAAAGTTACTGACATCGGTTCCACCCAACAGGAAACAGAGGTTTGAAGCTAGTTCTCCTAGGATCTTTTAGCAAATGCATCTGTTGGTTCTTTCTTCAACATGTTTAAGGAGATTGTGTGAATATGGGCACACAAGGCCGACAGCAGGCATTTGCATACTTTCGTGGCAATTTGGTAGCTGGTTTTAATTTAAGAGAACCTGCATCTCGGAATGTTCAAAAGGGGAAGAAAGAAAGGGGAAGTTTCTTCTCATGGATCCCGCCATTCCCTGTGGTTTATGGAGGAGCTAAGAGAGATGAAACAAGAAGAGAGGTCTAGAGCGTTGCTGGAGGAGGACAAAGGACAAACTCGATTGAACACGGGTAAGAGCCATTATTAAGGCCCACCTTGTGGTGGTAAGGGCAGCAAAGTGGCAATACTTTTTTACCCTTATTGCATCCACAGATAGCCAACTGGCGGCCAACTTGGGGACCCAAGTCCTCCTGGAGAAGGGGGACTCGGAGGTCTACCTACAAGGCCATGCAGAAGAATTTGTAGAGCATCTGTTGGACAAGATCGCTTGCATTCGTTCCAAGTTGGATGCCAGCTTTGGTGTAGATGATCGGGGTACAGTCTTGTCCAGTTATCTGCGAACAGTTTGATCCTGTTGGGCCTGAGGAAGTGGACAGGGTCCTTAGGACTGTGAGCTCAGCCACCTGCTCCTTAGATCCATGCCCCTCCTGGTAGTTAAGGCTGCCTGGGGTGGGGTGTGGGTGGGGAGTGTCATGTGATTAGATCCTAGCGGTGGTTAATTCTTCTTTGAAAGAAGAGTTCTTCTGCCTCCCCTTAAGGAGGCGTTGGTTCGCCCCCTCCTCAAGAAACCATTGCTAGATCCTGCCATACTGGACAATTTTCATCCAGTATCAAACCTCCCTTGTTTAGGGAATGTCATGGAGAAGGTGGTTGAGCAGCAACTTCAGCGGGCCCTGGATGAAGCAGATCATTTAGACCCCTTTCAGTCGGGATTCAGACCTGGATGTGGGACAGAGACAGCGTTGGCTGAGCTTTTAGATGATCTCTGGTGGGAGCAGGACGGGGTAGCGCATCTACAGTATCCTTGCTCTTCTTGACCTCTTGGTGGCCTTTGATACCATCGACCATCAACCATGGTGTCCTTCTGGATCAGCTCCGTGGGCTGGGAGTGGGCAGCACAGAATCGCACTGGCTCACAACTTTCTGTGGGGCTAGTACCAGTCAGTGTTAACTGGGAGTGAGAGGTCCCACTCTCAACCCTTATTATGTGGGGTGCCTCAGGGTTCGGTACTCTCTCCATTTCTATTAACATCTACATGAAGCTGCTGGGTGAGATCATCCGTCGCCACGGGGTGAGATACCATCAGTATGCTGATGATACTCAGTTATATATCTCCGCTCCAGTGAACAAAGTGATGCGGTTGATGTCTTGTCCTGGTGCCTGGTGTCTGTAGGGGTCTGGATGGGGAATGAGAGGCTTCAGCTGAACCCTGGCAAGACTGAGTGGCTTTGGGTTTTGAGGCCTACTGGTTCTGGGACTATGCCATCTTTGGCACTGAATGGGGTTGCAGTGCCCCAGACAGACCCGGTGCACAATCTGTGGGTCCTCCTGGACTCACAACTCCTGCTTGAGGAGCAGGTGGCAGTCGTGGCTAGGAGGGCCTTTGCACAGCTTTGTGTTGTGATCCAAGGAAGGCATACATTACAACTCTGTTTCGCGAGCTGCTTTGGTTGCCAGTGTCAGATCCCCCAATCAAAGGTTTCACAGAAACCCTTATCAGGGCATCTCCCATCATTTCAGTCTCTCATGTTGCCAGATGGGAGGGGGTGTGAAGTTCGAGTGTAAAGTGGTTTATTATGGCTATGGAGCACATCAAGGACGCGGGGTTGAGATACGGTAGGAATACCATCTGGATGGGAGGGGAAGTGACATGTTTCGTGGGAAAGGGGATTAACTAAAGGGATGTAGTTTTAAATTAGGTTTGAGCGGGAAATCTTTATTCACAGCTTGCCTTCTGTACCATTCATTATGCTTCATTAAAACAGTTCAAAGAGATGCAGCTTCTTGACTGTGTATGTGTGAATGCTCGAATGCTCAGGTGCTGACAGCCAGCTTGCTTCTGGGTGCAATTCAAGGTTCTGTTTTTGATCTTTAAAACTTTACATGGAACGGGACCGGGTTTTTTGAGGGACTGCTTCTTCCCAGTTACTCATCCCACCAGGTCAGGCAGGAGGGATATGCTGTGGGTCTCATTTCCAAAGGAGCTCCTTCTGGTGGGACTCAGGTGGCATGCCTTTTCTGCTATGCCCCCGCCCCCGGAACATCATTCCCCCCAGAGTGAGGTTAGCCCCATCTCTGTTAGCCTTCCAGAAAGCCCTTAAAACATGTTTTTTTCACCTGCCTTGAGGATCCCAGCAGAAGCCTGCAAGAGACTGAATGAGATTAAGTGATGTTCATTTTCCTGCATTCTTGAGTTTTTTTCTGTTTATTTTAGCTGTTTATTTTATTCTTGATTGTTTTTTGATTGTTATGGCGTTTTTAACCGTTGCTGTGTGATACGCTGCCCAGAATCACGTGTATAAATTTGCCAAATAAATAAATAAATAAAATGAAGTGTCACAGAGAAACATAATTCTAATCACCGAATGGTAACTCAATGGCCATTTTAGAAATATAAAGAGAAGATATATACAGTTGGACCCTGGAGAACATCTTGCACTTTGAGAGAACATTCTTATTTTCAGTATTTTGTAATTAATTGTCACTGTTGCTTTTCTCAAGCCATGCAGCACTTCTGGATAAAATATATTTATATTTTATTATATATACATCTACATCTACATCTACATCTACATATATATATATATATATATATATATAAATATATATATATAAAAATATATAAATATATTTATATTTATATGCAAATAGACCATTGTCAGTTTTATTTAGTGCAAATACTGGAGTTATTTCACTGACCTTCTGTCCCACGGGTCCTCTTCTGCCAAATAAACCCATGATTCCTTTGGCCCCTGCATCTCCTTTCATTCCCTGGTGGGAAAAAAAAAAAAAAGAGAGAATTTGTCTCCTGTTCTTATCAGACTGAATCAAACATTATAATCCGATGGGAATTTCCTTTCATCAGACAATCAGCCAACAACATGAAAATCAAAACTAAGTGACCTGATTCACATGCTGATTTAACCCTCAATTGTCGACTAAGCCACAATTGGATCAGTTCACCCATCATGCTAAACTGTAAGCCATGATTTATAAAGCCGGGTTCCCCCACTATAGTAGCAATCTTGTGATTGTGCCACTGGCCCCAAATATGTAGGGCTCCTGTGCTAATCCAAAATGTGATTTAAGGTTTGCAAATTAGTACTGTGTGAACCTATCCATTGTGATTTATGATAAGACAGGGTGGGGAGAGCGTGCTACCACTGTGCCACTCAATAAATTTAAATCATAGCTTCTCACTTGGCCAGAAGCTCACATAAGTTTTTTCCTCCCAAAATTTAGAGATGCAGAAATCTGCGAAAGTACCTTTTCTCCAAAAGGACCATCTTCCCCTTTTTCGCCCTTGTCTCCATCAAAACCTGGAAGACCTTGTTCCCCCTAAAAAAAAAAGTACAATGTTTCTTTACTTTAGGAAGGATGAAAAGAAAAATGTAAGCTTTACTTCTCTTAGTTTGGATTAACCATGATTAAGAGTTAAGCAGTGACTGAGAGAGAAAGAGAGGATCATTTTTGTCTTTGAAGTCCTCTGTCTTGTTGATGGCTCCTTGTAGGCATCTCCTGGAGAAGATAAACCCTGAGTTCTCCATCTCCTGGCACTTCCACCAGGATGGAGTTATTCTACACAGAAACTTTCTGGAGGAGCAAGAAGACATTTGATTTCAGACTGACCCTGTGGAAAGAAAGAGCATCATCCTGTGTTTCTTCTGACATGGGCTGGGCATGTTCTCTACAGGTGAAGCAACTCCTTTGGAAATACTCAAGCATCCTTGCATGAAGGAGACTCTTCACCATGTGGATGAAATGAACCACACACACGTCAGACCTTTAAGTCTGCTTTGAAGGGAAGGGAAAACTCCAGAAGGATAGTTTTTTTGTGGGTGTAGGAAAATTTCAGGAAAAGGGAAGGGATGGAGAGAGAGGACAAGCCTCCTCCTCCTCCCTCCCTCTTCATCTACCCATCTACCCATCTTCCTCTTCCTTCACCTTCTCCTTCTTTACCACCACCATCATCAATTCAGGGGTGTCCACGGAGGGCTCAAAAAGGTCAAGATGGGGGCCACAACCACGAGATCAAAACCCCACCCCTTTTTATGTGACACAGATTAAGTGGCACACATTCAAAAGGGCGTGGCTTCTATCCCACAGTTGTGCCCACCATCTTTCCATTCAGAAAGCACAGAAACAGTAATTCCATGAGCGAATTAGAGAGTGAGTGAGCAAATTCTGTTAGCTCCTTTGATCTGCCTCCAATCTACAAAGGATCTCCTTCAACTTTCAGCCACAAAAGATCAAGTGTGATTAGTGGAATCAGATTGAGGCAAATTGAATAGAACATAGATTTTAGGCTGTAATTTATTTTACATATTTTACTGTCGGCCTATAACAGACTGGGAGATTTACATATCCATATGCCCATAATGGGTTAAAAGTTTATAAAGTGTTTTTTCTCTACTTTCTGGTCAATTGACTGTAAGAAAATGGATGATCTCACCATTTGCAAGGCACAAACTGCTTATTTTCATTTCCATATGTGGTGCTTTGGCTATAGAAAGAACCAATCAGAGGTTGATTCTATGTTTTTCACTTGCTTTATTCAGCTGGGCATAGCAGTAAAAGCAGCCATTTTTGGACAGAGGCGTTCTGGGGGAAGGTGGTCAAAAAAATCAAGATGGTGGCCATAACTAACACGCAAGTAAAAGGGCGTGGAGCCTTGATCATCTGGTTGCAGCAACTTGTTGACTTTTTTGACTCACTTGCTACAGCAGAGGGCCCTAGCTGACGCACATACTGGAGAAGCAGTAGGAACCGAAATAAAATTAAGAAATTCCATTCCTGTATGAATGTCAAAATATTACTGGATTAAAAGAACAAGGGCCACATGTTCTGGTGCCTTCCAGATGTGTTGGACTTCCATGTCAGTTGTTCCTAACCAGGAAAGGGACGGGAGGACCATAGGCCTCCAAAGCACCCCATCTCAATGAACTACGGAGAAAGTGAACATTTCTCTCCCAACAACAATCAAACCCACACAACTTACCGGATCTCCTTTCCTGCCTTTGTAGCCCTGAGGTCCAAAGATGGTTATCAAGTCTCCCTGTGATTCAAACATGCAAGAGAAATATATTTTGTCCTGGGGGTTCATAGGGAGGCTGACCTGCAGCTGGATTCAAACTGCAAGACATTCTTTGGGCATTTGACCCCAATGCCCATCGCTGGGACACACTGGGGTGCTGAATGGGTAACAAGCTGGAGAAAAGAAAGCTTTTCCGCCCGGTTAGGATGATTCTAGGACACTTAAATAAGAGGAAAAGGGTTTGGAATTCAGCAGCCATTTCTACCGCCCAAGGATGGCCAGGTGAGCTTTTAATCTTACATGACACAGCCAAGTTCCCTCCCCCAAAAAGACAAAACAAGGTACATTTCATACACTCTCTCATCCTTTGGTTTGCCGCATAAATGTCAGACCTTGTTATTTTGGTGGCTTTTATACAACATGCTTAACCAGGTCAATCCCAAACCCAGTGGCATCACTAAGCTTGGTTAAAATGTGTTTGGCGTCCTGCGTAGCTTGGTCTGATAATTTCATGGACGCATTGATACAGGTAGTCCTCAACCTACGACTATTTGTGTGAAGTTGCGATGGCGCTCAATGAATGGTGGTTACGACTGGTCCTCGGAGTCCTGGCCATCCCAGCACCCCTGCGGTCACACAATCGCGATCTGGGTGCTTGGCGACCAGTTTACACTTATGACTGGTTGCAGCGCCCCATGATCGTGTGATCACCATTTGCAACCTTCCCTGCTGGCTTCCCGGAAAGTCAGTGGGGAAGCTGGCAGGAAAGGTCGCAAAATGGTGGGTAAATCTCTCCCACCCATATACCCTTCCCCAGCCCCTCTGTGCTCATGCCGTGCCAGCCACTCGTGCACCCCTGCACACCCTCCCCGATCCACACCGCGCCTCCTTCACACACTTGTGCACCCCACGCACACCCCCTTGCACTCTCGTGCATCCTCCCTGACCCTTCTCCATGCACCCCCTCACTCCCTCCCGCACCCAGCAGCAGCCACTTGCCTGCCTGCCGGCTGGGGACTTGCAACTTCCTGCCGGTTTCCCCACTGACTTTGCTTGTGGAAAAGCGGCAGGAAGTTGCCTTGCCTCACGACCGTAGGGTTCAGTTAACAGCAGCAACCGGGACTGCAGGGACTGCTGTCACTAAGCAATGTGGTCGCGCTTTATGACCACATCACTTAGCGATGGAAATTCCAGTCCTTGTTGTAAGTCAAGGACTACCTGTATTGTTTTCTGATACATTTTGGACATCTGCTAGTGATCTCCCATCCAAGTATTAATCAGGTCCAACCTACTTCATTTTTCAAAAACAGCCAATGTTGGTTAAATCTAATAACTGGTTAAGCATGAAATGTCAAGATACGCATATTGTCCAATTATTATTTTTTTAAATCTGTTCAATTGTGTCCGATTCTCGGAGACTGCCTGGATAAGTTCCTGCAGTTTTCTTGGCAAGGTTTTTCAGAAGTGGTTTGCCATTGCCTCCTTCCTGGGGCTGAGAGAGAGTGACTGGCCCAAAGTCACCCAGCTGGCTTTGTGCCTCAGGCGGGACTAGAACTCACGGTCTCCCAGTTTCTAGCCCAGTGCCTTAACCACTACATCAAATTGGCTCTCTCAGTTAAATCATAACAAACATTAAACCACCAAGATTATAAATTACTCTGATTGAAATAAAAGTGGGAAACTTTAGAGTTGGGACCACAATTCACGGACTCAAATTTTTGTGGGCTTGCAGGAAGCAACCCAGTGATGTCACTGTGTGTGTGTGTGTGTGTGTGAGTGACCAAAATGTTTTGATCCAGTGTGTGTGTGTGTGTGTGTGTTTGTGAGGAATTATCTATTAGGGAGCAGGAAATATCTCAGGAAAAATGGCTAAAAATGGCTCCACTGAACAATGGTCATTTTGACCCCACATTTTGGCAATGCAATCTTGAGATGCTGGTTACCTGCTTCTGATTCAAATTCTTCCAGATAGAGCTATTTGAACTGGAGGAGGGGAGAGGATTAAAAAAACAAAACTGGAGTTTGCAGTGTCATAATGACCCCACCAAAAATACAGAGGGAATCTGCTGTGGTGCTTTTGTTCGTTTAGTATCAGTCAAGCCACCCACCCACCCGAAATCAGCTTGGCTGAGATTTGAGAAAGGAGCAGCCGCTGTTGTGCTCGCTGAATCATGGCTAAAAGTAGGTGGCCTCTCTGCCTTTGGAGGCGAGGGAGTTTTCAAGGAGTGGATGAGCGGACAGCAAATGAAGGCTTAACTTCTGTGCCTGGAGAAATAACCTTTTTCTCGCCCACGCCATCTTCAAGGAACGGATAATGCTCTCTCCCAAGAAAGGGTGAATAAAACATTAGGAACAAAAAGATGCCTTAAACAGCATGGGAGAATCATTACATGGAGAGCAAAATCGTCCTCAGCAGCCATGGCTAGCTGTTTTCTTATTCTTCTTCAGCTTTCCAAACTTGTTGCTTTGGGGCATGATGGCCAATGCTTTCAGTTGAATGTTGAGCAAGTTAAAAATGTTTTTTGCCCATTTAAAGGATTTTTCCAGATACATCTCACCATGCGTGCTGAAAATGATTAGTTTGGGGGCATGTACGCAGTTTCTAAGAGAGGTATAATTGGGGGAACTGGGGTTTGCCATGCTGGATCTGAACCCTAATTTTCACCTCTATTTCATTTTCTTTCTTCCAGGTACGGCTATTTCCCAGTTGGGATGAACGTCAGAGAGAGTGAGTTGGGTCTAAGAATAACTTTTGAAGGTGAATGATGGCAAAAGTCCATCTCAGCCCAAGCTGATGAAAACCAGAAGGCCGCGAGGACCACAAGAAGATGGTTGTCCTCATCTGCTTTGGCTCCCCAGCACCTACCATTTTAAGAATAAGCCCCGATTTTCCATCAATGCGTTCTGCTATATTATATGGAATGGAATGGAATGGAATGGAATGGAATAGCACGGCACGGCACGGCACTGGATTACATTACAGGTAGTCCTTGACTTAAAACCATTCATTTAGTGACCATTCAAAGTTACGATGGCGCTGAAAAAAGTGACTTGCGATCAGTCCTCACACTTATGACCATCGCAGCCTCCCCACAGTCACATGATCAAAATTCGGGCAACTGGCTTGCACTTATGATGGTTGAAGCATTCTGGGGTCACGTGGTCACCATCTGCAACCGTCCCAGCCAGCTTCCAACAAGCAAAGTCAATGGGGGAAGCTGGATTCACTTAACAACCACAGCAAAAAAGATCATAAAATCTGGGCTTCCAGGGCTGGGGGGGACCTAAATCTGGGTCGCCCTGCTCCAGGTCCAGCATCTTCACCAACACCTTCTCCATGACAGCTCGTGGTGTGATCTAGTACTTCCCAGCCCACCCCCACCCCCGTGAATATCCCTTACTTTCTCTCCTTTGGGTCCAAGAAAGCCAATGTCACCCTAAACATAAAAAAGAAGGGATCACATATTGATTTATGGTGATTTGGTAACACAGACATTTATTTCATGCCCTCTCTGATGCATATGGCCAGCAAGCATTTAAACTAGTGCAAAATAAAAATCATTTGAAAGAAGCGCAAGAGCTCCCATTTATAAAATATTATCAACATATATAGGCCTTCCATTGTGAACACAGAAGTAAAATTGATATTGCCTACTCAGTGAATGTTTTCCTAAAGGGAAAGGTGGGAATCAGCTGGCAGAAGATTGCCAGAAAGGGGTGCCAACCGGTCCTCCTGAGGCCAGGAATTCCACAGGTTAAATGCAGCCCCCTGAGGAAGTCCATTCTCTTGTTCTTTGATTGGTGATGATGGGCACCATAGTCAAACTCCTCTGGAGGCTGCCCAGTTAGGAAATAAATATAATACAAATGTGTTTTTTAAATTTTTTTTTCCTTCTTTATAACTTTCCGTATGTTTTTTTTTCCTGTTTCTTTTTTGTATTCAGTTAATACAAGCAAATGATAATAATGCCACAAACACATCTAAACAAAAATTAGATATATGGGCCAAAATCCAATAGAACTGCTGGTCTTAGGAACCTCATCAGCACTCAAAATAATCAGAAAAGAAATCTTTGCTTTTAACGCATGTTTGAACTTTGGATTTTCTTACCTTCTCTCCTTTCATACCAGCAGGGCCTTTCAGCCCCTGGAAAACAAAGGAACAAAACCTTCTTTAAAATGTCAAACAGTTAAGAAGGGGCCTGGCATGTTCTCGCTCTTCTCTTCAACAGGCGGGATCCCAAATCCCCTGGCACGCTTACCATCACACCCAGAGGCCCGCGAAGGCCCACAGTTCCTTCTTCCCCCTGTTCAAAAGAGGTCACGTTTGCATCAGCGGTTCTAAACATGTGACTGCTTCCAGCATGTCCCCAAGACCTTTATACAACCTGGGTCTGGCTGAGGCCAGCCCTTCAAGGTAGGCCAGCTTCGGCGGGAAGGTAACGGCGTTCCGAGTCGTCATGCTGGCCACATGACCCGGAAGTGTCTACGGACAACGCCGGCTCTAAGGCTTAGAAACGGAGATGAGCACCGCCCCCTGGAGTCGGACACGACTGGACTTTACGTCAAGGGAAACCTTTACCTTTACCCTATGATAACAGAATTTTGATTCTCTCTCCCCCATCTTATACCCAAGAGAGTCAAAGTGGGTAATCTTGAGTTTCTTTCTCATCCACTCCTGTCTATCTGGGTAGGGGTTAGGGTTAGGGTCAGGTGTGATAGTGCAATTGAAACGCGGCCTGTTTTTTCCTGTGCAAATGCTCATCACTCTGCCTGTTTAAAGTGTTTTAATTAATTTAGTTACATAACCAGGTGGGAGCTTCTAGGCAAATTTATCTTGAAAAGCTAAGCAGGGTTAAATCTGGTTGACTTTAGGATAGGATGCCACCAGGAAATCCAGGCTGTAAACTAGACATCTCAGAAAAAGGCAGCAGCGAATTATTTCCCCGCAGATGTGCCCACACAGTCACCAAGAGCTGACCTTGACTCACTGAAGCCTTTGTTTGGACTTCTAATGAATTAATCTCATATTAATACAGTACTGTTGGATTTAAATTCTGCAGGCTGCGTAAAATGGCTTACCCCAGCTGCCTTCTGCCCATTAGTCTTTAATGCCCTATTTATATGCCATCATATTTAAAGTGTCAAGAGAGGTAAGGCTGTTTTGCTTGTTAATTTCTAAACACCTTTGCTCAGTGCTGGGTTATCTGCAGAGGAGCCGTGCCCCATACAAAGCCATTTGGAGTCATATTCTGATGTATTCATTATATTAATATTCATTTCTACAGACTTTGCAAGAGGGACTGAATCTCGATTGTGAGGAGCAGGAGATGTTTAAGCTGAACAGTCATTTAGTGAAACCTGGATAGGGAAAGTATGCTTGGAAACAAAAGGCTGCTTCCCACGATGCACTTCGTTTTTTTAATGCCAATGTCTGATCAAGCTGCTTTGTTCTGCAAAATTCTGCAAAAATTGTTCAGTTGGAGGAAGAGGAAGATAAAGGTGTCCTTCCTGGAGAAGATCTGTCTAGTTGCTAAGAATCGACACCAACTTGATGGCATACAATCAGTCAGCATTATAAGAACCCTGCCAGTGATGGCATGTCCACAGTGGTTTCAAAATGCAAATTATAGGCAGGTCTTGGAATGCCTAATTAAAAAAAAAATCCTGAAAAATACATGTTATGAGTCCAGGGGATATAAAGATCTGTGTCTCAGGATTAGAACTGGGGGCAATTACTGAATTTATACACCTTATCAGTGTTTCTCAACCTTGGCAACGTTATTATGTGTGGACTTCAACTCCCAGAATTCTAGGAGTTGAAGTCCACACGTCGTAAAGTTGGCAAGGTTGAGAAACATGCACTACATTGATAGCTAACCTGAACTTGGCTGTTTTCAGAGAGCTAAGCAGGGCAGACCTGGTTAGCATTTGGATGGGAGATCAAGAAGAAATCCCTGGGTTGTAAAGTGATAATAAACATATATTGGAAAACAACTGACTGTTGCTGATGTTTGCATGTCAGATAAAGCCACAAAAGAAAATAACACTAACCAAGTTTAACATGTTGTGTAATGAAGTCACTAAGTTTGCAACTGGCCTGGCTATGCATTCGTTGTGAATGCCACCAAAAGAGTGGAGGGTGTGAGGGGGAAAGTCTTACAGAATCACAGAAATGTTGGAAGGGCCCCATCAGGATCATCTAGTCCAGTGTTTTTCAAACCTGGTAACTTTAAACCCCAAACAAAAATAAAGAAGTTGGTAACATCTTAAAGCATGCTGTCTGGGGGAGTCTGGGACTGGAAGGCCACCCATCTTCAAGTTGCCAAGTCTGAAAAGCACTGATCTAGTCCAACTTCCGCAATGTGCAGGAATGCCATTTCAAACCTTCATGAAAGTTGCATAGCTTCCCACAACACAACCATTTGTTCACAGGGCAGAGTATGAAATACACCTTGTTTCTTTCCACACCCAAATATGTCACAATGAGGGGCATTTGGGGAAAAGAAAAAGAAATAATTGCCCCAGCATTCCTGCCAAAGGGTCATTTAAATCCAGCTTCAATATCAGATCAATCTCAGGATGAACAGCCAATACAGAAGTTTCCATGGATTTCCTGAATAGCAGTCTTTCAGCACAAAAGTCAACATAGAACAAGGGTACAAAAGAAGGCCCCACCCACTTTGGTTCCTGGCCCCACCCACTTTGGTTCCTGGCCCCACCCACTTTTGAAGTATGGCTTCCAGGCTGGAGCAGTGCTGTCAGCGGATCAAAGGCCCACGCCCTGATTTAAATGTTCAGAAAGTTCAAACAGAATCTGACAGGAGAAGAAGGTGAATCGTGTTAACTGCTCATCCTACCTGGGGGCCAGGAAAACCCGAATAGCCTCTTGGACCCACTTTGCCAAGACCGCTGTCTCCCTGCAAAGCATTCAGAAAATGTGGATTTATGCAAGGAAGGGTTCCTGGATGTCAGTGTTACTCATCTTCAGCTGCCGCATAGTAGATCGAGCTTTGCAGGTTTCTCATGTGGTTGATTCTGTGCTGGGAAGCCAGGACATCCACAGGTGGGGGTAGGTGTGTCAAAAAAGTCAAGATGGCACTCACGACCATGTGATCAAAGCCCCAGTTCTTGACTGTACCCAACAAGAAACCCATACAGGCATGGCATACATAAAAAAAGGACAGTGGCTTCAATCATGGCTGTGGCTCCCATCTTGACTTTTTTGACCCCCTCCCTCCTCACACAGGTGCCCCTCAGGTAGAGTCATTATTGGGTCTGCACATTCATGCCCATTTAGCCATTCACACTTCCCACCCTTGCCAATGAGCTGGAATATACTTCCATGCTGTCATCTCCATCCTTCCTTGCAGTTTGCAGCTTTAAAAAATGCACGCTAAAAATGCACATTCGGGGAAAGCTCAGAGGAGACTCGCTTGCACAAGAAAGGACAGCTTGCCAGAAGTGCATAAGCTTGAACATGGGTGCACATACATCACAGTAATATCAAGACTCTACAGTAAGCTGTACTTGCTTTTTAAAGCAAATGTGCTTTGTGTTGTTGTTGTTTATTCGTTTAGTCGCTTCCGACTCTTCGTGACTTCATGGACCAGCCCACGCCAGAGCTTCCTGTCGGTCGTCAACACCCCCAGCTCCCCCAGGGACGAGTCCGTCACCTCTAGAATATCATCCATCCATCTTGCCCTTGGTCGGCCCCTCTTCCTTTTGCCTTCCACTCTCCCTAGCATCAGCATCTTCTCCAGGGTGTCCTGTCTTCTCATTATGTGGCCAAAGTATTTCAGTTTTGCCTTTAATATCATTCCCTCAAGTGAGCAGTCTGGCTTTATTTTCTGGAGGATGGACTGGTTGGATCTTCTTGCAGTCCAAGGCACTCTCAGAATTTTCCTCCAACACCACAGTTCAAAAGCATCGATCTTCCTTTGCTCAGCCTTCCTTATGGTCCAGCTCTCGCAGCCATATGTTACTACAGGGAACACCATTGCTTTAACTATGCGGGCCTTTGTTGTCAGTGTGATGTCTCTGCTCTTAACTATTTTATCGAGATTTGTCATTGCTCTTCTTCCAAGGATTAAGCGTCTTCTGATTTCCTGACTGCAGTCAGCATCTGCAGTAATCTTCGCACCTAGAAATACAAAGTCTTTCACTGCTTCTACATTTTCTCCCTCTATTTGCCAGTTATCAATCAAGCTGGTTGCCATAATCTTGGTTTTTCTGAGGTTTAGCTGCAAGCCAGCTTTTGCACTTTCTTCTTTCACCTTCATCATAAGGCTCCTCAGTTCCTCTTCACTTTCAGCCATCAAAGTGGTATCATCTGCATATCTGAGATTGTTAATATTTCTTCCAGCGATTTTAACTCCAGCCTTGGATTCCTCAAGCCCAGCTTGTCGCATGATGTGTTCTGCATACAAGTTGAATAGGTAGGGTGAGAGTATACAGCCCTGCCGTACTCCTTTCCCAATCTTAAACCAGTCTGTTGTTCCGTGGTCTGTTCTTACTGTTGCTACTTGGTCGTTATACAGATTCTTCAGGAGGCATACAAGATGACTTGGTATCCCCATACCACTAAGAACTTGCCACAATTTGTTATGGTCCACACAGTCAAAGGCTTTAGAATAGTCAATAAAACAGAAATAGATGTTTTTCTGAAACTCCCTGGCTTTTTCCATTATCCAGCGGATATTGGCAATTTGGTCTCTAGTTCCTCTGCCTTTTCTAAACCCAGCTTGTACATCTGGCAATTCTCGCTCCATGAACTGCTGAAGTCTACCTTGCAGGATCTTGAGCATTACCTTACTGGCATGTGAAATGAGTGCCACTGTTCGATAGTTTGAACATTCTTTAGTGTTTCCCTTTTTTGGTATGGGGATATAAGTTGATTTTTTCCAGTCTGATGGCCATTCTTGTGTTTTCCAAATTTGCTGGCATATAGCATGCATTACCTTGACAGCATCATCTTGCAAGATTTTGAACAGTTCAGCTGGGATGCCGTCGTCTCCTGTTGCCTTGTTATTAGCAATGCTTCTTAAGGCCCACTCAACCTCACTCTTCAGGATGTCTGGCTCTAGCTCACCGACCACACCGTCAAAGCTATCCCCAATATTGTTATCCTTCCTATACAGGTCTTCTGTATATTCTTGCCACCTTTTCTTGATCTCTTCTTCTTCTGTTAGGTCCTTGCCATCTTTGTTTTTGATCATACCCATTTTTGCCTGGAATTTACTTCCAATGTTTCTAATTTTCTGGAAGAGGTCTCTTGTCCTTCCTATTCTATTGTCTTCTTCCACTTCCGCGCATTGCTTGTTTAAAAATAATTCCTTATCTCTTCTGGCTAACCTCTGGAATTTTGCATTTAATTGGGCATATCTCCCCCTATCACTGTTGCCTTTTGCTTTCCTTCTTTCTTGGGCTACTTCTAGTGTCTCAGCAGACAGCCATTTTGCCTTCTTGGTTTTGTCTTTCTTTCGGATGTATTTTGTTGCCACCTCCTGAACAATGCTGCCAACTTCTGTCCAGAGTTCTTCCGGGACCCTATCTACTAAGTCCAGTCCCTTAAATCTATTCTTCACCTCCACTGCATATTCCTTAGGAATATTAGTGAGCTCATATCTAGCTGATCTGTGGGTCTTCCCTAATCTCTTTAGTCTGATCCTAAATTGTGCAAGAAGAAGTTCATGATCTGAACTACAGTCAGCTCCAGGCCTTGTTTTTACCGACTGTACAGATGTCCGCCACCTTTGGCGGCAAAGGATGTAATCAATCTGATTTCGGTGTTGTCCATCTGGTGAAGTCCATGTATAAAGTCGTCTCTTAGGTTGTTGGAAGAGAGTGTTTGTTATGCAGAGTGAATTGTCTTGGCAAAATTCTATCAGCCTGTGTCCTGCTTCGTTTTGTTCTCCCAGGCCATACTTACCTGTAATTCGAGGTGTCATTTGACTGCCCACCTTAGCATTCCAGTCTCCTGTGATGAAAATAACATCTCTTTTAGGCGTGTTGTCCAGTAGGTGCTGCAGATCCTCATAGAACTGCTCTACTTCAGCTTCTTCAGCATTTGTGGTTGGGGCGTATATTTGGATCACTGTGATGTTAGATGGCTTGCCCTGAATTCGAATTGAGATCATTCTGTCGTTTTTTGGGTTGTATCCAAGCACTGCTTTAGCCACTTTACTATTAATTATGAAGGCTACTCCATTTCTTCTGTGGCCCTCTTGTCCACAGTAGTAGATCTGGTGGTCATTTCTCATGAAGTGGCCCATTCCAGTCCATTTCAGTTCACTGACGCCCAGAATGTCTATCTTTAATCTTGACATCTCACCAATAACCACATCCAATTTGCCCTGGCTCATAGATCTTACATTCCAGGTTCCGATGGTGTGTTGATCCTTAGAACATCGGATTCGCCGTTCACCACCAGCACCGTCGGCCGCTAGCCGTCCTTTCGGCTTTGAGCTAGCTGCGTCATCACGTCTGGGGCTAGTTGAGCTCATCCTCTGTTCCTCCCCAGTAGCATTTTGACCATCTTCCGACCTGGGGGTCTCATCTTCCGATGGTATACCGACATATCTCTGGTTGTACTGATCCATTTAGTTTTCACGGCAAGAATACTGAGGTGGGTTGCCATTACCTTCCCCAGGGATCACATTTAGTCTGACCTCTCTGTCATGACCTTCCCGTCTTGGGTGGCCCTTCACGGTTTAGCTCATGGCATCACTGAGGTGCTCAAGCTCCAGCACCACGACAAGGTAACGATCCTTTGCTGAAGAATGTGCTTTGGGTGGGAGCAATAAAATTAAATTAGACCAGTGTTTGTCAACCTTGGCAAGTTTAAGATGTCTGGACTTCAACTCCCAGAATTCCCCAGCCAGCAAGGTTGAAGTCCAGACATCTTAAACTTGCCAAGGTTGACAAACATTGAATTATACTATCACCCTGTCCTGTGGGGATTTGCAAGGTATAAATGCAAGGCCTGAGCCACACTTTCCTTCTGTGCCCTGGCTTCAGGGCTCTGGCATTGCCAGATGTTAACCTGAGCCTTATATTGCGATATGGGGCTAAGACATGAAATTGTCCTGGGGGTGGGCTGTCAAAAAGGTCAGCATGATAGCTACACCTGTACAGCCGAAGCTATACAACCGTTTTATGTGTGCCACACGTGTGACGCATGTAAAAAGGGTGGGCTTCAATCACGTGGTGGCAGCTGTCACCTTAATTCTTTGATTCCCCCACCAGACACTCCTGAAAGGGACGGGGGAGCTGCTGGTAATTTGCAAATTGCCCAACTCTGTCCTCGTGCAACCTTTCAGGGCTCTGCTATCTTTTCTGCGGATGGTTACAGTCAAGAATTGCTCCTTAGATAGCCTATCCTATTAAACACACACACACACACACACTCCGTTCAATTGTGTCTGATTCTCGGAGACTGCCTGGACAAGTCCCTGCAGTTTTCTTGGCAAGTTTTCAGAAATAGTTTGCCATTGCCTCCTTCCCAGGGCTGAGAGAAAGTGACTGGCCCAAGGTCACCCAGCTGGCCTCGTGCCTAAGATGGACTAGAACTCACAGTCTCCCAGTTTCAAGCCCAGCACCTTGACCATTACACCAAACTGGTTCTCGTATTAAATATTATTAAACATTAAATAGCCCCTGGGATGTTTTCCATGCCAGCTGGGCCTGCCTTTTCTTATACCTTTTCTCTTCTTTTCTGTAAGACTTTTGAAACACATTACAATAATCCTACTTAGAAATGGGCTATTCTTATAAAACCCTGTCCCTACCAAGGTAGGACTCACCTTGTTGCCTTTGTTCCCTGGGTCACCTGGCCTCCCCTGGGGGACAGAAAGACAAAGACAAAGCAATGTTGTAAAAGATCCCCTTGGGTGGCTCAAATCTCCAATCAATCAGGACTGAACTGAAGAAGGAATTGATGCAACAGGCAGGTTTCCCGGGAAAAAACATTTAGCAACTTTTTCAGGCACTTCGGTTGAGTCAGACATCACCCTAATCCAGCAGTGCATAACTTCCTCAGAGAGCCATGCCAGCTTTTGCATGGCCTGGGTTTTTAAAAATATTTTATTGAAAAGAACATAAATGAAAGAAGAATAAATTTGCATGGCATGTTGAGAATTGTAGTCCAAAAGTGGATATGGCCAGGAACCAGGCTGGGGGAAATTTGCAGGATGCTTAAATGATTAAAAGGTAGTTTAATTCTCTGCAAGGCTTAAGGCTTCTGTTTTCTTCCTTCAGCCCTCAACACTCCAAAACAGTGAGAAAAGAGCAATGTGGTGGGTCTCATACCTTCTGGAAAGGCTTGGGGTCTGCAAAAGCAATGCTGGCTAGTTGTGTGTATCTGCTGGGCTATAATGTTTGCCTTTCTGCTCTAAACCATAGTATGTTCTTATCATGAAGCCACAATTGCTGGAGTCACATACAGGTAGGCCTTGCTTAATGACCACAACTGGGACTGGGAGTTTGGTTGCTTAGTGAAGCGGTCATTAAGTGAATGACCCAAATTTATGACCTTTTTTGCAGCGGCCATTAAGCGAACCACATGGTCATTAACCAAATCATGGTTTCCCATTGATTTTGCTTGCCGGAAGCCGGCTGGGAAGGTCAAAAATGACAATCATGTGACTGCAGGACACTGCAACTGTCATAAATGCACAACAGTTGCCAAGCGTCTGAATTGTGATCACATGACCATGGGGATGCTGCGATGGCTGTAAGTGTGACGAATAGTCATTGAGCAAGGACGACCTGTATTGCAGATTGCCATGAATCATGTCTACAAACCATCATGGCTGGGTTTCTAGGTCCGTGTTTCTCAACCTTGGCAACTTTAAGACGTGTGGACTTCAATCCCCACAATTCCACAGCCAGGTTGGGAAACAATGACCTAGGTCTTCCCAGCCTCATCCAAATCTGCAAACGAAATATTTGTTTTCTACAGGCGATGTTTCTGTTCAATCCTGCTCTCATTTTCAAGACAAACTCACCTCTTCCCCAGGAGATCCCGGAGGGCCTCTCGGTCCCATCAATCCAGCCCGGCCTCTTTTCCCACGTTCCCCCTGAAGAGAGAATGTTTTCAGTGAATATTACTGGGAGAAAAGGAACATTTTTAGCTGGCAACTACACCTGTGTGGCAGGTGGAAGAAGGGGTGGTGCAAGGAAGTCTTTAAATCGGCACCATAAAAAAGGGAATGCAACATACCTTCCAGGAGAGACAGCATTAATCACTTGGTGCGGCACTTTTTGGAATTTTTAGAAAGTATCAGAACTTGCATTAATAGCATAAGCTGGTTTTAGAGTACCTCAATCCTCATCTAGTAAATGTGTGCATCGCCCTACATTCCTTCCAACAGATTCCTACTTTTCTAAATTTCTCTTTCTCCTTCCTCCTCTGTCTGTGGCCGGCTGTGCCATGTGTTAGATCAGTAAAGGCGGCTGCCTGTTCTGGCAATTAATGAAGGCCTGGTGATTAATAATCTGTCACCCTTCCTCCCCAGCATGGCGTGCAAAGGCAGCATGACCCCATCACAATTAGAAACTTCCATCCAAAGATCCCAAAAGAAAAGACCAAAATCAATTGCCCAGCTTGGCTGTTTGCTTGGACCTTTTGTGTTGAGACCTAGACCCTAAAGACTATGTTAAGCGGCTTGCTGACTGGACTCACTCACTCTTCGATACGGGGCAGGATCCAAAGGATGTGGTTTCCAGCTTTTGACTTTCCTTCCTCCTTCTTTTCCTGTTGAGTCTTGGGTTTAACCCTTCCTTCTTTATTCTCCAGCCAAAGGCTAAATTAAGCTGATTTGATTCCTTGATTAGTGTGCCCTCTCCTATTCCTTTTGCCCATAGCCATGGGCACCCAAGGGGGAGGTCAAAATCTGCAAGATGCCAAGTACATCATTG
Source organism: Candoia aspera (assembly GCF_035149785.1). Classification (NCBI taxonomy): domain Eukaryota; kingdom Metazoa; phylum Chordata; class Lepidosauria; order Squamata; family Candoiidae; genus Candoia; species Candoia aspera. The sequence continues at coordinate 7,825,868 of NC_086159.1, read as the reverse complement.
TGATCAAAGCCCAGTCAAGGTTATGCAAAACGCAGAAAAAAGAGTAAGAAAGAATATTCCAAGCAAATTAAAGGCTTGTTGTTTATTTGTTCAGTCACTTCCGACTCTTCGTGACTTCATGGACCAGCCCACGCCAGAGCTTCCTGTCGGTCGTCAACACCCCCAGCTCCCCCAGGGACGAGTCCGTCACCTCTAGAATATCATCCATCCACCTTGCCCTTGGTCGGCCCCTCTTCCTTTTGCCCTCCACTCTCCCCAGCATCAGCATCTTCTCCAGGGTGTCCTGTCTTCTCATTATGTGGCCAAAGTATTTCAGTTTTGCCTTTAATATCATTCCCTCAAGTGAGCAGTCTGACTTTATTTCCTGGAGGATGGACTGGTTGGATCTTCTTGCAGTCCGAGGCACTCTCAGAATTTTCCTCCAACACCACAGTTCAAAAGCATCGATCTTCCTTCTCTCAGCCTTCCTTATGGTCCAGCTCTCGCAGCCGTATGTTACTATGGGGAACACCATTGCTTTAACTATGCGGACCTTTGTTGTCAGTGTGATGTCTCTGCTCTTAAAATTAAAGGCACGAGACAAGAAAAAGAAATATGTTAAATCTATAGGTCATCCTCGTTTAGTGACCACAATTGGGACCAGCAACTCAGTTGTTAAGTGAAGTGATTACTAAGTGAACCCATGACTGTGCTGATAATCTTTCTTCATTTTTTCTTTGCTCTGCAGACCTGCGAAGGATTGGTCATAAAGTTACTTTTTCGTCACTGTCATAACTGCAAATGGTCGGTAAACGAGGCAGTCACTAAACAAGGACGACCTGTAATTGACACCAGTGCCAATCACTATACCTCTCCATGCCTTTTGGTCCATGACTTTTTCTATCTTGTTCTTCCTCTGAAGCCATTCATTCTTCCTTCATAGATTTGGTTCGCAACAAGATCCTCATTCTTTCTCTCCATACAGTATTCTTCTTTTTTTACTGGTTTCTCTCTGTCTCTCATTTCCCCAGTGAATCCACATTCATTCAGCACCCATCCTGTCTTGCTCCTCATTTTACTACACACAATTCTTAAACACCTCATTTCCACTGTGTTCAAGTGACTATTCAGTTTGTCTTGATACACTCAACTTTCACTTGCATATGTGAGAAAAAGCGGGGGGTCGCAATGTTGTTTTTGCAAAAAGTTATTTCTACAATAGAAAAAAACTTGCTTTTTCAGTAAATTGCCAACTGAAGCTTGCTTTCTAGTAGCTAGGCTTGCTTGTCAGTATACTGAGCATGTGGGATATGTGGTCAGGGGAACAGGAGACTAACTCCATAAGGGCAGGTATAAAGAAAATAAGCTGCCTAACCAATGCTGAAAATATGCTCAAAACCAGTTCTAGAGAACTTTGTGGTCAGACAAGACCCTGACCTACTTACTCCAAGGGGGCTAGCTGCCGCATAAGGAAAAGAATAAATAGGGGACTGGGGGAGGTAAAAAGTGAGGAATGGGAGATATAAACAAAGGCGGGACTTCCTGCAGAATCTAAGGCGTCTCGGATAGGCTGTGAACTCCTAAGTACCTATCCAATGGGGAACAGGAGGAGGGATTCCACCGGCCGGGGGTAGGGAATAAAACTGCATGCTTTGTGTGAAGGGGTGTGCCTGTCTTGGCTGGGCACCCGTCCTTGCAAGAACGTTAATAAAATCTTTTTGCCGCTTCTCAAGACTTTGTCAAATTTATCCCGTGAGGGACTTTTCCCACACATATAACATGATGGGCTGAATCAGCCTCTGACAGGCAGCCATTTTTGCCTCTTTCATTCCTTCCCCACAACAGGTCATAGACTAGCTACTACCATTCTAACAGTATTTTCATGTCTTAAAACTTGTCCCTTTCCCAATCTTTCATAAATATTCCACCAAGGTACACAGATACATCTAACTGATCAAGTTACTTTGCCATTGGCACGTGTTCATTTTTCCTGTGAAACACAACTATTTTAGATGTTGCTGTGTTAATTTCATATCCATATTTCTGGTTGCATTGTGCAATCTATCTAACATTCACCGCAAATCATTCAGGTTCTCAGTCATGAACACATCTGCATACAAAAGTGCGCACAATTCATGTCCCTGATCAGCATACCTTAGTGTCACCAGTCAGAAGCATTCCTTATGTGTCCCCCCCCCCCCATAAATTCATTAAACAACCACAGGGACATCACACATCATTCTCATGTTTTCTACTCAGTTTTGAATCATTCACAAAACTTTCCACTCATTCTCACATACTTCTATCATATACTGTTCCTATCGCAGTCAACAACCAATTGTCAGCTTCTTATTTGTGCAGTACAGATCATATTTTAGAATTCTGCCATTCATCTTCCCAGGCACCCATAACAAGTCCTTTTTTCAATATTTCTTGCCACCTTTCTCTTTCTGTGGGGGACCAGCAAAGGCCTTCTTCCCTTGATCAGGCAGAGATGCACCCCTCATATGCATATTAACCAAGTTGCACAGATACTTCGTAAGCAAGCTGCATTCATGCTTTAACATTTCCTCAGTTATCCCACCCCCTACTGTAACTGTACCTTGTTTCAATATTCTTGCAGCATTTATGACTCCCTGTTCACCTTTTTCATTTTTGTAAGCTAACTTTTACTGCATTCCATTTGGTGCCACGCTTGAACCTGTAATGATCATTCCCATACAAATCTTCTAAATACTCCTTCCAGCATTCTCCCTCTTTGGGTCACCCTTTTTATCTTAATCCACTCACTCTGCTGGAAGGGCCTTCATTAGGCCACTTCACCCACTTCTCAGACACATGCTTATTCCCCTTAAAAATGTTCTGCATTTTCTCACCCTCGTTTAATCTTAAACGTTCCTTGTTCCCTTTGACTGTGTCTTTTTCCCTCTACACACACGATACACTATTTTCTTCTCATCCTCATTTCTTAGAGCAATCATTGTATTCATTTTGTTCTCGTCCACAGCCTTTTCCATCATGACACCAAGCAACCGCTTCATGCTTCTCATTAGTGTAACTTCTCACACTTCAGTGGCCCTCAATAACCTTTTTTTTTTCACTCCATTCCTAGCAGCAAACACACCCTCTTTCCATGCATTCTGTGGGGATACTATCTTCCAAATGCTTTTTCATGCAGGACGCATTGTATCTCTTCCTGCACTCATTCTTTTTTTTTGCTTCTTTCCTTGTCTTCCATAGCCATTTCCCATAATGTTCCATTCTTGACTCTACCAACAAATTGGCTGTCCAACCTTGCATCCTGCTTTAATTCTTCCAAACTTGTATCATGAACCCTAATCAATTCTGCTGTTTGACTCATTCCTTCACTGTGTCTCTGCATGAACAGACTTAAACTATCAAAACAAACAGGCCTTTTTCCCACCAGGAGTCACCATTTCATTTCTTCTTGGGTCTCTGAAAGGCCCAGTCTGGTACTCCCTTCTTTGCACCTATCTGCTAATGTTCCCTAGCAGAATGATTTTTTTTCACTTTGTTGTTGTTTATTCGTTCAGTCGCTTCCGACTCTTCGTGACTTCATGGACCAGCCCACGCCAGAGCTTCCTGTCGGTCGTCGACACCCCCAGCTCCCCCAGGGACGAGTCCGTCACCTCTAGGATATCATCCATCCACCTTGCCCTTGGTCGGCCCCTCTTCCTGTTGCCCTCCACTCTCCCCAGCATCAGCATCTTCTCCAGGGTGTCCTGTCTTCTCATTATGTGGCCAAAGTATTTCAGTTTTGCCTTTAATATCATTCCTTCTTTTTTTCACTTAGAATGCCACAATTCTTTTCCTTTCCTTGGAGCATAACATACAACTATCACCAACCTACTGATTCCCACTGATGTACAGACCCACAACAACTATTTGTATCCATTCATATTTTCCAACATTCATTATAAGCCCTTCCATCCATAATGAAACTAGCATTCCACTTTCCTGCAGATATTCTTCAACTTCCCTCTACGAGATCATTCAAATCTGTCACATCCTTCTACTTTGTTTTAGTTTCACAGGCACTCAAAATATCTGTTTTAGTTTCTTTCACTGAATCCATCAATTCAAGCTCTTTGTCTATCATTCCTCCTACATTCTCAGTTGCAGTCGCCCTAAGCCTTGGTGGGCCCAAAGATAGTGCTCTCTCCTGTCTTTCATCAACAGAGACTTTCCATCATGCTTTTTGGGGAGATAAAGGAAGTGTAAACTAGGCTACCAGCCTTAGTTACAGCTGTGCCACATGCAACATGCTTTGCTAACAGTAAGGATATGATATGGTCACTTTGGGCACATATGGGCCAAGATGCCCCAGTCAAATCAAATCCCAGCTTTACCTCAAGTATGCTCCCTCTATTCTCTACAGGTAGTCCTCACTTAATGACCACAATTGAGACTGGAATTTTGGTTGCTAAGCGAAGTGGTCATTAAGCAAATCCGACCCAATTTTACAACCTTTTTTGCAGCGGTCATTAAGCAAATCACTGTGGTCTTTACGTGAATCACACAGTTCCCCATTGATTTTGGTCACCAGAAGCCAGCTGGGAAGGTCAAAAATGGCAATCATGTGACCATGTCATGAGTGCCATTGAGCTGAAGTCATCAGCGCAATGGCACACATGACAATAGCAAGGAAACAGGAGAAGGGGCTCAAGATAAGTAGCCATCAACTCACAACGACTAACGGCCAATAAACAATAGCTAAACGGATCACGGAGCACACCCAAGCCATCAGCGTTAATACAACGGAGATCGCCCAGCTGACAGCAATCACCGGATGAATAGAAAACCCGATGATGGGCGATCCCGGAACGCCAGCGGGGCCTCGCAACCCCTCACCCACTGGCAGGGCAACATATTGGACAAAGGGGGGTGACGTGACCGCGAGTGAGGGGGCGCTGACCGGCGCGGGGTATTTAAACCCCGCACCGGCGCGCTCCTGTCACTCTCAGCTTTTTTCCCGACGCTGTACCTGCGCTGTGAATAAACCAGAGCCTGATCCACCGAACCAGTGTCTGAGCATTATTCAGAGGTAGGCAGCGCATGACATAAAGCTGAGAGTCATAAACTCAGCCTCGCCGAGCCCCACCGGACGACAACAAGCCGCGGGAGGAATAGACGGCGAGAAGACCAGCAAGATGAAGCCGGAGCGACGCGGGCAAGGAGGGCGAGCCGCACGGCAAGAAACAGAGGAGGACCGAACGAGGCCAGAGGCACCGCGGACTCCCGGAGCCATGGACGCCCACCCCACCCGACCCGAGCCGCAGCTCCAACCCCAAGGGGAGATGGCGACGGAGGCAACCCGACCGCGGGAGGGAGCAACATACCTTCCGAAACCAGCGGAGGACCCCGCGCCCCACATCGCACCCCAGCAACGGGTGTGGAGTGACAGCCCAACGGCGGTCAGCACGGAGGAGGACGATGGAGACACCCAGCAGACGGCGGAGGAAGCGGACCAACGGCAGAGGGAGGATGAACCCCGCCGGCAACCCACCCCCGCCGACACACCGACGGAACCGGCCCCAGCGGCGGCGCGGACCGTGGACGAGGAGGCACGAGCTGAACTCGCGGCCATGCGGGCCCAACTGACGGAACTCCGGACCATGCTCCAGTCGCTTATGCCCCCCGCGCCACCCAACGACGTCCCCGCACAGGCCCACACCCCGAGCGAAGCACCGAACCCCCACGGGCCAGCAGAAGGTCAGCAGACGGCCCAGGCGGACGACACCACAGGCCGGGAAGCGAGAGGAAGGGCCGCGCAAAACGCCCGGGCCCCAAAGGACTTCCCCATCTTCTTCGATGGGAACCCCACGAAACTGTCGTTCTTCATAACGAACGCCAGGGAGTTCATGGGGAGGCACGGACACTCCTACGACTCCGAAGCCGACAAGATCGCCGCCGTGGCGATCAAACTACAAGACAGGGCGGCGGACTGGTACGTCCAACTGTACGAGTCCAGCTCCCCCGCCCTCGCCAACTTCCCTGCCTTCATCAATGAGATGAAAAACTACTTCGAAGACCCCCTAGCCAAAGTGAGGGCGAAAAGCGCACTCCAAAGACTTAAACAGGGCACACGCACTGTCCCAGACTACGCCCTGGAGTTCAAAGCCCTCGCGGGGAAGGTCAGCGACTGGTCCGAGACCACCCTGCTGGAAATGTTCAAAAGGGGGCTCAATCGCAATGTTCTCCAATGGGCCCTCTACCGCGACGACCCAGAAACACTACACGGGTGGATCCACCTCGCGGGGAAAGCCGAACACGCGCACCGCACCTTCCTCATGACAACCACGGAAGACACAAACTATGCCTGCAAAAAGGTACCCGCACCACACGTGGGGATGGCCGGCCCCATATACCCAAAAAAGAAATTCAATCGGGAGCCCTGCGGGAAGTGTGGCAAACTAGGGCACAAGACGGTGGATTGCTTCGCCAACCGACCGCCGACCAGTGCGCCCAAACCCACCCCGAAAATTAGCCCCAAACCACCCAACCTGGGGCCGCCCCCTCACCGCCGAATGACCGTGGCCACAGCGACACCAGAGGAAGGCTGGGATGCCTACTGGGGGGAAGAGGATAACGTAGACCCCGACCAGCCGGCGGGAAAAGCTCCCCGCCTGCCCTGAAACGCGTTGCGAGGCAGGCGGTGGGACAGCAGCGCGGACCACCTCGACGGAACGACGAAAGCCCCGTAATAATGGCGGCAATCAAACTCTCTGCCGGCAACGGAGCCACCACGGCCGCGGCACTAGTGGACTCGGGGTGCTCAAAAAACCTCATCCACCCCGACCTAGTCGCCAAACTCGACCTCCGCTGCTTCCCCCTCCCCACGCCGTTGGCATTCCACCAGCTGGACGGCTCTACAGCGGGAGGGAAACCAGCCACGCTGCAAACCGAGCCGGTCACCCTGCAAATGGGCACTCACACCGAACGCACATCGTTCGTCGTCACTCACATCGGACGGCCCATTGCAGTCCTGGGGATGCCATGGCTCACGACAAACAACCCGCGCATCAACTGGGAGACCCGCACCTTCACATTCGGCGACGGCGAGTATCGGGCACCAGTTCCAGCGGGCAGAACCAACCCCACTGTAGGACGAGCGGAGGCGACTACACAGGACAACGCCGCTACCATAGCAGACCTACCGGAACAATACGCCGACTTCTCCGAGGTCTTCGGAGAGGCGGAAGCTGACCAACTACCCCCCCACCGCAAGACGGATTGCCGGATCGACCTGCTGCCCGACGTCCCCTTACCTAGACCAAAGATCTACTCGATGACCCCGAAGGAGATGGCAACCCTCCGGGAGTTCATCGATAAAAACCTAGACAGGGGATTCATAGAGCCAGCATGCTCACCGGTCGGAGCCCCCGTCTTATTCCGGGAGAAGAAAGACGGGACCCTACGGCTCTGCACCGACTACCGGGGCCTAAACGCGGCTTCCCTGTCCAACAAATACCCCTTACCCCTGGTGAAGGACATGCTCGCCCACCTGTCCACGGGCAAAGTCTTTTCCAAATTGGACCTGCGCGAGGCGTACTATCGCATCCGAATCAGGGAGGGGGACGAATGGAAGACTGCGTTCAACTGCCCCCTAGGCGCCTTCCAGTACAAAGTGCTGCCCTTCGGACTCGCGGGGGCCCCTGGGGTGTTCATGCAGCTCATCAATGAGGTACTGCATGAACATCTGTTCAAAGGGGTCCTGGTCTACATCGACGACGTCCTTATTTACACAAAAATGCACGAGGAACATGTGACCCTAGTCAGGCAAGTCCTCGACAAGCTCAGAAGGGCGCAGCTCTATGCCAAGCCTACAAAGTGCGAGTTTCACAAAGCGCGCCTAGACTACCTGGGGTACCGAATCTCCGGGGATGGCATAGAAATGGACCCCGCAAAAGTCGAGGCGGTGCTAAACTGGGAGCGCCCCCGCAACAGACGCCAACTCCAGAGCTTCCTCGGCTTCGCGAATTTTTACAGGTCATTCGCCCGGGGGTTCGCAGAGATAGCCCTCCCCCTAACGGACCTCCTCAAAACCAAAGGGGTGGGGGACACCCGACGCGCCAAGAACCCGGGCACAGTGCTGAATTGGACTCCCACGTGCCAGACCGCATTCAACAAGCTGAAAGCGCTGTTCACCACGGAGCCAATCCTCGCGCACCCGGACCCAGAACGGCTGTTCGTGGTCCAAGCCGACGCCTCAGACTTCTCCCTGGGGGCCATCCTACTCCAAAAGGACCCCACGGGACTCCTGAAACCATGCGCCTACCTGTCAAGGAAGTTCTCCGAGACAGAAAGGCGATGGCACGTCTGGGAGAAAGAAGCCTTCGCGGTAAAATCGGCGCTAGAAACATGGCGACACCTACTCGAGGGAGCCACCCAACCATTCGAGGTCTGGACCGACCACCGGAACCTCGAGGCCCTACGAACGCCCAGACGCCTTAGCCCAAAACAGGTCCGATGGCCCAATTCTTCAGCCGCTTTAATTTCCAGCTGAAGTTCATGCCGGGCAAAAAGAACTTCCTGGCCGACGCCCTCTCCCGACTGCCCCAAGACGAAGAGCCCGCCCCAGACACCATTGGGACGGTCCTATCCGCCTCGCAACTGGGGATGGCCGTGACCACCCGAAGCGGCGCTCGGAGGCAGCTCGACTCTACGGCGCAGCCGACGGCGGGACAACCTGCGACCAGACGAAGCCAACCGCAACTACCAGGGGGAATGCGCACGGACCTCACCGCCGCCCTCAAAACCGACCCCTGGTTCCTGGCAAACCCCGACAAGGTAACGATGGCACAGGACCTGGCATGGGGGGAAGGCAGAATCTATGTCCCGGACTCGCAATGCCAAGCGATCTTGCATAGGTCACACGACGCCAAACAAGCGGGACACTTTGGGTTCCTCAAGACCCTACACCTAACACGGCGTCAATTCTGGTGGCCCGCGCTCAGGCGAGACGTAAAAGCATACGTAGCGTCCTGCCCAACGTGCGCTAGGGCCAAACGGGCACCAGGCAAACCCGCGGGGCTATTACAACGGGTGGCAGAACCCTCCCGCCCATGGGAGGAAATCTCTATGGATTTTATAGTGGACCTCCCACCCAGCCAGAAGAAAACAGCCATTTGGGTGGTGAAGGATTACTTCTCAAAGCAGGCCCACTTCATCCCCTGCACGTCGGTCCCATCTGCACAACAACTAGCCAAACTCTTCCTCATCCACGTGTACAGGCTACACGGATGTCCCGCACGTGTGGTGACCGACAGGGGCACACAGTTCACCTCCAAATTCTGGCGGGCCTTCCTAAAGCTGACGGGGACCCAACAGGCCCTATCCACTGCCTGGCACCCCCAGACGGATGGAGCCACAGAGGTCCTCAATGCCACCTTAGAGCAATTCATACGCTCATATACTAACTATCACCAAGACGACTGGGCCGAACTGCTCCCGTTCGCCGAAGTCGCATACAACAACGCCGTCCACACGAGCACGGGGAAAACTCCGTTCGAGGTAGTCTCGGGGCGCGACTTCATCCCCATACCGGAGCTACCTCAACCCCGGAACCCCAGGTGGACGCTAGCGACTGGGGACGGAAGATCGCGGAATCATGGCCAATAATCACGGCAGCGCTGAAGGATGCACAGGCAGCCTACAAAGAGCAGGCCGACAAGCACCGGCGCCAACAACCGACGTTCCAAGCGGGGGATATGGTCTACCTATCCACCAAATTCCTAAAGTCACCCCAACCCTCGAAAAAACTGGGGCCTAAGTACATCGGGCCGTTCCGAGTCACGCAAATAGTGAACCCGGTAGCAATACGCTTGGACCTGCCACACAACCTACGGAGACTCCACCCGGTGTTCCACACCAGCCTCCTGAAATCGGCAACCACCTCTCGATGGCACCCAAGCACGCCACAGCCCTCACCGGTGATGATCGACGGGCAACATCACTTTGAGATAAGGGACATACTCGACTCCCGCAAGCAACGAGGAACTCTACACTATTTGGTCAGGTGGAAACACTTCCCCCACCCGGAATGGGTGGCGGCGCACAACGTTAACGTGCCTGACCTGACCCGGGCATTTCACCGGGCATACCCCGACAAGCCACAACCAAGGTTAGCAAGCCGTCCCCTGCAAACCCCCCCCCCGCGGGCCCCCCCCCGCCTACCGTGCCCCAAGGGAAAGGGCCCCCCCAAGCCCGCGACTTGGGTGGACCTCCCCCCCCCGGGACTCACTCCCCCCGCCCCGGGCCCACGAGGCAGTGACAAGCGTTCGCCAGCACCCTCCCCCCGCCCCCGGCCACGGGGGAGTGGCAAGCAAGTCAACAGGGCAACCTGGGGGCAACGCCCAGGAGCACAAATAACAAAGGCGATGCACTTTAAATAAAAAAGAAGGGCCCTACCTGGAGCTGAGAAGCACCCGACCAGCCACGCCTCTCTCCTCGCCGAACTGAGCCAAACAAACAGGGTGTGGCTGGAGCATGCGCACGCCAGGGTGTGACCCGGGCATGCGCACTAAGGACACACCCTGGGAAGGCACGTGGTAGAGGGAGGAGCAAAGGGAGGGGCGACAACTACTCCGGCGGGAATTTCAAAAAAAAAAAAAAAGTGCCGTTTGACAGCTCCACCGAGAAAAAGGAAAAAACCAGAAAACCGGGGGGGAGTACTATTCGGACAGGGGGCAGTATGTCATGAGTGCCATTGAGCTGAAGTCATCAGCGCAATGGCACACATGACAATAGCAAGGAAACAGGAGAAGGGGCTCAAGATAAGTAGCCATCAACTCACAACGACTAACGGCCAATAAACAATAGCTAAACGGATCACGGAGCACACCCAAGCCATCAGCGTTAATACAACGGAGATCGCCCAGCTGACAGCAATCACCGGATGAATAGAAAACCCGATGATGGGCGATCCCGGAACGCCAGCGGGGCCTCGCAACCCCTCACCCACCGGCAGGGCAACGTATTGGACAAAGGGGGGTGACGTGACCGCGAGTGAGGGGGCACTGACCGGCGCGGGGTATTTAAACCCCGCACCGGCGCGCTCCTGTCACTCTCAGCTTTTTTCCCGACGCTGTACCTGCGCTGTGAATAAACCAGAGCCTGATCCACCGAACCAGTGTCTGAGCATTATTCAGAGGTAGGCAGCGCATGACAGACCATGGGATACTGCTACTGTCATAAATGCAAACTGGTTGCCAAGTGCCCAAATCGTGATCATGTGATTTCAGGGACACTGCGACAGTCTTAAGTGTGAGCACCGGTTGTAAGCTGTTTTTTTCAGCACGGTTGTAAGTCTGAACCATCATTAAACAAATGGTCATTAAGTGAGGACTAGCTGTATAAGCTAGGATTTCTACTCTAGAGACTACTCGCAAGCCAACATATGTTTGCCTGCATCCTATCAACTAGGTATTACATGCAATTTCCCCAAATGGCAACAGTCCTATTGAACAGCTCTAGAGAAAACTGCTTTCTTCATTTAGGTCACTCTTAGCAACATATACAATGACATTACTGTATATAGAGTGCTGAACCAAAATGGGTCTCATTTCATCAACGAAGTATTGCCCTTACTCAGAGCTGGCTTTGTTGTGAAGCTAAATCCAAGTGAGAACAATGCTTCTTTAATTTAGAGCCTTATGTAGAAAAGAGTGAATCCACAGTTGGTACAAGAACAGTAGAAAAAATTGTGGTGACTTCTGCCCCACCCCTACCCCGCACCCCAATCTCCCAGCCCAAATTTATGAGAATAAAATGAGAAAGTCTGACTGGGCTCTATCTAAGAACAGTACTGCTGCTGAAAAAGGCATCTGTGGAAAGGGAAAAAAGGAACTTCCTGCAGCTTGGAACATAAATGTAGCTGGAATATTTGATGGAATCCATATTGTCCAAGCCAACTGTGCTCCGTTGGAGAAAAAAAAGAGCTTTTGGTATATCAGGGAACGACAGCAGCTGCCGAGGGAAGTAACAAAGCAGCTCTGCAGGTGAAACGGGAAAATGGACGGATAATTACCTTCCTGTATCATTCTGAGACAGCCCATTATGGGGTCACTTATCTTCTAAGCAATCTGGACATTCAGCCCAGGTTGGGGTGACCCAGCCCTTGAGGAATAGCAAAGGCGAGAACTTCATGAGTGTGCAAGGGAAATGAAGAACTTCCTGAGTGTGCAAGGAATAAATGCTCTGGAAGAATAACAATCAACGAATGACTGACCAGATGCCAGAGAGCAGAGCTGTTGGGGCCCACCAGGGTTGAAATGTATCTTTTGTAGCAAGGCCCCGATCTCTAGATCAGTGTTTCTCAACCTTGGGAACTTGAAGATGTGTGGACTTCAACTCCCAGAATGCTGGCAGGGAATTCTGGGAGTTGAAGTCCACATGTCTTAATGTTGCCAGGGTTGAGATACACTGATCTATGCGGTCCCCCTAGAATGAAATCCAGTTTTGTGACTGCTATGGACTTCCCTGAGCCTGGGAATCAGAACGGACATTTGCAAAACGTGGCAGAAGAAGAAAAGAGGGACATTCCACTGGTATCTCCTGAAGGGTAACAATATTCCCCTGAATCCAAGAGAAAGTTAGAAAAAAGATCAAAGGCACCTTGAAGGCCTTGCCTTGAAGTATGCGCTGATAAATGGATGCTAAAGGACACATCTCCAGTTTCCAAGATACAGTTACGAAAACTCTTTTCCTTTCAAGATACGGAATTACTGAGATGCCGTGAGAATCTTGTTTCTTGGCTACATGTGGCCATTCAGGGCTTGGGATCTGTGGGATTTGTGACCCCAAAGGTTGCTTACCTTTTGCCCTGGAATTCCAGGTGGGCCTGGAGAGCCTCTTTCTCCCTGGGAACCTGGTATTCCAGGATTACCACGAATACCCTGGATGCCTTGTGCCCCAGCAGGTCCTGGTGCCCCAGGCTCACCCTAGTGCAAAGAAACCGTAGAGCTCAATCAGAAGGTGAACAGCAGTATTGTGGGATGAGGGTTTATTATATTCATGATCTTCTCTCTTCTTTACTGGAAATTATTCACTTCACGTATTGGCAGCTGGAGTAGGTCCAAAGGACAGCCCTGGTCCTTGATGGTTCCGAACATCTATGCCAGTGTTTCTCAACCTTGGCAACTTTCAGATGTGTGGACTTCAACTCCCAGAATTCCCCAGCCAGCAAGGGGAACCACACATCTTAAAGCATGCTGGCTGGGGAATTCTGGGAGTTGAAGTCCACACATCTGAAAGTTGCCAAGGTTGAGAAACATGGATCTATGTGAAGATGTGGGTGATTCCAAAGATGCAGAACATCCACAGGGAGGGTCAAAAATGTCCAAAGGGTAGCCATTCTCATGCAATCAAAGCCCTCCCTTTTTAACGTGTGTCATGTCTGCCATCTTGATTGTTTTGACCCCCTTCTGGGGTGTCCTTGGGAGTATGAATTAGACCCCAAATCTGGATCTTCAGAAACATTGCCACAAGCTTTTTGCTGTACTAACCTTACGTCCAGGAGGTCCAGCCTGGCCAACAGGCCCACGGAAACCGATCCCTGGCTCTCCCTTGAACGGCAGATGAAAAAGGAAAAAGAGGACACGTCAGCAGTCACTGGCTATGGGCACCCTGGAAATCTGGTAACAGGCTAAGGCAAAGGACCTTGGTCTGGTCTCAGAACAGATTGAGAAAGCCCATGTCTTGTGACTTTGTTAGGCTTCTGTCTTGCCAGCAGATCAGGGTGGAATAAAGAGTGATTGAACCTCCGATTTTCTCTTGCCACAACCACCTGTGGCTGGCTGGAGGCGGGGAAAGCCTTTTGAAGGAAGTGAAATGACTGTGTGGGAGAGCGGGCTGTTGCAGAGGTGAAAATTTGGTGTATCAGAAGAAACAGAAAACTAAGTTGAAGACAGTGGAAAGAGGGTCTATAAGAAATGTGTGCAGTAAAACAAGAAGAGAGGGGTATCCCCAGGGAGGGGTCAAAAAAGTCAAGATGGTGGCCACATCCGTGTGATCAAGACCTCACTCCTTTTTACGTGCAACACACAAAACAACGAGGGAGAATTTCATTTGCTGCCATCTCGAAGTTTTTGACCATATCCTGCAGACGTCTTGAACCATAGGTCCATCTGACACCCTTTTAGGTATTTAAAGAGTGCTACCCTCTCACCTTCTTGGCCACCTTTCCTCAGCTTATCCAACTCCTTCAATCCCTGATCACAGAGCTGAATCTTGGGGTACAGGATGATCTTGGCTGCCTTTTCCTGAGCCTGCTCCAATTGCTCTGAGTGCTTCTGAAACCCTGAACTGGAGCTGAGGCCTGACCAAACCAGAAGAACGTGGGACCATTCCTTCCCCTGACTTGGAAACAAGACTTCTGCTGAGGCAGCCTCAACTGCATTTGCCTTTTTTGCGGCTGCAATACACTGCTGGAACCATGTCTGGGTGGGTCAAAGGGAACGCTCCACAGGAGCTCTATCTCAGCTTGCTCTTTCCAATTGCTGCTGAGTCAAGTCTGACTCAAAGGCCAAAAAAAAAGAGGGGGGGGGTTACTCTCTGCTGGAATTCACACAACATTCTTAATCGGGTCACTGGGACTTAGCCACTGCATTTGCACAACATGCTAACCTTGGTTAGCATTAACCTAGGTTAGTTTTTATTGTGGCTTAGACACAAAAGCAATGCATTTAGCTTATAGCTGGGTGTCTTGTGCAAACGCAGACATAGATAATGTATGCCACAAACCAGGCTCGTAAACTGAATATTTCCCTTAAATCAGCTGCTTTCAATGGGGCTGCTTTGCTCACCCAAAGGGAATCCCTTCCTTTAAAGCCCAATTCCTTTACCTTTTGACCAACTTCACCATCATTGCCTCTGCTACCCTGGAAGATACAAAAGTAAAAAAGTAAGTCTCTAGTTCTCGTGGTGCTACACATTTGGTGTGACTGATATGTGCCAGCTATGGGGTATTGCTCCAGATTAGATGCAAATTGTGAGTAGCCGGAAGGAGGATTCTCATAGGCAGCAGAGTGCAATTTTATGCAACTCTTTTATCTTCCTAGAGTAACTTTTTTTAATAGTCATTAATGCTTTTTTTGATTGTTTTTAATATTCTTTAATGGTTCTTGTTATTTTTTGGTTATTTATTTATTTGTTTGTTTGTATTTTGTGTGTGCGTGCTTTTTAACTTTGTATGCTGCTCAGAATCCCGTAGGCTAGATGGGCGGCTATATTGATTTACCGAATAAACAAACAAACAAACAAACTTGCTGGATGGAATGAACTGTTGGCGTAACCACGTCCATGATGATTTTGGAAGGGGTGGGGCTAAAGTGCAAGAATGGGAGTAATTTATCCCCCATTCCAAGTTTATTTTCACTGTTTTTGCTGCACTGAAATCTGGCCATTTTGCTGCAGAATTTCAGCAGTGCAATCTCAGGATAATAGGGGCCCACAAATGGGGTGGGTGGGGTCTGTGTATGCCCCCCCCCCCAGGTTGTCCACCTCTGTTTTATGGCTTAGCCTCTTGGAGGAACCCATACAAATCAGTTTGTTGAATAAACCATGGCAAACAAACTATGGCTTAGTCTGAGGTGTGAATCGGACCACATCCTGAAGCCTGGAGGGCGTGGGCATCAGACCTTTTCCAGCAGGACTCTTTTTGTGATCTCACACAGCTCTTAAAATGTGCATAACTTCTGATTCTATTTCCTTGGGTTGAGATTTTAGCAAACATTGGTGCTCTGCGTTGCCTGTGTGAGAGCTGTGCAAAACTGGGATTGCCACACAATTTTTCCTTCTGCTGCTCACCTTCTCCCCGGCTTCTCCTGGTTCCCCTGGGTCTCCCTGTAAGAAACAAATACTGAGACTCTGATGCTACAATTTTTTTCATCAAATTTCTTCTAGCATCATGGAGCAGTGAGATAAAACAGCACAATTCCTCTGGCTGGCTGCTCCTTCCTCTCCGCTCTCCTTGTCCAATCCCTGTCATTTTTCCTACCACGTGCTGCAAAAAAGCATCCTATTTTTTTTACTGTACTTAATATTTTCTTATTACCACTGGCTGTCTCCCCTTTTTTTGCATGCATAAAGTGCTATGTACCTTGAAATCACAACAACAAAGTATTCATAATGAAACACAACATAAGGAAAGCCATCAGTGAGGAAATACAAGATGATGAGGATGGTAAGACTGAATCCATTCTACTTGGCTGACAATTCAGCTTCACAGTACAGAAATGACTATTTCCTGGATCATTCTACTGGCCCCTTCAGATCTACTTCCTCTTTTGCATTGATTTCTACACTGATGCCCGCTGAAGCTGGCACAAAGCGGTGTTGGAAAGATACCTTTTTGCCTTTGATCCCCTGGTTTCCAGGAAAGCCCTTTTCTCCCTGCAGTGGGCATAAAAGAAAAACAACCACAATGTGATTTTTAAGGCAATACACCGCAATCTATACTGAGCCACAAGTTAACCCAAAGGGGATGCATTCACACAACACATTAATCACAAAAGACAAAGAAAAGGGAAAACTAAGCATATCATGTTGTCTGAATGCAACCCACAAGGTCTTCAACTGACCTGTGGACCCAGCCCCTCAATTCATCCTCAAAATCCTTGCATTGGCTGGTAGGACCTCCCTGGGGACCCTGGCCAAAGGTGCCACTAGCACCAGCTGGGTCCTTCTGCACATGGAGGACAGGGTCACCTATGGCACACAGGTTGCAGGAGGGTACCTAGATAAACTCTTTGTTGTGAAGCAGGGGTGTCTGTGGGATGTAGTCAAAAAAGTCAAGATGGTGACCATGACAGTGTGATTGAAGCTCTACTTGGTTTTTATGTTCCACCATCTTGACTTTTTTGACCACACCCCACAGATACCCCTTCCAGGAAGGAAAAGAATTCAATGTCAGTTTTGGCCAGCTTTGTAGTGGCTTCAAACTCTGGCAAGCCTTCCCACAGAGGGAAGTGGGAATTGATTTTGCCCACCCCCTGGAATTTCCAACTCAAAATTTTTCAGGAAACACAAAAGTTATATTTTCCCTGGATGGACAAAAGGTGCAGACCTTCTGACTTTGGATGGATACAGAATTGAGGCCCACTGAGTCTAGTCCTTCCTTCTAAAAGAGAGAAAACATGGCTTGTGTTATTTTAAGAATATTCTACATATGCCTGTTTTACCTTGACCTGCTTTATCAATTGGAGCTAAGGAGACAATTCAGTAAATGTCACTGGGTTCCTGCCACATTCTAAACCCAGGTTGAAAAGACAATTCTTGGGTGTATCAAATCTGCACTGCCCAGTCAAATACACAATATTGTGATGTAATGTGAGAACATACAAGTTAGTGGCTTTTTGTGTGTGTGTGTGTCAGAAGCTCCTACCAAGGCGCTTCTCTGTTGAAAGGGTTTGCCGGTGACATCACCATTGCCCAGGGGACGCCCAAGGGGGCTTCTTTTATGTCCCTGCTATTTTCCCACCGAAGTGGTACCTATTTATCTACTTGCATTTGCATGCTTTAGAACTGCTAGGATAGCAGGAGCTGGGACAAGTTGACGGGAGCTCACTCCGTCATATGGCTCGCACTCTCGGGTTTTGAACTGCTGAGCTGCCGACCTTCTGACCTTAACGGTCCTCTGACTCAGCGTTTTAACCACTGAGCCACCACTCATCCCAACCAATCTGGCCCTTTGAGCAGAGTCACTGTGAATATGGAGGGGGAGTAATTACTCCTGGAGATGGTTACTGCCCTAAATGGCCTCTTAGATATACGTGAGCGATTTTCCAACTAGCCTCATCATCTGGATTTCATATTGTATTTATTTGTAAATTACATTTGTATTTATATTTTTATGGTATTTTAATGTTTTATTCTGATTGTAAACCGCCCAGATTCCCCCCTTTGGGGGGAGATGGGCGGTGGCAAAATTTGATAAATAAAGAAAATTAAATAAATGTTGGCATACAATGCTAAAAACCAGCTTCTGCCCAGCTACATCACTGGTAAAATCACAAACCCTTGAATGCTTCACAGAATCTCCAAGCTTGCAGCACTGACGCTCCACTACCATTCAAACAGTATGCTTAACCCTGTTACCAAGCATTGGCATTCTCACGATCCATCAGATTCTATTCTAACTCAAAGGACTGCATTCACACAACACTCCAAGCTGCTCCAAAGGACCCACCACCGTGCATATTAACCAAACTTAGATGTGTGAATTTAAGAGCTAGGACTTTACCTTAAGCAAGATGTGTGAACACAACCATGGAGTCTTTCTGGTCCTGATGCCTTTGGTAGTTACCCAGCCCAACCAGGAAGCAGCAGGGGGATCCAACTGTCTCTAGTCTATCACCCAAATTGGAATTCACCTCCACATATTGCCAAATGATCTGTCCCCATATCCTGTGTTCAGTTCAATTCTATGTTCGGGACTGGGGAGGAGATAATCACTTTTACGATGCAGGGAATCAAGGCAGGGGTGTGTGCAGGGATTCAAAATCTGTAAGATGGCAGGTATGGTGTTACATGCACAGATAAAAGGCATATGGCTTTGATGACAATAGAAGAGAATATTTGTAGCTCAGGGTTGAACTGAGGAGTCCTTGGTGCTGCCTTGAGCTGGGCCATTGGCTTGCAGACGTTTCGTTACCCGACTAGGGAACATCATCAGTGCTAGTGAGTGTGGGGTCTGCTCCCTGTTTATATGCAGTAGCTTGCCCTGCCAGGGTTGGTGGGGGTGTGGTTTTCTCCTTGGAAGTGCCTTGATTAGGGAATTGTTTTCTGCTTGATTGTTTGCCTGGTGTTAACAATTAACACCAACACTGGCAGGGCAACCTACTGTATATAAACAGGGAGCAAACCCCACACTCACTCGTACTGACACCTAGTCGGGTAACGAAATGTCTGCAAGCCAATGACCAAGCTCAGAGAGCACCAAGGACTCCTTTGATCCACACACAAACACACACACCCCTGAGTAAAAGTGTCTAGGCCCTTCTCTTCTCCTGTCTTCCCAAACACCGGCAGGTTTGTCTGTGTTCATTGCCTATCACCAAAGCGAAAGACCAGCCTAAGATGGTCTGTAGCTACAGAGATGAAAAAAGGGGTGAATAGTCAGCTCTCCAAACAATGGAAACTTCCCGTTGCCTTTTTCCTCCAGAAGAGACTTGCTGATGTTGGCAGAATAAACAGGTTGGATCAGAGAACTTTGCACATTAGCCAGCAGGGCAAATTATCCCGTTTAATAAAAGAGAGGCAGATAGTTTTAAATGATGAAAGGAGGACTTGGGCAGGAAAGCAGAGAGAAGGCATTTCTCAGCTGTGGGAAACAGAAATGAGCCTCCCTAATTTTTTTTTTCTCAGCATGAGAAAATTGGAAGCCAAGAATTCAGGGCTTGGATCGTGGTTTGTACTGCTGCCTTTCCCCTCCAACGGTAACGCTGAATTTTTCATTTCTATCAAAGATTACCTTAATCCTCTTTGCTCCCTGAGGTCCAGGATGACCCTTGAAAGAAAAATGAATAAATAAACAAAGTGAGTGAATGACTAAATAAATAATAAATATTTGTGTGTGTGTGGGGGGAATGTGTTAGGAACCAAATTCCACAGCAGGCCTGTTAGCTAGGTGAATAAACCTAGGATCTTGCAAAGATGAAGCAAGGCCAAAGCTAAGGAGAATGGTGAGGTTGCGTTGAGTTGTAAAAGATCTATGGAAGTTGCATGGCACTTTCCAATGGGGGGTGGGACTGGATGAACATCAACTCCAACCACCACCAGAAGACTAAGCTTCATTATGGGGAATTCATCAAAGAATCTTCTTTCAATCCATCAGGGAAAAGGCTGTCATGGAGGGGTGGACAATTTAAAATAAATATGCATATGATGTCAGCAATATACAGAAGGGTCAGGGCACGTATCAAAGATGGTCTGTCCATGTAATGGTCTGTGGGAATGACCGTGGGAGAGAGGAGGAAGAGCCACAGACTCAGCCCACAGAAGGAAAAGGGGCATGGGAAGCATCTCAGAAGGGACCCTCCCCAGTTTTCTGGAAAGTAAAAGTAAAGGAGGGAAGAAATACTTTCAGCCTTGCAAGATTCTGTGTCCTAACAGCCAGGAAACACACTGAGACAATGAACTGGTCTCTAATATTTATTGCTAGTACTTAACAGGAATCCTAACAAACTGAAGAAGCGTGGGAAAAACCCAGACATATAACCCCCAAGGGTTAAGGCGGTCCCGATCTGTGTCTCTTTGAATGGCTGAACAATTCCTCAGTGCTACGCATGCGCTTGACAGTCTGGATGGGAGCCCCCTGCTCTCCATCCTTACTCATGACATTCTGTTACTGCAACCTTACAATAAAGATAGTGTTATCACCCATGCTTTGTCCTCCAGGAAATTGAGCCAGACTGCTCACTTGAGGGAACGATATTAAAGGCCAAACTGAACTACTTTGGCCACATAATGAGAAGACAGGACACCCTGGAGAAGATGCTGATGCTAGGGAGAGTGGAAGGCAAAAGGAAGAGGGGCCAACCAAGGGCAAGGTGGATGGATGATATTCTAGAGGTGACAGATTCGTCCCTGGGTGAGCTGGGGGTGTTGACAACCGACAGGAAGTGTAATGAGTACTGATGGCGAGCAGGAGGGGGCCCCTATCCAGGGGGAAAACGCATGCGTAGTACTGAGGAATTAAGCAGCCATTCAAAGAGACACAGATCAGACCCGCCTTGACTTTGGGGTTTAACTGTCTGGGTTTTTCCAGTTTGTTAGGATTTTCTGTCTAATGTAGCAGTAATAAAACATTAGAGACCTATTCCTTGTCTCAGCGTGGTTCCTGGCTGTTAGGACAGGAAGCTCTGGTGTGGGCTGGTCCATGAAGTCACGAAGAGTCAGAAGCGACCAAACGAATAAACAACAACAAACCTCAGAGGGTTGACAGCCCACCTTCTTGCCAATTTTGAATGCAGACGCTGCAGCCCAGGTTTTTTTCCCTTTTTTTTTTTTTTTAAAGAACTTTAATAATTCTCAGAGTATAATTAAAATGCAAAATATAGAATATAGAACAGACCAAGTACGGAGCTAAAGAAAAAAGAAAATCTATAAAAGTGCAGAACAGAGAGAGAACAGAAACAGAAAGTGACTTCTGACCATCCCCAATACAGATATGAATACATTTACAGATATAATCTCTTACCATTAGTTAAACCTTAGTAACATTATCCATTTAATCATCAAGACCCAAAATCAAAACTTCATTTTTTTTTCTGACACGAGCAAGTAGTCTAAAAACGGAGGAGAAACGGTTGCCAAGGAGAAACAAATCCAGACACAGTATTTTCTCTTATCAGCACTGAAATGGCCATTTGGGCCAGCTCCACCAGTTTGATCCAGTCCTCCACTGAAGTATTTGTGGATCTTCCCATCTCTGTGCAAATAAAAGTCTTGCTGCTGTAATCATGTATAAAAGCAAAGTCCTGTGTTGTTCTCAAGCTGCTTCTCCATCAGTCCCAAGAGAAACAGTTCTGTTTTTTTTGTAAGTCCACTTTAAGGATCTTTTGAATATTAGCACATATTTGGTCCCATTTCCCCAGAACTCTTGAACTGATTGTTCACAGAGAGCTTTTAAAATGAGACCAAAGGTTCTCAAAATTGATGACCCCTAAAAGAATTGGGGAGAAGCACTCAAGGATTCAAATGACATTCACACCCCCAAATGGCTTCCTTCCATTCCACTTCTAAATTCACCCTTTGAGTGAGCTTCAGTCTGTTGTCTGCATTCCACCTTCGTTCTATGTTCAAAGATGGATGCCTTTTTCCTCTTTATCCAGAGGGATCCATAAAATGTGGTCAGAAAAGTTGCGATGATGGCTGCAAAAGGGCGATCGAAGCTCCACCCAGGTTTTAGCCTTTAAAAACTGGGCAGAGCTTCAATCGCACCATTGTGGCTGCCATCTTGACTTTTTTGACTGCACCCTGGGAACACCTCTGCTTTATGAGTTCAGAATTTGTTCAATAGCACCCATCCTCAAATTAGGTGAACCAGATGCAATATGAAGGATGGTGGCCCAGTTGTTCGCAAGGCCCTACGGTTGTGTAAATGGCCAAGGGAGACTTGCAATTCAGGGATAAGGTTTAGGAACATCTCAAGAACAAGCAAACCAGGTCTGCTTTCAGCATTAACACACCAATGGAGCATAATGAGACTGAGGAGAAATTTCACTGGCAGGTCAGTGCTGTACACCATCCTTAAAACTCCATGAAAATAGACCGTCCTGCTTGATACTCACCCCATGATTTGGCCAGTATCCCACTGAGAGTTCTCCAGTTCCAAGGGCACCAGGAGAACGGACCTGCACAAGCACAGCAAAAATGCACAGAGTTGTTCAAAAGCAAAACTAGGATTTCTAGAATGGGAAGAGGAAGAGGAAGAGTAAATCCTTACAGTTTGGCTCCAATTCTCCACCCTTCTTCGGACTCTGATGTTGCGTCTTCCTTTGAAACTAGCCACCTTTTCCTGCTGGAGAGAAGCTCACTTCAGTTTAAGCACCACCACCCAAGCACCCACAGAAAGTGAAAGTTGTCCTTCCTCAATGAGCTTTGCAAGAAGATCTTGCATTGGGGTCAACACCATTCCATTGAAAAGGGAAAGGCAAAGCCAGGTTTGCACCGCCAGCTTCCCCCAGCACCAACACGAACCATCCATGACCTCCTGGAGGGCAGGAGGTCATGAAGTCATCCTTAGCCCACCACCAACCAGCAACTAATACAACTTCTGCCTGTTTTCTGGCTCCATGTCAACGATGGTGTTTTCCATCTTGCACTGGCTCAAGCCATGATGTCTGGTGGTGAACTGGGCTTCCATTCTTTGTAAGCAAAGCCCTCCCCTTCGGTTAGCTACTGGGTCCTGTGGTGGGAACCCCTTCCCTATCCAGATTTTGTCCTCCACCACCACTTATTTTTTACACAGATGAAATGCTGGGCTTTTTTTAAAAGATTGATTGATGAAACAGTGCAAGGATGGACTGGTCTTCCTTGTGGCTGTTTTAACCAGGTGAAATTAACAAGAAATCTGCCATTTTCTCCTTCTAGCTCAATGTTTCTCAATCTTAGCAAGATTAAGATGTCTGGACTTCAACTCCCAGAATTCCCCAACCAGCCCAGCAAGCCCTTAACTGAGGTCAAAGGAGAGGAAGGTGAAATGCAGAAAATGATTTCGTAAAGGCAGCTTCATTTCCAGCCAGTTTAACCGTGGATGGCCAGCAGCTGAAGGCTTCAAAGCAGAAGAGCTGGTAGATAGAGCAGGGTTCTTCAACCTTGGCAACTCTAAGCTGTGCGGACTTCAACTCCCAGAATTCCCCAGCCAGCGAAGTCCACATAGCTTACAGTTGCCAAGGTTGAGGAACCCTGGATTAGAGGACAAGCAAAACAGAGTCCATCACTCGTCATGGGAAAGAGGACAGGAAGGGGAGGAAACCATGGGAAGAACATGAGTTTAAGTTCAATCTCACCTCCTTTGTGGGCCAAAGCTGCAAGAAGTATAGGCAGCAGGCAAGCAATTGAGGGCATGGGAGAGGGATCCAAGGAGGTTGGATGGAGACCTTTAAGGGAAGCAGGGAGGTTTTCAAGAACAGATTGGACAGCCATTGGTCTGAGATGGTGTGAGGCTTCCTGCCTTAGGCTTAGGCAGGGGGTTAGACTAGAAGACCTCCAAGATCCCTTCCAACCTTATGATTCTATGATTCTATGATTCTATGACATTTGAGGTTGATGTGAATCAATAAAGCTTCATAGTCAACACAATAAGAGGTTGGTTGGTTGGTTGTTTATTTATTTATGCATAAATAAATGCATGCATGCAATTTATATAGCTACCCTCCTGACTCTGGGTGGGATGCAAAGGATTAAAACCAGGAAGAAAAGAAAGCAAACACAAGCCCTTTGAATGAACACTGTGAAGGTAAGTTCCTCACAAAAACTTTTAAATGATATTTTCCTTGATATTCTTTGCAATGTACATTTTCCTTCAGGAGGCTTTTAGAAATAAACATCTTTTCAGGAGCCTTTTTTCCCCCCTCAGATGTAAAAAATGGCAAGGATTAAGATGCCCTCTTTCCTTATGCTGGGCAGTTTGGAGGACTTGAACCAGAATCTCCTACCATCACTTGGCGGTGTGAGAAGAAATGAACTGTCTGGAAGATGGTGGATGCAAAAAGCTGATCATCAGAAATTGTTCTAGAAGTTGGTACCAGGATGGGCTTTTATCAAAGCCCTTGCTTGGTTATTTTATAGCCCTTTGGTTCAATTTAAAATGGTGGTTAATTAGTGGAAGTCACTTGAGTCTAATCCCCATTTAGTAAGCATTGCCCACCAGCCACTATAGTTATTTAAACTCCTCCAAAGGACCAAGTGGGTGGGAAGGCAGCATTTTATGACCAGTTCTGATCTATAATTATACTTGATATTGAGTTCTAAAGTGAAGAAAGGCCCACACGGGGCTGTTTGAAAAAGATATTAAATCTGTGCCTTCAATTCTCCAAGTGCTCTCTAGACACTGAATAGTCATTTGACAGAGCTAGTTAAAAACACCTTTTTAACTGAAGAAAGAGGGAAAGTGAAACTCTACTAAAGGGACCTTTTATCCTGTATTATCTATGCAGAGTCTCAAAAGATAAGAAGAAACCAAAACAGGTCAGAAATGGATTAGAAGGAGCAAAACCAATGGCTAGTATACATATGTCTCTTTGTCCTGTGCTGTGAAGATGACACATTCTCCGGTGCGCATTTTCCCCCACACCCTTCTCTCCTCTCATCTGCAATGTTCTTTGGAGGAGCACAGCTTCCACGCAGTTTCCGTACAGGTGAAATAGTTTGAAAAATCCAACTTATGGAAGGATAGAAGGACAGATACAGGTCTTTTGCTTTTTTGAGTTTGGGAAATGAGGAGGGCTGCTCACATCTCACTAGCTTGGTTTTAGAAAAAACTGAGAAGGAGATTATTATAAAGATATCTTTGTCTTCCTTGAAGGGGATCTCCTGGACCATAGGAAGGGAACCCCAGTGGCTTTATTGCAAGTTAACTCATGTAGAATATTCTACCCCACCCCACCTGCAAGATTTCTTAGCTTGCATCTAATTCAGGCTCTTTAATCTATCTTAAGTAGCATAGATTGCCCCATGCATACAGGTAGCCCTTAACGACTACAATTGGACCGGAATTTTGGTTGCTAAGCAAAGTGGTCATTAAGCAAATCCGACCCGATTTTACAACCTTTTTTGCGGCAGTCATTAAGCAAATCAGCATGTGTTAAGTAAACCATGTGGTCATTAAGCAAATCACGTGGTTCCCCATTGATTGTGCTTGCCAGAAGCTGGCCAGGCAGGTTGAAAATGGCAATCCTGTGACCACAGGATGCTGCAACGGTCATAAATGCAAGCCAGTAAATCTGAACAATCACTAAACGAATGGTTGTTAAGCAAGGACTACCTGTATTATGACTGTGACCAATCCACACCACAGCTACTTAACTCCTAAAATCTTCTGATACTTATAGACACAACCCAATACAAATATGTACTGGAATCCTGTGCTTGTATTAGACATCTGGTGATCCTTCATTTTCAAGATGATATTGCACAATCAAGAGCTGTCTGGCCTAGAGGAGACTTTCTCTAATCTCTTTATTCTTTCTGCTTTCTCCTCTCATCTCTGCTACAAGTAACAGGTCTTTCTTTCCCATATATCTGTAAGTTGAAAGACTTCAGATTGAACTTTCAACCAGCAAAAAACTGATTTGGGCAGAAGAAATTATCACAGACTAATCTGAGCTGATGCTGCCTGAATAGTGAGAATCCAGGTTTCAGATCGATATTCTCTCAAGGTCAAAATATAGACTTTCTTTAAAATGTCTCTCAACAGAAGTCTTCTCCATCTCTGAAGGTGCTTTCTGAGAAACGCCTGGTGCATAACATGGCAAATGGGAGGGGAAAATGGTGTATGAGGGAAAATGTGCATTAGAGAATGTGTCATCACGGTGTCACAGTGCAGAAAAAAGAGCTTTATGTGGATCAGCCTTAGTTTTTGCTTCCTCTAATCCAGTGTTTCTCAACCTCAGCAACTTTAAGACGTGTGGACTTCAACTCCCAGAATTCCCCCAGCCACGCCTTAAAGTTGCTGAGGTTGAGAAACACTGCTCTAATCCATTTCTGATCTGATTTGATTGCATCTTACTTTTTGTTCCACTGACTCCCTGCAAAGATAGGACAGGATAAATGCACAGAAATGTGCAAGAAAGATGCTCTAAACTTGTGCACATTTGCAGAGAGCACAGTGGTTTAACAAATAAACAAACGGAACCATGAAACAAGACTGCAATGGCAGATCTTTTGGACGTCAGAAATATGGGGCTTTTCTAGCCCACCCTACTTCTCCTGAAGTTAAGAGATTCACAACTGTCACAGCTGTGCCCAAGATACAGAAGGTATTGTTTTTTTAATGTGTGTGGCGGGCTTTGGGACATTACCCCCTGCTCAAAAAGAGACTTAGATTCTGCCAAGCCTAAGTGTTTTGTGCACAAATGTTTATTAATGTTCCATTATCAAGTGAATATGCAGGCTTATTTTTAACATCACATGGATTGGAGGAAAGGGAAGAATGAAGACCATCTTCTTCCTACAATTAACTCCCCAGCTTCCACTGTTCTAATTTGTTGACTTGCCAATCCAATTAATTCCAAACACTGGAGCCCAGGTATGCAAGGGGTGGGCGGGTTTCTTTCTACTGATTGCCTGGTTTTTCTTGACTTCTGCCGTACTCTTAATAACCATCTCCAAATCCTACTTCAAACATCTCTCTCTTCTCAAGTGTCCAGCTTTCACAGCAATACATTAGCACTGGGGGTGGGGGGGATGCCTTAATTAAACATTAGAATAATTAAAGCAGTATATTTTTTTCCCAGTGCTAATGTGTTGCTGTGAAAGCTGGACGCTGAAAAAAGTGGTATCTTTGAAGTAGTGAAAGTAGATAGATATCTTTGAATGACATTGAACTAGCCTGATCATTTATGATCTTGTCTGTCATTATCTTACAAGTAATTTTCATTTTTGTTACCTTCATATAAAGACAGTCTATCTTTATTCTCGAACTCAGGAAAACAAGACTATGATCTTCACCATCAACTGTGAATTCACTTAGCTTGCAGGCTGACATTATTATTAAAGATAATGTTGGCTATTATCTTTCCTCAAAAAGGGGGTGTCAACCACCAGGAAATTTTGGAGAAGTTCTGATAGATGAAATCCAGTCTTCGTCATATTTATTTGGTGACAAGGTGGCTGTGTGTGAGAGTTTTTGGCTTTTATTATACAATTACTGCTCCAGCAATCAACGACCTCCATGTCTTCCTATATTACAAGGAAATCTTTGGGCATTTTTTGAGTTTTGAGAGTTTGAGGGTGTGTGTCTTTCTTTGGTTTTTATTAGTTTTATCGTGTCATGCCATATTATTGGGGATTATTTTATTGGTTGCTTTTATGTATTGTAAGCCACTCAGAGTTGATTGAGCTGGGTGGCTCAACAGATGTGATTACAGAAATAAGGAAATCCCATAGGAAGAACTCAGGGGGGATTTTCTCTGTGGTGGGCGGTCCATAAGGCTGCTACAGTTACCTCGAAGGGGGACTGTGCCATTGGGGGAAAAAAAAGTTTGTGAACTTCTGGAAAAAATTGGAGCCCCACTTTTCAGTTCACAAAGTTGGTGGAAATTTTGCAAAAGGCTTTTCTGCCTATCAGAGGGAGGACTCTCCAATGCTGAGAAAGAAAAAGGAGCGTTTAAAAATGTCACTAATGAAGAGCCGATGGATGTTTCAGAGTCAGTCTTAGCTAAGAAAAGGGCTGTTAGTCCTTCGGTTTCGCAAGCTGGGAAAATGGTTCCGACAACTCACGGAGCGTCTGCTTTAATGAATCCATGAAATTTGGGTGAGAGACTCGCTGGTTCCGTTTCCAAGACTCTGTCCTAACCATGGGGGTATATCTGTGGGAGGGGGGTCAAAAAAGTCAAGATGGCAGCTGCAACTCTGCAGTCAAAACCCACCCCTTTTTTACATGCACTGCTGATTCTAGCAATTATTTGACATTAACCTGGTTAACAAAGCCCCATGTGAATCTTACTTTCCTGGTCATGTTTTGCTGTGAGGGGCTGGACACTGCCTCTAAAGTGATTCAGCACAAAAGGAAAAGCAGGTGGAGTGGATGAGGAAATGAGCAAATGGAGGAAACAAGCAAACAAGCAACTTGTTACAAATTGTTGGTGGCGAGGGGTATATTTCTAGGAAATGAATGATGCTCTCTGCAGATTTACAATGGTGCTGAGAAAACCAACTTACAACCGGTCCTCATACCTAAGACCATCGCAGCATCCCCGCAGTCACATGATCACAATTTGGATGCTTGGCAACCAGTCCTCACAGTTAAGAAGCCAGCTGGAAAGGTCAAAAATGCCAATCACATGACCACAGAATGCTGCGATGGTCATAAATGCGAACCGGTTGTCAAGCGCCCAACTTGTGATCACAGGGACCACAGGGACTCTGTGATGGTTGTAAGTGTGAGGACCGGTCATAAGTCATTTTTTTCAGCACCATTGTAAGTCTGAATGTCACTAAACACATGGTTGTTAAGCGAGGACTGCCTGTAAGCCACCCAGGGTTGCAGGAGTGAGATGGGTGGCTAGATAAATTTAATAAATAATTTAATGTCTAGTTGGGAAGCTGGAGTGGGATCAAAAAATTCCAGACGGCGGCCACAGCCATGTGATCAAAGCCCCTCCTTTGTTTACAGGCATGCTATCTTGACCTTTTTGACCCCCCCATCCCTGTGGACACCTCTCAGGGAAGAAAATAATTTGGTCAACTTGAAGGAATGGTTGCCGCTAGGGAAACGTTTGAGGAAAAGCTAAAGGAAATGGAATTCTTGGCGAACCTGATGTCACAGGGTTGGTGAAAATGCAGAAGGGCAAATACAGCGATTCGGTGAATAAAGGTGGCAAAGCTAGAATCTTCTTAGCCAAGAAGAACAGCCAGAAATGTGCAGCTTCCCCCATTTGTGCTCTTTGTAAAAAGTCCCATCTGTTAATTTTTCAGCAGGATTCTCATGGACGCTGTTCACTGCCGCTTTTGAGTGATTATATCACCTGATTCCTACATAAATCTATGGTAGGTATCAAATCCCTTCTTTAAAAAGGCTGAGCCTAACTTGATCTATGTTGCACATGTTGACTGCTCTCTAGTGGAATCTGCAATTATCACTGGCAAAGAATTCATTTTTGTGCCAATAATGCACAAAAGCATAGCATGTGAACATCAGTCCTTTTAATTTAAAATACAGGTAGTCCTCGCTTAATGACCATTTGTTTAGCGATGGTTCAGACTTACAACAGTGCTGGAAAAAACGACTTACGACTGGTGCTCACACGACCATCGCAGTGTCCCTGCAGTCACACGATCACAATTCGGGTGCTTGACAACCAGTTCACATTTACAACCGTCGCAGTGTCCCGTGGACACAAGATGGCCATTTTCGACCTTCCCTTTGCTGGCTTCCGTCAAGCAAAATCAATGGGGGACTGTACGATTCACTTAATGACCACATGGTTTGCTTTACAACCATGGTGATTCATTTAACAACCACTTAAAATCGGGTTGGATTTGCTTAATAACCACTTCACTTAGCAACTGAAATTCCAGTCCCAATTCTGGTCGTTAAGTGAGGACTACCTGTATGTTGCCATGCCATGTCACACCTCTGCATTTAAATGGCTATTTTTTGGTTTTGCTTTTCATTTTCATCCATGATATTAAGTTTTAGGCAGCTGAGTACACTTGATAGATGGGAAGAGTGGAAGAAATGAAATGAAATCTGCCAATATACAAATAAAAAAAAAGCCTGTTTTGCAATGGATGAAATTAATCTGCCTTTGTGCTGCAACTGGATTCTTTTCCAGATGCATGATCACCCCTCCCCTTTTAAAAATATTTCACAAATGTTATAGCTTTTAGGGATGCAAGATTAAAAGAATCTGGGATGCTGAATTTAGAACATTCAGTAAGAAAGGCACGTGGTCTTTCACTGACCGACAGGGGAATCCCTCAAGGAACCATTCGCACAAAGAGTTCCACTTCCGCCATAGCAATCACCCCTCAATTCATTCCACTGCAACCAGGCTTCCTCCTGGTACTGCACATGTTAGGACTGCAAGATGGAGTTTTCTTGACAACTGTAGAGAGGTCATGCACTGGAATTCTCTGAGCCAGGGAACAGATATTTGCAAAATATTATGGGAGAAGAACAGATGGACATTCTATTCATACCTCCTAATGGGGTAGCCACCTCCCCGTGAAGTCAAGAGACAGTTAGAAAGAAGATCAAACTTTCTACCTTAATACACTTGCTATAAAGGTAGGAGAAACCGGGAGACTGTGACTTACAGGGTGCTTTCTGGTGGCGTTGGATTTTAATGATTGGGAAGTGCTCGGAGTCATGTCTAGAACCCAATCAACCATGCTTTATTCAATAAACTGTTCTTAGACAAGCCACAGTTTAGCATGTTGTGAGAAGGAGTAGAATTGCGGTAGGGATACTTTACCTTTGTCTCTCTCCTCAAAGATGATTGGTTGAGAAACCATGCTTCCTCCTTGCTCTTGAGGGTGACGAGTTTAGAAGGTCCACCTTGAGATCTCAGTGTTTCTCCCTTTCCATCTTGATGTTCACTTCTGTTCGGTATTGTGGAAATGACTGTTGTTTTCCTTGCTTCCAGCTCACTCAGACCCCAGAAGCTGGTTGCTGTTTCAGACACCACAGAAGCATGTGTCTCACTATTCCTTGTAGATGTAAGGCCTTCTGCAGTAACCATCTAACAGGACATAAAAATACAGTTTAGGAGCATGAGGAAATCAAAAGCAACAACTGACAACAGTATCTATGAGAAGGATTTTATATCCAGGGCTGCAATCAAGGGGTCCGCAGAGGAGGGGGTCAAAGGAGGTCAAGATGACTGTTGCAGCCAAGTGATCAATGACCTACCTGTTTTCTAATGCATTGTTTGTAAAAAAAAAAAAAAGAAGAATTTGCACACTTATAGCCACCATCTTGACTTTTACACAACTTGCTGGAAATTCATTCGTTTCATGGCTCCTAACACCTTAGCTTCATTAACAGAAGAGACAGGAATAAAATGCTGGTATGAGAACGCGGACGCGGTGGCGCTGCGGGTTAAACCGCTGAGCTGCCGATCGGAAGGTCGGTGGTTCGAAACCGCGCGGCGGGGTGAGCTCCCGTTGCTCGTCCTAGCTCCTGCACACCAAGCAGTTCGAAAACATGCAAATGTGAGTAGATTAATTGGTACCGCTTCGGCGGGAAGGTAACGGCGTTCCGTGAGTCATGCTGGCCACATGACCACGGACGGGTCCTTAGGGACAACGCCGGCTCCAAGGCTTAGAAACGGAGATGAGCACCGCCCCCTAGAGTCGGACACGACTGGACTTTACGTCAAGGGAAACCTTTACCTTTACCTTTTATGAGAATGATTTGAAAATGTTTGCTATCCACTGCCTTGAACTGCATGGGTGTCTGCAGGGGATGGTCAAATACCTCAAGATGGTGGTCATGACTATTAGTATATTGTTTTCTGCTACAGATTAAGGTTACTATGGTAACTAATCATTTTGGCTGGGTGAAGAAGTTGAATTTAATTGTCCTCTTTTCAGGTGTTAATAGTTGCATAGCCTGAAGCAAGGGCAGTTTGCTTGTTATTTTCAATCCCTTCTCTTTAGGTCTGCAGAGAGTAAGCAGCTCTCTGAGAGACTGTGAAAATGCAAAGCCTGTAAATATGTTTTTGTGCTTTCTGTAAATAAGTTTATTTTTATAGAAATGCCTGGTGTGACTTTTCTGATCTCTCCTGGGCCAAATGCTTTCTAGCACTCTGCCAACAATGACAACACGACCAAAGCTCTACCCATTTTTAGGTGCAACACACAAAAAATGGGTGGAGCTTCAATAGCGCCACTGTGGCTGCCATTTTGACTTTTTTGACTGCACCTCTGTTGCACTGTGTGGGGGAAGGGATAAATCCCTATTTGTGAACTTCAAAAACCATTATCCATCTACCCAGCTTTCTTTATGAAGGCAAATTATAGGGAGAGAAGATCAAATTTCACATCAACACATGTGTTTGATTCTGCCTGCAAGTACAACGGATGATTCTCAGCAGTCTTTTGAAAAGCAACTAGTTCTCATGATGGTGAACAAACAGTGAAATCGACAGAAGCAAAAAATCAGGTAAGATTTCAGATGCTTTGATACCTCCTGCTATTTTTATCCCTCTGCCTACCATAATTTCCCTCTTCTCTTTATGCTTCTTGAATGATATTTAGCAGATGTATTTTATCATTCCTTTGATTTGCTGATTAAACTCATTAGATGGCCTGACCAAAGCCTCTTGGTGATTTCCAGTAAAATTTTAAAAGCCAAATTGAGAACCAAATATAAACTTGGCAACCTGAACGGCATTTAAACATGGAAAAATGATTGCAATCAAGAGTCAGCAGTTAAGAGCTTGTTTTCAAAGATGTCTTTCCTGGCCTTTTTTTGCAAAGGGGAGGAATGGGTTACAAGCTTCTGCTCCAAGGGGAGACCATTACGGAGAAATTCTCCCTTGGAGGCCCAGCCCTGAGTCGCCTAGAGAGGAACCCCTGGGAACAGGAGGCAAATCTTCTTAAGAGTCCTAAGTGAACAAGAGGGTCCGTAGGGACATAGGCATCTTCTCAAGGCTTTAAGACCACAACCAGGATTCAGCATCTCCCTGGCAGTCAATGTGATGCTCATGGCATCATTACATGGTGACGCCTTTGAGTTAAATTCCTCTGCATGCCTCCCATTACTGGTGATGAGAGGCAGCAGGCCAAAGAGGAACAAGGAGCATTTCCCCTCATCCTCACCATCGCTTTGCTGATTTTTTTTCACTCTGTGCTGGTTGATGACTACCAGAAGAAACAAACTGATTTGACTTGAGATGCTGGATACCCAACACTGTGACAGAGGGAGGGCGAACAAGAAGAGCGGGGGGTGGTGGTCCTCCATTTTGTGGAGAGGCTCAAAGGGAGGCTGGACAGCCATTTGTCGGGGAGGCTCAACACTGGATTCCTGCCTGGAGCAGAGGGTTGGTATAGATGACCTCAAAAGACCCATCAAACTCTAGACTTCTGTGAAATAATTCCTGAACAGTCTCATGGCTCTTCTTCCTGAGCCCCAGTGTGAGGTGTCCCTGAATATCTAGACTGAGGTGAACCAGGGTCTGTTCTCTCTCATCCCAAAACATGGAGTAGGCTTCAGTTACAGGAAGACGTTTCCAACTTGAATGTGTAAAACAACTTCCTAAGAGTTAGAGCAGTTCAGCAGTGGAACCAAGGATCCAGAAAAGCAGTGGAGCCTTCACTGGGTGAGGCTAGACAGCCCTCTGCCTGGGATGCCTGAATTCCGGCACCGAGCAGAGGGTTGGTCTGGATGACCTCAAGGGTACCTTCCAACTTTAGGATTGTGTGATTCATGTTTATCAAGAACGTGAAAATGAAATGCAACCTCCAGATTTCAGCAATCGGCAAATTCTTCTTTTTAATTACCTTAGCAAGGGTGGTAGGTGAGGAAGTGGGAGGCGATGAAAGAGATTCCTCAGCTTCTAGACCTGGGTGTTTTAAACCTTTGCCAAGATTGAACCTGACAATATCTGTAGTTCTAGCATGTTGCCCACCAGGAATGTTGGGTTTCCAGGATCCCTGTAGATATCAAGCACAGGAAAACTAGAGGTTGATAAAACAAGGCAAAGATGGGGCAGGCAGAACAAGAAAACCAAATTTCCAGGTTTCATAGAGCCGTGGCTCTGTCCCGGGTCAGTTAAAAACCAAGCAGTTGCATTTATACAACATGCTAAGCTAGCTTAATGTTAACCTTGGTTATTTCTGCATCTGTGTGGAGGACTTGGCGTATTTTGCAAACCCAACAAATTTGGTTAGTTTATGGTTCAAGGGATTGAGCAAGCTCAAATCATGGGTTAATTCAATAACCAGGTTAAATGTACTATGTTGAATGCAGTCAGTTTCTTCCCAACTAGATTACCGCAATATAGACAATATGTCAAGAGTTAAAAAACAACAACCCACAATTACTTTGCTTTCTATTTCTGGACTCCTGTTGGGAGCCTACAGGATGTGGTCAAAAAAATAAAAAAGTGCATATAAAAACAGTGGAATTTTGATCACCCCATCATGGTCGCCTTCTTGACATTTTTGACCATATCTGGGGATATCCCTGACCCTTATCCTTGTGTATGCATCCCAGTTATTTTAGGAACAGGAGAAAACAAGAATGCTAAACATAGGAATTGGGGTAATAAATATCCTTGTACAGTATGTCATGTCCCAGATAAAAGCTCAGTTATAAACTCAATATAAAACAGGATCTTTTTGGTGGTAGCCTCCTCGGGTTGATTTTCCAAGTGAGAATGGATCAATCTAATCTATGATGATTTTCAATCTGGCAGGAAAACATCTTTACTGCATCCCAGGCTTTTTTTTTTAACTGGGGGAAAAGCAGATGTTTTAATAGACCTCTGGTGATCTCTGAGGACTTTGAACTGGAATCAGTCACAACTCCCAGGTTACAGAGTAGCTGGGATCAAGAATGGACGCTGGCACTAAAAGCTTTTTGCTGGTTTGTTTGAGCATCTGTGGTCCATTTTCACTCTGAGAGCACAAGCTTTTTCCTAACTTGATCCTCAAGGAAGTTGAACTGAGAAGTGATGGGGTCTTGCCCAATGAATGTCTAGGACAGTGTTTCTCAACCTCTGGAACTTTAAGATGTGTGGACTTCAACTCCCAGAATTCCCTAGCCAGCAATTCCCGAGGTTGAGAAAGGCTGGTCTAGGATTACGGGAGGATTTAAGCCTGTCTCTCTCTGCTCCAGATCCAGTATCTTAACACAGTGCTGCTGTTTTATATATGGAAGGAAGATTGGTGATCACATTATTTTGATTGATTGATTGATTCAGAGAGAGAGAGAATAAAATAAATGAGTCCAAGGCAGGATTTTACAACTACCAATTCTTTGGAGGGGTGTGTGTGTACACTGCATTGCCCATAGGACAAAATTGTAACAGGGAAGAACCATGAAATTCCCACGGTGGAGGAATGGATTGTGAAAATGTCAGAATTTGCTGAGATGGCAAAGCAGATCTGTTTGGTCAGAGAAAAAAAAACGAAACCTGTTCTGAAAGACTGAAGACCTTGTATGGACTTTTTGTTGAAAGAAGAAGAAAAAAACGATACAATGTTTTATGGATTTGAAGCTTAAGAAAGATGTGGATTAAGTGAGGCTGAAGGGATTTGTATAACATCTAAGAGGGAGGAGGAGTTATAAATTGTAGTTATCTTTTGAAAAGAAGGTTGGAAATCGCTATATTTCATAACTTTACTGTCTTTTCTTTTCTGGCACTCTTTTATTTCTTTTTCTTTAGGTTTGTATTTCACTTTATGTATAAATAAATAGGCAAAATTGTAATGGGAACAATTCTGGGAACCCGAGTCTCCCTCAACTCCAGATTCCCACTTTCAGAGCATGATGTGCCTGAGATCCTCACCATAGAGGTTTTTGGTTGTTTTGATCCTAGCTTCTTCTTCAGGCCCTTCTCCTTTCCCTTCTTGGCATCAGCAATGTGGTGGGTCATCCTTTGAACCCCACCCTGCAGAAGGAGTTCAGTCAGTTCCTTCAACAGAGCTAGCTGCAAGTTAAAAACAAAAGAATAAAAAATGGGGTTGAAGCTGTTCAGTGACCAAGGAAAGCCCAAGGATCTACAGCCCAACCAGAACAAGAGGGTCCGTATTAGAAATATTTTCAGAATTCAGCCATCTCCCTCCTGATGCTTCCAGGTTTGCTGGGACTACAATTGTCAGAATTCCTAGGCAGAATATTAGCCAGGATTGCTGGGAGCTGTACTCCTGAGCCTTCCAAAAGATACCAGGTTAAGGAAACCTATTGTCTCTCCTTGCAAAACTTTAGATACTGAGGTAGGGTGAGGAGAGAGGATTGAGGATGATACAGGCAATGGCCAACTGGAACTTAGTGCAGCCTGTGTCCCACTCACATGCTGAAAACTTGCAAAAAAAAAAAAAAGGTTATATAGAGCTTAATTTATAAGATCCATTGGTGGTTCTCCTCAGCAATCTGTGATCTCTACTCTTCCACAGTCCTTAATATTAACTGACCAGCTTACATGGAACAGAGGCTTGTCTTTTTTTTTATGATGGGCAATGTATATTTTGCACTCAAATTACCTAACAACCTGGCTCAGTCTTCTGCCTTCTACTCTCCTACTTCCAATTTATTTATTTATTTGTTCAATTTCTATAGCCACCCATCTCAACAAGTGACTCTGGGCAGCTTACAATAAAAACCATAAAACCATTAAACAATCACAATTAAAACAGTTACAGTACAAAATAAATATACATGGCTGCCAAGTAAGCAATGTAAGATGTTAACATAGCCAAGAAACGGGACCATTACCGAGCTCGGGACCCCAGGCCTGAGCACATAACCAGGTCTTCATGGCCTTACGAAAGGCCAACAAGGTCGGGGACATCCTGATCTCTGAAGGGAGAATATTCCAGAGGGCAGGCGCTACGGCTGAAAAGGCACGCCTTCTAGTCCCCACCAACTGACATTCTTTGGCTGATGGGATCTGTAGCATGCCCAATCTACCAGATCAAATTGGACGGGTAGAGGCAACTGGGAGAAGGTGGTCCCTTAGGTAACCCAGTCCCACCCATGAAGGGCTTTAAAGGTGACAACCAGCACCTTGAATTGCACCCGGAAGCACACCGGCAACCAATGCAGCTCCCGTAGCAGCGCTGTTATGTGTGTCAAATATCCGACTCAATTTACTACCCGCACAGCCGCATTCTGCACCAGCTGAAGCCTCCGAATGCTCTCAAGGGCAGCCCCATGTAGACCACATTGCAGTAATCCAGATGGGAGGTCACAAGGACATGAGTGACAGTGAGTAGTGCCTCTCAGTCCAGGAATGGGTGCAGCTGGTGTACAACCCGAAGATGTGCAAAGGCCTCCTAGCCACGGCTGCCACCTGCTCTTCCAGCAGGAGCCGTGAGTCTACGAGGACCCCCAGATTGCACACCGGGTCTGTCTGGGGCAGTGCCACCCCATCCAGGACCAACAGTGGAAAAACCTTGTCACCGGAAGGCTCACAAACCCAAAGCCACTCAATCTTGCTTGGATTGAGCCGAAGCCCATTGCACCCCATCCAGACCCTTACAGCCTCCAGGCACTGGGTCAGGACATCCATGGCATCACTCAGGCGGTCTGGGGTAGAGATATAAAGCTGAGTATCATCAGCATATTGATGGTATCTTACCCCAAAACGTCGGATCACCTCCCCCAACGGTCTCATGTAGATGTTAAATAGGAGAGGGGAGAGAACCGAGCCCTGAGGCACCCCACAAAGTAGGGGATGTGGGCTGGACCTTCCCCCCCATCAACACCGACTGGAACTGACCCCGGAGGAAGGAGGAGAACCAGCGCAACACTGTGCCTCCCACCCCCATCTCCCGAAGCCGGTCCAGAAGGATACCATGATTAATGGTATCGAGGGCCGCTGAGAGGTCAAGAAGAGCAAGGATGGTTGCACTGCCCCCATCCCGCTCCCACCAGAGGTCATCCAAGAGTGCGATCAATGCCATCTCAGTCCCGTCACCTGGCCTGAAC
This sequence comes from Candoia aspera, assembly GCF_035149785.1. Lineage (NCBI taxonomy): Eukaryota > Metazoa > Chordata > Lepidosauria > Squamata > Candoiidae > Candoia > Candoia aspera. The sequence goes on along the minus strand of NC_086159.1, from coordinate 7,788,040 downwards.
CCTGACTGAAAAGGTGCAGATAATCCGCTTCATCCAGGGTCCTCTGCAGCTGCCACGTGACCACTCTCTCCACAACCTTCCCTAAAAAGGGGAGGTTGGAGACTGGACGAAAACCATCCAGGCTGGTTGGGTCGAGTGATGGCCCCTTGAGGAGAGGGCGCACCACCGCCTCCTTAAGAGCCAGCGGGACCACCACCTCCCTCAAGGAGGAATTAACCACCCCCCAGGCCCAATCACATGCCTCCTCCTGGGCAGCCTTGACCAACCAGGAGGGGCACGGATGTAATACAGAAGTGGCCAAACTAGCAGCTGCGAGGGCCCTCTCCGCTTCCTCACGTGCAACCGGATCAAACTCCCCCCCAGATAACCATGCCAGTCTTAGTTAATGTGATTGATTGATTGATCGATCAAGTCGTTGTCAACTCTTAGCGACCACTTTGTTGGATTTTCTCCATGATGGTCTGTCCCTAACCTGGTGCTTCAGGTCTTCCAATGGTGCCAAGTTAATGAACACAATCCAAATTATATAGCCATCTACTGAAAATCTTTCCAGCCATGGGATTGTAGAGTTGGTGGGGTCCAGTCTCCTGTTCTGTACAGGAATCCCAATTCAGCACTTTTATGACACATGCCAGACTAAACTCTGGATAATTTGGTGACAGAAGAATCAGCCTCTTTGCACGGTAGCTAATAATGAGTCCAACTATCAAACAACCATTACAGTTTGCCATGTGATTTCCTATAAACAGCCCCCCCAACCTTTTTTTTTAAATGGCAAAATCCTGGCCGGCATTCATCACTCCACACCCCTGTAGCCTTGTTCTCAAATGCATGTTTGGCTGGCTCCTTAAAATACCTGTTCTCCCCCCACCCCACCAAATAACCCAAGATGCACAATTTCCAAAGCATGAGATGTAATGTTATCTCCAGATTAAGTTTTGCCTAAGTATATTTAAAGCCCCTTGGAGCTGAGCTGGACTCTTGGTGGCTACATGGCTATTCCCATGTGCTTCACCTTACAACAGTAAATGTTTGCCATCTGTCATTTATAGGCAGGATTGTCACGTACCTTGATACCATAAGCTTCCAAAAGTCTTTCCAGGCCCTATATAAATACCAAGAATGCAAAGAAATATGTGCATTGAACCCCATGCAAAGACAACACAGAAATAACAGGTTACATTCAAAATGTTTAGCTGAGATGCTTGCTTACACAAAGGGTCCCCTGAGTCCCAGAAATACATTTTCTGAGCAATGCGTCCTTCCTTTGAACACTTCAGCTGCTGGACCTCCCATGTGGTGCTAAAGTATTCAGTCATCCAAAGGAAACAACATTCACAGACAGGTGTGCAAACCCACAGACACACCTGTATTCTATCAACTGGGACCCTCCGGTCTACAAAAAGGCATGCAAACAGTTGGGGAACCTGATGAGGGGATTCATAACACCTCCAAAATTGAAATATGGGGATGGTTGCTATAGACCACTCCTCCCACACTTGGACTGTTTTAGATTCTTCACCACTTGGATTCTTCTTTTTACTTCTATTTATATTATTTTTTACTGTATTTCACTCTTTGTATTTATTGTGATGGTTTTAATCAATGGTTGCAAACCGCCCAGAGTCCTCCGACGGAAGGAGATGGGCGGGGATAAATTAGATAAATAAATAAAATATAAATAAAATATAAAGTTGAGACAAATGGAGAAAAGGTCTGTAAATCATGTCTCTTGAACTACTTTGGCCTTTTATATTTTTCCAACCAATGCAGAAAGTAAACTTGACACACATGAATGGATGCATGCATGTACATGCGCGCGCACACACACAGCTGATATCTATCTCCATAAAGTTGATGCTTGAAAAAGGCAAAAAAAAAAAAAAGTGGGCCGTTGATCCGGAGACCACTGCCAGATTACTTTCAAGCTACATCCAGTTAAGCTGCACACGCCACTGAATTAGTAAGAGGATCTTTTTACGCCGATCTTTTTTCCTTACTTACCTGGATATCCATCCCTCTGCCAGCTGGTCCAGGGTCTCCCTTGGAAATAAAACAAGAATTTGCATCTTGCTGAGATAGATAAATTAATTTCTTTGATTAGAGAAAAGGCACTATCTACATTTACAGGTAGTCCTCATTTAACAACCATTCATTTAGTGATGGTTCAGACTTACAACTGTGCTGAGAAAAAGACTCACAACCGGTGCTCACACTTACAACCATCATAGCATCTCCACTGTCACTTGATCACGATTTGGGTGCTTGGCAACCAGTTCGCACTTATGACCATTGCAGCATCCCAGTCATGTGATCACTATTTTTGACCTTCCCAGCCAGCTTCTAGCAAGCAAAATCAATGAGGAACTGCATCATTCACTTAATGACCACATGGTTTGTTTAACAACCATGGTGATTTGCCTAATGACTGCTGCAAAAAAGGTCATAAAATCAGGTCACATCTGCTTAATGACAGCTTCACTTAGCAACCAAAATTCTGGTCTCAATTGTGGTTGTTAAGCGAGGATTCGTCCCTGGGGGAGCTGGGGGTGTTGACGACCGACAGGAAGTTCTGGCGTGGGCTGGTCCAAGAAGTCACGAAGAGTTGGAAGCGACTAAACGAATAAACAACAAGCAAGGACTACCTGTATTGGTGACTGGAAACCTCTTATGGGCTTTTTGCGTAAAAAAGAAAAAAATAAACTCATGATTTATGGCTCTGATGATTAGACAGGATAGATTATAGAAAGAAGAGAGTCATGATGTCACTTTAGACAGAGACGTAAAATATAATTGTACTTATAACTGCTATGAAGAATATCAGAAGCCACTTCTTTGAATCTTCTTTCTTTCTTTTCTATTTTTCTTCAACTTTTTTTCTTTTCTTGCACTTTTTGCTTCCTCTTTGCTTTCTTTCTTCTTTTTTCTTCCTTACTTTATATTACTTTGTGTTAGTTTTTACCTTCTTTTTTAAAAGTTTCAATAAAAATCATATTTTAGAAAAGGGAATAAAACAAGAATTTGCATATAATTGAAGCCACAAGTTCAGGGCTGGTGCCTTAGTTTGTTCTTTTGCCTCTACTAAAAAGCAAGCAAAGTGATTAGGGGTTCCCTATAGCCAGCAGCTAAACAAATCCTTGGAGGAAAATGGTAATTGTGAGTATGATAGTAAGATTTTCCTCCCAGGGCTAAGATATTCCTTCCAGACCCCTCATTACTATCTGGACACCCCCCAGAGCACCTACAATGCAGCTGCTTAGCACAACATTCAGCTCTTAGTGTCTAAAAGCAAAATGGAGGCCCTGCCTGAACCCCATTAGCAGTCTCTATACCAGGGTTTCTCAACCTTGTCAACTTTAAGATGGGTGGACTACAACTCCCAGAATTCCCCAGCTGGGAATTGGGGAATTCAACTCCCAGAATTCCCCAAGCTGGCTGGGGAATTCTGGGAGTTGAAGTCCACCCATCTTAAAGTTGACAAGGGTGAGAAACACTACTCTCTACCCTGAAGTCCCACCAACAAAACTTGAGGGCAAAAGGGTGTGATTGGGGGGGATTTTCTTCTCCAAATTAAGAAAATCCCTCCCAATCACACCCTTTTGCCCTCAAATTTTGTTGGTGGGATTTCAGGGTAGAGAGCAGTGTTTCTCACCCTTGTCAGCTTTAAGATGTTGCAGGAGAGAGGACTAGAAGGTCTCCAGGAGGCAAACCGAACCTATTTCAACCCCAATCCTCATTGCCCAATTTCTGGCCTGTTTGGGGAATGGGGTTAAGAATGGAAATAGAAGGAGTCTGCCTCCCAGAGTGCTTAAAAACACCAACAAACACCCACAGGGCCAGAAAAAATGGCCCCGCCCTTTCTTGTCATGTCACTTCCCTTCCATTGACATTGCAGACTGCCCTCCAGCTGGTCAGGGGAGTGTTGCAACCCCTGACTCTCCACAGTAGCTGATTTGTGGAGTCCTAAGGAAGATGAATTGATCACATAATGTCAGCCCAACAAGGTGGACCAGACTAGGAAGCCAATGCCATGTAGGTCAAGACCACTTTCATTGTAACAGCTATAGTAGCAGAATCCTGCAAGTCTGAATGCGCTTCCCCTACTCCCTTCCTTTATCTTCGTGTGAACGAGGGAGGGGTTTGTCTGAGATGTTTTCTCAAGTTACTTTCTTGGCCCAGGCTCAGGTCCCTCTTAGCTGACTGTTCCCTTGGTAGTAGCATTTCCTCCTGTCCCTCGAGGCCATTCCCTCTCCCCTCTACACATAATCAAACCTGCCACCCAGTGGGACCTCCATCTTCTAGTCTCAGAGAAGCCTGAGGTTGCAAAATTAGCAAACGAGTCTGTAACAGTTGAGCAGCTCTTACATATTACTCAGATTTAATTCTTCAGTAGAATCTTAAAGACAGTTAAAGTAAAGACCCCTTGAGTTGAGCTCAACTCCTTGCAAGCAATGCATAAGTGCTTGGCAATTGCCTTCTTCCAGATAATTTTTTCAGCTTCCCTGGTGGTCTCCCATTAAAGTTCTAACCTGGGCTAACCCAGTTTAATTTACCTGAGATCAACCAAGGTTGACTAAGTGCTTCCACCTTCTGAGGACTTGCCACAGATAGAGCTAATGTTCTTCTAAATCTCCATTTTTGTTCCAGGGGAAATAGAAGCTCCCAACAAGCTCCCAAGAGCAGGACTTCTCCTTAGTAGGACATCAACACCACCAGTGAAGAAAGCCAGAAGAAGTTCCTCATTGATGTTTTTCCTTGGGATTTATTTGAAACACAGGGAACCAGAAAGGCTGCAAACCACGAAGGATGATTGTGCAACAAAAGATTGTGTCATTCATGTACATCCTTGTCATCTTCTACCTAAGGAAGCGCAAGACCATCGCACTCAGCTCTTGAATATTGTTCTGAATTTCTCTTATTTGAAAAAAATCCTAAAGGAAATTCTCTCTCCTCAGATTAAGTAGAACTAATAGGAAAAACAAGATAACTTCTCTGCCCAGCAACATTTTTTTTCATCCAAGGTGAGATAGACTCATGTGGCCTTCTCCGAGGTCTTGCTGATTTCTTCACTTGAGAAGTCCTGAGTCCAACTTCCCCAGCTGGACATTTTGAGGATGTATGAAATCTTTGCTTACCAAACTCTTGGAGGAGGAGATAAGAGAAATCCCATGCCTGATGGGCTTCATTTCACAGAAATCTGGTGTCTGCTTTTACAGATTCCGGTGGAATGAAGGGCACCCAAGTCACGGGTTTGCATTTTCCTTGGCTGGAAATTTCAACCTTGAACCTTTCTATTCTGCTAGAGAATCACCTGCTTTCTAGAAGCTTCCTCAAGGGTTCGCCCTCACTTTTCAATCTCCCCACTAGTTTTGTCACCAATTCTTCGGTGGCCTCTGACACTAAAAGGAAGACATGAAGAACCAAAATGTGTCTTGGGGGTGAGAAGACATTATTTTGGGAGCCTTGGGGTGTGTTCACGTCTTATGGGATGTGCTGGGGGCCAAACTCAAAAAGTGGGTGTGGGCAGAGAAAAGAAGGTGTGGCAAAAGAAAGAAAGTGGGAGCAGCCACTTCAAAAACAAATATTTAATCGATTAATAACCAATCTTCATCTAAAACATAACGATCACTGTTCATATAATCAATTAACAATCGATCAATGTTTATTTTTTGTGATTTGTCATTATAAATATTCTTTCTTTGGTAATGGAGAGCTAGAACCTCTAAAAGCTTAGAAAGATACATGTTCTCATAGACATTTTTGCAAGTACATACTGTCCAAATACTGCCTTCAGATTAATTATATGTTGTTTTGAGTCTCCCTCTCTCACTCATTCTCTCTTTTTCTCTCTCTCTCTCTCTCACACACACACACACATTAAAAAATGAAGGCATAAAGTAAATCTGTTGGGTCATCACCTTCAAAGGTAAGCAGATTCCAAAATATCTTTGATGTCCCACTTCAGACAAGGGATAGCCCTAATTCTCAGTAAATCTTTTTTTCTGAGCCCCTCCCTTCAGACACTTAACATATTTAGCTGCAAACCACTTTGTAGATGAGGAGGAACTCTGGTGACCACATCAAAGGGAGAAGAACGCCTCCAGGAACTGAGGATTCCTAATCTTGCTCTTGGGGAGGTGGCCAACCCAAACTATACCTACATGGATTGTACAAAATGCATCTCCAGGAACAGATGAACTCTTCAGTGATGTCATGCATCATATTGTCAGAGTTCACCTAACATACTAAACCATAAACCGAGATTAAGAGAAGACAGATGCTCATATAACATGCAGTGGCCAAAGAAAGAAATCATATGATGGCTTAATGTGCTTGTGCTATGCCAGTGATGGGTTCCTACCACACAGCTAGTCAATTCCATTTGAACATGGTCTAGCATGCTGTACATACTGCCTGGCTATTAAGAAATGTCTACGAACAGAGAAAGAAATTATACCTTCTCTCCTTTGATGAAGATGGCGTTTTCCACAGGAGGACCCTAAAGAAGTCAGAGGAGATGGAGAAAGTATCTTTCAGGTTGGAAGAGGAACCTTGCAAGAACAATTTTTGCAAATATTCTCCAAACACCTCTGATTATCATTTAGAGGTACAGGGAGGGCTTTGTATGTCAGGGCAAACTCAAGATTTAGCCTTGTTTTTCGACCCTACTCGAAGATAGTAAAAATAAAAGACAAGGAAAGACAGATGTTGATCCCATTAGTACCAATGGTAGATTCCCTTTTTATCCATTGGGATCATCAGCTGCAATGGGCAAGTGAGGCAGTATGAAAGGGAAGTTTTCAAGGCACGGAATTTTTTTTTTTCTGAGAACAGCTTTAGGTGTTACCAAAAGAAGGATCACCGGCCAAATGAACAAGCATTTCTTCATGCAACTTGTGTCTGGTTGTGCAAGACTTGGCTGAAAAAGTGTGCAAAGTGCTGTCATGCGAGTGATAGAAGATCCACTCAGTACAATTTCAACCTCCTCACACACGCATGCGTGAAGTTTGCTACAAGCATGTCTGCTGGATGACTGAGAAGGTGGCCAAGTATTCAGTCAATAATGCTCTTGTCTTGAAACATCTGGAAACATTTGTGAAATCATGTTGTTGGGAATAAAGCAAAGTCTTGGTGGCACCAGGGTGCAGTCTACCCCAGTAATACTGATGGGAATTAAATCTTCTTGGTATATAACCACCCAGAGTCCCTCTTTTGGGGGAGATGGGCAGTAATTAAATTTGAATAATTTAATATATATATACACATTTTTGCAGAAGGATAGGCTTGGTGCTGTACCTTAAAAGACAGACTCCCCCAATTATTGAAATTTCAGTGATGGATCTGGAAATGGCTGCCGTTTACAAGAACCAGATGTATCCTTCAAAGACCACAACAAGCATCTCAAGAACCTGCTTTTTCAATATAATGTAGGCCACTAATTGTTCAGGCTTAGTTCAGAACTAAAAATGACTACCCACTGAAGATGTCTCACACACAGTAGGTAGCAAATATATGAAGGTAGTTGGAATGACTCAGTGCCCACATTCCAGATTCAGGGGGAAGAGGAGAAATCCAGTTACAATGCATGCTCTGAAACAGAAGATCCTCCAGAAGAGGTTGGGGAGTAGCAGGATTCCGTTAGTGCCTAGAAAGGATGGGCAAAGGTGTTTGGAGATTTGGTTCAGAAGCAATTGGACTGAATCTCTGAATTGCATTTCCGACTTGAATCAGTAAATCAGAGTTGGTCTGAACGTCACTGTGCATCTTCCCCAATTTTTTTTTCCTAATTCAGTTTGAAAGTCAGAATCAAATCACTGTGGACAGAGATCCAGAGATCAAGTAGGATCATGTAATTCATGATTTGAAACAAATTGTGTCTGATTTGCAGATCTGAATGTCTAGCCAATGTAATCTGTTATCCTGGCATTTTCCTCTGTCACCACAATAGCTTGGCCCTCTATCCTGGACAAAAAACAGTGTTTCTGGAGTCTAAGGCAAGCATGTGAACCACGTAGCACAGATTGGCTTGGTTTGCACCAGATGCTTCACCTCCTCCCTGGAGTCACCCATTTGTGTAACACACTGAATTACAAACTAACCCAAAGGCCTGAGTTTACACAAGGCTAAGTCACGAAAATAATTAAGCAAGATTAAAACTAAGCATGCAGCTCATGATGTCCAGATGCACCTTCTAGGCCTGATGAAGGTGTTCTGAGAATCCATCCACTCTTTTGTCTAGCCTTCTATTCCTAACTTCCTAACAAATTTCCACCTTTCCTGAGATCATAAAGACTAGAAGGAGTGTCCAACTCCCTGTTTAGTGCAGGTGATGACTGTCCACACTTCTGCATAAACACATCTAGTGAAAGGGACATAAACCACTTCCTGGGTCATAGGTCTGCTCTCAAACTGCTTTTTATGCTTCCTCTTTGACACCACTCAACTCCTAGTTTTTCACTGGGTCACTTCCTACCCTTTAGTTTGGCTTTTCTCAACCAAAGAAAATGCTAGAGCAGTGTTTCTCAACCTTGGCAGCTTGAAGATGTGTGGATTTCAATTCCCAAAATATACTGGCTGGGGAATCCTGGGAGTTGAAGTCCACACATCTTCAAGCTGCCAAGGTTGAGAAACACTGTGCTAGAGAATGAGAGTCTTGGTTTCTCCATATCTAGCAACCATTCCTTGGAGAAATTAAGACCACAAGCATTACTCACTGTCTCTCCAGGAATTCCAGGGGGCCCAGGCAGTTGCTGCAGAGACACAACATAATCACACACACACTCACACAGAAGAGGGCAGGGAAAAGTCCCAAGAGATGAATTGGCCAGATTTGAAGATGTCTCACAGAAAGAAGGAGAGCATGCAAACCTACAGTTTCGCCCTTATCTCCTTTGTCTCCAGTGGCGCCCTAGGAGGAGGAGGAGAGAAGCAAAAGGAAAGGCATTTATTAGGTATTTATTTCCCAGTATTTATAATCCACCCCAGGCCCAAAGGACCCTCGTGGCTAAGATTAAAAACAAAGTAGAAACAGGGTAAACAGGAGAAGGGGAAGACCACCAAACCAAAAGTACTTCAGCAATATCTGTGATAGCCATCCATGGTCAACCAGGGCTGAAGGCAGATTGGAAAAATACCACTTTTAATTGCTTTCTAAAAGTAAATAAAGTTCAGCTGGTCCAAATTTCTGGGGGGAAGAATCTTCCACAAGGTCATTGGTCCATACCCCATGAAGCTCCTGAAGATGGCAACCTACGGCTGATCCTCTTTAGATGACTGGTCTGGATGGGCAGATTCCATTTTGCAAAAGGAATTGCCTAGTGTATCCCAGTGCTGAGCCACAAAAGGACTTGAAATTAACAACCATCAGTTTGAACTGAACTTGGAAGCCTAATAACTGGTGCAGTGCCTACAAATGTTGTTATTCTACACTGTTGGATTTGACTTGTTACAAATCTCACAGTTGCACCAGCTGCAGCTTCTGGATTGTCTCCAAAGGCAGCCCCATGTAGAGTATGTTACAGTAGTCTAGCATCTGGTGCTCAATCAGATTAGTCAGAGAATATCTAGCTCAACTCAGTTATTGATCTACAGAATTCAGAGCCAAAGAGGTATGTTGGCAGCTCTTTGTACCTCCTACAGAAGCTGGTGAAGCTGAACCATCTAGAAGCCTGCCACTATCATTTATTTATTGAATTTACTGAAATTGTAGAACCCATCCCATATCAGTAAGTCTTTGGGCAGGAAGCAACCAAGAAAGAACAAACCAAGATGGCCATTCAAAAAAAGTGAAACTGCAAAATTAGGAAGAGCAATTTCCTGTATTTTCCCTTCTAGTTCTCATTCAGTTGGATGAAATAGAATTGGCTCTTGAAATTTTTTCAAAGGAGAAAATAATTGAGGAGACGTTCTATGGATGGCGAGTGAGGCTCTTGCACTTTTTCATTGCAAAGGGGACAAGGGAGGAGTGTGAACATCCTGTACAAACATCTCTCTAATGCTCAGACTTCTCCATCCCGAGGAGAGACATCAGGCAGAATTCAACCCAGTGACCTTTTCTACAGTGATACGACCCACATCACTAAAGGAAAGTTGGCCCTCAAGAAATGGCTGGAGAATTTCTCTTCCTTCCATTCTCAATAAATACGGAACCCAGATAAAATCAGAAGCATTAGTGGAAGAGGATTGAGCCCACCTATCAAAAACTTCATACGGGGTAAGAAGTTGTTTTTCTCCAGTTTAACACAATTTGAGAAGCTTGCTCTAAAGGAGATGCAGGTGCTTCTTCTTCAAGTTTAGTGTAATCCTTCCACCATCCTTCCACCACCCCCTTTGCAACTTACATCTTTGCCAGGCTGCCCCACATCTCCTTTCATCCCTCGCTCTCCAGGGCGTCCTGGGAGTCCCATAAGACCCTGTGAAGGATTGAGAGAAGAGTCAGCTCTTCTGGACTTCTTCTCACTGGGGAAAAGAACTACCCTCTGTGAGGGCTGTACCACTTCAGGGTGCAAGTAAGGTCTCAATGCATCTTTCATGTTCTTAGAACAGGCTTCTATCCCAATTCCTTTGATAAGAAAACAAGAACACCGAGGAAATGGGGGTTTGGCCCTTTCTTTCCTAGTATTGAGAAAATGGCACCAAGGAATCTCCAAATTTGATTAACTTGCTTTTAAATTTGATTAATTGGCTTTCAAATTTGATTAATTTTTAAAGACTTGAATAATTTAAATAACAAAAACATATTAATGATCAATTAATCACAATCAATTATTTAAGTACAATAATGATCAATGACTATTTAATTATTAATTTAAAAGATCATTATTTGATTATCAATGACCTTTGATCCACGTGAGTTTTGATTTTTGATCTTAGCACAGATTCTGGCTTCTGTTCTAGTGAACCTCCTTGATTGTGCACCCAAATGGAAAGGTGGGGCATAAAATTCCATGAATAAAAATAAAATAAAAGTATGTACATGTGAGACAGAGGAGTTTAGGTAAAGTCAATTAATTCTAAAGTGGCACAGCCTGCCCAAAGATTCCCCCTCCAACCCCAGAATGGACTTTTTGAACATTTATTAAACAAGATCATTGACAATCTGTCCACTAATAGCATTGTCTTAAATATATCTTTGAAAGATTTTACACATTTCTTACATGGTTGTCTCACAGTCTGCTTTGAAATACTGGAACAGAAATCATTAAACAAAACTCAGATGCTGATCATGCAGGGAAAGCTGCACCCAGTGAGAAGTTGGACCTGAGGATTTCCACTGATTGTTCTACTCCACAATGAACTGTACTTCAACAGAGAAACCTGTTGGGAAGGTTCTACCATCAACCACACATCTGGGCATGGTTCAGGAGCCAATATCTGCAACACCCTCTCAACCCATGGCATCTCCCAGGCTGATAGAACTGGAAGGGAAACATGAGCTCAGCTTGGATTGTACTGTCGCATCTTCCATCTTGACTTTTGGGACCAGATTCTGCGGACATCCCTGTTCTTCCTGGGGCTCAATTCCCAGAAACTATTGCATGCTGCAGTGCAAAACATCACAATTGCATATGCTACAGTAGGATTATAGGCTGAGGGTATTAAAGTTACAGAGATGTTATTGGAGAAACTAGGCAGACACAATGGTTGGACAAGCATGCTTTAATACTATCAAACAGAAGCCGTGAGAAGGAAACTCAGACCCACTTTACCCTCATTCGCTACAGCAGTGTTTCTCAACCTTAGCCATTTTAAGATGTGTGGACTTCAACTCCCAGAATTCCCCAGCCAGCCTCCTGGCTGGGGAATTCTGGGAGTTGAAGTCCATCATCTTAAAATGGCTAAGGTTGAGAAACACTGCACTAGAGAATAAGAGGGAAGAGAAAACACTGTCAGACTTTCAAGATTCTGTTACTATAACCTATATCAATAGAGTAGAGTTCTGGTCAGACTTATGGAGACTGTCTATGTACCTGGCCTACCTCAGAGGGCTGACATAAACAGACTTAGACTTGAGCTGAACAACCTTTCTAAAGAGAGGGGAAATCAGAGCATTTCAAAAGTCTCTAGACAATGGACGTTGAAGGAGAATAGATGCAACTCACTAGACTTCAGAGGTCTCTGTGGGGAAGGGGAATGTGTCAAAAAAGTCAAGATGGTGGTAGAGTCCACCTGTTGAGGACCTGCCCCTTTTTTTACAGGGATGAACAGAACTTTAACATGCTTAGGGAAGGCTGAGGTCCATAATACTGAACAATCACCAGCCAGTTTTTTGGACATCAATTCACTTGCCCATTCAGTAGATCCTTTCCAGTCCTTTGGGCTAAACAGTCTGGACTCTGCACCTGCCCTACATTTGGAACCAAACTGGGTGAGGGGAGGAACAGCCATGATCAAACCCCTGCTAGTGGAGATATTTTATATTTCAATTATTCATCATTTTTAAAGGAAGAAAAAAAGACAGAATAAACAAGTGAAAAGAGAAGAGCAATAGAAAAATCACGCAGGAATGTAAGATCAGATGCTTTAAATTATCCGTCTCAGTGCGTGCTGGACAGAAAGGTTCCTTACCCGGATTCCTTTCTCTCCCATCTTCCCAGGAAGGCCTGTCTCACCCTAGAAGGACAGAAAAATCAGTGTTCAGAGCAAGACAATGGCTACATTCTCACAACAAGGTGACCCTCGTTACAGAATAAACGCATGTTCTGGACATGCACGGAATGATAAATCGAATGGGCTGGGTTTGTACAATACTTTTAGGAACAACAAGACCTAGCTAAGCTGAGTATGTTCGAGGAATGCAACTGGGAGATCTTTCACTGACCTGGTTAATCATGTTAAGATAGGGTTCCTCAACCTCGGCAACTCTAAGCTGGGCGGACTTCAACTCCCAGAATTCCCCAGCCAGCAAAGCTGGCTGGGGAATTCTGGGAGTTGAAGTCCGCCCAGCTTAGAGTTGCCGAGGTTGAGGAACCCTGTGTTAAGAGACAGCAACTTCAGCCTTACAGAACCCTCCAAAGTCAAGGAGGAGGAAGAATCTTTAAATGCAAGATGTTTGATGTGGCTTTGCTTAAGTCAGGAGGGAGGGGAGACTGTGAGCAAATCTGAGGGGGAAAAATTGGTCCCCACCCTGCCTGGACAATCCAGCTCTCAGCTTTATCTGACCAAAATGGAAAGAAAAGTGTGGAGCACCTTAAGGCTTGGGGCACCTAATTCTAGATCACTGTCAAAACTACCTCCCGCTGTGCCAGGATAAGTTGAGGTAGGCCAGATCAACAACCAGGCTTGACAGGGATTCTGGGAAGGTCCTTAATGGTTGTAGGGCAGGATAACAGAATCCTGAAATCTTGCGTTTGTCTCTCCCCCATCTTCTATGAAAGAAGATCAAAGTGGGGTTATTTCAAGTTTCTTTCTCATGCTACCCTCTATTTCGGGGCTGGGTAACCCTGAAACAGACATGGCAGGAGTTCCAGGAATGTTCTTGATTGCAGTAAGGAAGAATAACAGAATCTTGAAAGCCTGTCCCAGTTCCTTTCTGACCCATCTTGTGCTGAACAAAATCAAAGTGGGGCCATTTTGAGTGCTTCCTTCCATCTCAGGACTGTAATCTGTGTAATTCTCCCTTATTGGCTCGCTCACAACTTTCCCCAAGCCAGCTCTAAATTCCTTCGTAACTGGCCTTTTATGGGCCCCAGGCTACCTTGTTCTGCAACCCTGGATAAAAAAAAATCTCACAACAACATACCTGGATTCCTGGCTCCCCTTTCCTTCCTTCTTCTCCCTAGAATTTAAAGTGTTCAGAGTGTTTCAGCTTCAAAAGTTAAAATTCACCATTTCAAAATTCCAATTTGCATTGCAAAATGCAACTGGCAATCTCCCTCCCTCCTTCCCTCCCTTCTCTTCCTTCTTCCTCCCCCCTCAATAATAATCAATGTCGTTACCAAGGTTTTCTATTAATGGACTAGAGATGATGACGAAGATGATGATGTAATATTATCAGCCCTGCAAGACCAGAATCCAATGCCATGCAGGTCAGGTAACAGAATCTTGTAAGTCTGAATGCGCTTTTCCTTCCCTCCTGTTATCTTTATGTGAACGAGGGAGGAACTTGTCTGACACATTTTCTCAAGTTACTTTCTTGGCCCAGAGTCAAGGCCCTCTTATCTAACCATTGCCTTGGTAGCTTGGCTCTTCCTTCTGTCCTTCAAGGCCATTCCCTCTTCCCTCTACAAATACCCTGGGAATTATCCCATTCAAATAGCATTTTGTACAATGATTTTTTAAATTGTACATTTTTTAGTAAGATAGAGAAGGTGGGAGGCTAGGTTACCACTTGTAGTCACACCCAAACCCTTTTCCTTGCTAATGGCAAAGATGGAAGCCATCTTGGCAATAGAGCTTTATTCCAAACCTACTCACACCTATTCTATGCAGCTAGGATCTCACATCTAATGGCTACCTTGCAAGCCTGTTGCCTGATTCTCATCAGCTAGGAAGTACAGAAACAGAGCTACTTTAGTAGTTAACGCACTGGGCTAGAAACTGCGAAACCATGAGTGCTACTTGACACGTAGACAGGAAAGCTGGTTGAATAACTGAGCTGGTCATTCTCTCTCAGCGCAAACCACCTCACAGGGTTGTGGTGGTGGGAAAAATAGGAGGGGGGAGCATTAGGTATGCTGCATTGAGTTCTACAATATATAGGTAGTCCTCATTTAACGACCACAATTGGGACCGGAATTTTGGTTGCTAAGTGAAGTGGTCATTAAGCGAATCTGACCTGATTTTATGACCTTTTTTGTGGCAGTTGTTAAGTGAATCACAATGGGTGTTAAGTGAACCACATGGTCATTAAGTGGATCACACACTTCCCCATTGATTTTGCTTGCCAGAAGCTGGCCAGGAAGGTCAAAAATGGTGATCGCATTACCATGGGTTGCTGCAATGGTCATAAATGCAAACCAGTTGCCAGGTGCCCAAACTGTGATCACATGACTACAGGGATGCTGCAATGGTCATAAGTGTGAGGACCAGTCATAAGTCAGTTTTTTCAGCACCGTCATAAATCTGAACCATCACTAAACAAATGGTTGTTAAGCGAGGACTACCTCTATAGGCAGAATACAAATCTCATACACACACACACAGAGTATATACAGTATGTGGTGTACTAACACAGGATCCTTGCTTTGGAGAGCAAAATACAGTGTATGAATAGCAACATAATCTTATCCCTTAGAGTTCATAGAGTTAGAGGGTGTGCCATCATGTGGATTTCACTGAATATCAGCCACTGGGAAACAATAATGGGATGTCAGAACTGCCCTCGTGTTTTCCTTTGGGTTGCCATGGCCATATGCTGGCTGGGTGGATCTTTGCTCTGATCCACCAGATCTCTTCTTCCTTATGGTGATAATCAACTATGAACTGGGCTGTGATTCAAATTCATTGCATAGTGTGTTACAGCTGCAGTTTGAGGGCAGATGCTGCTGTCAACATGATGGATTTGATTATCACACATTGTGGCATATGAGCATAAATGCTTTAAATTAGTATATACTGCTGAAACCTGCTCGATCTGCAGAGTCATACTGTTCTTACTGATACATGTTTGGGAATAGATCTTCTGCTCCCTCCTTTAGCCAACACCGGCAAGTCAACCACCTGAAATTTGTAAAGTCTGGGATACTTCCAAGTGCCAAGTTTGCAAATGGTCTCCTTAAGACTTGTATAGAATGTAAACAGGCATCAGAATTGTCTAGCAGTCAGATGACATGCATCTGAGCTTGAGACAGCTACAGATTATCTTGTGCTTTTATTGGATGCTTCTGTATCTAAAAAAAGTATTCTCTTGGGGGATTATGCAAAACTGGAGCCATTTGGGGGCAATTAACTCCATTACTGTTCTTTGATCAGCTACGGTGTTTAGTTGCCTGGGTTTGAATGGCCAATAAAAATGAGGAACATTGTCACCCAATCCAGTGCAATGATTGCCTAGAGAGGTGAGGAATATTTTTGCTCATCATACCAACATCATTGCCAGTTTTTTTCAGCCAGACCCTGTAGTTGTGTCTGGGAACTGAAGACTGGTGCAGATGTATTAAAAGGCTTTTCAAAAAAGCTTTATGGCTGATGCATGCACAAAATACTGGCTTGTTGCTTTCTAAGCAGTTGGCAACCCTGTGTATGGAAACTGTCCTTACTCATGACAGAAACACTGTGGATCAGCAGGAGGGGTCATTTTACATATGACCTCTTCCCTCCACCCCCCACCCCCAAAACACGGGTTACACATCACATTCGGCTCTCAGATCTGCTGCATGGCTAATTTCTACTTATATGTTTACCTCTTAGGCCTGGTTCCCCAGGCACTCCTTTCTCACCTTGATCACCTTTTGGCCCCTTTTCTCCCTGAAATAAACAGTATGTCACATTCCTGTCTGTTTTCCTGTTACATATGCCCTTTACTGATGAGAGATAACTTATTAAAGCATCCCCTTATAGCAGTGTTTCTCAACCTGGGCAACTTTAAGATGTGTGGACTTCAACTCCCAGAATTCCCCAGCCAGTATATTCTGGGAGTTGAAGTCCACACATCTTAAAGGTGCCCAGGTTGAGAAACACTGCCTTATACAATCCAAATGTACTGGACTGTAATCTGTAATCTTTGGCTCTGCAGGATGGAAACTATGGGTGCTGAAGGACAGCACATCTCGAGGGCTTCAGATCTGAAGATCTGGCTGCCATGAAGAATCCTTCCACAAGATTTCTGGGGCTGTAAATCGGTTGCAATCTAGTATGTACTAGATAGAACAAAAGCTTTGGCTTCCCATAGGCCTCTCTCTGATTGCTTGGGGAAACAGAAAGCTGAGCTCAAAATCAGCTTTCAAATCAATTAAAAAGAGAGAGACTGCCTCCACACAACACCATGCAAGCTTGATCACTGCTGAGAGCTAAGAACAGGAAAGTATACTGACCTAGCTTAAATATCTGAATTTTAGAGGCAGGCTGAAGTTTTCTAAAATGCTAATGCACCCAAACCACTATTACAAGCAATTTCCAAGGTGCACTAATGGCTCACGGACACTCACCTTTTGTCCTGGCTTGCCAGACAAACCAACATTCCCCTGTAAAATTGGAAACAAAATTAGCTGGATAGTTATTCCTATACCAGATGCATTCAGTATGATTCCTGCCAGGGGTTCTGCAGATAAGAATGGGAGACCAACTTGCACAGATGTTGCACAAGATACTTGCAGAGCAGTGTTTCTCAACCTTGGCAACTTTAAGATGGATAGACTTGAACTCCCAGAATTCCCCAGCCAGCATGCTGGGTTGAAGTCCACCCATCTTAAAGCATGCTGGTTGGGGAATTCTGGGAGTTGAAGTCCACCCATCTTAAAGTTGCCAAGGTTGAGAAACGCTGTTGTAAAATAAACTTCCTTCCTCCTCCCCCATATTTTGATATTGTTCTTTTCCCAAGAGATGGACCTCATTCTATTTTCCAACTTACTCTTTCTCCAGGTTCCCCTTTCAGTCCCAGTTGACCTGGAATCCCAAATCCTGGGCTTCCCTGTAGAGAGCAAGTAAAAAATCAAGGTTATTTCCCCCTGTCAGTCCTTTAAGGTAGTCCAGACAGGAAACCAATATCATGAGTACTAACACTACTTTTATTTTAAGGTTTCAGCAGCATTTCTCAACTTTGACAACTTTAAGATAGGTGGACTTCAACTGCCAGAATTCCCCAGCCAGCTGTGCTGGCTGGGGAATTCTGGCAGTTGAAGTCCACCTATCTTAAAGTTGTCAAAGTTGAGAAATGCTGGATTACAGTAACAGAATCTTGCAAGTCTGGAAGTGCTTCTATCCTCCCCTGCCTTTACCTTCCCTTCTGAGACACTTTCTCCACCCTCTCCCTTCCTTCTGTGGGCTGGAATGTATATATAAAGAAGGTCACTGAGATGGGTTTATCTAAAACATTCCAATGCTGTAATTTGCACTGTGGCTATCTTTCTTTGCCTTGTCTTTGAAATGTAGTGGGCTGAGGGTGTATGCCTTGCCTGGAATAAGGAGGAGAAGAGCCATTCTTGGGGCTGGCTGATTCCCTAGTGCTGCGGGGGCCAGTTTTATGCCCTTATGGTTGAATTAGATCCACCATGGCTTGGATTTTACTGCATTTTATTCTGATTGATTAATGGCTGTATTTATGATTTTATGGAATTTTTCATTGTTTTTATGGTGAACCACCCAGGGTCCCCCGTCTGGGGGAGATGGGTGGTGATAAAAATTTGATAGATAGATAGATAGATAGATAGATAGATAGATAGATAGATAGATAGATGATAGATAGATAGATAGATAGATAGATAGATAGATAGATAGATAGATAGATAGATAAAAGTGGTGGTTCTGCCTTTGCTCCGGGCTGCCCAGCAAGCTGCCAACGCTTTGCTGGGAGTCTGGTGTGTACACAGTTTTATTGCTTGCATGCTAATAAAATTATGTTGTAGAGGTAGTCCTCACTTAATGACCGTTTGCTTAACCACCATTCGTTTAACAATGCTTTGGAGATATGACGGGGCTAAAAAAGTTAGTTATGTCCTGTCAAAGTTATGACTGTTGCACCACCCCCGCAGTCATGTAACTGCGATTTGGGAGCTTGGCTTTTGGCTTGCAGTTATGACCGTTTGCGGCGATTGTAATTGGCGACCTTCCCAGCTGACTTCCCACCCGAAAAATTAATTGGAAACAATCGATTCACTTTATGACCGCCTCAAAGATGCTCATAAAATTGGATCAGGTCATGTGGTGTCTTGCTTAATGACCGCATTGCTTAGCGACCAAAATTCTGGTCCCTGTCATGGTTGTTAATCAAGGACTACCTGTATCTTCAAAGTGATTTGGTTGCTTTAAGAGAACCAAGTTTGGGTCACAACAAAGTTAAATCTTGGAAAGGATTTGCTGTGAAACATGGCATATAAGTACTTTAAATAAATGAGAATAAATTACCTTTTCACCTTTTTCTCCTTGTTCCCCTTGGTGGCCTTTTGGTCCTGGAGGACCCACTGGCCCAATTTCCCCCTAGACATGGGAAGAAAATGTAAAATTTGTGGACCATTATTCTCAAGCAACATCCTGAGGAATTTTTTTGTGCAAGTCATGCTCTTGTGAGAAGGAGAACTGTTTTTCCCAGCGAGGCTGAGTGACCCAAATTAGTTTGTTTCTCCTGGCTGTATACACAAAAAGGAACAAAAATTTCCTTTATATTCTGCACCTCTCTGAATTCGACAACATTGGTTTTGATTTAAAAAAATCCAAAAATGTGAACCTTTTGGGGAAATGCATCCAGGCATAAATGCAAACATTGGGGCAGTCGCACGGGCAATCAGCAATTTAAGGACAATGAGTTCACAGAATTCACTCTAGGCAGATAAGTACACAGGAGATGGATGAATCCATCCATTCAGTGTTGGTTCCAGAATAAAAACACCTCTTCTC
The DNA here is from genome assembly GCF_035149785.1 of Candoia aspera. Lineage (NCBI taxonomy): Eukaryota > Metazoa > Chordata > Lepidosauria > Squamata > Candoiidae > Candoia > Candoia aspera. The sequence continues at coordinate 7,768,549 of NC_086159.1, read as the reverse complement.
TTTGATAGTTTTATTAGTAGCATCCTGCATTTCCAATACAGGTCACAGAGAATTACATTTTTTTCCCTCTGTGATCAAATGCAAATTTGGGTGGCTAGCTTCTTAGCAAATAATTGCAGATTGCCTACCCATGAATGGGGCATGTGAAAACAGCCAGTAAGTGCTCTTGCACAGTTGACACTAAGCAGTTTCTCATGTACCCCACAGCCTTTGCAGCATAATGTAAGCTGTTTTGGTAATAAGAACAATCCTGCCTGAGTGTGTTTTTCCCTGGCAGAACTGTCTTACAGAACCCAACAGGCAGTTTTTAATCATGTTGACTACAAAGTTTGCAAACACATTTAAAGGACATGCTAAAGTTGGGGAGTTGTTAACTTTGGTGTCTTTTGTGCCAACCCAGCCTGTCTGAGCAATTTATGAGCCAGTGGATCATGCAAGGTCAGAAAATGGGCTAATTCTAGCCAAGAAAACTGTGCTGTGGGAGCCTGGTCTACATATCACTTTATGAGTGCGTCTCATCCAGTCTAGCTCAACCTTATTCGTTCCTGTTGAAGTGTATGAAAGATGGGAAGAGGGGAAAGGTTGGCCACCAGAAGAAGATGAGAAGGTCTGATCCAGAAGGTCTTTTTTTAAGGTTCACAGAAACAGTAGTCACAGAAGTTCTCATTAACTGCTTTGATCTATCCAAAACCTTGTGAGATGTTCTCCAATGCCATGGCCTTAATCTTTGGGGATCTGTCAATGCCTCTCATCTTTGGCTTACCATGTAGACCTACTCTACTTACCCGAACACCTTTCTTGCCTGAAGGTCCCACCACCTATGGATGAAAAGATCAAGTCAGAGTCTTGCAATCCAGTCAAACCCCTGATTTTCATGGGTGCAAGTTTTTCTGAACTGTCATCAAACTTCAGACTCAGATTTCATTTAGCAGACCGTTGTCTAGGCCGCGATTCTTCCTCCTGTCTCCCAAGGCCATTCTCACATACCATAACAGGGTATCTCTACACAAAGTTTGAAATCAGATCAAACCTGTGTGGACTATGATACAGGCTGATTTGGGGAACTAAATTGATTTATATCTGCAGTGCACTTATTTACTGGAAATCTATTTCGATAAAAATGAAAGCTGATTTTTTTTCTTTTTAAATCACTGCAGAACTTCAGACAGTGTGCTTTTTCATGGAAATTTTTGCTTCATCCAATTTCCCAACTTCTTGGCCAAAGTCAGTTGTTATCTGCCACCACTATCACCTCCATTAAGTCTCACTAATATGCTGAGGTTACAGGAATTGGGAACAGCACCTTGTTGCAAAAATGCCAACAAGCTATCATTTCATTCACAGTTTGCAAGCGGCTTTTAAATGCAGCAGCAGAATGGAGGCTTTGCAGCCAAGAATCTTTTCCTTGTAGCAACCGTACCTTTTTTTAAAAAAATCCAGATAAGGGTTGGCAACACATACTGAGCGTGTGAATGAAAAAGGAGCGCCAGGAATTTATTTTATCTTTGTGAATAGTGGGTTAAAGGAATATTTGTTGTTCCAGGATGAGTGGCACTGAATAGTGCAGAACATAGATTAGCTCATGTGGTTCTCGGTGTGTCTCAACTCAACCAAAAATGAAGATGACCACACATTAGCTTTAGGTAACCTTTATTGAGGAAATAGGGGATGGAAATAGCATGATGAGGCTGGGCCCTCATCTTTCAGAGTAGGGACATTTCAGCCAAGACCACTACAAAGTTAGACTTACCCCCATGGCTGGTACACCAGGAAATCCTTGAATACCCTAAGAAGAAAGGAAGAAGATCAACGTAAGCAAAAACAACAACAACAACAACAGTATGTTAAGGGTGCAAGTTTGTGCATTGATATGTATCTACCTCCTTCTATTCTGAGTGGGGCTACTGTGATTACTGCAAAGGAAATTGCAGAAAGGTGCAGAAAGGTATGGCGGAAATTAAAAGACCGAATTCCAGTTTGCCAACACTTCCAGCCAGACGAGGGTCTCAGTGACACACCTTCCTTGCTCTGACACAGAGATGGCTTGCTCACCATTTGGTGAAGATGTGTCCTCACAATGGAGCCTTCATCTTGCTGCCATCCTGATGCTAAGACAGGCTGAAGCTGGATTAAGATGGAAAATGGAGCAAGACCTCCTATGCCAATATTCTGATTTGCCTGGGGGAGGGGCCTGGTGCCCTGGAGGGCTCCCATCAGCCAGCTGTATGTCCACCCCCTCCCATCTGGCCACAGGGTTCTATGACTTGGAGGCCACTTCTGCTTTGGCAGTTGGAGAGAAGAGAACCTCCCCAGCACCCAAAGTCTAGTTCAATTCAGATCAGATCAATTCAGATCAATTCAGTTTAGTTTAGTTTAACTCAGACAGAAATTGCAATTTTGTGGAAAGCATTCACAAGGGTGCTATTTCTACCAGTAACCTCCATTGCTTGACCTCTTCTCCAGCAAGTACCTCCATTTGCAGGAGAGGAGAACAAGCTTTGGAGATGTTGGGAGTTTGGGGAAAAGAAAAAAAAAATGTGAATTTGGGAATTCAGAAGTAGAACGGAAACAAAACTGTCCTGTTGGATTTCTGGGAGCTCCTGTTTGAGAGGATTCCTTGGTGGCATGTGATAAAAGGTTTGGGTTTCCATGTTCACATTTCATTCCCCAAGATAAGCATGGTGGTCTAGTTCAAGTGAAGCACACGTTTCATTCAACTGGTGGAGAATTCTGCGTGGGCTTAATAGTCAGAGGAAAACAGGTGGAACATTAAAAATTTGGGGCACTAGAATCATAGAATTCTAGAATTGGAAGTGATCCAGAAGACCACCTAATCTCAGTGCAAGGACCCAAGTTAAAATGTTCCCCGCAAATGACTCTGTTGGAGCAATCCAGAAGGGGAGCCCATTGCCTCTGCATCACTGATTCCACTGTCAAACTGCTTTTATTTTTAAGCATTTTTGCTAACAACCAGGATCTGCCCTCCTGTAATTTAACTCCATTATTTCACATCCATGCATTCTGGTAGGGTAGAAAACAAGCAAACAATATCCCAACTTTTTTTTTTAATACACATCCACCTTTGTTTCAACTTTCCACTGAAATCCAGAGGAATCATATCAGTTTCTTGAACTTTCAAACCCATCAGACTTTGCTCTCTTAGCCATTCGGCCTTATGAAGAACGAATCAATTAACCGTTAATAGAAATATAATAGCAGGAAGCCAGAAAACTGAAGGTAAATGAGAGATTAATTAACAATGATGATTTTTTGTGAACATTAGAAATTCATTATCTACTAATAGCAGCATTGTAGCAAGAGGCTGAAACATTAAATCTAAATGAACTATGAATTAATAGTGATGTTATGATGAATATAAAGCCAGTTCTGCTTTCTGGAAGCCTTGCTCCTACTAAAGTTCATGAGAAGGGTTGGACCTTAACTCTTAGGTACTGATAGTGCAACTTGAGGGATTTGCAAGCTCCCAATACTTCGGGTAAGAGTGTTTGCAGGTGAAGGGGGTCAAAAAAATCAAGATAGTAACCATAACTCCATGAACAAAGCCTCACCCCCTTTTATGTGAGGGCAGGGCTTTGATCACATGATCATAGCCACCATCTTGACAGGTTTTTCCTCCCTGTGGACAATGGGATGCCTGAATGAGATATTCCAGCAGATTCCATCTTTCCATCTTTCATCTGCTGGCTGAAATAGTACAATCTAGATACAATCTTATTTCTTGTTTTGTTCAGTTTTGACTTACTTGGTCTCCTTTTTGTCCCTCAGGGCCCGGAAGTCCCTAATAACAACAACAATAACAATAGTAGTAGTAGTAGTAATAGCAATAACAACAACTTGTAATTCCGGTCAGTGACCGTAATAAAAAATATTCAATAATACCTTGCAACATTTCATTTACTAAAACACTTTATTTGGAGCCACATATACATTATGTTGGTATATGGACAATTCTTAGAGATTGGGATAAAGTTGGAACTGGCTCTAAATTACCAGCATTTGCTAAGCATTCTTCAGAAGAGAATAGATTTCTAATAAGTTGAAACAGGTAAAATTGCTTTTCAAGGGCAGCATACACAAGCCGCCCAGAGTCACTTGTTGAGATGGGTGGCTATAGAAATTGAATAAACAAATAAATAAAAATAAATTTCAGTAATCAATTTGCAATACGTAAAAGAAAGTTAGTTGCAACAGATTCAGGTCCTTTGCTATGGATTCTAACGAATGCAAACCATTTGCCAATGCAGAGAATGCACCGGAAAGATTTCCTTGGTGCCCCACTGTGGCTTCTGAAAATCTCCATCCACTGTTCAAAAACAGGGAAGGAGGAACTGACGCAGAAAAATCTTAGTGCGGCAACATCCTGACAGGTGTTTCCAATCAGAGTCATTCACTTAGCTGCGGAAGACACACCTTTCACATGAAATACAGTCTAATGCTAGTGAGTTTTCTCTGACCAATCTACCCATTAAGATTGGCAAAGCAACCAGGAACACCTTTTAAGAATCAGGAAAGGTTGGGAGGAGGGTAAAAAAAGCCAAGATGCTGTCCACATGCGAATGAAGGCCCACTCTCTTTTTTACACCATCTTGGCTTTTATGACCCCCTCACCAACACCTTTGCTGAGAACCTGCAGGAAACCAACTCAAGGTTGTCACACCTTTGCAAACACTTGGCAGTTTCAGGGCAGCAAGCTGTTTAAATGTTTGACTTTCTAACAGAAGACAGTCAAAGATCCCCGGAATCTTTGTCCCAATGACTGTATTTTTAATAAAGCTCTTTTATATTTATATATTTATATTTATATATATATGTATATATGATAGAGCAGGAGAAAGGAAAGGGACCTGGTGCAAAGCCAAACTCCAGCTTTAGGATTCTAGAACAGGGTTTCTCCACCAGGGTTCCATGGCACCCTAGGGTTCTGCAAGAGGTCACTAGGGGTTCCCTGGGAGACCACGATTTATTTTTAAAAATTTTCACATTTGAGCAATTTTACATTAAAGAGGTAAGTTTCATTCTTTATTTTTAGTTTAAGAACACCGTTAATGCATATATACGGGCCTACCCATGAAACGAATATAATAATTTCGTAACTTCTGGCCTATATTTGGGCCTGAATGTGCAGGGCCTGAAAAATATTTTAAGGGTGCCTCCATGGTCAAAAGTTGAGAAAGGCTGCTCTAGAAAGTGAAAAAAGTTAGCTTGTAAGTATATCCCCTTGCTCAGAAAAATGGGCAGGTAAACTCGGGGCAATGCACTGCATGTGGGAAACGCTTGTTTTGAGCTGAGTCCTTGAGTGAGCAGATGGTGCATCAGCACATGACCATTGCTGAGATTTGGGAAGGGTCACTTACTGCAATTCCCTGAGAACCCTTTGCTCCAGTTTCTCCACGTTCTCCCTGCAGAGGGTACAAAATATATTCTCATTATGTGCTCCAAGAATAACCAGATAGCTACTGAATTCTCAGCATCAAGGGTATACAGAATAGAAAGGCCTCCAGTTAATCTTGCCACCTGGCCAGTGATCATGCAAAGCAGAAGGGTTGTGGAGTGTGGGAAGTGACATTGGGCCCGTTCAGACAACAGACTCGCTCAAAACAGGTACAGAACCTACAGGTACATTCATGCAACACGCAAAACTTGGGTAGTTTTAAAAGTCTGATGAGTCCAAAACTACAAATGGGATTTTATGCAGGTACAGAAACATATGGTATATGGACAGATTGTGTTCCTGGCCTCCAAAGTCCACTACACTGAGGACTGTTACCTCCAAACCCACAGCTTCAGGCAATGTGATGGTATGTGGGAATGACCTTGGGAGACAGGAGGAAGGTCTGGCCTTCCTGGTGGATGAATGCAACTAATGCCCCGGTGGAAGTGTGGTGCAGGGGTTATAGTGAGTCTTAGAACTGGGTTTACATTCCCCTCGGAAGAGAGAATAAACCATAACTCACCTTTTCTCCTTTGACACCATCTTGCCCTTTTTTACCCTGGATTTAAAAAAGAATAAACACAATTGTTTGTGGTAAATCTGCAGAAGAGAGTTAACTACTGTAGTCAACATTTTACTTTCATACAGGTAGTCCTCACTTAGCAACCACAATTGGGACCATCAACACTGTCACTAAGTGATGTGGTCGCTAAGTGAAAAATCACGTGACTGCAATGGGCTCATGACCTCACTTCCCCTTTGGCCGTTAAGCAAATCACTGTGGTCATTATGTGAGACATCACATGACCACGACATGCAATTTTACTTCCATGTTCTCCATTAACTCTGCTTGTTGCAAGCAGGTTGGGAAGCACACAAACGGCAATCGTGTGACCATGGGGCATTGCGACGGTCGTAAATGCGAGGATCGGTCACAAAGCTTTTTTACACCATTGTAACTTTGAACAGTTGCTAAACGAGGCAGCCAGTAAGCAAGGACTATCTGTCCTGTGGAAGGGTGAACACCAAATATTCTTCACCATACAAATGAAGTCCTTGACTTTTTTTCCAGATACCCCTGCTGGAGGACGTGAGGTTGGAAAAGGCAAACTAAACATTCTGCTTTCTCTTTCCTATTAAGCATGGCAAATACATCTTTGTGGACGTTCCTACCCTTAAGCCAGAGGGTCCTTCTGCCCCTGGAAATCCTTGTTCCCCCTAAAGAGAAAGCAACAAGAGTGTCATTCCTTTTCCAAGCAACTCATGGATCAGATTCTCATGAAGAAACTTCCCCTAGAAAAACAGGACTAAGCACAACAACATGGATCAGATTTTTTTGCTTAGCTAATCAAAAATAATTCATTTTTTAAAAAAAGTTAGAAATATTTGTAGCAACATTTAGCCCAGTTTCCCTCACTTACATCCATACACACACACGCACATGCACTAGTACACACTGATATTTCCTTAGGTGGGAATACAGTATACAATACCAAAATTATTCAGAGTGCGGAGCAAGAAAAGAGAAAATTTATTTTTTCCCTGTTAATTTTATCTTGGGGTATCTGGTGAACCAATCAGCAAGAAATCTTCAGGCTGTTGCCATGATGTGTTAACTTTGAAAAATCAGTGGAAACCACCTTGCAAAACTCACTTTTGGCCCTTGTGGTCCTGGATGTCCCATAGCTCCCTGCAAGCAAAATGAACAAGACAACCTCATCCTATCAGTTAAATGATTCACAGTGTCCCAAGAACAGCACAGGACTTAAGAATTCCACAGCACCAACAACAATAAATGAGAAACATAGTGGTGTAATGGGCAGCAAGAATGACCTCGAGGAACAGGAGAAGACCTGCTACCAAGACAATGAACAGATAAAAGAAACCTGAGTCTGGGCCAGAACTGTAACCTGAGTAAGCATCTCAGACAAGGCCCTCCCTAGTTCTCACGTAGCTAAAGGAAGGGAGGGGTGAAGCTCATTCAGACTTGTAAAATTCTGTAACTGCAACCTTATAATAAAAGTAGTATTAGCAGGTGTAACTAGTCTGGTCTACCTCGAAGGCTGACAGATGGGCTTGGCAACATCTTGTTCCTCCAAAAAAAAATTGGAGAATTTTTCTTTAATGGCTGAGTTGTCTCAGCAGCAACTAGCTGGCTTGGAAGCTAAGCAGGGTCAAGCCGGGTTGGGACCTGGATGGGAAACTATAAGAAAATCTCAGATCTGTTAGGTTAGACTGGAAAATTATACAACACCCTCGAAAAAGGCAAGGGCAAACCATTTCTGCCAAGGAGTCACAAAAATAACATGGATGATGTCACTGGAGTTGCCCTTGACTTAGAGAAGAGCATCTTGTGGTAGATGTCCTTTTTGCAACCCTGCAGGGCATGGTTCTCTTCAGTGCAATTATTAAAATATGGGTTCCTGCTCCTCCTGCTTTGACTCAGGTTGCCTTAAGGAGAGATGAAAAAAAATGGTAGAAAAACATGTATCAATTGATCATGGCAGTTTGAGGTCAACTATGGGTTCCAGTTTTAAAAGTCTGCAAATAAGTAGTCAAGAGATGTTTGGATTTGATCCTAGATATCATTTTGAACTCATAGTTAAAGAAAAATCTTGTTCCAGAGTCAAAGACTACCTTATCTCCTTCTGTTCCCTTTAATCCTGGGATCCCCATCAGTCCGATCCCGACCTCACCCTAGAACGGAAGCAGTGAAGATTTATTGATTGACAACATTCATTGGTGGCTGGAAACCCCTTATGGACTTTTTGCAAAAAAATGAAAAAAAAGAGCTTGTGATTTATGGTTTTGATGATTAGACAGGATAGATTATAGAAAGAAGAGAGTCATATGCAACTTTAGAGAGAGAGCTTAAAATATAATTGTACTTCGAAATGCTATGAAGAATATCGGAAGCCATTTCTTTATATTTTTCTCTTTTTTCCTACTTTTTTCTATTTTTCTTTTCTTATTGCACTCTTCAGTTTTTTCTGTTATTTCTCTCTTTTCGTCTTCTCTATTCTAATTTAGTTTGTATTAGTTCTTATTAGTGTGTGCGTGTGTTTGTGTGTCTGTCTTCCCTTCAGAAGGGGCTCCTGGGCCTGCAATTTCCATCCCAGTCTTCTAGAGAAGGAGAAGAAAAACACTCAATCTTTAAAGGCTTCTTGCACAAAATATATAGCTCTTACGCAGTTCACCACGATGGATTTTCTCAGAAGGGACTAATATACCCACAAAATATGCTTACCCCAAATATATAAAAATATATAGATATTTGTTGACTTCAGCTTTATACTCAACGTGGAGGCATTTAAAACTTCAGAAAAAAGGATTCAGGATAAAGGTGAGTTTTAAGTTGAAAACAGTACCTTTTCACCTTTTGGCCCAGAAAGTCCAGGAATACCGTCCAGTCCTATTGGACCAGGTAAGCCAGCTTTCCCCTGTAAAAGTCAAAAAGAGTATCCTTCATCGCTATTATAGCTGTTGGCTTTCCCGTTCAGCTTTCACTCAGATATGGACACTCCCAAGGAGAGAACAACACCCCCACCAACACAAGCAGGACAAACCACGGTATATGAAGAGCAAGCAAGGCCCCCTCCCTCTTCGCACTGAAGTTGTTGCCTAGTCTGGCAATGAAACGTCTGCAAGAAAACAACAAGGCTCAGAGACCACCAAGGACTCCAGAGGACACGTGTGTCAGGAAAACTGGAGAAGAACAACGCTGAGCCAGAGTTGCAACTCTAGTTTCTTTATTGTCCTTACCATATACAGAATCTTGCCAAACTAAAGGTACCCTAAGGGCTCCAAGGGGAAAACTACGCCTGGGACTCTAAGGCAGGGCCAGCCTAGCTTTCTTTGTCAGCCAGTCAAGGCTTTCAACACTGTGAGAACGCTTATCACGCCCCCTCCTTCAACTCCGAGATCCATGACACATGTGGCTTGAAACTTAATTTAATCTTTAGCTGTATAAGAGAGTTAACAGGTACTGAAGAGACAGGACTGGTAGTGTAGAATTTATACCCAGTCAGAAATCCTGCATGGTCTTTTACAACACTGCCCCCTTCGAAGAAGAAATGTGGATGTACTCTTATCTCTAGCTTTCATAGAGTGTGTTGATGACCAATGCTTGTTTACAATCTCTGCATTCCTGCTTTCCCATTCAGAACAATCCACCTAGTTAGATGTAGAAGGTGTAGAAGGCATAGGGAATGGCCTTGATGGACAGGCAATGGGCAGATAAGAGGGGCCTGAGCCCAAGCCAGTAAAGTAACTTGAGTAAACATCTCAGACAAGCCCCTCCCTAGTTCACAAGAAGGGAGGGAGAAGGAAGCACATTCAGACCTGTTATTATAGCCGTTACACTAAAAGTAGTCCTGATCTCTATGGCATTGGTTTCCACCTTGTGGGGGTTGACAATGCAGCAACTGTAAAGGATTTCCCCATTGCCTGCATGGGTGTCTACATGCACAGATAACTCTTGGATCACCAATGGAGCAAAGCTACTCTTTGTGCCCATTCAGGTGGAGACAACTGAGGAACAGCCTTTGAAGCAGCCATGCTGAGCTTTCTAGAAGATCCAGCCATTTTGGTCCATGGAGGAGGATGGCACCACTGTGCTTTGTAGACCTCACCCTTTGAATGCTTTGCAAGCCCTTCTAACAACAAGGCACCAGGAACTAATTATAATTGATGGTTACCAGGTCCCCTGCTTTGCCCCAGGAATGACCTACCATGGGTAGCATCTCCACTCTTAATGAATTCCTTGAGTAAGAAAAGTTCCTACAGCTGTTCCTTCAAGCCACAAAGAGGGGAAGTTAGGAACAGAAGATGCCACTCACCGATTCTCCTCTTCCTCCCTTCTCTCCTTTGATCCCACTTTTCCCGCGAGGACCCTAATAAACAGAAAGCTGGATTTACAAAACACACTGAGCTAGGTTAGAAAGTGATTGACAACGTGTGGTTTAGGTGCAACAGAAGTCCAGCCATTGTCTCAGCAGACTGGATGAACCAGGCCATCGCAGTACTGTGTGCCTTCATACGGTTGATTTATTTGGAGACAGCCCAGAAATTACGTTCTGTAAACATGGGTACAGACATTAGCATAGCATTCATGTAAATGTAGCTGAAAGGTCATTTCACTGCTAGGAATGGATGGCTCTTAACACTTCTACAATATTTGCCTTTGTTCATGTACAAATTTGTCTCTCCATTTTGTACATCACTTTGCAAATCTTTTTAATAAGTCTACGCACACATACATTCAATTATACACCATTTTCTACATGATCACCCCAATATGCTTCTTTTCATGGGCTATAATTCATTACTTTATGAACCTTCCATGAATGGATGTATTCCTTTTTGTCCAGAAAACAATGTTCCAGAGAAGTTTGAAAAAACAGAGATCTGGTTTGCATATTAGCGTAAGAAAGGTGAATTAGGGCAGTTCTTATAAAAAAATGAGGTTAATTAATGCCCCCACTCCCAGCTCACTATTTTATTAAGTCCTTTGGACAGAGTTTATACAATAACAATTTAAATCAGGTTTTTAAAAATGATACTTGAGAACACTGGATCATATTGATCCTGTTTCCCAAGGCAAGGAAGCTCTAATAAGGATGGAATTATGCGCAATAATACTATCTTGCTTGCATTCATAGAAATTTACGTATTTATGAAATTTATAACTGCCCCAATCTGTTAAGACTCTAGGCAGGTTCCAAAATGCAACAATAAAACAAGAAGTCATCAAATAAAAAAAACAATTATTTCAGAAAAGCAAGACTTCGTACAAGGGGACGATCACCCACACTAACCCAAGGACTCAGATTAGAGTGCTGAGGATCTTCCTGACTCTGATCCTAGACGAGGAATGTAGCTATTCTGACCTGAACTTAAGACAGCTTTCTCCTCAGATCCCCCTTTAAAGACATCTTTGCTTATGATCATCTCCCATCTTCTCTAGTTGAAAATTCCATAATTTCCTCTGGTCTTCCTTTAAAATTGATTGGTTTTTTGCTGACAAAAATTACAGGTGTGAATGGTCCCTTGGATCAGGACCACAACAAGCAGCAAAAGGTTTTTAAAAGCCTGTATTCCCAAAAAAAGGGTCTAAACTTTTGAGAGGAGGAGGAGGAGGAAGAGGAACAGTTTCAAAGTAACATGTAGTTGAGTCATTAGTGACCATCATGGACTTATTATCCATATCCCATTTCCATAGCCATCCAGTTGCTCTACAATCTCTATGAGATGGAAATCCCTGAGTAAGCTTGAACATTAAAGATGGCAGACCTCACAGGAAACTATTCTCCTCACGGAGTCTAAAATAGGAACTGAAACTAAACAAATGCACAAAAATACTACTTACTCTGAGGCCTGGATCTCCAGGTTCACCCTGGAATTAAAAAAGCAGAGAATGTTATAAAGTGCTAAAAGGTTTAACTCGGAATCCATGCCAGGTTCCTGAAATGTCCGCTTCTTCATACTTGACATAGTTCTTCCTAGCTCATTGCCTGCACTGAAATGCTCTCAACAGCACACTTTCAACATCACCTACCAAGCCTGAACCCTGGAAGTTCTGAACTCCAGAGACGTTCCATAACACCACTTGTAATTTGCTAATTTATTTATTAGTTGAAGTTATATAGCCACCCATCTCACGGGAAGTGACTCTGGGCAGCCTACAATAATCAACTTAGTAATGCAACTTAGTGGCTGGTTCTGATAACACACTTAACTTGGTCCCTGAATTAACCCATTGTTTGAGATTTGCACAATGACTAATCTAAAGTAATTAAACAACTAACTAAATAAATTAATTTGATAAATTAATCAAATGGCCTGGGTTCTGACAAAATGCTAAGCCATTGAAAACTTAAGGTTAAAATTCACCCAGTCAGCATATTGAGTTAGGCCTTTAGCTGATCTAGTTAAGCATGTTGTGTGAATATAGTCATCATAACCTTGTCTGGTTTTGGTTTAGCATGGTTTTGTGACATTGATTTGCCATTTTGATTTGCCAGTCATTGTTTATGGCCTAGCTTGTTCTATGAAACAAGCTACCATGGCATGTTCTAGAGACTACCCCTTAGCATGATGTGCAAACCAGTAAATATACTTGTAGAACTCATTCTGCCAGCAAAATGTGTCCCAGCCTTGTCCCTCCTTCTGTTCATCTAATTCTGGGTGTTGCTAAACTTGAGGGCTGAAAAGTGCAGTCATAGATTCAGACCCCTAAAGCGTGCAACTTCTTTTAAGCTTCCACATAATAAGATACAAATATACATGTGATTTGACACATTGAAGCTGCATATATGGCTGAGGAAGCAGATTAAGATTGCTGGGCAAGGAAACAGAGGGTTATTTCTACGCATGTGTGCATGTACACCTTTTTAAGGAAAGAGGGCATGAATATAGAATATGCTCTATCATAGTAACATTCTTTTGTTAGTTTCCTGTGACTTCTAGAATCAATGACCAAGGCTGGGTTATTAAAGTTTAGGAAGGCTGCCAGTCTTAATTACTCATATTTGTTCAGGACAACATGGAGCTTCTACAGTCAGAACATCTTCTAGCCCAATATTGTATCTGGCCAACAGCTCTCCCACGTTGCCGTCCACCTGGACGTCTGCTAGTTGACCCTGACATGCCAGTGACTTGGATGTTCCCTCTACCTAATATACATACATTCAACTACTATGTCATGTCCCTTCCAGCACTCAGTCCTGCTCTTTTTAAATCTGTAAGGAAGCCCAGTGTTGAATTCTCCATTGCTCCTCTCAGCCCTACACACATTGTGCTGCTATACACACCAGTCATATAATACCAACTCTAAACCAGCACTGATGGGTTGCAAATTCCTAAAAGAAATTTAGGAATTTGCAACCAGAAAGTTTTGTTTCTCGCTTGCTTCGGTGGTGGATGAGATGTATAACAGTCAGTTCATCCCGTCTTTGTGAATGTTAATCTCTCCAATGAGAAAACAGCTTGCCTTGCCTTGCACCTCATGTTTGCTCAGAAAAATTCCCCAAACACAATTTTGCTATCATGCTGTTAGGCAACACCAAGCTCTGGATGTGCCGGGATAACAAACTTCTCTAGGTTGCTGAATGGCCACCATAGTGAGCAGAAGTCTTTTGAGGCTTCTGTATATTTGCTATTAGTTTCAGAAAACAATCTCTGCTTGCAGCCAATCAGAAGGAATGTTTTATTTATTAATTTAATTTAATTTATTTATTATTCAAATTTTATAAGTAATCAGGGCAATGTACCTCCATTTGGACAGAATGGGGGAGTTAAACACATTTTTTTTTTAGTCAAGGAGAAAGAAGCCATTGTTAAGCTGTAGGAAGAGCAGTACTTTCAGTGACTGGCAATTTCGAAGCAGAGACCGAGGGCTGATTGGCTGGCATTTTTAGTACTCAGCTATTGGCTAGGGCAGGCTGGGCACTGATGGGCTGAAAATGCTATCTGTGAGCTTTAGAGTCACAAGCCAAGGAGGGAAATATGGATTGGCTTTAAAATGCATTGGGAATGATTAGCAAGTGGAACAGCCAATGAGGTGGCAATGCGCAAAATCTTACGTACCTTGATCGACAATCCAGGTGGTCCCTGTGGTCCAGATAGGCCAGGCAGACCCGGTGGCCCTGGTACACCGGGAACCCCTGGCTGCCCTTTGTGGCCCTGAAATAATTGAAGCCAGATATTAGAGCACACCTCCTGAATTTGGTTCCCATCACATGAGTTGGATGACTTCTCCCATAATCAGCAGCCAGGAGAAGATTACAGTGGAGCTAGGCAGCTGACACTGAATTGCTATGTTATCTGTCCCCACTGATTCCATTCCTCTGTAACATCTGAGGGACATTTAGGGTCCAATATATCTGCTTCTTTGGGGGGGGGTGTATACGTGCTCCCCTGTCATCTATCCTGTCATGAAGGAAGGGAAGGTGTGGGGGACCTCTTTCTAGACATGTGGCCTTCTTCCTGCTCTTGTAAGTATGGATAAGAGGTTGTCCCAACGTGCAGTAGCTAAATTGTTAAGAAAATGAATTTTCATTGCCCAAATGGGTCCTCTAATCTTCCCCTTTCACAGATGCTTGTAGAGAATTCTGGTTTCTGCTCCCAAGACAATGCTGCTCTGGGGAAGGTGGGAAACTAGAAGCGTCCCAAGGCTTTGGGATGGCAGTCACAGCCCTTCCAAAATTTCAGGGTGATAGAAAAGGAAGGGCTGTGAAATTTAATCTAATTTCATGTAAAGCAAAGGTAGCTTTTGATCCTGGACCCATCCTACAGTCAGAAGTGCAGCTCCAAGCAAACCCAAAGGTGAAGGGGTGAGGCTCTTGGCCTGAAATGGTTGGACACATCTATCCTAGATGCACTTCCTTGACCATGACCAGAGAGAAAGAAGAATCCCAGAAAGGAGGGAAAGTTAATATCCAGGATGGAAAGAATGGGCAGATTTAAGAAGAACCTTTGAATAAAATCTTGCATTGATAATTAGATATGAGCAACAAGAATAGAGGTCAACTCTACCACTAAGGTGTTTCAGGGATGGCCTGATTTATGGATTCTAGAACCGAATATTTATTTTTCAGGCTTATAATTAGGCTACAGTATGTGGTACTCTGTGTTTCTCAACCTCGGCAAGTTTAAGATGTGTGGACTTCAACCCCCAGACCCCCCAGCCAGCTGGCTAGGGAGTTTGAGGAGTTGAAATCCCACATCTTAAACTTGCTGAGGTTGAGAAACACTGCTCTGTCTTAATACAATTCCTATTAAAGGGCCATAGTGGGGTGCCCACCCCCAGGTGACCTTGGCTTGTCTCAAGAAGCTAAGTAGAGTAGAACCTGGGATGGGAGATTTCAAGGCTGTAGGCAAGAAGGAAAAATCAAAGGAGCACCCTGGAAGAAGGCAGCAATGGACATCCTTTCTGTGTTGTTGTCAAGTAGATGACACAGATGTATCCATGTAATCAACAAAAGTTTGAGGGGGGGGGGTTGCTCATCTTAATAAATCCAGCTCTAAAGGATCTACATCAGGGAAAATACCTTCTTCTACTTACAGGGGGGCCTGGCTGCCCATTTTTTCCCGGAATGACTTCCATGCCTCCTAGGACATATCCTGGTTCTCCCTGCAGAAGAGATGTGGTGCTTATGCACTATTTATCTGGCAGATCCCAAATCTGCTTCCATATAAAACCACGATGTGGCTTTCTGTGACCTGAGGACCTTAATGTACATTCAGTTGTGACAGAGAACCAGACCTCTTTGGATGACGTTGGGTGTGTTAACCTAACAGCCCTTGTAGATTCATTGACATCTTGTAGATCCACAGGTTCCTTACTCCAGTATAAAGATTAGGAGAAGACCTCAATCTAGAGTTTTAGGGTTGAAAAAAGGACTTTCAGTGTCTATCTTGTCAATTATATCCTCAAAGCATAATTTGTTGTACCCAAATTTAAGTCTGACAGCTTGACTGTGTAAAGCACATATCTAAGCTCATGGGTCCATCCATGGCAGCTGTGGCCCTAACCTGAGGAAAAAGGTCTTCTCCAGCCACAATTCTGAAGATTTTTTATGGAAGATTGATCTAGGAACTCCTGCAAAACATGTGTGTGCTTTCTCACAAGCTAAGTGCCCTTGCCTTGGAGTTAAGGTTACTCATTACATCTAAGTATTCTATCAACACAGCTGTATTGTGTATAAGTGCAATACATGTAAGAGAAACTCACTCTGTCTCCTTTAGGCCCAGAGGGACCTGGGAATCCAGGAGGTCCCTAGTAGAACCATGCAGAGAATACAGATTTAGCTTGCTGCCAAAACAGGAACATTCAGAGTCATGTGCTCGTGTACAGTATAAATCCATTTTAGCCTAGAAAGCTCAAAGCTTACTTTTTGAGACTTCAATGAAGAAAACCAATACAGGTAGTCCTCACTTAATGACCACAAAGCAGTCATTAAGCAAATCCAACCTGATTTTACAACCTTTTTTGTGGAGGCCATTAAGCGAATAACTGTGGCCGTTAAGCAAACCATGTGATTGTTAAGTGAATCACACAGTTCCCCACTGATTTTGCGGAAGATAGAAAATAGCGATCATGTGACCACGGGAAGCTGCAATGTCATAAACGCAAACCAGTTGCCAAATGCCCAAACCGTGATCACGTGACTGCGGGGACACCGCAATGGTTATAAGTGTAAGGACTGGCCACAAGTCGGTTTTTCAGCATCATCGTAAGTCTGAACCCTCACGAAACAAATGGTTGTTAAGTGAGGACTTCCTGTATAAAATGAAGACTGTTGCTTCCAATGCAGTCTTTGCATTGTCTAGCTTTGTCTTTTGGCACTGAGGCAGAGCCAATCATTTAGCCAAGCCAAGCCAATCAAGCAATCAAATCAAGCCAACAATCAAATCAAATCTAAAGAAAAAATCGCCCTCCCAATACAGCCATCCAAAAATTCATCACCGTCAGGACAATCTCCAAGAAGTTCTGTAATCATATCAAGTAAAAGAAGAGCTCCCCCCCAACTCCAGATGTCTGGATTTAATTCCCAGAATTCCCAGCCAGCAGGGTCACTGCTGAACCTTCAGGGGGCTGGAACCCCCCTGTGTTGAAAGGCACCACATTTGGGAAAAGCCGAACCACACCCACTGTTTAGCTTCTAAAAGCGGTGATGGTGGTGGATCTATGCAACTTACAGGATCTCCTTGCATGCCGGGGAGGCCCTGTCCATGAACAGAGAGAAAAAAAGCAGGAGCTATTAAAAACGGGGCCTAATGGTAACTTTTAAAAAGCAGTTGTGATCTTAAGTGCATCCTCCCAATATCTACTCTTAATCCAGGAGAGCCCGGTGGGCCCGCTCGTCCAGGTCGGCCAGGTAATCCTGGGATCCCATCTTTTCCAGGAAGTCCCTAAATAAACAAGGAAAAAGCAGAGGATGGATCTGAGACACGTGGCTCTCCTTCCGTTGAGGTTTTAATGTCCTGGGAATGGCTGAACGGAAGTATTTGTTAACTACATGACCCAGCCAACTCCTCTGGGTGATCCCCAAACGATTGACTCACCCGTTCCCCTTTTTCTCCTTTGGTGGCGAAGGCAAACGGGTCATAGCCACTTCCTCTGTGCAGGTTTCTTCCCGTGAAGCTCTGCAGAAGCAGGAGCAGAGCGAAGTGTCATTCCAGACGCTTTCCTCTGCTTTGCCCCACCAAATTAATCCATTCCAGAATCCATCCATTAATCCATGCTTATCTACTCCTCCATGTTTTAGGATTTAATTGGCAGGATTTTCTCCTTTTTAGCATGAACAGTCCTAAGTTCACCTGAGGTTCCTTCTAAAAAGGCATTTTGCTCTTTCTAGCACCCAAGGATGCCGATGGTAAACGATCAAAACAGCCGACACGCTCAGCAGGTTCACTTCTTGCTGGACTAACCTTAGACATTTAACTGCCTAATGCAAAGAACATGTTGGCTATGCTGACTGTGTTGGTTTTATCTCATCTCCTATATTTGTCATTTATTGCTTTTTATTATGTGTTTATCTTGTTTTTTTAATTCTCCGTTAGCCACCCAGAGACATATGCTTGAAATGGGCGGCATATAAATTGAAATAAATACATAAATACATAAACAAACAAACCACCCCAAGGGGATGGATTCAGACAACAAGCTTACAAATGCACATAGCCAGGTTCTTCCATCATTTCTGAGTGTGTTCAGCACGCAAAAATCTTCTGTCTCAGAAAAGTTCTGGAGCTCTTCCAGTCCAGACTCAGCATCAGGCAGAAGGTTGCTAAGGGATCACCTACAGGTAGCCCTCAACTCATGACCACAATTGGGACTGGAACTTTCATCGCTAAGTGAGGCAGTCATTAAGTGAGATATGCCCAATTTTCTGATCTTTTCTGCCATGGTCTTTAAGCAAATTACTGCAGTCGGTAAGTGAATCAAGTGGTTCCCCATTGATTTTGCTTGTCGGGAGCCAGCTGGGAAGGTTGCAAATGGCAATCACGTGACCCCGGGATGCTGCAATCGTCGTATTTGTTTTAAAAAATAATAAAGGCAGGATAAAAATAAAATAAATAAATAAAAACAAACACACGCTGGTTGCCAAGTGCCTGAATTCTGATCACATGACCACAGTGATGGTCATAAGTGAGAGGACTGGTCATAAGTCACTTTTCCCAGTGCCTTCGTAGCTTCGATCACTAAACAAATGGTCTTAAGTCGAGAACTAGCTGTATAACCACGGTTATACTAGCTGTATGCACTGTCCATGGTCCTGAAGGGATTTTGTGAAGTCCTTGGTGCTTGGTTGTTCGCTTGCAGACATTTTGCTGCCCAACTAGGCAACATCTCCCAGGTGCTAGAAGGGAGTGGGGTTTGCTCCCTGTTTATATACAGGAGCTTGCCCTGCCAGTGTTGGTGGGGGTATTCCTGCCTTGGCTTTTCATTGACAGGAAAGCCATTTACTATCCTGGCAGCTGCATTGTTATAACATGCTAAAACGGGTGAGCATTAAGAAGGGGTAGTATTTTTTCTGCAGCGCAGTGTGTTGTGTGAACCCAGCCTGCTTGGCTGATTTAGAGTTTAAAGTTGTGGTGAACCCAGAAAATGGGTTACTTTAGCAACCCGATTCAGTGCACCCACTCCTTGGCTGCATCACCTGGCTACTGAGTGAGCCCAACAGGAACTGAACTGGATGGGATTTTTCACAACATGGTAAGAGAAAAAAAGGAAAACAAAGTCGAAACTAAACAAAAAGCGTGTGCTACATATATGCAACTGCTAGGTCTTCTAATAGACCTTCTTAAGTTTGTTGTGGGATCACAACCTTTAGGACTATCTGTCATTAGCTGGCTTCTATGAGCTCCTCAGCCATAGCACCAATATTTGTACTATCTGGACATCTTCAGAGTATTGATGTTTATTTATTTAATTTATTTATTTATTCAATTTATATAGCCGCCCATCTCAGACCAGTGACTCTGGATGGTATGTCAATCACAAGTGTCTACAGGGGAAGGCAAGGAGGAGGCACAACTGAGGTCACAAGCACCAGGACATCCTCACAATACCATCCCACCACATCATGACACCCATGTCATTTTGATGTTATTGTGACTTTTATTGACATTGCTGGATGCAGGTAACCATTTAGCAGCTCTCCTGGGCAAATACCTACTGTGCCACAGCCACCTTGGTCCAACAGGGCCTTACCATCTGCCTCTACTGATCTCTATTAGATATTATGCTTTTCTGGCCAACCTTTGCTTCTTCTCTCTTCTCAAAGTATTTGCAAACTACCGTCAGAAGCAATGCTCTGTTGGAACTCCCACAGAATGACCGAGAGTTCCAGAGCCAGGTAAGATTAATTTCCTAGAAATATAATGTTCTTGTGAACTCTCCTTTTTGCCTTCTTTTTCTGAAGTTGCAAAGCAGATGACCAGTCCTGCATAACTCGGGACAGGGAGCATGCTGCCTTTTGAGGTTCCTTTTAACACCCCTGAGCTTCAACCACAACAACCCCTGTAGGGAATCAGAGAGGAAAGAGTAAGAAGGGTACTTAGAGATCATCTAGTCCAATCTCCTGCCAAGAACAGAAATCCAGGCATCCCTGACAAACAGTGGCTAGCCTGTGTTTGAACAATTCTAGCAACTCTAGCAAAGGAGAATCTGCCACCTCCTGAGCAGTCTGTTCCATTATCAAGTTATCTGTTAATGATTCATTAAGATTTTTTTCCTGATGCCCATGGAAATCTTGTAATCTAAACCTGTTCTGTCTTTTGAGACAACTCGGAATGATTCTGTCCCATCCTCCGCATAGCAACACTGCAGATATCCTGGGCTGAGCGACGGGGGCTGGCCCCAAGTCACCCAAGGGAGAGTCTGTGGCTGAGCAAAGACTAGAACCTGGGGTCTTCCCTCTCTTAGCCCAGCCCCTTCCCTACAGAGTGATCCTGGCTGTTGGATGAGGAAGGAGGGACTGACCCAAAGTCCCCCAGGGGGTTCCCGTGGCTCAGATTAGACTTGAACCCCCATCTTCTCAATCTTAATCCAAAACTATAATTGCTGCCCTACAAATGAGGGTCACCAGGTTCAAAGGCCATCAACACCTGCCTTACCTGCAAACATTTGGGGTCGCAAGGTCCTTGGGTGGTCAACATTGCCAGGTGAGTAGAAGGGGAACTGGCGATGGGTGACTTCATCTTGTCATCAAACAGCCATTCTGGTAGCCCCATTGCTTTGCTGGCAAACTTAGAATAAGAGACATGAGTTAGACCATTCTGCCCCCCCCCCATCTCCAGGAGAACTGGGGAATTTACAACATAAAGCCAGATATGTCTACTCAGGTCAGTTCCACCAAGTTAAAGAGGTTTAAGTCCCAGCTAAGTGGGTCTAGGATTACAAATTTTAAATGCATCCCTGTGAATATTTATTCGGAAATAATTATCTACATGCCTAAGGGGATCTATTCATAGCAACCAGTAGCATCTACTCAATCTTGGCTAATCTTGAAAAAAGCTACACAGATTTCGACCAGGTTATAGGTTGGATGGGAGACCACCAGGAAATCTATAGGCTAGATTTGGAGTAAAAACACACAGGAAGAAGGCAATGTTAAATGGGCATGATTTGCCAGGACTCAAGATAACCTTTTTCTTTTAAGTATACTGTATATAGGATTACAGTTTTAGAATAATGTCCCTGTGCCCCGTGCCAGAGAGAAGGATGCAAAAAACTCAATTACCCTCAAGTGCTCTGGGGTAATGTCCACTTGCTGGGATCCAAAACAAATGGTTTCCATCAGCTCCTTGATGATTTGGCTCAAATCGTCAAAAGTGTCAACATGGAAGAGATGGTGTAAGTTCTGATGCAGCAGGACCTGCTTAAGTTCCTCCATGTAGGCTCCTGAAATCCCCACAGCAATCATCCGGATTCCTGGATGAGAGGAGAGGAGAGGAGAGGAGATGAACAAGCCACATGGAAAGCAGGGCTGATGTACACAGTGCACAATGAATAGGGCAGAAGGAAGGGGTGTCTTACTCTGTTGCATGGTGCACAAAATCTGCAGAACAGGGCAGAATACAAGTAGAAAGAGGGAGAAAGAGAGATGTAGTGGTTAGGGTACTGGATGAAGGGTGGGGAGACCTAGTCCTCCTTCAGGCGTGGAAGGCAACTGGGTGGCCTTGGACCAGTCCTTCCCTCTCAGCTCCAAAGTTAGTGTGGGGTAGTGGTTGAAGGTCCTGGACTAGGAGCAAAGATACTTGGGTTCAAGGCCCCTTCAGCCACGGAGACCGCTGGGTGACTTTGGACCAGTCCCTCTCTCAACCCAAGGGCCAGGATGGTACAGAGGTGAAGATGCTGGTCTAGGAGTGGGGAGACCCAGGTTCTAAGCCCGTTTCAGCCATGAAAGTTCTCTGGGGGATGTTGGGCCAGTCTCTCTCTTTCAGCCCTAGAGCCATTGTGGGGTAGTGGTGATGATGGTGGATGAGGAGCAGAAATACCTAGATTCAAGGCTCCTTCAGCCATGGAGACTTCCTGGGTTACTTGGGGCCAGTCCCTCCATCTCAAACCAAGAACCAGTGTGGGGCCACGGTGAAGGTCCTGGACTAGAAGCAAGGAGACTTGGGTTCTAGCCCCTGTCAGCCACAGAAGCTCCCTGGGGGATTTTGGGCCAGTTGTTCTCACTAAGGCCATATCTCAGTTAGAGATAGAGATGATGGAGATGGAGATAGAGATGATGGAGATGACGGAGATGGTGGAGATGATGGAGACGGAGACAGAGAAGAGGAGATGGAGATGATGGACATGGACATGGACATGGAGATGATGGAGATGATGGAGACAGAGACTGAGATGGAGACAGAGGAGATGGAGATGGAGATGATGGAGACTGAGACGGAGACAGAGAGGAGGAGATGGAGATGATGGAGATGGAGATGATGGAGATGGAGATGGAGAGATAGAAGTAGAGGCAGAGCGGTAGAGGTAGAGGTAGATCTCTCTCTCCTATATATAAATCTATTTTCTTTCTTTTGTGGGGAGTGGGTGTAGTCTTAAATTCATGACTATTTTTCTTTTGGATCAAGATAAACAGAACATAGGAAATCCAAAGCATCTTGTACCACCATTTATTTCCACATTGTTTCTTAGTTTCAGAAGCATAGAATCCAAGAGGTAGGAATCCATAGCTACCTAAAATGTGAGCCAGTCTAGCTGGGGGCAGCACATCATCCAGAGAGGGGCCATCTGTGAGCAATATCAGGATGTGTGGGACAGCAGGCCTCATTCCCTTGGGAGCTTGAAATATTTCTTGCAGCACATAGGCAATCCCTCTGCCTGGGAGAAAAGAGAGAAACTTAGAGAGGCAGAACAGTACACCAAATAAATAGGGGGGAAACACATTTTGGTGGGAAATGCCTGCAGGACCTGATATGGAATTCTGATATCTGCACTGTTTTTTAGTTTTGAAGAGCAGGGGAGCCCAAACAAGTTTCTAGACCACATGACAGCAGTCTCTGCAAGAGATTTTTAATGCATTCAGAGCCTTAGAGTTCTTCGAAATAAAATTCTGTGGAGTAAAATGTGGCGTAGAAAGTCTCCAGAGCCATTTCCCTTCATTTTTTCCCCCCACTTGAAATCTACTTCCCCCAGCTACAAGGCTGGGGAGAAGAGCGATACCAGGTTTGGTGGATCCTTCACATCCCATAATTGTGAAACGTGCTAAACCACAAAAGCAAGCCAAGATACATGTGCCACAGTTAACACATTCTGTGAATGTAGCTGCTAGCTATTGACTTGGGTTAGCACGTTGTGTGAACACAGCCAGCACCACGATCAAGTTTAGGCTCAGATGTAGCATGGTGTCTAACGTGCATGTTCACACCTTACACTACCTGGTAGATATCTGGATGGACTTTCAGGCTGAAGATTCGCTCCTTTGAGCCACAGGGAGCGGGAGACTGTTAGGCGTTCTAATATTTATAAAGGGCTTAATTATTGAATTGTTCATGCAATATATTTTATCAGGGCTACCATATCTGGGCTGCAAAACTACAAAGGGCCAATGAGGGCAGGAGATGCACAGAGAAAGCTATGACTCTCTGCTGCCACCTTGTGGCTCTCCAAATTTCTGCAGCTCAAATTTGTAGCCCCATGTATTGATTCCTCTGAGCATTTACGGATAGTCCTCAACTTACAATTGGGACTGGAACTTCTGTCGTTAAGTAATGCGGTTGTTAAGTGAGTTGCACCCAATTTTACAGTTGTTAAGCGAACCACCACTGCTGTTAAGTGAATCACATGGTTCCCCATTGATTTTGCTTGTTGGGAGGCAGCCAGGAAGGTTGCAAATGGTGATCATGTGACCCCAGGATGCTGCAACCATCGTAAATACATGCCAGTTGCCAACCCCCCCAAATTTTGATCACATGACCGTGGGGATGCTGCAACGGTCGTGTGAGGGCTAGTCATAACTCACTTTGAATGGTCATTAAATGAATGGTTGTAAGTTGAGGATTGTTACCTTGTTGTGGTGCTGGAGCTTGAGCACCTCAATGATGCCATGAGCTAAACCGTGAAGGGCCACCCAAGACGGGAAGGTCATGACAGAGAGGTCAGACTAAATGCGATCCCTGGGGAAGGTAATGGCAACCCACCCCAGTATTCTTGCCGTGAAAACTAAATGGATCAGTACAACCAGAGATATGTCGGTATACCATCGGAAGATGAGACCCCCAGGTCGGAAGATGGTCAAAATGCTACTGGGGAGGAACAGAGGATGAGCTCAACTAGCCCCAGACGTGATGACGCAGCTAGCTCAAAGCCGAAAGGACGGCTAGTGGCCGACGGTGCTGGTGGTGAACGGCGAATCCGATGTTCTAAGGATCAACACACCATCGGAACCTGGAATGTAAGATCTATGAGCCAGGGCAAATTGGATGTGGTTATTGGGGAGATGTCAAGAATAAAGATAGACATTTTGGGCGTCAGTGAACTGAAATGGACTGGAATGGGCCACTTCACATCAAATGACCACCAGATCTACTACTGTGGGCAAGAGGACCACAGAAGAAATGGAGTAGCCTTCATAATTAATAATAAAGTGCTAAAGCAGTGCTTGGATACAATCCAAAAAATGACAGAATGATCTCAATTCGAATTCAGGGCAAGCCATCTAACATCACAGTGATCCAAATATACGCCCCAACCACAGATGCTGAAGAAGCTGAAGTAGAGCAGTTCTATGAGGATCTGCAGCACCTACTGGACTACACGCCTAAAAGAGATGTTATTTTCATCACGGGAGACTGGAATGCTAAGGTGGGCAGTCAGATGACACCTGGAATTACAGGTAAGCATGGCCTGGGAGAACAAAACGAAGCAGGACATAGGCTGATAGAATTTTGCCAAGACAACTCACTCTGCATAACGAACACTCTCTTCCAACAACCTAAGAGACAGCTTTATACATGGACTTCACCAGATGGACAACACCGAAATCAGATTGACTACATCCTTTGCAGCCAAAGGTGGCGGACATCTTTACAGTCGATAAAAACAAGACCTGGAGCTGACTGTAGTTCAGATCACGAACGTCTTCTTGCACAATTTAGGATCAGACTCAAGAGATTAGGGAAGACCCACAGATCAGCTAGATATGAGCTCACTAATATTCCTAAGGAATATGCAGTGGAGGTGAAGAATAGATTTAAGGGACTGGACTTAGTAGATAGGGTCCTGGAAGAACTATGGACAGAAGTTCGCAACATTGTTCAGGAGGCGGCAACAAAATACATCCCAAAGAAAGAGAAAACCAAGAAGGCAAAATGGCTGTCTGCTGAGACACTAGAAGTAGCCCAAGAAAGAAGGAAAGCAAAAGGCAACAGCGATAGGGGGAGATATGCTGCAAGGTAGACTTCCGCAATTCATGGAGCGAGAATTGCCAGATGTACAAGCTGGGTTTAGAAAAGGCAGAAGAACTAGGGACCAAATTGCCAATATTGGCCGGATCATGGAAAAAGCCAGGGAGTTTCAGAAAAACATCTATTTCTGTTTCATTGACTATTCTAAAGCCTTTGACTGTGTGGACCATAACAAATTGTGGCAAGTTCTTAGTGGTATGGGGATACCAAGTCATCTTGTCTGCCTCCTGAAGAATCTGTATAACGACCAAATAGCAACAGTAAGAACAGACCACGGAACAACGGACTGGTTTAAGTTTGGGAAAGGAGTACGGCAGGGCTGTATACTCTCACCCTACCTATTCAACTTGTACGCAGAACACATCATGCAACATGCTGGGCTTGAGGAATCCAAGGCTGGAGTTAAAATCACTGGAAGAAACATTAACCATCTCAGATATGCAGATGATACCACTTTGATGGCTGAAAGCGAAGAGGAACTGAGGAGCCTTATGATGAAGGTGAAAGAAGAAAGTGCAAAAGCTGGCTTGCAGCTAAACCTCAAAAAAACCAAGATTATGGCAACCAGCTTGATTGATAACTGGCAAATAGAGGGAGAAAACGTAGAGGCAGTGAAAGACTTTGTATTTCTAGGTGCGAAGATTACTGCAGATGCTGACTACAGTCAGGAAATCAGAAGATGCTTAATCCTTGGGAGAAGAGCAATGACAACTCTTGATAAAATAGTTAAGAGCAGAGACATCACACTGACAACAAAGGCCCGCATAGTTAAAGCAATGGTGTTCCCTGTAATAACATATGGCTGCGAGAGCTGGACCATAAGGAAGGCTGAGCGAAGGAAGATCGATGCTTTGGAACTGTGATGTTGGAGGAAAATTCTGAGAGTGCCTTGGACTGCAAGAAGATCAAACCAGTCCATACTCCAGGAAATAAAGCCAGACTGCTCACCTGAGGGAATGATATTAAAGGCAAAACTGAAATACTTTGGCCACATAATGAGAAGACAGGACACCCTGGAGAAGGTGCTGATGCTGGGGAGAGTGGAGGGCAAAAGGAAGAGGGGCCAACGAAGGGCAAGATGGACGGATGATATTCTAGAGGTGACGGACTTGTCCCTGGGGGAGCTGGGGGTGTTGACAACTGACAGGAAGCTCTGGCGTGGGCTGGTCCATGAAGTCACGAAGTGTCAGAAGCGATTGAACGAATAAACAACAAAAAAGTCAAGGGCTACCTGTGTTCTCATCTAAGCACTCAGGGTGGCATAGCCATCAATCCCAAACTGATGAACTGACACAAAAGAGATGAATTAAAGTGCCCTTCTGGGCAATACCCACCAGTCTTTGTGTTCCCCCCATTATAACCAAGACTCTTGAGAGCATTTAGAACTCCGGTCCGGTCTGCGTATGTGTCCAAGTGAAATCCGGTCCTCGGTTTTTCACTGTATTGAACTACAGAAATCTGGCAAGGAGCAGACAATTTTTTTTAAAAAATACAAAGTTTAGCTTGAACGTGAGCTGAAAAAGTACTTCCCTGACAGGGTGTCCACAGGAGAAGTCAAAAAATGTCACGATGGTGGCCACAAAGGCCCGTCCTTTTTGGATGTCTATTGGGTGCACATGTAACAGAAAAGCCGAATTTCAGTTGGATGGTGGCAGCCGCCATCTTGACTTGTTTGACCTCCCCTGTTCCCTGAATTAAAGGTTCCCCATTTGTCAGCTAACTATATCAACATCTCTTTGTCTATATATGTATATGTATATGTGTGTGTGTCTATATATATATAGTCTATATATATATATAGACACACACACACACACACACACACGTGTGTGTGTGTATATGTATATAATTTTTATTGAAGCTGTTAAATAAGTAGATAAGACAAAGACTAATACAAACTAATATATAGTAGGGAAAAGAAAGAAAAAGAAAGAAATCAAAGAAAAAGCAAAAAGTGCAAGAAAAGAAAAAACGTTGAAGAAAAATAGGAAAGAAAGAGAGAGGATCCAAAGAAGTGGCTTCTGATATTCTTCACAGCAGTTATAAGTACGAATATATTTTAACCTCTCTCTCTAAAGTTACATCATATTACTTTTCTTTCTACAATCTATCCTATCTAATCATCAAAACCATAAATCCCAAGTTCATTTTTTTCATTTGTATGCAAAAAGAGTCCCCCATTGGGGGAGAGGGGCGGCAATATAAATCTAATAAATAAAAAATAAATAAAAAGTCCATAAGGACTTTTTGCATAAAAGTCATGCTTTAAATGCTCCGAGACATCAACCAATATGCATAAGACAAGCTTTTACCTGTGTACTTTTAGGCCCAATTTGGGGGAAATAAGAGACCACGTGGAAAAGGAAATCCTTCACTTTCATAAAGTTGTTTGGGCCGATACTCGAGGACTCATCCACCAGAAAGGCAATGTCCGCTTTGAATTTGCTACAGGCTGGGAGGGAGAAGAGATGGCAGCAGTTAGTACCAGACGCTGATAATGCCTGTTTATCCCTCTCTCGCCCTGCTTTTCATTTCATGAAACAATTCTTTAAATCTCAAAAACCTGCTTTGGATAAGATTGGGAAAGTGGATTAGTATCATGCTTGTTCCCAGCCAATCAGAACTATTCACAGAAATGACTGCTGGGAATAGGACAAGTTTTCTTCAAGGTTCAGTCTGGTAGTAAAGTGTGTTTGTAATGTAATTACAGGTAGTCCTCACTTAATGACGGCAATTGAAACCAGAATGTCCATCACTAAGCAATGCGGTCATAAAGTGCACATCACATAACTGTGCCACTTAGCAATGGCAGTTGTGGCAGTCCCTGGTTACCGTCGTTAAGCAAACCACTGTGGGTCATTAAGTGAGGACCTCATGCGACCGTGACTTTCAACTTCCTGCCGGCTTTCCCACTGACTTTGCTTGTGGGAAGCTGGCAGGGAAGGTGGCAAATCACGATCACATGACTGCGGGATGCTGTGACGGCCAAAAATCCAAGGACTGATCGTAAGTACCATTTGTTCAGTGCCGTTGTAACTTCAAATAGCCGCTGAATGAGTGGCTTTCTGGCAATGCAGCAGAAATTGTCTTTGCTCCATCAGATTGGACTGGACTGGACTGGACTGGATTAGTTCGGATCAGATCAGATCAGATTTTCAAGTTTCATATGCTATTGCAATCACAACCAATCCTGAATGTTGTCCAATACTCCTTCCATAACTCAGATTAAAACCAAACAAAATACAATGAACAAATGAAAATGAAAATAGTATGATTTTAATTATAAACCTGATATAATACGATAGTATATAGATGCAACCTAGTTTCCCAGTTAAAACCATGACTATCCTTCCCTGAAAGAGAGACTTGAGCTCAACCCTGCATTTATTTATTTATCTGAACATTCTTTTCCCACTGCAGGAGGCTTATTCTCATGAAGTACCACCAGATACTTTTCAGAACCATTCAAATCCTGCTATAGTTTTGGAGCTTACGTGGATCAGCAGGGGTGGTTGAAGGGGTGGAAACAGAGGGACCCGGCTTCTTAGGGCTTTGGGCTGTGGCTGCAGGGCTGAAGCTCATCTCAAAAGGGGCAACCGTTGGAAATGTGAATTGATTTGTCCTTGTAGGCAGAAGTCTTGTCGGAAGAGATTTTGCAGATGTAACCGTTGAAAGTGAACTGGGGAGATTCCTGTATGCTCCAGCTACGAACCAAGACAAGAAGAAACTTTGTGAGAGATGTCGGTTTTTCCATGATGGGTAGCGTAAGTCATGAATTCTGGATTTTTGATCGTAGGTGACAGATCATATTTTGGAATGCCACCCTCATTAAATAGAAGGATCGGAGCTTTGCTTTCCTGTCCCTCGACCCCACATTTTAGGTTCATCCCTCGTATGTTCTCCAGATCTTCTTTACTCCAGCCGTCTCCACCTTGGTTTCCTCTAACTGTGATAGGATGCAGCTTTCAGATTCCTCTTTGGCCACACTGTCCAGTGTCTGGAACATGGGTGTCAGCGGGGCAAATAAGAGGGGAAGTGACATCACATGCATCGTGATGTCATCACACAAAGGACATCAATTACATCATCCACAGCACTCTAGTGTAACAGTTCTTGGCATTTCTGTCAAGGTCACCTCCCTTGCCTTTAAGGTGATGGAACGAAAACCTCCATGGAACATTCCTTACCAGTGCTTTGATTTAGAGTAACCGCTTTGCCTTCCAAGGATCCGAATACTGCGTGAATGCTGATGGCGTATTGGGTGCTTGGTTTCAGATTCTCCAAGCGAGAAGAAAGGATCCGGCTGTCTAGGAGCTGGTTCTTAGGAAGGCTTCTCTCTGAAACAGAAATGCCACCTCGAAGAGTAGAAGCTCTATGCCCCTTATCAGATTCCGAAAATTGCAGGGGATGTGCTAATTATGTGTTATTTGTCATAGTAATAGAAGTAAGAGCCAATTCCTTGGTGTCGTGGTTCAGGCACCAGGCTAGAAACCGGGAGACCGTGAGTTCTAGTCCTGACTTGGGCACAAAGCCAGCTGGGTGACCTTGGGCCAGTCATTCTCTCTCAGCCCTAGGAAGAACCAGGCAATGGCAACCCCCTTCCGAAAACCTTTGCCGAGAAAGCTGCAGGGACTTGTCCAGGCAGTCTCCGAGAATCAGACACGACTGAACAGATAAAAAGAAGAAGGAGAAGTAAGCATAGTTCATTTGCAAGGAGTCAAGTAAACGCTTTAATTTAGATGCTTGCATGGAGCATTCAATTAGTCTTGGTAGCCTAAACAGCAGCTTCATGTATGATGAAGTCATGGTTCAGCGTATTGTGCCAACCTAGAAAATGCAGGAGCCAGAGTGTCGTTCATCCTAGATCTAGACACAACCAATTTCAACCTGTCACCCAACCAACCTTTGGCATGAAGCATGCTGGCTTCCTTACGTGATCCAGCTTAGGAAATAAACATGGAAGGCCACCATCCAATGTCAGACCATTGGCATCTTGAGCCCATCACCACTGACACCTGAGAAACATTCTTCTTAAGGCTACCCATTCTGGGCTGCAAACAGCCCAGTTACCTTTGTGTCTGTCTGTCTGTCTGTCTGTCTGTGCACCTTTAAGTTCATGTTGATTCCTGGTGACTGTCTGGATAAGTCCCTGCAGTTTTCTTGGCAAGAGTTTTGGACATGGTTCGCCATTGCCTTCTTCCCAGGGTGGAGAGAGAGGGACTGGCCCAAAATCACCCAGCTGGCTTTGTGCCCAAGGCAGGGCTAGAACTCACCGTCTCCCGGTTTCTAGCCTGTTGCCTTAGCCACGACACCAAACTGACTCTCCAGTGATCACTAGATGGCACCAAAGTCTTTTCTGTATCTCCTCGCTGCCATCTAATGGTCATCAGGATATTTGCAGCCTAAACCTAGGAGGCCCCCTCCCCAGAATTTCAGGCAGGTGTTTCTCCAGCTGTATCCAGAGTTTCTGAGGACTTTCTGTGGACAAACCAGGTGCTCCACCACTGAACGGCACCCTTTTTGAGTAATTTTGCAAACCGCCCTGAATATAATTGGCCATTTGGTTCCTAACAATACTTTACTTGACAGGGACTGATTTCTACATACCTTGCCCGAATCCCACCGCCTTCCAGATTATCTTGTATTTGGTAGCTGTTGGAACAATGTTCCATGCCAGAGAGATGGAAGTGCTTGTATATGAGGTTACCTTGAAATTGGAGACATAACCCAGAGGAGCTGTGAAGGAAGTGCAAGAGACTCAGTCCTTTGTCATAGCCCTAGACTTACCCCTTGTTACTCCAACTGAAGCTGAGTAAAAACAAATAGCTCTCAGGAGAGAGTTCTAGGAGCATCCACAGAATATTTCCCTTGTGTGACCTTCTGGGGTTGGCAATGTGCTTTGAAGCACCTTGGCTGGAAAGGGCTTTCATTTGCCGATGAAAAACAAAGAATTGCATGAAACCCCTCTGAGTTTTATTTAAGATTTCGTTTCCTTGTGATTTGCAAGCAGATAAGAGTAGGGAGGAATATGCACACGCCTAGGAGAAGGGTCTCGTGGAGGGGGGAGCTGTATTCAATATCGCTGATGCAATGATAGCAGCTGGCCATTGTATTGTGTCTCTCATCAAGATGGTCTGTCCGTGAGAAAGTTCAAAAGTCTGCCTCGTATTCAAAAGGTTGCACCTTGTAGCAATTCTGAATAAAGCAGGCGAACCAGCCAACCTTCAACAATTGAGAAGAGTATTTTGACCACCCAAGAGCGCTTGAACAATACATTAAACCAGTGTTTCTCAGCCTTGGTAACTTGAAGATGGGTGGACATCAACTCCCAGAATTCCCCAGCCAGCTGGGGAATTCTGGGAGTTGAAGTCCACCCATCTTCAAGTTACCAAGGCTGAGAAACACTGCATTAAACAAACACATGCTCATTCCATTCATTTTAAAAAATCAAGGCAAACTATCATCTGCCCAGCGTATGAGAGCAAAACTGGCTCAGTGAAGCTCATCCAGCAAAAATTCTTCTCTTCCTTCGCTAAAAAGTCATTTTTAGGCCTAAGGAAAAGGAGGCGATTATGCGTACAGGGAGTCCTCGACTTACAACCATTTGTTTAGTGACTGTTCAAAGTTACGACAGCACTGAAAAATGTGGCTTGTGAGCAGTCCTCGCGCTTATGACCATTGTGGCTTCCCTGCTGTCTCCTGATCAAAATTCAGGCACTTGGCAGCCGGCTCGCACTTGTGACGGTTGCAGTGTTCTGGGGTCATGTGACCATCATTTGCAACCTTCCCAGCCGGTTTCCAACAAGCAAAGTCAATGGGGGAAGCCAGATTTGCTTAATGACCGTAGTGATTCACTTAATGATCACAGCAAAAAAGGTTGTAAAACTGGGTGTGACTCACTTAACAACTGCCGCACTTAGCAGTGGAAGTTCCAGTCCCAGTTGTGGTTGTAAGTCAAGGACTACCTGTACTGTTTTCTGCAGTAACAAAATTAGAGGCTCCACAGCAGTTACTCTGCACAGCATATCGTTGCCAAGGTCGTAGGTTTCTGCCCACCTCTCCCCACAGATCTGCAGATAAAAATCTCTCGGGTAGAAGTTGTGCTGGCTGATTTTCAGAGTTTGCTTTGCACCAAGAAAGATGTCATTTCTGAGATGTGAAAATGTTCACCTGTCACATCCTGCCTTCCAGGGGATGTACTGTATCTACACAATATGCTTAACCAGGTTATTTAGAAACCTAGTGGATGGATGTGCACAAGCTTGGGTAGTGTTAACCTAGGTTATTTGGGGGGAGGGAAAATAGTATTACCATTTGTGCAAACTGTTTACTTGATTAGTGATTTAGTGTACTGCACCTACCGAGAAATGGGTTAGTTCAGGATCAAGGTTATAAAACGATTTCAAGTACTGATAAAGAACTTTAAATCCATCCTTTCACATCAGCAGTATAAATCTGTCTCTGTGCTTGTAAAATAATTCTCCTGCCAACATTTTATTTATTCCTGCAATTGATAGGCCGCTCCTACCTCCAGAAAGGCTCTAAGCAACTAAGAAAGAATACAAAAGATCAGATACCTATTGGGATTATTTCCTGGAAGAGAGATAGACATGCTCACCAAAGAGACACGATCAAGCTGAAAAGCATCATAGACTTCCTAAAAATGTTATTGAATATAATGTTTTGTAAAAACGAAAAGCGGTACTCATAGGTGTCTGTAGGAGGGGGCAAAAGATGAAGTGGGTGTCTCAGTGTCATGATGCAGAAGTAGGAAAGGTCTCAGCTTGTTTCAGGATGTTGGGACACTATGTCAGTTTGGTTAAGAATGGACACCTATGCTGATAACCACCAAGTTTCGAATGAGAACTGATGCAGATTCCTTATAGTTAGAACATTGCAAGTCTCTGGAATAGGCTATTAGGGCCAGGATAACATAGGCCGGTCTGCAACTGGTAGACCTTGGTTGGCCTCAGAAGCTAAGCAGGTCCACACTGGTTAATACTTGGATGGGGGACGACCTGAGAATTCCAGGGCTGTTGGCAAGGCTGGGAAGTCGGGGAAAAAATCATGGAAGAAGCCAATCAAACTACTTTGGTAACCCTGCTGAGAAAACTATGTTTGTAGTACTAAGCAGCAAAACTCAAGGATGTCTTTACCATTAAGAGGTAGGAAGGATAGTTGAATTCTCCTGTGTTGCAAGTGAACTTACATGTCTTTGCAGTGATGGTGATCCCAGGACCTTCCACCAAGCCAAAAATGACATAGAGTGAAATCACATATTCGGTGTTATGAACCAAGTTCCGCAGTTGGTATGTTGTGGTAGAACTGTTCAGTGTAAGCTGACGAGGCTGGTCTCTCCTGAAAAACTCTACAAACATGCAGACTTAGCTTATTCTTTTATTTACTTATTTATTTATCAAACTTTATCAACCCCCATCTCCCCCACACGGGGGGACTCTGGGCGGTTTACAATAAAACAGGATTAAAATTCAGAACGATTACCAATACCATAATACAATAAAAATAGAGATATAATAGAATCTAAATGGCTAAGAGATTTTAATCAGTCTGTGAGCGTAATAGGCCCCTCATAATCACTCTATGGTGCTAGCCATCCCCAGGTATGACTGTTCCCCCTCCCATTCCAAGCCTGCAGACAGAACCAGGTCTTTAATCTTTTGCGGAAGTCCAGGAGCGAGGGGGCCTGTCTCACCTCGTGGGGAAGGATGTTCCAAAGGGCGGGAGCTACAGCAGAGAAGGCACGCTTCCGAGACCCCGCTAGATGGAATTCTTTTATGGATGGGGTCCGTAACATGCCCTCCCTGCATGACCGGATGGGCCAGGTCGATGTAATAGGGATGAGACGGTCCCCCAGATATCCTGGTCCCATGCCATGGAGGGCTTTAAAGGTGATGACCAACACCTTGAATTGGACCCGGAAGCAAACTGGGACCCAGTGCAGCTCAGGCAACAAAGGTGTTACATGTGCAAACCTTGGGACCCCCAAGATTGCCCGCGCGGCTGCATTCTGGACCAGCTGAAGCTTCCGGATATTCTTCAAGGGTAGCCCCATGTAGAGCGCATTACAGTAGTCAACTCCCAGAATTCCCCAGCCAGCATGTTGAAGTCCACCCATCTTACAGCTATCAAGGCACAGTAGCTGTTCCAGGTGCAGCCTGGCCAACTCAGATTAGAAAGGAATTGGTAGCTCAGCCACATGCCTTCTATTCTATGATTCTTTGACTCTGCAACAAATGCACCACTAGGTTTGTTCTCAGAAAGCAGACAGGCACACATACGGTGACAGGAGATTACCAAACCTAAGCAAGCTGCTCAAGCTAAGGATGATGGAACTTGAAGTCCCACACTGCAATAGCACACCAGGCTGGGAAAGGTTATCTTAAGCTACAAAAAAGAAAGTTTCTTGATTAAAAACCGGGACCCTTTGCTAGAGTCCTTCTCTTACCTGGAGTTGGACCCCATATTAATCGATACCCAGTGGCTCCTGCAACAGAATTCCAGAGAACCAGGACAGAGTTTATTGTAACCTCTGCTGCCTTCAGCATCTGCACGGCACCCGTGGACACTGAAATGCAAAAAGCAGGGAGAGGGCCCCCCTCTTGTTCTAGCAGGCTGCTGCATCCAGACAACCCACTAAGCGTGGTTCCTGCATTAACCCATGTTTAACATTAATCCAGCTTGGTAGGTTGTACAAATGCAGCTTCCAAGTCTTCAAGAAAGCTGGGGAAGCTTGTGTAAAACGAAAGAAAAATAAACTCTGTAGATTTACAGAAATAATACAGGATCGGGGAGGGTAGGTGGACAGTTACTTACGGGTTGTCGTTTTTGCTCTTACTGCTGGTCCCTCGATGGCTCCAAATACTGGATTCAGGGTAACAATATATTCCATAGCAGGCTGGAGCCCTTGAATTCTGTAGTGATTGTAAGAGCCACCCAGGTTCACGTTCTGGACATCGCCTTCTGCAACCAAGAGGGGATTGGAGTCAAGGGCTGTGGCTGCGTAGGGCCAGAACCTGGGCTTGGACTTGATTTGAATTGTGGGACCTGCACAGCACATGCAGAAAAGGGGCAGGGCTTGCTTGCACAGCCAAGGCCCCCCTTTTGACTTTTTTTGACAAACACACACACACACACCCAGACACATGCACATTGAATCTTTGCCAGCAAAGTTCCAGGTCAAATCCTTGATGTCTCTGGCTAAAAGATCTGGAAGCCGCTGATCAACAAATGTCTGTTTGAGGCCTGCCAGTCAAGGTAGGCACAGAGAAGTCTGAATGGGAAGTGGTGGGAATCATTTGCAGCAGCATTATAGATGTTTGGCTGATCTCAGAAAAGCAAGCACAATCAGATCTGGTTCATACTTGGATAGGACACCACCAGGAAATACTATGGCTGTGGGCCAAGAAGACCAAGGAAATTTTTAAAAATCCCGGAAGATTGCTGCCAAGAAAGCCACCTTGAATCTGCCACTAGAGGGCGCTCTGCCCCTACAGTATTTTATTCATCACACCAACCTCAGGACTTCGGTCCTCCTATACAAAAGCTCATTAATACTGTCTTATCCTTCTAGCCTACTTTTTGAAATCTCTTCTCTACCACAAACCTTCTTGCTCATCCCAGAGTGTACTAAGCATCTACATGGCACTGAGGTTAAACAAAACAAATTGTGAGCCTTGGCACTGAGGTTAAACAAAACAAATTGTGAGCGTTGCTTTACAAAGCTTCCTGTGCTGCTGACTACCAATTATTAAAACTAGTTAAAACCACCATGGAAAAAACTGTTTGAAAAAGGGGATTTTAAGGCCTTTTGAGAAGCAAACAGAGATTGGAAAGGAGTCCCTGGCAAGCCTCCTCAGATGATCTCAGTGACCTGGAGGGATCCTACAAAGAGTTTCTCTCAAGGAGCTGAGACCAAGGCTTACGTTGTTTCAGGGACTAACCCAACTGCTAAATTCTGGATCATCTGAAGCATCTGGACTAGACAACAAGATAGGGCAAGCATTGCTGAACAAGAATGCACCACCACTTCTTTCAAGCACGTGGCATCATCCCAACCCTCAAGGATAAGTCCACCATCATTTGGGCCCATCTGCAGGGCAGCCTTAACTAGCCAGGAGGGACAGGAACCCAGCACACTGTATAGGTGACCCCACTAACAGCTCTGAAAACCCCACCCACCTCATTAACAAAGCATGAGCCTGCCCCAGCCACTTCAGTAGGACTTCCCAGCTGAGTCCAACCTGGAGAGGATCTGAGCTATTTTATCCGTCAGATATTACATCAATATAATGGTGAAGTGAGAGACTATGGCTGATCCCAACATCACGTTAAGTCATGGTTGCTTAATTATGCTTTACTGAGTAAGCTACACTTGGCTGGGTTTGAACGACTCATTAAGCCCTAAACCCTGGTTGACAACCACAACAGCAGGCACCACACGGCACATAGCAATGGTCTTGTCAAACTTGCAAATGTGTAGACTTCAACGAGAATTCTCTGCAATGGCCAATCTGGCTGGGGAATTCTTGGACCTTAAGTCCACACATCTGGAGGATGCCAGCATGGGGATTGTTCTGCTAGGCCAATCGTAACCAATGTACAGGTAGTCCTCAGTTAACAACCATTTGTTTGGTATATGGTTTGGACTTACGATGGCGCTGAAAAAAAATGACTTAACGACCAGTCCTCACACTTATGACCACTGTAGCATCCCCAAGGTCACATGATCATGATTTGGGCACTTGGCAACTGGTTCGCATTTATGACTGTCACAGCATCCCGTGGTCATGTGATCGCTATTTCCTACTTTCTCGGTTGGCTCTAGCAAGCAAAATCAATGGGGAACTGTGTGAATCACTTAATGACCACGTGGTTTGTTTAACACCTGCAGTGATTCACTTAACGACTGCTGCAAAAAAGGTCGTAAAATTGAGTCAGACTTGCTTAATGACCACTTTGCTTAGCAACTGAAATTCTGGTCCCAATTGTGGTCGTTAAGCAAGGACTGCCTGTATGGCTAAGAGTGATAGGTGAATCATATCTGTAGTTGGACAAGCCTTTCATGCAATCATTAGTATCTTAACCATCATCTCAACTTCCATAACAGTTGAACTAAAACCTTTCTCCATGACAGGAGAGTTTCCTACGCAGGTGAGGAAGCCCAAAATTGCAGCAAGGTTGTCGCTCAGTGGTTAAGGCTGTGATCATCTCCTAGTTGAGGCTAAAATGGAGTCGGGTTGTAGTTTGTGGCTCACTGCGCTGTGAACTTTTCACACAACAAGCAAAGACAACAGCTGGGTTCCCTCTATACCAAAGTTGGATCATGTTTGGGCTCTGGGCGAGAAATGCAGCAACTGTGCTTTATAAACTGGATTTAGGATTCAGCATGGTCAGTAGGAACAGAGCCATCAGAAGGTACGATGAGTTCATGTCTGTCACGACATCATCATACGGGTGGCCTCATGCAAATCAGGACGTGGTGCAAATGATGTGAATTGTGCAATGGCCCAGGAAAGCTGATTGGAATTCTCTGGATTTGAAAAAAGGGAAAGTGGCAAATCCTTTCCCAACCATGACTGATGTGTGGAAATAGAAAAAAGCAGTTTTGGTGAAGCAGGGAGAGTTACCTTCCTTTACTTGGCATTCTCCAAATGAACATGAATATTTATTCATATTTTTACATTTCAATTGATTTATACAGTTGCCCATCTCACAACTCAGGAGGGAGGAGCTAACAAGATTAAAATCCCAAGAAAACAAACCAAAAAATAACAACAATAAATATACATATATTGTGACAGCTGAGGACAGCAACGATCTCAACAATGCCCTCATCTCATGGGTCCCATCCCAACCCTACCACCATGTTTTCAAGGCCTTATAAAATGCCAGCTGGATCTTCAGGGCGTATGGTGTTCCAGAGGGCAGATGTCTATTTTATAAGCACATTTGCTTGACTCCACTGATGTTTTATGTGCACATTCATCAGCGTACTAAAGTTGTGTTCACAGAACTGTGCAATTGGGAGGCACTCTAGAGATCATCTAGTCCAACCTCCATGCTTAGTGCAAGGCCCATCAAAGCATCTCTGACAGACGGCCATTCAGGCTCTGTTTGAAGAACTTCTACAAAGTGTAACCCACCACTTCATGTGGCTGCCTGTTCCACCAGCTGACAGCTCATACGGTCAGGAAGTTCCTCCTAACATCTAGTATGAACCTTCTTCCTTGTACTTTCAACCTATGGTTCCGATCATGCCTCCTGGGGCAATAGAGCATAAGTCTGCTCCTCCTTCCGTGTGACAGCCCTTCAGAAGTTTGAAGGCTGCTATCATATCTCCCCTTAGTCATCTTTGCTGAGAGCTAACCATGCCCACATTCTTTAACTGGTCCTCATACGGCTTGGTTTCCACCATTTTGAAAGCCCTTCTCTGAACCCAGCCCAGGTGTTCACAAAACACGCTTAACTGATCAGCTACAATCCTGGTGGCTGCATTCACTCAACACGCTAAGCTAATTCGGGTAAGCCTGGGTGAGTTTTGGGGTGGCTTATCGTGTTTTGTGAACCCAGCCTGTTGGATTTGTTTTGATTCATTGCATTGTCCAAAACGAGTTAGTTCAGTAACCAAAGGAAGCCTGTTGTGTGAACTCAGCCACGGGATTCCTCATGACTTTCCAGTTATGCAGGACCAAAACAGATGGACATTCCTTCCACCTTCTAAGGAAAGGGCTAGCACTATCTCCCCTGTATCAGAAGGTAGTCAGGAAGAGAATCAAAGGTATCAAAAAGGGGCTAAAGTACATATACCCAGTTTCTAAGATTCTGTAACCTAACCTTATTTTCCTCCTTGAAATAAGTTTGATTAATGAGACGGTGGGAATCCAGCTTTCCTGGTTGTGGTCAATCATTAGGGGCTTCACAAAAGATGGTCTACCTGAAGATTCCCAGGTGAGTCTGTAGCCTGTTGCTCCCCTGACCTGGGTCCATCTAACTTGTACAGTATGAGTTGTTTCATTCTGGATCAAGATGCTTCCCACTGGTGACAGCTTTACTGCAAGAGAACAAAAAATGATGATGTGAAGAACTGGGTATATTGATCAACCTGTGCTAACTGGATGTCCTCCAAATTGTGTTGAAGTACCTGCAGCAGCCAATAAGCCTGCCTGAAGCAGCTTTGATTTGCTTCAATGAAACAACATATGCCATGGAGTGATATACAGGTAGTCCTTGACTTATGACCATTCATTTAGTGACTGTTTGAAGTTATGACAGTGCTGGAAAAATGACCAGTCCTCGCACTTATGACCATAGCAGCTTCCCTGTGGTCATGTGATCAAAATTCAAGTGCTTGGCAACCAGCATGTATTTATGACAGTTGCAGCGTCCTGGGATCACGTGATCTCCATTTGCAACCTTCCCAGCCAGCTTCTGACAAGCAAAGCCAATAAGGAAAGCTGGATTCGTTTAACAACCATGTGATTCACTTAATGACCATTGCAAAAAGGGTCATTAAATCGGCGTGACTCACTTAGCGATGGAAGTTCTGGTCCCAATTGTGGTCGTAAGTCGAGGACTACCTGTAATTCTCTTCACTGAAGCAAAGAAGTGACTCAGTTCACCTTGATGAAGCAATTCAGGCAGCCTCAGACTACCTTGGGCCAGACCATCAGGAGAAGACTCCTCCACCTTCTTCTCCAGGACTGGCCAAAATACTCCTAGGCTGGGTGGCTTTGGTTCTGGGACTGCCTGCATCATGAGTTAAAACCACCCCACCTGGAAGACCTGAAAAGAGTGAAATGTCTGGTGAGTGGTTGAAGCAGGTGAGCAGGAACATCTCTGGGGCATTTGTCTCCACTCTTGGACCTCTGAACAACAAAAGACAAGTAATGACCCTTGCAAGTTGAAGAAACCTAGGAGATGCCTGAAGTTGCTGCATGCAGGTGGGAGATGATGATGATGATGATGACAACTATTAGCTATTTGCATCTTCTTTGAAAACAGTATGTGAAGAACAAAGGAAGTTAGAGAACTTACAAGTTCGGCCAGTTGTTGACACTGGTTTGCTTGGCCCCTCTGCGTAGACAGCATAAATGCTGATTGCATAGTCTTGGTCCTCCTGCAAATTCTCAAGGACATGTAAGGAAATCTCACTGCTCAGATTCTCCTCTGTGGTCTTTGCAGAACTATTTGCTGTATCAGAGACAGAAACAGAAGCGAAGGAGTGAAATTTGCAGCAGGATCACCAAGCCACTGTCTGCTTAACATACCTTTGCAATGCAAGATGTTGGATCCAGCATTCTAAACATCAAATAATTCTACTCTTGGGACTTCTGAACTTCCCAGGATTTACCAGATTATAGTATCTCCACTCAGACTCCTGTAATGATGACCTGTATGTTGTCTAGATCCAGAGCCTGGTAGCACCTTGAAAATTAGCCAATTTGACAACTTATACCCTAATAAAGTTGGTTGGTGCTACTAGATTCCATATCTAGGTTGTTGCCTAAACCAATGTGGCTCTTCCTGCTTTGATGCTATGCTGGTT
Source organism: Candoia aspera (assembly GCF_035149785.1). Classification (NCBI taxonomy): domain Eukaryota; kingdom Metazoa; phylum Chordata; class Lepidosauria; order Squamata; family Candoiidae; genus Candoia; species Candoia aspera. The sequence goes on along the minus strand of NC_086159.1, from coordinate 7,727,606 downwards.
AGGTTTCAATATTTACATCAATTTTCCTTCTTATGGTAAGACATCAGAACCCAAACCATCTCTAGAGCAAGCATAGAGAACATCTCAACTCACCTCCAGCCCATAGACCAAAACTTGCTTCTCCTGAGATCCTTCTTTCCCCACAGAGGTCTGAAGGAGAAGTCTAACCAATTCCTGACCCCTAAACAAAAGCTTAATTTCTTGATTAATCTGTTCAGATTGTAATGCTAGGCATGCTTGGCCTTCAAATTATTAACACCCTTCCATAGAATAGGGTTGATTAGAAGTTTAGAGAGAGAAATGCTCTAAGCATTTGTCCCAGAACTACCCAGAGGGGTGGAAATGATTGTGCTAATCCAGCATGTTTTATAAACTCATCATCTTCCCAAATATGGTGTTAGAATTTCAAGACAAATTTCATCTCATAAACATCTAGCCAGGTTTCAGGTGCTTGACTTACATTTTGCAATGTGGATCTTGTAGCCCTTCAGCTTCCCTACAGGAGGGGTCCAAGCCACCTTGAGTCTAAACAGCCCTTCTTCTGTGACCCGGAAATTGGTCACTGAAGGTAGAGAGGCTTGAAGGTAAACGAAGAGTGAGAGACAAATCAAAATCAAAACCAAAATCTATTTATTTATTTATCAAATTTGTCACCGCCCATCTCCTCCCATCAGGATCAAAATCAAAGGTGTGTACAAAAAAGTAGCACTTTCCTGCAGTGACATCACGGTGAACTCCTTTCTTTATATGCCAGTGTTGTGATGCCACTGTGGAATGGCGTTTACCTAATGACATCATTGTATGTGCACAGATACCACAAAAGCACATCCTGTTCCTTGCTTGCTGGCAAAAAACAGGCCAGCTGGCTTGTTTTCTGGTGGCAATTGCCAATTATTGGCTGACAGCAGATCAACTGCAGCCTGCTGCTGCTACTGGCCAGTTTTTTGTTAGTAAGGAATAATTATTTTAAAAAAAAATTCTGGAAATGATGTCAATAAATCAATCTGTGATCAGTTTTAACTCTTGCAGCATTTTGGTTGACCTGATCATAATGTATCTATGGATCTACTGGAACACAGTAAGTCAGGCTAGATTCAATCACCAGCACTGTAACCTCTGGAATGCTTCATATTTTTTGTTGACATGGGAAAAAAAACAGCTGCTCATAAGAGTGTCCTTGAAAAGGATGAACTCACTTGTTTTCCCTTTGATGGTCACTGGCTCTCCAAGAACTTCTGCATAGATGGCCAAGACAGCCAAGATATATTTCGTATTAGGCTTCAGATCAGTTACTAACACTGAGTTCTTGTTGGCATCTAAAATTATCTGCAATGGACAGAGTGTGAGTGCGTGTGCGCACACACACACACAAGCACATTAGGAAGATGGAAAAGAACATATATGAACACTTAAATCGATTTCTTTTGGCTGCTCTATCAATATAAAATAACACAAAATAAAATAAGGATCTGGTGAAAACAACTGCATATTTTTTTCTGAAAGGAAGTTTCCATGCTTTAAAACCAAGCAGAGAATAATAATCTCAAAAGCTTCATCTGCACTTCCTTGATTTAGATAGAAATGAAGCATAGGACCTGTTCCCATAACACATTTAATCCAGGCAGTCAGTAACCCATCAAATATCCTTATTGGAGGTTCTGGCAGTACATAATTATACTTAATTAGGTCAACAGCCTAATTAAGCCACCATACAGGGTTTCTGACCACTTTCTCCATCTGAAACTGCTTTACATCACAAGTTGGTTTCATGTCAACTTTATATCAAAAGTTGACCTCTCTGAGGTCTTCTAGGCAAATTGCTCTTCCAGCTAGGCCAAAGTACTTTGTTGCTGAGATACCAAAGAGGAATCCAAGATTTCATATATCATTTATCACATGCCTTGCCCTGAGACAGGTTCTGAACCACCTTGTCTACTCCAATCATCTCCAAGCTGGTTCTTTTAGATGCAATGAACCTGGCTTGGGATTATGGAAACTGAAGTCCAAAATCAGATTGGATGTGGCTGGCCTACTCTAAATAGTAGAAGACTTCCAGGTTGTCATTGTCATGAGCACCGTTGAGCTGAATGCATCAGCACAACGGCACACATGACAATACCTCGGAAACTAGAGGAAGGGATTTAAAGATAAGCAAAGCATGCACAACAACAGACACAGACCCCGAGGAGAAGGGAACGACCCCGGCCGGAAGAACCAGTCATTAGAACACAAAGGGGGAAGAAAGAACGACAAAGACAGGGCGGATCACGAGGCACACCTGAAGCTGTCAGCAGGAACGCAACGGATATCGCCCAGCTGACAGCAATCACCGGCCAGAGGAAGAAAACGATTATGAGCGAAGCCCGGGGCACCAGCAGGGGCCCCGTGACCCCTCACCTACCGGCAATGAAGCACACAGGACTTGGGGGGATGACACAACCCAAGGTGGGGGGGGGCGCTGACCGGCGCGGGCTATTTAAACCCCGCACCGGCACGCTCCCTTCACTCTCAGCTTTTTCTAGCTATGCACTATGCTGAAATAAACCTGAACCTGCTCTTCACTGAATCAGTGTCTGTGTTTTACTCAGTAGTAGGCAGCGCATGACAGTCATGTAGACAATGAGAGAATCTTCTTTTTTCAATCTCACCACCTTCTACAAGGTATAAAGCTCAGCACTGAAATAGCACTTCTAGGGGTTTCCAAGAGTTTCACATGATCTTCCTGTACAGTAAATCGGTATTATAATCTTTCTTAATTCCAGTCATTTGGGGTTAAGAAAATGCGGCTTTTCTTGGTTCAGGTCACTGAACAATAATATCCTGATTCCTAATTTGGCCTCCTTAGCCAGGATGCGAATGGATCTTTCATGGTTTTTGCCACTGGTTACCATCAGATGAAGATATTCTGATGGAGACCCAGGCAACAGCAGGGTCTTCTGCTATTACTGGGAGGGTCTTGGGTCAATGGTAGAAAAAAGGTTGATGACTAATTCCTTCTAAATCAGTGCTTCTCAACCTTGGCAACTTTAAGCTGTATGGACTTCAATTCCCAGAATCCCCCAGCCAGCCATTAAAAAGGGCAAGCTTGGAGAGATAGTTCAGGAGACATTTGCTTTTTTCATAATTCAAAATTTCAGTTAAACAAGAGGATCTTGTAAATCAAAGGTAGAAATCCAGTGGCTCTCCTAACTTCAGTGCCAATATCCTTTACCAGGGGCATCTGGTAATGCTAATCCCAAATTCAAGTAAACCGCATGATGGCTTAGATTTAGCATGTTGTGTGAATGTGGTCTGTGTATGTGTGTAGAGGAACAATCTAAGGACACCTGTGTACAGCTATTTGGGTAATCACAAAAGGATGCAATCCAAAATTTATACAGATTCAAGATCAAACAAAAGTGTTTGGCTAAAACCCTTCAAAACATCTTGCTTGTGAAAACGTATCTGTGAAAAAGAACCTTATATAGCCCTGAACAGTACATAGATCACCAAGGAGGTGTAAGGATGAATCCACCTTCCGCGGTTCCTTTGGAGTGGGCTGCTCAACACCTGAATTCAAGAGGACATGGTAACCAGTCACTTTCCCAGTGGCTGGGGTCCAGTGGAGTCTCAGGGAATTGTAGCTTTGCTCACTGATGATGAGGTCTCGAGGCCCAACTCTCATCTCAACTAGAAGACGAAGAGAGGAAGGGAATCAAAGTTTTACAACAAGTGGTTTCCAAAGAAAGATTGGAGGATGCAAAGAGAAAAAAACCCTTGTGGAACATTACTGTACATTTAAATGAGTCATAACTCCCAATGAGAACATAAAGCCAGGTTCCATCATGGTTAGAACCACGCTCCCTTGTGCAGTGAGCTATCTGCACCTTAGAACGTCTTCCTAGAAGGCAAGTCTCCCCAGGGTGGTCACCAGGTCTTTTTCCTTTTACAAAGGACCATAAAAGAATTCTTCCTTGACTAGGATCTTGCCAGAGCAACAATGGCCACAGACTAGGCAACCATCATGCAAAAGGTATCTCAGCCCACAGAAGGAAAAGGGGCATGGGAAGCATTTCAGAAGGGACCTTCCCTAGTTTTCCAGAGAGTAAAAGGAAAGGAGGGGAGAAACACTTTCAGTCTTGCAAGATTCGGTTAATGTAACCTTACAATAAAGATAGAGCTAGTACTCCTGGGTGTATTTCGTGTCTGGACTACCTTGCAGGGCTAACACCTTGCTTGATTCCACTGAAACTCCTGTGAAGCCAAGCTCATGTATCAGCTATGGGACAACCTGAGACAATCTCTTGGCTTCAAGAAAGTTATTTCTACAGTAACCATGACTTGGCATCAATAGTCCCAAAATTCTAATGGCAAGCTTTCTGAGCAGTAGAAATGTTAGCCAGGTCATTTTTTACGTTCAGTACATTCTGGACCTTCCAAATGTCCAAATTCACCTAGCCGATCATCCATGAGTTTATGGAAGAAGGGAGAAACCCTGGCTGGTATCTGCAGGCAGGTTGAAAAAGTCAAGATGGACTGTACATGGTTAGAATCACTCTATGGAGGCCTTGTTTCTTGATTTATGCGTGTCACATTTTTATGCTGCAGGCACCACTTGACATTTTTGACTGCTCCCACTCAAGAACACCCCTACTGGGGTGGAAAATCTCTTCAGATGTATAGCACATGTATCTAAAAGTGCGGGGGAAAAAAGCTAAAGAGACATTCCACTGAAAGTTATGATCTGCCTTTAAATCAAACGTTTTCTCCAAATGTGAATTCATTCCATTAAATGGAAATGGCAGAACGGGAATGGACTGCTGTGCTACAGAAGAGGGAATGATGCCAAAGGCTTATCTTCAGCCCTAAAGAAGCCTTCTAGGTAGGACTTCTCTGCTAATTCCTCTGAAGATCTCAGAAACCATCTGGCCGATGACAGCAGGGCAAGAACATTACGATTCTGACTGTTCTTTTCAAGTGGGAAAAAGAAACTATAGGAATCAACCTCACTCAGTATCAGAGGATGCTCTTCGTAACTGAGACATTGGATCTGATTATGGGGAAGGAACTCAGGGGTATTCTCAGAGAAATTCTGGTCACTTGGACTGTGATTCCAATTTTGGTGGACTTGCTGCAAGGGAAATGAATCCGGGGATTTATTACTTAATGAAACAGCTCTTAGCAATCAACAGTTTGTCTTGAATCCAGAGCTGATTTTGTTAAACGTATTTATTGGCTTCTGCATGATGTTTTTCAGAAGGACTTAATCATTTTTCTGATTTTTCTTAATCATTCAGGGCTGCAAGTCCGGATAGTAGAATCAATTGAATTAGACTATGAAAGTGTTTTGGGCATCCCTCAGTCTGAAAAGCCAACTTACTAAGTGAGACAAGATAGATGATAAATCTAACTCTGATCCATTTATTCCAACAAGCTACAGTTTTTATTTAATTTATTTCGCTGGCCAGGAAGAAAAAAAAAACCTTCAGCTTGTCAAACAAGTTCCTCTCTCTCACAATAATCTATGAAATAAATCCATTTGGAAAAGCTTAACAGTTTAATTCACATGTTAATCGTATGTTCAGTGGGAATGTGTGTGTGTGTGTATGATATCTGTAATATTTAAAATTTTACAATCGTACACTTAGAAGACACCAGTTAGACCACTGTCCAGCTCCTGCTAAGCGCAAAAGGGTAATCTATATGACCTATATTCATGCATTTTTTAAAAGAGTCACCAACTGTTTCTCTTCCTAATTCTCTTTGAACTGGGTTTTTTTTTTCACCCAGGCAAAATGAGGAGCTGGGTGTCGGATGCCCAGGAGGGCACGGATTCTGCCACGTGACATGAACTGTCCAAGAACGGAATCACCTGCCTTGTGGCCTGAAGCCGAAATAGTTCTAGGAGGCACTCGCCAATGGTTTTATTGCTGCCTCACCTCTACCTTAGGCAGAAGAATTACTTCTCAGTAATCCTGCAGAATTGTTCTAGATTCATGGAACCTGCTGGGAATAGTTTTTGAGTACTTTCCTGCCAACAATTATCCACTGTGTCCTAGGGTTTTCTGTGTGTGTGTGTGTGTGTGTGTGTCTTCAAGTCCTTGAAGACTCCTGATGACTGCCTGGACAAGTCCCTGCAGTTTTCATGGCAAGAATTTTAGAAGTGCTTGGCCCTTGTCATCTTCTCCAGGGCTGAGCGAGAGGGATTGGTCCAAGGTCACCCAGCAGGCTTCGTGCCTAAGGTGGGACTAGAGCCCATGGTCTCCCAGTTTCTAGCCTGATGCCTTCACCACTATAGGTAGTCCTCAACTTACAACCACAATTAGGACCAGAACTTCAGTTGCTAAGCAAGTGGTTGTTAAGTGAGTCATGCCCAATTTTACAATCCTTTTTGCCATGGTCATTAAGTGAATCACATGGTCTTTAAGCGAAGCTGGTTTCCCCCATTGACTTTGCTTGTCAGAAGCCAGCTGGGAAGGTCGCAAATGGTGATCATGTGACCCCGGGATGCTGCAACCGTCATAAGTACATGCCAGTTGCCAAGTGCCCAAATTTTAGTCACTTGACTGTGGGGACACTGCAGTGGTCTAAGTCTGATGACCAGTCACAAGTCACCTTCTTCAGCGCCGTCATAACTTCAAACAGTCACTAAACAAATGGTTGTAAGTTGAGGACTACCTGTACACCAAACTGGCTCTCACTAGCCTGATGGTGTCCATTTTTTTTCTTTCTTTTCCTTTTTTAAAATCTGACTTACAGTTTTGAATGTACATGGTAGTCAAGGATCCTTCTATCCTATAGAAGGCAAAATTAGAGGTGCCAGGGGAAAGCAATAGCTGCTTCATCTTATCCAACAAGCCCTAATGACAGGGCTGGCTCAGACACATCAATCTTACCTAACAACAGGGATAACTAGATAGATAACGTTGCCACTTTTATAAAATCCATCCATACTAGAAATCATGAGATTAAAGAGACCCCTTACCAAAAAAAAAAAAAGCCTAATTTTGGATTTCTAGAGAGGAGAGAAGTTCTTGGACTCACTCTGGGTCCTTTGCTTGGCAGGCCGGGGAGGCTCCGAAGCGGTGAAGCAAATCCTTCGGGTCAGTTTTTTCAGCAGGCTGCCAAGATGGTGAAAGTCTTCAGCATAAAGCACGTGTTCCTCAAAGGGCTCGGATGCAATTTTCTTCAGCTTATTCCTGTCTGCATTTTTTATTCCTGGTGGGAAGAACAAAAAGCAAGCTGATTCTCAGGGGACCCCACCATCTTGCAAAGAAGAAAGAAAGAAAGAAAGAAAGAAAGAAAGAAAGAAAGAAAGAAAGAAAGAGAGAGAGAGAGAGAGAGAGAGAGAGAGAGGGAGGGAGGGAGGGAGGGAGGGAGGGAGGGGACCGATGGAGCAGTCAAAACAGTCAAGATGGTGGCCAACCACACAATTGGAACCCCACCCCTTTTTAATGGGACACATGAAAAGGACTGCGGCTTCAATCACATGGTTGTGACCATCATCTTGACTATTTAGACCCTCCCCCCCATGTCTGCAAGTTCAGGGAGGGCAAAATCTGTCCATTGCTTAGGATATTGGGCAATCTGATCAGGATAGATTCCCCTTCTCATCTCCCAAAGGATACCTCCCAAAGGTTTAGAAGTCAATAGCTTTTGTTTATTCCTTGGGGGAAAAAGAAAGCCACAGATTAAGGCTAATGGATACCTTAAGCCCAACTCAACAGTGGGGCCCTTTGGCCCTTCCATTGCTTAACAGACAAGACATTAAGAGTCAGTAAGTCCTGAAGGTGAAACAAGAAAGAGCTTAAAAATCCAGTTTTCTTCTAGACCAGACCCCACAACTATATTAAAGATAAACTGTTTTTTAAAAATCTATTTACTAAACAGCAGCAAGCAACTTAAGCAAATTATTTACTTACAACTAAGGCAACAGGAAAAATGCAAATTTTCAACACTTTTTAATGCACTTTTTAATAACATTGTTATAAGGGAAAAATGTCCCCCTTCCCTTGGTGCCCAAAGCATGGGCTTATTTTGCTTAATGGCTAATACGGGGCAGTACGGAGGATGGAAATGCCGAGAATACTGTGATTTCTCTGATACGTACCCACTGCAAATAGGATTACTCCGCTATCCTTAAGGGAAGCTGCGGGCTCATCGACAGAATCAGAAGATGCCCTGTCTGTTATTAAAATTATTATCTGCAATGAAACACAAGACAATTCAAAAGAGTCCGATGCGCATACAAGCCTCCCCATGGAATCTGAGCGTTCCTTTCAAATGGGCTCCTTCGGATCCTTGTCTTTTCTCCCTTTTCTGTTTTTTTTTCCTACCAACAATCACTACACCTTGGTTGCTAAAGCCCATTCCGTTTTCAACAAGCTCTTTTATGGATCTCCTCCTAAGCACTTTTTTCCCAAGGATTTACTTTTTACTGCATTTGCAATCCTTTGGATCCCATCAAACCTTTTGATGTCCCCTATGATATTCAGAGCCTGGGATGTGACTCTGCCTACGAAGATCAGAACCATTCAGGCAATGGTTTTACCTGTGGTTGTAGAAGCAAAAGCTGAATTTTGAAGAAACAGAAGAGAAAGAGTATTGACGCTTTTGAACTGTGGAGAAGACTCCTGAAAATACTATAGACGCTGCAAGAATCTAAGCCCTTTTTTCAGATGCTACAGTGAGGCCTCCACGTCTCCCCACCTTTGCCGCATCTTCTCTCAGTGTTCCTGTGGGGAGCATGGTGTCAGCTACGAAAGAAAGGGTGCTTTTCATTCCTGCACCGCTGCCTGTGAAGTTCATACCCCGGATGGCAACCAGAGCGTCCTCCACGTTGGCATCACCTGCCAAGTCCATGCTGATCCTGGTAGGAACACAAGTCAGTCCATAGATAAAGGGGCATTAATTATTTCATTCACCAATTAATCCTCATGGCTGGCTTTGCCAAGAATATGCATTATACAGAAATGAAGAAGAGAATCAAGAAAGGTCAATCAATTAACTGCTTTTAATTTGATCCATTGTGGCACCTAGTTACACTCGTAGACAATTCATCTATTATACCCCAGTCACTGTTCTTCTGCAACATTTCTGGGGACAGATATTTCATTTTTGGAATTGCCGTTTGGACTTCTCCCTGAGTGAGCTCATGTTTAAAAGATGGTTCCTAATCAAGTACCTTTCGGTTAGCAAGCTTGGAGAAGGCCCCCACCTGCATAGTCATTCTGTGTTGGTTGCCCATCACTGTTTTTTACATATTCAGTCTTTGGGTGTGTGCCCTGAGCAGTTAGAATATTTATAATCATGCTGTGAAATGTAATCTGGTGGACCAGTAAGAAGAGAACTCCTCTCTCCCTGCGGTGAAACTTAGAGGCAATAGCTACCCTCCAAACATATCTTAGGGAAGAGGTGAAGATCACTGGTCCTGCAGATATTGTTGAACTACAGTTCCCAGCATCCTTCACTCTGGGCCATTTGGGTGTGGCTGAGGGTAACTGCAAATGATGGTGATGATGATGAATGCTTGTGGGAATCATCATCATCAATCATCATCACCATCTTAGGGAAAAAGAAAGCTGCTGCTATACCAATCATGACTGGAGCCCTTGGAGCAATACCTAAAGGACTCCCTCGATATTTGGAAATTCTGAATTTATCAGACCCGAACCCCTAATTTTGTGAAACAAACCCTGCTTGGAACTGCCTATATCCTCAGTCACTACCTTGACATTTCTTAGGCCCTTGGTTAGGACTTGAATTATTAAGTTTTCACCGGTCTTTGACAGTGAATCTAATTGTGTATTACCCAAATAACAATAACAATATTTTATTACATTTATATGTGGCCAGACTCCCAGCAACTCTGGAATGTTCCCCATCCTTGCCTTCTCAGTGCTGTTGTGTTATGGCAGCAATAGGAAGGACACACACCACTGCCTATCAGATAATAAATGTAATTTCATATTTGCATGGTACAGGTAGTCCTCGCTTAACAACCATTCGTTTAGTGATGGTTTGGACTTAAGATTGTGCTAAAAAACCACACTTATGACCGGTCCTCACACTTACAACGTCACAGTGTCCCCATGGTCACATAATCATGGTTTGGGCGCTTGGCAACCAGTTCACATTTATGACCTTCGCAGCGTCCCATGGTCACATGATCACCATTTTCAACCTTGGCCGGCTTCTGGCAAGCAAAATCAATGAGGAACCACATGATTCACTTAACGACCACATGGTTTGCTTAACGCCCATGGTGATTTGCTTAACAATTGCCACAAAAAAGGTCATAAAATCAGGCTGGATTCACTTAATGACCACTTCACTTAGCAATAGAAATGCCAGTCCCAATTGTGGTCATTAAATAAGGACTACCTGTAGCTATAAAGCTACGTCAGATACTGCCCACCACTGCATTTTGCCATTGAAGACTACAGGATGCTAAATACCACTGCATGTTTGCAAAGCCTTAGTTCAATTCCTGATTCGTTCTGGTAACAAAGGTAAGATCTCAGTCTAAAATACTGGGGTTAACCCTATGTTAACCCTAACTCCTACCAACAGGACCAGAAAACACTGAATTGGATGGTCAAATATTCTAGCTTGACACAGCTTTTAATCTGGTATAATTTGGCAGAAGGCAACTTCCTATGTTAGACATCCAAGGCAGATATCAAAAGTATGTCACACAGGTGATGAGAAAGATGAGATATTTGGAGAACCAATTCATCTCGCTTCTATATAACCATGTCGACCTGAGTCCATGGAATAAAGAATTGGACTAGATCATCTTGGTCTTCTTAATTTCTGTTCTGAAGCACAAGATTTCAATCAGGTTTTTAAAAAGGTTAGTCAAAACTGGTTACATTGGGAATGAGGGATGGGGTCTTCTGGATCTAGGTTTGGAAGACCTGAAAACAACCTTCAGAAGCAACCCAGACTCTGGAAGGAGATGATTCTCTTGACATTCTGGTTACCCACCTTGGTTCATCTCCGGAGCGTATTACACCCAGACGTATACCAGCCTTTCCCACGACTCCATTATCAAATGTCCGGATGACACCGTAGATGAAGTCTTTGATCAACTCGGAGTTGTCTTCCCCAGTACCCCAGGACTCATCCACAAGGAACAAAATGTCCACCTTCTCCGCAGTGCCACAGGCTGAGGAATGAAAACAGGATCATGGGTGGGAGGCCCATTCTGCTCAGCAGAATATCTTTGTTTTCTGAGGAGATCTCTCGACTGGGTGGTGGTTTGTTTCTAATAGCGGCCATGCAGATGCCGCTTAGATGCCCATGAGTTTGGAAGAACCAGATCTACTGGGCCTCAGTTCCCAAAATCACCAAGTCCATCTCATCCGTGGGACATCAGGTGACTTTCTTGCTCTCCAGAAATGGGCAGTTAGTGAAATGTTGTCTATGACTTAACCAGTTAAGTGGCCATTGTTAGATCCTCTATCTGCACATTCCATATGTTAAAATCTGCATTGGGTGAAGTCATTTTTCCTTTTATCTGGCATGAATTTCCTGCCAATCTTTTCCACTGGCTGTCCCAAAGTTCTGTATTTTAAAGGAAAAAAATAAAGGGGTTCTCCATTTTTCCCTATAGAAGAACAAATGATCATGCCCCTTTTTACTTATCCATGTCTCTAAAATCATTTTTTTCTTTCTCAAGTTCTCCCAGCCTTCTTTTTACACTGCATTTGGCACTTCTGTCCTATCTTCTTTGTGACTTAATAGTTCAAGCATCACCATTTAAAGAACTGCTGGGCCAGGACGCACACCTTTTCCCCTTCATGGCCATATTGTACTTAAATTTGCTACTGAATTAACCTGTTTTTTTGGTTGGGCCAATATACCCAACTCAAATGGTTTGGGTCCAGATGACATTCTAAGCCCCCCAAAGTCTAATCAAGGTTGAAACTCACCTAGCTTAGAATGTTAGGCAAATGGGGCCACTGTGTAACTGTGTCACATGAACCAGCCCACGTGTAGTACAATTCCATAGAGATCCCCAAGCTGCAGGTGGTGGGCAAGACTTTCTTGATCCCACCTTCCCAGCAAGCAAAAAAATAACCACCAACCCAAGGTAACACTAGCACCAGCTAGGAGCAATAAGACTGGCCCCGAATTCCTGCACTGGATCATCCCAGGCTGCAAATAGATTCCTGTGGTAGTTCCTCCATCCTTTTGCTTTTCGCTTTTAAAGAAAATCACTCTTAGAAAGCTAGTTCATCAGGAAATGGATCTAGCATTGCTCTCCCCTTGATATGCTAGCTTTCCACCTGCAAGGAATTTATATTGTATATTATTTTGGCATGGAACTTCATTCTACCTTGACTGTCTGAAGTACAGCCCAGAGACAGGTGTGGGCCATCGGTATGAGAATTCAGGCGACGTCCAGTTTAGTTATAAACCTTCCCAACTTATATCCTTCTCTTCCCCCCACCCCCTACTTTTCTTCAGCATCTTATGGGAAACTTTCCTACAGCTTGTTTGGAACTCAGCTTTGTTCTTGCCAATTTATCTGCTCTGCTGCTGTTCTTAAGAATCTCCCTACCAGAGGTGGTCAATGAGTGGGCAGTTAAGGCTGGGCAGCAATAGCCCACTGGAGACCCCTGGAATTTATTGTCTAGTGCCAAATACTGGCACAAATACTGGCACGGAGGAGACCAGATGTCACCAATGCTCACTTCTCCCCACAATTCTTCTAGCAGGGATGAGCAGGAGGGGAAGAAGAGACCTCGCTTAGCCAACTGGCACAATCCTGGAATTAGCTGTTTTTAATTAGCACAAGCCAACATGTTTTCCTGCATTTTTCCCTCTTAGCTCTCCTGTAACTCAATTAAAAGAATTGAGGAAAGGCAAGTCTTGCATGTATGCGCACACACACACGCACACACACACACACGTGGTCACTTCTGTACCAAATAAATGCAGGGAGACCTTGCTCCAATCCTTTCTCTTTTGAAAGTGTTTTCCAAAGCAAATTCTTTTCATTGAGTTACAGGAGAGCTAAGAGGGAAAAAGCTTTTTTAGCAGGAGGAAGAGTGAAAACAAGGGAGGCTTCAGAAGTTTTACAGAAAACATCAGGAGCCAGCCGTCTCCAGCCAGAAGCTAAATTCACATATCAATGAGAGAAATTGGAAAGAAATTCCAAAGCGCACTGGGAATGGGAGAGAAAAACAGGAATCTCTTTCATGGGATCAGAAAACTGAAACTGTAAGGCCAGTCACAACAGCCTTCTTTCCAACAGGAGCTGACGCAGTGGGCAGAGCCGGAGAAGGGCATGGATGGAAATGTAGCCACCCACTTTCACGCTTCTCAGAGATTCTCATGTGGTTCTTTATGTTGGCATTTTTTTCCTGCTCTTGGCTACCATGGTAAGTAAGTACTTCCTTAATCATTCTGGCCGGGTGAAGAGGTCGAATTTCATTGTCCTCAGTTTAGGCGTTAATAGTTGCATTGCCTGAGGGGAAGGCAGCTTGCAGGACTTTTGCTTAGTTTTTAGCCTTGCACCCGGAGTAAGCAGCTCCCGGCTCTCTCTGAGAGCGTGTGTGAATGCACAAGCCTGTAAATATGTTTTTGTGCTTTCTGTAAATAAATTTATTTTTAGAGAAATGCCTGGTGTGTGATTTTTCTGATCTCTCTGGGCCACATGCTTTCCAGCACTCTGCAAGACTTTACTCCCACTGTTTCTGAAAAAAAATGTATTTTCAAAGGAAGGCATGTAGATGTGTGTATGCTGGAGAAAATATGAGCAAATAGTACGTAGTAAAAGCACCTTTTTGTGCAGTCCCCCCACCCAAAAAAAGCAATTTAATATGAAAAGAAAGCACAGCAGATTTACAGGTAAAAAAAAAGCAATCTAGCAACAGACTAATTTCTAAAAGCAGCACTCATTCAGCTAATACAGTGTTTCTTAATCTTGGCAACTCAAAGATGTATGGACTTCAGCTCCCAGAATTCCCCAGCCAGCATGGGTGGACTTCAGCTCCCAGAATTCCCCAGCCAGCATGGGTGGACTTCAGCTCCCAGAATTCCCCAGCCAGCATGGGTGGACTTCAGCTCCCAGAATTCCCCAGCCAGCATGCTGGCTGAGGAATTCTGGGAGTTGAAGTCCATACATCTTAGAGTTGCCAAGGTTGAGAAACACTGAGCTAATATTTACCCCGTTTGGAGAAAAAGGTTGCCTCCCAAACTGTTTTTTTCATTATTATTAGAAAAAAGGAAACCACCTACTCCATAGGTTAGTTTTAGTTAAGGACATGAGATAGGATGAAGTGCTAAATATTCTTCACCTCCCTGAACTGATTCCTCTCCCATTACTGCGATTTGAAAAAAGGATCTCACATCTCCATCTTAACAAGAAGCTTGGCCTTAATTGCAAATCATAAGCCATGTGTCTTCTTTATTTAAGTTCAGTGTCTGGCCCCCAGCACTGCACTGAATTTTTGACTGATGCAGCTTGCACTGGCAGAGAGTTATCGTCTTGAAAGCCTGGGATAAGAACGTGAATAAAATATAAAAGGCGGCAAATGCGAGGTCTTGCATTCAAGAAGAGGCAGAGGACAGCAGAGCCTCTGAAAAAGTCTCATATATAAATTAAGAGCGAGGAGGTGAAACTGAGGTTGTAAAGCTGAGAAGACTGCTGGAGGACATGCAGAGGGATGCTCTGCCTTTCCTTGAACTTGTTGTAGAAGATGCGCAAATCATACCTCCATAATGTTGAAGGGAACTTAGAGGTCATCTATCCCAACTCAGCTCCGATCAGTGATGGTCGGCAACAGCATTCCTGGGGGGGGGGGACTACATGAAGGAGGTTTCTAGTTTATTCATTCATTTGTTTATCTATTAGAGTTATATTTTTGGCCACCTCATGGCAACGTAAATACCAAATGTTCCTTCCTCTTAATTTCCCCTCAACAACAACCCTGTGAGGTGGGATGGGCTGAGAGAGAGTGACTGGCCTAAAGTCAGCCAGCTTATGGGAGGATTCAAACTCATGGACTCCTGGTTTCAAGTGCAGGACCTTTGCCCCCACACTAAACTGGCTTTCAGTTCTTGTACAGGGAAGTTAGACTGGTGGTCCTTGAGCATCGAAGAGGAGAACAAGTGAGTTTTTAAGTCAAGAGGGGCAAAGAAATTCTGCATTTTTTCATACCAGTTCTAAATTCAGTTGGATGAGAATTGGCATTCAAAATTGTCTTGCCAAGGAGAAGAAATTGTTGGTGAAATACTCCTGCCTGGGATTTTGCTGTTACGGGCACACACATTTTACTTGGTTAAAAAACAACATATAAAATTTATATGCCACCTGACTCCCAGTTACTCTGGGCTGTTGTAAATTTATTGAAGAAACGCATCTTCTGGATTCTCACAATCTGCTACACACGCGCACGCACACCCACACACCCACCAAATCAAGATAAGCATTAACCTATCTTAGCATATAAGTGAACCCAAGGTGCAGGGTCCCAACTTGACCTGATTAGCAGCTTGTGTGAATTCAGCCACTGATGCAAGTTGGTTCAGGGAGGTCTTAGTGATCATCTCTCTGGTAGGCTGCAGCTTCCCTGGCTTCTCAAACTTCCATTCAGAAGGACAAGTTTAAAAAAAAAAGCCAAGATGCCAGCCACGAATACGTGAGACATATAAATCGTATAAATAAATAAAAACTTTCATATTTACTCAAAGGCCCCATAAACTTATTTTTTAAAACCTTCCTCCACAAGTCAAATGGGTCCAAAGCTGTCTCCTTCTACTTTTTCTTTCAAGGCAGAAGAAAGAACAGAGAATTTAAGCTCGGCTATAAGAACAAGGCTTTAAGACTGAGCAGAGAATCTGGAGCAATCATCCTGAATCAGGGCTACCAAATATTTAACTGCGTGTAATGTTTGCCACTGAACCATTAGGCGGGAAGCAGTCAAACTTTCTCCAGATGGCAAGGCTAATAGATTCAATGTCGGCTTGAAAATCGAATGATTTCTGTTCATTAATGGTTCCTCCTTAGATTGAAAAAAGGTATCTATGAGTGTCCAGAATGTTTCATCCTGGATCCCCAACGTGTCAATATTTTAATTAAAGACTTGGATGAAGAGATCCCAGAGAAGGAACACATTACGGGATCTGCAAGGAATAGCTAATATTCTCAAAGTCAGCAGTAAGATTCAAACTTCTCTTGCACGGATAGAGAAATGGGATGAAAGTAAGGGAATGAAATTTAACAGAGTCAGATCCAAAGCTTTCACTTAGGAAACAGAAATCAAATGCCTGCATTTGGAGGGCGGCAATGCATGATCAAACCCTGCTCTTGATTTATATGGGCACCATCATGACTTTTCCTCCCCTTATGGATGCCCCTGCCTGGAACAGTAATGGGACTTACGAAAAAAAATATTGTAATCATAGTGGGTGGCAAACCAAATGTGAGTTTACAGGGTGCCACAACTGCATAAAAGGCATAGGCAATTTGGGGCTGCATCAACCAGAGAACCCTTTTTGCATTATGGGACCGCTTCACACTATGTTGGCCAGACCTACCTGGAGTATTGTTCAGCTGTAGGCGTCACCTTTAAAGAAGATTTCAGACAAGCTGGAACAGGTTCAGAGGAGTGGTGGGGATATGGGAGGATGAGAGGTAACGAAACCCTTCAATGAAGAGAAACTGAAAAATCTCAGTGTCTTTCCCCTTCAGAAGAGAAGATCAGGTGTAGCCCTGAGCACATTCTTCGGATTCATGGAACGGTGCTGAGCAGAAGAAGCTGAAACCTGGCCTCCTGTTAGGCCTGAGGGCAGAACATGAAATGATAGCTGGGACTTGCAGGAAGGCAGATCCTGGCTGAAAGTTAGGGTAGCCATGAAGGCCTTGGAAGAGATCTTCAGATGCTGTGATGTGTCTAGACCTACAAAGATCAGAACTGGGCAAGCCATGGTCTTCCCTGTGACACTCCATGGAAGTGAAAGTTGGACACTGAAGAAGCAGGGCAGGAAAAGATGCATTTGGTGCCGGAGAAGACTCCTGAGAATTAGTCCTCCAAGGACAGCCAAGAAAACAAACTGATGGATCATCAAACAAATCAACCCAGAGTTCTCACTCGAGGCTCAAATTATCCTACTTCGGACAAGGAATGCCAAGACCCAGCTCTCTGGAGAAGGCTCTGATGCTGGGAGAGGTGGAAGAGAAGAGGATGACCAGCAGCAAGGGGGAGGGACTCAGTCACAGTGGCGATGGGGGCACCGTTGGAAGTCCTGAAGGGACAGATTGTCATGGAGGGAGTCTATGTGGTCACTGAGAATCCACACCAACTAGATGGCACATAATCAATCAAGAGCAGTTTGATTATGGGCCCCTTGAGAGACATAGTAGGGTTTCTCCACCGTGACAATTTCAGATGTGTGGATTTCAGCTCCCAGAATTCCCCAACCAGCCTAGCCATGACTGAGAATTCTGGGAGTTGGGGTCCATGCATCTGGAAGTTGCCCAGGTGTAAATGGTCCCTTCCAGCTGGGTGATTCTATGAAATGCCAGAAACCTGAAGACACCTTTTTGCACCATCACTGGATGCATCCCACCTTTCAGTTCATGGGATGGCTGGTGAAGTCAGCCTAGGTCTCTCCCTAACTCCATAATAATTTAGTAAAGAGAAAAATGATTTTTACCTCTTAAGTTAATTTGGGCAGATGCTGTTTTAAATGCTCTCTTAGCCCAGCCTCGTTTCATAGGCATCACAAACCAGACCACCATTTCTGTCTTGGTTTTGATGCCCATTTAGACATGTCCCCATCTACAGCAAAAGGTAACCAGCTCCAGACAGCTATATTAATCATGCAGATGGTATGATTTTATTTGAGGATTTCTACGGGCCTCTGACACTACCCAGTTTCATAAATCAAAAAGTTGTTGTGGACATTTGCAGACACTGATTTATGGCCTGGTTCCTGGCTCTGAATTAAACAGCATTATGGTGATGTGAATTGGCTTAATTGACAGTTAGGGACTTAATGTGGATAAATTCTGCTGCAGAAGAGTTACTTTAACCCTTCAAGGATGTTCCTAAAGCTTGAAGCTGGAAAATAAAGAAGTATATACAATGCAGTGAAAGAAAATAAATAGAAAAATCTCGGCATACAAGTTCACCCTTATTGCTATTCCTGCGTTAGGTTGAATAGCCTGCCCGATTGCCTATATAGAACAGTGTTTCTCTCTTTTTTTAATTAATTTTTAGTGAAGAAGTTTTTTACAAAGTAAAAACAATACAAATTTAAAGAAAAAAGAAGTAAAGAAAAGTAAAAGAAAAGTGATAAGTAAATAGGAAAGAAATGAAAGAAAAAAGGTAAAGGTAAAGAAGTGGCTGCTGATCTTGTTTACAACAGTTATAAATGCAGTTATATTTTATCCTTTCTCTCTCCGGTTACATCATGGCTCCCTCCTTTACATATTCTACCCTTCTAATCCTCAAACCCATAAATCACAAGCTAATTTTTCAGTTTTCAGCAAAAAGTATAAAATAGTGTTTTTCAACCTTAGTAACATTAATATCTGTGGACTTCAACTCCCAGAATTCCCCAGCCAATGCTAACAGACATCAAACTGGTGGAGCTCCAATCACACCATTCCAGCCACCACCTTGATTTTTTTTTTTAATCAGACCCTGTAGACAACCCTGGTTCTTAGATTCTTTTAAAGTTTTGCCCTCCTTGGGTGGATGATGGTCTCAGGAGGCCTACGAACATCCTCTCAACCCCACTTTTCCTTTGCTCATACATGGGCCAATGTGCCAACCCTTGCTCTCTGAGATTTAAACAGTTGTATCCACACGACAAACCCTACACCTGGGCAAACAAACACAATTTGGGCAAACAAATACAGTTCACACAGCCCAAGCAAATAAACGATTTTTTGGCTTAATGCGTTGGCCTTGCTTAGGTATCCTTCTACAAGAATGGTTGGGCTCCCACAGCACATTGAACCCAAACTTTGGCTAGCTTTGTTTCACTGAAAGCAAAAGATGGAAGTGAAAATAGATCCATTCCATCCATTCCATCCAGCTGTAATGGAATCTAGTAGCAAACTGTTGAGACATGATGGCTGAATCTAAGAGCATCACAAAATCAGATACGATTCATATATCTGCACATGCACATCGAATGCCTTAACCGTTGCATCTTTATTATTCCAGAGCATTGATCTGAAAACTGATGTTCTAGTCAAAATATGTTCGAGGGCATCGGCACGCAGATTCTTCTTCCTCCATGAAGAGCCACTTCCTACTGAAGGAAGGAATCATGCAGATAAGACACCTACCTTCTGGGGCAGCCAACTTTAAGGCCCGGTCCAGGAGGATTACCAGAGTCAGGATGATCTTGATGCATGATGCTTTCATCTTTCTACAGCAGATGGCCCTCGAGGGGAAGAGGCATCATTGAAAAGTCTGGAGATGCAACTTTCTGCAACAGAAAAGGAAGCTTTAGGTTCAGCTGGAACCATAGCACTCACTTAAGTTCAACCAATACATCAGATGTTGGTAAGCAAAGTGGAGTCAGCCTCTCCCCCAACTTCTGTCCAGGTGTGTCACATCTGCCACTTCCAAACCAGCATGGCACTTTGGTGGGAAAAAAATGGCACTCTGAACCAATATTATGACAATGAATGCAAGAGTGATTGTGCAGCGCCTGGCACAGAAGAAGCACCCTCTTAAACATCTGGGCAGGTGTGCGGTTCCTTGTCCCCCCTCCCCAATTTCATCCAGCCTGCAACCCCCAGGTGCCCTCCCAGCCTTTCCCTGATCCTTTGACTGACAGCAATGCCATTTTTATTTCTTGAAACCTTTTACCATGCTTATACTTCAATATTGTATGCTGGAATTGAGCTTTTCAATTAATTTTTGGTCTGCTGCTCTTCTGCTTATTGTTTATGTATTATGCATCTGGCTCCTTTAAAAAAAAATTAAATGTTTGCCTTAAGCTTTAAATTGTGATTCAAGAGGTTTTCAGAGGAGGGATCAGCACCTGGAGCCAACCTCTCCTGATCTTGAAAGTGCTGGCTAGGGAATTCTGGGAATTGAAGTCCACGCATCTTAAAGTTGCAGAGCTTGGAACAAGAACATAGAGATAGTTACACCCAACTGTCCAATCCTGGGTAGAACCAGAAAGGAGCTACATCCTAGGTCTTTTGGTGCTCAAATGCTGCATTTAATATTTGGGACAGGCTTCACCAAGCACATGGGTAGGATTGTTTGATCAAGCCACTGCGGGACCTCCAGGTTTCTTGTGAGCCACTGGGTGTAAAAATCTGAACAGAACGCAGACTGGGGGGGAAAAAAGCAAAAACAAAGAAATACCAGAAGAAAGAGAAGTCAGATTAGCTTTTCACTCATGTGTGGAAAGAAGGAGATATGCTGACTGGAAACAAAATAGTATCATGTGTTGTTTGAAAAGAAGCCAAATTTACTGGAAGAAGGGTGGGATTAGCTGTAGGGAAGTGGATGGATGGAGGGATGGAGGGATGGAGGGATGGAGGGATGGAGGGATGGATGGTGTTTGGCTTCAGGGCCAACCTAAAATGGGGAGAGACTTTCTACCATCAACCTACTTTCTTTCTTTGCCGCTCCAAGCATCATCTCATGAGCTTTGCAGCAAAGAGCCACCACAAAGTAGACTGCTGTCCTGGGATCAGGGCTTCCCCTATCCTTTCTCATTGTCCCACAAGAAGCCAGCCGTCTTCAGAGGACTGGTGGGGCTGAAGACGGTTGCCTGCAAGGAGGCTCCTGAGATGTGACAGGGCAAGCCCAGGAGGACAGAGAGGCATCTGCATGATTTTTCTTCCAAAAACAAGGTCCATCGTGAAGAAGAGACAGCTGGACTGAGTCAGAGAATTGTAAGATTGGAATATGAAAGGGATGGCAAGGATCATCTGGTCCAACCCTCTGCAACATGCAGGCAAACCAATTAAATATTTACATCAGCTCACTTCCCTGATCTCTTTAAATTACTCTTTGTGGTTGTAAAGTCCTGGCAGGAGCAAATATCTTGAGGGCCTGCTTCTACCATTGTCTCACCCATAGACTTCAGGATGAAGGAGCATCCTGTAGCTATTTCTGAGCAACAACAGTACCTTCTCTTTTCACCCTACAGTATTTTCTCTGGATTAAAAGAATACTCAGGACTAGCAGCAGTAAGTTTGCCATCTCCAATGCTGGCTGGGGAATTCTGGGAGTTGAAGACCACACAGCTTAAAGTGGCCGAGCTTGAGAAACACTGCTCTAGAGAGGCTCCAACTTCAACAGCTAGAGCCAGCTGGGACAGTCCCAGACATGGGGTATCACCTCTTTGAAAAAGAAGCGGAGAGAAAACTGACCTGCGCTGTTTTGCCAGTTTTCTATTTGCAGTGGGTTGACTCACTCTACTTCTGGCAGGCCCTGGCAATTGCTCAGGGCTAGATTTAATTGTTAAACTTTCTTTAGCCACTTAAAGAGACATGCACAGCTTGGCAGGGGAGGGGATGCCTCTGGCTGGCTCCCAAATACCTTGATCCTGCTTTTCCACCTGGCCCTAAAACCTCCTTCCCCACGTGATGAATTTGCAGCAGGGAGTTTGGGGAATTGTGGCCTCAACCCATCTAGAGGACCCACCCTCTAGATGGGCAGATGGGTTAGCTAAAAGCCACCTTGTGTGTGTGTGCAGTGTGCTGCCCAGATCATGACAATAAAAGTTGGAAGGGCCACAAAATAACTTCAGGTAGAGCCCCCTGGGTTTCTGGTCAGAGCACTGGGTTACCTGCAAACTAGCAGCCCAGATGTCTGCAAGTAAAATATATAATATATCTCAGAGGGGATCATTTGAAGGGCAGTTCCTTCCCCTGTTTAACCAAGATTCCTTGCAACAACGTCCCTGAGGGGTGGAGGGTGTCAAGATGGCAATTGCACAATGAAGTTTTACCCCTTTTTTACATGTGTGTAAAAAAGCTGTGGGGCGTCAATTGTGCAGTTGTGACCTCCCTCTTGACTTTTTTGACACACCCTCCCTTTGGGAATGCCCTGATTCCTTGTCAATGCGCCCAGAGCCATCCATTCTAATACTGTCCCTCTTTTCCATTTTGGGAACCATCAGCCTTTTCAAGAGCAAGGAAATGCTTGCCTCCAACTTCCAGCTGGAGCACATCCCCCTCTCTTTGCCCATACCTCAGCGTGGGGATATTGATTGCTGAACCAAGATTCCTGAACTCATAGGAACTCCTATCTGGTCCAGATTCCCGAGTGCACACGGCAGCCAACCCAAGCCATTCAAAATTCATCAGAAAGATTTAACCCCCCTTCCCTCCTCCAGTCCTGGGGACTGAATTTCTCTCAATTCTGTCTGGCCGCAACCAGCCAAAGAGCATCCTTTCCTATCCAGCACCCTGCGGGGTGTTAAACTACCATTCCCAGCATCCTTACCCCCTGTAGGCTTTAGTGGTGCATGCTCAGCATCATGGGAAATAGAATCCAATACATATGGAGGGGTTGTAGCTGGCCCATGCAAGTTGCAGGGTGGGGGGTGGGGTTGCATATCCAAGGAGGATAGGGGACAGGGGCATGTCCCTTCTGTCAGTCAGGGAAGTTTATAAACAGGCAGTAAGCTTTTTTTTTAGATTTTTTTTATCCCCCCTTTATTATTTTTATAAGTAACTCAAGGTGGAAACATACTAATCCTCCCTCCTCCTCCTCCTATTTTCTTACTTGAAAATAAAGACCCTCTTGGTGATTGAGCTTGAAATGACCCAATTGAGATGCCAAGAGCTGCCTTTTGACTGCTTTGCAATGCCCCCACCGCCCTCGAGGATTCCTTTTCAGCGACACGGGTTCAAGTCCCCTTGATCGCAAGGGACTGAGATCGACCCCGGGGCATCCCTCGTCCCCTGGGAGAGGGAGGCCGGGGGAAGCGCTTGGCTTCGGTCTTATCTGTGCCACGGGGGGCCACGGCAGACTTTCCTTCGGGGGGAGACCAGACAGAGCTCAAGGAAGCTGGGGCCGAGTCTACTTACCGGCCTTGGATTTGTACACGTGAAAGACCCCCGCCCTCCGGTCGATGGCGAGGCCCTTCGAAAGCGGCCGGGAGGGCGCCCACAGCTTCCTTCCAGACTTTCCGGCAGGGTGGAGGAAGGCAAATCGGAGTCAAAGCGAATGCAAGTGGAGTGGGGGGAACTGGGGAGAGAGAGGAGGAGCGCTCCTTGGCACAGGACTCCCTCTTTTATTCCCCCGGACAAATGAGGGCTGTCGGGCTGGCTCTTGAGGGGTCCCGTTTCCCCCGGTGATGCTTGCCATGAGGAATGTGCAGAGGAGGAGGGAGGGAAGGAAGGAAGGAAAGAGAGAGAGAGAGAGAGAGAGAAACAGCACCCCCCCCCGTACCTCTTGGGCAAAACGCACGGAAGCCTTAGGAATGCCTCTTCAGGTAACGCCCCCCCCCCCCCCCGGAGGAAAGCAGCTTTCCCCAGAGAGGCCTGAAGGATGGAGAGGGGAAGCAGAGAATCCACCCTTTTTGTTCCTCGGAGAAATGGGCCGGATTCACCCAACACGCCCAACCCAGGTTGACAAGCCCTCCGTCTGGGGATAGACCCACGAGAGTGAGCCAGGCGAAGGCTTAACCTGAAGGGCTGGCTCGCAAGCCCGAGGATGGCAGCTAGCTTGCCAGCCCTTCAAGGCCATAAACCCTCCTGGTCTGTCTTGAGTGGAAGGCCAGCAGAACCGCAGGATCAGAAAGTGGATTGAGTCTAAGGGCAGTTGGGTGAATCTAGAAAATGCGTTAACTCCAGAGGCAAGTTCAAGGGTATTTGTGCAAAGTGGAGAAAGGTGTTAGTAATGGAGCTCAGCATGTGCAAATGTTCTTCAAATCTGGGATGGGGGAGTCTGACAAGCCTTTGGCATTACAGCCCTCACCGTGCAGTCCCAGGACATTTTCCTCCCCCTCCCTCTCCTCTCAGAGGAGGCTGCAAGGCACCTAACACCACCATCCCAGTATCTTCTGCAGATGGAGGACTGCAGACAACCTGGCCTTCTCCTTCCTCCAGCTCAGTTTAGTATTCTTCTCTCAAACAGCTAGATTTGCAGGACTCTGAGACATGAGATACATTCTGGAGCTACAGCTGGTTCCTTCTACCAATATCCCCCTTCTGACCCTTCCGTGGGGAGAAGCACTGCGAAACACCACACACCCATGGATAGAATGGCAACCAATGGACTGTTTCTGGCTTTTATTGGCTAGGGTTCCCACAGCAGGGCTGCAAACTTTTGGGTGACCACCAGATGGGAGGGAGGGAAGGAGGGAAGGGAAGGGAAGGGAAGGGAGGAACCCAGATTACAAACCAGGTTAAGGGAGGCTGACCAAAGAAACCTGGTGCATTTATGGCTGATTACCTTAATTCATCACTTAGTTCATGCAATCCAAAATTCTGCGGGGAAGAAGTAAACCATAGAAGTCACAGATGCTGTGCAAACATGCCCAGTATTGCCCATGACAAGCGCAATCCCATTTCTTTATGGCTGCATAAAAGCAGTCCCCTTTAATTCAATGGGGCTGGTGCAGAACTGCAGCCCCTCGCTTTCCCTCCCCCTTCTGGCGCTCACTTGTTCCACATTTGCAAAGCGGAGGCTACAGGAAAAGCAGAGCTTCTCCTTGTCAGAGAACGCAGCGAGTTCATGAGCTCGAGTCTTTAAATTACGCCTCTCCCAGACATTGTTTTGAACCACTGGACCCAATCAAGCCCCTCGAATCTGCCAGCCTAATAAATTAGCCAGAAAGAGACATTCAGAGCCTGCAAGCCAGCAAGCGCATTCTTGCAGGCCTATTCCTTGCCCCCGGCTGAGACTGTTCAAAGGATCGGTTGGGGGGGTGGGCAATGGCCCATATTTCATCTCTAGGTCATCGGTTCCCCCTTGGATCATGGCTCCAAGCGAATGAGAGCAGCCGTTCACGTTGAACAGCCGGAGTTGGCTTGGCACCAGTTGACGTCTGGCTGGGTAGTTCAAATTCACTTCCCCAGAAAAAGGGGCCCAGATGAAAGGGCACGATGGTGGGGGGCGGAAGGAAGAGGGGCTTGGAATGATGGTGGGCTGAAGAGCAGCCATCTTGGCCAGCAAAGGCAACGGCTGAGCCAGGAAGAGGCTCAAAGAACAAAGGAGGAGGAATATGGGCCTCTCACTTCTGTGGCTGGTGTTGTCTTCATACCAGTCCCAACCCATTGCACAGGCACCCTGAACCAGGGTTTTCCAGCTTTGGTTCAAAACGGCTCTTTGTCAACCTGAGCCTTCTTAAGCCCTTCAGAGTGGATGGTCTTCCACACTTTCTACCATTCCAGGCACAGCCCCAGCTCTGATTGGCTGCAGGGCCTAGCGTGTCCCACCCCTCCAATGGCTGGTCACTGCCCTGGGTTGCCAAGCTGCTACCTCCTCTGCTGGTTGGCAGTTGCTGTTTTTTAAAATATGTAACCTTGTGTTTGATCCAACAATGGTCCATAAAGTCAATGATCTATCCTCAACTCTAGAACCTCATGTTCCATTCAACCCTTACATCTCCCAACTAACAGCCTTTGGTTCCTGCCCAGACCAAGAGAAGCATGCTCTGCATACGCATACAATTCAGATTTCAAGGAAGGAAGGAAGGAAGGAAGGAAGGAAGGAAGGAAGGAAGGAAGGAAGGAAGGAAGGAAGGAAGGAAGGAAGGAAGGAAGGAAGGAAGGAAGGAAGGAAGGAAGGAAGGAAGGAAGGAAGGAAGGAAGGAAGGAAGGAGAAAGAAATGCAGTATTCATAACAGAAATATCATGATACAACATATATTATCTTACAGGTAGTCCTCACTTAATGACCACAATTGAGACAGGAATGTCAGTTACTAAGCAAAACGGCCATTAAGCAAATCCAACCTGATTTATGACCTTTTTTGCGGCAGTCATTAAAGAAATCACTGTGGTTGTTAAGCAAACCATGTGGTTGTTAAGGGAATGATGTGGTTCCCCATCGATTTTGCTTGCCGGAAGCTGGCTGGGAAGATTGAAAATGGTGGTCATGTGACTACAGGATGGTGTGATGGTTGTGTAAGCACCAGTTGTAAGTTGGCTTTTTCAGCACTCTCATAAGTCTGGACCATCACTAAAAAATGGTCATTAAGTGAGGACTACCTGTAATTTTTATTTTCATATTATTGTTGATTATTTCACTTTCATCTTTTGCTTTCAGTGAAACAAATGTCCACTGGGCACCTACTGATTTTGACAGCTTTACAACACTGATGCCCAGTAGAAACTGAGGGAAAAGCTAGTGAGGTGTCATCAAGGAGATAAAATGAATTGACATCTTCATTTTCATTCAGGGAATGCAAGGTCACTCATCATCATCATTTCTGATTTAAGGAATAATTATTTTTGCCTTAAGGTCACCCATCATAATTATTTTTGATTCAAGGAATTTGCAGCAGGCCACAGAGCTACAGAAAAACCAACCAACCAAAATGAGGCATCTCCTCCTTCCGCTTGAAGAATGTCAGAAGCAACGGGGACGTTGAAAACAGTTCCTTAAATTCCATTTATGAAATGGAACCTCCTTTCTGATATATAACCACAGAGAGGCAGGTGACATCTTGCATGTCCTAATATGCAAATGATGGGAATTACCTTGTTTGCATGGTGATGTCACAACATGTGCGATATCACTGTGGCTTATTACTGACACCAATGGGTGTACAGGTAGTCCTCGCTTAATGACCACAATTGGGACCAGAACTTCCACGGATAAGGGATGCAATCATTAAGTGAATTACCACAGTTGTTAAGTGAATCATGCAAGCTTTAAGCAAATCCAGCTTCTGCCATTGATTTTGCTTGTTGGAAGCTGGATGGGAAGGTCACAAACAGCTATCACATGACCGTGGGATGCTGCAATCGTAAGTGTGAGTTGGTTGCCAAGTGCCCAAATTTTGATCACATGACCACGGGGGACGCTGCAATGGTAGTAAGTGCAACGGTCATAAGTCACTTTTTTCAGAACCATCGTAACTTCAAATAGTCGTTAAATGAATGGTCGCTAAGCAAGGACTACCTGTAGTATTATTCTACAATCTTTATTATTTTTGAAAACAGCACATTTTTGCTTTGGGGCTGTGTGACTTTCCAGGGATATCCTGGGTATGATGTCACTTTGCCTAATGACTGACTGTGTTTGGGTCAGATCAACCCAGTTGTCTCTTTACAGAATTCATTGTCCCTCTAAAATCTGTTTTAAAGGTTTGAACTAGAAACTGCCTACAGTAATTCCTACATCCCAGATCCCCGATCTAGACCAGGGGATTGAAAATTCACCCCATGGCCCTTTTTTAGGCCCCCTCCCCACCATAAAGAAAATTAGCAGGAGCAGATTCCTAGCATAATTGTGTGGTTTCCACATACTGCTTGCGGGAAAATGCAGATTATTTTTTGCCTGGGCTGGTGTTTGCCTGCCACGTAACCCCACACCTTGACAGTGTATTCAAGTGACTGTGAAACAAGAAAGCGATGAAGCCATCAAAAGTTCCTCACGGCAAAGAGGGTGAGAGAAAAACTTTCAGATCGAGAAGATCTGCATGGGGACCATGCAAGGTCTGTTTTCTCCAACCTGGTGGATTTCTTCCAGGTGGTTCGGGACTCCTATTCCTAGGTTCCCCAGCCAGTATGGCCTTTGATGGACCAACATATCTAGAAAATGTCCAACATTCACATGTAGTATTTTGAGTGTAGCATTTTTAGGGGGGTGCAATATCAGAGGAGGGGGGGATGGATGGATGGATGGATATCAAGGAATCTCTCAGAGACCTGGAGATACTTAGTGTCTTCCGTCAATCCTACAATAATTTCAACTCAATTATCCCATTTTGGAACTTTGCCTAACCCAAGGACAAATGATCGTGAAATCAGAATTTGGAGAACCAATATTTACCCACGGCTTTAAAAATTTCCTGGGAGTTATCCAAGTGTTGAAAATCTTCCTGTGGAAAAGTTTGAATACCCCTGGAAACAATGATTAGGCTGTTCAAAATGGGATACAGCATAAGCATCTGATCATGACACATGTATCCCCTGATTTTATTTTCTAGGAGTAACCATGAACCAAAGTGGGGTGCAGAGATAATGCTCGAAATAACGATGAAGGAGAAGTTTCCAGCCAGCCAGCTTGGTGACGATGATGGTGGTGACACAGCCATCTGGTGGGCTCCAGAAGATGTTCATGGAAGTGGAGATGGAGAGCCTGTTTCAGTCCCATCCGTGCAAAGCGCATAATCTGCCAGTGAATTAGGTCTCCCGCAGCACTCAACAAGTTCCTTTTCCTTCAACTACCCTCCATTTCCAGTGTGACGTTTTCTTCGCGTCCTATCAGCTCTGCAGTTCCCTAGGAAACAAGGAAAAGATCCCAGAGGAGAATTTACGACCATTGCAAGTGACAAACTGCAGACTGAGCTTTCGTTTCCAACCCAAACTCTAGACTTCTCCCTAGTCTGCTCACCCCAGGAACTAGAGGTGTTTAGTCTAGGGAAAAGAGTGATTAAAGCCAAAGGTGACCGTGGTACTAAATCTTTCAAGATAGCAGGAAGCAGAGAAAAAGCCAATGGAAATGTTTCCTGTCACTTTTCAAAAGGAGATCCATTCATTTTAGTATGCCAACCCTTAAACTGAAGCTAGGATCAAGTAGAGAGATCCCAAATTAAACCAAGCACATTTTTTGTTTTCCTCTTCCCTCCCGAGTCCTCTGTTCTTTTCTGCTGTCTCTGCAGGTAGGGATCTCTTTAAAATTTGCTCTCTGTAGCCTGATTTGGAATATATTGGGTTCTATCTACATGCTAAATGACAAATAAGCTAGTTAATAATACATGCTAAATAATGAATATTGTACCCATTGTACCTGTTGACCTAAATGATTAGAGGCTTATGAATTTCATAGTTTAGTAAAAATAGCAATTTGCTTTTAATGCTGATGGTGGAGAGCAGATATTTTTCTCTCCCCTCCCCCCATATTTTATCTCTATCTTTATACAAGGATTGGCATTGGTTGCTTTTTGAACTGTTCCTTATTTGTGTGACAAGCTCCCCCCAAGTTGGCCATCCCAGCTAGCGGGTGGATGAGATACCTGGGCAAGGCATCAGACCAGCTGCAATATTTTTGACCAAAGGTCTGCCACAGTGTTTGAGGTGAGACAGACAAATCTAATGCAGCCAGAAGACAGTGGAAGGAGGCAGGATATGGCTTCTAAGAAGAAGATGGCCAGAGAAAGGAAGTAGAACACATGGGAAGGAAGAGGCTGAATGGAAAGGACTAGCTCAGTGTTTCTCAACCTTGGCAACTTTAAGATGTGTGGACTTCAACTCCCAGAATTCCCCAGCCAGCATGCTTTAAGATGTGTGGATTTCAATTCCCAGAATTCCTCAGCCAGCCTTGCTGGCTGGGGAATTCTGGGAGTTGTAGTCCACACATCTTCAAGCTGCCAAGGTTGAGAAACACTGGACTAGACCTTTGGAAATGCGATGGAGATCTAATCACAACGGGGTCTGATTCCAACATAGGTGTCGAGATGTCATCCCAACAAGGTAGATCAGACTAAGAAACCAATGCTGTATAGGACAGAGCTACTTTTATTGTAACAAACTATAGTAACAGATTCTTGCAAGTCTGAATGTGCTTCTCCCTTCCTCACAGTGGTTTGCCATTGCCTCTTTCCCAGGGCTGAGAGAAAGTGACTGGCCCAAGGTCACCCAGCTGGCTTCATGCCCAAGGCAGGACTAGAACTCACCGTCTCCTGGTTTCTAGCCTGATGCCTTAACACCACACCAGCTCTCTAAATATCCTTCTTAGCCAACCCCAAACTAAAACCTTTACTATACATTTCTTTATATGGTTAGTCCAGGGTTTCTCAATCTTGGCAACTTTAAAGATGTGTGGACTTCAACTCCCAGAATTCCCCAGCCAGCAAGCAAGCTTAGACTATATACCTTTCTTAGACAAGCCTACTCAAAAGTAAGCCCAGTGAGTTAATGTGATTTTCTCCCAAACTTCACATTTGAACCTAATTCTCCTTCCTGCCTTTTACTCAAATGACTTACAAATGATGCGGTCTTAACTTGTTTTCATCCTTTTCATTTCCAAAGGTTCTGCTTAGCAAACACGGCATCGCCACCAGATTTTTTTTTGTATCTATCTATCTCCTGCAGTCCAATCTGGACAGGGGGTGTAAAAATATCTATGTTTTAATGTCCCATATCAGTGGTCTTTTTCAACACATCCTTTTCATGTCCTGGTTTTCCATGCATTTGGCTGAACTTGTAACCTATCACATTTTCTCCTAAGCCTGACAAAATAAACAGGTCAGAAAAACAGAAAGGAAGTGGGGAACTATACAGTATCTGGAATTACTTCACGCAGCTGCAACGTAATTCGGTTCAGTGAAATACATTTTCAAAAGTATAAAGATGCTGGGACTTGAATTGGTTGTAGACGTGTGCCTCTGGGGAAGAGTTCAATTTGAAACATCTTGGGCTGAAACCCACACACACAAACACATCCCTAATGCACCCAGTGGCGTCTTTGCTGTCGTTTCCAAACATTAGAATTTGCTGCCTCAAATGTATGGAAATGCATTTTCTCGGGTGACTATTAAGTATACTATACAGTAGTAATCAAACAGCAGTGGCGTGTTTTCTGTTCTTCGCTGGAAGCAACACAGGTTTGTAGGGGGTGTAAATATGGCTGGCTTGGCATAAATGTAATTCTCATCATTTTTTTATTTTAATGGGCTAATGGTGGTGGCTGGACCATCAGGAAGGCTGAGCGAAGGAAGATCGATGCTTTGGAACTGTGGTGTTGGAGGAAAATCCTGAGAGCACCTTGGACTGCAAGGAGATCCAACCAGTCCATCCTCCAGGAAATAAAGCCAGACTGCTCACCTGAGGGAGTGATATTAAAGGCAAAACTGAAATACTTTGGCCACATAATGAGAAGACAGGACACCCTGGAGAAGATGCTGATGCTAGGGAGAGTGGAGGGCAGAAGGAAGAGGGGCCGACCAAGGGCAAGGTGGATGGATGACATTCTAGAGGTGACGGACTCGTCCCTGGGGGAGCTGGGGGTGTTGACGACCGACAGGAAGCTCTGGTGTGGGCTGGTCCATGAAGTCACGAAGAGTTGGAAGCGACTGAATGAATAAACGACAAAAACTTGGGCAAAAGGGTTACTGAACTTGACTTCTTAATAAGGATTGGGTTCATATGGTCTACCGTTGGACCTAAGATACAGATGTACATTTTTCCTGCTCTTCCTGGATGAGATGACTGTCTGCAAAGGCCGGAGCATGATCCTGTGAGATCTTTGGCTTTGAGGTCAGAGGCACCCATTGGAGTGGGGGGGGGGTGTTGTTCTCTAGGCAGAATAGGAAAAACGTAAGTTTGGTGCTTAGCTGTAATGTGTAATGTGCCAATTTAATCATTGGCTCTCACAAACTGGACTGAACCAGCTAGATAGGCTTTAACTATACCCCTTTGGGGGAGATGGGTGGTGACAGAAATTTGAAATATAAAGAAATAAATAACTGAGTGTTTCTCAAACTTGGCCACTTTGACATGTGGACTTCAACATGCTGGCTGGGGAATTCTTGGAGCTGAAGTCCACACATCTTCACATGGCCAAGTTTGAAAAACACTGATCTAAATTATAGCCAGAGTTTAGACTTGGTGTCATTATGCATCATGATCTTGGCATCTTCATCATCATCTGAGCACCAAGGCTCTCTCTGATGCCCTGTGTAGTACAGACTTTGCTCTAGGGTATTATGGGATACTACAAAGCTCTCTGCAAACCACAATCACTGCCCATAAGCCTGTTCTGAGAAGCAAAAGTGGGGGTACCAACTTGTACAGACCTTTCAAGTGAAGGATTCAGCATAACCTAGAACTTCTTGGTTTCTCGTTCACAGTACTGCAAGATCACAGCATTGAAGATAGTCTTGGCTCGTCTTTTAAACTGCTTTTCAGGGGTGGGGAAGTGAAAAAGTAGAGGGGGGAAATGTTTACGGATCCACAAAGCCTTATATGATAATAAAATTTCTATTTCTTGAAGTACCATCATTTTTTGCTGCAAGGGATCCACAAGAATATCCCTTTGGATCCACCACCATTGTTGTTTATTCATTCAGTCGCTTCCGACTCTTTGTGACTTCATGGATCAGCCCGCGCCAGAGCTTCCTGTCAGTCGTCTCCCCCAGGGACGAGTCCGTCACCTCTAGAATATCATCCATCTACCTTGCCCTTGGTCAGCCCCTCTTCCTTTTGCCTTCCACTCTCCCTAGCATCAGCATCTTCTCCAGGGTGTCCTGTCTTCTCATTATGTGGCCAAAGTACTTCAGTTTTGCCTTTAATATCATTCCCTCAAGTGAGCAGTCTGGCTTTATTTCCCGGAGGATGGACTGGTTTGATCTTCTTGCAGTCCAAGGCACTCTCAGAATTTTCCTCCAACACCACAGTTCAAAAGCATCGATCTTCCTTCGCTCAGCCTTCCTTATGGTCCAGCTCTCGCAGCCATATGTTACTATAGGGAATACCATTGCTTTAACTATGCGGACCTTTGTTGTCAGTGTGATGTCTCTGCTCTTAACTATTTTATCGAGATTTGTCATTGCTCTTCTCCCAAGGATTAAGCGTCTTCTGATTTCCTGACTGCAGTCAGCATCTGCAGTAATCTTCGCACCTAGAAATACAAAGTCTTTCACTGCTTCTACATTTTCTCCCTCTATTTGCCAGTTAGCAATCAAGCTGCTTGCCATAATCTTGGTTTTTTTGAGGTTTAGCTGCAAGCCAGCTTTTGCACTTTCTTCTTTCACCTTCATCATAAGGCTCCTCAGTTCCTCTTCGCTTTCAGCCATCAAAGTGGTATTATTTGCATATCTGAGATTGTTAATGTTTCTTCCAGTGATTTTAACTCCAGCCTTGGATTCCTCAAGCCCAGCACGTCACATGATGTGTTCTGCATACAAGTTGAATAGGTAGGGTGAGAGTATACAGCCCTGCCGTACTCCTTTCCCAATCTTAAACCAGTCCGTTGTTCCGTGGTCTGTTCTTACTGTTGCTACTTGGACGTTACACAGATTCTTCAGGAGGCATACAAGATGACTTGGTATCCCCATACCACTAAGAACTTGCCACAATTTGTTATGGTTCACACAGTCAAAGGCTTTAGAATAGTCAATGAAACAGAAATAGATGTGTTTCTGAAACTCCCTGGCTTTTTCCATTATCCAGCAGATATTGGCAATTTGGTCCCTAGTTCCTCTGCCTTTTCTAAACCCAGCTTGTACATCTGGCAATTCTCGCTCCATGAATTGCGGAAGTCTACCTTGCAGGATCTTGAGCATTACCTTACTGGCATGTGAAATGAGTGCCACTGTTCGATAGTTTGAACAGTCTTTAGTGTTTCCCTTTTTTGGTATGGGGATATAAGTGGATTTTTTCCAATCTGATGGCCATTCTTGTGTTTTCCAAATTTGCTGGCATATAGCATGCATTACCTTGACAGCATCATCTTGCAAGATTTTGAACAGTTCAGCTGGGATGCCATTGTCTCCTGCTGCCTTGTTATTAGCAATGCTTCTTAAGGCCCATTCAACCTCACTCTTCAGGATGTCTGGCTCTAGCTCACTGACCACACCGTCAAAGCTATCCCCGATATTGTTATCCTTCCTATACAGGTCTTCTGTATATTCCTGCCACCTTTTCTTGATCTCTTCTTCTTCTGTTAGGTCCTTGCCATCTTTGTTTTTGATCATACCCATTTTTGCCTGGAATTTACTTCCAATGTTTCTAATTTTCTGGAAGAGGTCTCTTGTCCTTCCTATTCTATTGTCTTCTTCCACTTCCACGCATTGCTTGTTTAAAAATAATTCCTTAACTCTTCTGGCTAACCTCTGGGATTTTGCATTTAATTGGGCATATCTCCCCCTATCACTGTTGCCTTTTGCTTTCCTTCTTTCTTGGGCTACTTCTAGTGTCTCAGCAGACAGCCATTTTGCCTTCTTGGTTTTCTCTTTCTTTGGGATGTATTTTGTTGCCGCCTCCTGAACAATGTTGCGAACTTCTGTCCATAGTTCTTCCAGGACCCTATCTACTAAGTCCAGTCCCTTAAATCTATTCTTCACCTCCACTGCATATTCCTTAGGAATATTAGTGAGCTCATATCTAGCTGATCTGTGGGTCTTCCTTAATCTCTTTAGTCTGATCCTAAATTGTGCAAGAAGAAGTTCGTGATCTGAACTACAGTCAGCTCCAGGCCTTGTTTTTACCGACTGTACAGATGTCCGCCACCTTTGGCTGCAAAGGATGTAATCAATCTGATTTCGGTGTTGTCCATCTGGTGAAGTCCATGTATAAAGCCGTCTCTTAGGTTGTTGGAAGAGAGTGTTTGTTATGCAGAGTGAATTGTCTTGGCAAAATTCTATCAGCCTATGTCCTGCTTCGTTTTGTTCTCGCAGGCCATGCTTACCTGTAATTCCAAGTGTCATTTGACTGCCCACCTTAGTATTCCTGTCTCCTGTGATGAAAATAATATCTCTTTTAGGCGTGTTGTCCAGTAGGTGCTGCAGATCCTCATAGAACTGCTCTACTTCAGCTTCTTCAGCATCTGTGGTTGGGGCGTATATTTGGATCACTGTGATGTTAGATGGCTTGCCCTGAATTCGAATTGAGATCATTCTGTCATTTTTTGGATTGTATCCAAGCACTGCTTTAGCCACTTTAGTATTAATTATGAAGGCTACTCCATTTCTTCTGTGGTCCTCTTGTCCGCAGTAGTAGATCTGGTGGTCATTTGATGTGAAGTGGCCCATTCCAGTCCATTTCAGTTCCCTGACGCCCAAAATGTCTATCTTTAATCTTGACATCTCCCCAATAACCACATCCAATTTGCCCTGGCTCATAGATCTTACATTCCAGGTTCCGATGGTGTGTTGATCCTTAGAACATCGGATTCGCCGTTCACCACCAGCACCGTCAGCTGCTAGCCGTCCTTTTGGCTTTGAGCTAGCTGCGTCATCACGTCTGGGGCTAGTTGAACTCATCCTCTGTTCCTCCCCAGTAGCATTTTGACCATCTTCTGACCTGGGGGTCTCATCTTCCGATGGTATACCGACATATCTCTGGTTGTACTGATCCATTTAGTTTTCACGGCAAGAATACTGGGGTGGGTTGCCATTACCTTCCCCAGGGATCGCATTTAGTCTGACCTCTCTGTCATGACCTTCCCGTCTTGGGTGGCCCTTCACGGTTTAGCTCATGGCATCATTGAGGTGCTCAAGCTCCAGCACCACGAGAAGGTAACGATCCTTTGCTGAAGTTTGCCCAAGTAACTTAATGCAATTCCAACCTTAAGTGCTCAGCATCTAAAGCAGCTTTCCACAGCGTGGTGCATCCTAAAACTCTGGCTGGACGTTTGGGAAGCTGGATAAATAAATCTGGAAGTCACTAGTTTGGCTAAATCATAGCAGATGGCCATATCTGGCCAGCCTTTGGAAATCCCACTAAAACAGGCCGAGTTAGTTCTTGAATAGGAGACCACTGAGACATTGGGCTACAGACCAAACTTGGAAGTCCAGCTTCCTGGATGAAGGCAATGGCAAATGGCCATATTGTGGTTAGGAAAAGTACAAATATATGTGTGGGAGTTGATCTCGACCTGACAGAATCTATGCCTTTCTCCTTTTTGGTTAGGGAAGGCTGACCTAAAAAGATTGAAGAAATCAGAGCATACTCCAGCTTTCCTGAACTACCTCTTCTCCGGCAAGCTTGCTTTGAGCCACAGATTGTTTGCTCTGATTCAGGCAAACCTGGTATCGACCAGGATTTTATTTTTAAAAAGGACTCGTACCTCCTTTCTGATGGTCGCTTTTAGGGGAAAAAAAGTTTAAGCAATTAGTTTGGTGGCTCCCTGCCCATAGCAGGCCAAGGGGCAACCCATTGATTAAGCTAGCCACCCCACCCTTTGACACCAGGAAGAGAAAAAGCACTTTGGGGTTATTAAAGCGGAGCAGAAGGGAGAGATCAATCATTCCTAACCTGAAGAGTTGCATTTAATAAACTCAGC
Organism: Candoia aspera; assembly: GCF_035149785.1. Lineage (NCBI taxonomy): Eukaryota > Metazoa > Chordata > Lepidosauria > Squamata > Candoiidae > Candoia > Candoia aspera. The sequence continues at coordinate 7,691,502 of NC_086159.1, read as the reverse complement.
CCGTGGTGAAACGCCTCAAAGCGTAACTTGGTTTTGATCAGCGGGCTCTGCAACATTTTAATAAGGCAGGGTCCCAAACCAGCAGATTGGAGTTGCTTACAGTTTGACCGGGGGGGGGGGGGCACAGTCTTTGAGATGAAGAAAAGTTGCAGAAGGTTGAGGGTTGAAGGCTTCCCAACTCCAGTGTATTTAAAGGAGGGATGTCAGAAACTCCTAAAACAACAATGCCCACCAACATCTCTTCTGCCACCTTCTGAGCCTCTCTGGAGCGGGCAAGGCTACAAAATGGATTCATTGGGAGTGGTGTCTAGGATTAGGGGACACAATGTGCATCTGTACCTGTCCTTAAAAAACTTGAGATCCTGGCAGGGACATTTGCAGGGTCAAAAAAATCAAGATGGTAGCTGTAACAATGGGATCAAACCCTTTTTATATCCATCATGATCCTGCTCCCCGCTCTGTCCCTCTCCATTTTGGAGATGCGGCTCTTGGGAAGTCATACAAAACCTGGTGTAGCCCTCAAATTTTTAGAAGTTGTGCTTCTCTGATTTAAAGAAGCAGTTAGGAACAGATGGAAAAGATTTATCTCTGTGTGAGTTCCTGGTTCTTTGCAGCTTCCTTGAATATACAACTGCCCCTCGCTTAACAACCACAATTGGGACCGGAATTTTGGCTGCTAAGCAAAGCAGTCATTAAGTGAATCCAACCTGATTTTACAAGCTTTTTTGCAGCGGTCATTAAGTGAACCACATGGTTGTTAAGTAAATCATGCGGTTCCCCATTGATTTTTCTTGCCAGAAGCTGGCTGGGAAGGTAGAAAATGGCGATCACGTGACCACAGGACGCTGCAACGGTCATAAATGCGAACCAGTTGCCAAGCATCCAAATCATGATCACACGACTATGGGGACGCTGCAATGGACATAAGTGTGAGTACCAGTTGTAAATCGGTTTTTTCAGCACAGTTGTAAGTCCAAACCATCACTAAATGAATGGTTGTTAAGTGAGGACTACCTGTATGCCCATTCATTTACACATTCTTGCAGTTACAATTTCTGGACAACGATGTCACCTTCTCCCTCAAGAAGCTACCTGAGTGTTATTAATCTTATTGCCCAGCAGAAGGCTAATTATTTTCTTTGATTTGTTAGATTTCTATCCCATGTCTCCCCTGGCTGCTCATTGCAGCCTGTATAGCATTTCCTCTTTCTCTTTTCCCCCAAAACAACCCTGGTAGGTGGGTTAGGCTGAGAGAAAGTGATTGGACCTGAGTCACCCAGTGAATTTCCAGGGCTGAAGGAGGACTTGAACCTGGTTCTCCCAGGTCATCATCCAACACCTTCATCACTGTGCTTTCCTTTCAGCCTATGTCACACTAATTGTTGAGGAACAGAAGACTACAGCCTCACGTCTTATCCTGGGCATCTGCTTGGCCATTGTGGGGAACAGAATGAGCTCTGCTAGACCAGCTTAAGTGTCCTTCAAACATCTGGATGTTCTCAGCCTTCTATGGAGTCTTCCAAACAAGGTGGGTGGTAACTACAGGTAGTCCTCACTTAATGACCACAATTGGGACCAGCATTTTGGTTGCTAAGTGAAGCGGTCATTAAGCAAATCCAACCCAATTTTACAACCTTTTTTGCAGCAGTTGTTAAGTGAACCACGTGGTTGTTAAGCAAATCACACGGTTTCCCATTGATTTTGCTTGTCAGAAGCCATCCGGAAAGGTTGAAAATGGCGATTACATGACCACAGGCTGGCTGGGGAATTCTGGGAGTTGAAGTCTACACATCTTAAAGTTGCTGGGTTTGAAAAACACTGTTTACTGATAAGGAAGCAGGCATGGCATCTGTAAGGGGAAAACAGTTTTATAGTTAGAAAGACAGACAAACTGCTGGAATAAATCTGCAACGGGTTAGGCTACTCATAAATGTTAAGCAGTATAATTGGGAGGGAGAGGGTAGCAACATCATTAAAATCCTACGGTGAGTAATGGCATTCTTTTTATGGGTGTTTTCTTAACATACCAAGCTGAGTGGCAACATTGAAAAAATCACAATAAAGGGAGGAGGCAAAAGGGGCAATTGGCCTGCGGAAGTCGAAGTTTCCCTTTTGTACTTCTTGCGTAAGAAAGAAAATGATTTTGCGCCTTCTGGTTTTGATGATTAGAAAGCACAGGTTATAGAAAGAAGGGAGCTATGAAGGTTTCTTAGAGAGGTTTGATTAGAATTGTATGTATAACTGCCGAGAGGAAGGTCGGAAGCCACTTCTACACATAGACATACACATTCATGCTTTCTGTCCTTTTCTTTTTTTCTTTTTTCTATTTTCTTTTCTGTTTCTTTTCTTTTTCTCATTTACCTTACTCTCTCTATTTTTTCTTTCTTTGAATGTGTTTCTCATTACCTATGTAAGACCTTTTAATACAAACTATTTAAAAAAAAAAGCTTCCTGCACCGAGAGTTTTGTGATTCTCCAGACGAGAGCCGCGTTTCCCAAGCTCAGAGGGGCGGACTTCAACTCCCAGAAGGCCTTGGGATGGCCGACCAGAAGGGAGCCCGGCCGAGCGGAGAGACGGCCACGTGTACGGACGGGGCGCGCGAGGCTTCCTGGGAGAAGTAGTCTACCACCAGCCGGAGCGCCCTAAGGTTGCCCGGGAGGGAGGAGGCCGGGGGACTACAGCGGCGGCGGGAGGGCGAGCGGGCCGGGCCCGGAAGTGGAGGCGCCGTGCGGGTGGCCGGCTTCGGGCTTGCGGGTGATCCGCTGCGCTTCGCTGGCCAGGATGCGCCCCGGCCTGGCGGTGGGGCTGGTCTTCGGGGGGTGCTGCAGCAACGTGGTTTTCCTGGAGCTCCTGGTCAGGTGTGTGGGGGGGAGGGACCACGGGGAGGGCCCAGGGTCCCACCTGCCCAGGTGAGCGTGCCCGGGCGTGCCCGCAGGGAGAGCCCCCCCGGCCCCCTCCCAGCTGCCTGGGCGTGGCAGCCGCCCCGGCCACCCCGGCTGGCAACGGCCCCGCTGGGCAAGGGCGCCGGGCTGCGCGCTGCCCGCCTTCCCCCCTCCTTCCCCAAGATCTGGGTTTCGTCTGCGGGATGTCGGTCTACAGTCCGCTGCCGGCGTTTCCCGTGCGCCCGAGCACCTGGGTGGTATTCTGAGCGCTTGATCGCCCCCCTTGGCAATGTGTTGGTGCTGGACCCTAGGAAGCCGAAGTACTTTCTGTTTCTCCTTGCTGCGTTGTATTTATTACTTTCATTTCCGACTTGGTGGGAGAAGAGCCATGTGAGTCTGTAGGAGTCTGGGGGCCCCTTTCCGGACCAACAGCGGGCTTTGTCCTTGGGTCCTCGCTGATATTCCTCTTCACAAAAAATCAGGAGGAGTCTGGCACCCTGCAGTGCATGAGAGTTTGTGTCTTTTAATAAAACGTGATACAGGTAGTCCTCATTTAACGACCACAATTGGGACCTGAATTTTGGTTGCTAAGCAAAATGGCCATTAAGTGAATCCAACCCGATTTTATCACCTTTTTGTGGCAGTTGTTAAGCGAATCACTGTGGGTGTTAATCAAACCATGTGGTCATTAAGTGATTCCTTGCTGGCTGGGGAATTCTGGGAGTTGAAGTCCACACAGCTTGAAGTTACCAAGGTTGAGAAGCGGGTTAGAGACTAATGTTTCTCTTTGGCTGTCAAATCCCATTGTCTGTTTTACCATTTTGGTTCTTTTTCAAAAAAAGTATTCTCCAACTATAGATTAGAGGGGTTTTTTTCACTGACCTTTTCACTGAGCTTTTGTTTGTTTAATTATTCCCCATTGATTTTGCTTGCTAGAAGCTGGCTGGGAAGGTTGAAAATGGCGATCACCTGACCGTGGGATGCTGTGACAGTCATAAATGCAAACTGGTTGCCAAGTGCCCAAATCTTGATCACATGACCGTGGGAATGCTGCAACGGTCATAAGTGTGAGGACTGGCCATAAGTCCTTTTTCCAGCACCGTCGTAATTCTGAACTGTCACTAAACTAATGGCTGTTAAGCAAGGACTGCCTGTAGTGGGAAAAGACATCCCCAGATACCTGCTTTTTCACTTGTAACATGGGAGCCAGCATTGTACTCGGTTGCATAAGCTCCATGCAAGATGTGACCTATGCTCTTCTTTTCTGCTCCCCTCTTCCACCTCCCTCTCACGTGAACACAGGGAATTTCCAGGAAGTGGGAATTTGATCACCTTTGCTCAGTTCTTCTTCATAGCACTGGAAGGCTTCATCTTTGAAGCAAACTTTGGAAGGAAACAGCCTGCAATTCCTATCAGGTATGGCCAATCTCAAATGGGATGTTTGTGGTCTGGAGGGAAAGAGTGGGAGTTAATTAAAAACTCCTGCTTTTTGAAAAGAACTCTAGGCTTTCCTGTTCTGGACCCCAGTAGATGTAGATGTGGATGCTGGCAGTCTGTCAAAGTGTGTTCTTAGAGCAGTGTTTCTTAGCCTTGGCAACTTCAAGCCACATGGACTTCAACTTGCTGGCTAGGGAATTCTGGTAGTTGAAGTCCACGTGGCTTGAAGTTACCAAGGTTGAGAAACACTTGAGTTAGAGACTAATGTTTCTCTTTGGCTGTTAAATCCCATTGTCTGTTTTACCATTTTGGTTCTTTTTCAGAAAAAGTATTCTCCAACTATAGATTTTTTTTTTTCACTGACCCACTCAGCTTTTCTTTGTTTAATTATTTTTATTTTCGTAATGTGTAAAAGAAAAAGAAAAAAGAAAAATTACAGTGTAAGTATTAGAAATAGAAAGGATAGATAGAGCTGCAGAACAGAAACAAAACAAGAAATACAAACATATATAGACATTTAACGAGATGACATCTAACTTCCTTTGCAAAGGATATATACAAAAAACCTTTCATACAACCCTTGTTTAACTTTATATTATTGCTTCTACATTTCCTGATGGTCTATAATTATAACTAATCATCAAAACCATATGTCACTATTTGACTATGTTCAGTTTCCTTCAAAAAGTCAATGAATGGCTTCCAGCCTTTCATAAATTTTATCAATGTTTTTTCTTTTATAATAGTCATCAGTTTCGCCATTCCCACTAAATTTATTTGGCAAGGAAAAAACCTAGAATGAAGAATAAAATTTTGTGTGATGCAAAAGAGAGGGAAGGTTTAGCCCTACTGAACTTAAAATTATATTTTGCAGCGTTGTGTTTAGTTTGGGCAAAAGAGTGGCTAATACTAAGGGATATAAGATGATTGAATTTAGACGGTCATGACTCGAAATTTGGGTGGCATGCCTATTTGTGCTATAATAAGGTGAAGGCCAGTGCGGACTTTAGAAATCACTATATTCTGTGTGCCATTCTAAGAATTTGGAATAAATATAAACCTAGAACATGTCCCAAGCTACCTCTGTGGGTATCTCCACAAGAAGCCTTTCAGAGAAAAGAGATGATGGGTAACTATAATTGGATAAGATATAAGGATTTGCTGGAATATCATCAAGGGGACATTAAACTGAAAACTGGAGAAGATTTGACCGCACAAGGTTTTGGTTTCTATATGTGCAACTAATAGAAGGATTTAAAACTGTTAAGAAACGATATGAATTTGAAAGAGATAAAACTATATTTCAAACAGAATTATGTTCAAACAACGATCACCTTATAACTAAAAATGTATAAATTATTGTTAACATTGGAAACGGAAGAGGAACTAGTAAAAGATCGTATGGTAAAATGGGCGAAAAATTTTCAGTAGAACATCCAACCTGAACAATGGGAAAATATGTGGTTAAAGGCTCTCCACTTTACAGTATGTTGTAATCTTAGAGAAAATTTCTATAAGATGATCTATAGATGGTATTTGACGCCAGATAAACTGTCTAAAATGTGTATCAAAGGAGTATCAAACATCTCCTGGAAATGTAAAAGACCTGAAGGAACCTTTTACCACCTTTAGTGGTCTTGTAAAAAAGTTAAAGAATTTTGGATGGACATATAGACAACTATTCGAAAGATTTTGAAAATGGACATTCCATTGAGACCAGAAATTTTATTACTGGGGATGATGGACATACGCCTAGAAAAAGCACATGGTACTTTACTTCCTTATATGACAACAGCTGCAAGACCAGTTTTGGCCCAACATTGGAAAGACCAGGCATGACCCACAGTTGAGGAATGGTCAGTTAAGCTCTCGGAATTAGCAGGACCCGCTCAGCTTTTCCGGTCCCATTGTGGATATTTTTGCCCTTGCTAGAGGATAACTTAGAAATTCACCTGCTCAGAGATTAAAAATCTGTGTTTGTTAAATAAGTGGTATTGGAAGAACCCACTAGATCAGATCCCCATCTACTTGGGGCTATTAAAAGATCCTCCTTTCAAAATTCTGATTTGCAGTTTTATTTATTTATTGGAGTTCTGCCTGCACCAGTTAGAAAGCCTCTCGGGGGTTTACGAAACAAGGCAATAAAATGGCCGTGATAGAAAAAGAAATAAAGATGATGCAGTATTGTAAAACAGGAATCCAAAGAGAAACAAGTCAATTACGTACCTGGATAGATCAGTGGCAGCATTTTATACCCCCAAAGCTTTCCTAAATAGCTCTGTTTTTAATAGCTTTTGGAAAGCTAACATTCTTTTAATTATTTGATTTGTAATCTTTCTTTCTGCTTTAGTGAGCATTCAAGGGGGGCTGATAGAATTTCAAATATGGGGGTGGGGTTCTGCTTTCCAGGAAACTCACATCCCATATAACCTGGAAGGTGACAGCTTCGTGGTTCTCTCTTTTCTAGGTTCTACCTGCTCATGGTGGCTATGTTTTTCACCGTGAGTGTAGTGAACAACTATGCTCTCAACTTGAACATTGCGATGCCTCTGCATATGATATTTAGATCGGTAAGTTCTTCCTCGTGGGATTGGGGTCCTTGATGGATGAGTTTCCCAGCCCTCCCATTCAGAACAGGGCATTGCTGGTTTGGGCTACATTATCTGGGCGGTCTGGAAGCTGAAGTCTATAGGACTTGAAGGGAAGAGGGTGTGGATTTAGTCTCCTTAGCACCTGAGGGTAGGACAAGAACCAAGGGGGCTGGTTTATGGAGGAGATCCAAACTCAGAATAAGGAGGAATTTTGATAGGTCTGGAGAGCTATCAAACCGTGGAACAGCCTGCCTCCTGGAGTCGTGGGGGGTCCATCCCTGGAGGACTTCAAGCAAAGGTTGGACAGCCATTAGATTGGTCTGAGGATTCCTGCCCTGGGCAGGGAGTTGGGCTAGAAGACTTCCAAGGTCCTTTCCAACTTTGTCATCCCTTCCTTTTCGCATCTTCTTAAGTGTGTTCCTACAGAGGGAGGGGCACAGGCAAGGAATCGGATGCGATTCTTGGCGTTCTTGTGCTCCAGAAAGCTCGTAACGCACCTAGCATTGACCCAACCCTTGTTGCGAGGAGGCCCCCAAAGGAGTTTATTTTTATTTATTTATGTTTCAAATTTTGCCACCGCCCATCTCCCCTGAGAAGAGGGACTCTGGATGGTTTGCAATAAAACTAAAATTGAAACAGTGAACATGCAAAAATATAAATACAAATTACCAAATATAAATAGGAGATAAAAATAAATATAAACAAGCCAAGTGGCCATAAAAGATCTAATTCAGTGAGGAGAGCTCTAAGGGACCAGCCACCCCCAGGAAGAACTATTCCCCTTCCCACCCCAGGTGAGGCGGCAGAGCCAAGTCTTCAGACTCCTCCAGAAGGCCAGGAGCAAAGGGGCCTGCCTCACCTCCGGGGGCAGCGTGTTCCACGGGGCGGGAGCCACTGCAGAGAAGGCCCGCTTCCTGGATTCCAGATGGAATTCTCTTACAGACGGGGTCTGTAGCATGCCCTCTCTGCATGATCAGATGGGACAGGTCGATGATGTCATGGGGATGAGATGGTCTGGGACACATGGCTGCAGACAGTGTTTCTCAACCTCAGGAACTTTAAGATGTGTGGACTTCAACTCCCAGAATTCCCCAGCCAGCCATGCCGCACCAGTGCCCCAAGACATTCAGTGTTCAATGCTTTTCCTGTCTGTAGACACCTAGATTGGAAAGGGCCATGGAGTCATGTCCCTGCCTAGGGCAAGAATCACATTAAAACATCCCCAACAGGTGGCTAGCCAGCCTCTGCTTGGTGACCTCAAGCGAATGGAAGCCCACCACCTCTCTGGGACACTGTTAGGAAAGTTTTTCTAACACTGAGTTGGAATCAAATCTTCCTGTACCTGAAACCCATTATTCTACAGCCTGCCTTCTAGAGCAGTAGAGGTCTTCACCTTCTGTGTGACATCCTTTGAAGAGCACTGCCATGTCCCCCCTCAACCTTCTTGACCTTCATAAGATATCCAGGGCCTTCACCCTCTCCTCTTCCTACCATCCCAGTCGCTGTTAACCTGCCCTGTTTTTGCTTCTCTCCCGTTCCTTTCCCGGTAGGGCTCCTTGATAGCCAGCATGGCCCTGGGCATCATCATCCTGAAGAAAAGGTAAGATAGCTCCCTTGGGTAGCGGTGGAGCTGGACGCTTGCACTCACAGAGGGCGGGTGTGGCTGTGGCTTCTCCTTGTGGTCGGGCCACCAACGGGAGGGCGCACGCTTGGGTTCGGCAGAGGGGAGGACGACTTCAAGAGAGAAGCTTGGTCCCAGCCTCTGTCCAGTTTTGACCCTCCCTTTTTCAACAAGACCTTTTCCAGTCCTTTTCAATCAGGGATGAGCAGAGTTTGGGGGCCAGGGACAGCAACCCAACCTCCTGATTTTCTGAAGAACTGCAGGGGGCCATTGAGCAATGCTGGGGGGTCAGCTCGGAAAGAAGAAGTTCAGACTTCCTTTCTCCTTCCTCTCTATGACGTAAGTTCCTTTTAGCCCCTAAATAGTCTTCGGAAAAAGGTAAGCTTCCTTTCACTGCTGGGCACGTTTGCAGTTTGGGGAGCTGTCCCAAAATGGCAACCCCAGGGAGTAGCTTGCCTCTTCCCGAAACGGAGGCCATGGGAACGAAGAGTTGGTGGGCAGCAGCCTGTGAAATTGGCTCCTTGCCGTCCCCTTCTGCCCCAGCTCTGCTTGCGGCTGGTCCTGCTTTGTAGGTTTGTGACAAAGGTGAGGCCGATCCCACCTGGGCTGAGTCCTGTCAACGTTGGCTTTCCTCTACGTTGCGTAGAGGTTTCCAGGGTAGTTCTGAGTGGGGCTGTTCTTGCTGGAAAGCTGAGGTTCTCAAGGCGTGGAGGGGTTCTGTGTGCGAAGCTGGGAGCTCGGCAAGTGGGTCTGAGGCTGTTCTGTTCTCTTCTGCTGAAGCTCTTCCCTCCTCTTGCACAGGTACACCGTCTCCAAATACACCTCTATAGCTTTGGTCTCTCTGGGCATTTTCACCTGTACCTTCATGTCAGCAAAGGAAGTGGTAAGACCCACTCTAGTCCTGCATCCCTGCCCCGTCTTCAGGATTAGGCACACGCCCTGGCCTGCCCTGCACCACGCCCTTCCTGCACACGACCACTGTCCAAACTGCTGTGATCTGCTTCCAAAGGGCGGGTCACAGATGGCCATGTGGTAGACTGCCTCCCACTTCCTTCTCCTCCTTTCACCTGGCAGCGGAAGGCCACGGGCAGCAAGCTGAGCCTCGCTCCTTGGGTGGTTTCGTCTTTTGCCTGGCCCGGTGGCTGGGCACAGCCCAGACTGGCCAGCATTAGGGAGGTAGAACACCTTCCCTTCTTTGGAATACCTTAGCAACTTTTTAAATGGATGTTAAAGCTTGAGAAATGCGCCTACATGCAGAAAAAGTCAAGGAAGTGGTAAGCAGAGGGCTGTCATTTTCTCTTTATGTTTGTTTAAGTTGATTTACCACCAGCAAAATAGTTACAACGTGATATTTAACAACACTGAAAAGCTGGCTCAAATACGGTAAAAGCATTAAAACCCTGAGAACCTGCCGGTTAAAATTTACATGTACAGAAAGTAAGCAAGATAAAATGAAATGAAATACAGCAAGAGAAAGTGAATCAAATAACAATAAATGTAAAATAGAAGAAGAAAACATCAGTAGTATATCGTTCCAATCTTAAGGCTTAAAGCTTAAGAACTTGATACATCTATCTGTGATGGAGGTCGTCCTCACTTAACAACCATTTGTTTAGTGGCGGTTTGGACTTACAACGGTGCTGAAAAAACTGACTTATGACCAGAACTCACGTGACTGTTGCAGCACCACTGTGTTCACATGATCACAATTTGGGCACTTGGCAACCGGTTCACATTTATAACCATCGCAGCATCCCGTGGTCACATGATTGCCACTTTCAACCTTTCCGGCCAGTTTCTGGCAGGCAAAATCAGTGGGAAACTGCGTGATTCCTTTAACAACCACATGGTTCACTTAACGCCCATGTTAGTCCACTTAACGGCCGCCACAAAAAGTTGTAAAATTGGGTCAGATTTGCTTAATGACCACTTCATTTAGCAACCAGAATTCTGGTCTCAATTGTGGTTGTTAAGAGAGGACTACCTGCCTGAGTTCCAGTCTGAGAGTAGGAACTCAACCCCTTCTCCTTCATTAGAAGCTTGACCTCTACAGGAGGAGGTATATCAATGCGTACGTTCTCATAAAAGGAACAGCGGAGGAATACGTGTGCTAAGGTCTCAGCTTCATGTGGGCCACAGGGGCAATTTCTCTCACGAAATGGGATTTGGTGAAACCTCCCATCCAATGCTGGATTTTATGTGCAGTATTCCAATTACACTCATTTATTATCCTAATTTAATGTCCATTGATATATCTCGCAAGAACAGATCAATTGCGGAAGCTGACAACGCCTCCTCCCTCCCTCCCTCCCTCCCTCCCTCCCTCCCTCCGTCCTTCCTTCCTTCCTTCCTTTCTTCCCTTTTAGAGCTCTGTTTCAAGAACGAGGGAAGACGGGGAAAGCGTCTCTGCGTTTCTCTGGTGGCTGCTAGGTCTGTAACTGCCCCCGGCAGGGACCCTCTTCTGGGCAGACGTGACCGGGGAGGGGAAAACAAAACGGAATCCCGTTTCCAAGCCAAACTGTTTGAATTGAAATTAACAGAGCCTGGGACAGACTGAAGGCTCTCCAAAAGTTACCACTGCCCATGTTTAAGTTTTAGCGTGGCAGGAGGAGGAGGGGTGGGAATTCCAAAATACACGAGGAGTCATTTTAATTGCATGTGACTAACTTAAGCTTCGTATCAAACGTACTTTGTGCCCTGGCCTTCTCTTGGTTCTGTTGCCACCTGCTTTTTTTAGTTTGCCTTGCTCTGATTAAAGATGCAAAGTGGCTGCTCCCTCTGCCTATGCAACAGGTGCGTGGATTGTATTAGTGGAAATATTTTCTATACTGCATTAATGCTGGCCATTTGGTGCTGTGCACAAAAAGTATTTTTATACAGGGCTAGGACGTGCTTTCATGCAGTCTTGAACAGTGCAGTTCAGGTGGTCCTCAACTTACAATTATTTGTTTAGTGACCATTTGAAGTTGCGATGGTGCTGAAAAAAGTGACTTGCGACTGGTCCTCGCACCATAGCAGCATCCCTGCAGTCACGTGATCAAATTTCAGGTGCTTGGCAACCAGCATGTATTTACAATGGATGCAGCATCCCAGGGTCACATGATCGCCATTTGCAATTTTCCCAGCCAGCTTCTGACAAGTCAATCAGGGAAGCTGCATTCACTTAACAACCATGTGATTCACTTAACAACCACAGTGATTTGCTTAATGGCCATGGCAAAAAGTTGTAATATCGGGCGTGGCTCACTTAATGACCACCTCACTTAGCCATGGAAGTTCCAGTCCCAATTGTGGTCGTAAGTTGAGGACTACCTGTATGTCCATAGGTCCCTTAAATTTGTATTTGCTGGGTGGCCACACTTAACCTACCGTGGCTGGTCCCCTAAAAGCTAAGATGAGGTTAATAGATGGATGGGAGACCACAGGGACATTCCAGGACTATAATGTAAACTGGGAGGTTGAAAAATACCCTGGAATAAGGCGGTTGCAAACCACATCTGTATTGTTGGCATGAAAACTAGGCAGATGTATCCACATGGCCAGCAGGAGTCAAACCTGAGTCTGAGGAGATCTTTCTTTTAGCCAAGGAGGCTTTGGAGATCCTGAGGGCTCATCCGGCTTTGGGCATTTTCTGCTGAAGGGCAAACCCAGAATGCTGGTCTCAACTGTTACGTTTTAGGAATTGCGGCCTTGACCTTTGCCCTCCTGATGTCAGCCAGGATGGGGATCTTCCAGGAAACCCTCTATAAGAAGTTTGGAAAACACTCTAAGGAAGCCCTTTTCTACAACGTAAGTGCCCACAGTCGTTTTATCTGATTTCAGTTTGCAGGAGTTAAGTGGCTTCCCCCAAATGGCAGGTTACAGGGTGTCCTCGTTTAGCAACCATTTGTTTAATGACAGTTCGGACTTAACAGCGGTGCTGAAAAAACTGACTTATGCCCAGAACTCACACTTAGACCATCACAGCATCACCGCGGTCATGTGATCACAATTTGGGCGCTTGGCAACTGGTTTGCATTTATGATGGTTGCAGCATCCCTTGGTCACGTGTGCGCCATTTTTGACCTTCTCGGGTGGCTTTTGGCAAGCAAAATCAGTGGGGAACCGCAAGATTCACTTAACTACCATGTGGTTCGCTTAACACCCGTGGTGATTCACTTAATGGCCACCACAAAAAAGGTTGTAAAATCAGGTCAGATGTGCTTAATGACTGCTTTGCTAAGCAACTGAAATTCCGGTCCCAATTGTGGTTGATTTTTCTTGCCAGAAGCTGGCCAGGAAGGTCGAAAATGGCGATCACGTGACCATGGGATGCTGCAAAGGTCATAAATGTAAACTGGTTGCCAAGTGCCCAAATTGCGATCACGTGACCATGGGGATGCTGCAGTGGCCGTAAGTGCGAGGACCGGTTGTAAGTCTGAACCGCCACTAAACAAATGGTTGTCAAGTGAAGACTACCCCTTTAGCAGAAGGAGACATATAAAGAATTAGAGGTCAAAAGAATAAGGATAGTATATTTTATATTTTATTCTGAACCGCCCAGGGTCCCCTATATGGGGGAGATGGGCAGTGATAAAAACATGATTAAATAAATAAATGAATAAATAATACATAATTTCCTATCACGAGTTTGGATATTCAACTTTTCTCGGGCTTAAGATCCCACTAGGCTCTGGGTCGGTGGGCCATGTTGGAACATTCAAGCAATGAGTCCACTGGTGGGGCCAAAGTGAATTGGGTTGAATTCCAGTTTCGTTACAGTTGATTATGGCAAGTGTAATTGCTCCTTGTCTGCTTAATTGCCCCTGTCCTTTCTTAAAACTTACAGTTCAACAGCAAGCTGGTTTAGGACTGCCAAGGCCACCAACACCTAATCTTGGTTAGCTGCAGAGTTAGCTGGATTCTAGAGAAGTCAGCTGGAGAAGCGGTGGCCCTCGCTCACGGGGGTCTTTCTTGGAGCAGAGCTGGACTGCTTGGTTTCCCATCTTGGAAGCAGAAGGAAGATCCCTCTATCCAGGGATCTCCAGGCCTCCCTTTACTCCGCAGCTTCGGCGGCTAAAGCCCAACTCTGCTCGGATCATAGCAGAGCAAAGCTGGTGCTGCTTTCATTCCCAAACTTGGGTGTCTTCGCCTTGTAGCAACCCTCTAAAGCAGTGTTTCTCAACTTCGACCATTTTAAGATGGGTGGACTTTAACTCCCAGAATTCCCCAGCCAGCATTCTCTGGCTAGGGAATTCTGGGAGTTGTCCACCCATCTTAAAATGGTCGAAGTTGAGAAACACTGCTCTAAAACGAGGTAGGCAAAGGGTTAGGTCTGGGAAGGAGGGAAGGCAGGCATGCTTTAAAGAATTCATTAATGGCATTCTTTCAGCCTTCAGGTGCCACGGGGGAATCCCCAGTGACATCACTCCGTAGGTGCGGCCAAAACTTTGGGCTCAGTCGGGGAGGCGGGATAAGCAGCAAGACGGACGTTGTGAGCCTTGCAAAAGCTTTGGGTCCACGTGTACCTTTTTCGCAGGAGGGCCTGGATCTGCTCAGGGGCATGATGGTGAAAATGCGGGCATGATGGTGGGAGGGGGGCAAACTTTAGCTGGCCTATTCTGTTCCATTCCAAAACCCTTGTTTTATTTTGCCTCCTAGCACGCGCTTCTTCTCCCAGGATTTCTCCTCCTGGCTCCAGATATTTACAGACATGGGGTTCTTTTCAGTCAATCTGGTGAGTTGATACGGAGGCTTATTTTTAGTTTGAAATGGCAAAATTACAGGTGCTCCTTAAAATCAGAAGGAGTCTGGTGGCCCTTCTTCTAACACAATATATTCGAAGGCATCGGCTTTTGTGAGCCACCGTTCTTGGAAAACGAGATGCCTTTTAGTTGGAAAAGATGCTCCGGGCAACTTCTGAACTTTTTGCAAGCAATGCGGTGATATATATTTTGTTCTTAATGTTTATTATCAGTCCAGCCACTTTATGCATCTCATGAAACAAAATCTTCTGCCTTCAGATAAAATGTGCGAGTTGGAAAAGGGGCTACCAGATTCCTCTTGATTTTTTGCCACTGTAGACTAACTCGGCTCTCCTCCTACAGTGTCTACAGCAAGATGCTCCTAAGTAGCCAGCCACGTTGAGAGTTTTGCTTTTGGCCTAGGAAACCGGTGGCCAGGATATTTGGCAAACCACCTTTCCTTGTCGGTCACTATCCATGCCATGTTTCCATTCCTTACGCCGGGTCTTGGCTGAGCTCCCTCCTCTACAGTCTCCTGTTAAGTTCTTGAGAACTTCTGGACGACTTCGCCTTTCATCTAACTTGTCTGAATCTTGCCCGAACAGCTTTTCTTTCATTTTTCTCTTCTTTCCCTCCAACATCTTTTAAATGAACATTTGCATGGCTTTCGCTTGTTGCTAATCTTTATGAGATTACTGACAAAACAGCTCTCCGGAGATGTTGGAAGCCCTTTTCCAGATAAGGTAGATAGTCGGAGGGAGCTGTGATTTCCCTCTGCCTTAGGCAGATTTGTGCAGCTGCCATGAAGGCTTTTCAAGGACAGAAGATCAACTAATCTCATCTGGCTCAAATGTTGGTCATGGCTCCCCAATCCATCCACTGGGGAACCTGTCTTTTTCTGATCCCCATGGATTTTTCTGACAAGACCATCAGCCTTTAAACTACCAAGGTTTCATTTGGAGCTGCCTCCTTCCCCACAACTCCATTGTTTTCCCAAATGTCTACTAGCCTGGAAGGGACTGCCAGCTTGGTGCTTTTTCTACATCCAGGTGGTTCCTGTATGCACCTCTGGGAGTTGCAGATGTGCTTGCTTCCAAGGTAGCAGATGTGGCACTGAGTGCCTGCTGGTGCACCCTTTCCATATTTAGAAAGCAAGCTACCTTTTCTTCTGTCTCTATTGCTGCCATCGCCTCTTCTCATCTCATCTCAGTAGGAGGGTGCTGAATCAAGGATCCGTATGTCATCTGTGAAATGCCTTTCTCTGGAATTAGGCCACGGATTGGTCTTGTGCCGTCTCATCTACCCTTCCTGGCAGTGATCTTCGGCAGATGGAGGTTTTCCCTAGATTTCCTTGCAGATACTGGAGCTTGAATGCGAGGTCTTCTGCATGCAGAGTAGATGGTTTACTAATCAAAGTGAATATTTGTAGCTCAGGGTTGAACTGTGGAGTCCTTGGTGCTCTCTGAGCCTTGTTGTTTTTTTGCTCCGTTATCAAAGTAACAATCCAACCTCCCACAAGAGAAGCTGTGTAAGAACATTATTCAGACAAGCACTAACACACTGCAGCAACCCAGAACACCAGAAAAAAGAAAAACATCATCTGTACAGCATCTCCCAACAAAATGGATACCCGCTCAACTTTATCAAAAAGTGCCTCACCACCCAACCCACTACAACCCAACCAATGGAAACTATGAAAAGGATAACACTGTCATACATCAGAAACATCTCAGAAACCACCAACATACTATTAAAACCACACAGCATCACCACAGCACATAAACCAACTCTTCAAAATATATTAAGCAACCCAAAAGACCCAGTAGCCCAAGAAGAAAAAACAGGAGTTATTTACAACATACAGTGCAAAGACTGTAACAGCCACTATGCAGGACAGACAGGCAGAAGACTAGCAGAGCGCATCCAGGAACACCAACCGGCAGTCAGAGGACATGAGATGGAAACTCCTCAATCTCACAGCACATGGACAGACTCAACCATACTTTCAAATGGGAAACTGAGCATCCTAGACCGAGCCAAATCCAAAAACGCCAGAGAATTCCTGGAAGCCTGGCACTCAGACTAAGCAGCCGTCAACAGACACATAGAGGTAAACAACATTTACAGACCATTCAAAGGAGACAATGGAAAAGCCAAAAGACCAGAACATCCCCTTGCCAGCAATCAACACCCAGATAGGCAAAAATCAACACTAGGATTAACACCAGATGAACCATCAAACAGCACAATACACCCTAATCAAGGAACTATTAACTCAGGCAGCAAACAACAGCCCAATCAAAGAACTCCCAGGGAGAGAACAACACCCCCACCAACACAAACAGGGCAAGCCACGGTATATAAACTGAGAGCAAGGACCTCTTCCTGTTCGCACTGAAGATGTTGCCTCGTCTGGCAATGAAACGTCTGCAAGAAAACAAGGCTCAGAGAGCACCAAGGACTCCACAGATGGATTACTTATAAGTAGCAACCCTGCTTTGCAACAGTGCAGCCAAGGAATGCTGTTGAGTTGTCCTCTTCAGAACAGAGTGGAATTACAGGGAAGAATCTCTTTCTCTGCTTTCTGGCTTCCGGAAGGCCTCTCCTCCTGAAACGGTAGACTAAACAAACTTTTGGCTTTCTTATGTGGTTTTCTGACATGGCTTTTCAGCACCTGGAGGCCCATGGGAGGCAGGAGAATGAAACTGCAGGTAGACCTCCTGTGGAGCTGTTCCTTCTTCCTTCCCTTTTGCGGGCAGCCCCCAAACACGTTCTGTGAAGGGTCCCTCCTCACTGTCCTCTTCTCTCCACAGAACCGTTCCAAGTGCCAGTGATTGGGCTCAGCTTACCCATAATGTGGTTCTATCTCATGATGAATGTCATAACTCAGTATCCTTTTTGGAAGATGTCTAGCAGATGATAACGGTGAGGTTGGATTCCCTATGATGGAAGGTGACTTCTTGGAGTTCTGCATCTGATTGTTAACGTTTTCATTTGAATGATGTCCCCTTTCCTCCGTCTTTGCGTGGTTGAGGAAGACCGCTTGTTTCTCATAGGGGAGGGAGGAGAGATGGCAAACACATGAGGCATCACGGCGGAGTGTCCACATTCAAATCAGGTTGTGTCAGCTGATGCGTACCTGCCTTTGCCCTCACAGCTCAGAATGTCTGCATCTGGAGAAAGCCTGACGCATGATGTGCTTGCAAGATGCCGTTATTCTGTTGTTTTGACTGTATGAGCAACGAAGGTGCTGCAACCTGTCTGAAACAAAAGTCAGAACAAGCTCATGAAAAACACTGTGCTCTCCTTAGCAATATATATTTTTTGTTTGTACATGTAGACCATAAACTTGGTGCAACTGAATAGCTGGTTGTAGAAAGAGAAAGTGGAAAGCTTTGGTGCAAATCCAACACACCCATCCTTCTGTCCCCCCTTAGGAAATTCCATTAGGATGACTGTAAGGACTGCAATTTGCACCTTCAGGTTTTCCTGCCTCAACTGGTTTTTCAAATAATCTGGAAACAACCTCCAGGCCTCCACAAATAAACTGAACCAGCCTGTATAACTGTAGTGACTTTATTCGGAAGGTCGGCGGTTCAAATCCCCGTGACGGGGTGAGCTCCCGTTGCTAGTCCCAGCTCCTGCCAACCTAGCAGTTCGAAAACATGCAAATGTGAGTAGATTAATAGGTACCGCTTCGGCGAGCAGGTAACAGCGTTCCATTTAGTCATGCCGGCCACATGACCACGGAAGTGTCTACGGACAAACGCCGGCTCTTCGGCTTGAAACGGAGATGTGCACCGCCCCCTAGAGTCGGACACGACTGGACTTAATGTCAAGGGAAACCTTTACCTTTACCTAACATGCTATATTTACCTGGTGCCATTTTTGTTGTTTTTTGTTACGAAAGTTACGGCTTTCCTTCAGATTATTAATGAGAAGTATTGTTGGAGATCACTGTATCTTTCATTACTGGCTTGCTTGTTCCTTTGTAAGATTTCTATCCCAAGAGCTCAAGGAGACTATGTATTTACTTACTTACAGACTGCACTGCTATACCACCACACCTCCAAAAGACTTGCAGCAATTGACATTTATCTCCATGAAGCAATCCTGTGTGGTAGGCTGGGTTGAGAGAGGGACTGCCCCAAGCTTCCCCAGTGAGGTTCCATGGTTGAGGGGGGACTTCAACCCAGTCTCCCCTTCTAGTCCAGCACTTCTCCGCTAGACCACTTTGGCTCTTGGGCTGAGAGGGAGGAACTGGCCCAGAGTCCTCCAGAGAACTTCCATGGCTGAGGGTGGATTAGAACTTGGGTCTCCCCACTCTTAGTCCAGCTCCTTCATCTCTGTACCATTCTGGTTCTGGAGCTGAGAGGGAGGGCTTGGCCCCACATCCTCCAGAGAACTTCCATGGCTGAAGAAAGACCGGAACAGGGGTCTCCCCACTCCTAGTCCAGCACCTTCACCTCTGGACCATCCTGGCTCTTGGGTTGAGAGGGGTGGACTGTTCAAAGTGCCCCAGGCAGCTTTGGGGGCTGAGTGGGGGACTGGAACCTCGGTCTCCCCATGCCTAGTCCAGCACCTTCCCCACTACTCCACCCTGGCTTTCAAGCTTAGAAGGAGGAACTGGTCCAAAGTCACCTGAATAACTTCTCTGGCTGAAAGTGGATTAGAACCTGGATCTCCCAACTCCTACTCTTAACATGTCCATCTCTGTACCATCCTGGCTCTGATTGAGAGAGAGGGACTGGCCCAGAGCCCCCCAAGAGTCTCTCTGGGTTGGTGAGGACTAGAACCAAGCTTTCCCAGCTCCTGATCCAGCACTTTCACCACTATACCACCCTGGTTCTTCTGTACCCAGTTGGTACCAGTTCAAAGAAGCAGCCATTCCTGCAGTTTCCCTCCCTCCCTCTCTCCAGAAGAGTTTTTCATGTGGAGAGGTGACCAAATGAAGCAGCCGTTTGAAGCCTCCTGTTGATGCACCAGATTGAGTCTCACCATCTTCACCTTCTCAAATCACCTCCACTTTTCTCCTTTCCCTTAACTCTCCCTCTTCCTCAGATACATCTGCATCCGGGGGGTCTTCATCTTGACCACCGAGTGTTCCTCCTTGACTGTCACGCTTGTGGTGACTCTGCGGAAGTTTGTCAGCCTGATCTTTTCCATCCTGTACTTCCAGAACTCGTTCACCACCTGGCATTGGCTGGGCACTTTCTTGGTATTCATGGGGACGCTGATGTACACGGAAGTGTGGAACAATCTGGGATTTGTCCAACACTGTGGGCAAAAGAGGGAGGAGAAGAAACAGGAATGACAGGGGAGACTCCCTTGGAAGGAAATCATGCTTCTCCATTGGAATGGGACATTTTCTACCAGGGTGTTTTGCACTGTGGGGCAGGGGAAGAGTCAGATTCCCTGCTTGCAGGAGGGGAGGGTTGATTTTTGTAGTACAAAACTAGGGGATCTTGGCTGTGCCAAGCAGATGCACATCCCCAGGAGAAGGGAAACGGTTTTTCACCTTTTGGTTGTTGAGGTGACCAAGAACTTTGATAAGATATACACCCTGGCTTCTTTGACTTAAGAGGAGTCTGATAGATGGGTCGGTACCCCCTGTGACTCTGTGTTAAGCGGGCAGTTGAGCCCATGTAGTTTGCAAAAGCAAGCATTTGGCATCAGCTTCTTTTGGTTAATGGCCTGCCTGCCATCAGGAAAAAAATATGAAAAAGGGTATCAGATTATTGCGATCAGACTGGGACTTTGAAATAAATTCTTGTGGAAGTCACTCTATGATAATCTGCTTTGCAAAGAAGTGGCCCTTTCTTGAGAGATCCTGGCCATGGAGAGACTGAATGCCATCTGCAAAAGCTTATGCCTCTTGGGGTCAGAGGAGCATACCAATGGGAGCTGGGTGCTCCTTGCACAGGGCTTAAGAGCATGTGGACAGCTATCAAGTTGCTTTCGGATGGGAGGGGAGCGTTGAGCAACGATTTGTCATCTTGGCCCATCAAGCGTCACCCAGAATTGGTTGAACAGAAATCAGGTTGGCTGAGCTGTAGTGCCCTTTGTGTCCATTAATCTGGGGGCTTAAGGCAGCTTGCATATCCCTCCAGATCTTTCTCCCCAACACACACACACAACCAACATCTCATGAACAGTCAGGTGTCCCTTTCAGTGAAGGAGCTGGGAGGCTATCCAAGTTTCCTGAGAGTGATCTGGCAGGCAGAGTCTTGGCCAAATGGGATAGCTATTTCTCAGGTCCCTTTTGGATTATCTAGAGCGGTGTTTCTCAACCTTAGCAACTTAAAGATTTGTGGACTTCAGCTCCTAGAATTCCCCATGCTGGGAAATTCTGGGAGTTAAAGTCCACACATCTTATTAAACTTGTTGAGGTTGAGAAACACTGATGTAGCGGTTGCTCCGGGACGTCCCCTGATGTTCTTCTGTTCTTTAGCCAGTGTCTGAAGGAAGATGCTGGCTGGAAGGGACAGAATAAGGGACAGCACTCTGGGCCACCTGGGAAATTGGTTTCTTAACTGATCATTCTAAAATGGAAACTCTTCCAGGGTTCCTGGCCTAACCAGAAGGTGCATGTTTATTTTGTCGGTGAAAAGGCTTGTCCAAACCAGATCACACTCTGAACAAACATTTCCATCCACCACCCATATCTGCCCCCCTTCCTGACTGGGAAGGCCACTAGTTAAAGAAAGCTACTCTGTGACCACCTTCTTTAAGCATTTCTAGATTTTGAGGATTTTTTTTTAATGTTTTTGCAACGTTCATGCATATTTATATTTATAATCTGTGTTGACAAGCAAGTATGGCTGCTTTCCTTGGTGCTATAAATCAGTGTTCCTCAACCTCAACAATTTTAAGGTGTATGGACTTCAACTCCCAGAATTCCCCAGCATGAATTTTGGTTATTTGTAACATCTTTGTTCTTACAGTTCTGGGGATTTCCTCATCTTCACTGTAGCAGAATTGAGTTGTCTCATATTGTGATGTCCTGGAATTATTCACATGGCCCTTTTGGATGCCTTCAGTCTAGGAATGCATGCACGTGCATGCATGCAAACAGGGTTGGGGGTTTGAACAGCTCCCTTAACTAGGTTCCCTTTAAACTTGGTTTATTTCCACTGGGGCATAGCTGTTTTTGTGAACCCAACCCCTGGGTTCAACACCTTGTGCAAACCCAGAAAGGGGGTTAATGCACTAACTGGGTTAAGCCTATTGTCCTTGTTGCAAAGATCTTTGTTTGCAAAAGATGGATTTCTATCTAGGCTAGTTGCTAGAATGTACGCTTGGGTTAGCAGGTGCAAAGTGTGCAAATGGCTTTGCTCCTGTCTTCCTCCGCCTTCCTGAAGGCAACAAGAAGCAATGTGTTTTTGAATGATCCGTTGGATCATTAGCAAGTGGATCCACATTGCATTAGCAAATAGATCATATGGATGTAGTGTGTCTGTTGGTGCGGAGAAAAGGCATAGAAACGGCTTGGTTGTGAACCAGACGCATTCGAATCCGGCCCGTCTCATCAACACAACCATTCTTCTGCCTGATTGCTTGGGGATTTCCTTTCTGCAGTCCCCAGACCCCACCCCAACCCCAGGCCCTGGGAATAAAGTCTTTACAGGGTTCTTTCACCATAAGCTTTCTTGGGTAGATATGCCCAGGAAGAAGGCTCAGCTTAATTCATCCTTTGAAAATGTTAGTCCTGGCTGAAACAAAGGAAGAAAAAAAAACTTCTGTAAGGTATGAAGAAAGTACAGATTTCTATAAAAAGCCCCTATGTGAATTCTGCGCTTGCTGAAGATAGGGAGAACTTACTCAATAAAGAACTTCTGTGAAACGTAGACTTCCAGCTCCTTTTTTTATGCCCCCCTTTCTTTCTGAAAGTTATCAATCTCCGCCCTGTGTCCTTTACTTAAGTGGTGGGCCAGGCTTGAAAATGTCTCTTGAGAAGGGACTCATCGCCTGTCCGAGGCTGACCTCTTCCAGGGACTAGTTAAGGTAGGAATATAACTCTAGCAAGAGTCCATTTATTGCAGAGGATGGTCTTGGAAACATGGTCTTGATGCAAGGTTGCACTATAATTCAAGCGCACAAGTGGGTTCCCTTTCCCTTATCTTGTGGGTTTAGTTCTAGAGGGATCCAGTATCTAGTATCTGAACAATACAGCGTTAGAAATACAGCCGGTCCCCAGTTTAAGAACGTCCTGGTTTATGGATGATTCCTAGTTAAGAACAGGCTGCCATAAAGACTACTATATTAAAAATGCAAGCTAAGTACAATGTTTCAAGCTAAGTACACAATACTACTTTGTGTATAATGTTTAGGAAGTTTTAGTGTGTTTGGAAGTGTTTCTTAAGTGTTTTATATAGAAAGGTAAAATATATACTGTATACTAAGACAGACATTTGACTGATGCTAAATAACTGTTCTGACTTATATACAAATTCAAATTAAGGAAGGACAGATTTAGGAACGGAACTCATTCTTAAATCAGGGACCTGCTGTACGCTATTTTTATCATATGCTTTCTCATCGCTTTGGGGCACTTGCATGCAGCGGGATGTAATATAGTCTCTTTTCAACTGTGTCTTGTTTTTCCACTATCAAGGTGGACATGGGTGAGTTTTAAACGTTTGCAAGATCATGAAGAATTAGACAAAACCTGTAAGGTGTTCCTCCCATGTCTTAGCTGCTTTTTTCTTCTTCCTTCTGCTGCATTTCCTGTCCTGCTTGGGCTGGAGGAATGAGGTTTCGTTTTTAAAAATGAGTGGACCGAAAGCTGGATGCAAAAAGGTCCTTGGTGTTGTCAACCCAACAAGGTAGACCAGACTAGGAAATGCCTGCCATATTGGTCAGGAGTATTTTTATTGCAACAGCGATAAGAACAGAGCCACTCAAAGTCACATATATGAGATGGGTGGCTATATAAATTTAATAGAATCTTGCAAGTTTGAATGTGCTTCTCCCTCACTTTATCTGTGTGAACTAAGGAGGGTTGTGTCTAAGACATTTTTAAGTTCCTTTCTTGGCCGGGTTCAAGCATCTCTTAGCTGACCATTGCCTTGCTGGTGTCTCTTCCTCCTGTCCTTTACAGTCATTCCCTATTCCCTCTGCAAGTGTCTAGCTCAGTGTTTCTCAACCTGGGCAACCTGAAGATGTGTGGACTTCCAACTCCTGGAATTCCCCAGCCAGCATGGCTGGCTGGGGAATTCCGGGAGTTGAAGTCCACACATCTTCAAGTTGCCCAGGTTGAAGAACGCTAGACTAGCTGAAGCTTTGCTTTAATCTGTGCACAAAAGGATCTTCTGTCACTTAGAGAGATCTTTGGAGCCCTGGGAAAGTGTAATGCCCAACACCTATGTGCCTTAGATGATCTCAGAATAAAAGCCAAGCATGGTCAAAGCTGGTTAGAACTTGGGAAAATTGGAAGATCTCAGGGCTGGGAAGTGAAAAAAAAATCACTGTAGAAGGGAACCATTTCTTTGTGATTGCCAAGAAAACTAAGATTTTTCAAGGTAGCTCATAGGAAGAGAGCTGTGTTAGTCTATCCTAGCCAAAAATCAAAAGGAAGTCCAGTAACACATTTTCCGACTAACAGATTTTATTACAAAGCAGAAGCGTTTGACTTTTAATAACATTGGTTAGTGGGAAAGATGCTACTACTGATTTTAAAAAAAAATCTTGCCACTCACTTAGAAGCTGGATGCTGGGACTGTTCCTTCGTTTACAGGAAGTCAGAATAGCTAAGGATATTGAGTTCCATATAAAAAGGAAATTGGAGTGCATACTATTCACGTGACATTTGAAGGAATCTGTTACTTGAGAGGCATCAAGAAGAGAATCTCTACGACAGCAGGTAAATAAACTGTCCTATTTCAAGGTATTATGCAGGGAAGAGGCACTGAATTTGGCAGCAGCAAAATAAGACACACTGCCTCCTTTAAAAAGAAGACTTCTGCTCTCTCTCGTTAATATTTTCCGTACATTAAGGTGCCCCAGCATCCATAGAAAGTGGTCTGCTATTTTCTTCTGGAGGTTTCTCAACTTCCTGGTGGTGTCCCATTTGCGTCCGTGACCCTGCTTAGCTTCCAAGCCAGTGTTTCTCAACCTTGGCGAGTTTAAGATGTGTGGACTTCAACTCCCAGAATTCCCCAGCCAGCATGCAATGAAGATGCAATGGGTCTGAAAGCTAACGTATCAAAGACCAAGACCCTTTCTTCCAAATTAAGAATGATGCCAACTTCACATGGGAAAAAAGTCTTTATTTAAAAGGAGCTAAATATGTAAGGAACGTTTGGCTGAAATAATATAACACACTCATTTTATATGGACCAATAAGTTCCTTACATTATGGGAGGGGAAATAAATATATTGGTCTAAATAACATCATAACCTACTGAACATCCCTACCCTTTCCCCGCTGGAAAGCCAGGCCCAGGCAATCTGTCAGGTGGTTCAGGGCCGGAAGAGAACTTTTTGCATTTTCTGCACTCCATATTCCAAGCTACAGAAAAAAATGCAAGAGGTGCATATGTATATAAACTTGCAAAGAGCGCCATCAACCCACCAGAAATAGCTCCGTGATCAACATCGTGTCACCAAACGAGTGAAGACGTTTTAAAAAATGGAAAACCAGAAGCCGCCTTTCGTGAGACTGGCTGGCTGGCTTAAGCAGGGTTTCTGTCTCTGCGGACCAGGACGAGGGTTCGGGCCCAGAAGTGCTACTTGGGGGGGACAGGCGCCAAAGGCATCAGAGGGGACAGTGACCACTGCTAGGGTTTGAGCCACACGACCGATGTGAAGCTGTCCAATGTGGCAGCCTTGGTCTTCTTCCGACCGGAAGGAATGGGAGGAAGGACCGGCTTGGTATTGGACCCTGGATGGACGGTGACTTGGTTGATGTGCGGGGAAGGGGCCTTGTGTTTCGGTGTCTTCTTCTCCTTGGTATCTGCAGGACGGTCGGTGTCTGTGAAAAACAGAATTTGGTGACTGCTGGGATAAAGTGGCCACATAGCTTCTCAAAAGACACTCACTCTTAGCCCAAACTGATACGCCTTAGGATCTTTCTGCTTCTTACTCAAACTACATCTCATCAAGATGGAAGGCCTTAGTCTGGAGCTGGACTTTCTGGGCCCTCGGATTAAGCTCTAAGAACGTTATAAGGAGGGACTAGAGTTGCCTGCAAAGGTATCTGAATCCATCTTGGTGTTTCCTTACCTTTAGGGGCTGTCATCAAGCTTCTGAATGTGTTCCAGAAATGACCAGTAGATGGCAGCAGAGAAAGCAGAAAACTTTAACTCTGCTGCCATCTAGTGGTCACCTGGAGATCTGCAGCCCAGATAGGAATCCTAGCAAAAACATTTTCTTACAAAGGGAGGGCATTTTCTGGCCCTGTTACAGGAGCATGCAACTTTCGTTTTCCAGGCTAAGGCTGCACATGGTCTTGGGTAACACGCTGGTGGGCAGGCATCATCCAGACAATGGACCAGGCCAAGGACAAAGACATGGATGGAGCTGAGCAATTAACAGAAAAGTAATTCAGATTGTTTTTAAATTGATTTGTGGGGGGCTTAGATTGGGTTCCCCGATCTGTAACATTTAGCATACATAGAGTGGCTGGAGTAGAATAGGATGGAAGGAGAAATGTGACAAAATTAGCAAGGCAGTTAAAATTGTGGTAAATTCCACTGATGCTCTTATCTAACACTGGATTTATAATGCCAAATCTGCTATCTCCACAGGATATTTAGTGCCACCCATGATTCTGCGCACCACAGAACAGCCCAGGTGACAAATTTGATAAAGCATCTGGAGAATGTGGTTGTGAAGAGTTCACATGGCCATGCCTATTGGCCTCGTCCACATAATATCCTTAAGTGGGTCACGGGGACAAGTTGTCAGGTTGACTGAACAGCCACTCCTGGCCAGCAGATCCAGATTCAGGTGTTTATCCTCAAAGAGCAGTGGGTCTGTCCATACCAGTGTTTCTCAACCTCGGCAACTTTAAGATGTGTGGCCTTCATGGCTGGCTGGGGAATTCTGGGAGTTGAAGGCCACACGTCTTAAAGTTGCCGAGGTTGAGAAACACTGGTCTGTACTGTTGGAACAGGTAACTGCAGTTACATCTTTGAGAAACAAAAAGAGGGGAGCATTTCTAGCCATTTGGGGTTTCACACTCTGCCCCAGCTGAAAAGATACTTTTTTTTTTCTTTACACTTTGGCTTCTTTATAAAATCAGAATCTAGGACGGGTGAGGGTCTCGCAAGACATGAGAGGGTGCCAAAGTGGCCCATCCACTGGCCAAACTTTCCACTCCTGAGCCAAAGCAGGGACCTCTGTTGGGGGGAGGTCAAAAAAGTCAAGATGGGGGTTGTGACCATACAATAGAGGCTTTACACCCTCTTTTACAGCTGATGCACATTCAAGGGCCCATTCCAGGCCTCTGACTGGCTCCCACCTGGTTGGCCTCCTTTCTGATCGCTGACTTCCACCGCTGGCATGGGGATGGCCCTGGGGGTGTGGGTGGCTGAGGCACTGGGAGAAATGGTTTCTGCCGAATCGGTGAAGGACTTTCTGGGTGACTGGCCCGGCTCTCGGTACCTGAGAAAGGAAAGTGTGAGGCCGATGCCTGGGAAGGCTAAGCTGCCCCCCACCCCTGAGGAACCACGTCACGTTGTGTTTGCTGGTAGCCGTGCTCTGTGAACGCCTGGAGGACTTCCTGGGCCTGCTGTCTTCCAGGTGTGAGGACAGCGGGTGGCATTCCTTGCCCGGGGAACATGGTCTTGCACTGCAACGTATCTCTAGGGCGCCAGACTGGGGAACTGGGGAAGTCTGCATCAGAAGCCCTTGCAGGCCAGCCGGGCACCGTTCTAGAGATCCTCCCCTCTGCTCCTCGAGTGCCACCACGGTCTCCCAACCTCAGCAACCTCCGGACTGGGGCTTCATCTGTTGGCTGTCAGGCTGCCCAGGGCTGTCCACAGGTCATGATCAAGAAAATCAGGATGGTGGCCATGAAGGTGTGATCGAAGCTCTGCAGGTTGAGTTTAGATCGCACCCATGTGGCCACCATCTTGACTTTTCTGACCATGCCTGTGGCTATCCCTGCTTGCCCTGGACCCTCCAGATACAGACCTTGCAGATTTCCTATTGAGCAAACTCCCCGTCCCTCTTACCCCCTGTAGCCCATGGTCTTGGCTTCCCTCCTTGTCACACCAATTTGGTTGCAAAGGCTCCCTTTGCCCACCATGCCAATCCTTGCCATCAGCGTGACTGTGGGATGGTGGGGGGCTTGTCCAGTTCAGGCAGCCCCAAGCCCAGGAAGGTGGATTTGGAGTTTGGAATGCCTTGCTTCCAAAGCGCTGGCTTGGCAGCATGGCCTTTTTGCTAGCTGGGGGTAGAAACGCAGGGAGCCCCCTGCTCCTCTCTTGTAGGTTGGACATAAGAAGAGTTGGTGGGGTCCTGCTCAGCCTGGAGCAGCATTTCGTTTCTCATCATGGCCAACGGGAAGCCTCGGGGATGCTGGAAGCAGGCAAGGGAGACGTTTCCCTCCCCTGCAACGGGGATTTGAGATGTGCTTGAGATGGGTGGCCATATAAATCAAATCAAATCAAATTGATTGATTGATCAATAAATAAGCTGCCCCTGATCCAGAGTTATCATGGAGTCCTCCAGACTGGTAACCCTTGACAGGCCTTCATCCTGATGTCTCCAATCCCCTTCTTGCTAGTCAAGCAAGCTAATTGGCCACAATTACAAAAAACAAACAAAAAAGGCTGCGCTTCTGTTTACTAGCTCCTTAGCAGAGTGCGTTCATACATTTGCATAATCTACCTGGACCAATTTCTCATTTGACCTGCCCTTGGGCAGTCCCTCTTTGACGGTCATGTCTGAGCCCCACTCATCTCAGCAAAGCCTAAGGGCCCTCTTCTTTCCAAGGGCAAAACAGGACTGCAGCTGTTGCACCAAGCCCCAGCACTCTCTCGCTGACCCACTGCCACCCCCTCTCCCGCGCTATTAATGCCTTTCCTTCATGCAAGCCTTGCTCCCCCACAAGGCTCTTAGGAGAACATTAAACGTGGGCACTTGCAGAGCTGAGGCATTTTAATGGGACAAAGCAGGAGGCCAAAAGGGTTCTGCCTTCCCCCCTCCTCCATAGCCAACGGAGGGAAAGCGCTGCTCGGCTCCTCCCAGCCCTTGCCAATGCAGGCGTCACCTCTTTGGTGGGGCTGACAACGGACTGTGATGGCATGTGGGAAAGACCTTGGGAGACAGCGAAGAGATGCTGCCTGGGAATGGTCAGATAAGAGAGGGCATAGCCCGCGGCTGCATAATGGGTGGAGAAAGAGGCTCGGGAGGGACCCTCCCTAGTTTCTCGGGCTGTAAAGGAAATGGTGGGAGATTTGCACTTTCAGACTTGCAAGATTCTGCTAACATAGCCTTACAATAAAGTAGAATTAGTTCACCTGGTCGTATTTCTTGTTTTGTCTACCTGGGAAAGCTGGCACAGACAGACACTAATTAACACCCATTAACACCCCTGGCTTGGGCAAAGGGAAGAGGGAAACCCATCCTTAGCTGGCTTTGAGATCATTCCAGTTGGAGCAGACTGGTAGAACTGAGAACTGGGGGACAGTCTGGATGTCATGGACCAAAGGAATGACCTTGAGGGACAGGAGGAAGAGCCACAACCAAGACAAAGGTCAGATGAAAGAAACCTGAGTCTGGGGCGGGTCTGTAACCTGAGGAAGCATCTCAGACAAGGCCCTCCCTAGTTCTCACAATGATAACGGGAGGGACAGGGAAAGTCTTGCAAGATTCTGTTATAATAAAAGTAGCATTGGCCTGCATGACTTTGGTTTCCTAGTCTGATCTACCTTGGAGGGCCAGCACCCTCACGGAAAGAGAGGAGAGGGCTAACACCTCTTTTCTGCTCTTATGGCTGCCCTGGAAAGGTGTGGGAGGAGCAATGAACCCCAGAAGAGATGGATGGTGTACTCTGAAGACAGAGCCATGTCTACTTGGGGTGGGATGGGGGAGGATGGGAATCCAATACCCACAGAAGAATAACACCTGTGTTAGGACCAGCCAAAGTAACACAAATGGGTTCACGCTTTCAAGTTTCCCAAAATTTTCTACCAGGCAAAGTGTTACCAACAGCAGGGGAAGGCCAGATATTTCAGCCAGGAGATTCCAGGGGAGATCCAAAACATCTAATTGGCAGCTGGGCTGCAAATGACCTGGTGGAGGCACCATCTAAACTCCCTGCCTTGGATTGTTTAGGTTGAACCAAACCGGCTTAGTTGTTTTATGGTTAAGTGTGTTGAATGAACCCAGAAAGTTGGCCAATTCAGGTGGGTATGTGATTCTGGGCATTGTGGAAGTTTGACTTCCTTTGAAGGGCATCTCAGCTGATAGTGATCTGCAAATCACAGATGCTGCCCACCCTTTCTCCAAAAAGCTAGTTTGGCCTATCGTTTTTTGTCTTCATTCTGTTCCAGACTGGAGCAGCTCCTTCCCAAGGTGGTTTTCAAAACCAAGATGTGAAACACCCTCCCATCCCAAAATGAAAGAACAGCTTTAAGATACTATTCCAAGACGAATGGAACAACATGGCATCCATCATATATAAAATACAGCATATAAGTCAACTTCTCTTTTAACCTCAAAGGTCCATGCCATAAAAGGTCATCTAGGACTGAATCCATCTTAAGTTTTTCCAAGACTGGTTAGGACCCAGCATCCATTCACGGACCTAGAACTTGCCCAGCCCACTTCCTGTTCCCAAAATGGGGAGGGGGAAAAGGGTCCCCAGAAAGACTCTTATGTTTACTCACGTGTGGTCAGGACTGGTGGGTGGGACGCTAGCATCGGGGCTGGTGGGCTGCCTAGAGGTCCACGTGAAGGTGAAAGATGGGGGCTCTAAAAACCGACTACGCATGCTGGCTGGTCCTGAAACACTGAGGGCATCCCTGGAATGAATCAGAAAGAGCAACTTTTGGGACTACGTAGTCCGGCTCGTTCTTGCAGCTCTGAGCTTGCTTTTCAGGGTGGAAGGATCAGTAGCATTTCCAAAAAATCCCCTGCCTCTCTGTTGACCCCAAATCAAGTTTCCATTTGCAAGTTCCTCCCCTGCCCTGTTTCCAGTTCTATTTGTGCTGCAGTGCTCTAAGACGGGGTTTCTCAACCCTAGCAACTTTAAGATGTGTGGACTTCAACGCCCAGAATTCCCCAGCCAGCATTTGCTGGCTGGAGAATTCTGGGAGTTGAAGTCCACACATCTTAAAGTTGCTAAGGGTTGAGAAACCCTGCTCTAAAATGCTCTCTACGGAGATGGCCCCGGGCAACTAAATCACTGAGTTACTACACAGCTGGACAAACGAAGTTGAGGCCCTTTCCTTCTGAATGTCATTTATTACCAATCTTCTTCTAAAAATGTATATACCTGTATTTGGCTTCCTAATTGATTTTGCTCCGTAGACAGTACACACATTCGCAGTTCAAGCAGGGAGAAGGTTCACACCTCTGAGTAACATCACTGAACTATTGCTCTAAAACACCAGATCCTGGCTGAACACTAATCAATGTTCTTTCTTAACCCAGAGAACTGAGACAAACATGTGTTTCACACAAGTGTTTGATCTCTTTCCTCTAAGCATTAAATTTCTATTTATGCTGTCTGGCCACGTTATTTTCTCTCTCCCCCCTTCTCCCAGAGTGGAAGCAAGGCCAAAATGCTCAATTTGGCCAGTGATCTTCCCCATCTCTGTTTACAGACAGAAGACTCGACATTCTTTTGTGCTCTCCATCGGACCAAGAGCTAGAAACTGGAACAAGACCCTCAAATGAGCAGTTTCTGAGATATTATTGGCTCTTGCTGAGATCTCAGGAAATTAATAAATGGGCAGTAAACCAGATGTGGCCGGGAAGGAACAGGAGCTGGCTCTTCCTCCCAGAGACTTGAATGACCAAATGCCAAGGGAGAAGGCTTTGCCTCCATAAAAAGGGTGCCCCTATTTCTTAAAGTCATAAAGGTGAAAGGGACCTTGCAACTCTGCTCGCTGCAGGATTGTAACGGGAATGTCCTTGAGAACAGCGGTCCTTCCCCACCACCCAAGATAGACGGTTCCACTGTCGAAAAGCTCTTCCCATGATAAAGCTTCTCCCAATGATCAGCATCCTTGCAATGTCTACCCATTAATTCTCTCCTCTGGAGCAGCACAGGGTAATTCTGTTCCAATTTTTTTTTAAAAAAATTTGGCCACAGCGCTTCAGGGCCTTGAGTACAAAGCAGGCCTTTCCTCAGTCTTTGCGTGCCTTTCCTGCTCTTGAATCTGGTTTCCCCCTCCTTCACTCTCTTGGTCAACTTCTTCTCACAAGCCGACTGCTGCTTCTAGGCAGTCTTCAAAGGCGGCCCTGTGCAAAGCCCATTGCAAGAGTCAATCCAAACAATGATGAGAAGGAAGGTCTGCTAACCATAGCCTCCACTTGCCTCTAGCCATGGGTTTAGAAGAACAGCCATATCATGGACAAGGTCATTTATATTGTTCTGGATGCTCTGATTAGTTTTATATCCCACCTTTTGTTCAGGATCTCAAGGTGGCAACCTGTCCTTTTTTTCCACCAACACAACCCTGTGAGGGAGGCTGAACTGAGGGAGAGTGACTGGCCCAGAGTTCACCCATTAAACTTCCATGGCTGAGAAAAAACTAGAATGTGGGCCTCTCTGCTCCCAGTCCAGCACCACCTTCCCCTGAGATGACTCTGGCTCTTGGGCTGAGAGGAACAGGGCCATTGTCCTCTAGAGAGCAACATGGCTGAAGGGGCCTAGAACCTGGGCCTCATTGCTCCTAGTCCAGGACCTTCATTTAGCCCCACACTGGTTCTTGATTAAGCAAGAAGGACAGGCCCAAATTCTCCCAGGGAGTCTACATGATTGAAGGGGCCTTGAACCCAGTTATCTTTGCTCCAAATCCAGCACCTTCACCAGTACCCCATGTTGGCTCTTGGGCTGAGAGGGAGAGACTGGCCAAAAGTCCCCCAGGGAGCTTCCATGGCTGATGGGGGATTAGAACCTGGGTCTCCTCACTCCCAGACCAACACCATTACCACTACTCAACCCTGGCTCTGGGGCTTAGAGGGAGGGTCTGGCTGATGAACCTCTGTGGCTGGAGGTGGACCAGAACCTGGGTCTCTCTGCTCCTTAAGGTTCAACATGTTCACCACTGGGTCACCCTGGCTCTCACAGTATTTCAGTGGTGTCCTTATAATGTGGTCCCTTGAATGGGACAGAGGTTCTAAAAAGGGTCTCCTGAATACAACTCATGGTTCATCTTCATCTTGAGAAGTCTTATCACGCTATTGGCACACAGGCTACACTGGTTCTGAGGCCCAACATATTCCCCCACCCTGGATTGCAGGATGTTCTGCTTCCTCTTAAAATTATGGACTCCAGCACCAGGTGCCACTTCCCCAACATCTCCGCTACTTTCACTTCGTCAAACAACTCCTCTCTAGCAGTTAGTCAAAACGTTAATTGCCCAGGAGAGCATTCCCACCCCGCAAAAAATATATCCGCTGGGTTCTGTGCTCTGAAAACAGATACTATCTATGACACTGTGGGGCGATTCTTTAAAAGTGGTGCTACATCATGCTCAGATTACAGTCATAACATGATTGTGCAGGCCGAGCGCACCTGTACTCACACCTGGGAAACTGACGTGCCTGGAGCAAGCCTGCATTTCCCAGATGCCACAGACAGATGTGGGGAGGATACACGGACTGGTGTGAGTACTGCTGTGGCACGAATCCAGAGGAGGATTTTCCAAAAATGGTTGAAAAGCTTCCGTGTTCAGGAAAAGACAGGTGATGAGTAGCTAATCTCTTGCGAGAGAAAGGCATCTCCCTCCACCTGCCAACTGACTGATGGGTGGCTCCAGAGTTGGCAACATGGAGTGGACTGGCTGCACGCAGACTGCATTTGCGCAATGTTTAACCTGGGTTCTCTTAAACCATTGTCTGGATTTGCACCACTTGCTAGGGAGCGCAAACATGCACCAAGCACCCAAAGTTAAAAACTAAACAAGTGTAGCATGTTGGGTGAATGGCACTGCTAAGTCAAACTGTTCTAGTTCACTGGGTTGTGTGTGGACATGGACACCATGTTCCGGAACTATCTGCTGCTGTAGTTGTCCTTCTAAATATGTGTTTTTCAACCTTGGGAACATTAAGATGGGCGGACTTCAACTCCCAGAATTCCCCAGCCAGCATGGCTGGCTGGGGAACTCTGGGAGTTGAAGTCCGCCCATCTTAAGGTTCCCACGGTTGAAAAATACTGTTCTAAATACTGAACGCCAAGGATTTCAACTACCTCTCCTTGATGAACATCTGGAGAGCATCAGGTTGGAGAAGGGTGCAAACAGGCCCAAGAGGAGGCATGTGAACTCCTGGAGCATATTCTATTTCTGTCCCACGGGAAGTCTCAGCACCTCCACGATTGCCTCCAATTCTGGATGAAGCCGCCTCTGCTCCAATTGTTCTCCTACATTGCTTTTAATGCCACCCAAGCTGCTGGTTGTCACTCCAACCATGTGCAACTGGATGGTCATAAAAAAGGAGTGGGGCTTCAACGGTGTGCTTTCAGCCACCATCTTGACTTTTTTGCCCCCCAT
Source organism: Candoia aspera (assembly GCF_035149785.1). Classification (NCBI taxonomy): domain Eukaryota; kingdom Metazoa; phylum Chordata; class Lepidosauria; order Squamata; family Candoiidae; genus Candoia; species Candoia aspera. The sequence continues at coordinate 7,657,574 of NC_086159.1, read as the reverse complement.
GGAAGTACTCCTCTTTTCACCTGCTCTGGATGACCCGATTCCTAGGATCTTGATGTCTCCCAATCCATATTCTCTGCATTGAGGATAATGTATGCTCGTTATCGTTCCTTGCCTCATCAATTTTTTTCTAAACCGAAAAGGCCCTAATTAATGTAATTTCGCCTCCCTGAGGAACTATTCCAGCCCTTCGCATATCCCTTTTGGCATCTTTTCCTGCTCTTCAATTCCATTGCCCTACTGGGACCCACAGGGCACCTCGGTTTCCAAATGTGCCCTCATCACAGCCTACTCCAGAGGCATTAAGGACACTGGCACTTTTATTTTCAGTTCCTTTCCTAACAGCCTGCAACACGGAATTTGCCTTTTGCACGTCACCCATCTCCTGCGCACCATTTTCCCTGCTCTGCAAATTTCAAACTTCGGCCTGCTTTTTTGAGAAAATTGCCCAGCTTGGAAGCAAAGTGTATATTCAGTGCCAACCTCCACTTTAACAGGAGCAGGATCATTTTAGTACTTTACTTAGAGCAGTATTTCTCAATCTTGACAACTTTAAGATGTGTGGACTTCAACTCCCAGAATTCCCCAGCCAGCCATGCTGGCTGGGGAATTCTGGGAGTTGAAGTCCACACTTCATGAGAAGCCATTCTTAGAGAAATGGCTAAAACATTTTTCTGGCCCAGTTTGTTCTTCATTTCCACTTAGGTCCCACATGAACACAGGCTGATGAAAAGCACCTCTCCTTAACCCTTCCTAATCAAGCAGCTTCTAATAATTTCTCTAGCGCAACCTCCTTGCCAAGAAAGAGAAGGACCTCCAGGTGATGCCTTCTCCACAGAAAGCGGTTCTCTGTCTCTTGCCAACAGAGGCCTCCTTGGGTATCATCACCAAGAGCAAACGACCGTTTTTAAGGAAAGTGGACGTTCTGTGCTGAATTGAAATGGAGCATTCCCCCCCCCCATCAGCACTGTTACAAGCAATGGGAGGAGGAGGAGGAGAGACAGGTCGACAGAGATCTTATGGAAGTCGTTTTCAGAGAGGTGGACTCAAACATTTACCAAGAGTGAATTGTCCAGATAAAGGTTGAAGAAAACAACATGTACTGGCAGTGAGAGCTATTTTTACAGGTCAAAGAGGTGATCAGAGCTACGCAGTTGTCGCAGGCACCCAAATCCTGAAATTTTGCACCAAAAGAATCCCCTGCAGAAAATCAATTTAGTGACATAAATGGTCTGAGTAGCCGCCGAAGAGCTGGTAACAATGCGGAAGAGAGACAGGCACATTCTTGCATACCTGCCTTTGCAGACTCCTGCCCCGTTCCTTCTCATTGCTTGTTTCTCTTGACTGGACTGAAATAAATCCCCCCCCCGCATCTCCCCCACCCCCTAGGCAGTTTGCCTCTTCTAATTTTTATGATTGAAAATACTCCAGTGATAAAAACCCTGGCAACAATCAGCACATTTTTTCCCATTATTAAGATTAATTTAGTGTATTCAGTTTAGGCTACTGATATGTTGCCATCAGTTATTTGATGGGCCAGTTTTGGAGTTGGCTTTTCTTTCATAAGCAAACCATAAAGGTATACTTGACTCTTCTCACCTGCAGGGTAAGTAAGAAAACTAAATTTTCCTAAGAGATGGAGTCACTCAGATGATAAAGGTCTAAGAACAGAGTTTTGGTCTTAGATCTCAAGTCTAGGATACTCAATCTGACCCAGAAGCACCAAGTGTGCCCATTCGCACCTCCTTTGGTGCCCACCTAGTTTCTGGCTGCATTTTCAATTTTATATTAAAGAGAGATAGAGAGATAGATAGAGAGGGAGAAACAGCTTCTTTCATCGTTATTTGTATTTCCAAGAACACCAAATGGTTCCTGAAAGTTTTCTTGGGGAAAAAAATTGGGAGGGGGAAGAAGAGAGAAAGAGGTAGCAGAAACATGTGGGGAACTTGAGGGAGTGTAGGAAGGATAAATGCCCCAGCTGCCACTTTGACAGAGCACCTACAACTTTCTCCCTATTGCAGAAAGATTGGAAAAATCCATCTTAATTTCAGAAAAAATTCTCTTTGTTTATGTTCCATCTATAGTATGTCTTGAACTTGGTTCCCCCTGCCCAGTCATTTAGGGTAAAAAAAAAAAAAGCCACCCTCCACGGGACAATATAAATGAGAGCGGATCTGAGGATATAATCAAACCCATGGCTTAAACTCAAAACCCTTTTTGAAGCATTTCAAAGAAAGAAACGGGGTGAATTTGTGGAATTTATGGTGATGGAGATGTAGCTGGAGAAGAAATAGCTGGTTGCCTGCAAAGTCTTGAGTGTGGGGGAGGGAGACTGTGTGTTGGGGGAGTGTCAAAATCTGCAAGATGACACCACAACTGCCATCTGGCAGATTCTGACACCCACTCCCACCCCAGAAGCCCCCGCTTGAGTGCACAGATGTCTTTGGCAGCAGTCTGAGGTTGGTGCGCCTTCATACCAAGCCCCCTCCCCTCTAAAATAAGCCCACATGTTTTGTTTCCTGATCCCAACCTCCTTATGGAGCAACCTATTCTCTCTTCCCTACCCCTCTCAATCCTTTCAGGAGTGGGGTCCCTTTTTACCTTTCAAACAGCTGGGAGTAGGAGGAGATGGCCTTCCCCATCAGTCCCTGCTTGGCCAAACGCTGTCTTCGGTGCATGGACGCCTCTTCCTGCAGATGGAACACAATCAGCCTCTCAGTGGGGGTCAGCACAGGCTTCGGGCACAAGCCACGCCAAGGGATGAGAGTTCTACAACTGGCCAGCTGTGGTGAGGTTAGTGCACCCACCCCTGAGGTCACTTGTCCCCTCTGAGGGACAGCCATCGGTGTTCAAATAGTCACACAAACGACAGGCAGGAGTTTGGGAAGGAGGAACCACGGAAGGGAAGCCCCCTTCTTGGCTTAATGTTGGGGAATGGTCTTGACTGAGAGCTCAGGTGACTTCTTCAAAATCCCTGCACGGAGAAATCTAGAGCGAAGCCTCCCCAGCTTCACTAGGTGAAGGTGAACTCAGAGCCCTGAGTCGACCCAGTTTCCCTGGGACCAGGATGCAATGCTGTCCTCACCATCATCAATTCAGACATGAACCTCTTTTCCTTGCGAAAAGCGGGAGCTGAAGAATCGCAGGGATTAAGCTGGTCAACACTAATCAGAGATAAAACTGTTCAAGGAACTGTGGGCAACATATGTCCCCCACAACTTCTCACCCCCCCCCTAAATTTTACCCATACAACAACTCAGTAAGGTCTAGGAGGCAAGGTAGAAGAATGGCTCACCAATTTTGAGCTTGGCTTTCCCTAATTCACATTAGCGGGATTCAGTGCATCTTAGGCGCAATCGCTGTTTGTGTTTCCTGCTTGGAAACATTTCCGCTCCTCCGCTTTTCTCAAACCTGGCCGACCCAATTAAGCCCCTGAATGCCCCCTGGGCGCGGAGGTCCAAGAGGTGAAGAAAGTCTGCTGCCTCTTTCTTGCATGCCAGGATCCCATGGGAGGAAGGAACAGAGGCGGGATGCCTCCCTCCCAGGCCACATACCTCTCGCCACATCAAAGAAAGCCTTTTGCTGACTGGGGGGTAGCGGATCGGTTTGCGGCTCCTCTTCTCCATCCTGAGGGACACCCCCGGGCATTGGAGGGTGGGCCCTGACCGTCCTAGCTAGGAGGTGGGGTGCTCGTCCCTGCAGAGCCTGCAGGCCTCCAGAGCTGAGATTCCGCATTGTGACACCATCGCTCCAGAACGCCCTTCCCGCCCGCACTCCACCTGCTTCGTGAGATTTCTCCTCTTGCTCCCGCTAAGGGCCGGCCAGAGAATTTATTGGAGGAGTAGACCAAAGTGTTGGTCTAGGGGAGCAATCAGTCAGAAGAAGTCTGGTGGCACTTTTCCAACTAACAATCTTCTTGTAAGGCATAAGCTTTTAAAAAAAAAAAGTTAGTTGGAAAAGGTGCTACCGGACTCCTCCTGACTTCTGGCTACCAAACCATTTGAAATGCGTGCAGAGAAACTGCCAATCACTCTTCCTGGGTCCTGCCTAGCAGTCTGTCTCTTGATCAACCTTCTCTCTAGAGAAAATCATGGCAGAGCATGGCCCAGCTCCAGAATTACCCCCCAGCTTGATTTTCCTTCCGGGTGAGGTTGCTCCTGGCCCCCTTCTGTGATCAGGCAGGGCGCTCTGTCCAGTCAGGTCCAGCATGATGGCTGCCGTCACACCATCAGGCTTGGAGAGGGAACCCACAACTAACTGAGCAAGCAAACTGGGTGTGTGCAATACACAAAGCTACACACACCAGCCAAGATTAACCCTAGCCAAGGGTAGCATGTCACGCAAACGCAGCTACCAACTGAACGAACTAGGTCTGTCAGTTCCTCATTTATTTGCTGGATGAATCTCCTGCTGTTTCTTAGGAGTTGGAGGCAGCAAACATTGTGCTCCCTCCTCTTATTTTTTTTCCCACAGCAGCAGCCCTGGCTGGAGTGAAAGAGAAGGACTGGCTCAAAGTCCCCTCCAGGAGCTTCTCCCTAGCCATAGCCCAGCACCTTCACCAGAGCATCACCCTGGCTCTCTGAAGGACTCTTTTCCCTCTTGGAGAATCACCATTTTTGCACTAATACTTGCACTCGGCTGAAAGACAATCTCCACCCCGAAAGGACCAAGCTCCGCTTCTGACAGATACATTCAATTCCAAAGATTTCTTTCAAATGCAACAATCGACTTAAAAATTACGAACAGCCAGAGTCACGGTCCTGCTGCTGATAGTCATGGTGAAAATGTAACAGCTGGTGAACACATTCAAAAGGCTTTGCAGAATTCTCCAAGTCTGAATGGGCTTCCAGAGGACTCTTGGCAGTGTCAAGCCAGTCCCACCTAAAACCACGCAGACCAAATGGGTCAGCAAATCTTATGCCTTTCTACTTCAAGGAAGGAGTGTCAATTTTCAGGACAAGTGTCCTATTTCTCTTGGGATTTCTTTGCTGGAATTATTGAATCCATGGAACTGGGGGAAGAACAGCTTTTCTTCTAGCTGACTCATCCTTGGAACTCAGTCTGGGCTTGCCTTCAAAGCTAGATGCTTGCAAGCGCCCAGTTTGGTTAACACGCCATTGCATTTCACCAAGAACACGCTCTGCTCCCTTTACTTACCACTGGTGTCTTGTGTGCTGAAAGTTTGGCTGATATTCTGGCAGAGTAGTTTTTGGCTGAGGAGTCCAAAAATTCGTTGGGAGTAGGTGATGGTGCAACACCATCAGTCCCTCTGATGCTTACTTTCAGAGCTGCAGGAGATTCCTTGTCTGGAGCTAAAAACAAACAAACAGCAGACAATCTTATCCAGAATGTTATAGTGTTATTGGCTGGTCAACCAAAGAACATTTCACCTGTGCAGACTCGGTGTTCTTGCTCTAGTACCCAAGCTATTAAATGAAGAATAATTGCCATATATCTGCATTAAGGGAGGTATGATCTACTGCTCAAGAATCTCCCATTCCACCAGATGAATTATCCCTTGTCACTTTATTCCATATTTACCCTTTTCAGTAGCAGCAGTAAACCCACCTAAGTGGAGTCCTTGGTGCTCTCTGAGCTTGGCTGTTGGCTTGCAGATGTTTCATGACCCAGCTTGGTAACATCATCAGTGCAAGTGAGTGTGGAATTTGCTCCCTGTTTATATATAGTAGCTTCTCCTGCCAGTGTTGGGTGGCAGTGTGGTTTTCTCCTTGGTAGTTCCTTGATCAGGGTAGTTCCTTGTCTTCTGACTGCTAGCTGGTGTTCATGGATGTGCTCTGCTAGTCTTCTGCAGTCAGAAGACACAATGAAAACTCCTTAATCTCACAACACATGGACAGACTCAACCACAGTTTCAGCAGGGAAACTGTGAGCATCTTAGACCAAGCCAAATCCAAAAAAGCAAGAGAATTCCTGAAAGCTTGGCATTCGGACAACTCAGCCATCAATAGACCACATTTACACATCATTCAAAAGAGAAATAAAAAAGCTAAGAAGGGAACAAAAAGACCAGAACACATCCTCTCCAGCAGGGACAAGCAGGGATGAACACCAGGCAAACAATCAAGCAGAAAACAATACCCTAAACAAGGGACTGCCAAGGAGACAAACCACACCCCCACCAACAATGGCAGGGCAAGCAACTGTATGTAAACAGGGAGCAAACCCCACCCTCCCTCACACTGATGATGTTCCCTAGTCAGGTCATGAAATGTCTGCAAGCCAACAGCCAAGCTCAGCGAGCACCGAGGATCCCACAGTTCAACCCTGAGCTACAGAGATTCTCTTCTATGGGAACCCACCTAAGTGTTTGCACTGAGCTGATACTTCTGCCCCCTTGCATTTGCATTTAACACTGCCCTTATTGCTGTCTTAGGCTTCAAATCCTCGCCTCCAAACGAAAGTTCACATGGCATGTGGGCAGTTCACGGACATGCCTAGGAATTAACTTGGCATGAATTTTCTTAGGCATCATCTACAACATATAGCCACATTTCTCTTCAGGCACTGAAGTGTTCCAGCCCTCTTTAGTCTCCAGGTGCAGCCCTTCAATCCTCAGCCCCCTTGCATCTGGGCTGTGCAGGAACAAAACACCAAGAATGCCTGCGTAAGTCCCACTGGACAGCTGGGAAATAGTGTTTGTCTATTTTATGTGGGGAACGTGCAGGAAAAGACGACTTCTAAATGGTGTTTGGAGTGACCTTGGCTAGGAATAATTACAAGCCATCCTTGAACCACTATAACCTCTTTCTTGGTCCCCAATCCTACCCCCTCCTCGTGTCTCACTCTGTCCATTAACACAAGCTCTGTTATGTCTGTTCCTTAAAAAAAAAAAGCAGAGGGAAGATGTTAATAGCCTTCCGTTATATCGAATAGTTAATCCCCCCCATTCGTGATCTTATTGCAAATGTTCATATTAAGAGTCAACCTCCAGGCAAGATTTTAAGAAATAAATAAATAAGTGGTTTCTGCCTCCGCCATATGGGAAAGAGGCAATCTCTCTTTGAATAGGATCATTACATTTATTTGAAACACCTAGAAATGAAGCTGTAAATGAATTTAATGAAGCATGGTAAATTTTAAAGTTACTTTTATGGGCGGCGGAATTGCCCAGAGTTGGTTCTTTTAATGAAGTCGCCTTGACTGGGAAAGAAATGCAAATTGATGGGACAGCAAGACATTAGCGCCTCTGAAGAGCCCCTTCAAGGGACATCAGATGGTTTATGGCGGATGATGAAGCCAAGAGAGCTTTTGAACTTCTTTGCCCACTGGAAACATGCTTCTCTTTTTTAAAATACTTCTGTTGTTTGTGAACCTTTGACTCAGACAGCACTCAAGGCTTCAGTGGAAGACCTTTGGCTTGAGTCTGTCCTACTGTCAGGAGATGAAGTTGGGGCCCCTTGCACCCTGCTTCCTTGCCTAATATTGCTGCCTACTTCCCCTGACCCTTGGTCTCCCAGGGATAATCCTTGCTAGGGGTTTCATGCTCCATCTTTGACAATCTTATCTGCTCCCTGACTTCTTAGTGGGGATTCAGTGGAACTCAAAGTCAGTCAGGGATTTTGTGGGCAAGGAGGAGCAACTTCTCTGTGTGGAAGGTCTGGGCTATAACTGGCAGGTCTGGATGTCATGATCCCACCAAAATGAGTGGGGCCAAAATTTCCAGCCCTCCTTTGGAGGAATGAGAGGTGAAGGCTGCCTTATTTGCCCTTAAAACAATGATACCCCCCCACCCCAATGGGGAAATTGGCTTTACATGATGACCCTCTCCAATGCTTAAGGCACCCATTTCACCACCAACTGGTGTCTAAATACCCAAAATGCAAGGAAAGAGCGAAAAATGTGGCCCTGCCTTCTATAAAGATATTCAGGGAGTTACAAGAGGGCTGCAGAGTGGGAACAAGTTTTCCATCTTGCCTTCCACATTGCTTCTTTGGTAGAAGCGTAGGCAACAGTCATATAGATGGAACATTTGCAAGATAGCCTGATACCACCCCCACCCCCCACCTGCCCAGTTTCAAAGCCAAACCAGCGGCAAGCCCAACGAGTGCAGACACTTCCTCTGCCAGGGATCAGCAGAAAGCTACTCATGAGACTTTCTGCTTCCAAGAGATTATATGGCTGCAAGTTTGAGCGCCTTGCGCAATACCTGAAAGGCGGTTGCCAACCAATGCGGGAACATCTTTGGCTTCTGAAGGCTGTACCAGCCCCAGGAACTCCTCGAGAAGGCAGCTCAGTTTTGCAAACGCTTCATCATAATCATCTGTAGGCGTAGGGAGATGTGTTTGCAGAAGAAGAGAAGAACTTTCGTAAAGGGTGGGAGAGCTGCAGCCACTAACAGCCCAGATCATCCTCTTAATGCGGATTTGTCCACTTATCAATTGCTTGCCAGTTTATTATCAACTGCATCAAATTACTTAGAGAAGGAAATCCACGCAGCCCTAATTGCAAAGAGTTAAGTCATGGGATTTCCTGCAAAAAAATACAGCGAGGGCTGCTAGCTTAAGCCCTGGAGAGGGCTTGGTTCTCCTTTCCTGCCTGTGGACTTTCCAGATGCATCTTTTTGTTCCTGCAGACAAGGCATGTCTTTGATCTGATCCAGAGAGATCTCAGGCAAACTTTACTTGTCTACCAGATGCGTCAGATTTAAAATTCTATATGGTTTTCTTCCTGCCCCACCACCCGCGGCCCACCTCTTCAAGTTCACAGGAAAAAGCACGCTCAACCCTGTGAACAAAGAAATTTCAGGGGATAGGTCATAGATATACAGTACATTGCCATGCATAGCCACTCAAGTTATCCTCTAACCCTTCTTGTTATACTGATTCAAATGTCCTCCTCCTATTCTTTAATTATTACATTTTTATCCTATTTAACTGACAGAAAGTCTGAAAAGTGAGGTAGGCTGAGTGACACATTAGATGAGCTCAAGTTCATCCAACGAATGTCAGTTGAATCATCTTGGTTTGGGAACATGTTTTGGTGCTATGAATAGGGAGGTGGGACAATCAAGCAGGGTTGGGTGACTATCAGGGAATGCCACCCCTGTGGGCTAGGTTGAGAAGTCAACGCATCCCAGAAGAAGACAGTGGTGAACCTCTTCCACATTGTTGGAAGAAACTACATGGTTGTATAATCTGTGAAGTGTGAAAGGATATACGACTGGCCTTGAAAGGAGAAGGGAGCAAGGAACCATCAATGGGGAAGAAAAGATTACTTGGACAGGGAAAGGAAAAGGGAACTGTGAGAAGGAAACTCAAGATAACTTTGGGGGGAGATGGGTGGTGATAAAATTTGACGAATAAATAAATAACCTTGCCTTGATTTTGTTTGGTATAAGATGTGGTAGAGAAACTCTGACAGGCTTTCAGGAGTGAGTTATTCTACCCCACAGTAATAAAAGCCATTTCTGAAATTCTGCTGGTCAGTTTCTTGATCCTGCCTACCTCAAAGGGCTGACCTGAGGTCGCCAGAGTTTTGCTCAGCTTGAAGAAGCCCTTCAAGTTACCTTTGTCCAGTTTGGGTGGCAGCATCTAGCCAGCTTTGGTGGAACATGGGAAGCTAAGCAGACTTGGTTAGTACTTGGAGACAGACTGCCAAGAAGCCCTGGGGCTGAGGGCTAGATTAGGAAATTGAAAAGAACATCCTGGAAGAAGGTAATGGCAACCCACCTCTGTATTATGGCCAAGAAAACTGCATGGATCGTGCACCCATGAAGCTGCCAAAGGCGGCTTTATCTTTTTACTGTGATGAATGACAAATGAAATTAAAACCAAACTCATGCTTTAAGAAAGCAGCAGGTCTACTGGAAAGAAGAACCAGAATCAAATTATGCCTCTGGGCTGAAAGGATTGTTTGGAATGAGGGGCTGAATCAAAGACAGCTTCAGCAGAAACAGGCCAAACTGGTACGTGACTTAACTTCACAGAAAGATTTGATGGGCAAGAAATCACAGAGCTACTCTGCATGACAGGAAGTTACTAGGTGTTTAAAGAAGTAAGAATAACACACCTGCAATTCTTCATAATTAAAATCAACAATTAAAACCATGAAATTTGCCTTTGTCAACAGCACCACCATCTGACCATGGAGGAATATGGAACTCAGTGGAGTTTATAATACTAATAAATAGCAACAATAACGTTAGGAATTTACATTGCTGTCCCTAAATGCCTTTTTCATTTTTAACAGAACAAAGGAATATATTTGATTTGCTCTAGCTTTAGTAATTTTTGAAATTAGAATGAACTGTGACTATCTTTGCAATGTACCAGTGAGAATCAACACATATTAACTTAGTCCATTTTTGCATTTGCTTACTTGGTATATTTTATTACAAAATTACTTTATTTTTATTCTTATTCTTCAAGACACATGTTGGAGACTTCACGTAAAAGTACATTCTGATCCAGCCAATCCAATACAGGAGCTTTGGATGCCAAGAACAGAACAGTTAGAATTGGCAAATTTATTATTTGATTTGGTTACTGGTAAAAGAGTCCAGATGCAAGAAAGCCAATTACAAAAAACACTGGGTGAAATAAATTAGTTTTGTCTTGGGTGTGTAATTCAACAACGTAGTGTCAGTTTTAACTAGTAAGCCCTAGGCTGTAACCAATAGCAAACGAGAACCAAAAAAGATTCTGTCCTATGGAATTTGGGGGTAACGTCAGAAACAAAATGGCCAGCCAGCTCAAGAGTATTCTGGGGTAAGAATACAAGGGAGGGGAAGCAACAGGGATATTATTGTGGGATGCGATATAGATCAACAAGCCAGCAGAAGATCTGGATAATGCCCTCCTGGACCAGATCACAGAATTCACAGGGAGAAGAGGCATACAGGTAGTCCTTGGGTTACAATGGCAATTGGGACCAGAATTTCTGTTGCTAAGCGATGCGGTCGTAAAGCGTGACATCACGTGACCACATTGCTTGGCGATGGCAATCCTGGCAGCCACTGTAACTCCAGGACCACGCAGATCATTAAGAAGGAAAAGGCAGGAGTCCCAGGCACACAGGCTGGCTGGTGAGAGCTACAGGTGGGTGCCCCCGGCGGGTGCCATGGCCAGGTGCAACGGAGTGTGGGCGGGGGCTCAGGTCAAAGGGAATGCAGTTCAATGGCGCACATTCCAATGAGAAAAAAAATGGAGGCCAGCTAATTTGGGCATGATGTCAGATGCTCAGTGGCCAACCAGAGAATGGCATATCATGCCCCTTTCACTACAAAAGATACAGTGGTCTATAAAAATGCTGGGGGAGATTCTTGGATGCTTGGAGACATACTGCTGACTTCCTTTTAGCGTTAGCCTGCCTGCCCAAAATTTCCTCTACATTCTTGGCACCTTTATCAGAATCTAACACCTTGGCACTATCAACAAATGTAGGGTGGGAGAGTCAATATTTTCCTTTACACTTCAACTTTTAAATTGCCTAAGTATATTTACACTGGGAATGGGAGTATCAAAAAATGGAACTGAATCTACTTTTTCCTGATTTGAATCAATATTATTTTTGCCATTAGTTATGCCTTGATTAGCTTCTGTCTGACCAGTTATTTACTCTTTTTAGTCAATTACACCACTGTCAATTAGATTATTCTGCTTTAAACGTATGAATTGTTTTACAAAAAGCTTTGACAGATTTCGTATGTTTTGTCGCCAACCTATTATTCCAATACATTTTAAACTGATATTGGTTTTGGTGCACCCTTAATTCAATGATCAACTCCCATCAGCTCACTGGAATAACTCAGGGTGAAGGGCAAGAAACAGCAGCTTTTGTCCTCACAATCTCAGTCCAGCACAATAACTATCAAGCCACACTGTTCTTGCCACTAGCTCTCCCCAACAGGGAAGCTTCTAATTGGACTTAGAGGTGAAAGATGTCTGGCTTTAGGTAACAAATGAGTAGAGAGCTGAGTGTTTTCTGCTGAAACCTGCTGAGAAGTCTTCTGCATTACGATTTTCTGCATTAGAACCTTCTAGAACCTACAGCAAGGACACTGTCAGGACACAGATGGTTGACCTTCAGAGACAGACTTTTGGGTCTGATCAAAAGGAGCTTCAATATCTTACCCGCCAACTTCTTCAAAGCATCCACCCAGATCAATGGTGGTGTTGCTGGTGTTGTATCCCCATTAGTATACCGTAGGGAATACTATTCGGGCTAGGGGCCTGTTAGCTGTGCCATCCAAGCTTACTTCCATATGCTTCAAGCAAATATTTTATTATTATCCTTCTGGTATGGGAGACTTAGTTTCCAGGATAACACACTGACCTACACCGATGACTGCATCGAAGAAGCCTGGGAAATCCTGGTTCACTTTGATATACATGTCCACCCTATGGATAGCTTCCTCGATCTCTGGTCTACTGAATAACCCCATCCTTCGCAGTTGACCCCCATATTTTTCTTTGTTCACTGGAACCAGTAGGATGTATCGTGGTTCGAAGTAGGAATTCTTCAAGCTTCTAACACCCTTGGAGAGAGAGAAAGTTCAGCTGTCATGGCTGGTGGACTTTGTGGGCCTTCGGTTGCTAAATAACGCCAATGGTCCAAATCAATGCAGAAAGCCAAAAGGTCATATAACCAATGGTGCTTGGTTTGGGTTCTCGAAACTGTGTGGCTGAGCCACATTAAAAAGCCTGGATTCTCCATAGGAGGCGGTTCAAGGAGGACCTTCAAGGGAGGTTATTGAGCCTTCTAGCTCCCCTGCCATCTCTCCCAGTTCCCTTCCCTTGCCTTTTCCCCCCCACAGGATTCTTACCTTCAGTCTGTCTGGTTTCCAAGTCTCTTCTCCAGGCCTTCCTGCTTCCATTTTATCAGACCAGAGTTTAAATCAAACCACATAAATCCAGAAATTGCTTCTGCAGCCAATGGGCCTCCTACCTCTATTTCTAAATGAACACAGGTTGCCAGCCCCTCCCGAGCAATGGATTCAATGGTGTCTCGGCTTAATCCGTAGGAGAAGCCGCTATATTTGAAAGTGGCTATAAATTTTCCCTGAAATGAGGAAAGAAGAAAAAAAAAGGAAGACCAGGTGGTATCAACAGCAAAGAAAACAACATTCATAATAAGCCTCACCTGGATTCTAGCACATCATACTTTGGATATTTCCTGGCTATAATCCTGTTGCTACATCAAGAAAACAAAGGCTTATTGAAAGCTTCTGCACCAGGGCTTCTCCACCAGTGTTCCGTGGCACCCTCGGGTTCCGTGAGAGGTCACTAGGGGTTCCCTGGGAGATCATGATTTATTTAAAAAATTATTTTGAATTTGGGCAACTTCACATTAAAGATATAAGCTTCATTCTTTATTTTTAATTTAAGAACATTGTTAATGCCTATCTACAGGCCTACCCATGAAACAAATATAACAATTTTGTAACTTCTGGCCTCTATTGGAGCCTGAATGTGCAGGGGTTCCCCGAGGCCTGAAAAATACTTGAAGGGTTCCTCCAGGGTCAAAAGGTTGAGAACGGCTGTTCTGCACCAACCTTTCCCATCCTGGCATCTTCCAGATCTGCTGGGATTACAAACGAGACTATTTCTATAAAAATGACAAAGGCAGATGTTGTCCTTTGGCTTCCATGTATTTGCCAGCAGAGTGCAGACACCAGCTAGAAACATCCAAGCTGTTGCCAACCCATGACACCAAAGGGGGCTGACGGAGCAGAGGGACTCACAATAAAGCAATGGCCCTTGTTTCTTCAGTATCTGAAGCCCCAAACTTCTCTTCCTTCTGTCCGCTCTGAATGTGAGCTGAGATGGACCTGCAGGCATCCTTTGTTGCCCCACAAAGACTGGCTTCCTCCTTACCGTGATCACCATCTTGTCAAATTCCTCTTGAGATACAAAATAGTAATCTAATCTGTTTTCTTCTCCAAAATAAGGACTCCTTGTGGTATGACAGGGGCTGAGAAGGAAGCGAGGTAGAAAGAGAAGAAGCAGTTAAAAGGGAATGAGTGAGCCTGGGATCTTGCACTGGTTTTGGAGTAAACTCAGGTAGCATCAGAAAAGGGCTACAATGGTCTCTTGACCTTGGCTGATCTGGAAAGCCTAAGGAGGGTTTGACTTGGTTAGTACTTGGACTGGGGACCTCTGGGAAATCCTGTAGCTGTTGAGTCGATTGGGAAGTCAAAAATACATTCCAGAAAAAAAAAAGACAAACTGCTTCTGCATTGCTGCCACAAAGTTGAGCTTAACTCAAAGGAATGTTTACTTTTTTGCATATACTCAGTAGAGATTTACAAAATCACGAGAATGAGAGAATGCTTTTCTAAATATCATTAACACTTTGAGACCAGGTCTTTCATCCCACATTGCAACACATCAGAACCAAAAGATTTCAGGATACATACCCATCAAGCCATCCCCTTTCAAGGTAAACTCCTAGAGGCAGGAGTTTAAAAAAGAGGAAGGAAGGAAGGAAGGAAGGAAGGAAGGAAGGAAGGAAGGAAGGAAGGAAGGAAGGAAGGAAGGAAGGAAAGGGACAGGAAGGGCTAAAACAATTTAGGCCAACACCATCAACTGCACCTCTCTGTACCTTTCTAACCTTGTAGGAAAAGAGTTGTGCTAGTCTACGGTGGCAAAAATTCAGGAATGCATAGAAAGCGCTGGAAGATCTAAACCATGGACTCTAACAAATCAGAAACATCTACTGGCAAGATTCCAGCTTTTGTATCTGAACCACCATTTGTTTTAGAATTCAGAGATCCATTCAACATCTACTGGGTTTGGGGAGTTCACCTGGAAGAACAAGCTATCCTTGCATATGTTCAGACTCTAAAACAAACGTGGCATCATGGAGCCCAAACCTCCTCCGTGGCGTGTGCTCAACAGCCCCGAAAGGGACAGAAAAGGCTGGAAGAATCCAAATACAGACGCTTTTTGGAAGGCCCTAGCAAAAGCTGGTTGGGACTGCACGCTTTTTCAAGAGGGGAAGAATAGCAGTGTAACAACAGCGATAGGAAACTAAATCCCAAGATTTGCTCTCCCCTCTTCCTTATACATTATGACATCAACAAATACTTGACAAAAAGAAGAGCAAATGCATTATCCTCAAAAGGATGCAGGAATGCATAACGTGAGAAATGCACAGTTGGGTGGATTGGTGAAGATGAACATGCAGAGATGGCTAAATTAACTTCTTTGATCAGAGGAGAAACAATACATTTATGGCTGATTGGAAACCCCTTATAGACTTTTTGCATAAAACAGAAAAAAATGCACTTATGATTTGTGGTTTTGAAGATTAGAAAAAAATTGGACAAAAGAAACAAGTTAGCTTTTTCTGAAATCACTGAGAGATAATTTTGTCATTGTAATTATATTTGCTGCAAAGGAAATCAGAAGCTTCTTTCGATTTCTTTTTATTCTTTCTTTATGCACTTTTTATTCTTTCTTTCTTTTTTTCATTCTTTAAAAAAAGAATTAAAAACACCCTGGGCGGTTCACAATAAAAACAGTTAAAAATCAGTAAAATCGTAAATAAAATCAATAAGCAATAAATACCAATATGAAATACAATAAAATCCAAGTGACGGCAGATCTAATTCAACCCATAAGGGGATTAGACCAGTCCCGGCAGGACTAGGGAACCAACCAACCAACCCCAGGAATGGCTCTTCCTCTCCCACTCCAAGCATGGTGACAGAACCAGGTTTTCAGCTGTTTTCTGAAGTCTCGAAGAGAGGGGGCTAACTGCACTTTTGGGGGAAGGATGTTCCAAAGGGCGGGAGCTGCTGCAGAGAAGGCTCGCCTCCTGGACCCCGCCAGATGGAATTCTCTTGCAGACGGGGTCCGTAGCATGCCCTCTCTGCATGACCGGGTGGGATGGGTTGATGTGACAGGGGTGAGATGGTCCCTTAGGTAACCTGGACCCGTGCCATGTAGGGCTTTAAAGGTGATAACCAACACCTTGAATTGGACCTGGAAGCATACTGGCAACCAATGCAGCTTGCGGAGCAAAGGAGTAATATGTGCTGATCTTGAGGCACCTAAAATCGCCCGTGTGGCTGCATTTTGGACCAGCTGTAGTTTCCGGATACTCTTCAAGGGTAGCCCCATGTAGAGTGCATTTCAGTAGTCTATATGGGAGATGACCAGGGTGTGAGTGACCGTTTGAAGGGCCTCTCAAAATTCAAAATCAAAATTTTGAATTTTGATCTAAAAGTACAGAATCAAAAGGTGCCGAATTTGTGTAGACCAGTGTTTCTCAACCTTGGCAACTCTAAGATGTGTGGACTTCAACTCCCAGAATTCCCCAGCCAGCAAGAAGTTGAAGTCCACACATCTTAGGGTTGCCAAGGTTGAGAAACACTGGTGTAGACATATACATTCAGTTAACGCAAGGCACGCATAGATCTCCAGCACTGACTGCAGGTTCGATACACAGCACAAATAATGAAGGCACCACATCCATTAATTGATTTGGCTTGATGAGACAGTTAAAATGTAAGCAATGAATTGATGTACAAAGCACAGGGTAGTTCATGAGGTAACCAGTAAAAGGTTAGCACTTCTCTAGGAGGCAACTTAAATATTTTCCATGCTAATCTACGCTAAGAACCAAAGCAAAACTGGCTTAATTAAACTGAGAGTATTGAATGGACAGTTCCTCCAACTAGAAGCTGTGCTCAGATAGCAGAATTAGAACTGCTGATTATGTACCTGAATCAACCTTTCTTAAGTGGGGGCCTTCCAGAGAGGTCTAACTTTGTCCCCCAACACACATCAGGATGAGAAAAGCCAATTTCACTACGTGGAAGTAAACCCCTCTATGATGAGTGGGTTTTGCTCCCTGAAGAAAGAACTATAGCCAAGAAATTGGGCTTAAAGCTTGCAGGCCTTTACATACCATCAATCTACAAAGTCCACGCTGAAGGGTGGAGTCGTCTGAACATAGGAATTATCCCAATAGAAGAGAATATTTGTAGTTTAGGGTTGAACTGTGGCATCCTTGGTGCTCTCTGAGCTTGGTTGTTGGCTTGCGGATGTTTAATGACCCAAGCAGGCAACACCCTCAGTGCAAGTTGCAAGCAAACAACCAAGCTCAGAGAACACCAAGAACTCCACAGGAATTATTTTCTACTTCAGCAGGTGACAGCTCCTAGCAGACTTTAACTGGGCTCAGAAACTAAGTGGGATTAGATGGGAGACTGCTAGGAATTTCCACATCTGGAAGTTGGGCTGGAGAAGTCTAAAAAAAAAAAAAATCCCAGAAGAAGACAGTGGCAATCCACTCCCTATTAGTTTGTTTGTCAAATTGATCACTGCCCATCTCCCCCTCAAGGAGGGACTCTGGGCGATTTACAGTAAAAAACAATTAACCACAATGTAATAAACATTATACAATAATACAATACAATACAATACAATACAATACAATACAATACAATACAATACAAATACAATACAAATAAACAATAAAATATAAATATACTAAAATGTAATAGAATCCAGATGGCAAAGTTCTCTCTCAATCCATAAGCAAAACAGGGCAGTTCTAGGGAGCTAGCCATCCCCAGGAGGAGCTGTTCTCCTTCCCACCTCAGGCGTGATGACAAAACCAGGTTTTCAAATTTTTGTGGAAGTCCAGGAGCGATGGGGCCTGTCTCAGCTCAGGGGGGAGAATGTTCCAAAGGGCAGGAGCTGCTGCAGAGAAGGCACACTTCCGAGACCCCACCAGATGCAACTCTCTGGCAGATGGGATCTGAAGCATGCCCTGACTGCATGCCCGGGTGGGATGGGTCAATGTAATGGGGACGAGACGGTCCCTCAGGTCACCTGGCCCCATGCCATGTAGGCATTATATCATGGAAACTGCATGGTTGTGTCCATGTAGTTACCAAGACCTGTGTTTGCCCCCAAAGGGCTTCCTCTTTACCATGTAATTTGCTGAGAGACTCTTCTGCAAAGGAATCCATGCATTTAAAATACATTTCCTCTTTTAATCCAACATGGTGGGCAATGGGAAGACAGAGACCTAGATTTGTTAGAAAGGAGTGCAATGTACCCCTTCCACAGTTCTTTTCCCTCCTCGAGGACATCTGCCTCCAGCAACTCCCCAAGGCTTCCCAAATGTGTAGGGCTCATACCTGTATCTGAAATAGTTGTTGAACTTCCGACAAAGCCTGTGACAAAGTTCTCGCTTCCAGCAGGCCAAGGGCCCAGTCAACACCAACATGGGGTAGGGAGCATCAAGACTGGGCAGGGTACTGTAGGAAGAGAAGAAAAAGCTTGATTAAGTCCCTCACATGGGCAACAAGAACGTAAGACAAAATCTGTGTGTGAGTTTGTCATTGCCGCCATTAAGAACTTCACCCATCTCTGCTCCCGGGGTTAAATCAAATTAAAACCATATTTAAAGGAACTGTATTTTGAAGTTTTGAAATGTCTGTCTTCATCAGATCAAAATGGTGCACAATATCCACTGGATGGATTAAGCCAATTCCCAAAATTATCAGCAATGGGTGCGCTAGCTGGGGAATTCTGGGAGTTATGAAGTTCCACACACCCATCTAGAACTCACCTGAGTTGGGGAAAGGTGATACAGCTAATAAACTACAGTCCATAAACATTACTATATAGGTTATGATGTTATTACAAGTTTAAATGCCTTTAAGATGTGTGGACTTCAACTGTGTGGTCCACACATCTTAAAGTTGCCAAGGTTGAGAAACACTGGCCTAGAGAATTGAAAACCACCAACTCTTCAAAAGTAGAGTCTTCAGAGAGACCATTCAAAAGTTAGGGAGCCATCTTCCCCTCTGTAACTATAGTTATAGAGTTCTATAACCATAAAATACATTCCCAGTAGAGAATGTATAAGTATAAGAAAGTATAGTAAAGAATGGGGTTATAGCAGATGAAATGTGGACAGATTTGTAAAGCAAGAGTAACTTCTTCAGATGAAAGGAAGAACATTAACCTAACTAGAGAGTTGGGCCAGTCTGTATTCAAGGCCTTTATCTGGCTTGATTTGGGATTTTGTCCTCTTTTAGAAAAGCCCTATGCTGAGAAATTACACCAGTCATGATGCATACAACCATGAGCCAAAATTTGGAAATGGACAGACCCTTGGTGGAGAATGCTGTTGGATCACATTCACAGCACCCAACCGTCAGGTTATTGTCATATTAACGTAACTCTGGATTGTGTGGGATGTGTTATAGGTGATGGATTGATGTGATTTTACTTAATTTAACCATGGACATCTTTCAAAATTAAGAGTTGGTTAAAAAAAAAAAGCTTAAGACTTTGAACAGTCGAATCCTTCAAAAGTACTAAATTTAATTATTTATTTTTCACATTTCTATTACTGCCCATCTCCCCCCAAAAGGGGGACTCTTAAGGGTTACTTAAGAATGAAATGTTGATGTGCAGACAGAGAGGGCGCTGGCCATTTTACTACGCTGAAGGAAGGGAGTTAAAGACAGCTTGAAGACCCAGCAGCTGCAAGTCCTCATCACTCTCAGGAGAGCTTTCAATTACCAGTGGGTGCTGCTAAGAGTTTTTCAGTCTCTCATTTGGGGTGTGAGCGGCCATCTGCTCTGGCAGATTGTTTCCAGGGAATGGAACGGTGGGCAATCTGTCTTGAGCTGTGAGGTGAGGGACTAACTTTATTTGATAATCTGCTCAGCTAAGCAAGATTGCTCAATTTCCCTCCTCATCACCAGGGTGTTTCTGCAGCACAACCTACTAGGGAAAGAGCAGGAAAGGAGAAGAAAGGCTGAAGGGCCACTGTGTTCTCAAGAAGAGGAGAAGGACAAGGTCACCTGTTGAAGATGTGTTGGGGTTGCATCATGCTGTACATGATGTGAGTCATGTGATCCTGAGCAGCCACCACTTCCTGGGGAGGGTTGTACTTGTTCACAGCTGCAACCTGCCCCAGTAAGAAAAGGAGGGAAAGATTGGTGAATTACATAAATGCTTCCGTCAGAACAAGGATGGCTAAAGATGCTCATGGTTAAAAACCTTCTCCTGATGGTAAAGGTTTTTCCCACCCTGAAATCAATTGCTAGAGTCAGCTTGGTGTAGTGGCTTAAGGCATGGGGACAGAAACCGGGAGACCACAAAGCCCACTGGGTGAGTTGGGGCCAGTCCTTTTCTCTCAGCCCTGGGAAGGGGAAGGGAAGAGGAAGAATTCTGGGAGTTGAAGTCCACACCTCTTAAAGTTGCTGAGCTTGAGAAACACTGATCTATAGCACGAGGACAATTACACCAAACTACCTCGCAGGATTGTAGCAAAGCCTTAAGCCAGACAACGCACATACAGCACTGACTGCTCAGAAGCATTTTCCGAACTGTTTCACGCAAGGTTTTCACGCTATACATAACACTTCTCAAAGCTTAAATAAGATCTAACCCAAAGGGCATGAACCACTTGAAAGAACAACTTCAACTTCTCCTGATCAGTGCTGGAGCAGAATGCAGGCTTAGATATTTCTGGCATCCATATATTATATGCAAGTCCTTCCACGGGCTGAGTATTAACTCAAAAAGGACAAGTTGACTTGCATTTCAAAGCTAACACATCTGCTTTGCATTTGCAAACCAAGATGTAAACCAGACCAGTTACTTACTGAGGTCTGAACCTTTTTTCCCAAAATGGGTGATGAAGTCTGCAACCCAAAGCAGCTGTACAAATATTTAAGGGAGAAATGCATTAAAACCTATCTGGGAAAAGGGCACACAACCAGGCGCACATTAGGAAAGCCATATATAAAAATGCATGCAGTTGAAAACTGCGCATGTGCAAATCTTGTGATCGGGGTCTGATGCAGACAGGGCTGCAACTGGGGGGGGGGCAACCGGAGCATGTGCCCTGGGCACTGCGCTGGTGGGGCACCAAAATGAGTGCTGGGGGGTGCCAAAATGGGCGCAGAATCCATGCTTGCCCCGGGTGATATAGATCCTAGTTGCGGCCCTGGATGCAGAAATGAGGCAGGACAAATTTAAGATGCAAAAAAAAAAAAAAAAAGAGAGAGAAATGAAAGCGAAACCCACAGTGACAGATTCACCCATCTTTCTTTCTATTCCAGGAAGAGCAGAAGGATTCAGCAAGCTGAGGCATGAATTGTCAGTTCTTATTATCCAGAGGCTGGATAATAGCCACCAACAGGCTCCAGAGTGAGCAGCAAACAGAACTCCTTGCTTGGCCCAGAGGAATCCAGCAATCAAGATGGCGGCAGCAATGGCGTGATCAAAGCTCTGCCGGATTTTTATGTGCATCACACATGAAAAACGGGGAGCTTTGATCCCACTGTCATGGCTGCCAACTTATCTTGACTCTTTTTGACCCTACCGTTGAGTTGGCCAAAAATGAGGGGCCCCTGCCTAGCACACAAAAGGTCTCTCTGGGCCCAAATTTTCCCTGCAGCCAATGTTTTTCTGGGAAGACCGAACACACCAACCACCAAATTCCCACCAGAGGTTATTCCAAGCATGCCAACAGTATGTCTGGCATACTGTGGTCTTGTCTGGTTGTAAGTAATGTTATAATTCCCAGCTGGGGGGATGGACATTTACCTTTTCTTGCACTGAGATCTTCTTGTGATCCAGCTCGGTCAGACGGAGCAGCATGAAAATCACCAGGAGCCAATAATCTGCATGTTGCTGATAAAGGGGTGATGAGTTGGTTTCAGTTTTGTCTGATGCAGAGGATTTCAATTCAGCCATTCAGGCTAACAGATGAAGAGCTATTTTATCGTATCATTCTATCACAGTTTGATACAGGAGATAGGGAAGCAAGAGACACCCAGAGGAAATAAGGGGGTGCTCCCTGAAAATCCAGAGATGGATCATCCCCTTCATGGCAGCCCTCTCCCTCCATGGGAGAAGAAATTAAGAGCCAGACCAAGGAGAGCAAAGGGCAATACGGCAGCCACAAACTTTCCAAAGAGTTGAGGGCCTCCCAAGGTACCCCCTTTGAATGTCCCATTCTTGCCTTTAAACTCTCCATGGTCTTAAAAACGTGTGTGAAGTCGCCTGGCTCACCCCTTGTGATACGTTACAATGTGGATTGTTTTGTTTTGGCTTGGCAAGCTGCCTTAGCAGTGTGGTTTATAGACCATGGCTTATGGCTACGTACAAGCCAGGCCCATTGTTTGTGGCTATCAAGGGTACAGAAACCCTTGGCACGGTGTGCTGTGTGAGCCCAGACTGAGTCAGCCAATATTTGCTCTCTCTTGTAGCTCGGTGATAGAACTTGGGAAGAACTGCTGGAGCTGCTACAACTGGAGATCAAGAATCTGAATGTTGGACCCTGGGAATGCAGAACAGGTGCTCTCCCATGGACCTCCCCCACCCTGCTGGCCTTCTGAAAAGCACTGAAGACCTGGATGTGCTCCTGGCATAGGAGTTGGTGGGCTAGCTGGAGCCCTTAGATCAGTGTCTCTCAACCTTGGCAACTTTAAACTCTGTGGATTTCAACTCACAGAATTCCCGAGCCAGCAAGGGGAATTCTGGGAGTTGAAGTCCACACAGGTTAAAGTTGCCAAGGTTGAGAGACACTGCCCTAGAGTTTGTTCACTCATGATAGGTTTCATGCTGTTTTTGAATTTTTGGTAGTCCTATGGGTTTTCTATCTGTTGCTAGCTGCACTGATATATGTGACAAGATGGGTGTCTATATAAATCTAATTAAATAAATAAAAATAAATGCATTCATGCTCAACCCGCTAAGCCAGAGGCCTCCTGATGCACAAACCCAGAATAGGGGTTCACTCAGTCATCAAATTAAGAGGGTTGGTGAACCCAGCCATAGTCCTCATCTTGGCTACAAGGAAGGAAGAAAAAGGGAAGCTGGGTTTTGGCTTCCCATGGCAGCCTTGGGGTCACCATTAAGCCTAGCTCTGCTTTCCAAAGAAAGTGGAAGTTTGGGGAAGTGGAAAAGCAGAACTTCAGCTACTATAGTTAATTTTTCTTAGTTTCCCCAACCCTGGTGGCATTTTGCAAGGCACTGAAAACCTGGTTTTGCCAACAAGCCCTGATAGTATGGGTGAGCCTGTTGCTTGGTCTTGGATGTGTTAAATGTGTGTTCTTGGCTGCTACATTATTTTACATTATCTCTGTTGTTTTTAAATATGGTTGTTCTTTATTATGTTTTCATCCTGTTAGCCGCCCAGAGTCAATGCATACAAGATTGGTGGCCATATAGATGTATTAAATAAATAAAAGGAGAGGCCTCAACAAGGATTTGTTCACTTTGACCTACCCTGAATGTCCCAAAAATCTTTTCTCACGTAAGAATCCAAACTGCTGCTGAGTGTACTCAGATCTCAGAGCTCTTAACTACAGTATGAATTGACTCTGAGTTTGCACCACTGTTTTTGAAGCACAAATGGATTTCCTTGGTACAGTTTTGTGAATTTCCAGATACTGAATAAATTTAGCTCTAACAATTTGCATCCTCCTTATTGTCAGACACCCAAAAACTGACAGCCCATTCAAGCAGGATTTTTTCCCCACAAACATTCTGTCAAAATTAAAGAGCTGTGCCTCCCACAAGGGAAGAATCCCTGGTGGATGGTGCCAAGCAGCATCTACCAAGCAGAAACATGCTGAGAAATGTGTAATATTTCTTCCCTGGACTCCTGGGAACCATTTTGAAGACTATCTAAAAGCCATCAAAACTGAGATGCTCGTGCTTAATCTTCCACACTGCTCAGAACAAGTTCTAAACAGATGCTGCATCAAGCAGATACATGAGATTTTACTCTGATTTAAATGTTGCTGCCATGACAAATGAGATCCAGTGGCTCGTTCATCACAAGAAGCTGTCACACCCACCATGCAGATACAAGATCCAGATTCCCAAGGAAAAATCCCTCAAAAGCCGCCACCTCTCCAAAGCTCTGCAGATGTGTTTAGAAAGGGGGAGAAGTTTCTCTGCCTTACTTTCTTTAATCTTTTTGGTAATCCTCCACCTCTTAGCATTCCTGGCATCTGACCGATCAGCCCTTGATACAGTTTGCAGCCAAGAAAACATTAAACATGGCTGGAAAAAGCTATCTGAACAATGGCTGTCCCAGGAGACGGATCTTCTACACAAAGAGGGAAGTGGGTAAACAAGAATTTTGGAGTGCCCTGGAAGACAAGCATGGCATATTATGGGACACTGGTCAAGCATTTCTTTATCAGAGAGATTGCTGGTTATCAACCCTTCATCATTCCTCTGCATAAAGTCATTGTTAAGCAATGGAGTTCTTCTGAGGCTGGAGATTTCTCTCTTGAAGAGAACTTTCAAGGTTTGGGGAAAGTCCTGGACACACCGCTAACAGGAGGCGGCTGATGTTAATGTACATGTGGTTTGTCTTGTGTAGATGTGCAATGTGTATGGGTGTGTGAGTGTGTGTGTCAGGTAGAGAAAAAGGAAGAGAAGTTAGCAGTTTGCATTAGTCAGGATAAAAATGCAGAAAGTCAAAAATTTTGGAACTGCATCTTGACATTTCCATGAACAAAACACACCAGTTGTCGAATGCTTATGGGCATACATTAGCAGTTGGTGTCAAAGCTTTATACAGCTGTGGGCCTGACAACCTGAGGGCCACGTCCGGTGGCTAAGATGGGCAGGAAAGGCCCTTCTGAAGATGCTCAAAGTTTTGTCTTTCTCAGATGCAGGAGAGCATCTTCCCCTGCTATGGAATATGCTCCCCTAGGAGCTGCATTTGGCTTAGTTCTCTCGGCATTTAGAAAATCCCTTCCACCAGGCTTTTAACAGTGGAATTGTTTTAGTGTATTTCTTATGCTCTTAATCTTTCGCAATGTGTTTCTGAACTTTGGTAACCATCCTCAGTATTGTTTGAGCACAAGGGCCGGATATAAATCAAATAAATCAGAACTGTGAAGATAGAAACATATATGATCTTTCTTTAGGGAGTAATGAATTGCTGTTTATAGGACTGCTTGTAATATCTGTAAGAACAACGTTACAAACTCAATTTCTCCAATATCTGTTTTCTCAAATCAAACCAAGGCCTGACTGTGAACCTTCTCAGGGCTCAGAGAAATTTGTACAGCCAGGCCACCAAAGAAGGTGCCTGCATTTTATTTATTGTATTTATTAGGCAAACGCACATGGCCATTCATCTCGCAATTCATTCTGGGTGGTGACCAAGCATAAAACCATACATAAGGACTACAGGAAAAAGTCAATAAAAACCATAAAGATGCCAAATTAACAACTCCTTAATTAAACAAACCAAGCACATTTCCATTCTGGCAGGCCAACTGTCCCACTTCATACGTATGGATGTTCCTGTCATGCTTCCCTTTGTGGACTCAACGTCAAATCGTTACCTGCTATTTATTCATCATACTAAATGACATTAGTATGATAAAAATTTACAACTGTTCCAATATTTCATTGACTTTTCCTTACCTGCACTGGATTGTTCAACAGACTGAGTACTCTTAGCAGAGGCAGAGATTCAATATATTCCAGCTCACTGAGTTCAGACATCTGATTAAGACAAAAGAACAGTATTTATTAAAGGAGAGAGGGAGGAAGTAGGTGAATGCTTCAAAACCCTTGATATATGAACGTTGCAGCCCTATCGGACAGCACGCAACACGCATGACCTTTTTTTCCCTCAGTTTGGGGGGGGGGGAGAAGAATCAAGAAACTCAAGATTCTAACCCTTATGGCTCTAGATCGGCCTTCCCCCGAGGGACGCCTCCAGATGTGTTGAGGCTGCTGGATGAGAATCCTGGGAATCACGATCCCCACACATCTGGCTTGGAGAAGGCTGCTCTGAAGTTATTTAATTTTTATCCCACCTTTATTTTTTTTAAAAATTATGCTGGCAAGGCTTATGAAATTCCTGATGCCCAAGAGGGGCTGCTTAAGACTTCTAGCAGCTAAGGATGGCGTTCCAGAAGTGCACATAGTAAGCCAAATATATATATCAATCAATTATGCAAAACAAGAGGAGTTATTCAAATGGGTTTACACAGACCACACTTACTCAAGCTTGAGTCTTGTTACAGTTTCACGGTGACTTCTCTTCCCTCCTTTGTCTCACCCTCCCAATCTGTACATAAGCACACCCGAAAGACAAGGATTCTGGGGAAAGTCTATGTGGTTCTTCTGACCTTTGCTAAGATTTTCAAAAGAAGAATCCCCCAAGAACAGCTGACAGCTCGGTCGTGTCTGCTGTGCAAATGTTACCTGGTTATTTTCAAGGTTGATGTCCTCCAGGAGGCTGTGCTCTTCCAGGCCCTCCAAACTGCTGATCTGGTTGCCCGACAAATCCAAAATTTGCAACACCTTCAGACTTTCCAAGCCAGTTGCCTTCTTTATCTGGTTTGATTTCTACCAAAATAATCAGAAGTGTCTAATATCCAAACATGATTGTTTTTTGGGCAAACCCAGGTATAACCAGGGATAGGCATGGCTTGCTTCACACATCCCTGTACATTGTTTGATTTTTCTATGCTGGCCCTGGGCTGGCAAAGGCTTCCTTTAACATGGAACGGCTCCCAAGATGCATAACTCATGTTCACAAAGATACTTTCCTGCTGCTGCCACGTGAAAAAAATTTTCTGGCTCAAATGCCAGAGTTATGGACTAGACCTTGCTGGCCTATTTTGAAGCAATCTATAGTTCTTACATCATGCGGTTTGTTCAGTTCTGGCTTAGCAGATTATGTGAACGCAGCCACTGCACTAAATATTAGATGTGAACCAAACAACCAAGTTTTGTTCAGCGAGTGAGGACTTAGTGCAGCATGGAAGTGTTTTCTGTGGCATTCAGGTCCATGTTATGGCTCACGCTCACCCAGGCTGTCATAGCAAATTAAACGATAGGAACAAATGTATGAAATAAAGCCTGATATTCTGGAACAAAGGGTGCAGTAAATACTGAAAGTATATTTAAAAAACTAAAATAGACTGAAAGCTTTTTTAGCATGCATGCAACTCATTTTATAGAAGTCTCTTTGCCCCACAGACATCCCACTCCGGAACTTTTAATATGTTAACGTCTTTTATCTCCAGCAATCTAGTTAAACTGTCTGGTAGAAGTGATGCCATCACACCCTGCTGTAGCAAGTGTTGTAAAGTACAGAGTTAAAGAGGAGCTCCTATGGTTACGGGACAGGACATTTTCCCCTTTCTACTGTGTTCTTTTAAGGGATTTACATCCTTTGGGTTAGATCTTATTATTTAAGCTTTGAGAAGTGTTATGGATAGCATGAAAACCTTGCGTGAAACATTTTGGAAAATGCTTCTGAGCAGTCAGTGCCGTGCACATTGTCTGGCTTAAGGCTTTGCTACAACCCTGCG
Source organism: Candoia aspera (assembly GCF_035149785.1). Lineage (NCBI taxonomy): Eukaryota > Metazoa > Chordata > Lepidosauria > Squamata > Candoiidae > Candoia > Candoia aspera. The sequence goes on along the minus strand of NC_086159.1, from coordinate 7,630,273 downwards.
AGGTAGTTTGGTGTAATTGTCCCCATGCTACAGATCAGTGTTTCTCAAGCTCAGCAACTTTAAGATGTGTGGACTTCAGCTCCCAGAATTCCCCAGCCAGCATGCTGGCTGGGGAATTCTGGGAGTTGGAGTCCACACATCTTAAAGTTGCTGAGCTTGAGGAACATTGTTACACAGTAGATATAAAAAGATTGCCAGAATGACTTGCCCAAGGCCACTAACTGAATTCACACCTGCAGGGAGAGTGCTAAACTATGGACTTCCGTGATACTTTCTCCTAGCCAGAACTCACTCCATACAGCGGGCATATTTCGGGATAGGAAATACCTCCTGAAGAAGTATTTGCGGGCAGAATTTTTCACAGATGGAAGCCAGCATGGCATGAAAAGTGTTGCAAATGAATAAATTCACAAGGATTATTTTTAACCAGAGGAGGAGGGGTAAGCTTGGCAATCTTATTTCATGCCCTGCAGTTTAATGGAAGAGTTTGTGATTGTTTTCTCTGCCCCTTCCCTGTCTCTCCCATCTCTACTTCCCATCCCCAAATCTGGGTGTTCCGTTCCGCACTCAAAGCTGGAATTTCTGAGGCGAGGCAAATCTGTGAAAACCTACCAAGTCTTGTTTTAATGGCATATAATCTCCCAGCCCTGATGGAGGTGGTGAGGGAAAGACACTGGAAAGGGAAAATGCTGGGAGAGCTGGGTTAGTCTATGGTAGCAGAATATCAGGAGTCTGGTAGCACCTTTTTGGACTACTGGATTTTATTCAAAGGCAGAAGCTTTCGTGACAAAAGCTTCTGGCTCTGAATAAAATGCAGTAGTCGGAAAAGATGCTACCAGACTGCTCCAGATTTTTTGCAGAAGGGGAAAGGTACCACAGGGCCCAAAGATAATGCCCATTGGTAAGGGAGCCAGGAGATTATCCCAGTGTGAAATTAAAATTGCAACTGAATTATTTCCAGCAGATATTCTCAAGGCAGTCTTCAGTTAGGTGACTTGGCAGACTATGTTTCAACCAGCATCGCAAAAATGCCGTTCAGATGAGCGGAGCACTAAATGCATGCATTATTATTACTCTCAACTCAGAAGAACCAGTCCCACTGGGCTTTAGCGATTATAACTTGGCCGCCCACTTTTCCTTTTATTCCTTCTATTGTCATCTCCCAGGACTTTTGTATTTTGGCAATAAAGGTTCAGGAAGAAGAGACCTTTTTTTGGACAGGGGTGTGCATTTGGCTGGATGGTTTGCCCTTGACATTCTTCCCCGGCATTTGCAGGTTATTCAAAGTTGCAAAGCAACTTTTCCCACTTGCTTCCCCGCCCTGAAAGGTGATACTCAGGAATTCAGAGCCGGGTTGTAGCTATGCCCGAAAGGTACACAATGCGCAAAGGAGAGCATGCGTAGAGGACACACTCTGCCTGTCCAGTAAGAATTTTACCAGGAGACCTGCTGAAGGTCCCCCCTCCACCTTGAATCCACGGACATGGACTCTTGTCTGACTGTTGCCTTGAGAGCAGGCTATCCCTCCTGTCCTTCAAGGCCTCCCCCTCTGCCCTCTACACTTACCTTATACATAGGTCCATCGCCATCAACTGTTTTTTGGAAAAATGCTCCATAAAAGAGGTATCATTTTGGTTTTTTTAAAGTATTAATTATGGCGTGTTGCATGTGGGAGAGTTTTAATGACTCCAATAGTGCACATAAGCCACTGGGAAGGCTTTTTGTCTTCCACAAGAGAGGGAGAAATAATTGCAAGAAAAGCTAGCAACCAGCCAATAAAAACTTGCGGCTCGCCAAACTTCTCTGGGAGGTCAAAAGAGTTCATCCAATCGCTACCACAGGCTTCATCGACATCTGCACCATCACTATGAGACACCTCCCTATGCTGCAATACTGAAGGTGGGATTAAGGGACTTCCGTATTGTCCAGGTGCTGGTTGTCCTTAAATTAACTCAGGATAGACCCAGATTCTTAAAAGGTGGGGCTTGAAGGACCCCAATCATTCTTTACAGCAATCCAACGTATTCCTTCAGGAAAAGACCATCTCAGGAAGCATATACAGACTCACCAGGCAGAGGGTTTTGATGGGCAAATTTTCCAAGCCCGTAATTGCCTGGATTTTGTTGTTTGCCAAGCTCAGATAGATCAAGTTATGGCAATTCTTCAGGCCCCGAATCTCTGTGATGTTGTTATCTGCACATCGGCATGAGAATTAGGAAATGAAACGGCATCCTAGAGGGGACAAGGTCAAAGGCACAGCTCGCTGGTGAGAGCTTGGGGAGGAAGGCTCCATGAATTGAATGGGACCTGGGGGAGATGCTGATTTGAGCAACCTAGTGGGCCCGGCTCCCCCACAGAGTTCCTTCCTGGACATTCCTTCGTTAAAAGTGCTCCCAAATCAAAAAGGCCTATACAGCTCTGGAAAGGCAGACTGTTTTTCCAAGGGAAAAGTATCACACCCTTCCTCTGCTCTTACAGACAGCTGAAGTTGCAGAAAGCTCAAGCTTCAGCAACCCCAGGCTCTTGTTCTAGAGTGCGGGGATGCACCTGAAGAGGGGTGGGGGCTGGCAGCAAGGGGATAATCCTTCTTTTCTAAATTTCCTCTAAGTTACCCCCTCTGTATTTCTACCCTGGCATAAAAATCACTGCGTGAAGATGTTACACACAATCATTTGCAAGAGGGTGTGCTTAGTGTGCTGTAAAAATTGTCCCGAATGATTTCTAAAAATCCATTGTTCCAAGAGATTGTTCAACATAATTATAGGCAACGCTTTCATGCTTTGATCTGTATGGAAAAAAAAATATTTAACCTACCATCAGCACAAAATATGTATTTTTTAAAAGAAAGCATCTTTCAAATCCATTTGATGGTCAAAGCCTAAACAGAGGAAATGACTGGATGTGTTGGTTCCTGCAAAAAGCTGTGGAACGAATTGAATCGGAGCAACTGGAGTCCTGAGCCGTCCCTGTGGGGAACTTTCTGTACAGAATCAGTGGGAATGTTTTTGGGGAAGCAGTAAGAAGAATCTGGAATAGAAAGATTCAGATACAGAGTTCAAAGCCTGAACTAGCATCCCTGAATGGCAGAGAGAGTGTTACTAGCTCAACAGCTAAGAAAAACCAGAATTTAATTTGGAAAATTAAGAATTGACTTTCCTTAAAAGTGTAAAATTTGCCCCAAAAAAAAGAGAATTAACATGAGAGAAAAATATTAACTTGAGGGGCGGTATTATACCACAGATCCTCCTTTAAAAGCAATGACTTGGATTAAACTGAGGAATAATTAAAGAATCATTGAAAGAAGAATACAGTGATAGAAAACTGAAAGCCGGGATGATCACGGCATTAAAAACAGTGGGTCGCTTTTATTGGTAGGCATATGGGATACGGGAGTTGTCCATTGTCACGCTTCTGCAGAAGGTTTTACAAATATGTATGCAAGGTAGCTTCGGTTATCTTGGGAAAAATAATAATAGAGTCGGGAAAGCAAGTGTTGATTGTATCCAGGTGATGTGGAGGTACCTTGGCAGCTTCGTTTAGTTCTGAGAGTCTCTGGGGCAAATGACCCAGGGGTCCCTTGGGAAGATGCTCGTGACTCACAGGCTTTCTTGAAGTCAGAAACATGGTCGGGTTCCAGGTCACTATTTACTGACTTTACTGTGAATGGCACAGGAGATCATTCCCCTCCAAGCACTCACGTATCACTGCTTTTCATGTGTTCGGGCAAAGGAAGATGCTCAGATCAGATCAGGGCACAAAATCTGAAAGCCCCACCTAAGCCAGGAGAATTTCTCCCAAGATACAGCTCTCTCCCCTGGAGACAGAGCAGTGTTTCCAAGGGACCTGTTGTGGTGGATCCATCCCAGTCTGAAGACAATTCAAAGGAAATATGCGTCAATCCCTCATGGTCCCCTGGCACATTACATGCACAATAAGCACACCTTTACCGATGCAAAAGGCAAAGCATTGCGAAGAATGGATTTTCAGGGAATTGGTATAGAAAGGGGCCTCTAGCATCTGATGCTCTGTTGCAGTCGCACCGTAAACCTTGCTTCTTGTATTAGATTTTTAAAAAACTTTAAAAAATAACTGGATTGGGTAGGCCTCCAATGGAAATCCACAGGAAATCAAATCCCCAAGTTTACTTATGCTGAGAGCGCTTTCACAACATGGCTGCCATGGGTGAATGAGCAATTCGCAAAATGACCATCATAGCGGGTTTGATCAGTCACAAAATATCCAGTGAATGGAAGACGAATCATCCTGCCATCCTAACGGGATGACTGTGGAGCTAAATACACTGCTGCAATTAAGCAGGCTTCCAGAGGCTTTGCTTTATAGCTTGCGACCTTCCTATTTATTTACTTTTTATAAAAAAACATCCTCTTTTAAAAAGGCAGGTGGGAGGGGAGCCTACTGGGATCCGAGGAAGGTTTCCCAACATACAGTGCCCACGTTGCCTGCTCTGTTCTAAATGCACCATTCACCAAAAAAGGATACTGTCCAGTATGAGCTTTCTGAGGGACTGGTAGGCGGAAAGGTCTTGCATTTCGGGAATATCATTGTAGGAAAAATTTGCAACCTGGAAAGAGAGCAAGAAGAGGGGAAGAACACGTGAAGATGCCCTACACTGTCTTCCAGTCCACCCCAGCCCACCTGCCACCATCATCCCTCAATGTGGGGACAAAAGGTGATATAGGAGTATCACTCATCCATCTGCTTAAAAAGAGCAAATGGGTTTTGAACGATGGGTCCATTATCCACCCTTCAGAAATGTTCTTAATGTATTTGTGTTCCACTTGAAAGCATCAGTGCTGAACCCAAATGAAGGCCGGCCTAGTTATCTCTTATTCCTGGTATTTTCTGAAAGGCTTAGTACAGTAATAGATCTAGAGAGCAAGAGTCCTTTGGAGAGATTTTGAAATCATGATCTTTGAGACCTCTGGCTCGTCATCATTAAGTGAACATCAATTTCATGGATTCTGATGGCCTCCACTGGGTCATCTCCATATGCTTTCTCTGTGTCAGACTCCCCCACTTTGTGCCCTATGTGTTGGGCTTCAGCTTCTATAATCCCACATCCATAGCCAGCTACATGCCTGGATGTACCAGTTTGGGAAAAGGCTCTTCCCTGTCTGTACTGATGCTTGTTATCCTTCACTGAATAGATTCCAGACTTCTTGCTCTTCTCTCCTTGGGCCTTTTCCTATGCAGAGATATGTGATCCACTCCTGGTGTTTCCTGTATTCAAGCAGCATCTTAAAACCAGTTTGCTCACTCTGGATTATAATAGACCCTTCTTCTGCTTCCCTTTCCATTCCTCATGAGTGGCTCATTTCACATCCCTCTCTTAACCTCAAGCCTGGGTTAACTGAACACAGCTGTTATGTGTGAATAACACATTATGCTGCTGAAACAAATCACATTATAACCGAACACGATGACCGAGCTCACCCAAACCCAGTCAGTTGTGAGAACCCACTGAAAATGTCTGTTCTTGCATGGTAAACTAGGGTCATTAAATTAACATAATATGCAGATATTTTAGACAAATATTATAACAACTCCCCATTTAGGTCTTGAATTAAGAAAACTCCTTGCACATGCTCAAACGTTATTCCAACACAAGCCGAACCGTTTAAGAATTAATAGAGGTTGTGTAATTTCTGGTCAAAGATTAACCAAGCTTTGAATGCCTTAGAGTTGAAGGAGACTACCATCTGCATTTGGTCTTTAGGTTCTGAATCCCCAGAATTGGAGTATTCCATTTATCTTGAAAATCACCCAAACAGAATCCTAAGTATTATAACAAAGAGGTACAATTTCGAGGAGGTAAAGATCTCCATGTGGCCTTTGAATTCTGGGAAGGAGCTGCACTTTGAAAAGCAGAGAAGGCCAAGACAAAAAACTCAGGAGTGAGGACAAATATGTGATTTATTTATCTTATGCATATCCCTCGTTATGTATTTTTCCCTGCTGCCACACTGAAAATTTCAGTTTGGTAGGAACTTTTAGACATGGTCTGGAGGTTACACATGGCTTTGTGGGGAGGGTTCTGGACCTCAGGCATTGAAACCCTGATCTAAAAGAAATGTTTCTGAATTGATTTATCTGATCTACTCTGGAATTTCATCTAGACTCAAGCTCAGCTTCTGGTGATTCCATGGAAATGTAGTTTTCTCAGCAACAATATGGAGATGATTTGCCACTGCCTTCTTCCAATACTTTTTTTGACTTCTCAGTCAGTATAACTCTGGACTCTTCTGAAGGTCTCCAGTCCAGGGACAAAACTGGTCTGCCTCTGCTTAGCTTTTTCAAAATCAGCTGCAGTTGGCTAGGTCCTAAGTGAAGAAGGGTGAAGAAGTCAAAAGGCATGGCGCACAGAGGGGCTTAGAACATACAGTGACCACATTTGCCCAGAATTCTGGCTCTGAATAATGCATTGAACATAAATGAGCCAAATGGGCTGGGTTTCCACATGCTAAGCCAAAAAAACAAAGTAAAAGCTGACCAGGGTTAAAACTAACCAGTTGTGCAAACATAACCAAAAGGCAAGAAAGAGCAAAAAGGTAGGAGTAGGATAATTTGGAAAAACAAGAACACACGTGCCTGTGTGTGCTCACAAATTTCTACAAAGGTTTTAATCACAGTGGCTCGAAGACCAATGAGGTACATGACATGACATGAAGAAAAAGCCAATGTTGGGCTTTTGTACAAAAGGAGCTTGTTAATGGGGCATGAGTACACTGAACACTCAGCTTCACACATCGAAAAGATAAACGCAGCTGATCTCTATGAAACAGACCGTATATAAAATCCCGTTTTTGCCATTTAGATTGCTTGAATGAGGCGGTTTGACTGGCCAGCTCACTGCAGGGAGGAGAGCCGGATTCAAATCTCACAGAAAGGGTTGCATTTTGTGTCTTACTTGGAGATTCTTGGGTGGTCTGAAGTCAAAATATGTGGTCAGTACATTATGGGAAACATCCAGTTCCAACAAGTAGGGCATCTGACTGATGCAAGAGAGATCTAAAAAGAAGAAAAATGGGGTGGGGTGAGGGATATTAAAGGAGATACGTGGAACTCATGCCAGTCTAATCTTAATTCTAATCTTATTTATTTATTTATTTATTTATATTTCAAATTTCATCACCGCCCATCTCACACGAAGCGACTCTGAGTGGTTTACAATAAAACTAAAAATAAATACAGATTAAAATACACTAGAAAACCATACTTCTTAAACACAAATATATAAATATAAAATATAAAATCCAAGATGGCGGTATTAAAAGTTCTTAATTCAAATTTGTAAATTCATAAATTCATGGGAGCCTCTTTAGGGTGCTAACCACCCCCAGAATTGGCTTCCCCCCTTCCCACCCCAAGCAAGATGGCACAGCCAGGTCTTTACCCCTTTCCGGAAGGCCGGGAGAGAGGGGGCCTGCCTCACCTCTGGGGGAAGACTGTACCATAGGGTGGGTGCCACGGCAGAGAATGGGGAATTCTGGCTGGGGAATTCTGGGAGTTGAAGTCCACACATCTTCCAGTGGCCAAGGCTGAGAAACACTGCTGTGAAGTATTCTGGGGTCTTTGTAAAGGACAATCCCATTTAGATGCTCACGGCAAAGTTTGTTTATTTATATTACAAATTCAGTCACCACCCACCTCACTCACTTCCATTCTTTTGACCCTCTTACTAGAGCTGGGGAATGACTTTTTCTCTTCCAAAGAATTCCTGATGATCATCAGCATCCCCGTGGAATGGACCAGAAAACCAAAGACAGCAAGCTGCACCTTGATTCAGTACTGATCTTACAAAGCAGTAACAGGTCCCTTGTAATCTAACATATGACCTTTTCCCAAGGAGGGCAACTGATTGTACTGCCAATAGGAATTGAGCTGGCTTTGGGACATGCTTGCGGGGAATTCTGGGAATTGCAGTCCTAACGCAATTGGAAGAAGTCAGGCTGACTCAGAACCAATTCAAGAAACAGCTACTTCTAACAAATACTCTTGTCTCCGGCTTCAGAACAAAGTGCCACCGGCATTTTATGTCCAGATCTGAAAAACAGAGGAATCATCTTTCTATTCTAGCTGTTACATTTTTGCCATGACAGCATGTGATATGAACCGGAAACAACCATTCCATTTTTCTCAAGGTTTACGGAGCCACGTAAGGGGAAACGAGAAGATTCTTTCCAAAATGATTTACCACTCAGAGGGGTTATAGCCATGGGGCTCACGTACCACTGATTTTATTGTAGGAAAGATCTAGCTTCTCAAGATGAATGTATTTGCAAAGAATACTGATTTCACTTAAACAGCGATCCTGTGGGAAGAAAAAGGGAAAGAGGATTCAGAAGGTCTTTCTAGGTTGTCACCTGGAGGACTTCTGCCTGAGACCCTGTTGACTCACCCACGTTGTTGACAATCCTGCCCTGAATGGACAAACCCTCTGACTCAGTGTTTCTCAACCTTAGCAACTCTAAGATGGGTAGACTTCAACTCCCAGAATTCCCCAGCCAGCAAGGCTGGCTGGGGAATTCTGGGAGTTGAAGTCCACCCATCTTAGAGTTGCCAAGGTTGAGAAACGCTGCTCTGACTGAACAGATGATCCCTTCAGTGTTCAATGGCAGCACCTAGCCAACATCTAGGTGATCTAGCGTTTAAGCTGGAACCCCCTAGGGATAAGAAAGAGGTAGTCTCCCTTTCCTTGGACATCTCTGCTCCAGCCCAGGACAGTCGTGCTGGATGACATCCAGTGCCTCACTTAATGTTCTGATTATTTTGATTTGCTCAGATTCATGGCTGTATTTGAGGTCCAGAAGAAATACAACCAACGAAATGGATTAAAAACATGGGAAGGCTTTAAGCTATGAAAACATTTGTTCTGCAGATATCTTTCCGCAGTACACACCAGAAACCTAAAAAAAAAAATTCCATTCGATTATACCAAAAAATCCATAACTTTCCCACAATGCCTACAAATACCTCACAATCTGGAAAACAAGATCTACAAGAACATTTCGATGCACTTGTAGGAAATGTTGTGTTTTCAGGGACAGGGGAGATTTTGGATATTCCATTTTTACCCTGTGAGCTTCTGTGGTCCAAGATAGACTTGAATCTGGATTCCCAGCATGTTAACTACTTTTAGTTTTTTTCCTTTATTTTTATTTGATTTAAACTCTGCCTTTCTACTCAGTTGGATCTCAAGGTAATTAACAATAATTAAAATAGAGAATATGAAAAACTGGTAGAAACATTCTAAGAACCAGGATGAACTTGGTCCTCCAAGATATGGGCAGGAAGAGATTCTGAGTCGAGGCATTTGTGGACTTAAATAACCAACATGAGATGTAGCAAAAGCATATGATGAGGGACTCTACCAAAAGAGCATTGCCAGATATCCTTGTTTTAACAGGACCAGGATAGCTGGTTCGGCTGGAGAACGCTGGGTGTGGAGTCTTCATCAACTCACCGAAAGTGACAGGTGCAGGTAAACCCGCTCTGTGCCAGAGGCAGAATGCCCCAGCGTGTGCAGGGCATCGGCAATCGCGTCTTCATCCAGCACACCATCAAACACCTCCTGCCAGAGAGAGAGAGGTATGGTTGGGCAGAGCTAAAATAATCCAGATGCAAGATTCACCCCTGCAGCAGGGCAAAGCTTGGCAAGGCATACCCAGTGCAGAGCAATCTTGTTCCTCGTGCGTGGGCCCTAGCAGGCCCAAACTGACAGGACATGGGAGGGAAATAAGATAAGCCGGTGGCAGAAAAATAAAGGCTGCAGACCTTGCCAGAGAAGGTTGGTTTCAGGCTGCATGGTAAGGACAGAGCAAGGAAGGAAGGGTTTATTTTATCTAGCCCAATGCTACCACAATTTGACAGGAAAGGCTATGTCTTCCTTTTATTTATTTTTATTCTTCTCATAGGAAGCCTCTTGAACTAACTCTTCCCATTCTATCAAGGATATTTCCTCACCTGTTAATTCTATGAAATATGGTTTCAGAGGAAGGAAGCGCCAGAGCTCTTGCTGATTTCTTGCAGTAGCAATGTCAGCCTTTGGCCACTCTGGCTGGGAATCGTGGGAGCTGTAGTACAAAACAACTCCCCACAGCTCACCAGCTTGCCTACAGACTGCTACTCCTTCCCTCCATCTCCTTTCAACTCACTGAAGAGTCGCCTTTCTTTCCTCCTGCTCCACCCAATGCCCAGAAGCCAAAGCCAGAGTCCAGTGGCACCTTATGCGGGTCTTGTAAATTCCTCTGTTTAGGTCGGCAGATGCTCCTTTGGACTTTGAGGGGCCTCCAGATTATGGGGATGTTCTTTTGCAATGGCCAGAGCAACAGCCGTTTCCCAGTGCCCCTGGAGCGCCACTTGGGCAAAATCGGGGCTGCAGAGAGGGTGGCTTGGGGTGCCCAGAGGGCTTCCCCTCAGAAATAGATGCAGATGGATGGGGCCAAAAATTCCAGCCCTTTGGTTTTCCCATTTTGGGATATGGGGGGTGGCTGGTTAGGAATTAGGGGGAAAGGCACTAACATTTCACCCCTTGAAAGGGCAACCCCCTCCCCTCAAACAAGGAGTCTGGTGGTGCCCCGGGGCGAGTTGCGCAAAGCCTGGGCGATTCCTGCGTTAAATTCTCTGCAGACTCAGGGGCTGCGTCCTTTCCAAAGAATTCAAGAACGTCCTTCCAGAGAACCCCCAGCAAACTTTTCCCCGTTTTCCCCCCAGTAACAGATCCCCAGTGCGGGAGACCCACCAGGGTCCCTTCTTCCTTTTGGGGACTGGGCCAAATAAATCCCCCCCCCCCGCTGTCCCCAGCAGAGGCCTTCGGCAAGGGGGCTCCAGCCCTTCCCGGACCTTGCCGAGAGCAGGAGCCCCCCAGCCTGGACCCTTCCCCGGCGTGGGGGGAACGCAGCCCTTCCGCCAGGATCCAGGGAAACCGGCCCAAAGCTGCCCTCCTGCCCAGGGTGAGGGACCCCCCCAGCGCCCTTGCAGTCCAGGTGTGCCACCTCCATCACAGCCCGGGTGGGGCGCCCTCCCCAGGGACCCCTCCCCAATTCCCGTGATTCCCGAGGCCCTCCCCTGAATCGCCTAACAAGAGCCCCCTCCCCAAGTCCCGTAATGCTTCGCTTAGGGGCGCCTTCCCAAAATCCCCTCCCGTAAATCTCCTAACGCCCCCCCATTCCCCTAACGCCCCGCGTGAGCGCGCCTTCCCCAAAGCCCCGAGCCCCGCCCGTAAATCTCCTAATAAGAGCCCCCTCCCCGATACCGTAACGCCCCGCGTGGGCGCGCCTCCCCAAAGCCGCCGGCTCCCCCCCGCGCCCCGTAGCGCTCCTAACGCAGGGCCCGCGCGGAGCGGCCGCACCTCCTCCATGGGCTCCGGCTCGGGCTCGGAGGACTCCTCCTCCTCCTCCACCTCCTCGCCCTCCAGGCGCTCCTCCTCCTGCTCCCAGCTGAGGCCGGCGCTGCTGGGGTGCGAAGAGTTGGCCATCCGCTCCAGGTCCTGCGAGACCCGCTCGTCCTGGCGCCGCGACAGGATGGCCGACGGCGGCCGCCCCCAGGAGCGCATTACCGTCATCCGGTCCTCGGCCTGGGGCCCGGGGCCCCCGCTGCGCCGGGACTGGCTGCTCGGGGACTGCACGCTGGGCCGGGCCGAGAGCGGCGGCGTCGACGGCATCTCCGCGCCGGTCGGGGCTTTCAAGCGCCGCGCCGGCCGCGCCACCGAGTGCGGAGCGGCGCCATCTTGTTGACGGGCCGTTGCCCAGCGACGCGCGGGGGCGGGGCCTTCCGCGCACGTTGCCGCCGCGCGTAGGGCAGTACGCTGCGTCGCCGCGCGGGGCGTGACGGGAAGCGTAGTTCAGGCGGGGACGACCCGGGAAGGAGAAGGGCGGGGCTGGCCGGTTTGGAAGAGGCCGTTGCAGTGTTGGGCATTCAGTCTTTAGAAAAGCGTTTTTCAACCTGGGTCTAAGCACTCAATTGACACAGGGACATCCTGGTCCAAGACTCCTGTGTGCCCCCCCCAATTTCCCTGCCCTGTAGGCTAAAAGGGGCCCCTTTGCCTCAGGGACTGACGTGGCTTGAAATAGCTTTTGGAGGCTTGCAAAGGCCACTGTCCCCCCACTCTATGTTGCCAGCCCTCCAAGGTAGGCCAGGTTTGGAAAGAGACGCCAGGAGAAATACCGGGCCTGCCTTGCACTGATTCAGACTGCAATAGCCACATCGGGGAAAGCCGGCCGGTGTTTTCCCTTCCTGCCTCTTAGACCAATGAGCATCTAGGCGGGCCAATCCTGAGCTGCTTTCTCACTGGAGGCTGTTGCTGCTGCCAAAGCAAGGGAAGGGGCCAATGGGAGAGAATTTATTCTATTTATCAAAATGTATTAGCCAGCCAACTCCAACAGACTCGGCGTCATGTCTGAATCCTGTGTTTTGAGATGTCTGAGATGTGAATTGCAGGGCTCCTTTGCTTAGACGCTCTTTTCTGGCAATGCTAGCTTTTCATTTTCATTTTTAAAACCTGAGTAGTTCCAAATTCACTTTTGGGATGCTTGATTCCTGCAACCTTCCCCTGCTCCAGCCGCCCCCTCTTGCCTTCTCCCTCCACCCAGAATAAATGGCAGAACAAACTTTGATCGCTGTGGCTATCAGGGAAGGGGAGAAAAAGGAACTTCTGATGGACTTAATCTTCTGACTTTTATTTCAGCCCTTCAGGGAAACGTTCCAACGGAGGGTAATGAAAGTCACCTGAATGACTCCCTTCATTATCTTCACGGCAATAAATGTTAAAGCCCCTTAATGAGTGGCTGAAAGACAACCAGGCTCCTTTCAACCCAGCTGTGGTGGGGATGTGAGAAGATGCTCTGAGAGGACCCTTAGAAGGAAATAAGAATAACGCTTGTGACCTGCTGATATTTTTTGTTATTCAAACTTTATTAAACTTTCTGAAAACTGCAAATGAGGAGGGAGTGGGCAAGAAAAGTCTACACGTCTTAAAGTTGCTAAGGTTGAGAAACACCGCACTAGATCATTGTGTCCACATCAATCCATGCTAGAAATAAGGTTGTACCGTGACCCACCCTGGCCCAGCAGCTAAAGCTGACAATGAAATTATAGAGGCATCTGCAAAAAAAAAAAAAGTATCCAGAAAGGGTTGTTTCAATCACACTCACATAAATGGGTAAAATGCACTTTCTAGATGCGACAAAGGCATTACGTTTCTAGAAATCTAACCGGAATCGGAGACAGCAGGCTTTAAACTGGCTGCTGGGAGCCACGGTGAGCAATCTAACAGTCGAAGCTTGTGAGCCTCCAGCTGATCACCTTGTTGGACTAGAGCCAAGTTCCTAATCGGATGTACAGTGACCACTGCCATGGGCAGCTACAGGATGGATTGAAATCAGTGTTTTTCAAACCTGTCAACTTGAAGAGGTGCCTGGGAAACTCTGGAAGTTGACATCCACACCTCTTAAAGTTGACAAGTTTGAAAAACACTGATTTAAAACTACCTGCAAGTGGGACAACTATCATTTTTCCCATTTCACAAACAACCAAGGAGGTTGCCTTTAATCCGTTCAATCAGTAAGTCAAACTATGTCAGGGCATGTGAAGGTACCCTGCACTTAATATAGCACTGATATGAAAGTTCAACAGTTGGTTATAAATTTCTGGAAGCAATGGATTTGAAGCACATCTGATGCTGTTTGGGGGCAGGGCGTGCTAAAGTAACAGGGTGTCCTAACAACCAGGAAACACACTGAGACAATGAACTGGTCTCTAATATTTATCGCTAGTACTTAACAGGAATCCTAACAAACTGAAGAAGCATGGGAAAAACCCAGACATATAACCCCCAAGGGCTAAGGCGGTCCCGATCTGTGTCTCTTTGAATGGCTGAACAATTCATCAGTGCTACGCATGCGCTTGACAGTCTGGATGGGAGCCCCCTGCTCGCCATCCTTACTCATGACACAGGGTGTTGAAAAAAGGAAATATTAAGCAAACATCTTCTAACTACGTTTATTAAACCATCCTTTAAAACATCAGGAGTTTTTTGCTAACCCAGACCCACATAGCTGTCCTGCAACATCCTTCTGAAATAAAGCTTACGTGGTTTCATTTGGCAATCCAACCAGTTGCTATTCAGCTCAAGGCCCTGGTTGGGCCACAGAAGTAAACAGTGAGGAAGGGCTTTTTCTAAATTGTCCATTTTAGAAATCCTGCTGAGAATTCCATCTGGACAAGCTGGCTTCTGTGCACACAAAAGGCCACCCGTCATCAAATTAACAGTTAGGCTGGCAAACCATCCGTGGAAGACTGGAGCTGCTGGTTTGGTGGGCACGTATAAGAGAGGGAGAGGTCGGTCTCCCAAGGAGCTTCCCTGAATTTCAGGGGAAGCTGACAGCCTGCCTGCTTAGGTTAATGAGTTCTCCACACTGAAGTGTTCCAGAGTTTATTTCCCACCATCTGGAAAATGCCTGCCCCTTCCGCTGGGATTTGCAAGGGTTCAGCCAAGAGAAGAGGTTAGTGAAAACGTTAGGACTGGAAAGAAGTGTCATCCATCTGCTCGGCTTCGGCAGAGTAGGAACCATGGCCCCTGGAGCCTCTGTCACAGAGCTGTCTGGCTAACTCTTGCAAGATGCCGTGCTGCTGCAGAAGACACAGGGAAAGGACCAGACTTTGACAGGGTGCAAACAAGGCTACTGAAAATTCATATTTGACCCCAGCGTGGTAACTGAATGCTTAAAAGAAAAGAAAAAAAAACAACAAGCAAGCAAACCCAGTGATGCCTGAATTAAGATGTCTGCTGATGTGTGCAACCAAGCCATGAAGCTTGGGCCAGTCTGCAGACTCCTTCAATGGCTAGCCAGGTTTCTTCTTTGTTTCTTAAGAACCCACTTAACCATTCTGCCAAACATGCCTCTCATGTCTTTCAACAGGGAGTGTGCGGAATAATGTGAGAACTCTGGAACGTTCTCCTGGTTCCCACCTGAGCCCTCTCCAGTCCAGGGTTGGCCCTGGCAGCGGCAGTGACTTGCACAAGGGCACCTGGTGCAAAGGACGCCCACCCTCCTCGCCCAAAGACACAGCTTTCATTTTTCCCACCCAGACTTCCTAAAAGTCCATGACTCTTGCAAGAATGGTCATATCCAAGCAGCTTTCCCCAAACCAGCGATCTCCAGATGTCTGGGAGTAGCACTCCTATAATCCCTAGCAAACCAACTCCATGACTATACTAACTGGGGTTTGTGGGAGTCGCATTCCAGCTGCAGGGTACGGTTCAGCCCCAAACACCTCTCTTGGGCTGGCCAATGTCACAGCTACCTCCCAAAGATCAGCCCTTTGAACAGATCACCTGGGGGTCTTATTTATTTGCTTTATTTTTCAGCCACACCAGATTTCAGAATAGTCCAGCAGACCCAGGACCAATTGGTTTAATGTCACTTCCCCTCTCCTGTCCAATTTTATAGCCACAACCACTTCTGGAGGGAGTTGAAGGGGAAGGACAGTATGGTCAGTGACCTTCCCAGCTGACCTGAGATCTGAATCAACGGCTGCTTGCTTCTAGCTCAACATTTTATCCATTAAATGATGCTGGTGCTCTGGAGTCCCAGATCCCACATTATGGTTTAACTAAGATTTAATATGCCATAAACCAGGATTTAGAAGCCACAAAAGCTGGTTTCCTACAGGACCCTGACCCCAAACTAATTAATGACGCTGTCATTAACTCCCCCGGCTCCCCCCAGCTTTTGCCTTGGCTTCTAGGAAGTTTTGAAAGCAGAACTTCTAAAAGGGTTTTTTAAAAACCTTCTTCTGCATTTAATACTGACCGCTCTGAATGCACTCTGAATGGCTGATTCTATTGAGGGCTCACCTGCAGCTTCCTCTCCCAGCTGGACCAGGTGGGGTGGTCAGGGTTTACCTGGAAAAAGGTGCAGACTGCAGCAAGTGGGAGTTGCAGGTGAATCCCCAGAGGTGGGCTTAACATTTGTGGACCAGCCTAGTGATTTGCCTTTTTTTGCTGCTTTGATCTATCTGGTTGAGTCGCGGGGCGGGATGGAGGAAGGCAGCAATAAATCCCATTCAGGCAGGCAGTTGCTGCATCATAATCAGCAAATCTGTTTTCATCCAGGGCAGTTTGTAAGAGTGTTCATGGCACTGATGTTTATCGTTTCCTGTGTTGGGAGCAGAACGACACGGCAATCACAGAAGATTAGGTGGATGGGGTTTCAGATATGTTTGCAAGTTCTCCGATGGAGCCTTACAGCCAAACCCGCAGCAAATCATCAGTGCTCTGTGGAACTTGTTCTCGGCTGAACTTCTAATTGTGCTTTCTGAGAGAAAAGATGCCTTTTCCTGCATCCGGCTGCTATGAGAAGAGAAACTCCATATTGTAACTTTTTTGAGATAAGAGAAGAGCTCGGTGGGGAGAGGCTGTGTTCAGCTGTAGAGTGAGGCAAAATTTTCTCTGCCCGTTGCAGAAATTTCTCTTTAAGACCTTTGGAAAGACATTGCTTGGGGTGCCTTCTGAGGATCAAATATCAAAGCAAGATATTTGCATGTATTGATGATTAAGAGTTGTGTGCTGTATTAAGGGATGGCAAGCACCTGTAATCTAGGCAGTGCACTATGTATCTGGTGCAGCTCAGAAACAAAGGAACTTTACAGCTGAGGTGATCTTTTTGGTAGCCCACGTAAATGCATCCTTACTAGTAATTCAGCACCAGCAGCACTGATGAACATTCCGGATGTTGGGGCTGTTGCCATCCAGACTGGAAGTAAGGGGGTAACACGGTTTTGTTTCATGAAATGGCCCATGGGTCAGTCCTCCTTGGATACTCTTGAATCACAAGGAATGGAAGAATACAGCGAAGATCAGAGACCATCAGGGAAGCTGCTTCACACTTCCCCTAGACCTGTCAACTCCCACCCAGCTGCAGTTGCACAAATATTGTGCTGTCTCCTCTAAAGAAAACCTAGGCTTGGATTTTGGGTCCTACAAGGCAGCTAAATCAATTAAATTGGATTTGATTGATTTGGGGACACTTGCAAGAGAGAACAGAGAACGGAGTCATATTTCTTGGCTACCTGTTCACCCATGCAAGTACCTTTCTATTCATACAAAAGCATTGCAGGAAATGACCTTTCAAGATCAAACTGTAGATGATCCCTGTCTTGTGGATGCTTCTCAATGGTCACAGCTTGAAAACTGGGATGAAAGATTTCTTTTGCAGCAGGCTAATGAAAATTGCTGTCTGCTGCACTTCCCACTCATGGTGACGAACCAGCATAGAGCAGCAATGCTTCAAAAAGACCGTCTGAGGTTTTGTGACCCTGAAAGAGCCATTTCTCTGGTCTGTGCCTCAAGTGGTAGCACGTGCGGGGTGAGAAGGAAGCTCACACCCCTCAGGGAACAGCGAGACCCAGCTGTAACCATTCTTAACAGCTCCTGCACAGAAGATGTGGAGGTATCCTAAAAGAGCACTGGTGCATCCAAGGAGCCCACAATACAATAATTAAGAGTTCCAAAATTATCCTTTAATTTTCCAGTTGAACCAAGAGGAAAACAGGGTAAGCAGTGGGGTGGGGTGGGGGGATGGAAGTCATGGGACCAAATCAGATCAGGGGAAGTGATCTTGCTTTGTGCTATAGATGGAGGCATTAGGCAGACAATCATACGTTGACTTTCCTACAGCAAAAAGTTGCTGCTTCCCCCAATCCGCCCTGAAAATGTTTATAATACAGCAAGAAAAGCCTGCTGAGTTCTCAGAATTGACCAATCCATGTCTTTTTTGCAGAAGGGAGCATTATCAGATCTGAACTAGCTGCGATGGGATTCTGCAGAGTGAATGCCTGGGAATCCCTCCTTGAAATCCAGCCATATTCCTTCAAGTGCTGTTGGCCATGTTACGGTTTTTGATAGCCTTGTAGTGACGGCTTGGCATCTGCCGTGCAAATACCTCAACTTCCACAGGCCCCACTGCCAATCCTTTCTGGCAAGGGGGGTTCCTGAGACCAAGCTAATACGATTATGTGCGCTGTGCAAGCCAATGCAGCATCTCCAACTGGTTCAATGCAAAAAAAAAAAAATGCTACTAAGTTCTAACTGCTAAAGTTATCCATAAGGACCCAAACTCTGGGGAAAAAAAATCCCAAACACCACCAAGTGGCAAACTGCAGCACATACCTGCATTAACATAGCTGTGACAAATACTGAAAATAGATGACTATCTAACAAGCGTTATCTTATTCTGCAAGGAACACTTGGTCAAATGCATCATTCTTGATAAACAATGATCCCAAAAGTTTCTCTGGGAAGAGGAATTCCTTAACATCAGCATAGCTCAGTGTTTCTCAACCTTGGCAACTTGAAGCTGGGTGGACTTCAACTCCCAGAATTCCAAGGCTGGCTGGGGAATTCTCGGAGTTGAAGTCCACCCAGCTTCAAGTTGCCAAGGTTGAGAAACACCGCATCTCAAAGTAGCATTAGGCCAGCCAGAAACCAGTCTGGGGGAGCGATGATGCCAATTGCTCTCTTTTTACAGAGTTGAGCCTTCCCTAGGGACTGTTCCTCAGCTCTCTTCCAGTTCCGATCCCTCTGGATCAAACCGACATCCAACATTCCTCCCTTCCCTCTTCCCTACCCTTATCCACCCATTAGAACTCACAGACAAGCACCTCCCCGTTAACTGCAATCAGTCCCCGTTTTTCTGCCACAGACATAAAAATCCCAGCATGCCACTGAAAAGATCTCCAATTCTCCCTGCCCACCCCCACACCAGCAGAGAAGCTAACCGGAAAGGACAGAATACCCAGGTACTACCCCGCAGAGACATTTCCCCTCTCTGCTCCTACCGGCTGCAAAGAAGCCGGGCCCCTTCCGGTTTCCGGCAGCCTGAACTACACGGTGGTGATCTTCTTGTCCTTGGTGGCTTGCTTGATGGCGGCCTGCTCACAGATGATCTCCTTGAGGCGCTGCAGCCTCATGTTTTGCATAGTCTGGTCTCCCACGCCGGTCTGGCTGCGGTGAAGTAAGCTCAGGGCATAGAGGTACTCCAACTCCGTGTACTTTACTCCTTGGTCCACCACCAGGTTCAGCAGCTCGTCTGCTGTGTTGTACAGCATCTCGTAATATTGCCTGCAAGGCAAAGCCGGACCTTCCGTCATCACATCACTCGCTAATACTTGCTACAGCCATTTTTTAAAAACCCGTTTTCCCCCATGGGGTTTTCTGTAACACAGCATTTTTCCTCTGCGGAGGTGACCCTTCGGACACCAGTCACCTTGATGAGGCAGGTCTTCAACCTAGAACAGGGTTTCTCCACCAGGGTTCCGTGGCTCCCTCGGGTTCCCCGAGAGGTCACTAGGGGGTCCCTGGGAGATCACGATTTATTTAAAAAATTATTTTGAATTTGGGCAACTTCACATTAAAGACATAAGCTTCATTCTTTATTTTCAGTTTAAGAACACTGTTCATGCATATCTACAGGCCTACCCATGAAATGAGTATCATAGTTTTGTAACTTCTGGCCTGTATTGGAGCCTGAATGGGCAGGGGTTCCCCGAGGCCTGAAAAATATTTCAAGGGTTCCTCCGGGGTCAAAAGGTTGAGAAAGGCTGACCTCGAAGGTTAAGGGCATGTTTTGGTTTGTG
The DNA here is from genome assembly GCF_035149785.1 of Candoia aspera. Classification (NCBI taxonomy): domain Eukaryota; kingdom Metazoa; phylum Chordata; class Lepidosauria; order Squamata; family Candoiidae; genus Candoia; species Candoia aspera. The sequence goes on along the minus strand of NC_086159.1, from coordinate 7,610,617 downwards.
AACAGGAGAAAAAAGAAAGAAAAAGGAAGATGAAAAACACACACGGAGCGAAGCTGGTCCTCCTAAGATAGAAATCAAAATGGGTCTCCTGCAGAAAAGGGTTTGGATGGGGATGCAATGGGTGAACAGCAGCTTTAAGCCCAAAGTGTCTCCTTCTCTGCCTGCTTCCTGCAGTCAAGGCTGGCTGTGGGAGAAAAAGGCCGAGGGTTTTCTAAGTCTGCATACTGTCACGGGATGAAAGAGCCACGAAGTCTGGGATCAGAAGGGATTGGCTCTCAGCGCTATAAGTCAAGCTGCCTGGTGTCCTCTTCCCTGCCAAGAAGTCAAGCTCACTGCCTTCAGGACTTATCTGTCAGTCATTGGAAGATCAGATTATTTTTAATTAAAATAAACCATCATTATAAAAGGGAGGAAGCAGCGTTCCTTTTGAGCTGGCTGCAATTAAAACCTCAGTCTGCGTGGCCTGTTCTTGCCTTTGGCCAGGGAGCCCATGTTTGGGAAATTATTTGTTTGATTAGCCACTCAGCTCAGTGTTTGCCTCCCTTGTCGGGGAAATGTATTAATAAATATTGATCAGGAGTGCCTCCTGTTTTCTTTGGCCAAAGCAATTCGGTTCGGCTTGCTCCCCTGATGTTATCAAATAATGAAATATGGAAGAGCTGGTGAAATCCGCTACTTAGTCCACTGTCTTTCACAGGTTTTGCCTCCAGCTGTTAGACAAGTTCTGCCTGGTTTTGGGGAGAGACTGGGCAGACACACTCTGGCAGGCAATGCAGGTAGTCCTCACTTAGCGACCATTCAAAGTTACGACAGCTTTGGAAAGGGTGCTTGACGCCCGTAAAGCATGTCTGGCCGTCATGAAACGCCACGCCACTCCCCGCGGTCACGTGACCACATTTCGGGTGCTTGGCAGCCAGTTTGCATTTACGAACAGTTGCCAAGTGCCCCGCAATCATGTGATCGCCATTTGCAATCTCCTCTGCCGGCTTCCCCAGAAAGTGAATGGAGAAGTCAGCAGCGAAGGCTGCAAAGGGAGGGCATGGAAGGGAGGGGAAACCCTTTGGAGGGTGCAGGAACGGAGCTCAAACCCTGAAGACTTCAGCTTCATTCCTGCAGCCCCACGAAGGATTTCCCCTCTGTGTATGGAGGGGAGAGGAAACCCTTTGGCAGGCAGCTCTTTCATTCTGTCCGCTTAGCAACCCAGGAGATTGCTGAACAACGGCAACCGGGAGAGCTGGGATTGTGCTCATTGAGGAAAGCAGGGCATCTTGCTTAACGACCAATTCACTCAAAGACCGAGATTCCAGTCCCAAATGTGGTTGTTAATCAAGGACTGCCTGTACAGCTTGATTCAATGGCGAGGACAACTCTTAGCAGGCCTGGGTGCATTTCCTGCTATTGGTGGTTCAGTGAAACTGGCACCAGTACAACACATGGTACGGTCCTCTCTGTATTACAGTGGGTATCACTACTGACCACTAGGAGGCATGAATTCCAACAAGAACAAAATTGGTCCTCCAGTCCTTGCTAGTGGCCTGTAGTGGTAACCACTATAATACGTAATTATCCCGGGGTAAGTCTTGAGGCCTCTAATATGAAGCCCAAATTGACGTCTACAGTGCATCCCTCTAGTCTGAGAGTGGAAAGAAATACTGTAAGGAAAGATGGCGTACCATCCATGGCATCTACAATCCTCCCTGCTGTGCTGTTTCAGATTGAAAGTGGAAGATCCCATGTTTTAGATTCTTCCTTAGAGACAATTAGCTGCATGGGCAAACGGGGGAGCTATAATGGTATGTGAGAAAGACCTTGAAAGACGGGCGAAGAGATGCCGCCTAGGGACCAGTCAGATAAGAGAGGGCAAAGCCCGCAGCTGCATAATGGGCAGAGAAAGAGGCTCAGGAGGGACCCTCCCTAAATTCTTGGGCTATAAAGGAGACGGCGGGAGAGTTGCACTTTCAAACTTGCAAGATTCTGTTAATGCAGCCTTACAATAAAGTAGAATTAGCTCCTCTGGTCGTGTGTCCCGTCTGGTCCACCTGGGAAGGCTGACATGGACAGGTTTCTTCCCATTTATCTCCCCCTTTCTTTTTTCTTTGCATGGGAACAAAAATGTGACACTCTCTGTCCTGCAGTCTGAGAAGTTCATTCCAGCAGAAGTGGCAGTGCAGGACTCCCTCGATCAAGGGGTTTGAACACAAGGAGCACAACGCAGTCTTGCTCCTGATTTCAAAGACTAGGGAAGGGAGAGAAAACTGTAGAGCCTGTGTGGATAATAAGTCACCAAAGAAGAAGGGCAGACTGGCTAAAGCAGCGTTTTTCAACCTTGGCAACCTTAAGATGGTGGATTTTTCAACTCTCAGAATTCTCCAGCTGCCATGTTTAAGGGAATCCTGGGAGCATGCTGGCTGGGGAATTCTGGGAGTTGAAGGCCACCCATCTTAATATTGCCAAGGTTGAAAAACATTGAGCCAGAGAGACGTTAGGAGGCCATTCTGCCATGAGACTCTCAGGTCACCAGAAGGCTACAGACCTAAATTATTTTCCCTAAAACTAAATGCCCCCCTTTCACTCGTAGCTAACCTGGGAGATGCCACTCACCGGGGCTCACCCTGAGTGGGTCATTCTCCCCTCACTCTGATCCAAATGGGAGGTGACCAGGATAGAAAAACAGCCAAAGCAGTTGCTCCCCACCTCACAAAGGGTGCTTCACCCTCAGAGTGAGCCACTGGCCAGCACTGAAGGGCCCTGGAGTCTGAAGTCCTGTATGAGGTCATCGTTCTGCTTCTCCTGGTCAGGGACCAGTCTGGATGGGATGGACCAGGCGTGCCACAGAAAAGGCTGCTTCTGAGGTTCAAAATCAGGTGGAGATACAGATGCCCCCCACCCTGTTGGCCTTCAGGAAAGCAGCAAAGGCCTGGCTTGTCTCCCAGGCAACGGGGCCGGGGTATTGATGGAGCCAGCGTGGTGTGGTGGATAGATGCAAGGTTTATTGGGGCCTCAAGATTGTTTTAATATTTAATACCCACAATCCCCAATCCACTGGATCATGCAATTCTTGGGCTCCAACCTCAGCCTGTTCCAGTGCCTTATGGTTTTGATTCCTGTTCACCACCCAAAGTTCCTTCTGGTAATTGGGTGGCTATATAGGTTTGTTTAGTTAATTGATTACTTCGAGCCACTTTGGTGTAGGGGTTAAGGCACCAGGCTAGAAATCGGGAGACTGAGAGTTCTAGTCTGGCCTTGGGCACGAAGCCAGCTGGGGGACCTTGGGCCAGCCCCTCTCTCTCAGCCCCAGGAAAGGGGCAATGGCAAACCACCTCCAAAAAATTGCAGGGACTTGTCCAGGCAGTCTCCAAGAATCAGACATGATTGAACAGATTTTCAAAATTAATTCATTACTTAATTAATTCTGAAATCAATATATGAGTCAGCTTGTGCTGGAGTAAAGAATCAGAAACGATTTAGCTCACAAGAGTACCAGTGATCTGAGCCACCATAATCAGACATTCAAGGAATTCTATTTTTAAGAGAAAATAAATGAACAATAACAACATGTGATGCTCATTGGCTGCTTGAACACTCCTCAGTGTAAGCACAAATACTTTTTTTGGTACGATGATCTTCTTGGAAGATCAGGGTAGAGAAAATGTATGATTTCAGGAGCAGATTTTAATGCAATAATCATAGACAGAATACATGCCAAAGATAACACAGCTAGTAACTTCCAAATCTTTTCTTTTTAAAACTGTATAATTTCCTGGCTGGCTGTTAGAGATACCGCAGTCCTCATCAAAAGATTGCTTTTTTTCTTTTCTCAATACCAAATCATATTTATTTGAAAATAGGTGTTTTTCTATTAAAAAAAGGAAACAAACGGAATCAAAAGAGGAGGTCAGATTTATGCAGGTAACTGACTGCAGGAAGAGGAGACAGACAGAAGAATATACAGACAATTGGAGGCTCCAGTAATAAATAGAGCAGGTTGGAATGGGGGAAGTCAAGGCTATAGGTGGTGAATTATTTTATAGAGGAACCCTGTAAGGTTTGGAGATTAAGGAACTCTGTAAGTTATTAAATCTATTTTTGCCCCCTTGAGAAGGAGCCTGATCATGATTAAGTCAAGAAAATCACCTTCCGAGACATTCGGGGGCTGTGTTTTGTTTAGAGAGGCCCTGGGTCAGAGGTGAAAATTAGCATTTAAATGGAGAGAAGCTCTGATGGCACTCAGGGGAGATTGTTTCATTGTGGCTGCCTTGCCAATTGAGATTATATTATTATTTTAATATCTCAGTTTTTTGGTGGGGTGGGGGAGGTCACAGTTGATCATTTCTCCCCACAGAGCCTTCCCTGAAAAGGAGGGGGATGCTCATAAAAATTCACTAGCGTTTGCAGAAGAAGAAAAAAAAAAGGATTCTGGTCCAAGATTTCGGAAGTATGTTTTTAAACAGAGGAGAGTCAGCATCCAGACTGTGGTGTCACCTCATAAAACATCTCAAAGCACTTTCAGGTTAGTGAGCAAGAATCAACTTTCAGGATCAACGGTCCATCCCTTCTTGAGTCTGATGCCTTCTAGAGAGGTTGGAATACAGCTCAGCTCAGAAGTGGAGCCTAACTTATCTGGGGAATGCTGGGTTGGGAAAGGCTGGACAAGATGCATGGACACAGTCAGGAGGTCTGTGGTAGTAGTGGAATTATAACCAAACAGTAACATTAAAGAGGCCCTTGAATCAAGCTTGATGGCTTCCATATAATGCTCTCGGCAGAATTAAGGAAGTGGCTTATTTGGGTGTTTTTTCAACTTCCCAGTCTAAACCAACTCTGGACATCAGGCTGGCATGAAAGAAGAAAAGTAGTACATGAGTTTCCTGCAGATGGGTCTGAAACTGAACAACAACTGAAACTCAGGCAAGAGAGAAATCCCAACTGATGGACAGATACTGTATATCTGAGCTTTTCCAAGCAACCAATTTTAATATTTTGACCCCTCCCTCTTAACATCTGTAACATTGCAGGCATTTTTGAGCTTTAAAAGTAGTCACCAACTCATATACAGTATTTGGCTGATTTTAAGCTGAAAGAGAAGGTTGGGTTATAATTAGACTTTGAATTGGAAAGGGGAGGGAAAAAAAAAGATGTTGAGACATTGGACTAATCTGACATTTCAGAGTTCAGGCTCATCACATCCTGCTGATGTCACCTAATCACAGCTCAGTTTAAGATAATCAGGAAGAAATTCTGCTTCGGGCTGATTGGAACTGCATTTGTATGCTAGAGGATTTCCCCAGTCCCCTTCCTCCCTCAGCCCAGGGGAGTGGGGGGGGGGGGAGAAAAAGAAAAAGCAGGACAATCTTTCTTCTTCTTTTTGACTGACACCTTAAAAATTATTGCCCAAATAATTTGGGCCAACTGGGATAACAATGGGCCAACTGGGATAACTTGGTTTAATTTTATTCTATTCAATAGAATCCTCCTAGAGGATTGTACCAGGATTTTCATAAGGATTCTTGCCACCCAGAAAGGATCCTTACACCTTGTGCTCGACTTCTCTTTCCCCCTTTCTTTCTTCTTCTTTCTCTACTGCACCCAACCCAGCAGACGAGGGCAAGGATACTTCCAAGTGTTCCATGAGCCAACCAACCTCTTCGCAGGATGACTTATTCCAGTCTCCTCCCCTCCTGCATTCACAACATCTGCAAATCTTCCAGAAGGTTTCCATAGCTGTTGTCCCCAATTCTCTTTTTAGGTCATCCCTGGGCCTCCATTTCTGATCACTTCTCAAAATGGGACAGTCCTTGGCATGACATAACTATAGAATCCTAGAGTTCGAAGAGGCCATTCGGGCCATCAGATCCAATCCCTAACTCCAGGAAGGAATCCACATTAAATGCCCTCAAATGAGAGATGATTGCCTCTACTTGGACACATCTAGAGAAGGATGTGTCACCTCTACATCACTGATTCCACTGTCAAACTGCTTTTACTGTTTTGCTAATGGTCAACCAGGATCTGCCCTCCTGTAACTAAAATTAATAAAAATATTGCAGAATACAGGACCTGGGACTTGTGCCTGATTCGGTACCTTATTCCAGTTTGATAAGCAGCCACTGGTGAGTATAATTTTTGAGTAAACTTTCTGAGTATGATTTTTAAGTCATCCATGAGTCCACTTAATTGTCATGCCATCCAGCCCACGCTTAACTTGTTTGTTAGCTAAAATGTCATGAGTAGTATGTAAAATGATTGGCTGAAATCAAGATGTATTATATCTGCAGCATTCCCACTATCTATTAAGGAAATTATTCAATTAAACTTGAGGTAAGATTCATTTGGCAAATCCATGCTGCCTTCTGGTGATACCTGCATTGTTTTCAAGGTGTTTACAGATCAGCTGCATAACTGCCCATTTTAGAATCTTCCTAGATATTGATATCTGTATAGACTAACAAGTTTGTAGTTGTCCAGATCCTCTTTTACAAAAACAGAGATAATATTTCTCCTCTTCCAGGTGTCTGATACTTCACTCATTCTCCATGATTTCTCAAAGATAATTCAAAAAGCTAGCATGTCATAGTTCCTAGCATCCTTTGATAACCACAGTTCATTCTAAGCTTTAGCTTTCCTGACATCCTCTCTAATGTGCTACCAATCAAAGCAAATATGTGTATGCAGCCTTCTAAACCCTCTTTCCATCTCCTGTATGTGTCCTCTGTTTTCAGATCTTCCGCTGTCCATTTCATTTTTCTCCTTGAAATTGTCTGCAGCTCTGTTTTTAGCCTCTCCTTTTCCAGGGACATGTAAGTACCTTGAGCCCCTTTTCCCATTAGCTTCTCCTGCCACTGAATCCTACTCATCACTGTTCTGAGTTTATCAAAATCTGCATTTTAAAAGTCCAAGATACAATTCTGATAACACCCAGCTTTAGCTTCCCTTAAAATCAAGCCGTTCAGTATGATATGGCCACTTCCATTTCTAAGCCTTCCCTACTGTAAGTATCAAGTCAAGGACAGATGATCCTCTCCCCCCCCCCACTTCTTTTATCTTCTGAAGGAATATTATTCTCTTTTCTGTAATTTTCTAATTTCCAAAAGCAGCTAGATATACCCCTTTGCTAGAAATGCTATGGATGTATTCTTCTAATCAAGTTCATTCACAGATACAAACATTATTTTCAATGGATCTTGCAGCATTAATGCATTTTCCCTGTTTCTTGCATCTTATGTATAACCGTAATTCCCTTGGTCTATTAACAACCTCAGTTTAACGTGTGACTCTAATTCCACTGATGAATATTTTAAAACATCTTTAGTTCTTTCTTAAAAAACACATCATTGTTTTCCAGAACTTGGTGTTTTTTTATAGCATCACATTTCCCTTAGGGCTCCTACAGATCTTGCAGAAACGGTTCGAGCCAGGCAGCACCGAAATGGAATCTAATGAATTAATTTGCATGTTCAATTTACACCTACGTAATGCATCATGCATGGGAATGATGACGTGGGGTGGTTTCCAAACACTGTCACGCTGACGGAAACCCGGCCAGGCTAACAGTCAGAAAATCACGGAGCATTCAGAAAATGTTTGGCTGGGGAACCTGTGTAGCTGAGCAATCTACCACGACAGGACCCCCCATGTCAGCAAACGGTCACATCCTAAGAGGGGAGTCGTTCCACACCGGTCTGTTTTAGCAAACGAAACTCTGTGATCGTGACGACATCGCCTACCAAAACCACACCTCTAATGATGCTGCGTGCAGGTTAGTTATAGGCAGGGGGGCACCCCTTTGACGTTGCTTTCGAAACGGGGTCCTCTTGGCCCTGCAGGTAATTCAGCAACAAAGCCGAGAGGAACCATTCTTTCTTCTTGCAAGTGGAACTTTATAGGGCATTAAAGAAACACCCTCCACACTTATCTAAATCTTTAATTAGTTCTATAATATACTGATGATATCAGGCCTAATTAAATTTATACAGATAAAGGGCAATGAAATTCTAACCAAGTGAGCTGGAAAGTACATATTAAACAGTAAATTTAATGGTTCACGCCGATAAGTGCAATTTCCTACACAAAACCTAAATTCAATTTAGTGTGTTGTATTCAAATTGATTTTGCATGTGCAAATTATTGGAGGGAGGGGCAGGGGAGATCTTGTTCATATATCAGTAAAACTGCTAATCCACCCTATTTAAACATCACTTATTAACGCTCGCCACTGCACCGGAGTCAGAAGGATTTGCATTTTTACGGCAGAGAAGGCAAAAATTATCGAAGTTAGATGCCAGTTTATAAAGGATATTAAGTGACTTCCCTCCCTCCGAAGGAGGGGAGAGCTGGAGAATGTAATGCTGGTCTGCGGAGAAAGGAGGCAGTCAGCACTTTGGAGAAAAGGCGATGCTATGAGTGCGCCAGTCAGCACAAAACATAATACAATTTTAGCTGCCCGCTGGGAACCAGTGACTTGGGCCTCTGCAGAGAACAGGAATCGTTTTGGAATTGCAACCAAGAGCCTGACGCTGGAACAACGACAACAACAAAGAAGTGTGTGTCTACTACAATCCACTAAGTACAGAACACTTGCTGTCATGGGCTGGTACAGTTACTATCTTTATTCCCTTTCCTCCCATTTTACAGATAGGGAACTGAGGCTGAGGGGCAGCCTGGTGACTTGCTCCCCAACGAAGGTTCCAGGCACAGAGTGCAAAACAGACAACATTCTGCATCCTAAATGGCTTGCAACGGACCATCCCCTGGCCTCTTAAATCAGGCATTTCCTCCTTCAGCCATTGCCTCTGTGATATATCCTTCTGGAAAAGTCGTGGAAACCCAAAAGGGTTAATGAGCCACCCACAAATATATTGAAATGTGAAAGCTAACTTGGTGGGACTAAGGGGCTGCACTGGTCTTTGTGTACTTATTTATATGGATATTTCTACTCTGCCTAAAGCAACTGATTCTAGTTTACGCTTCTGGAATAGTAGAAACCTCAATGAAGCCATGAATGGCAATCATGGTAGCATCTCATGTTGGCCAAGCTGACGGACCCCAACAAAATGCTGGCTGCCTTAAAAGGTGCTTCTTCTCCAAAAGCTTGGCAGAGAAGCAGAGTCTTTGCTGTGTCCCCGCAGGATGAGAAGATACTGGTCATCCAGGTTTTGGGGGAGCAAGTTGATCCAGAGCGCGGGGTCCATGATTGAAAAGAGCTGGCAGATTCTACCTGGAACAGATTGTCCCAGAGGTAACAAGGGCCCAAGCCATAAATAGCTTTACTGAATAATAAATCACTAGTCCCTGAACTGGGTAAGAAGCCAATGCCGTCCCCTCCAATATAGATGCCACCAGTCGGCAGGCAGGCTGACACAATTTGCATATCCATGTTTCTCAACCTTGGCAACTTGAAGCTGGGTGGACTTCAACTCCCAGAATTCCCCAGCCAGCATGGCTGGCTGGGGAATTCTGGGAGTTGAAGTCCACCCAGCTTCAAGTTGCCAAGGCTGAGAAACACGGATGTACGTGTTTCATGGTGATCTGATGGTAATGTCCTCCACCTTCAGATCACATACACCTCCCATCACATCCTTCTCTGCTCTTCAATACCTCAGTTTCCCTCTACTCTGCCCCCATTGGTCTCCTTAACCCCCCTGATCAGAGCCCCCCACAACATCCCTCTCCAGCACCCCCCCCTCTTTCTGCCAAGTGCATTAGTTCTCCTGCTGGGTGAACTAGAGGACATCTTCCAGCATCCCCCAGAGCCTCCTCACACCAGGCCACCCCAATTCTTCCTGCCCATTTCCCACTGCTGGAGCTAGTGGGCTGTTTCCCCCTCCCCTCGGTCCCGGCACCCCCTCCCCATGATCTTTCACTCCAAGGGGCACCAGTCCCCCCACCCAGAGAGGGGCAGGCTCATCCCCTCTGCATCTATTTTCAGCTACCTGTGTAGGAACTTCTCTTGCCTTGATAGCTCCAGGCACAATCACCACCTGCCAGGTGCCAGCCCAGTGCTGCACTAATGCGGGTGCCAGCAAAACTGCTGCCTTTCTGTCCGACACGTTGCCCTGGAAATGGCATCAGCCACATCGCCCCCTCCTTCTCCTTCCCCGCCACTCCCTTCCTTGCCAACGGTGGCACCAACCAAACACGCCCCCTCCCCCCAGCATGGACAAAGCCAAAATCCGATTCAAATAAAACAGAGTAACATAAACTGGGTCACTGTGACTGAAAAGTAAATGAGCTTGACTCCTGGGGCTGACTGCTTGGGCCATGCCCTTTTTTCTGGATATTGTTCTATTTCCCCATCTAGCCTGGAGGTCTCCCACCCAAGTTCTAACCAGGCCCAACCCTGCTTAGCTTTCTGAGATCAATCAATGAGGGTTGGGGCTGCTAAGTCACCTAGCCAGGCCCCTCATATGGTAATGCCCCATTTAGCTCCTCCTTCCCTTCCTGCCTGTAGGGACATGGTGGCGCTGCAGGTTAAACTGCTGAGCTGCTGAGCTTGCCAATTGGAAGGTCGGCGGTTTGAATCCGCGTGACGGGGTGAGCTCCCGTTGCTAGTCCCAGCTCCTGCCAACCTAGCAGTTCGAAAACATGCAACTGTGAGTAGATTAATAGGTACTGCTTTGGCGGGCAGGTAATGGCGTTCCGTTTAGTCATGCCAGCCACATGACCATGGAAGTGTCTACGGACAAACGCCGGCTCTTCGGCTTTGAAACGATGAGCACCGCCCCCTAGAGTCGGACACGACTGGACTTCATGTCAAGGGAAGCCTTTACCTTTACCTACCTCCCTTCCTGCCACAATGGCAGCTTTGTGGGGAGGTGTCGGGGGCTGCCTTCGGGCAGTCCTGAAGAGACAGAGCTCTTACAGACCATGAAGCACGGAGCCCTTATGGTGCTTACAAGAAGAGGGGAGCAAAGGATGAGTGATTCCTCTGCCCCGCTCTGCATCCTAAGGAAGCCTGGCATCTGCAGCCCCAATGCCGCTGAAGGGCAGCCAGTTCTGGAGTCTGCCTGAAGCCGTGCCAGGTGCTTGCAGGAACTTACCCCAGGCTCAGTTTGATGGCTAATCCCATTCTCAGTAAACAGGATTGAAAGAAGGAAGAGGATTGAAGGATGAAATGCAAAACAAGAGCGAGCCAGCTAAGTGGACTGTGGGCTGGGATTTAGTTGACAAATACTGGCTTAGCCACAATTTGCATGAACTCCAAGGTAATTAGATTTAAGCTAATGCAGTTGTGGTGCAACGGTCTGTCAGGTAGAGCGAGGCAGATCTAGTTCCAGCTGTTCTGTGGATGCTCTCCCTGCACAGCCCACCCTGCTTGCTGGACCCTCCTTCGTCCTCTCCCTGCATTTCTCCTGCTCTCAGTGCCAAAACTCAAGATGCAAGTTCTTCGGTCCTTGTTAGTGGCAACTGTTTATTCTTGGCTGCACAGAACTGGTTGATGGCAGGTTTGCAGCATCTGAGCAAAGGAGTGTGTGTGTGTGTGTGAGAGAGAGAGACAGAGAGCGAGCGAGCAGGAGAGCGTGCACATTGAGACCACACATCTGATGTGTGAAGTTCAGGGAGTTTCCATCAGGCAGCCCACAGATGCCACTTGCAATGTTTCTTAGACAGCCTCCATCTGCCAGATATGCTAATCTGGGGACACGAATCAATAGTCTGCCCCCACAGCACCCCAGGCCTGTTTTCATTGCCTGCTTTTCTTGCATAATGTCTCAAAGGTCTAGCAGCAGGAGAGGGTAGAAGTGTTGGCTTGTCAGAATCCTGGGGGATGGGCAGGATGATAGAGTTTGGCCAGGGGATTATTTCTTCCAGGTCTGGGGATTATAAGGCCTTGCAGAGTCATGGCTTAGAGCCTACCTAGATCTCTAAGTGGCTGGCCTACCAAAACATAATATATGATGAAGGATAAAGAAAGCCTTGACTTAGGTTCAACTGTCGGTCCCCATCTGAATAACCTCACATGGTTCTCTTGGCAAGCATTTGGAAGTGGTTTGCCACTGCCTTCTTCCTAGATGACTTTTTGACTTTCCAGTCTAGCATACAGCCCTGGGATTTCTAACTGGCTTCCCATCCAAGCACTAACCATGCCCAATCCCACTTAGCTTCTGACCCCAAGGAAGGTTGGTATATGTAACGAGAATAAAAGCTGAGGTAGAAATTCCAGAGCATGGATACCTTCTGTCAGAAGATCTTCACCTAGCTCCCTACCCAACCCACTTTGGAGATGTGGACACGTGTCTGGATGCATATATGTGTGCAGTTGTACACAACAGCAGATTTGTGTGTGCACAGGCACACTCTCTCACTTCTGGTCTCTAGTCTGTTAAGAAGATGGACCTCCAGTTCAGGCCCAATTGGAAGAGCTATTGCCAAAGTCAGAAGGACTTTCTTCTCCTGTCTTCAGGTTTGTTGGGGCAGCCAGGCAATTGTTGGTCCAGCCAAAGCCAGGGATGACCACCTGCTGCAATTCCATGGGAGCTTCAAATAGAAAGGTTCACAGAACTGTGCAACAAAGGAGATTTACGGAAATGACGTATAATTTTCCCAATTTATAAACTCTCTTTGGCACTGAGACACACAGGAAGATGTTTTCTAAGCTCAGACTGTACAGAACCTGACGAGAGAGAAGTTTTTATTCGTTCCACAGATGGGTGTACAGAGAAAACAAGTTCTGGCTCACACCCAACTGGTTTGGTCCAAAATCCCTTCCATATTTTCCATTTGGCTGGCACTTTCTCCATAAACTTCCTTAGGTTTTTGGCTTTGTTCTAATGCAACTTTCAAGATCTCTGTTTCTGTTTGCCAACTGTCTGAAGAGCATAAACTTGGAGCGTGTCATGCTGGTATTTATTCTTGGGCAACCTTGTGCTACTCAAATCTCTTGTTGCTTCAATAGTGACCTAAGCAGCCCTAGAAGTCCTTGGGAAAGCCAAGATCTCAGCTGCCGAAAGAGGCTGGGCCGTCACTCCCCATGGAGTCCACAAAAGCAATAAAGGTGGAAAAATACCCATGAAAATGGATATCAAAAGCCAGATACAAGATAGATCAGCAGGCGAGTGGTCTTCCATCACTTCCTGAAAAACTAGATTTATCATTTGTGGTGGGACAGCCCTCAATTAAAAAGGTTTAGTGAGGATTCCTAAGTGATGGCTTCCAACTTCATTGATGGAGTCATGGGGTTCCTGCTCAAAAGGAAGTGATGTTGGTGGCTTCTCTCACCTCTGAATGGTTTCAAATACCTCTCTCAACAGGTGCCAAATCTGTTCCTTTGGCTTAATTTAATTAAACAGGAGAGATGGATAACAGGGAATGTAAATTAAGGGATGAAATGATCCAGGCAAAACAGTATGACGCTGCATTCTGAAAAACGTGTTATCAGCTTCCAGGTTCTGACAGGAATTGACTAATCAATGGGGTAGAACCAATATAATACCATAAGTCCCTCTCTGGTGCACAAACTTTAGGGCACAAAGAGGCAGCAACCCACAAAAAAAGAAGCAGGATGTCTGCCTTAATTTCCCCCCATTCACAGACTGAACAAAGTTCAGCAAAGCGACTGAATTTATGTTTCAATGTCTCAGTTTGCCTTCTTTTTTAAGCTGTGCAGAAGGACCAGGCGATGAGGTATTTGCAAACAAAAAGCGATTTCCCCCTTGAGTCTCTTTTTGTCTCATCTCATCCTCTTCTCTTTATTTTCCTGTCTTTTTTTTTAACACCTCTTGTCTGGTGCTAACAGATGGGGAAGAGGAATTGCCTCTTTTTGGCTGCTGGCTTGAATTTAAGAAAGCTTGGGAAACACCACATATTAGATGCAAGTTTGGAGGGATGGAGAGCATGTAAGCATGTCTATATCTATAACTGCATCTCTATCCATATCTTTATCTATTATTATTATTATTATTATCATCATCATCTGCCCTATATCTAGATCTGTCCAACTCTGAGCTTGAATGGGGGTGGGGGCATGTCATGTTCACTGTTTCAATGTGCACTGTACATCGTAACTTTTCACATGCCATGGTGCTGACGCGCGTTTATGGTGGGAGGGAGCTGCTGTGAAACATTGTGCCAAGCTCTGCATCTGTGGAATGTGTTTGGGTTATGTGCTCCACTCAAGGACTTTTCCCGTGGACCATCAGGAGCCGTTAGGAGCACCTGGGATTGTGAGCCTGGGAAGATTCTACAGGGGGAGGGGTCTCGTTTGTACCGAGGGTTTTTTAGTTTGCATTTGGCGCACTTTCATCATTCTCAGCTTTCTTTGTGATCCTGCATACTATTCTCTAATAAATCAGATATCTTTATGAACCTGTTCATGAGTCTGATGGTGTTTTAGGATAGGCAATCCTTACAGGCAGCATCCAGATCCTCGCCACTTGCAAGTTGATCCTTTGCTTTCTTCTGCTCTGCTAACATCAGATTCCCACCCAATTAACATCTAGGGTTTGCCAGGGCTGGTTACAAAATATGGTTGGTCATCCCAACACCAATTTTGCTTCACACTCTTGGATCTAGTGCTAGATTCAGAGGAATTCCCTGGCCGTGATCTCCAGAGGGGAAGCAGAAGACTTCCACCACCACTGCCAAGTCTGATGCATTCTTTCAAACTAGAGGTGACATCCTAGCCTCAGAAGCCATCTAGCTTTGTTTGGGCCTGAATAGTACTGACTACTGCAGTCATTCTAAGAATGAGAGGCTGGGTTGTCCCTTTGGGAACGATCGGCTTTGTTTCTCCTTCTGACGAACACCTACAGAAACCTAGTGGCAAAGCCAACAAGTGGAGCACAAGGCTCTCGCAAGCACAAAAGGACTCGGAAGACGTTTTCTGAAAAGCTTTGGCTGCAGATAAGGAACATAAGTGGGGAAGCTTTTCTCAACTCCCTCTGGTCCATGAACACTGGCCTGATATTGTTCCAGATGTCACAAGAAAGGTTCCCCAGAGGTAGAAAGGGACTTGGTCCCCTAATTACCCCATCTAATGAGAGACAGCAATGTCGACAAGGGAGAAAAAGAAAACTTAAACATTCCAAACTCTTCTGGACTCTTTTCTAGCCCCCCTCACACAACCCCCCCCCAACCTTTCATTACTTTCCACAAGAGATCAACAAAAAGGTCACCTGCATGATTAATTTAAAACACTGTTCAAAATTCATTTCTGGGAGAAGTTGCAGAACTAAACCAGATAATAAAACAGCCTTCCACAACCTCGGTCCTCTCCAAAAGTGGACACTTCCATGCTCCAAATCCTCAGCAGTGACCACATTGCAGGGGAATTCTGGGAGTTGACCTCTGCAGCTGGAGGACGCCCAGGTGGGGACAGGTTGCTGTGAGAGTAGGCATCTTTTCGTTGGTGAATCTGGGGAAGCCAAGCAGGTGATGTGGAAGACGGGCTTATCCTTAGCTCTTCCTCATAAAATTCAGATTCTACTATTGATTATCAGATACCGGGGCAGCCTGTTCCTATTCAGAGAATATTTATGTCTCTGTGCAAGCAGCCCCCGTAGTGTGGTAGGTACTAACTACGATGGAGAAATTGAGGCATGCCATGTAGTTATAGGATAGTGACCCTATTAAATGAACAGCTTATGGGGTGAGAGTGGATAAAGGATGTGTGTGTTCTCTCCCTTCCTTTGTTCAGATCTATTTTGGCTAGAGGGCCACTGGGGTAGTAGGAAGGATAGGGTGGCTTCTACACAGACTACTTCTATCTATAGTATTGTCAGACTTATAAGATAGACCTGTCAAGCCTCCCAAGTAAACCAGACAGGAAACATGACCAGATGAGCTAATTCTACTTTATTGTAAGGCTGCATTAACAGAATCTTGCAAGTCTGAAAGTGCAACTCTCCCGCCTTCTCCCTTACAGCCTCTTGGCAAGTCAGGGAGAGTCCCTTCTGAGCCTCTTTCTCCACCCATCATGCAGCGGTGGGCTCCTCCCTCTCTTCTCTGACCATTCCCTAGGCAGCATCTCCCCACCCCACACCCGTCTCCCAAGGTCATTCCTACATACCATTACAAGTACGGCTGGTTGTGTGGAATCAACTCAGACCTTGAACCAACTCATCATCTGGCAATTGAGGGTCCCTGTATTACCTTCTAATCTGCCAGCACAGACCCTTAGGTGAAATAAATATTTCCACCCTCTCATAACTGCCATGTTTTGGGGAGAATGAAAGTTGATTTTCTATAGACTGAAGAGCTCCCCATGCAGTCAGTCTGCTCTTCCACCTGCAGAGTTTCTCAGGTGAAAAAGGGTCCTCCTTTGTCATTTCCAGAATGTTTGTATATTAAGAAAACAGAAGGGGCCTGTTTAGTCAAAGCAGAAGAACTGCATCCCTGTCCAAGCGGTAAAGATCATTATCGATGCTGTGAACACTACTTTTTAAGAGATTACAGCAGAAGGATCTAAAGTGCTCTAGGAAACATCAAATGACGGATCTACAGAAAGCCTTCACCAAAGATGGGGAAGTTGGTGAGAACAGTAAACAACTGTAAGTTAGTATTCTAAATGACTAGAGCAGTGTTTCTCAACCTCGGCAACTTTAAGATGTGGCTGGGGCTGGGAGTTGAAGTCCCCACATCTTAAAGTTGCCGAGGTTGAGAAACATCGATGTAGGGTATAGGCTGCTGACGTTTTGGTCTTTATAGTATACCTGACTTCATTCCATGTTTAGACTGTAAAGGATACGTGTTAGTGGGAACTTCTGCCCTAAAAGAACCTCTGCACTGTTTTTGTCAGCTTGTGTTAGTTTGTCCATCTAGCTTTAAACATTTGAGATTCTTTCTTGTAATGTTGACAGTGGGTGATGCACAAAAATGGTGCAGTGGTTAGAATGGAACGGAAAGGACCACCTTCCGCCACGGAACCTCCCTGGTGACTTTAGACCTGCCCCACCCTCATCCCAGCCTTGTGGCAGGAGAAAAGGAAGAGCTACGTGATGTGTGCCACCTCGCACCTTTAGAGGAAAGGCAGGGTATAAATCAAATCAGAACAAATCAATAATCATGACTCACCTTCCAAAATGGAAGTGACTAGTGAAATAAAACGGAAAATTGCTTTTATCATTCTAAATCTACTCTCTTCCATTGGAACATGTATTCCAGGGAGAGAGAGGATATTTGACTGGACACTCGGAGTGGAAGGGTGATGCCTGAGAAGAGAAACTGGAAAGCAAAAATTAGCAGTCACGGTTCAAGACCAAGTTGGACCATTGCACTTTGGAGGGTGCGGAAAGATCTTGGCTTGCAAGGGCAGGCTGATGGGAACACTGGGCTGAGGGGTTCCAGAAGTTCAAGAGAATGACTTCACAGAATTGGCCCAAGACAGATGAAGAGGAGAGACCTACAATGTGAGGGGAGGCAGAACACGCAACCAGCTAAGAAGAACTCTTTCTACATGAAGCATGGTTTTGTCCATCCCAGAGCCGATCTTTCTTGTGTTATTGATACTGCTTGGAAATCAAAATTTCCAAGGGAGCTGTTTCCCTGAAGGTTTGTTGGGCCTTAGCAACAGGATCCTGGCTCCAAAGCTAGCAAAGAACAAGGTGAGGAAGAAAGAAAAACCCTCCTTGGAGGGATAAATTTCTCAGAATAAGGAAGCAAGTTGAGAATAGTGATACTATATGACCAGCCAGGCCTCTACATGTTCCTCATCACCTGGGTCCTGGTAGGCTGAAGAGCAGGGCCCCCTTTTCTGGCCATGCCATGGATGGTGCTGCATTCAGCAGGTATCAACCAGTCATTTTCTTAAGAATTTTTGTGGTTACTGTACCCCAGGCTCATTCTACAAAACTCCAGTTGGGGTTCTCACCAGCACTCAGAAATGCAGAACTCAACCACTTCCACAGCAGTAAGAACTGCACACATACACACCGATTTCATCAAAAACGCACCAGGAAACAAAACACAGTACTGAAAGACCCCTGAGGACTACACAATGATAATCCCGTGCATAAGAAAGATATCAGAACATACATCAGCAGATTATTCCAGCCACTCCGTGGCCCATGTGCCCACAAAAACTCTACAAAGAATCTTGTGGAAACCTAAAGAGGACCTCCCTCCCACCCCCACAGGAAAGAACAAACATCATACAGAACATCAACTCTCTGGGTTGCAGACAGGACACCTACTATACCAAAGAATCAAAGAATGTATAGCTGTCATGAGGACAACAACAGCAGCAAAGAAGCAAGAGGAGAGGGACCTGACAGCCACTGACACCCTTGGACTGGACCACGTGTTCCACGGGGAAAATACAGAATAATTGACCACACTAATAGGAAAAGAGCTGAGAATTCCTGGAAGTCTGGCACTCCAACAAAGGAGCCATCAACAAATCAATGAAACTGGATACCGTCTCCCACCTGGCTCAGTGTCTGATTCAAACCATACACAACAAATTGAGAGGTGGACCAATCAGAATAGAGCTGGCACCAGTCCCAACCACCAATCAACTGATACCTCCCAGGAAACTTCCAGTCATCAACCAACCCCACAGAATTCAAACTGCAGACGGACTCTCATTCCTGCAAGGGGACCCCCGCTTCTGAACCATCATGCTAAGGAAGCCTCACTGGAATGCAAGACATAACTTCTGCAAAAAACTTGATCTCTATTTGGTATTGATCTCCCTAAGCTCCAAGAAGCAAAACTAAATCTGTACATTTTCTCTACCTAAGAACTGGCTCCCTGGCCAGTGTAGACCCTGAGCCAGACACAATCAGATATTGACTGATCAGGATACATGCAGCAGTTTGCCCTAAATCTTTCCTCTCAAGCTTCTGAATGGAACTAGATTCTGTGACATCAAGCCTACCCAGCTGGCAAGCTCAGGAAACAGGAACCACTTGGATTTCTGGAAACATCTGTATTGTTAGTAGATCAATGCAACAGAATCTTGAAAGCCCCCCAGAGCAATTCTCCAGATCAACTTACACCAACCTATAATACCTATACCATAATTAAGCCAGAGTTTCTTTCTCATTCTCCACCCTCCCACCCCCTCCTGACTCAAGAATCTCTTCTGGGATGGTGCTGTTTCCTCCCTTAACAAAGGTCTGCTAGACATTCCATCAACCATGGATTCAATCTGATGATTCTGCCACCGCCTGAAGAGAGTGAGGGAACCTCACCAGGCTTTGACTCCCAACAGAAACACTAAAAGTGAGGAAAGGCCCAGGAAAATAGAGGGAGTTCAGACCTAATCCATCACAGTTGGGGCTCTTTCTGTTTTTTTAATGTAGGACTCATGCTAATTAATGCTGTGCTAAGATCAGAGCTCAGTAGAAACAGCAGGAAAGACAACAAACAAGGGGAGGGGTGGAAAATTAACATAGGAGAGTATTTTGGGAGCCAAGTTCTTAACTGCAAATGAAATAATACCAGATTTCTTTTCTTTTCTTTTTTGGTCAGGAACATAAAGCAGAATTCAAGCAGACCTCATTAAAACAAGGCTTAAGCTTGTCAGGCCTTTGGCCTCCAACTTGCTTAGCATATTTCAAGGATTGTTTCCTTCCTCCTAAGGTGGCCCCTGAGGTCCTCAGTGGAGCTTGCTCTGGATCCTTCTGTTATCAGAAGGGATACAGATGGAGACCTGGATATATCTTTTTTTCTGACTTAGGAACTTTTCTCCCAAGAACGCTTGCCTCATGCTAATATCCTTTTAGTACTAAGAGGAAACATCCTTATCAGCCCAGGATTTTAACATTATCCAGTCACAGGATAATAGTCTTACTTTGCTTTCATGGTTTTAAGATTTGAGAGGTTGCTTGCACCTGAAAAATGCTATGCAGACATTGAAATAAACTAAATCAGTAAACCATAGGAACAAAGCAGAGCAGTCACAAGCCCTTCCATTAAAATCCACTTAGTGGTTCTGCACTCAGAGGCAGAATGGCCACGCCTGGTGGGCCAGAACCTATCATCTCCTGAAAGGGAGGTTTGCAACAGCAGCAACTCCAGGGTATAAGAACTGCCTCCTCCTCTTCCATCCTGATCCAGGCCTCCCATTCCCCCAAACTCAGGGAAACCCTGAGCTGCCTGATATTGAGACCGGGGCTTCCGATTCCCCCATTAAGTCAATGAGCCTGGGGAGTTGACTCATTTGCAGTGCTCCTCACCTCCTCCGCACTGCACCCCTGGAGGCAGGCAGCAGCAAATACAAAACAGGAGCCCAGTTTAGATGTTGGTGAAGGCCCTGAATAGCCAGGGCCCCCAGAGGGACTCCCCAGGCAACAGAGATGCCCTCCCAGCCAGTGCTGGGTTTCCAGCCTTCCTTCCGCATCAGGGACGCTCTCCATGGTCCTGAATGTCAAGCTCTGGTCTAGAGACACGCCGAGAGTACACAGTGGGTACGTTCCCAAGCACAAAATGATGAGAAAGTCAGTTTGTTTGTTTGTTTGTTTGTTGCATTTCTTCACCGCCTATCTTGATGCAATGACTCTGGGCGGTTTACAAGTTAGCCCTGCAGGATGTTCTTAGCCACTCCAGTGGGACCCTTATGGGATCCAAAGACATTCCTGGAAATCTATACTCTGTCGGAGATGGCCAGTTTCCAAATTACCTTTTTTTAAAGTTAAAATTAACATCTTTTTTTTTTCTTTTATTAAAAGTGGGATAGGGAGGCTGATGGGTATCAGATTATCCAGCCCTGCCCTCGGGGGTCCTTGTGATGCTGCCAAGCGATGAATCCGCTTTGCTCCCTTTGACCATCATGCTTCATTGTTCCTTGCTTGAGCTGTTGCTGACCGGATGAATGTTTACGTCTTTAGTTCTGCATTTTCCTAACCCTGCTTTCCAAACATGCTTACATTATGGCAAGCAAAAAGTAATGCCTGCTGGTCTACAATGGCACATTCTCCACAATGAGATCAATCCCCCTTTTCATCCAGGCAGGCGCACATGCACACACTTACAGACACTGACACAGACACACACTATTCAGGACAGAAAAAGCATATCCGTGGCATCACAACTGTAAGTAAGGGAACGCTTCAGCCTCCCAGGACACTTGTTTAGGACCTCCAAAGGCAGGCTCGACATAAAACAGCTGCCATTTTCAGGTTAGATTGATATCTTGCCTTTCTTTCAGGAACTCAAGAAGGCATACGGTATTTAACCCTCCCTCCTCTTATTTTCCTCACAGCAGCCATGTGAGGTAGGCTAGGCAAAGGTGCTGCCCCAAAGTCATCCAGTGACCTTCCATGGCTAACAGCAGATGGGAGCCTGTCCAACCCCTTTGTTGCTACGCCATAATGCCTAAATAATTGCTTACCCACGGATAAACCACCACTGTTTGGGCTAGCACAGTGTGCTAAGCCAGAATTCTGGGAGTTGAAGTCCACACATCTTAAAGTAGCTGAGGTTGAGAAATGCTGTGCTAAGCTGTGAAGCTGATTTACAGATCACAACAGCTGGGTTTACAAGCACCCTAAACCAGTACCAAACAAACCACATTATGGGCTATACGAACCAGGCCTTTGTCGTCTCATTAATGGCTGTGCCAGTTTTGTAACGTTAGTGCAGTTTCCCTATCAGAAGATGGAGCTGAGTGCTTACAAAGTTGGCAGAGTAAAACATCTCCACGTTCAGGATGAAAATGAGAAGGAGGAAGAAGTTTGGGAGTTTTGCCTCAAGGGGGATGTGATGGAGCATTGAATTGGGCCCACTCCTGTCTTGCTACTAAGCTACACGGCACCCCTCCTGTCTTGTTGTCTGTTTGGGAATAACCCTCTTCTTCACTGTGAAATCCATGGAGAAAAAATGAACTTGATCACAAGCAGCCAGCTCTTGCTTGCACATGCCACTAGGTGGCAGCCTTGCATTGCCAAACTGCAACTGTCCTGCAGTTGTAGGTACCCTCAAGGGAGGAAAACCCCTTTCTTAAAACAGAGGATGATAAGAAACAGCCCCACCACCGCAGCATAAAAGTGGTCCGGTGCAATCTGAAATCCAGCCAGGCACCACCTTGGCTGAACGTGTGCTGCCACGCCAGTCCCAGCTAAAATCAGAGCGGTACATTGCCAAACATTTCCATCAGAGCTGACTTGGACCCAGAATATTGGGCCCGTCTCTCACATGAAGGCTGCTTAGGAAAAGCTTTTTTGCACCCTCTCGGATGAGCTGCGATGGAAAGAGCAATGTTCCAGGGAACTGTCAAGCACCCTGGCAGTTATGCACGTCAGCCTGCGCACACAGACACACGGGCCAGGCTGTTTTCCCTGTAGCAGGGCCACTGGCTCAGTGCCAGCTGGAGACATTCCTCAACCACTGAGCCACTCTGTTGTCTGAAACCCAACAGGACTGCCCACCAGGCTGTGTGGTCTTTCACTTGGCCTAGAGCAGTGTTTCTCAAACTTGGCAACTTCTAGATGTGTGGACTTCAACTTCCTGAATTCTCCAGCCAGCATGGCTTGCTAGGGAATTCTGGGAGTTGAAGTCCACACATCTGAAAGTTGCCACGGTTGAGAAACACTGGCCTAGTGTGTGGACAAGTCCAAACTTCCACACCACCTCATAAAAGTCTTATGACTGTTTTGATGTTGAAGAAATCTGAGTGGCACCTGACCAGGAGAGCCCACTGCCCCACCCAGGAAATCCCACTCAGGCTTTCTTAGTGCAGATACAGAGGAGGCCCCTCTGCAGCCAATTTAAGGAAGGCGCTCGCTGCCTAGGGCAAAAAAAGAGCGGGTGGCTGTAAGCAGGAGGCCCTTTCAGTGGAAATCCCTCTTTCTAGAGACACTGCTAAGTCTGGCTCGGGTGGGGAATCTACCCCCTGGATCCAGAAAAATATACAGAAAATAATTCTTTATTTGCCCCTGGCTGGAATTTGGGGGTGTGGGTGTAAAAACATGTTTGGACTCCATAAAGCAGGCCAACTAGGGACCAGCCAGACAAAAAGTTGTGCAAGCAAAATGCCATTTTCCCTTCCTCCCTCATTTATTTTTTGATTTGTACAATGATGTATACCCCACCCACTTCACGAGGACTCAAGGCAGTTTACATTAAGAATAGTAATAATCAATAAAAGCACCAGGAAACAATCCAAAGTGAACTAACGAGGCAGCCCAAGTAACATCAGCGACCAAACACTATTGTATTAAATGAATAAAGTTTAAATAAAAAATAATAATAATTAAAAGCCATATTTGGATGGTGCTTTAAATCGGAAAACTTCACATACAGTTTAATATTTGATATGTAGGTAGTATGTTTATAATTTTCTTTTTTCTCATTTGATTTCATATTCCTTAATTATTTTATTTTTACTTTTGCTTATACTTTGCTTTTGTATTTTCTTGGGGTAGTCAGCTGTGATTTAAAAAAAATATGTTCAAAGTTTTCCCCCCCAAATTTGTATTAAAATAAAGTTTAAATTAAGAAAAAAAAGTTTTAAAAAGCCACATTTGGAGGGTTACAGAACATCTCAAAAGACAGGGTGGTAGTGTCATGAGTAAGGATGGCGAGCAGCATTTCTTGGTTTTCTGAAGACATTTCCAAATGTCTCTCCTTAATTTCTTGTTCCTCCCTCTTTCGATGGGAGTAGGAGTTTGTTAGGATTGATGTCCTAACAGCCAGGAAACACGCTGAGACAAGGAACTGGTCTCTAATATTTATTGCTAGTACTTAACAGGAATCCTAACAAACTGAAGAAGCGTGGGAAAACCCAGCCATATAAACCCCAAAGGTTAAGGCGGGCCCGATCTGTGTCTCTTGGAATGGCTGAACAATTCATCAGTGCTACGCATGCGCTTGACAGTCTGGATGGGAGCCCCCTGCTCGCCATCCTTACTCATGACAGGTAGGGAGTGGACATGCCACCTTAAGGACGCAGCCAGCTTGCTTGCTTATTTATTTATTTAGATGATTATTTTTTAAAATATCCCGCCTTTATTATTTTTATAAATAACTCAAGGCAGGGAACATACCTAATACTCCTTCCTCCTCCAACAGCCCTTCCAGATGCACTGGAGATACTGTCCTGACTCTGTCCCGCTGCTTCAATGATGCCGGCCTATTTGGAGCCCTGACTGGGGTGCCAGTTGCTGTCGACACATGTTCAGGCCCTCTGTGCCTGCCAAAAACCTGGCCTAATTTAGTTAACATTTCAAGGGGGGAAAAAAAATAATTTCAAAACGAAATGATTGAATTTGAGAATGGTATTCCAAAGAGAATTCGCAATGGATGCCCCTTTGCTGCATTGCGGCTTTGTAATTTCTCTGCGTTGATGTTAGTATGAATAGGCTAAGTCAATAACGAGATCATTCCCCCTATGAGGATCCAAATAACTGAAGCTCATGTGTGGACTTTGTTCGAGTCAGATTTCTTCACCCATCTAATTTGGGGGGCGGGGGGGGGAGAGAAAGGGAGAGATAGGGACAAAGGATTATGCGCTTCCCCTTCTCTCTGGGTGGGATGTGGGGGGGCAGTAGCAATGGAGCACAAAAGCTTTTCTGCTCAGTCCAGACACATTTTGATTCCTGACCCCCAAAATATCCTTATGAATATTTCATTTCTTCAGCTGTCCATTCCTGAAATAACTAATGTCAAGATTAAAGAGACAATCAGCTGGAGGGAAGAGGCTGGTGCATCTCGTATCTGTTTGCAAAATCAGTGCAATCCTCAGTGCTTGCTTTCATTAACCCCGGAGCCAATCTGTGGCCCGTGCCAAATTACTACCGAATTGGGTCTGGATAAATTGTCTAAGCCGAGCTTTTACCCTAAGGCAGGATTTGCAGCATTAAGCAATCTCCACCCTGCTTGTTAGCAAAGGAGAGGCCCCCTCAACCTGCATCTGAGCAAACAGCACTCTTGTACATGCAAGCCGCTGCTTCCCATTCCACAATCCAGATGGCTCAAGCAAGTGAGCCAAGCCACCAGCTAAGGGAGGCGGGTTGCACAGCTCACCAGGGCCATGGGGACAGAGCAAACCACTAAACTATTGTTGGAAAGTGCTGTCAGAGGGCGATAAGGGTCAGAGCAGGAACAGAGTTGGGGATCACGACGCAGCAGAATGCAAAGCTGATAGAGCCAGTTTTATCAGCAGCTTCTACACGAATTTGTGGCACCAGCTCCTAACAGAAACTCAGTTTTCGGGCATGTGCCCAGAATGTCCAATGGCTCTAATCTAGACCATGCATCGACACAGCACCATATGGCTGTGCTGTTGACGCTGGGCTTTTGACCAGGCCTATATTGCTCCTTCTGCAGGAGGTCTCCTTTTAGGCACAAGGTGCATTCAAATTCAGTGAGCGTTGATCCCTTGCTTAACCTACCATCTGACTCGCCTCCCAGCAAGGAGTCCAGAGCCGGGCTGGTGTAGCGGTGAAGGCACTGGACGAGAAACTAGGAGGCTATGAGTTCTAGTCCTCCCTTGGACAGGGAAGCTGGCTGGATGACCTGGGGCTGGTCCCTCTCTCTTAGCCCAGCCCACCTCACAGGCTGGTTGTTATGGGGAAAATAGAAG
Source organism: Candoia aspera (assembly GCF_035149785.1). NCBI lineage: Eukaryota > Metazoa > Chordata > Lepidosauria > Squamata > Candoiidae > Candoia > Candoia aspera. Next base: position 7,585,158 of record NC_086159.1, on the reverse strand, counting down.
GAGGGAGCATTATATCCACCTCCTTGGGTTGTGCAAATAAAGACAGGATATAAAGCTAATAATGAACAAGGTAAATAAAGAAGTAAACATTGAAACTGTCCAGCTGAAGAGCTGATCACTTCCAGCTCCACTGTGTTACCCCATGCAAATAACAACGGCAGATTTCTTTTTTTACACCAGGAAAACCCTAACAGCAACAGAACGAACAGCCTAAATGAATGTGTGAACAGGCTTAGGAGCCAGACCCAGTGATTCTGGTGACTAGAGAAAGCTCTTAGCACAAGGTGGCCACCGTACCCCTTCCAGATGTCCCCACCCTCCACCCCACCCCCACCCCCAGCACCGCAAGCAACACCATCTCCTTCCTCCCACCTTGCAAAGTCCAGGTCAGCCTCCCGTGACATTGTGATGTTGGTCAGGTTCTGCTGAAGGATGAAGATGTTTCGGCACATCTTCTTAATCCCGGATTCGCTGATGCGCTTAAAGTACTGAGCCCCATTGATGAGAATGCAGGAAATCAAGTGACCCAAACCTTGAAGAGACAGAGAAATTGTAGCAATGGATCACATCTAGATAATCGGTCAGGAGGAAGAAGTAAACAGTAAATTATATCTGGTGTTTCTTAACTGGCACAGAAAATAGGCACGCCGTTAACTTCATCCCTGCTTAATTTCTTTTAGAGCAAATATCAGCAATTCCTAGTGCATGTTTGCAGTTGAGCATTTGTTTGTTTGTTTGTTGGTATTAGGGTGCAGGACTATTATTGTCGATGCTCCCATTTGCATTCCTCTGCTCAGCATTCAGCAAATTTTTAAAATAAACCTACCTCACCCCCCAACCCCACCCCCCAGTGGAAGAACAGCAACATTGGTAAGAAAATAACTCAGGAGCAAATGCTGCATAAAGTTATTCTTTGCAAGGATAATGTTTTTTTTTAACTCATTGTGGCCCACAGTGAGCCTTTGGGATGAGCAGGGCTTCACATTGAATTATATCAGGCAAATCAAGTCTTTTGTTGCCCAGTTCTGAACAATGATGCAGCTGTTATACCTGAATGTCCATCTCCAGAAGCACATTTCTGATGCCCTACTTACTGTAATTTCTTTTCTGCTCTCCCAAAATGTAAAAATGACAAAGGGAAACAGTCAGAGATGTCAGAGTGAAATACAACACAAATTTTTCCAGATCCCCCAACTCTGGTTATTGAAATCCTCCCCATACAAGGGGTATAACTTCCCTAAAAGCGTTCAAGGCTCAAAGCATCCTTTCAGATTTCACACTGAAGGGGGAAAATTCCACGCATATACCATGTTTTTGATATGCCACAACTTTCTTTCTACAGATGGAATTTAACCAAGGGGTTTATAAACACCGCCCCAGAAGTGGAACAGTCCAGTCATGGATATACCAGCTCCAGGGGAATCAGCCCAGCCAAAGGGCAGCCATTATGAGCTGATTTCTTAACCCAATTTGACCCAGCCTGCAGTTTCATTCCTGGACCAGTAAGGCCAGGCTCCACTGAAAAGAAAGCAACGTTGGCAACTTTGCCCACCTCCCTGGGGACCCTCCTCTCCAGGCTTCTGGAAAGAACCAACCTTCAAATATGTACTGGAACTTGTGCTGCTGCAGGCTGGCATTCATGGCTTCTTCCACGGCACTGATGTCCTTATTGAGTCGTACCACCAGGGGGTCATAATCCATGCTTTCTACGTTGGCCACGATGGCATAGTTTCCTTGCTTAGCCAAAGGAATCAGGTAGTGGAAGCAATGGACCCTGTGGAACAGAAGGCTGTTGAGACGGCAGCACTCTTGTCCTGTTAAGCCAGCCTGAAGCTCTGGGTGCCAGCCAGAGCGACGAGGCCATGGTGGAATTCAACTTTCCTGGGCGAGCCACTTTTTAGACACCAGGAAGCTGAAGCAACGTGGAAGATTCCCAAGGCTAAGGGAGGGTTGCTTTGCATCCAAAGGGTGCCATATTGACTCTTCAAAAGGTAAGCGCATAATTGCTGATTTAAGGAAAACTATGGTGTGGACCCCAATAGACCTCAAAGATGATCTCCCTGGGAAAGAAAGGTGCATCAAGGCCTCTGGAACTGAGATAGGACTTTTCTCATTTAAACCAAGCTACTATAAATGTCCAACTCACTTGCAGGGTAAGAAATGCTTCGCCTGGTTATGTACTAGAATTGTCTCTCTACTTGTCTATAGGATGGATATAATTAGTAGTCTAACTATAGTAGACCACTATTAGTAGACTATTAGTGGTCTAATTATAGTAGACTACTACATAGTAGTCTAATTAATTTGTTTTGTACTTATGCCCGCCCACTCCCAGCAAAGCCAGTGGTTACCCTTGATGCTTCTTTTATGGACTGATTTCTCCTCTCCTCCTTCCTGATTGAAACTCCTGATTCAATCCCTCCCATCTTGGCCTGTGGTGGCTCAGCTCCCAAGTATCTTCAAGAGCAGTGTTTCTCAACCGTGGGAACTTTAAAATGGGTGGACTTCAAGTCCCAGAATTCCCTAGCCAGCCATGCAGGCTGGGGAATTCTGGGAGTTGAAGTCCACCCATCTTAAAGTTCCCAAGGTTGAGAAACACTGTTCAAGAGTGTCTCTTTCAAGCTGAACCAGTCCATCCTCCATTCATCTTGGGCAGGGATGCTTGGGTTCCCCCCATATGTGAGTTATGTGGGGATGAGAGAGGAGTGGAAAGTGTTTTTCCATTGTTGCCCCATCTCTCCAGACAACCAGTTCCCTGAAGTTTCGGTCAGCAACATAAAACAGGCTTCTCAGAAGTTGGGGAACAGGATGGCAGGTTGCAAAAAAATTACAGACAGAGAAGATCTGCACCTTTTTCCCTGATCAGGAAAACAGATAACCACCTCTCCAATGCATCAGCGGATGGTTAGCAAGAGGATCAAGAAATTATCTGTCTTAATAAAGAAAAAATGGGTGCTAAAGTAAATACTTGTGTCGCCAACATCTCTCTATTCTCTTTCTTCTGGTTAAAGAAAAAAACTCGGTGAGATTCTTGCTTTAGGGTGCTAAGCAGCTATACTAAGGACCTGGAGGGTGTCCTCTCGGATAGTATATAGGAAGACCATTGAAACAGAGGTATTCTACAGAACTTTTCATTTGCAAGGATTGTTGCCTTGGTCGTGGACACCGAGTTGGGTTAGTGATGGTTTTACATCAGTTTTCATCTATTTATTGATTGATGTTATCATATTGGTAAGACATGACTGCTAAGATGGGACCGGTAATGCTCTGTTAAATGTGAACGTATGTTAGACAACAGATGCAGTATATTGTCCCTTCATTCTCCCTTTAAATATGAGTGTGTGTTAGTTAATAGCCGTAGTATTATTTTCCTTCAATTTTTTTCTTTCTTGATCGTATAGTTTTAGTAAACAACATTACTACTTTATTACTGTTTATTTTTTGATGTTATGTAAATAAATTTAGAGCTCTTGCACTGAAGTTGAATTCCTTTTATGTCTAATCGTAGGTAAAGGTAAAGGTTTCCCAGGACATTAAGTCCAGTCGTGTCCGACTCTAGGGGGCGGTGCTCATCTCCGTTTCTAAGCCTTAGAGCGGGCGTTGTCCGTAGACACTTCCGGGTCATGTGGCCAGCATGACGACACGGAACGCCGTTACCTTCCCGCCGAAGCGGTACCTATTGATCTACTCACATTTGCATGTTTTCGAACTGCTAGGTGAGCAGGAGCTGGGACTAGCAACGGGAGCTCACCCCGCCGCGTGGTTTCGAACCGCCGACCTTCCGATCGACAGCTCAGCGGTTTAACCCGCAGTGCCACCGCGTCCCATTGTCTAATCGTACTTGGCCAATAAAATATTCCATTCCATTCCATTCCATATTTAGAAATGGGCAGGAGCTGTTTTGGATCAAAGGCCGTAATTAAGTAATTTTAGTATTTTCAGAATTCAGGAAAAGTTGTACCAGCTGATTATAAATATGCAAACTGGACTGGGTTTTGTCCAGAGGAAAACTAGGTGAGATAAGGAAGAGATTGACTGTCATGCTTCGACACTTGTGGGAATGTCCAAGGCACATCTGAACTGAACTGAACTATAAAAGGAAAATGTTGTAAAGTGTGTCAATGACATACATTTATGCAAATGGGCCCAATTTCCATAATGCATCCCAATTACAGATTATGGGGTGGGTAGTTGCCTTGATTGCTTGAATGAGGCAGCTCTGAAGCAAGGAGTTAACACCGGGAGGGAAAGAGAAAAGGCAAATATGCATCTGGAAAAACAGCCTGTCCTTGCAGCAGGGAGAGAAAGTGCTCTCCAGAGCTGGATGTGGGCGATGGATCCTGGGCCAGAACTGGAGAAGCACTGTGCCAGCAATCATATCTGATCAGAGAAGGAAGGTCACATTGTTAGCTAAACCTCGGGGGTGGAGGGGAGGAGATGGCTGGTGCTGCTTATCTGCTCCTTTCTGTACCTGACGGACACTCCAAAGTCTAAGGTGAGCACCCTCCTCAAAGACAGTTGGCTTGATTAGGCCACACCCATCTGTATCTGGAACTAGCAAGTCCACCTCAAGAACTCCCACAAGGCTAGTGTTGCAAGAACACAGAGGAAGGGAAGCACCGGGCAAGTCCAACTTATGGAGAGGGCTTCTTTTCTAGACCTTTGGAGTAAGGTGGGAGAGGTCCTACCATAAGGCAGGCAAGATGCCCATTTGGCTGTCCAACCTCTGCTCTGGGGGATCCAAGAGTCCGCCATGAAACCAACAGGGACCCAGTTGTACAGATTGGGATCTCTCCTCCCCCTGGAGAAAGATGCTCTCCTCCAAAACATTTCAGCAGTTCATCATCAGCATCCTGAACTGTGATTAAAATTAGCCAGGTCTTCTCTAAGCCCAGGAACCAAATCCTACACTTTCAGGTTCTGGTTAAAGAGAAACCTTAATTAACTCTCTTTCATAAACAAACCGCTTAGCTACTGGGCTGGGGATTTTGCCGTAGGAGGATGTTCATTCTCCCAAGGCTGATTCCCAACCTGCAAACTGTTCCCCACCCCGGTAGCTAAGCAGTTTGTTTGCCCCCTCCCCAAGCTGGACGGCTTCCGCCCTGGCCCCAAATTCCCGGACGCAGGAGCAAGACGGCTCATGTTGTCCCCTCCGAGACCTCCGCCACCTCCGCGCTGGTATGTTTGCATTGACCTTGGCTCCACTTTGGCATTAAGGTTTTCCGAAAACATTGCTGATTGCACAGCAGGAAGCCTGATTTTGCAAAATGCATCTTGGAAGCCATTAACGGTGATCTGTGGCTGCTGCCAGATCGCTAAAAGCCCCCTGAAGGTAGGCCTTTCATTTAAGAAAACTGCCTGATAAAGGTGACATTCTGAAAACAGAAATAGCAGCTTGCTATCTTCTGTTTAAAGTTCAAATTGAATGATAACAACAACAACAACAACAGTATTAACCATCATCATACTGCAATAGTTGTCCCTGGTGACCTCATGGATCTCTAGCTTTACTGGGAGCAATACAGATACTCTTCCAAGCAACATCCACCCCTGATCCTGCTTCACCAACCAACGCCTCCGAGATGGCGACTTCAGCCTTAAAGGTGTCTGGGGTTCCAGCCAGCCACTCCTCTCGGTGGGGAAAGCACCCACCAGACCCCGTGCTAATTAATCACAGCACCGATTGTCACAGACAAAGGCCGAATGTTCTCTTTGCTGCGCTTTTCCAAATCGAACATGCTGCGTCAGCAAATGCCATGGAGACGTTTCAAGGCAAATAAGCCCCCCAAAAACGTTGACTGAGAAGGTGGCGAGGGCAAATGCAGCCAGTGTGTGCTTTTCATTGCAACTTGCAATGTTAAATCAAGATGAGGAGTGATTAAAAATCTCACATCTGCCATCTCCTGCTTGGCAAATCTCCGACTCCGAGTCTCAGCCCTTCCTCTGCTACCTGCACGATGAGGATAATTATACAGACCTACCTGACAGGGAGAACAGAAATAATGTATGTGAAATGTTTTCACATGCTAATTTTCCCTATAATTGCTCTATATGCTGCTTTATAAAATAATAATGCTCTTTCCTCCTTCGGGACTCTGTGGATCTTGGTGGTGTCATTTTAGGTTCAGAAACACCCAGATTCAGAAATTCCCACCCAGGGCAAAGCAAGTCCATCATAGCAGACTCATGCCTTCCCTGCCATCGTTTGCATGCCGTACCTGACTTCCAGGTGTAGAACCAGCAAGCAGGAGTCTGCCATCTCCTGGAAAGATCGAGCCAAATCCATGAGGGTTTGTAAGATCTGTTCCGACACTGGCGGGAGATCAGTTTTGCTGTGAGCATCTTGGGCAGGAGAAGCTGCAGTCCGAGAGAACGAGAAATCAGGGGAGGGCTTCTGCTACCCCGCACCCAAACTGCTTTGCTACTTAAGATGGCCTCCACTGGCTTCCGAGAACAAGACTCAGAAATCAGAAATGAAACTCAAAGGCTTCTTGGAACAAAAAGCCACGGAAACAGTTGACAACTCTTGTGGGAAAATCAATGACACACACACACACACACCCCTTTCATGGAGCAGGACCTGGGGACGGTCTCAGTGCTTGAACAGTTATGGAAGCAAAACAACAGGGGGGTTTAAATCAGTGTTTTTCAAACTTGGCAACTTTAAGACGTGTGGACTTCAACTCCCAGACTTCCCCAGCCAGCATGCTTAAGGGAATCCTGGGAGCATGCTGGCTGGGGAATTCTGGGAGTTGAAGTCCACACATCTTCAAGTTGCCAAGTTTGAAAAACACTGATTTAGATTCTATGGCAGTGGCAACCCAAAGGTGCCACGTCTTAGGGGCCTTAGATGTGACTTGTACATAGCCAGTTAGAACTAAAGGTACCTGCCAGGAAAACTTTACGGTAAGAAGTTCTTTTTCTTGCTCTGGTCAGTCAACATGCTAGCACATAGCCACAGTGCAAAAATCCTTCTGTTTCCCCTATCACATGAAGCCACAACCAGGCAGATTACACTACTGCTTAGTAGGGAATCTCAGCTTGTTTAGGAGGAAGAACTATTTTTTAAAAAGTGAAGAGTTTGTAACTGTACTATTAGTTTAAAGTAGCAACAACAATGTGATGAACAGAACAGGGTGAGACAGTTCACCTAACAGTGCATTTAATTTATCGCAAGAGAAAAAGCACTGCAGTTTTTGTTTAAAAAAAGAAAAAGAAACATTTTTATGGCAGGGGTAGTTTATGGGTTCCTCATACTTCACTGAAATTTATGCTACAAAACCAGGAGTCATGGCAAGTAAAGACACTCAAAATGCAACAAAACCTAGAGGAGGAGGAAAATTAACTCATTTCTAAATCTCGCAGGGAAACGGAAAAGGAGCTGGGGTGGGAAGCTTCTGTTTCACAAATCTACTTCCTGTGACTACTTGTTGAATCACGCACACACACACCGCACTGTCCGTGGATACAAAGGGAAGTTCTTTGTAAACCTCTGCCAGAGGTAAGATTATAATTTGGGAAATTAAGAGCTCATTTAAAGGATCAAGAGGGAAACCATAAACCTAGTTTTTTTCCACTCCACACTTTTTCCAGTAGGGATCAGATGAATTCCAGAATGGGGAAATCCAAAGGGAAGATGTTAAATATTAATTTAGTATTTGGTCCCCCGCCCTCTGGAGAACAGCTGCAGTGAGATGGCTTAGGCATAACTCCCAGACCCATCCCGGGGCCTTTTCTTGTCCTTTGGATGAGCAAAGTTGGGGAAGCATCAGAAAACGTCCAGATCCTGGGATTCATTGTGGTACAACACAGGGTCTCATCTGTCTTAACCCAAACCGGGTTTGAACCTCACAAACGATTTAGCCAGCTTGGGGCTAAATCCAGAATAAATGTGGATGTATTTCCACAGACCAGCTTCACACATCATACGAAGCTATAATTTTTTCAACCACAGTTTACTGAATACAGCTACAGTTTATTGAGTTTGCACAACCGGCTAAACGGTAAATCAGAGGCAGGCAACCTTCAGCCATGGAACGGCATGTGCTCCCTGGGCACTGCTATCCATTGGCGTCCATTGGATGTATTTCTGTGTGAGCTCATACTGTAAGCTGAGTCATTTGCACGATGACATCATGACTTGTGTGATGTTTTCTGGAGGCTTCTATCAGATGCCTAGGTTACTATTGGTGAAAACTGGCTACCTACCATTTCAAGTCAGTACTCATACAATGGGTTGTGTAAGTTCTAAAGTAGGCCTAATAATTAAAAAAAAAAAAGATGGGGGGGATCTTCAAGATTTCCTCCCTCACTGAGGGAAAAGTGAAATGAAAAATCCTAACTTTGATCTTGTTTGAGAAATTGCCTCATCTGCACTCCCCCTAATAAGAATTAAGTGCAGCCATTCAAGATAACCCAGCTTTGCAGTGAACTTCAATTGGCAAAACATAATAGTTGAGTCTATACAACATGTTAACTGCCCCCCACCCCCCCACCCCCAAATCCCACAGCCTCCTCTCTCTCTTTTAGGGATAAGCACAATGTGCAAAAAACTGGTCAAAGCGTAACAAAGCCTGCACTGGTGGAGCAAAACTCGAGGTTAGGATTTCCACTGGCATTATGTTAGTCAAAAGAGGCACTACCAGGGTCCTGATTTTTTGCCTGTTTTTAAACAATGAGGGCTAGGAAGTTGCTTTCTTTAAAACATGCATAATCAGCCCTGTTTTCAAGATTTTATGCTGGTCCCTATTTTATGAGCAGCTAGTTTAGCTGATGGCAGTTTTAGCAAGTAGAACTGCCTGAATAAAATTGTGTATTTCATGACCAGTCGAAATACTTTTACAGAAACCTTTTCTGTCAAACAAAGGAATACATTATTCTAGCAACAGGCATGCAAAAAGAAATTAAATCATTTGTGCTGGTGATTTCAACTATTTGGTTATCTGAAGCAGCAGTGGTGCCTCTTAAAAGATTCTGCCTTGTTAATCAAAGAACAAGATGCAAAGAACAAGTCCTCAGAAATCGGAAACAGAACTAAAGGCTTCTTGGAACAGAAAGCCATGCAAACAGTGAACAGCTGTTGTGGGAAGACCAGTGACCCCTTTCGTGGAGCAGGACCTGGGAATACTGTCAGTGCTTGAATAGTTATGGAAGCAAAGCAATTGCGGGGCTTAGGTCAGTATTTTTCAAACTTGGCAACTTTAAGATGGGTGGACTTCAACTCCCAGAATTCCCCAGCCAGCATGCTTAAGGGAATCCTGGGCACATGCTGGCTAGGGAATTCTGGGAGTTGAAGATCCCACATCTTAAAGTTGCCAAGTTTGAAAAATACTGGTTTAGATTCTATGGCAGCGGCAACACAAAGTGAATGGTGTGAGGTTTTAAATGTATAACTTAAGCCAAATTAGAGGGTAAGATCTCCTTGCCTGGTTATTCCATGCATATGTCTGAAACAATATAAACGTGGCTTGCTGTTGCCTTCTTTCTGAATGTTTTTTTGACTTCCTAATCCTAGTACCTCCTAGTTTCCACCCATCAAGTATTAACCAATTCTGGCCCATAGCTAAGATCTTTAGGAGTTCATGGGATACGGGTGAGCAAGTGATAAAATGTGCATTATGACATCGTGATACCTCCTTTGCCCTTGCGTGCTAGTGATCTTGTCAAGCGAGTACAAAAGAGCAGAGCCTGCAGTGGAACGCCACAATATCTGGCATTGCTGTGTTTAGAAACGGATGCCCTGCAGCTCGGTCCGATCCCTGCCCGCCACCTATTTCTCCGAGTCCCTCCGGAAACGGCCAATAACAGCAAGTTGGGTTTGAAAAGGCAGTTGTGCTTTTACTGGCGAATGCTCCAGACAGAGCCATAAGGGAAGATGGTTGGAACAATCCTGAGCATCGTTCCAACGGTCTGCCTACTTTGGCAAAAGATGTTGCCAGGTCTGTGTTCAATTCCAGCATTTAAATCTGTGCGGCTTCTTAGAAAGATTTGGGCTGGAGGAACGGTACGTTGCATGGCATCCTGGTAGCTACACAGCCTTTTTCTTCATCTTCCCAAATCCACATGTTCATTTTCTAAGTTTTACAAAGTAAAGGGTGCGTGTGTGTGTAAAAGATAGCAGGATTATTTTTTCTTCGGTAGCCATTGGGTTCTTTGCAGGGAGGGTCAAAACCTGCAAGGCCATGGGCATAGCTGTGCCCCTTCTGTACGGGTGCACACAACATCAGGCCCACCCTAGTGCAGATTTTGACCCTGCAGACACTCATAATAGCAACCCAGTTTTGGCATGCTCTTTTCGGAGGTTTCTTCCCTTTTCAGTATCAGATGCAGAAGATTTTTTTTGTTTTACCTCAGGCTGTTCAGACTATTGACTTTTTTTTTTAAGATTTCCAATGTTTGGTCCTCTCTGTTTTTTGTTTTTTTGTTTTGCTGCTTTTAACTACCTGCTGAGCTTTGTTTGCTGTTCAATTTATGGATTTTATTTCATTGTTAACCATCCTAACAGCCACGGCTGAAAAGCAGCCTACTAAAATTTAAGATAAATGGGAACTACTTCAGTTAAATCCCAGCAAACCTTAAAATATGACTTCCTCCTTTTTGTCCCAAGGTGATCTTATAAGTTCAGGTGATTTCACTGTGGCAGAAATTAGGAATGCTGCCATCTGCATTTGCTCCTTGCAACTCGGGAAAGCTGTTTACTGAATCCAGATCACCTGTGTTGGTGATCTGGATTCAAACTACAAACAACTTGCCAGGGGTGTCCGCAGGGACGGTTTTAAAAAGTCAAGATGGCACTATGCCAGGGCAGTCAAAGCGCCATCCATTTTTTAATGGGTGTCGCATGTTGGCCATTCCTGGAGCTGTCTTTGCGTGGTGTGGATGGGGAATGCCGGCTGCTTCGGGGAGGAGCAACTTGCAGTTGGAGACGTTGCAGGAGCAAGCAGGACCCAAGAGATGATCTGCGTGTCCCTGGGAAGTTCCTGTCCCTTTTTTCCATCCTCCAACAGATCTGGAGGGATGGTGGACACCCCTGTCCTCGTTGTGTCCAAGCAAAGGCTGGGCAGCCATCTCGCCGACATGCTTTAAGTTGGATCTTTGCATCGAGTAGGAGGTTGGACTCAGAGGCCCAAATGGCCTGTTCCACTTCTGTGATTCCATGAACCTACAACAAAATGTTCCAGTATGGAGTGTCCTTGTTCCTAAACTTCATTCCGTCTCCATCCCTGCTTTCTGTTCTGTTTTCATAACTGCAGAGTAGTTTGTAGCCGTAAGAATATACTCCACTCTCATCAAATTCTTTGAGGGTTGCGTCCTTTTTAAACACACACATATACATACCGGTAGTCCTAAACTTTCGACCACAATAGGGACTGGAAGGTTCATCGTTAAGAGGTGTGGTCGTTAAGCGAGGCATCACGTGACTGCACCCAATTTTATGACTTATTTTTGTGGCAGTTGTTAAGTGAATCACACTGTTCCCCATTGATTTTGCTTGTCAGAAGGTCAAAAATGGTGATCACGTGACCCTGGGATGCTGCAACCATTGTAAATATATGCCAGTTGCCAAGTGCCCAAATTTAGATCATGTCACCATGGGGCCGCTGCGACGGTTGTAAGTACAAGGACTGGTCATAAGTCACTTTTTTCAGTGCTATTGTAACTGAACGGTCACTAAACAAATGGTTGTAAGTTGAGGACTACCTGTATTCTTTTCTGAATCTTGGGATTCCCCCAAGCTGGCAGATCCCTTTTCATCATGTATATGTAGCACAGAATTATCCCTGATGGCCAAACAGAGATCACTATCAATAGATGCAGTTCTATTCTACCCATTCCTTGCAGGAATCTGGGACAACATCCATGTTCCTCCCCATCAGCTTTCACTTGGTGAGGAGATGGACCCCAAAGATTATCTGGAAGCTTTGTAGGTAACCAAGATGTGATGCAGATCTTGGCTAGTTCTCAGCCCAGCTGCCTCAAACCAAGAAGCCTTGTTGGCAATGAGGTTGCCCTGGGGACTTGCTTGGGATTTTGACGGACATCTCATACCTGATTTTTACCTACTCCAAGCCTCTGGGATGGGGATGGGACAAAAACACTCAGTATAAGACAGCTGAGGTGAAAGAACAAGGGAAATGCTTGTGGGTGTTGCAGAATGAGGATGAAATGGTGACAACGAAGAAAGATATTTGCTTTCCAAAAAGAAGAGCAGAAGCCCATAAATCTATCCAGCTAAATAATGCTTAAGGTGAAGAAGAATGGCAGTTCAGGCCAGCCCCAAAGTCAGGCTGGTCTCTCTGGAGATGAGCTGTGATAATTCAGGCTGGGATGGTGGCCTCTGTCCGTTCGGTAAACACTAATGATTGGGCGAGAACCGACTGTCATCAGTGATAAAGAGCTGGCTAAACACTCTATTAGTTTTTCATTTTGTGCATTAATGTTCTTTACGGCATGCCTGCACTCCCTGGCTAATGAATTGTCTCGTTAGAACTGCCTGGGGTGCTCCTCGGCAGCCTCTGCTGGCAGGCATAAATTTCATCAGGAAATTAGCACTTTTTTAAAAGGCAAGAATTCTTTGGGGGAAAAATGGCCTTGTTTTCCATTTGTTTCTACAAATGTGGAACTATTAAGAAATAGATTATTGGTGGACAGTAAAAGGAAGGGGAGAAAATACGACAAGGAAGGAAGGAAGGAAGGAAGGAAGGAAGGAAGGAAGGAAGGAAGGAAGGAAGGAAGGAAGGAAGGAAGGAAGGAAGGAAGGAAGGAAGGAAGGAAGGGCAGGCCAAGTCTCTATATTGAAAGCCATATTGTTTCTATCATAAGATCTGCTCCACATAATCACAACACCTGGACTGATGACCCAGTTATTCCTTTAACTGGTATTTGCTGCTTCTACCTTTTTTTCCTCTCCCAACCAGGGTTATAGGCTCAAGGCTAAAATAAGCCTTCTCCCTTCTGTTAATTTAGAAGCATCAAGGACTTCTTGGCCCTATATCTGACAGCCAATTGGGGAGGCCTAGGTCTTCCATAGTATCTTACCAGATTATAACCCCTCCAAGGCCCAGCTGGCTCCAAATACTGGCTTACAACCCTATTTAGAGTTTATTAAAACTAAATTCTCAAAGAAAAGGATTGGCTTCATAAGAGGAAGGATAAGCAAAGGAACAATGGGTAGACCCAGTCTAGGGCGGCACCTGGGTCTCAGAGAAGGAGCAGCTTTTACAAAGCTGCATGGGACTTGAGAATATGCAAAATAAAGCCCAACTCCAGTGCCACTTCCATTAATTATTCACTGCACCAGTAGTCCCGGTGGGTTTGATTCCTTCCTGTGTCCTGGAAGATTTCACTCCACCACATAGGAGGGCTAAAATTCCTTTCTTTTCTTCCTCACAGCCAGCTGCTGTTCCTAGGGACATTCAAAAGAACAAAAGCAAACTCCTGCCTCACTAGTTAACCTCAATGGGAGGGAAGGTTGTACTCATTCAGGGGTTTGGCTGACCATTCCACTCACCAAGACTTGAAATTCTAGAGAGAGAAGGGATTGGCTTACAAATCATCTGTGGATGCATTCAGATCCAGTGGGGATCTCTAGAAACTTTGATTTTTAGAGGTTCTCAATTCTGTTACTAAAAGGGGACATCAAGGTGTCTTCAAGAAAGTAGCACAAGAGCAACAGGCAGGAATCCCTGAGAGTGGTCATACTCCGTGAAAATACAGAGCAATTTCAATTGCTATGCTCATGAACCACATTCCTCTTATTTTTCCATCTCATGCGTTTCTCCCAGTTTTCTCCTCATCCTTTAATATAAAATTTGGTAACTTTTTTGCAAAAAAAAAATTATCCCAATACAAGAAAAGAACTAGTATCACAAATTATTTGTATTGAGGCTGATTCTCCAATACTAGATATTAGATTCAAGAATAAGCAAAAGAATGTCTTTCTTCACATAATGTATTATTAAGCCGAGGGAAGTGTTGCCACAAGGTGTGGAGAGAGTCCCTATGAAAAGTTTAAGAAGGTGATTAAGAATTGTATGGAAGCTCCCCAGGAGGGCTACAAGTCCCCTCCAGGATCAGAGGCCTCCCATATCAGTTCTTGAAAGAACATCTTAAAGAGAGGGGTTTTGTTCCTGAAGAGACATCTAGTTGGCCATTCTGGAGAAGAGGAGGCTGAATGATACAGACCTATAATTTAATCCAGCTTCAGGCACTTGAGGTCTTAACCAGTGCCCTGATTTCCCCCCTTTAACATGAGTCCTTCAGAAGAGTGAAAGTCCGAAAGTCCACTTCGAAGCAGAAGTCTCCGTCCCTCCAGTTGCTTGTGTTTCCATTTACCCCAACTTATTTCACTTTCTATTAGGCTTGCTACTCAAAGAGGTCTTTTCTCCTCCCTGCCTCCAAGATCTTTTATTAAAGTGCAATTTGGTTTCAAGCCAGAATTTAAAACAAATTTAGTGTCTGCCTGACCCTCAAACAGCAATAGCAAGTCTTAACTATTGTTAGTGTTTCATTACTGCAATAAATGTGGAATTTAAGAGCAGTTTTATGAGTTCTCTCCACTCTCTCCTCCGCTAATGTAAATCACCTATTATAATTTTACACTAATAAATTTCAGATGCTTTGTCTTCTATGGTGGGTTTCTGCTGCCTAGATAGCACAGCCTAACCAAGAATTCTCATAGGCAGATAATAAATCTTCCATGCAGACATTCCATTTTCTTGCACCTCTTTATTCAGCTAAAAGCCATAGGCCCAATCCACTGGGAAACAATTTATATTCAGAATATGAATGCAAGGTGGAATACAAATCTGCTCCACAGACAGAACCAACCTGGCCTTGGATCACCAACCTTCCTTCCCTTCGTTTTATTCCAAAGCTATCCAGACCATGACTGGCTGTGCTTGTTTCTTTGGCGGGCTCTCTTTGATCAGAAGGGAGCTACTTCTTATTCTTAGTTATCTCGTGTTCATGGAGAAGAACTGTCAGTCAACTTCACTCAATCTTCACCATTCAGACTGCCAGTGCTTCTTCAAGCACCCAGAATTCTAAGACTTTAGCTAAGTGAAGACATCCAGGGTTGAAACGGGGACTTTCTGTGCTGACAACTGGGTTTTACCCCTGAATTAGGTCCAAGCTGTTCCAAACTTCCTCCACCTCTTATGGCAGATAGTGCTTTGAACCAGGCCCCAGAATGGTGGCCTAATCTTCTTCCCCTGGGAGAACATCACCCAAATGATATATCTGTAATAGGATGGTCACAGGAAATGCTTAATGGAAAACGAAATGCTTAATGTTGAGAACTCCTCCACCTGCACCCTCCTTCCTGCAAAATCAGTTCTACTCTCTGTGAACTGGACTTAAAGACCGCTGACCCTCCATATTTTTCCGCCAAAAGGAAGAACATTCCTTGGCAAAACCTTAGAAAAAAGGTTGAGCTTGAGCTTCCTAATGGCCAGGATCTCTGCACCAAATATCTAAGAGCCACAGAATTTAGGCAGTGACTTCTCAGCCTCAGGTGCATAGAGGGTTGGCCTCCCTTCCTGACACTGCATACCCTGCACTCCTGGAAATTGATCTCATACCCTGGGATTAATGTTTCAGTCTGAAGTCACAATTAGGCTAATTGTTTCTGGTCCCTCTTTGGCTTCTCTTCCTACTAACCTTTCATCCTTTGTAAGAGGAGAATTATCACATACAGGTGATATTCACTTAACAACCATTTGTTTAGTGACAGTTCAGACTTATGATGGTGCTTGAAAAACTGACTTACGACTGGTCCTCACACAACCGTTGCAGGGTCCCCATCATCACATGATCACAATTTGGGTGCTTGGCAACCGGTTCGCATTTATGACCGTCGCAGTGTCCCGTGGTCACGTGATCGCCATTTTCAACCTTCCTGGCCAGCTTCTGGCAAGCAGAATCAATGGGGAACTGCATGATTTGCTTAATGACCACGTGGTTTGCTTAATGCCCATGGTGTTTCACCTAATGACAGCCGCAAAAAAGGGTCGTAAAATTGGGTCAGATTCGCTTAATGACTGCATCACTGAGCAATCAAAATTCCAGTCTCAATTGTGGTCGTTAAGCGAGGACTACCTGTAAGTATGAGATTTTGGTGGTGGTGTAATCAAAATTCCAGTTGGAAAAAACCAACTGTTCAGACTTCAAAGCGATGAGTTCACAGGCCAGGAAGCAGGATAAAACAGAGGTGAAATTGCATCTTATTAGGCTCAGCCGCTAACTCGTGGGGATACCTGAAACATTTTACAACTTCTACCATGTTAGCTAGCCTAACCTGGTTAATTAGTTAAAGTTGATGATGGTCATTGTGGCATTTAACCCCATTTTTTGGGTTTGGAGAGTCAGAACCTCGTCAAAAGGGCCAGGTTTGCTTAGCACATGAAACCACCTCCAAAAAGAAAAAACAAGAAACACGGGGCGGGTGGGGGGGGCAAAGTTAAAGCTCGCCAAGAAGCCACAGGACTTGGTCAACATGTTGGGCAACACAATCGGTGTGACCATCCACTGGGCCAAAGGGAGCATCTAACACAGACTGAGCACGGCAAGCAAGTTTTCTCTCACGTCACACTAAGCAAAATTGTGGTTTGCATGCTTTGGACTTAGCATGCGATGTGAACTAAGCCCTTGATGAATTACGTCTTAGCATCATACGTGAACCTACTTCATTGTGGTTTATGCACAAAACCATAGTTAAACAATCCCTAGCTTATCAGCCAGGGCTCACCTGATGGCCACAGACCCCAGCAAAGTAAATTTAGAGCAGCCCCAGTGATGAGGTCCAGCTACATAGTAGCATGTGGCCAATCCGTGCCTATCTTGAAACGCGAAGCAGGGTCAGAATGGGTTAGTATTTGGAGGGGAGACTAAATCCCACAGCTAGACATTAAGCTGGGAAATTGAAAAACATTGTGGAAGAAAGAAGCAATAAACAAATTCTGTACCGATCCCAAGAAAATTGCATAGGGGTGTCACAAAGTCACCGGGAGTCACTTTTGTGCAAGGATAGAAGGGGAACCTTCACCCCATCAAAAACTCAAGATGTGGCTCCAAATTCCCACCCCACAAACAGGACCATAACCTTATAGGATGTGTGTGTGTGTGGGGGGGGGGGCGTCATTTAAACCAGCCCTAGTTGGAAAGTGCTTTTCCAGCCCATTTTCTGCCTTCATCCATTAGATGGACACCACCGGATTCATGATAACACAATTTGGAAAATCTTTCCCAAATCTTTGGGAATGTCTGCCTGGTGCTAAAACTGTGAAACTTAAGGTACAGGGGCGGTAGGGGATGGGGTGGGGGGGAAGACCTCATTTGCCCATGCTTCTATCCAAACGGTGATTTATTTTAATTATCCCTCTCAAGTTATACTGTGCCTCTTTGTATTGTAAGCTGACCTGCTAATTTATCACCCTAATTTTATGCTGAATTAATATTGTCTAGTTTAGCCTTGATTTATATGTTGTGTTGAATTTATTATTATGTTTTAATTGAAAGGCTAGATAACGAAGTCTGTGTGGACCGTCTTGTACTTACCAAAAGCCATTAGGATGGAAGTGGCCTGTTTCTGGGCTATTGTGGGAAGCCCGGACTCTCCCGTTTTCCCCTCCCCTTCTAGAATTTTATACTTTGCTGCCATCCCATGTGCATTTTCTGTTCCTGCCCCACTAGGGCAGTTGATCTTTCTGAGACAAGGAACGTCCAACTTAACGACTGTAAGATACGGACTCTTACATACTGCCAAAGTCTGCGGGGAGAATGGTGGTGGGGGGTTGTCAAATGCATTCTTCTGCAAAAGGAATGAGCATGGAGCTTTTGCAAATATGTCCAAAACAAAGTATCCTCCTCAAAAGCCAGAGCTGCAATCCTAAATTCAAGCATGCTTACTCTTCTTGCCAGCAGTTCTGGCTTTCTGCTACAAGATCTCCTTAGAAGTCTACTCTACCAAGTTTCTGGGGTCTTGGAAACTTTCTTTAGGAGTTGTCTAGCTGACCTTGTTTAGGCTGTGAAGTTAAGCAGGGTCGGACCTGGTTGGTATTTGGATGAATGACCTCCAAGGAATACTATGGCTGGAGGGCAGGTTGGAAAGTGAGGGAGGGGGGGTGTCTGTGAAGCCACCAAGAGTCAAGGTCAACTTAAGAGAGATTTTATCATGCTGTCACAGCAGGGGGAAACAGTTGGTTGTCCTGTCTGTTTTCAAAAAAAGTTAAGCAGTGTTCGACCTGTTGTAATGGTATGTGGGAATGACCCTGGGAGACTGGGCTCAGGGATGCTGCCTAGGGAACGGTCAGATAAGAGACAGCAGAGCCTGCAGCTGGATAGGGGAAAGGGCAAGAGGCTCAGAAGGGACCCTCCCTAGTTTCTTGGGCTGTAAAAGAGACAGCGGGAGAATTGTACTTTCTGACTGACAAGATTCTGTTAATGTAGCTTTACAATAAAATAGAATTCGCTCATCTGGTCATGTTTCCTGTCTGGTCTACCTGGTAAGGCTGACACCTGTTTAGTTTTTGGACAGGAGAGCACCATGGAGTCTCAGGGCCATAGGAAGTTGAGTTAAAAATAGAAGCTGCCTAAGTGATAAAATCCAACTTTGGCTGATCTCAAAAAACCTAAGCAAGGCCAGAATTTGGTTATCATTTGGATGGATGACTGCAAGGAAAGTCCAGGACTTAGGCTAGGCTGGGAAGTTGAAGAAGACGATGGAAAGCCTCTTCCATGCTGTCACCAAGAAAACTACATGAATGTGTCAGTAGTGATGACAGGAATCAAGCTCAACTTAAGAAACTTCTTACTTTATGTAATAGGCAGAAGGAATAACCTTGAGGGACAGGAGGAAGAGCCACTACCAAGACTATGGTCAGATAAAAGAAATCCGAGTCTAGGGCAGAACTGTAACCCGAGAGAGTGCCTCAGACAAGACTCTACCTAATTCTCATGAAGAAAAAGATAAAGGGAGGGAGGGAGGGAGGGAGGGAGGGAGGGGGGAGCGTATTCAGACTTGCAAGATTCTGTTACTGCAACCTTACAATCAAAGTAGTGTTAAGAGACGTAACTTTGGTTGCCTAGTCTGATTTACCTTGAAGGGCTGACGCTTTGCAAAGCAGAGAGAAGCTGCCAGCTGGCTGACCACCTAGCTGAGAGATATGATAGACTGAAGGGTGGCTACCCCTTCATCCCTGAGGAACCTTCACGCACTGCACCGCCTGGTAGTCCCTCTCAGTTCCTAGCTGCACAGACAATTGTCACCTTTAATTGCTTGACAAAACAGCAGCTGCTGCTCTTTCTCCCCAAGGCAAAAGCTGCCTCATCCACTTAGGATACAAGGAAATCAGACACCCTTCCCCTTCCCCTTCACAGTGTGCATCCATATGTAACACAACCAAGAGACCTTCTGCCAGCTCAGTCATGCCAGCTACCTTCTTCATTTGGTCTCAACATCACATCACATTCGGAGCAGGAAAGGTGCTTTTTTAGAAGTGTGCATCACAGAGAATGGCTCTGCAACAGCCTCCCCCACCTCCATTACCTGCAGACACTAAATAACCCTGGTAGAAACCAATTCACCACAGACTGTCCTTTTTCTATGGGTCCTGGTATTCACTTCCCAGACTCGAAAGCAAAGACAAGTAACAAAACAGAAATCAATACTAAACCATCTCAAGAAAGCCTGCGCCGATGACCCAGGTTCATTTCTGAATTTGCTGACTCCAAGGGGACAGACACAAGCTCCTTTCTGAAACCAGGGAGACTGCATTTGCCTTGGTTGGATCATGGACAAGGGTTGAATCACAAAACCAATCCATGATAGATGCAAGAATGGGACACGGAAGGGGGAAACCAAGAATGGTTGTTGAGGACCTCAAAAAGACAGAGGCGAGACATCTGAAGAACAAAGGAAACATATGAAGGGTGTAGGGATGGTCTACAAAGACTGAAACATACAAAGACGTACATTCAGTTGCTGTAAACTAGATGTAGTTCTGTTTCCTTTTCTTTTTCTTACCTTATGCTTTTAATTTCTTAGACTGACTTACTATTTCTTTCTCTTTTTCCCTGCTCTGCTGAGAAACAGCACAATAGGTATTTACGTGTGGATTTACGTGTGGATTCTATCTGTTTTTCTCCTTTTTACAAACAAATAGCACCCCTTTTCACACAATGCAAACTCTAGGGGACTTACAATGGTTTAGAACACAACATCAAGACAGCAGGCAATAAAAATCAAAGCAAATTACAGACATGGGAACCAAAAGAGCTACTGTGGACAATCAACCATTTATTGATTTTCTATTGATATCTATGCAGAAATACAGTCCAGGGGGTTCAGAAGGATTTACTTCCAAGTAAATGTATATGGAATTGGAGACTTAAGAGATGGAGGCTGTTTCCTAGCACAATGATGGAAACTTGAAGTCCTGGATTTTTGCATGGGGCAAACGGGTGATAAATATGCCGAGACTAGGATTCAGTCATCTCCAGCCACTAAAGACTACACCGGCAGATGGTGGGAACTGTGGTCCAAGACCCTGGGCAGGCACCAGGTGTACCATGGGACAGCTGCAAAAAGCAAAGCGATAGAACTTTGCTCCCGCTTCATACTAGAACAAAAAATTCCAAGGCCGATTAACTTAACCCCCCCCCCATGCCTCCTTTAAGTAGGAGAAGGCGCAGGAGCGGCTCCTATAATGAGTGATTATGCTGGCCACAGTACAATTTGGGGAACGCAGGGGATTATGCATATCAGTATAGCCTGAACAGCAACTGTCTCATCCCTGCTTCTCACGTTTTCTTTTCTCTGGGGAGAAGATTTACGTCTGCCAATCGGCACTCACTTCCTTTCTGCTTGGTCGCCTTCAAGGCCAGCTTGCACGTTGCTTCCAAAGAGCCAATCTTAGTCTTCACTCTAGGCCGATCTTAAAACAGCCTCAGGTCTCAAACAGGTGAGGCTCAGCTTGGCAGAGCGTGTCACTTGCATTTTGCAGGGGAACATAGGGTTGACTCTCTGCCTCCGCTTCCTCCTCCTGTTTCTCTGATTGAGATCCCTCCTCCCTCCCATGCTGGTTACAGAAGGAGAAAAACTATAATGTAGGAATTGACTTCACCCTTGCTCAGTCCCTTTGCTGTGACCGGGAACTTTTTCCAGGTCATGTGAGAGAGAGGATTTTAATTGAGAAAACGGTGTGAGAAAGGAAGGATTAAAATGCCTTCTTCTCCTGAGCAGCTGGTTCATAAAATTCAGCTCTCTTCTTTTTTTTAAATATATAATTTTTATTAAGAATTTTGATTATAATAGTAAAATCTAATACAAATTAAACTTAAAGAAAGAAAAGAGAATAGAAAGAAGGAGTAAAAAGTGCAAGAAAAATGAAAAAAGAGAAAGAAAAGGAGAAGTAGGAATATAATAAGGGAGAGATAATATATAAAGAAATAACGTCCAACCTTCATCACAACAAGTATAAACAAATTTAGTGACTCTTCACCCCCTCTAAGGTTACAAACATTTATCTCTTCATCCCATATCCCATTTCTTATCTATAAACCAATCCATAAAACATCATCTCTTCAGTCCTGGTGTCAGCAGAAGTCTGTAAAGGATTGCCACATATCTTGTTTTAACCTTGATCAAATAAACCAATTTCATATTCCTTCCTTTTACTTCTAAAAATCTTAATCTAGTTCATTCAAATATTGTCGTAGGATTTTATTTCTCTTCATTTCTTCTTTGTACCATCGCACAGAGTTCTTCAAGACTTTAACAAGTCTCTTTTGTAAATCCAGTAGGAAAAAAATTATCCAGGTCACTCTCTTGGTTTGTCATTTGTATTTCCCTTTTACATTTTAAAGCCTCAGCCAATTTCTTTTGTAAATTCAGTGAAACATCCTTTTCTAAGTCATTCTCTTGGCCTGTTAGTTGTAAATCCACTTCTGATACCATCTCTGCCTTGTCAGCTAAAATTTGTTCTCCATCTGTCATTTCTTCAATAACATCTTTTGGACATCGTCTATCCATAGAAGCAGACATCATTACTGACATTGTTGATATTGTGGCTGCTGTTTTCTGATTCCATTCTTCAAAAGGCTCCTTCAGTAGTTTCGTTGTCAGAACATTTTGCAAATCTTTGTAAATCTTTCCTCTACCTAAAAGCTTTAGTCTCCTCAAGGGCCCAGTTTTTGAAATCATGCAGCTTCAAAAGCCAAAGTAGGAAGGGCAGAGGCAATTGAATCCACTCAACATGCTAAATAGGGTCAGGTACTTTATAGCTCAACCCAGCCATTGTCTTAGCAGGTTGTATGAGCCAAGACATCACTTTCTCTACCATCACAACATCACTGTAAGGCATAATAGAGATCATTTGTTTGAGCAGAATATTTCATTATCCCAGGTTTGTGTGTTCAGTCAACTCAACCCATTTGATTATTGCATGAACTCAGAAAATGGGCTGCCTCAATATCCAAGTCATGCATAGTGTGAAATCAATGTCCATTACCTCCTCCCCCTCCCCATTCTCCTTGTACTTCAGCTCTGCTTTTCTTTGGGACCGTCTCCCAGCTATCAGGTGGCTTCTCCCTCTGAAGTTCTGTCCCCAGGCCAACTGACAAATGTTTCTTTCTCACCAAAAACTAGTTTGCAAACTGCACTGTTTCACAAGCAACAGTCGGAGTGAACTACGGTGAATGAAAAACGTTCTTCAGTGAATTCAGCCACAGGGGCTAGGAATGATGGATGTGGTAGTCTAACCCCAGAGGAGGGCACCTGGTTGGTAAAGCCTGCTCTTCTGATGTAAAGAAAAATGAGTCTCTTATCTGGCCAGTTGGAAAACACAAGAATCCAAGTCTGAAGCAGTGCAGATACGGAAGTGTCATCAGCTTAGCAAACATTAAATAATGAAGAAAAGCAGGCACCAGGGGATTTGATAAAACACCACATTAGCTGAGCTGGGTTTAAGTGAGTGATAATTGTGGCAGAGATGCAGAAAAGAAGGTTATTGAATTTTTATCTGTAGGAGGAGGCATTTTTTGACAGAATAAGGATGAATTCACCCAGGCTGGCTGGACTGTTGTACAACCACATTTACAAAGGATCGTAACTCTAACTTTTGGACAAGTCTGAAGACTACTACCTTACCCCACCTTGGTTCAGCAGAAGGCAGATATGTGGGTAAAACCTACCTCCTTTCTCTGTGCGTTTGAGACAATGCATACTGCTTGCCCATAGGATCCAAACCTTTACTGGATGTGTGGAAACTCTTCGAAATTGTGTGAAATGGTAAAAGGAATAAATCTATTGCCTAACTCTTAAATAATAACAGGTTATAACAAAATATTCTACAGAAAACCAGAAGCCTGTTTCTTACTTAAGCAATGGAGTTCCACTGGGATTTCAGCCCATCATTAAGCTATGAGCAGGTGTTACATTACTTTTCAATGTCCATTTTCATTTCTCCTTCCTGACCTTCTGCTGTGGCCTTCCACATCTTCTGGCTTCATCTTTACTAATATCCACTATATTTTAGCAGTCCTGGGACCACACAGGACCATTCTGTAGATGAAGGCCAGGTGCAACCAGTAGGAGGGCAGGAGAAGGAAACCCAGGCCTTAAATCTTGGGGCATGTATAGAAAGCCAGATTCTTTGTTTCTGTAAAAGCTATCTTCATCCTAACTAAGATGGCTTGTATCTTCAATTCAAGGTCAGTCCTTGATTTCTCGTAAGAGTGCTGAGGTCCTATGGAAAGAATTATCCACAGGACACTATTTTATTTTACAATTTTATTTTTATTTACTTAATTTGTTGAATTAATATCCTGCCTTTTCCTCCAGGAGCGCAAGGTGGCTTATGCAATGCACCCTCCTCCAATTCTGCTCACAACCAAGGTAGGCTGGGCTGAAAGAGAAAGAGAGGGACTGGCCCAAAGTCATTCTTGGGGATTCTGTGGTTGAGGATTTCTTTGGACTTGGTTTTCCTTAGTCCTAATCCAACCCTTTAACCACACTTGATCCAATCTCATTTGAAAATCATCAAAAATGGTAACCACCACCCCTACATTTGTGAGCAGTGAATTTTGTAAATTAAATTCTGAATGACCACAGGATTTTCCTTTGCTGGTATCAAATGTACTTCCCATCGGTTTAACCAAGCCATCTAGCTTGTAATGGAACTAGTGAAATGTCCAGTGTTGTGTGTCCCCAGAAGCCACTTACTCTGTGCCAATGGAAGACTGGAGAAAGCGGCCTTCACCCGGCCTGAGAGCCATTCCAAACTCTCATGCATGTTGGCCAAGGCCTTCAGGTCACTGACGTCCCGGAGAATCTCTTGCTGGGGAATCAGCTTATCTCCCAGGTTCCCAATGAGAACTTCAGACTCCTTGCCAAAGGCAGTCCTAGAAGAAAAAGAGAGCAAGGGATGTGTCACTAATGCAGAACAGCATTATTGGGTCAGGAAACCTTCTGTTGGGAAAGCAGATGTTAAGGATAACAGGATCTTCTTGCTCAACTTTGCTGGAGGCTGATTTCAGATGTGCCTCAATCTGAGCCCACACTTGCCCACTCCCAGGCCATTGGTTCTGGGAACAGGATCAGCAGATTATCTTGTTAAACATAATGTTTCCACAATAAGCCTAACCCAGTCACCCATTTGCCCAATCACATCTCTTTTCCAATGACTCTAGTGGCACACAATTGCACTAGCTGGGTCAAAATGGCCATTTCACTGCCAACTTCCTTCAGGAAATATCTCCCATCTTGCCAACTTCCTTCAGGAAATATCTCCCATCTTGTGAGCCTTTACACCAGGGAAACATTGATGAGGGTTCATGACATCGTTTGGATGTTCCCACTGGCTAGACTGACAGCAATCGCCATGGCTTGGCTGCTGCAGTCAGTGAGTGTTTGGGAGGTATGTGTTGTAATGCCATGCTTTGGCCATGAGTTCTTCATAGAGAGGCTCACTTTCTCAGCCACTCTTTCCCACTAGCTCTTTTTTGTGGAGGACTAGGTAGGCAAAATGAGTTAATTAACTGGGTTTCCCAAAACGCTGATGAGTGTGCAGAGTTAGTTTTGAATCCATTAGTGGACAGCTAGGACCACTGAATGGAGCAGAGCTTAACACAGTGAAAGATGTGCACAGAAAAAGAATATTATCTTAAATAGTATTAATGAGCATGTTAGAGAAATATAGGTTACTGATCTTACACACTTAGCCCAGCCAAGCATAAAGAATTATACACTTAGACAAAGTAGGTTCAAAAATAAGTAAAAAGAGTCTTACTGATTTATTTGGTTCAGTTACATCCATCTCTGGTAGAAAAGTTGATTATTCTGGTTCTTCTTTCTTCTGTTCCCTAAACTGAATTAAACTCTTAGCCCTCATTGCTGCTAAGAGCTGCATGCAGAAAAGGGGACATTGTAGGCCCACCGCATGGCCCAAGATGGAGAAAGAGAGGCAGCAAGCATGCTGCTTTCCAGATGGAGAAGGAGGAAGTGAGATAAGGAATGTGGGAGGGGCAACAAACAGCTTCCTCCAGAAGCACATGGTGAATTTGCATCCTAAAACGAACTCATCCACATGCTACTAAGGCATGCTGATTTGCTGATACCATGACTGGGTCTATTCTGGGCTAAATTTAACCCTTTGAGAATTAGTTGAAAGGTTAACTCATTCTTTTTCATGTTTTATGTCTCCACAACAAATTCCCTCAACTCCCAGTCTAGCTAAACATATTGTGGAAACAGGGGTATTAAGTGGCTTTATACAATACACATAACTGGGTTAGTAGAAGACCAAGTGGCAGCTAAGATTAACTAGTACTAACTTTAGGTTTTAGGTGACTTAATGTGTTGTGCAAACCCAGCCAATTTGGTGAGTTTATGGGTAATCTACCGTTTGAACCTAGAAAATACATTAACTCAGCAACCAGGCTAAAGGTGTTGAACAAACACAGCTACTGGATTAGATTCAAACCAACCCTTTAATCCCACTGAAATCTATAGGACCTAACTCCATCATCGCCAACTTGGGACTCTTTCACTCCATCTTTATTTTAATTTAAATATTTTTATCCCCCTTCCTAGTTTAAAAAACTGCCCAGCCGTGGACTGAAATAGCGGTATTTCCAAAACAAGCCATCTGTTTCTCTACAAGGGGAGGGGAAGTCTGATCAATTTCAGCCCCTCACAGGCTGGCTCCAGACTATATGGAAGGGATAGGAATTCCTTAACATAATTTTCCTAATGGACTCCGGCAAGCTATAATAAACAGCCTCTCATTTATCACCAGGGATTTCTAAAACAACTTAGTAGCTGCGAAGAGGCTTTTCCAGCTATTCCAGGGGGAGGAATAGGTCAGCAGCTGGACCATGAAAGCTAAGAGAATTGATCAGGCGGTCAGATGGTCCAACTTTGAGTCATCTGCTAAAGTAACACCCATTATTAAGCAACCTCCAACACTCAAAGAAAACATTCCACAGTTCAGCCCAACTTCCTGGCAACAAGCAATCTCAGAGCACTTTGTCTTTGTTCGTTCAGAAGATTGGAGGTTCACGCCCTAGCAGTAAGAAGACGGAGCCCAGGTTAAGCAGCTTCAACAGTGATTACATCCATGGATCTTGGGAAGAACTTGCCTTATAAAGTCTTCCTCTTCCTCCCTTTTTGATCTCAACTGTTTGGGCTGGGCCATGTTGCTCCAGTTTGGAAGAGACTTCAGGAGTCTAGTGATATCATCATCTTTTGCCCAAGATGCACTTATAACCATCTTCTCATCTGACTGGACAATGCTCCTAAAATAAAAAGAACCAGGGGGCAGTTAGAGGAAGAAAGCTGGATTGGCCAAGTACTAGTGGGTTGTTTGTTTCCAGCTCACGGGATAAATAACACTGGAAGTCTCTGTGCAGGAGAGGCTACTGTCCTTATACATGATTCATTGACACTGAGAATCACCTGGGCTGGTGTAGAATTCTTTGCAACCCAAATGCGTGTAAGCCTTTTCATCAGCACACTGGTAGAGTCCAAGATCCTTCTTACCCATTTTGCAGTTTAATCTGCCCACAAAAAAATGACTCCCTTTGATTTTTCAAATGCCACTGATCCTCTGAGTCTCCATCTCCATTTCAGCCTTCGCTACTCTCTGGAACAATGTATTTTCCCATTTCCTAAACTATCAACCCCTGAGCTACACCAAACACCAAATGCAAAATTGAAAAGAATATAAAAGGAAAAGCTGCCTTGAACAACAAATAGCCCTCCGCACTCATACTGCAGAAAATCCAACCGTTTTTCCTAGTGTTCAGACGAAACCATATCAGAAAAATGTTGTTATCTGAGGAGGAAGAGGACAACTTGGTCATTTCTCCCATCTCCCTCTCATCAAGGGCCTATTTGCTAGACTAGACTAACTGGTGTGCTTTGATTACTCAAGTCTGAAATGACAACGGAAATGAGGCTTGTGAGTTCTCTGGGGCATTTATTTCACAGTCTAATAAATATAAGAGTTTTCTTCTCAACTTTTGCACCTCAGAGATAACTTAGATTCTTCCTGTGTGCCTTTTAGACATCAGACCTGGGAATATTCCTTCTGCAGGCTTCAAGTATTATCTAATCATGGGCCAGGTTACTTCTAGGACCACCTATCTCCTCTTGAATCTACCCATCCCATGAGATCTGATAGGGTGGGTATGCTCTGGGCCCCCTTCATAATACAATGTCATCCAGCAGGGCCCAGGAGACATGCCTTCTCTGCCACCGCTCATGGCCTATGGAACACCTGACATCCTGAGATTCAGATCCCCCTCTCTGCTGGCCTTCAAGACCTGCTTTTTCCCCAGGCACTGGACCAGAGTGGTGGATGACCCGATTTGTAATGGTAACATGGAATGATTGTGGGCTGGCCTTAACTGTGTCATGCTTTTTTTTTTTTGCTGCCTTTATTTTAATTTTGTTGGTTTTTAATCCCATGTTAGCCACTCAGAGTTGCAACTGTCAGTTGGGCAGCCACAATAAATGAAGGAATTCATAAACGAATGAAGGTACCCCGTACCATAACGACAATGCTCAGCACAAACCTGTTAGTTAAGAACATTATTCAAGAGAAATCTCTGAATACTAAGGGAGAGACGATCTCTGGCCCAATGAAATCCCACCTCTCTCTTCCTCTCCCTCTCCCTCTTATTTCTGAATCACACCTGACCTTTTGGATTACAAATATAATAGCATGGCATGTTGGTAACTGCCCCTGAGAGATGTTCACTCTTGTCAGGTTTCTGAGTGCTAGAACTCACAAACATCTACAGACCATCAGTAGTTTGTGGAACACCCTTTGAGAATCACCGATTACAGGGACAGGCCTGGAGAGCCATTTTGCGAATTGTATATGGGATATAGAGGTGTGAACACAGCAGCAGCCTAAAACCAATGCCGGAATCTAACTTCCCCACCCCAGTTCCCAGGAGTGGTGCAATTTGTCCTCTTCTGCTAATAACTGGACTGTTACCATCAGCACAGCAGTCTGAGAATTAGTTCTTGGCTCACTCAGCCACAGACCACCACCTGCACTGCTGTGGTGGATGGCACTCCCTGGAGGAGGGGGGAAAGGGAGTGGGGAGGAGTACAACATGGGAACAGGCGACTGGGTGTGCTGAAGACAACCCACTTCCTCCACAGCTGAACATGCTGAGCACACGGGATATTTGCTTGACCTGCCTGCTTGTCAAACTTAAGTGACAAGGTGTAAGAGCCAGTTTCCAGACTGATAAAGTTTCAGGAGACCTTTCTGTCAACAGCCAGCTGGAAGCTTCTCTCTTTCTCCTGAACAACCCAGATCCCCACCAGATTACTGTTAGAAAGAAAACAGAGAACTCCCCACCAGTATATACAGGGGGATATACTGGTTCTAAACAGAAAATAATCTTACTGCTGGAATTCTTGTAACCCCCTCTCATCCATCTCAGTAAATCTTGCTGAGGGTGGAATAACCCTGCTTGCAAAAAATCATTTCCAGTTTTAGGCAGCTGCTGAAGAGCTTGACACAAAGCTGAAGAAGGGCTTGGAGTGGGGGGAACCTCTGGGGGCCGATGAAGCAATCCACAAACGCACGGCCTATCTCAGACCAGATGTTTTGAATATGAGACCTTTGAAAACTCAACAAGAGATATAGCATGTGTGTTTCTGCCCTAAGACATGCAGTAAAGTAGAGGATTCCTGGAAAGGAGCCCTTGCTCAGTGGTTGCGGCATCCTTTCCACAAAATCAAGGGGTGGAGAGCTTGTGAGGTTGGAAGTACGACTCCCAAAGTCTGGGATGGAGGGACCAGATTGTAACCTCTGGGTTCCCTGACCCAACTATAAAGAATTTCTGAGAGAGCAGGCTGTGGGAAATGGGGATGGTCTCAACCTCAGTGATGGAGAGGGAGCTTTATAGGCTGGGAAGTCCAGGTTCAGTGGTCAGCCTCTATGATTGAAGGATTCCAGGTAACTGAGCCGGACAGGGTTGGTCTCAGTGAGTGTTACATAGCCTCTCCTCTCGCCACTCCCTTGCTCATTTAGCCAGACAGACGCCGAGGATTTGCAAAACTCTTATCCCCTTTATGCACTTCTGAATCACGTACACAATAGAATGGTTTCTATTTGTATCTGGCACCTGCTAGCAGATCAAGTCCTCCATTCTCTCTAGTTTCTTATTTCTTCTGCCAGTAATCAGGGATCGGTCACTGAAATCAGGGCTGCTCTAATTACAGCACAGCAGGTGCCATTTCCTGGGAAGCGGCAGGAAGACAACTGGAGAGAGCGTGCCTCTACAGCTCAGCAGCTCTCTGCCAGGTCCATCTTATTCTTCCCTTGATCTGCCTTTAGCAATGGGGTGTTGGGGGGTCAGGTCAGTTGGCCACTTACATTTGAATTCATTTATATATTTCAGGGCTCAGGAAGTTGGGAATGTTATCTTTGACACTCTGAAGGCTGCCTTTTCTCCCTGTGGCAACTGATTTGTTAAAAATGCTAAAAAACTGCTCCATTTTTTCCACAAAATTGGGGGAAATTATATATTTCCTCGCTTTTGAAGTTCTGAGCTGTGTTTGATTTGCGGTCCTGTATCAATGGAACAAGAAAAATCCAAAACAAGCAGGGCTACTGGTCTTGCCTCACAGCTCATGATCCAACTAGTTTCCAGATTCACTGATTTAGCACTAATCTGCAACCTGTATCAGACAATCCTGATATAGGTTATGCTTTTTCCCTGGAAATTTAGATGGTAATGAAACATGTTGGGGATTCACAGCTTGAGAGCTGCTGAGTAAAGATAAACCATCTCCCAAATAAAGCCTCTGAATGAGAAATAGTCCATCTTATCCTGCATTCTGAAGGATCAAAAAATGAAAAGAAAACATGGAAAACACATTTGTTTTGCCTTATTCGGAGTATATAAAAACTGAGGCTATGAAATGGATCGTGCAAACTTTAAAATGCATAAAAACGATACACTACCAAAGCCTGGAACATTTTTCTTCTCTCCGAAAGTTGATCAGAGAGCCAGTTTATTAATTTGCCGTCAGCCTTTATAGTTAAATGGAATTTCTTATCAGCTGACACATTTCTGTTCGCGGATATGTTAGAGGTTAGTCAGTGCGTGTGCCAGATTCAAAGAAAATGAAATTAAGGCAACAATGACCTTTTACTCCTATTTTCTCTATAATTTTACAAGCAATGAAGAGGATGCTCTTGATTCTTAGAAGCAATGACAGTACTGTGCTTTTGGGTCTCTTGACAGAAAGATCAAGCTATATTTTAACTCAAGGGGTTAAAACTACAAAACACAGATCGGGCTGTACCTTTGCTCTCCTAACACCACTTTGGGGCTTGACGTCTAACCTGACTAATACTTCTCACTGGAATTGGGGGTCTCAAAGGATGGGTACTTCTTATTGCTGATCACACCTTGCGTTTTAGGGTTAGGAGAGAAGAAAAGTCTCCCTCTTTTCTATTTTTCCAGCCCCGTGCATGATTTGGGAAAGCTCTCAATTCCCCTTTCTCCTAAGCAAAAAGCTCCACATTCTCAAGGAAACTCTCCCATATTTGGGAAAGAGTCCCTTTTCACACCCTCCTCCAGGAAGCTGTACCTGTAAGCTGCATTGCAGGTGTCCTTGTATTCCTGGAGTTTGACACATACCATGTTCAGGAACTGATCAGAGTAGGCGCTTAAGTCATGCATCAAATTCATGAGGTCCTGGACAGTTTTCTCCACAATTACTGTGCTCTGATAATAATAAGAAAAATCACACGGAGAGGCTGAGTCAAGAAAAGCCTTTTTCAAGCCCTTCCAAAGCAGTTGAAACATGCCAACAAGTGCACAGAGGCAATAGTTAATTGTAACTAATTCTACCACTTAGTAGTGTAAGAATGAAGGCAAGGTTTTGCTAAATCAGACCAAAGGCATCACCATCAGTCAACTGCAAAAGGCAGCTTTACTTGGAACAGCTTACATCCTGCAGCAATGCCGTTATTATTATTAAGCAACAACATCTGCCTATCCTAGCTCCTTGAGAAGGACTCGATCGGTGGACAAAAATGCCGAATCCACTCTAAACATCTGGCTGGCTGTGCGATCAACATAATAATAATAATACCAACTTCCAGGACACTGTAACTGAAGATGGAAAATGCAAATAATAGTATGAAAAGGGACAACAAAGCAAGGGAAAGAGTAAAAGAGCATATCAAAGAACTGATGCAGGAAGTGTTCTGAGATGCAGAAGGACATCAGAGATCCGAAACAACCTACTGCAGAAGGTTATGTGCAGTATATGGATACATCAAGTGAGTTGCATTTCTGTACCTCTAATGAAAATGCAGTCCTTGACTGGGAGAGAGAAGACATAGCATTTTTTGAGGAGAAAGTGCAGTTAGGTGTTGCGGGGGAAGACAGTCCTGAAAGCCTGTCTTGATTCTGGCATGGGGGATAGTAGCTAAAGACTGTCTGTTAATGGCACATACACTGATCTCTATGCATGACCAGCTACTGGCAGATAATAAGAAAGATAAAATACCTTTGGAACAGCATATGAAGGTGAGTCCAATAAAACCTCAGTTTAATGGACCAATTGGGGAAAAGAGATGTCCGTTAAAGCCAAATGTCTGTTAATCCAAAGGGATTTTTCAGCAACAAAAAACCCTCTTAAAATGTAAGAAAACCAGCTCTAAAGTTTGTTTTATGTTTAAAACTGCTCTTTTCCTCTTCTCCTGTCTTGGAAAATGGCTCTTTTCTCCTATTTTGTCAATACTTGATTAAATCAAGTATTGACAAAATAAAGAGAAACAACAGAAGCATCTTTATGTTATCCCAGATACCAATGCTCCTGAAAGATGCAGATATTGTCATTGATAGGATGAGATGCAGCACAGCCTCTGTGCAGAAGACATAACGCTAACCAGGGGTGTCCACAGGCTATGATAAAAGAAGTCAAGATGGTATCCATAATGGTGCGAACAAAGCTCCGCCTGTTTTTTGTGTGTATTGCACACACAACACATAAAAAAACGATGGTGTTTTGGTTGTACTATTACAGTCATATTCTTGACTTTTTTGACCAAATTTTGTAGACATGATGCTTTGCTTAACGTCTTTTTAACTGTACTTGTTTCGATATTTTGATGTTACCATTGTTTTTATCGTGCGCTGCCTAGAGTCACTTTTTGGTGAGATGGGCGGCTATATAAATATGATAAATAGATAAATAAAATGCTAACACATATGCAGCGGTGAATACTGTTTAGACAGCGTTGCCAAATAGCAGCGTTTAGGGACGAAGTCAAAATTTAGGTTTTCTTTGCAGCATCCAAAGTCTGCTGAAGGGTGTCTATAAAAAAGTCAAACTTTTATTGTACAAAGACCTGGTTCTACAACATCTGGGTAAATTTTCCACTGTTTTTGCCCTTTTCCAATTTTCTGACATAGTGTCGATACAATGCACTGAAAACCACAGAAATATGCAAAATTCAAGAGTGAATACATTCTGAAATGTGTGTTTTGAAAGGTCAGCTCCTTAAAATATATTACCCGCCCATCCTTAACTCTGAATGGAGAGCACCTCTCAGGCTGGGATGGCAAGAATGAGTAGGTACAGTAGCAAGGAATTGTAGTCCTACTATATATTTGGAGGGAATTGGGGGTGGGTAGGGGTGGTGCTGGACTGGACAGATGCTCCCAGAAAGCTTGCAAGGAATATTTGAGCAAGAGTCCTCCTTCTTCCATTGCTTATTCCCCAGAAAATGATACCCAGCGGCACAATATTCATCACTAGTCACTAGCGATGCTCTGGGAGGTTTACCGTTCTCTAACATTCAAAAATCTCTTTTTAAAGCCATCTCAGCTTATCAGGTAAAGTCTGCTTAGAATTGAATTGACTCCTAGAGTTTTTAATATGTTTTTTTCTTTAATTTTTCAGTGTAGTTTGCAGCCCTAGAATTCTCTAGGGCAATGTTCCTCAACCATGGCCACTTCAAGCTGTGTGGACTTCAACTCCCAGGATTCCCCAGCCAGCATTCTGGGAGTTGAAGTCCACACAGCTTGAAGTGGCCAAGGTTGAGAAACACTGCTCTAGAGGTCTCTCATCCAAGTACTAACCAGACCCAGCCCTGCCTAGCTTCTAAGCCGAGTCCAGGTGAGCTACCTACTGAGGTCATTTAAACTTTTGGCCATATTTTTTTTAAAAAATCCTATCTTTTTTCTGCCTTGAATATATTACTTGCCAATCTGAGATCTGTTGTTAGGAAGAGAGGAGAAAAATTTTGCTTGTCCCACTCCATACCATGTTCCTCTTTTCATCAACATATTACTTGGACTAGAACACCTTCAGCTTTCTCCCAAATGAGCCAGCCTGACATCTTCTACTTTAAAAAAAAATGGTTTCAATTAGGATGGCCAGAAACTCTGTTTCTGAGAGGCCTTTTGGCACCTCTTCCCAAGAAATGCTGACTCTGAATTGCTTGCAGCCTGCAACTATTATTCTCCTGGTCAAGAACAGTATTCCTACACGGTATTGGAGGACAAGCTGGCTTTGCAGCCTGCCCATGTGCTCGCTGCTCCTCAGTCTGGGATGCAACTGAAACCACAAGGTAATATGAACCCCATTCAGGTGGCAAGGTGATTTCTTCAGCTGTGTATTTAAAAAGCAAGATTTTTGGAAAGTCCTTTGCAACTTGCTTGTGTTTATATATTGAACTGAAGTCCTCTGGGCAGGAAATTCTATCGGCTGTGACAGGCAAGCCCCCCTGCTCCCCTCCATCACAAAGACAAGGGTGTCAGACACGTCGGCATCTGAAGTTTCAAAACCTCATCAAAGTTACACCCACTCTGTTACCTTTCCCCAAACCAGCTTCTTTCTCAGCATTGATTTTAAGATTAAAGTGCTGCCAAAAGGCCCCAGATCCATAATCCTGTTCCTGCAGATTTAGTTGTGAGTGACAGGAATTGATTCTCCTCTCCCACCTTCTAAAAAGAGTCGGGGAGGTGTCTCCAGGCTCAGTGCCGCAACCTGGCCTTTAGCATGCGGATCACGCTGTTTGGAGGGTGGTTTGACAGTTGTCAAAGGCACTTTGCGGAGAGCATCTGAGCAGAGAAGAGACAGAGGTTGGAAGGACTTCCGTTGTTGGTATTCAACTGGCCTGCAAAACTCTGCCAGGCTGAAGGCATCCCATTAACCCAGGGTTTCTCCACCAGGGTTCCGTGGCACCCTAGGGTTCCATGACAGGTCCTTGGGAGATCATGATTTATCAAAAAAATTATTTCAAATTCAGGCAACTTCACATTAAAGAGGTAAGTTTCATTCTTTCTTTTTAGCTTAAGAACACTGTTAATGCATATATACAGCCCTACCCATGAAACGACTAATAATTTTGGAACTTCTGGCCAATGGTTGAACCTGAATGTGCAGGGCTTCCCCGAGGCCTGAAAAATATTTCAAGGGTTCCTCCAGGGTCAAAAGGTTGAGAAAGGCTGCATTAACCTGAGCCCA
Organism: Candoia aspera; assembly: GCF_035149785.1. NCBI lineage: Eukaryota > Metazoa > Chordata > Lepidosauria > Squamata > Candoiidae > Candoia > Candoia aspera. The sequence continues at coordinate 7,550,144 of NC_086159.1, read as the reverse complement.
GACTACAAGGGGCAGGAAAGGAAGTGGCAAAGGACCAGCAATGCAGAATTCTAAAGCTGGGTGGATTTTAGCTTCAGATAGTAGGACAGGGAGAGCCAGTGTGGTGTAGTGATTCAGGTATTGCCCTGGAGTTGGAGAGATCCTGGTTCAAGTCCCTCTGTGTTCTTAGTCACAAAAGCTCTGTAGATGACCTTGGGCCAGTTCCTCTTTATCCGCCCAGCCTACCTCACAGGTTTCTTGTTGTACAAAAAGATAGGAAGAGGGAGGTTTCCTGAAGGAAACACAAGATAAAAAGTCTAATAAGCAAACGAGCAAATAAATAAATCATAGAATGATAGAGTTGGAAAGGACAGCCTGGTCCTTGGAGGTCTTCTAATCCAACTCGCTGCCCAGCGCAGGAATCTTCATACTATTCTGGACAAATGGCTGTCCAGTCTTTTCTTGAAGACCACCAGTGATGGAGCACCGACAACTTCAGGAGGCCAGCTGTTCCTTGCTTAAGAGCTCTCACAGTCAGGAAATTCCTCCTCCTTCAAGCTTGGATCTCTCACTGTAAAGCTTCCACCCACTGGTTCTTATCTTACCATCAGGTGCTCTGGATAATAAATCTGTTCCCTCTTCCCTGGGACATCCTTTCATGTATCGGAAGGCTGCTATTACGTCTCCCTTTCATCTTCTCCTCTTTAAGCTAAACATACCAAGTTCCTTTAACCACTGTTCATAGGATTTAGCCTCCAAGCTCTTTACCATCTTTGTTGCTCTTCTCTTCACGCTTATCAGTTCCTCCACATTCTTTTTGTATTGTGGTGACCAAAACTGGACACAGTATTCCAGGTGTGGTCTGACCAGTGCAGCATAGAGAGCAGTACTACATCCTTTCAATTATTCCACTACCTGTTAATCCAACTACACATGGCACACCGACAAGATGGAGACAGCACGCATCAGCAATGGATGAAATGCAGAAGAACTGCCTGCTGACAACAGTCATGTGGAAATGCTGGAATTTACCAGCCACCGTTGGCTTAAAACTCTAATTGCAGTGAGATGCTTTCAAAAACAAGAGGATTCCACGCAGGGAAAGAAAACATTATAATGAGCAAAATACCAAGCAGAGGAGCAACTCTGGAACAATTCCTAGCCTGGGCAGGGAGTTGGGTTAGATATATCCAATGTTTCTGATCTTCCTATAACCCTTGTTTTCTATGATTCTCTGATTTCCTGAGGACTACTTGCCCAACCAAGGATGAGAACTGGATGGTCCATGGAAGAAAGAGAAGTTCTGACTACAGAAATAGTTTAAAGTCTATCAGACACTGAAGCTGTGCAGGACAGTCTTTTCACAGAAATGCAGAGGGACAGTCTCCCTGGTTTTGCTGGCAGGGGGGATGAATTATTTTTCCTCCACCACCTCCAGCAGACGCTCAAGCACCATTAAGTTCAGAGCATAAGCCTGTGAAAAGCTTGATCCACCCCTTCCCTTGCCATGGTGCAGGTGGGGTCTTCCCAGCAGGGGTCTCCAGTGACCCATGATGGAAACTGTTCGCTAGGGAGGGGAGCAGCAAATATATAAATCACTGTCAGAAGAGGAAGCCCTGGCTTGACCCAGCAGGAAGGCGTGATACATACAAATTTGTTCCACTCCATGCCGTATCACTTGCCATCAACAGGGTGAACCGCACAGTAATCAATTAGGCTGACAAGATCCCCTACAAATCCGTGCCATCTCCTCCTGTGACTTCAGGGCAGGGAGGAGAAAAAAGGGGCCACAAGTACAGAGAGAAAGATGTCAGGAGTTGGAAAACGGCCCCCGTCAAAGGTGCAAGAGAGCTCGAGGTGCCTCTGTTAGCCTGGACAGCTAAATGGAGCTTCTACCTTCAGGAGGAGGACAGCCTTGAGGGACAGAGGTATGGGGCAGGACAAGCATGGGGCAAGGCCCTGGCCTTTATGCCTTGACACAAGCATGTTCCCTTGACTGTTCTGACCAGAGGTCATGAAAAGGAATCCTGACATCTGTTGTTATAAAACACAAAATAGCCATGAAAGCAGATACTAGGCCTGCTGTTGGATATCTAGGAGCACCTGGCTGGCTCTCCCCTCTGAAAAGCAGGATCCTGAATAAGAGGTCTGATCCAACAAGGTTCTTTTTATTTATTTTGAACTGAATTATCCATTCAGTTGTATCCGACCCTTGGCGATTCCATAAGCCAGCTCTCTCCATGATTTCCGATCTTGTACAGCTTCTTTCAGTTGCTTTATATTTCGGCCTGTGTCTGCTTTGATTACACCCAACCAGCGCGTTCTTCGGCGGCCTCGTCGTCTTTTGCCACTGACCGTTCCAAGCATAACGTCTTTCTTCGACAATGTTGATCTCGTGACATGACCGAAGTAACTAAGTCTAAGTTTTGTTATTTTTCTTCTAGTGACATGACCGGTTTTATGTGCTTCAACACTTATGTGTTACCTTTGCAGTCCAAGGGATGCGCAAGAGCCTCCTCCAACACCATAGTTCAAACGAATCCATTTTCCTTCTATCCAACATTTTCATCGTCCAACTTTCACAGCCATATGTAGTTATGGGGAACACGCTAGCGCGGACTAGTCTACGCTTAGTCGTCCAGCTGACATCCTTGCTTTTCCAAATTTGATTCATACTCATCATTGCTGTGCGACCCAGCCATGTGCACTTGTTCATCCAGGTGTACATGCTGGTCCCAAGCCCAGGCAAATGGGGAGGGTTAAGGAAAGACCTGGCAACCTACCTTGTAAATTTTGCCAAGAAAATTCCATGAAAAGGCTCTCAAATGATTTTATTTATTTATTTATGCACACCCACATCGACATTCAACATAACTGAGCCCTTTCTGCTCAAAAGTATTATACCACATTTGTACACAAATACCAGATTATATACTTGAGATCCCTTAGTTCCATGGTCCGCTCTGAGATGTCAGAGTCTGGGAAGGTGAATCATGGTGGAAAAAATAGATTTTTCTGACTTTCTAAGACAGATGAAACAGCATCCAAATCTGTGCAAATTTGTATAACTTGAGGGACAATTTGTCCTTTGTCCCTAATGTTCAACTGCCAACAAAATTCAACTGTCAAAGTTTAGGACTCAAAGCTACAAGGTGATGTGATGGCTATTCGATTATTTACTACCGTTATTCCAGCAAGAGAGAGAGAGAGGCACAACTCTTAGAAACCAGACCTCATCAGAAGAGACCTTTGCTGGCATTGGGGCTTCTTTTCTTAACCTCAGAGGAGCCGCCTCCAACACGGGCTCAATGTCCTGCTATTCTCTCTGTTGTACAACATGTGGAAGCGAGGGAAACACGCTTATTCTAAGATGGTGGTTGGTGTTCAGTTTGGTCTGAGAGCACACAGAGAATTTAAGAGGATAAAGACATTTGCATAGGTGGACACTAAAGACCCATAAATCCACAGTCCCAGGATGTACACTATTGTCCCAGTGGGAGATTTGTGTGGACCCAAAGGCATTGCTGCAAATAAATACACTGTTCAGGCTGATGCCTTCTATTCCATCATCATCATCTTCTTCTTCATCTTCATCATCATCGTTGTGGTCATCATCATGAACTCTGAAAAGGTCAGTTGGGGCACAGACTCCATGGGCACAAAGAAAGGCGTTTGGGACACCCTACTCCCCCATGGAACCACCTTTTCTACCTTTGTTTTATGTTACAGCAAAAGTGAACTTTGGAGTTGTGTTCTGCCAGCATCCACTAAGCTTGTGGGAGAAGGGGCTTGTGAGGTTAAACTCACCATATGGCGAGGACAGGATTTTAGCTTGGCATTAGAATCCAGGCAGCCAGTTGAGAATGTTGGAAGGCTTCCTGATTCAGACAGCAGACACGGTCTCCAAGGGCCTCAGAGTATCCCCTTGACCACTGAATGTACTTAAAATATTTCTATCACTGCTTGAAAAAACAAGGCAGACGTTCAAACCAAAAATCCATAAACTCCTTTCAGAAGCAGAAGTCTGGGTGGTCCTTTAGAGCTACTGCAACTTTCCAGTTGTCATGGACAGGGCCAAAGGTCCATATGGAATAACGCTGGCATCCTACCAAGGCCCCCTAACAGCTGGGCCTTTGCCCTTCCTCGTTCATGTCTGCCACCAGAGCAGATGGCTGATCTTCTTCTACATCACTTCCAGGCAGAACTGGATTTCTCAGAGTAAGCGTTTAAATTCTGTCTTGCTCTTGTTCATTATTTTTCCCGTGCTAATGACAGTCAAGTTACTGTCCTGTGAAAAAATCCATTTAGCTTTCGCAATGCAGGCTGCAAAGCGGGAAATGAAGGGCACCAGGGAAGCCTAGGCTGGCACCAGGCGAACACGGGCACAGCCATCGACAAAGCGCTCATCCATTACCCAATCAGCAGCATTTCCAGGCCCAGTGGGGTTCAAATGAGGTCCTGCTGGGAAACAGAAATTAACTTGGAATGGAGGTAATCCATCTTCAGATGCTACTCATCTTTCTGAAGCGTTTCTTGGCAATAAAGGGGAACAATCCAGCAGCAACCAAGCCTCATAAAAGAAGACACAACTGGGAAGTTTGATGGTGATCACAATCAGTGCCCTCCATCATTCTTCAGTTTTCTACACTCAGCTTATAACACATATCTGTGTGAAAGGTGCAAGCACACTCAGCAAGTTTGACTAGGCCAACTGACAAGCTGTTAGCCAACCGTGGCTGATTTTGAAAAAACTAACCAGGGTTGAGCCCACAGGGGATGTGGAGGCGCAGTGGCTTAATGATGCTGGAGCTTGCAGCCAGAAATGGTCGACACTCCAGCGCTCCGAGCCCAGCTCCGCGTGATGGAAGTGGGCTCCCGTCATTTCGTCCCTAGCTCCTGCCCACCTAGCAGTTCGAAAACACAGCAACTGCGAGTAGATAAATAGGTACACCCATTTCGGTGGGGGGAAATGCTGGCAGCGCTCTGCGTGGGAGCAGGAACCGGCGCTGGATCTGCCTGGACGTGAATGGTGGAGGATCGGTGGAGAAAAAGCCCCGGATGAGCCGACTTCCCTAGGAATGCTGCTGGCCAGCTGGTGCGAAGCCAGCTCGCCCTCTTGCCGTGCACCGGTGCAACAAAGAACTAGGAACTATTGGTGCCAGGACATCTACCGTGTGTAAAAACATTGTAGACTCCCTGGCATTGTATGCCATACGCTAAATAAATAAATAAATAAATAAAAATGAGCCTAATTAATACTGGAAGGACTGCAAGCTAGTCTAGGAAGTAAGAAAAAAGAAATCCTGGAAGAAGGCAATTGTAAACCACTTCTGCAGTGTTGCCAAGAAAATTAAATAGACATATAATCCTTGGGAATTGAGCTCAATTCAGAGGAGACTTTTTTCCCGTAAGGTAGATTGTGTTCTTTCATCCTACTTAGAAACAAATTCTTGTGTTTACGTAAGCCAAATGTAAGTGAATGAGTTACCTTAGCAACCCGTCCCAAATCTGTGTCTTCCAGATGTGATTGACTGCAATTCTCATCATGTTGTCAACATGATCGCTGGACATTCTCAAAGTGGAAGGGAACCTGGTCCCCTGGGGAAAGCTGTCCCATGGGGTAAGTAATCTTCAGGTAACCTTTGCTGTTATGCATGAGAACCAACTTTGTAACGTTCTGGCAGGGGAGCAAGTAAGTCATGGAGAACACAGAACATCTTCTACACCCCTCTGCCCCATTGTTAGAGCCTGCCAAATGCTTCTGAGGAATGTGCAAGGGATGGCAGACATGTGTTTGGCACCCCAAAATGGACCTAGAAGGTGATCATCTGTGGCATCTGCAGCCAATTCAGAATCTACAGTAGCTACAATGACCAGGAGCCTTCCAATGAAAGGAATCTTATTTAAAACTTCTTGTATGAAATAGACCAAGTTTCCAAATTATATATTTAAAGGCTCTTCTTTGTCCATCTGGTTGACCTTTTCTGGACTTCTGTCTCAATCAGTTATTAAGGTCAGATTGTATTGGCCAGATATTATTTCACCATCACCCCCTTCCCCAAATGTCACCTATGCTTGGACAGCTGGCAAATGGGGAAGCTAGCTAAATAATGACCAATCAAGTGGGCTGGAGTTGTTTTTCTAAAATATACCAGTTGTTCTACAGCTAAAAATGCTTTTTGGCCTTTTCAACATGATTGCACGGGACAATATTTGGAGTACAAACTGTGGTATTTGGAAATCTTTTGTTTCATTTCTCAGAAACCACCAAAATGAGTTATAAGTCCTTGTTAATATGTGAGGATGGAATTAAGCCATGCTGGACATGCTGATGGGAAATCTCACTGTCCAAGTCTCTTGCCATAAATGAGGATCAAGTTTGATGCTGACCACCAGAAGCCTCCCTGCTGGAAGCAAAATAAATTCCATGCTGTGCCCCAAGTACAAGAAGGGTAGGGCCTATCTAATGAATTCCCACATTATTCAGCTCTTAAGCTGTAATTAAATTAGTAAAGTGGGATGCCCTTTCTCGTCCTTTTACCGAGAAGCCTGCCAATTTTTCACCAACTTTTTCCTGCAATGCACCCTGGGCAGCATTGCACTTGACCAGATCACTATCTCCTTAGAATCCAGAAAGTTCTTGGAAAGATGAGTCTTAAAGGATAGAATTTTAGTCTGGAGCCTTGCAGAGAAGATTAATATTGGAGCCATGAAGACCTCAGGTGGCCTCAGCCCACAACCAGGATCTGGACACAGAAAGGAAGAAAGAACATTCAAAGAAGCCCAGGCCACAAGAAACACTAGACATTGTGAGGCACTACAAAGTTATTATGATGCACCCCAGTCAGGACTTATCAATCTTTGTATCAAAGGAATTCTGTTTGCTGCCTAGTTTAGGCTACACATCTAATTGTCAATCTGCACAGCCTCTGTTCCTCAGTCACTGCTACCCTTCTTAAGCTTGGTGGACAAAGTAGGGCCTTCACAGTCAGTGTTCTGGACATTTAAAAAGGCTCCCCACTCTCTATTTTTCCTACATGTCTGAAGTATATTTTATCTCATAAATTGAAGGAGACCACTTAGAAGGCTACCCAAGTTTAAATTTGAGCAAGAACTTAAACTAAGTCCCTGAATCCATTTCAGATGCTAGGACTGCATTCAGAAAAATGGAATTATTATGATGAAGAACTTCTAGACTTAACCTAGCAATATTTTGAGTTTCTGAAATTTTGGAGATGATTGGAAGCCACCTTGAACTGTACTTTAAAAATAAAATATTTAAAAATAAAAGCATCATCTCAAACAACAGAGTCCTTGGCAACCTGATTAGCAGAACATCATCTAAGCCCTCTGTTGTATCCTATTTTTATTTAAATTCTACTTAATATTTTTAAATTGACATATAGAGACTGTATTCTGATAACAGACACTTAACCTGGTTATTGAATTAAGCTCTTTTCTAGATTTGCAGAATATACTGAACAATCAATTAAACCAAGGAGCTGGGTTTGCACAACACGCCAAGCCATTAAAAACAACAACATTAACAACCCAAAGCTAAAACTAACAAAGCTTAGTATCTTCGGCCCACGCAGCTGCTCTGTGTTGTGTGTTCATATAATACAGCCATATTTAAATGTTATGCAAGTTAATGTATTTTACCTTCTTTTTCCATTATGAATCTCTTTTGGGGAGGAGGGACAGGGACATAAATGCAATTACATAACTGCATATTTGCAGCCTAAGCTAATTAATCAGCTGTAGCTATGGATGACTAATCTACTCTTAAAATCCATTTAGCCTTCATGTGTGACTGCATGAGCTCCAACTTCACTGATCAGGTCATCTCTATGGTGCTGCCCCTAAACAAGGTTATTTCCCACCATAATAAACAAGAGACAGTGGATGTAATGGTTCTTTCAAACTGATTAGTAGATAATGTCCCCTCATTGTGTTAAAAATGAATATTTGGGTCACAGTTCTTGCAAACTTCAGCCTACCTTTTAATCTTTTATATCTGGCAAAATCTTTTCCTTCAACACTCACTGCCCTTTAATTCTTCCTACACTGACTGCTGCCTTGCTGTGGTGTGATGGGAAAGGGAAGTCTCTTCCGAAGATAACTTCACCACCTTTTATTTTGAGAAGCAATTTATCTTGCTTTTGTCTCTACAGGAGCTGGCTGTCACATTTCACATTATCTTTTTTTTTAAAAATCCAGGTACAATTAAATGTGTTAAAAGCAGGGAGGAACTTGGAAATCAAAAGCTAACCAGAAGCAGATATTTTACATCTTGCTGAGTTTAGCAGAAGGCCTTCTATATACTTTCTATGCCTCAGTTTGGCATGTTTTTTTAGTAGAAGGGTGGGATAAAAATGTTTTAAACAAAATATTTAAATTACGTGGGAGACAATTTAAGCAGTCTCTTGTTCCTTGCAGAATTCTGATTGTATCAGGTAGGATTTATAGGTGTGTTATTTCAGAGACCCCAGAGTTGGAAGGGACGAGTTAGGTCATCAAGATCAACCACTGCTCAGAGTAGGAATCTAACTGAAATCATCCCTGACAAATGGCTATCCAGCCTCCACTTAAATACCTCTGATGCAGGGGAATTCAGCTTTGTTTTTCCTATTATTTTCTATCACTGCCTGAATCTGTTTGATTGAGGCAGTATACAGCTATACTCTAATTAATTAATCAACTTGGAAACTAACTTCTGGTCAATTCATCAGTGCCCTATACTCTGGAATAAGAGTGAACAAGATCTGTGACATCCTTTAGGTGTTTCAAAAGAGCTATCAGCCATCTCAAAGTTAAACATGCCCACCTTTCTTCACAGGACTTAAGTTTTTAGTCCACTAATTGAGGCATATTTATGGGAGAGAGCATTTTATACTGTAGTTTGCATCTTATTTTGTATGGATATATGGATGGACAGGCGCACACAGACAGACAGTTTGTGTAGGGGAAGATGTTTGAAGTTAATGCTGATATGGTCCTTCTTCTTGCTCTCCTCTTCTCTCTCAAGACTTATCTGACCTTAACGTATCCTTTTCGGAAGGTTTGTATCTAGTCCTGGGCAAAGGAGGCAGAAACGGAATATTACACACGTGATCTTAGATGTTATACTGAAGATCTGCAGAACACTGGGGCTCTGCTCTGCTCTGCCCACCTTGTGAGTGACTATCCAGCTACATGACGACGACACGTCTGTGTCACTTTCAATGAACAACTGTCACTATATCCTTATGAGTTCTGATGAATCATAACAGATCCTCCTTGCATGGCTGGGAGAGGACCAGTTATATAATCATTCCCAATTTCTTCTGCAAACTATATGCACTGTTTTTCAGAGTATCTGTGGACAATGAGGCAGGATGATGATTATCAGCTACGATTATATGCAATGAAATGTAACAGGAATTAGCAATGTTGATCTGGAAGTTACATTCATGGAAATGTTGGAGGAGACATCCCGAGGTACACCAGGTCAAGTACTTGTAATTAGTTTCAGTTGTCATGGCCCGACGATGAGAAAAGACACTTCTATCAGCTTGTCCTACCGTAGTCTATCCCACCATCTAAGGACAAAGGCTGCTAACAAAAGGTTAAGCCTCTAGGTTCTAGAAACCAGAGGTACTTGACAGAGGTCACTAATAGTTCTGACTGTATTTGATACCAAGCAGAGGTGCAGCTAGTTGAAGCTGCTCTTTTGTTCTCGGAATTTCAGTTTCGGACAACCTGGCTTTCCCGTGCGTTGGAACAGGCAGTCAAAGACATTCATCTTCTCTGCTGTTTCCCAACGTAAAGGCTCTTAGAGGAGAACTAGGGGATCAAAGCAGCCATGGAAACCTGGATGAAGAGGTAAGAATGAAGATTTATGAGCACAATATTTGCCTGATGAAAACAAACCTCTCCATGCCGTTAGGCTAATTAAAATAATCCATCATAGAACGTGTATCTGAGGCCAGGTCAGAAAAGCTGGGTACGAAACAAGGGTCAAGAGGTGCTGAAGATGTTGATGAAACATTTGTGTGTGTACGGTATGCAGGTGTGCGTACCTCAACGTGTGCATCTCTCAGGTCAGGAGGATGTTTCTAGTGACTATTCAAGTGAATTCTGTTCTGCGCTGGTGCCTGCTGTAACTCTAGGCAGCTTCAGCTAAGTATACTTTCCAAATCACAGGAAGCAACTGTGGTATTTTGCTGTTTCTGCATTAGTTGACCCCTCCATGAATTCGAGGTCGAGTTCCGACCACCCCATTTTAAGATGGATTTAGAAGAACTGACGGCAGATTTGAATAAGGCGAATAAGCCGGATAAGGTATATTCAGCTGATTTCTTGATGGAAGAAAGTATAGAATTATATTGTGGAGATTATGGCCATGATCCAAGATGATCACTCATGTCCAGGTGAAAAAAAATCACACCTGGAACAAGGGAAAGGTACATTTGAGTTGGTGGTTTCCCTGGTTGTGGAAATCTGTATCTAAAAAAGCTCTTTTGATACGGCTACATGAGTGTCTCTCTGGTCTCATTCAACTTAAAAGCTTGGACATCATAAAATCTGAAGAACTGAGCTTCAGAAGAAGTGACTGAATTGTGGGAAATTATTTTTTTTGTACATTAGAGGTAATTATTTTTCACGATTCTAATTGTGTCTGTGGGGGGTTAAATTCATGTTGTTAGCTGCTCTAGGGATCCAGACAAAGACTAATATGGGAAAATGTAATCCCCCCCACAATTAAATATTTCTCAATTAGCCTCAGCTTTATCTTTTGTTATCTCTGGGGTTGAATCCAGGCTAAAAGTGCTGGTGAAACAAGCTGTTGGTATCCCACTTCAGCTATTAATAATGGAAAGAATGAGTGTATGTGTCTGTAGGTGCTCACTTCTGTATGTGCAAATATTCCAATATTTTCCCTTCTGCGAAAACAGAACGTTCCTACATTGCTGCAGAGCATTATTTATTGATCAGCATTTTCATGTCTCAAAGGTCAGGCTCCCCCTTGAGAAGCGAAGAAGGCGCATGCTTGATCAGTTACAGCAGCAGCCTAATAGTTTCTGATTATAGTTGCAAATGGACCAGAAAGAAAACTCGTTTGTTTATGGTGCTCAACAACAAAATTCGCTTGGCAGCAATCAGTGGCCGTTTGAATGTCACTCGTCACCGACATCCATCTGATTAATGTACAGGAATTTGACAAGATGGGAACAGTATGCCTTCACAGCTGGTAGCGATGTTTGTCTGGATGAGCCACAAGTGATCTTCCCCCAGCAGAAAGACAGGATGCCAACTGTAGCAATGGCCTCATTATCTCCTGTAAGTCATTACGATAGAGGCAGCTGCATGGGCAGCCTTCAGAAGGTCCACTGTCTTGATTCCACCATCAAAACCGCTTACATTTTATCATGAGCGACCATTTTAAAAGGAAGGCTGTTCCCAAGGAGGCCTGGAAGGAAATCTATGTTTAACCAGTCCTGGGATGGCCAAGAGCTGCATCAAAACCCAGGCTGAGATGGGAGAAAAAACTGCAAAGCACTTCCTATTTCAAAAAAATGGGACCATCCAGAGACACAGTAATGACAGATGATATTAATTCATCCAAAGCATGCTGTGCCAGAGCAACTTTCCCATTCCTGTTGGTCTCTACGTCTGAAGGACCTTAATTCTGACATCTCCCAGCCAAGCTTGGCCTTTGCAAAAGTCCTACATACCAGGAAAGTGCTGCTTGGGAAAAGCTGCACAAAAGCCTATACTGGGTTGTTATCTGGATGATCCTGGTTTATCTACCGATTTCTTGAGATAGTTGTGAGCTAGATTGAATGTCAGCTCTCAATACTGTGCAGCAGAACACAGCATCAGGAGGTTCACATTCTCTTGAACCACTGATTGGCTGCATTCACTCAACATCCCAACCAGGCCAATAGAAGACCTAACGGCTCCATTCACACAACTTATTAAGCTTAGTCGGTTTTGTGTTTTGCTGATTCACATGTCTTTGTTTAGACTTTGAGCCATGCATTCTGCGAATCCAGGAACATGACTTTTGAAGAAACCAGTGACGGCCAGCTATTATTTGCTATTTTAAATGTTTTTAGTTCACTTTTTAGAGGAATGACCTGCCCAAGGTGGCTTCCACAGAACATTTTAGATAAGTAAATAAATAATAAAGTATTAATAAAGCCAGCATGAAGACCAACAGAATACAGTGGCTAAAACGTTCTTCCCAAATGCTCACCCACTAGATCCAGCTGGATCATTAGGTAAAATAGCCACTTTGAGGTATGGATAAAGACAGCTAGAAGTCATTATGGTGATTGAGCCTAGACCACGCTAGCACATGAACAGCCTCCACACAGGTTGAACCCTACCGTGATGGAACGCATTTCTAATCACTGTATTCTTCTAAGCTTCTAATCACTGTATCCATCTAAGCTCCTCCAGTTAGCGCAGAGTCCAAAGAGTGCAGTTTTTATTTGCAATGGGGGCAGTCCTGCTTAACACCAAAGGTAAATCTCCTTCTAAAATCCTGGATTTCCTTCCCCAGGGCCCCCGGCCCCAGCCTTTTATCTTTTTCTGGAATGTCTACTAAGAAATGAATGTGAACATTTGTTCACTGGCTCACGGTGGTCACAGGGCAAAATGAATGGAAAGTCCAGTCCCTTCCTGTAGCTTGGTCTGGAGAAAGCTGAGAAGTGGAATGTAGTTTCCAGATGGTTGAGATGAGAAAGGGATACCATAAGGAGCAGAATAGGGAGAGAGTAGGATGTCCTCATTGAAAAAAGAAAGGCATTAAAATGTAGTCTAGGTTTTTAATCTATAAATATGTCCCCCCCTCCTCCAAGGGGTTCTTGAGGCTGCAGTGAAGTGCCTGAGGGCTGGAAATGGTGGGATCTGCAAGTGGTTGATGGCCAACCCTGCTTTAAATGGACATTGGATAACATCAACAATCCTGTCTCAACTAAACTATCCACAGATCTAATCTGCAGATTTTATAATTATATAACTACTGGAAGCTTGGTACATCTACTTAACTTGGCAAAAAAAAAGTGTTAGCATTATTTAATGGTCTATTGCTGAATTTCATCAGTGCAGTCTTGAGCTGGGGCCTTTACAGACTGCTGTTGAGGGGCCTGGGGGAAGAATTGGTATCTGTACCACCACATGAACTGAAATATGATCTGGCAACCAGGCCTGTACCTATTGTGTCTTCAGCTTTATATTGAGTAGATGCAAAGGAGGATGCTTCGGCTCTTTTCTCTGCAGTATCCTTACCCTGAAGACTAAAGGTGGGAAGAAATATTCCCAACACCGATATTACCTGCAAGAGAGGCCTTTGTACTCCCAACATTTTCATGGTATCTGCATTGGCAAGAATCTTCAGGGGGTCGGTAATCTTGGTGACTCCTTCAATTTCTTTGTTAATTTCTCCCAATACTTGGTTAAGAAAGATGTTCTTAATGTACATGGTGAGGAACTCCCGAAGTGGGCACTGCTTAGTGGGACTTAGTCCCAAAGCATGTTCAATCTCTTGAATAAACCTGAAATACATTAAAACAGGGGAAGACACATCATTACGATAGTAGTGAATTCAACTGGAATGTCATTGAAGCCAGTGAGTTTCGCCATTTTAATAAAGTATGACAACAGAGGGAATCTAAGGTATTTGCCCAATCTTGTCCTGTTTTTCAGAAATGAGTTTTCCCTAGCATTAATAGCAAATCTTCTAGATGGCAATGGTTCAATTCAAATAATAGACCCCCATTATTTAAGGCACCTTGACCTCTTAGGAATCCCACTCAAAGCAGTTCAAAGTTTCAGAGCGTCTCCTATGTTTCAAAATGGGATTCTGCCGATCATGCTTTTACCAGTTTGAGCTGCATTGACTCCAGCATGCAATAATCTCAGAGACCTTAACCTTTCCACTAACCATCTTAAATTGGCGGAGTTCATTACTTCCTTGTCTGCATTAAAACAAAACAAAACACGCAAATCAGTCTAGGCAGGCAAACAGCCTAGACATATGAGGGGAGAGATGCCTATCCCCTTTCCCATCTGATAGCTTTTCTCTTCACTGTCCTCCCCAATCTGTTCTTTCACCTGCAAAGGATAAAATATGCAGAAAAAAAAATTCTCTCCTCCACCGTGAAAAACCAGAGCCATCCATTTTGAGCTGAGAAACTGAAAGAACCAAACTCCCTTCCTCTGTTTAGCCTCAGTCTACCCCCAAGCTGCTTCTGATTACAAAAAGCAAAAGGCAAAACAAAAGAAATGCAGAACTCTGCATAACGTCACTTGAATTTCAGCTCCCAGGTCTGGGCAAAGTGTTTTTGCATCACTGAATGCCATTTAACCTAGCCTGGAACCTGCGATTACCTGTTTGCATATGTTGACTCTGGGGAGGGAGCACCACACAGAACTAGAAGGGCATCTGAGCAACCCACCCTGCCTTTGAAGCAAGAATACAAAACTAAGATGCTCTGCTTCAACAGACAGCCGATGCCCCACATATGATCCAAGGGGTCCAGAGGAAACCCAGCTGGGGCAAGGAATCTGTTTTCAACTACTCCATCAAAAACATTCTGATTTAGAAGAGAACTTTAATTTACAAGAGAACCAGACTTTACACTTCCCAGCCCAAAGGAAACCACCTCACAATTGGCAGATCAAGGTAAAAGGGGGCTTTGGGGTGTATTTTTTTCACTGAACAAGAGCAAATTATGGGGCAAGTCAAGGGTGGAAAATTCCCTTAATGCATAGTGATTCCACTTCTTTAGCATAACACCACAGTGCTGCATCTTGTAAAATGCGAAGGATGTTTCTGCAAATCAAATGCAGGGCCGGGTACATCTCTGGGTTGCTGGAGCGTGGCCGCCAATGATGGGGAGGAGGAGGGGAGGGAAGAGCGGGACTCCCAAGCCTCCGAAAGCTAGAGAAGGGAAGTTGGCCATGCGGTCACGAAAGGTCTGAACAGAAGGAAAAGGTCTGGGTGGGAGCTAAAAAAACGTGGGGCAGTGCTGAAGCTTTCACCTCCTCACTACATTCAAAAGCAGGCATTTGTTGCACAGCACATACATTTAACTTGTTTTATCTTTCTAGGAAAGCATTCAGTGTGATTTGTGACTACAATTAAAGCAATCCCACAAGACAGAAAAGCACTCTAAGTAAACTGCTGTCTCCTTTACGTTTTGTACAAATGACACCTTCACTTATGTCTGTGTGCGCATGTACACAGACACCGACTCATACAGAAAAACCACCGTCTCCTGAAACGTAAGCCGTTTTAACTCCCGGCCAACGTGGCCATCGGCCACGGTTCAGATTCCTGGTTAGTTTACGGAACATGCAGCATCTTCATACTAAAACTAAAAATCCTCGCCCATAAACTGGGCTTGTCCAGTTCATACGGACATTTTTTATTAAAGAACAGAATATGATCCTTTCCAACAAAGTGTCTCTATAGTTAGGCAAAAATACTTTCAGAAACCAAAACTGGATGGAAAATAATTTCTGAATAAGCTGTGAGACTCTTCTTCCTCTTTGGAATTAATCATTCAAGAGAGAAATGAGTTAACCAAGGTCCCATTCATACAACCAGTTCTCATGGGCATCCACAGGAAAGAAAGCTGGGCATATGTTGAAACGTGTCACAATGTGAACCATGTGACTTGTGAATGTAGGTGTTATGACACCAGTACAAAAAATGATCTGTTGTTATTTTCATGTCGTTGCGTACTATGAATATGGAACGTACCCAACAGAGACACATTTTAATCTGTTTGATCTCATATACCATAATAGCACTAATATGGTAGATAAACTCACTGAGCCAAGATAAGCAAGCACTGAGCATAGGGCTGAAGCATCTTGGATGTCCTTGGCTGTATTTTCCTTTTTTTTAAAAGAAAAAAAAAGTTTTATTGAAAGTTTTAAAAATAACAAAAGATAATACAAACCAAATTCAGAAGAGAGAAAATGAAAAGAAGAAGAATAGAAAGTGCAAGGAAAGAAAGAAAAGAGAGAAAGAGACTAAAGAAAATGGAAAAGAGAAATAGTTAAAGAAGTGACTTTTGATTTTCATCATAAGTTCAGGCAAACTTAACATTTCTTCCCCCCTTATAAGGTTGTGTGCATATATCTCTTCTCTTGGCTGTATTGTCCCAGGGTGCCAACTTAAGGCCAAGGGAGACATGAGACTTTTGAATGGCATATGTGGGGCTGCAGAAAATTAGCAGGGCTAGGATAGTGAACTAGGAGGACAGAGTGAAGTGCTGAAGGCCAAACCTAAGAATTTGGGGGATAGTCAAGAAGCCCAAGGCTCCAGGTTCTTTTCTTTCAGACCAGAAAAACTCATGTCCAGCTTCTGAGCTGATTTATGCACCTAGCAAGCCAGACTTCGTCTTTTTATGGAAACCATGCACTCATGCTTCCCTTGTCTTTAAAATTATCAGTTCATGAGCCTGATGATCAGCTGGAACCAAGGCCAACATTGATTGAAGCATTTTAGGAAGGCTGCATCTCATCCAAGAAGCATCAAGTGCTAATGGTTCTCTTTGCGTCTAACCAGCTGACTTTCCCTGTTACCAAAAATACAGCGGTCAATTTTAAGTGGGCAAAGTTGCACTTGACAACATGATTGAGCTGATAAAAGCTCCTTTCTCCTTGCATCAGATCCTGAAGCCTCCCTAACCCCCTCACCTCCCCCCATCTTTTGCTCTAAAGAAATCAGGGCTATCCTTTCTGGCCTGCAAAAACCCAGAAGTCCACTAGATGCCACCAAAGAGACACAAACACTTTCTATTCTTTGCTGCCCTCTAGCAGCTCTTTGGAATTTTGTAGCTCAGGTATGACAGCTCTCCAGAAATCTTATTATGATAAAAGCATCAGAAGATGCTAAGGATCAAATCCACACAGGAGAAGTCAAAGAACATAAAACATCCACTTTACTGGATGCACAAGTCACAGTCATTGAGAAGCGATTAAAGGAAAAACACACAGCATTTGCAGAGGAAAACCTGACACTTGGGAATTGGGTTGCAGTATTATCACTTATTACAGAACAGATACTACACTTAAGAATAGGTTGCTGACAAATGTTTCACTACATAAAGCACTTTACTGCATGCACAGATTCAGTCTCCCTTGAGTGCCTGCAAACGTCTTGGTCTCATCCTCCCTTTTAGCATTGCTTAATCTATTATGCTGCCAATTGTTTCAAGCACAGTCCACCCAAACAAAGCTCCAATGCCCCAAGTCCAACCCTGTGCCCAAAGACTGAGCCATCGTACGAACCCCTTTGTTTGGCCAACTGATCTAAGTAGGCATACAGGAGCTGAAAAAGCAAAGAAATCGACCCTGGAAGCTTCTGGTTTCGTCTGACAGGCCCTCCTGGACAAGACTATCAGGAAGCAGTGACAGATGACATCTAACTAAAAGGGACTTCTGTTCCACCACTGAACCACGACAGCTTTATCTAAACTGTTCTCCAAGGTGCTCAGATAGTTGGGGTCACACACACCCAGCTAAAAGGTTATGTCACCCCTAAACTGAGCTGGTGACCACAGGTTCATGTATTTTTTTGGGAAACAATATGGAAGTGTTGGAACTCTAGTCCTGATCTTTTGAGATGGCTCACACTAGCCTTTAGCTTTGGGATTTTCTGGTGGTCTCCCATCTAAGTACTAACCGGAGCCTTGGGAAGGGGCAGCATACTAAGGAAGGAAGGAAACAGTGTCTTTGGGACTCTGTCCCCAAAGTATCTTCAGAGTCCGCTATTCTAGGTCAAGTGAATGGCAAGTAAACTCTAGCGCTTTAGATCACAAAAGTTCTTCAAAATACAAACTGTTGTCATATAATTTCAAAGTTGGCAAGAAGCACAACAAGAAAAAGCATCACCTCAACATGGAGCCAGACAAACGTCAAATGTACCAAACCAATGCTATGCCAACTTGGAATATGCAGTGCTCCTGTCCTCAGATATTCTCCAGAAGAGAGTCCCTGCAAATCTGCTCCAAATTTCTAAGTTGTGACCTACAGTGATCGAGCAGCCCCTTCCTGACTGAAGAGATTACAGTCTGAATGTCAGGTACGGAAGGTAGACAGAAGAAGGAACAGAACAGTGAAGAAGTGCTTCGGAGAACACATGCCTCCAAGTGACCAATGAGTTACATTATTTAACTGAGGGACCCAAAGTCTGTTGTCCTCAAGAGCGTTGGGCCCATATCTCAGATTCCAGGACTCCTTCTCTCCACGGTCAGCATTGATCATGGGGCCTTCAAACTATGTTCTCCAAGAGTAAAAAGAAACCCCAAGAGGCTCCAAGCAAATATGTATGAAAAACTCCATTTTAATGCATTGGATTCAACCATTCTGTAATGGTCCCATTTTTACACAATCAGCATTATATTACAGAGCATTATAAAAACAGGCGTTCCACTGGTGTCTTCAAAAGAGCAGTTGTCATGCATCCAAAATGGCTCAGGAACATCTACACGGTAAATATCTCCATGGTTGCCCGTGCAAGCCTCCAATGTCAGATGCGATCAGATCAACTCAATTACCGCTTTCCGTTCCCTTGCCTGCTGCTCCCCCAGCTCCCCCCATGCCCCCCTCCTCTAATCAGTTAACAAACAGTCTTATAACGGACTGTGTGTCTGTCAATCCAATTATTTCCTATCCGGGATGTGCTGACACTCCATTAAATGGAGCAAACAGATGGCCAGTTCTTTCATGATCATTCAGCTGACTGATTAGCTGCTCAGGCACAGTACAGGGGTGCAGAAATTGATGCAATCGGGTGTTAGGTATCTGAAAGCTCCAGAGGGCAAATGCCAGACCCGTGCAGTAACTCTGTCCAGCATACCAGCAGGGTTAAGGTTGGGAGCTAACACCTGCTGAGCTCTCTGCTCAACCCAAACCTATGCAACTGAGGCTGAAGAATGAAGATCGCTGTTTGCTTTGGCAACTGACAGCTTATTAGCATAAATTAGAACACAGTAAGTGAACAGAGAAGTATGGTGTCCGGTGCACTTCCTAAGATGCAGCCAGTCTCCAGCCTGTACCTTTCTCTTTCATGTAATAGTGATTTTAGGTAGAATCAACCATTCTAAAAGCATTAGACCTTGAACGGGAAAGAGGTGCAATGTTTTCAAGGCCACAGAGAGGTCCTGTTCCTACAACACGCTCAACTGCATCAGTGAGAGAGATTAGCGTGTCATGGGAACATCAACGGCTCAACTGACCCAATCAGCTAGATTTATTCTTAATCGATCTCTTTGGGAGTTAAATTAGCCAACTATTTCCTTCCCACCATGTATCACAGGTTGCTTATTGGAAGGCTAACCATGCCTTCCAGCATTCACGAACAAGTTAATGTTCTAGAGAAGCCCCATGAGGACAGGAAGAGGAAAAGGATACAGAACTGGTGGTGTGTATGTATGATCTTCCTCACCTATGTCACTGTGAATTTAAATTTCTCTCTCTCTCTGAAAACCAGAGAAACCAACCACCCTCCGTGGTGGCAAGGGATTGTAAGCATATGGACACTGAATGACATCAAGTCATCCATGATCACATGCTCAGTCCAATGGCTCAACCATTTCTGTTACAGTTAAAGGACCTTACAACTTCTACTTCCTTTGCCCCATGGCACACTTAAAGGTGGTTCTACTTGTAGGCTCTTCAGTCTGAGAAGATGTAATTGGAGACCATGTCAAAGTCCAGAGACTTCTGCCCACAATCAAGTGAAAGGAAGTTTAGCCCTATTTAGACTCTCTTGCCCAATTTGGCAATACCAAAGTTAAGGAGCAGAGAACAACACGTAAGAGGATTGCAGTAATCTCCTTCCATGTCCAAATTGAGTGTGAAGGTCCATGTGGAAATTCTCATGTACTCAACTGAACATTATACTGAAGACAGTGAGTCAGGCTTCCCTATCCAGATGCCTCCAGATGTGATGCATAACAACTCCATCATCCTAGCTGGCATGGACATACTGCATTTAGTAGTCTGATATAAGGTTAGAGTACTATCACTAAAGACAAATCACGATGGTGTGCATTGCCACACAACCACAAGAAGTCAAACCCAACCTGTGGCATCTAACACTAATATGAAAACAACAAAATTATTAAAGTTGTTATTTTGGCAGATGCAAAAGACATTGGAACTTGGAAGGAACAAAAGTCCTAAGAAGAACTGAAGAGCAACAGACTACAGATCAGATTCACTTCCTAAACTCAAGTGCCCATGAGACACTTCTCCTACCTTCTGCACAACTACATTTCTATCATAAGACAAACAGGCATTTAGGGGAAAAGTTGAATGTGCAACAGGAGCTGGGAAAAGCCTTTACACCATGCCTTCACTATGTTAAAACCTATCCAGGTTCTAATCCCTCCCCTTGCTCACTTCGGAAAGGACCGTGGGAATTTATTTAAGTAAATTGTGCCATCAGGGTGCATGAGTCAGAGAACTAGAAATTTGAACAGTTAGCCTAAACAGGAGCTTTCCAGCTTAACTTGGAAGCTGGGCTGCAATTCGACTGAAAAGGGGGGGAAAAGTGTCACTAGGGGGCATCTTCTTTTTGCTTAGGAGATCACAGTGTGCATGCAAATTAGTTCAACCGCTTCTTTCCAAATCAGCTGTCGTTCAGCCCCACAGGACAAGGTGTCTGTTGCAGCTTTTTTCTATTTCAATAGAACTGTGAGAGTTGGTTCTCACACTGTCAGTCAAAAACGAAGGAAGGACAGATCTGACCACTGCAAAAACAAAGGACGGATGGGAGAGAGCCGGCCTACTCAGAAGGTTGGCTCAAGTAATCCATTAAGGAGGGTGGGACAAAAAATCTCTAAATGCAGCTAACAGCAACTAACTAAGTGGCAGAAGCCTGACAAGAGGGTATCTGGGTACCATTTACAGATGCACACGCACATGTTTATCACAGCCCTAGGGCCAGACACAATAAAACTATACAATAGTAACAATCTTACATTAATACATACATACATACACAAAAGCAATTAATATACTACAATCCAAAATTAAGAATGAAAATACTAAAATGAATTGAAATAAAATACTGTGTTAAGAAATTCTGATGCAGGGATCAGATTCTTAGGAACGGAAAACAAGAAGTCACAGCAGACATTGATTCACCACCCTTAAGAACCACTTTACGTTCAAAGCAAAGCTGTCTTTAAGCCAAGTCCCATTTGAACCTTAATCACGCTCATTATTAGGCTGGCAGGGAAAGGCAGCTCAAAAGTGCCGAGCAATATTGTGCTTTCAGGAGGGCGGGTGAACCCCACTAAGGCGAACAGCTGAGCCCACGGGGTAGTGGGGAGGAAGCACGCTTTTTCTCTTGCAAAGTTGGGCAAAAACATCATCGTTAAAGTTGACTGCAGTCTTGGGAGTGTTCACATGCTAAAGCAGGGACAGCAATTATGGCCATGGGAGAGGCTCGGCTATGTCTTCAAAATAAGGCAGAAGAAGATTACCATAGTAACAAAGAGTGTAAGTCAGGAGCCTTGCCAAATCCAGAAAGATAGTAGCCCTTGAACAGCAAGATAATGCTCTTAATATTAAGTCCAGGGATAAGCTAATTTAAGGAAATAAACAGGGGTCTATTGTTGAGGGACAGGTTAAAAAAAAAGGGGGGGGGGCAAAACTGCAATTTACACATACACATAAAATAACGCTGCCAGGAACACAGTGGACCTTTCCTCTGGTCCCACTGAGATGCAGATCCCTTCTGGGCCTGTTCCCAGACAATGGCTGTTAAACTGACCACCTGAAGCAAGGTCAGGCCTCTCCTCCAGAGAAAGAGACCCCTGCCAGGCTCCCCGGATAAGGCACCCCCATGAATTCCAGGGGGCAGCATGCGTGTTCCTCTGCCATGCGTGTTCCTCTGGACCAGTCAGTGAGGGCTCTAGGGAGCAGGCTGGCAGCAGGACCCACAGGAGGGAGAGACCCTGCTTGCTGCAGGCGAGAGCAGAAGTGGCCCAAAGGGGTGGCACCCTGGGCAGCACCCTGGAATATAAATGGAGCAAATGCTCCTCAAAATTGAAAAAAAAAACATTATTTGAAAAAATTAAAACAAGATATAATTTGCCTACAAGAGACACATATTAGAAAAAAAGGACATAAAATATTTGATTTATAAAAATTCGGGTGAAGAATTTACTTCAGCGGGAACTAAAAAAAGAAATTGAGTTGTTTTGTATATAAATCCCAAACTAAAACCAGAACTTGTATTGAATGATGACCATGGTAGATTTGTTCGGGTGGAAGTTAATTTGCATGGGACTAAGACTCTGATATTGGGAATTTATGCCCCAAATGAGGATAAAGCACTGTTCTATAAAGGACTTATGGAGAGACTAATGGGTTCCTCTTATGAAAATTGGTGTTTGATGGGGGATTGGAATGGAGTGATCTCCCCACAACTGGGTAAAACTTCTGAGAGAAATATTAAAATCACTCCAGGCAAATTACCAAAGTTTTCTTTGATTTGGTGGACAATTTAGGGGTGTGGATATATGGAAACAAAAAAATGGCAATTCAAGAGAGTACACCTACTTTTCTGAAAGACACAGATCTCTTTCAAGAATAGATATGATATGGATTTCAAAGAATTTGGCTACTAAGGTTTCTAAAGTAGAGATATTACCTTTTCAGATCATAATCCTGTGAGTTTCGTTTATAAAATTAAATCCAGTTCTTTTAGATGGAGACTAAAGGAAATGTTGTTTCAGAAAGAAGGAATAGTGGAGAATTGTAGAAAGAAGTTAAAAGAATTTTTTGAAAATAATTTAAACAAAGATACGGATTTAAGAACGGTTTGGGATGCAAGTATCAGAGGTTATTTCATACAACATAACAGTGAACTTAAAAAGAAGAAGCAAGAGAAAACACAAGCTATTTTGGGTAAGAAAAAAGAGAAAAGAATTAAAGACAATATTCCAGAGAAGGTAAGTATTTCTCAATAAATTAAGCTTTTACAACAATAGTTATCTATGTTAACAGTAAGAGAAACGGAAATAAAAATGAACTATGTAAAGCAAAAAGAACCGTTGAGTTTGCAAACAAACTAGGGAAATGGTTGGCATATAAATTACGAAAAGAAAAAGGAAAGAAAATGATATTGAAACTACAAGAGGGAGATCCTGTATTAACGGATAGCATGGCCATGCAAAAAGCATTTCATCAATATTATTCTAACATGTATAAAGCAAGTAACATCTCTCTGGATAAAACAGATGAATACCTAAGGACAGATAATTTACCGAGGATTACAGAGGAACAGAAACAGGTTATGAATGGACCTATAACAATAAGGGAAGTTTGTGAAGCCATAAAAAAGAATAAATCAGGAAAGGTGCCTGGACCACATGGATTATCAGGTTCTTGCTATAAATGTTTTGAGGTTGAACTTTTACAACCTTTACAAAATACGACGAACTCCATCTTACAGGGAGGAAAGATGCCAGAGAGTTGGAAAGAATCCAATATAGCACTAATATTATTCAAGTTTAATTACCTAATACCTGAAGAGGGACAAGATTTGACTTTGACAAGAAGCTGTAGGCCGACATCACTATTGAATAATGACTACAAGTTGTTTACAACAGTTCTGGCCGACAGACTGAAAATAATTTTGCAAGAATTTATTCATGAGGATCAATGGGGGGTTTTACCTAAAAGACAGTTAAAGGACAATCTTAGAAATGTGTTGGACATTTTGGAATATTTGGAGCTTTTCAATAATGAAAAGCTACATTGATTTTCTTAGATGCGGAGAAGGCCTTTGACAATTTGAATTGGGCTTTCCTGCTCGAAGTTTTGGACGATGTGAACTTTGGAGAGAACTTTATAAAATGGGTAAGATTGGAGTCCTTGGTGCTCTCTGAGCCTGGTGGTTTTCTTGCAGAGGTTTCATTGCCAGGCTAGGCAACATCTTCAGTGCCAAGAGGGAGGGGGCCTTGCTCTCAGTTTATATACCGCGGCTTGCCCTGCTTGTGTTGGTGGGGGTGTTGTTCTCTCCCTGGGAGTTCTTTGGGGTTATGGGTAAGATTGATTTATACTTCACAGAAAGCACAAAGAATTGTTAATGGAGATTTAACAAAGCCTTGTGAGATACAAAAAGGAACAAGGCAGGGATGCCCACTGTCTCCTCTCTTGTTTATTTTGGTTCTTGAAATACTGAACAGAGATATAAGACAAGATGAGAGGACTGTGGGAGTAAAGATTAAAGAAGAAACTTATAAGTTAAGGGCTTTTGCAGATGACTTGGTATTGGTTTTGGAAGGTCCTTGAAAAGGAATTGAAACATTAATGGGAAAACTAAAATAATTTGGTGCATTAGGTGGTTTTAAGATCAACAAACAGAAGATGAAGATATTAATAAAAACATGAACATAGAAGATCAAATAGAATTGATGAATAAAATGGGTTTTAAGGTTGAGAAGGAAGTAAAATTTCTGGGTATCACTATGACAAATATGAATTGTATGTTATTTCAAATGATTATGTTGAGACATGGAACAAAGTTAAAAAAGATATGTTAAGATGGGAGGAATTACAATTGTCATTGCTGGGGAGAATTTCTGCAATAAAATGAATGCCCCGCCTATAGTGATGTTTCTGTTCCAGACAATACCTCTCTCGATGCACCATTTAAACAGTGACAAAAAGATGTATCTGAATTTGTGTGGCAAGGGAAAAAACCACGGGTTAAATATAAGGTGCTACGAGATGCAAAGGAAAGAGGAGGATTGGGTTTACCTGATTTGGAATTATATTTTGCAGCTTGCTGTTTGGTTTGGGTGAAAGCATTGAGAGCGGCTGAGTTACCACCTTCTTGGGAAAGGCAGTTTCTACCCATTTAAAGAAGACCTCCCTGATCTCCCCCCTGATCTCCTGTCTCACAAAGTGTGTGTTTCTCCCAGAATAGCAGCAGATTTGTTAAAATGGACTAGGTGCATACAACCTTTGAGTTAGATTTCCTCCATATCTTTTAATGATGACCCTGCAGAAACACGATAGCTCAGTGGTGGGTCTTTGCACAGAGAGGGCCCCACCATCAATTTCCAGATGGAGTATCACAAAACTCCTCTCTTAAACCTGGAGTAGTGCTGCCAGCTGCTGGGGGCAATATCGAACTAGACGGATCAATGCTCTGATCCGGGACAAGGCAAGTACGTGATTAGTTCTTTCTGAAGAAGTTCAGCACGTGATTCTCTGAAGGCATCTCAGCGACCTGAGCTTCTTTTAAACAACAAATAACATCTCCCCGCCCCTTCTTAATAGTGTGCTTGAGCATCCTAACTTTTTACTATAGTACATTTAAAGCTCGGGGATGTTGCGTTAATTACAGGCTGGAAAGGAAGAGAGCTGAAAGTATGTCTGAGAGCAGCCGGTGCTTACAGCACTCCAGATGGAAAGCGCAAACGATGCCATATTGCTCGGGCATGACTCTGTAGGAAAGGGGGGCGGGGGGGCTGGAAATGAAAAGACAAACCAGGCAGCTAAAGTTTCTCTCTTTTCCCAGAGGCTATGTTCACTTCTAAAAAGTCTTCTAAAAGAAATCCAAAGTTGTTTGCTTTTTTAAAAAAAAAAATCTTTAAAATTTGCGTTCCCGATTCATACGGGCTGATGGGATATTATAGGAGGACATCTGTATTCGTTTATGGTAGTAAAACATCAGGAGGAGTCCTGATAACATTTTTTTTTAAAAGTCATCAGCTTTTGTGAGCTCACAAATAAAGCTTGCTAGTGGGAAAAGGGGCAACCAGACTCCCGCTGATAGGATACGGCAATCCAAACAGTTTACGGAGAGTAGAAGGTGCTCATTCCTCTTCCCTGATCCACAAATCCTGGTCTTTTGACACACAGGTTTTACAACCACCTTGGAAGAATCCTGTGTTTCCTTATAGAGGCACGGAGACAGACAGACAGACAGACAAAACTGTGTTGCATCTGGGGACAAAAAAACCCTACATCACATACAGGTATCTATTGCTCAGGTAGCCAGTCAATTTTTTTTCAGACTGAAAAATTATTTTCAAAAGAGCAGATAGCAACTCGAATGCCTACACGAATTCTATCTTCCTATCTTCAGTCAAAGTAGTCTTTCAAGCTGAAAAAGTAGTTAAATGCACTGGGAGTGTAACATGTAGTCTGGCTCAAGGTTTACTACCAGGAAGGGAACGTTTACACAGGGATAGAAATGGGAGAGATGCCTGGCTTAAAGAAAAGGGTGTTATACCACCTCACTGATGTGTAGCACAAATCTGCTTGGAGCTGCTGACTGATAATTTACATTTGTTAGGTACTTAGCACCACTGAAGTGAAATTTACTCCTGGCTAAACTACTGCCTTGTATCCACAGAAAAATATGATTAAAAGATTTGAACCAATTCAACCCAGTGACGGCAAGAAACTTCATCTAAATGTTGAACTAAAATCTACCTTCCAGTCCTTTGAAATGCCTGATTATAGTTCTGCATTATTCTGCAGTAGTGGCCTTCCAGGAGCTAGAGAAGGCTGCACTTTTCCACAAGGCAGGCGGGACATGATCCTTCACCATTTGTTTTTATTATATTTTTCATGTTATTACTGTTGATTTTCATTTTTTTACTTGTTTGGGGGGTTCTGGTATTTCAAGATCTGTGGGGTAAAATATAATAATAATAATAATATCACCCTTTTTTACCATGGATGTTTTGTTATATTTATTTTTGATTATGGTGGATGGCAGCTTACAAACGATTTCATTGTAAGCTGCCATGATTCAGAATGAGTTGCTAAGAATTTTCAGGGAAGGTTGTACAAGAAGATTGTACAAGAAGACAACTTGATTGTAGCACCAGCTTTACATCACGTTTGGTTCATCCAGAAGCTTATTTCCTCCCAAAATAAGCTTTTGGCCATACAATCTCCCTTCTATTTCATCCTATCCCCATCTGCAGTTAGAAGTGGATGAGTTCTACAGAATTTTAAAATCATGTTCTCAAGTTACAAGAAATCACAGAAACACTTCCGTAACTTTTTTGCCTTGTTCAAATGCAGGAAAAAAATTCTCATAAGCCCTGAATATTTTTTTAACAACTCTACTAAATCAAACTAGGTTTTCTTTTTCTATTGCTCTGTGATACCGTCCTGTTTTTAAAACAAGATCCTTCTAATTGCAACATAGAGGGGAAAAATAGTTTGGAAAATCCAGGAAATGCTAACATATATTTTAAACCTTTTGCTCAGATAATGAATGTGGACAGAAATTCCAGTACCTGCAACCTTCTGCTCCCCTCCCCCCCTCCCCAGTAGCACATCAGGAAACAAGAAAACAGTAATTTTAAAATGCAACTTTGGAATGGAAATTTAAACTCCCAGGGTAATTTTCCATTCACAAAGCCTGGTGATGCATGAATTCCATTCATAGGGATGGACAAATAGGATTGAGCTTCATAATTCCTCCATTGTTTCCCACCTTCTGAAAGGAGAAAGGAGACTTTGCAGAGTTGTGTGCAAATTTCTTTTTGAGGGTACGGTGGGGAATCTAAACCCCTCCCTCCTACAAAGGAGCGCTGCCCTTGCCATGAAATCATAATTAATGCCATAACAATCTACTTATAAGTCTCAAAAGCAGCCCAGATGGGGATAAATTAGGAGAAAACTGTTAGCATTTTATTTAAATTAAACAGAAGTGTCTCTGACAGAACACAAATCGTGTCACAGACTAATAAAGGGATAAGATGAAGCAATTAAAGTGTAAGCAGTGATTTGTTAGGCTTGTGGATGTGAGTGCAAGATTCCTGGCATGCACATGTGCAGGATTGTGAGAATACACGGATGGGGGGGCTACCATATTCAACAGCTACCATAAGCCTACGGAGGAAAAAAATGGCGACAGGCAAGGAAGGAACAGGACTGGTATACTTGTTACAAGGCTTGGCATCTTTGACCTATCAGAGTAACATGCTACTAGACCCAAATCTTGTGGGTCAATAACTGTGTGAAGGCCTTTGACCCACCCCTGCTCGCAATGAAGGATGGTCTGGGTTTCAAGAGCTAATCAGAAGAGAAAATGCATTGGGCCACCTCTTGGATTATGAAGTCTTTCTGTTCCATACCGTATGCATTTTGGCACAGATGGGCAACCTGTTGAATGGATTCCCAAGTTCTACATGGTTTGCTTTCGTACATCAGCACAGGAGCGGGGAGATCCATGGGATGGTTGGACCGACATTCTAATCTGCCTTTCCTGGGTCCTCTCCTACTTACTCCATTCACACTACATCCAAGAGCAAGCTGGTCTAAGGCGCAGGGAGAAACCCAATGTAGTGTGCAACGGATTAGTGATATCCCATAGTGCGCATTAGATTTTGGAGCACTGCCTCTGGAAGTTGAATCAGTAATGAACAATACTAGCAGAATACTGCAGAGATGAAAGGGCAGCTGAATGGTTTGTCGAGGGCTGATTCAGGGTGCCTGGATACTGGTTCATTAGGTTTCCAGAATCTGAAAATCACTTTGGTTCCCTTGGGAAGAACATGAACAGGGGGATGTTATGACACCCACTGCAGCTTGTAGGCGCCCCAGAGGCATCAGGCCGGCCACCGTAGGAACAGAATGTTGGGCAAGATGAGCCCGTTGGTCTGATACAGCACGGCTCCCTTCTTCCACACTGCCACTCTGCTGCCATAAGCACGACAGTCGCAGGGGACTGGCATATGCTGTGCTATTGAACAGGTTCCCAAAGCTTCTGGGTGCCATATGGATGGGCTTCGTGATGCCAGCCTCTTTATGCCTATTGTCTTTGCGAGTTTGCCAGGAAGAAGAAGAAAACAAAAAGGCGTCCAAACTCTGGCTGATATTTACTCGAGTGGCTTCTCTCGACCCCTGGAGGACGCAACTGTGGTTCCAACAGATAAATAAAGAGCTAATCTTGAAATACCATCTCCAACTGTTTTTAAATCAGTGCCTTGCTTCCACGACACACAATACAGTTGTCACAATTAAGTTATTTCAAATTGTTTTATTAAGTGACCTTTAGCGCATGGCTTGCTGTCTGCAGGCAGGAATGCCCCCACACGATCAGAAAATGACATGGGGGGCAATTTACCAGGGCTAGAACATTTCCACTAGCTAGGCCAAAGTTCTTCTTTGTTCCAGTGCTCATTATGATCATTGTTTAAACATAGTTTTAGAGCATAGGGGATGAATTCCTAGCTGATACAGTGGAGGGAATCATTTCTATTTTTTTCCCAAGGGATCAAAGGTGATTTGGATCGAGTGGATCTGAAAACACATTTTCTACTTCAGAGTCATTGCTGAAAGGACCACTGCCAGCAGTAAATCTCCTCCCACATATTCTCCTGCACGCATAAGTGGGGCCCTTAGGAATATGTGCTCCTGGAAGGACAAAACTCCCTCTTTCTGATGAGCTTCCTTCTACTTATCATAACTGCACGTAAGGACGGATCCAAGATTTAGACTGTTCTGTGGACCATTTAAGATGAGCTGTTACAGAAAAATCTACCCAGGGTATAATTGTAACCACTGCATGGAGCAATTTTGTAAAAGCCTTCATGCAGTAGCTAGACATACAATGGTACAAGGGTGTGCATCACATTTGGCCAAGTTCTGGATCTTGAAGCACAACCGCGATACCCCTTTTCCCCATTTCCCCAGGGGGGAGAAGATAGGTCTGAAGCTTGCTGTTTCAGTGCTGGGCCTCAACATACGTCTAGTCTACCCATCCACCCACCCACTGCAAAAGGCAGTGCATTGCAACTGTGGCAAAATAAGGAATCCTCTCCCCCACCCCTTGCATGATCATTTATGCAAAATGCTAAGAGGGAAGAGAGTGATAGCAATGGATTCAACAGCCAACAAATCTGCTCTTCACTTTTTATTATTGTTATTATTTTATTTGTCACATTTCTAAGGCTGCTTGACTCCATGACAACTCTGGGAGGCACACAGTATTAAAAACAGAATAAATAACACACAATGAAGAAAAAGACCAATGGTCCTTTGGAAAAAATAAAGCAAACACCTTCGCTCTCATGCAAGAGACCCACAATGGTCACCCAAGTTTCCACAATTTCCATCCATTTATGGCTAGTGTTCTGGCTGGTTGGGATATGATCCCTCTAGCAACAGTGGTTGCATTTATTAGCTGGCTATTGAAAGCACTCAATTCCCAGTGCTGTACGTTCCTGTATATTGTTGTTCTTACAAACTGTAGCTCTGAATTTTAAGTTTAACTCAGTTTTGCTAAGGTTGTGATGTATGCCACTCATCTTGGATGGATGGATGGATGGATGGATGGAAGGAAGGAAGGAAGGAAGGAAGGAAGGAAGGAAAGTGAAGGGACTAAACCTCAGGGAATATAACAGACAATACCACAGTACTTAAGTATAGAGGCATCTCAGCTGTAATGCAACACAGTGCATCATATAGTCACGTCTGTTTTTCTGCTCATAGCTTTTTAAAAAACAAACATCTGCATAAACCATATAAAAATGTGTTTTAGCACCACCATGGCCTCAAGCACAACAAGGCAAAACAAAACAAAACCTAAGCCCACATTATATTGCACAGTTGACTGAAGTAAATTGGATCTGGAAATTGGGCAATTTCACCTAATCAGACCGCACATTGCCAAGGCTAGTTTTTTAAGTTCAGAGAGGTTACCATCAGGATAAACAGGGAATGGGGCAAAGGTGACCTATTCAACTGCCGGTTGCTATGCTGGCTTGAATTTGGGGAGTTACAATCCAAAATGCACTTCAGGATGCCAGCAAGGAGCCTATCGCTCTTACCATTAGGAAATTTAGCAGGATCGGCCTTCCTTTAACTTAAATCCATTATTCCATGGCCTGGAATGACAGAGTCCTACAACATCTTTTCAGACATTTGAAGAATGCTATTATATTCCCACTCAAAGCTGAACATACCCAATTCCTTCAACCCCTCTTGAGAGGACTTAGTTTTTAATCTCCTGTTCCCCCTTGTGTCTCTTTTTTTAACCTGTTTCAGTTTCTCTGAAAACTTCTTAAAGTGTGGTGCCTGGAACCAGAGACAATACTGAAGTTGGAATCTGACAATGCAGAATAAAGAACAATGATTCCTTCTTGTGATTTGGAAATATTTCTGTTGAACGAACCCAAAACTTTATTTTGGTTTTTTGTAGCCATATCACACTATGAATTCATAACCAGTTTGCAATAAATTACTTTATCAAGAATTTTTTTTTCACAAGAGTTTTTATCTAGTCAGGAAGCCCCCATGCATTATTTGTGCATTTGATTTT
The DNA here is from genome assembly GCF_035149785.1 of Candoia aspera. Classification (NCBI taxonomy): domain Eukaryota; kingdom Metazoa; phylum Chordata; class Lepidosauria; order Squamata; family Candoiidae; genus Candoia; species Candoia aspera. The sequence goes on along the minus strand of NC_086159.1, from coordinate 7,518,844 downwards.
TATTTCTTTTTGTGAAGAACTTTGTATTTACCTCTGGACAATTTCACCTTACCACTTTCATTCTGTTCCTCCAACATAACAAGATAATTTTGAATTTCAGTTCTAGTTTCTGAATATATCCTATCCAATTTGCTGTCATCTGTAGATCTCAGAAGCATTCCCTCTACCTCTTCAACCAAGTCAACAGTTAATCAAAGTGTAGAAGACTGTTGGACCCAGAACTGAATTTTGCAGCACCCTTCTCAAAACCTCTTAGGGCAGTGGAATCCATCTGACACTCAAACAACTTTTAATGTTCCGAATTGTCCCCTGTTGGGACAACAGACCCCTACAGAAGGCTGGATAGACAGGAAGGGGGTGACACAATTCTTGTTAATGTTGCAATGTCTTTGGCCTGAAAATGAATAAGAGACTGATTAAAAGGTCTCCTACTGGCTGGCATGCAAAAAGGAGTCTCAATTAATTGTCAGAGTAACACTTCATATATTCATTGCTAATTCTGTCAAATGATTTCATTTCAAGGGAGAAATCAGTGGGAGGGAAAAGAAAAAGGAGATTCTCCCATCCTTCAAATTTCTCAACATGTATTAGAAATGACAGCCTATGATTGCTGTAGACAACATCTAATTAACTGTCATTATAAAACACATGTCAACGCCTGGGGCCTATGCTGGATCTGCTGTCTAATTTAGCTTTGGAATATTAAAAAGGCCCCTTGGTTTTGCCAAGCTGGTGAATGAATCTTGTTGTCTTATTAAACAACTTGCTCCCTTCCTTCTCCTGCTCCTCCTTTTCCCCCAAACTCCTTTTTTCCCCTTTCCACTGCCTGTATTAAAAAAAAAATCCATTTAAGAGGAAAAGGGTGATGGGTTTTTCAAATAAGTCCCTTGTTTGTTCCCTGCTTTGCCAAACTGAGGAGGATCTGAGCAGAATTGTGGCATGAAAGGGGAAGCTGTGTACAAAACTATTAGAAGACTAATGAAACAATTATACCCAAAGAGCAGTACAACCATGACCCTTTCCTTTGCTCAGCACAATTAGATTTTATTCCTCCTCTTTTACTAATTAGGAGGGGGATAATGCTAATCAATCTCTGCTTCTAGTCAAAGGGGCTGATAGAACATGTGGCATTCACATCTCACTTACTGCAGTGTTTCTTCTCTCTGCCTGCTGAAGGCCAACATGGTTGCCAACATCCTGAGATTGAGAATGGCAGGGGAGAATGGAACCACAACTCCCAATCATCCTTCATATAATCAGCCTGCCTTGGATTTGTTTCTCTGGCAAATGAGTGTAGAACACCAACCAATCATATTCTCTACTGATCGCCCCCTGGAAGAGATCTGTTGAAGGTAGAAGAAGGTGCTCCTTATCATGTTTCCCACTTGTATCACATTGCTGGGCCCCTTCAAGAATAAAATCATGAAATATGCCTGCCTTGAAATATGCTAATGTTATTAGCAACTGGTTCTTTGCTGGAAGGGTCAGGCTCCTTGTAAACCCCCAGCTTAGAGGATGACCAATATCCAGTGGCTCTATCCTGTACCTCACTTTCTTCCCCAATTACTTTAGGGCCTCCTTAAAGTGGGGGAGATAGAATTCATAAGCAAGTTGACTTCTGTTGCCAGGCGCCAGGCTCGGGAAAACTGGCCATTTCTTTAACACTGCCATTCATGCTGCATCAACCACTTCTAGTTCCTGCGTGCAAGTCCAGAACTGAGTCAGTGATGTCAATTTCTCTGTCCAAATTCTGAGACCTTCCAGGCTAAACTAAATTTAATCTCTCTCAATAACACCTTAGCAGCATCCACTGCAGCACTGACTTCTTGCTCTAAGATTTCAAAAATGTGAGGTGGGCGTATTCCAAGGGTACTCCCTTAAATATTTTGTGTTTAAAAGATAAATACCAGCACCTGTATTTGGACCAGAAATGAATGAATGTGATACTAAGATGGAGCAAACACAGGTTGTGGTTGCCATGACTCCATGAGAATTGCCTTAAACAAAGATGAGAAACAAAGATAAAAAAAAGATGAAGCTCAAGACTATCTTAGCCTCACCCTCCAACACTGCTTGTTGCTTTTCCAATATATTATCTGATTTTCTGTTTATTACTATTATGGAAAAGTAGTGGGAAGGACACAGTAGCTGCATCTCTTTAGATTCTGCCTTTAAAAGTTTACATTTCAAATTTTGAAATGAAATTCAGTGACATTAAAATTTAGTAGCATTAAAAACTACAGTGTAATATAGGACAAAAATGATATCAGCGGACTAGGCATGTGAAATCAGTAATTTAACTCGGAAGCGTGCCACTTTTCTAAGAAGAATTAAACTGTTGATTGTGGCAAGCAAATAATAATTAACGCTAGTACATACAGTGCTAATTAACAAGGAATTTAATTAAACTAATACACCAAGAGGCACGACAAAGTAATTGTGCTTTGTTTTCCTGGAATAAGCCTCATACTACTTCAAAGTTTGCTTTGTCCTAAGGCTTTTATAAAGTCAGAAGAAAAAAAAAAGGGAGAAATTAAAAGCAAGTCTAACTCAACATCTCCAATAATCAATTCTTCAAGGGATGAAAAGAGAAAGAAAAACACAGCCCAATTCATTTAGATTAAATTAGGAACAAACTGAATCCTGAAAAGCCGGTGCACAAAGGAGAGAAACCAAATGAGCTGTTGTTTGGTTTCCATGCATGAAAGCAAACTGAAATGTCTGTGCCGTGTTATCCGGGAAGTTCTGCCTCTCTCTTATATTAAAAATAACAAGTTCTGAAGCTCTGTCAACCGTGTTACACCACCTTATTGGTTCTTCAACATCATATGTTGAATATCCCATATAGACTACTGCAATGCGCTCTACATGGGGCTACCCTTGAAGAGTATCTGGAAGCTTCAGCTGGTCCATAATGCAGCCGCGTGGGTCATTCTGCCCCGAGATCGGCACATATAACACCTTTACTGCGCGAGCTGCACTGGGTGCCGGTTTGCTTCCAGGTCCAATTCAAGGTGTTGGTTATGACCTTTAAAGCCCTTCATGGCATGGGGCCAGGCTACCTGAGGGACCGTCTCATCCCCTCAACATCGACCTGTCCTACCCAGTCATGCAGAGAGGGCATGCTACGAACCCCGACAGTAAGGGAATTCCACCCGGCGGGGTCCAGGAGGCGGGCCTTCTCTGCAGTGGTGCCTGCCCTGTAGAATATTCTGCCCCCGGAGGTAAGGCAGGCTCCCGCACTCCCGGCCTTCCGGAAGAACTTGAAAACCTGGTTCTTCTGCCTCGCTTGGGGCGGGAGAGGTAATAGCTCGTCTTGGGGGTGGCTAGCACCATAGATCCTTCCCACCGAATAAGAACGTTGCCTCTTGGGTTTGGTATTTATCTTATTCCTATCTACTGGTGTATTTATTGTAATTTATATTTTATTATTTTAATTCTGGTTTCATTGTAAACCTCCCAGAGTCCCCCTTTCTTGGGTGAGATGGGCGGTAATAGAAGTTTGAAGAATAAACAAACAAACAAACGAATGAATCATGCTCCTCAAAAGTGGAGAAGGAAAGCACCCCCCCTCCAAGTGGGATCCATGATGAGGACGGGGTCTTTCAGCTTGGTCTTCAATCGCTTCTGAAAGAACAGCAAAGAGGAGCACCTCCTCACCTCCACCCAGGAAAAGTGTGGAACTTGCAGCAATTTCTCCCTGCTAGATTTAATCAGCAGTGCCAAAGTTGGCGGGAGAAGGTGATCCTGAAGATACCTGGAGCCCAGGTCTGTTAAGATCAGTTTGTTAATTCGCAATGCTTAATTAGGCAAGAGCTTGACCTGCACACCTCCAGAAAAGGTGCCACATTGCTCAGACAGGAAACGGGCTTTAGAGTGGAGGTGCCACTGCCCCCACCCCAAATTCTGCAGGTCGGGTCCCTTCCCTGCAAGTTCAGTTGCCCATTTGGTATAGAAGCTTTCAAACAAGTATGCAGAGACGTTATTCAAAGCTGTTCCTCTTATGAAAAATCTCATCACCCTCATATGAATGGAAAGATTATTTTCTTCTCAGGGGATGTCGTTTTATAGTTCTGCAGATGTGTGGAATTTAATCGATTAAATCTTATCTCATTCCTTAACTTCTATTTCTTTTGTGGGGTGGACATTCAGACTGGTTTAGGCAATTCTCTTTGTTGGTATGGCTTTTGCTCTTTTCCCTGAAAATTCCTTCCTTGGAATGGCTGCAGCATGGAAAAAGCTAGGGCTATGGACCCAGTTATCTGCATGCATGGCCAGATGTTGCCTTCAGCCTCCTTTTGGCAAGTTATTTCTTTCACACTTGGTTCATTTAAGTCACCCAGCCTTGTTCAGGTCAATGAACCTGCAAATGTACAGGGGTGGACCATCTTTTAGAATATACCATTCTACTTATCCCATTATAAGCTGTATTAGGTAAAGGTAAAGGTTTCCCTTGACATGAAGTCCAGTCGTGTCCGACTCTAGGGGGCGGTGCTCATCTCCATTTCAAAGCCGAAGAGCCGGCGTTTGTCCGTAGACACTTCCGTGGTCATGTGGCCGGCATGACTACACGGAACGCCATTACCTGCCTGCCGAAGCGGTACCTATTAATCTACTCACACTGGCATGTTTTTGAACTGCTAGGTTGGCAGGAGCTGGGACTAGCAACGGGAGCTCACCCCATCACGTGGATTCGAACCGCCGACTTCCCGATCGGCAAGCTCAGCAGCTCAGCGGTTTAACCCGCTGCGCCACCGCATCCCACATAAGCTGTATTAGCAGTCCACTAATTATCAATCAGAAGCTTCCATGTTCCTGGAGCAATATCATAATATTGTGTATGGTCATCTCAATATCACTGTTACCTGCCTAATATTAAAGGTGCTCTATATTCCTTGAGTCCAAAATTTCTTTTCCAGATACTACATTAGCATAATCCAATTAACGTATTAGCCAACTTCCAGAGAAAAAAGTTGCCATATTATAGACACAGCTATCAAAAATATCTCTCAATGTCCTCTTGTACACCTATCTTGGTGCATAAATGCAAAGGAATTAAGAATTGAGCTCCACAAATGTTCTTATTTATTGAGACAGAGTTGAGAAAACACTGGGGAACCCAACCTGGGCAACTTCCAGTCTTTTTCAACTCCCAGCATTCCCCCAGTTGTCCTAGCCATTGCTAAAAATTCAGGGACTTGGAGTCCACACATTTGGAAGTTCACAACCTGGGCAACTTCAGCCTTAAGGTTGAGCATTTTCACAATGCTCATTTATTGAGGCAACTGGCTGTTCCTGGAGGAAGGGATCTATCCAAAAGCCTCCAGATTTGTGAGGACATAAGAACACAGGATACAGATGGGAAGAAAGAGAAGCAGTAATTGGGAGGGTGTGTGTGTGTGTGTGTGTGTGTGTGTGAGAGAGAGAGAGAGAGAGAGAGAGAGAGAGAGAGAGAGAGAGAGAGAAGAGTTGCAATGGAGGCTCTATGTTGGACTGTTGAAATGGGAGATTCCACACATCTTGCCTTCTACCTGTAGCTTGTGCCTTGCAGCTCACAAGAAGGGAAAGCGGAGCTGCCTACAGCTCTGTTGAGCTAATTTGTTTTGATGATTTTGCCACAATAAGTCTTATGACGGCTAATTAAATTAACCTGCACAGCGCCCAGACATCTCTTGAAATACTCCTTGGGGCTTTTCTTCTAACTCCCTCTCTGGCTCTTTGTGAGTGTCAAAAGTAAACAAGTGCCACCACCACAACAACATGCTAATTTTTCTCACAAAATACTCAGCCACCAGACGAAAGGCAGGCTCCCCAAGATACACTGTTCATGCCATGTTCTTTACGCATTCCAGGCTTCTCAGCTTCAGGCTGTGTGTAGACATCCCACAGTAAGTTCCCTGCGATTATCTGCATGGCTTATTATTTGGAGTGTGATCCTGCTGGAGGGGAATTTGGTGTACCAACAGAGTTTAATTGCTACTTTTCTTGGCAAGATGTGAAAAGATTGGCTCTTCCAACCCAGTTAGTTTTTAGAAGGTTGCAAAACCCCGTAGCTGCAACAAGGGACATCCTTGTAATGTACAGGGTCGTGATGACATGTCAAATGCAAGCAGAGCCTTGCTAAAGACATCAGTGCCCAAATGGGAAGCAGCAGCCATTTTCATTTGTGCATCAGTGAGGCACAGAAACAGCAAGTGGAATATTTTTTCTGAGGTAGTTCTCTTGCCTTGGCTTCAAACTGGGCTTTGGTGTGAAGTCCACCTGCTTATTAGAATTCTGGCTAATTTCATTTTCACTGCTGTTACTTTTTAAAATTAGTGGCTGCTCGCTTCAAGTGAGTGACCCTGGAGTGTGTGGGAGTAGGCTAAGGGGAAGACAACACATGCTCATTTCATTACCATCCTTTTATACTCTGACTTTGTAATCAACATGGTATAAACAGCCGGCTGGGTTTTGTGCACGGCTGTTTTATGGAATTCCACAGGAATCCCACCCCCACGCCCCTTTTTAGATAGTGCAAGGCTTTTCTTCCTTGGAAGCAAAAGTCAAGGAGAGAATTATTATTCCAAAGCCTGCAATTAGTTAAGCAACTGTGGGAGATTTCTCTTGAGATCTGTCAAACTTCTCAGAAGCCCCAAGCCATTCAAGGTGCTGAATAGAAATGGGAAGCCCAAACACTTGTAGACCCATTTACTGCTGCTTCTGTTACTTCACCCTTCTTTTAAAAATGAAAGAGCCTACCAGAAGCAGGCAGCTGGAGAAACCACAGCTGAGCTACTTAAGAAAGATCTAAAATATTGCTTTGTTCAAAAGCATACTTCTGTCATCAACATCCTTTTCCAACCCTAATCTAATTCTAGAGCCAGGATTCCACTTTCTATGAAAAACGCTCACTTCATACCAGCATGTTAGAGTTTACTTATCCTCTTTCTTCCACAAGGTAGCAATTTCTAAAAACAATTTAACACAAATATGCTTAAAGAGACTCATCAGAAGTGAATGTGCATGGAGGCTGCAAAATGTTTCTCTTATTTTTTTTAAGCAGGCCAAGTGTTTTTTTTTAAAAGGAGGCCAAGTGATTAATATGATTCAAGAGGTTCCATCTGTTTTCTGACAAATGGATCAGTTGAAGGGCTTTTAAACAGCAAACAAAGAATACCACTGGCTGAATTAAGAAAGACTTCAAACTAGGCAAGATGGGGTGACCCACCTAAGTTCAATTTCTGATGCAGAAATCCTTGTTTGGCTGTTACAGATAATTCTCACAAACTCAACTGTGGTCTCTCTCCATCTGACTTTTCCACTGGGAAGAAACAATCAGTAGCCAAAGGTCAAAGTTACAAACTTCTGGACAAGCCAGAGGACAGTCTTAATTTCTTCATTTGAAGTATTCTCGTGCTACTTTTTAGAGATAAGCTTCCCCTTCATGAAGTATGAGAAGCAAAGGGAAGGGAGAAGGAGGACAACACCCAATAAGAAGGTGATTCCTTGACTCATTTTCTAAAACTAGTCTGCTGGAAGATGCTACACGCATCAATCAATGGTGACTTGAAGATGAAAATATTAATTGCTTGATATACATACGTGTTTCAAACTTAAAAGAATTTCTAGGCAGCATCACGTGATCAGCAGCCAACCTGTGAAAATCATCCCATAAGCAAGGAAAGCTTTCTTTGGCTGTAGAAGAAACCAACAGCTTGATCCCTCTTACACTGCAGTGCTATCCTGATTGATAGGCAGAGGATGACATCAATGATTTAAAAGGAAACAAAAGTCCCACCAAGAAAACAGACTTTAAAGCTGCTGGCTTCCCAGGGCAAGCAATTTGATGCCCCTGTTAAAACTATAGTAGTTGACCACACAGTTGATGGGATATTGGCAACAGTAGGTTAGATCCCTCCGCAAAGGATCGTTACCTTGTCGTGGTGCTGGAGCTTGAGCACCTCAATGATGCCATGAGCTAAACCGTGAAGGGCCACCCAAGACGGGAAGGTCATGACAGAGAGGTCAGACTAAATGCGATCCCTGGGGAAGGTAATGGCAACCCACCCCAGTATTCTTGCCGTGAAAACTAAATGGATCAGTACAACCAGAGATATGTCGGTATACCATCGGAAGATGAGACCCCCAGGTCGGAAGATGGTCAAAATGCTACTGGGGAGGAACAGAGGATGAGCTCAACTAGCCCCAGACGTGATGACGCAGCTAGCTCAAAGCCGAAAGGACGGCTAGCGGCTGACGGTGCTGGTGGTGAACGACGAATCCGATGTTCTAAGGATCAACACACCATTGGAACCTGGAATGTAAGATCTATGAGCCAGGGCAAATTGGATGTAGTTATTGGTGAGATGTCAAGATTAAAGATAGACATTCTGGGCGTCAGTGAACTGAAATGGACTGGAATGGGCCACTTCACATCAAATGACCACCAGATCTACTATTGTGGACAAGAGGACCACAGAAGAAATGGAGTAGCCTTCATAATTAATAGTAAAGTGGCTAAAGCAGTGCTTGGATACAACCCCAAAAACGACAGAATGATCTCAATTCGAATTCAGGGCAAGCCATCTAATATCACAGTGATCCAAATATACGCCCCAACCACAAATGCTGAAGAAGCTGAAGTAGAGCAGTTCTATGAGGATCTGCAGCACCTACTGGACAACACGTCTAAAAGAGATGTTATTTTCATCACAGGAGACTGGAATGCTAAGGTGGGCAGTGAAATGACACCTCAAATTACAGGTAAGTATGGCCTGGGAGAACAAAACGAAGCAGGACATAGGCTGATAGAATTTTGCCAAGACAATTCACTCTGCATAACAAACACTCTCTTCCAACAACCTAAGAGACGGCTTTATACATGGACTTCACCAGATGGACAACACCGAAATCAGATTGATTACATCCTTTGCAGCCAAAGGTGGCGGACATCTGTACAGTCGGTAAAAACTAGGCCTGGAGCTGACTGTAGTTCAGATCACGAACTTCTTCTTGCACAATTTAGGATCAGACTAAAGAGATTAGGGAAGACCCACAGATCAGCTAGATATGAGCTCACTAATATTCCTAAGGAATATGCAGTGGAGGTGAAGAATAGATTTAAGGGACTGGACTTAGTAGATAGGGTCCCGGAAGAACTCTGGACAGAAGTTGGCAGCATTGTTCAGGAGGCGGCAACAAAATACATCCCAAAGAAAGAGAAAACCAAGAAGGCAAAATGGCTGTCTGCTGAGACACTAGAAGTAGCCCAAGAAAGAAGGAAAGCAAAAGGCAACAGCGATAGGGGGAGATATGCCCAATTAAATGCAAAATTCCAGAGGTTAGCCAGAAGAGATAAGGAATTATTTTTAAACAAGCAATGCGCGGAAGTGGAAGAAGACAATAGAATAGGAAGGACGAGAGACCTCTTCCAGAAAATTAGAAACATTGGAGGTAAATTCCAGGCAAAAATGGGTATGATCAAAAACAAAGATGGCAAGGACCTAACAGAAGAAGAAGAGATCAAGAAAAGGTGGCAAGAATATACAGAAGACCTGTATAGGAAGGATAACAATATCGGGGATAACTTTGACGGTGTGGTCAGTGAGCTAGAGCCAGACATCCTGAAGAGTGAGGTTGAATGGGCCTTAAGAAGCATTGCTAATAACAAGGCAGCAGGAGACGACGGCATCCCAGCTGAACTGTTCAAAATCTTGCAAGATGATGCTGTCAAGGTAATGCATGCTATATGCCAGCAAATTTGGAAAACACAAGAATGGCCATCAGATTGGAAAAAATCAACTTATATCCCCATACCAAAAAAGGGAAACACTAAAGAATGTTCAAACTATCGAACAGTGGCACTCATTTCACATGCCAGTAAGGTAATGCTCAAGATCCTGCAAGGTAGACTTCAGCAGTTCATGGAGCGAGAATTGCCAGATGTACAAGCTGGGTTTAGAAAAGGCAGAGGAACTAGAGACCAAATTGCCAATATTCGCTGGATAATGGAAAAAGCCAGGGAGTTTCAGAAAAACATCTATTTCTGTTTTATTGACTATTCTAAAGCCTTTGACTGTGTGGACCATAACAAATTGTGGCAAGTTCTTAGTGGTATGGGGATACCAAGTCATCTTGTATGCCTCCTGAAGAATCTGTATAACAACCAAGTAGCAACAGTAAGAACAGACCACGGAACAACGGACTGGTTTAAGATTGGGAAAGGAGTACGGCAGGGCTGTATACTCTCACCCTACCTATTCAACTTGTATGCAGAACACATCATGCGACAAGCTGGTCTTGAGGAATCCAAGGCTGGAGTTAAAATCTCTGGAAGAAACATTAACAATCTCAGATATGCAGATGATACCACTTTGATGGCTGAAAGTGAAGAGGAACTGAGGAGCCTTATGATTAAGGTGAAAGAAGAAAGTGCAAAAGCTGGCTTGCAGCTAAACCTCAAAAAAACCAAGATTATGGCAACCAGCTTGATCGATAACTGGCAAATAGAGGGAGAAAATGTAGAAGCAGTGAAAGATTTTGTATTCCTAGGTGCAAAGATTACTGCAGATGCTGACTGCAGTCAGGAAATCAGAAGACGCTTAATCCTTGGAAGAAGAGCAATGACAAATCTCGATAAAATAGTTAAGAGCAGAGACATCACACTGACAACAAAGGCCCGCATAGTTAAAGCAATGGTGTTCCCTGTAGTAACATATGGCTGCGAGAGCTGGACCATAAGGAAGGCTGAGCGAAGGAAGGTCGATGCTTTTGAACTGTGGTGTTGGAGGAAAATTCTGAGAGTGCCTTGGACTGCAAGAAGATCAAACCAGTCCATCCTCCAGGAAATAAAGCCAGACTGCTCACTTGAGGGAATGATATTAAAGGCCAAACTGAAATACTTTGGCCACATAATGAGAAGACAGGACACCCTGGAGAAGATGCTGATGCTAGGGAGAGTGGAAGGCAAAAGGAAGAGGGGCCGACCAAGGGCAAGGTGGATGGATGATATTCTAGAGGTGACGGACTCGTCCCTGGGGGAGCTGGGGCTGTTGACGACCGACAGGAAGCTTTGGCGTGGGCTGGTCCATGAAGTCACGAAGAGTCGGAAGCGACTAAACGAATAAACAACAACAAAGGTTAGATCCTTGCTTCAAATACATGGATTAAGCATATGTATCCATGGCAAAGGAATGAAAATCCTCTTGGATTTGGTATTTATTGCATTTTATAATTGTGTTTGATTTTTATGAGATTTTAACATTTATGGCTGTAGCTTGATTTTATTGTAAACCGCCCAGAGTCTCTCTTTTGGGGGAGATGGGCGGTAATTAAATTTGAATAACAAATAAATAAATAAAATCTAAATCTAAAAGCATGACTGTTTTGATTATTTATAAAAAAAGAGTGAGAGAATGAGTGATGAGAGGTGGGACAAACCATGTCTTATAACATCAGGAGTGGAACCTGGAGGGAAATAGCTATGGAAGAAAAGGAAAGAAGTGAAAGAAACTAGAGTGGAATTAGAAAGAGGAAGAGAAGAGAAAGGATGGCTCCTATATCCAGTGGCACCAGGCTCGGAAAAGCTGACTTTTAGTAAAAGAGGAAGTATCCTAGTCCGTAGAGCCATAAAACCTGACAGTTCTATGATTCTTATTTTGTTTAGAAAGAAGTACTAGGTCTCAAAACCCAACCACTTTTTAAAACAAATCTGCAGAGGAAAAGTGATAACGTATTATCGGCCTCTTGTTTTATTTTGGTGCTTCCTCTCCCCCCTGGAAAAAAAAAAGCACTCTCACGCCCAGATATTTAGCTAATTGGAACTGCATATTTCTAGCAGAAGTCTTTGGCTGTAATTTGATGCAGCTGTTTAAAGGCTGTAACTAGGAATCTGAAATGATTTAATTATAATGTGCAGGCATCAGGAACGGCAAGGCAATTACAAATAACAACCAGAGAAATGCTAATAGGTAGAGCTTTGTTAGGCAAAAGGAAGACAAGAGACTGTCTCAATGTGAGCAATTATAGGGAGCCACTATGTCCCAGAAAATGATCTGCCCTTCAAAACATTTTGACGGTTTCATTTGTAGATAAAATAAAAGGTCCTCAAAGGGAGCTTCTTGCTAAACTGGGGGTGGGGAGAGACTCCTGCTGTGACAAACATACATCAGAGCTGGGTTTTGTTGTGCCACTGACACATGAAATGGCATTGTTGCATCGCCTGGTGCACTCAAGTTTAACATGTCTGTTATTCCCAGAAAGGGCTAAGCCTTCTACAGCAGTAATTCAGGAACTCACACCTTCCTTTACAGAGTTCTTACTTATGCCATTCATGCTGAATACAGCTGAAGTCTGTTAAGCGCATTTTAGACCCAGCAGCAAAATCCTAATTTACAACAAACTTAACTCTCTCGTCTCAAAACAGGGAGGCAGAAACGTACCCCAAAGAATTTAAGACATTTTCACATCATGTAGAAACATGGGCTTGGTAGTCCCTCTAGTCCAAAGCACTTCAGAACTGAGGCTGCTTATATGATGGAAACAACATTTTTGGTTTGTGTTGTTCAAGACAGCACAAGAGAAAAGCCTATTGATGTCATGCAATGCATTTCAAAAGGGTTAGGCTACTATGGTGGTGACATGTGAAGAGAGAGAGAGATGCATGAAAGACTGTCACTAAATTATTCCTTAACTGATTCAATGGTGACCAGGTACAGGTAGTCTTCACTTACCGACCAGCCACTTAAAGGCTGTTCAAAGTTACAACGGTACCCCAAAAGTAAATTTCCGACTGGGGCCCGAAATTACAAACCTCACAAGGCCTCCGCGATCACTTGACCTGGATTTGGTCATCCCAGAAGCAGCAGCCATTTTGGATCACATGACCGCCCTTTGGAACCAGGAGGACCTCCAGGCTTATGGCGCTGGATTTCTGAGGCAGCGGGCCCAGTCACGTGGTCGCGCTGCTGCCTGTGATTTAGCAGCCAGCAGAGGGAGCCTTGCGTGTGCCTTGCTGTACAGGAAAGGGAAGTGCTTTTTCCATGCAGTACTGTACTTGTGCTTGCCTTTAATTTTTTCCCAGAGATCTGTATGGTGCCATGCTGTTATGGAATGTGTCTCGGGGCAGGGGGGGGGTGATGTGGTTGATTTTGGCAGTGCCGCTGGTTCTCAGGAAGGAGGGGACACGTTCCAAGGAGGTGGAGGAGATAAGCGGAGGCCCAGTCCGGGAGGCGGTGGTGGGGAAATGAAGAGGCTCGGGATAGCCCCGCCCTGGAGCCTCCCAGGCTATTTCCCCTTTGGTTAGGTAGAGCAGCTGCAGTCTGGCAAGATTCTGTCTACACGGTGTGAGCAAATGAAGAACTGGGGTTTGGATGGCCTGACTCTTCGCTGTTCTTGGGCTGGGCCTAACACATGCATGTTCCATCCTCTGCCTGTCTGATTTTTAATTCTATTTAACAATACTGAATGCTGGTTTACTGTTATAGCTTACAGTTGTTACTGTTTACAGTTGTTTTATAAAAATCAGATTTATATACAGTACTGTACAGTACTGTACAGTAACAAAAGCTGCAGAGTTTACTACAGCAAGAAAAAAAAGTTACAGCACCGGACAGTACTGTACCTTTAAACCTGTTTATGTCATGAGTAAGGATGGCCAGCAGGGGGCCCCCATCCAGGCTGTAAAGCGCATGCGTAGCACTGAGGAATTAGGTAGCCATTCCAAGAGACACCGATCGGGCCTGCCTTAACCTCTGGGGTTTATCTGTCTGGGTTTTTCCCACGCTTCTTCAGTTTGTTAGGATTTCCCTGTTATGTAGCAGCAATAAAACACTAGAGACCTGTTCCTTGTCTCAGCATGGTTCCTGGCTGTTAGGACAGTTTAGTACTGTACTGTAGAACAAAGATTGCAATGAAGATCTTACAGTAAACGTTTTTAATAATCAACCAGTAATGTTAGTTGAAAATAACAGTAATATTAACTGAAAATGATACTACTGTAGCCACAGAAGCATTTCCATAGTCATGTTTTGGTGGAAAACATATGACTATCACACTCCGCCCCCCACAGTATTGCAAAGTAACTCCTGGTTCGCTTAACAACCGTGCCGTTCACTTGACAACCGAAGGAAACCACAAGCCCTGACCTTGAATCACTTAATGACCTCTGCTACTTGCTTAACAACCATGGTAAAAAAGGTTGTAAATATGAATCTGGACTCATTTAACAACCGTTATGACTTACAACCGAAAATCTGGGCTCAACTGTGGTCGTTAAGTGAAGACCACCTGTACTATTTATGAACAAGCAAGTAAATCTTGTTCAGGTCTCATAGCTTCCTTAGCACTCTCTCTGTAAGGTCCCTGGATCCCCAGCTCTCCTCATTCTTTCGCCTTGGCACTAATGTTACAAGAAACAAAAGATTAGGAGAAAATGATGACTAGAATTTAAACCCATGGAAAAAATGTGGACATGCAGAGGAAGGTGAAAAACAAAGGAAGCCACAAGACAAGGTCTGGAAACCAGCTACGAGAGAGAAGGCCAAAGCAGGACTGGGGTGACAGCTCCTGGAAGAAGGCGACACAATGGTCAAGGAAAGGCTGAGCTGATATGAAAAGAACGTGTGATGGCCGCTGCTGGCAAGGGATTAAAAGGAAATTTGTAAGGGATCCCACTGTGAGACACTTTATCATCTGTGAATGTTACCCCCAGATCTGTATCTACTATGTGCTTTTCTGTAAATATTCAAATTATTGCATAAGATTCTGGAGTGTCAACCTCTGTTGAAAGACTGTGAATGGTGCACTAACCTTAATAAATCCAATGCCCCCCTCCCCATCTAAGCCTCATCCTCCCTCATCTAGCCCCAGGAGGGTTAGGCAGATTATAAAGTGTGTGTGTGTGTGAGCTGCATACCTATCTCAACAGGCAGTCTGAAAGAGAAGAATGGGAGAACTAGACCTCCCCAGTAAGAGTGAGGAGCGCTGTCCAGGGCTAATGGTTCTGAAATCTCAAGTTTGAAGTGTACAATATATGAAAGCCTGAACTATTAATGGAGGAATTTGTAACACATTTTTTTCTCTAACTATCAACTACATCCAGACAAACATCTTACCCAAGAGTCAAGAGACATCAGACTGTACCCTGCCACGCTAGGCAGACCAGTGGCTCTTACAGGACCGTGTACCTGCAGAGGATATTTGTAGCTCAGGGTTGAAGTGTTGAGTAGAACTCCTTCAAACCAGGACTGTATGAACTTGCTGAATCTTACTGGTCCAATACACCTGGTAAATGCCTAACCTCTGTTTGGCCACAGTGCTCTGTGCATATTCAGAGATTAAGCTGTGGGTTGTATCCCAGCCCAACATTTTGAGACCCCTTTTTAACCGGCAAAGTCATGGAAACTGGTGTTCAGATTGCCCTTGATTTTCCAGTTTCAAAATGGTTGTAAGATGGTATTCTGAAGAAAACTGCATAATAAAGCCTTGACCATCTTCCACGATGCCTCCATTCTGCCGGCCCCAGTCCCTTTTGCACACTGTTTCTCACTCACACTTTGAAATTAATTCTAACACTTCCCACACAGAAGCAGAAGCGCTTGGACAGAGGAGGAGGCAGAAAGAGATGGGTTGTAATAAATTCAGATATTACAAATCTCTCCCCTTTAAAGCAGTTACAGCTAAGAGATCTACCTGAAGAGCAACATGTTCCATTTCATGTGAGTAAACATAGTCGGTACAGGATCCATGGCTGTCACTAAGGGAGAATAATAAAGCGGAAAGGCAGCTTGGTTGTTTTGTGTTCCCCCTCCCTTCCAGCTTTTGAAATATTGGAAAGAAAATGAAAAGAATCTGGCCTGCTTCTTTTGAATTAGCTTCTATCACCAGACCCTCAACAAACAGCTTTGTAATGCCCTGGCGATGAAGCCTGCTTGGGAAATGAGATTTGGGGAGACAAGAGCTGTTCAGTCAACCAGAGAGTGACAGGTCAACTTTGACAAAGAAGTATGTGCTGAAATGAAACATGGCTTTTTTCTTGTGTGAACATACACAGACATTATACATTCTGAGACAGACAATTTGCAGGTTGGCCCACAAGGAAAGGACGATAAAAAAAGTTACCCTGTTAATGAAAGGAACCAGGAACCAGCAGATAAGACCGAAGGGCCATTCAGTGGTGCTTAAAAATTTGTGAACTCTTTTGAATTGTCAATATTTCTGCATAAATGTGACCTAAAACATGATCTGTTCTCCACCCAAATCCTAAAACTAGATAGAGACCCCAGTTAAACAAGTGAGTCAAAAATATTATACAGCACTTGTTCATTGATTTATTGAGGAAAATGACCCAAAGCTACATATTTGTGTGTGGCAAAAATATATGAACCTTTGTTTTCAGTTAACTGCAGCCCCCCTTGGACAGCAATAACTGCAAATAAATGTTTCCAATAATTGTTGATCAGTCCTGCACACTGGCTTGGAGGAATTTCAGCCCATTCCTCCTTACAGAATAGCTTCAACTCAGGGATGTTGACAGGTTTCCTCACATGAACTGCCTGTTTCAGGTCCTTCCACACCATTTCTATAGGATTACAGTAAGGTCAAGCCTTTGCCTTGGCCATTCCAAAACATTACCCTTCTTCTGCTTTAACCATTCTTTGGTTGTACAACTTGTTTTGGGTCATTGTCTTGCTGTATGACCCACTTTCTCTTGAGCTTCAGTTCACAAACAGATACCCTGACATTTTCCTGTAGAATTTGCTGGTACAATTCAGAATTCATAGTTCCATCTATGATGGCAAGGCATCCTAGTCCAGAGGCAGCAAAGTAGGGCCAAACCATGATATTGCCACCACATTTCACAAATAGGATAAGGTTCTTATGCTGGAATGCAGTGTTTGCCTTTCACCAAATGCAACACTTCTCATTCAAATCAAAAAGTTCTATTCTGGTCTCATCCATCCACAGAACATTCTTCCAATATCCTTCTGGCTTATCCACATGGTTTTTCACAAACTGTAGATGGGAAGCAATGTCCTATTTGGAGAGCAGAGGCTTCTTCCTTGCAATCCTGCCATGCACACCATTGTTCTTCAGTGTTCTCCTGATGGGGGTCTCATGAACACTGACAATCACCAATGCAAGAGAGCCCTTTAGTTCCTTAGACGTTACCCTGGGCCACACAGATTATTACACACCTTGCTTTTGGTGTGATTTTGGTTAGTAGACACTCCTGGGGAGTGTAACAGTGGTGTTGAATCACCTCCATTTGTACACAGTCTACCTGACAGTGGACTGGTGGAGTCCAAATTCTTTGGAAATAGTTTTGTGACTTTTTCCAGCCTGGTAAGCATCAACAATAGTTTTTCAGAGGTCCTCCGAAATCTCCTTTGTTCCAGTCATGACTCCACATACCTGTGTTGTGAAGATCAGACTTTGATAGTGAATACCCAGAATTATGTCCTTTAAACAAGGCAGGACTTCCCACACTCAAACCTGATTATCATCTTATTGATTGAAATACCTGACTCTAATTTCTTCTTCAAATCAACTGATAATCCTAGAGCTTCACATACATTTGTCACACACAAATATGTAGCTTTGGATTATTTCCCTCAATAAATAAATGAATAGATCACTTTTAAGGTCATATTTATGCAGAAATATTGAAAATTCAAAGGGGTTCACAAACTTTCAAGCTTCACTGTATTTGGATAAGCTCATCTGTTGGTGGTCTTTTGCTTAGCTTACTCCAACTGATGAATGTTAGATTAAATTATATATTCCCTTCTACTGGAACAAAATTGTCCATTGAGCTAAAACTGGGCACTGATTGGACATCCAGACAAGAGAAATGGAGGCATGTGCTAGCAAGTAGAGCCAGTTTGGTCTAGTGGTTAAGGAAATGGGCTAGAAACCAGGAGACTGAGAGTTCTAGTCCTGCCTTAGGCATGAAAGCCGGCTGGGTGACCTTGGGCCAGTCCCTCTCTCTCAGCCCAACTCACTTCACAGGGTTGTTGTTGTTGTGGGGAAAATAGGAGAAGGAAGGAATATTAGGTATGTTTGCCACCTTGAGTTATTTATCAAAAATAATAAAGGCGGGACAGAAAATTAATTAATTAATTGTATCCTCAGACAGTGCTAGGGACTCATTATTTTCTGCTGTCAAATCCTTATCCATCATTAAAAACTTCTGAGGGTGCCCATGAGAACAACAGCAATTTTTCTTTGAAAGAAAGGATAATTTCTCCCCCATTACTGTTCTGCCACAAACAGAAGGTGGCTGTGGAGCACTCCAGTAGGATACAACAAAAACAGACAGAGAGCAAATGAAAATGTGATTCGAAGTGTGCAGTGATGAACCCTGGGTGAAGAAATCCTAATTTCACCAAGAAATATTAACAGTATTTGAACTGGCAGTTACTGGCCAAGAAAGGAATGATTCATGGCAGGTGGCTTGATTAAACTGCTTGCTGGTGTGAGCTATGTATACTGGCGGAAGAGGCAAATACCATATTAGAGATCACTAAGAAAAAGATAAAAAATAAGGACTCTAGCATCCTATGCCTTGTACAGAATTCTGATGCAACAACACTTGCAATACCGTGTACAGTGTAATATCTATATCTCAAAAACGATGCAAGAATCATCAGGGGCTTGCAGCGATCTTCTACAAAAAACTGACAATGTTTGTAGTGTTTCAGGGTTTTTTTCCCTTCTCTTGTTTCACTAGAATCAGAGACTTGTCCATTGAAGCTGAACAGTAGGATGTCCTGAATAAATAAAAGAAATTCTTCACACAGGGCATGGATAAATTAGAGTTCACTGCTGCAGCTTGTGCTGAGAATTCCTCATTTACTGCATGCGTCTTTTAAAGGAGACTACACATCTGCTATTCTCCAGGATCTCTACTTTTGCTGGCACTCTTAACTTTTGTGGAGCAGCAACAAGCTGTAGAAGACAACATCAACATGAAGAGGTCCAGAAACCTCTGCAACCTTCAGAGGTCTTGGGGAGGCAGCAATGGTTCTGTGAGGTGAAGATGGGCAAACAGTATTAATGTCATGGAAGAGACCAGACAGGTAACTGAGCATGGCGCACAGCTGTACGATGGTGCAGTCCAAATCAAGGCTATTGTTTCGCTGGCCATTTTTTGTAGCCCCCATGATGTGCCAACAACAAGAAGGCACTAATTATACTTCCTGCTTTCCTTTGTGGAAATGTTGACATGTCCTCAGTCAAACATTATCCACTCCTTCAATCAGGCCCCATTTTTCTCAAGGCGTGGGCGAAAAGAAAAGGGGGGGAGGGGGGAAGGAAGTTGAAGTAATGACTGAAAACTCGTAAGCCACAGCTTTAGCCTAATTACCCCTACTTTCCTTTTTAATTTTTGTATTGATTGCCTCCAGTGAGTGTAAAATTATTGACTCGACTGGCACAGCCTCCATTGTGGCGATAAGAACTACAGCCCATCAGAAACACGATGCAAGTAACTCACCCATAAAATCAGGCGGCACCTTTGCACAGTCTGAAATGTAGCATGGAAAATACCATTGGGGGGCTGACTTTTCCAAAAGCGTATGCCCTGGCTTTCTTCCGGGTGTGAATCTTAGTATTGCCAAAAGTCCTTTTATGGTCCTGACTGCTTCACACAAGGGGAAAGCTTTCAAGGCAGCCGTTGTTGTTTAGAAAAAGCTCAAAATATTTGGATGTCCCGTTTTAAGGTGCAGGTAGAAAGTTCAAATTCACCCTTCATATATAGACATAATTCCTAGGTGGGCAGTTGCAGGGCTATAGAGCATGAAGAGAGCACCTACCTGAAATATCTTAAACAGTGGTGTAAGATGCATAGAAAACACACAGCAGCATTCTGGTGTGCAGACAAGTGCAACATTGTAGGGCTGGGCAAGGGCTTCAGAGAGCACGGCAGTAAAAATCTAGCAGTGTATGCAACTCCTTGAAGCACTGTCTTTTTCTGGGATCGTGCAGCTGCTGTAGAGGCTTAAGAAAAGGCAGGTGCTATGTGCATGCCTCATGGGCTATTGTAATGTTATGACCTTGGGAGACTGGGCAAAGAGACACTGCCAAGGAAACAGTCAGATAAGAGACGGCGTAGCCCACAGCTGCATAATGGAAAGGGCAAGAGGCTGAGAAGGGACCCTGCCTAGTTTCTTGGGCTGTAAAGGAGACAGGGGGAGATGTACTTTCAGACTTGCAAGATTCTGTCCATGTAGCTTCACAATAAAGTGGATTTAGCTCATCTGGTTGCGATTCCTATCTGGTTCATCCCATGAGGCCGACAGCTATACAGAATTTTCCTGACTTCAAATTGAAATGCTGGACAGCCTTCCAAAAAGGTCTGGGGCACTTTTTGTAGACAGAATCTGAAGTGCTGCAGGGCTCTGCTTTTTCTGCATTAGAAGAATAATCACATCCCTAGAATATAATGGAATACAGTATGATTGATTATGTGCCATTACGTTGGTGTCAGCTCTTAAGAACAACATACACAGTCCTCCAGGATGATCTGTATCCAATCTGGCCCTTCAGGTATCCCAATAGTGCACCCAATGCTGCTGTAATCAAGTCTATTCCCCTTGCTGTTGGTCATGCTCTTCTCCTTCCTTCCACATTTCCCAGCATCACAGACTTCTCAAGAGCTGGGTCTTCCCATTATGTGTTCAGAATAGGATAATTTGAGCCTGGTCTTTTGTGTCTCAAGTGAGAACTCTGATGTGTTTTACAATCAATTTGTTTTCTTGGCTATCCATGGTATTCTCAGGAGTCTTCCCTGACACCAAAGTTCAAAGATGTCAATACTCTTCCTATCCTGTTTCTTCAAAGTTCAACGTTCACTTCCATAGAGGGTCACTGGGAAGACCATGGCTTGCACGATTCCGATCTTTGTAGGTATAGACACATCACAGCATTTGAATATCTTTTCCAAGGCCTTCATGGCTGCTTTACCAAGTGCTATTCTGAGGTGCATTTCTTGACTGCTGGTTCCTCTAATATTGATGGTTGATCCTAAAAGGTAGAAGCTGTCTACCACTTCAATATCTTTATTGTTAATTCTAAGGCTGGTTGCTGTGTTTGTTATTAGTTTGGTTTTGCTGTGTCCTGAGTAATAAGAGATATAATATGTCCTCCTCTCAAACAAGTGAAAGCAATCAGGGCAGTGGTCTGTCTTTAAGCATTTTGTAAGTATATATGAACAGAGAAAGGAGGAGGAGGAGGAGGAACATTTAAAGGATCAAAAGCACTGATAAATTGAACTGTCATAGGCTTTAGTCAAGCTCTTAGTTTGCCTCAAGCCAATCCTGTCCTCTCCATAAGAGGGATCCAATATATTTCTTAGCTCTGCTACCCATGATTTTCTTGAATCAAGATGCTGTTGGTATCTCATCTTTTGGTATAGATATAGCAATGTGTAACTACAACTTTTAGCTATATGGATAGGCAGAAGCAGAGTAGCATTGGCAGCCTGATCAGAAAAGACCAAAGTTGGGCTTGTTGTAAAAAGAAAAGACCTTATTGGGAACAGAGGTACACTGTGTTTTGGAATCCCAGGGGAAACCTAAGGGATACACGTAATGTTGAAGTTTGGGGAAAGTTATCCATGAGCCTATATCTTCTTTGTTCTATCCTTCCTAGAGCATTGGCTGCATCCAAGCCACCTTCCAAGACAATGTTCTATTTGACATATAAAAGCAGGGTCAACACTTGCTGTCAACATACAACAAAAAATGCCTGAGAAATTATCCTCAGGTAAGTGAGCTCCAAAAGATCCCATTTAAATTCTGCCACTTCTGATTTAAGCAAAATGAAAATGTCATCTATGAAGCGCTGACTTCGCCTCTTGTTTAATGCGCTAACGATTGCAGACAATGAAAACTCATTTCAGATGATTCCACACCTAGAAACGTGTAAGCAAGTTTGCAAGATTTCTTCTTTCTTTCCTCAACAAAGACAACTTGGGAAAATGGATGAGAAAGTTATCCTTGCATCATACTGTCCCCAAACAAAGAGAAACATGCATTTTCTCCTACCTAATTTGTCAGAGGTTCTATCTTTTCCAGCCTGGAAAATGGTTTGGGTAGAGACCCATACAGTGAAGCCCTAATAAGCGAAAATAGAGTACATTGACAGCCGGGGTCTCTGCAAGGTCCCATGGAGAGAAAGGATTGAGAGGAAAGGAAAGTCAGCTAGCCAGTAAATCAGTCCTGTAGAAAGCACAGCCAGAGTTACTCCAGTCTATGGGTCCAAAGCCACAAAATACCATCCTGGATATCAGAGGAATAAGGCCAGAAGAAAGGTGGGGTTCAGTCAAAGGTTGGGTTATGCAAGGAGCGAGTTCATGGTTCCAGCTTATAAACAACTGGAGTGCAAGGCGGGCTGGAAGGCCCACTCTTGCCAGCAATGTCTCTCCCTCTGATACTGCCTTATAACGCTTCCAGCAGCCAGTCCATCTCAGGCACTAATTCTGGACTTGACTCTTCCAGGAAGTCCAACCCTGCAGTCAGATGCTCCCCTGCCATTCAGTCCTCTGCTCCTCTACTCAGCACATGTAGAGCTGCTTAAGGTTCAGAGGATGGGACTGAGATTGGAACAACGGAGTCCAAAGAAGTTGGAGAAGCTCGCTGTGTTCCAGCCTCCACACTCTATCCTGAGCCCTGGGTCTTGACAGGCAAGAAATCTTGACCTGAGATTCCTCCCCAAGGACAAACCCAGGGCAGGCACAGCGTCCACTCATTTTTGTGGATGGTTTCCCTTTTCCAGGTTTCCCAAAGAGGCAACATCTTCAGTCATATTTAAAGGAGCAGCAGGAGGCAGACTAACCTAATCTTTCAGCCTGATCTCAAAGCATAACCAGAGTCTGAGGATGACAGTAAAAACAGGGAAGCATCGGCCACTGCAGCTCACTTTTCAGGGGCCACGTAAAAGCTGCAAGGTGAGCAAGTCTGTGACCATTGTGATAATCTGCACTGGCACATGTAATACATGTGTAACAGTAAATTAAATCATGAGTAAAAAGGTAAAGCCCCCCTCAAGTTGAGCTTCCTCCTGATGACTTCATGATCATGCAGTTTGGTTGGCCCCAACAGAGAAGTGCTTTGCTACTGCCTTCTTCAGGGATGTTTGACTCAATAGTCTAGTGCTGATTT
Organism: Candoia aspera; assembly: GCF_035149785.1. Lineage (NCBI taxonomy): Eukaryota > Metazoa > Chordata > Lepidosauria > Squamata > Candoiidae > Candoia > Candoia aspera. The sequence goes on along the minus strand of NC_086159.1, from coordinate 7,495,700 downwards.
TGGGATTTCCCAGCAATCTTTCATGCAGGGACTAATCAAGTCCAACCAAGCTTAGCTATTCTGAGGTCAGCCACGGTGGCTAGGTGCTATCACTGCCCAAGTGACCATCACTTCTTACTGGATGCCCTATTGCCGGATCACTGATTTCTCAAATCCATCAACAGTCAGAGCTCAAACAACAGACTGTGCACTTCCTTTGCTAGATTTTTACTACAATGGAGTTCCCAATATAGCTGTAGAGGAACATAGAGACGACCTTGGAGAAAAAATGTGGTGACAGTTAGTAAACAGGAGCTTAGCCCAGGAAAGCAGGAAAGTGTGGGAAAGAAACTCAAGGTTGCCCTGCCTTACTCTCTTTGGTATAACAGGGAAGGAAGGGGAAACACTACCAGGCTTTCAAGTTTCTGTTATTATATTCTTTATAGCCTACATAAAGAAAGTAGAGCTCCAGTATTTCTTGTGGAGTCTCTTGCATGACTTGGCCTACCTTGAAAGGCTGACAACAATCCAGTACAATCAACAATTTGCAATCAGAATAACAGCTATAATTTATTTATTTATTTAATTTTATATTTCAAATTTAGTCACTGCCCATCTCACTCAGAGCGACTCTGAGCAGTTTACAATAAAGCAAGAAAATACTAGTTAAAAGTATTTTAAAATACATTTCAAACTTTCTTTTTAACTTTTTAAAAAACTTTTTTTAAAAAGTTAAAGATATTTGATACTGATTTACAATTCATTTCAGATAATGAATTTCATGCTATTGCTCCTGCTAATAAAAAAAAATTGGAGTTTTATAGTTGTAGGAGGATTATAACCTAATATACAGGTTTATATCAGAGTTATTTCCTGTGTGGATTCTGTAGTAAGAACCCAGAGGGTAAGACATCCTTTAAAATCTCAGTGTTTTCTTCTCAGTTGTATTGTTTTTAACAGGCTGCTCCAAACTATTTTGAGATACAGTTAGGAAGTTTAATGAGATATGCCTATAATTTGTGTTAGAAAGCCCATAATATAGAAACCAAGAATGGACAGAAAATACACATTTCTACATTTCATTATAACGTTAAATTTTACTTAGAAGCTGTGTGCTTCTACCATTTTAAGAGGTCACTGTTCCTTCAGCTTTAACACATGCAAATCTCTTTCCCAAACACTGTCTTATTTCTTCTCCATAGCTCAGTGGAAAAACACCTGCTTTGCATTCAAAAGTCTCAGCTGAATATCCAGGACCACCAGTGTAAAGGATATTATGTAAGAAAGCTGGAAAAATCTTTTGAAGCAAGAACTGCCAGTCATGTGGAAGAACCACTAAGCCAGGTGAAGCAATAATCAATCCAGTTCCTGATGTTTTACACCGCACTCTCTCTCCTCTGATATAAAGCCAATTGGAATCAAAGACCCTGTCCCAAACTTTTGTAAAAAGTTTCCATATTCAGTGTACATCATATGAGCTTCTATCAAAGCCATCCTGGGCAAATAGTCTAAGGAGTGAGGGCTAACTAACTGGAGACTTTGCAATACGTGAAACTATTCTTCAAATGCTGTTCATATCTACTCAAGGGCCATAGAGCTTTGGGGAAAGTTTCAATATGGCTTTAGGCTGTCATAGCCCCTTGGCACATCTAACCCAATGTTTCTCAACCTCAGCAATTTTAAGATGTGTGGACAATTCTGGGAGTTGAAGTCCACACATCTTAAAGTTGCTGAGGCTGAGAAACACTGATCTAACCCAATGCTGCTTACTTGGGTGGGCAGAGTAGAATTCCCAATCCTGACAGATAGGTGTGTGTGTGCTCAAATCTGGAATTTTCACAAGTGTAGAGGCATAAGCCTACCACGCTATGCACAGGGCCTCTACTGTTGGGTTTTAGACACCTGTCTTACAGACACTGCTGTCAGCCTCTGTAATGGCATGTGGGAAAGACCTTGGGAGACTGGGCAAAGAGATGCAGTCAAGGGAACAGTCAGATAAGAGACAGCAGAGCCCACAGCTGGATAATGGGTGGGGCGTTATCCGGTTCCCCCTCTAGTTTTTCGGGCTGTGAAGGAGATGGGGGGAGGATTGTACTTTCAGACTTACAAGGTTCTGTCCATGTAACTTTACAATAAAGTAGATTTATTTATTTATTTTTCAAATTTGTATTACCACTCATCTCTCCCAAAAGGGGGACTCTGGGTGGTTTACAGTAAAATTAGCTCATCTGGTTGTGATTCCTGTCTGGTTTACCCCATGAGGTTGACAGCCCCAGAGTACTGGGATGCCAATATATGTAGCAGTGTAGGGTGGGGATGGGGAGGGCTCTGTGTGTGTGTGTGTGTAAGGGAGCACTATCCCAAAAAATCAAACACATGAAAAAAAACCCCATAAATTGCAGCCAAATTCTTGGTGTCCATGGAGCTGACTTTCCAGATGGACAACCCCAATAGTATCTTATGTCATCATTTTACTGACTGTAAGAATACAACTTCCCTAGCTTTATTCTGAAACACCACAAACAGAAATAAAAATCAAAGACCATCTTCATCCTGGAGTGTCAAAGAAAATAGCCAAGAACATGATGATGTGCTATTCAGTTGGAGATGAGTTTAGATGAGTTCCAGGAATGGAAGGGCTTCACTCAGATGGACAATTTTTTCATTCAATGGGGGAATTTTGGGGGGGGGGAGTGGGAGATTGAGAGAGAGAAAATGAGGAACATAGGATTTTAATATTCATCCCTACCAGTCTTACTGCGAATGGGGCAAACAGCAGATTCCAAACATCAGATGCCAAGCCCAATCAGTCATTTTCTCTCGTGTCAACACAACATCTTTAAAGTGGCAAAAGCTTTCCATCCAAAGGGCCCATTGTAAAAAAACATGCTGTCAGTCTGGCAGGCGGCCCTACCCACCTTTGCCATCTGTATCCAGGCTGTAAGAGTCGTCAAGAAAAAAAGCCCCAGACTTTTCCTTAAAAACGTAAGACCTAAACACTGCTGCTTTATGGCTTTGAAATGCTAAATATATCTTTTTCCCATGGGTCAAAGGACTTTTTTTTAACTAAAAAAAAGGTTTTGTGTTCATTATTATTAATTTTGATTTTACTTTGCAAGTCCCCTCCAGACTTGTCTTTAGGAAAGAGAAAGGAGGATACAAATTATTAAAATAAAACAAAATAAAATAATTGTAAGGATTAATCAAAGGCCTCAACTTCTATGTTCTACCACAATTCCCTCTTTTACTTCCCACCTTTCATTTGTTTGGGAAGAGGCTGTCATTCAAAAAGCCCTTTCACCTGGAAATTAACAAATAAATAGATGGGCACAAATACAGCTCTTCTTACTCCTGTATCATTAAGCCAATATGGGATTAGTTAGATTTTGGCATGCTTTTTTGCATGAGCCCAGCCAACTGCATTTTACCCAACGAAGTATGGTTAAGCAAATAATGTTCTAGCCCATTGATTTATTTAGCCCAACAGGTAGGGCAGTGCTGTCGTCTTCATATTCCAGAGGCTAAAAAAATAAGGCTTGGTCAAAGTCAACTAGAGAGTTTGTGTCCAATGTGCAATTTGGCTACAGCATGGCACAAAGCACATGTTCTTTCACACTACCTAATATCACCAAACCAGAATGGTGGTGAAGATGAACGTAAGTTTCCTACTCTTTGGGGAAGTGCGATATACTAAAAAGTACCTTACCTTCATGAATTACCATGAATGCATTGGATTAGTTTTGACATAGTAAAGTCAAATTCCTAAACTTATTAATAATGCATTAGAATTAAATGTAAATGCTAAAGCAACATTTGGTTCATAAATAATATCCATAAAGAAAAGCATCTTGTCCCTCAAAGGAATAAGAATAAAAGTGCTCTGAAAGCAGATGATGGTTGACCTGGGGAAAAGGTTTCACACACTCTTAAATAATATATGCAATTCACCCTGATGTGCAGTCATTTTTCTTGCTATGACACCAGATTTGAAATAATCCAATCGACAAGACTGAGTATACTTTGTGAAGCCATTACTCAAACAAAGACAGTTCAGATTTCTCTCTCAAAAACAAGAAAAGAAGAAGTTAATGCAGCAATTTGGGACAATTTAGAGGAGTGATATTATGTGCCACTTTGCACTGTGATCAGCTAAGATTTACTAACATTGATCTTTAAATAACCCAAGTAGTAAAATGTTGCCCAGGCATGGATTTTCCTTCTCCTGACCATTCCAAAGCTCAGAAAGTTGTACTAAATAGGACAATGAGCATCACTTCTGCTTACAGCAACAATCTTATCATCAATATGGCTGAAGCTTTCAAAATCCTATCAAAAAGCCTGCAGCAATAGATAAGAACGTTAATTGTCCAGTTCTCCATTTAAGAGTGCCACTTTTCCCTTTCAGAAAGAAATTTCCCTTCCCAGCATAGAACATACTTGACTGCTGTTCTCTGATACCATGTAAGTCTGAGCATAATGCAGTCTACTGATATTCCTCTGGGGAGCAACTACTCTGAGGAAAGTATTGCTCAGGATTAGAAGTCCACATGCAGTACGTGAACTGGAGATCTAGAACCGTTTGTTTTATAATTCGCTCATGAGCATAACTTTCCGGTGAATGACCTTTCTGAAGCTTGGAAGAGAAAGGCTACTGAAAACTTCCTGCCATGGGCCCTGCTTCTCAGTGTGATCCAGATGCTTCTCCAAAATGTTCTTCTTGGGCAGGACTACAGGCCACCTTTGCAGTGGCCACCATGCTTTGGAATATGCTTCTCCCAGAGCTATATGCTGCCCTCATTCCTTACCACTAGTGTTCTAAATAAATAAACCAATAAAATCAGATGGACCTTATTCTGTATCTTCTTCCTTCACACTACAGCAAAACGAAACAAGTGACACGATGGCTTTGCCAGAAGTGTGCATCCGGCCTAAGAAATCAACCTTATGTATGTTTCCTGAGAATTAAGGATTGTCAACCTGAATTGAGCTTATTTTGGCTAGCAATGTGCAAGACTGCAGTCTTGAGAGGTGTGCAGTGTAGCTCCCTTTGCTTCCTTTTGATGTTCTTCAGTTAGTATTCTGTAGCTGCTCTTTCCTAGATATGTAATACATCCTGAGCAAGCAAAGAAGTTATAGCAAAATAAGCAAGGAAAAAACCAGACAAAAATCCACTATAATGTGTTGCTTATTGCTTTCTTGAGCTATCCAGACAAGAATATTATACGTCAACCTTCCTCAACCTAGAAAACTCTAGATGTGCTGGCAATACAACTTCTGTTATTCCCAGCTATTGGGTAGTTGGGAATCATTGAAAACTGTTGATCAATACATGTCAGCCCTCCCAGGCAGACCAGACAGGAAACACGACCAGATGAGCTAATTATACTTTATTGTAAGGCTTGTTAACAGAATCTTGCAAGTCTGAAGTACAACTCTCCCACCCTCCCTATTTACCACTGGAGTAATTAGGGTGGGCCCTTCCTAAGTTTCTTCCTTTGGCCGTTACTCTGTTGCAGACTTCTTTCTCTTTATCTGATTGTTCCCTGAGTGGCATCTCTTCCAAGGCCACCCTCACATTCCATCACAATACATTTGGTGGGTGCCAGCTTGGGAATGACTGGTAGAGATATGCGATCTGCTCCTTTCTGACAGCTACCTCAGGATATATTCCCATCTCTGAGAGTTGTAAATATAAACAAAAAACTGAATGAAATCTCCCCTGCTGTGGAGTAGGAATAATATGAGAGCAGGGGTAGCCACCTTTGCTAGGGTGCACAAGGCATCGAAGGCTCTCCGTGCCCAAGCTGCCAGATGAGACATACGCTATATGAGATGCTATGAACAGTATACTACAAAGGGCATCCAGCAGTATCTGTAAACCAAAGACAAGACAATGATGGGCTCTCCCTGGGGACGGCTGTGTTATTCTGAATTGACGGATGGGTGATGCCATGCCAAGTAACTCAATTCTGAGTTCTGATGTAAGGAATCTTAATTGGAAAGAGGCTTCCAAACTGTCAGATAATCAGAAGACTGTGATGATGAAGTCAGATAGTAACAGGGTTAGACCTTCCCTTTAGGCAATCAGGGAGATTCCTCCTGAAAAGTTGGAAAAAAGTACTAATACTGTTACCGAAAAGGATTAAACTTCAGTGTTACTATTCTGTGCAATGGCCTCTTCTTTTGTAATGTTAAATACCGAACCAACCCCAGCATGTTCAAAAGAGGAAGGAGATGATCCTGGCTTTGGTCCAGGGACAGTGGTTCCCTTTTTGTAATAAATTTATTTAAGGGTATGGTAACAATAAATTGCTAGGTGATGGAGCAACTGAGAAACATGCAAATTAAGAAAATGGATTTGGTTGTTCTTAATCATCCCCCCAAAAGAAAGTTTGTAAGAAGGGGAGTCTACTAGCATGTGAACATTGATTGATTGATTGATTGATTGATTATGTGCCATCAAGTCATTTTTGATTCCTAGCGACCACATAGATAGATTTTGAACGTAGAAAGACAATCCCTAATTCCATGGAGAATGAGACCAAGTCTCCTCCACATTCTAGTTTTCCTTTAACTGGACCGATCAGCAAGATAGGATGCCGCAAAATTCATAAGTGGAAGAAGAATTCACTGTACTTTTTCTAGCTGGTCAAGACTGAGGGTCTTTCCCCAGGCAATCTGTCCATTTGCTGAACTCCTATAATGACTACTAAACATTTAGTTTTGTATTAAAAGTTGAGCCACAGAACAACGCACAGAACCTAGAAATGAGGGGTCTGAGATCTATTGGAAATGGATGAGGCAAGGTTGAAGAACAAAATTCAATACAGGATACCCAAAATCTGAAAATGCATTAAAATGCAGCATATTTCGAATTAAAATTTAGTTTGTCTGATGTCTCAGGTTAGCATTGTTAACTTAAATCCAAGGCTGGAATCCACAGCACCCCAGATGCAACCCCCAGAGGTAAGTACAAATTCATTTAAAAAAAAATTAATGGTGTAGTGGAAAGATTTGTGTGTTCTTATAAGAGATTATGCAGCATCTTGAGAGGGAAATTTCAGATGAATGCTGAATATCTGAAAAGATTGCTAACCCCTGATCTATTTCTAAAAATGAAAGGTTTTTTTCAACCCTGAAGAAGGCTCTGTTGTTACTGGTCCATGCCAGTTTTCAAGAGTACAAGCTTTTTAATATATCAAAACCATTCAAGCAGATTTCAGTTGAGCTGAATACATTTCAGTTTAAATGAATTAGCAATAGATCTGTTTTATTTAAAAACTGTTCTTCCAAGGAGAAATGATCACATTCCATTTATAATCATATGAGTTCCATGAAACACTGAACTACCTGTAACAAAAGGTTATTTCCTTGTCAACCAATACAGACGTTTCATGTGCCAAGAAGCTTAGCTGCGGGGAATTCTCAGACTATTCCTGTTCATTTATTCTTGGACATTTCTTCCTTTGGAAATCCAAAATTGTAAAATGTGCCAACTGGAGCTGCTTGCCTAGCATGACAAATTGGTTTTATTGAATTGATCAAGAACCATAGCAACAACTTCATCACTCTTTTTTCATAGAGCTGGCATGGCAACCCAGAGGGTTGCACCCCCCCCCCCAAAAAAAAGAGCAAAATTCAGGTCTATAATTTATGTGAGTTTATGAAAGATGCTCCCTAGCCAGAAGCTAGGTACAAATTTAAATGTCCAGCTTTCTGCAGTGTTGCTGGCTGGTAGATAGAGATATTGACTGCTAATGAATGAAACAAACACTCCATAGATAATGCAGCTGATACAGTTTACAATTTATCAAGGTTTTACTAACAACATTATTTTCTAGTAGGCATTCGGAGGTAACAGGCCTAACAAAGGATCTGTCTGAATGCTTGTGGCGAGCCATAATACACAGACAGAGCTATTATAATTTTTTTTTCCTGATCAAGCAAGGGATACCAAAGAAAAATAATTCTGGGGTGGGGTGAGGAGGTTCAACAAGAAAGTCACCAGAAGCAGTGGCAGAAGATTCATTCTCAAAGCAAGAAAGAGGAAATGAGCTGTTCTTTTCCTCCCTCTTTGTTTTAATTAAATAAGTAAAGGCTATTTTAAAACAAGTTAAAAATGAAAGAAAGAGGAAATGGGTCCATGGAATGCCATCAGATATATAGTTTTTTCCCCGACTTAGGAGTGAGCACTTCTCTCCAATGCACGTGACTTTTAGGATGCCCTATGGATTATTTAGTATCCTCGTGTGGCGCAGAGTGGTAGGCAGCAGTATTGCAACTGAAACTCTCCCCATGACCTGAGTTCGATCCCAGCGGAAGCTGGATTCTCGGGTAGCCGGCTCAGGTTGATTCAGCCTTCCATCCTTCCAAGGTCGGTAAAATGAGGACCTGGCTTGCTGGGGAAGGTGACGGCTGGGGAAGGCAATGGCAAGCCACCCTGCTATAGTCCGCCAAGAAAACGTCATGAAAATGGCATCTTCCCTAAAGGGTCAGACATGACTCGGTGCTTGCAGAGGGGACCTTTCACCTTTCATGGATTATTTAGAGCAGTTTTCCTCAACCTGGGCACTTTCCAGTCATGTAGGTTTCAATTCCTCTGCCAGCCTGGTCACTGCTAAGAATTCTGGGAGTTGGAGTCCATACATTTGAAGGATGACCACAGTGGAGAGGGCCTATCTAGGGATCTTCCTCATGGAACACAAATAGCCAGGGTCAAACAGTCAAAATAATTCCTTCTGCCCCTTTTGTGACTTTAGAATCCCACCCATGGAGAAGGAACCTGTCCTCCCTTCATCTTGAAGCACATAATGCTGCTTGATCCACATCTGTATTTGTATAATCCTTCAGTGTTACTGTATAGTTGTGATCAGAAATGTAATTACTCTGACATGTAGAAGCTATTTTCCTTTATTCTGATTTCATCCAGATATATATTTCACAACTGGTAAAATGTGATTTTCATTATCATTTCTGGCATCTGAAAATGTCACAATATTCTATGCTTGGGCCAGGTTCTTGTTAGAACAGCACAAAATGGGGTGAGATACTTTGTGGTTTAGATACTTGGGGGAAGTCTCCCAGCAAGCCAGGTAATTGTCTTAAGCCATAGTAAGATGGTTTCTGCACAGCCTGTTATGTAAAATCTTCAGGAATTCATGTAATTCAGATTTATTTATTTATTTATCAAACTTTATCACCGCCCATCTCCTCCACAATTAAGTGCATTATGTGAACACAGTCTGGAGGCTTACATAAAAACTATTGGTTCTGTGGGTTACCTAAGCCATGTTGGAGCCACAGAATACTAAAAGAAAACTTTTAGAGCTATTATCAACCTCAAAAATCAAATCTGCACACTTAAAATCCATCTATTTCCATGTGATCTGATTTCACAAGAGAAGTGAAAGAGCATTACAGCAGTTATTCTGAGAAGCTGGCCATCTTAAGTGAAGAAGCATGTCCCAGTAGACTTGGTCATAGCAGATTCTTTACACATTACTTAGTTTCATTCACAACTCTGAAGTTGCTATCATTCAGTCATACTCTGAAGCAGAGGTGGGTAATCATATGTGCTTTTATACCCTGCATTCTCTCAAGGGTCATCTGTGGTAGGCCACACGTCAAAAGTAGGTTGGTGGAAATGTATAGTCTTTGGCACCTCTCTTTATCTCGACTTCTGACACTTCACAAGGTTGGATTTTATGGTCCATGAAAGCCAGCTGGGTGCCCTTGGGCCAGTCCCTCTCTCTCAGCCCAAGAGCCAATCAGGCGTGGTATGAGAGTTCTAGTCCCGCCTTAGGCCTGAAAGCCGGCTGGGTGCCCTTGGGCCAGTCCCTCTCTCTCAGCCCAAGAGCCAATCAGGCGTGGTATGAGAGTTCTAGTCCCGCCTTAGGCACGAAAGCCGGCTGGGTGACCTTGGGTCAGTCCCTCTCTCTCAGCCCAACTCACCTCACAGGGTTGTTGTTGTGGGGAAAATAGGAGGAGGAAGGAGTGTTAGGTATGTTCGCCGCCTTGAATTATTTATAAAATAAAGGCAGGATAGAAAACAAACAAACAAACGAACAAGTGTTTCTCAACCTTGGCAAGTTTAAGATTTGTGGATTTCAAGTCCCAGAATTCCACACCACCTTTCAGGTTGAGGAACAGTGGTCTAAATGACCTCTTCCAGCTCTAGGATTCTCCGGTTTGATACTCTTATTCTAACTCCTTATCTTCTTTTTCACTGCCTAATACCAATGGAAAGGACAGATAATTGTTGCCAGAGATCTTAACGTGTGTACAAGAAACGCATGGAATTAGGGCGAGGGCTACAGATTGTCCCTTAAAGATCTACCCCAACAGACTGTGGTCTACACTTTCCCCCATGGAATCTGCTGCATTTCTCAACTTTTCCTCTTAAGCTACATTAAGAGATAATTTTCTGTAAGACGCTGTACTTGTTGTATAACAAATTCATCTGTTGCTTATATGCCCCTTGGAATGCACTAGAGCTCCAAGCCTTAAGCTCCAGATAAAGTCCAAAATAAGATGTGAACTCATGTTCACTTTCATACAGCCACGGCACAGAAAAGACGGAGTAAGCACTTATTAAAACAACTATATCCATCCCAATTGCATTCCTCATCTATGTAAGTATATTTTACAAATAACACTTCGGATGGCACAATCCATCTGTTACATAGCATGGCTGTTTCAGAAAGGTGACTTGGGTAGCCTGAAAGAGCAGACTTCTAGTTCCTGAATTTTACTGCCGGCAGATTTCCTCATTCTTGAGAGATTTTGAGCGTGGGATGCCAAATACCTTGGCAGGCTCTAATTTCAGAAATCCACTTTCCCAAGAGGACATATATAGATATGTATGTATGTAGTATATGCAAGTGTGTGTGCGCGCACAGAGACACAGACACAACATGAGAATGAAGACTGAGGTCCACTGGACATTTAGTGACTTATTTTTCTATATTTAAATAAGCATGGCTAGCACTTAAGACTGTCAAGCAATTTACATGTTTGATTTACTAGTCTTCCAACAAGAGGGCCACTTATTTTATACCTTAGTTATTCAGAGATCCTGAGTATGCGCTCTTGCTTCATAAAAGTCAGCCCGCCCCTGTTCTAAAGTGCACGGAAATTAATCGCTCCCCCTCTGTGCATTTCAGGAAGCAGCACAGAACCCAGGAAAAAATTGTTGTTGACAAGCAGAAAAGAACAGACTGGCTTCTTTGCAAGCATTAAGGACCTGTGTCAAGTCAATGCACGAGAAAATTGTGTGTCTCCCTGAGCATTTGAGTGGACGCGATGCCTTATTCATAAAGCCAAGAACCCCACGCAGCCTGTGTCTTGCCCCACCAAAAATAATTCCTCGCTCCCTATCGACTGAGCCTTTCAATCCAGTTCCACAGGTAGCAAATTGAAATGTTTAGTGGTCCATTGCAGACAGATTGAATCTGAAAAGAATATCGCAGTAAGAACGAGGCCCGGCATCAATATCATATGGTAAAGCTCTCATGCTCAGGATGGCAATGATGTCAGATGAATGACTGAGCATTTGTTAAACTCCTGCCATTGTGAAAGCAACCTATTATTTTCCTGGTTGTGCTCTGAAATGCCTCAATCACTGGCTGAACAAAATGAGTGAGAAATAATACCATTCATTTTATAGTCCCTTTGTTCACAGAGCCATTGTGGTGCAGTACATCCTCCATGCAATTTTTATCAACGACTTTGCTAATATTCTCCTCCTCCCCTTATTTTTTATGCCGAGCTCTCCTGATGAATGGATGTTCCTTTTAAGGCTGAATATCTTTTCTTTAAAAAAAATTAAATCCCAATTACCCAATCCTCAAATACACAGATGTCTCAAATCATTCAGTAGCACAGCAAAGATTTCATTTCCACATTTGTTCTGTAAGAATAGGCACCACTTTAAGCTTGGGTCAAGGTTCCAATATTTATTTATTTATAAGATCTATATGGCCGCCCATCCGAAACAACTCCGGGCTCTTCACAACAACAGTAAAACCAGTAACTATAAAACAACAATAAAACAATAAAACAGTAAAACGATCAAACAAAAACAAAAACCCTGTGCCTTAATGTTCTTAGGATGCCCTTAGGATGCGCCAGAGCAAGCGCCAATCACTCTCATGCCATTCTTTCTATTTTATCCTATCCCATCCCGGTGCCTCGGTAAAAAGCCAGGTCTTGATGGCCTTCTGAAAAGCTAAAAGGGTGGGGGTCATCGACTTTATATCATCAAATTCAAGAATGTAATATTGATGTTTGTTATGCATCAGACCATTGTGCAATTATTTTGAAATGTGTATTTCAGAAACTAGTCAAGGTACCAAAAAATTGGTATTTCAATGTCTCCTTATTGAAGAATTTGTACAACCAATTACTGAAGAATATGTACAACAAATTATTGAAGAATTTGTACAACAAAGACCTTACAATACTTCAGTCTGAACTCAGAAACACCAAGTGCCTGAATTTTTGAATGGGAAGCATGTAAAACATATACAGTATTTGAGGTCAAATTATTGTTTATGCATCATACAAAAATAAGATTAAAAATGAAAGGGAAAAAAATTGAAAGATGAATTGAAAAATTTATGGGCACAGATGGTTAGATGCCCATCTAGTACTTTGTACAGAGAAATACAGAAAAAGGAATATGAATTAAATACAATATCACAGCAGACAGAATTCATGCTAACATGTCTACGACAGAGATATTGGGAGAACAGTGAAAGAGCCAGCAAGATTTTGGCTAATTTTTTAAAGCAAAAGAAAGATAGAGCAACGATCCCAACTATTAGAGGTGAAAGAGATGAAATATATAAAACTTCAATAGATATAAATTGTCAATTTTTTAAATTTTATTCGGAAGTATATAGCAAACCAAAGAATATATCGAATGAACATATAGAGACCTTTCTAAATAAAAGTAACCTATCACATTTGGATGAGACACAAAAGTAATTTTTACTTGCTCCATTATCTGAGGTAGAGATTAAGCAAATAATTTTAAAAATGGCAAATGGTAAAACATCAGGATTGGATGGATTCCCTATAGAGTGGTATAAAACATTTACAGACCTTTTACTGCCAAAATTTCAATTGTATGATGAGATATTTGAAAAGGAAATTTTATATGTGGCATTCAGTCAGGCTTATATATTACAGTTAGACCCAAAGCTGGTAAAGATCATACCCTGTGTGCTAATTATCATCCAATCTCATTGATTAATGTTGATACAGAGAAATACAAAGTGAAAGACTTTGTATTTCTAGGTGCGAAGATTACTACAGATGCTGACTGCAGTCAGGAAATCAGAAGACGCTTAATCCTTGTGAGAACAGCAATGACCAATCTCGATAAAATAGTTAAGAGCAGAGACATCACACTGACAACAAAGGCCCGCATAGTTAAAGCAGTGGTGTTCCCCATAGTAACATATGGCTGCGAGAGCTGGATCATAAGGAAGGCTGAGAGAAGGAAGATAGATGCTTTGGAACTGTGGTGTTGGAGGAAAATTCTGAGAGTGCCTTGGACTGCCAGAAGATCAAACCAGTCCATCCTCCAGGAAATAAAGCCAGACTGCTCACTTGAGGGAACGATATTAAAGGCAAAACTGAAATACTTTGGCCACATAATGAGAAGACAGGGCACCCTGGAGAAGATGCTGATGCTCGGGAGAGTGGAGGGCAGAAGGAAGAGGGGCCGACCAAGGGCAAGGTGGATGGATGATATGCTAGAGGTGACGGACTCATCCCTGGGGGAGCTGGGGGTGTTGACGACCGACAGGAAGCTCTGGCGTGGGCTGGTCCATGAAGTCACAAAGAGTCGGAAGCGACTGAACGAATAAACAACAACAACAGAGATCTTAACAGCAGTATTAGCAAATGGATTACAGAAAGTGGTATTTTTTGTTACTAAGAATGATCATGCTGGGCTTATAAAAATTAGGCAAGCAACAGATAACATTAGGTTAGTTTTAGATTTAATACATTTGAATAAGAACAAAGATCAATTTGTGATTTTATCAATAGATGCTGAAAATGCCTTTGATAAAATATACAAACAGTATGTTTGCTGTATTAAACAGATTTGGATTTCCTCTGGAATTCATAAAATGGATCAAATTATTATGAGTCACCCACATCTAAAATAAAGGTTAGTGGCATGTTCTCTGTTACTTTCCCACTATTTAGAGGAACAAGACAAGGATGTCCACTTTCACCCTTTAAAATAGTTCTAGTTCTAGTGGATCACTAGATCCACCAGTGGATCAAAATACATTAGAACTCTAGTATTTATGGAAACAATTATGTCAGTTAGAAAGTTATGGAATGTAATCTCTAATAAAAGAAGATGTGGACCCTTTCCCCATGCTAAATTGACTTTATGGGGAAACCCAATTTTAAAAATTGGAGAAAAGATGGTGTTATGGAAAAAATTGGATGGAGGTGGGGTATTGACTTTAAACCAACTGATAGACAATGAAGATTAATTTTTAACATATGCTATGTACATCTATCAGATGTAACCCAATGGCAATATGTAAAGCTACAACATTTGCTAACAACATTGTTTGGACCAGCAGCATTTTCAGCTTCTGAGACACCTGAGATACTAGAACAACTTGTTAAATCCTTTAGAACTAAAAAAAACTATTAGTTCTTATAGATATTTGCTATCAATTAATCAGTTTGATATGCAGATGCTAAGAAATGAGTAGAATAAGGAATTAGAGGTACCCATACTGTGTTGCTTAGTCTTAACTTCTACGGCAAGAGTGTCGAGTTACGACTTATACAACAAAAATAGTATTTAGAATTTATTGGACTCCACTTTGTATAAAAAAGGACTAAGACAGCATTCTGTTGGAGATACAATAAGGATAATGCTTCTTTAAAACACACATTTGTCCTATACTTACTAAGTTTTGAGAGAAAGTAGTGGACTATATAAATAAAATTGTGCAACAAAAGCTAAACTTTTCAGAGGACAATATCCTGAATTATGTACCTAGTACATGGAATCTGACAACTGGACGACATGAATGGATTCTCCATGCCCTTGCTATGGCTAAGAGACCGATATTACGGCAGTGGAAAGATCAATGTATGGCCCCACCCACTCAATGGATTGAAGACCTGGTTACACTTGCCACCTAGGAGCCGATTGCCTATAGACGTGGTCTTTGTATGGACAAGTATAAAGAAATATGGAAGTTATTCATACAAAATACAGTAGGTTAAAAAAGAATGATAGTTATAAGTGTATTAGACATAAATATATACGTACTTGAATAATATATACGCTGTGTTAATAATACTTAGATAAGTATACATAGAAGCGTAACAACTGTTAATAACGATATATTACACTTTTTTCTCACTTTTTTTTAAAGCACCTTTTACACGTTTTTCCTTCTTCTTGAGAACGTATGTATTTGCACTGTAATTTTCTTTGGGTTTTGTTCTTTTCTTTTTCTACTACTATTCAATTTAAAATAAAATTAATAAAAATAAATAGAAGGGTGGGGGCCTCCCAAATCGCTGGGGGGAGAGGGGCAGCCATGGAAAGGCAGGCTTCCGAGGTCCCACTAGGTGGCAGGATTTCAGGGAAGGGATCTGGAGTGTGCCCACCCTATCGAATTTAGTGGGATGGGCAGATACCCTCAGGGAGAGGCAGTCCCAAAAATAACTAGGTCCCGTGCTTTAAAAGCGATAACCAGTACCTTGAATCACACCCAGAAGGACCAGGTTATTGCAGGACCACCTCTACCTGCGGGTATCTGCTCATCCTACTAGGTTAGATAGGGGTGTGTGTGCTCCCTTATATCTTGCCACCTGATGGGACCTTGGAGATGTGCCTTCTCAATGGCCACCCCAGCCTTTTGGACCAGCCTCCCACCTGAGATTTTATTTTATTTGTTCAGTTGAAATAGTCACCCATCTCAACTGCTTACAACAATTTAAAAACTACAAAGAACAATCAAACCATATTAAAAATGTATAAACCAATACAATTAAATTAACACAATCCACAGCCAGGGTCTAAAACCAATCTACATTCAGTATAACGATGGTATGGGCTCTGCTACAAGACACTTACAGCAAGTCGAACACACACTGGCCAGTAGCCCTCTAAGCTTTCCAGAAAATGTCCTTCCTAGTCCTACCATCTGAGATATTTTAATAGGAGTTATGTTTTCCTCTGAATGGAGTGGGCAGATGGCAGCATCCAGCTGATCTTGTTTAGACTCCAAAGCTAAGCAGGGTTGGGTCTGGTTAGTACTTGAATGAGAGGCAACCAAGGAATATCCAGGCTGTACGCTGAACTGGGAACTAAAAAACAAACAAATAAAAATCAAGAAAGACGACGAACCATTTCCTGTACCTTGCCAAGAAAACTGTAGGAACTTGTTCATATAGTTTCAAGGGCAAAGCTTGACTCACAGGATTCAGTAATTTTCAGTGAAGAATTAATTCCTAGAGAGTACCATCTCTTTGACAGTTCCTTACAGCTATTTATGTTTATTAACATGCAACATCAGGTATGTTATGTTTTATTTGTAAGAGCTATAAGGCAAAATTCCATTACTAGAGACAAAAACAACCACAACACACACACCTGTCTTCTTTGGTATTAAAGTGGCATTGAAAAGAGAGAGAAAAGTCATCCTTTGCTTTTTCAGGACACTTAAAACTTTTGAAATAATACTTGTTTTGCAGTAAGATAGGTGGGAGTGAGAAGAATGCCTTTCTTTATAAAGCAAATAATCAAAAAGCTCATCAGAACAATGATTTTCAAACATTTTGTCTTCTGCCTGACTCCTCCTCTTGCATTTTCATAAAGGTTCGTGGGGTATCGGCACTGCTCAGGGGCCGTCCCAGTTCCGTCATTTCTCTAGCCGTTCATTCTGGCTGGGGACTGACTTTTTACCAGCCCAAGCTGCTCCAAGTGAAACATAAGCCTTTGGTGGTGGTTTAATATAATGGCCCATATGCTCCCAGACAACTTTCTTTGTGCTTGATACCCACAGCAACTGGAGAGGTTTTTTTTTCCTTGACAAAATGTTATTTCCCCAGGAGGGGAAGAAGCTGTCTGTGTGGTGTAATTTAGTGAAGATTGTGCTTGAGACCAGATGCCCAATGGGAAAATCGCCCACTGCAGTCAGCTTAAATCAAGGGCAGTTTCTCACTCAGGTGTAAACAGCCCTCTCCCTTTGTGGCACAAGACGATTTTCAATTTCATGTCATAACAACAATACCCCAGAGAGAAAAACATATTCCTCTTCCAACTCCTCCTCCTCCTATTATTATTATTGTTGTTGTTGTTGTTGGTCACACAGTCAGCCAGATGTTGTTTAGACTGGATTTGGCATTTTTATCCACTTATTGAGTCCTTCCCAAAGACCTGAGATAGGCAGATGTTGTTTGGTGGCGTTAAAGCTATCACCGCAGGATGTAAGCTGTTCCAAGTAAGGCTGCCTTTTGCAATTGACTGATGGTGAACGAGAGGGACACCTCCACATCCAGCAAACAGAAGACAAATAAGCCCTATAATCAACAGATTTCTTGATTTTTCCCTTGAAAGCCACATTTTGAGGTAGTTTCTTTGTCAACTGAAAATTGGAATCCATAAAAAAAGGATCATAATAAAAACAGCCACAACTTCAACCACTTACGCCTCTTTAAGTTACTGACTCTCAAAAGGGGAAAATGATTGAAGATTGTACCATCACAGACTTTCTAACATACAATAGGCTCAAGAATTTTGGATGGGGCATCAAAGCAAGCCCCAGCCCTACGGTCTTCAGGCAGGGCAGTTCAAGGGAGAGCTATGAAAACTACAGAACACAGAGAAATTTTTCACGCCTTGGTACCAGAAATTCTGGCCACTATCGTGGCTTTGAAGGTAAGGTGGTGTATCTCCCTTCTTCAGTGTGCTCACTGTTGAATGGCAGGATACCTGCTTTGTGGCATAAAGTCTCACCTTCAGTTCTCAGCATTTCTAGATAAAAGGATAGCAGGACTTGAGTGTGTGGCTGTTAATCAGAGTCAACAGCACTAAGCTAAATAGATAACTAGTTTACTCCATCTGACAAACTAGGTTCTAAGATGATGTTCACTCATGGCTGGGTTAACACAACACAATAAGCCATAAATAAGCTCCTCACATTTTGGCTTATTGTGATGCATGGATCCAATCCTAGTGTCTGGAGAGACCATGTTTGAGCATCAAGTTCAAATACCTTGTTCAATCAAGGAATCCAAATTCAAGCATTCTAAAGGATGGTTGTTCAGCACCGTGAACCTTGATGCTCAAATTACCCTATTTCAGACACATATTGTGAAGACCTAGCTCTCTGGAGAAAGCTCTAATGCTAGGAAAGGTGGAAGGAAAGAGAAGATAGGAATGACCAACAGCAAGGTAGATGGACTCAGGTACAGAGGTGGGTGAGCCTTTGGAAGACCTGAAGATTGTCATGGAGAAATCTATCTATGTGGTCCCTAAGAGCTGACATCAACTTAATCTCAGTCCCTCCGTCCCTCCCTGCCATTGATAAAACTGTTGAACAGCACAGGACCAAGACCTAGGATATTCCACTTGATACTTTCATTCAAGCCAAGTGGAGCCATTAAGGAGAAACCTTCAGGTGTGGTAATTCAGCCAACTGTGAGTCTATCAAACTGTAATACAGTATTATCTAGCCCATATTTTATGAAGAAAAATAAAGCAACCAATTCTGTATGTTCCTACCTCAAATACAGGGAGACCAGAGCAAAGGCCCGGTCCTTGAGCAAGAAGGAAAAAAAGTTGCCACTTGCCTACTTGTGGAAACAAAGAAAAAGCACCTAACCCCTTTAATTTAGATGGCTGGATACCCTTTTAATATGTATTGGTTCACAATAACCATAACATTCTACTGCAGTTTTCCCCAACCCTACCTCCAAAGACTCAGCCTAGGAAATTCAGGAATTAAACTCCAGAACATCTGAAAGGCAGAGGTTGTCCTATGAGGATATTCATATCTGTATTTTTTAATATGAATTTGTGACCCCGAAATAGTCACATTGCTTGGTGCCGTGTCAATGTATTTCTGAAAGCACAGAAACACATGGAGGAGAATGCATTGCTTGGATTATGTCTAGCAAAAAAGCCTCCATTCAATCTCAGTTGGATTAGATGCTGGGCACTGCCAAAGGGTAAAGAGAGGCATCCTCCATCTCACAGGGGCTTAAGTCGGCGTTCTTTGAATCCCTATGACTTTAAGAAGCTTATTAAAAAGCTTTCCATAAGCAGGGGGAGAGTGAAACTGTCTACCAGTTCTACATCTCAACCAGATAGACCTTTGATAATTTAAAAGATGGATCCCTGTCTGAAAGATTTTGCTCCTTCCATCCCATATACATCTGCTCCCATAATACGGAGCCAGATCTAAATATACCCACCCACACATTATTACCTGTTTTGTCCACATTGTGGGAAAACCTTCTTTCTCCCATTTAACCAAACTTCCTGTGTGTGATCCCCTAGGGCCAAGTCTTACTCCCACCAGTAGCTTTTCACAAGCATGATATCATAGCTTCTCCACACAGGTAAAATACGAAGATAGTATGGCCTGAGATTCACAGTAATTTGGAAGGCAGGGGAGGGAGGCGAACAAGAGTTATTCTACTGTAGTTTCTGCTGCAGATGGAATACAGGGCAGATAGCTGGACCCTAAGGCATGGCTCTCACTACAAATGTTATTAGCTGGGCCCCTGTATTGAAAAACACGGATTCACACTTACAGAAACCCCTAAGTTTTCCACCACTCATTGTAAAGTGATGTGTTGATCCAAAATTTACCTGTCCTTTAAAGCAGCACTGACAGGAGATCCCAGGAGCAAAAGGGTTGATACTGGCTATTGAAAAAAACCCAGCAACTTGAGGTCATAAAGGGATATTTCATTGCTTCAGTACAAAACCAACACTATCTTCATGTCAACAAATTCATCTCCCTTCGAATACACTTTTGTCAGTTCAAAGCCATTGGTTGGCTCTCTTTTTTGGACTCCACAGCCTTTCATGATAGTTCCCACGTTGAATACTAATGAGAGCCATAATGGAGCTCCATCCAGGCCTTGGTCCTCCCAGGAGAGAAATAATCTTCTCTGAATTACCATTGCTAATGCAAACAACTCCCTCTACCCTACTGGGGTTCTAAGCATCAATGCTAGGAATGATTTTTCACAGGTGCCCCCGTTTCAAGACCCATTTCTTTCTTGTAGAAGCCTGCCAATTTCATTAAATGCATGGGAATAAAATAGATTACAGCCACATGCACACAAACTCATTAGGTACACAAATTTCTCTTGACGTCATGGGTTACCAGTGGCAGACACTGAATGTGACATTCCTTTTTAAGATATATATTGAATGGTACAATTCCCATACAAATGCACCTTTCAAGAGTAGGCAAGGGTGTCTGCAGGGTGTGGTCAAAAAAGTCAAGACACTGGCCACAACAGTGCAGTCAAAGCTCCACCCTTTTTTTTTTTGCAGGTACCTTGAGAGTAGGCATCATTTTTCGTTGAAAGATCCAACTTTGGCACAGCAAGTCCAATCTGTTCAGCCACTAATTACAGCCGCCATAATAGAAGAAATTATGTCTTAAACGCCGTAAGGAAGATCAGGACAATAGAGAAAAGAACACAGCAAGACAAATGGCCCAGAACCTCATTTATTAATAATTACTGTTAGCTATAGTGATATCAGTGGGAGATCACCAACACGAAGCAGACAGAAAATTTACACTAAAGTCTAACCAACTATGGCAGATTGTAGTTTATTCTCAACTCAAACAAAATTCTTTTAAGTTGCTTCAGAGTCATAGTCTCTTTATTACAACCTTCTCAGTTATACTAAGGAGGTTCAAACAAGCTTTAAAATTATTCACCAAATATTCTGGATGT
This sequence comes from Candoia aspera, assembly GCF_035149785.1. Taxonomy (NCBI): domain Eukaryota; kingdom Metazoa; phylum Chordata; class Lepidosauria; order Squamata; family Candoiidae; genus Candoia; species Candoia aspera. The sequence goes on along the minus strand of NC_086159.1, from coordinate 7,474,742 downwards.
ATATCATATATATCCCTGAGCCAATTTCCATGTGTTTTCAGCATGCTCCTTTAGTGTACTTGCAACATAACTAGAGTGTTACCTGAAAATGACCAAATTCCACACTGTGGGCTGAATTTTTTTTTGGGGGGGGGGCTCAGTGCAATGGATCCAGCAAACCCAATCAACATGGCTATCAAGATCTGCAGCGAGAAGTGGACAGATTTATAGTTCTGAGTTGGACCAACAAAAGCACCATCTGTAGGTCAATAATCTCTGGAACAATCTCATTGCATGTGGACACAAGGATTTTAGATGAATCTGTAGTGGGTGAACAGATATGGTGGATGACTGGAAGAGCAATAATTTTCTATATCAGTTGTCGGTTGACCAGGCAATGAACCAGCATAGTCAGTTGTGCACCATATGCTATGTGGGTAGAACGTAACTTCATTTCACACTGTCCCTTCTCAACTCTGATCTATTAATGTTACTCCCATATTGGAGTGAAGATGGTTAACAAGGTAGACACAGCTTTTTTGTTTAGATATGCCCAAATATTCCATAGTTATTCATGACATGGGGGTATTTTCAAAGCTGAAATACAGTCTTGGAACTGTTGACCAGAGTAACATGCATAGTTACCTTGAAAGCTTCAGTGGGTGCTCATGTATAAACATCATAGAGCAACTCCATAAACCATATGGCAAGCTACCACTGCAAGGTCCCCAACTGTAGATTTGTCTGACAGATGGGAAAATATTAAAATGAAATAAACAAACCCAACAACCCAGTTGTTGAATCCAAAGCAGTGATGGGAGCAATGATTGAGAAAGCGGACAAATGTTTGGTGAAGTATCCCATCAAGTTAGAGCCATCGCTGGGGAATATTTAAGTGCTCACTACCTACAACTTTTTGGCCAGAGGTGGTCCCTCAAAATCTGATTTGCTGGTTCAAAGATTGCCCCTTATCTTCCAAAACAATCCCACATAAAGTGTGTTGCACATACATTGACACAGAAGTGTGTTGAGCAGGTTATTGCCTCTTCACTGTGAAATTCTAGACAGGAGTTTAGTGACAGAACTTGAGACCTTCTGCCAGCAAAGTAAATACCTTAACCACTGAGCTACACTCTCCCACTAGATTCCCAGGACCAATATACCTTGTGCAATCCAAGATAGACATTATGTGTATCTCTTTCCTTTTGTACTATAGGTACTTCCACTTCCCTATCCATCTCTGTACTATAGTAGTACATTTTCTACAGCAGAAGCTAATACCTGTAACAGTTATATTAGCTCCCCTTGAACAGAACACCTCCCATTTCTCTATCCAAATTGTAGTCTGCCTGCACGTAAGTCAAGGCACAATATGAGAACTGCAACCTCAGAGATGTTTTCAATCATCGTCTCTAGGAAAGTGAGACCCAAAGAGGAGCTTTTCAAAAATGATTGTTCTTCATTAGTGGTATTTATTTTGAGAGCCAACCTAAATCAAATCAATGGGACAAAAACTACTTTATCTAGGTTAGAGAAACATATCGAATGAAGATTAATTATAAGTGTTCAGAGGAAATGGGAATAATTATGTGTAACTGTGTACACATTCTGATTGACATCAACATTTGTTCAACAAGTATAAAATAGTCACTTGCATGGCTAGTGTAGCATCATCAAGAAAACCAGGTACAGACAATTAGGGGTATATTTATCCTCACTTATCCCAAAGGCACATTGTGGCCAAGAATATACTACTGAAAAATTTATTTTGTGCTTTGCAGAAAGGAATCTAATGTACAATTGATCTCTGAGAATCCCTCTTCCATTTCCTCCCTGATCTAATCTCATTTAATTACCTATATGAAGGGGATTATAAACAGGTTCCTACTGCTTAATGATGCAGGGAAAACAAAATATCAACTTCACAATCCAGAAGGAAGGGAGGATTTTCAGTAGCCAGTATACCGTATGTGATTTAACTGAGCAACAGGGGGTTGGGAAGGAAAAGCTGCAGAGACAAGATTAATTCCTGTGTCACCCAGGGATTGCCTGGATTCAGAATAAATCAAAGTCTTCATTATTAAAATGTCTGCCAGGATCTATATACAGTGACATAAATATTTCTGTGGTTATGCCACATGGAGTCTCATGTCTAAATAAAAGCTTTAAATGTCATTGCAAGCTACAAGTATCTAACCTCCCCCTCCTCAGGACACGTAACACACATCATATATGATGGGGGCATTCATGCATGTGTCTCAGTCCTATGACAGCAAAACACTAAATGGGGAACACTTTAATTTTTCACTGACATTTAACACCCGAGAAGATAGAAGCTCTGAAAACAGTTGAAGAAAGCTGCTGATGGAATTCCAAAGTTGTCAGAGATGTTAATGATAAAAGGGGACCTTGGATCTCATCTGACAAGTGGTCATGTAAAATCAAATGCTGATGGGGTATTCTGAGGAATCAAACAAAAACCCTTTCTCAGCTACAGGGTTATCCGTGGGGCAGTGGTGGTGGTGGTAGGAAAAAAAACTCAACATGGTGACCACCACGCCTCAGATACTGTGCCACAACATCTTGGAAACCATATGGAAATGGTTTGCTTTTATCTTCTTTCAGGATGCTTTTTTCAACTTCTTGGTCTAATCTACAGCCCTGGATTCTCCTGATGGTCTCTCTTCCAACTGCTACCGAGGTCAGACCTGCTTAGCATTTTTCAAGATCAGCCAAGGTCAGCTAGGTGCTGTGGACCTTGTATAAATGCAGGTTGGGAACAAATATCGGGCACAGTTTTGGGTATTAAAGAGCTAAAAATGGTGTAGAAAAGAGTGATCAAAGCAACTAAAGGGCTTCAGAAATTCCCTTATATCTGAAGCTATTTATTTAAAAAGGAGGCAGACAATGAGGGATTATATTAAACAAAATGTAGCCATCCATGGTATGGAAGTCTTTCCTCTTCTCTCACAATACTAGAATTTATGGTCATCCACTGAATCTAATGGGGGAAAATTCAGAAAATACTTGCTACTATTAAATGCCGTGGACCAGTGTGTGTCTTCAAATCAGTGTGACTCCTGGCGACTGCCTGGAAAGTCCCTGCAGTTTTCTTGGCAAGATTTTTGGAAGTGGTTGGCCCTTGCCTTCTTCTTCCCAGGGCTGAGGAAGAGCAACTGGCCCAAGGTCACCCAGATGGTTTCGTACCTAAGGCATCACTAGAACTCACGGTCTCCCCATTTCTAGCCTGGTGCATTGAACCACTACACCAAACTGGCTGTCAAAATAGCAGACAGGGACAGTTTTGGAGGAAAGCTAAGCAAATTTGTGGTTTTGGGGAAATGCTGCAGATTTAATTAAATTCATTCTCAAGGATTTCATTGCAAGAAGTACTTTAGTTACAGGCCTGACAATTATACTTTGCTCTGATAATTATATTTTCCCCTAAATTATATACATACATACATACATACATACATACATACATACTAAATTAGATGTAAATATAGTCAACTGTCCTATACTTACACAATAACCTAGGGCAAATTCTTCTCAACATCTCCTTGATGTCTTATTACTTTAGAAACTGAATCTAACCTCAGAGTTTGTCACAGGTGGGGGTGGGGAACTGTCTCCCAAGTTTTTCCACCTCATTTCTAATTCACCTTTGCATGCAATTAACACTTCAAGCCAATTTGTTCTAATTCCAACCAGTGAGCTCATCATCACTTTTTTTTTCTTTTCCATTTCTGCCCTTGAACTAAAACTGTACAAGGAAGGCAGGAAGGCAGGTGGGCAGGCACAAGAAGGGACTAAAGGAAGTAAGTAAGTGGGGGAGCTGGGATTAATAGTTCTGAACTCAAAGTTAAGTATCTATGAATGCTTCACAAGTTACCTCTTGTCTGCCTAGCGACCTGCACAGTCATAGGTTAACAAAAGTTTTAAGATTTATCAGTATCAGCTGAGTCTTCCCAGTGAATCTTTGGTTCTCTACCAGGGAGATTCTATTTGCATACTGTCAGATAATTATAAGCTACAGTCTCATTTCCTAGCTTCCTCCTGTGCATGTTGAACCTATGAAAATTTCTGAGATGAATGGCATTTTTTAAAAAAAACCAAAACCCTTTTTGTATTTTAAAAAAGGCAAACCATACACTCAAAGTCTACTCCTGTTGAGATATAAAGGAAGATAATTGGGCTGGATCTTTCCAGTATTCTTTTGACTGAGAAGTATCTCAGATTGTGCTGTCTGCTTTGCATGCAACGTAGAACACAGAGCATATACATATACAACTGGCCTATGCAATTTCACCAAGAGCATTGCCATTCCATGGATTGTCCCTATATTTCACAAACTAAATGGTTCCAGATTTACAAAGATGAGAAGCACAAGAATAATATTCCCATCAAGCTTGCTGAAGAATTCACCTTGAAGTGATTTTGGAAAGCCAAGTCATGGATTTCAGCAGGCCAAGGGCCACTTCCATGGAGCACTAGGGTCAGCCAATGGCCCAACACTGCTCCTGTCCTCACTGGGAATGGAGTGACAAAAAGAAGAGATTAGGGTTGTGCGTGCTTTGGATTCAAAAGCAAAGAGGTGCTTTGGAGCATGTAGGGACACACACATCGCACTTGTCTGCAAATTCTACTTTTTCCCAAATCTTGTTGGTCAATGCTTCCAGAGTTATTACAAATAGTAAAGGGGAGAGTGAATACCCTTGCCTTGTGCTTTTGCTAACTGAAAAGCTTGCAGACAGCGTTCCATTCTCTGTAACCTTTGCTGTTTGCCACTGATATATCAGAACCTGTCTGCAAATTCTTAAAGCAGCTGTGTCTTTCCCTGGGATCCCACAGCCGAAGACGTAGCTGCTCAGAAGAGCTGCAAAAGGGGTTATATTGATATCCGCATGCCTTCCAAAGTACCTTTTTTTTAACCCTAAAATGTGAAATGCTGCATAGCCTTAATACAGATGCAGCTTTAGAAAATCCTGTGTTTTCATGCTCAGAGATTTTTGAGTTAAGGGAATCCACTATCCAGACTTGAGATCAATGGACATTTTTGAACAATAAAATCACCATGTAAAAGGAAAAGAACACAGTTCTAGAGAAGGTTCTAAGAATTGTCTAATTTACCAATTCTAATTCACACCAATTCACCCCTTGGTGATTCCTTCATTTTGGATACACTCAATGTGGTATTTGCTTCTATCACTACGCAAATACAGAATGAGTCTATAACACACGGAATTTAGGGGACCTGTTGAAATGCCGAATATATGAACCCTCAACTACATAGTTGTAACATTTTATAAACTCATCTTAACCAACTTGGCAGCAGTTACGGTGCCAGAATTTTATAGGATAACGAAATAATGAAAGGTCGACATACGTGATTTACAGCATTCTGAATTGTAGCATTATTTTTATCAAAACGGTAGAAGGGGGGAGGTGTCCCAAATAATTGTCTGTGGTTTACACTTGCTCAAATTATATTTCAGCAATCTGTGTGTATGTACACATGCATGGCCTTGTAGATTGGTTGGGTGTCAAAGAAGAGCTTGTGAGAAAATGGTTGATGTATACGTATGCCATTGTGGAAAAAAATAATTTTACAAATGAGGTCCCTTGTTTTATAGGCCACTAATTTAATCAGAAGTCATTAACACAATAATATTAATTTAATTTACTGTCCTGACTCTGCCCTCTGGCCAGGAGACATTTTATGTGTATACATAAAAGCGTGCTGGTGGGAAAAAAATCCAGATTTGGTTTCAGTGGGATTTGGAACACCACTTGACAAGGTAGAAAGGCTGGGCAGTGTCCTTTTTCCCCCCCTCAATCTTCCTTTTTTTAGAAGGATTGCCTGAAATTCGATGACTTCATCGTTTTGGATAAATATGGCATAAACTCTAATCAGAATTTCATGCAGCAGACTACAGAAGCACTGGAACCTGCTCCTCTGTGTCTGGTTTCACTTACAACCAACTTTATACAATATTTCCTATAGTTTTTCTCTATAACTAAGTTTACACTTATTAAACACTGTTGCTCTGGTTTATATAAGTTGTGCTAATTCTTCCAATTTGCATTGGAAACTGGGTGCGATTCAAGGGGCTGATCATTACCTATAAAGCCCTACATGGCATAGGGCCTGGTTACTTGAGGGACTGCCTGTCTCCCATAGTATCTGCCTGACTACTTTGACCTCACAGGGTTGGCGCACTCCAGATTCCTTCAATCAAACAATGTCACCTATCAGGGCCTCGGAAGCACACCTTCTCCGTAGCAGCGCCTGCCCTCTGGAACCAGGTTCCCCTGGAGATCTGGATGGTCCCCACCCTGCTGCTGTTTAGAAGAGCCATGAAGACCTGCCTCTTCACTCAGGCCTTTGGCGAGGGAGAGCGAGACCTCCCACTTCAACACACTTGCCACCTTGCAACTTAATATTTTACCTTTTATTGATTTTATTGTAACTTCTTTGATTGTTGTGAGCCACCCAGTCGTTGGAAGTTGGGGGGCATACATGTTTAATTCTTCATCATCATCATCATCATCATCATCATTATCCAGCCCCTCCCTCCCTCCCTCCCTCCCAGAGTTGCTGGGAGTTAGGCAGCATATTGTTGTTGTTTATTCGTTTAGTCGCTTCCGACTCTTCGTGACTTCATGGACCAGCCCACGCCAGAGCTTCCTGTCGGTCGTCAACACCCCCAGCTCCCCCAGGGATGAGTCCGTCACCTCTAGGATATCATCCATCCACCTTGCCCTTGGTCGGCCCCTCTTCCTTTTGCCTTCCACTCTCCCTACCATCAGCATCTTCTCCAGGGTGCCCTGTCTTCTCATTATGTGGCCAAAGTATTTCAGTTTGGCCTTTAATATCATTCCCTCAAGTGAGCAGTCTGGCTTTATTTCCTGGAGGATGGACTGGTTGGATCTTCTTGCAGTCCAAGGCACTCTCAGAATTTTCCTCCAACACCACAGTTCAAAAGCATCGATCTTCCTTCGCTCAGCCTTCCTTATGGTCCAGCTCTCGCAGCCATATGTTACTACAGGGAACACCATTGCTTTAACTATGCGGGCCTTTGTTGTCAGCGTGATGTCTCTCTCTGCTCTTAACTATTTTATCGAGATTGGTCATTGCTCTTCTCCCAAGGATTAAGCGTCTTCTGATTTCCTGACTGCAGTCAGCATCTGCAGTAATCTTCGCACCTAGAAATACAAAGTCTTTCACTGCTTCTACATTTTCTCCCTCTATTTGCCAGTTATCAATCAAGCTGGTTGCCATAATCTTGGTTTTTTTGAGGTTTAGCTGCAAACCAGCTTTTGCACTTTCTTCTTTCACCTTCATCATAAGGCTCCTCAGTTCCTCTTTGCTTTCAGCCATCAAAGTGGTATCATCTGCATATCTGAGATTGTTAATGTTTCTTCCAGAGATTTTAACTCCAGCCTTGGATTCCTCAAGGCCAGCTTGTCGCATGATGTGTTCTGCATACAAGTTGAATAGGTAGGGTGAGAGTATACAGCCCTGCCGTACTCCTTTCCCAATCTTAAACCAGTCTGTTGTTCCGTGATCTGTTCTTACTGTTGCTACTTGGTCGTTATACAGATTCTTCAGGAGGCATACAAGATGACTTGGTATCCCCATACCACTAAGAACTTGCCACACATTTGTTATGGTCCACACAGTCAAAGGCTTTAGAATAGTCAATAAAACAGAAATAGATGTTTTTCTGAAACTCCCTGGCTTTTTCCATTATCCAGCGGATATTGGCAATTTGGTCTCTAGTTCCTCTGCCTTTTCTAAACCCAGCTTGTACATCTGGCAATTCTCGCTCCATGAACTGCTGAAGTCTACCTTGCAGGATCTTGAGCATTACCTTACTGGCATGTGAAATGAGTGCCACTGTTCGATAGTTTGAACATTCTTTAGTGTTTCCCTTTTTTGGTATGGGGATATAAGTTGATTTTTTCCAATCTGATGGCCATTCTTGTGTTTTCCAAATTTGCTGGCATATAGCATGCATTACCTTGACAGCATCATCTTGCAAGATTTTGAACAGTTCAGCTGGGATGCCGTCGTCTCCTGTTGCCTTGTTATTAGCAATGCTTCTTAAGGCCCATTCAACCTCACTCTTCAGGATGTCTGGCTCTAGCTCACTGACCACACCGTCAAAGTTATCCCCGATATTGTTATCCTTCCTATACAGGTCTTCTGTATATTCTTGCCACCTTTTCTTGATCTCTTCTTCTTCTGTTAGGTCCTTGCCATCTTTGTTTTTGATCATACCCATTTTTGCCTGGAATTTACCTCCAATGTTTCTAATTTTCTGGAAGAGGTCTCTTGTCCTTCCTATTCTATTGTCTTCTTCCACTTCCGCGCATTGCTTGTTTAAAAATAATTCCTTATCTCTTCTGGCTAACCTCTGGAATTTTGCATTTAATTGGGCATATCTCCCCCGATCACTGTTGCCTTTTGCTTTCCTTCTTTCTTGGGCTACTTCTAGTGTCTCAGCAGACAGCCATTTTGCCTTCTTGGTTTTCTCTTTCTTTGGGATGTATTTTGTCGCCGCCTCCTGAACAATGCTGCCAACTTCTGTCCAGAGTTCTTCCGGGACCCTATCTACTAAGTCCAGTCCCTTAAATCTATTATTCACCTCCACGGCATATTCCTTAGGAATATTAGTGAGCTCATATCTAGCTGATCTGTGGGTCTTCCCTAATCTCTTTAGTCTGATCCTAAATTGTGCAAGAAGAAGTTCGTGATCTGAACTACAGTCAGCTCCAGGCCTTGTTTTTACCGACTGTACAGATGTCCGCCACCTTTGGCTGCAAAGGATGTAATCAATCTGATTTCGGTGTTGTCCATCTGGTGAAGTCCATGTATAAAGCCGTCTCTTAGGTTGTTGGAAGAGAGTGTTTGTTATGCAGAGTGAATTGTCTTGGCAAAATTCTATCAGCCTATGTCCTGCTTCATTTTGTTCTCCCAGGCCATACTTACCTGTAATTCGAGGTGTCATTTGACTGCCCACCTTAGCATTCCAGTCTCCTGTGATGAAAATAACATCTCTTTTAGGCGTGTTGTCCACTAGGTGCTGCAGATCCTCATAGAACTGCTCTACTTCAGCTTCTTCAGCATTTGTGGTTGGGGCGTATATTTGGACCACTGTGATGTTAGATGGTTTGCCCTGAATTCGAATTGAGATCATTCTGTCGTTTTTTGGGTTGTATCCAAGCACTGCTTTAGCTACTTTACTATTAATTATGAAGGCTACTCCATTTCGTCTGTGGTCCTCTTGTCCACAGTAGTAGATCTGGTGGTCATTTGATGTGAAGTGGCCCATTCCAGTCCATTTCAGTTCACTGACGCCCAGAATGTCTATCTTTAATCTTGACATCTCACCAATAACCACATCCAATTTGCCCTGGCTCATAGATCTTACATTCCAGGTTCCAATGGTGTGTTGATCCTTAGAACATCGGATTCGCCGTTCACCACCAGCACCGTCGGCCGCTAGCCGTCCTTTCGGCTTTGAGCTAGCTGCGTCATCACATCTGGGGCTAGTTGAGCTCATCCTCTGTTCCTCCCCAGTAGCATTTTGACCATCTTCCGACCTGGGGGTCTCACCTTCCGATGGTATACCGACATATCTCTGGTTGTACTGATCCATTTAGTTTTCACGGCAAGAATACTGGGGTGGGTTGCCATTACCTTCCCCAGGGATCGCATTTAGTCTGACCTCTCTGTCATGACCTTCCCGTCTTGGGTGGCCCTTCACGGTTTAGCTCATGGCATCATTGAGTTGCTCAAGCTCCAGCACCACGACAAGGTAACGATTCTTTGCTGAAGAGGCAGCATATTAATATTAATAATAATAATAATTTTCCTTCTCATGCTTTTAATGCTAATCTAGCATTCTTTTTCAGAATCACATCTGAATCCATCTGCTTTAATATTCTTTACTACTAGGAGCCAACAAAAGGCCACTGGAAATTCCTCAGAGCACAATTAAGGCTACCACAACTCACTCTGGATTGTGTTTGGATGTCTTTGTGGCCTTCTTTTCTTCCTGAGCAACTTACGTTATTGTTTCATCTTCGAGTTTGCTATTTTATTGTAATGTTTTTGTATTTTCACCCTTTTACTCTAAGAAATGGATGTAAACTGCTTAAAATCCTGCTAGCTTGGAGTGGCATCTAAGCCCCAGCACACAGATGATCCATTACCGTATCTGGACTGTCAAAATCCAGGTGACCACTAGGTGGCAGGAAAATCTGATGGCCATCTTCTCTTCCTTGAGGTTCTGATATTCAGAGATACATACTTCTGGACACAGAAACTGTGCTTATGACTTATGTAGTCATTGCCTGGCCTATGCTCCATAACAAGTTATTCTGCAAGGAAGTACTTTCTGCTGCAAACATGGGAGTATTTAGGGCTCTTAGCATTGCCTTCTACATCCTCATCTCTACACTCAATAAGCTTCTTTATTAGCAGCAGCCATAGTTGGCCAATATCAGTACAAACATACAAGCAATAGGTCAATTACAGTGCTGTTCAGCCTTTTGTCAAGATCCAGCTTCTTACTGCTAAAGAGTTGTCACTTAACTGTCTAAACATAAATCTACAGAAGCAATTTAATGTGAGAGCACAATGTCATATTGACCTTTGTTGAAGGAAAATCACATTCTCTGCTTTGTGTTAGAGACAACCTGAGGGCACATGGAAAACGTCACAATGACTAATGTCATGGCTTGGCAAGGGGTTGACTGTGGACAACAGTAGTTCTGTATCTCCTTTTGACTTCTCACGAAATGAAAGGGCCCAGAAAGTCTTGAGACCAAGAAATCAATCTGTCCCACCCGGTCATGCAGAGAGGGCAGGCTATGGACCCCGCCTGCAAGAGAACTCCATCTGGAGGGGTCCAGGAGGCGGGCCTTCTTGGCAACAGCCCCGGCCCTCTGGAATATCCTTCCCCCGGAAGTGAGATTGGCCCCCTCCCTCCAGGACTTCAGAAAACAATTAAAGACCTGGTTTTGTCACCATGCCTGGGGCGGGAGGGAGAATAGTCACTTCTGGGGATGGCTAATTCCTTAGAGTGGCCCTGTGTGGCTTGCGGGTAATAGAGAACCTTTAGCCATCGGATTCCCACCATATTTATATTTTCTTATGTATTATATTTATTCTATAGTTTTATATGGTTTTTATCTATGTTTTATTGTAAACTGCCCAAAGTCCCTTCTCCGGGGAGATGGGCGGTGATAAATTTGATAGATAGATAGATAGATAGATAGATAGATAGATAGATAGATAGATATTTTTACTATCTAATGAACAAAACCTGCAGTGCTACTTCAGCTCTACAGATATCATTCTATGTCAGCTCCATCAGGTAGGCCAGACCAGGAAATCAACTCCTCAGGAAGGCTAAAACTGCTTTGACTGAGATTAGCTGTAACAACAGAACCTTGCTAGTCTGATGCGCTGGATCTCCTCCCCTTCCTATGCTCCTCAGAATCAGGGGGCATCTGCCTGAGCCACTTCCTAATGTTATCTTGTTGTTCTGGACTTTAAAAATGTTTCAGCCCCTTTTGCCTAGGGAACAGTTCCTGCGTATCTCCGCCAAGGTAATCTTCCGTACTCTCTACATTCTATGTGGTCTGATAAAGTCATTAAGCTCATTCCTTAAAAGTAATTTACACTGATACACGAGCCACATGGATGCATGGATGCAGTCTGCTCACGTGGAGAAGACCTGCAGACTGACCTGTGGCATTAAAAGCCAAGAAAGCTGCTCTCCAGGCCAAACTGCACAGGAGGCTTCACCGGAATTCATCTCCATGCTACCGTCATACACACGTATTTCTACCTCTTCCTTCCATTTCACTTTCTTGTTTCTCCCATTTATTGTTTGATGGGCTGACTACATTCCTCCAGACAGGTGACAAGAAAGTCAGGTGGGTGTATATGTGGAGGGGATAAGACAGACCTGGACATCAACAGTCTTTGCGGAAGGGAGGTTGCCACTTTGGGGTTATTTTGTCCATGATACGCACTTAGCTGGACAAGCAGAAAAGTAACTGGAACTGAAGTTTCCATAAAACCCCAGCAGTCAGCAAGGCACAAAGCTGACAGCCGTTCCAGCAGAAACTGCAGCTGGCCTGGCAAGTAGCCCTAGGTTGCTAGAGAAACCTCTCCTCTCCATCCTGGATGCCTGGAAGAGCTGCACTCAGAGCATGCTCTTTGTTAATCCCAGAGCAATCCTCTTCTTGGCAGAAACAAACTGTGGAAATTTACTGTGTAAGGCTTTCCAACAACTCAGCATGAAGCCCCTGTAGATCAAAGACCAGCCCATCATGCTACTCAAGCGACAGGGCCTCTCACCATGGGCGCTCACAATGTCCCTTCTCCTCCCTTGCTTCCTTTTGCAATGGCCAAAGGGGACAGACCTGCCAACTTGTGTTACAATATTGTGATTACCGATGGCTTCTGACAACCTGGCTTATGTGCAGGGGATTCTCATGTGAAGTGAGAATATTCCCATTTCCTTCCTCTCAAAGTTTAAGTTACAAGTTAAAAAACTTGTAAAACCTGTCCTGAAATTTATCTTAGTACACAGATGCTTTTTGAAGAATACCAAGCTATGGACAGAAAAACAAACAGGATAACAGGGATGGAAGAGAGGACAGTGACACGCTAGTCTTTGGAGATCCCTGAACTGATCCCTGAATTTTAGGCTCTGATGCAATGGCATGCCATGGCCAGAACAATGAATTATCGAGCACAGCCTAATCTATTCCCTCTGGAGCAAGGGAGGATCCCTCCTTTCACCTGGCTCTGGACCCTTCTGTTCTGAAATGACAGGGACTTAATTTTTTTTTTTCTTTGCAAAGCAAGTATTCTGCCATTGCAGTACGAAAAACTCTTGGATGTCCCATCAGAAAGTGGGGCAATCCTGCACAGTAATTAAGCAAAACATCCTTCCATTGTGTTTTCATGCTTTGTGGAGCTTAGCTATGTAAGATATTGATTTCATGGCTTGGAACTCTGCCAGGGGTTTTATGAAGACAGGAAAGGAAGGTTTAACCAACCATGCTCTGGACAAACTCTCCTGCCTTGCTCCCAACACTAAAATTAGCAAAAAGGGGATGGGTGGTGGGGGGGGAGAGAATCCACCAAAGGGAGCTTTTGAACGTTGCTAGCAGCAAACAAGGGTGGGAGACTGGTGCTGAAATCTCAACTGAGAAGCAATTTTTAAACACTCACATCCCATGCACGTGGTCTGGCCAGAAACCCTCTTCCAGATTGACAGGATTATTTTGATCCTAAAATCAAGTCTGGACAGTCAAGAATAGAACAATGGTAGTCAGGAACCTTTAAACAAGACGGATACTTTCCGCCTTGGATCGGATGTGCATATATTTTCCCTGAACAGCCACCATCTCTTGGTTTCCAGGCCCCGCTCTGAATTCCTTTGCTCTGTGCCTATTTGGTTCTAAGAGTGCCACTGAGGAGGCCAGAGTAACACGAGAAATAGAAACCAGCATGAAAGAGTTCTCTGCCAATATGGCTTCCATTCCATTCAGAAAAGTGATCTCCAAAGTTCACGCCTCTGAAATCCAAATACTTTTGCCCCGGTTGGCACGCTGAAAGCTTCAAAGCCAGAGGCACGCAGCTGCACTTGCTTCAACGTTAGGGTTGACTGCCCTGGTAACTTCAGGGCACCAGCAAAGGGCATTTCAGAAGGATGCCCTTCCCCAAACATCTCTGGAACGATCATTCTGAACTGTTCCGACAGCTTCACCATTCTCTGGCCTTGAGCTGCTAGGACGCGCCATGAAAACAAGGCAAGCCATCATCGATGTCCTTGGGTGGAACTGGCCTGGCCCTCGCATGGCTCTCTCTAGCTCACACCTGCTTCGGCTGGGGACAGATTTGTGCCACTTTTAAGACTTCCTTCAAAGAGAAATACTGCTGTAAAAATACTCCTACAGGTTGCAGCTTTTAAAAAATAAATCGCATTAGCATCACAGTTTTGTCTGTTATAATCCAGTCCCAGGCTCATAAAGGACCTAACAAGGAGGAAGAATGACTAGGCCATCCGGTGCCCTACAAAAGTTTTAAATGTCACTTCCTATTAGCTCCAGCTAGCTTGTCAATGCCAAGAGGTTGTGGGTACTGTAGTCTAAAGCATCTAGAAAGTACCTGGTTGCTTACCCATTGTTTCGCTTATAAAAATAATAATGAGAAAAACAAACGTAGTAATTAATATCCCCTCCTTGTACATCTCCTTCTGCACAATTTATGGCCTCGCCTTCAAATACACTGCATTGTGACAGAAAGGATTACAGCATCCAATCTAGTTTTTCATGTTAAGAATAATGGCTTTTTTAATTGTCTGGAAAGGCCCTCAGTACAACCTTTTAAATGAACTTCTTTCAAAGATAAGGCTTCATTCAACACTGTCAATGCCTCAGCTAAACGTAAACTTAGGACGAAAAAAAAAATAACAAAGCTTAGCCAGCAGACCATGATAAATAAAAAGAGAATGCTTCTGGGCTGAAATGTGGCCTTTCGACAAAGGTGAAATGCAAGAAGGACCTTTTCTCCAATCTCCTCCCTCTGTAAATCTTTTAAAACTCAAGTAAATTTCAAAATTTTCCCACTGTGAGCCAGCGAGTTTTCATCTTCAATGCTGTGATCTCTTGCTACCTGGGCCCTAACTAGACCAGGTCCCTGGGAAAATGCTGCCAATCACCTCCATCAAAATGAAATCTACCAGAAGGGTGAATTTGACCTGGAGCTCTGGAGACCTATTAGAGGAACCCTGGACCTGCGAGATCTCTCTTGCATTTGCACATTTGGTGTTATTTCAAAGTCACTTTTTACAATCAAGCTAATGATATTGACAGGCTATTCTTCCTGTTTTATCTGTAATTTCAGCACTGCACGGATCTGAAGATTTCCCAGAAACTCAGGCCAGATCTTGCCTCATTACCCAACAATGCTGCAGCACTGATAGCAGAAACATTCTTTCCCCCCAGGCAACACAGGGCAGACTGTCAAGTTTAAATTGGCCAGTGGGTCAAAGTTAGACTGTCAAGCAGCCAGAAAAAGCTCATTTGGTTTCTTCTGGGGGGCTTTGGAAATAGATTTTACAATTCTGTATTCTCGCAATGATGGCAGTTATTATTCTTTGCTGGTGCTGCTACTGTTCTTGCTATTGATGTTCGTTCTTTTGCCAGAATTTTAACCAAGCTGGACTGACTGACTTCTGCATGCTTGTTTCCATTTATTGGATACGCTTGAGATATATAACTCCAACTGGTACAGCGATGAGATGCTGCATTGCACGGTGGCCTAGTGGGCCCTGGGCCGAAACTGAGTTTGGACAAGTCCGCATTTGGCAGACAGGCTCCAGCTGCGGCACCTCCCTGCAGGCAGAGATTAAGAAACAGCATCACAGAGAGCTGCTGGAATTGGATGGGATTGGGCACCTGGCAAAATATTTCAAGAGTTCCTCCAGGGCCAAAAGGCCAAGAAAGGCTGATTCAGAAAGTTAGCGGTGCTCCACACCAAGTAAGGTCTTCTCTAGTCACTACGCGGTAGATGCTTTTGACCACAGTGAGGCCAAGAAAACAGAGGTGTAGTGACAACTGTGGTGCTGAAGTAGGGGGATAGTAGTGGGACTGCCACACGATTTGGGGGAGCTGGTCCCATGGGTTTTCCTGGGGAAGAAAGTTCTCAGGAGGCAGAATGATGGGATGTGTTTTTCCAGTCAACCCCTAATTCAGAACCCTCTTTCTCATGCTATTTTGGGAGTCCTACCAAGCATTCAACTTGATATTTAACTGGGTTCAACTAAACTGCTTCTTTCGGAATCACTTTGAAAAGAGTTGTGTGGAATCTGAGCCAAATTATTAGCACCTTCTGAATCCCACTGTATTTCTAACAATGTAACTGGGGGCACAGTACAGCCCCAATCCCTCTCCGACGGCTATAAGAACTTCTCCCCACAAACCATCCTTCTTTGGCTGTGGTGTTGTCTATGCCTGTAGCAGGTAAGTCCATACTTCTTTTGTTGGCATGTACAGACAGATCTCTCAGAACCCCTAGATTCTGGAATCCCTGAAGCACTAGGATAGTTTATGGGTGATGCTAAATCTGAAGAAAAGCAACAGTGGTTACACTGAGGGGAGGGAAGGGAACAAAAAACTGTAAAATAGGGGCTAGTAGGGTAAGGCTCTTCAGCAAAGAATCGTTACCTTGTCGTGGTGCTGGAGCTTGAGCACCTCAATGATGCCATGAGCTAAACCGTGAAGGGCCACCCAAGACAGGAAGGTCATGACAGAGAGGTCAGACTAAATGCAATCCCTGGGGAAGGTAATGGCAACCCACCCCAGTATTCTTGCCGTGAAAACTAAATGGATCAGTACAACCAGAGATATGTCGGTATACCATTGGAAGGTGAGACCCCCAGGTCGGAAGATGGTCAAAATGCTACTGGGGAGGAACAGAGGATGAGCTCAACTAGCCCCAGACGTGATGACACAGCTAGCTCAAAGCCGAAAGGACGGCTAGCGGCCGATGGTGCTGGTGGTGAACGGCGAATCCGATGTTCTAAGGATCAACACACCATTGGAACCTGGAATGTAAGATCTATGAGCCAGGGCAAATTGGATGTGGTTATTGGTGAGATGTCAAGATTAAAGATAGACATTCTGGGCGTCAGTGAACTGAAATGGACTGGAATGGGCCACTTCACATCAAATGACCACCAGATCTACTACTGCGGACAAGAGGACCACAGAAGAAATGGAGTAGCCTTCATAATTAATAGTAAAGTGGCTAAAGCAGTGCTTGGATACAACCCAAAAAATGACAGAATGATCTCAATTCGAATTCAGGGCAAGCCATCTAACATCACAGTGATCCAAATATATGCCCCAACCACAAATGCTGAAGAAGCTGAAGTAGAGCAGTTCTATGAGGATCTGCAGCACCTACTGGACAACACGCCTAAAAGAGATGTTATTTTCATCACAGGAGACTGGAATGCTAAGGTGGGCAGTCAAATGACACCTCGAATTACAGGTAAGTATGGCCTGGGAGAACAAAACGAAGCAGGACACAGGCTGATAGAATTTTGCCAAGACAATTCACTCTGCATAACAAACACTCTCTTCCAACAACCTAAGAGACGGCTTTATACATGGACTTCACCAGATGGACAACACCGAAATCAGATTGATTACATCCTTTGCAGTCAAAGGTGGCGGACATCTGTACAGTCGGTAAAAACAAGGCCTGGAGCTGACTGTAGTTCAGATCACGAACTTCTTCTTGCACAATTTAGGATCAGACTAAAGAGATTAGGGAAGACCCACAGATCAGCTAGATATGAGCTCACTAATATTCCTAAGGAATATGCAGTGGAGGTGAAGAATAGATTTAAGGGACTGGACTTAGTAGATAGGGTCCCGGAAGAACTCTGGACAGAAGTTGGCAGCATTGTTCAGGAGGCAGCAACAAAATACATCCCAAAGAAAGAGAAAACCAAGAAGGCAAAATGGCTGTCTGCTGAGACACTAGAAGTAGCCCAAGAAAGAAGGAAAGCAAAAGGCAACAGTGATCGGGGGAGATATGCCCAATTAAATGCAAAATTCCAGAGGTTAGCCAGAAGAGATAAGGAATTATTTTTAAACAAGCAATGCGCGGAAGTGGAAGAAGACAATAGAATAGGAAGGACAAGAGACCTCTTCCAGAAAATTAGAAACATCAGAGGTAAATTCCAGGCAAAAATGGGTATGATCAAAAACAAAGATGGCAAGGACCTAACAGAAGAAGAAGAGATCAAGAAAAGGTGGCAAGAATATACAGAAGACCTGTATAGGAAGGATAACAATATCGGGGATAGCTTTGACGGTGTGGTCAGTGAGCTAGAGCCAGACATCCTGAAGAGTGAGGTTGAATGGGCCTTAAGAAGCATTGCTAATAACAAGGCAACAGGAGACGATGGCATCCCAGCTGAACTGTTCAAAATCTTGCAAGATGATGCTGTCAAGGTAATGCATGCTATATGCCAGCAAATTTGGAAAACACAAGAATGGCCATCAGACTGGAAAAAATCAACTTATATCCCCATACCAAAAAAGGGAAACACGAAAGAATGTTCAAACTATCGAACAGTGGCACTCATTTCACATGCCAGTAAGGTAATGCTCAAGATCCTGCAAAGTAGACTTCAGCAGTTCATGGAGCGAGAATTGCCAGATGTACAAGCTGGGTTTAGAAAAGGCAGAGGAACTAGAGACCAAATTGCCAATATCCGCTGGATAATGGAAAAAGCCAGGGAGTTTCAGAAAAACATCTATTTCTGTTTTATTGACTATTCTAAAGCCTTTGACTGTGTGGACCATAACAAATTGTGGCAAGTTCTTAGTGGTATGGGGATACCAAGTCATCTTGTATGCCTCCTGAAGAATCTGTATAACGACCAAGTAGCAACAGTAAGAACAGACCACGGAACAACAGACTGGTTTAAGATTGGGAAAGGAGTACGGCAGGGCTGTATACTCTCACCCTACCTATTCAACTTGTACGCAGAACACATCATGCGACAAGCTGGCCTTGAGGAATCCAAGGCTGGAGTTAAAATCTCTGGAAGAAACATTAACAATCTCAGATATGCAGATGATACCACTTTGATGGCTGAAAGCAAAGAGGAACTGAGGAGCCTTATGATGAAGGTGAAAGAAGAAAGTGCAAAAGCTGGTTTGCAGCTAAACCTCAAAAAAACCAAGATTATGGCAACCAGCTTGATTGATAACTGGCAAATAGAGGGAGAAAATGTAGAAGCAGTGAAAGACTTTGTATTTCTAGGTGCGAAGATTACTGCAGATGCTGACTGCAGTCAGGAAATCAGAAGACGCTTAATCCTTGGAAGAAGAGCAATGACCAATCTCGATAAAATAGTTAAGAGCAGAGACATCACACTGACAACAAAGGTCCGCATAGTTAAAGCAATGGTGTTCCCCGTAGTAACATATGGCTGCGAGAGCTGGACCATAAGGAAGGCTGAGCGAAGGAAGATCGATGCTTTTGAACTGTGGTGTTGGAGGAAAATTCTGAGAGTGCCTTGGACTGCAAGAAGATCAAACCAGTCCATCCTCCAGGAAATAAAGCCAGACTGCTCACTTGAGGGAATGATATTAAAGGCAAAACTGAAATACTTTGGCCACATAATGAGAAGACAGGACACCCTGGAGAAGATGCTGATGCTAGGGAGAGTGGAAGGCAAAAGGAAGTGGGGCCGACCAAGGGCAAGGTGGATGGATGATATTCTAGAGGTGACGGAATCGTCCCTGAGGGAGCTGGGGGTGTTGACGACCGACAGGAAGCTCTGGCGTGGGCTGGTCCATGAAGTCACGAAGAGTCGGAAGCGACTAAACGAATAAACAACAAAGGGTAAGGCTGCCTTGGGAATTGGGACTGGGGATTGCTGCAGGGTTTAAACACCAACATATGCCAACTTGACCCCTCAGCTTGTGAAATTTGCTGTGTGCCAGGACCAAGGATCAGTGACATGAGAGGACAAGTCTTATCAAGTTCAGTGGGCCTTGGGTGGAAGAGGACCAGAGAGAGAAAGAAATACTGAAGTCAGTGAATGCCTCCACAAATGGTGTTGATGGCTTCTGGAGTCATGGTCTCAATAATTTAGATAAAGGACTGTTGACACAGAGCAGGTTGCACCTCACAGCAGCTGGGAGAAATATGCTTGCCTAAAGCACAGTGAGCTTTGTTCAGAGGGTTTTAAGAGAAATACTGCAGAGAGTGAAAACAAAAACCCTGAAGTAGGAAACTCAACTGAAGATTTGCACACTGTAGGAAATGGGAGTGTTGTTGAAATGGGGCCTCTGAAATCGTTCAGTGAAAAATCAGAAAGAACATTGACTCATAAAGTTCATGGCGAATGTCTATGCATTGACGTTCAAAGTATGGGAAATAAACAAGATGATCCTGAGCTCTTTGTACAGATTTAAAAGGTGTGACAGAGACCTGATGGAATGGAGAAGAGAACCGCTAAAGGAGACAATTTGCTTAGAAGGACCAGAAGCAATAGAAACGGAAGACGAGTTGCATTATATCCATTCCTGTTCAGATGAATGAATTTGGCAATGCTGTAGACAGCATCTGGTTTAAAAATAAGTGAAAGAACAAAAAAGCAGTACTGTAGCTGGTGTCTGTTATCACCCATCAAACCAAAGAAATGATGAGAAAAATACCTCCCAAAAGCAAGCTGCAGAATAAAGTCATAGTGATAAGAAACTTTAATTACACCAAAATCTATTGGGAGACAAAATCCACCAAGCACTGTCCTTCCAGGAAATTCTGACTGTATTGCTGACAACGTTTTTGTTTAGAAGTAGAAGACACCAGAAAATCAGCTTGACTATTCAAACAGGAAAGGAAGCGGAAACAGCAAGAACAGGAGAAGTGATTCTGTAATGCTGGAATTCTTGGTTTTAAGGGAAACTAAAACTGAGTATAGTCCAACGTGTATCTTGGACTTCAAAAAGCAGATTTTAATAAACCCAGGGCAGTGGAAAGTAGGATCCCATGGCAGGAGAAGCTATTGGGAAAACCAGCTCAAGATGGATGGGAGTTCTGAAGAGAGGCAATATTAAAAGCACAACTAGAAGCAGCTTCAATGAGGAAGAAAAATGGAAAACAGTAAAAGAAGCCAATACGGTGACACGAAAAGCTTAGGATTAGGGCCAATGAAGAAGGCAAAATATTAACCATCAACAAGAAAAGACAGAGTTGCCCAATTTCTATTTCAGTTCTTTCTTAACAGAAAAGTATGTGTTGCACTGTAATGAGCAGGATGAAGGGTAGGACCACAGCTGGAAACAGAGAGGAACATCAGAAGGGGCCTATTTCCTCTGAATGTCTTTAAATCTGCAGAACCAGGTGAACTGCATCCAAAGTACTGAAGGAATTAGGTGTCAGTGTGGCTGAACTTTTCTGTATTATCTCTGAGAAAGCCTGGAGAACTGATGAAGTGCCAGATGATCAGAGGAGAACAAATACTGGCCCTGTCTTCAAAAAGGAAGACAGGTCAGTTTTACATCACTGCCTGGGAAAATTACAGAAGTGATCATAGAGAGATTGATCTGTAAGTACCTTGATAACAATGCAGTAACTATCAGAATCATACTTTTCAATTGGATAACCTCCTTAATAGATTGTGAGAATGCTGTAGACATAATATATCTTAACTTCAACAAAGAACATAGCTTAATTTTAGCAAAGCAATTGAAAAAGTACTCTATAACATGATGATTAGCAAATCAGTTAAGTGTGGGCTGGACACTTAACAAGATATCTGGCTCAAAAACTCAGAAAGGATTCATCAATAATTCCTCAACAAACTGGAAAAAAGTACTTAAGGGGAGGGAGGATCAGCTTTGGTCCATACACTTCAATATTGTTACCAATGACTTGGATGAAGAGGTAGAGGAATGCTTAGCAAATCTGCAGGTGACAAAAATTGGGTGGGATACCTAATACCTCAGAAATAAATTTCAGAAATATGTTGACGGTTTAGAAAAATAGGCTGAATGTTAACAGAATGAAAATTAATAGACAGAAGGTTAAAGGAAAACAAAAATCAAATGCTCAGGTATAGAATGAGATCTGTGAAAAAAAAAAAAAACTTGGAACAGAGGTTGTGACTGTGGTCACACAGTGACTATGAGCCAGCAGTGAGACATACAGTAGCGGCAAAACGGGAACATTCAATTTTAGGCTGCATCAACAGAAGTGCATTTCTAAATCAGAGGAAAAAAACTATTTTATTCTATTCTGCTTTGGTCAATGCTGTTCAGACCTTACAAACAGAAGCACTTGTGCGTCTTGATAGAAATTAAAATGTCAGGCTTCTCTCTAGGGCATAAGTGCAGCCTGTGTTCATATACATTAAGGCTTTACTGAGCGGATTGTATACAAGGGTAAGCACAGGTTTGAAATGAGATAATATAAACCAGGTCAGGTTTCTAAGAAGCAGTTGGTAAGCAAGAGAATATTTCAACAGTACCCACGGGAGAAAACAACTAGAGGAAATCTTAGAGAGACAGAATTCCAGGTAGGAACAAGAGATTCTGTGATGGCGAGGGAGGACCCGTGAGACTTTCTAAAATAGTAGCACAGTTGGCTCTAACCCAGGGTTTCCCAACCTTGGCAACTTCAAGCTGTGTGGACTTCAACTCCCAGAATTCTGGGAGGTTAAGTCCACACAGCTTGAAGTTGCCAAGGTTGGGAAACACTGCTCTAAGCTGCTCTTGTCTTCTCACAGATTAACCAGTTCTGCCTTCCGTTGTTCCCTCTTTGTTGTTTCTGGGCTGACTGGAGGAGGCTGTTAGTGAAGGTTGGTGCTGTGTCTCGGGTGGGCATGATGAAGCCAGTTGGGTCTATCCCCTTGCTGGGCCCTGGCAGCACCAGGTGTGGCCCTGGTGATAAATCTGCGGCTCTGTTTGCATGGAATGCTAGGCCACTTGTCAGGCTTTGGGGAACCACCCAACTGAAAATCAGATTCCCACAGAGTGTTCTTTAGCCACAAAGAGCAAGGGATACATTTACAGAAAGTTCAGCAACTGTTTCTTCCACTTTGAGAACCAAATTTTTCGTTCAGCTGACTAGAGTAAGGACTGGTTCAGTCTTTTCCTCTTGTTGTCAGCCAGGGAGCTGGTTGCTCTTTTCCCATATAACTGGGAATGTGCTGGTAGCTGTTTTTTAACAGTCAACGAAATCCTTCTCAGGCTCTGAACACACTAATGCAGTGTTTCTCAACCTTGGCAATTCTAAGATGTATGGACTTCAACTCCCAGAATTCATAGCTGGCTGGGGAATTCTGGGAGCTGGAGTCCACACGTCTTAAAATTGCCGAGGTTGAGAAACTGCACTGATGTATCAGGCTAAAATGTGTTTTGAGTCCAGCATGTTGTGGGAACCCAGCCATTGTTTTAGTAGATTGTGGGAACTAACCTAACGCATTATGCCATAGTATATTTTATTTATTTGGGTGTGACATGTTAGTTGAACGCAGCCATAGTGTGCTGTTACCCTGGGTTTTGGATTAAGCATGCTGTGGAAAGCTTGTGAGAACATAATCTAGTAGCTATTGAAAGCATGGTTCTTCTTGCATGCCTCCTCTCCTGCACTCATTCCAGTGGGGCTAAAGGTGATCTTCTGCTTTCCATTTGCTTCTAACTTTTGGATGAGACCTTTGGAGCTTTGTGCCTTTATGTAAAAACTATTCTGTGAACCATGACTTCAGGGAGGAACCACATTCATTAGGGGAAAAAAAAGTTTTAGCTTCTGTAGGAAGCCTGGCTGGTACAATACAACCAGATTTAGTCTGTGAAACGAACCTTTCTATTGAATTGTACTGGCTGATAGTCAGAATTCCAAATTGTAAAAGCCAAGAAGTGCAGCTGAATGTCACTCACTTAGACTTATTTATATATATTCGGCTGCTGCATGGTTTTTGAGTTTCTTCTTTCCACAAATACTGTGGAATAAGTGGCACGTAAGTGCACTGCCTTTTATTTTTTTCAAAAATAACATTTTATGGGCTACTTCTTAGAAAAGTACTTAGAGGTAATGAAGTGGGTGTTCTGTGATGCTTTTTAGACTATTGGAGAGCATCTATTAAGCTTTTATATTGGCTTTTCTTCAACAGCCTCTTATGGAATGAGAGTTCTACTGCAGGCAACCTTTCTCCATGTCAGACAGCATTTTTAGATCAATTATAGTATGGAAAGGGAAAAGGGTAGGTAGACCTCATTTGACTCTGAGATGTTAATAGGGAAATAGATGCTTCAGATTCAAAGGCAAGAAGGTGCTTTGGAGTGCAGGAGGATAGGCACTTTCCTGTGACTGCCCATGGCAAAAGGTGTGCACTTCTTGCAACTCTTTGGAAATTGGAAATAACCTATAGAACAAGTCACCTGTTTCTCATATGTAGGGGTAGTTTTCACCAACACAGGGTCATGGATAAGCCATCTTAAAAGAACTATGACAAGGGTCTCAGCCAGTTCTACGACACTTCTAAAGTTACTGAATTATAACTATCCAGGTACCCTAGTCCCTCTATTAAAGGTCTATAAGGCTAAAGTAACACCTATAATGACTTGTCGTGTAGAGCTGTGGGGACTGTCACAGTCATCATTACTCAAACCCAGACCCACTTCCGAAGGTCCATTCTGGGCACTGACAAAAACACGGCAGCCTCTGCAGTTAGAGCTGAAGCAGGCATTCACTTCATCCACAGCTCTACAGTAATTCGAGCTTTCAACTTCTGGTGGAAGATACTCTCAATGGACCATGATAGATTGCCCAAAAAATGTCTTGTTGAACAGTCTGGCATGAGCCACCCCATCACATAGTTAAATCAGCTTACCAAGACCATCTCACTCCATGGATTTTCACTTCCATATTTAATCTCAGTTGGCAACCAAGCTAACAACATGTTCAAACAGAGGGTTCTGGATATTTTATTTAGTTATTTTATTTATCGATCAAATTTTTATCACCGCCCATCTCCCCCACACGGGGAGTGCACAATTTGACATAGAGACACTTGCTAACATCAAATCCTTAAAATGGTTGGCCCAGAACAAAAAGACCTTTCAACTAGAAAAATATCTAACTATGGGCCTGACATGGCCAAAGAATGCCCTAATCGGAGCAAGATTTGAGCTCCTGGATTCATGGGCAATTCATCAAATGCCTTATCCAGAAAGGATATGTATATCTGGCATGCTACAAATAGAGGACATCACTCATATCCTCTTTGACTGCCAACTGTATGCTTCAGTCAAAGTACAGCATTTAAAGTTGCTAATTGACAGGATAGCCCATTGGGACCCCATCCATAAGACATCTTACTTCCTCCAAGGTACAAACACATGGACAGTAAGAAAGACTGCCAAGTTTAGAGCTAAAGCCATTCAACTGAGAGCTATCTATCTAGATCAGATTGGGATCAATTACCAAGGGGATGATCTTTCCTGATTATTTCACTGAATATTTTAATACCCCAACACACTGCATTATTTTATCATTTTATCTGATATGGTCATTAGACTAATCGATAGACAACAAACTGTTAAAAAACAAAAAAAAATCTTTTGCATATTCTTTGTATTTCTTTTTTTTTAAAAGATTACAATTATATAAAAAGTGTATGAAATTTGTGCTTGCATCCCATCATGTAAAGAAGCTGTCAGAATAGGATGGAAAGTCATCTAAATGCTTCCCCAAATCTTAGTGCCCAACAGGCTAAAAGGCTCTTTCGAGCTGACTCGTTGTAAAGTCACTTTGCTGTGCAAGCACCAAAAGCGAGTGGAATTTCCAGTCAGGCACAGTTTTTACATTGCCTACTCAAAAAGGCAGACCCCAAAGATTTATCTGAAAAGTGCTTTTGGCTATGAAAGCCAGCCAAGAACTTCTGCCTCCACAGACAGAGCATCATGTCAGAATCCCTTGATTTCTGTGCTACCGGCCAAGACTCAACACCCCCCAAGACTGTCGGGGTCTCTTTACCGGATGTGTCAAAATGTGTATATTATTTAGTCTTGTGCCTACTTTGTTTTGGGAGAGAGGGGGCTGGAGAGAAAGCAAGCTGGTGGAAGGTTGTCCTGATTTATAGAATCAATGAAACCACTTTGCAGAATCCAAACTTGACTGATCAGATGTAGCCCCTTACCTGACATGATGGGAACAAGACAAATGCTTCACGCAGGAATCAGGGGTTTATGTCTCTAGCTTTCCTCTACTTGTATCTCAGCAAGAGGAAGGAGAGCTTTACTGGCTGATGGAGGAAACAAGCAGCTTCACCTGAAGGATTTTCATCAGCTGTCACCTCTAATAATATACGTGCAGCAAAATTGTCAGCTCTCATAAAGCTTTAACGATGTCACAGAAGCAAACCCACCGCCCTGTCGCCAATCATCTACATCGTCTCCATAATGACCTGTTTCACAATCTCTTAGCAAAACTTTATTTTTTTAAAACAGCTACCTACCTACCTATCATCCAAATGTGTAGGATTATATTTCCTAAAATCCATGGTCAACAGAATTTTGAGAGAAGTAACATTTGGAGAAAACCAGGTTAGGAAAA
This sequence comes from Candoia aspera, assembly GCF_035149785.1. Lineage (NCBI taxonomy): Eukaryota > Metazoa > Chordata > Lepidosauria > Squamata > Candoiidae > Candoia > Candoia aspera. Next base: position 7,448,578 of record NC_086159.1, on the reverse strand, counting down.
TTGCCACATGGGCTGTATATGGGAGTATGAAATGGTATACTGGTAAGTCCACATTATCCCATCTAGGTAAAAAATATACCAGGGGTGTAGAACATATTGTACCTGTAAGACACTATGTGGAGGGAACCAATGAAGGTGATTAATGGCCTAAATCAGGCCAAAGGAAAGTAGGGCATGCTGTTATATCCTTAATTATTTGTCAGGATGCTTCAGCAAAGGAAAAAAGAAAAATCAGTTAGCCCTTGTTTACCTGCTAAATATCAACAGTCAGGGAGTCCTTAATAAAGGGCACGTTTGCACTAATTATTAGCTTTGAATACCTACTGATCAAAGATATTTCTAGTCCATCTCTGTCCTGCTTTAGCCCTCCCAACATAATACAGAATGTGGTAACATAGGAGGAAATTGTTCTAGCCCTATTTAACAGAAAATGCAACATGGTAGAGACACAGATTGTCCATTTTATATGAATGTCTTGCTTTGTTATACTATAAACAGATGAAAAATAATATGTACAAAAATAGATGGCTTAATTACCACCAAAGATGTACACTGAGATGGTCTGGTGCCATAGAGTACTTGAAATAAAACTCTAAAGTCAATAGAAGCTGAGTGCATGCATGTATTGGATGAACCCGTATCTAATGATGTATATCTTTCTAGCTAATGGTTTTCCATTGAAATATGCCAAACGAACTCATCCAATTTGCATCAGTAAGGAACCTCACAATATGCTAGCAATATTTACAAGATGAAGAAGTGTCACTCAAGGTCCTTCAAAATCCAAGCTGATGATCTTGAAATACCCTTGAGCACTTGGTTGTCTTGTTCATGAGATAATGACTCTATGAAATCAGTGCAGCTGCCAAAGAGACTTTCTACATGCCAAAAAGCCTCACTCTGATATACAGAAATACATACATGCAATTTATCATTGAATGCACTCAACAGCTACACTGTCCAAAAATATAAAAATAAATAAGAATGCCAGAGTGGAATTCATGATACGTTACGTTGATTGCTGGATAACTTTAGCACTGCATCCAAAAAATGAAATGAAGCTTGTCCCTAATCTTAAAAAGCAAACAGTGAAAATCATCAGTGTTTCAGGAAGACAGGGGAAGGAATTTTCTAGGAAGGAAGACTCGATCTTTCACTACTGCAACACTGCAAGTTGTCTTCCTGGCCTCGTCTGTAAGACAGCTCCTTTAAGCCGTACTCTGTCCAGGATGAGATTTCAGTGGTAACTTAGCCCTCCCTCTTTAAGTCAGAGGTAGGAATCAAAGACTCGCAGATGGAGATGCCACTCTCAGCTTTCCATCTGGGCAGTCTAGTACATGAGAGATGGTCCCTCCTATGAGAAACAGACAGGAAGACCAAAGGAGAAGAACTTCACAATTTCAGTGGGACTTCTTCTTCCAAGTCAGTGAGACCTTTTGCCCACCACAACCACTCTAAATTGTCATTTGATGTTGATGAAGCATGGCTGATACTGGCACATTCTAGCTGCCTGGTACAGAGCACTCAAAGGATTAGTACTCCTGGCATTTCCACATTCTGAAACACAATGGTTTCCTGTCCCCAGTTATTTTATTGCCTTCCCTCCACTGGCCCCAGGATGGCAGACATCTGTTATCCAACTGCCTGGTAATAAATATATTTCATAAAACATATGTACCATTATTATGCTGAAGAGCCATGTGGCTTTTACAGAAGAGAAACATTCTCTGATGTCAAACAAATGTTTCACTAGCCTATTGAAAGGCTGAGTCTCCTAAGCACACTCACCGGTGTTTAAGTTTGGTTTAATTGCATTACTTTTGCACCAATGGGAAACACACAACCACCTTCCACCTGGAAGTTTCACATCTGAGCAGCACAAAAGAAGAAAGGCAGCAACCAACTTCTTTTTCTGATCCTGCATTTCCCAAATTCACTCCTCCCCCAATACTGGATCAAAGAAAATCAGGTGTGCCCATTTCTTTTCCGGCTGGATCTCTAAGAACTATTTATCCATTAGAAAAGTATATCCACTATTCATTTATTACATGCAGTTGAGCCCTGTTAAGTGCCAGTAATTATCTGGATTTATGCATTACATTACCTCCTGGCACTTAACCTGTCTGTCCCATGAGCAACACAGTCTTCATTGTGGAGACCTCGGTGCTCTCTGAGCTTGGTTGTTTGCTTGCAGATGTTTCATTACCCAACTGGATAACATCATCAGTGTTTTGTCAGGCGCTGATGACGTTACCTAGTTGGGCAATGAAACGTCTGCAAGCCAACAACCAAGTTCAGAGAGCACCAAGGACTCCACAGTTCAACCCCGAGCTACAGATATTCTCTTCTGTTGGATACTCCTCATTGCTGGCTTGCTGTTCCCAATTAAAAGTGGAGATATTCAGAGTCAACTTCTGATGCTCAACTCTCCCCTTTTCTTTTCATTTAAAGATGGGTATGCTTAGGTTGCTAGGGACGCGGTGGCTCTGCGGGTTAAACCGCTGAGCTGCTGAGCTTGCCAATCAGAAGGTCGGCAGTTCGAATCCACGTGACGGGGTGAGCTCCCATTGCTAGTCCCAGCTCCTGCCAACCTAGCAGTTCGAAAACATGCCAATGTGAGTAGATTAATAGGTACTGCTTCGGCGGGCAGGTAACGGCATTCCGTTCAGTCATGCCGGCCACATGACCATGGGAAGTGTCTTTGGACAAACGCCGGCTCTTCGGCTTTGAAACGGAGATGAGCACCGCCCCCTAGAGTTGGACACGACTGGATTTAATGTCAAGGGAAACCTTTACCTTTACCTATGCTTAGGTTAACTACCTTTCATTGACTATACAAAATAGACTAAACCTTGGCTTTCAGAGAACATCACATGGATGGGGGAGACAGTAACCCATTTTGAAGATCAGTTCCTCCTTGAAAGCATGATCCCAGGCAGAGTTAATCAGAACTCTTTCCCCCCTGGATCTAATGGGGCCTGTTGCCTGGCCAACGGTTTAGAACTACAGCTAAAGTTACACAGAAGTTCAGAAATCTTCACCAACAGGCTATTGTTGGGAGAAAAAAATACCACTAGATTAGATTAATGTTTATTTGAAATGCAGCAGAACTGTTCTTATTATCACAGTAAGGCAACTATCGCTAAACAGTCCTAGGTTTACACTGTCACGAGGGAACTGATGGAGGACTGAAGCGTTATCTGGGCTTCTAATCATAGCCTCTTTCATCCAAACAGGCATCAGGGTACACTCAGTAGCTCCTGAGATCAAGGTGCAGTCCTAGAGAGGCCCTGTAGAAATCTCCATACTCATGGCAACATGAGAGGAAGTGAACATGAGCAGAAAAAGAGGTGAAATTATTAAAAAAAAACAAAAACAAACCTGAATCTGTCCACAACAGCATCAGTTCTGATTGCATCATTATATATTTCTTAATTTTTTTGCTCCGGTGAAAAAAAGAGAAGTGGGTCGGGAAGTGATAGCCCCCCAGCCCTCTTTGCACATGGTTTCTTGGCATGCAACTGTAGCAACGGCCACTGCAATTAAGCCAACTGTGTTTATGTATTGCCAAGACACAGTGATGTGCCTAGTGACAAGGAGAATGGAAGGGTGTGCCATGCACAACAAGGGAATAAGGCCTAGCTTATACAAACCAAGTGGGTCCCCTTCATCAGGCCTTTCTGCTTCTACTTTAAAACAAGCTGGAGAGGAGGGTGTCTGTCACAAAATCATTTTTCTTCTCCCGAGTGGTTATCGATGTGCTACTCAGCAAAAAGTTTAAAAAAAAAGGGGGGGGGAGTAGGTTAAGATGTAGCAAGTGCCATCTTTTCCCCACAGTGTGACAAGCGCATTGTTCAATGCTGAGAGATCTTCCTGTCGTAAATCTTGCCCTAACCATTTTTATGATGCGCATTATTTCCAGTGCCTAGACATCAAGCTGGTAAAGAAACCAAAGTATGCCATGGAAATTGCTATTCAAAATGTGTCATCTGTATCCAACAGAGGCTGTAGTGGGGAGAGGTGGAAGGGGTCGCAAAAGCAGGGGGGGGGGACCCAGGACTTTTCATTATGCCTTACATGCCTTTTGAATGTCAGCCATGAAGATAATACCTGATTGCCCATGACAAGCTGACAGAAACGCTACAGGCGAACAGCCAGAACTACATGCCACAGCGAAACGGTCACTTTGGAGAAAGAGTTTTCCCTAGGAGTGTCTTCCCTGTCACAACGCAGCGGCTGACAACTTTATGAAATGCACTCGAAAGACAGCAAGAGTTTACTGACATCACAGTCGTTAGCGGCAAGTATTTCACAAACATGAAGAATCTAAACTGATCACTTGTCATCTGATTTTCTTTTTAAATGTAGCCCGTAGGTCTCCAAATCAATACTGCTTTCTTTTTAAAGGCGACGAGAGATGGCAGAAGGAGGGGCATCCACCTTAGTGTCCTGCACAATCCAGCTCGTAACTTGAAAAAGCCTCGACAATCCTAGCAGCTGGTCACGAGGGCCAGGAAGCCCTCAACCGTGCCTCTGCTCAGCCACAAAATCACCCCAGGGTAAAGAAACAGCAAAACCCGGGGTCTCGCTGTCACATGCCATCTGCAATTGAACAGTCATGGACACGGGCCCATAATAAATATTGCAGAGCATTCCTTGGGCCACCTTGTGGATAAAAGAGTTGAGGGGGGCAAGCTTTAGAAATCAGCATCAAAAGTATGTGGTTCTTCTTTCAGCTGGGAGGTTACTTGATGTGCAACATCTACTGTATTTTCACATTTTTCACTATTCTAAAATAACCAGACTGGAGATAGGAAGGTAGATTGTAGGCAAGGAGAGAAGGCGGAGGGGGATAATTAATTAAATCCTTAATTGAAGAGCATGATTTGGAGCTTGTGTGTTCGAGGCTTTTTCTTGCTTGGCATGGTGGCAGATGCAAGAGTGTCCAGTTCCAGCCATGAATACCAGAAGAGCCCTGTTGGATAAGGCTGAAGGCCTCTCCAATCCAGCAGTCTGTGTCACGGAGTGGACAACTTCCATCTGGAAGCTCACAAGCAGGACATTATGGTGGCAACCCTATTCCAGTCAAGTTGCCTTTGACTCAGGAAAGTTATGCAGCAGTTCAAGCTAGCACATTTGTTTGTTTGTTTGCCTAAATTTTTGTGGTGTCTTCTTTGGAAATCATCCATCCTCCTTCACCACATGTGAGGAAGCAACCTAGTGTATTAGGTGAAAACTAGAATGCTCCTACGATGTAGGAATCCATCCACAATGTGGATGCAATGTCTGAAAATTATAAAAGGTTGAAGCTTTTGGACTTTGAGCTAAATGGGTTAAATGTTCTCTCAAGAATCAGGGGAAGATGGGATAAAATGGCTGTTCATGAAGCTTCAGAGAGTGAGATTAACTGCTAGTTTAATTTGATTAATTATGATTTCAGAAAGGATATTGCTCTTTTAGCTATTTATTTATTTGTAGTACAATTTCATTTACACTCCATCATCAGTGCTCTGAGCCCCTTTAAATCAAACTACTAAGAAATAAAATGTCAGAACCAGAAAAGGGTTTCAGGGAAATACTCTGTTTCTGCCTCCATATATTTCTTCCTCTCTATTTCAGCTGAAGTTGTTCAAAACAGGTTGTGGGTTACTAGAAACCTCAGAGGGGCACCTCACCTCAAGCCTTCCAGGGAAGGGCCTCCTCTCACATTTTTGTGGGAAGGCAAATACCTGAGTTTAAAAGAGCAAGCCAAAAGTTGGTTGCCAGATGCAGGTTTCAGATAAATCTTACCTTTTAAAGAGTGGTATTTTTTAAAAAATGTTGAACTTTGGTGCTGGAGAAGACTCCTGAGCATACCATGGACAGCCAAGAAAACAAAGCAATGGATCATCAAACAAATCAACCCCAAGTTTTCACTGGAGGCACAAATGACCAGGCTCAAATTACCTTACTTTGGATAGACTATGTGAAGATTCGGCTCTCTAGAGAAGGCTCTGATGCTGGCAAAGGTGGAAGGAAAGAGGACAACCAGCAGCAAGGGGGACAGATTCAATTACAGAGGCAATGGGGGCACCATTGGAAAACCTGAAGGACCAGGTTGGAGACAGATCACCATGGCTAAAATCTACCTCGATGGTCGCTAAGAGTCAACACCAACTTGATTGAACACAATCAATCAATCATTTTAAAACCCTCCACAGATTTTAAAAGTCCATTCATTTAGGGCACAGAACAAAATAGCAAAAAGCAAAAAAAAAAAAAAAAGTACAAGAAGGCAAAACGTATTAACAATTGAACGGGGGAACAAACCTTCTGCTGCTTAGACATTGATGATAAAAAGAAAATTAATCATTGCAGTGGAAGACACAAGTGGACAGATTAAACCCGAACGCTGCTCTGTTAAGCTTCCCATCTTCCATCTTACTCAGCTAAGGTATTTGCAAGGCCTAGCAGCCCCTGATGAGTTTCCAGCTAAGAATTTCTAATGTATTTTAATAATTGACACTCTGCTTCGGAAGACAGAGGAGGCTTCATTTGCAGTCTTGTAAAGCTGAAACCTGTTTATCAGGAAATCAGCTTAGCTTGCAGCAGCCACTGCAGCATTCTCTTGCTGCTTATTAATCATAACTGGCAGCAAACGATAAACAATTTGCTACCAGCCACAACTAAACTTTTCTCCACTCCTGATCAATAATAAATTACATTGTTTGCAGCCAAAGGGGGTCAAAAAGACAAATAAAACCAGAAAAAATGCGACTGAGTTTTAAAGAAGGCAAGAGACGGCATTTCCAACAAAGTTAGGAGGAAAGTGGGGTGACTATACATTACCAAAATGTAACACTCAGCTGTCATTACAAAAAGAGAAAAGCCATGGAGATATGTAATGTCAATGCATTTATGTTTTTCTTGACAGATGTAGAGGATGCACTTGTTTTTACTATCCAAACTTTAAGAACTTTGCACTTTTACATTCCTTCATCAAAAGAGTCATTTCTCTTCGAGCTGTTTGGCAGTGGAACTGTGACCCCAATGAAGCATAAGCATTGCTTATCCTTCTGAGTTGAAGTGCTAGGACAGCCCTCTCCGACCTGATGCTCTTCCAATTTCTTGGACTACAAGTCTCATAAACCCTGCCCAACACGATGATGGGAACTCTCCTGCAATGTATCTGAAGTGTACAAGTTTGGGGAAAACTCTTCCAGGAGACTTTTCATTCTAAGCATTCTAAGCCCCCACTCCAGTCACTGCTCACCACAGAGGTCAGTGTTTTTCAAGCTTGGCAACTTTAAGGGGTGTGGACTTCAACTCCCAGAATTCCCCAGCCAGTCTTGCTGGCTGGGGAATTCTGGGAGTTGAAATCCACACCCCTTAAAGTTGCCAAGCTTGAAAAACACTGACATAGATGATGTGACTTGATTTGCAGAATTCACAAGCTCTTCCAATTCCCATTGATGGTCTGCTGACTGATGAAAGTACCTGTGAACGTTTGGTATTTTATTCTCCTGCAGTCTTGCTTTTTATTTATTTTTATTATCTTTATTGTTTTCGGTGTTTTAATGGTTGGTGAAGTTGGTTTACCTGTTGTTGCACAATTAGAGTCACGCTGAGCGAGATGGGCGGCCATATAAATTTGCTTAATAAATAAATAAACAAACAAACAAACAAACGCTTTGCATTTGAATGCTTAAAGCGTAATAAATATTTGTGAAAGTCATTTATTCATATCTTACAAACCACCCATTTCTGCTCACAAAATCATCACCACCATCAGAATCACCATCATCAAAACAAATTAAGAAAAAAGAAAAAACACCTTCTGAAGCAAAAAAAGTAGGGAGCGTTAAGTTAAAGGCTGGATGGTAAGGAGAAACATTCCCATGTGGACAAACGCATTCTGGAGAAGACATAAAAGAAACTAGGGAACTTCTTGGCTTCTGAGTTTTCTACAGATATTGTCCCCACACAGCTAAGCCCATGTAGGCAACCATAAGAGCAAGGCACTTGATATGTTCTCTCTTTCTAATGGAAGAAAAAGGTTTAAGGTACTGAAGATATACTTTCATACTACATGGTTCTGCAGTAAACAGCCTACAGATGTGCCATAAGAAATGGAACATCTGGACAAGCCCAGAAAAGAAAACTATGTCTTTGTGTTTACATAGCTGTGCGCATACATAGATGCTGCATAGTAAAAAGGAAGCAGAGTGGGTACCTTAGAAGTGGATGGAAGATGATAGTGATATTCCGGGCTCCTGGTTTGCAGACAAACTTTGTCCTGCCGCCTTCTATCAAGTTGTCATCAGGGTCTCCTTAAAAGGAAGAAAATACATTATAAACTGAACTGGTTGTTTGCAGGCAATTTCAGGTGACTTTCTCTTTTTAAAAAGTCTCCTTTTGGGGATATTGGTATGCTAATCTGGTATATTGCCAAGACTACAAATTCCCCTGCAACCCTCCCAGGTTACAACCCTACTTAAGATCCTTCTCCAAGGCAAATACATGACAATCTCATGCAAGTAAACTTCACTTAACCTATTTTTATTTGGGCCCAAGTAGATATTAGCCAATATAAGGAGAGACAGGTTTTTTTGGCCTGGTGGGCACATTTGGAATTTGGGGGGCAGATGAGTGCTCTCAGAAAAAGTGTGCCTTTGTGGGTGAGGCCAGCCTTCCTTCCAGCCCCCAAGGATGCTCTGAGCCATCCAATTTACCTGGTGTTTTTTTTTCTAACAAGCAAGCACAATTCCAAGCAACACTATTAAGCGCATCTAACCAACTTTGAAAAGTTCTAAGAAAATTGAAGGTATTTTGAAAAGCTTTCCTAAAAAGTACTATGATACTAGAGATTATTATTATTACTTCTCCTCCTCCTCCTCCATCATCATCACCACCAATTTTAAAAAGATCAAAGACTGGCAAGGCAGGTTGCTTACTGCTGACTATGACTATGTTTCTTCAGCCCAACATGGGCAGAATTCCTCATCTACTCCCTTTGTATAATCCACAATCGTACAAACCTTTATCCTGTCTCACTTAGTTGTCTTTCTTCTAATCCAGTTGATAGCAAATGCTTATTCCTGTCTTGGAAGAAAGCGTTCCAATCCATTGGTCATTTTTGTTCCTTTTTCTACCCTTTTCCCAATTCTATGATAGGCTTTCTCATGGAGAAAATCTATCTATGTGATTATTAAGCGTCGACAACAACTTGATGGCACATAATCAATAAATAATAGTCTTTTTAACAGCTGGATTAGAAAACAGTGTCCACCATATAAAGGACAGAGCACAGAGAAAATATTTTATTAATTTGTTCAACTTATTCGCCATTTCGGTCACTTAGGTAGTATACTCTGGGTCAGGGTTTCTCAACCAGGATTCCGTGGAAGCCTAGGGTTCTGCGAGAGGGGACTAGGGGATCTCCCTGGGAGATCACGATTTATTTAAAAAATTATTTAAAATTTGGGCAACTTCACATTAAAGATATAAGCTTCATTCTTTATTTTTAGAACACTGTTAATGCATAGATACATGCCTACCCATGAAATGAATATAACAATTTTGTGACTTCTGGCCTCTATTTGAGCCCGAATGTGCAGGGGTTCCCCGAGGCCCGAAAAATATTTCAAGGGTTCCTCCAGGGTCAAAAGGTGGAGGAAGGCTGCTCTAGGTGATGTACAAGAAAATAACTATTACCAATAGAAATACAATAACACAGTATGATATTCCAAGACTTCTAGCCATACACATTAAATACGACTTATTTATCATGGGGATGGGAGGAAGAAAACAAATTCAGGCACTGAAATACTCACAGAACGAGGAAAGGTAGAAAATAATAAAACCAGTCCTCTTCTTAGTGTACATAAATGATCTGTTGGGAAGGGGTGGGGGGAGGAATAACAACCTATCATGTGTACTTTGGTTTTTTTTAACAGCTGAATAAGCCAATTTGGTTGTCAATACAGAACTGAAGACATCATCAGGCTGAGGCAGAGTAGGATTCTCTGCAGAGCTGTTTTCATTCTCCCTAAAGTCTTCTAGATGTATGGAGGAGCAACCTAGCTGTGTCCTTTTATTTTTTTTTAAAATAAAATCTGGCTGTAATTACAGATAACAGTGCTCCACAATTAAGTCCATAAGAAAACATTTGCAACAATTCTATTCCCTATAAATTTATGTATACACAACAGAAACTCAATGGGAAATGGGAAAAAATGTGTTAGTTAGAAAATAATTATTGATTCCCAGCAAGTGATAGAAGGCATGTCTCTCAGCCTGATTTACCGGAGGCCCACGTAAGCCTCAAGTGCAAAGAATAAGCTCACAAATAAGGCTGAACTAAAGGAAACGAGGTGCTCTTGTTATGCCAACTCATCCCGTATGAATCAACATTATTGGGAGAGATGGGTTTTATAATGAAGAACTATACTAACTTCCTTTATAATTAAGTAAACCTTTACCTTTCCTAGGCATGCTATTTTTCTGTTTTCCTCAATTCCTGAAATGTTCAGATGACCACAACAACATCTGCAGGTCGCAGATGATGGATCTCAACAGGAAAAAAAAAAACGTTTTGCAAGGTTGGAATCATCACCAAAATGGCCCTGCTCTTCTAAGCTATCCAACACACCTGAGAAGGCTGAGGAAACTGGAATAAAGATTGAAACTGGTGAGCCAAATGGGGAGAATAAGCAGAGCTTTTAATTCTTAAACTGTTCTCGCAAGGAAGGTACATTCGATCATCTTAGAGTTCCCCCGCTTGGATTGATGCTTCCGGCCTGGAAAAATTCATTCTACTGTTCAGCTCAGCATTGGCTGAATTTTGTACCTGAATGGAACAAGGAGGAGAAACTTGGGGGAGGTGCTGGTTTGCCAATAAATACCCATTTGGCTGTCCAAGGGAAGGAATTTAGATTCAGGGGGGGAAAAAAAACTACTACCAAACAGCTATACATACATGCATTTTTTCATAAGGTACCTATTTCTTTAAAATAAGTAGCTTCTCCATCTGGGGCTGTGCAGCCAGATTACTTCTGGCTTTTGAAATTGACTGCTCAGCTCTCAATACCGTTAGGACTTTGATGGCTGACAATAAATTCCTGTGTGATCACAGCTCTTACCCTAAAATGGCTGCTTTTCTTAGGCTATTCAAAATTTCAGGAATTCTGTTCTTTGTAGCCTTTCCCAGAAACCTCTTACACATACCACGGGGTCTCTTTTATCTGACATGTCTTTACGGTTCAAAATGTGTTATGCCTGCCTTTTAGGGCAGCCTGAATAGCTTCAAATGTCTTCCAGCTGCTTTTTAAAGGCTCACTGGTTCGATTCGCCTGTTAATAATATGGCTCATTACAGGTTGGAGGCTGATGGAGAAGTTAAATCTATCACAAACTTGTGGAAGTCTTCCCTATGCTCTGCCAAGGGTGGCAGAATCAGGAGAAGAATCCATGGGCGAAGGCCATGGAAGTTCCCACTTGCCCTGCAGAAGGCAGCAGCGACACACCTCTTTAACGCTTTCTCCTTTACCAGCAGAAACTCTCTTTATTTTTGTCAATATAATTTTTGTTGTGTAAATTTTTAACAAGATAAAAGCAGTACAAATATCAGAAAAGAAACAAAGAAAATAAGGAAAAAAAGTGAATAAGAAAGAAAATGGAAAAAGAAAAAAGAAAAGACGATAAAGCAGCAGCTTCCGATCTTTTTGGCAGTGGTTATAAATGCATTTATCTTTTACGCTCTCTAAGGTTACATCACAATTTCCTTCTTTCCATAAGCCACCCTTCTGAATCTTCCAATTCATAAATCATGAGTTCATTTTTCTCTTTTTTCAGCAAAAAGTCCATAACGGGCTTCCAGTCACAGACCAGCAGAAAGTTCTCAAACAGAGGAAAGCCTCAGCAGTAGTGGGGAAAATGCATACTTAAATAAAGAACCAAAGCATTTGGAGATAGATGCAAATATCTTTTTCTTTTTCTTTCTTTCTTTCTTTCTTTCATTCATTCATTCATTGTCATGGACAACTACTGGATTTCAACTCCCAGAATTCCCCAACCATTCCATGGCTAGGGAATTCTGGGAGTTGAAGTCCAGACGTCTTCAAGTTGCTAAGGCTGAGGAGGAGGAGGAGAAGAGGAGGAGGAAGACATAAACAATGCCCTTTATTGTACCCATATATTGACTCCCTTCACACCCAAGAAAACACAATAACCTGGTTTCTGTATCTCTCTCCTTTCCTTCTGGGGCCCTGAGATAGCTTCAGCTTGTCCTCTTGGCCTAATAGGTACTTAAGTCACATGTATGGAAGGAGAGTATTATTTGTCCCCCACACCTCGATTGCTGATTCTTTTACATGGGGATGGGGAGTTGGATTGGGAGACTTTGTCACACCAAATCAGCATTCTGTTCTCTTCCTAAATGTCTCAGCCCTGCGTACAAACTGAACATTTGGGAGTACAGGAGTACAGTGGATTATTCATTTTAATTCTGAAAAAAGTGCTTCAGGAATCAGACAGAAGAACCACTGTCCTAGACCAACACTTTCATTTTCTTTGTCTTCCAGGATCTATTCACCATCTTGAATAGGAGAGGCTAAAGCCACTTCCCACGGGAGGCCTGCCTGCCCTTTTCCGAGTTTGCTTTCAGCAGCAAGAACTGGTTTATTATTCCTGTGGGCTTTTCCCAAGCATTGCTTGGACTTCTCAGAACCTGGGAAAGAGGATGGCAATCTAAAAATAGAAGGACTCCTACAGACCTATTTAAATGAGCCTTCAAGATCTGGCCTCATTTGCAGGCCAAGGAATAGAGTTGGTGATAGACTCCTTGTAGAGTGTTCTGTTCTGATTTTTTTTCTGGACTTCTGAAGATTTTTGTGGTTTTATAGTAATTTTATTGTTGCATTTTTGTAAGCCACCCAGAGCCATAACAGATTAAGGTGGCCTATAATGCATAATAACTTTATTTATATGTTTAGATTTTTCTGGCTGCCCATCTTGTTATAGCAGCTCCGGGTGGCTAACTACAGATAAAAACACCATACAAAGTAACAACCCAAACCAACCGATATATAAAATGCGTAATGAGCACCAAGCAAAAGTAATGAACTAAGCACACCCTATGGCCTCCAGCTTGCCACCTGACCCCCATGCCCAGGGACACACCCAGGCCGGCAGAGCCAGGCCAGTCTACTCTTGGGGGCCAGGGTGTTCCAAAGGGCAGGAGCTGTGACCGACAAGGCCTGCTTTCTGGGTCCTACAAGATGACATTCTTCAACTGAGCCTACGTCCGTTCTTCCATTTTAGCAGTCAATGACTTGGGGAAAAGGACTACTCTTCCTTGTAGGTGATGATGGACTCTCCCAAGTCAAGCTTCTCCTCATATGAATTGATGGAGCTACCTTAGGCCAACCCAAACAACTGGCCTATCTGGCCCAATAGTGATGCTTCAAAGTGGGAAGGACCCAAGATTCCTCCTGGCCTTTGCTATCTGGGATCGCTTTGGAAATACCAAAGAATGAACCTAGGGCCTTCCATGGCCGAAGCACTCTGCTAAGCCCCCTTCCTCTCCTAACCTACATGGACCAAAAGGGCCTGCATCTACCACCCTGGGCAAGGTCCTTTAGCCTACTTGATTCTGACTTAAGAAGAAATCAAGTTTAGCCTACTTGATTCTGACTTAAGAAGGATCTGAGCAGAAACCAGTTCCGATCAGCTTTTTTGAAGTGCCTGATCAGCCTCTTTGCAGCCATTTCTGCTTTCTGCGCTCTAAAAGGTCCTTTGGCACTTGGGGGGATAAAAGAAAATGAGCATTCCTGGATTTGTTTTTATGATGCTGAGTTTTTTGAGGCAGCTATGCTTTTACTCTCATTTTAGGGCCTTTTTCATTTGTAAGCTGCCTTGAATGCCACACACTTGGAGAACTATCAGTTTTAACTTCAATAACGATGCTTTATGCAAAGCTGGGATTTGTTTCTTGTACAGTCAAGAGAAACAGAAGGGGGTATGTGATGTTTCCAATGGCTCACCTTTGGTCTTGTCTTTGCGGTCACCAGCTGTCCTGCAGTTTAAGAGCTGGCAATAAAAATAAACTATTTGGGAATCTTTCTCCTCAAAAGAAAGCCTCTGAAACCTCTTTGCGTGAAGAAAATCCAAGCCTTCCTTCCATATTCTGCCATGGAAACATTTCCTCCTCCTCAGCAAACAGACATGCTCTTTCCTCAAATGCAGTTAGGAAATCAAATCCTCAATCCAGGCCCTACAATATAATTCTATGCTGGTGAGTAGTAGCCTATGACTTAAATATTTGGAATTAAGAACGTTTAGGGACAGCATCACATTACACCCCTTATTCTGATTTGTTGCATTCCCACATCACCACTTCAAACAAATCCAGCCAACATTTTATCATCCATGGAGTGGATTCCTAAGCATTATTGTATGGTCAACCTGCTATAACGGCTATTCAGTCAAACTGAAGTTTCTGCTTTTGCCATATGTTCCCTCTTCCATTTTAACTATTGCTCTCCAGATATGCCATTGTCTCAGTTTCTCTACATCCTGAATGCCAAGAGCTGCTGTTTAATATTTCAAAGTCACTCCATCTGTTTCAGGAGGAAAAATAAAATAGGGGAAGAATGGCTGTGCGCGCCTTCATTTCAGTAGAAAAGGTGAGGGTCAATTTCACTACCATTTATCATTTGATAAGTGAGATATATCACTTATCAAATATAATCAAATATATATGATATATAATATAATCAAATACATATATACACACACACACACAATCTTTTTTCAGTTCCACAATCTGTTTAAAATGTAAACTTTTCTTCCAAGCCAGGATGATGAATGTGTTTGTCACCTCTCATATTTATTACTTCAGCCTGGCTCCCTAAAATCCCTGGTGTACCAAATGCACACATGCAGAGAAATGCTGATGCAGAGCACTGCTGTAGTACAACTCTTGATTTAACTGCAAACTGTACTGGGAGAATGTTGCAAGGCTGTTAATCTTGATGCAAAATGAACATAATGTATAAAATATGGAAATGTTACATACTCTTACATCATGAAGTATTTGTCACCTTATGTTTGCATTCCAGAATATAATAAAAGGCTGCCATCTTTTTCAATCCTGATTCTTCAAACCATGCCCTAAAAATGCACCATTTTTTTCCTCCTTCCTGGGAACTGAGTTACTTTTTCAGGACCTTCCTTAAAGTATCCTCTGAAATCAATGTGGATCAATCCTTTGGAGGGGGGATTGACCCACAGTTAGTCCTGAATGTCAGACAAAAGGTTATACCCAGTCATTTTGGGGGCTACCTCCAGAGGAAGTTTTTATGAACAACTACCTGTTTCATTAACAGGAAGGCCCAGATGATACTGTAGCCCTCCATGTTTTTCCCACCCTTTATTCCACTATTTTTCTTGCTGTTGAAAATCTGTGAAGCTTGACAACATCTTTGACTATGGAGCAGAGAACTGTCCTTCTTGACCTATCACTGACCTTTCCACCCTCAGTCTCAATTCACTACTTAGAAGAAAAAAAAATCCATAATATTGTCCTTGGTCAAAGGATGTATTATGAGTATGCACAAAGCAATGACTGTAATTTGTATGAATCCTGAAGTCTTCCTGACATAAAACAATGAACAAGAGAAGATGAGCATCAACAAAATACCATCTGTCCAGAAAAATCTAGTGATGTAGCACTTGAACCCAAGTCTCAGAGCCAATCCATCTCTAACTGTCAGATAATATACATAGAAGAGTCAAAGACTATTGGTCAGGGGTAGGAACTAAGTTGGTCAGATGTTTGGAGAATGAATAGACATACAATGGCTTGTAAATGACCAGAAGTAAAATATAACTGAGAAAAAATAAACCCTGGAATTTCATATTGTTGCTGACATAAGTTCTTAGTAGTCTTAGATCAGTAAGCCTATTATCTGTTTGCTGTAATCATGCAAACTGGGTCAATAAAACCCATAAAAAGTGCATCTTCACACATAGATAATCTTAGGTTGATTAAATGTGACAATTAAGGGATTGGAACAACAAATACGATAAAGATTAAAGGAGTCGTGCCAGCTCCCGAGTCATTCAGAGGGAAGTTTAATAAACTGTCTGTACATTTGCCAGCCCCGGATGGGCTAAGAAAGCATTCACGGTCTTGCTCAAAATCAGATGAAAACTCAAAGAAGAGACAAATCCTTCCTATTTATTTTGAGCTGTGATATCTCAATCAATCTAGAAGAACAAGGGGATGGGGTGGGGAGAGGAAAATCAGGGATTACTTGTATGAACACAAAAGAAATCTGAATTAATACATTATCAAGCACTGCGTATACAGAATCTGGGTAATAATACAGACTTTTCCCAGAGGGAATCCTAAATGGATTGTCTATGCCAACCAAGCACAAAGCACAAAAGCCACAACTCCCATTTGCAGCAGAAATAATCAGATTGCTCAGAATGTGAACTGTCAGATGGCATTATTCAACCTGTTCATCCGTAATTATTTTAAGATGGGCTTTCCCCCCCCACCTCCTCGTTTCACTGCTCTATTTTGTCCAAGACTCAGAGGTCCATTAGACATTTGAAAGCATTCAGTGCCCTCGCTCCCAAACCACACCAGAAAGCCTCGAGACGCTGGCGTTAATTTGACTACAGCTTTAATCCTTGCATTGCAATGCAGAAGTAGCTCTCCTAGAAGAAAAGGTTTCCTGAGATTGGCCAGACGGCACAGAGGGACATCTTTGTAAGAGAGACCTGAGCATCGATAACGGTGATGGCAACTCAGCCCCACAACAGATATTAGCAATGGTGGGAAAGCTGCCAGCTCCTTTTTAATCACCATACTTTGAAAACACAGCCAAGGATTTAAAAATGTGACCAGACCAGGATAGGATCATAATATTGTGCTAATCAAAGTCAGGTCCGGCACCAGAGAATCCTACAGATTGCGATAAAAGTCTGTTTCTTAAAAGTCACTGAATCAGAAAGAGGCTGAACCTGAACTTTGTAAACTCCTGGGGAAAGGGAAATATTATCTTTTATATATATTTCTCAGTGAAATGTACCAAAGGCAAGACAAGGTTAATCTTATGCTGAGAACATGGATTGTATGTAACCATCAGCTTCTAGAAAGCAGCAATAATTTAATCCCCCCCACCCCTTTTCCTGCTGTTTTTCTTCTGTTATGATATTTCAGAGAGAGACCCAAGAGTCAGCCACAACAGGAAATAGTAATAATGCTGTTGCTTATTCTAACCCCTAATGAAAAGGCCACAAAAAGGGGAGGGGGTGCGTGAACATACGGCCCACGGAAGCAGCAGCTTTGCTGCACAAAAAGACAGAATGTGCTTCTTGGGGGTCAAAGGCTGGTTTGGCGTGACTGCGACTGGTCCCATGGGTTTGTATTTGTGTGCCTGTCCCCCTCCAAGAAGAGGGTCCTCATTTCTTAGAAAAAGGGCTTGTTCCCACGAAGCGTTTTTTTTTACAGCTCTGACTTCTGTTCTGGCCTACATTTTCAGGTCCCTCCAACATTGTCTGCCAGTCTGAACTGAATGGGGGCCTCATGGGGGCCTCGGGCGGGCCAGCAGGGGCCACGGGGGGGATGCTGCGGAGTACGAGATCCCTGGGAGATCCCTCCATAGCAGGCTCCTCAGAAGAAAAAGCGGTGGGGTGGGAGCAACTTACCAGGGTGACTTGCAACCTTCCCTGCCAGCTTCGCCTTTGACTTTGCTTGGGGGATGCTGGCAGAGAAGGTCGCAAATGGCGATCCCGTGACGCAGCTCGCTGTCAGGGTCTGGATGCAGAAAAAGAGGCTCAAACTCAACTCAAACTAGATGAAGTAGCTGGTGATTTGGAAGCTGTCTGATTCTAAGACTGCATCATCTTGGACTCGTTTCCCCAAAAAGAACAGCCTCACAATGTGAGGGTCTGTCATGAGTACTGATGGCGAACAGGAGGGGGCCCCTATCCAGGGGGGAAAACGCATGCGTAGTAGGGAGGAGTTGAGCAGCCATTCAGAGAGACAGAGAACAGACCCGCCTTGACTTTTGGGGTTTATCTGTCTGGGTTTTTCCCACGCTTCTTCAGTTTGTTAGGATTTTCTGTCTCATGTAGTAGTAATGAACACTAGAGACCTACTCCTCGTCTCAGCATGATTCCTGACTGTTAGGACAGGGTCCTTCTGAACCTACAACTCCTGCTCAAAGAGCAGATGGAGACCATTGCCAGAAAGGCTTTTGCATAACTTCAGATAATGCACCAGTTATGGCTTTATCTGGAACAGGATGGACTGAAGACGGTTCGTGGTTCACTTAATGACCACGTGATTCACTTAATGGCCCTGGAAAAAAGGTCGTGAAATCGGGCATGGTCATGTGATGCCTTAATGACCACATTGCTTAGTGACCAAAGTTCCGGTCTCAATTGTGGTCGTAAGTCGAGGATTAACTGTATCACCTCTAGATTACTATAATTCACTCTAAATGGGACTGCCCTTGAAGACCATCCAGAACTTCAACTGTCCAGAATGCAGCAGCATGATGCTTAGTAGTCAGTCACGATACTGCCACATTACACCTCTGCTGAAGGAGCTACATTGGTCACCAACATATTTCTGAGTACAGTTCAAGATGTTGGTCCCTATCTATGTTTCAGAGCCTAGACGCCTTCGGGACCACTTGCCAACAGTTTCTGACCATCTTACCGAAACAACTACAGAGTGCCTTCCAAGAGACCCCACCTTAGTAAGAGGTAGGAGGGGGATCAGTGATGGGCATTTTCTATAGCAGCTTCCTTCCTTCGGAATAGCTTGCCCCCCAAGGCATGGATGGTCCTTCCCATCCTGGCCTTCCAGAAGCCAATGAAAACATGGCTCTTCCAGATAGCCTTCAGGGATTAATTACGTCATATTCAATAAATTCAATGTATTACATTTAACATTAATTAAATTGAAATGTAACCAAATTGCTCTTTTAATTAACATTATATCAATTTGTATTGCGTTTCAATATAGAGTCCTTCCAGTTTCAGGTGGCAGAGAAAGCAAGCAACCATGCAAGGCAAGAAGGCAAGGATCTAAGCAGGCCCATAACTCGACACCAGGAAATTCTAACTACTACTAATTAGGGAGTAAGTGGGAGTGGGCTAAGTATTAATGATGAAGACATCCTCCAACACAGTCAATCTGGGAAAGTTAACAGCACCCCCAAGCCAGCTCAGTCTCGATCGCCATTAGGCAACTGAAGGATGGGACATCAACAATCCCAATCCTACCTTGATGTCCATCACCAATATGTCACCATTATATGCCCTGAAATGTTAGAAACTGCCAAACAACAGTATCTCACTAGAAGCACAGGATCAAACAGATCACCACACATATACCTTCTCTGCCTGGAGGATGGTACTGCTGCTCTAGAAAACTTGGTTCCCACTTCCCACTGAAACAGATGCAATCGTGCATATTAGGTATGCTGTTTCATTCTGGATCTGACTACTTAAGAGACTCATTGTAGATAGCACTTTAGTACCTGCTAGACTTCCACTGGGATGGTAAATGAGAAGAAAGAACAACGTTCTCCTCAGTGCCTTACCTTATTCTACATTGATTCATATTCTACAAGTGAATAATACTTATTTCTTACCTCCTTCTCCTCTACAGACCAGCTTTGCCTCACTTGAGATCACTGCACTGCCCCTTCATGCATCATGAAGCTGTGATGCACATTTCAACTTTCCATCAAATTGCTAAGAACCTCTTCTACCACCATGACTTATTCTTCAAACTCTAATGGCATTTCCAGAAAGTATCACTATAAACTGATTACAGAGTCATCTCTCTAGAACTAATTGTATCCTGGGGTGCCATTGTTCCCTAATGATCTGCCAGCTTAAGCTAGTTTGGGCCATCTGGCTTCAAGGAAGCAAACTTTTCAATTTTGTTTAGAGATAATAAGCTCAACCGAAAAGAAGAGTATGGCTGGAGGAAAACTGTATGTTAAGAAATGTCAATTCCCTGAAGGATTGGGGAGCAGAAATGGCAGGCCTGATATAAGGTAATGTCCGGGAACTATAATTTATAATGAAATTTCATTCCATATTCAGACCTCAGGGAATACCACTCAAAATAATCAAACTGCTGTGTTGCTTTTTTTAAAAAAAATGCAGTAGTATTTTCTTGTTGGGTTCACTTGATAATTGCTGGAAATGTTACACCAAGATAGTTTTACCCACAGAGGGCTTTTTCCCGCCATTAATTTCTACATTTATGATATCTCTTTCTCTCCATGCATCCACACACCAACATTTACACGAGCAGATGCATACTACTAACTGGCATTGTCTCTACACTACGTAACTGAATACTCAACAAGGATATTTCCATTTACACGCCAGCTTCCTGGAAAAAAACAACTTCCAGGTCAAAGGGAAGCATACTGATGATAAGAATCCTGTGGCATTTGGGATTGATATGATGAGAAAATGGAGACTCTGGAACAGAGGAATTAGGGAAGAACTTCATGTAACAAGGAACCTTTCTGGGGAGCAAAAGAGACAAGCTGATGTCCTGGGAGGGTCTTCTTCCTTTCCAGAGACAGAAATCAAGACAGAAGATGTCCAGGAACTATAATTTATAATGAAACTCTGACAATTCACAGCTAGAATGGCCAGCTGACAGGCCAGCTGTGAATTATGGGATGGAGTAGTCTAATAAAGGGCTGACTGAGGGTGTCTGCCTTGAAAAGACATCTTCTCTCTTAACTTTTCAAGGCAGACACCCTCAGTCAGCCCTTTATTGGACTACTCCATCCCATAATTCACAGCTGGCCTGCCAGTTGGCCATTCTAGCTCTGAATTGTCAGAGTTGTAGTTCAACACATTTAAAGGGGCAGGTTGGAGAAAACTTGCCTACAAAGAGATTCATATAAATTTATTATACATTAATAATAATAATAATTCTCCCACCTAGTCTTCCTCTTCCAATGTAGCTCAATATGAGCCATGACATGGACTGAGAAAAGTCTAATGTCTTGACTATAAATGTTACTGAACAGGTTTGATCTCTGATATCCAACCATTTGCCTTCTCTGATGTAAAACATGCCAAGCTTTTTTAGACAATTCTGACTCTTCACCCTCACAGGACAGGGCTGGCTTCTGACATTTTCATTGTCCAACAACAATGACCTACATGCTCCAACATCCCCTGTGATTGTGATAAAGAGGAGCCAAGTATTCTGCAGGAGTATACTTACTCCCTGTAGGCAGGAGTGGCGGAGGCTTCTCTCCCTAGCAACTCCAAGTGGCACAGATAACCAAGAATAGGGCAGAAATGAGACACCCACAAGCGTGTAGCACTAAAGACCTCTGCTATCTCTGCATTTTCAGCACCCTGATTTGAATACGCTTCTGCACTGAAGCTGTAATGTTAAAAGATAGCATTTTAGGACAAGGCTATAAACCGCCACTCAGAGAAGAATGTCACACAGGTGGCTGCTCTTGAAGATGCCGGCATGACCTCTCATCTTCCTCCTGACACTATCTATTTAAAGTTACCTTACAGTGAAGCAGCACCATGACATGCAGCTCTCCACTTCTGCCATCCAAAAACAGGAAGCTGCAATCCCATGATTGAAGGTCCACCACTTTTTTTTTACAGGCGTCACATGGACAGTGCACCTAAAAAGGGGTGGGACTACAATTATACAGCTGTGGCCACCATCTTGAGTTTTTTGAACATCCCACCCCCCGCAGACACCCCTAGGTTACCCTGTGGCAACTTAAGGGCCTCTACATTATTTACTGTACAATTTAATGTGGAATAAATTTCAATCTCTTTTCATACAGGTGAAGAGCATCTATTTTTTTTCCTTAAAGTGAGAAAGATGGAAAGTAATGGTTTGACTTTTCGGCCCCTTCTTCTGTATTAGATTCCTATTTGTCTTTCTCTTAGTGAGTTGACCTTTTCTCTTTAAAATTTCAATCTGTATGCCTCATTGACATTTGCTTGGACCATCTGCTATTCCATTTCCATTCTGCCTTCACAGTTATTTTCACTTCTTTCCTGTAAACTGATGTAGTCAAGGGAAGGATCTGATGACTGGTCCCAACAAAGTGATCCACCAAGACAGGAGATGCACAACTTCTTTAGGGTTTCAGATTACTCAGATCTTGCTTAGATTTTCTGGAGCAAAAAAGTGCAACGTCCAGCTCAAGTTTTCCATTTGCAAGGATTTTTTACTGCAGTGTTTCTCAACCTCAGCAACTTGAAGATGGGTGGACTTCAACTCCCAGAATTCCCCAGCCAGCACGAGGCATTTTCAGACTAGGAAATATGGACAACCAGGAAAGAAAACAGCAGCAGCAAATATAACACCAACCCCACCTCCAATAATAAGCTGAACTTCCTTGGCAACAATATGGAAGTAATGCCATATTGCTGCTGCCTCATTTCAAGATGTTTTTGCCAACTTCCAGGCCTACCTTTACGACCCTGGAATTCCCTGATAATCTCCCATCCAAATTCTAATCAGATTAAATCTCACCTGGATTCTGCCACCTGCTAAGACAAGGCAGTGAACCATCACTGCCTGCCCACATACTCGGGACCCTCCAACAAGCGATATTTGCAAAGGTCAAACTGTTACACGTCATGGAAAAAGGAACAGGCCTGTTTTAACTCCAGAATAAATCACTGCCACCCCAACTGAAGGGACACAGGGTGGTGGCTTCTCCCACCTGATCCTCCATTTCTCCATCCAACCTGAACAAATCTATTTATGGATGCTCAGAGTCTGCAAAAACATGGATATGCCATCAATATTTTAATTGAAGCCTATGAATATTCATGGTCATTTTGGCTTCTTCTGAGTAGACAGCACAATAACTAAATCATTCTAGTATGCAAATGTGATCCTGACATGACACTTTCCCTTCGTCTCCATTACAAAACTACAGCATTTTTAGCTCTTTTATTATTTATGTAATCCTTCCAGTTTATTTTCAGTTTAACAAGTGCTCTTGAAGGCAGGCAGCCTTTTCTGAATTGGGGACACAGTGATTATGAAGAATATCATCAAGTCATTTTTTTCCCCCGTGACACCAAGGACAGGAAGGCACGGGTGAGGGGAGGTGTAGCTTGTATTTTTATATTTCCAAGTTAATTTCAACAGTATCTTAGTGCCTGGTATTTACCACAAGCCCAGGGGGAAAACATGCACAGGCAAAAAGTTATTAGATTTTTCATCATTTTCAAGCCTGGAGAAAGCTTCAGCAAAAGTATAAAAAAAATGGATTTTGAGATGTGATGGATTGCTGTGCCAGCTTTTTAAATTCTGTATTTCTTTGATTTGTTGTGGTAGCTAAATATCAGGAAACAGGCACACCTTGTAGCTTGAATGGGTAACGTTGATAGGATTTCTCCCACCCCTTCCTTTCATATACTGGAATTAGCTGTCACTTATCATACCCAAAGTGAAACTGAGTCAGCTAAGGTTCCTCTTTTTCAAAAAGAGTCCTCCCTGCTTATTCCTGCCACCACAGCAACTCCACATAACTTTGGAGGCAAACAGCTTTCCCCACAACATATTACACATGGTGCTTTTCCCAGATGTTAATTATTCTTACTATTTGTCAAATTTGGAATGGGAGAATACTCCCTAAGACAGCCTTTCTCAACTTTTTGACCCTGGAGGAACCCTTTAAATATTTTTCAGGCCTCAGGGAACCCCTGAACATTCACGCTCAAATATAGGCCAGAAGTCACAAAATTATTATATACGTTTCATGGCTAGGCATGTGTCTGTGCATTAACAGTGATCTTAAACTAAAAATAATGAAACCTACCTCTTTAATGTGAAGTTGCCTGAATTTGAAATAATTTTTTAAATAAACCGTGATCTCCCAGGGAACCCCTAGGGACTTCTCGCAGAAACCGAGGGTTCCACCGAACCCTGGTTGAGAAACCCCGCACTAAGAGAGCAGGTGAAAAGTGCTTCCAAATGTACCAGTTTTCCAGTGGCCTCGCGAAAAATGGAAGCTTTAGCAGCAACTGCTGGCAAGACAAATTTAGCTAAAAAGGCTTGGAAAACTAAGAATGGGTCTCTCTGCTATTAACCAAATTAAAACCACACAAAATAAGGCCCTTGGGTTTATTCTCTTCAAAATCCTTGGCTTCTGGGTAATCAAATATAGTTTTTTCTTTCTGTGTTGAAGCAAATGGGTCAGCTGCAAAGTCGGTAATCCACAGGCCTGACTCATCGTTATTAAGACTCGTATCTTGCATCTATTTTTGAAAGCAACACCGGCAATTAAGAAAACACATACTTCAGTGAATTATTTGTACAGGCCTAAAGAAATCAAAATGGCCCCAGATTCCATTTTATTTCAATTAACCTGAAAACCAGGCATGTTTTCAAAGTACCAGGGTACGTAAGTATGTTTTGGTCTAAAGAGGGAAAAAGCACTTCCTGAGCAGAACAAAGGTAAGTCACTGGCACTTCTGTTAAGCATTTCTAAAATTGTGTAATGTTTAATGCAAAAGAAAGGGGAAACTGTGAAATTCAGGGGGAGCTAGCACATGACCTGTATTTTCATTCAATTTTTGTTCTCAACCTGCTAATATCCTGGAACCCCACTCAAGGTTAAATCTGGCCCTATCCCCCCACCCCCACTGCTGCAAAGCAGCTCAACTCTAGTGTGGTGGGGAGAAAGCTATTGTAATAACCCGCAAGATAAAACTGATTTAAAATAATCTTGATAAACTGTAGGCTCACCTTCCTGTCACCCCAGCATCCTCTCTCCAGGCCATATGCACTATTACCAGGCCAAAAGAAGGAAAGGGGGTGGGGGGGAGAATTTCATTAACACATCCAGAAGAGCAGTTGGCATTTGCTCTGTGCCAGTCTGTAGTAACATATTGATTCTTTCTTTGAAGAAGAGAGGCACAGAGCAGAGAAAGAAGAAAGGACAATTCACTGCAAAAAAAAATATATTTTTTTCAACTACAGCCTGTCAAAAGGCTGGGGGGCACTGCAATGTGAAGAGTCTCCCCACCCCCCAATTTTGGCAAATCTTGGCACTTGGAAGCAGAAGGAGCATCCAGAGGTCCCAAACATTTTAAACATTCAGTGTGACCATCTGTCACTGATAAAGTCGCTGAACAGAATGAGCAATTATCTGAGCCCTTTTCAAATGCAAGCCATCGGCTGCAAGCTTCTGGGCTGCCAAGCGGCATCAGGCCAAAGTGCAGGCAAGCAGAGTGGCCCTCAGTGGGCCAGGATCGGCCTACCTGAGCAGGTGAACACAGAGGAGGTAACTAGACAGTCATCCCCAACTTTCAGGATGAAGATACCCACAAACCCTTTTAAGGTAAGCTGAAACGTGGGCATGACTTCTAAATTTATTAATTGCTAGCTGAAAAGCCATTGGGTTTGGCTGGCTTGGGCAGGGGGCTGCCAGCTCTTTCTTCAAATTCATTATTGCTGTTGCTTTTCCAAAGTGAAGAAAGAGGCATTTGGGATTTTTGGGAGACAATGCCCTGTATCTCTTCCACCCATAACACTTTTCTGTGCCACGTTCTTGGCTTAGGGTTGGATGAGGAAGCAGAGCTTTTGCTGAAGACATCGTGCCAGCTTCCTCTCAGGAGCCATCTGGAAGATTCAGTTACTATTGCTCTCCCTGGGAGCAATTTCTCCTGTCTTACCCATAGTTACCTGAAGAAGCCAGCACCAACAGGCACATCATTTATCTAAACCATGGCTAACCTCAGTCTCTCTATCTTCTGAGTCCTTGCTTCTGTAATTTTGGCTGTCAGCTGGTCAAAGGGAGATCCTACACCTTATAGGGAAGTTACCTATTTAATCGCTTTAAAATCGATTATATGCTGTGAGTTCAGAATCTCTAGTCATACTAAGTCTCCATTTGGTTCCTCCATCAGCAAGGCCAGAGCATATTATGACCTTCTTAAATGATCACTAAATTCTGTTTTTTTTGCTCTTTGTTCTCCCCCTTGGAACATCTTTATTAATAAACCACAGAACCACAAAATAAAATCAAACTAAGGGTGATCACTGGCCCTAAATCCATCTAAAGTTCTGAAAGCCCTGCAAGAAAGTTCATTCTTGGCAGCCTTATAGAACAGTGCCAGGGCACCCACCCCAGTCAGACATCTGGGCACAAATAAGGGGTTAAATGATTGTCTTGAGCTCCATTTAACAGCTGAACATGTAGTTTCTGCAGAAGTTTGGTTGGTAGTCAACTCTACTGCCAACTGTCCACCACTTGCACATGCATGGAAAGTTACATGTGGATGTCTACAGATAACCTCAGACCTTGGTGTAGTATGCACCTTGAGATTTCTGCCAAATTTACCCCTTTGTCAGATAAACCGGAACTGTGTTCTCAGACAGACAGCTCTCAAATGCTCACTGTATCAGATGCCACCCATGTTCTGAAGAACGAGGGAATGAAGTGGGAGAATCTGTAGCTCAGCCAGGCTCAGGATGGCACTGAAGAGGCTACTGGAAGGGTCCCACGAGGACACCCTGGAAAAGGACATCTCTTAACATTGTTGATAAAAGGGAGGTTTTCAGACCGCTCCTTAGGAATGGCATTTTCTCCTACAGACTTCTCTTTTTTTCCTCCAAAAAGGAGACCTGCTCAACATGAACTGCAAATGCCGAGTAGAAGAACAGCACTGGCTGAATAGAGAAATATTTTACTTATGTACGCAGACATGCACATAATTCCCTCTTATTGCCCTGGCCTCAAAGCAACACTGATCCTTCTGTGAGAAAAAATACATTTTCTGCAGCCTATTCAGAGCTCATAAAGTGGCAGATGCTAAATCATGACACTAAAGACCCTCTTGAAAAACAAGATTCATTTAGCCCGAGTTTCAGCTTACAGCAGTTCTTCTGCATTCTGAACACTCCAAAAAGGGTCTTTACTGCTCAAAGGGAAAGCATTAGCATCAAGTGGAGAGCATGAATGTCCATGCTTGGTGAAGAGTGTGTCTGCAGAAGTTCTGTCCTGCATCTAAATCTAAATCTAAATATTTACATTTACAAATATGGACAGATCAACCACAGAGCTCTGTTATAGATATACTGGTAGAATGCATTTTTTAGGACAACGAAAAGTCAAATTCCAAACAAATTATTTGACATTTTGCAAATACCATTCACTTTTCTTCTGAGTGTTACAGCTTTACTGGCAGCGTCCTTACAGCAAAGGCTTATTTTAGAGAATGGGCCAGTTAGGTGTTTCTCTACTCTGGAAAGCTTGAGTTCATGGTCAGGACTGCTAAAGAGTTAACATGCAAGTGTTTCCAAATAATCACTCAGTGCTTTGAGAATCCACTAGAGATATAAGGATGAGTTATAATGGAAGACAGAAAAAGGAGACACCATGTAGCATAAGAGCAGCTTTGATGAACAAGCAGACCCAACATTAATGAAAGCTTATGATTTTATGTGTCTTGAAAATGTCAGGAGCTGGGAATGCAGAGATCATGTCTTTACCCAACTGAGACGCAGGACGTTTTACAAAATTACATTGTCTTAGATCATCCTTTTTATATTGCCTTACTTTTGACAACACCAGTAATACATGGCTGTACTGCCACTCTGTTTTATCCTTACAGCCACTCAGGCTAAAATCTACCCAGTGAGCTTTGCAGCTGAGAGGAGAATTGCACCCAGGATCCTGGCTGGATGGAACAATTCCACCAGTGCCCGCTGCAAACATTGGGTAGCAATTTTCTCTGCAGTGGGAATACTGCTCAACCACACAGAAAAAATGCATTGCTTGTGTTCATCCTTTCTACGGGGGCTGATCTACGGAGCATGCCTTCCTGAAAGGTGGTGAATGAAGGCTGAATTCCTTCTCGGTTTATGCAAATCCACCTGGACTTATGAGCTGTGACAAGCACGGTCACAGGTCGAATTCCATAAGGGTTCATCCAGCCACAAAAGAGCCACACAGCTGCTGATTCTAAGCAAAATCGTACCAATTCTATCCCACAGGCAAGCAACTTTCGGTCTTAGGTAACAAACCAGTGCCCTTATAGCTACTATCAGCAGTGTGACTGGGGATGGTGGGCAAATTTGCAACCACCCCTACTAATTTATCACACTGGGGAAAAAAAATTGCCTCCAATTGCCCATCTAGGGGGACAGGGAAAGGGAGGAAAGGTTGATTGTGAAATTTTTCCAGCCCTGAAAAGGATAAGAGGAACCATGAAGCAGGAACCTCTGCTTTTGTGAGGTCCCTGCCATGCCATACCTCTGCCAGCTAATATCAAGCTGGCAAAGCCAGCTCATGAGGGCAGCCCAAGCTTCACATCCCTCAGGGAAGGCCAGAAGGATTTACACAGAAGGCCGGATCCATCTGCCCTGTCCGTAAATGGGTCTGTGTATGTGTGCAGTTGAGGTCCAGGAGACCAGCCCCTTAATGTCTCTTTGTTCTGCTCCTTCCTAGTTAAACGGCTGTTGCTCGACAGGTCACTGCACAGAGTCATTGCTATCAGATAGGAGAAGGAAGGAAGGAAGGAAGGAAGGAAGGAAGGAAGGAAGGAAGGAAGGAAGGAAGGAAGGAAGGAAGGAAGGAAGGAGATGGAAACAGGGAAGGAAGGAAGGAAACAGGGAAGGAAAGAAGGAAAGATGGAAACAGGGAGGGAGGAAAGGAAGGAAAGAAGGAAGGAAGGAAGGAAGGAAGGAAGGAAGGAAGGAAGGAAGGAAGGAAGGAAGATTTGCAAAAGCAGCAGCAGCTGCTGCTTTAATCATGTTTCTAAAAGAGAACAAGAAGGTTGCTGCTTTTTCTTCCTTTTTTAAGTTTTTTTTTTTTTTAAAGCACTTCAGGAAAGTCTCAGCACATTAGGTAGAAGTATATGGAACAGGTAGGGAAACGTTACCATCCAGAGCCTGTGACTTCAGGTATTAACAAAGAAGAGCTTCCATAACTTGGATCCCTTGGCTCATTTCTGAAAACATCACCCTCCATTCACAGCCTCCTTGTCACAATCCATGTGTTGGGACAACAACTCCCCATACCCTCCCCACACTCCAGCATTTACCTCCTCTGCAGCAGTCTTTTCCAACTGGCTGAATCCAGTCCAGATTCAGTGTAACCGTTCACCCCTTTGTGGCCCATCTGCAGACTCCATGTTCTGGTGCCCTCCAGTTTTGGCACAAGGCACAAGCCCAGGGGAGGCCCCCCCCTTTTTTTTTTAGCTTCTCCCAACTTGCCCCAAGAGAGGAAAGACTGAATGGCAGATTCTCGTTGCATCACCAATCTCTGAATTACGAGGGCTGGAGAGAAATCCGAGAGCCGTTTTGACCAATCGTAGGACAGACGTAACTTCCAGTTAACTTCAGTTGCTTTTGCTTCTCTTGGGGAGGGAGAGGCAGCCCCCAGATTAGGGGGGTTTCAAAATGGCAGTTGGAAGTTGCTGGGTTACGATCCGTGGGCCTGGCTGGGCTTTTCCACCTTTTGAAGCAAGTCTTTTCCAGGGGTCGCATCACAGCCCACTTTAGTTCAAGAGATAGGAATTCCTTCTCTCAGGCTCCGGGACTCACAGCCAACAGAGGCTGGGTCAGGTCCTCCTCTGCAGACCAGAGGAGGACCAGGGAAGGAAAAGGCGTTTTTATTCAGCAGGCGTTGGCTGAGATGGGAGGAATGGTGGGTGCTTTTTGAAAAATGATGTGCTTTGACTAGTTTTTCTGGTTTTAACAATGATTCCATGCTTCCTTATCAGCCATCCCCAAGCAGCATCTTACTTTATCTCTTATCTGTATCTCTATCTATAATATACATTTAGTAGTTTGGTGAACTGTTTATGGCATCAGGCTAGAACCAGGAGACCGCGCGTTCTAGTCCTACCATAGGCACAAAGCCAGCTGGGTGACCTCGGGACAGTCGGTCTCTCTCAGCCCTAGGAAGGAGGCAATGGCAAACCACTTCCAAAAAACCTTGCCAAGAAAACTGCAGGGACTGGTCCAGGCAGTCGCCCGGAGTCAAAACTGACTTGAAGGAGCACACTCACACAAATTTAGAAGAGAATCATCCCCAGCCTCTTTTTCAGCTTTGCCAGAGGTGAACTGCTCTGTGGTCATTGCTGAAGAGTTGGTGGGACAACTTGATGTTGACTCCAAGACATAAATGTGTCTGTTCTGGGTACCTCTTTATGCCCAAGGCTCAGGCAATCCTTACACAATGGTGGATAACAACAACAACAACAACAACAACAACAATTTGGGTTTTGGTCCTTGCCTTAAGGAATGATTGGACAGAGAAGAACCAAAACTGAGCCAAACCCCCAAACTGACCATTGAATTGAATTGCACCCCCCCGTACACTTTACAGGACATTGATAGTAAGCCAAAGAAAGCAAGCCGCAAGACAACCTGCACTTATTAATCAAGTTTTGTGACTAACTTAGTTATATTTTAATAAGGCTTTAATAAGAGCAATAGAAGTTTTTTTTTTCCATTCTAGAAAATGAAATTTCTATTTTTAAAAAGTTATCAGCACTTATGCTAATGGTTTTTTAAATTAAATAAACCCCTCTCCCCTGGATCAAATTACTAAAGATAATTTCTTTGACTTTGCTTCAAAATTAGGTTACCCTCTCTTTTTCTTTCAGAGAGAATGGGAAAGGGGGGAAAAGAAAAAAAATGTAATCTGTAAAAACAGGTTAGAATTACTTTGCATATTGGTCAATGATATCTTTTTGGTGCAATCTCTATTTAGAGATAAGATAATTTAATATGTACTACACTGCCTGCAAACAATAACCCTTTGAACTGCTGTTTCAGAACAATACGTTCTTACAGATATTAGGTGGGGGGGGGGAAGCATCGATAGAGCATCAACTAAGCATTAGAAAGGAAAGCCTCCTTTGTAAACCAAAGAATTAGCTTTACTTGTGTGTGGAAATATCATTTAGGATAAAAATCAGAGAGAGGGAATAGGCAAGATAGTTTGTTTGAAACTGAAATCCAAGGCATTAACTTGAGCCAAACTAACAGAAAATAGCTGTAGAAACAAGGACTAGGAACAGATAATTAGTTCAGGATGTATTTGAACATGAATATTTTATAATGCATCAGAAAAGTCATTATAGAGAAGAATTAGAGAGCCCAACCGACTGGAAGCACCGGAGAAGTGATCCGTCAGGTCCCCATAAAGGACAATTGAAGAAAAAAGGCACATTTATTCAGCCCAAGATTTCATTAAAGCTACAGCTACCCGTTACAGGTTATATGTGGTCACTGGTACAAACCATCTGCTGAATTTAAATGATTTAACTAAGGGCAACTGTAAGAATATAAACTCTACCCACAATCACAGAGGCAGAAGCCATTGGTGGGTCACCTTCTCATCTTAGGAGATCCTACTTCTATTTTTACATTTGCTTTTCCCCAAGGAGCAATTCATATTGCTCATTATAGTCCCATTATAAAATAATACTTCAGCAAAGGATCGTTACCTTGTCGTGGTGCTGGAGCTTGAGCACCTCAATGATGCCATGAGCTAAACCGTGAAGGGCCACCCAAGATGGGAAGGTCATGACAGAGAGGTCAGACTAAATGCGATCCCTGGGGAAGGTAATGGCAACCCACCCCAGTATTCTTGCCGTGAAAACTAAATGGATCAGTACAACCAGAGATATGTCGGTATACCATCGGAAGATGAGACCCCCAGGTCGGAAGATGGTCAAAATGCTACTGGGAAGGAACAGAGGATGAGTTCAACTAGCCCCAGACGTGATGACGCAGCTAGCTCAAAGCCGAAAGGATGGCTAGTGGCCGACGGTGCTGATGGTGAATGGCGAATCTGATGTTCTAAGGATCAACACACCATTGGAACCTGGAATGTAAGATCTATGAGCCAGGGCAAATTGGATGTGGTTATTGGTGAGATGTCAAGATTAAAGATAGACATTCTGGGAGTCAGTGAACTGAAATGGACTGGAATGGGCCACTTCATATCAAATGACCACCAGATCTACTACTGTGGACAAGAGGACCACAGAAGAAATGGAGTAGCCTTCATATTTAATAGTAAAGTGGCTAAAGCAGTGCTTGGATACAATCCAAAAAATGATAGAATGGTCTCAATTCGAATTCAGGGCAAGCCATCTAACATCACAGTGATCCAAATATACGCCCCAACCACAGATGCTGAAGAAGCTGAAGTAGAGCAGTTCTATGAGGATCTGCAGCACCTACTGGACAACACGCCTAAAAGAGATGTTATTTTCATCACAGGAGACTAGAATGCTAAGGTGGGCAGTCAAATGACACCTGGAATTACAGGTAAACATGGCCTGGGAGAACAAAACGAAGCAGGACATAGGCTGATAGAATTTTGCCAAGACAACTCACTTTGCATAACAAACACTCTCTTCCAGCAACCTAAGAGACGGCTTTATACGTGGACTTCACCAGATGGACAACACCAAAATCAGATTGACTACATCCTTTGCAGCCAAAGGTGGCGGACATCTATACAGTTGGTAAAAGCAAGACCTGGAGCTGACTGTAGTTCCGATCACGAACTTCTTCTTGCACAATTTAGGATCAGACTAAAGAGATTAGGGAAGACCCACAGATCAGCTAGATATGAGCTCACTAATATTCCTAAGGAATATGCAGTGGAGGTGAAGAATAGATTTAAGGGACTGGACTTAGTAGATAGGGTCCTGGAAGAACTATGGACAGAAGTTTGCAACATTGTTCAGGAGGTGGCAACAAAATACATCCCAAAGAAAGAGAAAACCAAGAAGGCAAAATGGCTGTCTGCTGAGACACTAGAAGTAGCCCAAGAAAGAAGGAAAGCAAAAGGCAACAGTGATAGGGGGAGATATGCCCAATTAAATGCAAAATTCCAGAGGTGAGCCAGAAGAGATAAGGAATTATTTTTAAACAAGCAATGCGCGGAAGTGGAAGAAGACAATAGAATAGGAAGGACGAGACCTCTTCCAGAAAATTAGAAACATCGGAGGTAAATTCCAGGCAAAAACGGGTATGATCAAAAACAAAGATGGCAAGGACCTAACAGAAGAAGAAGAGATCAAGAAAAGGTGGCAAGAATATACAGAAGACCTGTATAGGAAGGATAACGATATCGGGGATAGCTTTGACAGTGTGGTCAGTGAGCTAGAGCCAGACATCCTGAAGAGTGAGGTTGAATGGGCCTTAAGAAGCATTGCTAATAACAAGGCAGCAGGAGACGACGGCATCCCAGCTGAACTGTTCAAAATCTTGCAAGATGATGCTGTCAAGGTAATGCATGCTATATGCCAGCAAATTTGGAAAACACAAGAATGGCCATCAGACTGGAAAAAATCAACATGTATCCCCGTACCAAAAAAGGGAAACACTAAAGAATGTTCAAACTATTGAACAGTGGCACTCATTTCACATGCCAGCAAGGTAATGCTCAAGATCCTGCAAGGTAGACTTCAGCAGTTCATGGAGCGAGAATTGCCAGATGTACAAGCTGGGTTTAGAAAAGGCAGAGGAACTAGAGACCAAATTGCCAATATCCGCTGGATAATGGAAAAAGCCAGGGAGTTTCAGAAAAACATCTATTTCTGTTTTATTGACTATTCTAAAGCCTTTGACTGTGTGGACCACAACAAATTGTGGCAAGTTCTTAGTGGTATGGGGATACCAAGTCATCTTGTCTGCCTCCTGAAGAATCTGTATAACGACCAAGTAGCAACAGTAAGAACAGACCACGGAACAACAGACTGGTTTAAGATTGGGAAAGGAGTACGGCAGGGCTGTATACTCTCACCCTACCTATTCAACTTGTACGCAGAACACATCATGCGACATGCTGGGCTTGAGGAATCCAAGGCTGGAGTTAAAATCGCTGGAAGAAACTTTAACCATCTCAGATATGCAGATGATACCACTTTGATGGCTGAAAGCAAAGAGGAACTGAGGAGCCTTATGATGAAGGTGAAAGAAGAAAGTGCAAAAGCTGGCTTGCAGCTAAACCTCAAAAAAACCAAGATTATGGCAACCAGCTTGATTGATAACTGGCAAATAGAGGGAGAAAATGTAGAAGCAGTGAAAGACTTTGTATTTCTAGGTGCGAAGATTACTGTGGATGCTGACTGCAATCAGGAAATCAGAAGACGCTTAATCCTTGGGAGAAGAGCAATGACAAATCTCGATAAAATAGTTAAGAGCAGAGACATCACACTGACAACAAAGGTCTGCGTAGTTAAAGCAATGGTGTTCCCCATAGTAACATACGGCTGCGAGAGCTGGACCATAAGGAAGGCTGAGCGAAGGAAGGTCGATGCTTTGGAACTGTGGTGTTGGAGGAAAATTCTGAGAGCGCCTTGGACTGCAAGAAGATCCAACCAGTCCATCCTCCAGGAAATAAAGCCAGACTGCTCACTTGAGGGAATGATATTAAAGGCCAAACTGAAATACTTTGGCCACATCATGAGAAGACAGGACACCCTGGAGAAGATGCTGATGCTAGGGAGAGTGGAAGGCAAAAGGAAGAGGGGCCGACCAAGGGCAAGATGGATGGATGATATTCTAGAGGTGACGGACTCGTCCCTGGGGGAGCTGGGGGTGTTGATGACCGACAGGAAGCTCTGGTGTGGGCTGGTCCATGAAGTCACAAAGAGTCGGAAGTGACCAAACAAATAAACAACAATGAAATAATATCACTTTGCCATTGCTTGAAGTTGATCTACTGCAGTCCTCATTAAAATGCTCCCTTTACTGGCAAAAATGGAAAATACTAACTGGTCTAAAAGCATTATGGGAAACCCGGCAAAGAGAAAACTGGGAGGTACGGTTCTGAAATGCTGAGTATGTTTAAAGCCCCTCCCCAGTCGAACGGCCTGTCCTCAGATGGGAGGCTCTCCTCCCATCGCATACAGACAACAGACAGCTTGTGGCTTGGAAAATGGTGACCTGGTCCTCTGGCTGCCTCCTTTCCCAGGACATCCTTCATCTGGGAAATCTGGGGATGTGTGCAATCCTTCAACCTGACTGGCTGCATCCTCCCTGAACTCCCTACCCCTAACAGACTCAGTGTTCGTGCAGTCCGCTGCTCTGGCCAATGCCATGAGGCCAGGACACTCTTTCTGGCAAGCAGCTAATTCCTACAGTGAGGGCCGGTCCCCTCGTGGGCTAGGCGGTGGCAGACAGGCAGGTAAGACGGGGGGCTGCGGAGAGTAAGGAAGATGACCTAGATGGAGATATGCAGCAGCTGTTGCCTAGCCAAAAGGGGCTGAAGCATTTTTCAGGTCCAGAACAGCGAGACAACATTCGGAAGCAGCTCAGGCAGATGCTACCCTTCTTCACTGAACGAGGAGGAGGAGGAGGAGGAGGAGGGGGAGGAACAGCCCAGTCAGACTTGCAAGAATCTGTTGTCACAGCCCATCTCAATCAAAGTGGCCTTAGCCTTCCTGTGGAGTTGATGTCCTGCTCTCGTCCATCTAGAGCCCTCCCTCCAATGCCTCCCTTTGCTCAGCAAATTCTGGCAGCAATAAGAATAAAAATTAAATTAAAAGGGACCTAAAACGGACTTTTCCAGATAAGGATGGAACTCTAAGGTCACAAAAACATACCTGTTGTTAGTCAAAGAATGACAGCAGCTGGCTTAGCCTTCAGGGAGTTAGTTGTATTTTAGCCAAAGCAGAAGCAGCTGCTGGATCCATTGGGTGAAAAATACTTCTTGGCTGGAGCCCGACAGCCTGACCTTCTCACTGTGTTAATACTGGCCATGCAGGTGGTCACCGAAGGTGATGCCAGACTGAGTGATACATACATCCCAATAATAAGCGGGATTGCCAGGAAACTCCCTCCCATTTTACTCAAGATAGCCTGCAGCTGGCCTTGTGCCTGAGGCAGGGCTAGAACTCAGAGTCTTCTGGTTTCTCGTCCAGCACTTCTCCCACTAGACCAAACTGGCGGTTGATACACCAACAATTCCCTGCAGTTTTCTAGGCAGCATTTTCCGACATGGCTTCCCCTTGTCTTCTTCCTAGGGCTGAGAGAGAAGGACCAGCCCCACATCACCCAACTGGCCTGACGCCCAAGGCAGGACTAGAACTCACCATCTCCCGATTTGTAGCCTGCTGCCTTTAACTACTACACCAAAGTGGTTTTCAACGATGGAATACCAAGTGATTATTTCATTACTTTTTGTGCCATTGCCTGAAATGTTGTTGTTAGTTGCCGTTGAGTAGTTTACGACTCGTGGCGACCCTACGCATAACAGAACGAAATGCTGCTCGGTCTCGCGCCATACCCCTGTCTGTTCCAATGTCTGCATCCAATACTCTGTAACAAATTGCGTTGGTGATTACTTAGAGTTTCATTTTTGGACTTCAAGATCATACATGCTTGTTGAGAACAATGACAGTGCTCAGGTCCCAACGGAAGAGGCATTGGTGGAGGCCTCTGTTGCTTCCATTGCTCCTTCCAGGTATCTTGGGACTAAACATGTTAGTGCATGTGAAGTCCCAGCATGTATGGCGGGGTAACGAGTCTTAGGAGGTTGGCTCAGCAGACGCAATAGTCACATCACCCGCCTCCCCCGCCAAGTTGCCGAGTATCCTGTTTGTAAAACACAACTTGTTTTGGTTTTGCATACATTGCACAAAAAGAAACTGCAGCTATTTTGCATGAATTGTTGATATGCTGTTGTCAGTGCAGTGATAATTTTCCTCTGCATGTTGGCTACTGGAACAGTTCTGAACTGCTACAATCAATCTGGATTCAGTTCAAACCATGTATATGTATTTAACAGCTGCGTATTTGTGTCAGCTTTTTCTTTCCCTCTCTTTGTCTCTGATGCATGTGTGTTATCTTTAATCAACTCTGCATTTTGGACTAATGAATTATGTCTGCTTTGAATATCATTGTATTAGAGGGATGGCAGACAAACACATTTGAAAAATAAATATGTCATTGTACAAGTTGTCCTAGGGAGCAACACAGAGCATCAGAATAGAAAGCATAAATGTGAATGGCAGTGAAGAAAGTGACATAAATTTGTTTTAAACTCAGATCCAAGTGGGAGGTTGCATTCTTCTCACTATCCAAGATATTTCTCGCTTTGAAGTAAGTTCCTTCTGCATAACGAGACCCCAAATCACCTTGTTATTTTTATTCTCTGGAGGATTCTCTTCCCTGTTCAGTAATCAGAAGTAGACTTCAACCTCTTCAGTTTTGTCATCCTAATTTACAGACTGCTTCTGACTTACAGTTCTTTACTCTGAGGAACAGGAGAACTTGTTTTTTAAAAAGTAAATATAACTTATCAGGACAATATCCAGAATTTTTAAAAAATGCATACTGTAAACCGGTTGTGTAAATATTTGCCATTGAATGGAAAAAAAATTATCTTCCTCCTTTTTCTCTCTTTGCAGTTTTTTTTTTCTGAGAGCCAGTTTAGTCTAGTGGTTAAGGCTCCGGGCTAGAAACCAGGAAGCTGAGAGTTCTAGTCCCGCCTTGGGCACGAAAGCCGGCTGGGTGACCTTGGGCCACTCTCTCTCAGCCCAAGAGCCAATCAGGCATGGTATGAGAGTTCTAGTCCCGCCTTGGGCACAAAAGCCGGCTGGGTGACCTTGGGCCACTCTCTCTCAGCCCAAGAGCCAATCAGGCGTGGTATGAGAGTTCTAGTCCCGCCTTGGGCACAAAAGCCGGCTGGGTGACCTTGGGCCACTCTCTCTCAGCCCAAGAGCCAATCAGGCGTGGTATGAGAGTTCTAGTCCCGCCTTGGGCATGAAAGCCGGCTGAGTGACCTTGGGCCAGTCACACTCTCTCAGCCCAACCCACCTCACAGGGTTGCTGTTGTGAGGAAAATAGGAGGAGGAAGGAGCATTAGGTATGTTCACCACCTTGAGTTATTTGTGAAAATAATAAAAGCAGGATAGAAAATAAATAAATAAAATAAGCAGCAGTCCATTTTCTCTTCTGCAACCCTGATGGTTTTCCCAATGCATTGGAATTCTACTCCCATTATCCCCAGAACGAAGCTGGCTGGGGATTACAGAAGTGGAAATCCAATAAAACTGGATGGCACCTGGGCAGGAAGGTCAGTCTAATGTGATCAGCCAGTGGTTTGGTTAAATACATATCCAGGATATGACAGAATTAAAGCATGGCCGTGATGTGTTTTGCAATATCACTGTAACTCTGTATGATTGATTTTTACACTGATGGAAATACAGCTGTGTGCAGAATAAAGACGTTACCTTTCCTTTTATAAAAAACACTTTCCTATTAGCTTTCTTTTTTCTTCTTCTTTTGTTTAACGTTCTGCATTCCTTTGGACAGGATAGAGAAGCCTAGTTTTCAGTAAGAACTCTGAAGGACACACAGACTGCCTATTATGCTTTTCTCACCACCTATTAAGCACCAGAATATCACTCCAAAATGTGGTACACCCTTGGCTGGATACAAAAACATTACGAAGATATTAGTGCCTAGCCAAAACAAAAGCAAACCCTATACAATTTCACTCATTTGATCATTCATTCATTCATTCGATTTCTATACCAATGCAATCTGCCCAGGCTCCAGATTTCCACTTGCATTATAGCAAAACTTAATTGCTTAGCACAAGTTCTCAGCTGAAATAACTATCATAGTAGAAGAGATGTCTCTCTCTCTCTCTCTCTCCACTGTATGGAGGATGTCTAGAGAGATGGAGGCCCATGCAAGTCTTTGCTGGGGGAGAGGAGAGGGTAGTT
This sequence comes from Candoia aspera, assembly GCF_035149785.1. Classification (NCBI taxonomy): domain Eukaryota; kingdom Metazoa; phylum Chordata; class Lepidosauria; order Squamata; family Candoiidae; genus Candoia; species Candoia aspera. Next base: position 7,409,825 of record NC_086159.1, on the reverse strand, counting down.
TTGCACCTTCCACCTTCATTGCAACAATAACAAAAAGTGACAGTTGACAATGCCTGGGAAACGCCCAGGTTGGGTGGCCCACAGCCTCATGGAGAGCAGGGAGCGTTCTGTCCTTAAAACCCCAGGAAGCCTTGCCAGTAGACTGATCTAGATGGAGCAATGTTGCTAGTCCACGACAGCTCCAGTTAACGCCATTCAGCAGTAGCTAAAGAAGTTATTCACCAAGTTGGACAGATCATGGGAGAGACTGCAACAGAGATCTTTCCCAGCTAGAAAGGTCATGTATCATCACCCTAATAATTCCTTTAGAAGTGCGTGAGACTGTTTCTATGCTTCTGTTCCCTCCCCTCCCTCATATAGAAGACCTCTGTTTCCATAAAAGATGCTATGAAATAAATACTTCCTTCATTTATTGCTCACATTTATATGGCCACCCACCTTGCACAAGGCGACTCTGGGCGGTGTACAACAACGAGGTCAAAACAGTGAATAAAGAAAAACACATTATAAAAAGATAAAATGATTATTAAAAGAATATTATCACAAAACTGTAAAATATACCAACCCTGAGGAGAAAGCAGGAATGTCAGTCACAGTGATCTCAGTCTTCCTTGTGATCTGTTAAAATCAACCCCGATTTCTTTGCAACTGAGCTGTGTACCCTAACTTTTCTCACTGGCTCAGGAAGGGGACTGGTACTATATGAAAACTCCAGCCCGGTCCCAGTAGAGTGGGTGAATTTTTATCCCAAACTGCCCCAAACTGCCTTCCTTCCTCTTCAGACTGATGGACAAGAGTTGGAAAAAAGCATGGAACTTTGTTTTTGTATATGATAATCACAGCGAAATTATTGTATGCTCAAAGATCTGGCAATACCTACAACAGAGGAATGGTTGGTGAAGATGATAGAGATGGCCAAATTGGTTTGTTTGATTGGAGAAAAGACAGTATCTACGTTTAATGCTGACTGGAAACCCCTCATGGACTTTTTGTGTAAAACAGGAAAAAAAAAAAGAACTTACAATTTATGGTTTTGATGATCAGATAGGATAGATTATAGAAAGAAGAGAGTCATGATGCAACTTTAGAGAAAGAGGTATATCTATAATTGTATTTCTAACTGCTGTAAAAAGATCAGAAGCCACGTCGTTACCTTTTTTCTCTTTTCTAATTTTCTTTTGCCTTTTCTTTCTTTCTTGCACTTTTAGCTCTTTCTTTGATTTCTTTTTCTTTTCTCTTCCTTATTCTATATTAGTTTGTATTAGTTTTTATTTTTGTTTCTAAAACTATACGCACGCACACACACACACAAATACATATACATATGGGCCTTCCGTTCAATTACAAATATCTTCTGGCCCAACTTTCTCGCTTTTTCCAAAAGCCACTTCAAATGGCCATACCAAGATTATTTCCCCTTATTTCAGCATGAGAGAATTCAACCAAAGCCGCCACAGGGACATATTCAACTTTTAAAATGTACATTCCCCTTTTTTAAGCATCTCGCTTTAATCCAGAATAGGTGCTTAACAAGGGCCTTTTCACGTCTTGGAAACTTCCAAGCCATGCTCAGCTTCAGAGTCCAGAGCTTTTTATCAGCAATAGAAGGAAAAATCACAGAGAAGTGAAGGAAGGGCAAAAGTTCCTTTCCTAATGGCCTAAGCTGGGTTTCCATCTTCTTTTATGCTGTTAAGTGCAAAGAACTAGGTGTATTCTGCCATGATTTTTTTTTTTTAAAAAGCATGAAACACTCTCCTAACAGCTACCCTACCTGGCTGCTCAGTATTCTTTGGCTGAATAAAGGAGAAGTTCAAAATGGCATCGTGTTACAGTACTTTTTTTTTTGCACTAGATAAAGGATCTAAAACAATAGTGACACCAAACAATGGTAATGAATGGAAATTACACGCTTTACAATTTTAGAAAACTGAAAGCCAAACGCTCACAAGCAGGATAATTTGAAGAGGAAGAAGCAACATTAAATCACAGTGGCAGAAGCACATTTTTAAAGATGGCTCCCCCCACTTGCTCTCTCGTCGACTGGCCGCACGGCCTCACCTCTTGGTTCACCCCAGTATTTCCGGGCTAATGTCACCAAGTACCTCCAGCAGGTCTGGGCTGCTGTGGTCCACTCGGACCCCCCAAAGGCAGAGCAGGGAGCTGCTCCATCTCTGACAGGCAACTGAGGGCACACAGCTGATTCCCACTTGCAAGCCAAGGAAGTCGGTGGATCACAGCCTTCCTTCACTTACAACTTAGGAAAAATATAATAACCCTTTGCAAGGACTTGTCTGAATCATCTAGATCAGGGTTTCTCAACTCAGCAACATTAAGATGTGTGGGCTTCAACTCCCAGAATTCCCCAGCATGAAGTCACATTCTAATGTTGCTGAGGTTGAGAAGTAAGGTAAAGGTAAAGGTTTCTCTTGACATTAAGCCCAGTTGTGTCCGGCTCTAGGGGGCGGTGCTCATCTCTGTTTCAAAGCCGAAGAGTCGGCATTTGTCCATAGACACTTCCGTGGTCATGTGGCTGGCATGATTAAACGGGACGCCGTTACCTGCCTGCCAAAGCGGTACCTATTAATCTACTCACATTTGCATGTTTTCAAACTGCTAGGTTGGCAGGAGCTGGGACTAGCAACGGGAGCTCACCCTGTCACACGGATTTGAACCGCCGACCTTCGGATCGTCAAGGTCAGCAGCTCAGCGGTTTAAACCTAGTTCTCCTGACAAATCCAACTCTCACTTCTGTATAACAAGGTGGGCAGAAGCCCATGCAACCATGTTGGCTTCTTTCAATAAATGTTCCTTCTTTTCAACAGATCCTAATCACTACTTTACCAAGATGTGTACATCTTACAATTTTTCCATTCATTTGCCCATCAGTTTGCTATGCTACACAAATCAGTCTACTTGCTGTACTTTTTCATAATTTATGTATATCCAGCAATCATTCCTTCCTTTTTCCCCATCAAACTCAGCTGCTTTGGTATCTGACATATTAATTTTCTAATCCACACTTACTGTGGCATCGCACAATCTAATATTTGCTGCAGATCACCTAAGTTCTCAGATGACAAAAATACCTTTTCATTCAACTGATTCATTTCAGTTCAGTCACTATATGGCGGGTTTTTTTGTTTTTTTTTTTAGAATTTAGGGATTTTTGCTCTATATATGCTGAGAGGCAAAACTATTCTGAAATTTTGTAAAGCGCCTTAGGTCCAGATTGAGACCAGCACATACAAAATCAATTGATCAGTAAAACAAAGTAGCACAGAAATTGAGAAGGCAAGTTCTACTTGTTGGATTAAAGCTATTCTTAGGCCACACTAGGAGCCACAGCATTTCAGGATCTTCATTCTAAGTGCTCACTACGACACCTGTGAAATTGGTTCTGAGTTCATCTCTTCTATTTCTGGGCTGTTTCCTGGGGCTCAGTGTGCTGAAAATTCTTGGAATTCTCTGGTAGTGATTCCTAGTTAAGCCCCTAACCTAAAATTTTGTGATGAAGGAGAATAATAGGGTAGGGAATAATTACAGAACAGCCAGAGCATAAATACAGCTAGTGAGTTATTAAACTATATTAAATACGAATTAAAGATAATTGCCTAAAATTGAAAATTAAGAGCCAAAGGCTTGCCAGACATCCCAGGACATTTGCATTCAGCAGACAGCGTATTATTTGGTGAGTCATAATGCAGAAAATGGTTTTGATGCCTTTTCTTAGCCTTTAATTGTGGGAGGGGCACTTCAAGAACATAGGAAGGACAGTGTTGGTTCTGAATCCAATCCCAACCCAACAGCTTTGGCCCCCTATGCAAAACAAGAAAGACGGGGAATGGCTATGAAAGCTTCTGCAATGCAGGGAAAGAAAAAAGCTGCGGGCGCTGCCTCTGTATAGTGAACGATAATGTTTGGCAGGTTTCTGCCCATAAAGAGGCTTGGCTTCTTTGCAGTGCAATACCTGAAGACGTGTTGCAATATTTGCAAATATACAGGTTCAACATTAGGTAGAGAATCAGAGCTAAATAGATGTCCCCGAATTCACTGCTACTATAATGTATCTCCAAAATGTTACCAAATGCAAACAGGATTCTTATGACTGAGGGGGCTTGCGCAGTATACAAAGCCATGATTTGCTTGGATTTAAATAAACCCAAACTGGTGATGTTCATTCAGCACCCTGAATCAAAACCATGTTTTACAAACCATCATAATGGTTTCCCTCAGTGCAGTAAGCTAAGGCTGTGGAAGACTCCTGGTCGCTTAGCACAATGTATGAACTTGGCTACTGGGGCTGAAAACCAGGATTTATGGCTTCCTATTTCTGCCCTCCTTCCAACCCCACCCAAGCACCTTGAGGGCCTCAAAGCTTATGAAAGGACAGGCAACATGATGGGAAAAAAGAAAACTATCCCCTTCAGGAACAGACCCTGATCCTGACTAATTCTTTGCCTTAGTTGAAGTTAATTTCCTCTATTTGTCTCCTAATGACAAGCTTAACCATTTCAGCAGTTCTTCTCCCACCCAGATACCAACTTTATGCATAGAGAAGCACGATTGGTTCAACTATCACAACTCCACTGATAGGAGAACTTTCCTCCAACCCACAGAACTGCAAAACTGGAATATGCCAGCCAAGCACAATCCAGCCACCATCCATGGAATCTCGCTAACTGGAGATACCATGAACTGGTAGATCTCAGGGCCTCCCTGGGCTAACAAAGCTAAAGGGTCTGAGAAATTGCAGACAACCTAGACCAATGTTTCTCAGCCTCAGCAACTTTAAGCTGTGTGGACTTCAGCCTGCTGGCTGGGGAATTCTGGAAGCTGAAGTTCACACAGCTTAGTTGCTGAGGTTGAGAACACTGATCTAGACCTTATATTTAAGCTGGCATATGGAATCAAAGTTATGTGGCTGCAGATCGCTCCAGAGAAGCATATTAACTCTTGCGTTTCCATCCCACGTTTCTTCCATGGCACTATGGTAGGTGTAAATTCAATTTCCAAGTAATCTCCCTTCAGGTTGCCCTGAAACCCAGACTGGTATAGGTTTGCTAAGTTGCTACATCATGTCCTTCCTGAAAGTATGCCTGGACATTGAGACGTTTCTCGAAAAATTGCATCTTCCAGTAAATTATTTGCACATTTTTGTCTGTTTTGGGAGATGCTGGCAAAATGGTCAGGAAGCCAAACAGCTGCCTTCTAGGGAGATTTTATTATAAAAATATACACAAAATCAAGCTTTCTGTAAAATACAAAATATTCGGGTTTTTGTTTTATTTCCAAGAGCTTTGTTATTCTCTATTCTTCTATCCCAGGCTTTATTCAATTCTACTTTATTTACAAGTATATCACCTTATCATTTATGGACCAAGATACCAGTGTTGTTTTCTATGTACAGTATTCTGGTTTAACTTTTCCTTTTTAATACTTTCCGGATCTATGTCTTCCTGAGCCCTCAGGCCTCCCCATCCCACTCTGCCCCACCTTCACTTGCACACCCACCGTTGACTGTGTGCCTTCTTCGCTCCTTAAGCCTGCAGTTGTAGCCAGCTGCTTAGCCTCCCCAAGAGTTGGTGAGCATGACCATGACTCAGGACTGCCTCCTACTGAATTCTTCTGGTCTCCAGATTTGCCAGCGATCTCAACCTTCTTGCTCTGCCATCATCAAACACTCTGTTGGCAGGATTGGTGAAACTGGTTACACCATCACTGGAGTCACTGTGGCCACTGATAAGACTGCACTTGCCTCTCTGTCTGGTGTTTTCTCCTGGTCCTGGTCAGCTCCACCACTTGTCAACTGTTCCAGTCAGACTTCTACTAACCCACCAATGCTACCAGTCCCACAGGTTCCTCTCCAAAACCACTGCTACTCTCCCAGCTTAGCTCTGGTGCCTTCATCTCTCATCTGGGCTTTCTCCCCCTTTTGCTTCTTCTCAGCTCTTCGTGTCTTTCTTTCTTTCTTCCACACCATCACACTCCTCTTCAGCTGGACTCCTTTTTAAAGGGTCAGCACACCAAATAAGGGAAGGGGAGGGCCTTTAAAGATATTGAGAGAGGTAGGAGCATGGAGGGCTTCTCCCCACATTTTTTTCTCACACAGTAAGCAGTCACTATACACTTCATTTAACGTAACGTGTTTTAGGGATCACTAATACAGATATAATATATTCTTTGAATCTTCTGTAGCATCCCAGACATCTTTAATACATCCCAGCAGCATCTGATAAATTTAAAGTCTCTGAGATATTGGATTAAACAGCAGTGATGGCTAAATATTGCTATAATGTTAACACAGCATGTGACAGGTTAACTGTATGATTAGAAATATTAATTTGTCAGCATTATCGACCATGGCAAGTCATTAGAAAAGGTTACACATTCATACAGATTTCTGGTAATATAAGTATTGCTTGGGTTAGCAAAATTACTGGGGGAAAAAAATACATATAAGGAAGCAGTCTCAAATGCCCCAAAGGTTTTGCTCTGCTTTTTAAAGTTTGAGAGGCATTTGAGGGGGACTCAAAATATTACTATCTTAACTCAAGCATTTCTATTGAAATAAAAGCATATTTATGAAACAGGAAAATTTAGAAAATCTACAAAAATTAGCAGCTAACAGAACATAAGCTATCCTCCTACACCATCCCCTGTAGTTACTGTAGTTACCTTCCCCTAGCCTTCCCCAACTTGTTTTCCAGAAGTTTTACTATGCAATCTCTGGTCAACATCTGGATGGGGCAGAGTTGGGAATGCTGCTCTAGTATAAATATAGACAGTCCAGCTTCTGTTGATTCACTGTTTAATCTGATTAATTTATTTATAGATTTTGTCTGCAGTTGTGTAAAGTAAAACTCTGCTCAATTTTGAGGTTAAAAAATACACTATTTCATTGGATCAAATTTTCTTGAAAAACACTTAGAGTTAGCAAATACTGTATGGTTATTGGTTTTCCCTTCTGGAGACTACATCCTCTGCAACATCCAGGTACCTCATGGTTGGAGAAACCAAAAAAAATTTAATCCATCCCATTTATCTGACAAACATCTGACAAACCTTTCCTTTTATAACAAAAATGATTTCAGGGAACTGCAACTCTACCAAATACAATTAAAATCTCCTTTTGAACCACCACCAGGACATTGGAAAGAAACACCAGAATGGTTTGTGTGTGTATGTGTGTGCGTGCGCGCGCATGTCTATCTGTCTGTCTATTTGGGGGGGGGTGGCTGTTTTTCCCAGATATTTGTAGTACCTGCATTTTGCTGGTATTTTTATTGTACGCTGCCCACAGTCAATGTAGAGTTGGGTGGCCTTATAAATTTAATAAAATAAAAATAAAACAAGAATGAAATGTTAAGGAAAAAATATCTACACATGGAGGTATCAACAATACCAGTCCATTTCTCAAGGCACCCTGCCTCGTGATGGGAAAGGCCATTTTTGGACATATCAAGTTCAGGTGTCAGGCAGTCTTCCCTTCCTTGGCGTCCTCTAGATATTTTAGTACTTTATTCACTAGCTGGGAATTCTAAGAACTGTCATCTCTGATATACCTTCAAATGCTGATATAAGAAAGTATATAACATCTAGTCATACAATTCTATCTTCCTTGATGGCTTTTGGAAGGCTGTTAACAACAAGAGTGGTTGCGCTGATGCTCACCCATGGTTGCCTGTTATTTTTTCAGTATTTTTATTTTGTCGTTGTGCTTATGTTACTCATTAATTTCATTGTTTGGTTCATTTCTGTTATTTTAATCATGCAGTGGACGTTCCAGTTTTTGTTTTCTATCATGCGAACTGCCAAGAATCTTGAGACTGCATTGAGATATAAATTCATTCAATCAATCAGGAATTTATGTATATACCAGGAATTATGGGCACTTTAATTATGAATGGTAGCACAGAGGATTATTATACAATATTGGAAAGACAGATCTATACAAGAACTGTAGATATATCTTTCCTCTCAGTATGTGGATTGACTCTTTCCAGCAGACAGAGAGCAATTTTGTTAAATTTCCTTTCACTTATGATTATATGGTTTCAAGACTTTTTCCCTTTTTTATTATACATTATACATTGTGTTTGCAGTGACTGTCTTCTTCATTTAGATCACATTGTCTTTCAGTATTTGAAAAGTACTGCAATTCATATATGTAATTTGTCCTTTTTTCTTTCTTTTTTACTCTAATTAAAAATGAAAAAGAAATATATGCTTGTACACTGAACAATGCTGCACCAAATGGTGTGTGCTTCAAGGAACTTCTAATTATGGCTTATGATATCCATGTTCAATTCATTTTCATTAAATTTTCAAGAGATTGAAATTTGTTTTCTCTGCCATATTCTTGGAGCATTCAGAAGAATTAAATGGCCAAAATTGATCATAATTTCATAATCATAATTTCAATTTATAGTGGAAGATATCCATGATATCCATGACCAGCTTTTGGGAATTTGAGTCCAAAATGTCATGCTTTAATTGAGAAATTCCAAAGTTCCTCAGAGATGTAATAAACAGATTATGACATTATAATCACAGTATAATTCCCTGCCATCAATTACTTTTAGGATTAGGATTCTCTGAAAGTTCCTTTAAAATAGACATACTTGTTATATTTATTCAAACAATTTATATACTGTCTTTCTACTCAGGAACTCAAGGAAGCTCTTGATTTCTGGAAATATTTTATCCAGCTTCTTCAGCCAAACCAGCTTACATAAAATCTATTAAAAACAACAAGAAAAATGAGTCTACCCATAGGTTTGAAATCTTACTCATGTTTGGGGGGATGAGGAGGGCCAGAGTAGTGGCTATGGGAATGGCATGGAAAAGAAAAACAAGCACAATCTTAATCATAACCATAAATTACATGACTTATTAAAATTTCAAAATGTCACAATGTGTGTTTAACTTGCTTACATCTAACAGGCTGAAGTTAAGGTTGAAGTAATTTCAGTGACTACATTACAACCTTGACTACAGTTGGATCCACTCCAATGTACTGAGCTGTGGGTTGGGAGACAGGTACCTATATTGGCTCAGAGACATGGTGACCACTCAGAGTTCAGTGCCAAAAGAAAGTCCTTACTGGTGTGTTAAGTTGCACTACCGATCTCCCTTAGTATCAAGAGATGTTTAGCATTGGGAAAATCCAAAGTATTCATTTTCACCATACCCTTTATGGATCTAAATTTACTTTGCTGCTTCAAGAACCAAAAATGCATTATGTCCAGCCTTGGTTGGCGTTAGAAGGTACCAGCAGTAGAGTGACTTTGTCTGGGCTTGGAAGCTAAGCAGGGTCAGGTCAGGAGGGTCCTCAGATGGGACAACGCCAACTGATTCCAGGGTTGCAGGCTAAACTGGGAAGTTGAACCACCATCCCCAGAGAAAGCCATGGAAAACTATTTCTTACTGTTGCTAATAAAATCACACAGATATTCCATGAGGTCATCAGGAAATCATCCTGACTAGAAGGAGCATTTATTTTTATTATAAATTATTAGCAAGTGGCAGAGGAGGGGGGAAAGTCCAGGGATAATAACATATGAGCATCTTGTATTATCCTACAAGAATTTTTTTTTCACTTTTACCATCTTTTTTTAATTGCTTGGGTGGGCAGTCTTCGGGGGAAACAAGGGGAAAAATAGGGTTTTTTTCTGATTTTTCTACCCTGGTCTTCACAAAACTCCCTGACTTTTCTACTCAGATCTACAAACCATTACAAATTCCCTGAATTTTCTACCCTGGTCTACAAACCATCACAATTCTAGACTACCCCTTCCTGGCTAAAATATTATGACTCATCAGTCTCGCTTGATGTTTTCTTTTGGACTTCTTCTCTTAAAACAAAAGAAATACAAAATATAGGAAAGTGTACTTTTTATTCTCCAGTCTCAGAATTGGTAAGCCTCTTGGTTGATCTGACTCACTGGCACATTTGTGGAAATGAATGCTTGGATCTGAAAGCAATTGCCCTAGGGGTTTATGGACCTCAAACACACTTAGGTTTTTTGGTTGCCACAAGCCAACCTACCCACCGGCATTTGTGATTTTAGAATGCCGGGGCTTGGTCAGTGAGTAGATATAAAATCCTTCTTATCTGTGGGGACGGGAGGGGAAGACACAGACAGGGCAACAGGCAACAAATGCTGCTTCAAGCCAGAAGTAAAAAGCCAGCAGAGGAAACAGCACTGAGAACTTGATTGTTTGCATTAAAATACCAGAGCCCATCAGAAAAATTCAGCTGATGAGTAGCTATTTGGCCACACACAGAGCTGTTATTTTTCACCCACTTTAATAATCAAAGAGTTCAAATTCACTCCTAATGCTGTGCTGATGATGATGATGTAGCCATTTGACTGATGAGCCACAATGACAGCTGAGGCTTGATTAAAAGTAGCCCCCACCTTTTCCCCATGGTGGGGGGACAAGATGGGGACCCAGCCTTCAACTTTAAATGCTGTTTCTGTTGCAAAAGACAGGCGCACAAGGGGAGAAAAGCACCACAGAAGCCATTTCGGGCCATTAGCCACCTTAACATCTCCCCATCATTTTGCTTCTATCTAAGACCCCAGTCATACTGTAGGACCATCCCCATGTAAAATATTCTCTCCTGTGTAGAAACAGGGCAGATATATGAACCTGGGCACGTGTTTCTCAGCAGCACAAAGGCTGGCTCAACCTGCAGACCCAAACACTGGCTCCTGGTTCCTCCAAATCCATGCCCTGCTGCCAGGCCAGGGATCATCAGGGCCCCACTGGGTCTCTTTTACTAGGCTGCCCCATTTGTCTTGTCTTACGGTTAAAAGGGCTTTTTTCCCCTGGGGGCCAAAATCAGGCTCAGTGTCAGGTGGACACCAAGAAGCTTCCTGCCTGATTAGCATTCCTGGATGCTGTAAGCATCTAAGAGGGCAGCAGCATCACGTAAGGGAAGAGAGGTTGCTGGGCGTTCCTGGCGCCGTCTGGGTACAGCATGGACCGGCGATGTGGCTGCATCAAGGAGGAGAACCTGCTGTTGAGCCTCAGCAGGGGCAAGCAGGATCTGCTGAGCGATCTGCTGAGCGAATGGCCGGTGGAAACGACTGAGTTTTCGGAGAAGGGGTCAGAAGTCGGCAGGGACAGCTTGCCAGAGAGGCTGGAATCCAGAAAACCCAGAAAAGAGTTCTTTTTCCCTTTTCCCGTTCTCCTTCTGAGGACAGAAGTAAACTCAGAAGTAAAGGTAGAGAAAGAAGCCTCTATAAGCTGGGGGTAAAGGAACGAAACAGCTCGGACACTATAAAAAGCTCCATTTGAAATTGCCTGTTCTATATGTGTAGTTTATTAAGGTAAGGCCACTGTATGTATTCAGTGTCACCCTAAACCATGGTTTCTCAACCAGGGCTCCATGGAACCCTAAGGTTCCGCGAGAGGTCACTAGAGGTTCCCTGGGAGACCACGATTTATTTAAAAAATTATTTCAAATTTGGGCAACTTCACATGAAAGATGTAAGTTTCATTCTTTACTTTTAGTTTAAGAACACTGTTGATGCAGCTCTACAGGCCTACCCATGAAACAAATATCATAATTTTGTAACTTGTGGCCTCTATTTGAGACTGAATATGCAGGGTTCCCCGAAGTGTGAAAAACATTTCAAGGGTTCCTCCAGGGTCAAAAGGTGGAGGAAGGCTGCTCTAAACAGAGCAGAACGGTTTGTGGCCGTCTGGAAGGTTCCTGTCCCTTCTTCTCGCCCTCCGACACAATGCAGAAAATAGCCCGGCCACCAGGACTGAATCGCTGGTGGCCATTACGACAGAAATATTTCAGCGGATAGGTAGACGGAAGATGGGGCTACTCCACTGACCAATTTCACGCAAAGCGGTCCACGGGTTATGCTTGATGGACGTTCCCCCGATCTCATGGCTTTTTTTTGGCCAGAAAGTAGGTTCATGACTTAGGAGTAAGTAAAAGATTACAAGTGCAATTTGCATAAGCCAGACTAGGAACAATCTTGCTAGACTGGCATCAAATATAAACTTCAAATAATCATACTGAAGCCATCACTATAGGAATGTTTTTACAAAGTAACTGCTATCACAGTATATCCTGGTGGGTGGGAGACCACTAGGAAATCTCAGGACTAAAGGCTAGACTAGGATTTAAAAAAAAAATTCCTGGAAGAAGACAAAGGCAAACCACGGGTGTGTCCCTGCAGTCACCAAGAAACCCTCATCCCTCAAAGGTAGGCCAGATCAGGAAACAGGCTTGGCTGAGCTAGTATTCTTCGCATCAAAAACCAGGGTTTTTCAACCCTGGTTTGTTGAATAGATCTTAGTGGCCTAGCTCAGACATCGTCCTAAACCCAAAACAAGCTACCTTGTGGTGTACTCATAAGTCTATTCAGAACTGCCCAGAGTCCCTCTGGTGTCATGTTCACTGTTTCAATGTGCAATGTACATCGTAACGTTTCACATGCCATGGCCCTGACACGCCTTTCTGTTTGGGAGGGAGCTGCTGTGAGACCTTGTGCCAAGCTCTGTATCTATGTTCATTTCAATGGAATGTGTTTGGGTTATGTGCTCTGATCAAGGACTTTTCCCGCAGACCATCAGAAACCGTTAGGAGCGCCTGGGATTGTGAACTTGGGAAGATTCTACGGGGGGAGGGATCTCATTTGCACCGAGGGTTTTTAGTTTGAATTTGGTGCACTTCCATCATTCTCAGCTTTCTCTGTGATCCTGCATACTATTCTTTAACAAATCAGATATCTTTGAATCCATACTCATGAGTCTGATGGTGTTTTAGAATAGACATTCATTACATCTGGTGGGAGGAGATGGGCAGTGACAAATTTGATTGCTAAACAGACAAACACAGCTGAGATAACATTCTCTATGGACTGAGGAAACTCAACCTTCCCACTCTTGATAATTGGCTTGTCCTGAAGCCATAGACCTCCCACCGTGCAGTTTCTAAGGGTGCATTTTCCTCTCATTTCTAGGATGTTCCTAGGTTCGAATAAAGGCCTGCTTAGCATAAGTTAGTTTTGTACTTTCGTATCCGTAGAAATGTTCATATGCACATACTTCATGCATTCAGAATATCTGGTAGCTTTCAACATTTCAGAAATGCTGGGGAAAACTTCAAGAGCAGTAGGCACCGGTATAATTATTTAGTTTGCTAAAAACAGTAATTGGTTGGTTTGGAAGTAATGAGATAATTCAGATGTAAATGCATTTTTGAGAGAGAATGTTAATAATGGCTAATCTAGAAAATTGTGTTACAAACAAAAGAATACTTTTGTCCGTAAATGGAATGGTTAAGGCCATTCCAATAACCTGCAGCTGAGAGATCACTTAAGAGGACTGGTCTCCCAGCCAGAAGAATACTATAGCCAATCGAAGCGAATATTTGTAGCTCAGGGTTGAACGTTGGCGTCCTTGGTGCTCTCTGAGCCTGGTGGTTTTCTTGCAGATGTTTCATTGCCAGACTAGGCAACATCTTCAGTGCAAAGAGGGAGTGGGCCTTGCCCTCAGTTTATATACCGCGGCTTGCCCTGCTTGTGTTGGTGGGGGTGTTGTTCTCTCCTTGGGAGTTCCTTGATTGGGCTGTTGTTTGCTGCTTGGTTGATTGCCTGAGACTCAACCACAGTTTCAACTGGGAAACTGTGAGCATCCTAAACTGAGCCAAATCCAAAAACGCCAGAGAATTCCTGGAAGCCTGGCACTCAGACAAAGCAGCCGTCAACAGACACATAGAGGTAAACAACGTTTACATACTATTCAAGAGAGACAGTGGAAAAGCCAATAGACCAGAACACCCCCTCGCCAGCAATCAACACCCAGATAGGCAAAGATTAACACCAGGATTAACACCAGATGAACCATCAAACAGCACAATACACCCTAATCAAGGAACTGTTGACCCAGACAAACAACCCAGCAGCAAACAACAGCCCGATGAAGGAACTCCCAGGGAGAGATCAACACCCCCACCAAGGCCCCCTCCCTCTTCGCACTGAAGATGTTCCCTAGCCTGGCAATGAAACCTCTGGAAGAAAACCACCAGGCTCAGAGAGCACCAGGGACTCCACGGAATACTATAGGTTAAGCAGAATTGAAGAGACAGCCCCCTGCCAAATCAAGGAGAAGAAAATGCAAGTTAAGCAGAAATTAAGTCTGAGTGCACCTAGTCAGGTGCCACTGAATTAAGCTCAATTCCCAGCAACTTCAGAGACAAATGTTTGGGATCTCCTGCTAGCAATAAGCTGAAGTTTTTCCAAGGACACTCCTATAATTCCTTTCATTCTATCTATCAAACTTTTCCACTGCCTTCCCCTTTTTCTACTTCTCTCAACTTAGCCAAGCATAGCTATTTTTTCTCATCCATCATCTTCTTGCATGATATGCCCAAAGTACGTGAATTTCTGCTTGCTGAACTTGGTTTCAAAGGAGAAGTCACCTTTTTTTTTGTGGTCCAGGACTGACTGATTGCTTCTTCATGTGGTTGGTAATACCCTTAGTAACTATCTCCAAAACTATAACTGGAAAGTGTCTTCTTTCTCTTACTCTTCCCCAATGTTCAGTTTTCGCAGTCATATTACCAGAAATTTGAGCATACTATTAAAAACATCCTTCTGAAAATAAAAGAATTGGAAGTTCATCATTCAAAAATCATCTATATGCTGAAGCTGCAATCCTTTTTGTGATATTTTTGACTCTCCCATTTTAGCCTACAGCTCTGGTATTCCCTGGAGGTTTTCAATTCGATACTAACCAACTTGACCATGCTTAACTTACAAGCCCAGATGAGGCCAGTCAGGTGCTGCCAGTTTCTAGAAGTCTTCAAGTTGAGTCTCATTAGCCAAAGACATGGGTTAGGTTGCACTAGGGCTTCTCCCAAAGCTTGCTAGGATAACATATGGGATTGCAAGTCCCCCACAGGAGCAAGATATAAAGAAACCATGTGGACCATCTGAGTCCCTATGGAATGCGAATAAAGATTCCAGGCTGGATCAAAAGCAAAGGGGAGTTACAGGGTGAAGGGAAGATCATCAAAAATGGTGAAGGACTACCTTTCAGGGATCATGCCTACTTGGCTAGAGGGAGAAGAAGATCAGAAGAAAGAAAATCAAATCCTTGATTTGATAGGAATCCTTGAACAGTGGTTCTTAAACTATTTGATCCAATTACACCTTTTCCTGGTCTCCAATAATGTTGCTTTACATAAGCATCTTGGCAGCTACAGACCCAAATATGCCCAGTTTACTCCCTTGGGGGTAATTACCTTCAGTTTAAGAAACGCTATCCTAAAGCAATCAGTGAGTCAATTTATTATTATTTTATTACATTCTCGATATTTTTTGGCTGAAGCTCTAAAGATGTAGGGGGAGCTGAAGAGCTATTTGTTTCTCTATACTAACCGAATGTTCCATGATTAATCTTGGCTGGCTGAAAACGAAGCCAATTTTTCAATTGCTGTAACAAATAAAGCAGAAAAAAAAAACTTCACAAGGAAGTTTTGCAAAAGCCTTGTGACATGTACATTAGTTTTTGTGCTCTTTCCAAATGGGTTCCTACTAGTATTCTGGTTGAGATTTACTGCAGCCACTCAGTACTGTACATTTCTACTAAATTATCACCTCCGGGATTCAAGTTCTAAAACATGCATGTCCAAAAATGGTCTCCCCTCTCTGGGATTTAGCAATAACTCTCTACAGAAATATGCCTGTAGGAGTTCTCCAGGGTTCCCCAGGATTTAGCTTCTGGTACACAAGGCTTTTTGCTGTGAGCCCAATCACATTTGGATATTTATTTATCAGTCTATCTGTTCATCCATCCATGTGCTGTCTGGAATAAACACTCATCAGCTTACACATTAAGTGGATGGCTTTTATCTTCTCCATTTATTTACTAACCTATGTGCCTACACATTTACTGCTGCATTTCAGTGGCTGAAGGTCCACTCATGCTTCTCTTCTTTATTCCTGAGCTTATTTTGATTTCAATATCTAATTCATCCTCATGTGTTAAGAAGTTACATGCTTGAAAACGTTTTTAAAATGAGACTCTTAGAGGCTTTCCACTATTGCTTTCAGAATGAATGTCCTCTAACATCAGGGCCCACAAGATGCAGGGGCTAGGGAGGGGGAGGACACATGAAGATTTTAGAGACCAATTTCAAACAACACAAAAACTGGCTATCTGTTAATTTAGATCATAAAATTATAACATGCACTCTGTGCAGCTTATTCTAGTATCTACTATACTAGTGTTTTTCAACCTTGGTAACTTGAGGATGTGTGGCCTTCAACTCCCAGAATTTCCCAGCAAGCCATGGCTGGCTGGGGAATTCTGGGAGTTGAAGTCCACCCATCTTCAAGTTGCCAAGGTTGAGAAACACTGGATTATACTAATGCTCAAAATCACTATGTTTCTCTGTCTCTTGTCCTGAATCACTTTGCCAACATAAATAAGGGAGATATTATCTGAAACTTAAGACAGTGAGAAAAGTAATAACCTTAATTCAGGAACCTGCTATTTTTCTCCAGTCACTCTAATTTCCCTGATTTTAGAACTATTTACATGTCTAATGGGTATGATCAAAAACAAAGATGTCAAGGATCTAACAGAAGAAGAGATCAAGAAAAGGTGGCAAGAATATACAGAAGACCTGTATAGGAAGGATAACAATATCGGGGATAGCTTTGATGGTGTGGTCAGTGACCTAGAGCCAGACATCCTGAAGAGTGAGGTTGAATGGGCCTTAAGAAGCATAGCTAATAACAAGGCAGCAGGAGACGACGGCATCCCAGCTGAACTGTTCAAAATCTTGCGAGATGATGCTGTCAAGGTAATGCATGCTAGATGCCAGCAAATTTGGAAAACACAACAATGGCCATCAGACTGGAAAAATCAACTTATATCCCCATACCAGAAAAGGGAAACGCTAAAGAATGTTCAAACTATCGAAGAGTGGCACTCATTTCACATGCCAGTAAGGTAATGCTCAAGATCCTGCAAGGTAGACTTCAGCAATTCATGGAGTGAGAATTGCCAGATGCACAAGCTGGCTTTAGAAAAGGCAGAGGAACTGGGGACCAAATTGCCAATATCGGCTGGATAATGGAAAAAGCCAGGGAGTTTCAGAAAAAGATCTCTTTCTGTTTTATTGACTATTCTAAAGCCTTTGACTGTGTGGACCATAACAAATCGTGGCAAGTTCTTAGTGGTATGGGGATACCAAGCCATCTTGTCTGCCTCCTGAAGAATCTGTATAACGACCAAGTAGCAACAGTAAGAACAGACCACGGAACAACGGACTGGCTTAAGATTGGGAAAGGAGTACGGCAGGGCTGTATACTCTCACCCTACCTATTCAACTTGTACGCAGAATACATCATGCGACATGCTGGGCTTGAGGAATCCAAGGCTGGAGTTAAAATCGCTGGAAGAAACTTTAACAAGCTCAAATATGCAGATGATACCACTTTGATGGCTGAAAGCAAAGAGGAACTGAGGAGCCTTATGATGAAGGTGAAAGAAGAAAGTGCAAAAGCTGGTTTGCAGCTAAACCTCAAAAAAACCAAGATTATGGCAACCAGCTTGATTGATAACTGGCAAACTGAGGGAGAAAATGTAGAAGCAGTGAAAGACTTTGTATTTCTAGGTGCGAAGATTACTGCAGATGCTGACTGCACTCAGGAAATCAGAAGACGCTTAATCCTTGGGAGAACAGCAATGACCAATCTCGATAAAATAGTTAAGAGCAGAGACATCACACTGACAACAAAGGCCCGCATAGTTAAAGCAATGGTGTTCCCCATAGTAACATATGGCTGCGAGAGCTGGACCATAAGGAAGACCGAGAGAAGGAAGATCGATGCTTTGGAACTGTGGTGTTGGAGGAAAATTCTGAGAGTGCCTTGGACTACAAGAAGATCAAACCAGTCCATCCTCCAGGAAATAAAGCCAGACTGCTCACTTGAGGGAATGATATTCAAGGCAAAACTGAAATACTTTGGCCACATAATGAGAAGACAGGACACCCTGGAGAAGATGCTGATGCTGGGGAGAGTGGAGGGCAAAAGGAAGAGGGGCCGACCAAGGGCAAGGTGGATGGATGATATTCTAGAGGTGACGGACTCGTCCCTGGGGGAGCTGGGGGTGTTGACGACCGACAGGAGGCTCTGGCGTGGGCTGGTCCATGAAGTCACAAAGAGTCGGAAGTGACTAAACGAATAAACAACAACAACAACAATTAAAACATCTCATTCTGAAAGGAACAAGTATTGCACGTCAGGACAAAAATGATATGAAGCTGAAATGACTTTTCGGTAGCTACCAAAGTTTGTTGGTTGTAGTCAAGCAGACCTACAAAAGCATTCAGTCACAGAATATCCCAATCCCAAAACAAGCCTGTAGTGAATAGTGAGAGGAGCCTGCCTTACCCAATTCGCTCTCACAGTCTGCTCGCAAACATTTAAATACACAACTTCTCGGTCTCAAGTAGGACGGTCCTGTTGCTGCTAAGCTTCTGACTTAAGGTGATTACTTAAATCCTCTGGAAAAATGCAGTAGAAGCAAGCAGGAATTGGTTGCTTTAATGATCCATTTATCTTTTAGAAATAGGTAACACATTTAAGCTAATAATATTAAATAAGTTTACTTTTCATTTGGAATGTGTGCAGCTTTATGGTCTCTGGTATCTATTGTCCCTAATAACTACGTTCTCTGTAACGTGTTCAGTAAACTGTGTGTTGATATGCAATTTGGCATCTCTTTACATCAGAGCCGCTTCACAGAAGAAAACAGCAGATCTATCAACTTGTGATCTGCTCAAAACCTTTCTATGGGGGGGGGGGGTTCCTTTAGATGGTGAGCATGTTTTGAATGGCTGTATATTTTAATCTCCTTTGCAAATGAATATTTTTACCTTTTTCCTTTAAAAAAAAAACAATTTCATTTAATGTTTATGAGATGGATCTCTCTATGGGGTTGTAGACTAGATCTCTAGTCACAGGCTTCAAGGCTCCAGGGCCAGGAGATGGCACTGTAGAATCTTTTCTTTCTTTGTACGTACCCAGTAACTTATGAAGGTAATGGGGACCCAGCAAATGCATAGCGGTAATGAGGATTCTCTCTCACACACAAACCTTGAGGGGGGGGGAGAGGATGCCCGATAAAGGCATCACCCTGGATGGTAAGTGGTGGCAGCTTCAGTGATAAGACAGGAAGGCAGATCCAGGCTATGCTGGACAGGTGGATTGGGACGATGGGTTCAGATCTGCCGCTGCTGAGCCATCCATCAGAAGAGCACACATGCACTTTCTGAGCATAGAAGTGCCTATTTCAAAATCATGGGGATCCACAATGGAATCTTTTGCACATCCCTAAATCAAATTTAGCTGGAGGTTAAACTACATGAACTGTGTCATGCTAAAGAAGTTTGGAGAAGTTATAGATTTCCCATATATTTGAATGACAGAAGTCTAGATTAATGGATAACATTTTTCTCTTGAAGAATATATGCCTCTGTTCCAACCTAAAAGTGGACAATAGTAGCTCAAAGTGCCATTTTCTACTTATCTCAATCAATACACAATAAACAGTCACTCTGGAGGAAGATTAATCTATATAAAATATCTCTCTGTGTACATGAGTGTATGTATGCGGGCAAGCGTATGTGATTCCTTAGAGAACAGAATGAAAACACTGACATTTAGGGAAGATGCCTTAAAAGTTCATTCTTCTAACATTCTGCTTCATAACCAGCATCGATAATACTTAAGCCAACTCTGACATATACTTAACTAACTATAATCAATTACATTAACATCTTTGGGAAATGGTTACATGAGACAGTTTTCCCTTGGGCTTCTTCTCTAGCTAAATTCATATACCCTTTCTCTAGCAAACACGTATATTCGAACTAAGCTCAAAAAGGGATTACTTTGGTAATCTGTCTTGATTCCTTTATGAGCAATGATATGATAAGGCGATATACCATAAAGTAAATTCAACACCAGCTTGTAGTGAGTTCAGGATAAATTACTTGTATTACACCATGGCTTTCCCAAAGATTAGATTAGATTCCTCATTCATTCACAAAACTGTAATTCCTGGAATTCACTTATTTTCCCAATGATTTGGGACTCCTCGATCCAGCTTTTAATTCAATATTGTCTGTTTCTATGTGGTTTTTTGAATGCATCAGGTGAAGTCTGGGATTTAGAACCTTTAGCCCCTTGTTAAAGCAAAGCGTCTACAAACGGTCCTCGTCAACACAATTTTGCATCCAATGGAAACCGAACAAGCAAAACTGTATCTCAATTTAGGTTAAAGCAGTAGGCAGGATAACAGCCTTGACACTCCAGTGCGCTCTCGGTATTGTAAGAGATTCTTATTATTCCCTCTCAAGGACAGTCTAGGTAAGCAACAGGCATTATACGAATCACATTAGCTTTCGCGAGAGAAAAAAATGCTAAAATGCTGCACTTTTAAAGAGTGAGATTTTCCCAGCTGGGTCAAGACCATCAAGTCTATTCAGTCCAAGCATTATGTCTCCAATGGCAACTAGCCAAGGGGCAAAAGTTCCTGGGAAGCTCTCAAGGCAGACCAGCAACAACAGCCTTTGTTTGCAGACATAGGCAATTATTTTATTACGGCCCAAGATCCAGAAGACATGAAGAAGACGTGACAGCAACCGCCAAACAATAAACAGCAAATTAGAAGAGAGTAGCAGAATTGGATCTGAATCTATGGATCAACCTTTAAATCACGCCCATACCCATATCATTTGCTTCCTCCTCCTCCCCCCCCCCCACCTCCCAACAACTCTGGGAGCATAGTCTTTGAAGCCAGATTTCCCCACCTTGAAAGGAATGTTTACATTTGAATTGGATAAAAAGAAAGTGGCATAATGTGAGCCAGATCTGCCCAAGGCGTTTCTTGAAAGAGGTGCTCTTAATAGATTGCTGGGAATCCTTATGGAAAGAACAATGCAGCAAAACATGTGCAACTGACTTGAGAGACAAGGATGTAGCCGTTCCGAATATGGGACCCCTGCAAATCTTCCCTGTGTAACTGAAGAACACACATCATTTAATCAGGTGAATGAGGGTGCGTGGTAGCCATTGAAAAGAAGTCAAGGCAGAGATTTTGATGAAGTTCTTTGGCTAAGATCAAGTATAGGCTCAGTTATGGTAACCGCAGCCACCAAATACGACTGTCTAAGCTGTCAACCTCACAACTGAGGGGAATTAAGGCCATAACTTGAGACAGGGCTTGAAATGGCACACATTTTCTAAACACTTAGTTTAAAAAACAGAATTACAGGGCTTCCCTATTTTATTTCTGGTCTGTTTCCTGATAGCTCCAGATACTAAATTTGTCTCTCACGCTGGCAGAACACACCACGCTGACGTTTTAAGTGAGCTGTCTACGATGTTCACATAAACAAGTCCTGCCCAGATGTCAAAGCTAATTTAAAGCCCTTCAACAGGTTGGTAGCAATAAGGCTGATTTGCTCTCAGCATGCTTGGGGCCTAACTTTATACTACATTTCAAATTAGTGTTTTATGTGCATTTTAAACTGGTGAAAAGGAAGCAGGGGAGGATGAAGGCAGCAACCACACAGAAAGAAGGAAACAGTAATGGAGTTTTTGCTACATAAATTACTTGAAGCTATAAATCCAATCCTACAAAATTAGGTCTTCAATTAGAGTGAAATACTGACCTTCCAAAAAGGGAGTGATGGTGGTGGTGGGGACATAAGAAACCATAACACCTTTTGCAGCCAACACCAATTCTTGCTAGTGATGGCAGTGGAAACACCCTATGGCAAGGCCTGGGTGGGTGAGGAAAGCTCAGTGGCTGAGTGCAAGCCCTCTGTCACCAAGGGCAGGGAAAGCACCAACAGGGAGACCAGACCCACGTGTCCCACAAGCCTAGCAGGCTGCTAAAGGAGGAGACCCCCACCCAAATTGCTACAAACAGCCCACAGAGAGTCCAAATGAGAAGACACGGAGCCCCAGAGGGACGTTCTGAGGTACTGCTGAAGTTGTCATTCGGTGAATGCAACAAGAACGTGATAAAGTGAAAGTTAACTAACACATTTTCTTTTTCTTCTTTTCAAACTGTACCTTCATTCCCTCCCCAGCTTTTCGTTATGAAAAATAAAAACAAAATTATTGTCCAAACACCCTGCCAGGAGACAAAAGGGCATCGTAGCACATGCCATGGACTAACTTTGCACTAACAGCAAAGTCTTTCACTGTAAGGTCGCGCTTTTCCAAGCTGGAAACTCCCAGCTGCTGGGACTACATCAGAACATAAGCCATGCCCTGCTGGATTGGACCCCCACCCACCTGGCCCAGCAGCCTGTTCTCACGGTGGCCAGCCAACCGCACCAGGAAGCCCACTCGTCTCCCAGCAGATGCCATTCAAAAGGAGGGCATCCCACGGCCACCAAGGCTAATAGCCACCAATCCCAAAGACTTCCATCAATCAGTCCAACCCGTTTTTGAAGCCAGCCAAGCTGGTAGTCAGCACATTTTGGGGTAGCAAATTCCAAAGTTTCATTATGCATAGTGTAAAAAAAATTCCTCTTGTCCATCCTGATTCTTCCAGGAGTCAATTTCATTGGCTGACCTCTGTTTCTAGAATTTTAGGAAGGGGGAAACAGCTTCTCCTTGTCCACTTTATCCACACAGTGCATAATTCTGTACACCTCAATCATGTCCCCTCTCATTCACCTCTTTTCTAGCCCCAAATGACTCAACCTTTCCTCACAGGGAAGCTGTTCCGGCCCCTTGTATGTCTTAGTTGCCCTTCTCCGAACCTTCTTGAGCTCTGCCAGAAGCTTTTTGAAGTGCAGTGACCAGAACTGCATACAACATGGCTGTTGTGGCTGAACCACTGATTTTTGTAAGAGCATTATATTGGCATCTTTATTGTCAGCACCATTTCTTATTGTCCCTAACATGCTGTTGACACCTTCATTGAACTGTTTACCATTACACCAAGATCTCTTTCCTCATGCTAGCTCTGATCCCATTAGTTTGTATGAGTAATTGGGATTTTTGGCACCAGTGTGCATCACTTTACAGATGCTCACGTTGAATGATATTTGCCAGTTTGACATCCACTCCCCTAATGTGCAGAGATCCCTTTGGAGTTCTTTGCACTCTGAACAATTTAGTGCCATCAGTAAACTTGGCTATTCCAGTAGTCACACCCGATTTCAGATCATTTATAAATACGTTTAAAAGCACTGGTCCTAGGACAGAATCCTGGGGACCCCACTAGTTACATTCCCTCCTTTGTGAGAAATGTCCATGCACTCCTACACTTTAGCCAGTTGCTTACCACAAGAGGACCTGCCCTTTTACTCCATGGCCATTAAGCTTACTGAGAAGTCTTTGGTGAGAGACTTTATCCAAGGGTTTTTGAACAGCTACTTAGATTTGTTAGATGTCTACTAGCTTGTCCTTATCCACATGTTTATTAATACCCTAAAAAAACTCTAGCAGATTAGTTAGACAGGACTTTCCCTTAGTGAAGCCATGTTGGGTATCCTTGAGCAAGGCTTACGTCTCCAAAGGTTTGCTAATTTTATCTTTAACAGCAGTTTCCACTCTCTCTCTGGGAACAGACATTAAGCTGACAGGCCTATAATTTCCTGGGTCTCCCCATGAGCCCTTCTTAAAAATTGGAGTTCTGTTGGCCACCTTCCAGTCCTCAACTACAGAGGCCAACTGTGCAGACAGGTTGCATATTTTAGTTAGAAGTGTCATGAGTAAGGATGGCGAGCAGGTACTCATGACAAGAAGGTCCACAACCTCAGCTTTAAGCTCCTTAATAACCCTTGGGTGGATGCCATCGGGGCCTGGTACCTGTTGATTTCAATTTGTCAATAAAGCCTAGCGGCTCTTCTCTTGTCACCACTATATGGCTCTAATTCTCTTCCTAAAAACAGAAGCTCAGGCTCAGGGATCTCCCCCAATTTTTCTCCTGTGAAGATGGGGGCAAAATTTCTCTGCAATTTCCTTTTCTCCTCTTAAGCATACCTTGAATTCCTTCTTCATCCCAGGGATCAACAGCCTCCCTGGCTGGCTTCTTGCTTCTAATGTATTTGAAGAATTTTTAATTCTCTGTCTTCACCAATTTGGCAATATGTTCCTCAAACTTTCTTTCTGCCTCCCTCTTTGCATTTCTTTGCCAGAGTTTATGCTCCTTTTCACTCTCTGCATCAGGACAGGTCTTCCACTTTCTAAGCAATGCTTTCTTGGCCCAAATAGCTTCCTTTACGGTGCTAGTCAACCACACAGGCCTCTTTTTGGACTATGGAGGCATTTTCCTAATTTCTGGATTACATGGTGCCTGAGCCTCTGTTACTGTGGTTTGAAACAACAGCCCAGCTTTCTGGAGGGAGCTTCCAACCTTCCCTTTGAGTTTCCTTTTCACCCGTCTTCTCAATTTTAGAAGCTCCCTTTTTTTGAAGTCAAATATGACTGTGTGGGACTTGTTATGTAGGTTTTTGCTTCTCTGAATGTTGGATTTTATTGCATTATGGTCACTGTTCCCAATTGGTTTAACTGTCTACGTTTATCTCGCCAAGTCCTGAATGCTGCTTACGAGTTGGTCTAGTATTGCCCCCTCCCTCCTCAGTTCCATGACCAACTGCTCCAGCGCACAGTCTTTTATTGTATCTAAGAATATCACCTCTCTGTCATGGTTTGAACACACATCCATGCAGTCAATGTGTGGATAATTGAAATCTCCAGTAATGACAAGACTTCCTTTTGAGGATGCCTTCCTGATTTCCCTCTCCATTTCTAGATCTCTTTGAGCATCTTGGTCAGGGGGACAATAATACACCCCCACCATCAACCCACCTTTATGAGCTGACATGTCTACCCAGAGTGGTTCTATTGAATGATCTGCCCCTTTGGGGATGCCAAGGTAACTTGATTCAATGGTTTCTTTTAACTCCTAGTCAGAATTATGGGGGATGTAATCCAACAAAGCTGAAGAGTACCAATTTGGGAAGGTTCATGTATACCTTGCCCCAATCCTACGAAGCCTAAAAGCAGAGATATAGTATGGACTAGTCTGAATTCCTGGCCACTTTAAATTACCCATGTCTCAGAAGAATGGGGCCTGTTTTGAATCACTTGGCTTGCCCATCCCATTCCACTCTTTCCATCCTGTCAGCTTAACACAGAATCTTGTTTAGTTCTAGCTGACAGCCACACAAATGTAAGAAAGGGATGCTTTTTTATCCGTTTCCTTGGTAACATTAGAAAGCAATCAACACATGTTATCAGAATAATGTTGTGTAGATCAGGATCCCTGGCAGTCTACTACAGCTCAGCAGATCGGCATCTATCCTACCCAAGGTCCAAAGTGTTCCCATACAGAAGGTTGTATTGCCATCTCCCCATGTGGCCTCCAAAACACAAAAGGAAGCAAGCAGTAGAGAATAGTGTGTATTTTGGAAGATAACCCAGCATGTGCACCACTCCAGATCCAGAAGAGCAAGATTCTTATATAGTTAGGAACTAACAACCTTCTCTTCCAGGAAACTGCAACAATAATTAATAAAATGCCAGAGATCCAGAACTGTATTCCCATCTCTTATCTGACACCAAGTTCCAATGAGGGGGCAGCATTTGTACCCGTCTCCCAATCTGCCATCAGCATCTCCACTAGAGTCCAGCTGACACAGCTGCCCTTCCACACAGAGCCTGTGGATAGCACTCATAATAACACGTTTGCAAACACCTTTCAATGTCCTCTGGTAGAAATTCTGAATCAAAAAAGTCCATAACCTAAGAGTGTAACAATTCCCCGGTCATTATAAGGTTCTGTATAAAATAGTACAGTTGCTGAATTGTGGAGAATTGCTGGCCAGGTGATGTCAAAGGGCCATTTGAAAGGCAGCTAGAAGGTCTAACCAAAGAAAGTCTCCCTGTGGCCAAACAGCTGCAGGAAAAGCAAGAAAACATATAATCAAAGTGAGACTTCAATCAATCAGTCAATCAGACCGCAGTTCAGTTTTTACCAAGGAAACAGGCAGAGGGGAGAGACAAGATTCAGATCAGTTCCTGAGGATATAAATGATACCAAACTGAGCTCTCCACCTTGTTTTACTCAACAGTACAGCCAGGCAAGACATTTGCTGTGACCTAAGGACCAGAAGGCAATTTCCAAAGCAGGGCTTCTGCTAAAATTTTCGATGTAAGGTGTCTCCACTGTGAGGCATCCATCCCTGATTCTAGAACACATAACACTGCTTCTATCCTGAAAAAAGAAAACTCCTTCCCTAAACTGTCTGCAAATATTTCCATTCCATGCCCAGAAGTTCAGGTGCCTTTCAATATAGTGGGAATACAGAACTGCAGCTCCTGAAAGGCTAAGCAGGCTCCATCCATGGAAGCAGGAAATCACCCAGTTCTTCTCTGTATGATATATAATGTTTGGTTAGTTCCACACCAGTGCTGGACCCAAACTTCTGGCTTTGGGTTAACAAGATTCTTCTTATGTAGTTAGGAATTACCATCTCTCTCTTCTAGGAAACCACAACAATAAGGGCTAAAATCCAAGAGACCCAGAACTGTTTGTTTGTTTATTTAATTTTGACCTGCCTTTATTATTTTTACAAAAAACTCAAGGCGGCCAACATACCTCATACTCCTTCCTCCTCCTATTTTCCCCATAACAGCAATCCTGTGAGGTGAGTTGGGCAGAGAGGGAGGGACTGGCCCAAGGTCACCCAGCTGGTTTTCATGCCTAAGGGAGGACTAGAACTCTCAGTCTCCTGGTTTCTAGCCCAGCACCTTAACCACTGGACCAAACTGGCTCTATCCAATTTCCAATTTATATCCAATTTAGCAAAGACGGAGGCAAAATCACTCTCACAAACTCCAGGGAAACGACTATAAATATTCACAGAAAAAGGGTGAAATTTACCTAAACATAACTATTAACAGGAAACCCCCCCCCAAATCTCTGATGTGTCTTAAATCTTGTTGACCATTTGATTGTTCCACAGTTTTTCTAGGGAGAACAATCTTATTCTTTTCCCATTAAAAAGCAAAATCCCTGAAACAACCTTAGAATTCCTTGAAGAATAAGCCAAAGTTTCACATTACACCAAATTCTGGATATTTGTGGATTTATTTCCTATTTTTAGCAGCAAAGATCGACATATATCATTCATGGACTTTCTTTTACCCAACACAAGCGAGTGGACATCTCTGTGTTGTCATCTTAAGAATTAAGCCTGTAATAATAACAGCTCTGCAGAGCCTCCTAGCTGAAAATAAATAAAACCATGAATCTGGGCCTGAAAATTAGCCAGTTTAATTTCAGTGGCATTCTGCCCACCGTTCTTCTCTCTGCATTGCCTTTCGACAACTGCGTCATTAACTCCCAATACAGACAATCAAACCCCATCATTCCAGTTCCACACACTTTCATTAAAATGTCTTACCATTTGCTTAGCAGCTACCAATTGCATCCAACTTCAGAGTTGGATTACAAAGAAGGGAAATTGGGCAGTGTGCTCTCCCTGCATATAATTCATTCAAGAAGCATTACTTTGCCACAATGAAGCTCCACAGTGCATCTGTGCAGAGAGGACTGTTGCTATTCTATGGGCTCTGCCAATAAGAAAACCTGTCGCATCCCAACCATCTCTGCTCCCCACATTACACAAATCCAGCACACATTCAGAGACTGGAATACCTGTATGCCAATGTATATTTTTTCTCATCTTGCACAATTCATTTGCAGTCATTAGCCAGTGGGATCAGTAAGCAACTCAGCAGATCCCACCACTCATGCTGCTAGAAGCCTGCCCCCCTCCACTGCTTAGACCATTTTCCATCTTCTGAGATTATACCAAGCACTGCCTAACGCCCTCAATGTTAATTCTGCTTCTCTCTCTCTCTGTCTCTCTCTCTCTCACACACACACACACCTAAAACGTATTGTTCTCAGGACACTTATACAAAGTTTAGTGAAAGGAAAGGAATTTATTCAGGGACATGCTGAAGATAGGATGGCTTCCTTTTCCAGGTGCCCACTAAATTGCACAGGATAAAATCGACATCAAGAACACCACTACAAGAGGGCAGTAACTTGTCAGAATAACGCTGCCTCTGCAGTTTGTCACACGATCACCCAGAAATGCACTCTGCTCAGTCCTCTGATAACCGCAGGCTGGAAGAATGGGAGAAAGCTGTCCAGGCTTGGAGCTGTGGGAAGAGGGAGACAACGGCTGGGGCATCGCAATGGCAGCACTGGCTGCTGATAGCTTGCCTGTTCCAGAATGAGCTGGGAGTGTTCTGCTGAAATGTCCAGAATGGCCTATGGACCCCTGAAGGAAACCAGAGAATGAATGTGGGAGAAATCACCTGCCATGGAATCAGGTTCCAAGGATAATCGAGGAAGACAATGTCCTGCCAACTTAATCTGCAGAGTGGCCAGTTGAAGCACATCCTTAAAAAGTTAAGTCAGTCAGCCAGCACATCATGACATTTTATCCCACAGGTGATTTCTCACGTTGGTCCAAAAGCTTAAAAACGTATGAAAAGCATGAAAATTCAAGTATTTCCGTCATCAATGTCATCCT
The DNA here is from genome assembly GCF_035149785.1 of Candoia aspera. NCBI lineage: Eukaryota > Metazoa > Chordata > Lepidosauria > Squamata > Candoiidae > Candoia > Candoia aspera. Next base: position 7,381,195 of record NC_086159.1, on the reverse strand, counting down.
GCACAGCCATTCCCAGTTTATAGTAATAGTCACTCTAGCCATACAGTCTACAGTCCATGATCTCAGTGGTAGCTGAGTGACCAATCAAATTTCTCTGAGACAAAAGCTTTACTTCAGCATTAAAGTCATTTCAGAACATTGGGAAGAAATGGCAACTTTGCTACATAGCATATTCTGAATAAAGGAATCAACAATTATGAGCCAGAAACTTTCAACACTGGATTGAAACACATATTTGAATCTAGGAAATAGTTTTCCCAAAAACATGCCTATCTCTCCATCCATCCATCCACCATAGAGAAAAAGAATATTTTTTAAATACTGGTTTACATGTGCTAGTTGTTAGGATCATGCAACTTTTACAGTGGAGACCATCTACTGGCTGAAATTGACAATTAAATCAAACACAACTGGGTAATCATAGGACTTAAATTCCCAGAGAGAAACACAGGAAGAAAGCCAAATTCCTAATTATTTACAATAGTTCCAATAAGAGAAAACCATAGTTTCAACCGAGAAACTGTGAGCATCCTAGACCAAGCTAAATCCAAAAACACTAGGGAATTCCTGGAAGATTGGCATTCAGACAAATCAGCCATCAATAGGCACATAGAGATAAACCACATTTATGAACCATTCAGAAGAGACAATAAAAAAAGCTAAGAGGGAAACAAAAAGACCAAACACATCTTCTCCAGCAGCCAACACCCAGATAAGCAGGGATGAACACCAGGCAAACAATCAAGCACAAAAGAATTCCCTAATCGAGGAACTACCAAGGAGAAAACCACCCTCCCACCAACACTGGCAGGGCAAGTTACTGTATATAAACAGGGAGCAAACCCCACCCTCACCAGCACTGATGATGTTACCTAGTCGGGTAATGAAACGTCTGCAAGCCAACGACCCAGCTGAGAGAGCACCAAGGACTCCACAGTTACAACAGTTTGTAAAATATTATTTTAGAAATTCCAAGCTTCACACCATCAAACCTTCATTACAACTTTCTCAAGTGATCAGCCCAGAATTGAAACACATTAACAAGAGCCGCAAATTTGGGTGTTCCCATGATGCAACTTAGGTCACTCAGAATGGATCATCATATGCCAATTTCTCACATGAGAGAAATTAGTATGATGGCTTAGTGTGGATAAATGAGGGAGTGTGTTCCCAGTTGACTTATGACTGAACGGACACAGTTAATACTCATGAAACCTTGTCATGGTTTTTTGTGGGAAAACCATAGAAAATATTCAGAAAACCATCACTACCACAAACACTCACAGACAACTCTGTTGGAAAGTCTGCTGTAGCTGGTAAAGGGTAGTTTCTTTGTCACTTAGACCATGAAACTGTATTGAGAGTGAGCTCAAAATGGACCATGGGCCTCTTCCAGTCACTGCAGGCAGAAGGATGTAAGAATAAGGAGATACTGCATTCAAACACATATGGGCTTTCATGATTCAGTTGGAAACTTCTAAAGACAACAGGAATGCAGTTTTACCCAATGAGTCCATGTGTGAGCCATCTCCCAAATTACTGAGGTTAAAACCATCTTTAAGCACCCAGCAGAGTAAAAGAAATACTTGAATCCATCACTAACTGATGGTGGTGAATTCCACACACAGAGCGCAGAGCACTAAAACAGAGCCCATCTCAGAGCAAATGAGAGCAGAGTGGGCAAACACCCATCCTGCTGTATATAAATTTAAGAACAGTTCTGCTAATGCCTGGACAAGCAGAAGTTGTTCAGGTCGTATTTTTCACTCACTAGGAAATTCTAGCTAAGAGCAACTATGTTATCTCAGAAACCCATTATTCACTGACCATCATCAATAAAATCAAGGGGGTGTACTAGAGATTTGGGGTCTATGTCAGACCCTCAACGGAATGTCAGCAGATCTCAAGAACAGGTTCAAATTTTAAAACCAGAAGTTGCCTGTTTTTATGTGGAACTCGGGTCCTGATAAACTTCAGGGTGCCTCCAGTGTTTGTGCCACAAGAATAGCTATGTCTGGGACAACATTATTATGCATGTACATCTAGAATCATTAACGAAGGCACCAGGCAAGCAGACAAGTTGGAGAGTCCAGCTTGGATCTGCCAGTTAATACATAGGACAGGCAACAGGTCTGTGCTGTCAGCTCCAATTGTCTCTTCTATCCAACAGGGTTAGTTTGGCATCTGTGCCAGTCAGATACAACAGCAAAAGACAAGTTCTCTTCCAAGGATCCAGCAATTTCAAATAATGCAGAAAACAACAGAGTTGCACAAATGCCATCACACACAGCTGGTTATTGTTTAAAATGAAGCTTTAGAGGATAAATCCAAGGCCATTAAAAAGAAGTAGGTTTAGAGAGGGACGGAGGGAGGGAGGGAAGGAAAATGGAATGATGTTCTGATTTAACCAATAAGAACATGTTGATTCAATAACTAAAATATGAAATCATTGGTGGGCTGAAAGTGTAAAAGTATCAAACGAGTTACTTGGAAGAACTTCACAGATAAAGATAAAGAAGTAAACTCCTGAACATGTCTATGTAGATTTCTTGGCAATTATATGCAAGTAATTTGTCCTTGCCTTCTTCCATGATTTTTCATGTTTTGGGGCCACTCAATCTAAAGTAGAGCCCTGGTATTCAGTGGTGAGCTCCCATTCAAGTATTAACCACGTTCAATATGGCTGAGTTTTTTGAGATCAGCCAAGGTTAGCCAGATGCTGCCATCTGCTGTAGACAGGGCTTCCTTTACCACAGATAGAAAAACCTCTGGAATAGCCAAGTCCAGATGTGACAAATCAACTATGGAAGATTTCTCATTATCTCTACTGTCCACTTTTTCCTATCTGTATGTCCAGAATTTCAGTAGCCTTGCCCCAAATTGCAGCAGCTTGCTTATCATGAACCAAAACACCAAGCTTTTATGTTCAGCTCTGCAATGAAGGTAAGCAATAACTTTGTCCATAGATTTATTGTGTAGCTAGACAATACAGTATTTGTGAAGCAATTTGCGAATTAAATGTGCTATAAAAATAAAACAAAACAAACCCCCTTTATTTTACTTGAACACTTTATTTTGCTTGAACCAATACAACCAGCCAATGGGGGGGGATTTTTTTCTCAACTGTTTCTGTTTTAATAAATAAATTTGTTTTTTAATAATAAATTATTTTATATAGGGTAAAATAAATTAAATAAAGCTTTAATAAATAAGAACAATGATCAGGGACCTCACAGAGAGGCAGAAAAGATTCCAGTGGGATCCTAAACAAAGGCATTTGTTGATTGCTTAAATTATTTTTTAATTCAAGTTCACCAAGATCATTGTCAGTACCTAAAGGAGAGAGGACAGTAAAATCTGCAGTGAAGATTTGAAGCAAGCTGCCCCAAACCCCCAACAAGGTTGCTTCCTCATGTAACAGGGCATGAGTTTTTATTCTAAGCAGGCAAGGTAATGAAATCAGATAGACCAAAACCATTTTTTCTCACTTGCTGTCAGTAAACAACAGATCTGTGAAAAGAGAGGAAAGGGTGCAACATCATGAGACTGCACAGTGTTAGGTAGGGATGAAAGAGCAGGCTTGACTTGACTAATCATTTCCATTTTTCTTAGTTGGTTCACACAAACACACCAGGGGACAGGCACACAGATGAACTCGAGAGGTGGCACATGGCAAGTCCTGGAGGTTAATTAAGAAAACTGAAATCCTGTGAGGCCAGAAGGCCAAAGACGTGTTTCAAATAGCAACATGAGGCACGGCAGAGATAAGAAAGGAACATTACACTGAGGAAATATCTTCATTTTCCTGCATTTGAATGAAGCAAAAGGTCTTACTCTGCCTGAGTACACATCTGAAAAGCCTTTAAAAGCATTTTTCCCTTGCATAAAATGGTGAAATACGTCTCCTCATGGGCAGATTTTAGTGAGATTCACATCCTGCTTGATCACACATAAATCTGAAGAGATCTTCACCAAGAACGACTGTGGTTGTCCTATATCAGGGAAAACCCCAAACCCCAAATAGCACATTTTTATATGCAAAGATTCATATCTGGCATCACTTGAGTTCTCATCCATCCCTTTCTCATCTTTGCCACCCTCACCAGACCTACATTTTTCTCTCCCTCCAGACCTACATTTTTCTCTCCCTCCACCCACATTACTTTGTAAAGCATCTTGGCCTATGACTGCATAATATTACCCCCATTTGCAAAGGGGCTAGTTCATATACAATGCCCACAATGCCAACATTTCAAGAACTTGGGACATACAGGGGAGGGCATTTTTAAGAAAGGTTTCCTTTTCATACCTTGGAATTTCCCCACCTCAACAACTGGAAGATCTCTTCCAACTCCTGTCATTTCACTATTAATATTCATGCTCAGGTTGCCTTAACAGTAGCAGCTCAGGACTTTGTGACCTCCATGATTTTCATAGACTTCATCCAGATCTTTTCAGAACCTACTCACAAGCAAGTGGATATCCCCAATGTGTATCTAGAGTTGAGCAATCTTTACATATGTGTTCCACAAATTATGCCCTTGCCATGGATAGATCAATACTTGGTAAAAGTTGAGCTCAAACAACCAAAAGAAAAAAGAGGAGGGTAGAAACACAAGGGGAAAAAAAACCCTCAAGAATTTTATAAAGTACAATGTCAAGCAAAAAAGCTTGCTTCTTTGAATGTAATTCTGTCAGGACCTGCCCCCGCCCTCTGCCATCATAAGCTGCCCCAATCTATGAAGTGAGGACAAAATTAGATTGGTAGGCTGGACTGCTGCCAGGTTCTGATGGATCCAGTTGGGTTCCATTCAATTGGGATCCATCCAGTTGAGTTCTGATACACCCAGTTGGGTTCCAAGACTGGTGGAGCTGGTGGAGATATCAAACAATCTCCTAGATGCTTGATGGAGTGGATCTTACATGCCTTCTGTCCTATATCAGAACTGCTGATACCCACTGGAATACAGATTGGGTGCAGACCATAGACCATGAGAACAGGAGGCTTGAACAAATATCCTGCAGGTTTCAGGATGATTCTGAGCAGACATAATATAGGCATCATCCCCAAACTTTTGCCATGGTGATGGGGAAGAAACGGGAGTGTCCCTCTCTGTATCTGCAATAGACTGGCTACCTCTGAGCGTTGCTGGCTGGACGACACAGTCCACAGTGGTTCTGGAAGATGGTCAGTACCATATGTGCTCCACTGTGAGTTTTTGTGTGTTTCTTCGGATAATCTACTAGATGGTCTTTATCAAGATAAAAATAGGGGAAGTGAGAGGAAGTGAAGGTGGCATTTGGAGAATTCTGCTCAGCCTCTTGGGAACTATTCTGGTTATCCTGCAAGGTGCCATCTTACCTCATAGTTTATTTACTTTCTTCTTCTTCTTCTTTTTTTGAAATAATTATCTGCAAATGGAGGAGGTTGTCTTTAATTTGCTAGGAACAGAGGTAGCTATGAAAAGCAGTGAAATGGGAAGAAGACACAGATGACCATAGATGCTGTTACCTATGAAAATCAGCTGTTGCTTGGCCAGGACCACTTGCTGAAACAAACCTTTTCTGAAATGCCCAAAGAGGACTTCAATCTCTTCTCTTTCTTTCCTTGTTCAATTATCATTTCCCTCTCACACAATCTCACACACACACACTGCTCTTCCCCATCTTCCTTTTTCCTTTTGTTCTTTCTCCTAAAAGAAAGAAAAACACGGTGTGTGCATGTGCGTGTGTGTGTGTGCGTGTGTGCGTGATCGCACATGCTTATGTGTGAGAGAGACTGAGAGTGAGAGCGAAGGAGAATGTATTGTCAATCTTCTCTTGGCAAGCTGGACCAGAAACAGATAAACAGGCACTCAAGGATAGAGGAACATCTGAGAAGAAAGGCTAATGAAGCCATTACAAAATACCAATGGCTGCTCTATATCAAGTACAAGAGTTATTTCTAGTAAAATCAACATATAGACTCTTGCTCCTCTTTCTCCTGCCCATGATCTAACGAGCTAGAAATTGATCTCTTGTGGATGGGACACCTTCCACCTGTCCCCTGCTTTGGCACTGGACCAACCTGGTATCAGATTGGTTTTTGTGGCCTCCTTGAGAACTGGCTGAGACATCTATACAGAGATGAGGGATCAGTTGATGTTATAAATGGGATACCTTATTTTACAGGCAATTGACTTTAATCAGCACCTAGTAATTTAAATAATGTGCATACACATACACATAATCCTGTGTCTGCCTGTTACAGAGTGTGACTTCTGACATGTATATTTATGGGTTTGTGTATTGTAGCATAGCAAAGCAGTTTTGTTTTCCTGGTGACTATTCTTTTGGGGGGGAATCTTAAATTCAGGGTCACCTCCTTTTCAGTCGAATGCAGCAGTTGCCCTCAGCACACTGATGACACCCAACTGTCCTTCCGTGGCAGTTCTTGGCTGGATATTTTAGGAACATTTGGAGGTCTCTGGGCTGTCAAGGACTGGATCTGGGAGAAGAAACTGAAGCTGAATCTGGACAAGACAGAGTGGCTGCGATTTCAGGGTCTGCCTGATTTGGTAGATCTGGATGGGTCGTTTCCTCTGAAGGATCTGACTGACCCTACAGAGTTCTCCAGAATCCAGCCTTGACACTTGATTGCCACATTATATCAGTGGCAGGGAAGAGATAGGCTGATATCAGCTGCACAGTAGAAAACCAGTTGCATCTGTTGCTGCAGGAAAGAAACCAGACATTGGTGATGGATGAATTGGTAACCTGAGGACTGAACTACTACAGTGCACTCTTGGTGGAGCAGCCCTTGAAGCTGATTCTAAGACAGCAACATGGATGCACATGGATGCTTCAAGGGTGCTTCTAGGAGACATCATGTTAGGCTTGTATTAAAGCCACTGAACTGGTTACTGGTTGCTTTCTGGGCTCTATTTAAGGTCCTCACTATGGTCTAGAAAGCCTTACTTGGTTTCGCTGCAAGTTCCTTGGAGGACCCCTTATGTCCATATAGACTACCCTCTACTCTTAGACCTTCAATGGAGTCCTATGTGCAAGACCTGCAACAGTTATGCTTAACAGGTAATTGTATCTTTCCCATGATGGACTTTAGACTATGGGATACCCATCACTGGAGCTGAGGCTGCTGCCCCACCTCCTCCTTTCCCACCTTATTTATGAAGAGTTTTAAAACATTTCATTTTGTCCAGTCCTTTTAAAGTTTTAAGAAATGTTATCAGGACAGGGTTGGACAATTCTACACCCACAGGGATATTTACTTGCTACTTATGGCTGCTAATGTGGGTAGGCACCCTAGCATCTTTCTAAATAAATAAGTAAATATTATTTCTCAAGGACATTTTACCTAAGAAAGAATCAGCCTGCATTTGCTTCTAGTAAACAGGAGTTACAGACAGCAAGTATGGAAGAGAAAATGGTTGAAGTTCTAGAGAATCATGTAAATATTACATTGGTATTTACCACTGCAGAGAGGCAATCTCTATTGAAAGAAAAGTACTCTGTTCTCAGTAGAATGCCAAATTTTGAGAATTTAGAAGACAGGTTGTGATTTTTTTTTTTTAAAGTGCCTGCTAGAAAATGAAAAAGAGCTCTTGCACTCTAACAAGGTCTTACCATAGTTTAATGCTAAGAATCAAGAAGATGTTTGATGTATCAAGCAGGACACTAATGAAGCAAAGGTGAACCTCTGTAGCTGGTTGGAAAGCAGGTGCCCTCCCAGGGTAATGTATGCTGAGGAAGAAAGGATTTCTCATGAATATTCATTCTCTGTATTGCATATCTTTAGTTGACTGAGTTTTCCTCCCCATTCTTAGGATGGAGGTAGAAAGTGTGCAAAACCAGAAGGACAGATTTCCACTGAGGAGGAACCCCAAACAGGTGTCCGTGCATAAAAGCTTTAAACAGCTGTCTTAAACATTTGCACCTTGGGAATAGGAGGGGGGGAGGAGAGAGAGAGACCTTGCAACAACTGTTGAATGCAGCTGAATCAAGGAAAAAAAATACACTGAGGCAGGGAAGAGGAACATTTCCCGGGACTCCAGCTACAAAAGATAAGACATTTTCTCAAGAAATAGCAGGCAGGAATAGTTCTATATGGAAAAAGTAATTCTATATGGACAACGATTTCACTACATTTTTATTTTCTGGAAGAATGCATCCTTGGAATAGAAATATGACAGTGGCAGCCTATATTCCCTCCTTGAAGTTTATCCAGTGGGGCTGCTCCCCGGCCTTTCTGTTTGCAATTTCTTTAACTACTTCAGGAGCCTGCTAGCCCCATTTCCGACTAGCAGTAAGCATAAGCGTTCATGAGCTACAGCTGATTTGCATATGATGATAGGTCAAGGTTAAAGTTTTTAATATAATTTGTTAGTTGGACAAAGTGCTGCCAGACTCCTGATTTTTTGCTACCGCTGACATGGTTCTCCTTCTACAATTAACTTCTTCAGCCACTCGTTAATTATTTTGTCATCTAGGAGTTTAGCTTCCTCTTCTCTAACAATTTTATTGCTTCTGATCTTAATGTTTCTAGCAATATCCTTCTCAATCTGAATTGGAAGAAGAACTTGCTTGTCTACTTACATTTTAATTTTATCAGGCATCCCCCCACCTAGTTTGAATTTAATTTTTCTCCCACCTTCCTTGATCCTTTCCCTGACTACTGGTATCCTTTTGGATTCGGTGGCACCTTTCTTACTCTATGAGAAATTTAATTCTATTTACTCTCTCTTTCAACTAGCATTTTACTAGCCCCCTAATTTTTTTATGAGATTGGGGTTTTTTGGGAGATGTGGGATTAAATGTGATTGTAACACATCTCCTTGGTAACCGTCTACACACGCATACACTGACCTGGATAGCGTTATGGTCATGTTTTCTAAATGATTTAATGATACTTCTATCTTCTCTATTTAAGATTACATCTTCTAACCAGTTCTATGACCGATTCTTGCTTCTTTATTGTGACCAGCCCTTTAATACATGATGCTAATTGAAGCCAACCACTTTACAACCAATGACACTGTAGAGATTTCTAATTAAACTGTGCATCAAATGCAGCCTGCTTGTAATTTCCCTACGCAGAAAGAACGTGGGCTTTAAATGCCTTCTTTCCTCTCTTGGATTGAGCTATCTAATTTCCCAGATTGCAGCTCAGCTCCGCTCTCACCCTGGGGAAACCCCCAGGCTAAAGATCTCTGTGCCACCTGCATTTGTGTTGGCTGGACAACACGGGGAAGGCGTCGCCATCCAGGGCATGTTGCTTCCCACTATGTTAGCTGAAGAAACCCCTTTCATTTGTGCCAGCCATGCCACCTTCCCCAGCATCTTTTATTGGTTGATTTCCAGCTTTTGCTTGGCCAAGATAAAGAGAAACTGCAGAGGAGGCATAAGAAATAAAAGGGGGAAGAGAAATGGGCATCTTATTACTGAAGGCAGAACAGAAGTTGCTAAAGGCACTTTCCCTCCGGGGTGGAATATTGCAGACTTCTTCTCTGCAAGCTGCTTCTTCTGGATATGGAAAGAGGAGAGAAGCCATGCAGAATTGCTCCCCATTACTAAAATGTAATTCTCTACTGATTCAACTGCCATTTCTGTAGCACAAGGTTTTGTTTTTTTTAAAAAAGACAGAGTTCCCTTTTCTCCTATCTTCTTTTTTCCTGTCAAGTTATCTGGCCTCTGTTTGATAATCTCATTTCCTGAAAATCAAAATACTGGCAATTTAAGCTTCCCAGAGTGTTAATTGTGACCTTGCTCCACTGCTAATCAAAAAATTGGATGTTTTGCATGAAAATGCTGCTCTAATTAATTCTCAGTCATAAAGCGCCTTGGTTTTAATAACCTCTCCTTGATTGGATAGCCTTTGAAGAGATGGCGGCTGCTAATCTCCTAAACTAGAAAAAAATGCATGGAAAGGAAATAATAAGTGGGCTCATAAGGTCTGAGCAAGATGATTCAGCTGACAGTCAATGCAAAGGAGACACCTTTCCTGGCTCAAACTTCAAATCACACTTCAGTTTGGCCAGGAAGGATGGGAGAGACAGATCTGGGGCCGAACACTGCCATTCTCTGCGTAGGAAAAGCTGTTTATGCCAGGCTGGTTTTCAGGGGAAGATGTGTGTGTGTGGGTTCCTTTTCCAGCTTGGGACAGACACCTGTTGCAATACCTCTTGTTAGATATAAAGCAGCAGAGCAGAAGAAGGTTACATGACAATTTCACAGAAGAGGGATCAGTGAAGTCCAACAAATGTTTATCCGGAAGTAGTATTTACAAAACGAAGGAAACGGGTGACAGGAAAAGGAAGACAGTATTAACTAAATTCAGGAGACAAATCTGTGCTGGATATCTTCTGCCCTAAACTTGTAGTTTCTCAGGAGGTAAACTTCTCAATCCCATACATTTTTCTTTCTGCAGCTGCGTCCCTACATTCTTCCTCTGCTGAAAAACGAAGGAAATGTGAATTCTTGCTTTCAGCACATCCTGAGATCCCATGTACTGTGGTTTTTATGTGTGAACCAGCCAACTGTGGCTTATTCAATAAACCATGGTAAAATGGCTTGGGTTAAACCAGCTAATGGATGGTTTAATCAGTTTATGACTTCTATCACTGGCCGACCACACTGTAACATTGGAAGAGGCCAGAATGGATACACAAGAAAAAAATAGACCAGATAAAGTTAAAACACTTCTTCTCCAGAGCCTTTGGAGGTTGAGTGTTATTGTTATGTCTCAATTATGGGTGTGACATATGGCTTTTTTGGTTTTGATAACTGATGTGCTATTTGATAAGAGGAGGAGGAAGGAGTATTATGTATGTTCACTGCCTTGAGTTACTTATAAAAGTAATAAAGGCAGGATAAAAAATCTAAAAACCAATATTGTTTACTCTGTTTTACTGCACTAGTTGTAAGCTACTTAGTAACTAAAGTGACATACACATTTGGTCAATAAATACAATGAATAAATCAAGAGCCTTGCTGGATAAGGTCAACAGGCAACCAGTGACCAACCAGATGTATTCAGGAAGTTCATTGGGATAGACAGGAAGCACGGGTGCTCATAAACTGCTGGTCTTCAGCAGCTGGCTAGTATTTAAAATACAGTGCCTGTGACTCTGGATAGAGGACACAGCCATCAATACTGGTAGCGATTGACGAGCTGATCCTCACTAATTTGACTCACTGGATTGCAGCAACCGTACAATTTGAATATGTTTTGTGTAAAGAATTAGAAAAATGGCTGCATGTCCCATCTTATATCTCAGGTTCTAAAAGGGCCAAAGATAACTTTTTCAAGAAAAACTAAAGCTGGGAATCTTAATTCTGGTCTATCCCAGATTCAGACAGCCTTTGGATTGCTGTGGTTTTAGATTAGATAAGCTACAATGAATTGTGGACCTGTTGAAGGGGTGAGTGTTTCTGGGAATGCAATATAACATATATAAAAGAAGGTCTATACATTTAGCAAAATCCTACTGACTGACTAGTGAACAGTGGAAGAATAAATTTCCATATGGTCCTCAAAAACTGCTTGTCCTAGATGAAATCTAGCACAAGAGGCAAAATAGAGGTGGGTCATACGATTTTACAGTCAGGTACAACTGCCCTTTTAAAAACAAAACAAAACAACAAAACTCTAAATTAATCAAGACAGTTAGCACTTACTTCCACACTGTCAGAAATACTAAACACTGGAGAAATACTGTAGATTGTTTCCTTGCCATTTCAAGGATTTTTTATAAGTTTCTCGATACACATTCCTGGCAGGAAAAGGAAGGTGGCCTTCAAATGGCATCTCTTTGGCAAGTTGATTTCACTTGGGACCCCATTCAAAGGGCCGTTTCCTTTGCCCAAGGATATTATCCTCCTCCCCAAATTATGTTGGCATACTTTTTTTTTTCCTCCAGTGGAGGCAAATTATAAATGCGGGCTGCATTAAATGTAAAAACCCTATAATCAACATTTTAATGAGTCAAATCCCTGGCTAATGTGCTCCCACAGTAAGGCAAGCACATGCAAATGTTATGCCTTTTCATGTTTCTTCTTCTGAACTATGGCTGCTTCTGTGCTACTCTTTCTGATGGGAAGGGCTTCGGCTGCTTATGGTAAATCCTTGAGTAGCTTCAGTGAATAACAGCAGCTACCGATGATGCTACCTAGTTGGGTCATGAAACATCTGCAGGCAAACAGCCAAGCTCAGAGAGCACCGAGGACTCCACAGCAACAACTGTGCTGTTCCATGGACAGCAAATCCGTTGAGGGAAGTTCTGATCCAGAAGAAGAGAGCAGCAGCAGCAAACAGAGAGCTTAGCAGAAAACCTTGAAGAAGAACTCTGGAGGCAGGACAGACCTTTGAAGGAGCCCAACTTCTGAGTTACAAGAGGGAGTCCAGCTGCCACAGCATCATGAAAAGAAGATGTTACGCAGTTAAGGTGAACTTAGCAACATGGTAACAAAACCAAACAGAAGATTTTTCTGCCTTTATGATCCTAAAGAACTTCACCTACGTACATGCACACACACACACATTTCATGATAAGGATGACTGAAGCTTTCATCAACTGAAATAACCATTCCTCCAGGGCCCGATTTACTGATGTTGCACCTCTGGTAACGGTTTGCTCAGTGACTGGATGCTGGTGCCCTGCCTGGCAAGAGACATTAGGCTCTGAGCCCCCACCTCCAAGTCCCTTTGGTTCTGGATTTGACAGCAGAGTCAGAATCAGAAGGAGGCACTGGTAGCAATCGTAATTAAATCCTATGGTCTCTCCCATGCAAAGGGCACTTCATTAATTACAAGAAATGTGACTGCTGTGCTCCACAGCTCCTTGAAGACCATGCTGCTTGGTAGAATTAACGGTAGCATTCATATCAGGAATAGGAAAGCTATCAGAGATCGAATGGTAAATTCATGGGAATACAAAATGTTTAACGTACACAGGCATTTTTATCAAGAAAAAGCCAAGATCTCACCTCTCCTCATTCAGTTGGTGCTCTAACTGCACACTCTCCTTGCTCAACACATTAACGTGCATCCCTCAATCAGAGTGTAATTGCATTTGCTCACCTTCACCTCCAGGGGTTCTCAGACCACACTTTAAGAAACACTGGTTTAAGGAGTTGCAGACAGATGCTACATGCATGTCTCCTTGCATTCCAAGGCACCTTTTTCTCTGTGAATCCAAAGTCCTTCCCCATTCTTGTACTCTATTCCCTTCTGCACCGCTACGAACTAGCATCTAGGTGCTGAGATAAAGTCTAATAACTCAGACGATGATTTTGGGACAGTACATAAGACAATCCATCTTTTTTGACTTCCTCAACAACCTCAAGATTTAACAGGGATCAACAGAGGTATGATATGGGAGGAGTAGAGAAAACAAAGTAGAAACAGCAATTGGGGATGACAGATACAACAGACCTGGGCAAGATATTGGTTCATATTAAGCCTTGCATATTGACAAAGATGGAGCAGATCCTTATAGCCTACAGCTCCTTCTGCTTCTAAGATCGATAAGCAGACACTCTAAAATGTACTTTTAGCATGATACCAGAGTATAAACATGGATGATTTTACCTCTCTGTGTATTATGATGGACTGCAGTGCTACTGCAAGGCCTTTTCAGTCATGCTTTGCAAAGGGTTCCTTATTATTATATTATTAATTAAAGTCATATGCCGCCTGACTCCCAGCAACTCAGGATGGTTTGATAAAATCCACTGAGGTGCTCCGCGCAACACCAGCATCTGAAGTCATCCTTTTCCACAGCCCTGCAACATCTCCTGTCACTGCCAGCCATGTGGCAGAGAGGGGGGGAATGGGAGAGCTGTAGGGAGAGCAGCAAATCAGCTAATTGATAATATGGGGCACCTCTTCCTTTACGTTTTCACTGCCCCGAAATATATAAGCCCCCTTTCGCCATTCTTGACTGGTAGGTTCAAGACAGTCCATTGGGTGTGTGTGTGTGTGAACCATTTCAGGATATCAAAATGTATAAAAAATGGGTCCATACTTAATTCCAGACTGTGTGCATCCTCCAAAAGCAAGAAAATCAACTGGAAGTGATAGAAAGTGAGGGAGCAGAGGTGAAGTTGTGAGACGACCCAAAAATATCTACTCCTGTTTCCTGCTAATGCTTGTTTGGCCAGCACCGGTCTTCCTTTTGACAGTCCCACTCTGGACACCTAGTCACATTTGTGTTTAACAAATGAGTGCAATTGTCATTACACCCTCAAGACACACCCATACCTTAAGACAGAAGGTAGGTCCCCTATTTCCTAGCTCCCTTTGATTCTTCCTCATCCCTCATTCATCCTTTTTTCCAGGGCTCTTTTCTAGCTGGAGACAAGGCATAGTTTGTTGTTTTGACTAAGTAAACAAACTATGGTTTGTTGGAAGCAAAAAGGAAGAAGCGCCAAAGTTTCCTGTACAACTAGTTCGTGCAGTGCCAAATCCACATTTTCATGGCTACACCAGAACCCATTCATGAGTTAGGACAAAGGACTTTTTTTTTAACACAATGTGTAATTAAACTTTGGAAGTGTCTACCATGAGATGTGGTGCTGGCTACCAGCTTGGCTGGCTTCAAACGAGGGCTGGACCAATTCATGGAAGTCCTGGGGATCAAGGGCTCTCAGCCTTGATGGCAGCAGGGCTGCCTCTGAAGGCCTTCTGCTGGGACAACAGTGGGTTTCCTTGTGCAGTTGGTTTGCCACTGTGAGAAAAGACCATCAGACTAGATGGGCCAAGGGTCCAAGCCAGCAGGGCACGGCTTATGTTCTTATGTTATGACAGGCCTGTCCCAATATCAATTAAAAAGCATCCTGCCTTTGCCTTCAAAATTGCCAGTTAAAAATAATTGATGTATCCTTGAAGTCTGTCAGCCTCTGTGTTCAGTGCACGTAACACAGTATTTACTAGAAATGTTGACATATTAACCAGTATTTTCAACATGCATTCCAAACTTGGCATTGAGGTTTATTTTCCTTAGAAACAAGCAGATTCCAACCCCCTCATTGGAGAGATGGACATCTTGTACAACATTATTCCTAAAACCTGAGAGCAAGTTTGGTCTAATGGCTCCAGGCTAGAAACCAGAAGGCTATGAGTTCTAGTCCCGCCTTAGGCATGAAAGCCAGCTGGGTGACTTTGAGCCAGTCTCTCTCTCTCAGCGCCCAATGTCAGGCTTGGGCGACAAGCCAGTCAGTTAATTCCTGTTGCAACCAATGGATCAATATTCAGTTGATCCAAAAAAGCGGACCCTGCCCCTGCAGGAAAAATGCTAGGAAGAAAAAAATCATATAACCAGTCCTACCATGAAGCTCCCCACTTCTGCTGTACAGCTCCCTCCTTTGTTCCTGCAAGTAAGTACTCATACTGATGGCATGGGAAGATGACTCAAACCTGAAACAAGAAACATGGCACATCATTACCCAGTATGCAATGCTGTCTACCGCTGACAGTGTCAATACTGTTGTAAATTCGATTTGTATTACATGTGGGTTTATTTATTATTTTTGAGAGGGCTTTTTTTTAGTTTATAAATTGATTTGGATCATTAGCGGTTCAGAACCTTTGGGAATGGGTGACGTGTAAATAAAATAAATAAATAAGCAAGCAAGCATACATGAGGTATTCCAGAACCTTTCACTCCTGAGCCAAAGTCATTTCAAGGTCAGGACTAGTGTCTTATATTGGCACTGCTTTATTAAAAGGGGAACTGGCCACCAGCAGGGACCTCATGGCTCTGTGACTCTCCAGCCAAGGACCCCATTTCTCAGATTTATCCCTTTCTGTAAACAAGCAGTACACAAAAAGTTCAGAGATGGCCAGTCGCTTTTAAAACAAAATGAAACTTTGCATCCTTTACTCTTTGCCAAATGCACGAGGGCAAAGGAAGACTTTGCAAACTAAATGTAGGGAACTTCCAGAAAGTGAACTTCAGGCAGTCAAATCAATATGCAGGATTTCATCAGGTGACTACCAAATGCTTTGAGAAATTAAGTACAAGTAGCCCTTGACTTATGACCATTCGTTTAGTGACTGTTCGAAGTTATGACAGCACTGAAAAAAGTCATTTCTGACTGGTCCTCACACTTATGACTGTCACAGTGTTCCCCACGGTCACATGATCAAAATTCAGGTGCTTGGCAACAGGCATGTATTTACAATGGTGGCAGTGTCTTGGGGTCACATGATCACCATCTGAGACCTTCCCATCTGGCTTCCGACAAGCAAAATCTATGGGGAACCACGTGATCCCCTTAACGGCCATGGTAATTTGCTTAACAGCCGCCACAAAAAAGGTCATAAAATCAGGTGCGGTCATGTGATGCCTGGCTTAACAACCGCCCTGCTTCACAACGAATATTCCAGTCCCTATTGTGGTAGTAAATCAAGGACTACCTATATTGCTATCTTATATTTCTCTGTTCCTTTTACACCTTGCCCACTCCCAGTTAAAAAAAAAAGCCTAAATAGTATAAGCCAATATAACAACAATAACATTATGCAATTACAAAAAACCTGCAAATTTTAAAATGTAAAACACAATATAAAAGTCATAATGACAACAATATACAAAATAGGATTAGACATCTTCAAATGTTCAAAATCCAGAAGCCATTCACAACCATAAAAATCAAAAGGTGTCGGGGAGCTAAGCTATAAAAATAGATGGTTAGCCTCCTTCCTAAAGCAAAGTGGAGAGAAGGCAGCACACATTTTAGGAGGAAGGAGAGGCCACTATGTTGCTGCTGCTGCCACTAAGAAGGCCCTTATCCTGCTAGACGAGTGTTTCTCAACCTTGGGAACTTTAAGATGGGTGGACTTCAACTCCCAGAATACATGGCTGGCCGGGGAATTCTGGGAGTTGAAGTCCACCCATCTTAAAGTTCCCAAGGTTGAGAAACACTGCGCTAGACTGAACCAGGCCTCCTCCTGGTGCAGCACCCATAATAAATCCTTTGAGGAAGATCAAAGCTCCCAGTTTATCGCATATGGAGGACAGGGCCCAAGCCGCTTAGCGTTGGAGGTATCTAGGCTTAATGTTTGCTCAGAAACGTATTTGGGGTAAGAGAAAAAGTCTGGCTCCATAGAGGAAGGAGAAGCACGTAAGCCTGAAGCTCACATAAGCTCATCTGCATTATGGTAAACCATACCCATTGAAAGCTTCCTTGTGATTAACCACGCTATACTGGTGACATCCAGGCACGGGAACTGTGTTGCAGCCTAACATGGGAGAAGGTCTTAGGAAAGTCAGAATTAGATGCCAGCTGGGGCAGGAGGGAAAAGCAGCAGCAGAGGGGTAAAGTCTTGAACTACAGTAAGCTATTGGTCAACCTGGTTGCCAAGAATAATCTGCCCACGTTAGCTAGAAGTGTATTTCCCCTCTTCAGAACTATTATTTGAAATGATTGGGTTTTCTCTCTTTCCGGTTATAAAAGTTATAGAATAAATATATTTATTTGCTGTCTATAAGTCAGTCTTGATTCCTGGCAACTACACGGATAAGTCCCTGCAGTTTTCTTGGCAACATGTTTTTGGACATGGTTTGCCTGGCCTTCTTCCTGTGGCTGAGAGAGAGGGACTGGCCCAAGGTCACCTAGCTGATCATTTAAGTGGTTACATTAGGGTTACAATCAGGGTACTTTAAAAGAGTCTGAGGTGTCCCACTAAATGGGAAGGAAGAATGGGAAACAGCTACTTCATCTGGTAAGACAAATATGGATGGAAGAAACACTAATATAACTGGGATGATCTCAAACCTGCATTAACTTTTAATAGGATGAAGAAAAAAAATCCCATTTCCATGGGAAAATTCTACAATCATTGTGACAGCTCACAGACAATGCAAAAAGGGCCTGAAAAAAGAGCTGTCATCACAGTGAAAGCAGTGATGGGGGAATGAGCAGTGAGGGACTGGCTGTTCTTATTAAGAAATAACATCCCTTTTTTCATCAGAAAGAAACAAGTGGATGAGAGAAGGCACGCATGTGTTAACGTGCCAAGCGGCAGAGGGTAGGAGCAGCATAGATAAAGCAGGATTACCACAAATCACATCTTCGAAAGAATCCCAGAGGGAATCTCAGAAAGATCTTCCCAATCTCTGAAGCCAGTCCTCTGGGGGTGAGTGAAAAGTGACAAGCTATGTGGCATCCTACATCATGTGTAAACTCATGGTCCATCTACAACCTCAGAGCAACGGGGTTCATACAATGGTTTTGATTTAGCAGGATCTGCAAAGAGGATCACTAACATACTAATCCACAGCTAGCCAGAATGAAGTCAAAAGAAATGTGCCATGGCATCACAGGAGCAACTAAGTACTTAAATAGTGTAATTTATATAATTATGATAATAATAATTTATTAAACTTGTATGCCACCCAATTCTTAATGACAAAGGAAAGGAAGGGAAGGGAAGGGAAGGGAAGGGAAGGGAAGGGAAGGGAAGTAAATGGATGAAGAAGGGAAAGGAAGGGAAAAGAGCAATATGGTGAACCCCACAAAGCCCAAAGCATCATCCCCCTGTGGATGCCTGTGGTCAGTATAAATATGGCTTCTGTTGGTAGGTAAATTATGGCTTAAAACCACACTTAACATATTCAGTATAGCTGTGGTATGGGATACCAAGTGATGCAAGAATCAGATCCCATAATTTGTTTCCGGTTTCCTGACTTGTCCTATGTCACATTCAGAGAAATGCCAGGCAAGCTTAAAATCAGAACAAACCAGGTTTACTTTGCTCATCAGCATGACTGATTCTGACTTGTTTCCTGCTTGTTCAGCAATAGTAATTAAGGCAAACCATAGCTGAGAATCATGTGTAAACATAGCCAGGGTTTCTTTCCAGAAAATAGATTGTAACACCAAACATTAATCCATAATCAAAATTCCAGACCACGTTCCCACCAGGACAATTAGCTTGATATTTCCATAAAAAACACATTTCCTTAATACTTGTTTTCTTTGCGAAACAGATTCAATCACTTCACACATTGTTTTGGTGGTAACAGGAAGCTAGGCTTATCAGCAACTTTCTAGGTTGTTCTACCACACATACCTTCATGCAGATACACAAAACTCTTTCTGTTCTTTGGGCTTTTTTACAACCTGTGACTTTGCAGTTGCTTTGACTGTTGGTTCTCCTTGGCATATTTTACCATTTATAATCTAGGGTCTATTTTATGGTATTGTCCTGGAGTGTATTGAGATTTTTATCAACACTGCTTGTAGTTTTTTATTGGGTTTTATTCTACATAATGCATAAATCCTAGCTGTCAGGCATTTAGTAAATTTAAACAGATGTGTCATTTGGCTTTTCTGTAATGTATCAAAAAGTTTAATTCACCAGCAACCTGACTGGCTGCCAAAAAAAAAAAAGGGGGTGGGGTAAATCAGTAGAAGAATAATTCCAAATCAGTGGAAATAGTGATTTTATTCTATGTTAGTCAGATCTCACCTCAAGTCTCTGCAGTTCTGGATGCAACATTTTAAAATGGTTTAAACTGTGACAAGTTTAGAGAAGGGCAGCAAGGATGATCAAGGGGCTGCCTCCTATCAAGAAAGACTGAAGGAACCGGGAATGTTTAACCTTGAGAAAAGAAAAATGAGAGGGGATAGACCACATCGTCAAATACCTGAAAGGATGTTACATATAAGATCAGTATCTGTTCTCTCTTGTTCCAAAATGCAGGACATAGAATAATGGATTTAAGTTACAGGAAGACAGGTTCTTACTGAATGTTAGAAAAAACTTCATGACAATAAGAACAGTATGATAGTGGGACCAGTGATGCCAAGAGTTGGCGGGCTTCCCTTTAAATGGCCATCAATCTGGGATGCTTCAATTTGGATTTCTGCACTCAGCAGGGGGTTGGACTCAAAGGCCTGAATGGCCCCTTCCAACTGCAGAATTTAGAAGACAGAACTACGCAAGAGAAATTGGAAAGGCATCTGGGGGTAAGAGATGATGACCACATCACAGAACTGATTTAAGCGCATCTCCAAAACAGCAATAAAATAAGCAAAGCTAACGATCAACCAAAATCAACTTTCTTAAATCAAAGCTTCATAGAATAAAAGAAGAGCAACAAGTAACACAGGTCTTTCTGTACAAGGTGAATCTGCTCCCAGGCTGTCTACTAGACTGTGTGTTGACAGATGCAGAGAATTCTGAAAGAAAACAGACTGCCTGGACTTCGGTGACAGAAGCCAGATTGTCACAATATTATCTTCAGATTTCTAACAACCCTTCCTTACTTAGCAACATCATTTGCTGTACAGGTAGTCCTCACTTAACAACCACAACAGAGACCGTAAAATTAGTTATCAAGCAGTGTGGTCATTAAGCGACTCCTGGGTCGTTAAGCGAATCTCCATGGTCGTTCAGCGAATCCAGCTTCCCCAATTGACCTTTTTGTCGGAAACTGGCAAAAAAGTGTGCAAGTCATGATCACATGACTGCAGGACGCTGCAACTGGCTGTAAACGTGAGCCAGCTGCCAAGTGCCCAAATTAAGATCACGTGACTGTGGGGTCGGTGTGATGGTCGTAAGTGCGAGTACAGGCCATAAAGCACTTTTTCTGAGGCCGTCGTAACTTCGAACTGTCATTAAACAAATGGTCGTTAAGCAAGGACTACCTGTATGCTCTTTCTGCTCCCAGAAGGGGCAAGGGGCTTGCCCAGCCATTCCGCCTTCTCCTGTTTACGTTGTTTATGAAGAATGTAGGGGGCACGACAAGGACTATGGTGATCTTCTTGAAATAACCAAGATGCCATATTTTCTCACCCTCTTCCCCTTCCAAGCATCATGCTTTTGCATTTGGCTTTTCACCACAGTTGAGCCCCTTAGAAATCCCAGGCCGGGAACCTTCCCATCTGAGGGAAGACAGACAGACATTTCACTCCCCTAGAGCAAAGGTTCCAGTGGAGTTACTCTCAAGGAGAAGGCAGCATTGAGGATTCCAGGACTGAGTACTCTCAATGCCAAGCACAGCCTAGGGGAAAGCGGCAGAGCGGCACGTACTTGAACAAAGAGGTCTTGGGCCTTTGAGGCTTCTTCTTGGCAAAGAATGCAGCAAACTCCCTTCCGGAACTGGCATAGCTGAGCTGAGCTGATGGCTCCGAAGACGCCCGGGTATTTTTCATATCCAGGTACTCTGTGAGCAGCATCTAGAAGGAAAAACAAAAGCAAGATCACTCTAAAGAAGCCACTGAAAGGCTTTATAAATCAATCACAGTTTAACTTCAAGGGATATGGCAGAGCTGTAAGAGGTGCACGTTTTTGCTTAAAAGTTATCACGGTGAATTCCTGCCAGCAGAAGGTGTCATTCTAGTTTTGCAGAAAAAGGGAACATTTAAAGAAGTTAACATCATCTCAGTGCTGGCTTTTTATAGGATTGAATCGTCTTGAAGAAGAGACTACCTGTGGGCAATTTACAAGGTTTCCCCAGAAAACACAACCACGCTGAGCTGTGTACCAAAAGAGATCCCTAACTTCTTGGGCCTGCAGAGATCCGACCTGTTCTCTAGCACAGGGTTTCTTAAACTTTTTGCTCTCAGGACCCCTCCCCACTTTTAAAATGTTATGGAAGACCCCAAAAGAGCTTTTGCTTGTACGGGTTTATATTTATCTATATTTACTGTATTAAAAATTAAAATTGACACATTTGTATTTATTTATTGAATCATGTAAAAATAACAATATTAAACCCACTCGGTATTAACACAAATAAAATATTTTTCAGGAAAAAACTCTTTACTTTTTTGACAAATGAAAATAATCATGAGAAGAGTGACATGGTTTTAAATTTTTGCAAGTATCTTCAATACCTGGCAAATAATTTTGATTTTGCAGACCTCTGAGAGGGTCTTGGGGGATCTCCAGGGGTCCTCAGACCACACTTTAAGAAATAGTGTTCTAGCAAATGCTGGCCAGTTGCACCAGGCTAATGGTTATATTACAAAAACCCAGCTGCCTTCAGAGGGACAGGCTTAAATAAGCTTCACTGTTGTTCCATCTTCACATGGAAACTTGGACCTTGTTTGTAAAGTGGTCACAAGAAAAGAAAGACTGTCTCATGCAACGTTGCTCTATGTACGATCCCCAGAACTCTTCGGTGCTGTTAAAGCCCTATAAAACTGGGCTGTTTGCAATGGAGATTGTGTCCAAGCTACAAGGGTTCACTTTCCATGGATCAGAATAAGCTACTGATTGATGGTTGGCCATGTTTGCTGTGTGAATTATGGGAAGAAGAGAAAAGGAGGGGGGGGGGAAGTGTTTATTGATTAAGGCACATTAAGGCACTGGCAACACCTCAGTCTCCTAAGAACATGGAGGAATTACTGCTAATTATATTTCACCCGGTGAGGAAGCTGTCTAACCTAATAGAAGCGCACTGACAGTAACAAGTGGAACATAACAGCAAACTGAGCATCTTATTTAAACAAATTAACATGAAACAACCAGGCCAAAAGAATTAAGCTGCTAATCAGACAAAACTGGGAATATTTTTTTTAAAGCAACACAATTAAATAGCAATAACCTGATTTCTATCCATAAATATCTCAGAACTTCGCCCCCAAAGCGGATTCTATTTCACCCATTTTAGGCACAAGAAGTGCTGCTGGTGGTTGTTTTGCTCTGCATCTTAGCTACCTATTGTTCCGCTTTTGAAAGGAGGCTCCTTTCCACCACAAGTCTACACTAAGTGTACATTTGACAATGCAGCGTGAGAATAATTAACAGAGTTCAAAAACCAAATCCACAACGTCTGCAAACAGACCAGCTGCCAGATCCAGTCTAGGGTGTCCTATTTAGACTATGAGGCAGGCAGACAGGGTTATTATCAGAACACTCTTTAGTAATACAACTGTTTACAAATAATAAGTCCTTGTGATCAATGTGGTAGGCTGGTTCCGATCAAGACCACCTGGGCAACAACGGAAGAACCGGCAAGGCTGCAGGAGGAGACTGTGGCAAAACAGCTAGGCAGGATTCGCTGACCGGAGCTGGGAAATTGGAATAAGCTAGGGCACGCAGCAGAACTGGAACTGGAGGCAAGTGTCCATGATCTTAAACACCACCTAAACTAGGCTGGTACCTGGAGGCCAGGCGAGACCGAACTGGAACCACCAGGCAAGGCTTGGCTCTGGAGGCAGGACTGGACTGAATTGGACAATCCAGGCTGGACTGGATACACTGGGCTGAAGACTCAGGACAAGGCTGATGACTTGAAACAAGGCTGGACTTGGCTAGAGATTCCAGGCTAGGCTGGTAGCTTGGAACACGACTAGACTGGGCTGCAGATCCTGGACATCTTTGGGAGAGAGGGTGTTCCTGGCTGCGTTTAAAGAGGTGTTGGTGCACCCCCTCCTCCAGGTCCTCAACCTTGCCTGAACCCAACCACATGTCACCTCTCAAGCTGCTTTTACCAGCCAGGAAGGGCATGGTCTAGATGACATGTGGTGGCATTTACTGTCCGTAGGATCCTGTCCACTTCCTCAGTTCCAAGAGCATTTTCACAATGCCATTATGAGGCACATGACATTAACTCAACCATGTTACACCAATTTTATAGAACTGCACAACACATCAAATCTCCAACTAGCCACGCAGGCTGAGTTCACATGATACACCAGACTAAAGCATGACTTGTGGTTGAGTGTAATCCTGCAAACACAGGCACCAACTAATGTGCAAGGCAAATCTGAATTAACAGCCATGGATTAGAAGGAGTGATTAGAAGAATGATTAAATGGAAGCAGACTTTGAATGCAGTAATGGAGATGCAACAATAGGAATTTCTTTGGAAAAATATTAAATTTACTCCAGATGTTAGAGAAAATTGGTGCAATTTGTTTTACCACTGCTATATTAGTTCAGTCTTGATTGCTAAAATGGACAATTCATTTTTTAAAAATTGCTGGAAATGTAATGAGCAGGTTGGATCTTTTTTTCTCATATTTGCTGGCAATGTTGTAAAGCTCAACAATTCTTGAAAATGATTTATACTAGAATGGAACAAATCTTAAAAAGTGAGTTCTCATTTCAGTCTGAGATATTCTGATCAAATTTTACTCAACCATATACTTCAAAGTATGCTGAATTAGCTTCGTATATACTAACAATTGTTGCAAGAATATTACATGCTTTTTAGTTTGATTCACCCCCATGGAGGAATGGCTAACCAAGTTTGGAGTACTGTTTGATCTCCAGAAAAACTCTGTACCTTAAAAGTAAATCTGACATAGAATTCAGTTCAAACTGGAAACCATTCTTAAACTACAACTTCATTTATGGGTTTGTACCACCACACTGAAAATGTGGGTTTATTTATGTTTAGAACCTATACTTCAATTTTATAGAACATTCAAATCAGAACAGATTCTTAGTAATATGTATTGAATTTATTATAGCTTATAGTTCTCCTCTACGACTGTTACCATGTTGACCATATTTCTTGATATTCATGGCTAGCTTTGAGCTTAACAGTGATTTTTTAGTCTTTTAAAGCAACGTAATATATTCAGTCATTTACAACTACCTAATGATATAGTAGAAAACTATCACCTCCATTACATTTTTAAATCCCTTGTTTATTCATCTAATATTTTTCATCCCTTCTCCTCTCTTCTTTACAGCTTTTTATATACTTTATTTGATGTCTAATAAAAATATAAATTAAAAAGGGATTGGAAGGCAGGCAAGCAATCCATAAAGATGGGGTTCAGGAGCCTGGAGGACATGAACAGAACCTCAGACAAATGCATATATACATGTGGCTTCAGCAGTAACCCATTGCAAGCTGTGCCCCTGAGCAGGGCACAGTCTAGAAAATTTTGGGCTTTCAAAGTCTGCCCCTTTTGCTTCAAGAACTGGTGCAATGAGGCTGGCTGTGCAAGGTTTGCAATTTCTTATCCTCAGCTCCTAAAAAAAGGATGGTGGTGGCTCTGCCTGAGCTCTGAGTCATCCTCTCTGCCAGATTCCTGTGTTAAGGGGTTTTAAGGAGGGATCATAACAGTGCCAGGAAGGAAACAGGAACTGTACAAGGAGATACCTGGACAGACACATAGGACTGTAAAAGCTGCCTTGGTTTCTCCTCCAGAAAAATGCCAATAATCTTTACTAGCTGGTGATTTCTAGATTACCTTGAGGCAAGCAGAATTCATAAAAAGGTCAGTTCTGGATCGTTCTCAAGCAGAAGGCTGGACGCTTGCAACTGGGCACGCTCACAAATAGGGATCCAGCATCTGAATACAAAATGCCCTTAAACATCTCTGAAATGGTTGGGATGACATGATGGGGAAAGCAACCCTGATCTGTTCCTATCATTATATTCTAATGCAAGGTCTCAGCCTTCCTCAACCTTCTGACCCTGGAGGAACCCTTGAAATATCTTTCAGGCCTCGGGGAAGCCCTGCACATTCAGGCTCAAATAGAGGCCAAAAGTTACAAAATCATTGTATTTGTTTCATGGGTAGGCCTGTATAGATGCATTAACAGTGTTCTTAAACTAAAAATAAAGAATGAAACGTACCTCTTTAATGTAAAGTTGCCCAAATTTTAAATAACTTTTTAAATAAACCATGATCTCCCAAGAACCCCTAGTGACCCCTTGTGGAACCCTGATTGAGAAACCCTGCTCTGAGTATCCCTTTTACAGGACAATAATAGTTACTACTTATTCAATACTTGGGGGCGGGGGGGGGGGAGTTAAGAGTTCTATCTGCATAGTTAGGGGCTATTCCAAAACACCCATTTCCCAATGTCAGTTCTTCTATATTTATACAATTCTGATAGATAGATAGATCATTATATATAATGCAAAATAAAAATTATTCAATTCATATATTACTACTGGGATTTGATGGGCAGGGGACAGAGGTTGGGTGCCTGGAACTATGCAAACCCGTTTTTTCCTACTCACTAAAGAGTTTAGACATATTTGCCTGAGGATGAAGAAAAGCCATGAGTATTTGGTTCTACAATGTTTAATTATTCATTGCAAAGCCATCCATCAAAATCCTTGTTAGACATTAATCAAATGCATAAAGAACAAGATTTATGAGTGACTGTAAGATTTGCGGCCTCCCATCCATCTATAACAAGGACTTCTGACTTTCTGTTCAACAGAGGTTGAATACAACAATTGGTGCATGAAACACTAAGGGCAAACAAAACTGGACAAGACAGCAAACTAAACCCAAGGATAATAGAAGAATACGGTTCTGGCACAGCCACAAGATAAGTGTGTCAGGGCACCTTAAAACCATCCCACTGGTTATGCAATGAGCTCTCATGAAAAGGGCCTTAATTTATTAGATGGACAGTCAAGATATGAGGTCTGTGATTTCAAAGTAGCATGTTTGGCTGTGATACTACATCAGTGCAATGAAATAGCATAAATTTGCCCATCAGTTAAAGAAAACAAGTATTTCGAACTGACAGCAGGGAAGAAGATTAAAGTAGCGTTAAATTAATAGCAATAAAATTGCATCTGACTTTTTGATCCAAACTTAACTGGAAGTAGTGTCCTATCAGTCAAAGAATGCTAGTTTGTCTGGCCAGAACCCTCAGTTGTCATAGTTCTCTGTACAAAAAAAGTCTGAGAGATTGACTCTTTGACTGACTGCTTCCTTCGCGTAATGGGCTTCACTCAAGTTCTCCTGGATATCATCTTCCAAGTCAACCAATCCCCTGCAGAAAGTTCATCTCTTTCCATTCCTACAAAATCAGTCAAGAGCTTTTTAAATAGTCCAGTTAGCACTTCAGAGAGGAGGGCAGCACTAACTACACAGCCAGTCTTGCAAACTTACATAAACTCTTTGTTGAGACAACTGCCTATTCGTGCTTAAAAGAGAGTGTCAAGACACCTGCAGCTATTCAAAGGCCTTATCTCCTTTGTTTATATATGAGAGTGCCTTTACCTTGACTTGGTTGATTTAACTTGACATAAGCCTTTATGAACCAGCTCTTTAACTGCAGTATCTCATCAGACTTCATTTGCTTTGAACTGACTTAAAGTCACAGAATCAGAAAGGGACATTTAGACCAATGAGTCCAATCTCTTGTTCAATATAGGATTCCAAAATAAACATCCTACAGATAACTCTACAACTTTTATATTTTTTATATTTTTATCTTCTATTTCTATCTGTATTTAATGGATTATTTATTGTTTGTATTGAATGTTAAATCTTACTTCTATTGTAAAATTTGACATAAAATAAATAAATAAAATAAACTTCAATAGATCAGATGCTACCAGCTTCTCCAGCAAGGGTTTAGTACTGACAGAATAGCACTTTATTTATTTTGGGTAATAATTTATTTCTTTAATCAATTATGCCACCTCTGTTGTTGAAGTGATTCTAGGCCACATACAACACGTTAGAAACATTAGAACAAAGCAAAGGAAAACAGCAAAACCCACAGTAAACACAATAATGCCAATGGATTAAAATAACCAATACCAGTATCTATGCAGGTCTCACCAAACTCCCTGCCCAGACCCTCCTGGAAAAGCCATGCTGTAAAGGGATCCCTAAATGGGGCTGGGTGGACACTGGGGAAGAATACTGGCAGGAATGGCTATAGAGAAAGTCCATCTCCAAGGGCCAAAACCTGATACTGTTTTACTGACGAGAACTAGAACCTGCCGACCGATCAGGTTACTAATAGAGAATTAAAACACAAACACAATGCACTCCAAAAAATATGAATCACAATAATGAGATCACTGTAATTTTCTTATATCTTTCTTTCAGAGGAGCCATTTACAATAATACATACAGCAGACAACTAATTTCCTGGACTGTGTAGCTCTTTCGGAGGGAGAAATTCAGCAGCTTCTGTTATGAACCAGAAAAACCCCATTGCCCAATATTCCCACTCTCTCACACACCTCCCTCCCCATCCCACAATCCTGGGTTTTCCTTTGCCACTGATCACCCTGAAGAGTGGAGAACGATCGGGTACCAAGGATAGAAGCAGAAACCCACTGCAGGACTGAAAACGGTTGTGAGGATTGGCATGCAGCACAACGAAAGCCAGCTTCTACAGCTAGACAAACAGCCCATTTAGCCACTTCTTACAGACCGGGGTCACAAATGCCCAGCACTGCCAAGACATTTTCTCACTGGCCAGCTGAACTTCCAGCAGGGACAAAATGGAGCACTAGCTTTTTTGCTGCCATGAATGAGAGATACCAAAGCAATCTGATCCCTGAAAGCCAGCAGACTCCCATAATGTTGCAGGAAGTCAGGTTCCTGCAATAGATCCCTGGAAAGAATGGAAAAATGGGGTGAGATGTATTCATTCATTCCATTTGTATAGCCACCCATCTCACATCAGTGATCCTTAAGTTGGAGATGGAGAGAGATGAGATGGGAGGAAAGGAAGGAAGGAAGGAAGGAAGGAAGGAAGGAAGGAAGGAAGGAAGGAAGGAAGGAAGGAAGGAAGGAAGGAAGGAAGGAAGGAGAGATGGAAACAGGGAAGGGAGGAGGGAGGGAGGGAGGGAGGGAGGGAGGGAGGGAGGGAGGAGAGATGAAAACAGGGAAGGAGGGAGGAAGGAGAGGGAAACTAGGAAGGAAGGAAGGAAGGAAGGAAGGAAGGAAGGACACTGCAGGTGGGTGTGGGTATATACAGTATATGTTTGACAGCAAGTAGGGAAACCTTTGTTCATGTGCATGAATTGGTGGTCTTCTAATTACCAACCTGGCTGATTCTCAAAGTCCCAAACCATCCATACTCTAAATGAAAGGGGAGCTGTGTACCTTAAGCACCCTCACAGCCTCCATCTTCTATCTGACCCTGCAGAAGAACCCCTACTGACCAAAATTAGAGAAATGGGGACAAGGCCTTTCCTTTTGTAACAGCAATGCCCAGGAAGGCCCTCTGTCGAGAGGCCCGCAAGTGCCTTGCCTCCAAGGCAAGGATGGGTCAACCCTCTCTTTGAACTGGCGATTCCTTTACTCCCAAACTCCACTGTATTATTTTTATTATTTTATTAATGTATTTATTTATTCAATTTATATAGCCACCCATCTCAAACCAGTGACTCTGGGTCGCTACTTCTTATTTTGTATTACTTATTTGCTACTTCTATGTTATTATAAGACACTTTGGGTGGAAGAAATCAGAATTAAAACAAAAATTAAAAGAGCCATGCTTAGTTTATGTTTGTATGTTTTTATCCCAACTTACAGAGGGGAAATTGTACGTGCTCAGAGTTGGTTCTGACTGGAGCAGCTTATAAACCCTGCAAAAAATAAAATAATAAAATAAAATAAAAAATAAAACCTTAGAGCATGGAATATCCCAGGTTTTACATAATTCAGGACAGTTTATAGTCACACATAAAACAGAAGAAAGGAAGATGAGCAGGAAATCACCAACTCCACTGCAGTTTCAAAGGCTTGGGAAAACCAAGAGACCTCCATCGTGTGCCCCTCTAGCAAGTCATCCACTGAGTGACAACCCAATAGCTGTGTTCATACTAATCCACATTTGTATGAGCCATGACTTCTTTAAAAAGCCAGAGACAAGTCAGAGTGCATCTTGCAAAGTAATCCTGGCCTCCTTTCCCTCCATTTTTAGCTCCTCTTGCCTTCTAACCAATACTTCTAGATTGGTTAGAGGTTTAGACGGGGGTCAGAAATCCGAAATAGGCCAGGAAACATTGAACAAACAAATCATGCATTCCTACATCATACAGCACACTTAAGCCATAGTTACAAACTGCCCTGCTCTAAAACAAGCCTGGTTTATTTATTTATTTATTTATTTATTTATTCAGCAATCCTGCATACACATCCTGCCCAGTTAAGCCAACCCCTGGATGTTGCTAAGCCATATGGTCTAGCAACATCCAGGCTTCCAAAAACTTCAGGCTGTTTGCAGCAATGAGCTTTCAACTATCCAGGACGCCCATCCCATAGGCAGAAACAGATAGTTTCTTGCCCGCAGTTACATCATACAAATTGTCTGTTAAATTCACATTTCCCAAGAATTCAATTTAATAGCTACATTATTTTTTCCTAATCCTAAAGTGCTATCATCTGTAATGCACTATTCAGAGCCTATTATCATGCAAGGACAAAGTAATATTTTTCAGCAGACTAACAAAAATGTAACAAAGAGGTGCTTGGCTAATGGCAGGAATATTCAGTCCCGCTGTATTCACTGTCAATACTAATTGCTTGATTAGCATAGACCTACAAACATTTCTGTTCTGCAAAGTGGGAGGCAGGAATAAGACTGTAAATGCAAAAACTGACATCTTTCTCTCTGCAAAATTCTGCTGCATCTGGGATTTACCTTAATAGTACAACTGCTAGAGAAATGGAATAACCTCACCGTTTAGGAAATGTTTAGAAAAATGCCATTGCCCCCTGGTTTCAGGAAGGGAGAGCTTTGTGAGGCAGCATCTCACGTGGGTGACCACTTTGGCACAGATAACACTCCAGTATTAGGCTCCCAGTTCTGGTATTCCCCATCCTGGCACATTTTACTAACTGATCAGCTGATTCAGATTGTACAAACCTGTATTTTCTTCCAACAGTATGTATGTTTGTATGTATTTGTTCAATCTGTACAGCCACCCATCACCCATCTCACATAATTAAAGAACAACCAAATAGCATAAACAATAAACAAAATTCCAAAATCAGTAATTAAATTAAATTAAATTAAAAACCCAGTTAAAAACCAAAATTATGACTGCGAAACAGAAAAATCAGGCAAGGGAATGTCATGAATACAGCCTTCTGGAAGCTTTGAACCATAACTGGATCTCCAGGCACGTTGGCACAACCACGTTCTTAGAGCCTTTCGGAAGGCAAGCAGGGTCGGGCCAATCTAACCACCAGGGGGATGATGCTCCAAAGGACGGGGGCTGAAGCAGAAAAGACTCTCCTCCTGGGTCCATCAGATGACACTCCTTAATAGATGGGACCTGTAACATACCTCTTCTGCCGGACCTGCTGGGGCAGATAGATGTAACTGGGGAGAGACGGTCCCTCAAATAACCCAGCCCCCTGCCACATAGGGCTTTATAGGGTATCACCAGCCCCTTGAATTGAACCCAGAAGCAAGCTAGCAACCAGTGCTGCCCACAGAGCAGAGGTGCAAGATGTGCTGATCTTGGAGTGCACATATCTGCCTGCACAGCTGCATTTTGCACCAGCTGAAGCTTCCAAATGCTCTTCAAGGGCAGCCCCCTGTACAGTGTGTTACAGTACTCCATTTGGGGAGTGACCAAGGCATGAGGGACTGAGAGTAAAGTCTCCTGGTCCAGGAATGGGCACAACTGGCGCACAACACCAAGCTGTGCAAAGGCTCTTCCGGCCACAACTGCTACCTGCTCCTTGAGCAGGAGTTGTGAGTTCAGAAGGACCTCCAGATTGCGCACAGGGTCTGTCTCAGGCAGTGCAACCCCACCCAGCTCCTAAGAGGGTAAGTCCCCAGAACCCAAAAGCCCCAAAACCCAAAGCCATTCAATCTTGCCAGGGTTCAGCTGAAGCCTGTTGTTCCCCATCCAACCCCCCATAGCCTCCAAACACCAGGAAAGGGCAGTCACAGCATCACTTAATACAGCAGGGATGAGATGCACAACTGAGTATCATCAGCATCCCGATTACACCTCACCCTGTGGTGACGGATGACCTCACCCAGTGGCTTCGTGTAGATGTTAAATAGGAGCAGAGAGAGTACCAAAACCTATGGCTCTCCACATAGTAGGGCCGAGGGCAGGATCTTTTGCTCCTGATCAACACCGACTGGATCCAGCCCCAGAGGGAGGAGGGGACCCAGCACAATACAGTGCCGTCCACCCCTAAACCCCATAGCCAGTCCAGAAGGACAGCATGGTCGATGGTATCAAAGTGTTATTTTCCATTTAGTATTTTAACAGTTACTAACTAACCAACATCTAAAACAGAATAGGGCAAGCAGGTCTTTAAAGGTTGGTAAAAGATAATATCTTTGATATTTACTTTAGACTTTTCAACTGCTGTCCACATCAATCTGTTTACCTAACACAGTAAAAGGTCAGCAGTTGGATAAACTTGACATAGGGGGAAAATGCAGGATCTACACTAAACCCCCCCATCATTACCTGCAACATCAGACCACTTCCAGTAAAAATACTTCCACTAAAATACTTTAAGAAAGGTAGGAACAACTTGTTGGCCATCGGAGTATTTCAGCCCGAAAGTCTTTTTGATCTTTCTCCAAGGTGTGCAGATAAGGCAAATGTACATGTTAAGTCCTACAGATGTAGGATCTACAAATTCCCCTTTCAGCTTTCTTTAGTCTTTTAACCATTTTATTAAATCGTAAGCAGAACAATACAAGCCTAACGTGATTGTGCCTAGTGCCAGATCTAGTAACATCCCCATCTCTAAACTAAAAGTACAGATATACTGTCAGTAACTATGCAGACCATCGGTTTCTTCATTAATTTTAGAAGTTTACTCTAAGTGTCAGGCTTTTAAATTAATTAAATTTTACCAAATCTGCAGATTGCCAAATGTAGGCACCTTCTTGACAGAAGTGAAAGATAACATTCGTATGTCTTTCAGGCTTGACTGGCAGAAGTCTGGAGTGGATGCAGATAATCCTAAGAACAAGTATCTTGGGGGTTTGATTAGTAAGATTTATTAAAAAGAACATTAAAGGAACAAGGAATGAGAATAAAAGGACAAGAATTCCAGCAAGTAATGTACCTTCAAATGAGAAACCTACATATAGGCAAATTAGGGTGGGAAAGTTCTGATCCTTTTTCTCATGCTCTTTTTTTGCAATAAACCTGGCTAACAAGACTTTATGGGAATCTAGTGCTGTTATGGAGCTTAATCATGTAACTACAATACTTGACTTTCTTATAACAGTGCTCATGATTTTTCTTAACATGAAAACATTCAAGAACCATCCCCATAAGCATCACATCTGTAGCACTATGGTATTCGTGTCCCTCAATGGTGTTGGTGGAATCCCAAAATTAAATAAAAAATAATTTCAAATATATAAGTGGCTCAGATATTATAAGGTGGCCCAATTGCTCAGAATTTTGCAAGAGTTGTTTAAATTTTCATTTTATCTGAGGCCCAACACCTGAGACCCCCTGCCACCGCTCAGCACCACTAGTGGTTCCTGGAGCACAGGATCAGAACCACTGGCTGGATGATGCTCTCTCAAAGGGCAGCCGGAGAGGTGAAACAAGGATCTTCACTGTGCCTTCCATCATATGCTCACTGCATATATGCATACGATGGCCATACTCGTATAAAAAGCCCCCCAGCACAGAAAGGATTTGCTCAGGAAACCAATCAACACTCTGGGGAAGGGGGTGAGGCTTGGAGTGTTTGTCTCTCCAAGGATCTAACTTCCTATCCTTATGCAGACATTATGCTGAATGGAAGATTCCCATGACGTTCAATGTTTTGAACAAAACTTGTTGCAATGTGCTCAACCAAAGGATACAACCCACCACAGTGAAGCAGCAGAGAAGAAGGCAACATAATGCTGAAATACCAAGAATGTTAACTCTTCGATAATAAGTATATTTCATGTTCTTCATCTTTCCAACTAATTGCTTAAGACATCTCACAAGAGCCAAGATGGTAACATTATCTGCCCTTAGTCTTCATTAAATGCCACTGCTTAATAACAGATTCCAAAAAAAGGGAGCCTAGTTGCATTTACTCCAAGCTCCTGAACTTTAAAAAGTTGTTAATCAGACTCAGACTCCTATGTAAATGGAATGACGATTAAAGGTTAAGTACAGGTTTCGGAAATTTCAGAAGTTGACGACGAATCACCCTTAAACCTGGAATGGGGGAGAGAAAGGAAGAGAACTATCAAGGTTTGATGGGAATTAAACATCTTAATTAAAATACTCAGAAGTGCAGTACTCATTTCTGCACAAAGTTCTATTTTCAAATGTCAAGTTTAATCAGGCACTTGAAAAAAATGTATAATATTCCTCCAGCAAGGAAGAGGGGAAGGAAGCGCCATGGAATTCTCCTCCTCTCGGCTTGTCCTTGTCATGCCCCTGAGTCAAGAGCCCAACAAGGCCCTGCACAAGATTCAGACAGATTTAATATGTATCCCAAGTCACTCCCACAGATCTCAAATCTGCTTTTGTGCCCAGCCTAAGAACGTAGCTCTTGAGAGCAGCTCTTCTATCACACCACAGTCTCCTAGTAATGCAGGACCTTCAGATAGCACCATAATCCCTTTAAGTTAAAGGTCTGTGGCAAGTAAGAGTTATGGGAGGACTTTGCTCATCCAACTTTCTTAGAGTCCCAGTCAATCACAGCCAGGTGCTGGAACAATAGCTCTTTTGCTGAGAACTTGAAAAGTCTCCTTAGACAGTACAGTACAGATGACTTTATGGACACCTCCATGTAGTTAACTGAACTTAAGTTCCTGCAATGAACTCTCCTTGGATATCATTCCATTCCCTGCTTTGCAATCCACCCGTTAAGGTAAAGGTAAAGGTTTCCCTTGACATGAAGTCCAGTCGTGTCCGACTCTAGGGGGCGGTGCTCATCTCCGTTTCAAAGCCGAAGAGCCGGCGTTTGTCCGAAGACACTTCCGTGGTCATGTGGCCGGCATGACTAAACAGAACGCCGTTACCTGCCCGCTGAAGCAGTGCCTATTAATCTACTCACATTGGCATGTTTTCGAACTGCTAGGTTGGCAGGAGAATCCACCCTTTACCCCGCTCCAATTTATTTTCATAACTGTTCTTTTTACACCTCGAGTGTACTATTGATATTTTATTTTCAAGAGATAATAAAATCCTCTTCTTCAAGCAGGAGCTTAGTAAATATACTGTCTTTTGCAAGCAATAGATGGCATCTTGATAGATAAAAGCAGAGCACCTATAAATCTGATTCAAACGGATTTCTGTTACCTGGCGATGAGGCTCATCAGTTATCATCAAGAATCCAAAAACTAATTTAAAAAAAACCTTTGGGATGTCTGAATTGGCAGCTGAATTTGGGGGAACTGAAATGCACAAAAGTTTGGCAAAGAGCTAACTGTAAGCAACCCCCAACAGTGGGTTGAAATCCTTTCAAGAAGGTAATAGCTTAAATAGAACGTCCTCATTCAGAGGAAGAAGGGTCTTTGAAAAATGAAATACTGTATACTAAGGATTTTCTAATCTATTGGCTCATATCCTTCATGGTTGCTACCCCTTTGTGATCCCAAAGCTTAATATAAAGAATATGGATGGTGAAAACAAAACAAAACAAAAAAAAAGGGAACACTTCAGAAGATACCTGTACACACAAGGGTTTGGATAACGCAAGCCAACATTCTATATAGGATCAGAGCAGGGACCATCAAGACAAAATAGGTAGCCTGACAAGGAGGGGCATTCCAAGTACCTTTCAGTCTGTGCCCAAGCAAGAAATTGCTCTGAATGAAGAGCCAAGTCAGAATCTGTCTGGTCTGTCAGAACCAGGCGGGGAGGGACCCTGTTGGTCTCCCTGTTGATATAGTAAGTGGCCACCTGCCATAGAGACATTGTCCTGAAGCACAGAGCTTGTTCCTCCATAGACATGCAAAGAGGCATCCAAGTCCCACTACTGCACCCAAAATCTAAAATGTCTTCTATGTATCAGAAAGAAACAGGAGAATGCAAATGTACCCAAACTCTTCCTTAAACAGAAAATGGAACTATCCAACAACCAAGGTCGCTTCATGTCTAACAGAAATATCAAGATGAATAGCCTTCACTTTTAAAACTTGATAGTCTCCCAGGGCAGTCAGCATGATATTTCTCTACCCCAAACATTCTAAACAGCAAAAACGTTGCATATTTACTATATTGTAAAGCTCAACTGAATGGGACTTGATGCCATACAGTGATTCATGGGAAATCTGATCTTCTACATAACTAATACTAAAAATTGTATGTGCTTTGAGAGAGAAAGGGAAGGAGAGAAAAGATCACATGTTGACAGTCAGAAGAATGATGCCCTAATGTTGCCCAAGATATATCATAGGTCAAGAACAGTAGAGCTGGGACTTCTGGGAACTGGATCCTAATACAGCAGGAGGGCACCAGGTTGACTTTCTGTGGTATAAACCTTCTAAATGAGATATTTAGCAACTTGAAGCTCTCAGGTGACAGGTTGGCAATTTTCACAGGTCAGGCCTAGAACCAGAGTCAGGGTTAAACTTGCTGTTTTCTAATTGCCTTTAGAACAGGAATTAGAAAAGAACATCGAGTAAATTGCCATGAGGGACAAAGATGAGAACGATTTGCTGCTACTATCTGCCTTCTGGCAACCCTATTTAAATTTGCTGGGAGGCACCAACAGTTTATTTATTTATATGTTTATATCCATCTTTCCTTCAAGAGCTCAAGGCGCTGTACGTAGCGCTTCCCCAGCCATGTTTCCCTTTCGGCTGAGGTAGAGTTTAGTCACTGGGCCAAAGGCCCACAGTGAGGTTCCATGATTGGGAATGGGCCTGAACTTGGATCTCCCTACCCTGGTCCACTGGTTTAACTGCTACATCACATGGCCTCTCTTTCAGTAGGTCTGCTTTGAATGGCTGCTTTCCCATAGCAGAAAACCAACCTCTTGCAAATAGGCCAGTGGGACAGTTGAAGAGTCATTTCTTCCCCCTCCTCCTGGCAGTAGTATAAAACAATGAGGCAGGGATAAGTCAAATAAAATCCAAACTACTGCTAATGCAGGTCATCTGCTGTTGCAGCAACTCTGAGAAAATAAGCCAACTCCTTCAAGCTTTTGCTTACTGACTTGTAACGAGGAGCTGCTATCCAAGCAACTTCCCCCAACAGGAAGTACTTCTGGCTTTTTTTCATCAAAATATTTTTTCTTGTAGCTTGAACTCATCCTTCTGAATCTTCTGGAATAACAGAAAACAAATTTGTTCCATCATCTAGATAAAACACTATCAATTACCTCTTTTCTCCAAGCTGAACATACGCAGCTCTTTTCCTCAGAGGGCTGGAAAGGTCTCTTCCAGCCCTATGATGCTATGAACTCACCGCCCAGGGCAAGAATCCTCACCCAATCCCAGCAGACACCCCATCAACGTTTGCTTGAAGACCCCCAAAGATGGAGCCCTGGCAACTCCAGCATGTAGGCCATTCCATCACTTCATAAGAAATTTTCAGAAAATGTGTGTTTTTATGTATTTATTTATTTATGCAATTTATATCCCACTTTTCTGCCCATGGGCACCAAGGCCAATTGCTTGATTGTATGATCCAAGGCCTTCCAAAATACCTGGATCTTTTTTTTTTTTTTTGAAGGAAGTGGTACAATTAATCTGCCATAGCATCATCACATTTAATCTGTTCTCCATCATTTTTAAGCCATCTAAACCAATGTTTTTCAAACCTTGGCAACTTTAAGATGGGTGGACTTCAACTCCCAGAATTCCCCAGCCAGCAGAAGCCCTGAATTTATATCTGCAAGTATCTTTTGGATGCCACTCCTCCGATTCCAAGGGAGCTACCCAACTCCTTTTCCTCTGGCCAGCAGAGAGAACCGTTCCTGAGACTTATTTTCTTTCTGGCCATAAGAAAAAAACAAATTTTATGCAACTGTTTTTGTTTGCTTTTTTCTGGCTGACACATTTGCCCTTATTTAACTATTTACTGACGAAATTGATATGCTGTCTGACAGCCCAGTCAGTCCTTCCTGGGAGCCAGGGGGTATACCTTCTTAGTAGCCTATGCTACCCTGGACAACAACAATGGCGACAACATGTTTCACTTTAAATTCCTGCTCAAAAGATGATGAAAATCATCTTTTCTCTCCATCTCTTACAGGGTTGCCATTAAAATGAAATGCAAAATCAACATCTGCTACCCTGCAATTCTCAGAATGAGATACAATAAATCTGATAAAGAAGTCAAACATTTATCTACACGTACTTAGATATTCAAATGTTTAAAAAAGTAGCATGTGCAACATAAGAAATCTATTTTTAGAAAGTGAGTAATCTTGTAAAGTCACAAATTAACCCTGCACAGCTACTGAACCATGGATCTTCCGATCCACAAAGACCATCACAGGTAAACAAAATCACAGCTCTTAAAAGAACAATTTTCTACCTATCCTTTAATTTTAAGCTTTTATATTGTGGATTTTTTAAAAAAGTCAATTTTAATTAACTCAGAACACAGATAATTAGGATTCTGTAACAGAAAACATTAATGAAAAAAGAAGTCTAAGATGGGTTGGAATTCATATACACACACACATTTGCAGATGACATAAAATTGGTAGAGACAGATAATGTCCTTGAAAATAGAGATACAGTTCAAAACAACTTTAAAAGATTAAAGAAACAGGCTGAAAATAGCAAAAAAAAAAAAAAAACTTAACTGAGACAAATGCAAAGTGCTTCATGTCAGATATGGTAAGTTAAAGTGCAGGTATGGAATGGGGGTGACTTGGCTTGTTAACATTACTTGTGAAAAAGATCTGGGGAAAATGGTCAATTGCAAACTGAATGTAAGTCTTCCACATGATGCTGTTAAAAAGAAGGGGAGGGCAGAATGCCACTTCAGGCTACATCAACAGAAGTACAGCTTCCGTATAATGGGAAATAATACTTCCATTTTATTCTGCTTTGGTAAGACCCCAGCTTGAATACTGTGTCCAGTTCTGAAACTGAAAAAATTAAGCTACGTGTACTGAGAGGGATGGAATTGGAAATGTTTAGGTTGGAGAAGAGGTAAGGCAGAAGGAATATGGTAACACTCTTCAAGTATCGGTAAGGATGCCACCATGAAGGAAGACTTGTCCTCCATCATTCCAGAGTGCAGGACCCAAATTAAGGATTTTAAGTTACAAGGGGGCAGATCTGAGAGTGTAATATTAGG
This sequence comes from Candoia aspera, assembly GCF_035149785.1. Taxonomy (NCBI): domain Eukaryota; kingdom Metazoa; phylum Chordata; class Lepidosauria; order Squamata; family Candoiidae; genus Candoia; species Candoia aspera. Next base: position 7,342,301 of record NC_086159.1, on the reverse strand, counting down.
AAGAACTTCTTAATGGTAAGAGCATTGACAATTTTCAGAGTGGTGGTAGAGTCTCTTTCAATGGCTGTGTTTAACCAGAGCCTAGACAGCCACCTGTAGGAGATACCTTAATTTGTTTCCTGCACCAAGCAAGAGATTAGACTCCATGGCCTCAAAGACTTTGTCAAAGCTTATGTTTCTATTTATTATACCCAAGCTGGATGCACAGGTGTCAGCTGCATTTCTAGAAGGGTGGCAGGAAAGATCATATGTGCTGGCTAGAAAAACCCTTATTTCCTTCATTAGATTTTCAAGAGAAGTAAAAAAACTGGTGCCAGATGGGGGAGCTCACAGCAAAGAGAAGATTCATAAAGATGTGGTTTAAGGAACGGGGGCAGATATCAGTGGATGAAGTTGAAGAACACACACCAATCTTTTTTTTTTCCCTTGCTCTTTCATTTAAAAAAAGTGTTCATGCTCCACCCCACACTTCTTTTGTCATTTACACTCTGCTATGAAAAGCACATCACTGGGCTACCAAAATGCCACTGTTAAGCGGATTATAATGTTTCCAAACATGCTCCATTACAGCAGAAGCATTTCTGCATCAGGGAGCCCTTTCACCAGCCTCTCTTTCATCAAGTTATCAAGGGAAGCTAAATAGTGTGGCTTGCATCTAATGATACCAGGCCCCATAATGGGATTAGGCAAAGCCTCGTTGTCATTAGTTTCAAGGTGGTGTGGGCAGCCTTGCCTACAGTCCTCACTTTATGCGGACTTTATAAACAGATGTGGCATGAAAAGACAGACATCGGTCTGGGAAGAATAGCTGAATTCCCAGAGCATATCTCAATTGCTTTATTCAAATGCAGAAACCACGGGAGACAGTGATACAAAGGTTCAAATAGAACAGGTCCGCTCGGACTACCAGCGACCTGCACTATGGGTGTTGACATGCAATTTTCCAGCTGTCTGTACGCTCAAAACCTCTTCTCAGATATACGCACCAGACCTAGATTCTCAAATACAAGTCAGTATCTGAAGGGGAACAGATAGTGAGGGGACCAGTCAGTCCCGCCATCCACGGCTGCCCCACTTCTCTCAGAAATGGGAGCACTGCAGTTGGGTGGGGGGGGGGATGGTAATGGTTGCATTACCACAAGGATGAAATGGACCTGTGGCACTGGACCAGAATAAGAATAAACATTCCCTAACCTTCCTGCTCTAGAGCAGTGTTCCTCAACCTTGGCAACTCCTAAGATGTGTGGAATTCCTGGAGTTGAAGTCCACACATCTTAGAGTTGCCAAGGTTGAGAAACACTGCTCTAGTGTGGCAAAGGATCCTTCCTCCTGTCCCTCTGCCCAACCGCAACACCTGCCTGAAAATTATTTGCTCCTTGACTAATCTGATCTTTAAAGGACGAGGTGACATGATTTCTGTCCTGGTCTAGTTTTAGAGACCAATCAGTGCTTCTTCCCCTTTGCCTCTAAGGCAGCCTTCCCCAGTGGGGTGCCATCTAAATCTGTTGTAGCTTTAACTCCCACAATTTCCAGCTAGGATGGCCAAAATTTAAACAAGGAGGTAAAAGAGAAAGATGAGGTTCCTCTTTTAGGTAACCAACACCCTAGTCATGTAAAAAAAATTCTGCACTACTGGGGGTATTTCTGATAAAGTACTGTAATGTTTTCTAAAAAAAATGCTTTTTGGAAGTTATAGAGTTAGAGTTCCAGGAGGGTAGTCTGCAGCTTCATGTGCGTTGACAATGCTTTGTTTTGTAAGCAGGCCCCTTTGCCTACAAAAGAAAGCATGTTAATGCAGATAAAAGAAGGCATGTGTGTGCAAAGTTATGTGCGTGTGTGCACACTACTGTATTTCAAACACAAGTCTTGCCATAGCTGTTCAGACTGAAGGTACAGAGACGACAGTCAATGTCAAGCTTTTAGAATGCATTTTAGAATGCATAAAAATGCAAGGACTCTTGTGTTGGTTTCAGCTGCTTTGCTGATTCTTGGTGGTGTGCCCTCCATGCAAGCTCTTGGGCTTTCTTGGTGCTGAGTTTCCAGAATGCATTTATAAACGCTTTAGTCTCATAGTTGCATTGGGAGCTTTTGCTCAGCCGTTTGTTGATTCTACTGGATGTGATGGAAATCTGGCTACTGAGCTTTAACTACGGTATAAAAAAGACTTCTTGGGCACCCAGTTTGAGTGTGCGCGTGGTTATCTCTTCATCTTGTTGATGAACTTTCAGGATGGTCTCGTTTGCTGGCTGTAGATACTATATAGCTTGTTTGCTTTTATGTTAGAATGTTCTGTTTCTTCTTCTGAAAGTTAAGCAGAGCAGCACTTAGCTGCAATAAAAAAGCACCAACGCTGGTGCACCAACAAATTACTAAGTGGGTCCACTGGCTGTCTACGCTGGCTTCTTGCTATCACATACGGAGAAACTGGCCAGGGGGATTTTAAAAACCATTTTGGAAGCATTGGAAAATAACCCATAGAAATGGAGGGAATACAACACAACGTGCCTCTCTGGCTCGTTTATTTATTTCCAGGCTGGGAGACATGATAATTGAAAAGAACGCTGCTGAGATTCTCTGGATCCATCCAAAGAATCCATTTTGGCTTTCAGGCTGTGTCGTGGGGAGCAGTGAGCATGGCTTTCCCCTTACCTCCTCTTGGGGCTCTGAGTGAAAAACAAGAGAACAGAAGGAGGGTTCCAAATGCCAATGTTTCCTACAGCCAGAACCTTTGGAACATTTTGAGTTTTGTGGCAAAAAGAACTCAGAACATGCAACCTGTACAAGCGTTGATGTGTCAGAATAGTGCCAACTCGGACTATTCAGATGGAACCTCAAGTAGGATTGTTTTGTTCTGAATGCAAATGTTTTTCATTTTGTGCACCCCTCTGCAATGTTCTAATAAAATCCAGAGACCCTTTTCACATTTCTTGCTGTAATACAAATGAGCCCAGAACCCATTTTTCGGCGTGGTGAGCCTGGGAGTCCTTTTTGCTCAGATGTCACCTCTCTCTCTCTCCCCCCCACCCCCACTTTCCAAGCCTAGGCCCACATTCAGGAAAAGGTTGTAAGCTGTCCCGCACCAATGTCCCAGAGAGGACTTTTATTACAGCTCTCCATCCTCCCAGATTCCCTCTCAGATCTTCTCAGCAACGGAACGCTAAACTATACTCTTTACGTCAACTTGTACCTCTCCACCCACCACAATCTCAGGAGCATTACATTCATATGGAGACACGTGCAGAAGTCTTACAGCTTTAAGAACATCAAGACGAGAAAAACCAGGCAGATGGCTCCAGAGTCGATGCTTCCATCTATGCCAGCATCAATCCCATGGGTATCATTTAAGTCCCACGCCTGACGAAGAAACAGCGTTTGTCACTGCACAGTTGGGCCGGAGTGATATAAGCATATATTAGGAGTAAAAGAAACCCTTAGAGCATTAGGCACAATGCCAAAAGTGCAGGTGATGAGACTCAGCAGAGTGATGTACCTGGCTGGGTGGAAAGGGGACCAATAATATATCTGCTGTCTCAGCCGGCTTAAGAGCCCTAGTCCAAATGGACCATGAAGTCCCAAATGCTGCAGATCCCATATTTCTTTAGTAAGTGCTGCTGCTGGTTCAGTGGATGGGGACAATTAAGAAATTCCATAAGGTTTTTGCATGCCTTACTTACCTGAAATTTATTTTCATGATTTTGTTAGCTTCCTGGCAACCATTTTAATGATTGTTGTAAACCCACGCACTGGATTAAGTAGGATAAAAACATTTTCCGTAAATAAATACTACTTTGCTATTCCATTATTGCAATCACCTATAATTAGAATAAGATATAAGTGGCATGATATCAAATGAATCGCTTTAATTCTACTGGTGTTGAACATTTGGTCAAATAACTTGCTGTATAACAGGTGTGTAATCCATACCATGTTCATTGCTGTCAATATACAGAAATGAGCTCCATGCATTAAAACAGCATGTCTCTATATGCAGCAGGCATCAGGTTTATGTCCTAACCTTCAGAATTGGGTGGATATCTAAGGAAACATCTCACATGCCATATGAGGGACACCTCCATAATGAACACAGTCTTAGAACAGTTTTTGGCATCCTGGGGTGCTACAGATGTGTTGGACTTTTCCTAATTCTGCAATAAACATGGTCACTGGACATAACCTCCTTACCAGCACAGTTCCAATTCCTCTTCTTTATTGAATTCATGATTTGTTTTTGAAGGCTGTTAAAGATAAGGAAGCTTGCTTATGGTGGCTAGGAAGAGATGCAACTGCCTAATACCAGATCAGGCCATCTATCAAGACTGCCACTGCCAACTCCAACTGTCCCTAACTGAAATCTCAATAAAGGGGAGCCTACCACTTATTTGGCCCACTGTATCCATTGTCAAATTTTATTGTTTTTACTATCAACCAAGTTTTTTTGTCTAACATTCAATAGGGTAACTTAAATCCATTATTCTATGTCCTACACTCCAGAACAGGAGATAATGTTTCTTGACCTTCTTCAATGTAATACCTTTTCAGCTAACTTACCTTTCCTCAGTCATAGCTTCTCAGGGCTAATCACACCCAGCTTCTTCAAACTATCTTCATGGGACTTAGTTTCTAGCACCCTGATCATCTCTGTTGCCTTTCTCTGAAACCTCTTCTAATCTCTTTGTATCGTGCTCATAGTGTGGTGCCCAGAACTGGATACAGTTTGACCAAAGGAGTTTTATGTTATATAATTATATTAAAATGAGGTGGTGTGGAAAGGGTTCCTCTGGGTTCCTACTTCCACAGAACTGATAACAGACTCAGGTCTATGGGTATGTCATCATTTCACTAATGCATTAAAAAACCGCAAAATTTGATACAAGTTGCAAAATGAATAGCAACCTTCATTTTAAAAAAGCCTCTAGTCCCTAAGTAAGGGACGCGGTGGCGCTGCGGGTTAAACCGCTGAGCTGTCGATCGGAAGGTCGGCGGTTCGAAACCGCGCGGCGGGGTGAGCTCTCGTTGTTAATCCCAGCTCCTGCTCACCTAGCAGTTCGAAAACATGCAAATGTGAGTAGATCAATAGGTACCGCTTCGGCGGGAAGGTAACGGCGTTCTGTGTCGTCATGCTGGCCACATGACCCAGAAGTGTCTATGACAACGCCGGCTCCAAGGCTTAGAAACGGAGATGAGCACCGCCCCCTAGAGTCGGATTCGACTGGACTTTACGTCAAGGGAAACCTTTACCTTTTTTAGTCCCTAAGTAAGTCTGAAAATTAATAGATGTCTGCAGACAGCTGTGTGATTACTGCCATCAAGTCAGTGTCGACTTTTAGTGTTCACATGGATGAACACTCTTCAGGGTGATTTGTACTCAACTTGTTCCTTCAGTGGTGCACCAATCACCTCTGTAATTTAGTCCATTCACCTTGCTAGTGGTCATCCTCTTCTCTTTCTTTTAACTTATCAAAATTATAAATTTCTCAAGAGAGCTGGGTCTTCACATAATGTATTCAAAGTATGATAATTCAAGCCTGGTCATTTGTGTCTTGAGTGAAAACTCTGGACTGATTAATTGTATGGTCCATTTTTTGTTTTCTTGGCTATCCATGGTATTCTCAGCAAAGTTCAAAAGCATCAACAGAATTTTTATCATACTTCTTCAAAGTCAAATGTTTGCTTCCACAGAGTGCCACAGGGACATTACTGGTTGATAAACAAAATGACTAACAGTTGAAAAAGCTCCAGTGCCATTTATTCCTAAGTACTTTCTTGCTAAACAGTTAGAAAAAAATATGCAATATACAACGCATGAAAGAATAAAGCAAGTACAACACATTTGATTAAGTACAAAAGATACCAAGACCTGCAGGATAAACCGTTAATCCAGCTAGCCTGGAATAAGCAACCACATTTTTGTTTTCGTGCACAAAGTCCATAAAGGTGTAAGGGAGCATCTTTTAGCATGTTTGGTATGTAAAGCTTAAACAACCTCCCCAATTGTTTTTTCCCCCCCCCTCTCTCTTTTACCAAAAAACATAAATATTGTTAGTGTTTCTTGATGACTCACCATGAAATTCAACAGTGGGTTTTCTGAAGGCTATAAAAGGGGCTTAAAGGCCATTTACACAGGCTTCCCACTTCTGTTCTAAACCACTTGTGTCTAACTGATCACACTTCTTTGTGATCACTACAAGATTTTTCACCAGTCTCTTCCTTAACCACAGATACCATGGATTGGCCTGGGATTTTCTGCATAGAAAGGCAGATACCTGATGATCCGTCTCCACCAGCAAATGCTGGGAAATCTTTATACACTCATGCCCTAGGAATCTTTTATAACTCTTGCTGAAAATCACTGATGCTTGGCACAGAAAAATATGTTTGTAAAATGTATATGTGCCATTAAAGCAAACAGCTCACTGAAGGGTTATCTCTTTGTTTAGCTCAGCTCTGGCTAATTTATTTTATTCCTATAAAGTACACCATGGTGGGAGGGGGGGAAGACACCTTACAGAACTTACTTGAAAGAGAGACAATGGTGATTAGAAATGATGGAAAAATAAGCATGCAGCAAACCTGCATTAGCTTGCCAATGTTTTATATAATTACTTGCACTTTTTTTCAGACGTTTGTGACTCACAGGGGAGGCTATGAATTTATTGTCTTCCACTATCTAATAAGGCCGGCAGCTATGAGCAGTCCTACTTATTGATGCAACGGCAATTTATCTACAATGGGTAAAATGTAGCTATTTAAACTGGTTTGATACACACACAGAGAGAAGGAGAGTTTAAACAAGCACAGCCCTTCAAGCAGCCAAAGTGTGTCTACTGCAGCACCGGCATTCACCGATGCTGGCTTCCTGGCTCCTCTGTTTAGTCCCTTCTCAGCCGTCCTCCTTTAGCCTCTTTGTACCTGGCTGCCAGGGATCTGCGGTATCTTCCTCCACCTTTTTGCCAATGGCACACAGCCTAAGCACTGCCAAATCTGTAAATCTCAGAACCAGAATGAGAAAATTCCTTTTCAGCCTAAGGAAGCCCAAAAAGACAACCATTATCTCAGAAATTTAGAAACTGCATTTCTATCTACAGTTTCCTGTAAACAATCCTCCATCCATCTCCTGGTACATCTTTTGCTTCTAATCTCTTACTTAATCATTTAATTCTAGTTTTCTTCTCTCAGCTTTTAGCAACTACTGAGGGAACAGATCCAGGAACTTGGCCAGGAACAGACCTTAGGTGTTCAGGGAAAAACTCTTCCCCAGTCCACTGGCACCGGGATAGAAGGAATCACCTGTCTCTCTCTAGTTAGCCTTTTTTAACAGGGCCGGGGGAGAAATTCATTGGCTTCATGTGCACATCATCATATTTGCATTCCAGAACTAATACAGAATTGGAATATAATCATCCTTCATTTTTGTTCTTCTTCAATAAAAGAACATCTTTAAAAAAACCCAGTACCTCTGAGAAAGGAAGAAAAAGGCATGCAAAATGCACGCAATAATTCTTATGCATAATTTTATTCTCTGCCTCTGTCTCTCCTAAGCTCCTCACCACTTCCTCTACTGACACACCATCACTGCTTTAATATGCATAGTATATTGTAGGCTGTGACATAAGGGGCAGCGATTGCTGCGTGTGCCTCATCAGCCTTCAACTGTTAAGCCAGCTCACTCCAAAATAAAAGGAAGCATATCATGGCTAAAATGGCAGCCGACCGACAGAAAAGAAGATATGGAGAAATGATGGAGATTCTCTGGAAGGCGCTGATTTCAAATGCAATTCCTCATCCCTTCCTGAAAACATTTTAATTGCTCCTTGAAGGTGTTACTCCATGAACTGGCAGGCAGGCACAAATGTTAATACAACTGAAAACTTCTTAAATACATACATCCAAAGGAGGGAGTCTGCTTCCACTGCCGATCCTGTGCCCAGGTTTGTCCTCTTTGGAGGAACTATGCTCTTGGTTCTGTAGAATAAACTCATTGTGGTTCTGATGTCATCTCATTTTGCACATTAGCTGGACAGACAAGGAACATATCAAAAACTGGAGACATCAGAATCTATTACACAGGGAAGAACCCAACAGATGCCTTTTCCAGTGGCTGCTACATGATTTCCCACAGCAGATAATCGTGCACATTCTTATTTCCCAATTTCTCATTATTAATACCCTGCTTGGTTTCACGGAATACACCAGAGTTATATTTGCAGAAAAGGATTCATTGGTTTACAGGTTTTGCTTGAAGAAAAAGTAAGACAAATTGGACAAAGAAAACAAAACAAAAAACCAAAACATGGAGACCAGGAAATACCCTTCTCTGTGTTCTCTGAACATATCAGGTCACTCTGTTTGTCATATCTCCAGTTTTAATAGAAAGAACGTGTCTTTTGCTATTTTTAGTTACTACTAACGTTCCAGGGCACAATCTCAGCAAAATACTCATTTCAGCCACTTTATTCTAGCTCAGTCTCTTTCGTGTATATGCATGTGTAAATGTATACATGCATGTATGCGTTTAAGTATGAGTGTTTACACATATATCCACACAAGTGCATGGACATATAAAAATGTATTCTGAAGCTCAGCATGACTCCCATAAACAAACAGCCACATTAATTCTCAAATATGTGTCTTTGCAGAGGGAACGAAGCCTTAACAAAAAACCTCCTAAAACGTTGTCCATGCTTTTTTGCAAAAAAAAAAAGGGGGGGGGGAATGATTTTAAATCAGTGGTTTTTGATACCATCGACCGTGGTATCCTTTTGGGGAGGCTCAGGGAGTTGGGGGTGAGCAGCGTAGTTTTGCGCTGGTTCACCTCCTTCCTCCAGGGCCAGTCCCAGTCAGTGGTGATAGGGGAGGAGAGATCGGGCTCATGGCCCCTCCTTTGTGGGGTGCTGCAGGGTTCAGTACTCTCTCCTCTCCTTTTTAACATCTACATGAAACCGCTGGGTGAGATCATCTGTCTCCACGGGATGAGGTATCATCAATATGCTGATGATACTCAGCTATACATCTCCATCCTGGGTGAGGTAAGTGATGCTGTGACCGCCCTCTCCCGGTGTCTGGGGGCTGTTGCGGTCTGGATGGGGAACAACAGGCTTCAGCTGAACCCTGGTAAGACGGAGTGGCTGTGGGTTAATGGCCCCTCTGCTCCAAGGAACTTACCATCTTTAGTCTTGGATGGGGTGGCACTGCCCCAGACAGACTGGGTGCATAACTTGGGGGTCCTCTTGGACTCACGGCTCCTGCTCAAAGAGCAGGTGGCAGCCGTGGCCAGGAGGGCCTTTGTGCAACTTCGTGTTGTGCACCAGTTATGCCCTTTCCTGGATTGAGAAGCCCTTCGAACAGCCACTCCTGCCCTTGTTATCACCCATATAGACTACTGCAATGCGTTCTACACGGGGCTACCCTTGAAGAGTATCTGGAAGCTTCAGCTGGTCCAGAATGCAGCCATGCGGGCTATCTTTGGTGCCCCTAGAAGGGCACATGTAACACTTTTGCTGCGTGAGCTGCATTGGGTACCAGTTTGCTTCCGGGTCCAATGTTGTTTATCACCTTCAAAGTCCTACATGGCATGGAGCCAGGCTACCTGAGGGACTGCCTCTTCCCTGTTACATCAACCATCCCACCCGATCATGCAGAGAGGGCATGCTGCGGACCCCGTTGGCAAGAGAATTCAGTCTGTCAGGGTCCAGGAGGCGGGCCTTCTCTGCAGTAGTGCCCGCCCTCTGGAACATCTTGCCCCTGGAGGTGAGACTGGCCCCATCGCTCCTGGCCTTCTGGAGGAATTTGAAGACCTGGCTCTGCCACCTGGCTTGGGGCGGGGAGGGGAATACAAGGACTGAGTTATTATCTGCCATTTGGATTTTATTTTTATCTATATTGCTTACTTGTAACTGTTTTTTTAGATATTGTATTTTTATATATTGTAATTTTATTGTATATTTATTGTTTTATTGATTATTGTTGTAAACCACCCAGATTCCCTCTGGTGGGAGGAGATAGGCAGTGACAAATTTGATAAATAAATAAATAAGTCATAATCATGTGAATAAATATATTGCTACAGGTATTTAATCAGTAATCCATTCCCTCAAAGTTCCAGGCCTCTTTTCATGCACAAGTTCTCAAAATACAAGCCACTGTTTCCCGCGTCACACTTTTGACATTGAAAAGATTTTGGTCACTGAGATGACCACTGCTTTTCCCCATCAGGAAAAGAAGGAACATTCAGAAACTGCCATCTTCAGATATTCTCAACAGCTGCCAACAGAGCTTGTCTTGCTTGCTTCTTATGTTCCCCAAAAGACTCAGCTCTGTGGAAAGGACAGGACTCACCAAACTGGCAGAAGACACCTGAGTCACTAAAAATGGATTTATTTCTAAAACTTACATGATTGCCTATCTTACACATGATAATCCTCACAGCAACATTCTATCAAAACAAAAAATACAAACCCACAGAACCCCGCAGAAGACATCATGCTTCCCACCACAACAGTGCAACCTCCTACCGACTCTACATGGGCTCACTTCCATCCTAGCTCAATGCATGGGGGGAGAGCCAGGTCTTCACAGCTCCCCGAGAGGCTAAGAAGGTGGGAGCCCTCTGAAACTCAGGGGAGGCTGTTCCAAAGGACCAAGGCAGCCACGGAGAAGGCGTGCCTCCCAGGTCCTGCCAGACGGCAGCATTTAAGGAAAGGGGCCTGGAACGCACCCACTGTACCTGACCTGGCGGAACTGGCTTCTATCACAGCTGGCTGGACCAAGCACTACATTTTTCCTCCATAGTTCTCCTTGGATCTAACTGTCATCAGAGCGGCCCTGATTTGAGAAACACAGCAATATTTCACAACCCTGGCACCCTGTTTGTAGAAAGTCTATGCCCAGGAGGGCCATCCAATGCCAACCCCAAACACAGGCTTCTTCCAGATGAAAACACCTGCTTTTGGCCAGACACTCCTATACCTAACGTGAGTTGCTAGATGACAATTTGACCCAACTGAACAATCTAAATTTGTTCAGTTCTGTTGGTTATATTTTCAGTGAGTTTCCAGTCGCGCAGCCTGTGAAGTATTCTAGGTCCAATATTAGAAGTGACTCAGAGACATTAGCCAGTGTTAAGAGCCTATTTACATACATATAGCTTTGTACAGAAGTCGTCTGCTCAACAGCATACAGACGGTTTCCACAGCGCAGTTCAATGAGACAAAGTAACAGCATCCAGTGCAAAGTGAAGAGAGAGAATACACAGACCACAGTATATTCTTATACAATCTATGTCCAATAGAATCATACATTACATCCATGCAACCATATTACCCATTTCATCACCTCTTTTCATCAGCTTCCTCCTGTGTCATCAGCTTCCTACTCAGCCATAACAACACAGCTAAACTGCAGACCAAATGACTCAGCAATTTCTATCATAATAGTTTCTATTCTGTTGTGTAAATTCTGGTGTACATTTTTACAAACATCAACATATATTGGGTTGTGCTTTCTGTTTTTAATTATGATTCTGTACTTTTTCATTCATTTCAATCATCAGGGCTTAATCTTAGTTTATAATCTCAGCTTCTGCTTGCAGGGCTTAGCCCTAGGGGCCTTAAGAAGATGCAGTTAAAAAAAACCTCCTATTTTTAAGAATTTGAAATTTGCCTCCATCTAAGAGTAGTGATAACTCAAGCCTCTACACCAGCTATTTTTCATCAAAAACCACCACAGGAAAGGAAACCTTGAAAATGAAATAGATTGGTGAACCAAGTTGGTTTTAATCATTATTTTCCTGTGCTGCCTGGATGAGGAATATTTTAACAACAGACCATACACTCCTGCACTTGAGACTTTAGAAACATTCCACCTCTCAGTTTGCTTTGATTGGTAGGGCTTGCATCTCCCACACACTCAATCATATTTGAATCTACATTTGTATAAAAATTACCCTCTTGAGCTAACCTGGTGAGAATAATTGTGCACAGTCCCACTAAACACACGATGAAAACAATCAGTCAGATTGGATGGGTCGCTGGTGTGCATTGCCATCGTATAAAAACAATTTACACGTTTCTTTTCTTCTCTTTTTTAAACATTTTCCTGCTAAAGTTAATCTGCCATAGCGTGCCAAGAGCTGACACTTGGCAGGAGGTAAGTGCTTGATATTGCTATATGGAAAAAAAAAATAAAAAATAAAAAATCTTATAATGCCAGTAATCAACATAAAGAGCAACATAATCAGACCCTTCCTATTTGCATAATCATAATGGGGGGAGAGGGAAAAATAGTCACTAAGTAAGTATTCCTTAACGGGAACAGAGATCTGGATTCAGCAGCAGCACCTAAAACACACACATTCTGCGGGCAGGAACGAACACCTGCAAAATGTAGCGTAACAGCAGCAGGTCCCGACACACAAGCTGTAACACCCTTTCTGTACGTTGCAGACTGAAGGCCCATAATGTGTCAGCTCCATTACCAGCTTCACCTTTTGGATGTGCGCCTCCCCAGCAATGATTTATTTTCAATAAAAGAAGGAGCAAATTAACTTCTCACTCCCATAATTATCCACTACTTTGCATAGCATCTCCATGGTAGCCCCTGGGCACTGTATCATCACGGACCAAACAAGGAACAACATGAAAATTACACACAAACACACACACTTGCACTAAACAACATTTCTAGGAGCAAAGCCAGCTGGGTGAAGAACACAATCAAACACTTTCCTAGTTTTTCTCTCTCTGCTCTCAGAAGGAAGTTAAAAAGCAGATTAAATGCTGCTGTTCAAAATAAATTGGGCATCACTTCTGTTCCAAGGTGAACCAAATGATTTTATAAAGTGAAATAAAAGCACCCAAAGTGTGTTTTTAGTATCTATTGCTGAAAGCGGGCTGAGACTCAAGCGTGCGCTTGTTCAGACCGAGTTGCAGAGACAGGGTGGAAGTTAAAAATGCCACGGCACGATCATTTTACTTTTCTTCTGTCAATAGACCCCAGCCCTGGTCATCAGGGAAGCCTGATTTGAAGAACAAATTAAAGCATAAAATAGCCCCTGATCTTTATTGTAGTAAAAGAAACAGAAGGCTAAATAAGGGGGTTGAATCTTTAGTTAAAGGAGGTGTTCAGTTGGGAATCATTCTTAACAATACTTAAAGTTAAACTGGGTTGTATTTTTTTTGTAATCTGTTCAGTCATGTCTGATTCTTGGAGACTGCCTGGGCAAGTCCCTGCAGTTTTCTTGGCAAGGTTTTTCGGAAGAGGTTTGCCGTTGACTCCTTCCTAGGGCTGAGAGAGAGCGACTGGCCCATAGTCACCCAGCTGGCTTCGTGCCCAAGTCAGGACTAGAACTCACGGCCTCCCAGTTTCTAGCCTGGTGCCTTAATCACTACACCATTCAGAGTAGACCCATGAAAGTTTAGTCACGATCCATACCACTTTCTTGGATTAAATCCAGGAACTGGGATTCTATAATCCTTTTTTAGCTAATTCCAGTTATGGCTGTGTGGGGTCAGTGAGGTGGCTCCTTCTGCTTGTGGGCCTTCTCATGAAGAGGACTCTGAGCTTCAGCACAGGGAGCAGCAACTTGTCACAGATCAAAGACCAGATTCGACTTTTGACTAGCAGGTTGGGGGCTGCTCCAAAAAGTTATGTGGAGAGCCTGGACATGGGTTAATTTTGATTCTATTTCATTTATGTTTTAGCTCTGTTAAAATAAAATATAGTTAATATAATTAATCTTCAACTATATTTTTCATAAGTTTCTCCTGCTGTAACATTAAAAAGTACAACGGAATTTGTGTTTGCTTTTATGCCCCAAACAACTACATTGTGCTGGAGAAGTTCTCCTGATCTATTCTGAGTAGTCTGTGGTTCAGCAGAACCAAAATCTAGAACATTTTGGTTATTCATGGTTTTAGACCAGAGTTTTTCAACCTTGGCAATTTGAAGATATGTGGGCTTCAACTTCCCCAAGCTGGCTGGGAAATTCTGGGAGTTGAAGTCTACACATCTTCAAGTTGCCAAGGTTGAGAAACACTGTTTTAGACAAAACAAAATTCAAAGGGTCAGGCAGGGCACACCTGGTGCATCTCAACCTCTCTCCCTCCTCCACAAGGCTGTGCAGCAGCCTGACCACCGCCGTCTCCAGTGCCTTCCTTTCTCTACCCTCCCTGAGCGGCCAAGGCCGATGCCCTTGACTTTAAGCACAGCATGTTCAGCTATTCTCCCATCCCAATCTTCCCAGAACCTTCTGTTCCCTATTCGCCTTCATCTAGGATTGATTTCTTTGGTTTCAAGTACAGCATATCTAGTCTACCTACTCACCTTGCTCCAATCCCAGAGCCTTCCTTTCCCTGTCTTGCCTTGTTATGACCACTTTGGCTTCAAGCGCAGCTCAAGCATCCGGAAACTGCAGCTGGCATGACACCTCTGTGCCTCAAGTTGCATTGGCTACCAGTCTGCTCCTGGGTGCAAGTCAAGGCTGCTATAGGCTGCTTGTCACCTATAAAGCCCTTCATGGCATGGCGCCAGGTTATCCCCCGTCGTTTCTACCTGTCCCATTAGATCCAGCAGGAGAGGCATGCTGTGGGTCCCATCAGTCAATGCTGTCATCTTGTGGGATCCAGGAAGCAAGCTTTTTCGGTTGCTGCTCCTGGTCACTGTTCCTCCTGAGCAGTCTTTCTCAACCTCAGCCGCTTGAATACGCGTGGACGTCAACTCCGAGAATTCCCCAGCCAGCCATGAGAATTCTGGGAGTTGATGTCCACGCGTCTTCAAGCGGTCGAGGTTGAGAAAGACTGCTCCTGAGGTTAGAGTGGCCCCAATCCTGCCAGCCTTTCAGAAGGCTCTTAAGACATGGATGTGTTCCCGGCACAAGAGTCAAGTGTTAGTGGGAGCCTGTGATAGGCTGCATGGTTTAGCTTGCTTTGGTCTCTCAGCTGCTGTATGTGTGGCTGTGTTTACGCTGTGTTTTCATTGTTTTTACCTGGTAAATGCCACCCAGAGTAGCTATGCGAGAGGGATGGCTCTATACATCAAATAAATAAATCAATGAAAGCAACCAGGTGTGCGATTTCTCCCATCCAGTGAGATGACTCGCAAATACCAACAAAAAGCAATGACTGACACAACTTGCAGGTTCCTATCTAGAATCTACAAGCATTCCCAATCTTCCAGCTGTAAACCATTTAACAAACAATTCCCCCAAGCCCATTTTATGTAGCTCAGGACGTCTTACCCGATCATCGTTTGAAAAGTCCCTGGTTTTACACATATTGACTCAAAATTCAAAGTTTTAATAGTTCTGTAATTAGTAGGAGCATCAAGACTTGATCAGTGCAATATGCAAGAGTCACCATGGAGTCAGGTAGCCTTACATAAATTTCATAAATACAAAAGTCAATCCATAAATCTTTTAGACCAGGCCTGAGGCTATAGACAGTGCAAAATATCACACCTGGGGGAGGCCACTTTTGATACAAGAATTCCAGTTTTGGAATTCCCCCATTAAACTATGTAATGCTTTAAAACATAGGAATGTTTTTGTTGTTTATCACATGATGATGATGCTATCCGTTCAGTCACGTCCGATTCTTGGCGATACTATGGACCAGCTCTCTCCACATTTCCCAATTATACTGTATACTTTATTTAAAGTATAATTGTTTTTAATGTATCTCTGTTTTGGGGTTCAATTACAATAAAATGTGGGATAAAAGGAGGAGGAGGAGGAAGAGCAGGAGTGAGAACTTAGTTCTCGCTCCTGTGCTGTTAATCCTTCTGAATTTCATGTCTGGTGAAAACTAAGTATGGGATTGTTTGTGTCCTCTGCAACCAAACTGTTCATCACTGGAGTCTGCTGACCGGCAAGCGAGCTTTGTTGAGGGCAGCCGCAAATCTATCTGACTCTTTCAGGCATACGCATGTGCCAGGGCAATAAATTTACAGAGGGCTTTGAGATGAGAAATAGAAATTCAAGGGATTATTAATGTGACAGGTATGCAGTGTATTGGGAGTAAATTGATCATAGTGTGATCTAAGGGAGATGGCAAATACACAACTCGAGGACCAGATTTTATCACTTCAGATAATATGTGTGAATTTACCACTCACATCTTGAGGGAGATTATTAATTAGATGATCGGGAGAAAAGTCCAAACACAAAAGAAAGAGGGGGGGGGGGGAAAAGCTCAACGAGATTTCCCATTCGAAACCAATGGCCTACGTTATGATTTTTTAAGAGTATGAAGAAAAAAATTCTGCCCATCTGCTTCATACATAAACATCCTGATTTGTGCCAGTGGAGAAGCAGAAGCTGGGAATAGCTTCTGCATATCAGATGGCATTCTTTGTCTTCTTATTGAACACACACCATCCAGAAACCACGCAACACTCCACAGGGTAATGGCTTCTGCTTAACCAGCTTCCTCAGATCATGTTCATCACAACAGAGCTTGTGCAGATGTTCTCCACACATCCCTCATTTCTGCAGCTCTCGGCAGCAAAAAATACTTGGTGTTGCCGAGATAAAGAGGTAGCAAAGGGATCTGCTTCAACAGAAGGGTGTCTGGTTATGCCAGTGATGATGTTCGGTAGAAACACAGCTCGCCTCACGAGGCTAAAGAGTCACATACAAGAAGAGGGGGTAAGAGCATAGAGGTCTGGGACCTCACGTCGTGTGCTGCCTCCCGCCTTGGAGACCCATGGATAACAGCCTGCTGAGCTTCAGCATTACCCCTGCAAATGACAAGGGGATATTTTGCGCAAAGCAAGCATCAAGTGAAACCAGGAATCAATGATCTCCTCCCTCCTCCTGTAAAACTAATTGTTCTGGACCGGCTTCCTCTTTGCCTGAGCAGAGCCCTGCCTCCTTCCTGGATGTATTTTCTAGCCTACAGCTGTGAGACGTCCTAGCGGACTCCCATTCAAAAACTAATCAGGACTGTCCCTGTTAGGCTAGGTCAGCAACCTGTGATATTTGCACCAATAAAATAAGGGAAGAGTTGTTTTTTTAATAATAGTAATAACAAGTCTAAAAGTACAGGATATTTGTAAAAGTTAAACATTGGAATGCAGCGTAGATGGAATTGGAAAGATTAAGTACCAGTTTTGGGTAGAGGTTAAGATGTTGCACCAGGGAGACCCAGGTTTAAGTCCACCCAGACTCTTATCCCTGACTCACTTCAGGCCAGCTGTCCCCTCTCAGCCCAACCTACCTCACCGGGTTGTTGTCGTTGCAGGGATAAGCCGAAGGGAAATTGTAAACCTCATTTAACTCCCGGAGGCAAGGCAAGATATAAATCTAAGAAATAAAGACTGCCAACAGATCACTGGTTGAGAAGAGGCCATATGTCAACTCTCCAAGGTAGACCAGACCAAGAAACAGATGCCACATAAGCCTAAAACTACAGGTGGTCCTTGTTTAACGACCACTTGTTCAGCGACCATTCAAAGTTATGACGGTGCTGAACGTGGGGGATTACAACTGCTCCCCATAGTTGTGGCTGTCGCAGCATCCCTGCGGTCAGATGATCACAATTCAGGCACTTGGCAACCGGCTCACAATTATGACATTGCATCATCCCATAGTCACGTGAAGCCTACTTGTGACCTTTGCTGCCAGCTTCCAACATACAAAGTCAATGGGGAAGCCAGCAGGAGGTGGCAAGTGGTGACTGCGTGACCACGGGATGCTGCAATCGCGTGGGATTCACCTAATGATGGCAACTGGGACTGCCGGAACTGCCTTCATAAGTCGCCGTAAGTCACGTGACGTCACGCTTTACAATGTTGCTTAGCGACAGGATGTGCTACCTCTCCTCCCTCTTTTATATTCATGTGAATTGGGGGGTGCCTATCTGAAATATTTTTGTAACCCTCCCTTCGCATCTGAGCTTCTGCAATGTTTATCTCTGTGTTGCCTTGGTAACAGTTCTTCCCTCTCTCTGTCAAGGCCATCCTCTTTACACCATGTCCTCCTCTAGATCTCAAGATGCGTAGCGCTCAGCTGCGGCTGCACAGGTGAAAGTGGCCCCTGCTTGTGACTGCTGATTCCTTCCCACAGCCCAGCTCCCTGGACTGGAAGACATCACACCCAATAAAGGCACGTTATCCTGGGTAGGTCACAAGGGAAAACAATTCCAAGTGTGCCTTCATTTATCACTTTGGCAGCTAATGTGAGCAGGAAACGCAATTTTTCTAAGGGGGTATCAAACACGTGACATTCCGATGAAATGGCAAGGGAATGCAGTACCAAAACACTGTAATAAAGTGAGATCATCCTTTTATTATGTCCTAGCTAATCATCTGTAAAACTGCCGGTTCATTTTTATGGCCTTTTGTGAGCAACAGAAGACTTGGAATATTATGCTTAGGGGAGAAGGATGATTGATCTATTTACCAACCTGCTAGGAAGCTTCAAGGGATTTGGATTATATAAACGTTTGGTATGCAGAACCCTTTCTATAACTTAAGGGAAGAGAGAGAAGACATGGACAAGACTAAACTTTGTGACAAAGCTTTCATTTGACCAGATTCAACTGCCTGTTCCCCTTCCTTTTCCCGATCTTTCCACTTCGAGGTAACTTACAACATGGCATCTGTTCACATTTCAAAGAGAATTGTTCCGAAGGTCGGAGGCCAGTCACACGAGCCAGCAGGTATTATGATTCTTCAGCATTTGCAGAATTAGGAACAAGCAGATGCTGATTCAGTTGGAATCATGGGTGTTTCAGCATGGATTAACTGGAAAAATCAAGTGGGGGAATTCAAACAGTGGATGTTCCATTTAAGTAGAAGCAGGATAGGCAGTACAGCACAGTGTTGCCCTAGCTGCACCCTATGATCTTGCTCACTTATGACATAAAAAGGGTGGGGCTTTGATGGCATGGTGGTGGCTTCTACCTTGACTTTTTTGACCACCACCACCCCCAGACAGCCCTGGAGGGAACACTTCCTTTAAAAGCTAAATCATGATAATCAATGGCTTGGGCAGAGCCAAATTTGCCTCAGTGAACATTCACACCAAGAACCTTCAACAAAAAAGCTACATACACAATTTATAGACATCCAATGGTCTCCACAATTCTACAGTTGCTTTAAAATACCATCTAGTTTCCCATCATTTGTCAACTTATTTATATAAACATTTCCCTAGACTTGGCCAGAAATAAAGTCACTTAATTTCATCTTAAAACGGTCAAAGTAAGTCAAGATCAGTGGAGCCAAACCAACAGAACTGATGGCCAAGCAAATTTAACAAGCAAACACTGTCCTTGTTGTCGTTGCTGTTGTTCTTATTTACACACAGTCTGCCAGAAATTATGACTAAATTTGTTACTTTTGGCTATTGGAGTCTTCTCCAGGATCTAGGATGATTAAAGATATCCTTGTTATTCTACTCATCCAAATGAATATCAGAAACTAATTGACATGGGATTGACTCCAAAGATTCGGGTCTTGACCAGGACCCCAGAGCCATGAGGGTAATGTCATAAAATGTCTGCTCTTCCAAGTAGGGACTAGTTTTCCACCAAAAGCAGTGGTGGCACATCCAGTAAATTTAAAATTACCAAATATTTGTTGAATCCTTTGGCATTGCACTAAGAACTCCAATTATAATTAGTATGACAACCTTTTTTTTCCCTCCGTAATCTTTTGACCTCAATTTGTAGATCACAATATTTTGTTATTTTGTCCAGTAGTTTTTCATCACTTTGGCTGTATCCGGGAATCACCGTATCAATGAATGACACCTCTTTCTTTTCAAAAACCGTAATGGCTGGTGCATTATGTGCCTATCGGTCTGAATTTTGAATTTCCACAAAATTTCAATCTCATTTTGCAAAACTTCTCCAGGCACACATTTCCATTGGTTTTTGTGAGCAGGAAAGCCAAATTTTCTACATGAATTCCAATAGCAATTTTTGCAACCCCATCGTGTTGCAAACATGATGGCATTGTTTATATTCTATTTGAGTGATTTTACTATAGGTGCTAAAGAAATAATCAACAGTTTCATCCTTAATTTTACATAATGTTGGAATGTACAGTATGTTCAATTACAGCTTTCATGGCACTGTTTGTAGGGCTTCTTCTTGAGTGCCGTGATTGTTCCCTCTGTTTCTGTTTTAACTGTTCCACATTTCAGCCACAGCCAATTTTAGATTTTGATCTTCCTTTCCTTCCATGTCATGCATATACTGGCCATGGAATGGTTTGCTTTTCCAGGTGTTAATCCAACTTTGAATTACTTCTCTCTCACATTCCAATTTAGTTTTTGTTGTCTTCAAGAGCCTTTCCTTACAAACATTTCTAAGGGAAGTCTCTTCACTTTTACTGATATAATCATTCAGTCTATGTTTTTCTTCTTCCACAATTTATTTTATTTGCAACAAATCTCTACCACCTCTATTTCTGGGTATATATAATCTAAGAATATCCATTATTCGGTGAAATGCATGAGGTATAGTCATTAGTTTCATTATTTTCCTATTAAGATTGTCCAATTCAGCTTTGGATTATTATTGTTGTTGTTGTTGTTGTTTTACTACTATTACTACTATAGATGGCATTCATTTTGAAACTGTTACAGCTTCCGAGATACGGGCTGAAGTAAGAGCAAAGTTCATATTGTAATTGGATATAACAGTATTTTGCTGATTCTTTCTTCTCCTCAAAAACACAAGAAAACAGAGTCTCCAACCGAGGAGAAATATGTAGCTCAGGGCTGAACAGTTAGTCCAGTGCCATTCTGTACTCAGGCATATTAAATAATAATTCAATAATTTATTAAATTAGTATGCTGCCTGACTCCCATCCAGGAAGGCCTCAGTGCTGACCAGCCCTGATTCCTAACGCCAAGCATTTTCTATGGGAGCCATGCACCCTTCTGTCTTTCTGCTGCCAGTAGAGACAGTACCCTTCCTGGGTGCTGGGTTGACAGGACTCTAGTTCAAAGTCTGTGCCAACCAGGTCAGCAAGGCACAATGCCCTGCGCTTTCAGCGTCTCATCGTGATCTTCCCCCTCGTCAGAGGATGACTTCTCAGCCTGGGCATTTCTGAGCATTATGAATCCACCTGAATTTCCTATCATCCTTCCTTAGAAACCCTGGACCCCAATGAAGCTCAAAAAGGCTTTTAATTGCCAATGGCAGAACAGGTAGTCCTCACTTAACGATCATTAGTTTAACAATGGTTCAGAGATACAATGGGGCTAAAAAGTTACTTACGACCCATCTTCAAAGTTACGACCATTGCGCCACCACCATGGTCACATGATTGCAATTTGGGCACTTGGCAACCGGCTCGCATTTATGACCGTTTGTAGCATCCTTCAGCCATGTGATCGCAATTTGCAACTTTCCCAGCTGACTTCCGACCCGAAAAGTCAATTGGAAATAATTGATTCCGTTTACAACCTTCTCAATTCACTTTACAACCACATGAGTTGCTTTATGACCATGGTGACTTGCTTTACAACCGCTGCAAAAATGGTCATAAAATCGGGTCCAGTCACATCGTGCCTCACTTAAGAACCTCATTGCTTAACAACCAAGATTCCAGTCCCTACTGCAGTAATTAAGCAAGGGCTACCCGTACACTGCTCAGATTCCACCCTCACCTTGTGCCTTTAGGTAAGGCTAAGTCCAGTGCTTGTGTCCTCATAAACACAGTGACTGTGTTCTCTTAACGTTATTTGCCTTCAAAATAACAGTAATTCCAGTACTCCAGCCAAAGAAAGAGAGTGACTATTAAGTAAAACCCTCCACCCCCCCTCAAAAAAAATCACAATACTGAAAAGAACATATTGGGTTGTTTTGGTAAACAGAATCAGATTCCAATAGTTCTATAAATAACTATGCTTTTTATTAATGGTTATATTCAAGAAGATGAGAGTGAAATCACATTGGGATGAATGTGAGTCAATCACCTCGTTCAAACAAAATGCACTCGCTTGTCCTCTACATAATGCCAGGTCGTGGCTACATACTCTGTGACTCAACCATGTGCTTGTCTTACGGGTTCCACCATTCAGTCTGCATGCTTCCCATTCAGAAGGTCCCAAGGCCAGTCTCTAGGATGCATCTCCAGACAGGGCTGGAAAAGACTGCACTTAGGAAAATTGCTACCACCATTATAGGTAATACTGAATTAAATATTTCAAAGGGGCAATTCGGTAAAATATTTCTCCCTTTTCCCTCAAGCGCTGTGATGAAATTAGTTGTTTTTTTTAGGATAAATCATAGTTTGCCACTCTAGATGAACTGCAAGCTCTACTTTGCTTTTCCTCTCTATTTTGGGGTTGCGAAACGAAGTGGGAAAATCATTCCCATTCCATACAGAGATGGCAACAATGGGTTTAAAAGGCAAATATAATCTGTACTTTGGGATTCTCGGTGCTCGCTGAGCGTGGGTGTTTGCTCACAGACATTTCGTTACCCAACTAGGGAACATCATCAGTGCTGCAGAGTGTGGGGTTTGCTCCCTGTTTACATACAGTAGCTTCTCCTGCCAGGGTTGGTGGGGGTCTGATTTTCTCCTTGGTAGTTCCTTGATTAGGACATTGTGTTCTGCCTGATTGTTTGTCTGGTGCTGATCCCTGCTTATCTGAATCGGTATTTTCTAATACTGTAGTAATCTGTACTTCCCTGATTCAGGAAAACTAATTGAAGTAGGATGGCTGGGTAAGTTAGTTGAACTCTTATTCACGTATATCAGGATATGGCTGGACATTTCACTGGCGACAGGATGACATTTTTTGACTTTGGGCACCACTAAATTCAATAAACCTCAGAGCAGCCATAATGGGCTGAAATGGATGTCAACAACAACAGCAACAAAAAAGAGCTCAGCTCTGCAACCTGGTTGTATCTTTTGCCAAGTTAGTGATAGGTATTAAGGGGCCTGGAGACCCCACACTAACAAGAGGAAGGAGAAACGTACCAGATCTTGGTCCCATTTCTGATCAGCGTAAGGAGTTCATTCCTTGCATTCAAGTAGAGTCTAGGTTTCCACAGAACCAGAATGTGGTTTGGTTAGGTTTCTGCTTAGCACGAAGTGTGGATTTTGACAATGCTGCGCTATTGGAGAAACCTGGATTAAGCCAACCATAGCTCAACAGGATATAAGAACAAGATACAAAGTTGTTCATCATTTTATTTCTCTCTGTTGGAAATCCTGCTAAATATGCTTATGCTTCCTTTGAACAAGTCTTAAATGCAACACAATTAGGAAGAGCTGTGCAACGCAGGACGCTTTTCATTTGAATGGACTAGATGAGGTATTGATAGGAAGATGCAGTAGAGAGCTCAACAATATGTAGTTTTGTTATTTCTCATGGCTTTAATCAGTTGCTTCATTTTATGTCCTTATTCCATTATTACAATGATTTCCTGATTCACATTGTTAGTGTCATTTTCTCATGTATTCACTGTTATTCCATTATGTTGATTATATCTAGAAACCAGGAGGCTGTGAGTTCTAGTCCCGCCTCAGGCATGAAAGCTGGCTGGGTGACCTTGGGCCAGTCTCTTTCTCTCAGCCCAACATTACTGTATTTACAAGGAAAGTGACTCTGATTTTAAGGCAGCACCCACCACTCCACTCCTCTGCTAACATTACTATATTCTTAGCAAAATGGAGGCAAAGCGGAGATTTTAAACGTCTACCCTGCAGGCAAATATTGTAGTTCTTTCCTAATCCTGTACTCTGCATTAAAAATGTTTCTTTCAATCATGAATCAGTGATACTTTTCTGGCTTAGTTTCATTCTGGGATGTAAATCTGATTCACAGGGTGAACCAGCCCATCATGTCAAAGGTAACACAAATTAATGAAAGGACTGTATATCATAACTTGACTCAACAGAATGTGAAAGACTCCCCTTGCAGAACATCTGTTTCTAAACCAATTCAGTCTCTCAGGTGACGGGGAAAATACATAAATGTTATTAATGTTTCATTTAAATATAGGGCTTGATTCTCAAAATCATAACAATTTTGTCTCAGTCTATTGTGATGTTCTTCTTGTAAACTCATGGCTTGTAATGGATTATCCTATTCAATAACATGTCATTATCATTCTAACTGGGGTCTTGTTGAAACAGAAAATGTCTAGAGCAGGGTTTCTCAACCAGGGTTCTGCAAGAGGTCACTAGGGGTGACTAGGGAACACTATTTATTTTAAAAATTATTTCAAATTCGGGCAGCTTCACATTAAAGAGGTAAGTTTTATTCTTCATTTTTCATTTGAGAACACTGTTAATGCATACATACAGGCCTACCCATGAAACAAATATAATGATTTTGTAACTTCTGGCCTCTATTTGAGCCTGAATGTGCAGGGGTTCCCCGAGGCCTGAAAAATATTTCAAGGATTTCTCCAGGGTCAAAAGGTTGAGAAAGGCTGGTCTAGAGTACCACCATGTTTTAGGCCAGGAGAATAAAAAATATTCAATACTCCTGCTCTTTCCTCCCTCCCCAACATAAATAGTCGTAACAGAAACCAAGCATAACCTAGAGGATGAGATCGATGTTGGGGGGAATTATATGCAATTCACACAGGCTCAACCCAGTGTGTTGGAGATCATCAGCCACCTGGAATACAGGCAAGACAAAGGCATAATGGCCAGAATTGGGAAATGTGCCAGAGGGACGTTGGAACAATGCAAAATTTCCCTGTTTGGGGGTTAGAGAGAGAATTGTTTGGGCAGCTCATGTGGTCTGAATTTAACGGCCATCACACTCACATGGCCATCTGCCCAGGTATGGAAATGGACAGCATACCATCTGCATCATTTCTGAAGATGGGGAGTAAAGATGTCATCACTTCTTAGTATAATCTCCAATATCTAAAGTGTGAGCCAACTCAGGCTATCAAATAACAGATTTTATGATCCTAATAATCCCTGGCTGCAACAGCTGATGAATTTTTATCAGGGCCTTGCCTAATAATGTGCATAAACAAGAACATGGGTTTAACCATTTTCAGGTAAGTCAGAAAAAATGTTAAAGAAATGGAAATGACACCTCCAGTAACTTTTACAATTAACTTCAGCCAATTAAAAATTTAATTAAAAGCTCCAGAATTTTAGCTGCTGGCCTTTCTTATTCGAGAGCCAGTTTGGGGTAGTGGTTAAGGCACCAGGCTAGAAACCGGGAGACTGTGAATTCTAGTCCCACCTTAGGCACAAAGTCTGCTGGGTGACCTTCGGCCAGTCATTCTCTCTCAGCCCTGGAAAGGGGGCAATGGCAAACCGCTTCCGAAAAGCCTTGCCAAGAAAACTGCAGGGACTGGTCCAGGCGGTTGCCAGGAGTCATCACTGACTCAAAGGCACCCTCCCTCCCTTTCTTCTTCATTTTTCATATTAGCAGGAAGAAAATGTCAACATTAATTCAAAAAGCTTTTACACAACATAGTAAACCATAATGTGTTTTGTTTGATTTTAGATTAGCATCCTATATTTATGCCTTAGTCCATTGTGTGAACCCTGCCAATTTGGGGTTTATTCAGTGAAACATGGTTAGGTAAATCCTGGTTTACCATGAAAAAGGAATCGCCGCATATGGTTCCATTGGCACTGAATTATTTCAAGGAGGCCCTTTATCCCATTCTGAGCAAAATGGTTGCAGCACCTGCAAGGAACAAAATGGACCCTGTAACTACCATTACAGATTGTGTCATTCAAATAACTGAAACTACCTCTACCCTCCAAACTGCGGCCTCACTAAATTATGCAAATTTGCCAAGTAGCCCGCCTTGCGCTGAATAGCTTCCTTCTGCCAGCCAAGGACAACACAAGGAACAAGGTCCTCAAGCCTTGGAGGTCCTGCTTGAGAGTTTGCTGGCTCTTTTATACCTTCTAAATATAGGCATATACATACGTACCCATCAGAATGTTCCTTTTTGCCTTCATCATGTCCAAACACCAATTCACATGGGGCTTTTTGTTCTTTCAACTTCTCACTCTGTTCTTCAGGCTAATTCCATCCAACCATCCCTTTCTCAGTCAGCTTCTTCCTCACAATCCACTCACTCCTTTGCAATTCCATCCTCATTCATTCTCCCCACATTGCTTCAAAGTGCTTCTTTCACATTGGTCATCCACATTTGTGTTCCCTCCACATTAATTCAACACACCTTCACCCGCTTACTTTTATGTTTCTCCTAATATACCCAGGATAGAACCTGGTGGTTGAAGCGGCATAAAAGCATACATTTCAAAAACCCTTTCACTTCCGTACAACAAAGTGGACCGAAAAATACTCTTATATTCAGCTGTTTTTGCTTCCTTCCACAATTCCCCTTCCTCACAACAGAGCGCACACTATCCACCATCCTTACACCACCATTTGCTTGTGGTGCGGTTTCTCTTCCCATTTTCCCATCTTCAGCAAGCATTCTACCAAGTTATATCCTATCTGGGGGGCACTGATCTGTTTGCCTTCAGAAAGGATCTTCAGAGCTGGCTATTTCAACAGGCACTGGAGCCAGAATGAGTAAAACTTCTGTCAGGAAGGGAATATTTATTGGTTTGTTTATTTAAATTTATATGCTGCCCAACTCCCAATGACTCTGGATGGTTCACAAATAAAAGCATTAATGACAAGAAAACAACAGGAATAATCAAGAATAAAAGATGGTAAAGATGACAAAAAAATGGTATGAATATGAGGCAGATTGCCTATTGATGATAATCGGTTTTTAATCTGGAATTTTGGGGTGGCGGGGGAGTTGGATTTCTCGGCTGTTATAAGCTTCCCAGAATCACAGTGTTCAAGTTGCAAGGCCATGTAAATTCTATAACTAAACAAATATCTACCTTCCCTAATTTTTCACCATTTGTTTACAACTTGCAATTGTTCGCTCCATTTTCACTATGACACACAATTATCCTGGTCTTTGTTACATTAATTTCAGATCCTGACTCTCTGTTGCAACACGCAATCTAACTAACATTCATGGCAAACCATTCAGGTTCCCAGCCAACAACACAGCATCATCTACAAAAAATGTACACGCATCTTCACAACCTCAGCCAACGTCACCACAAGCGTTCCTTATAAGGGTCATCCATTAAGGTATTAAACAAACACGGAATCATCCCAGGACCTAGTCTTACTCCCTGCTCAGTGTCAGACCATTCCCTAAGCATTCAGTTTATTCTCGTGCATTCTTTATGATTTATTAGTATTTAGTACATTCAGTACTTTTTTTGGTATGCCCTTTTATCTACAGACAGTACTTTCACCATATTCCGTGCTCACCACACTCAGCAACAAACCTTTAACTCGGCACTCACTCAAAACATTTACTAAGTCAAGCATATTCACTTCATCACTAGCATTCCTCTAAATCAAAAACGGTACAATGAACTTTCTAATATCCATACTTTTCTCAGTGACCCCTGAAAAGCAAACCCTGCCTGGCAGAAAGTGACACTGTGCTTCCTAAATACTGCTCACGGTCACCTCTTGTACCTTTTCAGTCAGAATTCTGCCAAACACCTTCCCAAGCACACTTAAACTGAGGATGCATATTACTAGGCATACAAGGCAGCAATTTTAGAAGTGCTGCCCAAGCACACGGTTTCAAGACCACTCTAATATTAAGGACCAGAAACGCTCTTTCAATATTATTCTTTTTCCTTTTCATTTCATGAATATCAAGATTTCAGAATGTCCAGTTCTGTGATTAACACCAAAGCCCACACATTACCTACAGAAGCAACCAATGTAAGATGGACAAAGTCAAGCCAGTCAACCAAAATGCTTTATCTCATTGTCTGATCAATTACCTGCTCTCTCCCACTCTGTCACTCGGCAAACACGCTGCACAAAACTACACAACGAATCCTGGTTTGTTGAACAAGTCAGTACAACCTCATTCACACGTAACACTGGCGGAGTTCACACGTCCCTCGAAGTCAAACCCAAAAATCAAACTATGGTTTAGAAAAGCCCACCTTGTCTGCATGTTTCTTCCAAAAGTGTAAACTTTTCAGGGAGGAAAGTACTTCTTACTACATGCTTCTTCTGCTTTGATTTCAGATGAGAGTTGTTGGCATGACAATAATATAAATGAGCTTCAATTTACAGAGGCAAAATGAACAAGTTTCGATACAGCTTTTCTTCCCCACTACACAAAACAAAAAAGAACTCCATTATTTGTACTATTCTTCTGAACCTTGAAATTAAAAAAAAAAATCCCTCACTAATTTAGTCCTTTCCCATTTGATGAACATCTTTCTTTTCCCTCTTGCTTCTCTAATGGAGCTTAAAATTAATATGACTTTTGCATTCAAGGCATAGACGGTACACTGACGCCCTTGTGATGAGAGATCCTACAAATGAACCAAAAAAAGTTAATCATTTTGTATCTACATTGCGCTTTCCAAATGAAAAGGAACCAGGGGTTTCTATCCTTATCAATCATTCATATGGTACTCCTAATGTGCAAAAAGCTTTTTTCCATATTGATTTGTTTCATCCTCAATTTTTTAAAAACAGGAAAAGAGGCTAGGATAATGGCTTGTACAGAAGCAACCAGCTGCCGCCGTGGGTTGAGAGTGGAATTTGCTTCATCTTCCACTTGTTTTTAGCCACATGCTTTTATCACAAATGCACTGTACTAGTTCGGCTGCACAGTTTTGCTGGTTCATTGCCTCATTGGCTAGCCACAGAGATTGGACAAATCTGCTAGGGTAGGTTATACTTCACAATATAATTTTCTGATCTTAATTCTTCCAGGAAGCCAGTTAGTTAACAGTTCCCACTTGCAGCAAATAAATCCCTTTCTCCACCACCCAACAAAACTGACTGCAAGTTTTCCTGGTCTGAATTCACTGTGCAAGGCACATCCACCAACGGCTTCCTTTACATTCCATGTTGAAGTCACCGTTGCTGGATTGGTTGAGGAAAGCAAGTGTAAACACTCAAAATATCTGCAAATCAGGCAACTAATCCGGTATCAGTTCAGTGTGGGAGAGAAAGAGTCTTAAAAAGAAAATACAAGCCCAATAAATACGGAGCAGCGTAGTAGAAATGTCTGAAAATAACCTGATGTCTTGCTCTAATCCAATGGGATATCACTTCTCCTTTCCTTCACCCCCCCCCCTTCAGTCTTTATCTTCTCCAATGGGAAGTGCAAAGAAGGTGACTGCTGTTACTAGGTGCTGGCAAGAAAGCCTTCCTTGCATGAGTGTAGAGGCACTGCATTTACGCTTTCATTTTTGCATTTGAGGATTATGATCTAGCACTTTAACAGTTACAGGGCTGACTCAATTTTTTCCCCCTCCTCCTTTCTGCTCAGTCTGTACTTCCAAGTCAACTTAACCGAATCCAACTGGGCTAACCCGGGGTCAAAGTTATAAGGTGTCAAAGCCAGATAGCACCATGACCTCCAGCATTTACACAGCTTATAATAAGGGCAGATAATTGGGTTGTGCTCTGGGCAAAGTCAAAAAAGGCCAACAGTGCAGTCTAGCAGGCAGTGGCAAGGAATCAGGATTCCCTTCATTCCCTTAGCTCAGGGCTGTCTGCTCTGACAAACAATGATTCCTGGAGTTTTAAAGCAGAAAACAGTGGCCCTCCCTGAGTCATTTTAAGCTGAAGTTACCAGGGCCTACCGCCAGGACTTCCAGCATACAGAAGATTAAAATAATATGCTACCAAATAACCTCTGGCAGATTATTTCCATTGCATGAACTACTTCTGCTACCAATTGGGAAAAGTAGATTGAATATTCCAGACATTTAGGCTTCTCATCTGGCATTTACTTTACCTTCAGTCCCTGGTTAGAATAAGGGATTTCAGAATTTTGTTTCTCGTGTCTAAAAGTCCATATCTGAGTTTAGAAAAGAAATTTCTTTAAGAAGTTGAAGAAATTTTATGAAACGGGTTTTACCGACGTGACCTTGGGAATAATGAACATCCTGTTCCTGTGACTCATTGGGCAACTGGTTGCTTTAAAAAAAATCAAATTAGTTTCTTTTGATCTTCAAATGAAGTTGATACAACAGAAACATTCGTTTCATGCACACGGGACACCTTAGGGATGCTTAATAAAAGTTCATAGTCCTCTACTGGAGATGGACTGAAACTTTAAAACAAATAGTTTTGCCTCATCCTACTACTGAACAACAGCTACTGTCACTGTTTGGACTATCCTCAAGATTGTTAATATGAATTTGGACTGATGGTTGCCCATCAAGATTTCTTTTCCAATGCTTGGAATCTTATGTCAAGAACTACAATGCCCCCCCCCCCAAATTATACTAAGTTGGGAAGATAAGGTATACCTGATTTGTAACAATAAATTGCTGATAGGTTCTTTTTATAACCAACCTTCCCCTAATCTGTTGTCTTTCCGATGTGTTCAGAAGGCAGCTTCCCAAAATTTTCCACCCAAGAGAGAATCACAAACTCCTGTGAGAGTTATAGACTCATCGCATCTAGGGGGAGGTTGGCAGGCATTAGGTGAGGCAAACAGAACGCATTAAAATACATTATGCAAAGAGATGCACTAACCAAATTAGAACGTAAGAGCTCTACTACGTTAGACTCAAAGCACCTCCCAGACCCAGCCTGTCCTGGAGGTTCTGTTTTCCACTCCCTCCCCATCAAGAAGAATACAGGTAGTCTTCACTTAATGACGGAAACTGAGCCTGGAATTTCTGTTGCTAAGCCATGCAGTTGTAAAGCAAGATGGCATCACTTAGTGACAGCCATCCTAGCAATTCCCCTTTCCATCATTAAGTGAATTTTACCCGTTGTTAGCCTGAGCACCAACCCCAATCCAAGCCATTCCGGGCTTGGTCCCTCCCAGCCCCGACCACTGCCTTCAACTCCCCTACTATCTCCCCTCCTCCATCTCTGAGAAGAGAGTGTAAGCTTCAGAAGACAGCGTTCTGAAGAGAGCCATGTGGAAGAAATGTTTGCCAGAGAAGCTGGGTCCGAAAAGGACTCAGCAAAGGCAGCCAGGCATTTTTGCTTTGCTCATGGCGGCTGGGGGAAAAAGGAGAAAGATCGGTGTGGAGAACTGGGAGAGGAGGCAGCTGGTAAAGGAATGCAGGCTGGGGAGGGTGGAGCTTACTATGGAGGTCTCCCACCACACGGCTGGGATGGGACAGGCGGCCTCGCATTGTGCCACTGGGCTTGCCGCCCCACAAGACAAGGTGCAGGGCTTTCAAAAGGGCAGAGATTGGGGGGAGATAGGTGGGTGGGGGAGTTGAAGCACCCCCGCAGTCCTAAATGCGGGCGGGCTGCCAAGCGCCCAACTTTTGATCACTTGACTGCAGGGTGCTGCAACAGTCGTAATTTTGGGCACAAGTCATAAGGCCATTTTTTCAGCGCCGTTGTAATTTCGAATGGTTGCTGAACGAATGGTCGTTAAGTGAAGACTACCTGTAACATACATCAGAATTGCATTGTGCTTTCAATTCGACTGGGAAAAGGTGTTTTGCAAGATGTAAGAGCAACACAGTTGCTTGAATGAGATGCAGACGAGTGCCGTGCTCACACACCCATGCTTTCTGAAGCACCTCTTTCCAATCACATCTGAAACACAACACAACCTGATAGCCAAGCAGTGCAACCCAAACCATTTTGTCACCTGATCATCTGCTCAGACTCCTTAGCAATAAAAATATAGTAATAATTAATTAAGTAGCTAGCATTTGGTTGCTCTTGCAGGACACTAAACTATTAGCTGCCCTATTCTGTCTCATGATAAGGCCATCCCCATTTTTAGTCTTCTACTCCCACTGGGATTGACCAGATGCCTAAGGGAACGATGTCAGTGACAAGGCCCCCTTGGCACTTACTTTCCCCACAAACTGGTACCAAGAGACATGCTGTCTCAGATACAAGAAGAATATCAATTATGACAAGTGGCCATTGACAGCTTTCTCTTCCATGAATTTGCCTAATTCCTCTTAAATATGGCTTTCCCATCACCTCCTACTTGATCCATTTTCATTGGAGATGTCAGTGATTAAATTCTAAATCCTTCTTCATGCAAAATGGATGCTTTATCACTGATCTATGACCTTCCCCAGAGCTCATTCCTGCAGAACTTCATTTTGCTTGCCCCAGTAATTGATACACATTTGCCTAACATGTACAAAGGTAAAAAATTTAGGCTAACGTATGACACGGATTGGGGAGAAATGCATCTTTCCCAATCTAAGACCATGAATGGGATTATGAACAGGGCACCACTGTTTTTCATTCAAGGACCACCATGTATGGTCAAAGACAGAGCTCTAAATAAGTAGCTTGGGAATAAGTATGAGTGAAATGAAGAATTATTCTGTATTTCCTGGAGTTAAAGAACATAGTTCACGATGTACAGTGGATCAGAATTTTAAAAATCTCACTTTTACAGGAGCTTTTACTCTTTAGAGCCAGGAAAGTTATTACGTTCTTAAAGGTCATTGTCTAACTTGTCCTATTTTAACTTTTCTGCAAATAATAGCTTAAAGTTATCTGATCTAAAAAAAGTTTTTTGTTCCCAGCGTTAGTTTGTTGAAGCAGTAGTAAAGAGGGAAGAGTCTTTTTGACAAATTAAAAAAAAAAATCAAACCCACAAGGCCTAAATTTGAAAGCCTCAAATTAAAGAGCCCAGTAGCCTCTTTTGTTCTCATTCTACTCAAGCTTGCCTTCAGCTGCTTTCTCCCAGCTGCAGCACCTGTCAGTCTCTACCTACTAGCAACCCTCTCAATTAAATGGAAGAACTTTGTTAATGAGTGTGCAGCATTCAGCATTGCAAGGGCACCAATCTGGCAGATTTGAGACAAAAAAAGATGATCGCTTTGTTTTCAAAGGGAACTGTAATGCCACAGATTTCTGTGACCTGAAGAACACGGCCTCTCATCTTAAGTTACTGTTGACCCTTGACTGGTAAGAAGAACAAAACTGGGTTTTTCGGTTCAGATGCTATAACAAAGAAAGCACAGCACCACCCTCTGGTTTTGCTTAGTAGTTTCTGGTCAAAGAAGGCCCCAAGAAAGTGATGTGCGGGGCCTCAGTAGCTATTTATTCACAACTAGATCAGGACTCTGGGCAATTCTAGCTTACCATGATATGCAAATGCTCAAGACCAATGCACACCTTCTAACCTAAATTCTGGCAGATTGCCTGTTCCCTCTTACCACCCCTATCTCTATCACCTTTGTAGTGGCTTATTGGGTAATTAACTTCTTACACTGTCTTGATAAAGACAGTGTAAGACAGTTACCATCAATGCTGACAGTTACCATAAATGCTGATGGCACCCTCTATGCTGATTCTCTGCACCCACTGTTGTTCAACTGGTTTTGAATGTTAGCTCCCTTGTTGCTTTTCAGTAAGCTATACTGTCCCTATTCACCATACAGATTTTCACAGAGATTTTGGTTCCTGGTGGGATTTCCTCAAACACTCAAGGAAGAATGAGGGGGAAAGAAAAGAATGAAAGAATACATTTTCCTATTTTTTGAAAGGTTAAAACCATAACATCTACTGGCATTAGTGTGTCGACCATCTTGATTTTTTCCACACATTAACATACTACATGTCATGGAATAGACCACAGATTCTCATTACGCTTGAAGCTAAAAACAAACTAGCATATTGGATAAGGAACATTTTACCTATGATTAAACCTAGGTTTGCCACCAACTATATATTCCAGCATCCATGGCTCCATCACAAGTGCACCTATTTTATAGGTATGTTAGTAATATCCACACTGCATACTTAAAGCATCTTAGGTATGCAACAGAATAATGCTGCAAGGAAGGAAGCCTTACAATACTCCAACAAGAACCAGCATATTTCACACAATACTCAGTTAAACTTTAGCTCCATTCAACTTCTCTGCCCAGGCGACTGCCTGAAGTGGCAACAAATGCTGCAACCTGGTATGTAGAAACATTCAGAGAAACACTTTAATTGCTCCAAAACAGCTTTCAACCTCATTAACCATTCTCCTGGACATGCTTATCCATGCTACTACATCTTTAACTGGAGGTTGTTAAAGTTACTGTTCTTTTCAATCGACTATTTAGTATTTCCATAATTATGCTCTCAACAAACTGCTAAATACCTAATATGTAAAAAAAAAGCCTAATAACTTCTACACAGATTTATCTGGGAGGGTGCCTCAAACACACAGTTACAACCAATTAGCATTTCTTCAGAGTTGGGGGGTTAAGAGAGTAAGCAGACCAAAATAAATAAGTAAAAATAGAAATGCCAGAAGAAAATCAAGGAAGAGGTGAGAATAGAGGTCTAGCTTATCATCTAGCTGTGAAAAAGAGGTTCTTCTCAAAGGCTTAATGACTGACTACTAGAGCAAGATTGAAGTCCCAGAAACAGTGGTATTATGAGCCTGAGAGCAACTTCTGGTGTGGGTCTAGCAGTCATACAGCACATACTTTTCAGTTGGGCACATAGGCAGACTTGCATCTTCCTCCCTAAAATCAGTGCCACAAGCTAATACTTGATAGCAGAATCACTGGACAGACCATGGCACATGCATGAGGTTCAACCAAGCGTAAAAGGCAAATTCCAGTTCTAAAGGAAGAATCTGATGTCAGTCTAAGGTCAACAACCAGGGTATCAGCAACAAAGAGACACTCAGAAACACACAGTTCAGTCTCCTTAGCACTGGTAGTTCAGAACTGTCAGTTTTTGATGCTGAGACTCCAATCTTGCTCTAGTTGTCACTCATTAAACCTTTGAGAAGAACCTCTTAGACCTCTATTTTGAAGTCAGCTCTTAATTCCCAAAATACCTGCCATTCGCCAAAATTCATAGATGCATCCCGGGGTATGGTGGAACTTCAGTCTTGATGCACTCTGCTTCACAGTGGACCTGGTCAAACCATGACCCTGAAATTTGTGAGGTGGAGGGGAGGAGGCCTCAGAGAGCAGCTGAACTTAGCTTTAATAATCATAAATGTCCCATCAACTTTCTGTTCAAAATGATTACATGGGAAGGGGGAAATAAAATATTGCCCACATACAAAAAACCAAGAAGTTGTTAAAAAAAAATAAGGACACCCAAAGAAGATTATGAAGTCTGACCATCCATACTTCGGTTTTCCCCTCTCTAGTGTTTTCTCCCACCTGTTTGTTTCTTAATTACAGCACTTGTTATCTGTGTTTAAATATATTGTAAAATACCATCTACTGCCAAAAAACTCCTAAAAAATCAAATAAATAATTACAAAAATAAGAAGGGTTAACAGGATATGAGATTTCTTTTGCAACATACGAACCTCAAGCTGAAGAATGCATCTGTGAGGTAAAGCACATACCATGTAGGCGTGATTACACTAATCTTGACAGTTGCTTTTTCACCCATTTTCTGCCCACTACTCCCATCTGCTCATAACTGAATCAACACATCAATGTTTGGAAAAGATTCAGACACCCGCAAAGTCAACCCCACCTGTCAGAACTATGTTTTCTGGTACACTCTTTCAAAAGTCTTAAGGTTATTAGTTCAGTATTAGAATAATATCAAAAGTAGTCAACTATTTGTTATTGTAAGTTTCTCCAGTCTTGGTAAGGTAATTAGAACTGGGGAGGCTCAAGGGAGAATTCACTGGGCTAAGCAATACCTTTATGACATCCCTTCCAACTAAGATGTTGCAGATCTTCTCTAAGAGCTATTCTCTCAACAAATAGCAAAGAATAACAAAAAGTCATTCTTTTCACCATGTACTCTTTGAGCAAGCAAGAAACTACTGTCAAGTCCCCTTCCAAACAAAAAGCACTAATTTATTAAATCTGCTGATTTACCTACTTACACACACTTTCACAAACCAAGTCATCTTCTACATGGCTCTGCATGCCAATCAGCTTTCCCCATTTTGATATTTTCCAGGTATAGTAGGATTATAACATTTTCTACAAATTACTAGAATTTCCTACAAATTCTAGGAAATACAGGTCCAACATATACAGAGGGTGCTAAGTTGGAAAAAAAGCTTATCAGAACCCTCCCATATTTGTTAAAAGCAGGGTGTATAATCCATGAAAGTCTATACCTCCTGAAAAATTAAATGGCCTTTCTCAAGCTTCTGCCTCTTGTGTCAATCATTCTCCACCTTCTCTCTCTCCTGTGTGTCACTCCACAAGCCAGGGAAGGACAATGTTTTTATAAAAGAGAGCTATTTTATTTTCCTGGCGTAGAATATTTTTCTGCTTCCCTGCAAATACACTTTTGCTTGCTTTCATCTTGAAAAAAATGCAATATGCAATCTTACTTCTAATAGCCTATAGCACAGAATCATAGAACTGGGAGGGACCTCAAGTCCTACCTCCCTTCCTGTAATGGACATCCATTATTGCATGTCCTGTTTTCTGGAACAATAGAGAACAGGCTCAGTATCACACCCTTCAGGTAAGGAAAGAAAGAAAACACTTAAGTGTATGCAAAAATCAGCTTAGATTGCTCCCTGAATTTCCTACAGACAGTTCAAGCATAGAAATGCAACTATAACCAGCAGGCATCCAAGGAAACTGGTTGAATCAGAAGATATAAACTAACTCACAGTGACTTAAAATTGAATGGTGATGGGGGGTGGCAGGGAAAAAGGACACTTTTCATATCTAAAATTCCAAGCTCCTTTTATCAAGCCCAGTATATATTTTGACAAGTATTAAGGAAATGTTCAAGTAAAAACTCTGAACAATCATGCTAATACAGGATATTACTAGAATATTTCACTGTACGTCTCCCTGTTGTCCTTGTTCAACTCCACGGTGAGACTGACCAGAACAGAACGTAACTCTCTACAAACCAATATGATGTGCCAACATCATCTTTTTCCAGAATCCCCTCATGCCACTGCAACTGAAGTATGACAATAGGCAGAGAGAGAGAGAGGTTAAAACTGTAGCATTTTTATGAGATATGGATAGTCCTTCTTCAAGTTTCCAAAAGGGTATCGTACAGAAGATGATCAAGACCCGTTCTCTTGTCATCCCAGAGGCAGGATGCAGAATAATAGTCTTGAGTTATAAAAAGAACGTTTGACAGTATAATCAACTCTCAAGGGAGGTGGTAAGCTTCTCTTCGATGTTCAAGCAGAAGCTGGACAGCCATCGTTGTGGAGGTCTGAATTTAGATTTTGCACTGAGTGTATTTGGATTCAATGACTTTAGGTGCCCTTTCCAAATGTAGGACTCTATGAGAACTCAGGAGCTACATTTTACCTCTACAGATCTTTCATCCATTCAAGTATCTGGAACAACTAAATATAAATAAGACAGACCCTTTCATATTCAAAGCAGTGTTTCAGAAACATGTGCAAAAGCCTTCATGTTCAGAGCACAAACTCAGGAAGTGCCATCAAGGACTACTCTGTACACTTAGACAGCAGCTGCATCTTATACATTTAATCATGGATTTTAGGTGAAGATAAAATGTTCTTATTTCTCAACATTCCCATAGGAATTGGGTTATCTAATTAAGCAATTATCTATCTACTATCTTATTAGGAATTGATTTTCTGCAAGCCTCAAGCCTTATCTCTGACTGCTTCAGTATCTAATATTTGTTCATTTTCACCATTGGCTCATTAGCATTTGCACTTTTCCCCTCCTATCTTTTTGCTCTGTCCTCCTGAACTGAAATTTAAATTGCAACATCCCTAGGACTAAGTCCCTATCGGGGTTTATTTCATTTTTTTTTGCTTCTGATTTGAACTCCATCTATATCAACAGCACTGAGAAGCAAAAAAGTATTTACTGATTTGCACAGAATGTCTCTTGGATTCTCGCCATTGTGTTTTAAATCTTGTTCTGCTTTCTATTCTGCACCACCTTTTTATCTGAAATACCTACGTCCTTTGCTTAATCAAAATGCCCAGGACACGGCTAACGACGACTCCCGTAAAGAAAATGTGGCAGACTAAAAACATAACGCTAACACTAAAAACTGAGAAATCAGTATCCATTTCAAGTCCCCTTCTTAAAATACAGCAGGGATATAAGGATTGAGTGGCATATTGGCGTAAGGCGATCCTGTTTTGTTTTACCAGCTATCGTCCTTTTGAAAACTATCTGAACAGCTGGCCCATTTCATACTACAGCAGCAGGTCTTTCTACATTTTGCCTTCCTGCAGCATTTCAACTGTAATGCACACAAAACATGTTTTACTTGCACCTGCATTTTAAGCCCCATTCTCCTCACCCCAAAGCTGCCAAAGCTGTAAAACAAGGGCAGAAACATTCACAACCTAATCGCAGCATGTCACAGCATGCAGGGAGATGGGGAAATCACCCTGGGAAACCTATTTCTTGTGGCATCTCCTCGGCATACAGGTCAACTGCTTAATCTTCAACAACTTAATAAAATCCTCTTGCTCAACTTGTGCATCTGCTAACAATTCCTTGCCCAAACAGAGAGAGAGAGATCTCAGATTTCCAAGACTGGTGCTTGAAAAAAGCCAGCGCTCTAACGAGGTGTACGTATCTGCTAGTTTCTTACCTGCAAGACATCTTGAATCTTCACCCACACATCTGCCATATCGTACAACTTAATATCGCTATCATACTGGCTGGAAGGAGATGACACGGTCTGCTGGAGACGTCCCAGGACAATGGCATGAGCTGCAGCCACAGCGTTGAATTTGCCAAAGAGAAGTTCCAGAAGTTCCAGAAGCAACCTGGAAATAATTTTGAAATGGGGGAAACTTAATTCCGTAGGCTTTTCAAATCCATCCATCCATCCCTTTCTGATCCCAAAGGAGTCTGGACAGCACGCGGCATCAAACAAACAAACAAGCATAGTAATAAATAACTAAATCCAAATCAATATCAAAAACAAAAAGTGACCATAAAGGCAAAGATAAAACTCAAGGTAGGGACTCTCAGTCAGTCATCTGGGACTGAAAGCATGCTGGGATAAAGGTAAAAGGTAAAGGTTTCCCTTGACGTAAAGTCCAGTCGAGTCCGACTCTAGGGGGCGGTGCTCATCTCCGTTTCTAAGCCTTGGAGCCGGCGTTGTCATAGACACTTCCGGGTCATGTGGCCAGCATGACGACTCGGAACGCCGTTACCTTCCCGCCAAAGCGGTACCTATTAATCTACTCACATTTGCATGTTTTCGAACTGCTAGGTGGGCAGGAGCTGGGATTAACAACGGGAGCTCACCCCGCTGCGCGGTTTCGAACCGCCGACCTTCCGATCAACAGCTCAGCGGTTTAACCCGCAGCGCCACCGCGTCCCTGTTAAAGCTGGGATAAAACAGCTTAATTTTTTTTAAAAGAACTGCAGCAAAGTGGGGGCTGCCCTTAGGGAGGGAGGGGATGAATTATTGGAATCCTTCACACAATCCCAGTTCCAAGCAAGAAGTTGGTGGATGTTATGGACAACAAGGGAGCACCAGAATCAGAAAGCTGGACAAGAGACACAGAGGGGCACAACTCTCTTTGGGTCCTCTGTGTAATCATTGCTTGACTGAATGTATTCCATAGCCAGGAAGCCCTTAGCAGGTGCAGAGAACCATACCACAGGTATGCTGTGAACAGTGGAGAAGGAAAAATACTGTCTGAAGAACAGTTATGTTTAGCAAATACCAAAGCTGCCTTTCCAAGTGTATTGTTTTGTTTGATTTTGTTGTTTGTAAGATTATTTTAGTCTGGGCTGTCTAAACGTCTGACGATGTTTTTATCTCTTTTTATGTTTTTTTCCAGTTTTTTATGCTACTCAGAGTCCCCTGGAGTTGGGCGACTAATAAAAAATAGTAAGAATAAATAAATAGAATAAGAATGTTAACATCAAACTTTTTCTTCGTTTTATTTTCCTTTGTGTCCCACAGAGAAATATAAAGCTGAAAATGCTGGAGAAGAATCCAAAACCCACAATATTGATTGTCCGATCAGTTCTAACTAACTTTCTTTGTTATTCCTTGAGCATAATAGAGATTATGCATATTTTGGGATATAATATTGTTCTCTTGGGTATAGTTAGGAAATATTAAAGGTTAGGTGTATTGATTTTATTCAA
This sequence comes from Candoia aspera, assembly GCF_035149785.1. Taxonomy (NCBI): domain Eukaryota; kingdom Metazoa; phylum Chordata; class Lepidosauria; order Squamata; family Candoiidae; genus Candoia; species Candoia aspera. The sequence continues at coordinate 7,302,305 of NC_086159.1, read as the reverse complement.
ACAATCATTACAAATTTACCCAGTATTAGAGATGCTGCATGCAATCTGTTGCAGCATTCCGGTTTAAATTCCCAATATAGAAAAAACTGTAAAAAAAAATGCTTTCAGAAAACATATTATGTGATCTCATAGGTTTGGCCAGTGTGGAAATTGGGTTTAGAGAAAGAGCTGAGAATAAAAACTATTTTAAGACAGGAGTTTCCTTTCATACTGCCAACAGTATTCAGGAAGGGAGTCTCTAGATTAAATATTCTAGTTTATATTGAACAGCATGACCACACTTGGGGTAAAATACTTGTAGCATCGTGGCCAAAATGGGTCCAAACTGAACAGTATTGTCCTCATTCTCAGAAGGGAATGTTGCCTGTGGCATGGGTTCAGGTCAGTCTATACCTTCTGCCTAAGTGTTACGTGAAAGCCTCAATTAATAAAAACCACGACGGGCGACTGGTAAGGCCCTCCTGGTAACAACCATCGCAATGTATTTTCAGTACAGTCTCTTGGGGCTGAATCTTATAAATAAATGGGTAATCTAGAATAGGGTTTCTCAAGCCAGGGTTCCGTGAGAGATCACTAGGGGTTCCCTGGGAGATCACGATTAATAATAAAAATTATTATTTCAAACTTGGCCAACTTCATATGAAAGAGGTGAGTGGTAAATGGTTTGAGAACACAGTTAATGCATAGATACAGGCCTATCCATGAAACAAATATAATAATTCTGTAACTTCTGGCCTATATTGGAGCCTGAACGTGCAGGGGTTCCCCGAGGCCTGTACAATATTTCAGGGGTTCCTCCAGGGTCAAAAGCCTGATCTAAAAGATTGCAACTTAAAATGTAAAAGGGAATATATAGTAAAAAATTTGAATTATCAAATGAAATGAAGGAAAGCTTGAGAGTCAACGTTGTAGCTTAAGCCAGATTTAGCCTGTATTTCTTCTTCTTCTATCTCCTTAGAGAGGGGCAGGCTGCCTTTTGGCTGTGACTAGAGTTACCACCTTCAGCAAAGGATCATTACCTTGTCGTGGTGCTGGAGCTTGAGCACCTCAATGATGCCATGAGCTAAACCGTGAAGGGCCACCCAAGACGGGAAGGTCATGACAGAGAGGTCAGACTAAATGCAATCCCTGGGGAAGGTAATGGCAACCCACCCCAGTATTCTTGCTGTGAAAACTAAATGGATCAGTACACAACTGGCAAATAGAGGGAGAAAATGTAGAAGCAGTGAAAGACTTTGTATTTCTAGGTGCGAAGATTACTGCAGATGCTGACTGCACTCAGGAAATCAGAAGACGCTTAATCCTTGGGAGAAGAGCAATGACAAATCTTGATAAAATAGTTAAGAGCAGAGACATCACATTGACAACAAAGGTCCGCATAGTCAAAGCAATGGTGTTCCCTGTAGTAACATATGGCTGCGAGAGCTGGACCATAAGGAAGGCTGAGCGAAGGAAGATCGATGCTTTTGAACTGTGGTGTTGGAGGAAAATTCTGAGAGTGCCTTGGACTGCAAGAAGATCAAACCAGTCCATCCTCCAGGAAATAAAGCCAGACTGCTCACTTGAGGGAATGATATTAAAGGCAAAACTGAAGTACTTTGGCCACATAATGAGAAGACAGGACACCCTGGAGAAGATGCTGATGCTGGGGAGAGTGGAAGGCAAAAGGAAGAGGGGCCAACCAAGAGCAAGGTGGATGGATGACATTCTAGAGGAGACGGACTCGTCCCTGGGGGAGCTGGGGGTGTTGATGACCAACAGGAAGCTCTGGCGTGGGCTGGTCCATGGAGTCACGAAGAGTTGGAAGCGACTAAACGAATAAACAACAACAAAGATCTACCACAGGTTGGATGAAAGCGTCACGCAACAATTTACCGTGTTTCACACTTTCCACAATACAAGCCCTTAACCTTGCCCTCCCCGTTCTAAAAGCTGGACAGCCACATAACCAGGTGTTTGGCCTTTGGCTCACTCAGCCCGTTCCCTCTCTTTAAGTTCTTACAGGTAAAAGTGGCATCCAGACCTTGCCTCCCCCTGGAGTTCTTGCCGACGGGGGGAATTTTGTGCCACCTCAGCTTGATTTCTCCTTACCGTCTATATCGCATTGGTGGGCTGAATTGCTGCCAAGGTCCAAGTCAAGCTGAGCTCTAAGTAGCTTTGCTGAGGAGCATCAAGCTGAGCTCCAGGCAGGGATCAAGCAGAGTGGTCTCAGCTTACCATGGCTTGCAGGAGCTGGATGACAGAGCCCCGTCTATTGCCTGTTGATGAGAGCATGGGTGGGGCAAGGTGGGCTCACCTGGCTGGCTCGATGTGACCAACTGGTTGGTTGGGACCCCAGCATGGAGGTCTCTGAGGTGGGTCCGTGCTGATCAGTTTGCCTCTCTCGGCAGGCTGGAAGGATTGAGTGGGGTTTATTGGCAGAGCCAGGATCAGGTCCCTAATGAGGGGCGGAGGTATGCTGGGCTTGGCTGCGGGAAGTGGGGAGGCTGTTCCTGCCTGGCAGCAGCAACAACACTCAGGCAGTTTCAGGGCTGCTTCTTCCAAGTGTAGAGGGGTGCTTTCAACCACAGTCCTCTTTCCCTAACACTTCTACCTTTAATTTCTTTTGATTGCTACTCTTATTCCTTTTCTGCTCTTGGAATAACATCTGATTGATTGATTATATGCCATCAGGTCAGTCTCAACTCTTAGCAACCATGTAGAAAGACTTTCCCCAAGAGGACCTGACCCCAACCTCTCCTTTAGACCTTCCAACAGGGCACCATTGCTGCTGTAACTGAGTGCCTCCACCTTGAGGGCACAACGTTGCTTACCCCAACAGGTAATAGAGTGATGGGTATATCTCTCTATGAAGATATAAAACAAGATCCTGCAACAAGAGTCACAAGCGTGAGATGGGCGGTTATATAAATTTATTAAATAAACAAATAAGCTTCTGTTTCTCAGAGCTGGCTAAGGTATAAAGCACCAGCCACACTTCATACTTATCCACAGTAGGGTAGATTTTACACCAGAGCTAAGTAAAGAATTAGTAACATCTCCCTCAGAGACTAATTTTTGTTAACTGTATGACTGATCATTTTCTCCTTAAACTCCTTCCTTTCAAATAAAAAGTAGGGTAGCATTATTATTATTATTATTAGCATTACTATTAGCATTATTAAATTTATATGCTGCCCAACTCTCAACAACTCTGGGAAGTTAATACTATGTATTCTGTGTGCTACAGACTGCAAAATCCTGCATTTGGGGAGCAATAAATCTAATTCAGTGCCAAAAGCAACCAGTAAATTAATTAATGTTGTATGTGTCAGTATTTATCACCACAACAAAGTACGGTAGCAGTGAACAAAAAGTTAGACCTATAAATTCCACACTATGCCAAACATGTAATAAATTATATACCTTTGAAAACCTTACTAACTCAAGCTCTTTTTTCAACACAGCTTCTGGAAACTCTATTCATTTGTTTTTATCTATATAGATTTTAGAGAACCAAAGGGCTGTGTGGCTGGAATAAGATTCAGTACTCTTCCATCCATATATTTGTTTCCAACATCCATCATGTCTTCCATACAGAATATGTTATATTATACATAATATAACAATACTGTAGATTATGATGTATTATTATATATAAGAATTAAAAAGTTCTTTCAGGATGTAAAGAGCAACTAAAACATGATGTTCAAATCGTCCTCTCAGAAGCATTTTACTCATTATTCTAAACGAATAAAATGGACATTCAAATCCCCAGAGATTTAGAGAGATGCGGATTTCCTTTTATCATGTGTGTTTTAAATACAGGGTTGGGATACTGTATTATTAAATATACTTAATTCTGAGCCTTGTTTTTAAAAACATTGCACATATATTGGTATGATCAAAAAAATAATTCAGTATTCTGCAGTTAACACAGAATTTTATCATTCCTTCCAAATGTCCTGAAAAGGCTTCAAAGTACCTCTCCCCGCCACCTGCCCATAAAAACCTTGCAATTTTTTCAGGCCTTTAAATCTCTGTTCCTGTTGCTTTGTTCTGCCTGAAGAAGTCTAAGAGAAGTTAATAAAGCATGATAAAGTACAGATTTTAGTAAAATATATACTCTGAAGGTTGTAAGAGTCAGTATGTCAGTGCATACAATGCTGCTGTATGACCTTAGCATTACTTGGGAAAGGGGCCCATAGATATATATACAAGAGCAAAAACTGAAGTCTCAAGGTACGTCAGCTCTACCAATTATCACACTTCTATTACAATGCATCAGATACTTACTACTATATCCTTATCAAAACCTCTCCCTCAATTACCTCTCCCTATGCCTTTTTAAAACCCAATTATTGTGATTAACGTACCATAGCAAAACCCATAAATATTTTATGGTCTGGCAGTAACTTGTCACTGGAAATTACTCAGAGAAGAGAACAATTTGAAAATCCCTTGCTGTTTACTCTTGTTTGAAGGATAATGCAAGTTACAGAAAGAAATCCAATATCCACTGAATGCCAAACCAAAATGTACCTTCTGTATTAGATTCAGGCAGGACTGGGCAACTCCTGCCTGAAACAATGCTGGGCCCAACAGACTAAGGTAGATGGCAGCTTCTTAGATTCCTATCATTCTGGTCAACTATCGAAGAAGGAAAGTGTGGGAATAAAGATGAATTCCATCCTGGAGAAAATCAATCTGATCTATAAACAAATCAAAGTATTGATGCCAAGGGTTTCACAGATAACACGGTACCTTATTTTTACTGACTGTATTAATAAATGAGTCAACTGGGGGCACTCCGGGCCATATTTCCAGAAACATTTGCTAGATTCTCTTTGAATTTAATCAACAAATGACCTTGTACAATAGTTTCAGAATGAAGAGGTGTATGAAAATTTGTCATGTTATTTATTTATTAGATCAATTTACATAGCTGCCCATCTCAAAACTGCAACTCTAGGCAGTGAACAGAGAGATAAAAACCAAACAGAAACAAATAACAATAAAATAATAGTGCTCAAGGACAATCCCAACTCAACCAGAAGAAACACAGTACCACATCAACAGGCTCATCCACCCCATGCCCAAAGAAGCATCTAGGTCTTCAAGGACTCATAAAATCCCATGTGAATCTTGGGGGGGGGGGTGCTCCAGAGAGCAGGTGCTACAACACAGAAGGAATGCTTCCTGGGTTCCCTCTGATGGCAGTGTTTAATAGATGGGACCCCAAGGATGCCCACCCTGTCAGATCTAGTGGGACAGGCAGAAACAATAGGAGAAAGGTGGTCCAACAAACAACCTTGTCTCATTTGCTGTTGTTATTATCATTAGCCACAATTCTACAAGACTCTTGATAGTTTACCAGAGTATGACAATAATTAAAACATCCACAGTCAGCATTAAACATAAAAAACAGCTAAACATATAACGTAAATCAAAATCCCAGCATCACACACCAAATTCCTTCCAGAAGAGCTCCTTTTTCAGCTGCTTCCAGAAGGCAATTAAAGTTGAAGAAAATGTGACAAGCAATACAATCTTGGGAGAAATAGATGAATGCAATTTGAATCCAAGGGAAAAAAGCAGATGTGCAGAGGAATGTGCCAAACAAGGAAGCCACCAGGCCAGGTCCAGAATGACAGCAACTAAAAATAAGAATTGACGTGGGAGTAGGCTACATAAGAGTCGAGGCTGAGGTGACATGGGGAGGAGTATGTGAGGGGCACTGCTGGCAGGAGGATAAAAGGAAGGCTGTAAGGAACCTGATTTTGAGAGACTTTTTTGTTTGTTTGTTTCTTTGTTTGTTTATATTTCAAATTTCTATCACCGCCCATCTCTCCCGAAAAGGGGACTTCCCTATTTTTGCACGCTACTGTTGCATTTTAGCACCTCATTTCTCCAAACCCCTTGAAGACATGGCCAATTTGCAGTGGACAAACATGAGTAACGGTATGTGTATGTAACACTTAGGCAAACTGTATCCAATAAAAGCTTTGTAGGTTAATAAAGACTCTGGGTATACTTCATGTTTTCTTTTGAGTATTCCAATTACTTCATAAGATCCTGAAGTATATATCTCTGTGAAAAGTGTGCAAATGAATTTCTTAGTAAACTCAGTAAACCCTCCCTGCTGACCAAGGGCATGCGCTATTAAGCCTCAGTTAAAGAGAAAGGAGTGATGTCTCCCAATACCGACGGGCAAGGGGAGAGTGAACCAAGTCCAGAAGACCAAGTAAATTACAACAACAACAATACAGATGATGATGATGAACACCACTGGCACTGACAAAATCACCATCAGTCAATTGCAAAAGGCAGCCTTACTTGGAACAGCTTACATCCTGCCACGATACCTTTAATATTATTAAACAACATCTGCCTATCCCAGGTCCTTGGGAAAGACTCGACAGGTGGACAAAATGCCAAATCCAGTCTAAACAGTCTGGCTGACTGTGCGACCAACCACAATAACCAATAAACTCCCAAACCCTTTCCAGGACAGCTCTGCTTTTGCTGCCCTCCAGAAAGCTATTAAAATAGGGGCCAGTCTGACTTTTGAGAGTAGACTACAGCATCCCATAAGAGCTGGGCAAAACAGGAAAACAACAGCTCCTGGTCCCAACCCTCCTCACTTCTGGGACCACCAAGGGCTTCTTCAGGGACAAGCGTATTGGATGGATCAATTCAGACTGGAGCAGATGGACTTGCACGCACCCTGGTGCCAAGCCACAGAAGGCTTCATAGGTCAAAATTAACACTTTGAATTGCACCTACTGGCAGCCAGAGCAGGGCCTGCAGCGTATTGCCAGACGAAAAGTGGGTATTTTTCCTCCCTGTAAGTAAGCCCTTGCATCGCCAGAGGCATCCACTGAAAGGCATTCTTCGTTCCAGTTGCCATGAAAATCCGACATTACGGTATTATAGCATGAAAACGTGTTATCCTTAACCGCCCTAATTACACCGCAGCAAGCCAACAGATTGTCTCATGAAAACAAGGCTGATCTTCCTCGGAGACCCTCCCAATGATTTATGGCACTATCAGAAAGGGACTCTACTCGCTAAGCATGCTGAGATAGCACAACAGACTTTGCTCTGGTTGGAAAGGAATCTGCTGTTGACAAACTGTCTTGGTTTTAGCTCAGAAAGATGGTAAGAGCTCTTTGAATCTGCCATTTATTCGTCTTCTTATTAGGAAAGAATAATCATCCGATACTTATTTAGTTTATGCTTTTCAGTACAGTAGTGAAAAGCCAGAGCATCTCTTTTATGGATAGTTAGAGAGAGCCGTTACAACACCGGTTCTCAGATGAATTAAAACCTACACCTGCCAACTCTTGACAGCATCAGCCACCAGGGTAACCCCACCCCCCCTGCTGCTTTAAAATTTAAGCAGTGTTGTCAGAAAGGCACTCTGCTCAATTTAACGCTGAATTTGTAAGGTCAGCATATCGTAGAGGGGCTTGGGAGGGCTCAGTCCCCTCCAACTACAATTAAGAAATAATGCTACACAGTTCAGCTTAATTGATTTTTCCCCTGGTCAACCCACCCAAAATTGTTCTCCAGCTTTGCTGATTTAAGACGGTAATGTTGCTTTATGTTTGTTCTCTGCCTTGCAGCCTATGAGATTTGCTAACAGCAGCAGAGAGGCTAGGGACTAATGGCCTCTGTCTTTTTGGAAGTGAGGAGACAATCATATCCTTGGACCCTGAAATCAAAGTTAATTTGATGCTTATAGGGCTAACCACTAGTGCTTCCTGCCACTTCCACAGAGGCTTTACTAGCCCTCTGTGGCAGTCCATCCCTTTATTCACACTCTGGTATCATCCTTGGGTAATCAAGGAGATTGCATTCCAGCTCAGGTGCACAAAATCTCAACTTGCTAGACCTGCATCTCAAGATCTTCAAAACATGCCCTCCCTTTTGTGCTGCTGCCGTTGGTCCTAACAGAAGTAATCCGATTATGGCTTATGGATTCTTTTCATGAACCAACATGGCTTTCCTGTAATTGCTTTTAATGGTTTTCTTTTTAACTTATTAAAATGGGGTAAACCAAAACTTCCTATCTACTTCTAATAACTATCTTTCATCTATTGGATGTTGTGATGTCTGCTGGGCCATAGACTTTACTCCTTCTCCATAATTCCTTCATTTATGATGAACACTTTGATACTTCCCAATCTTTTCTATAGAGATCCCCTGTTTTTCTGCTCTCTACCATCTTTTCCTCTTCCATCCTCATAGTCTTGATGCTTCTAAACAGCTGCTTACAGAGTCGTAGAAGGAAGGTATAGGTCAGAAACAGATGACTTTGCTGCCATGGCTTTTCTTTAATCGTTAGCTGCTGGTCAAAGCTGCAATAGCCACTACTGGATAATCTGAATGCATCTGTGTATGTCAACACACAGCATTAAATATATTTGGCCTTCCTTTCTACTGACTGGTTGTCTGGGAAGCCAATGAAATGATACCCTCTTTACCATAATTTTGGACTATTTTAAAACTAGACCTCCTTTAAAAAAAACAAAACTTTTTTATCTAGTCAATGTATCAAGAAGTTTTCCTAGCAAGATAATTATTGCTTCTCTTAAGTTCCACATACTGTATCAACATGTATTCCCCTATATTGTCCAGAAAAGAATTGCATTAAGAATTGGGGGAAGATGAGATACGTAGGACATGAACAGAGGGGAATAATAATCTCTCTCTCTCTCTCTCTCTCTTTCTCTGTGTGTGTGCAAGATTCTTGGCTAGATTTAACTAACTCACAAAATCCAAGCCTTCAGAAGATAGACATTCAGAGGCAGGGTCCTTCTTTTTCAGCCCCGTAATAGTTATAATGTACGATGGAAACCCAAAGACCACTGTTAGACAAAGAAAGGGATCTTTCATGATAATGGAACATTTACGGTGGCTGAGTTCACAGATCATGCTAAGCCACAGTGTGGGTCATTTGTCTTTGCAAAACTATGATTTATAGCTAAACTATGCAAGAACTCACTTGCTATGGCTTGCTCAACAACCCATTTTAAAAACAAAGCATTGTTTAGTATAATGTGTGAATCCAATCACTAACACAGGGCACTTACAGCACTTACCCCTGTTCATACACACTTGTACCTTCTATTATTCTTTTGACCTCATAGTTTGATTGAAAAGTCTTTTTTTTTTTTGGTAAAAGCAGTACAGCCAGCACTTGGGCCCTGCTAGGAACAAGAGTAACGTCCTAGAGGACTGCAAAAGGACTGCAAAAAGCCTTGTTATGTCTGTGGTTTTGTCATTCTAACTGCAAAACGAATCAGCTGATCAGAATGCAGTTAAGGAGGTAAGAGTAATTTATTCTGCAACTTCAAATTTGTTTGAAGCAATGATTTTCCCCTTCAGAAGCAGCTTTTTGTGAAAAACCGTGTAAACATCTGCTCCATACGCTCTACCTCTGCAGAAGGGCAATTGTGTGTCACTCTATACAGTACATGTGTAAATGCGCACAGCGTAAGAAGAGCTATGGGAATGTGAACCTGCTGCTGTGAATCTGCACGGTGACGAAGATCAGCGGAAGTCCTTCTGAAGATGCACTCCACTGCCAGAAACTCAGTTATGGGATGTGTGGAAAAGGACCTTCTCCCATGGGGCTGTCAGACTACAGAATGTGTTCCTTAGGGAGGTATGTTTAGCTTCCACTCTCCCCGTTATTAGGATAAAGCTAACAATTTATTTCTTTCACCAGGGGTGGAAAGGTGTAGACCTGGCCTTGGAACGGGGAAGGAATGAGTGAGCCATTAAGGGGGGACTAGGAAAAGATTACACAGTCCTGAGACAGAGGGAAGCGTGAGAAAGAAACTCAAAATAACCCCACCTTGATTTTCTTTAGTGTAAGATGGAACAGAGAGAAACTCAGACGGGCTTTCAGAATTCTGCTATTCTATAGTACAACAATAAAGAACATTCCTGAAATTGCTGGGATACCTGTTTCTTGACATGGCCTACCTCAAAAAGTTGACAACAACCCTTTTCATTGTTAAATGCCTAATTTTTTAAAAAAAAAATTGTATTAAGGATTTGAACAATGTTGGTTGTAGTTTTAATTGCATTAATTATGTTATATGTTTTATTTTGTACCTTTTGTTGTTGCAAGCCATCATGAGTATTGCAATAAAGAGGAAGGGGGAGGGTATAAATTCAATACAAATAAATAAATACAAATAATACAAATAAATGCATAGGGCTATATTGAGATACTACAAAGCAATGGCACTGCAAGGAAATTAATAGGTCTTACCAAATAAAAAGGTATTTGCCTGGCACATAAATATTAGTTTTTGGTGACATTTACTCCATTAATAATGTCAGGTGGACCAATTAAAAGGTGGCCCAGTAAATCCATGCAAAAGGAGGATGAAGAGGTGAGATCTATCAATGGCTAATAGTGCCATTAGCTAAATAATTAGCTAATTATTTCAGAATTAACCTGTTTGCTAGAGGAACAATAGTGGAACTAGGCAATTGCCTTCATCCCTGTTTATGGGCTTCCCAAAGGGATCTCACTGACCTGTATGAAAAGCAGGATGGACCTTTGATGGTCTTCTTGTATTTTAAACGTCCCCCATCTTGTTTTAGTTAGTGTGATGTGGAGGGAAGATCATCAAGCATTCAGCAGATCACATAACTGTTAGTGAGAAGTGTCTGGCTTAATGAATTGTGCATGGCTGAATCGAAACATGCTACTGGCCATGATTATTCTAAGTGTTCTCTTCTCCCTCATTATTTAAACTGCCTGTTGCAAGACCCTAGAGTGAACATGAGCCTGTCAGCTTAGGATGATGAAAGGTCAGCTTCACTGGAAACCTCCCGTAACTGTCATCAAGCAGCACTCTTTCCCCAATGATGCCACAGAGAAACCAGGGAAACAGATGCTCAATCAGCTCTGCTAAAAGACAAGCTACCCTGGACTCTTTCTCGGTTATTAAATCCTAACTATTTACTCTTGAGTTGATGTTTTGGTTTCCTCTCCTCTCTTCTTCCCATCCTCTTTCTCTTTTATGTCCTATCATTAAGATAGCAAGCCTCTGGGCAGGAGCTAACTTTTTTAACTGGCTGTATTTAAATTACTCTGGGGCCTTTGAGGACAAAGGACAAGGCAACATAATAAAAAGCAATAAAAAGGAAGCCATGTTTGACTCTTCTTTCTCCCTACTTTCTAAGACTCCAGTAAGGAACAGACCCCAGATCAGGTTTGATGATGAACAAGACCGACAACAGAATAGACCCTTAGAAGTCACATCATTGGCACGTGAAGAAGCATTCTTTGGAATCAAATGAGACAGTTGGTTTTTCAGTGTCAATGGCTGCAGTCTGCATCTTAATTCAGACAGTCAGCTCTGCTCCTTTCGCATTTTCCATCTGGAAGGATTCCTTGTCAACCTGCTAGTCATTTGTCCTCAAAAGAATACTAAAACTTCTGAGAGATTATCAGAAGTTATACAGACATTACAATGCAGACAATATACACTATTTAAGAAGCACATAGTAAGATTGGCATAGCATGTGCATGAATTTGGCACAAGCCAAATTATGATCAATGGGTACATCACAAATCATATTTCCTATTCTGAAATTTAATAAAAGGACACATTAAAAAGCAAAGCAACATAGAGACCTTTCTCTTTTCAGTGGTATATTCAATGCTATTGCTTTTTTCTTTTCCAAAATCTGTTCCTGCAATGTTGGACAATTGGAAATATTTCCTTTTAACTATAAACTTTATGTCATGTTACCCATTTCAGTGTTCTGTTAACATTGTAACGTTTCACATGTCATCTTCTGTTCCGTGTTACCTCACCCATGCAGGCTTTTTCCATTCCTCCGCCCTCCGTTGTTTTGAGGGTTTGGAATGTATGTTTGGGTTTGTGCTCCTGCTCAAGGTTACTTTCCCAGGCGCGTGTAACGGTTCCTAGCACCTGGGAGGGGGCATGCACTGACAAGGGATGGGGGCGGAACTTGCTCACAGGCAATGCTTTTAAGTTTGTATTTGGCGCGCTTTTGCTCATTCTCAGCTTTCTCTGTATTTGCATACTATTCCTTTAATAAATCAGTTATCTTTAAGCCCGAGCTTGTGAGACTGAGTATTTGGGATTAGGCAACCATTACATAAAGCTGAGAATCATTTTAACCATCTTCCGCTAGCCCCGTCCAATCGTTGGATAAGAGGGAACGCTAGCGATGACCGAACATCAGCTTCGCGCAAGTGAAGGGAGCGAGGAAGAGCAGGAGGCGGCAAGGATCCGGCCAGCTCTAACCTCGAGAGCGCAAAGAGCGGCACGTCGGGAGATGCGGGATGTCCAATTAGATGAGTTGCTGATATCCATGCAGGAGAGCCTCAGGAGTGAACACAAAACCGTAATGGAAAGAGCACCTGGGAGGGGGTCTCCACAATTATCCTGGGAGCCCGAAATTCCCTCGTCACCGAGGGTGGTGGTAACCAACCAACCCCTGGAAGAGCCGGTCACTCCTGCTCATATGAGAGCATTAGAGGATAAAATGGATCTAATAGTGACAATCCTGAAGGATCTCCCCAGGGGTGCAGAGCCCACCCCGGAAGATTGGGAGGAAGAGCCGTCACAATACCCAAGGCATAGCACCCTGCCACCCAGGGGGAGAAGCAAGACTCGATCAACCCGTCAGGTGGGGGGGCGAGAGGCAAGACCTCCTAGGGATCGGCCACCCATGGGAGCTCAGCGTACGCTGACATTCACGGAACCGCCACAGCCAGCTGAGCCGGTAAGAAACTTCCCACCATTTGGAGTGAAGTTCGATGGGGATCTCCTTCTTTATCACTAATGCTAAGAATTATATGGAGGATTGGGGCCGGAACCTTCGGTCAGAACATGGCAAAATCAATTTTATTGCCAACAAACTGAGAGGGAGGGCAGCTGATTGGTATGTGCAACTGTACCAGACCGAGGCAGCAGAGTTAGAGGACTTCGATGACTTTTTGTGGGCACTTAAACAGCATTTCGAAGACCCTCTAGCCCAAGAAACAGCTAAAAACGCCCTGAGGAAGCTCTACCAAGGGTCCCTCTCAGTTGCCAATTATGCGCTGGAATTTAAAGCGTTATCAGGGAAAGTAGAAGACTGGTCTGAGCCAACTTTAATTGAAATGTTTAAGCAAGGGCTAGAACCAGAAATCCTTCGTTGGGCACAGGAAGAGACGATCCTAAAACGCTATACGGGTGGATCCAGTTGGCAGGCAGCGCAGAAAATGCCCTGCAAACCTATGCCCATACCAAAGAGCTTAGACAATCCCGACTTGCCCGAGGAGCGCGCACGACTGGACTTGCTAGCTGCCCCAAACCAAAAGCCTGGGAAGAGGAAAGGGAACGACGGTTCTCCAAAGGTCAATGCTTGAGATGTGGGAAGGAAGGGCATCGAGCCACGTCGTGCCCCAGACGCCGTCCAGAAGAACGACAGACGAAACCTGCAGTAAAGTCGCCTGCTCTACCACGGAAACTGAAAGCTGCCGTCGCAGAACTGAACCCACCAGAACTACCCTTCGGAGAAGAGGAAGAAGAATTGCAATTTGAACAGCCGGCGGGAAAAGCCTACCACCTGCCCTGAAGGGCGCCCTAGGGCAGGTGGAAGAAACCGGGCGTAACCACGATTCGGTGAGTGGAAACTTCCCTACACTGACTGTAAAAGTTAAACTGGGATCAAAAACCAAAACTGTGGAAGTTTGGGCCATGCTCGACTCAGGCTGCTCCCGTTCCCTTATGCACCCTGATGTCGTAGCGGCTCTGGAACTACCCACGTTTCCTTTGCCAAGACCTATGATTTTCACCCAATTGGATGGAACTACGGCGGGAGGGAAAGCAGTCATTCATTCCACGGGGCTAGTCGCCTTGCAGATGGGATCCCATCAGGAAAAACTGCCCTTTGTTGTAGCTCCAGTGGGGGGTCCTCTGGTTATATTAGGTATGCCTTGGTTTGTACAACAAAATCCTTTTATCAACTGGCTACATAGAACTGTGACTTTTGCGGATGGATTTTACAAGGTACCCGAAAAGGATCTACTGGAAGACATGGAGGGTGGAGGGGTAGCGTATACTACTGTACAAACACTTCAACCGCTTGAGGGACTACCCAGTCAGTATCAGGATCTTGCTGAGGTATTTGGGGAAAAGGAAGCAGATCGCTTGCCACCCCACCGAAAAACGGACTGTGCCATTGAATTCTTACCAAATGTAAAGTTACCTCACCCAAAAATATACCCCATGTCTCCCAAAGAGCTCACTACGCTAAGGGAGTTCATTGACAAAAACCTAGCTAGGGGTTTCATTGAGCCTGCTAACTCCCCGGTGGGAGCCCCTGTCCTATTCAGACCAAAAAAGGATGGGTCATTAAGACTTTGTACGGATTTTCGCGGGCTCAATGCGGTCTCAATATTAAATAAATATCCTTTGCCCCTGATCAAAGATATGTTGTCACATCTGGCCAGAGGCAAAATCTTCTCAAAACTGGATTTGAGAGAAGCCTATTTTCGCATTCGTATAAGGGAAGGGGATGAGTGGAAAACAGCGTTTAACTGTCCTCTTGGGGCTTTCCAATACAAAGTCTTACCCTTTGGTTTATCGGGGGCACCTGGGGTTTTTATGCAACTTATCAATGAGGTCTTGCACGACCACCTATTTAAGGGGGTACTGGTATATTTGGATGTTGTATTAATTTATACTGAAACCATGTCAGAACATATCCACTTGGGGCGTCAGGTGTTGGCTAAATTGAAAAAAGCAGAGTTGTATGCTAAACTATCAAAATGTGCCTTTCATCAGTCACAAATTGATTATCTGGGCTATCGAATTTCCGCTAAGGGCATTGAGATGGACCCTGCAAAAGTGGAAGCTATTGTGGCATGGGAGCCTCCCCGCACCAGGAGACAATTACAAAGTTTCCTCGGATTCGCCAATTTTTATCGGGCATTTGCCCAAAATTTCGCGGAAATCGCCCTCCCCCTTACTGAACTGTTAAAAACCAAAGGACAGGGGGATACGCGACGTTCAAAGAACCCAGGAGCGCTCCTTAAATGGACTCCGACCTGTCAGCAGGCGTTCAAAGCGCTCAAACAAATCTTCACCACAGAGCCAATTTTACAGCATCCAGACCCCTCTAAACCATTCGTGGTACAAGTGGATGCTTCTGATTTTTCCATTGGAGCGCTCTTGCTACAATCTGACCGCTCTGGCACCTTAAAACCCTGTGCTTACCTCTCCCGCAAATTCACCGAAACAGAGAGGAGATGGCATGTTTGGGAAAAAGAAGCTTTTGCTGTAAAAACTGCTTTAGAAACGTGGCGACACTTATTAGAAGGGACTTCCAACCCTTTTGAAGTCTGGACTGACCACAAAAGTCTGGAAGCCCTAAGCACATTTTATTTTAAAAATTTAAAAATTTTATTGCACAAGACTGAAACTCAGTTAAAAATGTAATCCACATGCCAGGTCTAAAACCAAGGGTTATTTCTTCATCCATACTTTGTGTTAACTTGAGTCAGGAAATATTCACCAAGCCACTGTTAGGTTTTGCTGGATACAGTGAGATATTAAACTGCACAAATCATTGGAACACGGGCTAAAAGAGGCATTGATGGAAAAAATAGTGGGGTGGAACACATTTTTTCAAAGAAAAGTAACTGGAAGTTCTATCAGGCCTGCTTTTCACTGTGAGATCCTATTTAACATAAGGTCCTACCTGGGCTGGTTTTCCTGGACTATGTTCTCTCCCCTCTGGTAGCCACCATCTGCCACCTGGGTGGTAGATCTCTTGACAATTTGCTTCAACTCCTGCTCTAAACGATCCTGGATAGCCTTGATTGTCTCTGGAATTTTCTTCAGTTTGGCCAGGCCTTTGATGAGGATGCCCATAAACACAGAGCTGTTCTCCTCAGGATCCAGTTCTAAATCTTCCTTGATTTCCATCAAGCTAACATCTCTTCCTGAAATATAAAAAATGCCAGCCAAAATCACAAAAGAGTTTCTTGAGGCATGCCCAAAGACTTACACATGGCCCATGAGATTGTCTTTTTCCTTCTGTGCTATGTCACAATCTGGCTTTTGGAAGGCTGCTTAGTTTTCAACTTTCCATATAGAAATGCTCTTGAGAAAGGCGCCCGCAAAGAGAAAAGTGCTCTTGGAACAAGATCACAGCATTCTGAACTCTGGACAGAAGCATCTTCCAAACAAGAGGAGAAATAATCACACATTCAGAATAAGGATTGTATACCATCAAGACTAAAAAGATCGTTATTTAGCAGTAATAACCCCCATCCCAATTAAAATGAAACCAAAGGATTGAAGACTGTTCATCCTCTTGCTTTGTACCATCTTGAGTTACTCATAGATCACAATGATGCACTAAGAAATCTTGAAATCCACAGACTAAAAATAAACAATTTTTTTAAAAAACTGCCATGTTCCTTTGAATCCATAATGCAAATGACACAGTTAAATCTGCAACGCTTTTATTATTCCCAGCCAGCAACTTCACTGGCTCGGAGTTCTTTAGAGCCAGATACCATATGATGCCAATTCAGCAAAGCGGCTTAGAATAAGAAGCCCCTTATACTTCCAAGTAAATTGTTCAGTTCTGTTCTATTCCTAGCCAGCCTTCTGAATGGGACTTAAACTCTTCATCATATAGCTTCTCTTATAATTCTCATCCACAACTATCTCTAACCTTTGCAAAGCCATCTCTTGGGCATTTTTTCCTATTCTGTTTATTACTGACATGGATTCCCAGTGGCCAGGGCTGTTTCTTCCTTCTCCAGAGACATAAGAATGGGAGTCCACCTGAGCTGGGTGGCCAATAAATTTAAATAAATAATAATAAAACAATCTGTCTGTCTGTCTTCTGTGGCTTCTGCCTCACCTGTCAATCAGGCAGAGCTGGCATGCTCCAGGTCCCATTCATCAAGCAGCGTCACCTGATGGTACCCAGGAAGGATGCCTTCTCTGTCACAGCACCAGCTCTCTGAAACACCATCCTCCCAGGATATGCCTGGCTCCCACACTGGCTGGGTTCAAAGGAGCTCTGAAAACCCGGTTCTTTCCCCAGGCCTTGGGTCAAAGTGGATGGCAGGTCCTGCATGTTTGATTGCCTTTTAATGGCTGTTTTTCTTCTGGGTTTGGGATACGTTTTAAAATAATTGTATTGTAAGATTGTTTCTACCATGAGTCGTCTAGAATGGTTGTGGAGATAGGTGACCTTATACGTTTCTAAAATAAATCATTAAGTAAATCATCTCTCCTGTATTAAGACTCAGAGTTGGGGGGGGGTCTGAGTTTTTTGCAGTCATACTAAGATAAAAGGGCAGGCCTGCAAGATTTCCTAAACATCCCAGATAATTTTATCTGGGGACCAGAGCCTAAATAAAAATGGATGGTCTGCTTCCATCCCCAGAGTCCTACATAGAAGCTTTGAGTTTCACTGTTCCCTCTCTGTCTTCCCTGGTATTTTGGTGTCTCTTCTCCACTGGCCTTCCAGTTGTCTTCCTGCCTTTTCCTAACTCCTCCCTCCCCCCCCCTCCCACTCCTCCTCCATCTTTTCTTTATGGTGTTTGTCCTTTTTTGTACTGCAGGCTCAGATGCTCTTCTTCCTACTCCTTAACCCAGCATGGCAGCTGGCTAGGACTTCAGGCTGGCTGTTGGAGAAGTGTCCCCTCTTCTGCATATCCCACTCAAGCTGCAATTGCTTGCCTCCACCTTTCTAGCTTGTCTTCCCTCAGTGAGGAAGCCATGTCAAATGACACTTGGTCCATATCAGGAAACAGAATGGTGGTAAGGTAACCCTCGGTAACTTCCGATATTCCCATTTTGCTGCATTGACCGTGATTTAAAAAAAAAAGGGGGGGGTCATTTCAGTCCTTGATTCAGCCTTTGAACTTCTGACTGCAACAAGTCCAGATTTGGTCATTTCCAGATGTGAGTATGGGAGCAAGCTTCAAGTACTCGTTCAAACTGTTTCTTGTAAGCCACTCAGAGTGACAAAGATAATTGAAATGAAGTAAATCTTGTAAAAAGGTCAGCGGCGGTCACAGTTCTGAACTGAAGGATATTACAGGAACATTTTCATCAACTGGAGTTGACATGCTATTTCCTAACAGCACACCTGGCAGTCAAAAGTTGCAAACCCAAGCTCCGCCCCCCCCTTTTGTTGCATCTAAAGCCTCACCTGTCCCTTAATGGCCCTTGCCAAAGCCATGATAGAGGAAGTGGAAATGCTGTTAGCTGAGAAACAATCATCACTACAGCCCTTAGAATCCCAACTTCCTGTCACCCAATCTGTCCTTTTTATTCTCTCTCATCCCAAATCCCCTGCCAAATGCTTCATCCCCACAAAAACTTTTACAGCAGGTTGGAGAAATAATGGCACCACAGAATCTAGGTAACTTCTACAAATTAAACCAGCATCTTCCAGCCTCAGCACAAGCTAGTGCAGGACGAAATCAGTTCTGAAAAATACATGGCGATATCAAAAGAAAAACTGAACCCAGGGGTATTTATAGCAACCCCTGAAATTTTGTTTAAGGTCTCTCCTAATTAACTTACAATTTCCCCGTCCTTTCCCATTTTGATGCTATGTCACATAAAAATAGATTTCCTAGTTCAACGGCAGCTAATCCTCACAAGGAAGTATTTAAGAAGAAAGACTTTGCAGAACGATGAGTAAACAAATCAACACCAGAATTTATCACCTAAGAAACACACACTTGGGTCATTTGGTCATTTTTTCTTTCATAGTCACGTGGGCGAATAATTTTGCTACTATTTATGGGAATGTACTTCACAAGCTTTTAACAGGCAGCCAATACAATTTTATGCTGTAGTCTACGTGTTTTATGTGTACCCAGATTATGCCCTGCTTCTACTGGATCTTTTTATCTTAAAGGACTGTGGTTCATGGGGCCCAATGCTCTGTTTGGAAAGTTCTCAAAAACCCTTTGCCAGCATAGCTTCCCACAGGCCATAATCCACTGTTAAGATGCAACAACAGGGAATGCTTCAAAGTTTCTTCATAAGTTCCTGCCCTAATAAATTCCTAACTGAACACAAATCCTGTTGGGATCTGATGGAGCAGGAAATCAGAAAAGAAATCTTGAAAATTGTAGTAGGTGCCTCACTAAAAACAAATCAGTGTAAACAGTAAAAATCCAGACTAGAGATTAACAAGCAAAGAACTGAAAATGCTTTAGTACAGTTCTATGTTGCTGCTGCCTTTAGAATGCTCTACATAATTCTGACCATCCTCTTTATAAAAGAGGCAGAAAAGGGCAACTGGTGAACAAAAGGAAGGGCTAAAGCATTTGGGTCTTTTGAAGGAGCATTATAGAGGTTTATAAAACGATGAATAGTGCACATGGAAAATTAATTTTCTTCCTCTCTCACAGAAGAATTTAGAATTAAAAAATAAAAACTTACTGGCATTTACAACCCCCCCCCCAAGTCCTTCACACAACATGTAACTCATTTATAAAAATTCACTGCCACTCATTGAGATGTAATCAGTAACACGGCATTAACAAGGGATTAGGGAACCTGCCAGGGGAAGTGTGGTCTTGTCTATTAATGGTTATTTAGCCAGGAAAGCTGAATGAAAGCAGTAGTCTCAGAAGTGAAATTTCTCCAACTATATCAGACAGGTGTTACCTTTGACTGCTGCTGTGGGCTTGTTTAAGGTGTCTAGTTTGGTGTGGCTTGGGACAAAACCTTTGGATTGTCCCAACAGGATAGATTTTTATATACATTATAACTTGTGCTATGAAGCCTCCACCAGCTTTGAAGACAGGCACTGCCAAAAACTGATAGCAAACGACGAGCAGCGTCACAGAATAACACCCACAGTCCAACAGTGGACTTCCAGTTCTCCCATTGTCCCAGCCTCTGCTCTGCGTCCACAGATGAACCGAACGTGTCTTCTTTGAACCTGAAGGGCTACCTATGCAATATAACTCATGATCTTGAAAATGGATTAAATCCCAGCGCAAGGAACAGGGATCTACCAATACAGTGCATAGCTGGAACTTCAGTGCAAACGAACAGCTAGGAAAACCATTAGAAACGGAAACATTTTTCTAGGATGGGCCGGGAGTACTTCTTTCAAAATGGTGAAAATAAGGCTTGAAGTTGTGCTGAGGCTGAATATCATTTTCATAAGTTTTCATAAGGTGGTGATATGGGGGAAAAATTGGATATATTGAGCAATGTGAAGCCAAGTAGTCTAGCTGTGCTATGGCATTGCACAAAGAAGTATATCTACAGTAGAATATAAACCTATAGTAGTTTTACTATAGACAGATTTCCATGTATATTTCACTGAGCACACCTACAAAAGACCATGAGCTACTCAGAAGGTGTTCATGCTAATGATGTCATGTAAGGAAAACTAGCTTTCTGCTCCTTTCAATCTTTTCAGTGTCACAGATGGAAAGATATTTATTAGTTAGTTTTATTCTTTGTATTACAGGTAGTCCTTGCTTAACAACCATTCATTTAGCAACCTTTCAGACTTATGACAGTGCTAAAACCAGATTTGGGACCAGTCCTCGCACTAATGACTGTCACAGCATCCTGTAGTCACATGACCGCCATTTTCAACCTTCCCAGCTGGCTTCCAGCAAGCAAAATAGATGGGGAACTGCATGATTCACTTACTGGCCAAGGTCATGAATCGGGTCAAATTCACTTCACGATTGCATTGCTTAGTGACTAAGTTCCATTCCCAGTTGTGGTCATTAAGCGAGGATTACCTGTAGATTATTCTTTGAAGAGTAGGGTGAGGTGTCTTGTGGTTTTTACTGTGGCTTTTAAAATTTGATTGTATATTTCCATTCTTGTAAGCTGCCAGGAGTCTTGTTAAGATTACACATCCAAATTCAATAAATAAACAAACAAACCTACAATTAATAATGGGCTGAAATTCTGATACACATGAAGATATTCTTGTTGCAGATCCAGTCTGAGCACAACCCTGCAAGAACAATTAACTGTGTAAAACTAATCGATGCACGTCCGCGCACCTTCTCTCCCTCTTACACACAAACATACTTGTAATCTCATTTACTCCAGCTAAAGTCATATCTGAACCTGAAGCTTCCTCTTTCCTAAAGTAGTCTTCAAAAAGGCATTCATCTAGTATGTGAAAGACACCTACAGACATTCGGAAAAAGAGTATAACCAATAGCTATGATTACTTTATCACTCACCACTGGAATTTCCTGTAGTACTATATTGAGAGGAGTCAAGAAACTTGCGAGGAGTGGACAAGTT
Source organism: Candoia aspera (assembly GCF_035149785.1). NCBI lineage: Eukaryota > Metazoa > Chordata > Lepidosauria > Squamata > Candoiidae > Candoia > Candoia aspera. The sequence goes on along the minus strand of NC_086159.1, from coordinate 7,281,003 downwards.
AGTTACATCGAGAAGAGGCATAGCAGAAGCATCCTTCACATGTGAACTGCAATGAAAAGAAATTAAACTTAACTATTGCAAGCTTTGATAGAACTCCTGCAGGCATTATCAAACAGCAGAAATGTAAATGAGAAGATTAAAGTTTCTATAATATGGCAGCAAAGGAGATACTTCACCCTCACATAATTCACCTCAGCTCTCAACATCACAGTGGGAATTATGTGAGGATGAAGTACGTACAAAGCTTCATTGTCTCGGGTCTATGTCCAGATCTAACCTCACCTAAAGGATCACAAAGCATAATTCACAAGGGGTGCTGCCTCCAACTTCAAACTCTTCCCAGTCCTGATACCACCAACCTGATCTCCTGAACTTCAACTACCAGTGTTGAAGGAATTGTAATCGCAACATATCCAACATGTGAAACATATTTTAAAAATGGAGATGTATTATTCTGATTTTTGCTCACAGTTCTGATCTACTCCTACTATAATGTATCACACAGAAGACTAAGTCATGTCCTCTAGAGCTGGCACAGAATAATTCCTAAACTGCTAAAAACTATCTATTAGTAAGATATTTTGACAATGAAACCGATTACCCATGGACATGGTGGGTTTCCCTCCACTGGATGTGTTTTAGCAGAAGCTAAATAACTCTCTGTTGCAAGCTATTAACTTGAATATCTAGATGGAGCAGCGAGTTGGACTTGATGGCCCTAACAACCCTTCCAACTCTATGACTGTATGATTTGATAACCTTAAAACAATATAAAATAATTTCTAGAAGGCTTTTGTATCTAAAAACTGGACAAAGTTCTGTAAGTACATGGCTAGCCATCAAAGTAGTGGTCATCAGGATAACTGCAGTTACCCAAAATGCCTTCCAGTGTGGACTCTTGAAAGGGGAAGACAAAGTAATAATAGTTTATTTGTTCCCTAGAACACTGAATGCTTTTCTCAGGGTTGAATTGGTTTATACAGCTCTTTCCAAATTTCATTTTGCTTGTTGCTAGAGTAAGGCCTGCTTTCCTGCATTAATGGAGTTGCAATTACGAGATGAGTAGCTAAATAAATAAATAAGGCTGACCTTATTCTCCCTTTTTCTTTGTTCCGTTGTCCAACCTTACTGGTAGACTTGATGTAAAGATGACGGTGGAGTTCATCTATTAGAACTAAGTGCATATTCATCTTTTTACTGTGAAGCTCCAGCCTGAGGTCACTTAGTCCCTCTACCTGAAGGAGAGGTCCCTCCAGCGAAACTACTGCCGATACCTTTGAACGAAAAGGTTGATAAGTTTTAGGTATTTCCCAAAGTCATTACAGGCAATTATACATTTAGTATAAGATTCACGTAGATCAAATTATGACGACAGCCTCATCAAACAGCATGACATATTCCTGTGTAACAAAAAAGACAGTCTTTGTCCCAAGAAGTTGGTGACAGAAGGGGTGAACAATGGAAGGAGAGTGAAAGGAAGGCTATGCATTCAGCCATATGCAATGAGGACTAAGGAATTCAGTCAACACCTTCACAGAAGAAATTGATTTGAGGAATACTCCTCTGATATTATTAATTAATTAATTAATTAATTATTCAAATTGAATTACCTCCCATCTCCCCCAAAAGAGGGACTCTGGGCGGTTTACAATAAAATCAAACTCTAATCAGAAATGTTAAAATCTCATAAAACCGGACCCATTACAATTATTATAAAATGCAATAAATAAATGTAAAATCCAAGAGAGTGTAAAATTCCAAGCTGGTGGGAGGGGCTCTAGGGTGCAAGCCACCCCCAAGAATGGTTACCCACTTTCCCGCCCCAGCTGAGACAGCAGAACCAAGTCTTCAGGGCCTTCCGGAAGGTCAGGAGTGAAGGGGCCTGCCTCACCTCTGGGGGCAAGATGTTCCATAGGGCCACTACAGAGAAGGCCCATTCCCTGGACCCCGCCAGATGGAATTCTCTTACGGACGGGGTCCGTAACATGCCCTCTCTGGATGATCGGGTGGGGCGGACCAATATAATGGGGATGAGACGGTCCCTCAGGTAATATTAGTCTAGGTTTCTCTGCATTAACATCTATTAAATTAGCAATCCCTAGAAACATTACTGCTCTGACCACAGGGCAGTTTAACTGTCAACCAAAGGCCTCAAAACTCAAAAGGGATTTCCTTGCCAGCTATAACCCTGGGATTTCTAAATATTTGAATTATTTGGTTGCCACTGAGCCAGGTTCAACTCCAATGCATTAAAAGATCTGGCACAGAGGACAAACGGGTGGCTACTGTAACACTACCAATTTACATGTCACACAGTGTTTAAGGTGACCTTCTAGAGGACTTAATAAAACTTAGATATGATAAATATTTCAGCAGTTCTGTTTATCAGTTCGCTATTACTGTGCAGCAGTGCAAATGCTTCATCACAACTCAGTTAAAGCAGAGATGACTGGCAACAAAAAAAGAGTATCTCGTTTTGCAGGAATTCAGTGTGGCTGCCTTAAAAAAAGAGGAGGTAAACAGAGAGGCTAAACAGCTTGCAGCAAATTAAACAATATTTCATTTAATAATGAGGAGTAAACTTCATTATGGCATATGGTTTTAAGTTCACCACCAGTCTTGTCTCATCAATGACAGAGAGAGCTACTCATTTCTTTAATTAAAAGAGGGAAGTGCTCTTTGAGTTCAAATCTACCATTTAGCTGTGCCCTTCTTAGCACAGGTTCTTGTCCTCTGTTGCAGAAGTATTGGAACAGCATACTCAGTCCAATTTAATTTAAGAATAAGCATGAAGATATGGGGAAAACAAAATGAGAGCCTCTGGAACAGCCTTTCCCAACAAGGTGTCTTCCAGATGTGTTGGGACTTCAACTGCCAGCCCCAAACATCTGGAGCACAGCAGGCTGGGGAAGTCTGTTCTAAAAGATGATAATTAAAAGGGAACTGAGATTTCCAGGTCTCCTAAGCTCCCTACAAAAGTTTTTTAAAAATGTACAGAGACCCTTTTTCATTCTTTCCAAAGGACTTTACAATTTGGTTTTCTTGTTTTTTTTTTCTGGCTATCCACAAGGACTGAACTATTACATCAGCATAAAGCTCTCAAGACAGACCTGAGAAAAAGTAAACAAAGGCGTCTATCATTTACTGGGTATTAAGGGGAGTGAAGAGGCCTATGGAGTTTTAATGTTCTTTGGCAAAAACCATAGCCATCTTTTTCTTTAAAAATTGCCTCTGTGACACTTCATATTTGCAGAGACACATGCTGGGGAGTTGCAGCCTTGGTAATGATGTTTTTAGAGCGATTGAATTCTTCAGATAAACAGCATAGCCACCATGCAACACTACACCAGCTCAGAGCTGCTCAAGAGCCACAGCCAGTGCCAGGCTTCAGCAAACCCTATTTAAACACCCCGCTTCTGCCCAACATTTCGTTCTCTATTACTGCCCATTATCAACAAAAACATCTCTAAAGCAAAGTAATTCTACTGAAGAAGCTGCTTTTATGGCTCAGAAACAAAGCCAGGTCCACTTGGGAAGTGAGGCTCCCAAACTGAAGTTGACCAGTTTAGATTCATCTTTAAACATGGCAGTTACTGAAGCTTTCAGTATTTCCATTTAAAACTGTCATAAAATCCTATAGACTTGTAAGAGTCTACTCTTCCCAGACACCGCACTGTGAACTCATGACTATTTATGTCTTTTCGTGAGTTTATCAAGGTCCAGCAATTGGCTGAACACTCGACTTCAGTTCCTAATTCCACACTATCTGATGCAATGCAGCCATATCAACGTCCATCAGGGGAATCAACGCCAGACCTGAAGACTCATCTACATATGCATGAACATGCCTGAGATGTATGAAGTATCAAGGCCCTGCTCGGCCTCCTTGTTAGAAAGATGGGGATGAAGGATGGGGTCTTAGAGCCTTAAAACTCTCCCCCAGAAAATGGATACAACCTCCTCCTTGGAAAATTATTAAGTTAAAAACAGTGTAATTTTGTTCATTTTGCATTGATTGCTAGGATGCATGAATTGACACCCCCTCCCTTCCATGGGGTATTGTAGCTTTAACTGGATGGTTATATTTTATTGTTTACATTATGAGAATTTTGTCCAACACTTTGATTCATTCATTTTATTTATACAGTGTGGCCAACTTCAAAAACTTTAGACCATTTACAGGAACAAATCAAAACAACAAACTATCCACAATCATCCACAAATAAGGCTAATAAAATATCAATAAAGAAGGCAAATAGAAAGAAGCATCCTATGCAAACAGCCCAATACCACCATCAGACACCAAATGTTCTCCAAGATGGGATGTTTTTCATGGCCTTCCGAACAGCCAACTGGTACAGACATGAGTGATATTCAGACTGCACCAAGAGATCAGACTCATGAAGTAGATAAGGGAATGGAAAGACCTGGAAACAACAGGCTGGTGAATGGAAAAATACAACCTGCTGCACAAATGAGAGCCAGAAGGTGATAGAGATTGTCTCAGGATGACGATCTCATTATGTTGCAAATGCTGATCACCAATTCGGTAATGAAGACCCAAAGAACAAAGATGGTGGATTGTCTGTATTCCATAGAAAAGACTACAGGCACAGCTATGGGTTTCAAACATTGTCAGAATTACAGTAGGTACCATATGTGAGATACCTACCGGCAACAACCTGCAGATGCTAATAACTTACATGAGACATTCAGAGTCTTCTTGTTGAAGTATTAAAGAGATTTCATTTATCCCCATTTCAGAAAAAAAAAGGGGGCGGGAGGCAAAAAGATTCTCATAGCTCAGTGATGGGCAGCCTTTAATTTACAAACCTTTTCAGGTATCAACAAAATATGTATTCCTTTATTCAGTGCAAAAGTGAACAAAACTTACTTCCAGCAATCAACAGAAGAGTCCTAGTCTAAATCTGCAGCATCAAAACAATAAAAAGAGTTGAGATCATTATCTCCCTTTCTCCATTTCTAAAATGAAAAATGCCAGTACTGGAAATTCATCCCAAATCCCAGTAGTCAAGTACTTTCCAAGTGAGATGCGCTACTGAGCATGTAATATTACTTTGTGTGGGAACAAAAGTGTCAGGTGAAATGTTCTTTAGGATTAGAGGAATGCATGTCATGAGGTTAAAACATTTCCCAACTGCAGTATACAGACAGCTTTAAAAAGGGAAGGAAGAAGACACCTTTTCCCTTTCTTGTCTTCATAAGCTCTACCATTCCTGCCACCACATATAGTAAGAAGAGATTTGAGCATGGGAGACCTTTAGCCATTTAATACTATATTCAATACTGGAAAGTTTCAAGAGGAGAAAAAAAGCAAAGATAACAGGATTTTATTTTGTTTCATTTCACCAACTCCTGAAACTTCCCTCCCTCATCCCCCCATGAGACTCAACTATCCTGCAAAAGGGGTCAGCAAGGAAAAAACAATGCTCTGATGCTGCCACATAACAGCAAACATATGAAATGTTTCACCATAGGGAAAGGGGTACTTGAACAAATACCTAATTCCTTTGCTTTGCATCTTAGGGCCACAAAAGTTCTAGTTGTGGTAATCCATGCTGAGGGCTATTTAACTACAGGATAGAAAAGTTGGCCAAGAATGTATTTTCTAAAACTGAATTCCCATCAGAAACAATGGAAACATTTAAACATATTTTTTGCAGACTTTGCCTGCAAAAATAGCTTAGAAAACAGCAAATAATTCCTTCATCATAGCCCATCAACAACCTAACAATAGCAAAAACATATTTTTCTTTATTAACTGAGACTTCTTTCTAAATCACAAGCACAGTGTATGCTTCAGTATTTGGCAACTTATCTGTGAAGCCCAACAAATAAAGCAATATAGATTTTGCATTTAGCGTAAAACCTGTAAGTTCAAGAACAGTGTATAAGACTATTATTTGTGTAATGCGCAGAACATACACAAAAGCTCAAGAAATTAACAACGCTATACCAATACTACATTGCCAGTACATACATTCACGTTGTTGGAGTATGATTGGTTCCAAGCTCAGAACAAAACAGGCATTCCATGGTTTAAACACTCAGAATGGCCTTTCTACGCTCAGAATATTTTAAACTCATAAACATTTTGTACATACTGCTCCAGAGGTCTTGTCTTTACTACTGGAACCGTCCTTTCAGAGAACTGGGGGGAAATGTAACAGTTCGTCATGGGTATTCACAGATTTTAAGTCACATTCCTTTGTTGCTGAGAAGCAAGACGGATAATGGGGAGGAAACTGTGATTGTGGCAAGTCCATAACCATTTTAAAAACTAGTTATTTTGTATAAGTATCTGCTGATACAGAAGATGGAGTCTCTGAAATTCTTCAAATCCCCAAAGAGAATAATCAGAAAGACAAACAAGGGAGCGTATGATCTTAGACTGCACTATCAGCCAGACTGATCCTCCTATACTCTTTTGAAAGTTGACCCATATAAAATGCAACTGGGAAATTAATCTTATACTCTAAATACTTATATTATCTCAGAAGAAGCCAGGCACCCATTTAGAATTTCCATGACCCACCAAAAATGAGTAGCATCTAAACTTAAACGTTGCAAAGACTGGAGTTAAAACAGTCTGTTTTTAATCCGGTCAATCGTGTCTGATTCTCAGAGACTGCCTGGACCAGACCCTGCAGTTTTCTTGGCAAGGTTTTTCAGAAGTAGTTTGCCATTGCCTCCTTCCTAGGGCTTAGAGAGAGCAACTGGCCCACAGTCAGCCAGCTGGCTTTGTGCCTTAAGGCAGGACTAGAACTCCCGGTCTCCTGGTTTCTAGCCTGGTGCTTTGACCGCTAACCAGACTGGCTCTCACTAAATAAATAAAATAAAGGGCAAACAAAAAGTTTAGAATTACAGGAAGGTAGTCACCCAGCTTTAAATAATCTTTCAGAGCAGTTAGTACAGGGAAATGAATGATATATCCCATTTAAACACCAAACACATAAATAATTAGATAGGTGGCTGGCCGATTCCTGCTGCTCCTTCTCCCAACACATACATAAATCAGATAAATTCAACATGGGATGGGGTATGAAATAAACACTGGCTGCAGTGTTTATTTTGAAAGTAGCTACAACAGCTCTGATCTCTATTATCTCCATTTTCTTTTCTAGCCTCAGGGTCAGTTGCCAAGATTGTTTTTGGAGTGTTATGAGCATTCTAGCCATCTGGAGATTTTAAACTGAATAGTGAAGATCTAAGACAGGTCTATGCACAACTGAGAAGAACAGATCCAGCAGAGCATGGCACTAGCGGTGTGTAAATTATAAGAGGGTATGCAAGAGAGGTCAAGCAGTTTCACTGAGTGAGAGAAGAGTGAAGGAAGCGTGGCTACAAAAGAGACAGTACACTCAAAAATGCACATTTGAAAAGATCTGTGGGTATCCCTCTGCATGCTTAAAAGAAGCTCTTCCTTATCCCAACAGTGGATGAGATTTGGAAGAAGTCAGGTACTCTCGTCCCTGGGACGAAGTACTGGAATCACTGTCTGGATAATGTTTTCCTTACAGAACAGCCTAAACTGAAAGACAGGCGGACACCCAGAGGTGATCCGTTTTATCATCCAGAGGAGTGTTTCTCAACCTTGTCAACTTTAAGATGTGTGGACCTCAACTCCCAGCATTCCCCAATGCTGGCTGGGGAATTCTGGAAGTTGAAGTCCACACATTTTACAGTTGACACGGTTCAGAAACACTGATCTAGAGCAATCAACTTAGAGAACCTTCCTTCTAAGTCCAATATGTACATCACTTTACTCAAACTTGGTTGTACTGAGGATTATGAAGATTGCATTCTTCCATATGCAAGACTTAAAAAAAACCAGTAAAAACATACAGGCACTATATAGGGAAGAGCGGTATTCACGATTTATGCAATCCAGCTACTATAATTTCTTCTGCTTCCTTTGCATATTTAAAAAAACTATGTACTTTTACATTTTAAAAGGTCATCTGCTTTGATCTGGCAGACTTTTGTAAGTGTTCTTCCATTAACCTCAAGATCAGGAGCATTTCCTATCCCTTCATAGGAGTTTCATTAGTTTACTAGAGACAAATTATATGCCTATAAATCAGGGTTTGAGAAACCATCAGAACAATATCACAGTGCCAGAAAATGCTAGTTTGGTGTTGCACTTGAAGAGAAATTGAAAAAGCTACAAATGAGATGTCTGAAAACAGAATCCTTAACAAATTAACCTCATCACAACTTCTCTCAAACGTCCCTGTGGTGGAACATGGCTTTTCATTCATTTATTGTCCTTATCAGTGATGCCAGCTAGATGCCTGACATCCTCCTGCTCAACTAAAGGGCAAGCCATCTGAATTACATACCAATCCCACTACTTCTGGAAGTCCCACAATAGCTGGGTCTTTCCTAAGGTCCCAACAGAAACCAGGCTCTGCATTTTCCAGCACTAAAAATACCACAAAACTTTTTTTTATGGGGAACTTCAGAATATTATAACCACACTAATATCTGCTGCTCTGTCTTTATTACAGAGCAGAAGGAGTCTCCAGCAGCGTTGTCATGCTGGCAATAATGTTCTTCCTTCAGATGATTTAATTTTTACCCAAAGAGATTCAAACTCATGGACCATAATGGAAGGTTAAACACTGAAAAAACAACCCAGCCAGCCTCATTATTTAGTTGAGTCCCCTAAGATAGAACAGAACTTGATGTGCATCCAGGCACAACTTTAACAGGTACCTCAAGCCAGGTTAAGACTTCAGAAGTCCTGCTGCATCAGAACATACAATTGATTATAATCTTGTATTTCTTTAGCTCTGGTAAGGAAATCCAAGAGGGATGGCTTGGTAGATTCTCATGTGAAGATATATCCCCTCCCCTCTTCAGATTAAAAGCCAAGAAGGAGCTTACTGGTGTCTTCCTGAGAAAGGAACAGCTGGTCACTGAGAAAGAGAAGAAACCCGTCAGAGGAACGCGGGAAAGAAAGGATCGGTCACAAGCAGTTTTCTAAGTGCAGAAGGCAAACCGAGGGTGTTAGCTAATTTTCTTTTATTATGGAGGTGTTCAAAGCCTTGTCCACAGCTATTTTCCTTTGAGGCTAAATCTCCATTTTGGATGAGTCTAACCACTGGTCCTTTGTTCCCCCAAACTCTTTGAATCCAGTCATTCTTCTCTAAGCTCAGCACTCATCCGCTTTTGTTGCTGAATGTCTTAACAAACTAAATACCATTTTGAACAGACCCTTTTGGTGCCACTTTATGTCTTGGGTTGTAATGCCATAACGGGCCTCAGGTGGCCTAGGCTTTGCAAATCCCTTCCAGCTGCTGGGATAAAACTACCTTTGTGCTTCCTTTTGTTCAGCCTAAAGAGAAAGGCGCCACTCTTTTTCTAGCCTTGCTCTGACATCCCTGATTAAGGAAAGGAAAGGAAAAGAAAAGAAGGCAGGAGCAGTAATATCGGGAAAAGTAACACCTGCTACACTCGCTCTGGGCTATCCTGGTGGGGGTGAGGCAGGACTGGTGGATGCCCCATACACCGCCCTTGCCTCCAAAAAGGAAGTACACACAGATGATTCCTCTTCCCCAGCTGTGGCTGAAAGGAGGGTGCGTGGACCAGAAATCATACCAGGAAAGAAAACCCCTTACTAAACCTTGCATGAAAACCATAAACAGGTAGCAGTACAGGTCCTCCTCAATTAGCGACCACAATTGGGACCGGAATTTCAGTTGCTAAGCGAAGTGGTCATTAAGCGAATCCAACCTGATTTTACGACCTTTTTTGCGGCAGTTGTTAAGTGAATCACTGTGGGCATTAAGAGAACCATGTGGTCATTAAGCAAATCACATGGTTCCCCATTGACTTTGCTTGCCAGAAGCCAGCCGGGAAGGCCAAAAATAGCGATGTGTTCCATAGTGAGCATGGAACGCGGCAACAGTCATAAATGTGAACTGGTTCCAAAGCGCCCAAATTGTGATCACGTGACCACGGGGACCCTGCAACGGTCATAAGTGTGAGATCCGGTTGTAAGTCAGAACCATCACTAAACAAATGGTTAAGTGAGGACTACCTCTAACCCTATGATTTATTCTATAACTAAACCAAAGCCCTGCATCGCTCTCTCGGCACCTCTAGCTGGTTCCATACTAAAGCTGGTACATTTTTCAGAAACTCTTACTATATAGAAAAGAACAAAAATGCTAACAACCACTACTTCACCACCTTCATTACCACCCATTCGTATTTAATAAACGTTCATCAGTCTAAACGAATGGTTGTTATTAGTTGAGCTAACAAGCAAATGATAATACTCTGGAGAGACCAGTGCTTGTTGATGCATTAACCAAAAGAAGAGCAGGGCGGGGGTCAAGCACGTGCCAACGCAAACAAAACCAGCGCAACAGAATGCCTCGGATAATGGAATTCACCAGATTAAACAGGAAAAGATGAAGTTATTGATAAGTACATCAAAGGCGATACGATGTTACAACCGGGAGAGGCAGGAATCCTCCATTCATGCTCTTCTGCTTCCAAATACCTTTCTGCCTCGGCCTTTGCAATTAACAAAACAAAATGTGAACAGAATCAGAAAATTGGATTAAAGGCAATAGTAGTATTGGCTGGGTGTTCCTAATCTATTTTGCAGGGCATGCTCAGAAGCGATCTCTCGTCATTCCACCTTTGAACACAAAGCGTGTTCTTTGCTGCTTTACAGTAAAATAAACTAAATAACATAAATGACAGCTTTTCCCATTCTCCACATTTTCAGGGGAAAAAGTGTCCCTCTAAAGCAGTGTTTCTCAACCTCGGCCACTTGAAGACGTGTGGACTTCAACTCCCAGAATTCCCCAGCCAGCCCTGCTGCAGCAAAAGCGAGGGATGAAGACCAACTTCCAGACTATTGGGTCACTCGGACATAGCCAAACTGAAGTTCCCCTACAACAGAATTTCACCCTGCTAAACTGAATGCTGCTTCCAGATGATTTTTGTTGCAAGGCACAGTGGGGAGGTGACTGAGACCAAACTGGTTATACGAGTGCTTTAGGTCCCTTTCAATGGCCCTCTAGTATTTATTATTGGACTCCTAACATCTTAATGTAGAGCTGTAGTACACGTATCAAGCTCCCCTTCTGCCTTTCTTTTACTGCTTAGGGAAAGCATTGCCAAAGAGGGCTTATCAGAATTACTTTGGCTGCTGTTTTGACCACTGGGCCAATAGGCTGGAATGCCTTCCTTTCCCACCAATAAACCAGTCAGGACAGCTCAAAAATGTGCTCAAAAATGGAGAGGAAGGCATCAAAAATGTCCTCAAAAATGGAGAAGAAGGCATCAGCTCTCTGCAGCTCATTTTCACAACGCTGCTATACTTCAGCGTGAAGAACTAGCCTAGAAACAATACCAAAAGCAAAGTTATATTCTCAGAAGTCTTTGCACAGCTGTTTGTCCTCTCATGACCCCAATCCTTGACCCTTTTCTTTGTATGTGCAAATGTATACAATCATCCTCTCACCCAAGGCCCAGGTGTCCCATATCTCTTCTTTGCTTCAATCTAGACATCAGATATGTTACTAAATCTGGACATCAGTGCTAATGGGTAATGTAACTCTTATTTATTAGTAAGTCACAAGTGACAAAGGTCAGATATTTATCAAGGCCAGCATATCGGATTAAGACAGGCCACCGTGGTTAATATCAGCTCCCCTTTTGCTTTTCTCAAGACAGACATTTATAGCCTTTGATTGAAGAAGACCGCATAATATTCTTGAAAAGCCCTACATCATTTTAAATCAAATGTATGCAATTTTACTCATCCCAGGAGACAAACCCTGATCCAGTTTCTGAGTTAGCCACACAAGATGGGCGAAGGCAGCAAAGCACATGCATCAAAACTGGGCAGATAACCACAGAAGAAAAGTGTCACCATAAGGATTCCATTATACATTCTTGATTTGATATCCTATTATGCTCCCCCTGTGTATTCTTCAAGAACAATACCTGCTCATTTTATATACCTGTCATACCCACATGTGGTCATCTATTAAAGACAAAAGAGGTTCCTTGTCTAACTTCTTGTGTTGTAGCTATAACAAAATTAAAGATGTGTCAACACAAATGGTCATGTTCTCTGGTTCTTCCACATTTGCTAAATATTCTTAATATAATGAACTAGGTTCCATGAAGGGAGTTAAGATTTAAAGATGTTAAAGTGTGGTTAAACTATATTCCCAAAATGCAGAATTTAAGTTTGGATCTATTGTGGTTGCGCTGTTAAAAAAAAGCATGTGTTCCTGGAAAGACACTTGTATACCCGACGTCAAAAGATTACTCAATAAAATGTATGTATTCTCCACGTATGAACTGGCCCTTCATCAAAGCTACAGAAAGAATGAATAATATTACTTAATATGGTCAGGAATGTATTTAAAAATTAAGTAGCTTTTACAACTACTGTTGTATCTCATTTACATTTTTTTTCCTTTGACTTTTTTTTGTTTTTTTGTATTTATATGTTCTTTTTTCTTCTCTTTTTTGTTGAAGCTGTATTAAAGCCATTTCAAAAGAAGCTGCACAGATGCCTATATTCGCTTGGTTTACATATAATACTGACCAGTAATAATGAGAGCTAGCTATTTGGCTTAGAGTAATATTATGAGCAAGCATTATCTGAAATCCAAGACAATATGGCTTGTTCCACAAATGATGGTTAAAAGAAAATACCCTCATTCCAGTCCTGTCAGTGGCAGGAAGAGAGACCGCAAGCCCAAAGGATTCTGGTGTTCTAGAGAACCAACAGGGCCCTGCTGATTTTAAAGTATCTTGGGTTCTGATGCCTAGTGTGAGCATGCATGCATTTACTCATTCATTCATTCATTCATTCATTCAATTTACTGAATTTATTGAATTTTATCACCGCACATCTTCCCCCACATGGAGCAACTCGGTTTATCACTGGAGGAAGTAATAATTGATTCCTATTGCCCAGACTTTCCCTTTCTTCAGCTTGTTCCATAATGAACACAGTAATTTTAGATTATCACATGCCTTTTATGCTTCATTTGTGTGGTGGATTTCAGCGGTGCCGCTGGTTCTCAGGAAGGAGGGGGCACATTCCAAGGAAGTGAAGGAGATAAGGGGAGGCAATGGTGGGAAAGCTAAGGTTCAGAATAGCCCCGCCCCAGAGTCTCCCAGGTTATTTACCCTTTGGTTAGGTAGAGCAGCTGCAGTCTGGCAAGATTCTGTCTATACGGTGTGAGCAAATAAAGAACTGGAGTTTGGATGGACTGACGCTTCGTTGTTCTTGGGCTGGGCCTGACAGTTTGGAATCAAATTCCTGGTTTATACCATTTCCTTCTGACCCCGCTGGGACCCAATGCATTGCCATTAAGAATAAATTAATGGTCTTGGACAAGCCTACTGTTTTATGGAAGCAAGGAAATAGACTTCAGGGCAAGCCATCTAACATCACAGTGATCCAAATATACGCCCCAACCACAGATGCTGAAGAAGCTGAAGTAGAGCAGTTCTATGAGGATCTGCAGCACCTACTGGACAACATGCCTAAAAGAGATGTTATTTTCATCACAGGAGACTGGAATGCTAAGGTGGGCAGTCAAATGACACCTGGAATTATAGGTAAGCATGGCCTGGGAGAACAAAACGAAGCAGGACATAGGCTGATAGAATTTTGCCAAGACAACTCACTCTGTGTAACAAACACTCTCTTCCAACAACCTAAGAGACGGCTTTATACGTGGACTTCACCAGATGGACAACACCGAAATCAGATTGACTACATCCTTTGCAGCCAAAGGTGGCGGACATCTATACAGTCGGTAAAAACAAGACCTGGAGCTGACTGTAGTTCAGATCACAAACTTCTTGTTGCACAATTTAGGATCAGACTAAGACCCACAGATCAGCTAGATATGAGCTCACTAATATTCCTAAGGAATATGCAGTGGAGGTGAAGAATCGATTTATGGGACTGAATTTAGTAGATAGGGTCCCGGAAGAACTATGAACAGAAGTTCATAACATTGTTCAACAAAATACATCCCAAAGAAAACCAAGAAGGCAAAATGACTGTCTGCTGGGACACTAGAAGTAGCCCAAGAAACATGAAAGCAAAAGGCAACAGCGATAGGGGGAGATATGCCCAATTAAATGCAAAATTCCAGAGGTCAGCCAGAAGAGATAAGGAATTATTTTTAAACAAGCAATGCGCAGAAGTGAAAGAAGACAATAGAATAGGAAGGACAAGAGACCTCTTCCAGAAAATTAGAAACATCGGAGGTAAATTCCAGGCCAAAATGGGTATGATCAAAAACAAAGATGGCAAGGACCTAACAGAAGAAGAAGAGATCAAGAAAAGGTGGCAAGAATATACGGAAGACCTGTATAGGAAGGATAACAATATCGGGGATAGCTTTGACGGTGTGGTCAGTGAGCTAGAGCCAGACATCCTGAAGAGTGAGGTTGAATGGGCCTTAAGAAGCATTGCTAACAACAAGGCAGCAGGAGACGACATCCCACCAGAATTGTTCAAAATCTTGCAAGATGATGCTGTCAAGGTTATGCATGCTATATGCCAGCAAATTTGGGAAACTCAAAAATGGCCATCAGATTGGAAAAAATCAACTTATATCCCCATACCAAAAAAGGGAAACACTAAAGAATGTTCAAACTATCAAACAGTGGCACTCATTTCACATGCCAGTAAGGTAATGCTCAAGATCCTGCAAGGTAGACTTCAGCAATTCATGGAGTGAGAATTGCCAGATGTACAAGCCAGGTTTAGAAAAGGTAGAAGAACTAGGGACCAAATTGCCAATATGCACTGGAAAAGCCAGGGAGTTTCAGAAAAAGATCTCTTTCTGTTTTATTGACTATTCTAAAGCCTTTGACTGTGTGGACCATAACAAATTGTGGCCAGTTCTTAGTGGTATGGGGATACCAAGTCATCTTGTCTGCCTCCTGAGGAATCTGTATAATGACCACGTAGCAACAGTAACACAGAACAACAGACTGGTTTAAGATTGAGAAAGGAGTACGGCAGGGTTGTATACTCTCACCCTACTTATTCAACTTGTATCCAATTCCAATTGATTTTAATACGGTCACTGACCAGTACAAGATACAATTCTATAAAAATATGCACATTAGCCATTAGCCATAAAATATGAGCCATCTAAATTAAAATAATTTTAAATTTGAATTTACAAGTTCCAATTATGCCGAACAAATCATGCGACGTGCTGGGCTTGAAGAATCCAAGGCTGGGGTTAAAATCTCTGGAAGAAACATTAACAAGCTCAGATATGCAGATGATACCACTTTGATGGCTGAAAGCAAAGAGGAACTGAGGAGCCTTATGATCAAAGTGAGAGAAGAACGTGTAAAAGCTGGCTTGCAGCTAAACCTCAAAAAAACCAAGATTATGGCAACCAGCTTGATTGATAACTGGCAAATAGAGGGAGAAAATGTAGAAGCAGTGAAAGACTTTGTATTTCTAGGTGCGAAGATTACTGCAGATGCTGACTGCAGTCAGGAAATCAGAAGACGTTTAATCCTTGGGAGAAGAGCAATGACCAATCACGATAAAATAGTTAAGAGCAGAGACATCACACTGACAACAAAGGCCCGCATAGTTAAAGCAATACTACAGTATTCCCTGTAGTAACATATGGCTGAGAGAGCTGGACCATAAGGAAGGCTGAGAGAAGGAAGATCGATGCTTTGGAACTGTGGTGTTGGAGGAAAATTCTGAGAGTGCCTTGGACTGCAAGATCATCAAACCGGTCCATACTCCAGGAAGTAAAGCCAGACTGCTCACTTGAGGGAATGATATTAAAGGCAAAACTGAAGTACTTTGGCCACAAAATGAGAAGACAGGACACCCTGGAGAAGATGCTGATGCCAGGGAGAGTGGAAGGCAAAAGGAAGAGGGGCCCACCAAGGGCAAGATGGATGGATGACATTCTAGAAGTGACGAACTCGTCCTTGGGGGAGCTGGGGGTGGCGACGACTGACAGGAAGCTCTGGCGTGGGCTGGTCCATGAAGTTACGAAGAGTCGGAAGCGACTGAACAAATAAACAACAACAACAAAGCAAATAGACCCAGTTTATCACAAACTGGTAGGAACATCTCATGCCTTAAGCCAGGATTTAGACATTGCAATGGAAAGCTGCCGAACAAAAACCTGCCTTATTTCAGAGGTTGCCACAAAAAGCACAACTGAAAAAGAGCTTAATTTGACTGCATGGATAGTCCTGTTTGAAACAAAGGATTTTAGGCTGAATGCATTCAATTGGAATCAGTAACAAACAGATGAATCGACCTGCTCAATCCCAAGAATAAAACAGAACGTTGAAGCGATTGCAGGCTCTGGTCCAACACCAATCCAGCATTTGGTGGGGGGCGGGGGTCAGAGGTCAGGAGGACTTTCAATACTATTGTTACACTTTTGGAAACAGAAACACAGAGCCATATGCCCTTTTAATAGATGTTGGAAAGCCACAACACATTTGGGTAATGTTATATAGCCAAGGAATGGCCAGAATCTCTCACCAAAAAGCCAAATATTTCTCATTTCTGTTGCAACCAAACATTGCACAGAAGTGAGCAATGCAGGGTTTAAAACTGTCCAATGCCTCTTTTGCCACTTTGCTCAATAGAGGCGGGAAAATTACTAGATTATTGGTCTCAACAAATCTAGTCTTTTCTGGTCCAAAATGCGTATAAATTGACAATAAATATTTTATATACAACGTATTTGTGCAACACAGAGCAGACAAAACCCTGTTTATGCTAGAAAATCTGCACAAGATTGAGATACAGTGGCGGTTATGCTTTCCTCTAATTGTTTTGAATTGTTCAATATGCTACTTCTTGAAGTACGGTGCTCAAATAGATCGTAATGGGATCTTGTACAGGATGAGGCATACTGTATTAGTTTTTGAGGCTTGAGGCTGGTTGCAGCTGATACTGTCTGCTCCCTCTTTTCCCTCTTCATTCTCATGAAAACTCTTTAATGTATTGTTAAGGAGACTTGATGTAAAGAAATGTAATTACGTGCTTCGCCATATATAAAGCCTGGTGGCTTATATATATTTCTAAAGAGTGGATTTGCAAAATTCCTATTGCTGCTACTCAGACCACAGCATTTTATTAAATTTCCTAACAGAACCAAGAATCCAGGATTCTTACATCTTAGAGGGAAAAAAGTCTATATAAACAGCAGTGGCAACATCTGAGATCCTCGGGGACAG
This sequence comes from Candoia aspera, assembly GCF_035149785.1. NCBI lineage: Eukaryota > Metazoa > Chordata > Lepidosauria > Squamata > Candoiidae > Candoia > Candoia aspera. The sequence continues at coordinate 7,263,738 of NC_086159.1, read as the reverse complement.
AATTTACCTCCCAAGCTTCAGCAGGAGACATCTAATGAACTATGATGTCATCCAAAGAGGTGTGACCAAAACATACCCTCCCCGCATCTTTCTGAACCAAGAATTAAGGGTAGTGGTGGGAACTGTAGAAGCCTCACCCTTAAAACCTCCCCCGAACTCCAAAAATTGCATTGTAGTATAATCTCAGGATGCTGGGAACTGCAAATGGAATGCTGGAGTGCCATACATGGGCCGCCCACCCCAGGTATAAAAGCCACAAACAAACAAACAAACAAACAAACAAACAGACAATGCAATCACGAAGCAAGGTATGGAGAAAGCAATGAGGATAATCAGGAGACTAGAAACTAATTCCATGAAGAGAGATTGAACAAACTGGACGTGTTCAGCCTTGGAGAGTGAAGGCCTATGGATAGCCCTTTTCAAAACCTGTAAGGACAATGCATGAAGAAGACTAGGATTTATTCCCCCGCATTCCAGAATGCAGGACATACAATAATGGATGAAATTACTGTACACGGCAGCAGGTTTCAACTGAATGTTAGAAGCAGCTTCACAACAGTAAAAGCAGCTCAACAGGAGAACCGATGACCCAGAGAACTCACGGGCTCCACTTCACCAGTTGTATTCAAGCACCAGCTAGACAGCCATTTACCGAAGATGCTTTAATTTGGATTCCAGCATGAACAGAGGGTTGGACTCAGTGCCCTAAATGGCCCTTCCAACTGTTTCATTCCTCCAGCAGAGCATGGAACAACTTTTACCTTATCTCCAGCCAGCAAATCAGGAACTTAGATTGTTAGCTACTATTCCTCCGCAAAGTATATCCCTAGCTCTGCAAGATCCTCAAGACAAAAAGCAGCACGTCATCTTCCAGGTTCAACAGCTTGGGACACATGTGTGTATCTGACACAGAAGGACCATAGCTCAGAAGCACAGAAAGGGGAACCAAGGCTCAGTCTTCTTAATGGTATCAGGGAAAGAGAATACGTAATCGTCTTCTTCCAATATATTGAATAACAGAATTTATTTGTTAGCGCGAGCGGTACATTAGCCAGCAGGACATGCCATCTTCTTGCACGTGAGTAGCAAATATGGCAGCATTCCAAATTATTGTTACCGGATTTAGTCATGAAATACCAACACAGAACTTTCTCCTGATAATTTGTAAAGCACTTTTTTGCAAATTTTAAGCTGATGCTGACAGCCAGCTACAGACAGACATTTTTCTTCATCTAGCTCTGTATAAATACCAGCCATTGCCAAGATGCCTTTGCTTCTTTGCTCCAGCTTCTGGGAAAAGGTTTCCTTCCTTACATTAATAAGTCTTCCCAGAATTAATCACTGTACATTAGAACCAGCTGGAGTGTTTTGAGTGATAATGAAACCTGTAACAAGCCATCTTCAGACGTCTTTGCCAAACAATAAGGGAATTAAAATTTCAATTTAAATGCAGAGGTTGGAAACACGCTTCAGTGGCAAAATTACTTCAATTAATGTGAGTGGAATACAAAGGACAGACTGCAGAAATGTGATGCAGCTCCAGAAATTATGCCATTACTGTGTTTGCATCAAGACATACAATGACTGCAAAGGTCTAATTTCAACTGCACCTATCACAAAGCTACAGGCAACAATATTTATCAGCTCTCCCATTTCCCATGAGATGTATCACCGTCTTCATGGAATCATTTTGGGCTTTTGATAAGCCAACAGCTGTTTACCTTGAGGACAAAGGACAAGGAGATCCAAAAACATTATGCATCCCTGACAGTTTAATAATTATTTTATACAGATGACACAATGAAGGACAATAGAATTACCCAGAAGCAAGAACCCAATTATTGCTTCATTCTGATATGAAGCCAAAAGAGGCTTAAGAAGGTTTAACTTAAGGAGCTACCTTCTAGATCATCTATAACTGGAAGAATTAAAAAGGAAAGGAGTCTGCAGACCCCAAAAGGGATTCTTCTCCACACACAATATTCATATGGGGTCTTTAGCAAGGTTTACTGAGAAGAAAGGACAGGGTTATAAAAATTAATGCCCCTGAGCATTTTAAAATGAATATACCCCGCAAAGCACGTTAGGGCACAGACGTCTTCATTTTGTTCTTAACTGTCTTTCTGGGAATCAGTGAACTAACAGGCCTTTTCACTGATAACAAAAGAGCTTGCTGGTGGATGTTGACATAACCATCTCCTACATTTTTATCAGCCGGGGAATCAGTGATTACAACCACCTTCCAGGGTGTATGAGAGACAAGGGATGCAAAAGATGACTTGTGCATTATAACATCATCACCCAAATGATGTGACTTATATACTTGTGTCCGATGTCATGATCTGACTGATCCATATTACATATACATGTCATACGAGAAATGAGATTGCAGTGCGTATGTGGTCATTTTGATGTCACCTTGGCTTGTAATAGATGTCTATGTGGGGGCTGCATTGCTATAAATCAGAGAATTTCCATTTTAAATCTATTTATTACACTAAAAGAAATAAACAAATCTAAAGTCTTACAAAAGTCTTACAAATTACTTACAAAATTTTTGATCAGCCACACAGTCTGATCTCTGCAATAGCCCAGTTTCCTTCCATTACTATCAGAGATATGGAAGGACACACGGCCAATTTTTAAAGGCCAGGAAATCCAAACTAGAAGCTTGAGACACATGTGGAAAGCTACAGGAGACCAGTACTAAGACGAGGCAGATCTATTCACAGTAAGGGCTGCTCTGAAATGAAAAATGAAGAAAGAAATAACATAAGGGGAAAGCTAGTGCTTGCACAGGGGACCTTTCACCTTTCACATTAAAAAGGAAGCTTCCAAAGTTGGGAAAAAAATGATCCCAAGAACACCGACAAGAGAGCTGAAGGGTTCCTTGGGCTAAAGAAATGAAGTGTTGGAGAGAAAAGGAATAGACACTAAAAGTGGAAACAACAGACAAGATATGAGAGGACAGGAAGGGAGGTTAAAGACAGAGGGTCAAAGTCACTGTCGCTTTCAAAGCAACCAGAGGTTAATAGAGTGAAGATCAAGAAATGGAGTGAGTGACAGAAGAGCACCAAAGAGACAGGCAGAGAGAACAATACAGTTGGTGAGCAAATGGCAGATGTAATTACTCTGGCCCTGATAGCAGATCTACTGGACGTGTATCAGACGGCTGTCTGTCAAGAGCTGGCTATCACCGCTTACCAGCATATCCGTAGCAATAAGGTAGTGCTTGCTGCCCATGTATTGCTGCAGCTTCTGCGGCACTTGCTTGATATTCTCAATCTCGTCCAGCAAATTTAAGACGTGCTTGTGCTCAATACCTTCAATCCACAATTTGCGCAGTTCATCCCGCTTGCAATGGAGAAGCATTTTACAGGAAAGCAGGTTCTCCTTGACCTGCAAAGGAGACCACAAAGTAATTCAGGTGAGTCAAATGGCCTCCCTGCTGGAAGCAGCCAACCCTGTCAAATCAAAGTATTTATTTATTATTTATTTATCAATTTTTGCCCCCCCCCATTTCCCCCAAAAGGGGGAACTCTGGGCGGTTTACAAAGTACTGTCGCTGTTCACTGTTACTCCAGCACTCAGGCTTTGAACAATGAGGCTTATGCAGCCAACACGGTGACACCCAGAGTGAAGGGGGAACAAGTACTACAGCTATTAATTCAAGAAAAAGTAGATTTAAATTGGGAGGAAGAAACCCACATGCTGAAGGTCCCTGTGATCATTAATGCTAATTATTAGGGAAAGGGGGGAAACAGAAAATTGAATGGGAGGAAAAATGGGATGGAGTGGGGGGAATGCAATGTGACACCCATGCAGAACAATAAATGTGGCTCTTACAGTAGGCCCCGGGGTAGGGTGTAGTGATTTCTCCCCTGGTATGGTTTAATCCTCTCAGTTGGTTATCCTCCCCAGCACATGGGTACGTAGTATTATTATTTGCTATTTCTATTGTTTTTGTGATTCTTTAAACCTTAATACATTAGCCACCTAGAGTTACTTCAGTGATTGGGGCAACATGCAAATAAATGCATCTTTACACGAACGCCTTTGGACTGCATACAGACCCCATTAAAAATTCTCAGAAAATAAAAAATGGTGGCTGGTTGAAGCCTACAGTTGCTCCTTTGGAATGGTGCCAATCAAGATGGCTGTCCGTCACACCAACACAGCAGCCATTTTCCAAATAGGCAAGCCCCCATATAAGCCATAGGCCAAAATACCCTGTGAACCTTCCTAATACAAATACATTTATAAGACCAAGAAGGTGATCTATCCCAGACTTGTCTATTACGGAAAAGAGCACAACTGGTTTCTGGAACTTTCTGCTGCAGCTCCCATTTGCCAGAGGTCTAAGGGCGATCGAGTCTGACCTTTCAGCCAAATAAGACCAGACTTAGCTGAAAGGCTCCACTCCAGGGAGAGAGTCACACACCACTGTCACTCAAATTACACAGTTTTAAAACATGCATTAAAACCAGAGGTGTGCAAAACATCTGAGAATGAGTTGTTCCAAACTTACCAGCAGTGTTCTGACATTTTTGGAAATACTCCAAGCTCAGAATGGCCCTGTTTTGAATTTGGAACATTTCACAAAGAGTCAGAGCAGCTGTTTCAAAGTCAAACCACAGTATTTTGAATTTGAAAGATTTTGCCTATATGCTAGCTAAAATTCCTAATCCTTTACTGGCTGGCTGGCTTATTTGTTTGCTTATTTGAAGTGCATGTTTCTTTCCTCAGAAAAAGGAATTTGTTTATTTGTTTATTTATTTACTTATTTTCTATCCCGCCTTTATTATTTTTACAAAAAACTCAAGGTGGCCAACATACCTAATACTCCTTCCTCCTCCTATTTTCCCCACAACAACAACCCTGTGAGGTGGGCTGGGCTGACAGAGAGGGACTGGCCCAAGGTCACCCAGCTGGCTTTCATGCCTAAAGTGGGACTAGAACTCACAGTCTGACGGTTTCTAGCCCGTTGCCCTAACCAGTAGTATACCTAAAGATCAAACAGATAAATTGCTAAACCAATACAAAGTCCAATCTAACTCCAGGTAGTCCTCACTTAATGACCACAATTGGGACCAGCAACTCTGTTGCTAAGTGACGTGTTTGTTAAGCAAAACATCATGTGACCACAACCTGTGATTTTACTGCTGGCTTCTCTATTGACTCTGCTTGTCAGAAGCTGGCTCTGCAGCGTGCAAATGGCGATCACATGACTGCGAGATGCTGTGATGGTTGTAAATGCCTACCAGTTGCACCCAAATCTTGATTGTGTGACCACAGAGATGCTGCAATGGTTGTATATGCAAGGACCGGACATAAAGTTACTTTTTCAGTGCCGTCGTAACTTCAAATGGTCACTAAACAGGGAGAAATTAAGCGAGGACTACTTGTACCTCTCACCAAAAACCCAGCCCATCTTCTGGAAAGGATTCCTGCTTAGATTCAGGCAAGTCTCTGAAAGCACACCTCAGTGTTCTCCCAACAACAAAAAGATTTTTGGAGACAGGGAACACAGGTCTCCAATTACAGGGGGGGAAAACACTGTCCCATCAGCAAGGAGAGTCAGTTGTATGATAATGCTGCTTAAGAACAGAAACACAAATCCTGCAAATCAATTTAATAGCAGCAACACCATGGGCCCATACCACAAAGAACGAAAGCAAAGGAATGGGATACAGTCATAAGTAACTTAAAATCCATTCTGCTAATTTCGGGTGGACTATGTCGAATACCTCTAATGTAATTTAAAAACAATGCAATTCAGAAGCTAGTAATGGCTTTTCTCACTGTGGTTTTGTCTAGAATACAAATCGCCTGCTCCCCCACCCCTGCTTTTTAAACAGTGGAACAGCAGACAGGCAACACCTCCCTGGTGAGGTTGTTATCACTGGTAGAAAATAAAAAGGCTTGAAACATAAATCCAGAGATGTCTAATGTTCAAAAACATTAAACAATAACTCAATGTTGTATACTTCCACGTTGCTGCTGTGAATGCTTGCAAAAAAACAGAAACGTGGTGAAAACAAAACTCCACAGAGTTTCCTTATCAACAACAAGATCCAAAATGCTACACAACTAACTCCTGACCCCAGAAAGATAATGCCATCCCATATACCCACCCAACAGCTTTTGATACTGAGGGGACCACTTTATTATATAGCCCTGCGATTTGGTGGTGGGGCAGAGCAAAAAATCCTTTCTAAAACAGCTGCTTGGATTTATAGGAAGCTGCCATCCCATCATTAAGGCAAGACATGAAACAGGGCACAGGGATCCAAGTATCCAGTGGTCACTGGCACCTAAAAAGAAAGTGTGGAAGAAAACAGATTATGCTAATATTTTTGCGTTGTGGCCAACATACAGCCACACAATTGTGGTGCCAATTTTACACTTACAATAACATCTTGGAGAAATCATAAAGCCGTGGTATCAACCTTTGGGCAAGTCCCAGATCAAATAGATTTTCACAAGCAACTCCCAATTTTCTGGGCAGCGTTTTCTCCATGCTATAACACATTTCTTCAGTGACATCACCCTCTAAGTATATTGGGACTGCAATTCCCAGGATTCCCGGGCACAATAACCAAAGACTAGCTATTCTGGAAACCGCAGCCCAAAATATCTGTGGGCAGTTTATTAAGGAAGCCCAGTCTATGGAAGGATGGATGGAGGAAGGTCCACAGTTCCAGCCTTCAAGCCATACCTTCAAGAAAATCACAGCATCGATAAATGTTTTTTAGACCAAATTCAACCCTTTGCTTCATGCAGGAATCCTAATTAAACATTCCCTAACAAATGCATGTCCAGCCTCTATCTCAGTGTTTCTCAACCTTGGCAACTTTAAGATGAGTAGACTTCAACTCCCAGAATTCCCCAGCCAGCACACTGGCTAGGGAATTCTGGGAGTTAAAGTCCACACATCTTAAAAGTTGCCAAGGTTGAGAAACCCTGCTGTATCTGAATACATCCAGCAAAGGGAAACAAAAGGGAGCACAATCTCTCTAGGACAGCCAGTCCCACTGCCAGGCTGCTCGACTTGTTGGGAAGTTTTCCCCAATGTTCATCTGGAAACTCCTCTCTTACAAGTTGAGTTCTTAGTAGATATAGGACTAATATATCAATAATCAGAAATGATTACCCTCAACTAAAAATGCTGATCTCTGTGCAGGAGAAAGCCACACCCTATATGAATTGCAGTCTGAAGCATGCCAATATTTTTCAAACTGCTTGTGGGTGGTTTTTTTCCCCCCTGATCCTAGAATTTGGAAAACAGAGATGGATTATACTGTGGACAGAGCAACTGGCTTTAAATCATGACAGATACAGTCTCTCACTCTTGTCATTCAAACACACTCACACATACAGTACATACCATATTAGCCTATCTCTCAAGGCTGATGGGAGGATTAATAATGCAAGAAAGGACTGATAACCCTCACTGACCTCTGGTGGATCAAGTGAAGGAAGGATAATTCTAAAAAAACAACAACTTTGAGGTTGAAAAAACAGCAAACATCAGAGCCATTTTCTACCCCACCCCCCTTTCCAATCTTTGCTTCAAGGACACAGGCAAAGAACTCTCAATTTAATGCATGCAATAGAAAAACTTCAGCAGAGTTTGCAAAAAGAGGAAGGGAGGATACAAACATGGAGGGCTGTTAATTTAACAGACTAATGTTTGGGGGGGAAGGGAAGGGGCAAAATGAAGCCTGTAGGTATCTGTCGTTTCCCAAGAGGCTAAGGAAAATCACTTCAATACATGATGACTGAATCTAATCAGCAACAGTAAATACCAAAAGGTCCTTCATCTGCTGTGGAGATTTCAAGGTAGTATCTCAAGGTCATTCTGCCTCTACATTTGCTTCTGGCCTGTGCAGAGCTTAATTGTATTGAGTTAGCTTGGACTATAGTTTATTTCAAATTTTGTGCAATTGATCTCTGCCTTCACACAGAGCTGTACATAAATCCTTGAAATGAACTGTTATCCTTGGAAGGGATCAGACTGCCCTCATTCCCTTTTAGAAATACTAAATGAATTTGAAAAGTTCTAAAGAGTTACTAGAAATGGTCCCAAGAGGGATGGCCCTTCTGTGCAGAAATGCCAGTTTGAAAGAAGCTTCCGTTTCATTCTACATACCACACACTCGGCCCACCCTGTGCCTACCCAGCCTAGTGCATCACTCTGCACATCTCTATGCCAGAGTTTATTCAGATTCACATTCTGACATTCCCCACCCACATACTGTATTTTTTGCACATATATGCATCCACACATACCAAAAATCAAAACAGTGCTGGAAGAATATTTCAGCAACCATGTGGCTTTTCTCAATTTCTTTTTCTACTGTCCTGCTTGTGATGAATAAACAGTTCAAACGTCAGGGGCACTCCCATCACATCAGTAGACAGCTGCATTATTAGATACTGGTTTGAGAAGTCGGGCTCCCATGTAGAAGCAAACAATAACCCAGATTTGGCCTCTCCAAAGTCACTAATGAGCCCCCAAACCTCTTGGATACATATAACTTATCATATTGGGCTAGATGACAAATCCACCTAGGTTCATATTGTTTACTAGAACCAGCCCCGCAAAGCAAGGACAGACCTCTTATTAACAGTGAAGCTTTCAGTTTGTTAGAGTGCTGAGCCCTGCAGCTTACAAATTAGCGATAGGCAACATGTGGTTCTCCAGAAGTTTTCAGACAACAACCTCTACTACACCTCACCACTGTCCATGCTGATGACAGCCCATCTATTGCGAGGTTCGTCCCAGGATAAGGAAAAATGATTATAAAATACATTATTCTGAATGTGTGCAGAGCATATTTTTCTCACTGCTGTAACAGCAGCCTGTCCAAATGTGTCTGATCCGTGAGCACAGATTCCAGGTAAGTTAGAGCCTCAACTAGCTTTTAAGAAATTAATTTGCCCAGCATCCCAGGAGAGGCATTACCGTATCGGTGTTACATATATCTCTACACCCACACACGGATTTCACCCAGGTATATTGTTGGGCGCCTATCACTGAACTTTGGAAAAAGAAGGAATCATTCTATTCTTATTGTGTTAGTTTCAATGTTTTCATAGCCTGTATCATACTGGGTACTTTTTCAGTAAAAGACACTGTAACAGAAACCACAAGAAAATAACTCTGGGCTTGTATTGTGTGCGTAAAGCCAAGTTTGCGTTGGAAAAGTCTTCTGCCTTGCATTTTACCTGCTTGATTTTGTTGCGTGAAGTGGTGATGCGTTCAGTGATGCTCTGGTAGGTACAGATGGCAGTCATGAGTTCAGTGTAGTGCTGAACGATCAACTCATCCAAATTACGGTCACATTTTTCGTACGCCTCCTCCAGACGAGCTTTCTCGTGTTCTCTGTCCTCAACATCATCACTAGTGGACAGTGTCCTAAAAAACAAGAGGGAAAGAGCCATGGCAGAAATTTCACCCAACCAGGTGTTATTTTCACAGCAGAGACAAGCATGTAAAATTCTCATCACCAAAACACAACACAGGAACTGCCATTTGATTTGAAATAAACATTCGGAATGTTATTTTAATGTCTTTATTTTTATCCTCTTCCATCCCATGATCTCGAGGAGATATTAAATCTCTTATATGAAACAAAAAACCTCAATTACCAGCAAAAAAATCAAAATGAAACAAATAACCAGGTCTAGAAAACAGAAAGGAAAGAACCAAAGGTTTTTCAAAGGATTCTGGAGCTGGCCAACAACACATCAAAAAGGTCAGAAACACCCCATCCATGTTCCAACTTTCAGAGTAGGGCATCACACTTGGATCAAAATAAATAAACAAACCACCCAGACCTCCACTGTAACGGTATAGCAGCTTTGACAAGCCTTCTCAGGGGACAAATACCTGGTGATGATACTCTTTCTTTCAGAATCAAAATCTTTTTACTTGTTGAGGTGTTTTAATGCTGCATTTTCGGGTTGGGTGTAGGTTGCATACTTCTGATCCTCTCCATTTCGGCACTAATACAGGTAGTCCTCACTTAACGACCGGTCGCTTAACAACCGTTCAAAGTAATGACAGCCTTGGGAAGGGTGCTTTATGGCCCGTAAAGCACTTCTGGCCATCGTGAAATGTTGTGCCACCCCCTTCCCACGATCATGTGACCGCATTTCAGTAGCTCGGCAACCAGCTTGCATTTATGAATGGTTGCCAAGAGCCCCGTGATCATGTGATCGCCATTTGCAATAGTCTCAGCTGGCTTCCCCAGAAAGTCAATGAGGAAGCCGGCAGGAAAAGTTGCAAGTGGAGGGGACGGGGCGGGGGGAACCCTTTGTGAAGCCCTGAAGATTTCAGCTTTGTTCCTCCAGCCCCACCAAGGATCTCCCCTCTGTGCACGGAGGGGAGGGGAAATCCTTCAGCAGGCAGGTCTTTCATTCCATCCTCTTAATGACCTGGGAGATTGCTTAACGACCGCAACTGGAAGTGCTGGCATTGCAGTTGTTGAGCAAAGTAGTCACATGGGTGTCTCGCTTAATGACCAATTCACTCAACAACCAAGATTCCGGTCCCAATTGTGGTCATTAATCAAGGACTACCTATATTTACTACTGCTTTAATAACTAATTGAAGTTATCTCTTAGGAGGCTAGGTCTAAAGGACAGTATTTTCCAAACTCTCCACTGGTTGGTTGATGACGGTAGTGGTGATTCCCAAACTAAGTTGAAATATACAGCAGGCACAACCTCCACACATGTACATGTTCCTCCTCCTAAGTAATATAGTACCCAGTGCACATACACCAGGCTGGCTTCTGGCACATGAGAGATCATGTTTAAATAGGAAAACCACATGCACATGGATAAAAAATGCACTGTATTGATTTTGCCATGAGACTGAAACAGAAGAAGTCTCTTTCTGCTTTCATGAAGACTTTCAAATGTCAAAGCCCAGACAGTATATAATTATGTACATGTTTAAGAGGCAGATTTTTTTTCTAAGCCAGTCTCTTGATTCCTCTCCCCTCACATGCACACATCACTCTCCCCAGAGTATCTGAGTTCTGAGCTTCTATAGATCCATCAGCAGAAGCATTTCCCAGCTTCTCCAGAAGGTCAGAATGAACTCCTAGACTAGATTTTTTTTAGCAAACTTGTTTCTTACACTGAAATAATTGCTATAGACAATGCATCCAAATATGAACTTCAATATGTTTTTTTCCTACCTCATGCACTTCCTTGTCAGCTTTCACGGCATGGTACACTATCAGAAAGGATTACACCATTTATGAGTAATCAGTGAGAGTAATAGGATGGCCCTGCCTATAACCTCCCTGACTTGCCATAAGAATGCATGTATGGAAGCAAAAGTGTTTTGTCTATTTTCTTTCCAGGTTCTTCTCTAACAGTTTTGAGCAATCAGTCAAGGGACTTGAAGGGAAAATCACTGAAGGTTAGCGTAGCTCTCAAGTCCTGTACAATTTGGCTTTCATTTCTAGACTGGTTAAAACAACTGATACTCTATCTAGCTAAGACTTGGATTCAGTGGAAATGCAGCAGAAAGTGGCAACCAATTACAGTCAAATTGCAAGTCTTTCTTTTTTTTTTTTAAGCAGCAGCAGCAGCAGCAGCAGCATCTGCAGTGCAGGATAGACGGAAAGGGGCCTACCAAAGTTATGATAGGCTGACAGAACAGGCAGCAAATGAAGGGCAGTGTTGGAGCACTAGATAAACAATTAACTTCATGTTTTCTCTAATGCACCAACCTAATGCATAAGGGTGACAGAAGGCAAGACCTGCTTAGTAAGACAATCCAATCTGAAAAACTCAGCAGCGTGAAGTCCATCTTTTCATATAACCATTACTTGTTTCAGTCTGGTAGCTTTCAGTTTATACAATTTATGGGTCAAAATTAATCCAAAGACCAATTAAGAACATCAAAAATCCCAGTAACAATAACCACTTAATCTGTGTGCTAAAAGCTGACCTAATAAGGAAGAAAATGGGCTGCACTTGGAAGACCACTCAGAAACTGTAGCTGGTCCAGAATGCAGCAGGTCACACAGTTATGGACCATCATGATTTACCCATATTACACCTCCAGTCGGAGCTGCATCGGTTATCATTCTGTTTCCAGGTATAATAATTCAAGGTGTCCGCTGTCACCTTTAAAGAACTTTGTGGCTCAGGACTTCAGTATCTTTGGGACTGTCTTCTTCCAGCTGCCTCTGCCCATCCAGTAAGATCAGGTAGAAGAGGCTTCCTTGGGGCTCCTTCCTTCCTTTCACCTTCAGGGACCTCAGAGATGGGTCTTTCCAATTTCTTCTCCCTCCCCTTCTTTGGTACAGCATTTCCCTTCAGAAGAGCTATTAAAACTCACTTTTCCAGCAGACCTTGAAACAGATTGGCATAAAATGTTCCCTCTTGTACTGTGGCACTTTGGTTTAATTGAGTCTGCTTATTGTCACTGGCATGGAATTGCAAGTTAGTTGCTATTGGTTTGGTTTTTATGTATAATTTTTAACCTTATTTTACAAAATAAGTTACATAAGCAGCCCAGAGTCAGTGATACACGGAGCAGCATATAAACCCAGTAAAATAAAGAAATAATAAATTAAAAATATCAGGTTTGGAAGATGATTATGCTTTAGCATATCTTCAAAAGCAAATCAAAACATGGGCAGCAAATCCTAAGAACACAAAGCTAAGTGCCCAGTTCTGATATCAGAAAGGCACCCTCAAAGAGATAGCTTGCTCTTAATCAAGATGTTATAGTATTATATATACTAGAAGACACATTCAAGATGTCAAGATCCAAATACTAGCCAACTTGGTGGCGGGGGGTGGAGAGAAGAGGGGAGTCTTAAGAACAGATATTTTGTAGTTGATATTTTAGTAAATTTCAGTTTGAGAAATACTATAAATACAACAATAAGATTGATGTGTAATTGATTTTAATATTTCTATTAATATTAATTTTTTACTACTTTCAATACTATCATGCTCACTCAAACACGTGAGATTCTTGCTGGCAGGGAAAAACAAGTAATGTGACTCTGGCTTCTAACATATTACCCCCAGCAAAATATGCCCCTTGATAGGAAAAAAAATCTACCAATCCCAAATTCATTTTTTTTTTTAAATCAGAGTCAGGCAAAAGCCTCTTGAAATCTGTCTGGACTAAGCAGATCCAAGTATAATATCTCTTCCCAGCAAGGCAAAAGATGTTTAATATTCTTATTCCTGCTGACACTGCAGAATGTGAAGGGCATCTCAACATGCACTGCAGTTCCATTAAAACGTTCATGAGGAAAATCAACAAAACATTTGCAAATGGAGAAAAAAATTGTATTCTAAGAAGAAAACCTTTTGCTTTGAAACTATTGAAATGGATATAGCAAACAAAAGACAAGATAATACATTAATATTTTACTGCTAGTGTGCGCATAGTAATTAGCTGGAAATCACATTTCCATGCTCAGTAAAACTTCTCTGCAGTTTAGCACCTGTTGCTTGTCCAAAATTGCACCTCATCAAGGGCAAAGTACTACAGTTCTTCAAGCAGAGATATCTGTCCATATTAAAAACTGTTTCTCTCAAACCAGAAGACTAGCCCTCCAAAGCAGAGCAACATGCAACACGGCCTGCTGACCATTCCGATATTTGCCAGCCCAGGCATCCCACAGAACGATTCTGCATTCAGAAAAATATGTATTTGTGAATCTTCTAATGTTTGAATTCAAAAGCTACCATAAGTCACCCAAGCAGGAGCTTAAATGAGCCTTCCAAAATGATAGTTGTATAATTAAAATGCCCAAGTACAATACATCACCCAGATTTTGATGCTCAGTCCATGCAAGCGGAGGCCGTGGTGGCTCAGTGGTTAAGACACTGAGTCAGAGGACCATTAAGGTCGGCAGCTCGGCAGTTCGAAACCCAAGAGTGTGAGTTGCGTGACGCAGTGAGCTCCCGTCAACTTGTCCCAGCTCCTGCTATCCTAGCAGTTCGAAAGCATGCAAATGCAAGTAGGTAAATAGGTACCACTTCGGTGGGAAAATAACATGAAAGGAGCCCCCTCGGGCGTCCCCCAGGCAACGGTGATGTCACTGGCAAATCCTTTCAATACAGAAGCACCTTGGTAGGTGCTTCTGACACACACACACACACACACACACACAAAGTCCATGCAAGCAAAGAGTTTAAGACATTTTTGCTCAGGTAAGAATCTGAGGCTTAATTAGTTCAGTATTTCAACATAAGCTGTACTTTTGCAAATTCTGGGTGGAAATTTTTTCTGGCACACCACTGCCTATATTGGATAAACTCTTCTTAGTATATTTATTGCCAACATTCTGATGCTATTGCACCCTGCTCTGAAAGCTGTTACCAACTCAAGTATGATAATAAGGTACCCTGCTAAAAATTATAATATTATTTGCAGTGTAAATGTAATAGGATGCACAGCAGCTGAACTGCCATTTGGTGAGTAGGAACATCACTATAAAAGACCGCTTTCCATGCAGTCTTAACCTACAACTTAGTGCAGTTTTCCTAGATTTCAGTGCCGTCAGTCGACAGTAAGTTTTCAGCAATTTTTTAATAAAACATTTCTCTGTTCATTGTTTGTTTCCTGATGGCCACTGAGAAACGGTGGTGCTGCTGTAGCCTTCTTCTCCTGGCCTGAAGACACCACCAAACATGGGTTCATTGGGTTTAAATTTTTAAAGATTAGGCTGCTGTGTTGCATGGATGATGATTATGTGACGAAAAGCTGGGGGGGAAAGAACGTGCCTGGTCCTTTATGATCTGTGACCAAAGTTTTTCGAAAAGTCCTCCTAGTTAACCTCACAGTAGAAAAGCAGGATAAAAATATTTAAATAACTACCAAGTACAACTTCAGCAAAGGATCGTTACCTTGTCGTGGTGCTGGAGCTTGAGCACCTCAATGATGCCATGAGCTAAACCGTGAAGGGCCACCCAAGACGGGAAGGTCATGACACAGAGGTCAGACTAAATGCGATCCCTGGGGAAGGTAATGGCAACCCACCCCAGTATTCTTGCCGTGAAAACTAAATGGATCAGTACAACCAGAGATATGTCGGTATACCATCAGAAGATGAGACCCCCAGGTCGGAAGATGGCCAAAATGCTATTGGGGAGGAACAGAGGATGAGTTCAACTAGCCCCAGATGTGATGATGCAGCTAGCTCAAAGCCGAAAGGATGGCTAGCGGCCGACGGTGCTGGTGGTGAACGGCGAATCCGATGTTCTAAGGATCAACACACCATTGGAACCTGGAATGTAAGATCTATGAGCCAGGGCAAATTGGATGTGGTTATTGGTGAGATGTCAAGATTAAAGATAGACATTTTGGGCGTCAGTGAACTGGAATGGGCCATGTCAGGTTCCCTGATTAAAGGTTTCACAGAAACCCTTATCAGGACATCTCCCATTGTGTTGTTCTCAAAGGTTGCTGGATGAGGAGGAGGTGGAAGGGGGTTTGCGAAGCTGGAATGTAAGATTGTTTTGGCTATAAGCACATCAAGGGCGGGAGGTTGAGATACGGTAGAAATGCCATCTGGTTGGAAGGGGGAGTGACACGTTTTGTGGGAAAGGGAACTAGCTAAGGGAATGTAGTTTAAAGTAGGTTTTGGCGGGAAGTCTTTATTCGCAGCTTGCTTTCTGTACAGTTAATTACGCTTCAATAAACCAGTTCAAAGAACTCTGGTTTCTTGACTGTGTGTGTGAATGCCTGAATGAGCAGGTGCTGACATTAAGCTGTGAATCCATAAGTCGGAAACTCTTCCTGAGATTGCAATCAGCTGAGAGTTAACAAACCATGCCTAAGCACGCAAAGTTCCGGGCGAAGCAGCCATCGCCTCTGCCATCCTCGGAGAGAACTGTGGTGTATGCTAAAGTGACAGAAGAAAAAATTGAAACGGAGGAGACTTCGGGGAGCAGAGACAGCGAGTGTGAGGTGGAAACCCGGCTCAACCAGACGGAGTTGGAAAGTGCCCTCCACTCTTGAAATTTTGTGACAGAACCCCGGACGCCAAGCGTTATTATTGAAGAACCACAGGCGGCACATACCCAGGTTGGCGCCAGGGAAGTTGAGGCAAGACCCCCCCCCTGTGGATGCGCAAATAGTAGTGCGAAGCCCGGGGTCGCAAGGAACCATTCCCAATCTTAATGGAACTCCCCAGAACATCCAGAGTCTGGAAGCTAGAATGTCTGCCATGGAAGTGGTCTTACAGGGGGTATTGAGAACTCTGGAGACATCAGATGACCACCAGATCTACTACTGGGGAAAGAGGACCACAAAAGAAATAGAGCAGCCTTCATAATTAATAGTAAATGGCTAAAGCAGTGCTTGGATACAATCCAAAAAACGACAGAATGATCTCAATTCGAATTCAGGGCAAGCCATCTAACATCACAGTGATCCAAATATACGCCCCAACCACAGATGCTGAAGAAGCTGAAGTAGAGCAGTTCTATGAGGATCTGCAGCACCTACTGGACAACACGCCTAAAAGAGATGTTATTTTCATCACGGGAGACTGGAATGCTAAGGTGGGCAGTCAAATGACACCTGGAATTACAGGTAAGCATGGCCTGGGAAAACAAAACAAAGCAGGACATAGGCTGATAGGATTTTGCCAAGACAACTCACTCTGCATAACAAACACTCTCTTCCAACAACCTAAGAGACGGCTTTATACGTGGACTTCACCAGATGGACAACACCGAAATCAGATTGATTACATCCTTTGCAGCCAAAGATGGCGGACATCTATACAGTCGGTAAAAACAAGACCTGGAGCTGACTGTAGTTCAGATCACGAACTTCTTATTGCATGATTTAGGATCAGACTAAAGAGAATAGGGAAGACCCAGAGATCAGTTAGATATGAGCTCACTAATATTTTTAAGGAATATGCAGTGGAGGTGAAGAATAGATTTAAGGGACTGGACTTAGTAGATAGGGTCCCGGAAGAACGCTGGACAGAAGTTCACAACATTGTTCAGGAGGCAGCAACAAATTACATCCCAAAGAAAAAGAAAACCAAGAAGGCAAAATGGCTGTCTGCTGAGACACTAGAAGTAGCCCAAGAAAGAAGGAAAGCAAACAGCAACAGGGGGAGATATGCCCAATTAAAATTCCAGAGATTAGCCAGAAGAAATAAGGAATTATTTTTAAACAAGCAATGCGCAGAAGCGGAAGACAATAGGAAAGACAAGAGACCTCTCCCAGAAAATTAGAAACATCGGAGGTAAATTCCAGGCAAAAATGGGCATGATCAAAAACAAAGATGGCAAGGACCTAACAGAAGAAAAAGAGATCATGAAAAGGTTGCAAGAATATATGGAAGATCTGTATAGGAAGGACCAAGTAGCAGCGGTAAGAACAGACCACAGAACAACAGACTGGTTTAAGATTGGGAAAGGAGTACGGCAGGGCTGTATCCTCTCACCCTACCTATTCAACTTGTACGCAGAACACATCATGCGATGTGCTGGGCTTGAGGAATCCAAGGCTGGAGTTAAAATCGCTGGAAGAAACATTAACGATCTCAGATATGCAGATGCTACCACTTCAATGGCTGAAAGCAAGGAGGAACTGAGGAGCCTTATGATGAAGGTGAAAGAAGAACTTGCAAAAGCTAGGTTGCAGTTAAACCTCAAAAAAACCCCAAGATTATGGCAACCAGCTTGATTGATTATTGGCAAATAGAGGGAGAAAACGTAGAGGCAGTGACAGACTCTGTATTTCTAGGTGCAAAGATTACTGCAGATGCTGACTGCAGTCAGGAAATCAGAAGACGTTTAATTCTTGGGAGGAGAGCAATGACAAATCTCAATAAAATAGTTAAGAGCAGAGACATCACACTGACAACAAAGGCCCGCATAGTTAAAGCAATGGTGTTCCCCGTAGTAACATATGGCTGTGAGAGCTGGACCATAAGGAAGGCTGAGAGAAGGAAGATAGATGCTTTGGAACTGTGGTGTTGGAGGAAAATTCTGAGAGTGCCTTGGACTGCAAGAAGATCAAACCAGTCCATACCCCAGGAAATAAAGCCAGACTGCTCACTGGAGCGAATGATATTAGAGGCAAAACTGAAGTACTTTGGCCACATAATGAGAAGACAGGACACCCTGGAGAAGATGCTGATGCCAGGGAGAGAGGAGGGCAAAAGGAAGAGGGGCCGACCAAGGGCAAGGTGGATGGATGATACTCTAGAGATGACGGACTCATCCTTGGGGGAGCTGGGGGTGGCGACGACCAATAGGAAGCTCTGGCATGGGCTGGTCCATGAAGTCACGAAGAGTCGGAAGCGACTGAACGAATAAACAAGAAACCAAGTACAAAATTTACAGGATTAGGAGCCTGCTCCTTAGCCTCTGCACTGTTCAAAGGTGTTCTAACACACTGTATAAACAACATGAAATACAACACCACCTTTAGTTTGCCAATGCCAGAGGAAGAGGATTAGACTTTTACTTTGCGTGAGTGGTAATTGACCTCAGCCATTCTCCTACATCTGTGTATTGATCCAGACAAAGCCTCTAAATTTTTTTTCCTGAGAACTATTTGTTGGTTTGCTTAACAGAAGAAGAACCACGTTTTTCATTTACATAGCCTCCAGAATATCCTTTTCACTGAGGTAATAAGATATTTATTTTGATTAATGAGTTAAAGCAAGACACTAAAGCCTTTGATCAGTTGACAGTCCCAGTTCATAGTAGCAGAGAGAAACAAAGCTGAATTTAGAGTTCGCTGGGAAAATCCACAGAATCTCCACTGGCTCTGCTCTGTTGTGGTCTAGCAGAACAGATCATGACTGCATTTGTCTGTAATACTAGGCAATCAGTCAGGAAACAATTTGATGATTCTCCAGTCTTGACAAGCTACTACTCTTAAAATGCAAACTGCAAACTGCATGGGAACTGATATCTTGAGGTTATCATCCTGACAGTTACATATGGAAAAAAATACTGCACAAAGCACAGAGATGTCCCAGGTTTCTAGATAGAAACACTGCTTTTCCAGACTATACAGTGAACCCCATTAAATACGCCAGCTATTTCATAGGTTGCTGCAAAAGGCAAAGATGAAGTTCTCACATGTTAAACATCGTTCATCTAAACATGGCTTACTGAGTAACCTACAAACGGCAGGGCTTACGTATTGTATTAAACCATAAGCTACTATTCACAAGTCACTATTCACAAGTCACAACTACTGCATTCACATGGTGCTGTAAGCCAAATCCAAGCAACCATAGTATGTCTTTATGAGTTTTGTGAACTCAGATTATTTGTAGGGGTTCTTCATTTTTTCTTTAAATGTTCTAAAATTGTAAGATGAAGCCAGCCTAAACCTTAAGGATAAGACAGGATATCAGCTATGGCTCCTACCAGATGACATTCCTAAAGTCACTGAAAACCTGATTATTTTCTCAGCCCTTGGGATAGGGCGGTGATGAGCCCCTGTAAAATTTCATTTTATTTTGTATGGTTCTTCTTTTTTCTGGATGCACACCTCTTTTATAACTTTTATTTTATTAACCGATTTTTTTTAAAATGTAAAGCACCCAGAATCGTTGGGAGTCAGGAGTTTTTAAAATCTATGTAAATAAAATAATGGTTAATAAAGATCATGATGATGCTTAATACAGCATCCAGCAAAGCTACCATTCCTGCTTTCTCTTTCCTCTGCTAATGATTCATTTTTTCCCCTTAAGGAGATTCTGGGTCCTTTTCTCAGAGGCAAACATTTGTGCCCCAGGCATTTTTAATTTCATAGAGCTGCTCTTATGTATTTCTGCTCATAGCATTGGTTTATTTAAGTAATCAGCAGGAAATACGGTACACTAATGAAAGTTAAGCTACAATTTAAATGCACAGTCAGAACACAATTGCATGGACAACTCTCAGCTCTACAGCAACAACCATACTTTATTCTGTCTTTTGCATGCCAGATATGAGCATTTTCCCCCAAAAGCTATATTGAACCAATAAGTAACTATCAATATTTCAGAAGCATTTTAATGTTATTTTGGGGGGAAATGAGGAGTGGAGATATGCTATAATGGTAAAGTGGCTTTTGCAAAAAAGAGAGGACCAATCAAAGAGAAAAGAAAAAAGAGTTTGCCAAAGAAAAATGTTGCAACTGCTCAGCTCATCACTGTCAGACAGAGGTTCCTCAGATCCCATGGAACTTTCTTGAACAATCATCATAATCATCTATTAGATTTATATCCGACCTTTATCCTTTATTTTGTACAACTCAAAATGGTGTTCATAATGCTCCATCCTCTTGTTTTTCCCACAACAACACTAACTCTGTGAGTTGGATTGGGCTGAGAGGGTGCAACAGGCTCCAAGTCACCCAGTCAGCTTCCACACCTAAAGGAGAATTAGAACTCGGTCTCCCAGTTTCTTGACCAGCATCTTTAACCACTATACCAAACTGACTCTCTAGCGGCACCTCCTGGAAGCCACTTCAGTCCACCCTTCTCTAAGAACTGAGAACATTTTGGTCAGCCTCCAACTCCTTCCTTTGATCCCCCTGCTATTGCCATAAGAAGGAACTATGTCAAGGGCAGATACTCATCAATTTTTTTTTAAAACATATGGCATAGCAGTTCGGTGTTCATGCTGCTTTTCTTGCTGGGAAATCCTTGTGAGGTCCAGCAGCCAGACGTGTGTACTATGTAGCCATGACAAGTCACGTTCCCTGGGGTGCACCACAAGGAGGCTAGTCTACATTGCACCGAGTTGGGCTGAAAGTGACTGGCCCAAGGTCACCCAGCCGGCTTTCATGCCTAAGGCGGGACTAGAACTCTCCTACTATGCCTGATTGGCTCTTGGGCTGAGAGAGAGCGATTGCCCAAGGTCACCCAGCCGGCTTTCATGCCTAAGGCGGGACTAGAACTCTCCTACTATGCCTGATTGGCTCTTGGGCTGAGAGGGAGGGACTGGCCCAAGGTCACCCAGCCGGCTTTCATGCCTAAGGCGGGACTAGAACTCTCCTACTATGCCTGATTGGCTCTTGGGCTGAGAGAGAGCGATTGCCCAAGGTCACCCAGCCGGCTTTCATGCCTAAGGCGGGACTAGAACTCTCCTACTATGCCTGATTGGCTCTTGGGCTGAGAGGGAGGGACTGGCCCAAGGTCACCCAGCCGGCTTTCATGCCTAAGGCGGGACTAGAACTCTCCTACTATGCCTGATTGGCTCTTGGGCTGAGAGAGAGCGATTGCCCAAGGTCACCCAGCCGGCTTTCATGCCTAAGGCGGGACTAGAACTCTCCTACTATGCCTGATTGGCTCTTGGGCTGAGAGGGAGGGACTGGCCCAAGGTCACCCAGCCGGCTTTCATGCCTAAGGTGGGACTGGAACTCACAGCCTCCTGGTTTCTAGCCCAGAAGCTTAACCACTAGACCAAACTGGCTCTCTACTCATCAATAAATGTAGGCCAACAGAAGACTGTTGTATGTCAGCAATGCATTCTCAAGCTGAGGTTCCTATTGTTCTAATATCGAAACCCTATATTTCAGTATGTGGGACCACTGCATTTATTCCAATGAGATTGGTTATGGACATTTGAAGGGCAATGTGTTCACATGCAGCACTCACTACGTGAGCAGTTAAGCATCTCCTCCCTTCTATACGCTCGTGCTATGTCATCAGTCCTGTGTACGTACAACAGAACTAACTGCAGTGAAGAAGCCTCCACATACAACATGTATCACCTGAATGGGGCTTCTGTGGATTTCTTTAATTATTAGATTAAATGACAGGAGATGAAGGAGTAGCTGGTTGAACCATGCAGCAAATTAATATTTTCACTCCACACACAAAATAGAGAATTGGTGGCAAAAAAAGAAATCCTTGAGCTACGAAGCAGCTGAGGTCTCATTTAAAACCACTGCCAGAGACATAGCTATTCAGTAGAAAGCTTCCTTTGTCTTCTAGAGTTTAATTTCCACATGATTCAGCATCCTCTCTCTGAATCTGATATCTTTGGACTGTGCTTATTTATTCATTTATTAAAAAGACTTATATGGCCGCCCATTCTTAGGCATGAGAAATTTTAAGTCCCAGGTCTACCACTGAGTTTTTTGTGGGGCAAGGGAATAGCTTACTTTGCCCTGCCTGTCATCAATAAAATAAAAAGGTCTTTGAAACTTTGAATGCTTCCACAACTGCCACTCATGTCCACAAAGAGTTGTATCTCCCTGATGAAGGCGACATTTGAAAGCCACGGTGACTATTCTGCTCATCTACACACACATATACATCTCACTCACTTTAGAAAGCAGAAATCTTATTTCAAGAATATAATCGAAAAGCTATTTTTAAGAACAAGTCCCAAAAGAAATTACCTAAAGCTTCTGGCAGTACTTAACCTCAAAATACATATTTTATAATACATTCTGAAATCCCAGTGAAGCAATTTCAAAAGACTGAAGAGGGGGGAAAAAAGTGAGCTAGAAGTTACCCAAGATAAAGGAAATAACATCACTTAGTGGCTTAACCAAAATACACAACACATTGTTTCATTTGTTTTTTCCATTTCACTGAGTCTACTTATTTAAAAGAGACATGGGAAGGAAGCATAAAACAGCAAACACGCTTGAAAAGGCTAAAGATGAAACTGTCTAAGAGAACAAAAAACACACCTTGGAGAATCAACACGTACTGGAAGAAATATCAGTCTGCACCTGATGGACCGTAAGAGTTGCCTATATCAGTAGCAGGAACTGAAGTGACTGGAGGCGACTGAAAGCATTTTCTTGGTGAACCTTATGGAACACCTTCAATTCTCAGAAAGGGGAATCTGCACTAAACAGTTATTGCATTGCCAGAAGGCAAAGCTTTCAACTCTCTGTACCAGACTCCAAGGGGACAAGCTCTCTAATTCACAAATCTAGCTAGGGAGACAGTTTTGTACTTGGAGTTAAATTACGGTTGAGTTCTGCTGAGGGACCCAGCCAAAAACTTAACAGCTGGCTTTAGGAAAGCCACTCTTTCTCCTCTAGCCCAAACTTCCTCCTGTTATTTTAGACTCACACATCATGCTAGACCATTGTTTGCTTACCTATGGTTTGTTCAATAAGTCATGTCTGGCTGGGTTTGTACAGCAGGCTAAGCCATAAATTATATTTTATAAGCCGCAACTGTAGGCTCAGACTAAGCCAAAACCAAACAATTAAGATTTGGGCTTAGCAAAAAATTTGAACCCAGCCAATATTGCTTCATACACTTTCATTAATTTCATAATTCATTCATAAACCAACTAAAACTCTTCAAAACATTTTAAGTAACCCAAAAGACCCAATAGCCCAAGAAGAAAAAACAGGAGTTATTTGCAACATACAGTGCAAAGACTGTAACAGCCACTATGTAGGACAGACAGGGAGAAGACTAGCAGAGCGCATCCACAAACACCAACTAGCAGTCAGAAGTCACGATGAGAACTCCTTAATCTCACAACACATGGACAGACTCAACCATAGTTTCAACGGGAAAACAGTGAGATCCTAAACCAAGCCAAATCCAAAAACACCAGAGAATTCCTGGAAGCCTGGCACTCAGACAAACCAGCCATCAACAGACACACAGAGGTAAACGTTTTCTTTTTTATTCGTTCAGTCGCTTCCGACTCTTCCTGACTTCATGGACCAGCCCACGCCAGAGCTTCCTGTCAGTCGTCACCACCCCCAGCTCCCCCAGGGACGAGTCCATCACCTCTAGAATGTCATCCATCCACCTTGCCCTTGGTCGGCCCCTCTTCCTTTTGCCCTCCACTCTCCCTAGCATCAGCAGCTTCTCCAGGGTGTCCTGTCTTCTCATTATGTGGCCAAAGTACTTCAGTTTTGCCTTTAATATCATTCCCTCAAGTGAGCAGTCTGGCTTTATTTCCTGGAGGATGGACTGGTTTGATCTTCTTGCAGTCCAAGGCACTCTCAGAGTTTTCCTCCAACACCACAGTTCAAAAGCATCGATCTTCCTTCGCTCAGCCTTCCTTATGGTCCAGTTCTCGCAGCCATATGTTACTACGGGGAACACCATTGCTTTGACTATGCAGACCTTTGTTGTCAGTGTGATGTCTCTGCTCTTAACTATTTTATCGAGATTGGTCATTGCTCTTCTCCCAAGGATTAAGCGTCTTCTGATTTCCTGACTGCAGTCAGCATCTGCAGTAATCTTAGAAATACAAAGTCTTTCACTGCTTCTACATTTTCTCCCTCTATTTGCCAGTTATCAATGAAGCTGGTTGCCATAATCTTGGTTTTTTTGAGGTTTAGCTGCAAGCCAGCTTTTGCACTTTCTTCTTCCACCATCATAAGGCTCCTCAGTTCCTCTTTGCTTTCAGCCATCAAAGTGGTATCATCTGCATATCTGAGCTTGTTAAAGTTTCTTCCAGCGATTTTAACTCCAGCCTTGGATTCCTCAAGCCCAGCATGTCGCATGATGTATTCTGCGTACAAGTTGAATAGGTAGGGTGAGAGTATACAGCCCTGCCGTACTCCTTTCCCAATCTTAAACCAGTCCGTTGTTCCGTGGTCTCTTCTTACTGTTGCTACTTGGTCGTTATACAGATTCTTCAGGAGGCAGACAAGATGACTTGGTATCCCCATACCACTAAGAACTTGCCACAATTTGTTATGGTCCACACAGTCAAAGGCTTTAGAATAGTCAATAAAACAGAAAGAGATCTTTTTCTGAAACTCCCTGGCTTTTTCCATTATCCAGCGGATATTGGCAATTTGGTCCCTAGTTCTTCTGCCTTTTCTAAACCCAGCTTGTGCATCTGGCAATTCTCGCTCCATGAATTGCTGAAGTCTACCTTGCAGGATCTTGAGCATTACCTTACTGGCATGTGAAATGAGTGCCACTGTTCGATAGTTTGAACATTCTTTAGTGTTTCCCTTTTTTGGTATGGGGATATAAGTTGATTTTTTCCAATCTGATGGCCATTCTTGTGTTTTCCAAATTTGCTGGCATATAGCATGCATTACCTTGACAGCATCATTTGCAAGATTTTGAACAGTTCAGCTGGGATGCCGTCGTCTCCTGCTGCCTTGTTGTTAGCAATGCTTCTTAAGGCCCACTCAATCTCACTCTTCAGGATGTCTGGCTCTAGCTCACTGACCACACCATCAAAGCTATCCCCGATATTGTTATCCTTCCTATACAGGTCTTCCGTATATTCTTGCCACCTTTTCTTGATCTCTTCTTCTTCTGTTAGGTCCTTGCCATCTTTGTTTTTGATCATACCCATTTTGGCCTGGGATTTACCTCCAATGTTTCTAATTTTCTGGAAGAGGTCTTTCCTTCCTATTCTATTGTCTTCTTCCACTTCTGCGCATTGCTTGTTTAAAAATAATTCCTTATCTCTTCTGGCTAACCTCAGGAATTTTGCACTTAATTGGCCATATCTCCCCCTATCGCTGTTGTCTTTTGCTTTCCTTCTTTCTTGGGCTACTTCTAGTGTCTCAGCAGACAGCCATTTTGCCTTCTTGGTTTTCTCTTCCTTTGGGATGTATTTTGTTGCCGCCTCCTGAACAATGTTGCGGACTTCTGTCCAGAGTTCGTCCGGGACCCTATCTACTAAGTCCAGTCCCTTAAATCTATTCTTCACCTCCACTGCATATTCCTTAAAAATATTAGTGAGCTCATATCTAGCTGATCTCTGGGTCTTCCCTAATCTCTTTAGTCTGATCCTAAATTGTGCAAGAAGAAGTTCGTGATCGGAACTACCGTCAGCTCCAGGTCTTGTTTTTACTGACTGTATAGATGTCCACCACCTTTGGATGCAAAGGATGTAGTCAATCCGATTTCGGTGTTGTCCATCTGGTGAAGTCCACGTATAAAGCCGTCTCTTAGGTTGTTGGAAGAGAGTGTTTGTTATGCAGAGTGAGTTGTCTTGGCAAAACTCTATCAGCCTATGTCCTGCTTCGTTTTGTTCTCCCAGGCCATGCTTACCTGTAATTCCAGGTGTCATTTGACTGCCCACCTTAGCATTCCAGTCTCCTGTGATGAAAATAACATCTCTTTTAGGCATGTTGTCCAGTAGGTGCTGCAGATCCTCATAGAACTGCTCTACTTCAGCTTCTTCAGCTTCTGTGGTTGGGGCCTATATTTGGATCACTGTGATGTTAGATGGCTTGCCCTGAATTCGAATTGAGATCATTCTGTCGTTTTTTGGGTTGTATCCAAGCACTGCTTTAGCCACTTTAGTATTAATTATGAAGGCTACTCCATTTCTTCTGTGGTCCTCTTGTCCACAGTAGTAGATCTGGTGGTCATTTGATGTGAAGTGGCCCATTCCAGTCCATTTCAGTTCACTGACGCCCAAAATGTCTATCTTTAATCTTGACATCTCACCAATAACCACATCCAATTTGCCCTGGCTCATAGATCTTACATTCCAGGTTCCAATGGTGTGTTGATCCTTAGAACATCGGATTCGCCGTTCACCACCAGCACCGTCGGCCGCTAGTCGTCCTTTTGGCTTTGAGCTAGCTGCGTCATCACGTCTGGGGCTAGTTGAACTCATCCTCTGTTCCTCCCCAGTAGCATTTTGACCATCTTCCGACCTGGGGGTCTCATCTTCCGATGGTATACCGACATATCTCTGGTTGTACTGATCCATTTAGTTTTCACGGCAAGAATACTGGGGTGGGTTGCCATTACCTTCCCCAGGGATCGCATTTAGTCTGACCTCTGTGTCATGACCTTCCCGTCTTGGGTGGCCCTTCACGGTTTAGCTCATGGCATCATTGAGGTGCTCAAGCTCCAGCACCACGACAAGGTAACGATCCTTTGCTGAAGAAACAATGTTTACATACCATTCAAAAGAGACAATAGAAAAGCCAAAAGACCAGAACATCCCCTCGTCAGCAATCAACACCCAGATATGCAAAAATCAACACTAGGATTAACACCAGATGAACAATCAAACAGCACAATACACCCTAATCAAGGAACTATTACCTCAGTTGATCAACCAAGCAGCAAACAACAGCCCAATCAAGGAACTCCCAAGGAAAGAACAACACCTCCACCAACACCAGCTGGACAAACCATGGTATTTAAACTGAGAGCAAGGCCCACTCCCTCTTCATACTGAAGATGTTGCCTAGTCTGGCAATGAAACGTCTGCAAGAAAACAACAAGGCTCAGAGAGCACCAAGGACTCCACAGTTCAACCGTGAGCTACAAATATTCACTTTGACTGGTACTTTCATTAATGTACAATACCATTATGGAACTGCCCCATGGCATATGAATATTTACAACTTTGTTCAATGGGAGAAATAGCATAACAAAATACAAAAAAACAGAGCATGGTTTGTGGCATTCAGAGTATGTCTCAAAGACTGGTGCCACAGTTTCAAGAAGAATCTCATTAAGTTTCAAGTAAAGTTTATTTCTCCAGTTTAATAACCCCGTTGAAGTTTTCAAATGCAACCTTTCTGGTCTTAAGCATATTTACTCTAGAGAAAAATCAGCTATGTTCATTGGGGCTTACTCCAATGCAAGTGTATACAGCACTGCTGTCTTAATTGAACAGAGAAATCTCTAACAATAAATAGAAGGCAGGTACACTCACTAATTTAAAGTTTTTGACAAGTTATCTCCAAGCAGTAGCATTTACTAAATGCCAACTACCTTGTTTCAGGATGCAAAAGCTACTGCATCCAAATATGGAGAAAACAAAAGGTTAGAGAATTGGGGAGGGGGGGAATCAACAGAAGTACATAAACTTATCCTTCTAGAGCCTAAAGACAGTATTAATAAAAACTAATTTAAAAGTATTAATTAATATTATAGAGTATTATCCAAACTATCCATCAGTTGGCTGGAACTCCCCATCCAAGACGCTACTTTTTAAAGAACAAATCAAGATCCATCTCCAGTATTTGGTCAAGCGAGAGGTTTTTAGACTGCAGTTTCAACAATACCCTTTAGGCTTTAATATTTATTTATTAACTGTGATACAGAGCATTGAAGCCACACTCAGGACAATATTCTGCTGAAGAATGGCAGTGTCCTTGCAACTCTGACCCAAGCCACAGCCAACTAACCTCAGGTGATGTCAGTCCCCCCAGGTAAACCAGACAGGAGACACAACCAGATGAGCTACTTCTACTTTATTGTAGGACTACATTAACAGACTCTTGAAAGTCTGAAAGCACTAATCTCCTGCCGTCCCTTTCTACTGCCTGCCAAGTTAGGGCAGATCCTTTCTAAGTTTCTTCCTCTCCATTACTCAGTTGCAGGCTCCTCCCCCTTTTATCTGTTCATTCCCTAGGCAGCATCTCTTCCCCCCACCCCGTCTTCCAAAGTCATTCTCACATTCCATTACAGGTGATCTATGTCCATGATGGTTATATCAGGAGCAGCCATTACATACACCATTCAGTCCGCCTTTCTGGTAGCTGGCTTACTATCATTTCCAAGACCCCAGCAGGGTCACCCAAGGCATGAAGTTCATCCCAGCTGCCCCACTGAAGCAAAAAGACACCTATACTGGGCAGCAATTATGGGTAGATGCCAGAGGCAAATAATAATTCTAATTACAACAGCAAAGGTACCGTTTCAGACTGCACAGGAGGAGGCAACGGCAAACCACTCTTGTATTCCACCAAGAAAACCACATGGATAGACAATATAAAACGACTGACAATATAGTGCCGGACAATGAGCCTGTCATGACTGCCTATTCAAATCAACAACCAGACTCACACAGAGGTCTATGGAAATCTAATTTAATGATGAATAGTATGCAGGTTCACAGGCAAAGCTGAGAATACCAAAAGCGCAGGATTTCTCCCAATTAAACCACAAGCAATCCCAAACCGCTTCCCCCATTGTCAGTAAAACTCCGTTCCTCTGCAGATGTTCAAAACGGTTGCTGGCAATCTCCGGGTAATGACCTTGGCCAGGCAAGACAGCCCAAACATGAATTCCTTTGCACTCCCATCATTCACCTCCCTGCCTGGCACAAACTAGCAGCAGCTCCCTCCTGTCCAGCAACACGTGTCAGCGCCAACATGGCATGGAGACTTGTTTCGAGGTTTCAGAAACATTGGAACAGGAACCATGACAGAGCCCCTCAGGTTCTTGGATGGCACTCAGCAGGCTATTGAGGAAGAGCTGAGAAGCTTTTGGGGTGCTAATGGCATTTATGACATGGCTAGATGAAAGCCTTCGGGGCGTCTAGTTGCTGAGGTTGTCAGGCAGGAAAAGAAATCTGAAGCTGCAAAGACAGAATTACAGTGAGAACATGGAATGTAAGAAGCATGAACACAGGAAAGCTCAACAACAGTGAGAGATGAAACTAATCACCCTGACATCTTAGGTATCAGCAAATTGAGATGGACTGGAATTGGACACTTTCAGTCAGATAACCCCACTGTCCACTACTTAGGACTTTAAAAACAAAGAAGAAATTCCATTGCTTTCGTAGTCAATAAGAGCACAGCAAGTACAGTACTTGGTTACAATGCAATGACTGAATATTATCAAATAGACTTTGCAGATAACCCTTTAATATGACAATTATCGAAGTTTATGCTCCAACCATAATACAGAAGAGGAGGAAGCTGATGAGTTCTATGATCAAGTTTAATTTGATATTGACAGAACATGCAACCAAGATATGCTGCTTGTGATTGGAGACTGGAATGGAAATTCAGAAATATTAAGGAGGGAAAAGTTGTCAGACCATAAGGCCCAGAAAATTGAGAAATGAAGCAGGACAACGTATCTATTTCTGCCAACCCAATGATTTCTTCGTTGCAATTTTCTAACAGCCAAACAACACCTACATATAAGGACATTGCTAGATGGAATAAATAGAAATCAAATTGACTATATTATTGGTACATGGAGTTGCTATAAAGACATGGCCAGAGGCTGACAGTGGAAGTATGACTGGGCTTCACTTGCTTAAAAGCATAAGACTTGAGCCAGGATTGGACCAAGGATCCACAGAGCCCAGTATCTTATCCAAACTGGCTTCTGGGAAGCCCATCTACGGAACAAGCAAGCAGAGTTTCCACTTAACCAACCGGTACTTAAAAAGCACTTTACTTCTGAAACTTGAAGGTTACATAAAGGCATCATACATCAACTTCAGTAGCATACTTTTCCTCCACAAATCTGTCTCATTTCTAAAATCATGCAAGCTAAAGGGCATTATCAACATATTAAAAGCATAAAAACTTGCAGAGAACAGCTAGTAAGACTGGAAAAGTGGAGTTTTGCTGAACTTGCAGGACGTTTTGGTGAAAAAAGGAGCAGGAGAGGAAGCGATCCTTCATTCAGACTCTCCAAGCCTGTTGGAGGGAGTGGCAAAGTTTAGAGGAGGATATAAATGGGGGGGGGGGATTCCTCTTTCTCTTCTCCAAAATTTTGTTTGTGAAAGTGGTATAGATGGAATTGGCGCTGAGGACAGATGGGGGGTCTAGTGAGCCAAGCTGGTGTTTGTAAGCCTCAAACTAAATACCGGTAGAATGACATTATATTTCTTCACGGGCTTCTTCAAGGGTTTATCAGGTTTTCCATGCATTTTATCATTCCAGATGTTCTTCCCTACATGACCTCTCAACACAGCATATCCTCTCCTACCGTGTGTGGAATTTACTGTCGTCAGATTCCCAGCCACCAGTGTAGAGGGTTTTCAAAGGAGGCTGGACAAAGAAATGGAGGATCTGACTACGAACTGCTGCTTTGCTTTACAACCATTTACAATGGCTCTGAACAGAGGTAGAAGCCTTAAATACCAGCTGCTAAGAGCAATAGTGGAAACAAGCTACCACTTTTCTGTCAACGTGTCTCCCCGGCACCACGAGCTTTCTGAATGTTCCTACATGAAACGAAATGTTGCGTCAGATGGGTGACTGGCCTGACCCAGCAGGGCAATTCCTATGGCCTTACTATTGCTAGCCATTACCTTGCCTTTGGGCCATGCGTGTCCTGCCCCATCACGACTGCCAGCATCACAGCAAGATGGTGATTCAGGGAAGGGGGCGTAAAATAAGATCCACAAAGGGGGAAGACCTGGAGCAGAGTCTGTTGCAACACCTGGACAGGACTGCGGGTTCTGGCCAAAGATTACCGGCTTGGCTCGGGGCTGATGGCTAAGCACTGAGATGCCACGGCCCTGTCCTAGATAAACTCTGTGGCTATTATCACCCGGCCAGAAGAGCTTTTCCAGAAGTTCTGCCAACATCGCATCTGGCTTCCAGGAGGGCTATCCCCCCATCCCACCAGTCCCCAGTCCCTGGCTTCTTCTGAGCAGGCAAGAGAATGAGGAGTGAGGTTCAGGTTGTGGAACATTTCCCTGCGTTGAGGCTCACCGGAGGAACCCAAGTACAATCCAAGTTCCGCAAGGTTTAGCAGGTGAGGAGCAGGATCAAAGACCGAGGGTAGCATTTGAAGAGGGCATCTTAAGAAGGAACGTCTTGAGGGAGAGTCCCGCCACAAGACTGCTAAAACGGCATATTCAGTAATCCAGAGACAGCAGGGTAGGTAATTACTGTAACAAGAATTATAATTACCTGAGGGACCGCCTCATCCCCGTTACATCGACCCACCCCACCCGGTCGTGCTGCGGACCCCGCCTGCACGAGAACTCCATCTGGCGGGGTCCAGGAGGCAGGCCTTCCCTGCGGCAGCCCCCGCCCTTTGGAACACTCTTCCCCCGGAAGTGAGGCTGGCCACCTCCCTTTCGGACTTCAGGAAACGATTGACGGTCTGGCTTTGCCACCATGCCTGGAGTGGGGAGAGGAAGAGCCACTCTTGGGGTTGGTGGGCTCCTTAGTCCTACCGAGGCCGGTCTTGCCCCCCTCTGGGTGGTCTTAGATCTCCCATTACTCGGATCTCATTACATTTCATATTTATTTGTTGATACAGATATTTGTAGATTAATGATATTATTATGATTTTATTCATTTTAAACTGTTTTATTGTGAACCGCCCAGAGTCCCCCGTATGAGGGAGATGGGCAGTGATAAAAACATGATGTTGTTGTTTATTCGTTCAGTCGCTTCCGACTCTTCGTGACTTCATGGACCAGCCCACGCCAGAGCTTCCTGTCGGTCGTCAACACCCCCAGCTCCCCCAGGGACGAGTCCGTCACCTCTAGAATGTCATCCATCCACCTTGCAAAACATGATAAATTAATTAAATAAATAAATAAATATAAGTAGTGCCCTGCAGAAGTCCCGAGCCAAGCCGGTAATCTTTGGCCAGAACCCGCAGTCCTGTCCAGATGTTGCAACAGACTCTGCTCCAGGTCTTCCCCCTTTATGGATCTTATTTTACGCCCCCTTGCAGGAGCACCAGGTCCTAACTAGACTGTACAACTAAGCAGCACTATTCTGCCTATGCTTCCAGTTTTCAGCAAATGTTAGTGAAAGTGCATCAGCTTTAGAAAAGGTTTTTCACTATGGCCTAAGACACAAATATTTTTTATCTTAACTTCATGTAGAATCAAGTCACCAAGGACAACTGCTTTATTAAAAGTTGAGAAAAGGCTGGAAGAACTGGGTCTGTTGCTCAGTATGTTTCAATATTCTTCTCCTACATGCTCCTGGTTTTAAAGCAACGAGCATCCATTTTAATTTCCTTTGTGCCATTTATTTTTTGCAGCTAGCTTTGGACAATAAAATTAATAGGTCAGCTTTCATTTTCAGCCAATTTCGCTTTCCAGGCCTCGTACTGTAGCTCTTCAGCCTAGCAGGGCCTTGATAGCAGACACTGCAGGAACAAACATCCATCTAAGAACTTATTTCCATCGATTTCTTTTGTATTCTAAATGTCAGAAGTTATGAGATCAGTTTTCATTAACCGTTCTGTTGTGTGATATTTTGAGTTACATTTTTGATGTAAGGTACAGCTAAGGATTACCTTGGGTTAAACCAGAAAAAAAACATTCAAAAGGAAGGGGTTCACTGATTCACACTGAGCTCAAAATTCCTATATGTTTATGTAACCAAAGGCTAATCAACTGCACATAAGGAATCATTTTCCAAGTTTCCACCAGCCGGGTAGCTCACCTATTACAAAAATCAAAGAGATGAAAAGATACGACAGCTTTACATCTCAGATTTGAACACGACAAACCCAGTTTAAATCCCAGCTGGGACCTTCATCTGGGACCTAACCGAGCAGTAGGCACCCTAAATTGCTTCACCGTATATTTTGGGTTTAAAACAAGGTAACTGTTTATACTACCCTTTTGAGGGGAAAAAAGAGACAGAATGCAAAAATGTATAAACTGCCCAGAGTCCCTCAGGTGGGAGGAGATGGGCGGGGACAAATTTAATAAATAAATAAATAAAATAAGTGTGTGTGTGTGTGTGTGTGTGTGTGTGTGTGTAAATGGAGCTGATCCTCAGACAACCCTTTTGTATAATATAATTCATCTTGAAGAACAGAAAACAAGATAGTGCATTTAAATTCTCCTTATTTAGCAAGAAAATATGGATGACTGAATTATTCAAGGGAAGGATTTTTTGCAGGGAAGTCTAGTAATTTGTATGACCCTCACAAGTTATTCTCAGTACAAGTCAAATCATTCTGTGGAGACAGAAGTTTGTGTTTGTATTCCAATAACTCTTATTTATTTCCTGTTAGAACACATATACACCCCTTATATTGATTACAGCAGGATATCAGATCCTTTTTTTCTTCTTCTATTTGGGAAACCATGATTAAATTTAGATCATCATAATCAGAATTTCTGATATATTTAACCAAGCCTGGAGTTCCAGCTTTGATGGGTTTATTAAAAATCTTGTTCCCTGCCTCTTAACTTGGGAGACGATGGACTACATTCATTAAGATACCTGAAGTTAGCATTTCTGCTTTACTGAATACCCAAATTAAACACATCCGAACTTCACAAACACAAATTAAATTATTCTAAGCCATCTACTCTCATAAGTGAGAATCTCTGCACAAACACTGGCTGTCAGCATGAATTTATTCCAGCAAAAGTCTGCGATCACAAGTGCCATACCATCCACCAACGTTTTTTAAAACAATGTTAACATAACAGATACACAGTGCAGATGGAATGTCATAATACACTGTGAGTAGGCAGGAACAGCAAATTAAGCAATGCTAAACAACGAAAGTTGGAAAAGGTTGAAATCAGAAAGAAACAACGTGGGAAAGTTCCAGCCTACTCACAAGGCGTAGCCAGCACAGATAAAATCAGTTAAAGACCAGTTTTCTTCTAAAGTAGCAAAACCAACAAGACGCAGAAAGTCATCACAGCCTGTACAGTCACCTTCCAACGGAAAATAGCTGAATGTCGGTCTTAAAATGTGTATGTGCAGTTCAACTCTGCCTGCAGTCAGCCTTCTGCCCTGCAAATCAGAATTCCTTCTGGTAGATGGACAGCTATACAAATCTGTTCAGTAAATAACAGACATAGGCTGGATGCGCTTGACATGCATCATGTATTTATTTAAGCAGAAAAGTCTCCCTGAGCTCTATGGGCTGCTGTAACCCACCTTCCTGAACTTGGTGCCCTCCGGTGTATTGGGATTACAGCTCCCAGAATCCTCCACCAGCCATAGCTGTTGGCTATGGTAGCTAGAAACATTGGGAGTTGTACGCTGGGGAAGGCCACTTTATCTTGCCTTTTGGATTTTACTTAGATCCTTACTGCTGACTTAACTTTACACCATACTAACTGTGCTACCATCATTCCCATCACACAGCAGATAAGCCCCTATCTCAATTCACTTTGATTTTTACTGGGACCACAAAATGCAGATAAGAGAGATTTCTTTTTGTTTTCTTCTTGCACCCTCTATGGAAACCTGCCCCCATGCTAGCTCTAAGAAAAGCACCCCATTGGCATCAGTGGGATTTTTCCCCAATTAGTTCTTGGAGCAATGGAGCTAGCTGAGAGATTAGAATCAGGAAAGGAAAGCTATTACTCCCTTCCTCCCACAACCGTTGTGTTCACACAACACCTACGACCAACTGAAGAAAATCTTTACCCAGCTTAGGCTGGTGTGCCAGGTGCCACCATTCTTGGAGCAAGATGTTCTGGCACCGGCCACTCATACCCCTATTGTCTCAACCTTTGATAATGTAAAGCTTAGTAGATGGGGCTACCTTTGAAGATTACTCAGAAACTACAATTGGTTCAACATTCAGAATCACACAAATTTTGCAGGAATTGCATTGGTTACCAATAAGTGTCTGGGTACAATTCAATGTGTTGTTTATGACCTATAAAACCCTTTATGGCTCAGGAAGTCATAAAGCTTTGTTATCTATGGCCCTGTTTTCTCTGATCAGAATTTGTTTATCCTGTAGAGGTACCTGGAAGATGTGCTTAAGGTTCCCCTTACTGAGAGGTCACAGGGATGGGGTTCAGAAAAAAACCTATTTCTATGTCTGCCCTGACCTACAGAATATTATCCCCCACATCCTGAAGAGAAATGCTGTAGTGGTGGGTTCCTGCACTGGGCAGGGTGGACTATGTAATCTCCAAGATCCTTTCCAACCATGACATTGCCTGATTTTATGACATTTGATAGAATTCTTATTGTTCTTTCAAATGCACTGTAGCTGGCCACAGATTAAGACTTGGGAAAACCTGTTCATCCTTTCCAATTCCCTCAAAAAGTCTCCTTTTACCACTACAGTTCCTGAGCTTCCTTACTTTTGGTTCAGATCTGATCCACATGGTGAGCCAAGATGGCTGATCCTCACTGGCACGTGGCAAGGGAAGAAGCATGATCAATAACACCTTTTTTTGGTGCAGAATCTTAGTATACTTTTTAACACATAAAGACTACGCAAACCTGCCTTACTACAGTCCCATTGTGATCAAGTCTTCAGAAAACTGTTTGCAGTTCTTTGGCAAAATAAAGCAGAACAGAAGATTTTCCTGACACTCATTCTTCAGAAGACATTGTGTGCTATTAGCCACTGGCTTCCTTCCCCAACTACTTGAAAGTAGTTGACAGTGGATGTGTGACAGTGCACGCTCCAGAGCATCGCACATCAAGAACAGTAATCAAAAAAAGTTGAGATCCAACAACTTAATCATCACAGAGCACAAATAACAAATGACACTCCCTGGAAAGACATCAATGCATCTCAACCAGCCACCAAGTAGAAAAACTGCCTGTCAGACTCAAACATACAACAATTATTTATTCATTTGTTAGATTTACACTCCACCTTTCCTCTACAAGTGCAAGCTGGAGTTTGCAAGTACTACCTCTTCCAATTTCCCCACAACAAACTTGCAGAGCAAGTTGAGCTGAAAGGCTGCAACTGGCCTGAATTCACATCATGGGCTTTTGTAAATTGGGGGCAGGGACTTGAACCTATAGAACAAACCTGTGAGGTGTAGTAGATTGGAACAACCAATAAATAAAATCAACAAAGAAAGTAAGACATGCCAGGGAGCCCTTATTTTATTTTTCCACCCTGTATGCCACTGCAATCATATAGCTGAGTCCCAAAAATGATTTAACTTTTTATACTGTTTTTATTCTACCTTTCCTTCACTACCCCACCTTAATCACTGAAGTTCTTCCCCACACACATCGTCAAGGCAGGTTAGCAACATAGAGGGCAAAGTAATGATACAAACTGAGTGAGATCAACCACGATTCCCTGCTCTCTTTTTTACCCTTGGCTTGATTCCTTTTGTTTTTAACTATGCTAAGCCAGTTTTACACAACAACTTCTTGAGCTAAGCCAGTTTTACCCAACTATCTCTAAATGATGCGGGGAAATGAGTTGCCACACATTTTGGGTTATCACACCAACAAAAATTCAGCACTGTGTTTCTGAGACAGCCCTACAGCCATAAAAGGTGGGTTTAAAAATAAAAGAATGGGAGGAAGATGGTGTAACTCCAAGTTTTTCTCCTGTTGACACATCTTTGTGTCCAATATGGGCAATGTACACAAAAAGGAAATGAAAACATTGTTTAGAACAGATTGTGTAGAGGGAGACCCACACTCAGGGGCTACTACTGAAGAGGCTCTGCCTGGCGGGGCACCCCACAATTTAGTTTCTTGGGGTGATGCAACCATCAATGATACAGGTAGTCCTCATTTAGCAACTGCCTCATACAGTGAC
Source organism: Candoia aspera (assembly GCF_035149785.1). NCBI lineage: Eukaryota > Metazoa > Chordata > Lepidosauria > Squamata > Candoiidae > Candoia > Candoia aspera. The sequence continues at coordinate 7,226,602 of NC_086159.1, read as the reverse complement.
CACTCACAGTTATGATGGTGATGAAAAAGTAACTTTGCAACCAATCCTCACATTTACAACCTTGGCAGGTCTGTAAAGCAAAGGGAAGCTGAAGTAAGACTGTAAACACAGTCACAGTTTCACTCAGTGACCGCTTTGCTTAACAACCAAGTTGCCAGTCTCAATTGTGGTCATTAAACAAGGACTACCTGTAATTGTAAATGAGAGGCTGGTAGCTAGAAAAAGGGCAGTCTTCAGATAACTTGGCCCCAAGTTATCATAGTTCCATAAACCAAAAGCAGCATGATAGGTGTGGATGATGGGGAGTGTAGTTCAACAACTCTCATGGGCAAGACCAAGTGGCCTTAGAGCAGCCCCAAAGGGATTAAACCTCAAATCACCTCCCCCACCCCACAAATACGCAGCAGGCAAAGCACACCCTGCCTGATGCTTTCCAGATCCAGACAGGCTGAAAATCATGAGGTCGGTGGTCCAACACTCCTACAAACAGCCATGATGAAGAAAGCTAGTCCTGACCGGCCCAGAGAGGCCAGATACTTTGGGGGCACCGTCTGAGACAAGCGTCCCCGGGCGCTGTTAGATCTGCCCATGACCCAGCCGCCGTGTTCACACAACACATTTACCCCGGGTCCTTAACTAACCCACTTTCAGGGTTTGCACAATATACTTAACCCCAAGCTAACCACGCTGGGCAACAACCTGTTACAATCCACGAGCCTCACATGTTACGCGAATGCAGCCCCTGACTACTGACGCGGGCTGTGTGAACGCATCCCGGGGTCGCGCGGCAGCGAGCTCCCCCTCGGCCTGCCCTGCTGAGGGGCGACGCCTTCTCCACGGCCCTCGAGCCCGCCCTGGAGGAGGGGCGGCCGCCGCTACCTGATGACGGAGATGAGCAGGCCGGAGGGGTCCTTGCTTTTGCTCATCGCGCTCCTGTATCTCCCGGTAGCCTCAGACGCCGCCATCTTGGCTCGACCTCCGCACTAAGGTCGGCCGCGCCCCGCTCGCCGCTTCCTGGTCAATCGGCGCGCACGCCTGCCGCCAACCGCCCTATCGCGGTCGCGGGGAGGCGGGAAGTAGGGCCCGCCTGACTCCGCCTTCCCGCATTGCACTCTGGGGCTTGTAGTTTCCCACGGAAGAGCAGGTGAAAGCTACTTGCCGCCAGGGATGAGGGCGCCGGAAGGATGCTGGAACCGCCCAGGTGGCAGTGAAACGGGTTTATCTTGCCCTTGCAAGCCGAGGACGGGATTAATGGGCCGTTGCTTCCCATCCCTGTTGCTTCAGGAGAACAGCTACAATGAGAATAACACTGGTGGCTTCTGCTGTCACTGTTGCCAGCCTTGATGGTGTCCTTGCAATGATTCGTGGTTGTTTTTTTCTATGGAGAAAATAGAAAAATGAATTTGGGAATATGTACAAAAATATGTACACCCTGGAGAAGATGCTGATGCTAGGGAGGATGGAGGGCAAAAGGAAGAGGGGCCGACCAAGGGCAAGGTGGATGGATGATATTCTAGAGGTGATGGACTCCTCTCTGGGGGAGCTGGGGGTGTTGACGACCAACAGGAAGCTCTGGCGTGGGCTGGTCCATGAAGTCACGAAGAGTCGGAAGCGACTAAACGAATAAACAACAACACAAAAACACTCCATGATTCTAAAAGGAAATGTCTATACTGCATTATATATATATATATATATATATATATATATATATATATATATATATATATATTCCTTCAAAACAATAGGACAATCTCTTAATTAACATGTCCCCAGGATAATTTCGGATAAAAGTGATTTTGGCTTAATTATAACCATGATCACAATACAGCATCAGTTTGCATTGTGCTTTGTGGAGTATCAAAAGCAAAAGAGCTTGCAAGCTAAAATTTTGAGACAGATGAATAGCGGAAGGAGAGAGAAATGGAGGAAGGGAAAGAATTTCTTTCATTTACAATAACAATGGGGTGTCAGGACTAATGGAGATTGTGTGGCTTCATGGAAAATGGGAATTTTGAGAAGATTTCCTTTTGTTGGAAAGTTATTGTGGGCAATTTCCTGTTTAGTTCGCAGCCAGCATACTCCCAGTCAGTGTGGGAAGAGAGGGAGGGAGGGATTTCTAGGGCAATCTGATCACCAAATGAAAAAGAAAACAAAAAATTGCATTTGCCTGGTTTGAACAACTTGTTTAGCTTGATCATGAATCAGCACATTTTCTGGATGTGCACAATGCACTGAATCATAAACTAACCAAACGTGCTGGATTTGCATAACACACTGAGCTACAAGCTAACCACAGTTAATATTAAATAAGCTCAGCATGTTCTGCCAATGAAGCCACTAGGCCCTTTTAACTGGCAAAGTGAAGTGCCATATGCAAAGCCAACTCTTCTGTACCTAGAGAGATCTACCCCCAATTGCTGAAGGGTGGAAAAGCTTTTGCTAGATTTCAGGCATGGGAGGGCATTCCATCAGCATTCTGAAGCGTGCCAGTCCTTTTTCATGGTTTTAGCTCCTGTGCCCTAGGCATAAGCCATATGCTGAATCAGGTTTCTGCAGAGATGCCACCAATCCCATTCAGAATCTGTGGCTTGCAGCGTTCCATTTCTTTTTCCATAAATGCATCCGCATCAGCATTTTCCCAAAGGTTTCTAAGTATCCTTGGCATGTAATGTCTGCAGTCAATCGACAAAGATGCGATTAAACAATGAAAGAAACGTTCATAACCGCAGGCTATACGCTTATTGCTTTTTCCCTTAGAAAATAAAAGTCAATATAGGTTTTATTACATCCTTTCCAGTCCCTAACCTCCTCACTCCTCACTGACAGTCATGTTGTTCACCCTTCTGCTGCTATTGATTATTTGCTCTTTATCTTTTTGGATTCATGATCTGTTATGAATCCTACTTATCTAATTTTAGTAGCTCTGAATCTCTGAATGCTGCAGGGTTCATGCTGTTTCATGGGAATGGACATATTCTCCTCTCCTATAGCTGTTGTTTTCTAAGGAACTCATCTTTGCATCTTCTGACTCTGCATCACTTAGCTCTAACTCCACCCCAGCCCATCCTGGCACTTTTCCCCTCACATCATGTAGGGGTGTGTGTGCAACTCTTTTCAAGTAAGAGGCAGTGCTTTGCCTTTGATTTATATGTCAGGAGGTACACACTTGAAACGGTGTGTGTATTGATCTACCTTTGTTAGTCTAATCTGCTGGCAACCTTTAAACATGGGTTTAGCACTCTGAAAAGAAAATTAGAACTGTGTTCAGAAATAGTCTGATAGACAGACTGGAGGTGAAACAGAGGCTATGAGAAGCATGGTGGAACACTCACTTCACTCCACACCCATTCTCCGTACTTATGAACTGTCAGACAAGCTACTTTTGAACATGGGTCTAGCACTCTTGTGAAAGAATACCACACCCATGTTTATCAAGTCCTACATGGTCTCCTTATAAACATGGGTGTAGCATTCTTTCAGAAGAGTGCTAGACCCATGTTTATCAATGGAATGGAATGCACCAATCAGGTATTACATGGGCAGATGCCTCTGCAAAACCCAGCTGCCCAGCTTTTGCAATTCAAACCCAAATGGCTTGATAGGCAGTTAAGAGTGGTAGGAAGTATGATCCCAGCAGTGCAAAGTGGTCAATAGGAGCTGAACAGGGTTCAACCACGTGGTTAGCGAGGTATGCCAGATATGTTCAATGGCAGAAATTGTGTCTGGAGAAGAGGGAAAACACTACTTTAGAGGTAGGACAGATATGGATGGCTTTAAGCTGCTACAGATACCGTCTGGGGATAAGATGAAGGCAATGTGATGAGGACATGGCAGAAACAAAATTGTTATCAAGGCATTTTTGTGCCATTGTTAGGAACAGGTAAGAAATAGTCTTGAGGACATGGATCAGATTTTTATGCAACACATTGATATGCAGTCAACCAGACTCATTCATGAAATTTTTGATGGGGGGGCCAGTGACCACATAATATTTAGGGGAAAGCTGTGCTACCAAAAGAAAGGAGCCGGAGATCAAAAGTGAAATGAGATGGAATGGTCCACTCTGCCATTTTCCATGCTAAGAACTGAAAATGTAGAAGCATTCTCAAGAAAAGCTAGAGATTAAAGCAGCATCACACCATGGCTGTGGAAATTCTCTCCGTTTTGTACATAATGTTGTGACATCACACACACTTAAAAAGGAGCGGAGCTTGCCCTGCAATAGCACAACACTGATTTTGTCATTTTGACTAAAACTTCAGATCCTATGGACACTTTGGGAGTAGGTTAGACAATCAGTTTATAGCATCAGGACAAGCATCCCACTGTCTTTGCTGATCCAAAGTATATGGGCTCCATACGCTTAATAATAATTAAAGGAGTTATAGTCTGTCTTTGGCCTGGCTACCTAGCACTTGGGAGTAGACCCACTCATCGTCAGCCTCTTTAAAACAAGAACATTGAGGGCAATTGTAGGAATGTAGAATGGAATCCATGATATTAAAATTAGCCAAGCATTAAAAAAAATAGTTGGTGGAAATAGACTTGCAGATAGATACCAACACAATCAACAATTTCAAATTAGGGCATATTTCTTTAGGCTAAAATTGGCTGGCCAAAGCAAAAAAATTCGAAGTCATAACATTAGAAATTCATTCCATTTGCGTTGTTAGCTGCCAGGTTTACTATAGCAAAACACTAGAAAATTAAGGGACATCTTTCTCTGGATCAATGGTGTTTGTAAGTGAAGGAAACAGTAGGAGATGAAAATTTAATAAGAAGGAAAAAAGTCTTGAAGAATTCTACAGTTGATCTTTAAATTACTGCAAGGCAGGTGCTAAATTAAATTAGAAAAGCCTTTCAGTTGAGAACAGTTTGACAGGGGACCCACAGAGGAGAAGGGCTGCCTTTCACTGGAGGTATTCAAGCAGAGAGTGGACAACTTATAAGTAAAGCCTTAATTTGGATTCCTGCACTGAGCTAGGATTCTACAATGTTATGATTTATGGTTGGGCTTCATTTTTTAAATCATATTCACAAAATAATTCTTAACACCCCAATCTCCACTAATGTCTCTTTGAGCTGAAGTGTTGAATGTAAGTGTTTACAATTTCAAAGGGTGCTTTAGTATTTCAAATGTGGTTCTGAGAGTCTGGAAGTGTGCCTGTGTGGCTCAGGAAAAAAAAAGACCAAAATAAGTTGGGATGGGGTTGTTAAGAATCATTTGAGTAGGCAGCATCAATAGATATACATCTATATATTGATGTATTTTTTTAAGAAATAAAGAGAACCCTAAGGGATTAAAGAAGATGGGAGGGAGCCATCTCATAGATATATTGGCTTAGCTGCCTCTCCAGGTTGGTATTCCATCTCAGAATCATCAAATTGGAAGAGATCTTAGAAGTCTTCTAATCCAGCTCCTGGCTTAATGCAAGATCCACCAAAGCATATTTGACAGGTGAGCATCCAGCCTTGGTTTGAAGACTCCCAGTGAAGGAAAACTCCCCACCTCATCTGGCAGCTTGTTCCACTGAATTTTCTCCTGACATCTACAGTATTTGGATCTCCTTTGTTATACTTTTGACCCATTGGTTCTAGTCCTGCCCCTGAGTCAATAGAGTCAGTCCACCCTTGCTTCTGAGTGACAGCCCTTCTAATGTTTTAGGACTACTATCATATCTCCCCTCAGTTGTATTTTCTGTAACCTAAACATACCCATCTCATTTAATCTTGGTATCCAGACCCTTCACATCTTGGTACTCCTTCTTTGAATTCACTCCAGTTTGTCACCATCCTTTTAGAACCATGTTCAGAATATAGAACTGAACCCAGTACTCCAAATGAGGTCTGACCAGGGCAGAGTAGAAGGGAACAGTCACATCCTCTGCTCTGAACTCTGTGCTCTTGTTCATGCACCCAAGAGAGCATTTGACTTTTTAGCAGCTGCCTTATCCTTCTTCTGGATTCAGCAGAACAAAGAGGGAAAAAAAGATTTGATTCCAATGAGATTGGCTATCTGAAAACAGCACTGTCTACTCTCTCTGCCTTCAGTCATGTCTGCTGGGAATGTGCTGTATCTGGGGTTGCCTTTGAAGGCCACCCAAGAGCTTTAGCTGGTCCCAGATGTGGTACTGGGACAATTCATGCAACATCCCTGCTTTGAGGGTTGCATTGGTTACCAATTTGTTTCCAGGTGCAATTCAAGGTGCTGGATATTACCTTGAAACCCTACCTGGCTCAGGACTTGGTACCTTTGGGATTGTCTACATCTGGTGGATTCTGTCTGTCCATTTAGAGATGGAAAAGAAAGCTCCCTTCAGGACCCTAACCTGAGGGAGCATCATCTGCAGGGATGAGGGAGGTGGGCTTCCTCAGCCATGACTCCCCTTCTCTGGAGAGTCATTCCCTCAAAGATTAAGTCAACTCTGATGCTCTTAAGTTTTTGGAAAGCAATTAAGACCTTGTTTTTTCACGAAGACTTCAGAAATAGATACATTCTAAGAACTGCAGCCCCAATACATTTGGAGGGCACCCTGTTGGGAAGACCGTGGAAAAGACAAAGAGAAGCATTCAGCTACAGCCCTGAAAAATTATCCTACAACCAATGTACTGAGTAAACACGCACATTTCCTTTGTGAGCCAAGTAGCTAATATACTCTTCGACACACCCAAAATGCATTTGAACAGTAATAAATAAATGCATTCCAGACCCTGCCCCATTCACATCAGGAACTACTTATCTCCTGGTCAGACATGGGGGCCCTTCTAGGCTGCACTGTCTTCAAGGCGCTCCTGTGTGCATCTACCATGAGCAGGGAGCACAAAGCAATCCATGGCCACCCAACTCTCAGCTCTTCCAGTATCCCAGCTTTTTACGAAGCCACTCCTGAACATTAAACTGTGTAGTAAGCACTAAACTGTGTTTAGGGAGATGCTTTACCCTCATGGCTTGCTTATCAGTTGACTGTGGTAGATCTGGAGTTTTCTTTTTGATCCACTATACACAGCTGCTGGATTTGCAATCTGGAGAGTGTAGCATATGTTTGCTCAGTGGAAAGCCCCAGGAGGGATTTTGGAAACTGGGTTTGCTACCAGGTAAGTGGGCACAAGGGCTCTGCAGCCTCTTTGACAGGAAATAGGAGGAGGAAGTAATAAGATTTGTTTTTCTTCACAGTTCTGTGGAAGTGTAAATTTGTAGTCAAAGTGTTGGCAAGAAAGAGGCGGGCTGTCTGACATTTTTTTTAAAGGCATGATAGATTCTATCTAACTGGTTTGGGGTTTATTTATTTATTTTTTAAATTAGCAGGGGATTTGTTTTAATAAGCAATTTGTTTATTTATAAAACTATTCATCACTCCAAGGGAGAAGGGGGGGAAACAATTAAAAATACCCCAAAGTGTAAGACATGTTTGTCTTGTAGAAGAATCTAGCTTTCAGGACAGCAGAGAGCAGAACAAAGATGCTCAATGAGGCTCTTTCCCAAGCAAGTAATTGCAGCCTTATTTAAGAGTCAGCTCTGAATGAACCATGTTTCCTTGCTGGAAACAACCATCTGATTTCCTGTGCCTGGCATGTCATTGCCTTCTGCTCATGTGAGAAACCTGAAACTCTGACCCTTGGCCTGGCTGGCGAACCTTGCTTGGCTCTCTGAACTTCAGATTGAATCTTGACTACTCTTCTGTGTGTTCCTGTGGAAAGTAAAGCTACACGGGCAGGCCTTATCTCCAGAGACTCTGATTTATGTTCCTTTGCTTGTCTGCTCAGTCTTGTGGAAATTGCTTACCCTTAACTAGCAACTGTGTGTGTGTTTTTGAAACCTGAAACAGGATTCTGGGCTAGAAGGTGAGACCAGAAGTCTTCTAAAAGTGGATGTCTGCCCACCACAGCAGAATGCAGGAAGGCCACCCTTCCACATTAGCTGAATTGATTGCAGATCTGTTGTAGTTTCTCAAAGCCTTGTTCTTACAATCACAGAACTATAGAATTGGATGTGACTACAAGGAGCATCTAGTCCAACCTTCTGCAATGAGCAGAAAAACCAATTAAGCTATCCTTGAGAAGAGCTGTCTAGCCTCTTCCTGAAAACCTCCAGTGATGGTGAACCCACAGCCTCCATACTTTGATCATTCCACTATGGGACAGACCTAACTGTCAGGAAGTTTTTCTGTATGTTTAAATTAAATCTGGGTAGCTCCAACTCATAGTTTCTGTGGCCATAGAAAAGATGCTTGTTCTCTGAGCCTGTGTTTCTCCTGATGATACTTCTCTCTCTTCAGGTTGGCACATCACACTAAGCCATGGATGGGCAATTGTTTCACATCAGGTTGCATACGTGGAATGCGGAGGGCATGGGTGGGTGCATTTATAAAATGGCTGTCATGGGAGATTTGATTGATTGATTATGTGCCATCTTCTCTTTAACTTCCATTGAAGTTGGGCCACTAATAAATTCAACTAAATAAATGAATTCAAATAAATAATTCAAATAAATAAGCAAGTAAGCTTCCCTTTATGTACCTGAACAAGACTTCTATGTTTTCTTTCTGTCTTTCTTTTCTCCATGCTGCAACTGAGTGGCATACAAATTAGAGGGAAGGAGGAAAGAAAGAAATTTCCATGGCATACATTGCACAGCTCCTGGCCATGAACCAAAGCCCGATCAGAATGGTACGTACAGTTCACCTTCTCTTAAGCTCTCAGAGATGAGATACAGGCATTACATTATGTTGTGCCCCCAAGGGCAGGGTTTTACATGCCACGGTGCTTCTAGAGATTTTTCACAGTTCTGCCAAAAACTAACCTGGGCCAATGGAAAAAGCAGAAAACTGGACTCAGTCCAAGCACTGATTGAAAGACGGCAAAAATTACTCACTTTTGAAAATCAGTTACTTGGACTCCAATAGCCTCTCTTTAGCAAGTCTGGGTGTTGAACCTGGAGTGAAATTGGTGCGTTATATATAATCAGCTGCCTGAACCAGGTAATTAAACATTGCCAGCCTGAATGTTATAAGCCAGCAAATCAACTCACTGAATAGAATTTGTCTGCTTTTCTTCCTTTGAGGGGGGTGTGCATACGCATTTAGCTATTTCCTCTGGAAGACTCCAGATGGGGTAGAAGTGTGGTTTCAAGAAGATGTTTAAGAATAGCTGAGGAAAAACCATTCATTAAGACAACAGCCTGTGCTAAGAGTCCAAATCTTAGAGACTGGGGTATGCCAAATCCAAATGATGTCTAAAAATGCACAAAAAGTGATGGAGTTCTTAAAGGTTAATAAAAGAACTCCAAGCAGCTAACAACAATCTAGAACAGCTAACAGCTAACAGCTAACAACAAAGTAGAAGCATTAACCAAAAAGAAACTTGCACATTAAGCTTAATTACTTTCAGAAAAGAATTCAGTCTTCACACAGTAGATGTCCTAACAGCCAGGAAACACGCTGAGACAAGGAACTGGTCTCTAATGTTTTATTGCTTGTACATAACAGGAATCCTAACAAACTGAAGAAGCGTGGGAAAAACCCAGACATATAAACCCCAAAGGTTAAGGCGGTCCCGATCTGTGTCTCTTTGAATGGCTGCCCAATTCCTCAGTGCTACGCATGCGCTTAACAGTCTGGATGGGAGCTCCCTGCTCGCCATCCTTACTCATGACAGTAGTTAGATGAAGAGAAAAAAAAAAGGTAGCTTACATTTATTCAGTAGATCTGGATACAAGTAGCTTCATAGTAGAAAGCACTTATTCATCGCTGGTTCTTTGTAGACATTTTCTATGGAAATGGAAATGTCTGAGTGCAAGTGAGATGAAAGGATGAGAGCTGCATTCTGCAGCACCTCCTGCTTGCAGGTGTGCCAAAAGGTAATGGAGATTGTTAATCCCCAAACCCAAGAAGAAGGAGGAAGTGGAAATCAGGTGACCCATGTGACATCCCACAAGCACAATAGAGATGCGTTTACTAGAAAGACCCCCTTTTTTTATGCTTGTGAGACAATGCTGAGTTGATCCCCTGATAATTCCAACAAAAAGAACAATGCCTTTTCCAAGGGATTACTTGGTGTATCTTCCACCCACCATTGGACCAGACTGAAGCCTGTGACTCTGGCTGGGAACAGGAACAACACATAGCAGAGATCAGTTTATTTGAAACATCCAAGAAGGTTGTGACATTTTTAGCTGTAGCAATGGCTACACAAAGCTGGTGGGTTTGCTTTATAATTAAGTAAGACTCTGTTTTTCCTGTTATGTATCTTGACTGTTTTGTCTCTGTTTCTTATATTAATCTCTGTACAGGAGTTTGCCAGCCATGAGAATCTCAAAGAGTTTCTGTTGGACTTTATTCACTTACACTGTATTTAGGCTCTGATGTGTCACTCAGCTAAGAAACTCACACCTTTCTTCCTCTGAATTATTGCATGGTTTCCACTAATTTTTTAAATAGCTTTTGTGGTGTGTGGCCATTCAGCAAATAAATAAATACATTTTTCATGAACGTTTTTTTTAATGGCTGTATGTTGGGTGGGATCCTAGACCTAAAGGAATGTTTGGTTGCCAATCTGCCTTCACATGTATTCAGGTCATCTTTAAAGATGCTTTTCAGGTCCCACCGTCCAATCATCTGAGTCAAGGGATGAAGATGTGGTTACACCACATTTTGGAAGAAAAAAGCCTTCTCAGGGCATACTCTTTTGGCCAAGACCATGTTGATTATCCCAGTCTTTGTCACGCCTGTGTTGCTAGAGTCATGCTTTTTTAAAAAAGCAAATCAAAACACACATTCTGTGTTATGGGATTAAACCAATCCTTTCAAAAAAGTTTAGACACTATCAGTTACAGATTTATACTTCCCAGTTTATGAACTAGTCTAAAAATACAAATGTCTATGTATTGGTGTCAGCCCCTAGTCAATCCTGGCTGATCTCAAAAAAAGCTAAGAACGGTCTAGATCAGTGTTTCTCAACCTTAGGAACTTTAAGAGGTGTGGACTTCTGCAGCCAGCCTTGCCAAGGTTGAGAAACACTGGTCTGGATAGTAGCTGGATCCACCAAAGAATGGAAGCTAGTATGAGAATTTTTTAAAAATTACCCCCGAAAGTAGACAGTGACAAACCACTTCCATATTATGGTTCAGAAAACTACCAGGAAACTATATAGTCCCCATATAAAGTCAAATTCAACTCTATCAAGATTTTTATTATGTCTTAAGCAAATAAAATAGGATAAAATCTCTAAATCAAGCTTCATCCAAGGGTTTGTGATGCCCCTTTGATTCTCTAGCTGAGGCTCCAAAGTGTTTGGGAATAACACGTCAGTCTCATGTGATAGCATCTTTCAGGAGCAACCATTTTCTAGCTAAAGGTAAAGGTAAAGGTAAAGGTTTCCCTTGACGTAAAGTCCAGTTGTGTCCGACTCTAGGGGGCGGTGCTCATCTCCGTTTCTAAGCTGAAGAGCCGGCGTTTGTCCATAGACACTTCCGGGTCATGTGGCCGGCATGACGACACGGAACGCCGTTACCTTCCCGCCAAAGTGGTACCTATTGATCTACTCACATTTGCATGTTTTCGAATTGCTAGGTGAGCAGGAGCTGGGACGAGCCACGGGAGCTCACCCCGCCGCGCGGTTTCGAACTGCCGACCTTCCGATCAGCAGCTCAGCAGTTTAACCCGCAGCGTGATAGCATCTTTCAGGAGCAACCATTTTGTAGCTAAAAGAGAGAGGAAAAGCACATTCAACTCTGAAAAAGTTAAGATATGCAAATGAAAGAAACGCTTAAGCAAATCAGGACATTTGTATTACTTACATCAGTTTGCAGAGTCAATTTGGCACAGGGGTTCTGGCTATAAAATTTTAGGAATTCCAGACTCTGAGAGCCTTATATTCAACAGGGTGAAGTTCACCCAGCAGGGTACCCAAACCGCTATGATTTTCTACCTTGGAGAGAACATTAACTTCTTTATCCATCAGGATCTACCGGCTGATTACTCACAAATATGCCTATTTCTATGCATAAGCTATTTCCTCTGCTTGTAAAAGCATCTCTAGGTTGTGCTTCTGAGTGAAATACAATTCCCCTTCAGGTTGACTGACCTTCTCCTATATTTGGGGGGAAGGGAGATCAGTAGCTGGCACCCCCAAATGAAAAGATTATATCTTAAAATCTTTGCTGAAGGAGTTAGATCCACATTGGAGCTGGGCAGCCTCTAATAGCTAGAGACCGCAGTTAATATTTTTTAGAGGGTGGAGAGGCATGATGGCAAGGCAAGCGTGTAAAATGGGCAGCAACTTGTGATGGATATAGGTGGAGTTGTTGTTGTTGCCACTGTTGTTTTTCCTGGTTTCTGGAATGGAAGTTTGGAAGGTTCAGTGCAGCTTTTCCTGCCAAAAAAAGAGTGGGAAAACTTGATGTTGATTTTCAGAAACTGTGTCTGGCAGCAGATTGCCCCTCCAAAACAGGGGCTTCAGAAGAGACGTGTGGTCCTAGGGCCACCCCTGGTCCATTCCCAAGCAGCTGTCAGCCCCCGAGGTAGGTCAGACCAGGAAATCAACTCTGCCGGGAGGCTAAAGCTGCTTGTATTGAGACTGGCTATAATAACACAATCTTGCAAGTCTGATTGCGCTTTACCTCCCCCCTCCCCCCTTATAACCAGTGAATCAGGGAGGTGTCTTCCTGAGCCGCTTCCAAATGCTGTCTAATTGTTTTGGGTTTTAAAAATGTTTCAGCCCCTTTGGCCTAGGTAACAGTTCCTGCATATCTCCATCATGGTCATCCTCCTTACCCTCTACAAGGGTTCACTGCAAATTTTTCAAAGATGGGGTGGGGGAATGACCTGTTAGCTGCAGAGGCAGTCAGAATACCAACCACGATGACTGCTCCTGACCCAACCGGAGCTTTTGATTTTTTGCTTGTCTAGCACCAGATTGTTACGTAGTTTAATCACGGGTAGTCCTCGACTTACGACCACAATTGCGACCAAAACTTCCATTGCTAAGCCAGGTGGTTGTTAGGTGAGTCACGCCTGATTTTACAATCTTTTTTGCCGCAGTTGTTAAGTGAAGCACTGTGATTGTTAAGTGAATCACGTAGTTGTCAAGTGAATCTGGCTTCCCCCATCTACTTTGCTTGTCATAAGCCAGCTGGGAAGGTTGCAAATGGTGATCACATGACTCTGGGATACTGCAACCGTTGTAAATACATGCTGTTTGCCAAGTGCCTGAATTGCCAAGACCATGCGACTGCAGGGATGCTGCGACGGTTGTAAGTGCAAGGACCGGTTGCAAGTCACTTTTTTCAGCACTGTCATAACTTTGAATGGTCGCTAAACTAATGGTTGTAAGTCAAGGACTACCTGTATTCAAAAATAGCATTAGACAGCAAGGTCTAATCAACTCACCCAAGGGGTACTCCTACAAGCAAATGAAGAACTTCCACAGAGCCATGAAACTCCTAAATGTGGGGTTCCCATTGTGGCATGTTGACTTGCTGCTCATAAATGCGCCCTAAGATGGAACAACAGTCTTGTTGAAGGGGAACAGGATCCATTACTTCTAGGGAAAAAATGGACATTTCCTCCCCTTTGGCAGGAGAAAGTCCATTGCAAGTCACTAAGCTTTGCACACAAGCCAAATCAACTCCTGACACAAGCGCAAAGGTTCTCATTGCAAGAGAGAGAGTTGGCAATTAAGGACGGAGGAAGGAGAGCTGTCCGTCAAATGAAAAGTCTCATTTCCATTGATTTGCATCCTGACCAAAAGGAGGATGTGCAGAGGATGGTATGGCCAGCCAGCAGCAACAACAACAACAAGCTAATTGAGTCATTCCCCTGTAGGAAGAGAAGAGAGGAACCTTACAACAATGCCAAATGAACACATCAGTGAAAAATTCTTATTGTTATTTCTTACCCAGCACTAACACAGGCTGTGATTTACATAGATCTCCTGCTCCTTGTGCACGTGCTCACACCCACAATCTATTGGGCTGATTAAAAACAACAACACTTCACTGTTTCCATCAATAGGCTTTTCCTTTCGGTTCTTCGACAAGAATATATGTATTAAAAGAGAAAGTATATATAAAAAAACAAGAGTCTAAAAAAAATCTAAAAGCTATGAGCAGTCCAAGAAAGGCCACATTCCTTGGAATACACTGGGAAATCATTGACTCTAGGAACTTCTAAATTTGTCCAATCTGATCTGCTCAGGTGTGCTAGCCCTGTGCTCCTGCAATTAGACTGCTAATTTAGAAAATAGCGGCATGTTTTCTCCCCCTCCCCAATATGAACTGATAGATGCAGCTGGCACTGTCAACATCAGGGATAAATTGAGCAGTCATATGCACAGGATGCTATTGGTATTATAAAAATAAAGATCTGTCTTTCCAGCCAATCAGTTCAGCAGATATATACCAACAATCAAATTGTTAAAAATGACTTCCATAAATTACCCTGTCTTCCATCTAATGGAGCCAGAAGCAGATGTGAGACAATTTAGAGCTGAGATAACCATAAGAGGATAAAGTTTCTTCCCCTGAGTAACTCCCATCTTTTCCTCCCCCTCCCCAAACTGCAGTCAAGCAGGCATCTTCGTGCAGCACACCCTTAGTGAGAAACAGCCCACATTTCACACTACCGGTTAGTGAAGCAATGCTGGCAGTATTGTTCAAGCATATCTGCATTTAATATGGGAGGAATAATTCCATTTCCTTCCCATTATTTCACCTGGGAAGTTGCAACAGCCTTAATTCTTCATTAAGCCCCTGAGCTCATAAGATGTTGTGCTTTACTGTCTGCTATTCCTCTTTTGAGAGAGAATGGAAAGAGACACCAATGACTATCTGTTTTTTGTTTGTTTGTTTGTTTGGCTTTTTTGAGTCGAATACGCTGGCAATTCCAGTTAAATCAAAACTCTTCAGCGCCTCGCAGCATTCCATTGCATGCTCATGAAAAGGCTGCGTTTCAGTCCAGAGCTTTTGCCCAGCAGCTTCATCTTGCAGATCCCAAGCAGAGAACTAGATGGCCCACACCCCGCTGGTATCTCAAAGATGGCCCTGAAGATCTGGCTTTGGAGAGGAAGGGTGTACCGTCCTTCCGACTGTGCGGGTATGTTCCTTTTTTGTTCCTGTCTGGTTTTTGGTCATCCTTGCCATCTTTTATTCTTCATTTTCCCCTTGTTTTTAATGTTTTTACTTGTGAACCACCCAGACTCATGGGGAATCATGCACTATTGTTATTTCCTCCCACCTAAATTTCATGAATTGGTTGCAATTTATCTCTCATTAATGGCCATTATGGCAATGATTGCTTGTGGTGTCAAGACAGCGTTGCTTATTATGAAGGGTGAGGGCCAAATACTTGGTCCCTATTACTCCCTCGTCGTTGCTTGTTCATCAAGCCATTTCAGAAAGAAGCCCCAAACTCAAGGGCACCGTCTCCTATCCAAAATGATGCATTATGTCCTAGAAGGTCGTCACATATGCTGGCTTGTACGTGACATAAGCATGAAGAAAGGCACAGAAATTCAGAGAGGAAGGTCAGCCAAAGCACCTGTTGACTCTGGAGAGGAAGAAGAGAGGTAGCAGAGGACAGGTTGATGCTTTCCTTTGGCCTGAAGAGAGGGAGTATATGGGCACAATAAATGCCATTGTTTTATGGTCTGTGGTGTTAGTACCTGTAACTAGAGAGGGTTAGAATCCTGTTAGTAGAGAAGAATGTAGAGGTGCTAGCATAGCCATAGTAAGGTCATCCCATAGTATTATCAGGTGTTGCATTCCAGCTGAAATGGTCAAAGGATGATTTACATTGCTTTCTTCATCATTCCTAGGTAACATTTCTAGCAGTATATAACCCATAACCTGGCTTAGTTCAGGGCTCATTTGCACTCTTGCAGCCTGGAGCTGTCAGCCTTGCAGGGTAGCCCAGACAAGAAGCACACCCAGGAGTACCAGCTCGGTCTTTATTGTAAGGTTACATTAACAGAATCTTGCAAGTCTGAAAGGCCATCTCTCCCCATTTGCCTTTACAGTCCAAGAAACTAAGGAGGGCCCTTCTAAGATGTTTTCCATGTCCCCATTCCTTCTGTGGGCTCAGCTGCCTCTTATCTGACCATTGTCTAGTCTGTGGCCTTCCTCCTGTCTCCCAAGGTCTTTCCCACATACCATTACAGGAGCCCAGTGATCATCGTAGTTGTGCATGCCAGTAAGATTCTTGTTGCCCCTCTTTCCTTATTTGGTTCTTTATTTAAATGGGCAGTTTCCCCACAACAATGTAGAGAAAGGAGGTAGTAAAAACGTTTCCCCTTCTCTCCTCATATCTGGGTGCAATCATCCAGCCATGGTGGAAGAGATTACAGATAGGTAACAGGAAGGAGTTCCTCACATGGTGCAAAATGAAATGATGAGGTCAGAAAATACAGTGAGACCCACAGACCCTCAGCAATGGCTTTTCCATTCATCGAGGGTAAGGCAGTCAATGGGTGCTAGTTGTCTGAACTATAAATTAACCCCACCAGGCTCTGAAGACGTGGTTTTGACAACATGCTTGGGGATCCAGTGATGGTGTAGAGACTGCAAGATGGTTGTACTGATTGTAATGCACGGATTGCACTTTCCTGCAGATTATGTCATGAGTACGGATGGTGAGCAGGAGGAGGCCCCTATCGGGGGTGGGGGGGACGCATGTGTAGTTTAGGGACTTTGAGCTGTCAATCAAAGAAACCCAGAACAGACCCGCCTTGACTTTTGGGGTTTATCTGCCTGGGTTTTCCCACACTCCTTCAGTTTGGTAGGATTTTCTGTCTACTATAGCAGTTAAATAAAACACTTTCTCCTCATCTCGGTGTGGTCTTTGCTTAAGCCAGGACAGATTATGTTTTA
The DNA here is from genome assembly GCF_035149785.1 of Candoia aspera. Taxonomy (NCBI): domain Eukaryota; kingdom Metazoa; phylum Chordata; class Lepidosauria; order Squamata; family Candoiidae; genus Candoia; species Candoia aspera. The sequence goes on along the minus strand of NC_086159.1, from coordinate 7,209,738 downwards.
TGGTTTTTAATTGATTTTAATGGGTTTTTCATGCTTTTCTTTGTTTGGGTTGTTTATTTGTATTTCTTTGCTGTTTTTCTTGTTATTCTAACTGTGTGGGCCACTCAGAGTCACCTATGTGAGGTGGGCAGCTATATCAATTGAATAAATAAAATAAACAAATCACCACTATTTTATCAATGGTATTATACATCTCAATCCCAATCATTGGGGGAAAGAAGCAGGTGGTAGCACTTCCTAGGTACATCTAGGTGGCTCTGTGGAAGCCAGATTTCTGGAGAAGATCAGCCTTTGGCTTAACCCTGCGTGGTTCCGCTTAATTCCTCTTTCTAGCTCTTGACTTTAGGTTTAGTAAGACTTCATAAGGGATGAGACTAATTTCTTAACCTGGAGGATGTTTGAGAATCATCTAGTTCACAATCACAGCCATCTCACTGGAGATGTGTGCATTTGCTGAGACCCTAGGACTTTTACATTTATATCATATCACACCCCAGGAGTTTTGCAAGCGATCTTGGCAAATATTTGCTAAGAAAGGCTTGCAGCCGAAAAACTGGGAAAATGCTTTTTGCCCTCAGGGACTCTTGATTATAATCTGAGATTTGACCCTGCCCTCCACATTTGAATATTTCTAAATAGTTCAAGATAGCCAGTGGTTGCTGACTGGCTGACTGACTATGTGCTATAGAGTCAGTGCTGACTTTTAGCAAGCATGTAGACAGATTTTCTATGAACGACTGTAACCTTCTTCTTGGGTGGGGACACTACTATCCACACTGGGAAATGCTGCGCTAGGAGGTCTCAGAAACAGGGCACGGCATGGCTAGGTTAGAAGCTTCACTGCATACAAGAACGAAGCCATGAAAAGTAGTCGATTACATTACCCCCCTAGCAATTTAACCCCATCTCCTCTTCCTCCTGCCACCATCAATGAACTCTTTGCTGGGTGCTTCAGGGTAGCTATTGATTGGTTATGTAAATGACTGGAAATTGTTTAAATTTGGGAGTTCTTTCTGTACCCATGGAATTTCCTAATTGGGCAGGATCTTCAGCAGCAGAACTCAGTTTGGAAAGTGATGGCCCTTCTTCCGCTGAGGTTTTAAACACAAGATGAACACCACCTCTCAAGTATGATGTAGCAGTGGATTGATTGATTGATTGATTGATTGATTGATTGATTGATTGATTGGCTGGCTGGCTGGCTGGCTGGCTGGCTGGCTGGTGGTCCAAACTCTGCTGAGCAGGACACCTTTGAAGTAAATGTGCTTACAACTATGGCTTAGTTTACTGTATGAATTCTACATGGTGTTAATATGGATTATACCTTGTTGTTCAGAGTTGGAGTTCTGTGTAAGCAAACGTAGGATTGCACAAAATCTCTCGTAAAAAGATAAGCAGTATTTCTCTACAGGCAGAGAACTTTTTTTCCTGGCTACGACGGTGCTGGCCCCGTGTTCCCTTTCTCCTCTGAAAGTTCTTCCTTCAAGCAGCCACCATATTCTTTGTCAGCCTTCCAGCTGTGCAATGTCTTTTTTCACATCACGTGCCCACATTAGGCATAATACAACAAATATTTGTTTCGGTTAATTAGCAGTGCCTGTAACAAAAGCCACATTATTCTGCGCTATAACCATGTGTTATTACCAGTCTTGGGGCTACACAAAGTGTTGCATTGTTCTTTAATTATCCTTTTAAAATGACACTGTGAGGAATTCTCTCTCTGCTGCAAATCTGCTTTTCTGTGATTTGTGCAATCGCTTCCCTACGGAGAAGCTGCACTAATCGCTCGAGAGCATTTGGGCTGGAAAAGATCAGGCCAAGTACGGCAGGCTTGAAAAGGGGTGGCTGTAACTGGGACTGGTTGATGTTATCAAATCAAATCAAATCAAATCTTGATGATGGCCAAAAGACCAACAGTGAATGAGTGAATAAATAACTAAATAAAAATGGAGATGTCTGAAATTAAAAAGAAAGAAAAATACTACAAATTTTCCAGACGGAGGAGCAGTGGAGACTCCATATGGAGTTGCAGAACTAAGCTACCCAGAAGGATACAACCTAACAATGGTTAGACAAGAGAAAAATCATGCTTTCTGCCAGCTAATTTCTTCAGATGGAATCGATAAAAATTGACTTGTTCCTGGTAGACAGACCAATGAACGAACTTGTGACTGAAGGAATCCACTGACCTGACACCACAAGGACATGTATGTTGAGGCAGGGGGCCAGGCATCCATCATGGCTAAAGTGAAGGCCTGGTGAAATGTCAAGACTGTGATGGATTGGAATAAAAGATGGGAGTCTGGCACACACCCATTTGAAGATCCTGTGTGTGGCGAGGCTGGGAACAAGACTTTGCTGATTTCAAAATCAAGAGCCCATCTGCAGTGTTTAAGAATACTTCTGGTGTTCCCAAAGCCTAATGAGCAAAGATTCCTAGGGAGTGAACTGGCTAATAGCTTTTAAAATTGAGGTTGACTTAAATGCATCTCTAAGAACCAGACCCAGGGGGAAAAAATAATTTTAGGCAGGTTCAACAGAAGACAAAGACCAAGTTCTAGCATCCAAGGATTTGTTTTAGAAGCATAAACAAGAGGAAATATCTTTTCCCATGCATTGCTCTGGCTCATGACTGCAATACAGTACAATTAAATGCAGCATTTTGGATTTTTAGGGCTGAGCAGGGGTATCTGCAGGGTGTGGTCAAAAGGTCAATAAGGTGGCTGTGACATTACGATAAAAGCTGTTTTTTATGTGACTGTCATGCTCCAGATCAAACATTCCCAGAACATCTGATCCGACTCGCATGCGTGAATGGAATCAACACGGGTTGAGACTTGCGGGTCAGTAGAGTGGGAGGGAGAACATCCAAGAGTGAGAAAGCAGCGTGTTTGGACTATCTCTCGGTCCCAAGGTCAACCGGCAGATCCGTTGCAGACATCTGCACAGAACTGAACGGACTGGCACGAAAAGGGGGGCTGCATACCAAAGAAGGGGGAGGGGGTTGAATTCATTGGATGGTTTAACTTGGGGAAAGCGCGGGAACTTCTATTCGCAACTTTTTCTCTGTACTGCACCCTACAGTCCATTAAAGAGATTTCTACTTAACACATATGAATTGGATTTAATGAGAAACTGAGTGGGCAGTCATTACATAAAGTTGCGAATCATCATCCTGACTCTTCCTGGAGACTCACGTACCCAGAAGAGAGTTCAGATTTTAGAACTACGTCAAAACCAAGACCGGGAGAGCGAACTACTCTGATGGAGGAAGAAGTGACCATGATGCAGCTGATTGAGCCAGAGGCGGTGGCTGGATCGCTGGCTTGAACTGATGGAGATTTGGAAACAGAAGGGGCTGTAGGAATCTTCTCACCGCAGCAAAACCACACGGTGGAGCTGGATACTGAACTGATCACCTTAGACATCACTCAAGGCACCAAGGCAACTGCATCCTGGTCCAGCCACCAAGTCACCCAGATCTTCAGGGAGTGGAGCGGACACCACCCCAAGATCAGTGACGAAGTGGCCAAAGTTGGGAAGATGGGACGGGAGGAGAAGTCACACTGACTCCTCGCCAGTCCACAGAAGTGCGACCAAAGACCAGCGATCCCAGTTCCAAGAACTCTGAATTCGAACCAGGTGTTACCCCGGACCGTATGCAGAATTTAGAAGCCTGGGTAGCCTCCATGGAGACTATCCTCCAAAGTATCTCATTGTCCTTGGATTGGGTGCTGAACCAACTGGAGGCAGGATCCATCCTGTCATCAAAGAGATCCACACCTGAGCCAGCTCCAGGGTCCAGACAACCATCTCCGGTGTCGGAGACCCGGAAAAGCAGCAGACCTTCGGTGACCTGGAGAGAGCCACTAGCTGGACACATAAGTCTCCCTCCTCTCAAAAGCGGACATCGTGAGCTGCAGTTGAAGTTTAACAGGGACCCTCAGCAACTCTCCTTCTTCATGACTAATGTAGCAATGTATATGGAAGAGTTTGGGGACACTTTCCCCACAGAGGGGTCTAAGGTGAATCTGGTAGGATCCAGATTGAAGGGACCAGCAGCAGACTGGCTAGCACAACTGCATGATGAGGCAGCCCTGGAACTTCACAATTTAGATGACTTCATGAGAGCCTTAAGAAAACGTTTCAAAGATCCACTAGCAAAGCTGCAGGCCAAAACAGCTCTCCAGCAACTCTGACAGGGGTCCAAAACTGTATCTGAACACGCAATGGAATTTAAAGCTTTGGTGGGGAAGGTGACCAATTGGTCAGAACCTACCAAAGTGGATTACTTCAAAGGCGGGCTGCAACCAGAGTTGCAACGCTGGGCACTGGGACGAGGAGACCCATCACGGTGAGCAAATGGATCTGTTTGGCCGGAGAAGTGGAGAACACCCAATTCCAAGTTAGACGCCAGGTGCGAGCTCAAGGGATGGGGAAAAACACTGGAGCCTCAACTAATGTATTGGCAGGACCAAGAAAGCCAAGGCAGCAATGGGAGGAGGAGAGAGAGTGGTGAGTGGGAAAGGGGCTTTGTTTTAAATGTGGGAAAGACGGACATCGAGCTTTGGATTGCCCTCGTGCGGGATGGGCCACCACAGCAAAGCCAGGGACCAAGACAGCGAAATCTCCACCTGTCAAGCGCAAGAGTACTGAGGCTACTGCCACTGCGAGCAGTGAGGAATTGGCAGTGGTTCTGGAGGATTCTGAGAGGGACTCTGAAGACGAAGCCCCCCAGCCGGTGGGAAATGGGGCACGCCTGCTTTGAAACGCGCTGACAGGCAGGTGGTGGATGATGGGCACGAGGACCTGCTGGTAATGATGATTGCCCAACATTGATGATAGGAGTCCAATTAAAGACTTTAAGAACTAATCCCACAGCCGAATTATTGGCCATGTTGGACTCAGGGTGCACCAGATGTTTAATTTATCCTGCTGTAGTAAAAGGGCTAGATCTGAATCTGAGGAAGTTAACCTGACCCACAGTTTTTACGCAATTGGATGGGTCGGAAGCCCAAGTGGGTCCAGGAGAAGATTACACAGAGACTGTAGCCATGCAGATAGGTACCCATACAGAGACTTTACAGTTCATTGTGGCACCTGTCGCCAATTATGCCATGATTTGGGGGTTACTGTGGCTGCAGAGTCACAAACCCTGAGTAGATTGGGAAGTGAGGAGCTTGAAATTTCAAGATGGCTTTTACCTGGGTTTACCCCAAGAGACTCAACCCATGAAACCCGAAGCAGCAGGCATCATGATAATAGAGAGAGCCTCTCCTCCCATTGACCCCAATTCAGCAATTCCAAGTTAATACAAAAATTTTGCCGATGTGTTTGATGAGAGTCTGACCAATTCCCCCCCCCCCCACCAAAAGACAGACTGTGCCATTGAAATTGACCCAAAAGCCAAACTCCCTAAACCCAAAATGTATGCAATGCCTGAAAAGGAAAAGGAGGTCCTTAGAGAGTTCATTGACAAAAATCTAGCCCAGGGTTTCATTGAGCCTGCCAATTCACCAATGGCTGCACCTGTTTTATTTCACGCCAGAAAGGACAGCTCTCTAAGGTTATGCACAGATTATAGAGGGTTGAATGCTGTTCCCTCAAGAAACGAATACCTCCTCCCACTAATGAAGGACATGTTAGCGCACCTTTCTAAGGGAAGGATTTTTACCAAATTGGACATAAGGGAAGCATATTTCTGAATATGCATTCGAGAAGGGGATGAGTGGAAGACTGCTTTCAATTGCCCGTTGGGGTCGTATCAGTACAAGGACATGCCGTTCGGGTTGTCAGGGGGCCCTGGAGTGTTCATGCAATTTATAAATGAGACCCTACATGAGCATCTGTACAAAGGGGTCTTAGCGTGTTTGGATGATATCTTAATCTAATCCCAAAATGAGCAAGAGCATGTTAAATTAATGCATGAAAACCAGGCAGTGCTTTGATTGCATTGTTGTGGCCACCATCTTGACTTTTTCTGACCACATCCTGCGGACACCCCTGAGGCTGAGCGTGTCCTCTGTGGTGCTTGAAAAATAAAAAAGAAAAGCAGGACTTGACAGACTTTATGGAACCTAAACTTCTGGTAGCCTTAGTGCTATGTATTACTTCTGAAGATCTTTAGCTGGAGATAAATACTGAAAAGAGCTACAGTGTTTCTCTTGAATCCTTCTTCTTGGCTTCTGAGCAGTTGGCCTTGGTTGGAAATGGGATGCTGAACCTAATCTACTTAAGCTTCTGGAAGAGTCAATAGAAAGCCACTTCCATTTCATTGTCAATAACATGGCATGGGATTGATTGATTGATTATGTGCCTTCACGTCAGGGTCAACCCTTAGCAATCACACAGATTTTCTCCAGGAGGATCTGTCCCCAACCTGGTCCTTCAGCTCTCCCAATGGTGCCCCCATCGCCACTGTAGCTGAGCCCATCTGCCTTGCTGCTGGTCATCCTCTTCTTCTCTCTTTCCTGCCACCTTTCCCAGCATTAGAGCTTCTCCAGAGAGTTAGGTCTTCACATAATGAGGCCAAAGTAGGATAATTTGAGCCTAGTTATTTGTGTTTTGAGTGAGATGCATGGAAGTAGACACCACCTTTCATCTTTTCAACCTTGTTTGTCTGCTGGAAAACTCCAACCATTGGTGGAGTCTGTTATTGTCTACATGCTCAGTCCTCTGAACTTTGGGGACTGATACTCAACAATTGTTAATCAAGTAGGCAATTCCTTTGGATTCTTGACTCTTTGCAGGTTCTTGATCCTTGTTGTGCCTTTCCAATTTTGTATGGACTTGGCCAGGAATAGCAGGGGGTAAGGGGGGGATACCGTCCAGGGCATTCGTTCCCATTCCAGAGTTGAGCTACAGCATTAAACTTGTCACTTCTTTTTATCTTCATGTTCTTATGCCCTCTAAAGGCAGCTTAGTGGTACCATGGTCATAAAAAGATGGAGAGACTCACCTTTCTTTATGTCTGTGTGTCTGGCAGCTATTGAAAGACAGGAATGAGGTGGGGTGGGGAGAAGAGGGGGAAAAAAGTAACATGAAAATAGGCTTGGGGCTTCCCAGGAGGAGACTCCCAAAATGTATTAATTTTTCAGGCTAGTAGAATTCAAACGTGGCACTTGGCAAAGGCAGTTCAGGCGTCTGTCCTGGGAAATAATGGTGTCTTCCCATCTAATTATGCATTATTACTAGAATTAGCAGAAAACGAAGACATATCCGTGTATGTGTAGGGTAACTGCCCAGAGTTCCCCATTGGGGGAGAGGGGCGGTAATATAAACCTAATAAACAAACAAACAAACAAACAAGAGAAAATGGGAACAACTAAACATTTGCAGCTCCTTCCTACCTTGTACTGTTTTGTCGAATTCTGAAAAACAGTATAGGCAGGTTAGGAGCAGTACCACACCCAAATGTATTTCTCCATCCAACATTTTTTGGAAACAAACACAGGAAGAGACAAGCGATCTTTTTGCCTTCGAAGACCTCTGCTAGCTGTTGCAATTTCTCTGAGGATTTTGTACATTATTTGGTTAGCAACCCCAGCTTTTTAATCTTGCATGAAGTTTAGCATCAGGCCAGTCTATGCTTGGGAAAATTTCATGTTCCTTTGGATATTTCTTTCCAGCAGCAGCTCTTTAATTTATTCAACATACACAGTCCTTTCGTTTTTTTCCTTCAATATCAGCTCTGTGCAGATTCCCTGTCTCTACGATCTTATCAACCTGATCTCTGCAGAAAATCATTTTCTGCATCTAATTACCTTTAAATATGTGCACAGAACTGAACAGGGTGCAGAGCAAAACATTTAAAAAACAGGAGAAAAGTACTAGTTCTGAAACTGGGAAGACTTCGAGGATGACCTGACGTGGGTCCTAATTTTTCTTGAGTTGGAATTTTCTACCTGCACTAAGCAGGAGATCAGGCTAGATGACCTCTGAGCTACCTTCCAACTCAGAAAGAGGCCATTCTGATGTTGGAATAGAGAGAAAGGCCTTGGAATTGGAGTTTCCAGAACACGTGAAACATGAAATGGCCTCTTTGGGGGTTGGGCTGTCCCATATCAGAAGACTTTGCCATATCCATCACCAAAATACAAAGAGGAACTAAAAATACATTTACAGACACTTGCACGCTTTATTAAGCCCTGATGTGATTGTTCCAGGATGGAATATTATGTGAACCCAGGCACTGAGGCCTATAAACATAATTTATGACTTATTCCACAAACCATGGTTAGGTTATTATAGTTAACTTCCACAGGAGCATTGGAATTTGAATATATTCCAATATCTAAAACATAGCAGAGATTATGGGATTAAAAACAACTGGTTTAGCAAGATGTGTGAAGCCAGTCTCCCATTCAGAGCATTTTGTGGCCCAGGATCATCATCTGCTGGACAATGACTATGTGCTTCAATATTTCTGCATTTCTAAACCCAATTATAGCTTTCCTAAACATCCTGTCAGTCTTTGAGGCTGGGAAGCAAACTTCTCTTTTGCTCAGGCCGAACAAGTGCTCCATTCCAATTTTGTAACCAGCCATGTGATAATGTGGAATACCACTTTCCTTCCCCTATTTTTCCAGTATTTGCAAGGTAGAGATAGAGGCATGTCCCTTGTCAGATGAGATTTTCTCCTTCCTCACCACCTTTTTTTTTTTTTTTTTTTGCAAATTTTACAGTTCTCCTAAGTAGGAGGAGATTTCCTTTTTGTTTCCAATGTTCCCATTTCAATGCCATTCAGTTTACATGTTGAAGCTAAGGAATGACTGGATATAAACAGCTCTGAGGACAAAAATAGATTATCTGGGCCCCACCGCATCTGTTCCTCAGTTCCATGTATAGGAAAACAGGGTATTTGGGAATTGTAAACCACTCACTGCCTGTCAGCATCCTTAGTCATAAGTTAACTAGGATAGTAGGTCATGCTAAGCTATAAACTATAGTTTACAAAACCCATTGGCTAGATTCACAGCCCAAACAAGCCATATTATGGTTTGGTGCGTTGTGTGAATTGAGTTGCCTGGATTCCTACACTGCATTAAGCTGTGGTTTGTTTGTGGAATATTTGACACTGGCTGGGCTAACCTGATATGCTCATTCACAAACTATGGATTATAAACAACAATAACTGGTTCCATGCATTGCCCAAAGTCAAAATCACAAACCATGGAATGAACTATCAAACTCAATCTTTACTTCAGTGGGGAAAAACAATTATGTGCTATGCATTTAGGCCTTTTTTTTTTGGTTAAATACTGTAAAAGTTGCTGCACAAGTCCAGATCTCAAGTTTGGAGCATTGCCCCTTTTTTTGGACCCATCTCTCAGCTAGGAGCATCCATGGGGGACAAGGGGGGCCTCAAAAAAGTCAAGATGGTGGCTTCAGTGTAAAAATGTAAAAAGGGCAGGACATCTATCATGCAGCTGCAGCTGCCATCTTGCCTGTTTTCACCCTCGCCTGCTGACACCCCTACCACTATTCAGGTAGAATCTTGTTCTCCACTTCAGGAAAATGGCAATGATGTACTTTCAGATGCATCATAAATCCCACTCGGGAAACCACTGGGATCCCTTGGTCCCCATCCTGCTAGCATCCTTGAACCATGGATCACTGCTTTTCATTTAAAATCCTGCTTTTCTATCAAGCTGTATGCAATAAATGTTAATGGCTTTTTTAAACTGATCATAAAACTTCAATAACATCTTAGCTTAAATAGATACAATAAATCACAAAGAGCATAGCAGCATCAACATAAACTCATTTAAATTGGTATGTAGTAACTTCATGGAATCTTGTTATCCTTATACAGGAAAAAAAAAAGAGAATGCATGAGAACTTCTAAGTAGATTTTGCCTTGCTTTAGGTCCACAGCTATTCATACTATTCATGCACACATCATAGTACCCTATAATTTATTTAATCATGGTTTATCAAGTGCACCTTAGCTGAATCCCACAAAGAGTGTTTGAAGAACTCAGTCTGAAGAGAAGGGAAGGCTATGGGGAGATACAATTGCAGTCTTCTAATCCTTGAAGGGCTGTCAGAGGACAGAAGGAGAGCCAGTTTGGTCTAGTGGTGAAGGTGCTGGGCTAGAAACCAGGAGTCTGTGAGTTCTAGTCCTGCCTTAGGCATGAAAGCTGGCTGGGTGACTTTGGGCCAGTCACTTTCAGCCCAATTCGGTGCAATGTAGACTAGCCTCCTCGTGGCGCACCCCGGGGAATGTGACTTGTCATGGCTAATAGTCTACACATCTGGCTGCTGGACCTCACAAGGATTTCCCAGCAAGAAAAGCAGCATGAACAACAAAATGCCATACAAAAAAAAAAAAGAGGACAGAAGGTGTGGATTTGCGAGGGTAAAAGTAGAAGCAATAGGTGGAAGCTTATCAAGAAGAAATCCAAACTTGAAATAAGAAGGAATTTCCTGATTGTGAGTCCTTTTGAGCAGTAAAACAGCCTGCTTCCTGAAGTTGTGGGTGCTCCATCACTGGAGGTTTTCAGAATAAGATTGGACAGCCATTTGTCTGGGCTGGGATGTTCTGTGGATTCCTGCACTGGGCAGGGGTTTGGACTAGATGATCTCCAAGGTGCCTTTCAACTCTATGACTCTATGATTTGGTTTCTTGAAGCCCATCATCCCAGCAGATGGCAGACCCTAAACAAGGTTGGTCGATCTTGAAAAGCTAATCAGGACTGGAAATGGTTAGTGCCTGGGTGGGAGATCACTAGGAAATCTTAGGGCTGTGGGTTTGATTGGAAAGAAAAAAAAATCAAGGTGATGGAAAACTACTTTATAGTGTGGCAAATAACACTGTATGGACATAATCATGTCCTTGAGCTGGACTTGAGGGAGCCTTGCATTTTCATATCTTTGTAGCCAACACAGAAATTCCGAGAAATTTCACACATTGGAAACAGTTTTCACTTCTGTCAATATTTTTCAGTTGCTCTGCTTAAAAAACAGTCTCCTGCTGTAAATGAAATTTGTTGGCAATTCAAACCCTTAGATTTGACACTTGCTTGTCTTCACAGCCCAGGGCTGTTTCCACTGATTGTGTGAAGAGCTGTCTGTACTGTATTTTGCTTTGATGTGGGGCAGTGATTAATGTGCTGGACTATGACTGTGGAGACCATGGTTTAGATCTGCCTTTAGCTATGGTAGCTTCCCTCACAGGCCACCTACCTCACAGGGTTTTTGTTGGGGGAAAAAAGAAGGAAAGAACCCTCCCCCATATAACCAGCTTATAGGTAAAAGGTAGGCTAAAAATACCATAAACAAACTATGGTTTGTGACAGTCTAGTGTGAACCCAGTCAACTAAAGATTCATCAGCATAATGTGAGCTAGAGTCATATGTGAATCCCATCTCTGTTTGGCTGTGTACTGGTATTTGCTATGCAAACTCAGTATTCTAAGGGGATGTAACAGAAAGCCATGTACTGGTGGCTCTTATCTGAAGTTTTGCTTTATCAGCATGTTTCATACAATCAGTTTAGCTAATTATTATTTTATTCTATTCCGTAGCTGCCCATCACTTCTTGCATTTGTGATATGAGCAGAAGTAACAAAGGGCCTATTTTCCTTGTTTCTTTCCTTGGATATACAGTATGCATGCAGCAGATGGTGATGAAGGCCGTCTCAATATCAGACCCAAGTCCTAACCCAGATTGGATAAGATCAGATGATCCTGAGGAGTTTATCAGTGTGTCTAAATATGGAATATTAGACCCGAGGCAATAGTGATTAGAGTCATCTGGGTGTAAGGATGGTTTCTCAGCAAGGATCTCACCACCACTTCAAGACAGTGGGGAATTCTGCTTGCGAAAGAGAAGTGTTAATGGACTGAGTGATTGATGGGCATGTGAGTTGTCATTTGTACACACACACACACACACACTGTGTGTGCAAATGACAAAATATGCATTATGACACTGAGATGCCAATGCTGCCTCTTCTCATATTTGCATCACCACATCCCACACAGAAGGAGCAGAGCTTGCATTGTGACATCATTGCGGCACAATTTCAGCTTCTTCCGGAGACCTTGAGTGATCAGTTGCAGGAGAGGATCCTTAGAGGCAAGCAGGAGAGGGATCAAAGCATTAAAGAATGGTCCAGAGCATGCTGGCTGGGGAATTCTGGGAGTCGAAGTCCACACATCCTAAAGTTGCCAAGGTTCAGGAACACTGGTCCAGAGAAAACCAAAGCCTTCCATGCTTTGTAAGAAAATATCAATAGTGCAGTAGATATCCTAGTCTTGACTAAAGAGATGTGAAACTTGGCATAAATCTGAGCAATTTTAACCACAAAGGACTGGCTTGCATTGTTTCTGATAATATTAAAAACATATATATTATTTAAAAAAAAGAAACAGACTGCACTGATGAAGGGAAGGTTAGCTGCTCCGCTCAATGAGAGGAGATGCTAGACTTCTGGGCAGAAATACCTAGGGTAGCTATCCATGGTGCTGAAATCTCTCTGACCTGCACTGGCTTCGTTGAGCTGCAGGTTGGGCAAGCCATCACCAGGTTGGCTGATGGACATCCACAGTCCAGTCCTTGTGGCTGTTGAAGCTCCCTCCTAACCTGCATGGGGAGGGATGTGGGGTGGATCCTGAATCTTTAGAAGAGCAATTTGTGAAGAGCAAATGGAAACAGAAAGTCATCAGGATTGTCAGGACAAGTGGATTCTAGAGCTAGAGGTACTGGGAAGACGGGAAAGAAATGCAGATAAGAAAGCAGACTTAGTGATGATGATTCAGTGCTTATCCAGGACCATCCCTCAACCTCTTCTTCATGGAGAATGAGGACACTGAAATAACTGTCAGCATAAGTATCTCTTCTTCGTAGAGATTTGTAGTGGAAACCTGTAGTGCAGTTGACTCATTGTCCTAAGATATAAGGTGATTTGATGGATTTGAGTTCATGCGTTACACAGATCCAACCATTTTGATTTGAAAGCTGTTGTTCAGGATGTTGTGTGAGCCCAGCCACTTGTGACCTGTCCAACAAATCATAGCTAAGCAAACCACAATGTGATGTGCAAACCCAACCAGTGTGTTCAGTTTTCGCTTGTTACAGTCTGTTCTTCTGCAGCACAAAAAGGTTCCTGAGTATTGGGGCACTAGCAAACATTTTTGGAGAGAGTAGTTGGTTTTACATATTGTGCAATGCCATGGCTTGTTAAAACATGGTATATTGAATAATCTCCCAGTGGGCTGGGTTTGCAGACAACGCTGAGCCATACTCTATTTTTTATGAACTGTAATAGCTGGTTCATGCAAGATACCAAGCTGAAACCAAACAAAGTAGAGCATTATGTGTAAACCTGGTCAGTGCCTATTTTTGCAAAGGGAGCTTACCCCTGTGCAGGTATACATAGTTTTGGTAGGTGGGGGAGAAAGACCATTGCTCTCCAAATTTGGAAGGAAATAGTGTGTTCTAGCCACCTGCAACTGCAACCTTAGACAAACAATTCAGGCAAGAGACATGGTTTATATGTGCCACAGAAATCAACTAAATTCACAGAGGAGGGAAACAGCAAAGGAAGGAGGCCAAATTCATGCACAGACAAAATATTTTTTAAAAAGTAGCATTCTGCCTTTCATGTATATAGAGATTTAAATGCAAGTCTGTCACATTTTAGCAGTGAGCAGCCTTGAATTGATGCAGTGTGTTGCTCACTCCCAAGAACAATCATTTTCAGTGATAAAGCCTTCCAAAGTATAATTTGGCTGCCAAAGTCATAATCAGGTCTTGACTTAATTAAAATCCCTTGAAGTAAAGGAGAGAAGGGGGGTGGGAATCACTCTGAGTGGGGAAAAAAAAAGGAAAGAAAAATACATTCCTCATCTGAAATTATTGTTACTTCTGACTCTCCACTGAAAATGGACTGACTCATATTTGCTGCCTTTTCTGCCAGGAAATAGCTGATCCAAGTGCTGATGACAGAAGTCACTGCGTAAGTCAAACGCTTGGGGCATATGTTGTGGCTGTAATCTCTCTCCTCAACTCCACTTGCTGAAGCAACAGATTAACATGGAGAGAAGCAAATGGTCCCCTTGAGGCTGTTTAGCCTAGGCTTTCCAAAACTGGCCTACTCTAGGGCATGGATTGGGGCTTTGTTCTGCCAAGTGTCCAGGCAGTGATCAGGTGCCCAGACACTTGCTTCTTTTAGATCCAGAGACAATGATCATACCAGTAAGTAAGGAGATTTTAAGCTTTATTGTTTAACTGTGGCGGGCAAATTAAAAAAGAAACACAAGAAAGCATGCCAAGACAGATGATAAGAATCTCACATCAGCTGCTGGGAGCTCCAGTAAGCAGCAGCAGAGGGTCCCCAAGCCAATTTTGCACACAGTGCCCGGCACCAGGGTCTGTGGCCAAGCTCCGGACTCAAGAGGCAATCCTAAGGTTTTTATCAAAGTCTGGTCCTAGAACCTCATGAATCTGTTTCCATGGCACTGAGACTGCAGGATCTGACCCTGACTGGATAGTTCCCAGGGTCTGGGGCACCTGTTTATGCCATAATCCAAGAGCCTGGGAAGCAATAAAAACAAGCTAGTGCTAGACGTGAACAATCTTGGGATTTTCTCTTCTCCCCCCTCCCCTTCTAAGTAAAAGTGAAAAAACAAGCAGGTGAAACATACTCAGAATGAACTCTAAATGTCTAGCATTTTCTTAATATGAATGAGAAATTAAAATATGTCACTTAAACTCCTCAAAATACAATGGTCTTCCGCATTGCCACTACAGGCTTCTGGAAGGCTTCCTGCCTTAGTATCCTGAGAATTGCAATCTCAATAAATCTTTAGTGACCCAGGATGGGGAATACACCCAAACTGTAGCTCTTTAGTAGCTTGGCAATAGGCATATAGGGAGGAACTATAGATTTCTGCCTATAGATTTGAGCAGTGCTTAGCAGCCTTTGGAAATGGTGCAATGCAAACTCATTGGCTATGTTTGCACAACTTGAAAATTGCTGGTTAACTGAATTAACCAAATTGCTGGATTTGCAGAATACACTGAATTGACCACATGGGTTAGCTCTGTTCCTGGAAACTGTAGAAGTGTACAGCGATGGTCTTGAAGAAGGAATTCAGCATCTGGAAGGGAGGAGTGAATGAAGAAGAAACTCAAGATTACTCCACCTTGGTTCTTTTGGGGATAACAGGGAGAGACAGACTCTTGTCAGGCTTCCAAGACTCTGTTAATATATCCTTTAACAATAAAATAGAGTTCCATTAC
The DNA here is from genome assembly GCF_035149785.1 of Candoia aspera. NCBI lineage: Eukaryota > Metazoa > Chordata > Lepidosauria > Squamata > Candoiidae > Candoia > Candoia aspera. Next base: position 7,194,489 of record NC_086159.1, on the reverse strand, counting down.
TTCTTGTAGCATTTGTTTCCTGACCTGGCCTTCCTTAAAGGGCTGACAGAAAGCCAACACTGACTGTCTTCCTTAATTGCTCAGAATATAGCAAAGTTGGCCTTTATCAGTATTTCGCCCCAGTAAGTTATAGAACAAGGGAGAAGAACTGCAATTTCTTTCTGCTAGTAGGAACAAGGGCTGAAAGGACTGACCATCTAGCTTCATTATTTGGGATTATTAATAGCAATACATCTAATTACAACATGTTAAGGAGGACAGTTGGAAACTGCATTTCTACTGGCTAAAATTATGAGTGTTTCAGCACACCATCTGCTGATGCCTACCTCAGAAGCATTCCATTTACATAACGTCTGGCGGTGAAGTGTCCACAGAACATTCTCTCTCTCTGGGTGTCAGTTACACACAAAAGAGAAAAAAAGGGTTCTTTCCCACCAGAGAGCCTCGTGAATGTGGATCAGTTCTTTTCCTGGAATCTGATGATCACAGCATTCTGGGTCTCCTCCAGCCATTGGAGATAGCTGCATGACTCAACTGAAGCACATGAACTTTAGCAGATATAAGCATTCCCAAAGAGTTGGCCTGCAGGAATGTTGGAAGAAAGGGAAGAGATGGCGGCTATCAGAAAGATATGTTGGATCTACAGAAACAAGGCCTAGCTGAACCAGACAGAATCCATCTCTGATCAAAAAGTAACCTCTTTGAAGGCTTCCCCAGTAAATGGCCACTTCTAGTGACTGTGATGGACCATCAGCTTAATGAACTACATGAGCAATAGTCTAATGAAGTAGATACAATCCATCTGAACTTGAAGGTACATGGAAGGGCATAGCATGCAAGAGTGGCCAAAAACAACGATGTACCAAGGGCCAGGAGAAGATCAACATATGATTGATGGATAAAAATGCCAAGGTTCTAGACATGAACTTCTATGATCAAGAACTGCCCAAAGACAGCTAGATCCCTCTCCCAATTGTTTTTTAAATTGTGACAATATTCCACAACCAGATTGATGAAAACCAGCTGGTCAGAGTCCAATACTTTAAGATGATAAAATAGGAGATGAATAGGAGTTATGTGAGAAGCTAATAATAATAATAATAAAAAATTAAACTTGTGTGCCACCCATCTCTCAATGACTCTGGACAGAATATAGAATATGCAAAGTGTGTAAAAATGTGAACGTAGCATGTAGGATTCTCCTTTATATTGTTTACAGTTTCATTTGCTACTTTTTGCCTGTGACTTCTGTCTCTATCTTTTCCACACTGGGAAGTCTTGCTAGAATAAACTTGCTATAAGGCAATTTTTGGTAACTATCTGGTTACTGATTTAGATAACCCCTGCTTACATTAGCTGGGAGAATCATGTTGACCAGCAATGTATACCTTTAATTAGTTGTGCTGGAACTGAGAAATATATTAAAGGGACAGCTGTATTCCCGTTTTGATTCAATAAACCTACACCGTTGTTGTTCTGTGTATTGTTGCCTTCTGCGGTGGTTGTGCCCACTGGGGACATAGATCCTGAGCAGGGAGGAAATAAATTCTCTATTTTTTTTTCCCCTTCCCAAGAGCGGGTAATGATGGAAGCCACCAGGAGCCAAGAAAATCTCCCCGGGGGGATAATCTGATTGTCTGATGTGCAGAAAAAAGGCAAGTTGCCCGGATGATTCTGGGAATTGTAATCCCAGTACATTTGGAGAACACCAGCTGGGGAAGGCTAAGGCAGACAAACCCTCAGCTAGACTGTTCATTAGTCTGGCTTGAATAAGACAGCTTCCAGCTTCCACTGAGCTTGCAAGTTATGTCATACTGCAGCTTTTCAAAGTTTTGCGCATCCTTCCCATTTTCCTTCAGCAACGAAGTGGGTGTGTCACCACGATTTCCATTTGCATTTGCTTGCTTCCTTCCTTTCACCTGGAAAGGTTAGCTGAGAGAAAGGTGTCATCTGCTCCCAGCCTTGTCTGATAAGCTGTCACCGTTGCCCAACTTTAATATTCTGGAATTGTATTAACCTGTTGCCGATCGTGCGGCCAGATCAAAGAGGTGAAATCACGGTGCTGCAGAAAAGGACCAGGATCCCCCTGTTGGTCCCATACCGAGGAAATAATCTGCTTGCAACACCTACAATTAATCAATTTGCTTTTCCACAGGGGAACTGGCAAGCCTTGAACCCCCCACAGGCATGAAGCACGCACTGGCTTTATTTCTGCAGATGCAAGCAGTTAAGTCAACTCTTGCTGTTCCCTGGGACCAGAAGCCGATAAAACGGCTGGAATTACACCTGGAGCAGCCACGGTGCAGTCAGCACAAACGTGAACAGGGCAGACTTGTTGGCTTCTGGAAACAGAAGCGAGCTGCTGCAGGGGCTGTGGGGTGTCCCGGTGGTATTTTCTCGGTAGGGGTCTCATTCTGGAGAGCAACTTTTCTAAAGCAAACAGCCCCCAGCACAGGGGGGCCACACATCCTATCATTCCTGGCTGGTGTGGAGATTGCAGAAGCCGGGAGAAGGATGCTGGCTGATTTCTAGTACCATTCAAGATGCTGAGATTTAACCTGCCATGTACTAAGGAGAATGCCCCGTCCTCCAGAAAGCCTTTCTGAAGCTGGGGCATTCATGTACCAGACCAGAGATGGTAGGATGATATGTAGAAGAGGAAGGATTCCCGTCGGAAGGGGCCTCAGAGGTCATTCAAGTCCAACCCCCTGCATGCTGCAGGATTCACCACACCATCCCCGAAACGGGAAGCAACCCTTGTTTTATTTATTTTTTAAGAATGCCAGTGGAGCCTTCATGGATTAATTTTTAAAAAAATTTACCTCACAGTTTTTGTAACCCACCTGAATGCGTAGCCTCTGGATGATGAACAGCACAGGAGAAACACACACTTCAGAAACGGAAGCAATTAAAACAAAATAAGAACAACAAAAACCCCACCCAAACCACTTTCCGAATTGGGCACCACAAAGCATCAAATCGGGTGGAAAACTCGACAGAAGAAAGTTGCTTTTACTTTCCTAAGGAAGGCGGGTACTGACTGTGCAAACCTCTTGAGCCTAGAGCCATTCCAGTACATAAAGATATTATTTGTTCCCAGCAGAAAATCATCTTGCAGTTGTATGATAGGCTGTCATCCTCGCACAAATATTTGATTGATTATGTGCCATCAAGATGGTGTCAGCTCTTAGCGACCATGTAGGTAGATTTTCTCCATGATGATCTGTCCCTAACCTGGTCTTCCAGGTCTTCCAATGATGCCCACATGGCTGATGCACCTGAGTCCATCCACCCTGCTGCTAGTTGTCTTCTTCTTCTCTTTCCTTCCATCTTTCCTAGCATTGTGGAGAAATGCTAGAATTTCTCCTTCCCTCAGAAAAATGCAGAGGAACCCTCCAGCCTGGTGTTTCCCAACCTTGGCAACTTTGAGATGGGTGGACTTCAACTCCCAGAATTCTTAGCAATGGCCATGCTGGCTGGGGAATTCTGGGAGCTGAAGTCCACTCACCTTAAAGTGGCGAAATTTGAAAAACACTAATTTACACCTGCTCGACATACCACTGGAAGCTGGCATTTGGTTTGGCATCACCCGTTTCCTATTGATTGACGGATTGCATGCATTAAAAAAAAGGGAGCGGAAGCAGGGAAGTTAACGGTCCATGGGTGGTCACAGGCATCACGTCAGGATGCCAGCTGCAGATTGGATGAAGAAAAGCATTTGGTTACCCACCTTAAAAAATACTATGTGCAGTAGATGCACTTCAGAACGCCCCCCCCACCCCCCGCCCAACACTTTGCTGGATTGAGTGGTGAGATCAAAATCTTCTTCTGGGAAAAGCTTCCAGCCCGGGGATGGGGGTTGGGAGAGACAGTGCGGGGCTTGATGCTCTCGGCGGGAGGCTCCTAAATGCATCGGAGATGGTGCTGAAGCTCCATCATGTATTTTTGTGATGAATAACTCTGCAGGGAGCAGAAAGCCTGTTGAAGGTCATGAAACAGTTCGGCTGACATTGATGTTAAATGCTGAATTCCCTGTTCCTTTATGCTTTGAAGTAGGAAGAGGCAGCGTGCATACCCTACCAAGGGTTTATTTACTGTACTAACTCTGCTGCAGTACCTAGCAAATCTGCTTTCATACCTGGCCTTCAGGTCAAGACAGGGTGTTGGTGTTGGGTGTTCTGGCTGTGATGCAGTGTTTCTCAACCTTAACAACTTTACGATGTCTGGACTTCAACTCCCAGAATTCCCCAGCCAGCATGGCCATGGCTAAGAATTCTGGGAGTTGATGTCCAGACATTTTAAAGTTGCCAAGATTGAGAAACACTGCTGTAATGTTTTGACTGGTTTGAGTTTGGTAAAGTAGAAGTGTTTTTCTCCTCCTGTTACACCTGACATGATTTTCCTGGACTAGTTCTACTATTAAGCACATTGTTTAAGATCAGACAAAAGATCCTACAATTTAGCAAGAGCGCAGGGCTTCTAATACCCAGACCACAACTTGCCCTTTCAGGATGACCTTTTCTTTTTTTTAAAGGATTTTAGCTTTTGGAGTGCTATGAGGATCTAGACCAGCCTCTCTCAACCTTTGGACCCTGGAGGAACCCTTGAAACATTTTTCAGGCCTCGGGGAACCCCTGCACATTCAGGCTCCAATAGAGGCTGGAAGTTACAAAATCATTTTATTTGTTTCATGGGTAGGCCTGTATATATGCATTAACTGTGTTCTTCAACTGAAAATAAAGAATGAAACTTGCCCCTTTCATGTGAAGTTGCCCGAATTTGAAATAATTTTTTTAAATAAATCGTGATCTCCCAGGGAACCCCTAGTGACCTCTCGCGGAACCCGAGGGTGCCATGGAACCCTGGCCGAGAAACCCTGATCCAGAAACTTAATGACCCATCAAAGTAATGGTGCTGCACAATTTCATTTTCCTCTATGCACAATGCCTACCTGGAGATGAAGTGACAAATTTAAAATGGGTGTTAATATTAAAAATCACGAATTCAGATCTGAATGCTGCATTTCAAATGTTAACTTCAGTTACTAGAATGCAATTGGATAGGCGCTGTTGGCTGTCCTCAGTTGTTTTGATTTGTGGTAGGCAGAAAATATTTGAAGTTTCGTATGTCAATTGTCAGATACAAAATAGCACAGCGTGCCAACTGCCACGAGAACTGCTGAATTCTAAATACCATCAATTCCAACAGGGAAATAAAAAAATACCATTGCATGCCAAATATCAAACACCGCGGAGTTCTAAATACTATTGCATGCCAATTATTGAACGCAAAATGCCATTGTACGCCAATTATTAAAATATTGTGAATACAAAATACAGGCCGATGATCAAATTCTGTTAATTCCTTCATTCTGTGGAAAGACAGGTCCAAATCCCCACTTCACCATTAAACTCAGAAGGTGATCTTGGTTTAGTCACAACCTCTCAGAGATTTCTACTTTACTCTGTTGCTGTGAGAAAGGATGTAGAAGAGAGAACAAGAAGTGCAAAGGATCAATGAAGTATATAAGTAACCTAAATAATCCAATACAAAACAGAGCTGCATATCACCCATCAACTGTTGTCAAATTCTGTATACTGTTGGATACACCTAATAAAACCCAATGAAAGGACAAGGGCATGCAACCCATCGAAGATTTTTTTTTTAATACATGCAACCAGTCAATCAATAGGAAACAGGTGACGCAGAACCAAATGCCAGATTCCAGTGGTATGCCAAGTGGGTGTTTTTCAAATTTGGGAGCTTTAAGATGGGTGGACTTCAACTCCCAGAGTTCCCCAGCCAGCATGCTCTTCACTACCCTGACATAATCTCCCCCCTTGAGATTAGATTATCACCCTCACTGTGATCATGTAGCAAGAAAGCAACATGGCCATGTCTATGACCATTTCCTCTTTGTCTTCAACCATATCCAGATCCATTGCTGCTTACCTTTCAGAGATCAGCCAAGGTTAGCTAGAAATACTCCTGACAGTAACGAACTTCCAGCCTGGTGTTTCACAGACTGAGTATGGAGTCCCAGCACATGTGGTAGATCCCAGTTTCAGCGAGGCTGAAGAACCACATACGTAGAATGACAGGGTTGGAAGGGTCCTTGGAGGTCTTCTAGTCCAACCCCTTGCCCAAGGCAGGAATCCTCATATCATCTCAGGCAAATGGTTGTCCAATCTCTTCTTGAAAACCTCCAGCGATGGAGCACCCACCACTCCGGGAGGCCAGCTGTTCCACTGCTTAATAGTTCTCACTGTCAGGAAATTCCTCCTTATTTCCAAGTTGGAGCCTGATGACACTCTGCACGATCTGAATAATTTTCACAACCCCTTACAGTGGGCCTTTATTGTTAACTCCAAACAGACCACAAAGCCCTGATGTAACTAAAGTTTTCTTCCTTTTCTCCAGGGACAGGGGACCACTACTGCCCAGTGGATTTATATGCTGAAACTGCTGGCTGATGTAACTGCCTTAACTTCAATTGCTGATAAGGTGTTTTCCCTAGTCTTTTCTAAAAAGAGCTGCTTAAGTAATACAATCAGCTAATTAATGTGTCCAATTAAAAAATGATACACTCATAAAGACTGGGACAATTTATTTCTGACCTGAACTCTTTGCTGTTGTCTCTGTTTGGCCCTCGGCAAGGAATTCCACAAAAGCTTGATGCATTCCCTTTAATATTTTTCCCCTGTCCGCTAACAGGATCACATTCCCTTTGGAGTCAATCTTGTTTTTCATCCCTGCAATGCTAAACTTATTTGCATTGTGGTTCGCAAACCCAAGAATTAGGCATTAGTGTATTATGCAATGTCCACTAATTGGGGTTCATCTGGTAAACCAGTTAAACAAACCAAGGCTAAGTGATGCATGAATGCGGCCTGTGTTCAATTTAGATGCGTAATTTAAGTTGTGTGGACTTCAACTCCCAGAATTCCCCAGCTAGCCATGCTGGCTGGGGAATTCTGGGAGTAGAAGTCCACACATCTTAAAGTTGCCAAGGTTGAGAAACACTGGTTTAATTGGTTCTCCTGCACATTGCAGAGCGCTGGACTAGATGACTCTTGTGGTCCCTTCCAAGTCCACGGTTCCAGGCTGCAAAATACAGAGCAGTGAAGATTTTTTTTAACATTTCTTTACTGCCCTCTAGGGGCTGCCCAGAGTTTTGCAACCCAGGAACACCGTCGGTCCCTGCCTTCGATCACGGTTCTACATCACAGCTTTGCCCGCCTTTGGAAAGTCACCTTGGAACTCCAGCCCCCAGAATGCAACGCTAACGCACCTCTTCGAGCACGCTCCCAGCCTGCCTTGCGCCGAGGCTGCCTTGCCGTAGTGCATTCCGGGAGTCGTGGTTCTCCCGGAAAGTTTCCTACAGTACAATACTCTGACCCGAGAGCGGGAGAAAGAAAAGTTTCCACTCCGCCCTTCTGGGCCCGGCTGTTGCCAGGGGTAACGGCTTCCTCGCCAATAGGCGCACGGCGCAAGTCGCGGCGGGCCAATGGCGGCGCGCCTGTGGGCGGAGCCCAAGTCTCCTTGGGCCCCGTGCCGCGGCCTAGTCAGTCTGACCCGGTCTCGGGCGCCATGGGCGGCAGCGAGAGCGTTCCCCGGAGGGTCACCTTCGAGGCGGATGAGAACGACAACGTCACGGTGGTGAAGGGCATCCGGGTGAGCAGGCGGCCCGCCCCCTGCGATCCCTCGGGCGACCCTCCGCCCGGCGGGGGCCCTTCTTTCCTGGGGGTGAGGGGGGTCTGCGGAGGTTGGGCCCCCCGTCGTTGCCTTGGTAGCAGCATCCATTGAGAAGCCTCGGGGGAGGGAAAGGGGGGCGGCGGGAAGCGTCCCTAGGTAGCCTTGACCTGTGGAACTCGCGGCCTCATGATGCTCCGGGTCTCACCTCGTGGCAGGATTACTGAGCAAAGCAAGGCGGATGGGGTCGGCGCCAGGGCCGCAAGTGACACCCCGCCCTTTCTCCGAACATCCAGAACATCCCTTGCCTTCGCTGGCTGAAAATTGCCTGCCAGTAAGGAGAACCCTGCAAAACAGCCCTCCCATCCAGCCCCCCCTTTTGCATAGGTGCCCCCGAAAGATGGCCCCCACGAGGTTGAGCTTCAGTGGGGTGCGGTGCAGGGGATGCAGAGCTTGAGATCCCGCGTTGTGGCCCGACTGCAAACCGGCTGACCCCGTTTGAACCCAGCAGGTTGCCCTTTGCCGCAGAAAATTGGGTTATGCGAGGAATTGTATGTTGAATAAATGTATTACGTGAAGAAAGAGCGCCCTAAAAGTAATTGGGACCCCTTGGTGGGTTTTCTGCAACCCCAGTCAGGGTCATCTGTTGTTGGGTTTTTTGCATTTATATCCTGCTTTTTCTGGGAGAGGTCAAGGTGAATGTGACTTTCTCCTCTTCTCATTTTATCCCTATAACAACAGCCCTGTGAGGTTGGTTCGAGTGAGAGTGAGTGGCCTGAAGCTACCCAGGAGGCGCCATAAGATCATCCATCTTTCCATCCAGTGTCTTATTTGCTAGGCTGTGCTGAGTCTTAGAATATCTACCTCATAGCTTGCTCTACGTTCTAACCATATTGTAACATGGTTTGCATGGTTCTGGAAGGAGGATGTGTCATCCATGAATGGTTGTTAAATGAGAAAGCATGTCATTGTGGTTTATATGGTTGAGGTGAAGACATAATGCCCTTCATTAGTTTGCATCAATTCATGTCATTTGCATCACAGTGTTATGGCACAAATGGACCGATGATGTAATTTGCCTTATTTGTATAATGATATTTTTTATTTTTTATATACACACATACACACACACACATAAATCCCAACAGAAGGTTAGTCACTGCCTGTGAAGTTTGTGGTAGGAGAATCTGATAAATCAAGGTTTTGCTGTGTGGCAGTTTGGGAATCATACTTTATGGCTTGGCCAGGTTTGCGCCTCTCCATCATGGCTGGATCAACTAATTATGATTAAAACAAGCCATGGCTGAGGAGAATGCAGGGACCCTGTATTTCTGATCCTATCTTTCTGATTTATAAGGGAGATTTTCCCATATGGGTATTCCTGCAGAGATAGGATCAGCATCAGCAATTAGCAATGTCTCTGAAACCATGACCCAACGGGTCACAGGTTTCTAATCACGTCTACCAATAATGCTCAGCACAACCACTGTGCCAGCTTGGTCACGTTCTCTGGTCCCCATGCCTGTTGGCAAAACTGTGTTTTCAGTTTGCTTTCAGAAGGCCAGCAGGGCGGGGCCAGTCTAATCTCCAGGGGGATGATGTTCCCCAGAGTGGGCACCACAGCAAAAAAGATTCTCTTCCTTGGCCCTGCCAGACAAAACTCCCTAGCTGATGGGACCTGGTGCATGCCACTTCTCAAATAACCCAGCCCCTGCCATGTAGGGCTTTATAGGTCATTACCAGCACCTTGAATTGGACCTGGAAGCAGACTGGTAACCAATGCAGCTCACGGTGTAGAGGTGTAGAGTGCGCTGATTGAGGAACACAACTTTCTGTGCAGCCACATTTTGAGCCAGCTGAAGCTTCCAAATACTTTTCAAGGGCAGCCCCATATAGGGCGTGTTGCAGTAATCCATACAAGAGGTGACTGAACTGTGAGTGGCTGTGAGCAGGACCTCCTCATCCAGGAATGAGTGCAACTGGCATGCAACGTGGAGTTGTGCAAAGGCCCTCCTGGCCACGGCTGCCAGGTGCTTTTCAAGCAGGAGCCGTGAGTCCAGAAGGACCCGCAGATTGCACATAGGTTCTGGTTTGGGGTACTGCAACCCCATCCTGAACAGGAGATGGAAAGTCCCTGGAACCAGGGGGTGCCAACTCCCAACACTACTTAGGCTTGCTTGGGTTGAATTGAAGCCTGTTGTTCCACATCCAGACCCCCACATCTTCCAGACAGGGACCTCCATGGCATCACTTAGTTGGCTGGGGGTGGAGATAAAAAGCTGGATATTATCAGCATACTGATGGTACCTCACCCCGTGCTGCTAGACAAACTCATGCAGTGGTTTCATGTAGATGTTAAACAGGAGCAAAGAAAGTACTGAATCCTGTGGTACCCTGCAAAGCAGGGACCAAGGGTGGGACCTTCCCCCCCACCCCATCAATACAACTGGAACAGGCCCCGGAGGAGGGAAACAGTACAGGTAGCCCTCACTTACCAACGCAGTTGGAACTGGGAACTCTGTCACTAAGCAGCATGGTCGTAAAGTGAAAAATCATGTGATCGTGCCCAACTTTCAATGGCAGTTTGTCAGTTCCAGCTGTGGTTAAGTGAATCATCTGCGGTGGTTAAGATCAATGTCATGTGACTGTAACTTGTGAGTTCCTGCCGGCTTCCCCCTTGACTTTGCTTGTCAGAAGCTGTCTGGGAAGGTCACAAATGACAATCATGACCATGGGATGCTATGACCGTTGTAAATGCGTGCTGGTTGCCAAGTGCCCAAATTGGGACATGCAGCAGTGCAACTTCAAGGACTGGTCGCAAGTGTCCTTATTTAGCACCATTGTAACTTCAGTTGCTGAATGAATGGTCGGTAAGTGAGGACTACCTGTACAGTGCCACCCACACCTAACCCCTAGAGCTGATGCAGAAGGATACCACGGTTGATGGTATCGAAAGCAGCTGAGAGGTCAAGAAGAGCAAGGGTGGACACTCACTACCCCAGTCTTGCTCCCGCCAGAGGTCATCCAAAAGTGCGACTGATGTGTTTTGGTCCTGTACTTAGGCCTGAGTCCAGACTGAAAGGGTCCAGACAATCCGCTTCATCCAGGATCCCCTGAAGCTGCTGCGCAACCACCTTCTCAACTGCCTTCCCTAGAAAGGGGAGGTTGGAGACGGGGGGAAAATTGTCCAGAATGGTTGGGTCGAGTGATGGCTTCTTGAGGATGGGGCAAACCAATGCCTCTTTGAGAAAAGGAGGGACAATCTACATATATGAGAATTACAACTCCCAGAATTTGAAGCCAGAATGGTCAGTGATGATGCTGAGTAGGAATTCTGGGAATTACAGTCCCAAAGTATTTGAAACAGAAGAAAACCGCTTTTCTGATTGTCCTGTTTCGTCATGTGTTCAGCCTTCTGTGATGTTCTGCAATTCTCAGCAGTCATCGTTTTCCATTTTTGCCTTTGCCCTTCACCCACAACCTTACATTTATGTTTATCATCAGCCCTGAACCTTTCCTTCTCTGCTACACCTCGGATACGTTTCCTTTCTTCTGGGGCTTAACGTCAGATACAGCAGAATAGCACTAGATTTTTTTTCTCCCCAGACAGCCCTAACACAGCTTTCAGTAATGTGGTTTGTAAATTAAGGAAGAACCAGGTGCTTTGGTGAGGAGTGGGGTGTCTCTTCCACTTTGCTACTATGTAGATGACCTTTCCAAGCTTCTGTCATTTGGACCAGTTAGAACACCCCTCCCCCCAGTGTTTCATTGGCTTTACAGAAGACCCTTCATTTCCTCTTATTACTATTTGTTGTTATTGGTTGCATTAGACTGGTATTACTACTGCCATTTTAATATTGGCTTCCCTTTATTGCCATTGCATGTCAGTGATTTGAGACGAAGCTCTTGGCATAAGTGGGAAATGAGTAAGAGCCTGGCTGTCCGGTTGGCCCTAAATGACAAGTGAGAAATTAGAAGTGAGATGGGCTGAGCCATCTCCTGTCCGTCTGGCGGTGGTGTGACCTCCTCGCCTTGTCCAGGACAACTCTGTTTTTTTCACTCCACCTCCCCTTCCTTGCAAGGCTCCCTGTGTCACAAGTGCCATTTCTGAAGCCTATATAGAGACGCTTCAAAAGGAGAATGAAAGGCAGAGGATGAAACGGGGACTGTTGGCGTGACACTTGGGGAGGACTGTTGTTTTTTCCTGCCTCTTTGATTCCGGGGCTCCTTTCCCTATCCTCGTTTTCTGTTAAGACTTCACCAACTCTTTCTTCTCCGCCTGATCCCTTTGGTTGTTCACCTGTAAACAAGGGCTCCCGTGTTCTCGTGACATAGCCCAGCTTGAAGTCCCTGTTTGTTTGTTTTTTATTGAACCTGAGTAACAAAGATGTGAGGGAGCTGAGACCATAGAGCACCTGACTATCAGTTTTCAACCATGCAGTCTGGAAACTTTCATGTGCCAGGGCTTGAATTAATGTTCCTTCTGTTCTTGAGGCTGTAACACTCACATGACTGTCTCTGAAGGTAGGAAGGCTTCCCCTCTTTCTAGCAGCACCCCAACCTTAATGCTCTGCCTGGATTCCAGTATTCTAATCATGGGCACGTTGAAGATTGCAGCCCCTAGCTTAGGGAGCAAGTTATGGGCCATGTATGTGCCTCCCTGGGGGTATTGTGTGTGTGTGTGTGTCCCTGGAGGCCTGCCCCCCAAGATTGTGCTGTTGGAAATTGGTTGCAAATTGCTAAATAATAGGGGTGGAATTTTCTTCAGTGCTTCTGAAAATAAGTAGCTCTTTTAAAGCCTTGGATTGGCTTCATGCTTCTATATTTCTTTGAAGTAAAACACCAAATTCCCCCCATCTTCTCCATGGGAAAAAGGCCAAAGAAATTCTATCCTTGCCAATGACATTATTGCTCTGCATCCTGTGGCTCTTGGCTGCTGAAAAATGATAGATTTGAAAAAGGGAGACCTTTGCCTGCAAAGTGATTGCCAGCCTCTATTCTGAGTAGAGTTTAGAAGTTTCCAGCATCTTACAGAGTCCCCATTTTTATGCTATTTTATTTTAAAGGCAAAGGATAGTAAAGGTTGAAGGATGAATTTAGTGCAGGAAAATCACATCTAATAAATTTCCATTTCCACTTACCTGCTAGCGGCTTAAAATACATTATAAGATTTTAAACCCTCCAGGCATGTCTTTTGGGCAAAGCTATTTTAGGGCTTAGAGCTAAAATGAAATGCTAGAATACCTTGTATCTCAAACTCATACAAGATGTAGTGTGGGAATTATATATGTTCCGGTAACACAGTTGAAAAACTCTTGGTGTATGTTATTTTCAGCTCTCCGAAAATGTTATAGAGCGTATGAAAGAGCCTTCCTCCCCCGGTGGAAAACCTCAGCAGAAATTGGGGTCTAGTGATCATGCCTCTGATGGTGGAGCTGCAGGTATGTCTCTACTTTCCCTGTCGGACATGATCATCTCTATATAATCCAGAAGTTATTAAATGATTAATAAAATATTCGGTTAACCTGTAAGTGATTATAAAAAACAATCTAAGAACCACTTCTACCTTGCCTATGACAGATACACACACAAACACACACACACAAATTATACAATGAGTGTGTTCAATCATTGTATGAAGCCATTGTGTGATCTGTTTGGATTTGGCCAAGCATGTTGTGTGAACTCATCCAGTTGTGGTTAATTCAGTAGGTTATGGGTAAACAAACTGTTGTTTAGCCAATGTTGTGAAGGTCTAATTGACTAACCCATGTTATACTGTAAATTCATCTCCCCAGGCTCTGTTTTAGACCTTTCAAAGAATTTAGGTGTACAGGTGGGTGAAGAGCCCACCAGAAGTATAGAGAAATGAGGAAGACCGAAGATAGATGCTTGATTCACTGATGTTAGTAAGGTTACATTAACAGAATCTGGCAAGATTGAAAGTATTTTTCCCTTCCTCTCCTTTTACTTTCTAGAAAGCTAGGGAGGGTTCCTTCTGAAATACTTCTGCTTCCTCTCCCATGGGCTTTGATATCTTTTACATGCTGGTTGTCCAATCTGTGGCCCTTCCTCCTATCTCCCAAGGTCATTCCCTCATACCATTACACTGATGGGCACAACTGTCCCATTCTCAGTGAAGAGCAGGCAACCCTGGCAATAGAGAAAGCAGAGAGATTTATTTTTAAGCTCTATTCACAGGCCTCCTTAAGTAAAAAGTGGCAAGTTCTCAACACACAGGTTCTCGTTTTCACAGCTCTTAATGAGGGATCTATCGTTTCTAATATGTGATGATCTGGCATAGTGCATGCCGGACCTGTTGATCTCAAGCAGTGTAAAATGAAGTTGCAAGCTTCTGTAACACATCATTTATTTGTTTATTTGCATCAATTTGTAAGTCACCTCCTCAGTGACATTGGAGGTCTACTTCTTTTGATCTGCTCCTTCCAATTCTCTTAGTAACTTAAAATGTATTAAAATAATTCACTGGCATAAGACCTTTGAAGTATATAAGTGACTCTTTTCCTAGGGCAGATGGCAAGTCATTTCATTTCAGGTCTCCCAATCTGATTTTGCCACCCTTGTTTTCTTAGAGGCATGCTGCAAAGGTCTTCTTGGTAGATGAGCCCTACCTTTTCTCAAGGCCAGGTTGCTTTTTCTTGGCTAGAGACTAAGCTGTCTCCTTGCCTGCCCCAGTATGCCCAGTTAAGATTCCTTTCCTGAATTTTATTTATTCTGCCCCTGGATTGGATCAGTGTACCTGACTCTGGACTCTGGGCTAGATCTCTGCTTCTTGCCATTCTTTGTCTTGATGATCTCAGCTATTGTTTTTGCAGTGCTAACTGGGATGTGTGAAATGTGTGGCTCAACTTAGTGAATTTTGAGGTTCTACCTGATCTCCATATCTAGAGGGGCAACCTTTGAAAATGGGTTCTGAAAAGAGTAAAGAAAGTGTTTTGTTCAGGAATTATAGCAAATGATAATAGTTATCACTATTACGCTATAAACGCCACACTTCAGTTATATGTTACATTTTAATTACCTAATGATTATATCTGAGATGAAGATTCAGTATAATAATGCCAGTTCATAATACTGAGATTTGTGGTCAAGAGGAGTAACACCCAAAGTATGAACATTCTGAGTATCTGCATGCTGCTGTCATCATGTGATAGGAAATGGAGTCCTTCTGATATGAAAGCCATATTAATTTTTGTATCTTGAAGAGTGGATGAAGTAAAGGAATCTCGATACCATAGAAAGAAGATAAGCTCAATATTGCTTGCAAACTGTTCAGTTTGGTTGGAAGTGACCCAGGGCTTATAAATTGTGCAAAGTGGTCCTTGTGATTGTGCTTTCAAATTGAGCGATACTATGCTCAGCTGCCTTCGGGAAGAGAGAAATAAACTGAATTCACAGATAAATGTAGGCAGATAGATTACTGGGAGAGATGAAAGCATGGAGAAATTTAATTTTACTAGAGGTCCTCAGTAAGATTCAGCCTGTCTTGTAGTTGTTCACTCTAAAATGATTTGTGGCATCCTTCACAGAGAGAGATTCCCTCTTACGCTTCCTCCATAAAGCATCACTGAGGTCTGTGATGCTTTGAAAACAGAATAAGAGTTTAAAAAATTGACAAGTGGGCCAGGTTTGTGCGCTGATAGTTATTGAGCAGCTCCTGCCAATGTGCTTTATGCAACAGGTTCTTGGCTGTTGGGGAAGTTGTTAATTCCCTAAAGAGAACTTGGAAAAGCTGCCATTGTCTTCTGAAATTTTGTAAGCAGACATGTTCCAATAAAATCCTAGAGCTGGAGAAGCCCTTAAGGCCATCAAAATAAGTCCCCAGCTCAGTGCAGTTCAAATGAAAGAACTTCTGAGAGATGGCCATCCAACCTCTGATTGAACACTTCCAGCAAAGGGGAGGCCACCATCACTCTGTGTCATTGGGGCCCCCATTGAATTGCTCTTCAGTAAGAGCATTAGAAGTTTCTTCTAATGTTCAGTTGGACTATGACTTCCTCTAACTGCAAGATGCTATTCCATGTCCTGCCTTCTTCTAACTGCAAGACATAATTCCATTCCTGCACTCTGGAATGATGGGGAACAAATCTTAACTTTGTACCGTGTGATATCCTTTTAGGTATTTGAAAATTGCTATCGTATCATCTCATATCTCTTTTCTTTGCATGCCCAGCTCCTTCAGTGTCTCCCTAGGATTTAGTTTCTAATCCCCTGGTCATCCTTCTTACTCCTCTCTGAGCCTGTCTGCTTACTTTAATCTTTCTTAAAGTATGATACCCAGAACTAGATCTAACGCTCAACATGGAGTTGGCCAAAGCAGATTGAAGTAGAACATTGATGTCCAGGCATCTGGAAATTACATTTCTGTTGATGCCGCCTACAATTCCATTTGCCTCTTTTGCAACTGTATCACACTGCTGACTCATATTTTGGTTTGCAATCAAACACTATTCCAATGGTTCTTTTTCACAGGTACCATTATTAAACTGTGTATCACCCATCTGATACCTGTCCATTTGATTTCTATGACTTAAGTGAAGAACTTTGCATTTGTCTTCATGAGCAAATTTTTTTTCCTATTATTTTTCAGTCCGTTTCTCTGACCTACCAAGATTGTGAATTTTATTTATGCCCTCTAGGATATTAACTGAACACAGTTAATAAGTTTGTCACCTGCAAATTTAATAGGCATTCCCTCCATCTCTTCATTCAAGTAATTAATAAAAATATTGAAGAGAGTCCAGGGCTGAATTGTGCAGCACCTGTTTGGTATCTCTCATCAATTTGATTATGTAGAGTAAAGAAGATGATCTTAACATAGATAGGCTAATTTGTTACTAAAGCAACAAGGGGAAGAACTTGGCTTAAGTCTGGAACAAGATGAAGGTGTATGTGAGCAACTCAGGCAGACACTAATTCACGTGACTATAAGGGAGGGCAGGGAGTAAACACAGTCAGACTTGCAAGATTCTGTTACTATAGCCAATGTTAATAAACGTAGTATTAGCCTTCTCGTGCAGTTGATTTCTTGGTTTGGTCTATCTGGTTGGGCTGAGAGATACAGAACTGTGAATGAATACTGTTTGAATATATTTTTGAACCATTGATGCTTCTAGTTAATTTTCACACACACCCTTAACTAGCTTGCTAATCAGCTTGCTGGCTTCTCTGTTCACTCCAAGACCAAATGCTTTAGCAGGAGGGTGCCCAGCCAAGCAAGGAGGTTATGATCCCTTAGAAGGGACCACTTTCTTTGAGGATGGATTAATAGTCTTTCAGAGGATCCTGCTGTACTGTCCAAGTAAGTTTAGCAGTGGTCAGAATCTTCATGTGCACCGGTCTCATGCTCTGTGGCTAACCCTCCAGCGGTACGCCGAGCAGTAAGTAGAAATGCCCCCACACATTCATACTCCATGCTGACCTGGAGTAAGTTTCCAACCCCTTCCCATGGTGCAGCAAGAGGAACTGGGACATTTTTCCTGTGCATTTTAGGCTTAAAGTACACAGGGTAGTTTTCAGTCTGTGTTGGAGGACTAGATGACTTCTGCTGGTCTCTTCCAACTCTGTGATGTTGATTACCCTCTGCATGTTGTTATAATTTGGAAAATTTGCATTGTTTTTACCATTGGAGTGGAAAAATTTCCTTGGAAAAGTAAGTTTTCCATCCCGCTCTGATCTTAATATATCCAGAGGGCTCCATGGAGTATAGAAGTAGAGCGTTTGAGTAATACAGTGAAACCTTAGCTAGCTAATTCCACACAGCAAAGGAGGCTTAGATGACTTACAGTTTTTAGCAGCTTTCTTATGCCACTTGGGAAACACCCGTAAAATGAATAAAATATTTAAACATAATTGAAAAATTAAAACATTTAAAGACTCTGGGAATGTCAAGCTCATCTAAAATAATTTGGAATATCTTGGGGGGATGTATACACACACCCATACACACACACACATGCATCCCAAAGATTCCATATATGTGTGTGTGTGTGCGTGCGCACGTGTACATGTGCATATACACCCCCCTGTATGCAAAAGTTTACACGCTTCTGGTCAGATGGTATATTTCAATGAATCTCTAATAAACAGAAATAATCAACTGCCCATAAATGGGCATTCTAATTGGCAGGAAGATGTCATGTTTAACTATGTACCATTCATTGAAACGTACCATTTGACAGGGGTGTCTAGCTTTCGCCTACAGCTCTAGGGCTCCCACTTGGAACATCTGGAGTGTGTTACATTGGCTGCCAGAGCAGTCGTTAAGATGTTTGACTGTAGGAAGAAATGGATTATATCATCGTCATCATCAAGATGACAATCAACTGCTATGCGTAGCTTGTAGCGCAGTGATCTTGCTTTTGCCCTGGGCCTAAACAGGAAGCTGATATCATCAGAAATCTTCATGGTTGAAATTGCTACACATTTGGTTATCATTATTCCATAGTATAAAGAATTTTAGAAGCTTCTGCCCATTGTGTCTGTGTGGGGGGGGTCTTTTTTCATATTGATACTACCGTTTTGATCCACTTTCCATGGTGTTTTCTGGGTCAATGTAATGTTTAATTTTTAAAAATCTACTTGATTACCCACCGGCTTTGACCTGACCAGTAACAACCAGCCTGTGAGCCTGCTATGATCTCTAGAACAATTTTCACCGATGTGATGCATTCCTGGGACTTCATTTATTTATAGGGAGGGCTGATAGGCTGCTCCAATCCACTAACTTGGATTAGCATACAGCTCCCCAACACATAATTGGGATTAATACCATACAATCAATTTAAATACCAATCTGTGGAAGAGCCAGTCAGCAGAAGTCTGGATATTCTAGAGCAGTGTATCTCAACCTTGGCAACTTTATGTTGTGTGGACTTCAACTCCCAGAACTCTCCAGCCAACATGGCTGGCTGGGGAATTCTGGGAGTTGAAGTCCACACAGCATAAAGTTGCCAAGGTTGAGAAACACTGTGCTAGAGAATGGTATCATGAAAACTGCAATCTCTGATGCCTTGTAAGATTCCTGCACCTCATTAGGAGGGGGAAAAAAAAATCTGTAAGGCATGTTGTGCCCAAGTCATTTAGTCTTCCCCAACCTGGCAACCTCCAGATATTGTTGGTCTGCAATCTACAGAATTTTTGGACAGCTCTTACTGGAAGTACAGACAAGCATATCTGAATCGCACCAGGTTAGTGACACACCAAATAACATCTCAATGTAGTCTTCTTATAATAAGGCTTTTAATATTCAAGGAGACAGGCTCACGCAGTTGAGCGCAGTTGCCATAGTTTCAAAGTACTGGTTTTTCATTTAAGAGGGCGGGATGGGTGAGTAATAGCATATTATTAAAATAAATGTTGTTTTCATATAATAATGTAATAAAACACCTCTTTTCTGATCCCTTCTCAACAACTTTTCCTGGCATGGTATTTGTCAGAGCAGCGTCCACAGTGTGCCTAAACTGTTTTTTTCTCCCTGTTTGTCAGATCTAAACTCCTTGAAACGTGGATCTTCTCCTTCTGTACTTTTGTAAAATATTTTGCACGTTGATGGTCCTAAACAGAAATAATATGGAGTGTTCGTTGAACCTCTTGCAAGTGGTTACTGTTTGTTTGTTTTTTTAATTGAAAATTACATTCCTGTGCTGTCTCTGGGCAGACAAGTTCCTACTGATACTTGCTACAGCCCTTCTTGTTTTCCTTCTCTGAGTCAGACTGTGTCCTGGGGACAGTAAAAGCTGGCTGGAGTTTAGGTAAGAATGGAAGATGGTGTGTAATCTAAGAATGAAGCCATTTGAAATACCTATTTGTTAAAGGAAGATCCGGAGAAGGGCTTCTTTATTGTTGAAGAATGAAAATGGACTGGTTCAGGGTTCTGTAGACTGAGCTTGGAAAACATGAGTAAGACAGATGTTAATTTAGGATAACTTCATGGTGATAAAACTCAGTTTTAATGCTGAATGTGTTTGACTGATCAGAGAGAGCATAGTTTCCCTTATGAAGCTGGACCATTTATTTGACCAATGGTGTGTGTGTGTCCCTGTGTCCTTGACTCACCATCTGTGATGAAATGCCTAAGCAGACCTTGGGAACACAGGAGGCAGCAACAGAGTTAAGGGAGGAGACAGGGACATTGCAGAAGAGATTCTTGAGTCCAGGGGAAGGGGGGAACATGAGAAAGAAACTCAGAATAACTCTGCCTTAATTACCCTAGGTATGAGTCATTCTGGAGAATTACTTTGGTAAGATCCTGTTACGTTACCTTATTAGCGATAAAGATGTTACCAGAAATCCAGATGGTTCTAGTTTCTTGAGTTTGCGAGCCTTTTGGGGCTTGGCATCATCTTTGTTCTTCTTCCTTGTTGAGTGGTCCTGAAGCCCTTCGAAAGGAATGGAGATGTACCATGTGGCGAAATACCTTCCTCAGATTTTTTAAAAACTGCTGGCAATGTAACTTTTAATCCCTACCTTATCTGGGTGCCCTTGTACTGCAAAGAGCAGAGAACAAATGTATATGGAGGATAAGTCATTGATAACAAATGGCCAAGAACTTTAATTTTTTTTTTTTTTTTAAGCCTTTCGTATGCTGGGTGTTTCAAAGTCAAATTGCTTGGCTTTGCAGAAAGCATCAGTAGACATCTGTATGGGTGGAAGACCAGTGCCATGCTTACCTTCATTCTGGTTTATTGGGACTGATGTCATGCTGTAGAACTGCCCCAAGGAACCCAACCTTGTGTGGAGGCTGAAATCACATGTTGAAATTAGGCCATTTTGCTACTGAATTTCGATGGCAGTGATTTGGATCTACTCAGAGCTGTAGATAGGGGACTGACTGAGAGTTAATAGTATGTCTGACCCAGCAACTTGTTTATTCAGGAAAACAAACCATAGCACATCGTGTTATGTTGTGGCATTTATATAGGGAAGCTGTTGAATGAAAATCATTCTCTACCTATTGTTTAGGACAAAGCTCCTTGAAGGAGCTAAGATTATAAGTGTGAGGTTGCTGAGATTGTGTCTCTGCTCAGCAGGCAAGTGATCACGGTTCATCCCAGATAATAGCAACAAGGTAGGCATATATTCAGATTTATACAAAGACCATGTAGATAGGAAAATTCAAAGAACCACTGAAACATGAGTGATGAAGAACAGCCTTCCTAATTGATGTCTTGATTAGAGCTATTGCTGGATAATTTTGTTTGCTCTGTTTTCTTCTTGAAGCAACATTTGCTTAGAAGTACCATTTTTGTTTCAATACCGTTGTAAAATAGATAATTCTGTACAGCATATTATGAGCATCCCTGGTCTCAGGTGGATTATTCAAAATTAAATTTCACGCTCTCTAACCTATCTCGGAAATGCTCTGTTTTGGTTTTTACTGAATGTGGATCCATACTGTATAGAAATTTCCTCCAGTTACTGTGCAGTTGACAGATAAAGCACGAATGTTTTTATACAGTTGTGAGCATAGGTGTTGTTGGTTTTTTGCCATGTTAATACCAACTTTTTTCTGGATTGAAAAAGACTTTTGGTGTACATGTATGCGTCTCCTTTTGGATTACCTGTCCAACAAAAAAGTAAAATAAAGATTTGACATTAATGGAATGTTTCTGCTGTAGCTTGTAATAGTCAAAGTGCATTCATAACGGATGTTTACTTTTCAGGAGTATGTACGATTTTTTAGACCGAATCCTGCTTTGAAGCAAAGGACATTCTCCTCAAATATCACTGCCAAGAGGGAATGTTGAACCTCTTGCAAGTGGTTACTGTTTTTTATTTATTTTTAATTGAAAATTACATTCCTGTGCCATCTCTGGGCTCAAATTTAGCTGATTTGCCCGAGGAGCTGCTGGATTTGAATGGGTTGCTTTTAGTTATGAGAAGCAGATCAGGTAGGCTTGGTAAAACAGAAATGGAAAACACCGTCAGAGACCATATATATAACCTTTGGTGTATAGCATTCTTGGACCAGCAAAAGATAGAAAACTAGGTTTTAGAATAGCAGCATTGCCCAGATCCAACCATTCCTAAAGCAGAGGAGAAGAACTCAGGTCCGCTTCACAATTTTCTTCTCCACCTCCGCTGTGGCCACATAGAACAGGTTGGCCTGACTTTCCCATGCTGTGGGGCATCTCTTTAACCAAGGGGTTATGCCAGTGGAACAGTCAGGGCTTACTATGAACTTGTTGCATCATTTTTGTGGTGGGGGGGTGGATAAAGTTGATCAGATCCACCTTCATTTGGGATAAGTTCACCAGCTGCTATCCTTATTATTTTGGATTCTTCTCAGCTTGTAGATCTTGAAAATGGGAACAAGGTGTGTGGAGAGATGTGGGCTATCATATCTTCATGATTGTCTCTATAGTTAAGGGGGTTGAGCAATGCTTTCCTGCAGGCAGGATGTGTTCCCCTAGGCTGTCTGTTGGAAGCTGTCAAATCCTGCAAGGTTGGCACATGTGGGAAACAAGAACACACTGATTTCTGGAAACATCGTTACTGCTAGTAGGGTTGTGAAACAGAGTCTTGAAGCCCATCAAAGAAATTATCCAGATCAATTTATACCTAGTGTAATTAAGGCAGAGTTACTTTCTTTCTCATGCTCCCCCTCCCTTCTGTAATGGTCTTGTTTCTTCCCTTAACTGAATTGCTGGCTCTGCTGTGTTCCCAAGGTCTGTTAGGCATTCCATCATGGAAATCTTTCCTTGATCTGTGGGATATTTGCAATTACAGGCCAGTCTTAAACATTCGGTTTCTGAGAAATGTACTTGAGTAACAAGCTGAAATCAAGCCAACATTAAATCCAAGTAAGGTATAAGTAACTAGGAAACCAGGCTTGGGAATGGAGATTCAGCTGTAGAAGAGCTTGCCTACATAGTCTAGGAATGTTCCTTAATCCTCAGATGTCATTTGTAGAGGGATTTAGCTCTGGGCTTGAGAAGGAAGTGTGAGAAGCAAAATGGTTGCTCAGTCTTGGAAAGGCATAAGCATGACCAAGAGACTTAGAACTGCCCCACCTGACCTTTTGTTGTTCTTCAGATGGGGTAGTGAAAATTTTGGAGAGCTTTCAAGATCCTGTTAATAGCATCCACAACAATAAAATGGCATTTCTAGAATCCCTGTGGTGTTTTTTTTCTTGACTTGGCCTACCATGAAGGGCTGACAGTCACTGAGTTCGCAGGTGAGGAAAGCCACACTTCTACAAGGTAAAGTTAATGCACTTATTATGACTCTTCTTGAGCCAGTTGAGGTGGCAGCAATGACTGATACCTTGGTTACATCCCTGGACTGTTAAAATGTCATTGAAAGCCAGTCTGGCGTAGAGGTTCAGGAGTTGGACTGGGCTGGGGGAGACAGGTTGAAGTTCATCCTCAGCTGTGGGAACTTACTGGTGACTTCGGGCTAGTCACTTTCTTTTAGTGCAACCTATTTGTTGAGTTATGGGAATAGACATCTGCAGTGTAAGCCATTTTACCTGTCTCCCCAAGGTACAGGGACCACATATATCTAGACAGAACGATCTGTACCACTTGCCAGTGGTTTAACAGGCACAGTTTTAATAGATTGCGTATTACTATAAACATTTAAATAGACCCTTCAACCATTTGGGTACCAGACTGTACGCCTATTATTACTACTACTACTAGTAGTAGAAGTAGTATTTTTTAGCAATTTTAAGGATGATTGAGTCTATATTATTACTATTCTAATTATTTTGGTTTTTGTTGTACACCATCATGAATCCAAGTGGAATGTGAAAGAAAGAAAGATAGATAGATAGATAGAGCTGCTGGCATTGACCTGGAAAGCACTAAATGGCTTATATCCTGAGTATCTATGGGGCTGTCTCGCCCATTATGAATTTGTCTGCCCATTAAGATCCCTTTTGAAGATAACCCTGCTCTCAGTGGCTCTCACATCTGTCTAGTCCACGGGAGAGGCATTTTTCCATGCTGCTTCCAATTTATTTATTTATTTATTTAATAAATTTATTCACCGCCCATCTCTTCCCAATGTGGGGACTCTGGGCGGCTTACAATAAAACAAGATTAAAATATAAAACCATTACAATTACAAAATATAAATATAATAAAATCTACATGGCAAAGAGATCTTAATCAGACCTTCAGTGTGGTAGGTCCCTCCGGATCACTTCATGGTGCTAGCCATCCCCAGTATGACTGTTCCCCCTCCCATTCCAAGCCTGCAGACAGAACCAGGTCTTTAATCTTTTGCGGAAGTCCAGGAGCGAGGGGGCTTGTCTCACCTCTGGGGGAAGGATGTTCCAAAGGGCGGGAGCTACAGCAGAGAAGGCCCGCCTCCTTGACCCCGCTAGATGGAATTCTTTTATAGATGAGGTCTGTAACATGCCCTCCCTGCATGACCGGATGGGCTGGGTCGATGTAATACGGATGAGACGGTCCCTCAGATATCCTGGTCCCATGCCATGGAGGGCTTTAAAGGTGATAACCAACACCTTGAATTGGACCCGGAAGCAAACTGGGACCCAGTGGAGCTCACGCAACAAAGGTGTTATGTGTGCAAAACTTGGGGCACCCAAGATTGTCCACATGGCCTCATTCTGGACCAGCTGTAGCCTCCGGATATTTTTCAAGGGTGACCCCATGTAGAGCGCATTACAGAAATCTATATGGGAGATGACCAGAGCCTGAGTGAGTGTTCGGAGGGCCTCTCGGTCCAGGAAAGGGCGTAACTGGTGCACAACACGAAGTTGCGCAAAGGCCCTCCTGGCCACGACTGCCACCTGCTCTTCGAGCAGGAGTCGTGAGTCCAAGAGGACCCCCAAGTTATGCACCGGATCTGTCTTAAGGAAGTTAAGGAAATATCTGCGTTGGCCCCTCCTCTTAGCATTTAGAAAGCCCATCAAGGCCTTTAGTTATGATTTGGATATTACTAGTATAATCTTTTTTTTAATTTTGTGAGACATCACAAGTGCTTGTCTAAGTAGAAAGGTAAGGTATAAATTCTGCAGTTCATTTCTCTCTATATAAACTTAGAGTGATAAGGTTCATTCCTTATGCTAAATCCTGGTTTGTTTAATGATGATTTCTGAATAAACTAGAATTATCAGTTCATGCAAGTCATGGTTTACAAACCACAGCTGCGTTCACATACTTCATCAAGCTAAAAGCAAGCAAACAACGTGATACTGGAACCTAGCAGTAGCATTTACTCCCTTTAATAGCAAGCTCAAACAATGAATGTCAGCAGGCTTGGATCCAAAACACGGCCATTGCAACGTAAGAAAATAAATATCGGCTTGCTCAGAATCCCCTGAGCTTGCAAAAGTCCAAAAAGTTATTATTTATTATTTTGTTTTACTACCACTCTTCCTTCCAAGAGGACTTCAGGGAACCACTTCCTCCTTAGTTGGACCTAAGGGAGCAGTTCTTTCTCTGAAGATCTCAGGGAGGGCTGGGGAATGTTCAGTAACCAAAGAGTAATGGTTTTCTGCTGGAAAAGAAAAATGGAAAATCCATGCTGCAGGGAATAAGAGTGGAGCATTTGGGAAGAACCGTGGCTAGTTGGAGCTTTGAACACGAGGTTAGAAGGCAAAGTCACCCTGCAATGCTTCCTTGTAATACTTAGTTTAATGTGGTGTCATCAGACACTTTGGGTTAATTATTTTGATAATGCTGGCAAGTTGCCTGTGAATAGAGCTGGTATTTTTAACCCTATACTGCACCTGAAAGGCTGAGTTAAAAATGTAGGCTGCCTGTCCATTTAAATGCAAATTGCTAAATATTAGGCAAAATGGTAGTGTTTCATCCTGCTCTTCACAAAACGAGTATTCTTGGCTAGCTTTTGAAAGCATGAAACTAATAAAGTAATAAAACAGACCCTCAAGAAGGAACGTGAACAGAATCCGTTGAAGGTTAAACTCTTCTAAAAGTTCATTTGAATTCAGGAAGGTGACAGACGCATCCTAGGAGGGGGTTACAGTGCATCGAGGAAGGGAGGGACTGCCAAACGTTTCTCAGCCCACCCGCTGCTACTCCTCAGTTGATGGCCTCCCGTGAGAAGTCCTACTGGTGATGCTTGTAGGGCCGAAAAGGTCAGCACAGGAGGACCCTCCCTTCCTAAGCTCTTAGCCCTCTGTAAAAGTAGGGAGGGCGACTTTTCTATGAGGAACGGCATTTTCACAACCTGCGGCTGGTTAAGATGGTCCCATCGTTCATACTCTGCATGCTTGTGGAGGTACTGTTGCTCAGAGGAATGTGTAGAGCGGGCAGCTCCCTTGACTTTGGAACTGGTCAGTGAAAAGGCATTTCTTTCTCCCCGCCTACTGCAAAAGTGCAGCAGGTTGCAGAGAAGAACCAAGATGGCCCATTCCTCCATCTGTTTGAGAAGAGAGGAAGAAGAGTTTATGCTCCCTGACAAAGTGCTTTTTTTTAAAATAAATTTTAACAACTTGGTTGGATTTAGAAAAGGGGAGGGGAGAATGCCTTCTTGGGTGAGGGTGTTAATGATTCTTATCTCCTCTGAAAGCTGGCACCAAGGTCCCATTGCAGTGGATTTTGCAGCCTTCAGTGGACTAAGCTACCAGTCCTCCTTTGCCCAGAAGACTTCCAGCTCTTTCACCAGGCTAAGGGAATGGAGGACACCTTGTTTAATGATGAAGAACACAACTTGGTGTTCTTCAGCATCGATCGGTGGTGATAGTCTATATTGCCTGATCCAAAAATATTCTGAATGTGCCCTTATATCTGGAGGAGATTCAGATGAATGGGGCCATCTCTATTCTTTCTCTAGGAGCTTCTGTTCCTCTTAATTTCTTTATGCTAAGTTATCCCCCAGTTTTCTTGTGCAAAAAGCAGGGGTAGAGCCTTGCCACCAAGCAGGGCCCGCAGAAGCCCCTCTCTGCTTTTCATGCATGTCGTTGCTGAGTGCTGCTCTTGAGTCGCAACCAAGAAACTACTGGTTTCTTTCCTTCTTCCAGAGCAAGGAAGAGCATAGGTGGGTGGTGTGACGGTTTGGTCCAAGCACATGAACCGTTTTTCTCCAAGCAGCTTACTCTGCTGCTAAGCGAGAGCCCTTTCTTTCCAAACCAACCTTTTTTCCAGCCATTCCCCGTGTGGCTGACGGGTCTCAAAGGGAATATGTCCTTCAGAAAGGCAAGGAGGGAAAAGCTTGCTTCAGTGGCTGTACTCTTCTGCAATATGGAAACAATGGGGTTGATTGTCTGCTTTTGCCACAAGATGAGCCAAGTGGAGAGGCACCCACTGTTCATCTTGATGTGAAAATGAGACCCCAAAGCTGTAGCAGAAAGCGCTTTGTTTCTTTCACTGCTGTGCCCTCAGCAACGCAGAATTATACTCTCTAATGTGATATTAAAAGCAATTTAGAGCTATGGATGTGTGCTGTTTATTTTATATTTCAGCTGTACTTGCGTGCTGCTTTATGTTAGCTGACAAATTGGATAGACCAAAGGCTTGAGAAGATATTTCCAGTCAAAGAGGCTGTTGCTCACCCCTCCTAGCTAAACAGAAGGGAATAGCTTGAAACAGAATCTCCCCCCCGCCCCCCCCCCTCCAGAGGCAACGAATAGACAAATGCTGCTAATAACTTGGCTTTTATTTGCACCCGAATGACTTGGGTGCATTATTAAGCTCTTTGTTTTTAAACTAGCCCTATTTACCAAAAGCTTCCTGCGACTTGAAAGGCTGCAGCTGAGTTATCAAATTACAAGAGAGAGTTTGAAGCATTAATCTGTTAATTGCTCTGATTAACGGATTAATTAAAAACAGATTTAAGATGTAATTTTTGCAGTTTTCTTGTGAAATGTGCCTGATTGCTGCTAACTTGCCCTTCCTTGGGTTGATCTAATATCTCGGGAAAGAGGGCTTGAGCAGATGTGCACGTGGAAAATTTCAGTTTTGTATAAAATGAGAGCCAGAAGGAATGCTGTTTAATACTTTGAAAGCAGAGATCATCTAGTAAGTATTTGTACTGAGACCCATTTCCCAAATTCTGCCCTATTTGAATGGGGCTAAGGAGTGATCCATATTTAGCTCCTTCAAAGATTTTTGAATTCTTATTCCCTGATCTGGGGAGGGGCAGAAAAGATGGCTGATAGAAGGCAGAAGCTTGATATTTGTAGAACTGGGATTCACACTTTCAGAATGGAGGAGAAATAGTTAACAGGCACATATTTCTGCCACCCCTTGGCTGTCTTTTAGCAAGATGCTTAATAATTATTATCTCAATATCAATGATTTTGCACACCTTGTGTCAGTGCCACGCAGCGTATCCTAAGGCTAGCTTAGCTCAGCACTTAGCACTAACTGTCCTGAGCACTTAATTTGTGACAGCAAGTCTTTGGGTTCAGATCCTGTGTGTGAAATGAGGAATGATAATTCCAAAAATAAAACTCTTGCCTTCAAAACAACACTTGGTTTTCATGTAGTCTAGACCTGCGATCCAGGCTGTGCCCCATATCGGTATTTTCAGGTTTTTTACTAGCTTCCATTTTTGTGCTAGGATCCTTGGAGAACACTGCCTAGTTTTCTCAGTTTTTCATGACCAACCACTTGAGACGAAGGAAGTTGAAAATCTTACAATTTGTAGGCATCTAGGAATTGCATTTATTTATTTGCCGCACTTCTACCTCCTGCAGTTGTGAAGTTCTCAGCGGTTCATAGCAATGCAAGCATTTGAATAAAACGTCCATGGCAGGAGAAAAAATGTGTAACATTTCAAAGCCAACCAAACATAAACTTCCTAAAAAACCATCAGACTGGGTGTTTTGTCACTTACCATAGGTCTTCTGGAATGACTCAATCTACAGGAGGTTCTGAATGGAAAAGACAACGGGGCCAGCCTAATTTTCAGGTGGCCTGTTCCATAAAAAGAGATGCTGCTATTGACAAGCTATGTCTACAACTCTTTTGTTGTTATTACAATATGGGTGGCTATGTAAACATTTTCAAACAAACAAACATTCCCTCTATACCTCCTGGAAATGGGGGATCTCCAGAAATTTCTCCTGGGATGCCCAGTCCATTTCCTTGGATTTTCTATGACAAAACACTAGACTTAAAGGAAGTTGTAAATCGGTTCTTTGTGCGTATATAGCAGTGTTTCTCAACCTTTAAGATGGGTGGACTTCAACTCCCAGAATTCCCTAGCCAGCCTATGCACATGCTGGCTGGGGAATTCTCGGAGTTGAAGTCCACCCATTAAAGATGCTAAGGTTGAGAAACACTGCTATATAGGAATGAGTGCTTGGTCTAATATAATCCACTACATGTGGCATAGGGCAGTTTTTTTCTTTGAGATCATTTGAAATCTAATATTGCATTAGGCTAATGGGGTGGGGAAAGGACTCTGGTTAAGATCAGTTGTAGGGGGTAATGGTGGTTTAAACATTTGGGGGAAGGTCTGAAGGATATTGATCACAAGCAGGTGAGGGTAGGAGAATGGGAAATCCTGCTTCCTTTCCTGATCCATTCACCAGGAATGTTTTCTTATCTCAAGTTCCTGCTAACAAAGTCTGGGACTGAGACAACACATTTGAGTCCACTTTAAACATGGAATATTTCTAGCCGTGCTTGCTACTTTGAGACATCCAGGATTCTGTCCCTGCAGGCTTCCTGAAGCCTCTTCAAAAATAACCATTATGACAATATCCCTAGAAGGAAGCAATGTTAAATGTCCAAAAAAAAAGCAAAACTGAATCCTATAAATCACTTATTTGTTTGGTTGTTTTTTCTCCTTTGGCAATTATAAGGTTGAGACTAGCTGTGCTGGATCAGTCCAAGGCCCATCTTAGTGCAACATTTTGTTGCTCACAGTAGCTGCCCAGATACTTCCAATGTTCTTGCAATAAAGTGAGGATGCTGTCCTATTTCCTGCTGTTTGTCCGCCACATCTGGCACATTGTCCCAACCTGGAGGGACTATTGAACATTGCGTCTTCAAGACTAATAGCCTTTGATAGACCTGTCCAAGACAGTTGACAGCGTGTCTTGCAGTAATGGATTCCACAGGTTAATTATGTGTTATGTGAAGGAACACTTTCTGTTGTCTGTTCTAAATTGCCTTCCAATCAGATTCATTGGATCATTCCTGGTTCTAGTACTTGGCCTGGAGGGGGACGAGTTCTCCCTGTCCGCTTTCTGTGCCATGCGTGATGTTGAGAAAGTGGTCAGGGAGAAGCGTTTTGTTTTGTTTTTTATTCATCTTGATCCACTCATCTCTCTTTCTGAATTAAAAAGGCCCAAACCTTCTAGCCTTTCCTCAAAAGGAAAGTTTGAACAGCCTAGTTGCTTTGGTTGTCTTCTGTGCTTTTTCCAGTACCGTTACAATCATTTCCAAATCCATCGAGCAGAACTATATCCTGTATTGCATATGTAGATGGACGTATACCACTTTGAAAATACCCCTTTGAGCAGAACCATCTTGTGAACAAGGTGGTAATCAAAAGCGCAACGTTTTCTTCAGGAAAAAAAACTTACATTTTTGCAGATGGGA
This sequence comes from Candoia aspera, assembly GCF_035149785.1. Taxonomy (NCBI): domain Eukaryota; kingdom Metazoa; phylum Chordata; class Lepidosauria; order Squamata; family Candoiidae; genus Candoia; species Candoia aspera. The sequence goes on along the minus strand of NC_086159.1, from coordinate 7,164,286 downwards.
AGTTGGATTCTATTTTCATAGATTACTTTGACAGCTCAAAAGGAAATTAAGATGCCAGAATTAAGCTCTGGTTATATTAAATCTGTCAGACAGCTGCAATTAATTTATTTGCTTGTATGTGAATACTGTAGATCAGACTTCTCCAACATGGCACCCTCTAGATTCGTTGGGGCCACAATTCCCCAAATCCCCGGTAAGTGTGTAGGTGGAAAATAATTTCAGATGATCTCCTGAACAAGTGAATGATGTTAATGCATTGCTTGAAATGATTCCTGTGGGCTGATTTCACTATTGTGCCTTATAGAACATTTTCTATATACAGTGAATACATTTGAAAGTCATCCTTTAATTTGAGATGACATGTAAGAAATTCTTCAATTATTCTTTCCCCATTTAAAAACATCCCCCTGTAATTATATTTAACATCTGAAATTCACCTCTTAGAATGTGTTTATTCCTCCCCTTTGGCTATGCTTTTACATTTTTTTTCCTGGAGAACTTGATTAATGATGTCTTCAATTAATAACCAACTCAGTATTGATTTTAATATTGAACTTTACCAAGTAAATAAACTGGAAATAGAGAAAGTGATAGAATTACATCTTCGTATAACAGGACTTAAATGATGAAAAACGCCAAATCTGGCATCTGGCCAGCCCTGTGAAAAATTCAACCAAGTCCATGTCAAAATAGAAAGGACCCTATCAGAATTAAATACAATATTTTGACAGGCATAGTATGCAACAGAAGAACTGGAAAGATAGTGCAGAGCAAATTCGTATACATTAGAATTACATTATGGCCAGTTGGAATGGCTGAACAATGAGATGAAGGTAGAAGGATGTTCTCTGAGCCTGTTGTAGGTGGACAGCTGATGATTGTTGTCTTGAAGTACTTTGTAGAGGCTTGAAGTAGTCTTTTTTTTTTTTTTTGTGCCTTCGAGTCAGTCTTGACTCCTGGCGACTGCCTGGACAAATCCCTGCAGATTTTGGAAGTGGTTTGCCATTGCTGCCTTCTTCCCAAGGCTGAGAGGGTGTGACTGGCCCAAAGTCACCCAGCTGGCTTTGTGCCTAATTCAGGACTAGAACTCACGGTCTCCTGGTTTCTAGTCCAGCACCTTCACCACAAGACCAAACTGACTTTCAATACATCAAGTCCCTGCAGTTTTCTAGATAGCATTTTCAGAAGTGGCTTGCCCTGGCTGCCTTCCCAGGGCTGAGAGAGAGAGAGAGACTGGCCCAAGGTCCTCCAGCTGGCTTTGTGCCCAAGGCAGGACTAGAACTCACAGTCTCCTGGTTTGTAGCCTGGTGCCTTAACCACTACACGAAACTGGCTTGAAGTAGTCCTTAGCAGCCTTAAATGTCAGCTGCTAGGGAGTAGAAGTGGAGGAGGGTATTCACTCTCTTGTCCATGTGATGAGCCACTGTGTGACCCAGAATGCAGGCCTGGAAGAATAGTAGCTTATCTTAGCAGGCCTCTTCATAGGACATCTCCCATGCCCACCTTGGCCTGTTAACAGTTGCACTGTAGTTGCCCAATAACGGCAGAGTAAACCTTTGCCCAGTTGCTGGGGCCTCTTGTCTTCCTAGCTGCAAAAGTTCAGGCTGCTTCTTTCTAGGGATTAAAATGAAAAAAAAAAAGGAATTAAGAACTAATCCTGCCCCACCCCCCCAAACCTTGCCATGGATACAAGGGCTACAATCTTGACCAAGCAAGAGCTCAGTGAATTTTCAAGAGATTGATCTTCATCCCAAGGGTTGGAGTGCTGTGGGTGGAGATAGCAGAATGAGTAAACAACTTTTTCTTCTGAAGTAGCCCTCAAACTCCTGCTTATTTTTCCCATATGAAGCTGTTGCCGGCTCCTGATTTTACAGAACAGACTCTTGAATGTGAACTTGGGGCCCAACCCCGAGGAGGCTTAGTTAGGGATCAAGCCCCACTGAATTTAGTGGAGTTCATTTACCTCACATTATGAATGTCTTAATAGTTGGCTGTTCATCAGCACTGTAATGTGTTTCATTTGAAATATTCTTCTAGACAACCTTTTTGTAATAGAATTGCATGTAGTGAGTTATTGAAAATAAATATTAAGGGTTCCAGCCCCCATTTTCTCCTTCCACTCAACGTTAGGAATTATTTCAGTGAGGCAAACAGGAAATAAAATGGCTTCCAATAAATTCTTGCTATTGTTAGACTAAATAGGCTTGTAAGGAGGTTTTCTTTTCCAGTTCTTGTCAGAACTGAAAAAAAAAAATTGGGTCACTCTGCACATACGTTACTTTACCAAAAGCAGCATTATCAACCCGTCATGTCGTTGCTTTGTAACTTAATAAGGACATTTTAAAATTCTGATTCGGCAGCCTTTTGTTGTGCTAAAGGCCTTACAAACAGCTACACGAATACGCTACTAGGCGTAGGTTTATATTTACACTGGAGGGAATCACTTGCTTAAGAGAAAGCACATGGTAGCAATAGCTGGTAAGGGGGTGCTTGCAAACATTTTCCCCAAACTAGAATGGCATTATTCTAATAAGACATTGACTTGGTCAAGTATCTATTGAGAGCTGATGTTCCCTGTCTCCAGGAAGAAAAAAGATGAATAAGCTCATGGGTTGAGAGGGTTCAGTTTAAACAGTTCAGAATGTTTGATAATGAAATTGGGGAGTTGTAACCAAGCTGTCAGACTTCATCCTCTGTGGTGTAGCTGTAAGCACAGTAAGCATTAGACATTAATTAATCTGTATTTTCATAAATGGCCAGTAATCAGGGGTGTCTGGAGGCTATAAAGCAGTCACACCTAAAAAATGGACAGAGGTTCAGTCATACCATCATGTCCTCCATCTTAACATTTTTGACCGTAGGCTGCAGACTCCCCTGCCAGTAACTATAATGAGCAGATACTCCTCCTATCAGGAGTTAACGGAGAGGGGAGGAAAAGAGGGGAGTGAGCCTAAGCAGCAGAAGAAATAGGTACTCAATTTAGATTCATGTATTCATTCTTAAAAGAGGATGAATTAAAATATAGTAGTTCATCTTAAAAGATTAAAAGATGGTATGAAAGTCTTGGCGTCAGCTTTCATACCGTGAATGCAAGTCTTGAGCTTGCTTAATCATGCCACAAGAACTTTGCTGGCTGTTCATCAGAGCAGTCCTCCCTTGGCAAGCTTTTCTTTCTAATCACAGAAGCATTAAATGGAACTTGGTCAGGTAGGCGGTTCTACCACATACAAAGCTGCAGTTTCTCTGTGAGGTAGCCCAAGCCCAGGACCACACCAGCAAATGCATTTATCCCGTGATCTGTGCCCCTAGGATGGAATTGAGGATAGGGAATAACATTTCAAGGCAGACCTTTAGGACTCGGGGTTCTGGAGCCCAGCTTCTTGATGGAGGTTGCAACAAAGGGTTGGTGTCAGTTAGAGTGTCAGAATTCCCAGTTTCCGGTTATGCCCATGCACGTTGGCTAATGAGCCATGACTCCTTAACTAGAGGCTTTCTGATTCATTTGTGGGAATCGGTGTCAACTTAGCAACCACATAAATAGATGTTCTCCATAGCGATCTGTTCCCAACCTGGTCCTTCAGGTCTTCCAGCAGTGCACCCATCACCACTGTAACCGAGTCCCTCTACCTTGCTGGTGGTTTTCCTCTTTCCTTCCACCTTTCCCAGCGTTAGAGCCTTCTCTAAAGAGCTGGGTCTTCTCATAATGTGTCTGAAGTAGGATAATTTGAGCCTGGTCCTTGAGTGAGAACTTTGGGTTGATTGTTCAATTATTCATTGTTTTCTTAGCTGTCCATGGTTTTCTCAGGAGTCTTCTCCAACACCAGCGTTCAAAATTGTCAGGACTCTTTCTATCCATCTTCAAAGTCCAACTTTCACTTCCATTGAGTGTGATGGAATAATACCATAGCTTGCACAATTCTGATACTTGTAGGCATAGACACATCATGACATCTGAATATCTTTTTCAAGGCCTTCATAAGAGCTCTGTATTGTGTAGTAGAGCAGGTGACAAAAAGATCTGCTAGACAATCTGCAAAAAAATCTGCTGGATTACATTGAAAGGAATTACTGGGTTACCAGCATTCATTGACGTTGAAAAAGGAAGGATTAGACTGCTTGGGATTTAGATTGGAATCCATTAGAAATCCCAGCGACTAGACTAGAAAGTAGAACAAACATCCAGAAGAAGGCAGCGGTAAACTACTTCTCTAACCGTGGCCAAGAAGACAACATGAACCCGTCTGTGGATCTGTCCTGCCTTAGCTCAAGGCATATTTTGTCTGCGAAGACAGACTAAGTGGTGGTATTTGCAATGCCCTGTGACTCTTGTATTTATTATTTATTTGAAACGCATTTATCTGACTCTTTATCCCAATACATCCTCACAGAGCTGCTTACAAAGATCCATTCCAAGACTCTCCTGCTTACAGTCCGCAGGACAAGACACAAAGAGTTTGCGAAAGGAGTCAAAAGCCAATTTAGGTGCTCATTCCTCGTACTGCTCCTCTTAAAGAAATGGGCTGGCATACATACAATTCAAGAAGAGCCCAATGGTGGTAGTCTGTCAGCACAGCCCATGAAGCCTCATATTTCCCATCTCCAGCCTTTTGGGGTGTGCAACTGTTAGAATAGGTTAAATATATGCAATCCTAGTAATGCCAGAATATTGTCACTGGCATGCAGTGCCCATCATAGAATGCCAGACAGTTTCACGCCATGTATTATGTGAATGGGCACGTGCAGAAGGTGGAGAATGAGACCTAACCAAAGCAAGCCAAAAAGGCAGGAAGGCTTTTTCTGGAGGATTTCATCCTGTCCAACGGAGAAGGAGGCCTTTGGAGGAGACACACCAGAAGACAGTTCCGGTGTGAATTTAATGAGGCATATCCTACAGCCTGTCTTTACAGCCCTTGCCATGACACTAATATGGTTCTTACCAAGTGGTGGGCGGTGGGGCTCGGCGTCACATGTCTAGGGGAAAAAAATGGCTGGCTTACCCATGGGTCCTGGATGCCTATAGTTGTCTGCTCATTTGCTCCTGAATTTGTCACCGGAGGAGAGGCAGTGAAAATAAGGCTACCGTGACAAAGTCGCCCAGAGTCTACTGGAGTGGGCAGCCATGACAAATTTAATGGAATAAATTAATAAAATTAATAAAGTTAAATTCCCAACCAGGTCCCAACAGAGACTGGGATTCCTCTGCTGCCGTTTACTTTAGGAACAGCCATCTCTAGTTGCCAAGGCTGTTCCATTTGGTCCTTAGCAGGAACGCAGAACCATCACTGTTCAACACGGTCTTATGATTGGGACGCCGGCCCCGGAGAAGGGCATGCACTTGCAGGTATGCCAGAACAAAGTGCTCCTCTAGAACTCTGGTGCAGCTGAGACCTTATAGCTTAGAGATTTCTTCCCTCCCTCCTCTCAATCCTCCACAAATATTATTTTAGTTCTCTGTGTTCCTCACTAACTCACAATGCTGCTTGCATGAATCTGAGGGAAGATTTTTTTTTCTGTTTTTGAACAGAATCTGTGTTAGGAGCAATATTTTTGACAGCCGTCCTCTAGTGGGCTGACCTGTTGCTCAGAAATGCAGAAATTCAAGAAGCATGTAACAAGGTCACTCTCAAAAGTGTCTCAAGTATGCCTTCCCCGTGGACTATTTTATTTTGACGTTTTTATCTCTGTGTACAAACTGTTAGGTTTCCCAAATGCAACTGAGGGATTCCTTGTTCTTAGAACAAGGAAGAATGGTCTGGCTCTTAAAAGAGAGTTTTATTTCAATCTTTTCACAAGAACAAAAGCAGGCTTTTTAATCTTGCAGCGCCTAGGGAATATTGTAAAGATTGCTTCTTTATTAATTAGCAAGTCAAGCTCTTCTAGAAATCAGATGCTTGTTTTAAATAACAATTTAATAATAGTGATGAGGCAATGTTTTCTTCTGTTTTTCTTCTGTAAATTGCTGAATGTTTCATACTTTGCTGTCCTGTTACATAAACATGCATAAAATGAGCTTAAAACTCCCAGTGATGTATTTCGTGAATTTGGATTAACTACCGTTCTTCTAAGGCCCAGTTATTGCTAGTGAAGATCAGAGAATTGGTATTTGATGCTAGGACATTCATTGAAAAGTTAAGCAACTTCAGAAGAAAGCAAATTTGTACAGGTAGTCCTCACTTAATGACCACAGTTGGGACCCAAATTTTGGTTGTTAGGTGAAGAGGCCACTAAGCAAATCCGACCTGATTTATGACCTTTTTCAGTGGTCATTAAGCGAATCACCACAGCTGTTAAGCAAACCCCATGGTTGTTAAGTGAATCATGCAGTTCCCCATTGATTTTGCTTGCCAGAAGCTGGCTGGGAAGGTTGAAAATGGTGATCGCATGACCGTGGGATACTGTGATGATCATAAATGCGAACTGGTTGCCAGGTGTCCAAATCGTGATCACGTGACCATGGGGATGCTGCAACAGTTGTTAACTGTGAGCACCAGTTGTAAGTTGTTTTTTCAGCACTGTCGTAAGCCTGAGCCATCACTAAATGAGTGGTCATTAAGTGAGGACTACCTGTACTTGCTCAGAGTTAATAGCTGAGCCATCGGTAAGTGGATGATAAATAATAAAGGGAGGGTATTGGGGCAGGGAGCCTTGTGTGGCACAGAGTGGTAGGTGGCGGTACTGAAACCGAAACTCTCCCCACGACCCGAGTTCGATCCCAGCGGAAGCTGGATTCTCTCTCGGGTAGCCGGCTCAGGTCGGCTCAGCCTTCCCTCCTTCCGAGGTCGGTAAAATGAGCACCCGGCTTGCTGGGGAAGGTGACGGCTGGGGAAGGCAATGGCAAGCCACCCCGCTCTACAGTCTGCCAAGAAAACGTCGCGAAAGCAGCGTCCCCCCAAAGGATCAGGCATGACTCGGTGCTTGCACAGGGGGCCTTTCACCTTTCACATTGTGGCAGGAGGGAGATGCCTGTTTTGCACTTAGAAAGGCAGGGAGTCAGATCCTGATACTTCCCTTTAAAAGTGGGGGCTGTGTATCAGGTGTTGCAAAGACCTCTGCGCAAAATCTTGGCTAGTCTATGCTAGCCAGTGAGGAGCATGTGTAAGGCACCTTTTAGGATTCCTAATTAACAACAGTAGACTGAATCCTATCCTGTGCAGGGTGATTTCATAAAGCTTCCTCTGTAGGCTGCAGGTTTCTTTCTTCATGTACTTCCCGAAGCAGTTGTTTTTTATTCTGTGATACCCCTCTGTTCCTTCGTTTCCTCTTGCCAATTTGTGGTGGATATTGTTTGAACCTTCCTGAGACAGGTCTGCTTGTAATCATTTAAGGAAGGCCTCTGCGCCCTCCCTATCATTTCCCTTTTGTTCATCTTCACTGTTTGTCTTTCAGTGGCTGTCTCACAGAATCATAGCCTTGGCAGGGTCCACAAGGATCATCTAATCCGGTGTTTCTCAAGCTCAGCAACTTTAAGACGCGTGGACTTCAACTCCCAGAATTCCCCAGCCAGCACCGCTGGCTGGGGAATTCTGGGAGTTGAAGTCCACGCGTCTTAAAGTTGCTGAGCTTGAGAAGCACTGATCTAATCCAACCCTCTAATCCAAGGAGGTAAACCAACTTATTTTTCTGCCTAACATAAAGACATCATCAAATCAAACTCAGCTCCTGGTGACGGCAATTTTCTTGGCAGGGTTACAAAAGTGCTTGGCGGTGGCCTTCTTCCCAGACTAGTTTATAGTCCTGAGAGTTCAGATGGTCTCCCTTCCAGGTGTTAAAAGAGTAACCCGGCTTTGGTTCTGACTTTGGCAGAGTGCTACCCCTTGCGGAGGACTAAGCAGGACATATCAAATTGCAAATTAAGCAACCACCTTTTAGTTTGGTTACTTTATGGCTCATTGGGTCAGGCAGGCCCAGATGACTTAAGTTAATTGAGTAAGCTGCGGTTCAGCCATCCTTCGGTAAGCATGTTGTGCACATGCAGCAAATCTCTTTTGCCAAAAGTTCGTTTAGGTCTCTGCCTTTTACCCTAGGACTAAAGTTGCTTTATCTGAAGGATTTTCTGGTTTGGTGTTTTTAACACACTCCCCTTTATCCCCTCTTTTGTTCACCGACTCAAAGAATTATTATGCCCTAGAGGTGATAAACGATTCAGGTGTGTAGTAGCTCTTGTATTTTAATGAGCATTCCCACCCAAATTACTTTGGACTGCAATAAAGCTCTCCAGTTGTGTTAAATCAGAATCCAGTCCCTTTTGCACATAATTTAAATGAGCAAATTAACCAGCACTGTTAAAAGTGAAATTGCCTCCTTTCTTAAGATCGTACCGTGGCAAAGCTTATTATTTCAACCAAGTTTTCTTAAATATATTTTGTCACGTTGCTCGGTTCGAATGCTTAGCCTGTAGTTGTGAATTGCGGAGTCCTGGAGTGGAGTGGTGGACTTTTCTTTAGACAAGCTGTCCTAAGAAACAGCAGATTGATTTTTGGAAAGAGGCATAATAATTGGTCTGGCCTTTTGTCTATGTGGCCCTCTGGAACTAGCAAGGCAAGCTAGGTTGCTGCATAATGGGGATATTGCTTAGAGGATGCTCATACAAGTACCTCCCTGCTCAGGAAATGCATGAGGAAGATGATGGGATTGTGATTGTTTGCTTATGTGCCATTAAGTCAGTGTTGATTCTTAGCAACTGCATAGATAAACCTTCTCCAGGATGATCTGTCCCATTCTCGTCCTTCAGATTTTCCAGTGGTGTACGAATCACTGTAATCAAACCCACCCACCTTGCTGTTGGTTATCCTCTTCTTTCCTTTCCTTCCCATTGTTTGATTAGTTAATTATATGCCATCAAGTTGGTGTTGATTCTTAGCACCGATAGACTTTCTCCAGCATGATCTGTCCCCAACCTGGCCCTTCAGACCTTCCAACGGTGCCCCCATTGCAACTGTAATCAAATCCATCCACTTACTTCTGCTTGTCTCTTTCCATCCATCTTTTGCAGCATTATGGACTTATCAGGAGAGCTGGGTCTTTGCATAATGTGTCTCAGATATGATAATTTGAGCCTGGTCATATGTGTCTCATGTGAGAATTTTGGATTGATTTGTTTTGTGATCCATTTGTTTGTTTCCTTGGCTATTCATGGCATTCTTGGGAGTCTTTCGTGCCAAAGATTGGTGTGTTACTGACTGTGTCTTCAAGCAGTGGGGTAAAGGAGTTGTATGTGTATAAAGCTGCTCCCTGTAAATTGATTTGTTTTTGGTTTTTTTCTTCCTGTTTGGCAACCCCTTTGCACTCCAGTGGAGCAAAGGACTGACATTTTATTGTGCAATATTTCTGATTCAATTCCAGAAAATGGTTCTGGGGTTGTGGGAGAACAAAAATCAAGCACATGTCTGCAGCTTTTTAAAGCAGCCATAACTGGGGAATGATGCTTTCAAGAGCTGCAGAGGGGTAACGTGGAGGAGTTGTGCTGGCCAAAGAAGAGCAAAAACAGATGAGCGAAGGAAGAACAAAAGAGGAGGCAAAGAGCTGACGTTTTGAGGGTGCTGGGGGAGAGCAGGAGATTGTTGGTGAAGTTGGTCAAGTGTCAAAAAATGGTGGTTTCAGCAGCCTGGAAAAGTTGGAGGAAGCCAAGCTTCCAGAAGAAAGTGCTGGTAGAGCATTGGCAAGTCTTTCCAAGGTACCAAGAGCAGTGGAGAAGTGTGCATACCAGGAGGCCCAAGGAGGTGGAAGAACAGAAGGGTTGGCCTGCAAACTCAATGCTAGGGCTCAGCAGCAGCCAAGCAACAGGGGAAGGGGTCTGCTCCACCTCCTCAGCTTTTTCCCAGCAGCTGGACCAAGCACTGGACCAGAAGGCAAGGTATCGCAACACAGTCTTGAGAGCAGGGAGCTGTCACAGCCTCGTGACTTTGGCTAGGACTCTTTGGAGGATGGACAGAGGCATCCACAGGGGTCCAGAAAAGTCAAGTTGGGGACCACACATGTTAAAAGGGGTAGGGCTTTAGTTGTACATCATGGCTGTCACCTTGACTTGTTTCTTTTTTACACACCTACCTCCACAGGTGCCCACGGGCTGGTGGCAATAACCTAAGACAGTAAGTATAGTATAGGGCGGTGTTTCTCAACCTTGGCGACATGAAGATGTGTGAACTTCAACTCACAGAATTCCCCAGCCAGCATATATAGGGTATAGGCTTTAATAAAGAGAACACTTGAGTAAGCTTTAGGATAGGGTCATACACATTTTTTATTTTGTGACGCTTTTGTCTAGTAAAAAAAACTGGATTGTAGGAATTGTCCCATCTCCTGCCTGAACCTGTCGCTATTCTGAAACTTATGACAACTGTATAATTAGGTAAATGATAGAAAAGGAACCTCATGTGGAGATGTGGATTTGTATGTCACTCTTTTGTCCCGTTTGAGATATCAAAATATTCATATGGTTGTCTATTCTGCAGTTCCTAGAGGGGATCATCTAAACAAATGGGCATTTAGTTAGTATCAGCATTAATCTGGACATAGTATAAAACGGCTTCAGCAAAGGATCGTTACCTTGCCGTGGTGCTGGAGCTTGAGCACCTCAGTGGCGCCATGAGCTAAACCGTGAAGGGCCACCCAAGACGGGAAGGTCATGACAGAGAGGTCAGACTAAATGCGATCCCTGGGGAAGGTAATGGCAACCCACCCCAGTATTCTTGCCGTGAAAACTAAATGGATCAGTACAATCAGAGATATGTTGGTGTACCATCGGAAGATGAGAGCCCCAGGTCGGAAGATGGTCAAAATGCTACTGGGGAGGAACAGAGGATGAGTTCAACTAGCCCCAGACGTGATGATGCAGCTAGCTCAAAGCCATAAGGACGGCTAGCGGCCGATGATGCTGGTGGTGAAGGGAGAATCCGATGTTCTAAGGATCAACACACCATTGGAACCTGGAATGTAAGATCTATGAGCCAGGGCAAATTGGATGTGGTTATTGGTGAGATGTCAAGATTAAAGATAGACATTTTGGGCATCAGTGAACTGAAACGGACTGGAATGGAGTAGCCTTCATAATTAATAGTAAAGTGGCTAAAGCAGTGCTTGGATACAATCCAAAAAACGACAGAATGATCTCAATTCGAATTCAGGGCAAGCCATCTAACATCACAGTGATCCAAATATACGTCCCAACCACAGGTGCTGAAGAAGCTGAAGTAGAGCAGTTCTATGAGGATCTGCAGCACCTACTGGACAACATGCTTAAAAAAGATGTTATTTTCATCACAGGAGACTGGAATGCTAAGGTGGGCAGTCAAATGACACCTGGAATTACAGGTAAGCATGGCCTGGGAGAACAAAACGAAGCAGGACATAGGCTGATAGAATTTTGTCAAGACAACTCAATGTGCATAACAAACACTCTCTTCCATCAACCTAAGAGACGGCTTTATACATGGATTTCACCAGATGGACAACACCGAAATCAGATTGACTACGTCCTTTGCAGCCAAAGGTGGCGGACATCTATACAGTCGGTAAAAACAAGACCTGGAGCTGACTGTAGTTCAGATCATGAACTTCTTCTTGCACGATTTAGGATCAGACTAAAGAGATTAGGGAAGACCCAGAGATCAGCTAGATATGAGCTCACTAATATTCCTAAGGAATATGCAGTGGAGGTGAAGAATAGATTTAAGGGACTGGACTTAGTAGATAGGGTCCCGGAAGAACTCTGGACAGAAGTTTGCAACATTGTTCAGGAGGCGGCTACAAAATACATCCCAAAGAAAGAGAAAACCAAGAAGGCAAAATGGCTGTCTGCTGAGACACTAGAAGTAGCCCAAGAAAGAAGGAAAGCAAAAGGCAACAGTGATAGGGGGAGATATGGCCAATTAAGTGCAAAATTCCTGAGGTTAGCCTGGAAGAGATAAGCAATTATTTTTAAACAAGCAATGCACGGAAGTGGAAGAAGACAATAGAATAGGAAGGACAAGAGACCTCTTCCAGAAAATTAGAAGCATTGGAGGTAAATTCCAGGCAAAAATGAGTATGATCAAAAACAAAGATGGCAAGGACCTAACAGAAGAAGAAGAGATCAAGAAAAGGTGGCAAGAATATACAGAAGACCTGTATAGGAAGGATAACAATATCGGGGATAGCTTTGACGGTGTGGTCAGTGAGCTAGAGCCAGACATCCTGAAGAGTGAGGTTGAATGGGCCTTAAGAAGCATTGCTAATCACAAGGCAGCAGGAGACGACGGCATCCCAGCTGAACTGTTCAAAATCTTGCAAGATGATGCTGTCAAGGTAATGCATGCTATATGCCAGCAAATTTGGAAAACACAAGAATGGCCATCAGACTGGAAAAAAATCAACTTATATCCCCATACCAAAAAAGGGAAACACTAAAGAATGTTCAAACTATCGAACAGTGGCACTCATTTCACATGCCAGTAAGGTAATGCTCAAGATCCTGCAAGGTAGACTTCAGCAATTCATGGAGCGAGAATTGCCAGATGTACAAGCTGGGTTTAGAAAAGGCAGAGGAACTAGGGACCAAATTGCCAATATCGGCTGGATAATGGAAAAAGCCAGGGAGTTTCAGAAAAAGATCTATTTCTGTTTTATTGACTATTTTAAAGCCTTTGACTGTGTGGACCATAACAAATTGTGGCAAGTTCTTAGCGGTATGGGGATACCAAGTCATCTTGTCTGCCTCCTGAAGAATCTGTATAACGACCAAGTAGCAACAGTAAGAACAGACCACAGAACAACGGACTGGTTTAAGATTGGGAAAGGGCTATATACTCTCACCCTACCTATTCAACTTGTACGCAGAACACATCATGCGACATGCTGGGCTTGAGGAATCCAAGGCTGGAGTTAAAATCACTGGAAGAAACATTAACAATCTCAGATATGCAGATGATACCACTTTGATGGCTGAAAGCGAAGAGGAACTGAGGAGCCTTATGATGAAGGTGAAAGAAGAAAGTGCAAAAGCTGGCTTGCAGCTAAACCTCAAAAAAACCAAGATTATGGCAACCAGCTTGATTGATAACTGGCAAATAGAGGGAGAAAATGTAGAAGCAGTGAAAGACTTTGTATTTCTAGGTGCGAAGATTACTGCAGATGCTGACTGCAGTCAGGAAATCAGAAGACGCTTAATCCTTGGGAGAACAGCAATGACCAATCTCGATCAAATAGTTAAGAGCAGAGACATCACACTGACAACAAAGGTCCGCATAGTTAAAGCAATGGTGTTCCCCGTAGTAATGTATGGCTGCGAGAGCTGGACCATAAGGAAGGCTGAGCGAAGGAAGATCGATGCTTTGGAACTGTGGTGTTGGAGGAAAATTCTGAGAGTGCCCTGGACTGCAAGAAGATCAAACCAGTCCATCCTCCAGGAAATAAATCCAGACTGCTCACTTGAGGGAATGATATTAAAGGCAAAACTGAAATACTTTGGCCACATAATGAGAAGACAGGACACCCTGGAGAAGATGCTGATGCTGGGGAAAGTGGAGGGCAAAAGGAAGAGGGGCCGACCAAGGGCAAGGTGGATGGATGACATTCTAGAGGTGACGGACCCGTCCCTGGGGGAGCTGGGGGTGTTGACGACCGACAGGAAACTCTGGCGTGGGCTGGTCCATGAAGTCATGAAGAGTCGGAAGCGACTAAACGAATAAACAACAAAAAGTATAAAATGGAAGTGACATTGTTATTTCTAGACAGTTTTGTCCATAATCATGTCTCAAATTCATCTTGTGAGCACCTAGTATAGTCTCAGAATCTGTCATTAGAAAAATCAGGTTCTCTGCTAATCATGTGCACTGTATGGCTGATGTTAACTTAACCAGACTTGGAGTAATTGTGCTTGGTTTTACTTCCTAGGGGTTTATTTGTGCATGATTTATCTGCATCAGCTAAATAGGAATAGCCTGGCTAGATGCTCAGCACATCAATTTCAGTCAAACGATTTGTTTCCTCACAAGAACTTGGGCAGATAAATAAAATTGCTGGAGTTATTTCTCATCCCCATGTCTTTTTCCTAGGATTAGTCCTTACAGTTTTCTTGGCTATCTCATTTGGGAACAATCCTACGTACCTAGAGTAATAGAATTTCTATTTAACGATCTACATCCCCACTTTTATCCCCTATTAGGGTCTGGCTGATCAATACATAACCTAATTGATTGTTAAGGTCAAATGTGCCATGTCTTTATTGGCTGATAGCCAGATTGTATTTATTGTTCTTCAGAAGTTGTTTCAATGGTCCATTAGCCTTTTCTATCCATTCTTACACATAGGAGCAATAAAAAACCCTGATGCATAGACTGGCAGACACCTTAATTGTTATGCATTGTATGCCTGTTGTCAGGTGCCAGATCTGAGTCTTGAAATATTTAAAATATCTCTCCAGAGGTGAAATTAATCTAATGATCAATTGTGGGGTAAATTGTTTTGCTGTCTTCCCAGAGAGCTGCTTGTGAAGATTACATAGTCCAGAGAGGTGTGGAAAGGGCATAGCCTGCTGGAAATGTTCTCTGAGAACGTCCCAGCAAATGTCTGATTGAATGGTGTAGATGCTGCAGAAAGCAAGAAAGCTCCCATAAATTTTAGGGATGTTGCTCCAGAGGAAACCTCAATGGACTATGCCCTGTGTTCTAAGTCAGAAGTCAGACATACCTATAAACTGCTTTCTTCACCATAATGTTCTTCAGATATATTGGGCTTTCAGGATTTCTAGTTCTTCCCCACATTTTGCTACTATTGTGTTCTAAATGTACCTTCTAGACCATATTCTCATTGATTGATTGATTATGCGCCATCAAGTCAGGGTTGGCTCTTAGTAACTACATTGATTTTCTCCAGGATGATCTGTGCGCTCATCGTTGCTCTAATTGAATCCATCTGCCTAGCTACTGGTTGCCTTCTTCTCTTACTTCCGTATTCTAATAACTGACATTTAATTTGTCCATCCTTTGTTGAAATCATCAGGCACTTGGTGGATTAGATCTCCAGCGTCCTTTCCAATCTTTCCATTTGGTGATTTTTTTTGGCCATTATTATTTTTTATCAATCTCGACATTCACCAATGGTTGCCTGAGCTTCTGTGTTTAGGCCAAGCTGAACAAACTGGGGAGTCCTTATTCCAGATTTGTTAGAGCAAATATAATTATTTATCTACTTTGTCTAATATTTTAATGTATTCTGGCTCCAAGTTCTCCAATAATGGCTAAACTTGTGTTTACAATAAATTTATATTTAATAAATTTATTATATTAAAATTAAAATATATTCATAACTTTACTTTTTCCTTTTATTGAAGAAAAATTTGTTAACCAAATATTTTAGACGTCTCTTGACTAGAAATTGGGTATGGGTACTCGGTTGTTAATGGTGTAGGAATATATTATTAGAATATACTAGCCATATGTTATTTTTGATCTGCTGATTATTTGCAATTTGTTGGCTATCCACCTCTTTTCCACTTATTTTTTTCTTCCTTACTATATTTTCTATATTCTTTTAAAATGAGTATTTGTATCAGTTTTATTCCTTTTTTCTTGGAATAATAATAATAACTCAGAGTCTCTCTTTTAATTAGTAGCTTGTTAATAATATTTATTAAAGTAAGGAAAATTGTATTATATTGTATGGGTGAAAAATGAAACTGATGAGCAAAATAGAGGACAGGTCTTTTAGCTGCGTATATACAACATGCATTTATTTTTTCCCCACTTCTTAATTCTAGTCAACGAAGAAGAACTAAAGAAAAGAATAGCTGAAGAATTGGCTTTAGAACAAGCTAGGCGAGATGCTGAAGCTCAGAAAAGGTAAGTTTGGGGAATAAATATATATATTCACTGTTTGGTGGGGAAATCTGGGACTTTGGATTCAAGGGTTATTTTAAAACAAGCCTGGTACTCTTAAATTAGGGGGACGCAGTGGCGCTGCAGGTTAAACTGCTGAGCTGCTGAGCTTGCTGATTGGAAGGTTGGCGGTTCGAATCCGTGTGACGGGGTGAGCTCCCGTTGCTCGTCCCAGCTCCTGCCAACCTAGCAGTTCAAAAACATGCAAATGTGAGTCGATTAATAGGTACCGCTTCGGTGGGCAGGTAACGGTGTTCCGTTTAGTCATGCTGGCCACATGACCGCGGAAGGGTCTACGGACAAACGCCGGCTCTTCGGCTTTGAAACGGAGATGAGCACCGCCCCCTAGAGTCGGACACGGCTGGATTTCATGTCAAGGGAAACCTTTACCTTTACCTACTCTTAAATTAGAACAGCAAATTCGTGGAAATGGTTGGGAATTTGGGAGTTTGAAGTCCAACACAGCTGGTGCACTCCAGTTTGGAGGAGTTTGCTACAGTTTGCTTTGATAAAATGATCCCTATTTCATTTTTTTTAGCTTGCCCCTACGTATGAAAGTTAAACCTGAATTGAAAACAATTTTTATAAATCCTGACAATGCTATCCAGAAAGCATCCCTGTTCTTTGTTTACAAAGATCTTTCCTTAAATATTAAGAAATTAAAATCTAAGCAGCTCCTTCAGGATTTTACTGATTTGACTTTATTGTCAAATTATGTCAGATCAGTAAAATTCCCTCTGTACTTTTAGAAAGCAAGGTGTTGTTTATTAGATTTCCCTCCCTCCTTTCACCTGAGAACTCATGAGGGCCATTTTTAACATCTCCATCTAGTGATGTGGATTTCTGAAATGTTTTTGCCATCTTAAAATCAATAGAGGTCTATTTTTGACATGTTATTTGACTTTCATTTAAATGCATTTTGCAAACTCATTATTTTATCTTTATTAAAGGACCTTGTAATTCGTATTACTCAAGTAGCCTGTGCAGATTGCTTTTCTCTCCTTCAGCACGACATTATGATGGGATTAACCACAGAGGCTTAAACATACCTCCCAGGTGGACTTCAGTGGGGTGTATACCCAGGAAGGTGGTTGTAGGATTTCCATCTCATTTAAGCTAATGTCATATAAAATTAAACATAAACATAACCAAAACCCCTCTACAGAACTAAAATATGCCTCTTTGAGGAGTAAAACAAATTTATGGGTTGTGCTGAAATTACTGCTCTCTGAAATATTATGGCTGGTCTTAATTGATTTTTGGTTTTTATGAGGAAATGTGCTTACTCTTTCTATGTTAGTGTTAATGTAATTAATGTTAGCAGTTTAAAATGGAACAATTTATTATGCACTTTGATTATTCCTCCTGTACCAATCACATTAAGTGGTGTCTGTTTGCAGTGGCTTTCTTGTTCAGGTTTTATTCTATTTAATGCACACTATGCACTTCCATTATACGAAACCATGAGGGAGCTGGGTGGGCCTCTTAACCTTCTTCCTGGCCTGCTGCTAGGCCATTGTCCTCTTCCCTATGAACTCACACTTGCTGAGATCCATTCTCTTAGGGAAGTAGAACCTGGTGTCCTGATGCAAACAGTCAGCCATGGAAGCTGGAGTGGCTCAAAAGTTAGTATGGGTTTCACTCAGTGAGTCTGGAGGCCAGGCCAGACAGTGTTTCTCAACTTGGCAACTTTAAGATGTGTGGACTTCAACTCCCAGGATTCCCCAGCCAGCCCACATCTTAAAGTTGCCAAGTTTGAGAAACACTGGGTTAGACCGTCTCTATGTAGTGGAATCCCTTGGGGTTGATCAGACAGAATACAAAACTTAATTGAGTCCTTATATCTCCAGCTTAGCACATGGCGTGAAGCCTCAACTTACCGGGTTGCTAAAGGTTGTAAATTGTGCCCTCTCTCAGATATCTCAGTTTGATACGACTCGCTCATGAAGCCAGTTTATTCTCCAAGAGGGAATAATTTGCTCTTGCCAGTGCTAAGTTAGTAAT
This sequence comes from Candoia aspera, assembly GCF_035149785.1. NCBI lineage: Eukaryota > Metazoa > Chordata > Lepidosauria > Squamata > Candoiidae > Candoia > Candoia aspera. Next base: position 7,146,431 of record NC_086159.1, on the reverse strand, counting down.
AGAAGGAGTTGGTTTCAATACCTATCCTTTATTTCTCCAAAAGGTTTTCTTCCTCCGTTTCCACCTCATCCCTCGGAAACCCATCTGTTTCCATTGCTATATTCTTAGTGAATCTAAATTATTTGAGGAAAAATACGCTTTTCCTTTCAAGTAAATGTAGTAATTAAGATTTGGTGGTTGGGTGAATAATGTATAATGTAACTTGAGATGTCAAGTGGAGTTGTTTCAAAGTTCACAACTATAGCAGGACATGTTGGACTTCTAGCCATTGGTTGGAGCCTAATTATTCAAGACCTAAGAAATTTTGAAGCTCTGTATAAAGAGGCTGTAATTCAGCAATGATACAAATATTTGCATGAACACCATTTTTTGTTCAGTATTAGCAGTGATTTATAGAATGATATTTGGTTGAAGGACTTGAAACTTGGCAGAGCATACACTGCCCTGAGTTTTGGCATCCTTATATGTTCAGCTAGTAGAGAAATTTGCACAGGCTTTCAGGTTTAAACAGCTTGATTCAGAAAGAAGGTTTTAAAAGTGAACCTTTTGTGCTGTCTGAAAAGAGAGAGAGAGAGAAAAACCAGACATGGAAAATAGATTTGCAGGGATTATCTCCATTTTGCACTTTGCAAAATTTAACCAAAGGGTTTTTCTCTCTCTCTCTCTTTTTGACAGATATTTTATAAAGGCACGGTATGGATCTAATTCTCTTTTTCACAGTAGATTATTCAGTCCCTCTTCCCTTTTTTGAGGTTTTTTTGTTGTTGTTGCTGGGTATGTGCATTTCAGCAAAAGCTTCTGTGGGTGGTATTCATAAAATTTGGAATTATAACACAGATCTCTCTCTCGCTCTTTGACTCCCATAAGCTTTCTAAGAAATTCCATCTGTTTGTGAAACTTGTCTGGTTCTTTGGGAGAAAAAAATGGTTTTACTTCTTCAGCATCTGATGATAGAATTCAGCTTTGCATTCAGTTAATGTTAGCATTTTGTTTACTGTTTTGTTCATTAGCTTAATAGTAGCAACACATGCAGTATATGGATGGTGCTACGAAGTTCACCGTATATACCTTTCTCAATATCTTTGCCAGGATTTTACAAGGTACCTTCATAGGTGTCTAAAAAAGGCCCAGCATTAAATGCTAGAGGGACACCCATCATCTTGTGTCCTTCTTCTATAGGACCTTTATTTTTAATTCTTTGCAGAGCCAGCCAGCACACCCACTAAACCATCTTTTCAGAAGCCTTAGCCTCAATCTCTGTTCCATTCTGCAAGTGAAATAATCGCATATTTTCCCTTTTTTGTCCAAACAGGTGACAGTGACTTGGAATATTTTTCCAGGCTTGGAAGCTAAACAGGGCTAGGCCTGGTTAATGTTTTGATGGGAGACCACAAAGTTGCTCTAGGGTTGTGGGCTAGATTGGAAAGTTGGAAAAATGCATTCCAGAAGAAATCAACAGCAAACCACTTCCTTGCTGCGACCAAGCAGACGTGATAGAGTGTTAATGAAGGCACCAAAAGCTAATGTTGACTTGAGGGTATCCTTACCTTTGTTAACCCTATTCACCCTTCTTGATTTCCCTCCAGAATATCTATAATATTAAGCCCTCTAGGGAAGAATCTGATCTTTTGCACTTGCGAATCACAACATACAGCATATGCTGTTAATGGAGACTGTTGGCTGCTGCTGTTGTGAAGCCTTTTTTAAGTTTGACTAGCTGGGCTGTGAGAGCAGATGGGGCAGCTCCCTGGTTTTCTTGCCTTTCCTCTGATCCTTGCAGCATTGTTGAAGATGCAAGGGGTTCTCACGGTAGGCCTGTTTAAACCCCAATTTTCAGGGCTGAGAATATTTATCTGCCAAGTGCGATGACAAATTGATAGAACTGCATGGGGAAAGCTTCATTTGGGTCAAAGCACTTCTGTGTCGCTGTAACCCAGTGTTCCAAATGTCTGTACCTTTCCGTGATTAAAAGAATCCCTTGTGGGGTTATGTACCATTGCTGATGTCCAAAGGCAATCTGGCAGTCTTCTAATGGGATGCATGTAACAGCGAGCATGATGCAGCCTGTGATGAACTCTGCATCTACCTCCCGAGTCCATATGTCACGCTCTTTGACAGGGAGAAAAATGTCACTTGTCCTGAACCCCTCACCTTTGACATCCGAGTTACACTTTTACCTGGCAGAGCAGATGAGAGCTTCACCCATCTCATTCTTTTTCTCAGAGCCCGGCACGGTTAGCGTGTGCTCGGGTAAAAAATCTTGTGCATCCAAGCTCGTTTTTACTCAGGGTTCACTTGAGCACTTTACATTACAGTTGTAAAATGCCAGTAGCAGACTTTTTATGTCGAATGTTAGCAATTTAATTTGCAGCCTTTCTCCTTTGCAGTTATTAGCTCTTCTTCTTTACTCAAGTACTTAAGGTGACATTCGGAATCTCTTGTGAGTTTATGACTTGATATCTTTTAAACAAGCCTTAAAGGTGTGTATTTTTTAAAACACACATGCACACACACACATGCACACACACAGAGTGACATGGATTACATGCTGTGTTTTTATTCCTTTTATACCAGAAAGAGGAAAAAAAATGAATTGCCTTTTCCTAGTAAAATCACTGTCAAATGATGCTTTTCAACATGTTTTAGCAGAGAGTTCTAGTTTTAAAGAACAGACTGAATCTGGGTTAACTGTTTCCCTGTTCTCACATCATCTTTTTACTGTGATTTATATTGGGAGATCAAAATGAAAGAAAAAGAGCCATATGATCATATGGAATCACTCACTGCAGGTATATGCAATATTTTAAGAGTCCATTGGATACCTTGCCAGTTTAATCAGTGAGAACTTCTTGGGTTTCTGATTTATGAGGTCAGGATAAGGAGGGACCCCTGTAAGTTGATTTCCTGTGTATTTTGAAATCTCAATTTTTAAAAATAATGAGTCTGATTCAGACTAAATTGATTTGGGGTTATCCGTTTCTCTTGTTTTTTGTGCTGTTTTTTTTTCTTTTTTCTTTTGGTCTCTGTTAACTGATCGTAACAATTCCAGGGCAGTACACTTAATATTACAAAAATAAAGTATATTGTTCCGAAATAGACCTTTGGTGATAAAAGGGTGGTATAAAAGTAGAAAATAGAATTTATGGAGGAGAGACGTCTTCCTTTTGTACCATGCTCTAGAAAATTAGGGATTACGCATCCAATAATCTTGTTTGTCCTTGACTGTCTCTCAGCAAACAGACTTCCTAGCCAAAGGTTTATAGTTTAATGCAGTGTTTCTCAACCGTGGGAACTTCAAGATGGGAGGACTTCAACTCCCAGAATTCTCCAGCCAGCCATGCTGGCTGGGGAATTCTGGGAGTTGAAGTCCTCCCATCTTGAAGTTCCCACGGTTGAGAAACAGTGGTTTAATGTCTCCCAACCAGTTGAAATAGATGGTCTGTAACTGCCCGTCCAATTCTGAGCCTGTGATCTATAATAGGCTAAGGGATCTAGGAACACAAGGAGGAACATAGGAAGCTGCCTTAGTAAAACTGGGCACTTAAATGGATGGTTCTGTATGTGGAGCGGGTGTATATTGTGGTCTGCCGTTCAAGAGTAACCCTGCTATATTGCTGTGGATTAGAAAAAATTCTTTTTGTTTTAAAGTTGTTATAATGTTCTTATTTATGGCTAGCAGTTTTTAAGACTGTACCTTGGATGCTTTAAATCGTACTATTTATTCTACCTAAGCCGCCAAGGGTCTTTTTGATTGTGGCAGGATAGAAATATAATCCAGCAATGTATGTTGGCAGTGAGTTCTGCTGTACATTTCTCTTCTGTTTCTAAGAGACAGGAGACAGACTGGTCCAAACTTTGAAACAAGGCCTGCTAACAATCTCCCCTCTTTGTGGGGTAAGAGAGGTGTGGGCTAGAAGGCAGTGTTTTTTGGGCAATGCCTCCCACCTTGTGGAATTCACTGCTCCTGAAGACGAGTCTTCCCCCACCTTCCCTGTATTCTAGAAGACCCTAAAAATCATTTTATTTCAGTGAGCTTTTGGCTCAAAGGATGATCACGGACCCCCCTCTGTTTTAGTACTGGTGACGTCTCAGTGATTTATTTATTGTTGTTATTTTGTTGTTTTATTAGCTGTGTCTGTTTCTGTATACCACCCAGAGTCTTTCTGATTGGGGCAGTTTACAGATATTATAAATAAATGTTCTTTCTTAGGTTTGCAAAAGGCATGATAGGAGCAGTTATTTATTTATAATATGAAGTGTTTGCATTTGGATTTATACCCTTTACTCATGTTTTTATTGTATTTTCTCGTAAAGGCCTATGATCTCTTGGTTGACTATGTGACACAAAAACATGATAGAAAAGAATTGTGGCATGCTGAGTATAGTGTTTCTGTCACAACTGCATAGGCTGCGGTTGTCTGTGGAACTAATGTTTTCTTCTGTGGAGAATTTAGTTTGCTAAAGAAGGACGTTTCCAGGTATTCTTGCAGAAGCCATTACAAGAAACGTTTTCCATAGCGACTACCGTAGCTGATCAAATGTTTATTTGAGGAATACTAAATATGAAAGAGGTCTTCTTTCCTAAAAGAATTTCATGGGATCTGTCATGAAAACCCATGACATTTCTGGGTCTAAATGTGGTCCAATTAACTGTAGAATACTGAGGCTTAATTATTGGAAAACTTAACTTTACTGGGTTATGCTGTAACGCCACAGTCCTAACTAGAACTTTAGTAATGTTTACCTTGAGTTCAACTGCTTGTAATTGCATGAACCTGGCACTAAGGGTGAAAAATCCTGCTAAAAGCATCTTGGTGAATTTAAGGGAGAATAATGTGGGTGTGTCCTACAGGCCACCCAACCAAGCTGAAGATAGAGATGAAATGTTTGTAAACCAGTTGGCCAAGGTATCCAGGAAATACACCTTTATGATAATGAGGGATTTCAACTACCCAACATCAACTGGGAGCCAAGCTTTGTGGCACGTGGGAGATCTAATAGGTTCTTGACATGCCTTGCAGACAACTTCATTTTCCAAAGGGTGCAGGAAGGGGATAATGTCTACTGGACTTAATGCAAACTAACAAGGAAGAAATTGTGGAAGAAGTTGTAGGAATCTTGGGGAGAGCGACTATGGAATCTGGAATTCACTATACTGCAGGGAGGGAGAAAAGAAGATAGATTCTGAATGCAAAAATAGTTTAGGAGGGTTGGGACATTCTGAAAAATGAGATAATTAAGGACAAACACAAACAATACCAGTGTGGTTGCACAAAGAACTGGCTAATAAACTGAGAAACAGAAAGGACAAGCTTAAAAAATTAAAAGAGGGGCATATAACCAAAGCAGGAAGGCTAAGACTGAGCTGAGTCTTGTAATGAATGCCAAAAATAACAAAAAGGATTTCTTTGGGTATGTACAGAGGAAAAGGAAGGTCAAGGAAATGGTCATTCCACTTGTTGGAGAAGATGCCAAGATAGTGAGAGTTAACAGAAAGAAAGTTGAACTACTTAATTCCTATTTTGCATCCATCTTTTCACAAAAAGTGGTCCAACATGTCAGAAGCTGCACGGGGGTGGGGGTGGGGGGATAGAAGAGAAATATTGGTCAAAATAGCTAAGGAAGTGGAGAGGGAATATCTGGCTGCTTTGAGTGAATTCATCACGGGGGCTGGACGGATTACATCCCAGGGTGCTGAAGGAACCAACAGATGTGATCTCTGAACCACTGGCCATAATCTTTGAGAACCTCTGGAGTTCAAGGGAAGTGCCAGAAGATTGGAGAAAAGCTAATGTTCTAATCTTTAAAAAAAGGGTGGGGGGAGTGGACCCAGGAAACTGCAGATCAATCTGCTTGACATCAATACCTGGACAAATCCTAGAAAAGATAATCAGCAGCAGATTTGCAAACAGCTCAAAATGAGTTTTGAGTTTGGCACAGGTCTTCTAATCTCAGTGTCCCAGTGCTGTTCTGATCTTGGGATGCATCTGATAGTTGGAACATCTACTTTGAACTTGATTTATTTTTTAGATTTTACAGAAACATTATTCCCAACATATTTAATAATTTTCCTGTCTGTAACTTTAAAAATGCAGCAGCTTTGAGGCTCTTGAGGCCCTGTCTCAAGCTTTGGGGAAGCAGAGATTGTGCACTCTGAACTGGAGGAATTTGTGTTTCTGTTGAGCAAGACTTTCAAATACATGGCCAGGAATCCAGGTACAGTTCTGTGAAATTAAGTATGCGTATGTTCTTCGTCTCTGAATGAAGGATTTGGGAAACAGGCTGGCTTAAATCTCTGACTGGGAATTCTCTAAAGGTAGTATATCATATTTACCCGTCTGAAAGATTCTGTAATCATTTATTACAGAAGTACAGTGTTGTTCATTTGATATAACCCAAATACATATTCTTCAGTACTTAAATACAGATTTCCTTTTTTAGATAATAATGCAATATTAAACAATGATTAAGTCAGATTTTTACAAGGGACGCGGTGGCGCTGCGGGTTAAACCGCTGAGCTGTCGATCGGAAGGTCGGCGGTTCGAAACCGCGCGGCGGGGTGAGCTCCCGTTGCTCGTCCCGGCTCCTGCACACCAAGCAGTTCGAAAACATGCAAATGTGAGTAGATTAATTGGTACCGCTTCGGCGGGAAGGTAACGGCGTTCCGTGAGTCATGCCGGCCACATGACCCGGAAGTGTCCTATGGACAACGCCGGCTCCAAGGCTTTGAAACGGAGATGAGCACCGCCCCCTAGAGTCGGACACGACTGGACTTTACGTCAAGGGAGACCTTTACCTTTACCTAAGTCAGATTTTTAGGACTACTGTATTTTTCATCAAAAAATAGAAGGTTGATAATAGTGTCAAGCAATAGATTTATACTTGTGAAATCATTAGGAGTTGAGCCAACTCCAATTCAGTTATTTGTTGTGAATGTTTAGTGAGTATTTTTGCCTTTATAGTTTAGCTTTTAAATTATTCTGGTAACCTTGATTGTTCTGGCTAGCTTTCTATAAAAGAAGAGAATATTTTAGCCAATATATGCATTTTTGAATTATTTGCTTTATTTATTTATGAACAGTAATTGAAAGACAGGCAGTTTCATCCAAGTTGCCAGAAGAAACCTAAAATATTATGTGACAGTTATCTGTTGTGTCATTCTCTTATTCAGGACTTAAAAAGAAAGGCAGTCTTTCTTGCTTTTTCACATCCCAATTTCTTTCAGTGAATTAGTTTCTTTGAGTGAATTATTTGAAATGAAGATAATTCTGCACCAACAGAAGCTACTGCTGTTTAAAAAGTTGGATTATTATATTTCTCAATTCAAATAATGATTTCCATAAGTGCACCGGTGTGGCAGTCTTTAAAACATGCTTCTTGAATGGATCACCCTTTGCCCTGAAATGTGCTATGATTAGTGTTATGGAAGGATGATTGCTTGATGCCCATCTCATTGCCAGCTCTTCTTTTTTAAGTTGCTAGTAATTCATCCTAGCTCAATATTATTTATTGAGAAAATTAGCACAAAAATGATCAGGAAATAGTCTTGTGCTACTATTTTTAACACCATAGTTTAATGATCTGCCTATTTCTCTTTTCAAGGTTATACATTTTTCTTTCCAACTTCAGTAATATCAGAAATAAAAAACAGTTATTTCTCTGTACTTTAAGTTTAAGGCTGCTGAAATTGGCTTTGGGATAGTTATCAAATGTTCAATGTTTTCTTTAGCCCCATACTGAGTACCTGGCTCCTAACAGTTCCCTCTATTTCTTCATGATTTTGTTCACAAATGGCATCAGAAGAAGCTCAGTCTTGATAGAGTGCTTCAAACAGTCCATTCCTGTGTTCCATCACACATTTTATGGGGGAGTTAATTTGGTTCCCCTCCTTTTTTTTTTTTTTTTGAGCAGCTGCTGCACAGAAATTATTGCAAATACATTAGTCTTTGTTTCTTGAGTGTAAAGGGCTTTCTTTTTGGCTTGGGGGCACAACTTTATTTATTTATTTATTTTGTAATCTCTGCTGTTAATCTTGGGACTTCTTCTAAATTACTTGGATAAGCTTTTTTGTTCTATTATCCATGACAGCACTGCATACTTAGCATTTGAAATTCTTTTGACAGTTAGTAATTGTTACTTCTAATTCTTGTGAATATTTAGCAGAATGTACATTTCATGATACAGGTAGTCCTCGCTTAACAACCACTCGTTTAATGATGGTTCGGAGATATGATATGGCTGAAAAAGTTACTTACGACCCATCCTCAAAGTTATGACCATCGCACCACCCCTGCAGTCACGTGATCATAATTTGGGTGCTTGGTAACTGGCTCACATTTACGACTGGTTGCAGCATCCTGCAGTCACGTGATCATGATTTACTACCTTCCCAGCTGGCTTCCAACAGGCCAAATCAACAGGGAACCATTAATTCATTTAATGATCGCCACGATTTGGTTAATGGCCATGGTAAAAATGGTTATAAAATTGGGTCCAGTCACGTGATGCCTCAGTTAATGACTGCATCACTTAGTGACCAAAATTCTGATCCCAATTGTGGTTGTTAAGTGAGAAGTACCTGGAAAAACGTCATGGAACTTTGTTTTCATATATAACTGCAGCAAGATTATTATATGCACAAAGATGGAAAAATCTGGCAATACTTGCAATGGAGGAATGGTTGGTGAAGAACTTGTTCAGATGGCCAAATTGACTTCTTTGATTAGGGAAAAGACAATACCTATGTTTATTGCTGACTGGAAACCCTTTATGGACTTTCTGTAGAAAACCAAAAAAAAGGAACTTATGATTTATGGTTATTATGATTAGACAGGATAGAAGAGAGGCATGTTGTAACTTTAAAGAAAGAGGTAAATTTATAATTTTACTTACAACTGCTGTAAAGAAGATTGGAAACTGTTTCTTTGTATCTTTTTTCTTTCTTTTCTATTTTTCTTTTCATTTTTTCCTTTCTTGCACTTTTAGCTTTCTCTTTGATTTCTTTCTTTTCCTTTTTTCTTTCTTCTCTCTTCTTAGTTTGTATTAGTTTTTATCTTCTTTTTAAATTCAATTAAATTATATATAAAAAAGAATCTCAATAGATATGGGTAGGGGTGACTTTGTCAACATTACATACTTAGATTTTCAAAAAGCCCTTGGCAAAATTCCTCATTAATGGTTCTTAAGAAAACTCTTGTTTTATGAATTCATACTGATTAGAAAAACAGAAAGCAAAGAGTAAGAATACATTGGCAGTTTTCTCAGTGGAGGGCAAAAAAAAATGGAATCCTTTAAGGATTCATGTTAGAATTGGTTCTTTTTAATTTGGTCACATTTTGAGTTAGGGGTAAGGAGTGAGTTGGCCAAGTTTGTCAATGATATTAAACCAAAGTGGGGAGAAGCAATGGTGATTCTGAAGAGCTCCAAATGGATCTTTTAAAGCTGGGTGAACGGTCATTCAAATGGAAATGTAATTCCGTATAAATAAGAATAAACTGGTGCATTTTGGGGCAAAAACCCTAACATTGCAAATAAGCTGATGAGATCTGAGCTGTCTGAAACAACAGGAAAAAGATCTTGGGCTCATAGCGGATGGTTCAGTGATGTCAACTCGGTGTTCAACTGCTGTGAAAAAGGAAAATTCCATGTTAGGGATCATTAGTAAAGGATTGAAAATAAGCTGTCCTTTAATGTTCTTACAGAAATTTATGAATCATCTGTATCTGGAATACTGCATGCAGGTGGTTCATATATTTGGGGAAAGATATTATAGAGCGGGAAAAAGCGCATCTAGAAAATGTGAGGTGGGCACTTAAAACGATCCTGGGCTTCGAATTCCTTTGAATTCCTTCCTTATGAGAGAAGGCTGGAACATTTGGAATTCAGAAAGGTGATTGAGGAAGGTTATAACTGGCGTATAAAATCATGTACACTCTGGAAAAAATGGACAGAGAGAAGTTTTCTGCTATCTCCAAAAATACTGGGATAACCGACCTTTCAATGAAATGGACTGGAAGGAGATTTAAAACAGACAAAAGGACGTAATTCTTCATGAAGTACATAATTAACCTGTGAAATTCATTACTGCAAGATACGCTAATAGTTTCTTACTTGGAGTTCTTTAAAATGGAATTGGAAAAACTTAGGTTATTACTCTCGAAGACTCAAGGGAAACAACAGAGGGAAGGGGGTATGTCTTGGTCTCCTGCTTGCTTGCAACCAAGAAGTTGGCCACTGAGAGAAACAAAATGCTGGACTAAGACGGGTCTTGACAACGGAGTTTATATTTTCAGTTTTTTTATACATTCTTCCCAACAGTTTCCTTGCAATATTTTATGTGCTGGGTGAATTGTATCTTGGTCAATGAACTGCATTTTCAACCACAAGAAGAGTTTGTTGCATATAAAAATGGAGCATTCTTGATTTTTTGTTGTTGTTGAAATATACTGGTTTTATTACAGTGTTATCTGCCTGTTTTTGCATGACAGAAATGGTTGTTATTTTTAATTGCATCTATGAATACTGTGATAGCAGGGGCTCATAAGTGACTTGCCTCCCATACCGACACGGTCTGGAAATGAACCAGGCTTAAGAAATTGCTTTCTGGATTTCAATTCATTCTGCGCCAGTTGGAGGTGGTGCAGAGTTTCTCCTTCCTTTCTGGGACTTGGGCTAAAAAGGGCAAGGGGCAGAACTCTTGTCAATTTCACTTAAATTGGGGGAAATGTCCTGATGGTGGTCCTGGCCAGCAAAATGCACCAGGTATTGCTACCCTAGTGTGCTTGCCTTAAAGGTTGGTACCCCAATTGCAGGTGCAGATAGGAACCGGCGAACCTGTGCTTCAGAGCACTGCGTGTTGGAGATAGAGAAGGAGTCCACGTCAATGCCAGAGGTTGTTCATAAAGCCCAGCAGGGTTCAGGCTTTACATGGGTATATTCCTCTCTTGGGGTGTGACCAGTGACCAGAGGGGAGGGGGCATGCCAGCCGTCCTGCACAGCAACCAGTAGGAGCGCAGGTATGTCTAAAAGCATGACTGCAGGTTGCGTCTCTGGTGGGATAGGAGCGAGCTGAGGGTGACGTTGTTCACTCAAGCCCTCTCAGTGCAACTTGTGGGTTGTGTGGGAGACCCCTAGGTTTTTCTAATGCACACAGTGTGTCTGAAACATTGCTCTCTGGTAACTCTGAAATGGGACGCACTGATGTTGACACTGAGAGTGGTGTAAGGGGACGGTTTTCATAACCTTGTGTTTTAAAGATAAATCCACATGATGACATCAAGGCATCTGCTGCTTGTTGCTGAGAATGAACACTCATAAAAGCACAACCATAAAATAAGTATCTGCCTGTTTCATTTAACTGCATTAAACTACAGGAATGTAATAAAAACTTTCTTTATTATCATTATAGTCAATGATCCACATAAAACATATAAAAACATAGTAATCAGGGATGCAATATTTGATGATGCGTTTTAAACTGCAGCGACACAGAACTTACCCACCATACTGATAAGCTGGCTTTGGAATTGGAAAGTAGGAGCTTTAAGTGGTGGTGTTCTGTTTGTCCTGCATACTGTCACAGAGGAGGGGAAATGAAAGAATTCTGTCTCTGTAGAAATATCAGCTCAGTATGTGTGTTTTTGTTTCAATCTCCTCCAAACTACGAGGGCAAACTCATTTGGATAAGGGAGTTCAGAAATAGCTGTCCAGCTGGAGCATTGATGATGCCGTGCCTGAAATTTTCCTCAACTTGAGAAGGTTGAGAGATGTTAGAAATTTGGCCAGCACCCTGGCCAAATGTTGAATGCCAGGTTCTGCCTTTCTGTTTTCTTCAGTTGGCACACCATGTCATCCTGTCCTTTGACAGAGTACCTGTTTGGCCTTTCCATAACCCAAGGCAAGCAGGAACATGGCTGTGAGACTATAAGTTGCTAGCTTGGGCTCTATAGCACTCCTCCAAATAGAAGAATTGGCCTTCACCAATACGAGGGGTAGTAGGCCAGTGGGGGGAAAATGAATCTTTAACCAGCAGTTAATTAATTACCTTCACCATCACCATAATCTTCAAGGCTTTCTCGCTTCAACTCTTGAGAGTGACCTTTGCCAAACATCTTGACGCAGCAAGAATGGGGCTCAGAAGTTTTGTTTGCCCTGCTTCCGTTCTATTCTTCACGTGTAGAATCCCATCTGGGCATCATATAAGAACTGAGCTAGCATTTGGGTTTTAAAAAGTTTAAGGGTGACAGTACTTTTGTCGCAACATGAGAATTTCAGTAGTGATTTCAGAAGCTCCTCCGGAGGATGAGAGAAGATAGTCCCTAAGAGAAAAGCGGATTATGACCCACTCAGGCAACCAGGCCTTGCATTTCATTGCCGCACCATTTTTATTTTGAACTCTTGCTTGATTTGCCCTCAGGTATAAGAGCTTCTTTCATAGATTTCCAAGTGGATTTCTTCTTTAGTCTGTTGCCATGATTACACTGGAGTCAACGGTAGGTACACTTCAGAACCAGCAATTGGTTCCTCAGGGTTGCAGGAATGGGTTTGGGTCTCTCATGTAGCATTTATGTCCAGATTTCTTCCCCTTGCCTACATTTACACCATCAGCATAAATTCTGTACTTGTTGACATTATCTTCACAGTTTTAAAGAGCTCAGTTTACAGCCCTGTTAACTTAGCTCTTGTCTCCATTTTAGGGAACAGAATACAACGTAAGTAGGTGTTCTGTTTGCAAACATGTCTTGAACTATGTTCACTTTTTGCAAAATATTGAAAGGAAATTTTTGAAATCTTAACTCCGAAAACATTTCAGATGTAAGGATGAGTTGTTAATGTTCCCTTTAAAAGAGTTGATTTTTGTGTGCCCTAGGGCTAGTCAGTCACAAACGCAGAGTTGAATTCTGCAACAAAAATTACAACCAGTTTCATTAAAGTACATTTGAAGAAGTTAGAAATCTGATCTTTTTGATCTGCCAGGTATGCCCAGTCTTTTCCCCTTCTGCTGTCGCTTAACTCTGTCCAGCAGCCGTGCCACCCTGATGAACTCCACAACTCCTGGGAGTTGTACCGGCTTGGAGAAACCTTCTGCATACAGTGCTCATAATACTGTTAATTGCGGGAAGCACAGGCCGTTCCCCCTGTGCTTGAGTTGGGCGCGTTGCAAGGCAGAGATCCAATTACTTCTGTGAATTTACAAATTTATCGTTTAAATGGCAGGGAGAGAAGATTGTGATGGCCTGGGAAATCAAAAGGGGGAAGATAACTCAGTGGTTTTATTATAGTGATTATGATATTGATGAACTCACTACTGAGGTTTTGGTTGTCGGCCCCAGTAGAATATTGGATTTCCACAGCTGAAATGTGTACCAAAGACTCTTGAATGAGGAGCACGTATCGGGGCAAAATAAAAATCTATGAAGCAATCTTTTCTGAGTGTTTAATTTTTTTTTACCTTTCTGTACAACTTAAGTTTAGTTTAGACAGATGTAGTAGGAATTTTAAGAAAGACTTTTTCATGGTTTTATAAATTTTACATGCATGCAACATGTATGTGTATGTGCACCTTTATCTATGTTTCTACAATATTAGGGACCTGGTTTCCCAACTTGTTAATGCATAGCGTTTGTTTACTTTATATTACCAATAACACAAAGGTTGATGTGAAAGAGTGGTGGATTCATATAAGAGGTACAAATGTATCCTATGGGATTGAAATATCTGGCATAATCCTAAATCAGTATCAACTGGTCATTTCTTTGCTTTCCCCTTTTTTTGGCACTGCTGATTAATTAATCAAACGCTATGTGGAAACCTCAGGTTTTTACTAAACCCTGTTTTCTGAGCAGAGAGCCGGTTCGGGGTTGTGGTTAAGGCACCAGACTAGAAACCAGGAGACTGTGAATTCGATTTCTGCCTTAGGCATGAAGTCAGCTGGATGACCTTGGGCCGTCCTGTCTCTCTCTGCCCTAGGAAGCAAGCAATGGCAAACCACTTCCGAAATCTTGCCAAGAAAACTTTAGGGACCTGTCCAGGCAGTTGCCAGGAATCAAGACTGACTTGAAGGCACCAAAAAGAAAAAAAAAATCCTGTGCAGAAGGGTTAACATGGAGCAATCTCGTGTGTGTCAGATTTGGGTGGTGCCTGAAATAAAATTTCTTTGTTGTTCTAATCCTGAACACTAGCATAGGAAAAGTTTACATGCCTACCTCTCTTTGCCTCCTGAAAGTTAAGTTTAGAGAGAATATTGAAGACAAACTTCCCCAACCAATGTCCACTCTCATTCACATTTTTTAATTTCCCGCTGCAATTCACATTATTTTACTTTCTGCTATTTTTATCCCATCCTGGGCAACAGGATGGGATGAAAAATGGCTGAAAATAAAATAATAAATGTGGCTTGCACCTCTGCCTGCCTTCTGTGCATTCTCCAGCAAGGATTCCAGTGTTAGGTCTCTCCCTCCGTCCCTCCCCATATCCTACCATTGTTTGGGTCCAAACAGATGGCAACTGCTTGGCAAGAACACACCCTCTCATTTTTAGTCTTCCACCTGGAAGGGCCGTCTTCTAGGAACACGGCTTTGCCGCTTCCAGGAAGTGGATTTATTTCTCCCTCCTCCTGAGCAGTTGCCACCAACAGCCCCAGATAATGAGATCTGCGAGGCGGCTGGCCTCCATATGGTCTGGCATTTCATCTGTCTTTTGCTAGATAATTACTGCAACCCCCCCCCCCATTTTTCTAAGCACCTCGCCCATTTGGGGAGGAACATTCCTGTAAATACTAAATCAACGTTAAAAACGCATAGAGGCAGTGCCTGGCCACAGCTCTCAATAGAAGGGCATTCAGTAGAAATCATAAATTTATCTTGCTTTTGTTGGGTGCCGTATCACAGGGAAATATTTTGGCCTGATCTAAAACTCATGTGGAAAGAGACCTTTCTCCTTTTAGCCTATACACCTTTTGGTCATTTCAGAGCACACTGAGATAATGAACTTTTTATTGTGATTTATTAACACACATATTGCACTTGTAAGTTTTTTAAATGCTGCATAGTGTTTAAAAGAGTAAGTCAATTCCCAGCCAAGGAATAGGGTTCCCATCTTGTATTCAGCCATAACATTACTTTAGTTTTAATTTCATGTATAGGCAGCTTATCGTGTTGTACAAACATAGCCAATTGTGGTTTAATCAACAAACCATGATTAAGTAAATCAGACCTTAATGTAGGATTATGCAATTTCCATCAGCTTGAGGGCTAATCTAAGCCTTGTGAAGCGTGGGTTTTCCTTTTTCTCTGCGACAATTTTAATTCAAAGCCCGCCTGCCTGCCTGCAGTATATCACCTTTATGTAGCTGCCAATCTCACAAGAAGTGACTCTGGGCAGTGTACAACAAAGACAGAAAACAATAAAACGTGTCAAAAAACCCAATCTTTATTTAAAAAGTTTAAAGAGCATATGGCACACAAGAGATTAGATTAGCAAAGGAGCCACCTCAAGATCTCACTGGTCCCCTGAGATCCCCAGGCCAGATGACATAGCCAGGTCTTGAGGGACTTCCAGAAAATAAGTAGGGATGGAAATGTAAATTAAATTAAAACATATTTTAAACCCCTTAAAACAATAGATATAGATAAAACAAGACCACAAGAGGGAAGATGTTTACATACAGTATAACCAGAACTTCATGGGAAGTTGGGGATTCTGTGTGTTGCACACTCATTATACAAGCAGTTCTATACTGATATGGCTGTTTTACTAGGTTTGGAAAAATGGGGTGGGTGAGTTGGCTTCTTAGTCCAACCTTCCACAACTTGGTTTCTTTTCAATATATTTGGCCAAGAATGCCCAGAATTTTGGGTCAGCATGAGCAAGAGGTATCCTGTGAGCAATACAACAGTATTGTGATAATTTGGTCTTGGCAAAAAATATTAACTAAATAGGTCCAGGATGTTGTGAGTGGATTGTTGTGAGAAGGGTGAATACTCTATCAATCAATCAATCATTTTTTTTATCACCGCCCATCTCCCTCATATGGGGTACTCTGGGCGGTTTAAATGAGATGACAGTGCACCTTACTTTCAAGAAACATACATTGATACCCAAGATCTTGACAATTCATAATACCCTCTTCTTAATAAATGGAAAATTATGTTCCCATAGAATATAGTGACTATAGAACCATTTCTCTCAACCGGATTCAGCCCGTCCCATGCATTCTGTTTGAGAGGGTCCGGATCCTGAGGCTCCTTGCTTCATGTGAGTTGAAATTGGTGAGGTCCAGAGGTGAACCTTATCAAAGGAACATCAATTCCCCAATGGGTTAACCAAGCCCATCAGATTCCAGTGAGTATTTGTTGGATGATGGGTGGGATCTGAGATGCCTTTTTTATTGGTTTTGACTTGACATGATTTGGTTTATCTGATTGGTGGGATTATGATAGTTTGTGTGGTTTTTTTCTTGTATAACTGTGTTATATTCGTTGTAAACCAACCTGAATCCTGGAAGTGGGTGTCATAAGAATGACTGTGTAAATAAGTAATCGTTTCTGAGAATATACTTGAGAAGTATTGATATTTTTCACATTCTTCAGTCCTCAGTTTATCATTTAGGTTAAATGTTTCCTTGAGGCAAGTTACCTTGGTTCCCTGACAGGAGCCATGAGTTCCAACCTCTGTCTCTTTCTGTCCCACTTCCAACACATGAAATAATAAGCTCAACATTCAAGGAACATTATTCACTCATGAATATTACAGTATGACTTGAGCTGCCTTGTTCCAAGCCTTCTAAGACATTACACAAGTCTGCCAAACACACTTAACAAACTTTCTCCCTTTGGCGGTAAGCAGAAAAATGGCAAAAATGCCAGTAATTGTACACTGTTTTATATGTTTGATGCAAAATGAGTGCTCCTCCGTTAGAGCCGTTCCTATAGCAGCTTTCCGCAAGAAGCCCTTTCAAAAGACAACGGCAGGCCAGATGGGATGGGCGTTCACATACACTGAAACATCTGCTGTACATCATTGCCAAGCATAAAGAGATCTTGATCTCCCCCTTAATCACATGGAGCTTCACACCTTTTTACATGAAGGCTCAGTAGGATACTAATCTCTTGCTTGACCCCAGGGACAGTTATATCATCAAGAGCTGCAACTTTGCAGACACATGTCGACAAATTTAATACCTTAACTCTTCTGGGAGGTGTCCTTTCACCAGTAGGTTCTTGCTTCTCCAGCAGGTAGATCTATGTTAAATCCATGTTCACTTCATGTGGTGAACATATTAAAATAGTAAATAACTTTGAGTAATGACTGTACTAGCTAATTACATGGTTTCTCGGGATGCTGTTACGTTTGCACGTTGCACATTTGAGAAGGTAGGATGTGTCATGCTTCATCTGACCAAAAGGATCTTTCTATCCTGTCTGTCACATTTACACATCACCGTTCTGCTAAAGCTCTCGAGGCACTTTTACATTTCAATTAACTTAGAGTCTAAGTGAAGGAAGAGGAGGAAAATGGGCTTAAGTACCAATCCTTCCAAAATTTTATTTAGTGACCAGGTACAATGGGCACTGCAGGTGAAGAGTCAGATGTCACATGGAGGGGCTCTGATGGGCCAGTGTCCAGTTTATGTCGCTGACCAGGCAATTATTCCCAGAAAACCCACTGAGAGAACTAGTTCTGGCAAGATCAGAAGTGCAAACTGGATGAAACCAGACAAGTCCATTCCAGAAGGAAGTGATAGGTAACAACCTTTTCTCTGGCTGGTTGTGGGAGTCTTAAGCCTTGTGTAGCTAGTAGGCAGGAGAAAGAGATTTAAAGACTGAACCTTGAATTTGGTATGTATGTATGTATCATATTTTTATCACTGTCCATCTCCCACATACGGGGGACTCTGGGCGGTTCACAATAAAGCATAAATAGAGCTTGCATTTTATACTTGGCCATCACTAGAATTCTTTCTTAAATGTTTTCCTAGTTCGTGCAAGAAACTTACTTGTCAGAGGTTTGTGTCCTTGAAACACGGTCCGTCTGACTCCAGTTCTAGTATCAGCCAAGAGAACTTCCAGGCCCTTCAGTTTGACCTCCTTGTGGTGGGCTTTCTAAGAGTAACTTGTGTATTGCAAACATGCCAGAAAACCTGGGAAAGAACCAGTGTGCTGTTGGGTGAAGGTGTTGGATCAGGACTAGGGGAATCCATCCCCCCCTTTTTTTTTCTTGAACCCTGGAAGGAATGGCAAGATGTCAACCTGACAAGTAAAACTGTATCACGTAAACTGGTGCATTGACAACCGCATTCATAAAGGCTCCTATGTACTGTAACAATTTCTTAGATTGTATCTTTGGTCTTCCATAGCATTTGAGGACTGATTTTTATTAGCTTTCCTGTATTTTTAGCTGCAGTATTGAATATTGGAACACCAACATATTCGGGTAAGTAGTACATTGATGGATGGAATCCTTGTTGACTGAAAGTGAAATTATCCATTCTGCTCGTTTAGCTATTATGGCTTTTGCTGGGCAAAATAGCTTTTGGCATCATGTGATAAACCAGTTATACCAACATTAAAGATCCAATATGGAAGTGCAGCCTAGCACAAATGGAAAAGATTGTGAATCCTGCCCAAAAGAATACTGGTATTTTGTCCTCTGCTTTAGAGTAAACATTAGCATGGTAACTATTTTTGAGTGGAATGAAAAATCGACCTGTAATAATATGTTTTACAGAGGATCCCTGGCTCCCCTGTAAAGGATTCTCCAACTAGATTGGGTAGGGGCCATGCCACTTTCTTTAAGCTTGTTGGTCAAGTGTCATTGGTGGTCAGTCCTCCAGTCTGATTCTTTTCTGCTTTGGACATTTACTGAACATGGGGATCTAAACAGCTAGTTGAATCTTCTTTCTCTATCTCTGTGTGTGTCTTTATATCCCAACTTAGCCACCCTCAACCTCATTCATTCATTCATTCCTGGACTTATGTCCCTCTCCTGGACATGTCCCTTATATTGAACAACGCTAAGCACCCCAACCTCTCCAACTTGGTTTAAAAACAATGCAATAAAATTAAAGCATATCAATAACATCAAAAGATCATATGTCTAGTACTGGGAACATTAATCAAATTAATCCATTCAGTCAAGCCAAAGGGAAGCAGCTCAGAACATTCTAAGCCCCAAGGCCTGAATGAAGAACCACGATGTAATAGCCTGGAAAACCAGTGACAAAAGGGGCCATTTGGATATCTGGAGTACAGTATGCTGTTCCATCGATGGGGGCTTTTTTCTGTGGCCCTGGAGATGACCTTCCCTCAACAAAGGGACCAGACTGGAGGGGCCCACACTACCTGATTTAGTTTAATGGGCAGAGGTATTGGGAGTAGGTGGTCCTGTAGATACCTAGGTTAGGACGGCCTTCAAGTCACTCCTGCACCTCCCATAATCCCCAGCCAACATCCCTGTTAATCTCAAGGTCCATGGACATAGAAAGAATCTAATTTCTCTTCTAATCAGCAATTCTGCCGGCTGATTTGGTCTAGGTACGGAAGCAAAGTGGAGTTTTGTGCAATATATTGAACTCTCGTGCTGTGCAAGAGAGGTTTTTCCACTTGGTAGTTTTTCATTTGCTATGAATGACCCTGTCTTATGCATACAGTATATATTTGCTTGTGGAGTGGGGCGGCGGGAAGGCGCTCTGTGGTTGTGCAGTTGGCTGCTTGTATCAGGGAACTAAAATGCTGCAGGTAAGACTTGGAATGCCAGCTGAGGACGAGGGGCCTGGAAATTGAGAATTGCCGAACATATTGACGTTTATACAGTAGCGTATCATACATGGAGAGATGAATGTCACAATAATAAGAACAGCAGGTAGTGCATTGCATCATGCTGTTCCACTTGAGGAAGGGAAAAGGCAGAGGCTTCTGATCTTACTAGCAGAAAAATTTTCACAACCCAAATATAGCAATTTGTTAATTTGGATGGTGTGCATCTCCATTGGTAATATTAACTAGACTAGTGTTTTTCAACCTTCCTGGCTGGGGAATTCTGGGAGTTGAAGTCCACACAGCTTGAAGTGGCCAAGGTTGAGAAACACTGAACTAGGCTAACCGTGCTTTAGATTCTCAGCCCAGAGAGGCAGTGGGATCCAGTGGTGGAGGTGTTGGTCTAGGAGCAGGGAGGCCCAGGATCTAGTCCCCTTTCAGCCACAGAAGCCCCTTGGGGGACTTTGGACCAACCCCCCTCTCCCAGACCTAGGACGAGGGTGGCTCAGTGGGGAAGAGGCTGGACTAAGAGCGGGTTCTGGTCCTCCTGTCCTAACAGTCAGGAACCACGCTGAGACGAGGAATAAGTCTCTAGTGTTTTATTACTGCTACATTAGACAGAAAATCCTAACAAACTGAAGAAGCGTGGGAAAAACCCAGACAGATAAACCCCAAAAGTCAAGGCAGGTCTGTTCTCTGTCTCGTTGAATGGCTGCTCAACTCCTCCGTACTACGCGTGCGTTTTCCCCCCTGGATAGGGGCCCCCTCCTGCTCGCCATCAGTGCTCACGACACCTCCCTCAGCCACATGGAGTTGTTGTAGGGGAAAACTGGAGGAGGAGCAGTGAGTACTCCCGGCTTGAGTTCCTGGAGGAAAGGCAGGATACAAATCAATCAGTCAGTGGCGCTTTTCGCATAAGCAACCTCTGGCTTTTGAGCTGCTGCAGTGGAATGTTTTTTCATGCCTTTTATGCTTCCTTTCAGTTGGACCTGTGCTTCTTCCTTCTGATAGCAGACAAACTTTCTTTATAAAGTTCCTTCTCTTACCCAAAATTCCTTCTATTATCTGCTGCTCCCTTTATCATACGAAATAAGACTGCTATAGGTACATCTGTCCCCTTCATTCTAAGATAATGTCTCGGCAGAATAGGAAATGAAATTAAAATGGTAAGTGTATAATCCTATACGTGTAATGCATATGCTGTATATTACATTAGAGTCACTGGCAGTATTTATCCTGTTTATTCTTTCTTTAGAGAAACTGGCCTCATTGGGTGTATGTTGATGGCAAGACTATAATCCCAACAATCAGTGGCCTCTGATACCATCTTTTCCCAAAATAGTATTCTCCTGGGTTGGGACTACAACTCATAGAACCATTGAATATTTATTGACAGGCACAGCAGTAGCAGATCCATCAAAAACTGGATGTACATGAGAAACAATAGCTTCTGTCTCAGTGGTGCATAATTTTTAACAATCCAGATTTGATATAGAATCCCTTGTAGAATACTGTATATTGCTGTGAAGTTCTGTAGTTGGACTGCCCAGATGTTGGCTGTTCCTGTTGAGGTAATAATGTTTAGTTTTGGCAAATAAGTAGTATAGGGTGCTTGTGACTTAAAGCAGGTTTCTCTTCTTTTAATAGGTCTGTCTTAATCATTTATTGGATCAGATTGTTTGCGTTGCTCATTCAGATTGCCCGTTCCTAGGTGTGGTGATTTTTTTCTTGGTAAAATGTTTCTTGGAGCAGATGGACATCCTCTGTATTTTATGTTTTATTTTGGTTTTTATAATGAACTGGGAAAGCTGTTAGACTTAAGAATAGAAGAAAAATTGTGCAGGATTAGACCATGGAACTTGGCATCTGGTGGGAATTCTGTGGGCATCCATGGAGGGGCAAGGGAGGCAAATAATGTCACGTGGCCATGGCATCATTGTACGGATGACACAAATGATGACATTTGTATGATGATGTCATGGCGCAGACATGATGCCACCACGGCTTGTTGGATGCCTTGGCATAGATGGCACATGGGGGTGATTCTATTTTATCCCATTCAGGTGGAGGGCCGTCACAGCACCTTTTGGTAGCAAATTCCACAGAATTGATTGGATTGCATTGCAGAGAAATAATCTAGGTACTACGTTCATGCGTTTGTGTGTGTGTTTGTGTGCGTGTTTGTGTATGCATTTGAATCCTTATTGAAGTATTGAAATGAAATGAAAGGCCTTGCTGTGGATGTGTGTCCCTGCATAAAAACCTTAGGTCTCTATTCATTTGGTTTTTAGCATTAATGTGGTTGGTAAAGTTCCTTGCTGGAGATTTAGGCATTGTAGGCTTTCTTGCAGTGCATACTAAATGCCAATCAAATGTGCTGGGGGAGAAAACTACTATGAGTTGATGCACGCAGGTGTTTGAGATCCTGGGGCAGTGTTGACTTGTGTTAGTTTCATTAAACTCCTACCAACTCTGCAATTACATAATGCAAATAAGCCAAGTGTGCCTTCAGAACTGTCCTGCTTTGCTCTGGAGTGCCAGTGGTTTCAGAATGCGTCTGGCGTCTTTGTGCAGAACGCTTCAGTCAACAAAATTCCCTTGGTGTTGGTGCCATGTGGGGTTGTCCAGCTTCAGAACCAAGAGACAATGTCAGAGTTAGCTTGAAAAACATTCATTGGTGAGAAGCCGGCCAAAGGAAGAGGACGTGACTTTCCTTTAAAGATGCTATTATGAAATCTTGAACAAGGCTCATTTTCAAAAAAGCTTTTTGGATCCTTTCATTCTATTTTGATAGTAAGAAGTCTGATCTTTTAACCTGAATTTGGAGGGCTTTCCCCATCTTTCCCTCTGCTTTTCAATTTCTGTGCAGGATTGTGTTTCTTATGAATGGTAATTCAAGAATTGGTAGTCTATGGTGTCTTCCAAAATGTTTTGGACTGCAACACCCATGTTTCTTTGTCATTGCTGATGCCCAAAGCATCCCAAAGGCAGCAGGCTGCTGTGTTCAGTTTATATGCAGTGTAGATAATGCCCCTCTCAAAGTCCGTCACCAGCTTATCATAGAAGATATGCTTGACCCAGTGGCTTAACTTGAGCGTGGATAACAGTTCCATCTACGGTGTAGGTGAGGATTGGCCTCACTGGGAAGGGGAGTTTTGAGTTTGGTTTAATGTTTTAGTATTTTGGAAGAGCCAATCTCGAGGAGAATTCCCTGATCCCATTTAGTTCTGACTGAATGTAATTGTGGAGTAGAATGGAGTTTTCTTGGTTTAAACTGGTTTAAATTGTTTCAGGTCACTTGTTACCCTCACATTGGTACTGGAACAGATATAAATGTTTTTAATTGATAATAAAAGAAAGAATTTGCATTGCAGATGAATTCATTACACAGATGTCAGAGCAGACAATGGTTATGAGAATTTTCTCTTTCTTATTTTTAAGCAGTTCCTCCTATCTCCATGTATGTACAATTTGTGGAAACTGAGTTTGGCAAGCTAAAATATGGGGGTAGTTAGTTTACATCCTGCTTTTCTATCCAGAGGACACTCCAAATGTCTTATTTCAGTACTTGGATCTTGACAAGGATTAGTAATAAAATAGCCAAAAATTACATGTGCAAGGGGCCAGTGGTTTCATGAAAGTAGCAGTTGGATCCCTGTCTTTACAAGAACGTATTATAAAGTGACAGTTTCATTTAGAATATCCCAGATTACCTTTCTTGTTTTTTCCTCCTTGCCTTGAAAAATACCTAGGACTGATAGGAGTAAGATGTGTGTTGCACTTTATCTAAAGCAGGTTTTTAAAGAATACCTCTAGAGCCTTGAAGGAAAAGTAATCAAAGTTTTGCTGGGAAAAACTTTTTTTTAAGAGAGTGGAAGAGCTGAGTATACATTTCAGGTTTCTTGGCACTGAAGCAACTACATTTCTGGCACTGAGCAAGGATGGATGAGATGGTGGTTGAGACGATGGTGGGCCTGCAGCTCTAGAGGAAGTGGTTTATCTGGACCCATTGCAGTTGGGTTTCAGGCCAGAGTCGAACTGAGCCAGCACTGATTGCGCTTGCGCATAACCTCTGGTGGGCTCAGGATGGGAGTAGTGTGTCCATCTTGGCCCTTCTTGATTTCTTTCGATATCATTGATCATAGTATCCTTCTGGACTGGC
Organism: Candoia aspera; assembly: GCF_035149785.1. Lineage (NCBI taxonomy): Eukaryota > Metazoa > Chordata > Lepidosauria > Squamata > Candoiidae > Candoia > Candoia aspera. The sequence continues at coordinate 7,122,514 of NC_086159.1, read as the reverse complement.
TGAGGGGGTTGGGAGTGGGGGCCATAGTTCTTTGGTGGTCCTCATCCTTCCTCTGAGGCTGGTTCCAATCCGTGTTGGTAGGGGGAGAAGTCTGGCCCTAAGTCCCTGCTTTGTTAGGTGCCAAGGGCTCTATTTTCTCCCCACTCCTGTTTAACCTCTACCTGAAACTCCTGGGGGAGGTCATCCATCGACACAGAGTTCTGTATTTCAGCATACTGATGATATTGGACACATCTCTGTTGTTCATTTCTGTGCACTTTGGTACGCCTCTCTGCCCAAGCGATGCTGCTGAAGTGCTTTCCCAGTGTGGGCCTGGATGGGGAAGAATCAGCTTCATCTCAACTCCAACAGGACCAAGCTGCTATCGGTTTTAGCCCCTCTCCCCCCATATCTTTACATCATTAACTCTGGATGGGGTAACACTTCCCCGGGCCCCCAGGCAGCATTGGTGTAGAATCTGGGGGTCCTCTTGGATTCATGGCTCCTGCTTGAGGAGCAGGTGGCAGCCGTGGCCAGGAGACCCTTTAAGCAATCACACCTTGTGCACCAGTTGTGCCCGTTTCTTTATTTGTTTCTTTATTATTTAATTTGTATGGCGCCCATCTCGCCAAGTGACTCTGGGTGGCGAACAGAATTTAAGAAATAAAAGCAATTATATTAATACAAACATTAAAATACATTGCAGCCGAGAATAAAGCACCTATCATAATGACTGAATTAACCACGACATGGGTCTCTGCACTCGGGGCCCCAGGCACAGAGCCGGGTCTTTAAAGGCTTACAGAAAGCCAGCGAGGCCAGGCCATCCTGATCTCCAGAGGAAGAATGTTCTCTAAGGCGGGCATTGCGGCAGAAAAGGCACGTCTTCTAGGCCCTGACAACTGGCTTTCCTTAGCCGACAGGACCCGAAGCATGCCCATGTTCGTAGTTTGGGAGGTGTTGCTCATGGTCACTCACACCTTAGTCACCTCCCAGTTGGCCTGTTGCAGTACACTTTACATGGGGCTGCCCTTGAAGAGCATTCAGAAGCTTCAGCTGGTCCAGAATGCTGTGGCACAAGCAGTAACAGGCACAGCACATAACATTACTGCTCTGTGAGCTACGCTGGCTCCCAGAAGGCTTCCAGATGCAATTCCAGGTGCTTGTTGTCACCTTTAAAGTCCTGCATGGCATGGGGCCAGGTTACTTGTGGGGCCACCTCTCCCCAGTGGTTTCTTCCCGAAGTTTTCTGCTCATCCCACCAGAGTGGGCATGCTCTGGGATTTACCAGTGAAGCAGTGTTACTTGATGGGTCTTTTCTGTCATGGTGCCTATCTTGTGGAACCCCCTCTCCCTCCACCCCTGACATATGGACAGCCCTGACCCTGCTGGCCTTCTGGAATGCTGTGAGCACCTGATTGTTACCCCAGGCATTGGGGCCAGGGCATTAATGGAGCTCTGACATGGATGGGACGTGCTTATTCCAATGTTCTTGAGAATTTTAGGGGCCTTGACTTGTTTTTTTCCACCTAATTAAATGTAATTTGTAGATGTAAATGTAGCCCTGGACAAGTACAAGAAGGATTTTGTTCTGAGCTGGCTGCCAATAAGCATGTTCTCATAAAAATACAAAATAACTCTTTGTTCTGGTTTCCCATTTGCAGGTATTCAGTACTTTCTTACATCTTGTCTTTGCACAGTCTGGACTGTTTCAGAATTGCCCTGTAAGGTTCAAATGTTTTATCAGAATTGTCCTTTGTTGCTGAAGCCACCTCTTAAAATTAGCCACCTCTTCCTGTACTGGCTCTGCTGAAGCAAGCAAGGGCCGCTTTGTCTTCATCAACAATCCGTGGTGCCTCTGTTTGGGATTATCCCTGACTTTCGCAATGAGAAATGTGTGCATGTCCTTCTGGCCTTTTCTTTTTCTGCGTCACTCATTGGGTAGCCAGTGTGAGTTGGTTGGAATAATCTGCAGGATCTGGGGACATCTTGTAATGCAGTTTGGTCCATGCTTGCATAATTTAGCCTCTCTGCTTGAGTAACTGAAGACGCTGCTTAATAAACTTGGTAAAAACTCCCATTTGGTTTACATTCTGGAGGGCTGTATATGGAGCACAAAGGCAGAGTGTTACTGCCAGCTTTCCTTCATTCCCAACCTCTAACCATTTCCTCGGGGAAGAAGATAATCCTGTGTAATAGAAGGTGTGTAGAGTGGCGATGATGGGGGGGGGACATTCGCAAAGTGACCCCGGTTATTAGGATTTTCTCTGAAAATATCTTGGCAATGTACACAAGGCACGAGACTTGGAAACCTAATCTCTGCTGCGATTTCCAAACCCTGTTTGAAGAGGTCTGTTTGATCATCTTTTACCAGCGGCAGATTTTCAGATGTTGATTTCGTGCTCAGTATGAGAACGTACATAAAGCCGGTCTATTTTATTATTTAATACGTATTTGAGTCCTTGTACAAAAATGTGTAGTGTTAGAGTGGTAGGTATTTTAAAGATCATTTTGTTCATTTTGGCAGCTTTCCAGATTATTTCTGTGAATTCAGCACAGAACATTTTGTGAATTAAATAGTATGAGTCGACGGGCTACAGTTATTTGAGCAAGTTTTCTTCTACACAGCGGAGGATCTGAGGACCCAAATATTACCTATATTCACCAGCATGACATACAACATCTAGACCAGTGTTTCCCACCTTGGCAACCTCCTCATGTATGGCCTTCAGTGCCCAGAATTCCTGAGCCAGCATGGCTGTTGCTGTGAATTCTGGGAGCTGAATTTGCCTTGTGTGAGATGGGCAGCCATATAAATGTCAGCAATAAATAAGTAAATGAATAAATAAGCAAGCAAGCAACCTAGAGCCTTCCTCCCTTCCTAAAATTTCTGCTTCTGGGTTTTCCAATTTTGGCATAAAACTAGCAACTCATATATACAGAATAGTTCCTTCCTGTACACCAGAAATAGAAATAATGAATTATGCGTTGTCACATATAGAACCAGACTTTGGGTGAGCTTTATCAGGAGAGCAAGTTCTTTTTCTCTGGCAGTGTCCTAACAGTGAGACACATGCTGAGACGAGGAGTAGTTCTCTAGTGTTTATTACTGCTACATAAACAGAATCCTAACAAACTGAAGAAGCGTGGGAAAAACCCAGACATATAAACCCCAAAGGCTAAGGCGGGCCTGATCTGTGTCTCTTTGAATGGCTGCTTAATTCCTCAGTACTACGCATGCGCTTTACAGCCTGGATGGGAGCCCCCTGCTCGCCATCCTTACTCATGACAGGCAGTACGTATCAACACATTTATTTCTGGGTGAGCAAGGTCATAAATACTGTAGCTCAACAGGAGAAATGTGAGTCTTTGGTTCTTGAAAAGTGGGTTAGGCATCAGAGTAGAACATGGGAAAAGCACTAGGAAAAAGTACGCTCTTGGAGACCAAGCATAATCTGGATTAATCTTCGACTCACGAATTGTCTGGAGTGCTCAGGCAAAGGGAAAACTCCCTGGTGTCCCCAACTCAGGGATAGCTACACCGACTCCAAAGGACCATGCAGTTCTGGGGGCATCATTGGGTTAGAGAAAACAGAGGCATGACTCCAGAGAAGGAAAGGAAACCTAAGAGTAACTTGTAATTATGACACAATTGAGTTAAATCTAGTTAATTGCTAAAACATGCCTTGGAAGACGGAGAGCTACTGGCACGCAAGGGCAAAAGTATAACGAGGGGCATGCCCAGATGGTCTTCAACACAGTTGACTGCAGGTTGCAGGCGTGGGATGTAGCTATTGACTGACTGATGCCGAGGCTCTGGATTGGCCAGTTCTGATCCCTGTCTCTTGTGTGTATCTGTCTGGATAGGCTTCTGATGATAACCACCTAAGAGGTAACTCTTGCATAAAGTTAAGTGTGAGTTAAAACCTTTGATGGTAAAAAAGCGATGACAGATAAATCACTTTATTTTGAACAGGAGTGGCCTGGAATAAGGATAGCTCTATGCTTAGATTACATGCTACGTGCTACCAAAGAAATATTAATAATGCATTTAATCTTTCTGGGAAATAGGATTTTTATAATCATAATGATATTATATCTGCGTGCTGCGCTGATAAGTTGAAATCACATTACTTGCTAGACTTGAAGCTTTATGCGTATAATAAAGCCTGGCATTCATGCTTAGAAGTGCTCTTGCCTGTTAAAAAACAGCAATTATGTATCTCTTCCAGAGCTCCTGGGTGCATTATGGCATTATCAGTAGACGCAAGCTGTGGCAAATGTTCCACCATGTCTCAGTGTGCTGGTTCCATTGAAATGAAAGGCCAAACAATTCTAGCAGATTTCTGGTTTGTTTCAGTGATCCTTTTGTCTTGACACATTAGGCGGGCATTCTGCTTTGACCATGCGGTTCAGTTCTCTGTCTTTCCTCTTTTGTAGATTAAAACAAAACCAAATGTACATTCAAGATGAATTCAATAAAGTCCTTGAGCGAGAGAGGATCGCCTCCAGCGAGCATTTGGCTAGAGCCATTCTCAGAGAGAGAGCTGCAAGTGAAGATGAACACACTAAATCACAGCTGCTGGTAAGTATACGGTTTTTCCCAAGATCATCAAGTGGCAGAAGACCTAGAATGGTGCAGGTAGCTCATGTAGGATGGCCGGCCACCCTCTTTTCTTGAATTGAATTGTGGCCGTGATCTATTAAAGAAAATTGTATCGTGATATGTATATGTATGTATATTGAGATTACAGGACAGGCTCAGGGTTTGCTGCAGCTCAGCGTTCCTTTAAAGGTGTTACATCAAGAATCCAGTACTTAATGCTTCTGTCTCATCTCTGCATGGTCTTGTGCCCAAGCTTAAAGCATTTGATACTCTTTTGCACTGATTTCTGAAACTGGTGTAGTTCTGCTAGAAAACAACGTCTGCATACAGGGAATTAATGGCAAACAATTTAAAGCTTTGGGTTATCTTGAGGCTAAGACATTATTAATCCCCAAATCATTATTTCAGGATGTCAGTGGTGATCCACTGAAGAGATTATTGTCAAATTAAGTATATTTTTTTCTAAAACATTACCTTTGCATTTCCCCTATTTCGCTAAAAGATAACCTAAGAATCTTTTGGGGAATAGAACTGTAGGGATTCCCTTCGTCCACATTTTGCTTAAAGATTTTCCTCATGTTTTTTTTTTCTTTAATACATTCATGTTCCTGCTCCTGAAACTTGCATTTAATGTTTAAGTTCTTTTATGCACTTAAGATGGAAGGTAGCAATTTTCCATTTGAAACTGCAGTATTGTTGGCAAAATGTCAAGCTTTTCAAGGCTTGACATGTTAGGAGGTGCTGAAAGTTGATAGGAGATGAATGGAGCAGCAGAAGGCTTATATATGTCCACTGAAAATGAACTCAATTTACTTTTACCCCTCAGGGAAGTGTGTATAGGATTGTAGCCCGGGTAACTTAAATCTTGGAACCTGCGAGCCTTTGAAAGACAGTCAGAGGGTTCTGTGAAGATGAATAATCAGACATTCTTTGCCCTTGAGCTTATAACCTAAAAGATACAGATAGTCCTCAACTTATGACCACAATTGGGACTGGAACTTTGGTTGTTAAGCGTTGCAGTCGTTAAGTGAGGCATCATGCAGCCATGCCTAATTTTACGACCTTTTTGCCATGGCCATTAAGCGAATCACATGGTTGCTAAGTGAATCCTGCTTCCCCCATTAATTTTGCTTGTCAGAAGCTGGCTGGGAAGGTTGCAAATGACGATCATGTGACCCTGGAATGCTGCATCCATCATAAACACATGCCGGTTGCCAAGTGCCCAAATTTTGATCATGTGACTGCAGGGACACTGCAGTGCCCATAAGTGCGAGGACCAGTCGCAAACCACTTCTTTCAGCGCTGTCATAACTTTGAATGGTCACTAAACAAATGGATGTAAGTCAAGGACTACCTGTAGAACATACAGTGGGCGAGGAGGAGGCAAAACAGAAGCAATCCATGCACTTATTCCTTGTGACACAGTCTGATAATCTGGCATCTCTGTAGTTCAAGGACTGGTCTGGCACTAGAGCTAGTAGAAGGGTCCTGCTTCCCTTCTCTCCCAGTATGGCAACCTGAAGGTTGTTTTGGAGCGGTGGGGAGCTGGATAGAACAGGCCGTTCACTTCTCAACCACATTTTTGGAAACGGCCTTTTAGTTCAGTATTGCCTCTGCATTTGTTGTTGTTTATTCATTTAGTCGCTTCCGACTCTTCATGACTTCATGGACCAGCCCACGCCAGAGTTTCCTGTCGGTCGTCAACACCCCCAGCTCCCCCAGGGACGAGTCCGTCACCTCTAGAATATCATCCATCCACCTTGCCCTTGGTCGGCCCCTCTTCCTTTTGCCCTCCACTCTCCCTAGCATCAGCATCTTCTCCAGGGTGTCCTGTCTTCTCATGATGTGGCCAAAGTATTTCAGTTTTGCCTTTAATATCATTCCCTCAAGTGAGCAGTCTGGCTTTATTTCCTGGAGGATGGACTGGTTGGATCTTCTTGCAGTCCAAGGCACTCTCAGGATTTTCCTCCAACACCACAGTTCCAAAGCATCGATCTTCCTTCGCTCAGCCTTCCTTATGGTCCAGCTCTCGCAGCCATATGTTACTACAGGGAACACCATTGCTTTAACTATGCGGGCCTTTGTTGTCAGTGTGATGTCTCTGCTCTTGACTATTTTATCGAGATTGGTCATTGCTCTTCTCCCAAGGATTAAGCGTCTTCTGATTTCCTGACTGCAGTCAGCATCTGCAGTAATCTTGGCACCTAGGAATACAAAGTCTTTCACTGCTTCTACATTTTCTCCCTCTATTTGCCAGTTATCAATCAAGCTGGTTGCCATAATCTTGGTTTTTCTGAGGTTTAGCTGCAAGCCAGCTTTTGCACTTTCTTCTTTCACCTTCATCATAAGGCTCCTCAGTTCCTCCTCACTCAGTGCCTCTGCATTTAGAATTCCTCATTAAACGTTTTGTGTTGAAAAACTTCATTTGAACCAACTGAGATTTATAGTCACTGGGATAGTTTTCAATGTGGTGAAATTGCTATAAATAACCTATTGACATTCCATCAGTGGACAAATTATGAGTGCCAGGGTGAGCTATAGAGCGCCTGGAATTTAAAAAGTAAATCTATAGATAACTGAAGTACACAAAAGCAGCTATATATCCATCTCCTTATAATGACCTGGCATTTACTGTTCATACATTTGCTTCACTGCTTGGCAAAATGAGCTGCCTTTAAGACATTATATTTGGAAAACAGGTTTATTGAGTTGCCACTGATGTTAAAATCTCATTTCCTATTGGAGGGGCAAAGAAATATATTTCTATGAACTTGGTGCCAGATACAGTGTTTAAAATTGATTACTGTTTGGAATGAACCATGGTGGGGATGGGGGGAGGTTTATCACCTTTTCCAGTTTCTGTAGAAGTCAAACTTATTCCTTCATCCAAAACAGGGTGGCCTACCATTTCCTTTAATCACCCCCACCCCCCCAGCCATGCTGTGGTAACATCTAGGATAAACTTCGTAATACATTGTACATGGATTTGCCTTTCTTTCCCCCCCACCCCCCGACCCCAATTGCACACAAAATGCAATTAGATGAAATTTAACTAGGTGTAATTGGGATTTATGGGTATATCTTTGGTTGATTGGATGTGGATTAGTAGAGTTTCTTAGGCCCAATTTTTTTAACCTGGCATTCCCAATATTACGAGTCCTCCCCACAAGTTCCACCACTGTAACTGGTTTTGTCTATATGTGGAAGGCAACTCCAGTTGCTGACATTTTTACATTTTCACATGGTGGCTGGGGAATTCTGGAAGTTGAATTACCAAGGTTGAGAAACACTGCTCTAGAGGATGAGACGGGATGGGTTCAGGTTACAGAAGGGGGAGGGGAAAAAGTTCTTGATGGATTTATTATGATTGTGTTATTATTATTTATTTATGTTTATTATAGCCACCCATTCCCATAGCCTCTGGGCGGCTTACAAATACAAACAATAAAAAGAGTTAAGAACATACAACCCCATAAGGAGCCCAGACTAAGACAGTAACAAATCAGACCAAGCCAGGGCCCCACAAACACATCAGCCCCAGGCCTGAAACCAAAGCCAGGGCCCAGGACTTTTCGGAACCCTAGCAGTTTGACAGTGGAATCGGTTATCTACAGCAGTGTTACCACCACCTCACTGGAGGTCTTCAGACAGAGACTGAAGATCCATCTCTTGGGGATGCTCTCACTCTAGAATTCCTGAACAGGTCAAAGAGTTGGGCTAAGAATTCTTCGGGCTTCCTCCACCTGAATGATTGGCTGTTACCTGTGGATAGCTCTTTGCAATGGAGGGTAGGATAGCAAAAGTGAATGCAAAAACTACACACTCCCATGTACTATAGTCCCCAAAATTGCATATATTAGGAGAAGGATAAAAATAAGTTGAATGCTGTGGAAGTCAGGTATTTAAGGGAGGGTAATAAAACAAGTAGAGATGGGGTCAAGAATAAATGTGTGCTGAATGAATGTGTGTTGAATACAAAACAGAGTGATGAGTATGAAGGAAGCACATTGAGGCTGTGATCATACAGAGAGAGTGAATGAGGATCAGATGCAAAACAGATATGTGAAGGAAGAGAGAATGGGTTGGAAGGAAGAGTGAATGGGTTGAGAAGAAGAGCAAATGGGTCGAGAAGAAGGGGAAACTGAGAAAGATGTGATTGGTTGGATTTCACGAGATCCTTAGAAAGAAATAGTGAAGTTTAAAGAACAAAAAGCAGTATATGAAATGGTATATGGACATGGCGAAGGCAAGGATGGTTGGCAAGAAAGAAAGACATGGAGAAGTACATACCAACAGTGGCATTGGCCTAAGTAGATTCAGCTACATCTCCTTTTCTTATCTCATGTCCTGATTTCTTTGGCTTACTGTTTTTCACACCATTTCTGTACTGTGCATAAAGTTGCTTGCCCTGAAAAGAAGTAATAGGATGGGTGTGATATGTGAGTTTTGTACTTATGTGCTCCTTAGAATCATCTCCATGGACCTGAGGGATGGCTTCAAACTGCATACAGTAGAACTTTGATTTAATGGACTTATTGAGGGAAAAAGCGTCCATTATTCTTGAAGGTGTGTCAGAAGTACTTTTGTGGCACTCTAAGTGTTTAGTTTAATAACAAATTTAGGCAAATAATGTAGATTGATGCAGAAGGTGTAATTAGCGTCAGCTCCTTAATAACATAATTATACAACTGATGTAAAATTAAGGTTAACATTAATTCAAATTTAATTGCCTCCTCCAAGCTACTTTGAATGCAATGGACTTGTGTGTTACTTCTGTGGGAAATTTTGTCCGTTACATCTGAAGTCCACTAAATGGAGGTCTGCTAAATTGAGAGTTTATTGTATTGCAGATGAGGATTTTGTTAGCAGCTCCATTTGTCACTGGCTCATCTTTGACTATAAGGAGGCTTCTGGTTTTCTTCAAAAGCAGATTATACCTGTGTTTTCCTGCTCCTCACCAAATCTTTCTTCCTATCCTGTGTTTTAACAATGGCTGGCCTAGAAAATACCGCAGGGCAGGCATGCTAAACGAGGTAGAGCACTCTTCTTTTAAGAAAACACTCACTTGTTTACAAGCCTGCAGTATTTTATTACATACCTCATTTAGCTCATTCATCATTTTAATAGAAAAATGAGTCATTTTATATGATTTTGAAATAATTTCAGGGAAACCACATAGCCTAAAACTGAATTACTTATTTTAGGCCTAGCCAAGCAGGAAGAAACCACAGCAGCAAGTGGAGGAAGTTCAATAATGATTATTTGCAATGCAGTGAAAATGTCCAAGAAACCCTGAAACTTAGGTCTTCTCAGGCCCAGCCCAGCCCAAGAACAACGAAGAGTCAGGCCATCCAAACCCCAGTTCTTCATTTGCTCACACCGTGTAGACAGAATCTTGCCAGACTGCAGCTGCTCTACCTAACCAAAGGGGAAATAGCCTGGGAGGCTCCAGGGCGGGGCTATCCCGAGCCTCTTCGTTTCCCCACCACCGCCTCCCGGACTGGGCCTCCGCTTATCTCCTCCACCTCCTTGGAACGTGTCCCCTCCTTCCTGAGAACCAGCGGCACTGCCAAAATCAACCACAGGTCTAGAGCAGAATTAAGCCAGTTATTTTTTGTTTACAGTCAGGATATTTCCTTGTTTAAAAAAAAAAATTAAATGTAACTGTCAGAATAGTCAAGACTGAAAATGATGTATCAAATAGGTTAGGAAACTAGGAGAATATAGCAGAATATTGCCTCTAGAGTTCCCATTTCCAGGAAGTGATGGAACTGAAGGTAGGAGGTGACACTTCCCAGTGGCAGTGCTTGTTATTTGGAACAGCTTCCTGGTTGAAATCAGAGTGGCCCCCTGCCCCCGGCAATTTCATTCAGGAGAATGTGGAAATTTCCAAATAGGATTTATGGGCTGACCAAATGACATCTAGGCTTAATATGTTGGAATAAGCTTTTGATCATGGTTGACTGTCAATTTCAATTGATGTTATTTATTCAACTTGTAACCTCCCATAATCTGGTAGACAGATTAAACTATAGAGTTTGGTTTGTCTACCAGATTAGATTAGGCAGGTAAACCTCCCATAATCTGGTTAACAGATAAAACTCCATAGCATGAAATGTCCATGATAACAACATCCGGATAATAACATAAAGGAATCCCCTCTCTTTGGGAGGAGATGGGCAGTAATAGAAATTTGAATAATAAACAAACAAACATCTTAATCAACATCAAAGACAAAACCAACACCCCCACCCCAAAATCCAGACTGCAGCCATTCATTCCCCAAAGCTCTCTGTATCTTCTGAAACCAGCATTCCAGTCTTAACCAGGAGGCTTTGCCAATAAGCAGGCGCTGTCAGAGAGAAGCAGGAACTGCATGCCTCAGTCCCCCTTACGTCAGAAGTGGGGTACCACAAACAGCTTTACCCAGGGCAGTCAAGTAACCTAGGTCAAGTCTGGTTGGAGAATGTAATCCTCCGCCAAGCCATGTGAGGCTTTATAGGTCAAAACTAGCACAGTTTATTCAACTCTGGGATGTTTTATGATGCATTGACCATGAATATTTACCTCCAGGAGTCTTACAGAATTCAGTGGTTCTGAAGTTGAATTTTAAGGTGCTGTATCTGTCCTGACTCCCAGGAAACACTCTGAGACAGGGAACTGGTCTCTAATGTTTTATTGCTAGTACATAACAGGAATCCTAACAAACTGAACAAGCGTGGGAAAACCCAGCCATATAAACCCCAAAGGTTAAGGCGGTCCCAATCTGTGCCTCTTGGAATGGCTGCCCAATTCCTCAGTGCTACGCATGCGCTTGACAGTCTGGAAGGGAGCCCCCTGCTGGCCATCCTTACTCATGACAGTACCCTTTTGAAGGCTCAGCAGGGCCACTTTGATTACCTCCATGCTTGGTTGGGAACCTTGGCGGAAGTGCTGCCTGTGAACGTGTATGCTTAGAGGAGGTGGGGTGTAAGAAAGAAGTCAAGCTAAGTCTCTTCTCCATGAACCAACTCTCAGCATGTGAAAAGGCTGCATCTTCTCCCCTTATTTATTCAACCTGTGTGCTGAGAAGCTGGCTTGGAAGAAGATGAACGTGGTTTTAAAATCAGAGGAAGAAACATCAATAACCTGTACTATATCGATGACACTACCCTGATACTTGAAAATGCAAAAGACCTACAAGCTCTCGTAATAAAGGTCAAGGGGCAAAGTGAAAAAATGGGACTAAGCTTAACTATAAAGAAGACCGAACTAATGGCAGCAGGTAGAACAGGCAGCTGTAGAATTGGCAGTGAAGATATCGAAGTGGTGGATAGGCTCTGCCTTTAGGTTCAACCATCAACACTCAAGGAACAAGCAGGCAAGAAAAGTGCTGCAGGCTAGCACTTGGAAGAGCAGCCATAAAGGCCTTGGAAAAGAGATTCGGATGCTGTGATGTGTCCTCTAAGCATACACGTTCACAGGCAGCACTTCCGCCAAGGTTCCCAACCAAGCATGGAGGTAATCAAAGTGGCCCTGCTGAGCCTTCAAAAGGGTACTGTCATGAGTAAGGATACGTGTAGTCCTTGCTTAACGATGGTAATTGGGACTGGCAACTCCATCATGAAGTGATGCGATTGTAAAGTGTGGTGTCACACGACTGCAAATTACGGTGCCAGTTCCGGTTGCCGTTGTTAAGCGAATCCTGTGATGTCATTAAACGTGATGTTGTGTGACTGCGACTGGTGACTTCCTGCCGGCTTCCCCACTGACTTTGCTTGCCAGAAGCTGGCATTGAAGGTCACAGGTGGTGATCCCGTACAGCAGGATGCTGCAACTGTTGTAATTGCGAGCCAGTTGTCAGGCACCCAAATTGTGATCACATGACTTCAGGGACGCTGCAACAGCCGCAACTCTGAAGACCAATTGTAAGTCTCCTTGTTCAGCACTGTTGTAACTTTAAAGGGTCACTAAATGAGTGGTCGTTAACCAAGGACTACCTTTACTACAAAGATAGGAATCGTAGAAGCCATGGTATTCCCTGTAGCACTCTATGGAAGCGAAAGTTGGAGTATGAAGAAGTCAATAGGAAGACTATTGATGCTTTTGAATGTTGGTGTTGGAGAAGACTCCTGAGAATACCACGGATAGCCAAGGAAACAAACAAATGGATCATTGAAGGAATCAACCCAGAGGTCTCACTCAAGGCACAAGCGACCAGGCTCAAATTATCCTACTACAGACACATTATGTAAAGACCCAGCTCTCTGGAGAAGGCTCTGATGCTAGAAAACGTGAAACGAAAGAGAAGAAGACAGCCAGCAGCAAGGTCGATGAACACAGTTACGATAGCAATGAGTGCACCTTTGGAAGACCTGGAAGACCTGGATAGAGATAGATCTTCATGGAGAAAATCTGTCTATGGGTTGCTAAGAGTCGAAAACGACCTGATGGCGCACAATCAATAATTAAGTATGGCATTTTTGAGGAAAAGTGGAGGCTCATTTACTTGCGGGTGCACAGAACTGTCTCCCTCCAAAGTCTGAGATTGAAGCTCTAGAAATGTTGAGGTGGGTGATCTCAGAACAAGCCCTGAAGGCTGGTCCTTTGCATCCAAACTATGGAGATCTCTGTTTGGTCAGCATCTTGGTAAGATGTCAGTTTGCAAATAATGCAGAATGTGGCAGTGCAACTGTTGAACGGGGTGTAGGGCCTATTTAGCAAACCATCTTTAGAGTGGTGGTATGACCATTAAAAGCTTTGAGCAGCTCACAAGCAAGCTGCCTGAATGGCCCCATTCTCTTGTATTAACCATAGAGACTGCTGCGATCGTCAGGGAATATTTTACAGCACATGTCTTCCTCCTTTTATTGTCCTCACTCTTGAGTGCCCTTCCCTTGGTTATGCATGATGCATCTTGTCTGCTGCCTTTTCAATGTATATTAAGGGCTTCTTCCTCTGCTCAGACCTTCTTTGCTATTTGATGTGGACACCCATACATGTTTTATTGATCTGTTCTATAGGTTTTTCATTTCATTTTGGTTGTGCTTATGTTTTATACGGTGCGTTGCTGGTGGCCAAAAATCTCTGTTCAGCCTTTTATAATGCTCAGTTAGCAAGGCACAAATATGAAATACTTAGATTTTTTCCCCCCAACTCTGATCAAATCTCCCCAGTTCATGGGTAATTTTGATTGTAGAAAACATTTTAATGCAGTAGGAAGAAAATGTGGAGAAAAGGCTCTATGGAGGGAGGACTTGGAACTTCATTCCTCTCTTGTTGACATTTGTGTTTTCTACTCATCTACTCTTGCCTTTTCCCTACTTACTTGCAGCCCCTCTCCCCCTCTCCCCTCCTGTATATACTCTATCTGGTCTAATCTTCAGTCTCAATGCAGCACTTCCTTTCCCCCTCCTATTTTGGAGGAACTTTTTAAGGGAATCCCAGCGGTTTGCTCCCTTTTAAAAGCAGGGGCAGGGGGCCCGGAAGGTGTAATCTGGTCCTTGCTGTGGAAGGTTAGGAGAAGGTCCCCATCTAAGGTCCCTTCCAACCTTATGATTCTGATTCTGAGTGAGCTGGGGCAACGTAGGGTGCAAACCATCCAGGCAGGAATTGAATGAAAGAGTTTGCTTTAAAAATGATAAGTGTTGGAAGTAGAGGATGAGGGTTGCAGAATTTCAGAGAGTCCTGTTGGGCATGTGTCAGAAGAGAAATGCCAGACTGACCCTGGGCATCTCAAGCATCCAAAATCTAGCTTGCTCTTCTGCGTGATTCCTTCCAGCATGTTAAAACTGAGTTAATGTTACAAAAGCCCTCATAATTTTTCTTGCTTGAACTCTTTACCAATTTACTTAATTGAGCTACGTAGACCCCATGCTTCCTCTTTGCAAAATGCCCCATCATCCTTTGCCATGGCCAGGGACGAGAGAAACTTCCAGATCTAAACACCACTTTATTTTCTCTTGGGGGGCAACCATTGTTTTATAAAATGAGTGAAAACAGCTTTGTGTCCCTGAGTTGCAAAGGTAGGAAATGGATTTTAGAGAGTCTGTCTCCCTTACAGTAATCTTTGGTGTGCTACCCAAGTGCTTCTAGTTCCACCCCACTTCTCTTTAAATCTTTAATTACTTTGGGGCCTTGGGGCCTATTCTCCCTCCCAGTGTGGGGCTGTGACAGGCTCTGAATCAAAAAGTTGTCAGGGGTTGTCCTTCTAAATGATATGGTAGAGGTACGTGCAAGGGATCACAACCAGATTCCTCTGACATAAATCTTTAAGTACAATCAAAGATTGCTTATGCCAACAAAGCAGTATGACAGGTTTGATGGTTTATTTGCCTGTTGGATTAGACCCTTTTCTGTCTGAATAAATTTTGCTTACGTAGGCATGTATTTGTAATCCAGAATAGAATAACAACAATTTCTGCAGTGATGTATCTCTTCATCCTCCCTCTTTTTCCCATTGTAGAAGGGGGAGAAAAGATGAATTTCAATTAAAGATACAAATAATATGATTTTCTTTTACTAACATACAGCATCTATATACTGTATGTCCTGAGCGGGATACTTATCTAGCATATTCTCTTTCGTAGGAGAACCCTGGAAAAATTTCCTTTAAAAATCCTTTTCGAAGTATAAAACTTAGCCAGCTTGTTTTGCTTTAATCATTTCTAGCATAATGGTTATATATAGATATATTAAGTGCCTGCAGCCATAGCAGATTTCTGAAAAGTAAATGTGCCATTTGAAGAATGAATGATCAAAAATAGTGCTAAGTTATCTACGTGCAAGAACTAGAATCCCAGTAAAGCAGTGCCTGTTTCAAGAGAGAAAGAAGTTATGCATGTCACAGTAGAAATTTTCCAGCCCTCTTTTAGGTATATTACTTGGAAATAATTTCCATTTGTTTTCAGTTGGATTTACTCCCTAGTAAGCATCTTTACAAACTGAAGGGTTCGTTATTCAAATCCTGAAAATTCTGAATGTTAAAGGGTTGTTAAAAAAAAGCAAAAGGAGGGGGAATAACACTCAGTTACAGAGGTCCACTTAATTGCTTGCAAGAACAGGCAATTGGTGCATAAATCAGTGCATTAGCCAGGTGTTCCAGAAGAATAATTAGATTTATCTGGATCAGAGAAGTGGATGGGAATTCCCCCGTTGCCCTCTTAAAAAGCTTCATTTTCTCATGAAGTCACAAGTATGTAATTGATCTTAGACTTCGCTATTTGTGAAAAGAGGTAAGAATCAGATGGGGCTTGTCCATCTGGGTCCTCGTCTGCTCCAGTTGCATCTCTTGAAAGGGTGAGATGACACTACTTCGGAGGGAGCAGGCCTGTGCTTTGGAGGTTCTTCTAGATTCACAGCTCCTGCTAGAACAGGTGGAGGCTGTGGGCAGGTGGGCCTTTTCCCAGCTTCAACTGGTGCCCCATGTGTGACCCCATCTGAGGGTCTTGCTACAGTGATTCATGTCCTCAACTCCACCCTCATCACCACCGGCTTAGACTGCTGCACCCTATGCTTCATGGGGTTGCGTATCTGGAGGACTGCGTCCTCCCATTGCAATCAGCCCAGATAGTTCAATGCAGCTGGGACAGACTATTAGTGGTGTCCCACTTGAGGAGGAGGGGGCAGGGTGTCAGCCTTACCAGGTAGACCAGACAGGAAACATGGCCAGATGAGCTAATTCTACTTTATTTAAGGCTACATTAGCAGAATCTTGCAAGTCTGAAAGTGCAATTCTCTTTCCGTAACAGCCCGAGAAACTAGGGAGGGTCCCTTCTGAGCCTCTTGCCCTGCCCATTATCCAGCTATAGACTATGCTGCCTCTTCTCTGACCATTCCCTTGGCAGCGTCTCTTGGCCCCGTCTCCCAAGGCCATTCCCACATACCGTTGTGCAGGGCGAGGCTTGAGCCTGCCACTTTCCAGTGGCTGCACTTGTGGTTTGGAATAGCACTGGCTGGCTCCTGCTCTGCCTGCCTCCCGGAAGCTGCTCGAAACAGACCTGTTCAGGAGGGCATTTGGGCCTTGATTTCATCTCAGTCTGGTTAGGTACTGCGGTTTGCTTTGGTTAGTTTAATTTAATTTTATATTTTAATTGGTTTGTGAATCCTTATCTGCATACTTTTTGTTTCTTGTACATTGCTTTTGTCTGTCTTGTTTGTAAGTCGCCAAGATTCCCTAGGATTTGGTACTTTATAAATGGTGGTGGTGATGATGAGGAGGAGAGCCAGTTTATGTAGTGATTCAGGCACCCGGCTAGAAGCAGGGAGGCGGTGAGTTCTAGTCCCGCCTTGGGCACGAAGCCAGCTGGGAGACCTTGGGCCAGTTGCTCTCTCTCAGCCCTAGGAAGGAGGTAATGCAAACCACCCCCAAAATCTTGCCAAGAAAACTGCAGGGGCTAGTCCAGGCAGTTGCCAGGAGTCAGTACTGACCCAAAGGCACAACAACCACTACAATTCAATTCAGTCCCTCCATGTGGAATCTTCCCAATTCCCTAAGTTCAGTATGAATTTCTGTCTTCTAGGAGAAGCTGGGTTTGCATACAACTTCATGCACACCTTGTACATGTGGTCAATAGAGCAGGGTAGTTCTCCCCAAGCTCAGCAGAGGCCAAGAGCTTCCTAAGATTGGCACTCCCATATTGCTTGGCAAGTTAAAAGTTTTACAGGGTCATTCTGCATGGAGCTGAACATCTAACCTTTAGGTGTTGAACAGTTCTCAAAAAGCCATCGCTGGACTCTACTGTTTTGGACAACTTTCGACCAATCTCCCACCTCCCTTTTTTGGGGAAGGTGGTTGAGAAAGTGGTGGCGTTGCAGCTCCAGAGGGTTCTGGATGAAACGGATTATCTAGACCCCTTTCAGTCAGGTTTCAGGCCTGGATATGGGACAGAAACGGCATTGGTCGCACTTATGGATGACCTCTGGTGGGAGCAAGATGGGGGCAGTGCATCCATCCTTGCTCTTCTTGACCCCTCAGCAGCTTTCAATACCATCGACCGTGGTATCCTTTTGGGTCGGCTCAGGGAGTTGGGGGTGGGCGGTGTAGTTTTGCGCTGGTTCACCTCCTTCCTCCAGGGCCAGTCCCAGTCAGTGGTGATAGGGAGCAAGAGATCCGACCCTCGGCCCCTCCATTGTGGGGTGCCGCAGGGATCGGTGCTCTCTCTGCTCCTTTTTAACATCTACATGAAACTGCTGGGCGAGATCATCCATCACCACGGGGTGAGGTATCATCGATATGCTGATGATACCCAATTATACATCTCCATCCCGGGGGGAAGTAAGTGATGCTGTGGCTGCCCTTTCCAGGTGCCTGGGGGCTGTGGGGGTCTGGATGGGGAACAGCAGGCTTCAGCTGAACGCTGGCAAGACAGAGTGGCTGTGGGTCAGGGGCTCCCGAGTATCTGGGAACTTACCATCTTTGGTTCTGGATGGGGTGGCACTACCCCAAACAGACCCAGTGCCTAATCTGGGGGTCCTCCTGGACTCACGGCTCCTGCTCAAAGAGCAGGTGGCAGCCGTGGCCAGGAGGGCCTTTGCGCAACTTCATGTTGTGTGCCAGCTCTGCCCCTTCCTGGATCGGGAGCCCTTCTCATGGACACTCATGTCCTGGTCATCTCCCATATAGACTACTGTAACGCGCTTTACGTGGGGCTACCCTTGAAGAGTATCCGGAAGCTACAGCTGGCCCAAAGTGCAGCCACACAAGCAATTTTTGGTGCCCCTAGATAGGCACACATTACACCATTGCTTCATGAGCTGCATTGGATACTGGTCTGCTTCCGGGTGCAATTCAAGGTGTTGTTTATCACCTTTAAAGCCCTACATGGCATGGGGCCAGGTTACCCGAGGGACTGCCTCACCCCCGCTACATCGACCCATCCCACCTGATCATGCATAGAGGGCATGTTACGGACCCCATCTATAAGAGAGTTCCATCTGGTGGGGTCCAGGAAGTGGGCCTTCTCTGCAGTGGCTCCCACCGTCTGGAACATCCTTCCCCCAGAGATAAGACAGACTCCATCTCTTGTGGCCTTCCGGAAACAACTAAAGACTTGGTTCTGCCACCTTGCTTGGGGCAGGAGGGGGAGTAATCACCCCTGGAGATGGTTAGCGCCCTAAAATGGCCTCTTAGATACATGTGAGTGATGTTCCAACTAGTATCGTCATCTGGATTTTATACTGTATTTATCTCCAATATTATATTTGTATTTATATTTATTTATGGTATTTTAATGTTTTTATTCTTGTTGTAAACCTCCCAGAGTCCCCCCTTTGAGGGGAGATGGGCGGTGGCAAGGTTTATTAAATGAATTAAAATAAATAAAATAAAAAATAACAGGATTATAGAGGTGGCAGAACCACTGAGGTCATTTAATTGGGGGCATGTGCCAGTGGGTGTCAAAAAAGTCACAATGGCAGCTTTGATCATGCAGTCGTGGCCACCATCTTGACTTAGTTGACCCCTCATGGGAATGCTCTGGCACATAGTCCAACCCACTGCTCAGTTCCATGGCTTCAGCTGTTCAGCACATGAAACCCTTCATCAAAACAGTTTTGCAAAAGGTTCATAGAATATTGAGAAGCTTTTATATTTATATGTAGTTCCTTCCTATTTTGAGCATTTGGTTCCACATATTGCTTACTTTATTATATTGTATTTGGGGTGTAGTCTCATAAATTCTTTTCCGATACTCTGGGCTGTGGAATGATATTTTAAAGAACACAAAAAGATGTGGCGCTGAAAGAATTTGTTGGATCAGAAAGATTAAATATATTAATTCATGGTTGAGATACAAACTATATCTGACAAGAGTGTTGTGTGAAAAGCTAGAAGCCTCTGCATTCCTGGCCATATTGACCTCTCAGCCAGCTTTATTTATTTATTAGATTTTTATCACCGCCCATCTCCCCCCCTCCTCCAGGAGGGACTCTGGGCGGTTTACAATAAAAACAAGTTAAAATTCAAGACGATTATAAATACAAAATACAATAAAAACGAAAATAGAATAAAATCTAGATGGCTAAAAGTTCTCAATCAGGCCATGAGTATAAGGGCCGTTCCAGGATTGTCCTAGGGTGCCAGCCATCCCCAGGAGTGGCCATTCCTCTTCCCATTCCAGACCTGCTGGCAAAATCAGGTTTTTAATTTTTTGCGGAAGTCCAGGAGCGAGGGGGCCTGTCTCACCTCTGGGGGGAGAATGTTCTAGAGGGCGGGAGCTACTGCAGAGAAGGCCCACTTCTGAGACCCCCAAGATGGAATTCCTTTACGGATGGTGTCTGTAACATGCCCTCCCTGCATGACCAAGCTAATGCTCCTCCATTAATCCTAAAGCCAAGATGGACAGCAGAAGTTGAAGCCCAGCATCACACTGGGTCCAAGCACCACGCTTCTTTGTATAGTCTGGAAGTGGAGTTGAACCTGAACAATCAGGAAGAGTCATTAAGCCCATTATTTTGGGCTTTACCTCCTCACTATTTTCAGGAAAAGTGTGACTCTGATGCGTGTTTCCATAACGGACCGTTGTGCATTCTCCTTTCAATTTAGCGTGGGCGTTTTGAAATAAGGCTATCTGGCAGAAGGATTCAGTGTTTCAGGCTCAGTTTAGATTACAGGTAGTCCTCGACTTACGACCATTTGTTCAGCGACCGTTCAAAGTTATGATGGCGCTGAATGAATGGTGGTTATCACCGCTGCTTGGAGTTCCGGCCATCCCAGCACGCCCACAGTCACACAGTCATGAACTGAGCACTTTGGCAACCACCTCACTTTTATGACTGGTTGCAGCAACCCACGATCACATGATCCCCACTTGTGAGCTTTTCCTCCGGCTTCCCAGAAAGTTAATGGGGAAGCCGGCAGGGAAGTTGCAAGTCACTGGGGTAAGTCTCCCCCACCCACGCACCCTCCCCAGCCTGTCTGCGTTTGTGTCCACTGGCCACTCGTGCACCCCCATGCACCCTCACTGACCCTCGCCACACCCCTCGCACAGTCCTGCATGCTATTCCCAGGCCTTGCTGTGCCTCTGTTGCACCCTCCCTGTTCCTCGCCACACCTCCCTCACACCCTTGCACACCCCTTCGCAACCGCTCATACCCTCCCCGAGCCTTTCCGCACCTCTCTCGCCCCCGCGTGCCCTCCCCTCACTTGCCTGCCAGCCTGCTTGTGAGCCACCTGGGACCTGCAACCTCCTGCCCTCTTCCCCACTGAAGCCGGCAGAAAATTGCCTTGTCTAACGACTGTGGGATTCAGTTAACAATGGCAACCGGTACTGCGTGATTGCCCTCGCTAAGTGATGCAGTCACGCTTTACAACCGCATTGCTTAGCGATGGAAATTCCGGTCCCAATTGCCGTCGTAAGTCGAGGACTACCTGTAAACAGCATTTCCCTTGAAGCAGGCAAACTTGGGAACCCAGGGCATATCTGCACACGAGCACTTCTGCTGGTTTTGTTGTTTGCCATACAGAGTTTGGCTTTCTTCAGCTCCACGTGTCACCTGCAGCAAAGATTAGCGACCTTTTGCCTTTCTTCTACCCTGGAGGAAGTTACAGCTAATTAAGTTTCCTGCTTTGGCAATCCACCGGTCCACGCACACGTTCCCTTGCCCTCTTGAGCGAAGCAGTTCAATTCCAGTCACTTTTTAAGGGAACAATACTTCATTTCTTCTCATTTCCCTAATTATCATGCAGACAAACAGTGGGGATCGTGACATTAGGATAAATAAGTGGCTTATGATTTTGCCTTAGAGAAACTGTCTTGCTGTTTCTCTCCCCTTGAGTGGAGCAGTAGTCATAAATGAGCAAGTTGAGAGTATTTTACGATGGATAGTTAATGGTGCTATAACTGAGCCGACAGGCCTGTTACTACAGCATCTGTCACAAACCCTGGTCCTTAGCATACCTTTAATGGCTTCTTTTCATAATGGTTCCGACTAGGGCACGTAGACTATAGTGCGACAAACAGGATTCCAAACTCAAGAAAATGTTCTTGCTCGTTTTGAAGCGAGAGGATGTGTCTTGCATGCCTTCTTGCCCACACAGATATGCTCATTGCTTCAGTGTACTTTTGGCGATTAAGTTATTGTTAGCGCTTCTGAAAACTTTCTTTCCCTCCCCAAGCCAGTTTTTTTTACCTCCAGCTGCTCCGTAACCAGTTTTTTCTAGTATTTGCACTGTGTGCTGGTATATAGATCGTAAAGTCACTTGAAACATCTGGAGAAGAAAAGTAGGTATGTATACAACTCAGCAGCGGCCAAGTAATTTGAGCTGACGTGAGCCCAAAGGCTGCCAACCAGGTTTGGAAAATGCAATAAGGATAACATAGCAGGCAGCAGAGAACATTTATTATTACTTATTGATTGGTTGGTTGATTTCAACTTGAGGCTACCTGACTCTACAGTGATTCTGGGCTGCTTACAGCTAAAAAAAAAAGGGGGAAAGGAAGCAACATTTATCCAAAACAAAAAAACAAAAACAAACAACAACAACAACAAAAAAACCCCACACAAACACAGCTGACTGAAAGACAGAACCAAAACCCGAAGTCAAAGGGAGAACATCCAGATCTTTAAAAAATGGCCAAAATTCAAAAGGGTGGGAGTAGCATGGATCTCGGGGGGTGTCATTCCATAGGCAGTGGACAATATCTAGTAGTACTCAGGCACTAGACGGTGGTAGAGAAAGAGTTGGCTTCTGCTTTAACATTTATAATCAGGATTGGATATGGAGGAAATTTGAAGAAGAGTACTTTTCAACTCAGCCTCCTTCAATCTGGTGATTTCCCCATGTTTTGGGCTCCAGTTCCATCACAAATTGCTTTTGACTTTCCTGAGTAGGGAAGTCCAATTTGACCTAGATCAGGACTTGGCCTTTAGTGCCCAAAGTCCTTTTCGGAAGATTTCTGTGTTATTTTCTTACCCAAGCTCCACTTTGCTCAGGTTTTATCTATCATACATTCTGGAAGGACATTTGGGAGTCTTCCAGAAACAGAATAGACAGAAATCTCCAAAATTTTTGGCACATCTGGAATTCTGAGAAAGCGCTGTGGGTGCTATCATAAAATGGTTGTGATAGAGGCTGCAGCACACAACACACTGATCCTCAGATCGTGGACACAACCATGCAGTGTGGAAGGAGTTTGACTCTGCCTTCTTCCAGAATGCTTTTCTCACTTCCCATCTAGTCTACAGCTCTAGAAGTTCTTAGTGGTCTGCCCTCCGACTTAGCTTAGCTTCTAAACCTGACAGGTGACTATAACTTTTCTCAGAATCTATTCTTTTGCAATCAGCTGAAGAAAGAATCCTAGAACAATCCTCCCTCCCTCAAGTTTCCATCCATCCGTCCGTCCGTCCATCCATCCATCCATCCATCCATCCATCCATCCATCCATCCATCTGTAGATAACAAGCGTATAGCTGACTCATCTGCACTTGTTACTCTGAGAATGCAAACAGATCTGATGCTTTTTAACATCTTGCATGCTTTCTCCAGTCCCCAATCAAAAAGTTCAATCACTGTGTGCGTGTTCTGTGCATATATAATAACTAAACATACGGTTCCCAAGTGAAGTTCTCCCCATTTCTCATCTAGTATATATGACCTCTTGATTATACATAGTAGTCTAGTCTGGAAACAGGTTAAATCTCTCAGTTTTCTTGTGTATGTGGTTGAGGATGGCAGCTGTGCCTTCAGGAACTCGTCCGTGTGTTAAAAGTTGTATTTCCCTGTTTTTATTTATGACTCAGAACGTCACTCAGCACTGCTTACCCAGAAGTGGGCATGCATTGCGTGCTCTGAATAAGTATTGGCTTTTCCTTCTGGTTGCAGCTTCTTTCATTCATTTCAACAGGCCATGCTGCTTTTGTTGTATTGGCTTCTGGCAGGCCTTTCTCCAAAAGCCACCTCAAAACCCTTACTTGCTGGTGCTGTGGTTCTCTGCTGGTGTTTGGCTATGCCAGCGAAAGTTTGTCAAAAGTTACAAATTTGCTGAAAGATTCCCCGTAGCAACTTCCAAGCGCGCTCGGCAGGGTTTCAGTGCGGTACCTTAAAAAACGGCAGTTAGAGCCTACTGCAAGCAATTTCCCCTTAACTTGCAGTTGATATAGAACAATTTAGAAAATTGATGCATCTGTCATAATTTTAAATGGGTAGGGTACGCTGCCAAGTTTGGAACTAACACAGAGAAAACCCACAACTTTTGCTAATAGGGAGGAAGAGAAAATCCATTTTATGCTCCATTAAACTGTTACACATCATAAATAATTTATGCTTGGCTTTGCTCCATTCTGCAGGGTGGATGATAAACGAGTCATTTTCAGAGGGTTTTAATGAATGCAATAGTTTTCTTTATTCCCACTTTCTTAAAACATGACTGTATGATTCTTAAATTCCCATGATCGCTGTATAATTGTAACAGGATTAAATGATCAGAACATGGATTTTTGATACGTAGCAAGTCGGTGGCTGACTCTGGAGTGTTTTTTTTTCCTGTTAGGTGCCTTTGTAAATAATTGAAATGATAATAACTTCTGAAGCAATTGCAGATAACTGCCTTTAAAAAAGATTAAGTGCTTTGACATGGAGCAACACTGGGGTGAAACAGTGTGGCCCATATGATCCCCTTGGGGTCACCTTGCATCTGTAAGGGTGAGGCAACCAAAGAAGAAGACCATCCTATCTTTTTAGCATTGAACTTTTGACTGCTGGTCAAGTATCTTTAGATTTGCTTCCTTAGCCAGACATCTTTCAAATGGGTTGATCAATCTGCCTGTGGATTATGGGAACTGAAGTCGAGCACGTCTGGAGAGTAGCAGGTGGGGAAATTTGTTTCAGATGTTAATATTACAAGGAAAAAGAAATGAGAGACTCATCAACAAGATAGATAATTTAGGCTAATAAAAACTATATTAAATTGCTGATGTTGTGAAACAATTGCATTAACTTTTCAACAGTGATCATTTCTTTATATTAGTTACCCACTTTTCCTCAAATGGCTCAGGGCATCATCATTGTGAGCTATGCTGGGAGGAGAGTTTGTCATATTTAAGGAGCTTAGTGGCTGAATGAAGATTTAGCCTTGGGTCTCCTTTATCTTTGTCGGCATTATTAACTACTGGACCAGCTTTTCTCAACCATGGCAACTTTAAGATAGGTGAACTTCAATTCCCAGAAGTCCACCTATCTTAAACTTGCCAAGGTTGAGAAATGCTGTACTGGACAGTATTCTTTGCTTTGGATGGTTGCTTGGCTTCCTCTTGGGAGATGGCCACAATTCTAAAAAGTAGCCTGAGAAGAAGCCAAGTTTTCCCGTGGTAGCTATAGGGTTTGCATCTTAATTTCTGCTGAAGTTGACAAATAGAAAGTTGATTGGCTAGGGCCTTTTATTAGCATTTTTGATTAGAGTCAAATTATAGCCAGCTAATGATGTGACCCATCAGTTGGTCAGTACCCCAGTTCTATCAGTAATAAGCAAGGCCCTCTTGTCTTTACTTAGTGGAAGGCAAGCTTAATGGAGAGCAAAGAAGTTAAGGACACTCCTGTGATTGCCACAAGCTCAAACTTCTAATTCCCCCCATTTTCCATTTTAGACATTTTGAGATCATCCTACCACAGTCTATAGCATTGTTTCTCAACCTCTGCAACACTCCCAGAATTCCCCTGCCTGCCTTGCTGGCTGGGGAATTCTGGGAGTTGAAGTCCACACAGCTTAAAGTTGCAGAAGTTGAGAAACACTGGTGTACAGTCTAAGAACTTCTGAGACAAAGAGGTCCCTAGTGTCTGGTATCATCTGCCAGAATAAGGTTGCATCCACTGTAGCTAGTAACTAGGGGGGAACCACTCACTGCTCCCAAATTATTGGCTTTCAGGATACTTATGTAGATATGGCACTTCCTCCAGGTAGTATGGCCACTCATCAGAATGTAAATGGGTTTTAATGCAGTTCTTTGTTGGACTAAAGGAAAACTTTAAAACAAACATTTGAGTTGTATTATGCAGGATTAGGCTGAATTCCAAAAGTTAAGTTCAAATGTTTGAACTTAGACCATTCTATACATTAGCCTTTATTTGTCCCTGGAATTCATACTTGGGATTTACCACATCTGCATTTGTAATGCCTACCAATTAACAGCATCCTCTGAACTCAATGTTAATGACAAGTATTCACAAGCTGTTATTTTTGTAAAATAATACAGTTAGTACATAATAGAGACCAGTTTACCATTTGAGAAAAAAATGGTTTATTTGGGATTTCTGTCTAATCTCAGATTAACCCATATATTTGTTAATAGTGTGTGTTGGAAACATTTAACAAGTTTGCATATTGCATGATATCTACAACAGTTTACCATTGTAAACCTTGATTCAGTATGCTAATCAATTGATTTCAATGCTCATGTTTTGTTCATATACTATCAAGATGTAAGATTTTACCTCAGGCATTTAGTTGATGGTATGTTGCTATTTGTTGAATTTACACTAGCATTAAAAAACAGACAATGGTTGACTTGTGTTGTTGCCTTTGAAAAGTAGATAATACTTTGAACAAATGCCTTTTGGCCATACTGATAAATAGAAAATTTCTGGAGCTTCTCTTCTCTTCCTAAATTATGCTATAAGAGTGTGCTCAAATGCTTTGGAAGTCTAACTAAATACCTGATACCTTGCTGCTACAACTGTTAGCATTTTTATGAAAAGCAAATAATGTGTTTGTAAGCGTTAAAATAATGGAATATGGCTAACAGGAAGCCGACTGCACCAGATCTGTGACTCAAAGATAAGGGATATATTTGCCAGCAAATGCTGATGTGTCACTTCCATTAATGCTATTATGTTTGTGCATATATCAGGAAGTGAATATACTTTGAGTTAATGTCTTTGAAGATTAGAAGAGGTGCCTCTCTGTCTTCATCCATCCCAAAGGAAAGTCTTTATGAACTTGTGCTTTGCCAAGCAAACCTCTGTGTGGTATGGACATTTGGCACCTGAAGCAGCAAGCACCCATCCCTTAGGGAATTCTATTATTTTAGATACGGTTTGAAGAAAAGCAGTGCTGAAATATTTTGAATTGTGTCTGGAAAACTAGTTTGGATTTCGGTGCTGGGCTGTGGTTGGACTAGATCAGGGTTTCTCAACCTGAGTTCCATGGTCACTGGGGGTTCCCTGGGAGATCATGATTTATTTTAAAAAATTAAAAAATTATTGCAAATTCAGGCAACTTCACATTAGAGAGTTAAGTTTCATTATTTATTTTTAGTTTAAGAACACTGTTTTTCATTTAAGAACAGCCAAAACACTGTTAATGCGTATATACAGGCCTGCACATGAAACGAATATAATAATTTTGTAACTTCTGGCCTGTATTTGAGCCTGAATGTCCAGGGGTTCTCCGAGGCCTGGAAAATATTTCAGGGGTTCCTCCAGGGTCAGAAGTTTGAGAAAGGCTGGACTAGATCAATGTTTCTCAACTTTGGCAACTTTAAGATATGTGGACTTTTAACTCCCAGAATTCCCCAGCCAGCATAGTTGAAGTCCACACATCTTAAAATTTGCCAGAGTTGAGAAACACTGGAGTAGGTGATCTCCAAGATCCCACCCTTATATTCTGTTGCTTTATTGTATGCAGGTGTCAGAGGAATCCTGGATAGTCTTTGGCAGAGTGGACCTTCAGATCAGTTTCTGCCAGCCTATAGAGTTAACATAGAGAGCCAGTTTGGTTTAGTGGTGAAGGTACTGGGCTAGAAACCAGGAGTCTGTGAGTTCTAGTCCCGCTGTAGGCATGAAAGCTGACTGGGTCACCTTGGGCCAGTCACTCTCAGCCTAACTCACCTCACGGTTATTGTTGCGGGGAAAATAGGAGGAGGAAGGAGTATTAGGTATGTTCGCCTCCTTGAGTTATTTATAAAAATAATAAAGGCAGGACAAAAATAAAATAAAATAAAATAAATAGCCAGCCACACTTCCCGGGAGAGGAATTTGTGTGTTAAGGCTTATCTATCTATCTATATCTATCAATCATATTTATATAGCTGCCCATCTCACGTAAAAGTGACTCTGGGTCGCGTCCAGCACAATATATATAGGAATCTGTGTCCATATTTATCTGTATTTATTTAAAATACGTACAAGCTGTCTCTAAGGTAGTTTTCCCCAAGAGAATTTCCAAAATGAAACTCCAATTTAAAAAAAAAAAAAAAGCAATTCTGCAAAACGTTGGGGAACCCTCAGTTATGGACAGCAGTTGGGGAACCCTCATCTGGGCAGCTGTGGTCCTAGATTTGAAGTCTTTCGTGTCCTAACAACCAGGAAACACACTGAGACAATGAACTGGTCTCTAATATTTATTGCTAGTACTTAACAGGAATCCTAACAAACTGAAGAAGCGTGGGAAAAACCCAGACATATAAACCCTCAAGGGCTAAGGCGGTCCCGATCTGTGTCTCTTTGAATGGCTGAACAATTCATCAGTGCTACGCATGCGCTTGACAGTCTGGATGGGAGCCCCCTGCTCGCCATCCTTACTCATGACATTTTGAGCTGTTAAAGGTTAACACCAGCATTAGATTTTACCAGACTGCAGGTAACTGAGAATGCAGTTCCTCTTCTCAGTGGGATCCTGATGATGTTGTTTACCTGTGAGTAAAATGGCTGGCTTCTAAGGCACTATATGGGGGGTAAGGACTGGTGTCTGAAAACCTGCTGCTTAATTGTGACTTCCAAAAGCTGTTCCTGAACTGGAAGGTTGGACCTTTCAAGACATTTTGACTTTTATCTGGCAGTGATGCAGTGGTGTTGGAAACTCCCTGCCATGTTTTTAATCCAGGCCTGTTGTGAATTGGTCAACTTGGCAGGTGAATTTCACCTGTTGTTTCTATGGCTGGGAAACACCAAGGATGGGTTTTTTGATTGACTGAACCCCTGTTTCTTCTCTGTAACTGAAAGAGCCTTTTCATGACTATTTCCTGCCCAGTTCCAAAATGCATGGCTGTTGCTTAATATCTGAAGCAAATATTTCCAGCAAATTGTTACGCTTGTAGCAACGGATGAGTTATCTGGCAGGAAAAGATGGATCCAGAACTGCTGCAAGGAACCAGCATTCATGCCTACGGAAACCGTGACACGTATTTCTTGCGTCATCCAAATGATCTTGGAGTGCAAAGTTTTCTACCGAGCGCTTGGAAGTTCACCATACTAAAAGATGAGTAATGGCAGTTTCAGTCATGTTAAAAACAAACAACCAGAACTTATTAATTCTTGAGAGGACAAAGGACTTAACGTCCAATCTGTTGCTGTTTCTCGCATGGGCAGTAAAAGTTATTTTTAGGAGCACATGGTTGATAGAGAATACAATTGAAACTGTATTTCTGCCAGTGAAATACTTTGACAAGAAAATGCCCTCTGACAAATTAGAGATAATTTTTGTTCTATGGTATTCCGCCCTACAAACAACTGCCATATTAAATCTTAATCAATAACAATGCTTTGTTAATTGCTCGAAAGTGTTTATATATTGGATAAATTGCTGTTTGTAAATGTTGGGTTATATTAACCAAAGCAGCTAATTACAAGCAACAAAATAAACATAAGGTTTGCTAAAAGCTTCCATTCGTAGCTAGGAGCAGTCCCTGCTGTTTGATACTGCAGTCAGCCCTGAAAATGAGGTAATGATATTATACATACATCTATAATGTAGAGCAATTTCTTCCACAATGCATGTAAGTATCATTACTTTACTAGGAGTCTGTGCAATATGATTTATTTAATGCATTCCAGTCCCCCTGATGTTAAGATATAATTGAGATGAGTGTGTGTTGGGGTGGGGGTGGGGATAACTGTGGTACATGAATCATGATCCAAAGTGCTTGTAATTTTAAGATGCTTAGGGGGGCCGAGGAATGCATATAGTACATGTCCAGAAATGGGAAACGTGGTAAGAAGTACTGTCTAGTATGGGAGTAACTTGATTTTGTGATTGGAATCACCAGAGTTGGAAGGAGAAGAAATCTTCAGAAAATTCACAGCATTAAAAACACCCCTAAGGATGCTGCTTAGGTCTGCTTGGCATTCAGTATTTCTCTTGTGTGGACAATTCATCTATAAAGATACACTATATGCCTCCCGTTCAGTTAAATAGCTACGCACCTAGCCAATCTTGGCTGATCTTGAAAGACTAAGTAAAGCTGAATCTGGTCAGGACTCAGATGGGAGGCCATCATGGAAATCCAAGGCTGTAGAGGAGTTTGGTAAATAACGGATGCATCCTGGAAGAAGACAATGGCATTCTGTATTGTTCCTAAGAAAAAGACACGGACTTGAGTTGAGCTCCATTCAAAGGAGACACCATCATCATCATCGTTGTTGTGGCTATTATTATAATTATTACATATTTCGCAGTACAGCCCATCACATGCTGACTAGAGTGCACACTTGACCGAGTTCCTACCTAGGGAATAAGATGTAGAGGAAAAGGATATAGGCTAGGTTGCTAAATAAAGTGCAACAAATGTCAGAAGTGACTCTGAAATGTTATCTAATGTGCTGGCCACCAGGAACACTCTTTAGTCAAGGTAAGTTTTTGGCCTCATCACTTGAGGTGATTGGAAATGCTAAAAACTGGGCATAAATGAATGCTTTCTGCAAGACAGTGCCCTTGGCTCTTTCTGAATTCTGGGAACTGCAATCCCAGCAGATTTAGAGGGCACCAATTTGAAGAAGGCTGGGCCACAGCATATTCCCTTTTCTGTTATAAATGGAGAGAGAATTTTTGGTATCTTCCAGGGTGTGTTGGCGAAGTGTAAAGTTTTCACACAAACTGGTTTAAACACGGGGCATAGAGAAATAGAAAATTTCCAGAAATTTGAAGCAATTAAAAACTTTTTTTTTTTTTCAAAAGAAAGAAGTGGGGACATTTGAAATATATGAAATAATGAATTTACAACTGTAGTCACTTTTATCAATTTGTAAATTACATATTCTGGATGTTGTTCTCCACTGTCTTGAAAAGACACAAAAGCTTTAATTTTCATGGGGAAAAAAACAGAGAAGTAGGGAAGGTCCTTGGGGGGAATGGAAGATTAGGAGTGCCCCTGTTGCTACACGAAATACAGCTTAATCAGTCCATTTTTCTAAATCTGGACTGCTATCACTATCAGCACAATATCTTCTCATCCTTTATTTTTATCATTTCATGGACTCAGAGAGGTTTGCTTGTGTTAAGACAAGCTTCTTTACCCTTTGAAATGTCAGTCTGTTTCTTGATTTGGTGCATTTCCAAAGATAGACCAAGAAGCTTGTTTTAACAGTGGGAGTGATTCAACTGTGGAATTCATTGCCTAAGCAAGAAATGAGCCACTGTCCTTTCAGTTGATGAGCTGGATTCTGCATTGAGAAGGGCTCTGTGATTGTCCACACAGGGAACCATTATTACAATCCAGCAGAACAGTTCAGGTGAAACTTTACTACTTGGTTTTACTGTATAAAATGGGCCAGTTCAAGCAGAACATTACCACTTGATTTTACCGTACATTAAATTGCTTCTCAGTTAGGACCCATGAAGAGTGCAAGGGAAAGGAGTGCGTGGTTTTGCGCCCCGAGGGAAGCCTGTGTCTCATTTCAAAATCATGGTTGAAATTATCATTTGAATGAGCCCCAAGTGTCATATTTTATTTAGAGGCATCTGTAAGTGCAAATAGAAGAGCTAAGTGTTGTGAAGAACTGAGCACTTTCCTGGTGGTTCGTTTAACTATCCATCTTACAAAAGACTTACTTGTACTTGAGTGCCAAGAATGTTCTCCCAAACTATGGCAAGAAGAGGCAGTTGATCCCAGCACTTGTTGCTTTTTGTGCATTTGTTCTGGAGGGGCCAGAGCCAAAAGGCTGACAGTACAGGCTTCTTTTAAAACATTTGTCGAATAACTGTTCCTAATTATGGCAGTGTTGGGAGGTGTTCATGGGTTGCTGGTGAGAGTCACTGGCACTAATTTGGTGCACGTTTCAGCTTCAGCTCTTGTTAAACTAGAAAAGCCAAAAAATAGATGGTTATAAGAGTGGCAGGGCAATAGACAGAAGGCATCCTTTAGAAGAGGTGTGAGTTGTGTTGCAAGATCTAGACCTGTTCTAAGCCTTCTATGAGGAATAGCCTAAAGCTGGGAGCATGTATCTGGCTTTCTTTGGTTCTGCATCTTCTGATGGCAAAGGGAGGAAGTTAGCTGTCCTTAGAACATCTGTATCATTGTGTTGGGGTAGTTAGTAGTACCTTAGCAGAATGGAGAGCCTGCCTATTTGGGTTATTAGGATTGCTGTTGAGTTCTCCATTGGGTATTTGAGGGGAGGGGGAGAAATCCACTTCTTCTGAATCCTCAGCTGTTACCAGCATTCATATCCAAATGCTTTGGAGTCCCTTAAATTCTCTGATTCCACATTTTCCAGGTAAGTTTGCACAATGGTTTGCTTGACCATGGTTTATTGGATAGACCATCATTGCCTGGATTTATGACACATAAACCATAAACAATGATTTGCAAACTACTATAACTGAGTTCACAAAACAACTAAACCATCACAAACTGTTGCTCTACACTGATAATATGCTGTGTTATGTTGATGATTATGAGTCTTCTACCATTTATTGATAAAGCATGTTGTTGTTTATTCGTTTAGTCGCTTCCGACTCTTCGTGACTTCATGGACCAGCCCACGCCAGAGCTTCCTGTCGGTCGTCAACACCCCCAGCTCCCCCAGGGACGAGTCCGTCACCTCTAGAATATCATCCATCCATCTTGCCCTTGGTCGGCCCCTCTTCCTTTTGCCTTCCACTCTCCCTAGCATCAGCATCTTCTCCAGGGTGTCCTGTCTTCTCATGATGTGGCCAAAGTATTTCAGTTTTGCCTTTAATATCATTCCCTCAAGTGAGCAGTCTGGCTTTATTTCCTGGAGGATGGACTGGTTGGATCTTCTTGCAGTCCAAGGCACTCTCAGAATTTTCCTCCAACACCACAGTTCAAAAGCATCGATCTTCCTTCGCTCAGCCTTCCTTATGGTCCAGCTCTCGCAGCCATATGTTACTACAGGGAACACCATTGCTTTAACTATGCGGGCCTTTGTTGTCAGTGTGATGTCTCTGCTCTTAACTATTTTATCGAGATTTGTCATTGCTCTTCTTCCAAGGATTAAGCGTCTTCTGATTTCCTGACTGCAGTCAGCATCTGCAGTAATCTTGGCACCTAGGAATACAAAGTCTTTCGCTGCTTCTACATTTTCTCCCTCTATTTGCCAGTTATCAATCAAGCTGGTTGCCATAATCTTGGTTTTTTTGAGGTTTAGCTGCAAGCCAGCTTTTGCACTTTCTTCTTTCACCTTCATCATAAGGCTCCTCAGTTCCTCTTCACTTTCAGCCATCAAAGTGGTATCATCTGCATATCTGAGATTGTTAATGTTTCTTCCAGAGATTTTAACTCCAGCCTTGGATTCCTCAAGGCCAGCTTGTCGCATGATGTGTTCTGCATACAAGTTGAATAGGTAGGGTGAGAGTATACAGCCCTGCCGTACTCCTTTCCCAATCTTAAACCAGTCTGTTGTTCCGTGGTCTGTTCTTACTGTTGCTACTTGATCGTTATACAGATTCTTCAGGAGGCATACAAGATGACTTGGTATCCCCATACCACTAAGAACTTGCCACAATTTGTTATGGTCCACAAGTCAAAGGCTTTAGAATAGTCAATAAAACAGAAATAGATGTTTTTCTGAAACTCCCTGGCTTTTTCCATTATCCAGCGGATATTGGCAATTTGGTCTCTAGTTCCTCTGCCTTTTCTAAACCCAGCTTGTACGTCTGGCAATTCTCGCTCCATGAACTGCTGAAGTCTACCTTGCAGGATCTTGAGCATTACCTTACTGGCATGTGAAATGAGTGCCACTGTTCGATAGTTTGAACATTCTTTAGTGTTTCCCTTTTTTGGTATGGGGATATAAGTTGATTTTTTCCAGTCTGATGGCCATTCTTGTGTTTTCCAAATTTGCTGGCATATAGCATGCATTACCTTGACAGCATCATCTTGCAAGATTTTGAACAGTTCAGCTGGGATGCCGTCGTCTCCTGTTGCCTTGTTATTAGCAATGCTTCTTAAGGCCCACTCAACCTCACTCTTCAAGATGTCTGGCTCTAGCTCACCGACCACACTGTCAAAGCTATCCCCGATATTGTTATCCTTCCTATACAGGTTTTCTGTATATTCTTGCCACCTTTTCTTGATCTCTTCTTCTTCTGTTAGGTCCTTGCCATCTTTGTTTTTGATCATACCCATGTTTGCCTGGAATTTACCTCCCATGTTTCTAATTTTCTGGAAGAGGTCTCTTGTCCTTCCTATTCTATTGTCTTCTTCCACTTCTGCGCATTGCTTGTTTAAAAATAGTTCCTTATCTCTTCTGGCTGACCTCTGGAATTTTGCATTTAATTGGGCATATCTCCCCCTATCACTGTTGCCTTTTGCTTTCCTTCTTTCTTGGGCTACTTCTAGTGTCTCAGCAGACAGTCATTTTGCCTTCTTGGTTTTCTCTCTCTTTGGGATGTACTTTGTTGCCGCCTCCTGAACAATGCTGCCAACTTCTGTCCAGAGTTCTTCCGGGACCCTATCTACTAAGTCCAGTCCCTTAAATCTATTCTTCACCTCCACTGCATATTCCTTAGGAATATTCGTGAGCTCATATCTAGCTGATCTGTGGGTCTTCCCTAATCTCTTGAGTCTGATCCTAAATTGTGCAAGAAGAAGTTCGTGATCTGAACTACAGTCAGCTCCAGGCCTTGTTTTTACCGACTGTACAGATGTCCGCCACCTTTGGCTGCAAAGGATGTAATCAATCTGATTTCGGTGTTGTCCATCTGGTGAAGTCCATGTATAAAGCCGTCTCTTAGGTTGTTGGAAGAGAGTGTTTGTTATGCAGAGTGAATTGTCTTGGCAAAATTCTATCAGCTGTGTCCTGCTTCGTTTTGTTCTCCCAGGCCATACTTACCTGTAATTCGAGGTGTCATTTGACTGCCCACCTTAGCATTCCAGTCTCCTGTGATGAAAATGACATCTCTTTTAGGCGTGTTGTCCAGTAGGTGCTGCAGATCCTCATAGAACTGCTCTACTTCAGCTTCTTCAGCATTTGTGGTTGGGGCGTATATTTGGATCACTGTGATGTTAGATGGCTTGCCCTGAATTCGAATTGAGATCATTCTGTCATTTTTTGGTTGTATCCAAGCACTGCTTTAGCCACTTTACTATTAATTATGAAGGCTACTCCATTTCTTCTGTGGTCCTCTTGTCCGCAGTAGTAGATCTGGTGGTCATTTGATGTGAAGTGGCCCATTCCAGTCCATTTCAGTTCACTGATGCCCAAAATGTCTATCTTTAATCTTGACATCTCACCAATAACCACATCCAATTTGCCCTGGCTCATAGATCTTACGTTCCAGGTTCGAATGGTGTGTTGATCCTTAGAACATCGGATTCGCCGTTCACCACCAGCACCGTCGGCCGCTAGCCGTCCTTTCGGCTTTGAGCTAGCTGCGTCATCACGTCTGGGGCTAGTTGAGCTCATCCTCTGTTCCTCCCCAGTAGCATTTTGACCATCTTCCGACCTGGGGGTCTCATCTTCCGATGGTATACCGACATATCTCTGGTTGTACTGATCCATTTAGTTTTCACGGCAAGAATACTGAGGTGGGTTGCCATTACCTTCCCCAGGGATCGCATTTAGTCTGACCTCTCTGTCATGACCTTCCCGTCTTGGGTGGCCCTTCACGGTTTAGCTCATGGCATCATTGAGGTGCTCAAGCTCCAGCACCACGACAAGGTAACGATCCTTTGCTGAAGTGATAAAGCATAGAGTTCAGTAAATTATCAGATTACTCCATTAGCTAGAGTAAGTTGCATATACCTTCTAGACTCTGTCTATCAATATTTGTAGAAATTGGGTTTATTTGGAGCCTTAATTCTTTTAAATATATTGGAATAATTTTCCCAAGGAAAATGTCTTTTTTTATAGATGTACAGTTTATCTCAGAACATTATTGATATAAATAGATGATTAAAAAATCCCAGTGAGTTTATGGAAAAAGATAAATGTAAAAATGAATACTACTTTAAAACTGATGTATATACTGGAAGAAAGTTTTTATGAGATGGACAATCCTCTAAATTTTCTTTACCCACAGTTATCAGATGGTTTAATGAGAGTTTAACTTCCCCGACTTTTAGTTTTACCATACATTTTGATCGCTATTTCTCAACGGTGCCTGAATGATCAAATCCAAAAACCACTATGGACATGGTTAGAAAGTTACTGTGTGACCCATTTGGCAGAACTCAATTCCTCTTTTTGTTATAACAAAATTTTGTTTCTAGCATTAAAGTCTGCAAGACATATTTGGAAATTGTTGGAGTGAAAGCATAATTTTGACCCTTCCAGTTGGAAAATTTGGAGGAAAATCTTTTCATGGATTAATAAAAATATTAATACTTTAGATCAGCTTGTTGTTAATCATTTTTTGGACCATTTCAATTATTGCAAGAGGAATTTGGATTGTCTAAACCACATAATGAGACCCAGTTCAGTGTTATGGTTAAGGCACCGGGCTAGAAACTGGGAGACCGTGAGTTCTAGTCCCGCCTTAGGCACGAAGCCAGCTGGGTGACCCTGGGCCAGTCGCTCTCTCTCAGCCCCAGGAAGCAGACAATGGCAAATCACTTGCGAAAATCTTGCCAGGAAAACTGCAGGGACTTGTCCAGGCAATTGCCAGGAGTCAGCTCTGACTCGAAGGGACAAACAGGCCGACCAACCACAATGGCAGTATATTAAAAAATCTTTTTAGTTTACAGTTTGATCCAGATGTTATAGTAACATCTGAATTACTAACAGCAGTGAAATGGACTTTGGATGATGCTAAATTACAGTATTTTTGCATAGAGTAAAGTTAAAGACTATTGTTAATTGGTTATTGATTATTTGCAAGAACTTTGGAACAAAGAGTTGGATTGCCACATATTGACAGATCAGTGGTTGAGGATCTTATAGAATATTATGTAGGTTTCTAGTGATCTTAAGATGAGATTAATTCATCATTTCCCCCCCCCCCATTTTTTCATGTTTCTTTGACATCTCAGATTGTTGGCTGTCAACTTCATTATGCTATCAGTAGAAAATGATAGTGCCGATTCTTATGTGCATTATGTGGGCTTACATATTCTGTTCTGTTTTGATTTAATATTCATTAGTCTATTAATGACTTTATGATGGAAAGACAAGGCCACCTCTGGTTTTCAGTCTTGGATTGATGCTTATGATTTGGCTTTTTATCTCTATCCTGGAAAGACCGATCAATATTCTTCTGTGTGGTCCAGATTTAATGCTGCATTTAACAACGGAGCTGTCTTCTATACATATTATATTTTGTTTTTTGCTTTCTTTGTTAGTTTCTTCTTTCTTTCTTTATTGCATACTAACATGCTAAAAATGCATTCATATTTGCTTGGATAGTTTTAAAAGAAAATGATGGAGCTTTCCCATTTGGCTGGAAACTCAGTCTCAGGTTTTGGTTAGCCAGAAAGCAGATACCACCAATGTATCCATGTATTTCCATTTCCAGATATCTAAAAGTATAACTTACTGCTTTCTCTCCTGCTTTCTCAGACAGGTGTGACGCTTGCTTGGTTGCTTACTCACTCACGCCTTTTCATATATCCTGTTCCCCTTAGATGTACTGTATCTGTTTCTGTGAAAGTGCAGCCTTGCTTTCATCCATTATAAATTATTTTCATTTGAACATGTCATTTTGCTTTTCTGTTACAATGGAGATCAAAGCGACACCAGTTCACTGCTGGTGTTCAGCAGCTCTTTGTGGTCCTGGACCTTCAAGTAATAGGATCCAGTTTAATTTGTTGCTGCCTTAGATCTCTCTGAAGGCATGTGGAATGCTTGCTTTGGTGATGGATTCCTGTTATTTATAAATGAAATAATAGATAGGAGTTCTATGTTTCTGGCTCTGTGACAGTGGCCTATTGATGCAGATGTAGCTGTAGCGTGGGACGCTGAAAGAGTTCTGAATCTATTTTAAATGGAATCATACATTTGAAAAGCCATTTTTGTGGGTAAAATGAAAATTCCAGGGCATTCATCTGCAGGATAAGCAATATCATTTTTCTCAAGTCTCTGTCACTATGGCTTCTTTGCTGGGAGAAATGCTAAAATCTTACTTTATCATGTTATAACCCATGGTCTCTGAGAGCTTGGTGAATAGGATTTCATGAGGAATGGATATTTTTCAAAGTTTCCCAGTTTGGGGGTGAGGGGGAGCGATATGCCCCTTCATATATCATTGATTCAAGGCAAGGTCACAACAATATATGAAATAGTCTGAATATGTATGCTTCCACTGCAGCCAAACAGCTGTAAAACTTAGTTGCTTTCAGGAACATCCTACTATGGGATTGGTGATTTTTGTGATTTCCATGGAAGGGGAAAATTTGTATTTATATTTATATTAACAATGTTCATGGTGGTTAACATTATAGAATGTTGAGTTCTTCTAGGGTAGCCCTTCGGTCTGTCCAGCGTTTCCCAATCTTGACAAATTCCAGATGTGTGGATTTTAACTTCCAGAATTCTCTCAGCCCGCATTACAATGCTTCCCATGATAATATTTCCCATGAGTATAAGATTTTGTTTTATTTATTTATTTAGTTGCCCGAGCAATGAAACCTACAGAATGCCAACTCTGTCAGGTCTTAGCAGATAGGCAGACTTAATCAGAAATACAGTAGATGCTCCCTCGAGTAATCTGGCTCTATATTACGAAGGGTTTTGTAGGCGAGAACCAGCACCTTGAATTGTACCTGGAAACTCATTAGTAAGCAGTGCAGTTTGCAAAGTAGAGGTGTTACATGGGCAAACAGAGGACCAGCGCAGCTTCTGAAGGGTCATGAAGGGCAGACTCATATAGAGCACCTTGCTGTAATCCAGTTGTGAGGTGACCAAGACATAAGTGACTGTGAGCAGGGCGTCCCAGTGCAGAAATGGGTGCAGTTGGTGCACAAGGTATAGTTCTACAAAGGCCCTCCAAGCCATGGCTTCCACCTACTGTGAGTCTAACATTGTGCACCAGGTCCATTTGGGGCACTGCAGTGCCATCCAGAATCAAAGATGAAAAGTTTCTGGATCCAGGTGGTCCCAGAATCCACAGCCATCCTACAAGGGATGAGGTTGAGCCTGTTTCCCCCTGTCCAGGTTCCTACAGCTTCTAGACTTTGAGACAGCATCACTTGGAGGGCCCAGGTTTGAGATGTTCTAGCAGGTATCATCAGCATACAGATAGTCCTTGCTTACCAACTGCTTTGTTCAGTGACTGTTTGAAGTTACAACAGTGTAAAAAACAACAACCCAGGTTTGTGGCCATTCCTTGCATTTATGACCATCTCAGTGTCCCACTGTCATGTGACCACCATTTGCGTGCTTCCCAACCGGCTTCTGACGAGCAGAGTTAACAGAGAACACAGAAGTAAAATTGCAAGTCGCAGTTGCGTGATGTCTCACTTGACAATGGTGATTCACTTTGTGACTGAATAGGAAGTGAGGTCATAAGCCTGTTGCGGTCATGTGATTTTCCACCTAGCGACCACGGTGGTTAGCAACAGAGTTGCCAGTCCCAATTGTGGTTGCTAAGTGAGGACTACCTGTTAAGATACTATTAGTAACTAACCCTGTGCCAATGGATGATCTCATCCAGCAGTCTCATGTGGATGTTAAATACAGTGGGGAGAAAACCGAGGCCTCAGGCACCCCGTAAAGCGAGGGGCTTGAGCTAGATTTCTCCGCCTCCCCCCAACCCCCGCCCCATCAATACTGATTTGCATCAGCTCTGGAGGAAGGAAGAGACCACAACACTGCGCCTCCCACTTTCAGCCCCCTAAGCTGGTCCAGAATGATACCATGACAGTATTGAAGGCTGCCAAGAGATCAAAGTGGGCCAGAACGGATACGCCGCCTCCTTCCCAGTCAGGATCACATTAGTCAAAAATGCAAGGGAACAGCTCCATGCTTCCAGGAAGTCTTTCTACCTGTGCTTCTTTGAGTTTTAACTTTGCTGTCTTTTCCTGTAATAAAGTGGTTTAGCCTCACCATCACAGCAGATTTCAGGGGACAGTGACAAAAAAACTGTTCCCTCGTGTTAGTCTAAGATGTTAACAGTCCTTGTGATACGCCTTTAATCCAGGGAATCTCCACGGCTCAACTGTGTTTCTTGTATGAACTCCAAAATTTGTGCCAGCGACAAGCAAATTTGTTGAAAATGTAAACAAGAAGCCACTTCAGAAAAAAGTCACACCGACTTTCTTGCTTGCTGGTTTCTCTGTTCTCTTTCCAGTTTTCATAAATGAGAAGTTTCCGTGGTGATCAGGAATATTTTTTTTCTACAACATTAGAATGAATCCTCTTTCATTTTACTAAGGATTAAGTAATCCCTATCACATTCCATACAAAACAGACATTTGAAACATGGTATAACCTTTTTTTAGACATTTGAGACAGTTGCTGGATTGAGAAAGTAGGAAAAACCCGGATTCATTCTTACTTTTTTATGAAGCTCTTAAGGAGTTTAGTTACAATCGTAAACTGCATGAGTGATAAAAAGAACATTTTGCAGAACTCATCTAAGATTTTAAAAAGCATTAATTAATGTCCCTTGAGAGCCTGGAAATCTTGTTCTTTGTCTTCTGTTGGATCTTGTAAATTTATGTGAAATACATGTTCACTAAGCCATGCTGTAAACTTAGATTATCCCTATTTTGCTGAACAGTAAACTCAGATGACTGTATCAACCAGCGTAAAATCAAAAAGCTAAGATGATACGCTTTTAAAGGGTAAAACAAAGAATTCATTGTGATCAGGGGGTGCGCCAAATCAGAGGTACCCCCCTTGCAGCCCCAGAATTTTGGAATCATCCCACCAGATTTTCCAAAATCCAAAATTGCTGCAAAGTTGTAACTTTGAATGTGACAGAAGGGGTGGGGGTGGGGTTTATCAAATGCATTGTGTTTGATTTAATCTCATTTGAAATCTAAATAAACTAAAATGCCGTTTTTGCCCTGGCCCACCATTCCTCTTGAAATCCAGGCCCAGCTGTGGGCACTCAGCATGTTTCTTCTTTGGCTTTTCCATTGAGGAATAAATGCCCCAGTAGAGCTGTTTCATACCTTCAACTGTCTTCTTTTAGAAACCTCAAAGATACGTACAGGAAGCATCGGTTAGTTGGTGTTTCCTTAGCTTCAAGCATGTTCTTATTTTATGTAAATTTATTTGATTGATTCCCCACCTTTCTGCTGTGGTGAGCACAGAAAATTAGGCTTCAGGACCATCGCTAAGTCCTCCTGTTTTTGCAGCATCCTTAATGTGGTGGTACGTGCCAGCTACTTTGAACCTATTTCTCCACAGTTAGATGAATTTTTAGTGGAAAAAAAGCCATATAATCCCCCATGCAACGCTCTGCAGTTGAAAAGAGTGAGGCTATTACAGTTAACACGGGCCCTTTTAATTCCTTGCCATCCGTCTCAAGTGCAGTTTGCGTAATTAAGGGGTAATTCTTACACATTTCTTCCTCTTTTAATTGAAGCTCAGAGAATGTGCTGATCTTGCATCCAGCAAGCCTCCTGCACCAGTAAAATGGCGACGTGTTCCTGACAGTTATCGTTGACGTTAAACAAATAAAGAGTGATTAGCTGCCTATTCAGTGCTTGCTTCTGTTGGCAGTACCAAAGTCATATTTGCTGTTGATTGTTAGCTCCGTGGATGCCTTCCTGCTGCCAAGGTTAATTTTTTGTGGGGGTTTGTTTTTGTTTTTACCAATCCCAGCAGGAGTTACTAGCATTAGTTTGGCAGCTGTTAGATGATC
Organism: Candoia aspera; assembly: GCF_035149785.1. NCBI lineage: Eukaryota > Metazoa > Chordata > Lepidosauria > Squamata > Candoiidae > Candoia > Candoia aspera. Next base: position 7,081,033 of record NC_086159.1, on the reverse strand, counting down.
GTGCCCCTTGCGCATGGAAGCATAGAATGTGGATGGATGTGGATATCCATTCCTTGGGCATAAGCATTGAGATGTGCATTGACAGGAGGCTTGGAGTTTGCATTTATAGGCAAGGCAGGTGTGGGGAACCCTTGGGGGCTGCTAAAGGAAAGTTGCAGAATACATCCAGGAAACTGGCTGGTCAGCAGTTTGCAGGAATGATGCCACTAAGCAGCCACAGTAATCAGCAAGGGCTCTGGAGTATATAGCCTTCCCTTCTGCTGAATGAAAGCAGAACGCATAAATATTTTCTATTTATATTTTTATTTAAGAGGTACTGTTTTTATTGTATTTTAATCTGTATTTAGTTTTATAGTAAACTACCTAGAGTCCCTCTTTTGCAGGAGATGGGCTGTGATGAAATTTGAAATACAAATAAATGCTGACTTAGCAGCTGTCATGCCTCCTTTCCAAACCTCTGCCCCATAGAGAATCCACATCATCAGTTGTCGAGGGCAACCCCTTGCTGTGGAAACCCCACCCATTGCCCATTGTGTGCTGGTTTGCAGTAGATTTTCGTGTATGTGCAGAAGGTTCGGTCTGACCCCACCAACTTTTGTGGGAGAAGTACAGAGAAGGGCTGTGCTTGCACAGGGATGTAAGACAGCTGAATCGTTCTAGAAATGTGCATGGCTGCCACTGGGGGCAGCAGAGTGCTAGATGTTTCTGCATCTCTTTGCTGTCACCTACTGGCAGCCTGCATTTTTTGCAGTCTCAATCTGGTAGCCCTGTGAAAACATTAAGCACATGACAACTGTATAATAATAGGTTCTTTTTACTTTTTAAACCTCTGTAATGATGTCTTAATGTATCAATTGGTTTCTCTGTCCGAGTGAGAGTAATAGCTTGGTAGTCAGTGATTCAGGTATTTAGGAAATTAGAATGGATACAAAACACTATGACTGCTATTAAGCTCAGATGTCCAGCTGCTTCTTTGCCAAGCCTGCCAATGCCTATAAACAGACAGGGACATAAAATACTTGTCCGAATTATTCTTCCCACAAATTGTACTCTACACACTACTTCATAGGCAGTACTAAAATTTCTGATGCCTAAAAGCTGCACAATTCTTTGTTTTGCTTTCTATTGTTATGGATGCAGTGGGCTTTAAAACTCCTCTCTCCACATTAGCTAACTAGATGGCCCTTAAATAAAAACAAAGCAAAAACATGTTTCAATTGATAAATGCTGATTTTTCCCTGCTTGCTCTTTCCTTGATTTACTGGACCTAGATGCAGCAGATCCTGCCTGGAACAGACCAATTTTCTGCACCAGATAATGCCTTTTGTGTCCTGACATGACTATGCAAATGATGTAAAATGAGACCAGTGAGACAATTGGTCTCATCCACATGATGGCATAATGACAGATTAGTACAGGTGATCTCTTCAGTGTGACAAATATTTATTAAAAATGGATGGGATTGTAACTGGCTTGATACCATATGGTTGTGTTTAGCTCTTAGGTGATGGAGTGTTTGAAAAAAATACACACCAACACACACATCCCTCGTACACATATTTTGCCCCTTAATTTAAACATAAGCAGGTGTGCATGTACTAGAGTTTATATACATAAGTATAATCATTTTTTAAAAAGTAATTTATCATTTCCATGCTGTTCTCTATCAAAGGCATCTAAACTAGGTTAGTCATGCAGTAGTCCTGTGAAGCTTCATGAAATTGAATCAGGACCAACTTGAGGTTCATGAAATCCAGTGAACAAGTGGGATCAGTAGAGGCTGGATTCAGTTTTGTGGTGCAGTTGATTCCATGGCTTCCTGACTTCTCATTCCTGTATTTTATTTATTTATTTATTTTATATCCCGCCTTTATTATTTTTATAAATAACTCAAGGAGGCAAACATACCAAATACTCCTTCCTCCTATTTTCTCCACAACAGCAACTCTGTGAGGTGGGTTGGGCAGAGAGAGAGGGACTGGCCCAAGGTCACCCAGCCGGCTTTCATGCCCAAGGCGGGACTAGAACTCACAGCCTCCTGGCTTCTAGCCCAGCACCTTCACCACTAGACCAGACTGGCTGTTATGTATACTATGTCCTGAGGAAGGATCTGATCAGGAGGGGAACCTCTGTTCTGTTTTGACTTTACTTCCAGCCATTTTTGTGGCTGCAGCCAAATGGCCTTGTTGCACGCATCCTCTTTCTTCAGACGTGGGATAGGAATTCCCCCCTTAAGAAGCTGGTGGCAACTCTCCTTTAGTGCTACATATTGCTGAAGGTCAAATCTATTTGGCATCAAAAGTGATGGTGCTTCTTCAGAAATGGGCTGGATGGGTCGGAGCTAGTAGGCAGCCCTGCAGGAAGCATGTGGAAGCCAGGGTCCATCTTGGTCGTGACTCACACCTGGCCTCACCGTGTCACCCTCAGAACTTATGCACATCCTGATCTCTCCTATGCACCTTCCCCTCCACAGCCACCTAAAGGTTTGAAGCCTCGTTTTTTGAAACTTCTGAATGTAGACAGGCCCGTACCCCAGATAGCAAACTGTGTGAAGAGCCGTTTTCATCTCCCCACCGCCGCTCATTCCTTGTTAGAAGGCTCTTTAACCAGTGGTTGGTTCATTATTGTTTTTATCCAATTTTTATCTTTATCATACATTTTTAGAACTTTTGCAATTTGGGTCAGGTTTTTTACAGTGTAGAGATATAGACATATATTAAATGAATAAAAGTTAACACAGACACTCTGTTGCTTTCTTCTTCTCCCTGTGTAAGAGGCAGGGACAGTGATTTGCTGAAAGAATAAAGTTGAATAACTTCTGAGGTCAGTCACATTGTTCTCTGTTTGCAAGATCTTTTCCCAGGAGAATTTTCAGCTGATGTTGTGATCTCTCATCACTTCTGATAGCACAACGCCAAATACTCACAGTCTGCTTTGACTCCCATTGTAGATGTAATTTTCAGTCAACATAATATTAACTGTGAGGTATAATTACAGCTAATTTACATTACTCATCCACACGTATTTATATCAGTCACTTCACATGAACTATTGAGTAGTGGTTCCTAATTCAGTAGCATAGGTATGGATAGCTCTAATGAACATAGCAGATTTTGCCGAAAACAGTAAAGACAGAATCTGCAGAAAGGATGTATCTGACTTGCTGTGAAAAACAAAGAGGAGACGGGGAAGAATATACCTTATGATGAGTTCTCCAGGATAGTCATCACTTGCTTCTCTGAGTTCCTGTAAGCTCATGCTGTGGTAAGTGATAGTGCCAAGCCATGTCTTCTGCCAGCCTCTTTTTCCTCTGACTTTCCAAGCACCAGGGTTTTTCTTCTTTTTTTATAGTGATTTTATTAAAAATTACAATTAAAAAGATAACTGATTCAAATTAAAAAGAATGGAAAGTACAGAAAATAAAAAATAGAAAGAAAAAAGAAAGAAAAAAATAATATAGTAAAGAAAAAGAAAAGAAATATAAAAGAAATGACTTCCCCCTTCATCACGACAGGTATAAGCAATTTTAGTAACTTACCACCTTCTCTTAAAATAAAAGAAATGATCTTTTATTCCTATATCCCATCTCTTATCTATAAACAAATCCTTAAAGCCTCGTCATTTCAGTCCTGATCAGCAAAAGTCCATTAAGGGTTACCAGAGACAGCATATCTATTTTAATCTTGATCAGATAAACCAACTTTATATTCCTTCCTTTTAACAATCTTGATCTTTAATCCCTTCAAATAATGTCCTAGAACTTGATTTCTTTTCATTTTTTCTTTGTCCCTTCTCACAAAATTCTTCAAAGCTTTAACAAGCCTCTTTTGTAAATCCAATAAAGGAGAATTATCCAGGTCACTCTCTTGGTTTGTTATTTGTATATCACTTTTAATGATTAAGACATCAGCTAGCTTCTTTTGTATGTCCAGTGTAAGCATCTTTTTCCATATCATTCTTGTAGCCTGTCATTTTTAAATCCACTTTCAGATCAGTCTCAATCTTGTCAGATATAACTTGTTCCTCTTTCGTAACATCTTTTAAACACAGTCTATCTGTAGAGGCAGACACTCTTAAAATTAACTTGAGTCTATAGTTCAGAAATATCCTTCAGTATGTCCAATGTTAAAATACTTTGCTTCATTTTGTATTAGTAAGTCAAATTTAAGTGTTGTTCTCCTTTAATTGTAATCATTAGTTCCTTATGGTTCCCTTTAGTGTCCAGCCTTCAAAGTCTCATCCTATCATTTTTTTAAAAAATAATTCAAAACAAAAGCATTTTCCCATGGGAAGAATTGTTATGATTAATTCCAGAATCTTATTTCAAATCCATCAGGACTCTTATTCCATTTGTAACTTTCCAAAATCAAAGTTCTAATCACCCTTTTGCTGTTTATTCCAAAAGATTTTTTAAGTCTTTAAACTGGTATTTAAAACTTCTTTTCCTAAGTATTGAAGGAAACTCACATGGTGCTCTAAAACATGTCGATCCAAAGGTTCCTAATAGCTGAAAAACAGTTAACAAGCAATATCCAAAAGTGATTAGAAAAGGAAGTATGCAAACCCAGTGTCCTTTTTGAAGGCTCTGGCTGTGGTTTCAGCAAGATGGCTATTCCCTCATCTCCCAGAGCTCTAAACCCACCAGAGACCACTGTCTTGCGGTCTTCTCACAAAGAGCAACTGTATGGAGCATTTGTGGGCGATCTCAAGTCCTCTCCTTGCCTGGAGAGGAATTATGAAGAGCCAGTCTACACTCCAGCTCTTTATTCCTCCACAGTTGTTGGCTCAACTTTTAGCAGAGCCATCTTCAGTTCGCCATTTCTTCCCTGGAAGTTGCACCAGGGCTTTCCCCCCCCCCCCCCCGAAGACTCTTGAAATTACGTATGATTGATTATGTGCCATCTAGTTGGTATCAACACTTAGATAGATTTTCTCCATGATGATCTGTTTTTAACCTGGTCTTCCAATGGTGCACTCATCACCAGTGTAATTAAATCCATCCACCTTCTTCCTGGTTCTCTCTCTTTCCTTCCACTTTTCCCAGCATTAAAGTCTTCTCCTAGGTCTTCACAAGATGTGTCTGAAGTAGGATAATTTGAGCCTGGTCATTTGTGCTTCAAGTGAGAAGTCCAGGTTGATTTGTTCAATAATTTATGGGTTTGTTTTCTTGGCTATCCATGGTATCCTCAGGAGTTTTCTCCAATGCCAAAGTTCAAAGTCCTGCTTCCTATCCTGCTTCTTCAAAGTCCAGCTTTCGCTTCCATAGAGTGTTACAGGGAATACCATGGCTTGCATGATTCCAATCTTTGTAGGTATAGACACATCACAGCATCTGAATCTCTTTTCCAAGGCCTTCATGGCTGCTCTACCAAGTGCCAGCCTGCAGCTTAGTTCTTGACCACTTGCTCCTTTACTGTTGATGGTTGATCCTAAAAGGCAGAAACTAGCTACCACTTCAGTATCTCCATTGCCGTTCTAATGTACCTGTTGTTATTACTTTACTCTTCTTTACATTTAATTTTAGTCTTATTTTTTTACCATGCTCCTTGACTTATATTACGAGAGCTTGCAGATCCTTTGCATTTGCAGCTTTCTGAGTACAGTAATCAGCATAGCACAGGTTATTTATGTTTCTTCCTCCAATTTGAAAACCACATTCAGCTACTTCCAGTGCAGATATTACATATGGCACACATTAAATAACCTACAAAATAAAGGCAAGCAGAGTTAGTATGCTTGTTCTCCTGGGATCACATCTCATGAGGAGTACCATGTCTATTGATGAGTGGCATACTTTAAGAAGAATTTTAAGAAGAACATCTTCACACAATTCTACCTGGAGAAGATAACAAGGGGCTGTTGTCATAGGACTAAATCCTATGAATAAAGGCTGAGGGGTTAATATCTATTTAGCCGGGAGAAGACTCAGGGTTGTGTGGGCAGACTTCTCACCATCTTGTGCCATCCCACCAAATGTTCCAGGCCTTCAGGACACGTGGGGGGAAGGTAGACGGATACCGCTGCATTTCACTCAAGCAACGTTCTGACAGCCAGCACATAGGTAAAAGATCAGGTTCACTGATCCTAAGGCAGGCCCTTAGTACCCTCATTGAGGGTAAATAACAAGCAACAGGATTTCCACCAAAAGTTGAGGGGTATTTTGTGGTAGGGAGAAAAACAGACCATGTCGACACACGGCTTTTAAGGAAAGGCTAGGATCTTTGCCTTGAATGCTATGAGTTGATTGGCTGTGTTGGCAAAGGATCAGTCTAGACAATATTTTGAGAACTCTCCCAACTCTGCTTTTAGGACCAGAAAGGAAAATCAGATTACAGTTTGAAGGAAGGAACTTTCTTCTCCAATTCATGAACATTTAATTAAATCTGAAAACTAATGACCACTGTCCTCCTAGTTTGCATTAACCTGCTATTTAATGGCATTTGTTTGAACTGCTGTTAATTTATCTAAAGTTAGCCACTTCCATATTTTATAACAATGTTAGATTTCCTTGGTTTTTGAATTTGATTTCCAGCACTTAATAAATACTGTAGCTGAAATGAATATTATTCTCCATCTGACTTTCCTTAAGAGGTTTTCTCTTTTTAGATTACACTACAGAAGCAGCAAAAGCTTTGGTTCCTCCTTGTGATTAGCTTTCCTAGGGCTGTGCAAGCTTGCAGATTCAAAGCCAAAAGGTGCATTAGAGTGGATTTGACACCTCTGAGCACTCCTTAAACGAAATGCATCTTTTCCTGGGATTAAACTGCAGGTGTTTTACAGACTTGCCAAGAGAAGTTGCATGAAAGCATACTTTTAATCTAGAGTATATAAACAGCAACTTTCCCATTCTTGTTGATTTCTACATAGCATAATGGGATATCTATTATTCTGACCTGTTCTTGCATGGCCATCAGGTTCTGGGTTAGTATATTTCATTTATTTGTTTCATTTTTGACCCACCCTTCTTCCCAGGAATGCTAGAAAGTAGACATGATTCTCCTTCCTGCTGGACTCTGACACTAATACAGCACTTTTTCTATGTGATCAACTAAATACTGTAATCTCCCTTAAATATTACATGGTCAGGTCATAAATGTTCAATTTGCTGTGTGATCCCTTGAAAATGTTACCCTTATATTGTCCTGTAATTACCCTGTATTTGTTGTGATAAACTGAAATTGGATATATATAGTCATGGGTACTTGAAGTATAGTGAAAAAGAAATCAAGTTAAGTCGTCTTTTCCCTTTGATCATGAGCACTGAAGGAGGTATTATGGAAGTTTGCATTTTTAAAGGCAGTTTGAAAACATGCAATACTTTTTCAGTATTTTAGATCCACATTGTGGAGTCATGATGTCAGTTATTTGGTAAACCTCGATTAACTACATGACTTTTGCAAGTTTTGATACAGAAATATAGATGATGATGATGATGATATGGTTTTCAAACAGGGAATGATTGCCTTGTAAGTTTGGGCTCAACATAGTTTTGCAGTCTTTCCTTTTCTGCAGGTTTTTAAGTAAGTACTTTCAGAAAATTTAAATATTAGTTTCATGTTATACTTCAGTACAGAAGTAGAAGGAAAAATAGATTTGACTTAACACAGTTGAATAAGGAAAATGAACTCACCAACTGTTTCAGGGGCAATTTACAGTATGTAAATTGCTTTTATCTCTGGAGTAGAGAGATCGCTAAAAGACAAATATTAAGTGAGCAAATTATATCATTGCAGCTCTAGTGTGTTGTACAAAAAAAGGCACGGCTGCTTTAAGGAGTCATGGATAGGTTCCTCATTTGTGCCACTGTGTTCTCCAAAGTATCTGCCTGCTTTTAAATCCAAGTCCTACACTCAGGAGCTGTGTGTGTGTGTGTGTGTGTGTGAAAACCTGCAACATGACAGCTGCATATACAAAAGGAGTGAAACTTTGATCAGTACTCGGCACCTGCCATCTTGCAGATTTTCGCATACATACGGACATGGGCACCAGCGCCCATGAATTGAAAGAAGCTTGATCAGTGTCTTGGGTTCATGTACAACCAGTAGGAAGAACATCCTATAAAATATTTTAATTTTACTTCACCAGATTCCTGCCGTGCCATTTTGTATAGTCCTGGAACCTTAGTTTAAACAAAAGTTCTGGTCAGTTTTGAAACCACTGTCAAATCAAGGGTTTGGAAACTGTCTTGTTTTGAAATTAACTAGAATTTATTTTCAACCTCAATCCTTGGCTTCCTAGTGTACTAAAACCCTTAATTCTCTTCCTAAACACCCAGAAATGGCAGAAGAACATGGGTGAGTAAATTCCTTGAATTTCTGCTAATGTGCATTATGTCAAATGGTAATTGCTGACTAGTTCAACAACCATATGGCTTGTTCTTCCTGGATTCTTTTCTTTGCTATTGATGGAAATCTGCACTACCAATTATCTCAAGGAGCCCTCCTTGAAATACACAAGAGTATTGTGTCCATGAACAGTCAAAATTTCTTATTTAAACTTCCTTTACTTCTTCAAGAGCAATCTGAAAATTCATTTTAAATGTTGGCCCTAAAGTCAACCTGTTGCTTACATGGTAACCCTCAGCCAAGTTTTATTTGCCAACTTACCACCCCACACAAAATTGATGGGAAGATGAAATAAGGATATTCTCCTTTGCACCTTGGCTAATGAGAGAGGCAAAAAGATAGTTAAAAGCGGTGTGTTTTTGAGAACTGTGAATTGCTTTGCTAACAACTGCCGTTCTCAAAGGCTGCTGGGAGACTTAATGCGGCCTGGCTGTGCAATGTTCTGAACAGGACAGTGCTTCAATTATCTGATTTCAAGGGCAGCAAAATCTGTTTGTGTGAAGGAGTGGAATTCACTGTTCACAATGACTCATATGGCCATGGATAGTTAATGATTTCTCAGCCCAGTGGCTCACTTTGGCAGTGCATGTTTTTGCAAGTAGTAACAAACAGACTTGACATATGGAAGGAAGAGAGATCCTTAGGTTGTGCTAGGGACGCGGTGGCGCTGCGGGTTAAACCGCTGCGCTGCTGAGCTTGCCGATCGGAAGGTCGGCGGTTCGAAACCGCGCGGCGGGGTGAGCTCCCGTTGCTCGTCCCAGCTCCTGCTCACCTAGCAGTTCGAAAGCATGCAAATGTGAGTAGATCAATAGGTACCGCTTCGGCGGGAAGGTAACGGCGTTCCGAGTTGTCATGCTGGCCACATGACCCGGAAGTGTCTATGACAACGCCGGCTCTAAGGCTTAGAAACGGAGATGAGCACCGCCCCCTAGAGTCGGACACGACTGGACTTTACGTCGAGGGAAACCTTTACCTTTACCCTTTAACAAACAGACTTGACATATGGAAGGAAGAGAGATCCTTAGGTTGTGCTTGTTGTCTAACTACTAGGCTTTTTACATAGCCTTGTCTACGACTTTATAATCAGGTATGCTGTCATTCCACTACTTATGTAAATCTGGCCTTTATACAGAAATGGACAACATGTGGCCCTCCAGATGTTGGATTACAACCTCTCACTTTCTCTTACTATTGTACATGATGGTTAGGGATGTTGGAAGTTCAGCCTTATCTGAAGGGCTGCACAAGGCTTTTCATTCCTGGTGAAAACATCTGTACTTGTACTCTAACCCGTTACTTCGGGTTAGCTAGGGTTCATCTTCCATGCAGATTATAATCAGGGGGTGGCTTCTCACATTGCGCTAAGGCAGAATTTTTGAAGCTATGCCTTGTTGAAGAAGCCATCATCGCACATAATATGTCATTGGGTAAAAGTATCTTGACAGCCTTGGCTGGGCTAGGAAGCTAAGTATAATTAGTAATGATTAACACTTGGAAGGGAGACTAGGAAGCCCCAGGTCTGTAGGCTAGACTGGGAAATTAAAAAAAAGATAAGACATGGGAAACCATTTCTATACTGCTGCCAAGAAAACTGCCCAGATGAGTCCATGATGCCACTAAGGGAGGAGCTTGTCTCAAAGGAGTCTTTACTGTTCACCTGTCAGGATGTCACAGTGGGTGTGGGCCCCAAGCAGCTAACACAACATATGAACTCATCAAAAAGAAGCTTTCAAGTTTGAAGGCCTCCCAGTACAATAAACAGTTGCTTATAGCTGAGTAAGGAATGAAAGAGCTTTGGAGGGAACTCATCAGCTGGGTCCATGTACTATGTGTCAGGATGTGGCATCCTTCCAGTATAATAGTAGAAGTGGACAGTGATGGGTTTTGTAGTATTAGTATTAGCAGGCTTGTAGTGGCATGTGGGGCTGGGAGAAATAAGATTGGTGAGATGGCCTGAGTACCTTCAAGGTCAACATGGCTGGCTTATCAGTGCTCCTTGGCAAGGAATTGCAGCTGGGGTAGAGAACTGTTAGATATTAGAAAGGGAGTAGAGGACTGTTTGAAGTTAGAATGGAATTTGACTGTTAGGAAATACCCAGCTTATTAGGATGGGCTGTGGCAAGGTGGGAATTTAGCTATTAGAAGCTGTAGAAAGAATCAGCGTTTTGGGAGGGGTTAGAGAAAGGGGGATTTTTATCATAGCACTTGCATGCCCTTTTCTTCAGACTGATCTCTGACGTTGTCCTGGATTGAAAAGAACTCATCTACCTCACCTGTTGGTGAGTGGTTGTAAGATTCTGAGTAAATAACTGGGACCCAGTTCATCACACTGTGCTTCACCATGACTGATTTCACTGTGGTTTATTCAACAAGCTGAAGTGGACAAAATAATTCTCAAATCCCAGTGAGTAGATTTTGTCAGGGTATGGGCGAAGAGAACCACACTGAGTCAGATGCAAACTCTAGTTCTTTTACTATTCCCTACCATACACAGAATCTTGCCAGACTAAAGGTTTCTTGACTGAGCTAAAGGGAAAAGTCCACTTTTGAATCTAGGGCAGGGTGAGTCTAACTTTCTTCCTCGGCCCCTCCCCACTCTCCAAGGAGGCAGACTGTGAGAAAGCTTGTCAGCCTGGAATGCGCTCTCTTCTCCCCCCGCCCCCAAATCTCCATCTCATCACCCCCCTCCTCAGGGAGACATCCCACCACAGATTCACACAGCAAGCAAAAGCCAAATTAGCCCAACCACGTTGTAGTTTAGCATATTGGGTGAACCCAGCTATGTCTGGAAACTATTTGCATAAATGTATTTAGGACTTAATTACCGTCAGAGCATGTGAGAGGAAATGATTCCCAGGACACTGGGGACATCCAGAGGGTTGGAGGGCGAAACAGTCAAAATGGGTGTTGCAGCTGCACAGTCAAAGCCCGGATCCCTTTTTCATGGGTGCTGCATGTGCAGTACATTTGAAAAAGGGGACAGCTCCAATCCCAAAGTCGCAACCTCCCTCTTGACCTTTTGGATGTCCTGCAGGACATCCCTGGTTTTGCACCCACATTTGGGATGGTCAGAGACTTGAGAAAGTTGATCCTTTTGTAAAATTCATGTTGACAGATTTAAGTTGGCATAACCAATGTCTTCACCAATGCTCAGGAACCTTGTGAAGCCAAAAATGCATGGAGCGGGGGTTAAACTGCATATTGGTGCATTGAGGTAAGCCACAAGTGTTCCTCAAGCCTTGTGTCCTACTTGAGACATAATGCTAGGCCAAAACCCATGATTTACAAATCATACCAGCTGTGTTCTCACACTGAGCTAAGCCAGAATCCAACAAAGCACATTACGGTCTAGTGCAATGCTTGAACCAGAGCACTGTTTGAGGCAGAACTTGATTTGCTGGCAACCAGCCACTTTGGCCCCTGGTGTTTGGGTATTTTTTTTATTGCTTTGCTTCAGATATAAAAATTCCTAGTAATTTTCCCCATAACAGATTTCAGGCAGAACTTTTTAACTCCTTAGTTGCTCTTCCTTCACTTTGAAACAAAGCACTTTGCTTTTTGCTTTAGAGCAGCCTGTTAAATGATTGGCGAGGCTGATAACACATCTGGACTTTGAAAACAGCGGTTACTTCTCCTTAAAAGATGTTTGGAGGAAAGAGATAAGAATCACAAGGCCACTGTCAGGTTTGAAGAACTGGTATCTTATTTCTGTGCTACAGACCCAGAGTTCCCAGGAATTCAGTTTTGTAGAAAGCAGCCTCTACTAACCTACCTGTTCCCTTGGGATACGCTGGATTGTTTCTTCCTTTCTGGCCTGGCCAGTGCTGCTGGGACTGATAAAAAGTCCACTTCCCTAGGGCCATATTTGGCTGGTGGCTGGTAGGGTAAACTCACTCTACAGAGCTCTAGAATAGAAAGCCTGGATGATCTCATCTCTAGGGTAGATGGAAAATTGTCCCTAGGTGAGAAACCATTGTTCACATTTTCCAGTTTCTCTCCCCGGCTTTGCTAGGGGAAGGTATTAAGCGGTGAAGCTTTGGCAAGAAATGCACATCTAAAAATATTTTTTATAATGCTTTCTATCTTGGAATTAGATCTGGATGCTCTTTTAACCCCGCATGGCAGGCAATTTTAGCACCTGTTTAATAATGTAGAAAGAATAAATAAAAAGCAATCTCAAGGACTTGTTATTTAAAAGCGGATTAATTTTTTTTTAAAAGATGAAATGTTGTATGCCCTAACAGTGATTCAAGCAGAGGACTCACTTTAATATTTCACTAAGCTTTCTTTGTTTAGCCTAGTGGCTGTGAGTTCTTCAGGTTAACTGTGCATTTAATCAGTTTCTGTATTGTTGCATTTCAGTTTCAATTTCACTGTTCACTGACCGTTGCCTTATTTTCATCTTCACATGAAGGGAGACACACAGATGTTAGACCCTCTAAGCCAGAATGTTTGCCCTGTCTTCTCACTCTGGGATTTGTTCTGTGGGAATGAGGTTTGTTAGGTTCCCAGTAACTAGTCAGGAAAGCTGCATTTACTTCACCCAATTCCTGACCACCTGTTGTTGGCTGATGCTCCTTCCTGGCCTGGTGCTTAATGCTACTAAACAAATGAATGAGTATGTGGATGTATGGTTGCATTCCTTTGTCTCTTGTTGGAGCCCATTGGTTAAAAAAAGCGCCGGGGGGGGGGGGGCGGTAAGCAGAGCTACAAGCTCCCCAAAATCTGCGCGGGTCATTCTTGCCTTGATCCCAGTGTGCGACTTCACATTCCTCTAATGGCCCAGGACTTGATTTATGTTCTTCCGCTGCCTCATCCTGAACCGAGCGCAGCTCCTGCTTATTCCTTGGAGTACTTTGACTTTGTTGAATTAGAGTGAAGTGAAGAGAAACAAATCAGTATTCTTTTAGATTTGATTTCTGAAACGTTAAACACAAAGAGCTCCCCCCTCCATTGTCCTCATGCTCTTGTGCATAAGCTCCGTGTTAGTATCAGCAAGCAAACCTCCTCTGCCTCTCTTCCCTTGGGGTGATAATTTTCCACAACACATGGAAAAGTCATAGATGAAGCCAACACAGCAGCCATTCCCATTAGGTTACAAGGGTCAAGGGTAACACCTCCCCAAGGCTGCAGTATTAGATTGCATGAGAGGATTTGAGTGGTGATCTGCCGTGCTCTAAACCCTGTACTTTTAAATTTTAAAACATATTTATTATTTATAAATCATTAATTCTCTTGCAAAACTCAGACCTCCCTGTGTGGTAGGAGTACTAAGGCAAGTTCTCTGGTGTTGTCATATTTATTTGTTTTGTTCAAGGCTTTTAGCCTGAAGACTGGAGATGGGTTTAAGTTAGAGCTGAGCATAAGGAACAGTCCCCTTGATCTGGTCAAAACAGTGGCCCATTTACCTTGGTATTAACCGCACTACTCCCTTAGGCCTTGCTCCAGTCTCTACCTTTACCCCCGTTGTTCTTCCAGAAGCTTTTGTAGAGTTCATCAGTTATAGCTCACAAGAGAGTTAGACTGGTAAAGAAGTCCTGTATTTGGATTATTTACAAGTACCTTTCATGGCTTACCTTGGTGGTCAAACAGATAGGTGGTCATGATACCCCTCCCTCTGCTGATCCTTCCTTCAGGACACATTCTGGTGTGTTGGGAAGGAAAACCTGAGTTGGTCCACCTGCCCAGAAGTGACTTCATCAGCTTTCATCCAAGTTTTTCCACTCCCTACCACTTTCCCCCCAAAGCAGGAAAGGCAGTTAGAAGGGATTGCTGTGACAGTGGTGCCATATTCACTGTGGTGGTGCATACCCCAAAGAGATGGGTCACAAATGTCTAAACAGTTCTCGGTATTATGCCTCAGCTTTCTTCCATTCTGATAATGCCTTTTTGTCTTCCAGGCAATAATACAAGGTTTTGAACTCTGCCCAGAATACATAAAGCCAACCCTTATGGGAATAAGTTAAACCCTAAAAGAGACTGGGATGCAAACAGATGGTTCATGTTTTTCCTGCAAGCATCCGGTTATTTATGGACTATCTGGAATATTTGCATTTAAGGCTGTATCCAGATGTAGAGAGTGCAACTGCAGAGCATCTGAGGCATTCACCCTTCTCTGGTGCAGCTACGAGGTGTTGGTCCAATTCTGATTAATGGCAGGTTAACGTTAGGATGGTATCAGGGTTTTTCATGCTATTCAAACCCAGCCAATGTTTAAATGCCTCCGGTCCTCAAAAGGACAGAAACAATCTTATCTCTCCTTCTGAACGTCTGGCTGTGTTTCTGCTATTGATGTGGTCCTGTTCATTGTTTGTGTAGCTCCATGTATTTTAATATCAAGGTGACAGCGTTTCAGTGAGATGTTAATCTCAAGTCCGGGTTAGTGGGCAGCTCATTTAGTTCCTTTTGTTTTACTGCTGACAAATATGCCTCCTTGTCTTCCAAAAATCAATTTTGAGTCTTGTCAGCCTAGCTGGCCCTGTGAAATTCTGAATAGTTTTTCAATGTCAGTTAAAGGCAGAATTGTCTTGGGTTCCTCAGGTTTCCGGGTCCTTCCCATGAAGCAGACAGAGGGGATACTACTTTTCATTCCTCGGATTTTGTCTAACAGGACAAGAATTGATAGAATATTATGATAAGGTAGAAATCTGGACTGGGAGGCCCTTCTCACGGTCACTCATGCTCTGGCCATCTCCCATATAGACTATTGCGATGCACTCTACTTGGGGCTACCCTTGAAGAGTATCCAGAAGCTACAGCTGGTCCAAAATGCAGCTGCACAGGCAATTCTTGGTGCCCCTAGATCGGCATGTGTTACACCGCTGCTTTGCAAGCTGCACTGGGTTCCAGTCTGCTTCTGGGTGCAATTCAAGGTGTTGGTTATCACCTTTAAAGCCCTACATGGCATGGGGCCAGGCTACCTGAGGGACCGTCTCATCTCCATTGCATCAACCTGTCCCACCCGGTCATGCAATTCCATCTGGTGGGGTCCAGGAAGTGGGCCTTCTCTGCAGTGGCGCCTGCCCTCTGGAACACACTTCCCCCAGAGATAAGACAGATTCCATCTCTTGTGGCCTTCCAGAAACAATTGAAGACTTGGTTCTGCCACCTCGCTTGGGGCAGGAGTGGAAGTAATAACACCTGGAGATGGTTAGTGCCTTAAATGGCCCCTTTAGATACACGTGAATGATATTCCAGCTGCTACGGTCATCTGATTTTATATTGTATTTATGTTTATGTCATATTTGTATTTATATTTATTAGAGTATTTTAATGTTTTTATCTTTGTTGTAAACCGCCCAGAGTCCCCCCTTTGGGGGGAAATGGGTGGCGTCTAAATTTGATAGATAGATAGATAGATAGATAGATAGATAGATAGATAGATAGATAGAATGAACGAACATGGGGCAAGGTTTAATGTTTATTAATGGAGAGAGAAGATTTATAGAAATTTGTAGAGTGTAGAAATCGCTGCCACGGAGAAGATCTGAGTATCGTTGACAGGGGATGATGCCAATTTGGTCCAGAACCAAAGGCCAGCAACATGGCATGCAAATCTAACAGAGTTGTGTTTGCTTTGTCTGCTGTTCTGTATGTCAACAAATATGCTAACCATAATGAAGCTCCTTATTTATTTATTTATTTATTTATTTAGGCAAACCCATTAACAGAAGAAAAAGTGTGGATGCATGCAACTGAATTAACAATATAATGTAATTTCTCCAGAAAAATAACCATGACATGATGACAGTGTCATGGTAAAGTTCAAACCAAAGTAGCCTCTTGGGGAATGGTGATTACTTTGGCACTATCAGAGAGTAAAAGCTCCAAGTTCTACTGTAGTTATGTTGTCCATGCCTTTCCTCAGCTTCCCCCAGATGGTGGCCCCCTTCCTGTATATATATGCTCAGGTTGTACCAACTAGTAAAGAGTTAGAGAATGAGGTTGTATCCATTCTTTAGATTCTTTCTTTGACTTAGGTCAGTCAGTGCTCGTTACCAAGAACTGTAAGTATTCCACCATCACCTGGTCCTCTCTGCCATCCTTTTTCTTTCCATGAATTTTTCAGTGGCACTTTTATTGTTTTCTAGTAATAATCATAACCTGTCTCTCTGCATTGTACGTGATATCTGCTAGGAAAGAGTGAATCAGCCCAGGTTGAGTTTGAATTTGCAATTCAATTCACCCGGGTCGATTCGAAGATTGAATTGGATAGACGTGCATGTGGTGTGTGGGCAGAAGTCCATCAGATCTTCTCCTGATTGACAGGCAGCTGATTTAAGCACCATCTCTGTGATTCAATTTGAAGATTCAGTTCGATCAAGCCAAATCTTCAAATTGAACTTGCACGCAACACCAATATGAAGAGAGAAAAGGAGACTACACACTGATATATTGTTTTCCCTCATTTCTTCCTTGCTTCTCTTCGTCTTTCCGATTGTGAAATGCCAACACTTGTCTGGACTGGACTGGACTGGACCTGTTTCCACAAAGGTGTTCTCATTTATTCCCCGGTAAAACAGCAGGATGTACTGTAGTGATTAAAAGGCACTGGCTAGAGAACAGGAGATGGTGAATTCTAGTTCCACCTTAGCCATGGAGCCAGCTGGATAACTTTCTCTGAACTCAGCCTTAGGAAGGAGGAGGCCAGGGCAAACCACTTTCAGAAACACCGCCAAGAAAACTGCAGCGACTTAACCAGGCAGTGGTCAGGAGTAAAAGCCCGACTTGAAGGCACTGAAGTTAAAAACAAAACAAAACACAGAACCCAAAAACGGGGGGTAGGTGGGTAGTAAAGATAGGAAGGCATGGAATAGCACTGCACTTCCAGCACAGTTCTGGAACTTGGGGATACTTTGAGATGTGGTATAGAGAGAGCAGCCTGGAAGCCCCTGTGAAGAGATAGCTTGAATGGGAATCGGTGTTAACAGGCAGACAGGGGGAATTTGGGGTCTTCTGACATCTCCCACAAGCCTACTCCATCCCATTGCCCTTCCTATCTTGCTTTTGAGTTTTCCTTACAACTTCCATGCCCCTGGAAGCATCACATGAAGACTTTTACGGCACGTGGTGACTTTCCCCCCCCTTTTAAATCCGTACTGTTGGATTTGCTACTGAAAGTCCATATTCCCCATGCTGCACAGGTCCTCTGCTTTAGAGGTCTATTCTCTTCATCCTCCTTTTTAAACAATAATTTCCTTTGGAATACAATGCACAGCCTGAAGGCCCTTTTTATGACCTTTTGCCTTATTCGGGACAAAAAGCCCTTGTTTTTCACTTAGCGTTTCATTGGGCAGTCTTGTCAAGTGCTTAGTGATGCACTGATCTTTTGTTTCCCTTACAAACGTGAGGAGTGTCATTTACAGGGCTGTTCAAGCAGAAAGAGGAAACGGAAGTGGCTAGGCAAACGGAAGTGGGATCTTTGGAAGTTTTCAAGTTTGTCAGTAACTTTGTGATGGGTGATAATTAAGCAGACATGCTTGACAATCTGCTAAATCAACACATTGCTATTTATTCTTGCTATTTCAGTTTAAGTATTTGGGATTTATTTAAGTATTTATTCTATTTGGAATTAAGACTGACTTGGAGAGGATATACAATAGAGATACAGCTTCCCCATTTAAAATGTGCCGTTTGGTACTTCATGTAGATTCCTTTCAAGCAAGTTTGAGTTGGGTCTGATTGATACCTTGAGATTCATCTAGTTTGGCTGGAATGTTCGAACTGGTCTGGCAAATTGTTCCTGTCCAAACATTCAAACTGAGTCAGATGAAATCTCCAAATTGGAATCCATTTATTTGGGACCGATTTCAACCATTGAAACACAGACAATGACTGAGTCAATCTAAATTGATTTGGATGCAAATCAA
Organism: Candoia aspera; assembly: GCF_035149785.1. Taxonomy (NCBI): domain Eukaryota; kingdom Metazoa; phylum Chordata; class Lepidosauria; order Squamata; family Candoiidae; genus Candoia; species Candoia aspera. The sequence continues at coordinate 7,062,819 of NC_086159.1, read as the reverse complement.
ATTGATTCAGTGCATCAAATTGGTCCAAACTGATCTACAACGTCACGTAGTTGCATAGGCCTAATTCCTGTGTTAGATTTTTTTTCCATGTGCAGAATAGGTGTACTTTCAAATTAGCATTAATGGAAATTATATCTGACCATTTCTTAATGCTAAGGTGCTTTTTAAATTTTTTTCCTAGAGATGTCTTCACTTAAAAAACAAGTTCAGTATTTTATTTTTAAGTGCTTAGACTTCTTGCTAACATCTTGATCTTACATTCCTTTTCTGAAATGAAGTGCGCATGTAGATGTGCACATGCGCGCACGCGCACTCACACACACACACTTGTATTTCCTGGCAAAGCCAAGATGAACCATACAGAATGCCAGCATAAATCTTCAGAAAATTTTATTGCCATTTTTTATTTAAAACTGATGCAATCTAGGGATGCATGAGAATTGCAGACTAACTTTCCTTTTCAAGGCCCTCAGTGTGTTTGCTAAAACTTTTATTAAAAAGAGAATGGTAAACCTTGTACAGTTTTCATCTACAACTAAAGTGCAAGATTCAGTTAATTGAATACATGGTCATTGTTAATTATTTTGCTATGGCTAATTAATATTCATCGGAATCCTGTCTTTCAGCCAAGTTAATGTAATGTTACCTTGTCGAAGTGCCTATCAGCTGTGAATTCTCTGGCATGTTTGTGTGTCAAAGTTGCAGTGATTTCTCACTGAGAGTTGCAAGATGGATGTCAGCCCTTTGAGGCAGACCAGACTTGAACACCAAAGTCATGAATACTAAAACGACTTTTATAGGGTTACAGTACCAGAATTTTGCAACTCTGAATGTGCCTCTCTCCTCCCTGCCTTTATCCTAAAGAAAACTAGGGAGGGTCCAGTCTGAGATGCTTTCTCCACCCCTGTTCCTGCTTTGGACTCAGATTTCTCTTATCTAACTGTTGCCTTGGCTGCAGCTCTTATTCCTCTTCCTCAAACTTATGATCACAGCCCATTACAGGCTCAGCAAAAAATGAAAATGGGCTTGGGCTGCGGGTGCTAAATTCATATAGCTTTGGAAATATTGAAGACTTTCCCTTATTAGGGATAGATTTTTCTTTAACCTGTGCTGATATTACAGTAATCTTTTACATTAAACTTAGACTATTGTGAGAAAAACTAGACTAACATATATGAGAAGCTTCCATCTCCTCATTGTTCCTGATAAATGAGGTCCAGGTAATCTTGGAGTTCTCATTATAGTCTCCATGGACGTTTCTCTTGGGATGTGCCAGGTTTCCTCCCTCACTTGTTTTTATCGAAGATGAATACACACGAAGCTGGATCCACGAGTGTTCGCAGAAGGTAAAAATGGTGACTGTTTGCAATGCCATGCATGCTTGGAAGTATACCTTACTGGGGGTGGGGGGAAACCAAGGAGGGAGCATTGGAAGGGGCAGAGGCGTGACCAGTTTGCCTTCTTGTAAATTGCATTGGGGGATTAGTAGCCATTTGGTGAGAACGATCACAACATGGTCTCCAAAGTGTGAATGTATCTTACTCTTCCACAAAAAGTTTGGTGTCAAAGGCTAAGTTGCTACTTCTCCTTCCAGGGTGATAAGCAAGCTTGACTCCTGGTGACTTCATGGATTGGTCTATGTAGTTTTCTTGGCAACCATACAGAAATGGTTTGGACTCTGTTTATGGCTTGCCTGTAGCCTACAGATGTGCTCCCAACCAAGTATTAATCAAGCCCAGCCTTGCTTATCTTCAAACAAGGTCAGCCAGGTGCTGCCATTTGCTGTCCTTCATTCCTTTACAAGGCTCTGGGCTAGAAACCAGGAGTTCGTGAGTTCTAGTCCTGCCTTAGGCATGAAAGTCGGCTGGGTGACCTTGGGCCAGTCACTGTCTCTCAGCCCAACGGACCTCACAGTGTGGTTGTTGTGGGGAAAATAGGAGGAGGAAGGAGTATTCGGTATGTTTGCCGCCTTGAGTTATTTATAAAAATAAAGGCGGGATAGAAAATAAAATAAATAAATAAATAAATATGCTGCCCAACCCTCAGTGGATATTATATTTACGCAGCAACTTTGAATCCTGCAGCACACAAGCTGTAAAACTCAAAAAGGTAAAAAGATGTATTTGGGACTCAGCCCTAACTGTAAAAATAAGGGGCTCCCTTCCAATTCTAATAACCATTACCTCCACCTTGCAGAAAGCAGGATTCATAGGTGATGTTAAACTGTCCTATGACAGGTCCTGCAGAAGGTGTCCTATTAAAGATCTTTCAACATGGGGTGGCCTGTACAGGAATGGGCTCTTGTGAATGACACCCGGAGAAAAGCTCTTACATGCCTTGGACTCATGATGGAATGCAGGCCTGTGTACCACAGATCCTTTTATTTCTCTTTTGAAGTATTTAGTGAGCTCTGTTTACAGAGCCATAAGCCTTTTAGAAAGCCTTTCTCCCTCAGTGCCTCATTTATCTCCCTTTAGTGATTTGCAATCTTACTATACCACAAATGAACTTCTTCTCACTTTGTTTAACCAATTCGTTCTTTTCTCCCTCGGCTCCTGGTGGGGCACGTCGCGGTAGAAATTAAGAAATGTTAACAAGCCGATGAGATGATATGAGCCAGAGCTAATTGAGTCCAACATTCCTATTCCAAGGGAGAATTCCATGCACTGCTAACTCACCGTAGTCTCGTTAGATCATGTCAATTCTGCTGGGATCTCTGCTGGGCCGAGAATTTGGGCCAAGAATCCGGGCCAAGAATCCCAAACACGAAGTCTCTTTGGTGTTCGTTGAGATTTTATTTTTTAACGATATTGTCATGTTTTTCTGAATTAGTATTTCCTATTTGAAGTAAATCTGTGACCAGATTCCCACATCATGCTAAAGCACAACATATGTAAGAGTCAGTTCCCAGGTTGATAAAAGTACCAAAGGCTGTTATGTATAAGCAACAAATTCCAAACTTCCCTGTTATCACTTAAGAATTCTACCTCTTGCCCAGATCACAGGAAAGCTGTCGCAAAATCAGAGAGACTCCACCCTAACATATGTGGGGATATTTTGATTTTCGATGCAAAGTAGATTGTTTGCTGGAATTCTTGTAACCCTTTAATATCAAGTGAATGATTGATTATGTACTATCAAGTCAGTGTCAACTTTTATTGACCACATAGGTAGATTTTATCCATGATGATCCATCTCTAACATGATGTTTCAGGTCTTCCAACAGCACACCCATCGCTACTATACCTGAGTCCATCCTCCTTGCTGCTGGTTGCCCTCTTCTTCTCTTTCCTTCCACCTTCCCAGCGTCAGAGTCTTTTCCAGAGAGCTGAGTCTTTGCATAATGTGTCTGAAGTAGGATAATTTAGGCCTGGCCATTTGAGCCTTGAGTGAGAGCTCTGGGCTGATAATCAATTTGTTTCTTTTCTTGGGTGGTCCATGGTATTCTCAGGAGTCTTCTCCAACATCGAAGTTCAAAAGCATCAATACTTTTCCTATTCTGCTTCTTCAGAGTCCAACTTTTGCTTCCATAGAAGGTCACTGGGAAGACCATGGCTTGCACGATTCTGCTTTTTGTAGGTATAGACACATCAGGGCATCTGAATATCTTTTCTAAGGACTTCGTGGCTACTCTACCAAGTGCTAGTCTGCAGCTTATTTCTTGACCACTTGCTCCTTTACTGTTCATGGTTCATCCTAAAAGGCAGAACCTATCCACCACTTCAGTATCTTCATTGCCAGTTCTAATGGTGGTGGTTGTATCTGTTGTCATTAATTTGGTCTTCTTTATATTTAATTTTAGTCCCATTTTTTCACTCTGCTCCTTGACTTTTATTACTAGAGCTTGCAGTTCCTTTTCATTTTCGGTTATCAGAAAATTTCATCAGCGTAGCACAGGTTATTGATGTTTCTTCCTCTAATTTTAAAACCATGCTCATCTCCTTTCAATCCAGCTTCCCTTAATATATATTCAGCATATAGGTCGAATAAATAAAGGAAGAGTATACAGCCTTGTCTCACTCCTTTGCCAACCTGGAGCCATTCTGTTTTGCCACGTTCTTTCCATACTGTGCCTTCTTGACCTGCATAGAGGATTCACATTAATTATATCGATAAATCTTGTTAAAAAGAACTTTGAGAGAATTGTGTTTGGAATTAGTTAGTGGTCAAAGTGTGTGACAATGTGGCTTGTGTGATCCAGCCATTGTGCACTATGAGCCATGGGATTTTTGTTTTGTTTTGTTTTACGGGATATGCAAAGCCAGCCAGTTGAGGCTTAAATGACTTTCATGGCTTAGGGCAATGCATTAACCCAGTCATGTGTGTTGGGTTGCATATGGGAATGACATCTCACAGCAGATACGACTAAAGGGACATTCACGTTGCATCAACATTTTCAGTGGAATTAGTTCAAATATTTCCTAAAATGAGAAGAGGTGAATTCAGCTACGGATGTTTTTTTTAAAATGTTCTGTAATTGTATCTTTGGACAAACATTGAGGAGGTTGTCTTTCAACTCTTACCTATTAGGTATCTCCGCATTCTGGAAAGGGTAATTTTAGAGGGTGTTCCTCACAGTTGGTTATTTGGTAATCATTTAAATCTAGGGTTGGAAAGATTGTGGCAAGTAGCAGAACGAGTCATTTTATAAAATTGGGAAATTATACAGATGCCCAATATTTTGTTCCGGAAATCTGTAGCAAAACTTTATAGCAAAATAAAAAGAAGTATGTATCAAAATGAATGGATAACGGGCTTTTCGGGAAATCTGGTTTGAAAGCCGACATCTCCTGGCTGCTAAAAATCCCAGCTGTTTCCAAATCTCAGTTGCACATGCGCGTGCACACACAAACACCATTTAGAGCTTGGTAGAGTTTTTAAAAAATATATATATTTGGGCTGTTGATTGTTTGGGGTTTTATTAAAAAATGGTAAGGAACAAAAATTGAGGGTGAACTAGGGACATGTCTTATGAGGTTACGTGTATGGACACTTCACTGTACAAAATGGGAAAAGTGTGGAACCAATATTTTTTAATGTCTTCGTAAATTACCTGGAGGTAGGATGAACATTGTGGTATCCAAGGCTGTTGATGATTTAAAATGATTCTGGATAATTGCATCAAAAAGGAATTTAAAGGACTCCAGAGGAACCCCAAACAGGCTAATTGGGTATCGAAATGGCAAATGTAGTTCAGTGTAAAGTATAGAACAAGGTATGTTGTCACAGAATATCCAACATTTGCATTTACATTGATGAGATTTGAGCTGGTAGTGACAGGCGAGGACTGATTGGAGTGACGGCAGACAGCTCAACAAAAAAATCAAGCTACTGGCCCATTACTCTTTTTTTAAAAAAGCCAATTCCACGCTTGGCTTTAGGAGGAGAGCTGAAAATAAAGCAGCCAACTTAGTAATGCCATTATACAAGTCCACTGGGAGAACACCCTTTGAATGCTGTGTATGGTTATGTGGTCACTGCATCTGAAAAAGGATTGAAACATGGTAAAGATGCAGAGAAAGGCTGGTCCCCTGCGAAGAAAGACTATGCTATCTAGGTGACTGGGGTTTTGTGGATGTTGTTCTTAGCTTGGCATAAAGAGGAATAAGGGAAATGTTACATACAATCACAGGTGCATCAAAAATGTTACTTGAACAAAGTTTTCATTTTCTCATAATGTTAGAATTTAGAGTCCTTCATTAAAATTGAATGTGGGGCAATGTAGGACTGATAAGGAGTAGCAGTGTTTTTCAACCTTGGCAACTTTCAGATGGGTGGACTTCAACTTCCAGAATTCCCCAGCCAGCAGGGGAATTGTTGAGTTGAATTGTTGAAGTCCACCCATCTGAAAGTTGCCAAGGTTGAGAAACACTGAGTTAGAGCATTGCAGAAAGTATAGTTATGGATTTAGCTACCATCAGATGTGGTGATGGAGACCAGTTGAAAAGGTTGAAAAGGAGACTGGAGGAATTCATGGAGGACTGAGTTTTCAAGGACTCCTAGACTTGTGGCTCTTTATTACCTCCAGAATCATAAGCAGTATCCCATCAGTAATAGCTGCTCAGGAGCAACAGTGGAGGACAGTTACTGTCTTCCTATCTCTGAGCTCCTGAAAGCATCTGCTTCCCTACCCTCTGCCCCAGAATGCTGGTCTGTGGGACCTTGGCCTGATCTGGCAGGGCTCTTTGTCTATTTCTTAATGATCAGTTTTCTTTAGCATTCTCTCTCGCTTTCCTTGTTCCACTGCAGTAAGTTCATTCATTTGCTGCTTCTGTTTTCTTCTGTGACACCCAGGCAATTGCTTTTAATTGATCTGTTCAAGTTAGCAAAGGGAGTTGGTGTCTGCTTAGACATCCTGCAGCTTCTCTATGTGTCACTTACAATGCAAAAATGACCTTTCTCTCTCCCTCTTTTTTGCGTATATTTAATAAACTTAAATTTCCAAGGCTGAATATTGAAAGTTCAAATAGCTTCCTGACTTTTCGTTTTTTAGCTAGTTTCCACTCCACTGACTTCTCAAACTGTAACTACCTCTTGGCAAAATATTGAGGAGAAACTGGGCCTTCAGTGGAAGCTCTGAACTCTATAGGTGCCAAGGAGTAGCATATATTGAGGATCATTCTGATCTTCTCACACTGCATGGTACTACATGGTAAACACTACATCTGTTGAGCCTGTGCCTGGGATGTTTCCAAAATGTTTTTCTAGATTGCCATTGTTCCTTGTAGATTGCCATTGTTCAAGTATCAGCTACCTTTCTCAGATCTCTAGAAGTGAACCATTCATACAGATCCATCTTAAATTCAGTGCGCAGTTATGATGGGAGTGTTGAGACAGCCTGTTTCCAGGCGCTTATGGCTGACAGAGCTCTTGATAAAACACTGATCAATACACTATTGATAATGTGCTGTAGGATGACTGTGTGGATGGCATGGCTTTCCCAAAGGATCCATCCCTGTCTTGACTTCTAAACTATTGAAAGTAGTGTATACCAGCTGATTGTTGTTACTAGCGCTACTTTTTATTTTATTTTACTCGTATACTCCTCATTCTTCCAAAGTAGAGAAATGCATAAAGTATTTTTTCAGTTTCCCAATAATAACATAAATAAAGATTCCTTGACTGCTCTGGTTCTTCTGTTAATCTGTATATAGGACAATCTCTACTAGTTTCTTTTGGGCTATATTTGGTCTCTGAGGTGTATGTCAGCTACAAAGTTGTTCATAGTTTCCACTGATGTTCATAGCTCTTTAGCCAATGGCTTTTCAGCCAATAAATAAAAATGTACACATATAAATAAATGTAAATATATTTTTAAATGGCCAGATCCTCATGACGTTGCCAAAAATCTCATAAAGTTTGGCAATCTGAGACACAACTTCTCTGTTCTCATCCAAACTCTCATAAGACTTTAGCATTTTCTTAATAATTATTTTGGTTTGGACAGCATAATGCGGTATGTTGCATTGTGCCCACAGGGGCCATGTTGCTTCCTGTCCCAAAGGATTAAGGAAGGCAAATACACAGGAGGATTTTTTTTTTTAGCAGCACATTCAGGGATGTTTCACACTAAGTTTAATTTCAAGCAAGAACCTCCAAATTTCTTGGAAGATGTCTCTATCGAAGTGCCCTTAACTGGGAGAGTGCACTTGGGTCTTGTCTGCTTAATGCTTTTATTTTATCTAATTTGTTGTACACGCTTATGGCTTTGTATTCTGCGTTTACATGCTTCCAGGAAATGGAATACACGGTAAGAAAAAAAAAGATTGATAGTAAATGGAATTGGCTTCATAGAATAATGATTCCCAAAGAGAATGAGGAGGCCAGCAGAGATGAGGGGTTGGGACCCGTGTCATCCCAAGAACTTCAACTCCCCCTTTTTCCGGCCAGCATAACCAAAAGGATGGTGGGAGTTCATCAGTGCCTGGGGGGGTGGGGGCACCCTGTCTCCTCCTCACCTAGTTAGTTGGAGTGCCAGGGTACGAAGGAAGCTACACCTGACTACGTGACAGCCAAACTAATGACTGAATGAATGGGATGCGCTTAATCCAGGAACTTTCATACGTTGTTAGCGCTGTGCCCCCCCCAACCAGGAAGCAGTGTTTTTAGACTCCCCAAAGATGATAAAACTAAATGCCAGAATTCCCTCTATCAGACCCTTCAGATGACAAGGAAGTCCTCATTAGTGGCAGCCCAGCATCCCATTTGATGAATACAGTCTTAAGGTTGATTTTTGACAGAGTGTGTTACAAGGCTGAGAAAGATCTTGTCATACTTTGTGTTCAAAGCCAAATGGTGCAAAGGTGAAATGTTTTCTCCAACACAGTAGTGGGCAAGTTTAGGTATATAACATGCATCAAACATGTTTCAAGCTTCTATAGCCCTTAACAGGATTAAGAAAGTGGGATTAGGGAATAAGGAGAAAGGATCTTCGTTCTACTTACCCTAACAACCTTCTGTGCTTCCCTAAGTAGGGCTTAACTATTGCAATTCTAAAATATTGAATATAGTCTGCATTTCAGGTAAGTTTCTTAGCTTGCTGTACATGCAGATTGGGCAGTGGACTGGGTTTCTGAAATCTTCTCTAACCTGTCTTTGTTTGAGTGAGCTAACTTGAAGGATGTGTCTTATTATTATTTTTTCCCTGTAGTTTCAAACATATTTTTGCTAGGATAAATATACTGACTTTGAATTGTGTCAGGAAAGATAGCTGGCTAAAATACACCCAGCAGAGAAAAGAAACTTAGGTTTTTGATAATGGCTATTATTATCATTCAAAGAAAAGAGGCAGATTGGATTGATTTAAATCCAGAGAATTGAAATAGGTGGTTTGTGTCAGTGGGAAAAAAAAACTTTTCAACTGGAAACTGAGCTTTCCAGATGTCTTAGATTGTGGCTCCCAGAATTCCCATTGGCCCTGCTAGTTGTAAATTATGGGAGTTGAAGCCCAACATATCCCAGTTGTGTTCCAGTTGGGAAAGGCTATCCTAACCAGTGGTGCAGATTGGCCCACTGGAGCGTGCCGATTTACGAATAGACAAACATTAACACTACTGTTTCATTTTTTCATGCATTTGCTGCATGGCATGGGTATATTTTGACCTGGGGGTGGTTAGCATCCTGAAGATGCTCCCGCACATTAAGACCTTTTTAAACATCTATGTCTTGGATTATATTTTTATTTAAGAATATTGTTTTATTGTATATTATGATTATTTATTCTAGTTTTATTGGAAACCGCCCAGAGTCACTGTTTGAGTGAAATGGGCAGTGACTAAATTTGAAAAATGAATGAATGAATGAATGAATGAATAAATATTTTACAAGCTTCCCTCACTTGTCTTATTCTGCTGTGTCTTGAGTTATTTATAAAAATAATAAAGGCGGGATTAAAATAAAATAAAATAAATACATACATTTCCATATGACGTCAGTCTTATGACCGGTAACTGTAACAATTGTCAAGTCCACTCTCAAAAAATAAAACCTGTGTAGAGAACAATTTTCTTTTTTGTTTCCCAATATTTTGCATTCTGCTTCATTCTGTCTTGGCTGAATTCCTATCTCTTTTTGCATAAAAGAAAGTACTTTTAAAAATGGAGTTAATTTCTTTAAAAATACATCTCCCTCCCTTGGTTTTGAGATGAAATATCACTGGTATTTATGAGGCGAAATGCTCCGTGACCACCTCCAGAACCCTTCAGGGCGATTTCACTTGCAAGCTGAAGTCTTATTTCTCCAAGATACCCGACTCTGAGTAAGGATAGACTATGATTATCTTTTTTGATCAGCAACTGGAAATTCTTAGCAAGCAAACATTGTTCAGCTTCTGCTGGAAATATCTGCAGAGGAATCTGTGTTCCTGCCATCCTCGCAAATCGTAAAGTTTGCCCCAGTTACCTCGTTCTTGCTGGTTAGTTTCTTGGCACTAGTTTATTTTTAAATGGTAATGATCCTGTCGTATCCATAGCCTTTTATATGCTTGCAAAGATGTTTAACTCAGGGTTAGGTTGGCTAATGCGATTTAGTCTTCCATCTCTAAATGTCAGCCCTACATGGTAGACTTAAGAAAGCAACGCCATAGGTCAGGACTACTTTCATTGCAACAGCTATAGTGGCAGAATCTGGTAAGTCTGAATGTGCTTCCCTCACTTTACCTTCGTGTGAACTAAGGAGGACCTTGTCTGAGACGTTTTGTACGTTATTTCCTTGGCCTGGGCCCAGCGCCCCCTTATCGGACCATCGTATCAGTAGCGTCTCTTCCTCCTGCCCTTCAGAGCCATTCCCCATTCCCTCTACGCTAAGAGTCTTCCTGAGGATTCACGACATCTACAGAAGGCCATTTCCTATAAGGATGACCCATATAACCATTCAAAGTAGTTTACATTCACATTTCAAAATCAGTTAGTGTAAGTGCTGATTTTGGCATCTAATTGGGCAGTGAATTTCAGAAATCTGCCACCATCCCTAGCCAGCACAGGATTATGAGAGTTGGAAGACTAACGCATCAGGAAGGTACCAAGCTGGAATAGCAATTTTCTTTTTCTAACTGCTCATACCAGGAATTTGATTGCATGCTGGCCGCTTGGTTTTCATCTGTCATTCTTTTTCAGGTTTTACAGTTCATTTCCCCCCACTAAAGCATTCATTCCAGGACTGTGTGCATGGCACGGTCTTACAACTATTCCTAGATCTGTTTGGCTGATCAGAGGCACAGCTGCTGAGCAAACAGAAAAATACAATGGCTGAGCGCTTAACTTTCTCAATGTGCTAATCATGATCGTATTAATATCTTGTCTTGGCAAAAATGGAACATGCTGCAGGTTTCCATCTCCGGGTAGAACTGATTAGGCAGAATTTATACCAAATGTTCACTTGACTGGAACTTGGTTGTTCTTCATCTTTTCTCTCTTCTTTTTTGTTTGTTTGTTTTGTTTTCTTTAAGGCCAAGCAGCTGGAAGAAAAGGAGAGAGAGCTGAAGAAGCATGAAACTTACTACAAGGAACAGCTGGCCCGCCTGGAAGAGAGGGTGAGAGAGCTTATTTGCTTTTAATGAAGGTGACTTGCTATGAACAAGTGATAGGCCCTTCCTCTTCTGCTAAGTTTTCAATGCGCAGAACTGATGTGAAAAACACTCTGATGTTGGCCAACTTTGCTTTTGGGAGGAAGAACCTGCTCCTGTCCTCATCTACCAGCCAGAGAAAGAACAGCTCCTTTAAAAGTGTTTCTCAACCCCCTTTGCTGTAAACTAGACTGCTCCCTCTGGCAGGGATCTCTCTCTCTCTCTCTCTCTCTCTGTGTGACAGAGAGAGAGAGAGAGAGGGAGAGATTGGAATTAGCTCAGTAGAAGGCAAGATACGTTTTTTTTCAAACTTAAAAAAAAAAAGAACATTGTAAATTGTAAAGCAGGTCTGCAATAAACATTTGGTCTGTTCTAGTGACCACCTTAACTAGTTTCTGTGGGTGGACCTTAACTGTTGAAAGTCATCTCAACTTTTAGAAGCCTTGGAGCTTTCCCAAAGAATACAGAGGTTTGTGCAAATTTCCCAGGGAACAGAGTTCCCAAGCCATCTGAGTATCCAGCCATCAAAGGTCTGGCTGTCCAGACTGACATATTGGATTAGTTTGACCTAATCCAACTTTTCCGAGTATGATTTTCTGGTGATTAATTCCAATATTGCACCAAAGATTGTTTTACTTGGCTCTGGAGCCTTAAAGAACTTGAGGTAGCAGAGTGGAACGGCTGCTCTTCTCCTTTGTTGATAATCAGGAAGAAGAACAGAACTTTATTAAGGCCATGTAAAATCCTACAAATGATAATTTATGAGCTTTGCAGAATGCTTCCTCTGGCTCTTGGTTACACTGTTTTCAAAGAGAGACGAAGATTTAAAAACAACACAAGGAAGATGGGGAGAGAAAAGGAAATGTGTTGCTGGGAGAAAGCATGTCAGAAACTCATTATTCCTACAATATGTTAAATGAATTTTGGCATATGCTGCAGCTCATTAAATTAGCTGCAAGAAATTGAAGATTGAACCAACATATACCAGGACAAAAAAAAAAAAAAAAGCGAGGTCTTGTGTCCCGTTGAAAATAATACTCAACAATTCACGCATATGGAAAATAGGAACCCTACTTAATAGAGTCAGATATCTACCCAAGATACTGTCCGACTCTGATTTCTGGGAGCTTTCCAAATCTGAAGCAAAAGTCTTTCCAAGACCTGTTGAGAGAGATCCTTTTAACTGGAGATGTGTAACATGGAACTTGCCTTTTTTGTCACACAGAAAATATGTTATTACGTGTGGGTAATCTACAGTTAGATTCACAGTCTAAGACTGGTGGAAACTTAATAATTAAAGTCCTAACCAAGGACCTAAGAATTATTAAGGTAGTGCCTAAGAATATAGGCAGTTCCAAGCAGGGTGGTGGGTTTTTTTTTTTGGTAAAATTAGGGTATGTATGTATGTATGTATGTATTGACTGACTGACTGACTGACATTGGAACAAACAGCCACTGATTGCTTTGTATAATCAATTATTTGCTTCCTCAGAACTTGGAGACTTTGTCTTCGTTATCACTGGCCATTCACAAACTGTTACACTCACCTTACCTTCTAAGAAAGCTGAGACTCTAGAATGCAATTCCAGTGAAGTTGGCCTTGAACTCCCAGGTTTCCCAGGGTACAGAGGCCATGCTTGCTGCAAATAATGACTGCCGTATTGTGAAACATCTGCAGGGCTACGGTTGTAATCTAGAGAATTGTGGAAATTCCTAGATATGTCAGCAAATCTGGGAAGTCCCAGGCTGGGATCAGTTGATCTGAGGTCTGAAATACGTGAATGGATCAAGGTCTCTGCTGTGATCGGTGTATCTTCAGTATTCCTGACCAGAAGCTGTGCTTGCAAGACGTAAGACAAGCAGAAAACATAAGGAAGCACAGAAGCACTGATTATTTTGGCTAAGAAAGTTAGCTTAACCCTAAACTAATTTTCAAGATAAAGCACCTTGACTGCCAGGTACCTGTTGTATCCCTATCTCAGAGTTCATATAATTAATTGACTCTTTTTTATTGCTCCCCCCACATTAGCAGTTCTATATCCATCTTTCTCTTCACTAGAGTTATTACTGCAGCCATTGATAATAAAGGCAGATGACAGCAAAACAGATTAGTGTCAGTGAGGTGCGCCTTCTAAAGCCGAATTACTATATATACACTCATCATCATCTGACTGCTGTCACATCGAAAATATTTCAGAGGCCGAAGTGAAGACCTTGTCAACCTTTTGGTGAGGATTAATGCTGGACCCAGTTGCTGTGCATCATGGCAACTTCAGAGCGGACGCATAAGTAATTCTACTGTCCGGGAAAATAGGCATCAATAAATATGGCTCGTCTTCTAAATAAATATACCCTCTTTAATACTGAATGAAAAAACAGGTTCCCTGAGTATAGCTGGTAGTTGTCGGGCGGCAGTAGCCTATCTCGGTTGTGAATTACTGCGCACACCGATGGAATAGTTGAACACCAGAGTTAAAGAATAACCTTCCCACGCAGTAGATCTGTTCAGGCTATAACCTTGTTATTTAAAGCTTCCCACGTTCGACTTCAAGGAAGATTCATTCATCAGCTCTAAAGGGACCTTTTCCTCTTCAGACCCAAAGAAAATATGAGCCGGTTCTCTTGATTCAGGCTGGTGTCGCAGCAGTCCCCAGCAGCATACAGAAATAGACACAATAGCCAAGAATGGAATTGTTGGATTTGCTTTTTGGTCGTGTTGAATGAAAACCGACTAGCTGACAGCAGAAGAAACTGGTTCTAATGCGTTGGGAGCTCATAGTGAGTTAATTGCCACCCTTGTATAGGAAATGGCAAATCAATGGGAGAACAGATTGGAATAATGAAGACACTTAGAATGAAAACGCTCGCTTTTCTTCCAGCGGGAGACCTCAACAAATGCACCCAGATACTCCATCATTTTGCTGTGTCATTACTTCATTTCCAAAGTGCCAATGCTAAAAATTGAAGAAAACTGACAATCTGTCATTACAGAGTATTATCTCTCCTTCCTTCCCTCCCTCCCTCCCACCACCATCAACACTCTGCCTGCCTGGCATGTTTCAAAACTGTGCACATGCAGTTGAAATGAAACATGTCATCCATGTTTCACATCTATACCCAAGAATGTATATAATTAGAGCCAATGCCATTCATCAGATAATCTATTGGATGTAGATCTGAGAGATCTGTGTAAAAAACCCTGCTCACTTGTTGGTCCATTGGCAACTGGAATTGTCTGCGGTTAAAAAAAGAGGGAGGGAGGAAGTTAAATGGACAGGCTCCTATCCTGTAATGAATCCATAGATGTCAGACGCCAAAACCACAGTGTAATAGGATTTAAGATACAGTGCAGAAGCTTAGCGTAAACCTCTGGAGTCAGCCTTCCTTTCATGTGAAAATGTGTACTATGGAAAGACATGCACATAATGATCATTTCATAGGGCAAAAGGCATACATCTTTAGTCCATAATCCCTGGAAAGCCCATGCATGAAATCAATAAACTTAAGCAATTTTATCTGTAGTCTTCCATCACTAAGTTCATCCAAACATTTTCAGAACTCGCAAGCCCACCCCAAATTGGTACCTGAGAAGGACAGCCAATTAGCACATTTATTTCAGCCTGTCCCTGAGATGCCAAATAAGGTCTGCTGTATTTTTCTCCATTTGTCCCACTGGTGGGAACAGGCCCTTTAAGTGCCTCAGTACCCTTGTTTCCATGATTTTAGGACAAGCCCTAAAGGATTGACTCCTTTTGTTCCAGTCAGTCACACGGCAGATTCGTTTTGTGTTTTCCACGTGTATCTGAAACCCATTGGGCAGACACATAAGAAAAGGCTTTTTTGTGTGCATGGTTATTCCATGGTTATGAAACTCCTTGCCCCAGGCAGACAATCAGGCAATATCCTGGCTGGTTTTCCATTGACTTTGGAGATACATCTGTTTCAGTTAATTACTTTGGCCATTGACCAAAACTGGTTTGTTCTTATTTGTTCTCCTGTCTCCATCTCAGTAAGCTTCATTCTGGTCATTGACCAAGCCAGAAAAGAAAAGAAGACAATTCTGAGACAGAAAATAAGGAGCAAATGAATAATTATAACAAAACTAATAATTATAAAACTGATGTGCTCAGAATACAAGGTATTTTACAAAGAGTAGAGCAGAACATAGCCCAGAGAAACACAATCACATTGGTTGGACAATAATTACTGTAAATAAAATGAATCTGGGTGGCCTGGAAATCTGACTAGATGGGCCGGGCAAGGTTAGCTGTAACGAAGTTTCTTTATAATAAGGGCAAATAGCAAAACTTGGGTTAATGTTTAGTAATTCCTTGGCCACAGGGGCAAAGTCCTTGCTGAATTGTAATATCCCAGAGTTTCCCCTCAAGAACAGCTGTTGGAAGGACATTAAATCTTGCCAGAAGTAGGGCTGTTCTGAATTTTGCAGCCATTATTTGGCTTAAATATCTTGCTGGCTTAAAGAAAAGGGGAGCAACTACTCAGGGACATGTCTTTGGGTAGGGCAGCCAGATCTTATTGGCTGTCCAGAACTTGACATGCTCAGGACAGGAAGCATCATCAGAATTACTTCAGGTGAGAAACCATGGCACTTTAACTTACCATGCAGTGTCCCATTCTAGGATGAAACAAAGTCATCAGTTAAAATTAGGGAGGTCAAGCCCATGGGGAAAAAAAAAGTGGTGTTAGCCAGTGTGAGAAGATGCATGTCCAAATATAGTCTCAGTTGGTCACATCAGCCTCACAACACAGTGTTGCTTTGTCTGTATTTAGCTTGCATATGTTAGATTGTTTACTAAAATGGCTGATATTTTTAAGTCATTCATAGTATTTCAGTGTGGAATTGCAACATGTATAAGCTGTCTGTATTACAGAAACATATAGGATTATAGACATATTAGTAAGAGCCCCATTGGGTAGTTTGCCTAATGCTCTTAGGTAAGTTCTTGCATGATAAGAAAAGTTACTTCTTGACTCCAGTGTTTGCTTTCCGTAGCCCTGCATTCTTGTATGGGTTTCCTGAGTGTAGCTGTGCTGCTCAATGCTGATTTTTGTTTAGCCATGTTCTTCCTCTCCACCCTTTGCTTCCCCATCAGTGAAGCATGAGAATCTTGGCACACTTCCTGAAGTGGGAGATGTATTGATTGCCATGGGAGGAAAGAAATAGTGCCTCTATTCATAAAGACCAATTCTGGAGGCGGCAGTTGCAGCGTTGTTTCAGACACTGTGAGCAGGGAGACCGTTCCTGGTGTGGTTTGACTTTTAAGAAGACTGGGGAGAAAAAAAAATGGATTTAATTACAGTATTGATCTTTGAGCACGAGGGAGCCCCAGCCAACAAAGTGTGACAGCCCAACAACAAAATGTTGTGCTGCTTTATAAATGGCAGTGACACAGTCTCATGAGTGAAGTGCTCATGCTGGTTGGGCAGCAGGACAAGGAGACCAGGTATCAAGCCCTTCACGGAGGGCCCATTCAAGGAAGCGAGAACTACACAGATTCAGTCAAGTATTTTAAGGCAAAGAGGAGGGGTAAAGGACAGAATTTTGGAAACTGTGATTGGAAGCCCTCTTTTATTAGTGAGTTCATTAAGGTGGAGTCCTTTTGAACATTTTGAATCTCTTCTTCCTGGGCTTTTTGCAGCCTGAACTGAGCTGCCACTTACAGTGAGATAGCTACTGCTTAATTCCTCTCCTACCTGTTGGCTGTTTTGGTCTAACATTCATCTTTCCCAGTTTTCCCAAAATCTCTCACATCAGGATATTTGGCCCTTTCCCCTGCTAATCTATTAAGGAAGTGATTTTCAGTCTAAATAAACGCTAAAAAATAACTCCAGGTAGGCAGTCAGGCAGCAGAGATGTGGGGGCTATCTAGTGGATGATGCCAAGTATCATATATATATGATTATCTTTCTGCTGGACAGAATTCCTGGATATGTGAGCTCCTGGCTCTCAGGGAACTACTTGATTCCCTTAAGGCCAAGAGAAGCTGGGAGAGGCAGAGCGGGTGGTGACAGAAGCCTCTGGGGAGAAGATAGAGGCACCTGACTCCTGTTGTGATGCTTTGGCAGTCATGGAGAATGAGGCTGCCTGGATAGGATGAAAAAGATCTTAGAGGGGTCCAGTCCATGAAGAATGAACAGATATCCTTGTTGTGCAAGTTTCTGGGTGATGTAGGAGGGGCTCTGAGTAATGGTGAATTATTAGAGGCATAAAAAGACAGGTGGTTGACCAGTATGTCAACCACATGGTGACCTGCCTGATATAAAGATGGCAGATGTCTCCACTTTCTCAGTATCCCTGTGTAGGGGAGGATCTAATGCTTGTGGTGATGGAAACACCAGGGATGTGAGAGAAAGGAGTCTGACAGACCCAGAAGCCGAATTTAGATTGTTGTTGAAGTCTGTATCACCAAGAGGTCTGTCTTGGAAACTGTATTTGTTCCTTTGCAGGGCCACTGGAGTTGGCAAAGTTGAGTAGTTCAAGTGAAGAAGATGAGATGAAGTTGCTGGGAGGAGAGGTGTAGATTGATGAGGTGTGGCCTTTTGGTCAAGCCAGGTCCATACAAAAGTGCCTGTGCCTGAGCTGGCTTTTTCAGGAAACAGAGAAATAGTGGTAATGGGAGTTGGCATTATGAACGAAACTGACAAACTCAAATTTAAATAAATCCCTCAGACTTGAGAATATCTTCCCAAACAAGCTTTAACTCTCTTTAATGCTAGATTTGCCCCTCATCCTGAAAAACTCTTAATTCTTTGACAATTTGAGCCAAAGAAGTAGGGTAATTTAGGTAGATTTATGCTAATTGGCAACTTGTAGGCTTATTTCAACTTGCCCTACTTAGTAATGCTCCAAGTGTCTTGGGACTGCTGCTTCCATGATCTCCATCCAGTAAGGGCATGGTGGAGATTATAGTCCAATGCTCCTGGAGGGCATTACTCTGGAGAAATAATTTATTTTAGGAAAAGAATTGGCTGCCTTTAGGATTTAAGGTGCACCACAGGGGTTACTTTCTAAAGGTACTTCCAGGCGGCTGGGTTGTCTTCATGAAGCATGTTTGGATTCATGCTCTGAATGGGCAGATGTTTTCTTTCTCTCAACCCACCCCCCATTGATTTATATTTATATTTCAAGATAGAATCTTCAAGGCGGTGTTTCATTCAAAGCATTGGCTTACTGCCTAGGCTGTCAAGGAGTGTTAACCTTCAAGTGAGGTTTGCTCATAGACTGTAAAGCTTGGAGTTGATGGCACATCCTATTCCAAGTAATAACCAGCATTGTTCAGCCTGCTTGTTGCGGTAAATAGGATTTTGTATTATGATGTGTCAAGGTTTTCACTGCAATCAAATTTACTAGACACTAAACTGTTCTCTGCCGAGCAGCTTTAGTCTGGATTTGGGGGCTCACGTTAATCTTGTTGGTAGGAAATCCTCATCTTGGTTTGGTAAAGGAACTATAATTTAATGATCTCCTTGCTCTCACCCATCCTCGATTCTGAGCCCAGAAAGGAAATACTGAAATCCCCCCTCCAACCCGGGTGTGAGCTCCAGCGCTTGAAAAAGGAGATCACACACCATTCTGCTTCCGAGCCAAAGCACTGTTTGTGTGCCGGTAGTTTACTGTAGAAGCCATGCATGTTTCAGATTTCCCTGCAGCTGGATTGATCTTTTCAGAGATTCAACAGGTCAAGAAGCTATCCAGCAGATAGTTTCTTTGAGAGATTTGGGCTTGCAAATCCTCAATTGTGGCTGCAAAATGATGACGCCCTAAATATTACTAGTTGACTGACTGACTGATTAATTAATTAATTAATTAATTAATGGAGATTTTATGCAGCCTTGCTCAGGCGTCTCTAAGCAGCTTAGGAGAGCGACACAGCAAGTAGCATAAGAAAAATACAGTGATCATCCAAATAAAAATGACAGTAAATACCCTTTTTTTAAAAATGGATTATGTGCCATCAAGTCGTTTTTAACTTCTAGTGACTACATAGATAGATTTTCTCCATGATGATCTATCCTTAGCCTGTTCTTTTAGGACTCCCAAGGGTGCACCCATCACCACTGTAACTGAGTCCATCCACCTTGCTGCCCATTGTCGTCGTCTTCTCTTCCACCTTTCCCAGCATTAAAGCTTTTTCCAGAGAGCTGGGTCTTCGCATAATGTGTCAAATTATCCTATCAAAGTAGGATTATTTGAGCCTGGCCCTTTGTGCTTCAAGTGAGAAGTCCGGGTTGATTTGTTCAATAATTTATGGGTTTGTTTTCTTGGCTATCCATGGTATCCTCAGGAGTTTTCTCCAATGCCAAAGTTCAAAACCGTCAACACTCTTCCTATCCTGCTTCTTCAAAGTCCAGCTTTCGCTTCCATAGAGTGTTACAGGGAATACCATGGCTTGCATGATTCCAATCTTTGTAGGTATAGACACATCACAGCATCTGAATCTCTTTTCCAAGGCCTTCATGGCTGCTCTACCAAGTGCCAGCCTGCAGCTTAGTTCTTGACCACTTGCTCCTTTACTGTTGATGGTTGATCCTAAAAGGCAGAAACTAGCTACCACTTCATTGCCATTCTAATGTACCTATTGTTATTACTTTAGTTTTTACATTTAATTTTAGTTTTATTTTTTTTTACCATGTTCCTTGACTTTTATTATGAGAGCTTGCAGATCCTTTGCATTTGCAGCTTTCTGAGTACAGTAATCAGCATAGCACAGGTTATTTATGTTTCTTCCTCCAATTTGAAAACCACATTCAGCTACTTCCAGTGCAGATATTACATATGGCACACATTAAATAACCTACAAAATAAAGGCAAGCAGAGTTAGTATGCTTGTTCTCCTGGGATCACATCTCATGAGGAGTACCATGTCTATTTATGAGTGGCATACTTTAAGAAGAATTTTAAGAAGAACATCTTCACACAATTCTACCTGGAGAAGATAACAAGGGGCTGTTGTCATAGGACTAAATCCTATGAATAAAGGCTGAGGGGTTAATATCTATTTAGCCGGAAGAAGACTCAGGGTTGTGTGGGCAGACTTCTCACCATCTTGTGCCATCCCACCAAATGTTCCAGGCCTTCAGGACATGTGGGGGGAAGGTAGACGGATACCGCTGCATTTCACTCAAGCAATGTTCTGACAGCCAGAAGCATCACAGCATTTGAATATCTTTTCCAAGGCATGCCATTTATAACAGCAGCCCCCTCCTCCTGATTGTCAGAGAAAACATTGTCACAAACCACCACACTTTTATATCAGGAAAGGGGTCATCCTTGCTTCTTGGAGCTAAAAGAGGGGCACCATAACAGAGAACACTCACTTCCAAGCCCCCACCTGTCTTACATCCTGGTTGGTGAGGATTTGCAGAATGGTCTCTGCTGGATGATTGTTGGGCAGGCAAATTTGACTTGGAGTAGATGGTCTTGTTTCCATTATGTATCAGGTGTCTGCTGATAAATGATGTGTAGAGGATTGCATAGATAACCTTGAAAAAGGAATACAGGAAGATAACAGTCCCTGGGAATGGAGTGTTGGGTCCATGGAGTATAAGAAGAGGCAGAGGAAGACTAGCAGGCTTTCAAAATTCTGTTATAATACTCTACAAGAGTGTCTCAACCTTGGCAACTTAAGATGTGTGGACTTCAAGTCCCAGAATTCCCCAGCTAGGGTGGCTGGCTGGGGAATTCTGGGAGTTGAAGTCCACACATCTTAACGTTTCAAAGGTTGAGAAGCACTACTTTACAACAATAAAGTAGCATTCCTGTAATACTTCTGTCTGTTTCCTGACCTGGCCTACCTCAAAGGGCTGACATAGCCTTTGGAAGGGTTCGTTTCTCTCACTGAGAAATAACATGATGATAATCTGTTACAAAAACAAGGCCAACCAACCCAAAAGAGACCAAAGTTGTTGGGTAAGTAGACCAGGAAAGAAACCAAATATAAGGTTTTGAATTGGAGGGAGTGTGTGTGTTGCTCTTGAGGTGCAGCAGTTTCTGAAATTCTTTTAATAGTGGCTTCCTACTTTCTTCAATGAAAGAAGGAAAGCAAAAGGCAACAGTGATAGGGGGAGATATGCCCAATTAAATGCAAAATTCCAGAGGTTAGCCAGAAGAGATAAGGAATTATTTTTAAACAAGCAATGCGCAGAAGTGGAAGAAGACAATAGAATAGGAAGGACAAGAGACCTCTTCCAGAAAATTAGAAACATTGGAGGTAAATTCCAGGCAAAAATGGGTATGATCAAAAACAAAGATGGCAAGGACCTAACAGAAGAAGAAGAGATCAAGAAAAGGTGGCAAGAATATACGGAAGACCTGTATAGGAAGGATAACAATATCGGGGATAGCTTTGACGGTGTGGTCAGTGAGCTAGAGCCAGACATCCTGAAGAGTGAGGTTGAGTGGGCCTTAAGAAGCATTGCTAATAACAAGGCAGCAGGAGACGACGGCATCCCAGCTGAACTGTTCAAAATCTTGCAAGATGATGCTGTCAAGGTAATGCATGCTATATATGCCAGCAAATTTGGAAAACACAAGAATGGCCATCAGATTGAAAAAATCAACTTATATCCCCATACCAAAAAGGGGAAACACTAAAGAATGTTCAAACTATCGAACAGTGGCACTTATTTCACATGCCAGTAAGGTAATGCTCAAGATCCTGCAAGGTAGACTTCAGCAGTTCATGGAGTGAGAATTGCCAGATGTACAAGCTGGGTTTAGAAAAGGCAGAGGAACTAGAGACCAAATTGCCAATATCGGCTGGATAATGGAAAAAGCCAGGGAGTTTCAGAAAAAGATCTATTTCTGTTTTATTGACTATTCTAAAGCCTTTGACTGTGTGGACCATAACAAATTGTGGCAAGTTCTTAGTGGTATGGGGATACCAAGTCATCTTGTCTGCCTCCTGAAGAATCTGTATAACGACCAAGTAGCAACAGTAAGAACAGACCACGGAACAACAGACTGGTTTAAGATTGGGAAAGGAGTACAGCAGGGCTGTATCCTCTCACCCTACCTATTCAACTTGTACGCAGAATACATCATGCGACAAGCTGGGCTTGAGGAATCCAAGGCTGGAGTTAAAATCTCTGGAAGAAACATTAACCATCTCAGATATGCAGATGATACCACTTTGATGGCTGAAAGTGAGGAGGAACTGAGGAGCCTTATGACGAAGGTGAAAGAAGAAAGTGCAAAAGCTGGTTTGCAGCTAAACCTCAAAAAAAAAAACTAAGATTATGGCAACCAGCTTGATTGATAACTGGCAAATAGAGGGAGAAAATGTAGAAGCAGTGAAAGACTTTGTATTCCTAGGTGCAAAGATTACTGCAGATGCTGACTGCAGTCAGGAAATCAGAAGACGCTTAATCCTTGGGAGAAGAGCAATGACCAATCTCGATAAAATAGTTAAGAGCAGAGACATCACACTGACAACAAAGGCCTGCATAGTTAAAGCAATGGTGTTCCCTGTAGTAACATATGGCTGCAAGAGCTGGACCATAAGGAAGGCTGAGCGAAGGAAGATCGATGCTTTTGAACTGTGGTGTTGGAGGAAAATTCTGAGAGTGCCTTGGACTGCAAGAAGATCCAACCAGTCCATCCTCCAGGAAATAAAGCCAGACTGCTCACTTGAGGGAATGATATTAAAGGCAAAACTGAAATACTTTGGCCACATAATGAGAAGTCAGGACACCCTGGAGAAGATGCTGATGCTAGGGAGAGTGGAAGGCAAAAGGAAGAGGGGCCGACCAAGGGCAAGATGGATGGATGATATTCTAGAGGTGACGGACTCGTCCCTTGGGGAGCTGGGGGTATTGACCGACAGGAAGCTCTGGCGTGGGCTGGTCCACGAAGTCACGAAGAGTCGGAAGCGACTAAACGAATAAACAACAACAAAAACTTTCTTCAATAAATATGACTTATTCCCAATTCTTTACATTTCTCATGGGCACATCTAAGGGGATCTAGTCCTGTTTCCAACGTGGAACTGCAGCCAGAAGCAAACCAGCATTAGTTTCTGAATAGTCTTCAGGGGCAGCCCCATGTAGATCCAGTTGTGGTAGACCAGCCATGAGAGACTGTTAAAGGCTATGCCTAGCGCACATTGTTCCGTTATTCCTCTCATCCAGTTTTCCGCCCTACTCCAAATGCTCAGCAAGCATCCCATGCCCTCTGGGTACGCGGCCTTCCCTGGGCTGCTTTTGCCCCTCTGCTTTCTGCCATTGTTGCTGCCTGAGTACATATGTTCCCCCCCCAAAAAAAGTTCAGAAATAGAATGGAAGATGAAAAATCTCCGCTCTTAATCAGAACTGCGTGGGGATACAGAAGGGCGTCCTCAGCAGCTGCTTACCCCTGGAGACTTTCCAAAAACTGATTTGGTACGTTTTAAAGCAGGGATATAATTTGTTTTTAATCAAACTACCTTGAGATAAGATGAGTTCTGCTCTCAGTCTAATTAAAGAAATAAATTATGTAGGGTGGTAGAGAATTTCCTCGGGGGGGGGGGGGCTGGGTATAGGGTTAACAGGGAGAAGACTGTAATTTTAATATAGGTTTTTTAGATGTTGATTTTAACTCTCAGCCGAATTCTGCATTTTTGAATGATTACGTGCCATCAAGTTGGTGTTAACTCTTAGTGACTGCATAGATAGATTTTCCTCAGGATGATCTGTCCCCAGTCTGGTCCTTCAGCTGTTCCAACATTTTCCTCATTGCAGCTGTAATTGAGTCCATCCACTTTGCCGGGGGTCATCCTCTTCTCCTCTTTCCTTCCACCTCTCCGAGCATTTTGAATGATGCTGGTACTCGACACTGTTGGAACAAGAGAAGCTGCACATCTGCATGAGTGAGTAGCCAGTTAGGAGAGCAAATTCCACAGTAAGGGGAAAAAAGAAAAGATAAATAGCCAGTATTAGCCTTCCAAACCGCTTTAGACTACAGAGAATCAGTTCCTATTTAGTAGCTATATAAATATTCTAACCCTTTGGAGTCTTGGAAGATAGAACTTTTGATAAGAGTTTGTGTTTCTGTATCAGTGTTTCTCAACCTCAGCAGCTTTAAGATGTGTGGACATCAACTCCCAGAATTCCCCAGCCAGCCATGCTGACTGGGGAATTCTGGGAGTTGAAGTCCTCACATCTTAAAATCGTTGAGGTTGAGAAACACTGTTCTCTATTGTACTGAAGAATTAGAGCTCTTTATTCCAAGCAGTTTGTCCCAGTATTTGATGGTTTGGAAATACATTGCTTTCCACTTCCTTGTCTTTGTGACTGCCTCTAAAGCGAGAAGGGAATCACGTAATTTGAGAAAAGATTCTAGCCTTTTAAGAGGTTATGGACCCTGCAGCTGAGTCAGTCCTTGTGCACATCTCCCGACACATTCTTGAAGATTGCAATGACAATATCGAACAACAGGGAGAAATGAGGAATTGGACTAATTTGAGTGAGAAATGCTGTTGTATGACCATGGGACTCCTAAAGCATAGCTTTGAGGGATTGAAATGATACCTTCAGAGAAATGCGTAGGTCTTCTTGAAACAATTTTAAGATTGAACTTCACTGACTTTCTTACTTGCTGTGACCAGAGCTCAGTTTTGTAGGAGTGAGTAACCTGGGGCAATTTTGCAAATGAACCGCAGGCTGGAGGGTAGCCTCTAAGCAGTACTGTCTCTTGTCATTTTCACTGATTTAACTTGCGTGAGTGTGGTGGACATTTGCCCCAGGCCCTGTCTCACACGATGACTTTTCTAGATCTCTGACCTCATTACTCACCTTTGTTTTCACTGGATCTAAATGCCTGGGTTTGCAAGCTTCTGAGAAAGGAACTGTTGCATGCATTTAGAAACGTGAGACCTTGCAATTTGGGAAGTAGCATTCTGAGATTACTCCTTTTTTTGGAGATAATTATCTGAAAAGGTTTTTTTTTTTTTTTTGGAGGGGGTGGATCTCTGGATCAGTTACATCCTGAATAATCAGCCAAATCCAGGTACTCAGGGTGGTCTCAGCATTACCTCTGTTGCTTTGTGTGGGGTGACTTTTGCTAGGGGTGGGGGGAATGTGACTCTTGGCGGGCCCCAGTCCTATTTACTACGGGATCCTTCCAGCCGAATTAGGTGATGTCAGTGCTGTCTCCCAATAGGAATTTCTTCAGTGGTCAAGAACAATCAAGTTGGATTTTTCAAAACTAGACATGGATCAGATAATGACATGGCTGGTGGCGGATGTGATTGATTTGAGTAAAGACAGAAAAGACAAAGCCACAGTTCTATCACTGGAGATAGAAGGAGCTTTTGATAAAATCTATAGGCTGTATGCATATCATACCTTCCCTAAATTTTTTTCTCCCAAAAGATTTATAAAAAGGGTCCAGATTCTGTACGCAGCTCCCAAGTATAAGATGAAAATTAATGGTCTTTTTTTCATCTAATTTGTCACTCCGTAAATACCCACTCTCTTTGCTTTTTCCACTGGTTTAGAACCTGTAACTTGTACTATTGGGTAAGATCACAACATCCATGGTTCTTTGTGTCTAATGTGGACAACTCTATAACATGGTGCCAGAGAGGAGTTTGTCTTGTCTTCTCATAGTGGTTTAGGATCGCACAGGTTTAAGCCTTGCTGCTCTTTAATATATGGATGAAATCCATTGAGTAAGTTCATCTGGAAATGGAAAGCTGCATGTCACTATTTTTTGCCTTATTCTGGTAAGTTGGTGGCAGCAGTAAAGTGTGCCAGGCTGTTACAACAGAGAAAGCCAATGACCAGAAGTTTAGTCCAGACAAATTGGAGGGGACTTATCTCCTCGGGAGAGCACAATCTATCTGTCCAGCAGAAGCTGCATCATCTCTTCTCACTCTGGGTACCCATTAGTCCTTATTAGTCCCTCATCCCATAGAAGTGGCGTCTGTGGCCCAGACTCTTTCTTTGTTTAGGCTGGCACACCAGGGAATACCTTCCCTCGAAATCTGACTTAGCAATCCATGCCTTCATAACCTATTTCATCGCTGCACTGTGTTTTCACTGAAATTGGTTGGAAATTTCAGCTACTATTCTGGAAAGAGTTCTAGTTGGGATCATGTATAATGGACGCACAACACCGGAAATGGGTTAGCGTGCTGGTTCCCAGTCTGTTCCTAGGACAAGGACCTCGTGGAAGTTTTGACCTTCACAGCTTGGGATGATCTCATATTTTTCTCATAACAAAACAGTGCCGTCGTAAGTTGGCTATGGAAGTATGGATATTTAGGAGCAAAAGAATTTTTGAAATGCCAACTCTGTTGACCATTATCCATTACACACTTCCAGAGAAAAAAGTCCTTCACGGAACCCGATATATTCTGGTTTTGCTTTGTTAGGATATAATAATTTTAGATAATGGGATTTATTGACAATTACGCACAGTTTTGGACTCTAGGGGCCATAAATTACTTTCTTCCCTACATTCATTATGGAATGAAAAGCTAAATTCCGCTTAGCAGTTAGTGAAAATGAAGTTGTAAATTTTTTTCCCATCCAAGTTCATGGGTCCCCTGAAATTTATCCAGACCCCAAAGGGTTAAGAACTCCCATTCTAGCTCATCTAGTACAGCTCCTTATTGTCGCAGGGATGGCAACCCTTTTGCAGTTTTCCAGACACACCGATGCATTCAGTCTTGTCTGCGGTGCCACAAACTCTTTGCAACCTTATTTCAGATATTGATAGCTATGAGCCTCGGGGTTCTAAGATCTGAACAGATGGCTTTGGGACCATTCTGCAGATACAGTCAGCCTGGCAATTCTTTCTACCTTAATGCAATTGCCTTCAATTTTCCAGGATTTGCAGGAAAGAAAGTTTTAACGCATGCTGGTGACAACCCTAGAGCAAATACTGTTCAGGGATGAAGAGAGTTTTGGCTTCCATCTTGTCCACCATAGTAGTTTTTATTTATTTATTTATCTATCTGTCTATCTATCTAATTTATCCCTGCCCATCTCTTCCCGTCAGAGGTCTCCTCCCATTTTTCAACTTTTTGCTGGAAATTCCTGTGTTTTTTAAAAATTATTTTAACATTTAAAGGGTAAAATAAATGATTACATAAAAGGAGTGAGAAAGGACATAATGGATGGAAAATTGAATATCAGTAAATAGAGATTTTGCAATTGCCATAAAATTTAACATTCATTGTTTCATCAAACAAGACTCATTATACCATCTTGATTTTTTTTAATCCATTCAGTCATGTCCAATTGTCGGAGACTGCCTGGACCAGACCCTGCAGTTTTCTTGGCACGGTTTTTTGGAAGTGGTTTGCCATTGCCTCCTTCCTAGGGCTGAGAGAGAGTGACTGGCCCAAGGTCATCCAGCTGGCTTCGTGCCTAAGACAGGACTAAAACTCACAGTCTCCTGGTTTCTAGCCTGGCACTTTAACCACTACACCAAACTGGCTCTCATATCATCTTGATAAATACTTGTACATTGTTAACTCTTAACATTAACATTTATATTGATGTCACCACCAGGAGACTGAGAGTTCTAGTCCGCCTTAGGCATAAAAGCCGGCTGGGAGACCTTGGGCCAGTCCCTCCCTCTCAGCCCAAGAGCCAATCAGGCATAGTAGGAGAGTTCTAGTCCCGCCTTAGGCATGAAAGCCACCTGAATGACCTTGGGCAATCACTCTCTCTCAGCCCAAGAGCCAATCAGGCATAGTAGGAGAGTTCTAGTCCCGCCTTAGACATGAAAGCTGGCTGGGTGACCTTGGGCCAGTCCCTTCCTCTCAGCCCAAGAGCCAATCAGGCGTGGTATGAGAGTTCTAGTCCTGCCTTAGGCACGAAAGCGGGCTGGGAGACCTTGGGCCAGTCCTTCTCTCAGCCCAACTTACCTCACAGGGTTGTTGTTGTTGTGGGCAAAATAGGAGGAGGAAGGAGTATTAGGTATGTTTGCTTCCTTGAGTTATTTATAAAAATAAGAAAGGTGGGATGGAAAATAAAAAATAGAGTAAATAAATGCACATGATCTTGTGAAAAGAAAGAAAAATGAAAGAAATTCCAGTTTCTGAATTGCAGTGATAAACTGGAGGTTCCATCACTGTCATAGAATACCATATTGAGAACACAATACTTTCTATATTAGGGGCTAAAGTTTAATATTGCCGCTCGCCTCATGCAGTTGCACTGTCAATTTGACCTGAACCATAGCATTCCGCCCTCAAAGTCCTTTCTTCAGATCGCATTACGTGGGGAAGACATATTTTGATGGGACGCCTCGGTGCCGGACATGCAGAGACAAGCAATCCTGTTGCTGACAAATTATAGACCCTCATTATAAACTTTGAACATGGTAGTTTGGACCATGGAGCCAAGAGTGTAAAGGCAAGGGCCACTAGTGAGGTTGTGCAAGCAGAAGCGTAGGAAAAACAGTTGCACTTAGCTGTGTTTTTTAGCATTTCTTTCGGTTGTGGAATATACCCGGAATTCCTTTAACTTGGTTCATCCGCTGCCCTGGTGCAGGAACTTGTTTGCACGTGAGAAAATAATTTGAAGGGCATCTCTGCTTCCCAAGTTTTTGGTTTTTAACTAACTCTAGTCTTCCTCTTTCTGCCCTTGGAAAAATCATTTTTTAAATAAAGGTACTACCTACTCCCCTTTAATTACCTTCCTCTTACATACATATTCCAGTGTGCTTGCTCCAAATGTAGTTTGCAATTTGCAAAGATATTGTCTGGTGGTACATCTGTCTCTACACACACACACACACACGCACACACACTTACGTGTATGTTCAAAACTCTTGTTAGGCTCAAATATGTTTAAATATGATAGACAAATCTTTATATGTGCTTAATAATTCCAAAGTTATGTTTCCCAGCTGTGGCTACTGGTTAACAGAGCTTCTGCATTTAATGACAGTTTGCTCTGTTAAATGAACATTAATCTCATCATTCATGACTCTCTCTGTGATCAATAGTATTGTTGAAGTGTCACTTAATAAACCAGATAAAAACTTGAAGCTGTTTTCCACACTGAATAACGTGCATTAATCATGCATTTTTTTTTGCAAGAAAAGATTATTTTAGGGCAGACGTATCATATGTTCCAGTTAAATGTGGCTGTTAAAGTTTTAGGCTGGCTCTCAGTGGTGCCACCATTTGCGTTCTGCATTAGAAGGTTCTTAAGAACAGCATCTCTCTGGCTTTGAAAGATGACGCCTGTAGCTGCGTTTGCAAGAACAGCTCATTTTCGTTTTGCATTGTAGAAAAGCTGCAGGTATGAGCTTCATAGGAACAGAGCCTCATCTTGAATTTTCAGCTCACCAATCTAAGAATTCATATAAAAATCAGTGCAGGATTTTTTTTTAAAAAACCAGGATATAGGAGTCATGGAGATGAAAGTCTGGTTTGGAATACAGATTGTCTGATGCAATTCTATTTGTCTAAAACAGAATCTCTGTCACTGTGCCTTTGTGAGAACTCTGCCCAGTTTTTCCTCCCAAAGGAGGTTGTAAATCTAGCCTAGGCAATTTACAGTATGTTGTTCTAACTAAATTTCCAATTGCCGTGTAATTTATTGTTGCTTATTCTGTCCAGCAGAATGGATTTGGTGAGTTGGCTAAGAATAAGATGGTGAACTAGGTCTTTTTCTGTTCAGGTTTCACTCACCTTGGCCTCTAACTGATTAGATGCTGTGGGGGCAGAAACTCTGACCTAGAGTAGGTGGCTGTGAAGTCTGCTTTCATGGCATGTACAAAAAGTTTTGAATGCTCCAGAAAGTATTATGGAAGGTAAATAAATCCCCTCTCCTGTTTGCAGGCATTTCAGTTGCTTTTCTTTTCTTTTCTTTTCTTTTTTCTTTTCTTTTTTTCTTTTCTTTTCTTTTCTTTTCTTTTCTTTTCCTTTCCTTTCCTTTCCTTTCCTTTCCTTTCCTTTCCTTTCCTTTCCTTTCCTTTCCTTTCCTTTCCTTTCTTTTCTTTTACTACAAACTGCAAATTCCTGAAACCTACACAGGAGTAGACGGGGATTAATATAGAACAAAATACTGGTAACTTTATCTCAGCAGTTCAGCGTCTACTAATTGGTAGGAGTAACCAAAGTTTGAAAGAAGATGGTTAGCTTTTTATTAGTATCAGAAGGGGGTGAAAGAGATGGAATGCACCCGCTTTTAAGTGTTCTATTCCTGAAACAAAATCCCGGAGTTTCATGAGTTTGAATAAAATGTAGCTGTTTCACGTCCTATCCTGTTCTGGATGACTTGATTGGAATGATGCCTTGCTCCTTGCTGGTGTTTTTTTAAAAGGGAATTTCCATCTTGGTCAATACAGCAACAATAGAGCAGGAAAAGAACGGAGATGGGTGGGTGATCTGAGCAGGGCTGTGCTGGGAAACAGGCGTAGATCTCTTCTGGTTTGGATAGTTCTGTAGTGGGTGAGAGATTCAGAGAGAAGCAGTGTTGAAGCTAAGAAATATATAGCACATCCAGTGCAAAGAAGACTCTGTTGGCTTGGCTTGGAAGGTTGATGTCTACTCCTGACAGCTAGGTCCCCCTCCCTTCTTCTTCCTTGTCACATGACCCAGAATGAGGCCTATGCAGCCCATCCCACACTTCTCAGTGCGCACATGAAGGTCCAACACAATAGGAAAGCATAGATGTGGCATGCCTATATGCAGTAAGCTATGTTGAAGAAAACACAGATGCTTCCTATGGCCACAGCTGGTAAAGGGGTTGAGAATAATTCAAGAAGCATGCTTCCCTATTCCCCCCCCACCCCATTTTTGGGAGGAAGGGGACTAGCACAAACATCTCAATGCAGTGTTTGGAAACTTGGCATAGCAATGAATAGAATATTCCAGCTGTGAGGTAATAGCCGAATGCTAACTGAATAATCGAAATACTTACTCATCTTACGTGTTGAGTCCAATACCTTAGTATACAAAAGCAGGGCTTTTTGTTTAGATGTATTTTCATTTTTTAAAAAAAATCATCCCATGCACCATTTTTAAAATGGTGTTTGTAAATTGGCTGGCTGGTAGCAGTCAACATAGCTCTTGTGGGATCCGAGTAAAAAACCAATGGACAAGGAACCCAAATTTAGTAAATTTGAACAGCTGAAACCTTGGGGGATTTCTTCTGATGGGATATGGAGTGCTGGAGCTGTTTTGGATTTAGTTTCATTGCAAAGCAACCACCTTCGAACATTCCAGGGTAACATTCTGGGTGGGATGCTTCATTACAGGCTTGACAGAAAACATGTTTTCAGTCATATGTCTTAATTACTGTTGATGTTTTTACATGCTTGATTTTTTTTTTAAAAAAGTAGACACTGTATTTAAAAACTAATTGAAAACAATCTCATCCATTCTTTATGAAAGTATGTGTATATGGAAAATCTGATAGTAGGGTCACTTTGTTCACAGAGCAAGGCCTGGACTTTATCTTGCTGTGGTGTTGATGCTAGATAGTCAGGAAAATAGGATACCCATGAAAAAGTGTCTATGTGCACGCCCATGCTGGCTGAGACCTTTGGGAGATGTACTCCTGGCCTCTTGGGAGGCCAGCCGCTTAGAGGATATAAGGATAGAGCCAGAACTGCCTTCTGAAAAATTGTTCAAATATCCTTTTTTTATTCTTTCAGGTATGTAGTTTTGCAGATGGCAAGGAAAGAGGAAAGCAGAGGTGAACGTTACTAAGGGAGCTTGCAGTAAATGGAGGCACGGGATGGATTAAGAAGAAGAATGTTACCATGGACAGCTCCTTACTGGCTTTCCCGTTCTGCTTTTGTTTTTGCTTCTGTCCACCTCCCCACCTCTTGCTTCTTAGGGCAAGAGCCGATGTGCCCCACATTTCATTGGCAGCACAGTTAGGGTGGGGTTTGCAAAGAGCAAGGGCTGCCCTTGATTGTCAAAAAGATCCTGGGGATCAGACCATTTTTACCACCACCACCACCCCGGATGGGAATTAATGCTTCCAGCCAAAGCTAAGCATGCCAGCTCTCTCTGGGCTGCACATCAGTGTTTCTTATTGCTGCCTCCTTTTTGCTTCCTTCCACCCTCACTTCGTTTCCCTTCCTTTGACTGGAAAGCAATCCAGTTGAGTAAGCTTGCAGTTTGCAGCTACATTAAGGGCACAGTCCCCTTGCATTGGACAAGCCCTGTTTAAATGGGAGGAATTGGTATTTACAGAGAGCAAGCTGTCTCAGCCTATTTTCCTGTGTTTCTCTGCACATAATTCCCCGGACTGAGGCAGGCCAACTATGCAGTTGAGTTGGCCAGGCTAAATGAGACAGTTCTCAAAAGCTGAGCAAGCAGTTAAGTTATTTCAGAAGTTCCCATGATGTAGGGAGGGCAGGAAAGCAGTTTATACGATTCAGCATTGGCCAGTATGATGCCCTCCAAGCATGCTGGAGCTGTAGCTCCTTTCCCTCTCAGACAAATGGCAGCTCTGGCTATGGATAATGGACATTTACTACGCTAGAAGGTGCCAGGTTGAAGGGTGGTTTGGTCCAATGGCCTCATTGGATGCACTGATTTGTTTCGTAATACGTGATAACCAGTCCAGGGAAGGACCTGCTTCACTCACTCCACTCATTTGTGACATCATCTTCAGGGCTTTTCTGTTGAACAGGAACTATCAGAATTCAGTTTCTTGCCATGCAGGCAACTGAAGGCATATTTGGCTTAAGAAAAACGATCCATGTAGGAGTTGTTTGGAAGAAGAAGAGTAGATGTGCAGTATGAAACATGGGAAAGATTGGGCTAAGGAATTTTGAGGCCAAGAGGGTTCAGAGGAGAGGATTTCTATTTCAGGTATTGGACACACACAGCCACCTGCATCTTTCTCACTCGCCTTGTGGCAAAGGTGGACGGGGTCCAGCCAAGAAGCTGCTTATCTCTTGTTTCTGGATTTTTCCAAACATACTTCGCCACCAGGAAAATTTCTCTGTCCTTCAGCTTATCAGTGTGGGAATATTATGCAGGGAGCGTTCTCTCTTTGCATTTTCCCCAATTCTCTTTAGTCAGTAGTTTTGTAAACCAAAGGCTCGACCCTTCTTCTTACCCACATATAGACCCTCATTTTCTTTGCTGACAGCCTGAGTGATATTTTAATTTTTTTGCCCCTTAGAAAACTTCAGTCTCTTATCCAGTAGATAAATGAGTCAGCCCTCAGGAAATGCTGCCGCCAGAGTGTTTCCGTTTCAAGCACAATAAATGCAGAAGCTAATAAATGTCCTCTCCCATCAGGAGGAGGCGTATAATGAGTAAATGATGGGAAAAGGGATTCGGGAAACAAATGATCAATCCAATCTAAGACGACAAACCATTCCTTAATAACTTGGTCTTTGGCTGAGTTGGAGTCTCTTCTCTAGCCGTGGGGAACTGCTGAGGGAAGGCCTGGAAAGAAGGCCGTGAATCTTTGGCAGCTGATGCATTTTGTAGGTTTCCATTCTCATTCAGTGAGCAGCTTGCTGTGAACTGGAGAAAACCTGTCTAACTACGTCTTTGCCCTTTTGCCATCCATGCAAGAAGTTGGGTGGCTCCAAATGAAATCCCCAGACTCCCTCTGGGGGAATTAGCAGGGAAAGTGCATGAACAACTATGATATCCAGAAGGACCAAAAAAAAAAAAAAAAAGTTAAACCTAAATATTGGTAGTTCTCACTTAATGACCATTCATTTAGTAACCATCTGGAATTACGACGGTGCTGGAAAAATACCTGAGTTATGACTGTTCCTCACATGACCATCGCGGTGTCCCCTGCAATCATGTGATTGAGATTCGGGTGCTTGGCAAATGTGCATTTGCAATGGTTGCAATGTCCCCTGGTCATGTGATAGCCATTTTCAACCTCCCCAGCTGGCTTCTGATAAGTAAAATCAATAGGGAACCCTGTGATTCACTGATCGACCGCATGGTTCACTTAATGACTGCTGCAAAAATGGTCATAAAATCGGGTCCAGATTCACTTAGCAACCGTATTACTTAGTGACCTAAATCCTCGTCCCAATTATGGTGGTTAAGCGAGAACTACCTATATCCATTATTATTGAAAGGGATTTTCTCCTGCTCTGTAATCCTGGGCTATTGGATGTAGTCACACCCCAAATCATAAACATCAGCAGAAGTGATGGATAGCAAAATGTGGTTGAATTTTGACTCTGAAGAAGGAGAAAAGTGCAAGAGCTCTGAAGGATGGTAACAGGTGGCACAGCTAAGGGCAGAATCAGCAGGGTGTCTCTAGAAAGGTGAGTGGGAAGGAATCAGAGCAAAGAACGAAGTTGAAGAACGGAGAAGCCGGGTCTTCTAGCAGCAGCTTGGTCCTCAGAAAAGTTGCGGAGATGGAAAGCAGAAACCGACCCTGCAGACAGGCAAAGCGGTGCGCGTGCAGGCTGTCCCATACGCAGAGCCGTTGGGTTTGAGTGACCTGTGGGAGCTGAAACATGCCTTTTGCACTAGGTATGGATGAAAATATTATTCTAGACGAGTATTTCCAGAGGCGATAAGAGTGGGATAAAGACCAAGGTTAAGGTTAGGGGAGGGAGGGAGGTGATGGTGGAAATGCGGCTTCAGAGCTGCGGCTGATGTAAGAGGCAATGTGGACCAGCCCTGCTGTAGTTGCCCTGTAAAATCACTCTGGGATTCCTGCTGGGCTTGTTTTTGCTAAAACCCAGGGCAACAAAAATGTTCTGGGTTTTGTTTCTGCCAAACCATGGCTGAGCACTCAATCATTGGTTCCCAGATCATATGTCAGCTGGGCTGTGGCAAACACTATTTTGCTTGGAAAAGGCCCTTCTTATCCCCTCCCTTGTAACCCCTAACTGATTTGGTGGCACATGGAGCAAAGGACTAGAGTTCCATTTTCTCCAAGGTGGACAGCCTGGTGACCTCTCTGAAATCCTGCAGTTCCATGACCTTCATGCCACAATGTGAACACAATAGTCACCTTCAGCTAGGGATACAGACTATGTGTGGCAAGGGAGAAGTCCTGTTTCGTTCCCTGCAGTGCGCGTGTTCGTCTCTTGCTCCGAATGGTCCTCTGAGTTTCCAGAGAAGATTTTGAAGGGGAAGGGGATTCTTAAAGAATCATTTGCTCTGTTGTTGGAAGCTCTTCTGTCAGTAGACAACAAGTTCATCAAACTGGAGTCCTTGGTGCTCTCTGAGCCTGGTGGTTTTCTTGCATACATTTCATTGCCCAACTAGGCAACATCTTCAGCGCTAGCTGGAGATCCTAGCACTGAAGATGTTGCCTAGCCTGGCAATGAAATGTTTGCAAGAAAACCACCAAGCTCAGAGAGCACCAAGGACTCCACAGTTCAGCCCTGAGCTACAGAGACCCTTTTCAATTGGTAAGTTCATCAAACTGCAGGAAGGCAAGCAGACCATAGCACTCTTAATTTCTACTAATAATTAGCATAAGAATCAACATGAGTAGAGTACATTTTCTATGTTCAGCGTACCCAACTTCAATCATGACTT
This sequence comes from Candoia aspera, assembly GCF_035149785.1. Lineage (NCBI taxonomy): Eukaryota > Metazoa > Chordata > Lepidosauria > Squamata > Candoiidae > Candoia > Candoia aspera. Next base: position 7,027,296 of record NC_086159.1, on the reverse strand, counting down.
TGGGGCAGTGGAAGGGAGCAGTGTCCCAGATGTAATGGCATCACACAAATAATTCATGTTATTTGTGAATGACGACATGATGTGGTATTGTGGCTTGTGCTGGGTGTCTGTTACTGTAATGGGAGTTGTAAGAACCATATAAGGTAGGTAGTGTATAATCAAGATTAGAGTAATGGACCTCCTAGGATGACAATTCAGACAGGTAGCTGTTACACAAGCTACTTCCCTCTCTGATGACACAAGTTTTGACAGCTCCATGGACATCTTCATTACTCATCCACCATCAAAATAGAAATGGGGGGGGGGCAGTTGGAGGCAGGATATATCTCTGGAGACCAGGTGTTCCAAACCTTATGGCAGCCACCAAGAAGGATCACTGTTGGGCCCTCAGCTGCTTCACTTCATATAGGATAAAGACCCTCAGCTTCCCTTCCCAGGATGTATTCACTGATGGGTCAAGACCAGCTAGGAGAGAGAGTTCTACAAGTATCTGGAAGGTGGGCCATGTAGGACTCTGCAAATAGGGACCAGCACTGCGAATCAGACTTGGAAGCAAATCGGAAGCCAGTGCAGTAACCAAAGCATGGTGGTTTCTGCTAAACCTGCTACGCCCTGTTAGCAGCCAGGTTTCTGCATTTTTGACCAACTGTGTCTTCAAAGGCAGCCCGTGTGAGATTGCGTTGCAGTAGTCGAGCCATGAGGTGATGAAGGCATAAATAACAGTTTTCAGGACTTCCTAGTCCCAAAGGCTCTCAATTGGTACAACAGCCAAATCTGGGGAAAAGATTTAGGGTAGATGACACTGTTTAACTTGGTCTTTTTCTTGCTTTATTCCTCTTCCTCTGAATTACATGTTTCTTGATTCTTAATGCCCACTTCAGATAAGGTTATCTACATAGGAGAAATAACCTTTCTGCAATATTATTTGTGGGGAGTTTTCTATAATTATAAGAGGGCTGCAACCTGGATTGGGGAGCAGGAGGCAGGAACAAATGCAATGGAGCATTTGTTTTTGTAGTCCGGGCAGAGGTGGATAATGCAGCTGAAGCTCTCCTTGGCTGTGTTAAAATGTGCCCCAGGGAGTCAAGTCATGGTGCATATCGAGTGTTCTGGCTGAGAACTATTATACCTGAACGCTTGTGCTTTTCAATATGCTTCTATTCAGATGCATATTTCCATGCCAGGTCTTTGAAAAGTCCTTTCCTTTGAAATACAGGAAGATAATCATGCCTTTTGAAATGAATAATGCCACCCCACCGAGCCTGAAATCTTGATTTCTGCCCCTCCTGCTAAATACCCGAGCTTAACCCTTTGTTATTGTATACCATATATTCCCACAATGCTACTTCACACAAAGTGAGGCATGCAAACTCTAGTGAAGTGATCTGTTGGTTACTCAAAGATGTTTGGAACCAACAAGGCACTTGGTCCTAACCTTTTCTCCCACTGTGCTGGGATACATCATGGTACACTCGGTGACAGTTGTAGATTTTTTAGTGGGCTACAAATTAGGAAAAATACCCCAACCTTCCTTCTGGCAGTTCTCTTCCTAAAGTGGTCATTTTCTGGAAGTATTGGAAGATGTCCCGATTAACTTGTTGATTTTATACATTCATATAACATGTTTTCACAGTGAAAAGATCTTAAGGTGCTGCATATTTAAATTTCAAAAACACAATGCATCAAAATAATTTAAAGCTAAAATCAAAAACAATTGGTATAAAGGTAGACCAGCACCTTAAAGTACAAGGTAGATATCTATCACCTCTTTCTATTAAACTTTGAGCAAACGACATCTCATGTGGAAGAGAATACAAGGTTGGGTCCAGGCATACCTTCAGTAGAAGATGAGGCCAACATAAGAAAAGGTTCTTTTCCACAGGAACAATGAACTTCCCTTACAGAATTAATGAAAGAAGGGCCTTATCTGCTCATCTTAAGGCATGGCTGGTTTGACACACACTTTCAGTTACTTGGGCATCAAACTACGTAGGTGAGTACCAGCACCTCAGATTGAGCTTAGTGGCAAAATAAGCCAGTTTTTATGGCCAACCTCATGTATAACCTTGTACAATAATCTAACTTGGAAATTATTAGAGTGCAGATACATAAAGTTTAGACGGTCCCTATCTGAGCAGTCCACAGCTGCAGAAGACATGGAAAGTAGGCCACTCAAGCTGAAGAGGCTGTTTGAGAAGAATCCGCAGGCACTGTGCTTCTTCAGGAGGAAGAATACATTTCTGAACCAGTTACTTACCAGTTTCCCAGAACCACCAACCAATAGTACCATCTTGTTAGGATTCAACTTCAGGCTTTTGGCCCTGTTCCTGCCAATACAGAAGATTGTTTTCATCGTACTGATAACTGATCTTTTGCTATTCCTGGTGGATCTCACCCAGCGGGATCATAGAGATATGAAAGAAGCTTTGGGAGGAGAGGAGGTGAAGGTAGAACAGTGTTTCTCAACAGTGTTTCTTCCCTAGGCTAGGGAATTCTGGGAGTTGAAGTCCACACATCTCAAAGTTGCCAAGGTTGAGAAACAGTGAGGTAGAAGTTTGTAGGATTTTACAGTTCAAGCTCCAGGGAGACAAACAATAATGCTCCAGGACTAGTTCTTGAAATGTTGGTTGCATTATGAGCGGAATCAGCATATTGGTAGCATTCTAAAAAAAACTCTATCCAGAAGATAGGGAATTCACAGAGTTGTGTTACCTAAATCCCAGCCTAAGTCTAGACGAGTTGCATCTTTGTTTTCATTCAATGACATTTTGTATCCAATTTTCACTTTTCCTTCTCCCACCTCCCTGGAAAAAAAAGTATGCTAGATCAGAGAAGGGTTGAAGCTTGCATTTTTTAAATTCTTCCCATAGTTGTTTGATGAAATCTGCATCTCAAGTACAATGTTGAAAAGCAGTGGGAAATGCTTTGAAGTAAAGGTGCAAAATACTGCATTTCCCTGAGCATTTTCTTTGCTCTTTGATTTGATAAGCTTTTTACTACTTTTCAGTTCAGGTCCTTTCTAGTGGCTCATGAAGTCAGTTTGCTCGTTTGTTTGCGAAATGTATAAACCACCCCCCAATCTGTCACAACTTTGGGTGGCTAAGTTAATGAGGTGTGACCGAATGAAATAAAACAAGCCCAGCTAGAGCAGCGCCATGTATTGTCTGTGCCAGCCTCTGTACACAAGACTCTCCAGGGTTCCTTTCCCTTAAAAAAGTGGCTTATGGTGACAGAATTATAGATCAGATCAAGCTCTTCATTAGCCTCCATTCCTCTTGTATAGTTAAATGGGGGGTTCAATGAGTGTGATTATCTTCTAATTTTCACCTCCACCCTACTTTTCTAGAAGACACTTCAGCTTCTGGGTGCCCCACTTTGAATAGACAATAAGTCACTGTTTCAAGAGGTTTGGTTGGTTTGAGAAGCTTTCTTTGACTTAGATCTCAGATGGGCAGATACCACATAACAGAGATCTTTGAAATTCTGCATTATTGTGGAAAGGTCTACTTTGCAAAGATTCTGTAAATAATGTCTTCTTGGTTCTTTTATTTGTATTTAGGTATTCAGTTTCAATTTTTCTCTGCCATCTCTAGATCCACCCGTTGTATTTGGTGTGTATTCAATGTAATGACATAACCATGGCATTTTAAACACATCGACAAGCTTCCCACAATTGAATCACCCAAACAGGCAGGATTGTAAATCTGTTTATCTAGATTGGTTCTTTCAGCCTAGGTAATTTTATTTCTCCGGGGTTTTCTTGAATGCAAGTCTTCTTGGGAGTGCAGATTGCTCCCTTTTGAATATAATAATCTCATATGTTGCTTTCTACAGTTCAAATTATTATAGAGTTCCATATGTATTAATTTCTCTTGCAAACCACTATACTTGTACCCAGATGACAGAAATAGTTCTGCAAATTCCCCTTCCTGTGAACAGCCCCATATGTAGAGAAATTCCTCACTAAATTCAAATGCACACAAGTTATGGCTGTGAATTTTAGTTAAGAACATTTGATGCCAAACTTAAAGGAAAATGCAGTTGATAATAGGTAGCTGCTATATTGAGGCTGCATTATCTTAAGTTATGCAGGCTGGGGGAATTCTGGGAGTTGAAGTCACCCATCTTAACGTGGTTGACATTGAGAAACACTGATCTAGATGATGGTAGGTACTTGGAAGGTATTATGTTTGGAAATACTTTTCTGTAGGATTTTTTTTAAGGAAAGCTCTCCTTTTTTCCTAAAAAGCCTCACTTCCCCTCACTTTTTTCTTTTGTCTGAATTTGGTTTGCCTTTTTCCTGACAGCAACAGTGCCTCAAGCGGGCTGTACCTATTAGCACCACTGCTGCTGAAGGAGGAGGCATCCAGCTTCAGTCACTCTGTGTCTTCTGCTTCAGAAATCTACTCACAGTCACTCCTTTTATTTTCTCCTCGGCTCTCTCCTTCCGTGATTGTGACTCCATTACATTGGTCTGTCCCAAAAATGTATATAAATCACCTTTGTACCCTGCTATTTTAAGAAAGAATGATAAGCAAGAAACTCTGTTCTTGTTTCCTTGTGAATAAATGAATTGTCTTCATCTGCTGAGGCATGTCCAGTGCTGCAAATCTTTTTTGGTTTAACAATTTGGAAGTTCCATTGCATCTATTCATTTTACCATCCAGAGCAGTGTTTCTCAACCTTGGCAACTTTAAGATGAGTGAACTTCAACTCCCAGAATTCCCCAGCCAGCCATGCTGGCTGGAGAATTCTGGGAGTTGAACTCCACTTATCTTAAAGTTGCCACGGTTGAGAAACACTGCTCTGGAGAGTCCAAGGCTCAGGCAAAATGTTGCCCTTCCTCGGTGTGACAAGCAAAGAATAAGGAACTGTTTCCTTCCTCTTTCAGGAGTAGTGGTGTGCAGGATTCCTTGGGTGATTCCCAGCAAATATAAGGTGTGGCTTTGCTGGTCTTGGTGTTTCCCAGGCCAAGCGGTTGGTGTGGTAGCATTTGGGAAGAAGCCCAGCTCAAGATAGTGGACAGGAGCAGGGGCCCAACTCAAATAGTGGAGCAGCAGATCAATTCCCAACACTGGGTAAACCGGAAGAAGGAATTTGCAAAGCCTTGTGCATGTTTGTTGTTGTGTGGTGATGCGTTGTGACTGTTTTAACTGTCCAGATCAAGGGGTATTGCTTGCAGTAGCTTGGAGGGCAAAGATGCCCCTTACCAGGAGCTGTGCTTCTGAAGCATTATTTTTTTTAGCCCCTCCTGACTTCACTAGAGCTTCAAAAGGACCTCCTAAAATGATAGGATGACTCGCAGTTAAAACTGATTTGCAACAAAATCAGCAGAGAAAACATGAAAGACTTTTTGAGGGAGGAAGCCACATGTGATTTTTGGGATAGACTTTTTAGAAAGCACCGCTGGGAAAGCATGCTGAAGAGCCTGTTAGATCTCACTTGTTTAATAAATGAAATCACCTTCTATGAATTCTTTTGATTCTGAAGCCCCGTTGGCTACCTTGGGTGGTAGTTCTCCATTTCACCTTCTGGTATGAGACCTTTATCTCCAGAAAATTCTGTATGTGGGGCAGGTGCTTTGTCTGTTTCCATTTCCACGTAGTGATGACCTATTACATTCACATTTGGTAGGAGGAGTATGTGCATGTGCGTGTTTATTTATTTATAAATCATATTTCTAGGGCCACTGGACTCCAGAATGGACAGTTACAAATGGGGGGGGGGAGTGGGGTTACCAAGAAAGTTGATAGTTATCCAGAAGGAACATTGAAATCCCTCTTCCTCAATCAAGAGCCTAGGCCTGGCGGATGACCCTTGAGGCTGATTCAAAGGCAGGCATGCTAGGGGCAGTTGAAACCTCTGGGGATGCTGTTCCAGAGGGTGGGTGCTGCCACAGAGGAGGCATGCTTCCTGACCCTGTTCAGTTGATGGGACCCAGAGTTCACCAACTCTGTCTCATCATACAGGGTGGGCAGAAACCATGAGAGACAAATGGTCCCTCATATAACTAGCCCTTCTGCCCTGTAGCCTTTATAGGTGATAACCAGCACCTTGAATTGAACTTGTTTTATTGATAACCAGTGCATTTCCTAGAGCAGGGGTGTTACATATTACATGGGCATAATGAGTCCTGCCCAGAACTGCTTGTGCCACAGCATTCTAAATCAACTGGAGCTTCCGAGTGGTCTTCAGTGGGCAGCTCCATATAAAGCCAAATGCAGTAGTCCACAGACAAGGGGACCATAAGGAAGGTCTCCTGGTTCAGGAATGGGCAACCTGGCAATGGTGGATCTGTGCAAAGGTCTTCCTGGTCACAGTTGCTACTTGTTCCTTGAGCAGGAGCTGAGAGCCTAGGAAGACCCACCCCCTGATTACTCACCAATTATGAATGGAGAAGTGCAGCCCTATTCAGGACCAAAGGTGAGAAGTCCCCCGATCCAGGTGCTCCAAGAAACCACAGCCATTCAGTCTTGTTAAGGTTGAACTTAAGCCTTTTTCTTCCCATCCAGGTCCCAACACTTTAGTCACTGTGATGAGACCTTGACAGCATCAGCAGGGTTGTGATACATAACTAAGTATTATCAGCATAATGATGATACTGACTACAGACTGATGGATGACCTCACTCAGTGGTTTCATGTAGTTATTAAACAGGCAAGAGCACTGAGCCCTGAGGAACCCCAAAAAGTAGGGGCTTTACAGTCAATCTCTCCCCTTACCAACAACAGTGAAACCAGCTTCAGAGAAAGAAGAAGAACCACTGCAACCCCATGCCCCCCACTCCCAATCCTTGCAGTCAGCCCAGAAGGATATCAGTCCCAGATCCTCTCGAGGTGGTTGACTAACACAATACCATCTCAGATCCACATAGTCCAGACCATGGAAAGTAATTATCCCTATCTGCTTTGCCTTGATCAGGCTTCACTTGGACTATTGTGTTCAGTTCTGCACACTCCAATTTAAAAAAGACATTGATAAACTGGAGCAAGTCCAGAGATTGCTACCAAGATGGTGAAAGGAGTGGAAACCAGGTCCTACAAGGAATGGTTAAAAGGCCTAGATATGTTTAGCTTGCAGAAGAGAAGGTTGAGAGGGGACATGATAGCTGTCTTCAAATATCTGAAGGGCCGTCACATGGTAGAGGGTTCGGACTTATTCTCACTTGCTCCAGAGGGTAAGACTAGATCTCATGGGATGAAACTTCCAGGATGTAGATACAGATTAGACACGAAGACCTTGACAGGAAGAGCTGTCAATCCGTGGCATAGGTTACTCATGGAGTAGCTTCTTCCCCTTCACTGGAGGTCTTCAAACAGAGGCTAGATAGTCAGATGTTGTACTGAATCTTGTAGTGTGCAGAGGGTTGTGCTTGATGACCTCCTACAACTCTACAAATCTGAGTCTGCTGTGCCCCAGCCTACAAGGGAGATCTAGTGTTGGGATTCAAGATGGGGCTTGGGATCTGTGGAGAGCATGGTGATCCTTTTCTCATGGTTTTATTTCTCGGTTCATTAAAAATCATTAAAATGATTTGGGGGGAGGGGGAGTTGAAATTGACAAGGAGCCAAAAGTTACTTTTGAATCAGCAGTGCTTTGTGATCTAAAAACCCCACATCTGGACTTTACACACAGAGTATAGAGTTACCCTCTCTGCAACTTTCTGGCTGTGTTGAGGAACCATTTTCAGTGTTCTGAAAAACAGCACAAATGGAAATCTCAGCTTCGCTGGGAGATGAACTGGGTGGGAGAAATCAGTATAAAAGAGAGCAGGGTGATTGATTTGTGAATTCTGAGAAACTGCTTAATACAGCTGAGGGAGTGTGAAAATCATCCTCAGTAGGAAAATGCCATAAACATTATCTGTTTTCTTTTATTAAGAAAAAAAAAATAAAAGAATGGAAGATTAAGAATACCTAGTAACTGAGACATGACCGAAGATGCAGGGAGCTCTCCAGAAGGGATTCTTGAATAAACTAATTTTTATTGCAGAATGTTGGGGATAGGGATGAAATAACTTTGAATTTAAGCTATTTATGTTTTGTTTTGTTTTGTTTTGTTTTTATCCCGCCTTTATTATTTTTATAAATAAGTCAAGGCGGCGAACAGACCTAATACTCCTTCCTCCTCCTATTTTCCCAACAGGGTATTGGTGAACAAAAGAAGTCCAGATAGCCACACAGGTTTTAGAAACCACGTTCTGCATGAGATTGGGTCATAGAACTCATGAATGACAGAGGATTCAATGAGTGTGAGAACATAAGTTTAAATACCTAGCTCATGATCCTGCACTGTATAAGATGGATTTCATTCCCATTTTCCTCTGCTAATGTACATTTTGCTCAGGCTCATCCAACGGCTTACATGATGAAGTTTTAACTTGTTCAATCTCTGTTTTCCTTCCTGTAGATGCAAAGGAGTGCAAGGAATCTCTGTGTACATGTCTGTGCTTATATCTGTATCATCTGGCTAAGATTCCATTTTTTTCTTCCTAGTGTTTTTCCCGCAGGCTCAGGGTCTGCTTTTTCAGATCAACTGAACCTTGATCTGTTGGTTGTGAAAGGAATTAACTGACCGGCTTGTCGCTTGAGCCTGACATCATGAGAGTGACTGGCTCACAGTCACCCAGCTGGCTTTCACGCCTAAGACAGGACTAGAACTCAGTCTCCTGGTTTCTAGCCTGGAGCCTTAACCACTTGGCCAGCCTTTCTCAACCTTTTGACCCTGGAAGAACCCTTGAAATATTTTTCAGGCCTTGGGGAAGCCCTGCATATTCAGGCTTAGATAGAGGCCAGAAGTTACAAAATTATTATATTCATTTCATGGGTAGTCCTCTGTGTGTGTGTGTGTGTGTGTGTGTGTGTGTGTGTGTGTGTAAACAGTGTTCTTAAACTAAAAATGAAGAATGAAATTTACATCTTTAATATGAAGTTGCTCAAATCTGAAGTAATTTTTAAAAATAAATTGTGATCTCCCAGGGAACCCCTAGTGACCTCTTGCGGAACCCTAGGGTCCTACAGAAACCTGGTTGAGAAGCCTTGCACTAGATCAAACTGGGTCTCATCATCTTTTGGCTAAGATAAAGAGGTAGATATCATAGAATCTGCAAACTGTCAAAGAGCTTCTCAGATATCTGGTGGTCTTTAATTTGACCTACCATGGCAAATAAAGATGGATGGATGGATGGATGGATGGATGTTTAAATTAAACAGGGTTCCTAAAAAGCTCATCCACATAGAAGTTAGTGTTATAATTACATTCCCATTATCACCCGTTTCCCATGGAGTTTGGTTCAGTGAGAGGCACCTTGTTAAAGTTACGCAATAGAGAAATGATACACAACAACTTGGTCAAGCATTCTGAATTCAGATGCCTGGCCAGAGATGTCCATTATATTGTGACCTTTCTTCTATGGGGGCAATTCAGTCCGTAGTTTTTGCTTTTTGCCTGTATGCTGGAGAGGCAACTTCCATAGGACGATGCATTCTGTTGATTTTAGAAGTTATGGAAGAAAGTCTTGGAGGATGGGGCATTGGACCCTACTCCACTTTGAAACGGTGTTCATTAATGGAAAAATTCACCCCTCGTGTTGACTTCATCACAGTGGCAAATTAAATACCCCCCATTTTTTTCAGCCGCTTTGAATGTACCGAATCAGCTGGCGTCCTGTGGGAGAGAATTTAGTAGCTGCCTGGCATTGTTATAGATGTGCCATTTCTGCTAATGTGCTCACAGACTGGAGTGCTGGCATTATTCAAGAGGGAACAGTGAAAAGTTCTCGCTTGCCAATTAGGTCTCCAGAGCCTTCTCAAAGCAATGGAAGATGACAAGGGGCCTTTGCTATGCTAAAGAATTGCAAACATTAGTAACTTCATGAGGCTGGATTTTGTAGTATGCAATATTGCCAGTACAGGATGCCAAGGAGGAAAAAGTTGTAAACATAGTTGGCTTTGATTAGACATCCTGTCATCAAAGGATGTTTAAATATCATTGTTTGTCTAACCATGTGCTGAAGATTGAGAACATTGGTATTAACAGAATGTGTTTCAATTACATGCAAATTAGATGGTTGAGTGAATTGCTACAAGGCTTGTGAAATAGGTATATCCTTTGATGAAACATTTTCATTTTCTTTAGCACCTCTAAATATTAGCTAGGCAGTGAATTTTCTAATTGTGAAATGAAGCGTGCATATCTTTTGAGAGGGATAACAGGCATACCCTTAGACTTAGAATGATCCTTTAGTCGTACTTAAAATAGGCTTAGATACAAAACTTTAAATGTGTTGGCCCCTTAGGGGGTTAAGCATGCTTATCAAAATAATGGAAAAGACATGAAGGTTCCCTGTCCCCCCGCCCCATTTTTATTTACTTGTTGGATTTGCTTGATACAGTAGAATGTATAATCTTGAAGGTGGGGCCATTTAATTCTGAATTGTTGGATGAAAGGCCTTCTTAGGCAGAGCTGTAATCCCTTTGAGCACATTAATGCTTGGCCCAGCTTGCTTGTTTTCTTGTCCTATTAAGAAATACAGCTGTTCTATTCCCTAGGGTCTGAAATATATTGACTTCCAGGATTTTGATCTTCCAAGAGACGATCCTCTGTCTCGAAGCAGGGCTAAGAGCTCTTTTACTTTCAACACTCTTCTGTATGCATATTGCCATTCTGGAGAAAATTGCGTATATAGTATCGTGTAGGTTCAGTACTGGCAGAAGAAGGTACACAATCCTAATGAAAATGGGGGATGTATTCCAAACTGAATAAGCAAAAATCATGAAACCTTCTAATGATAAAGGGAAGTTATCATTGGGGATTACATGGATCTTCAAAAGTGGTAATTTTATGGCCAAGAACAACGATCAAGAGCTTCTGGGTATGCCAAAGGACTTTTCATGATCATCACTTTGCACATTGGCAGTGTGACACACCCATGTCCGTGTGCCTTCATAGATATGCGGCTTTTAAGTAGCCATGTTTGCATTAGTCTTTTGTGATGATGTGTAAATATTTTCCTTCAGTGGAACAGGAAGTGGTAGCATGTCAAACATCATGGGAAGAAGGCATCTGATGGCCAAGAAAACAGCATGTAAGCCTTCTAGCATAATGCAGGGTTTCTTAACCTTAGCAACTTTAAGATGTGTGGACTTCAACTCCCAGAATTCCCCAGCCAGCATGGGAATTCTGGTAGTTGAAGTCCACACATCTTAAAGTTGCTAAGGTTGAGAAACTCTGGCATAATGGGACAGGTCTGACTTGAGGAAGACTTTATCTTTGCTTATCACTTCACTTTGGTTGCCTGATGATGAAACTGTAGAGTTTGCAGCGTCCTTCTAACTGAATGGGAGTTTTCATTTCCCACTACGGGTTATACTTGGGACATTTGGTTTTCTTTTCCATCTCTAGGAGTCTTCATGGAGGGAGGGAGTTAAAGTCCAGCCTAAATGGAGGGAGAATATAATTTTCATGAAATGTATATCCCACATATCCAAACTGAAATTTCCATGGCGTAACAGAGATACAATATTTCTCAGGAGTAGACTTGGTTTCAGCAAATCTGATGTTGGGTTTTTGTCTTGCTTGCAGTCTTCCCATGGTCACTAGTTGGACCAATACGGTATGGGCACTTGGTTTGCTGCAACACAGCTCTTCTTATGTTCTTAGAGGCAGAAAAAAGCTGCTAACCTTTGCAAACTACGGTGAGGGATTCTTAAATATTCTTCGGTGGTGAAGATATTTTATCAGATATAGATGACATGTGATCTTTTGTAGAGGGGTGCAAATACCTCAAGGTCAAAATGTTTTAAATGTTTGAACTTCTCCAGCCTGACAGGAGAGATTCTAACATTTTGCAAATCCCAATCATTTCGAACTTTTATTGTTTCCAGATATGTTTTAAGAAAGCGCATTTCTATACACGCACCCCTTTTCCGAGTTTTCATACACGAGTGATGTAACTCACCATATATCTAATGCACTTTGGGGCATTTATCTTTTACATGGAAGGATTCAAGCATGTCCACTGTAAGATTGATTCGTTAGTTATCTTTGGGGTGTAAGAGCTGCTGAAAAATGAAGCTCCTTGGTTCGTTCCAAGCCAGAAGTCAGTGGTGTGTTTTATTACATTACAAGTTTTTAACCATGCTTGGAAAAAGAGATGTCTACTGCCATTTAAATCATGGCACCCCTGAGAAAGCACTTGATTATAAATCAGGACTAGTGTATTGGAACAGGGTGTGCATGAGACAAAGAAGAGAAAAAGTAAATTGAACTTTTTAAAACTGAGGCACGGGAAAGGGAGGAGCGGGTTAGGGCAAGGCTAACAGTGGTTAGCTTGGAAGGCACGCTAATGATAGCTTATGGTTTCCTCATTCCAGAGAGCAAATTTGAGGGTAGCCTAGGGTTTTGAATGATATTCTACTGTAGCCTGTTATCGTTCAGATAGATTCTGGCTGGAAGGTTGCATTAGAGATTTGATGAGAGTTTTGTAGATTTAAGACCCACTAGAGTCTCAAATCTTCTCAAAAAGAGAAAAATTGCAGGATACAGGTAGTCCTCACTTAATGACCACAGCTGAGACCAGAACTTCAGTTGCTAAGCAAAGCAGTCATTAAGCGAATCCAACCTGATTTTACAACCTTTTTGCGGCAACCATTAAATGAATCACCGCAGTCATTAAGTGAACCACATGGTCATTAAGTGAACCACATGGCTCACCATTGATTTTGCTCGCCAGAAGCCAGCTGGGAAAGTCAAAAATGGCCATCATGTGACCATGGGATGCTGCTACAGTCATAAATGCAAACCGGTTGCCAGCACCGAAATCATGATCACATGACTGCAGGGATGCCGCAACAGTCATAAGTGTGAGCACCGGTTGTAAGTTGTTTTTTTCAGCACCATCTTAAGTCTGAACTGTCACGAAATGAATGGTCATTAAGTGAGGACTCCCTGTATCTGGCTGATGTTGAGGGGTGTATCCCCAAGCTCTGCAGAAGGAATACACATTTAATATTCCAATTTTTAGGGTGTTTGTAGTTATTTTGTGCTACTCTCTTTTTTCCCCTTGTTCAATTTGTTTTTGTTGAATCCTCAAGCAGTGTAAGATAAACATGCTGTAACATTGGCTTGGTTTTGTATTTATGAGAGAGAGACCATTGTGAGGTGCTGTTTCAGACAAACTGTCCTCAGCAAAGAAGAGGACCCATGGAGATCTGGGGTGGGACAGCTGACAAGCTGCATAGATAAAAACAGCAATGTGGATCTTAGGTACTTTTTCCTTTAGCTTCTCCTAACTGTATTACCTTTCAAAGCCTACACAACCCACATCCCCTCTAATGGAGGCAACGGCTCGTTCCAAGATCAACTGAGAAGGTTGCTCTGCAGCTGCCCTGGACTCCTCAGGGAGCAATTTTGGGTTGAGGCTTTCCTGTTACCACCCCCAGCTTTTTGGAACAGCCCTCTCTGTAGGTTTAAGGGGCTAAAATCTTTGTTAGCTTGTTAAAAAGCCCTTAAGATATATCTTTTTGAACAGGCATTTATATGGCAATTCATAGTTAGTTTGAATTTTGTGTTTTTATCATTTATTTACTTTTATGCATATATCAAGTTTCTATGGCCACCCATCCCACAAAAAGTGACTCTGGGTAGTGTACAAAAATTAATAAAACAATAAATGTATATTAAAACAGTCATTATTTAAAAATGGAAGAAACCACAAGGCACAAGAGAGCCACCTCAAGATCTCACTGGCTTTACTTTTAGTTTTATTTGTCATTTTGACTGTTGAACTGGCTTTTCTTTGGCAATTCATTGTTAATTTTAATTTTTTTTATTAGATAATCTCCATTTTTAAGGTGGTCAGCCCCATCCTACCCACAGCCATGGCTAAAATATATTTTTGAACAGGCTTTTATATGGGTAGTCCTCACTTAATGACCACAGTAAAGATCACAATTTTGGTTGCTAAGCAAAGTGGTCATTAAGCAAATCTGATCTGATTTTACAACCTTTTTGGGGAGGTTGTTAAGTGAATCACCATGGGCATTAAGCAAACTATGTAGTTGTTAAGTGAATCACACAGTTCCCCATTGATTTTGCTTGCCAGAAGCCAGCCGGGAAGGTAAAAAATGATGATCACGTTACCACACCATGCTGCCACAGTCATAAATGTGAACCAGTTGCCAAGTGCCCAAATCATGATCATGTGACCTTGGGGATGCTACAGTGGTCATAAGTGTGAGCACTGGTTGTAAGTTTTTTTTCAGCACCATCTTTAAGTCTGAACCATCACTAAACAAATGGTTATTAAGTGAGGATTACCTGTATGGCAATTCAATTTTAATTTTTTGTTTTTATTAGTTTTACTTGTCATTTTGACTGTTTTAAACAACTTATTTTATGTTTATTTTTCACTGTAAACCATCAGAAGACTTGGATGGTCAACTAGTGGTTGGTAGGTAGCCGTTAGATAGATAGTCTCCAATTTCAAGGTTGTTGCCCACAAGCCATGGCTAAATTGCAGAGATTTCAAAACTAGCTTTCAGCTCAGTGCATGTGGGATTTTGTGTGTGCACTGTGCCAACAAAAACAGAATGTAAATACTTAGAATTCTTTGCAATTCTGCTCTGTATTTGGAACTCAACCTCCAGTTACTGTTGAGAAACCGAGAAAGCTATATTTTTTCCACTCTGCTGATGTAGGATAGGGTATCACTATCATTCTCCAAGCAGATTCCTTGACCTGAAACTACCATATGTCATAATTTATTATCTTATTAAGGGACAGATTCAATTAACTAGCTGAGAGGAAAGAAGCCATTTTCCCCCCTGCCAGTACATTAGAAGACCAGACATTCATGTAATTTTTAATGGACTATTAAAGTAAATATGGATATTTATATCCAATGTTTATATAGTTCTGGATTTTCTCTTTAAAGAACAGTGTGGTGGTTAAGTGGGGGGGAGGGACTTTGCCCATTGAGAGAGAGGGTGTACATGCACACCCAAGTACACTTCCAAGTGAAAACCATGCCAGTTGAAACTTGGGCCAAGCGGGACCTAAATTGATAAATGACTCCTTTATTCTCTGAAGTCAGATTAAAACTGCTCAACGTGTAGGAGCTGATCATTCAAATGGCAGATCTGAAAAAAAAGGAAAACAAACCAAGCCGGTATGCAAAGAAGATTGCCTTTGTCTCCAAAATGTGCCTTCATGCTTTAAAATGATAAAAAATGGCAATCGATCTTTACAACTGTTGTGTTCATCTTTATTGATCAGGCTGAAGAAAGATAAATCACTCTCCGTATCAGATGATAGCAAATGTTAGCATCGAAGGGGACGGTGGGTTGATAGGAGGGCGATTCATCATCTCAAACGGTGACCTGTCCATATGCGCCTTGTGGTCCCTCTGCTTGTCTAATCACATCCCAATTGATTTTATTTGTATCTGAGGAACCCTGGATGTGACTGTCCTTGCATGCGCACGATTGCTAAGTGCAGAGAGGGGAGCAGCAACTTGAAGATTTTGTTCTCATTTTCTGACTGGTCAACAGTGATTTATTAAAAAATAAACTACCCCACAACACATGCACGTGGAACTTCGCTTCACAAATGAATTTATAAGGCCCAGATTGCAGGAGCCAGTCTGGAGCTCAGAGACTGCCATGTTCTGTTTAATCTTCATGAGCCCTTTTGACTGTAGCATCAGTTCCACAATTTATTATAATTTGTGTAAAAGACATGAGGCCTGAAACACAATTTTATTCTTCTCGGCGTAATGTTTTTTCCAATGATTTTTGCAGATCCCTAGCGAGTATCGGAGTGGTCTTGGACAGCATAAAAGCACAGGCTTAAATGATTAAATATTTGTCCTGTTACTTTTCCAGATGGCATTTCATCTTTGAGATGTCAGTGAAATGCAGTTGAGCACTTCTTAGAACACCTGAAGCAGCATTTCTCGACCATGGCTGGCTGGGGAATTCTGGGAGTTGAAGTCCACACATCTTAAAGCTGCCAAGGTCGAGAAATGCTGACCTAAAGGCAGGGGCCTTTTTTCCCCCCTGTCTTCTAGCCTCTTGGCCATCAAGTTAATAGTGAATTTGATATGATACATAGCAGGAAGATTCTACCTGATGACCCAATCCTCTCTTGAGATCAATTGGGGAAGGTAATATCAAAAGTGAAAGCAAAAAGGCTACCTGTCAAAATGTGTTACCTATATGAAGTGCTTATACCTCTCTCTTGAGGAAGATGGTGTTTCAGGGTGAGGGTGAAAGGGCTCAGGAAGACTTTGGTTGACTATGCTCAATAGACACCTTTTCATATGTAGCTACATTCCTATACATACACATATCCATCACACTCTTCCCTTAGGGTAAGCAGCATTACCCTCAGAGGAGGAAAAAGGAACAGTAAGCCAAAGAATTAAAAAGCTGAAAAGAAAATTAAACAGAACAAAAACTACTTTACGCCATTCACGTCCCGTATCTTCCTATCTTGTAAACCCTTCTTGCTTCCATCCCGTTCATACACCGGTTGAGACATTCATTGCCGTTTGTTCTTTAAATGTCTCACCTGTCTCTTTCTAAAGATCTCATCGCTCCATTCAGCCATGACTTCCTTAGATTTCCCCTTCCATTGACCCATTTACTAGTCCTTCATATATTCTGTGGTTCAATCCAGATCCGTTCTCGTTAAACACCTCACTTTTCTATTCAGACCATGTTCATTCAGCACCCATTAATTCTTGGTGAAACTCTTCTAGGACACGCTTCTCTTAAGTAGCCCATTCCCACTGCATTCAACTGCTTTTATCTTTCTCCTGACTTACCAACTGTCGTTTTCATAACGAAGCAGAAGCACACACTTGTACACAGTCATTTCTAGTTCTTTTGACAAACATTCATTCCTTGCAACAAACTGTTTACTACGCCCTGTCTTTCTACCAGCTTTTGCACGTCTTATTTTTTCCATCCATTTTCCTATTTTTAATTTTCTTTAACATTCTTCCAAGAGTGGTTATATCAGCTTGCTCTAGTTTTTTTTTTGTCAGTTATTTAGCCTGCAATTGTTCACTCCATTTTACCTGGCAAATGCTAATACTTTGGTCTTTGATACATTAGTTTTCAGATCAGATCCATGCTGCTTAAATCATCCAATCTGTCTAATATCCACTGCAAATCATCCACCAACAAAACAGCATTGTCTGAATACAAAACTGTACAATTTACGTCCCCAACCGATAAAGCAACATACCTCTAAAGTCACTGCAAGAATTCCTTGAACATTTTTCCATAAATACATTAACCAAGGAGGACATTGCACATCCCCACCTTTCTCCCTGCTCAATGCAGGAGCACTTGCTAAGCACGACATTCATTCCCATGCATGCTTGCTTTCTCTCGTGTACCACACTTGGCAAGCAACCTGCAACTCCATATTTGCAAAGAATAGTCCGTAATTTGTGTCCATTTCATGATATGCTTTCTCTAAATCAGCAAACAGGCAGTAAACTATCTTACATTCATACATTCCTCAGCAACCTGTTGAACAGCAAAAATCTGGTCTGTGCTTCCCTTGTGTACATAAATCCACACTGCGCTTCCTAAACGTTGTTCATTGTCAACTCTTGCATCCTTTCAGTCAGAATTCTTCCCAACATTTCCCTAGAGACACTTCACAAAGTAATCCCCTGTACTTTTTCATTCTTATTTCTGTTTCCTTTGTATGCCAATGTTCAGGCCTAGTTGAGGCCTTCCTATACCCGTTAAACAAATTGTACAACTATGCTGCTTTTACCCAAAATAGTGTCTTGACCGACTTACACAGAAGTCACTTGAGTGCTGTGAGCATTACTGAAGTTTGCCTGAGCTGCTCTGTTTGTCTGGTTGCCAAGGCCTGAGGCATTGTGATGTCCTGAAGGTTCAGCTGGAGAACTCAGCTGAAGCTGAAGACCAGGTCCCTGAGTGTCACAAGTGGTAGGACCACAGGGAGCCCCGTGGCTGATGATGGAAAGGCCAGGGCGTAGACGAAACCAGGCAGAAGGAGGAAGGCCCCAAGAGAAAAAGGTACTGAGAGAAAACCCAAGTTGAAGGGGCAAAATGGGTAGCTGGATGGAAAGACCGTGGATTGTATGTTATCTGGTCAAGATGTGTTCACTAATTAGAAAGCATCTTGGATATTTTATATGGTCCTGCTTGTAGCTGTGCTTGAAACTGCAAGTATTGATATCCACAAAGATCTCTTTGGGGATTCCAAGAGAGATGAACTTCCACCCTAAAAATGCTGTTATCATTTCTCCTTTGCTTATTTAGGCATTTACACTTAATCCCCTCCCTCTTTTTTTCCCCTCCCTCCCTCTCTCCGCAGAGCTCACAGTTCTACAAAGTCACCACCGAGCAATACCAAAAAGCTGTTGATGCGGTAGAATCCCGATTCAAGTAAGACCTTCTTTTTTAACTTCGTTATCGATTCTGTTTTGCTCTGGTTCTTGTAAGCGCCGGGGGAAGCCGTTGTCCCCCTTAGCCTATCAGTCGGTGCCATGAAAGTGTAATGTATGTTGCAAATGTTGTTTTTCTTAACTTTTAAAAACTTTTATTCCTTTAAAAAGCTGCAAAAAGCATACAGTTTTCCAGATTTCATGAGATTTTACGTAAGGACAGAAAATATTGTGTCATCGTGGTGTTTCTTGTGAGATCTCTGGGGGTCAGATTGAGAGAGTTTTATGCTTTCAGGGTTTTTTCCCCCCAATTTATTATTTTTAGGACATCCCACCTGGTTCCCCAAAAGGTTCCCCACAGAAAATAATGGTTAAGGTAGGAAGTAAGATAGAAGAACAGAATAGAAAGAGAGTAAAGTCATAAGTACAGAAAAAGAAAGGAAAAAAAGAAAATACAGGAAAAAAATGACTCCCAACTTTCTTTGCAACAGATATAAGTATACATTTTCATTAAACTCTTACTCTAAGTCAGCCTTTCTCAACCTTTTGACCCTGGAGGAACCCTTGAAATATTTTCCAGCTCTCGAGGAACCCCTGCACATTCAGGCTCAAATATAGGCCAGAAGTTACAAAATCATTATATTCATTTCATGGATAGGCCTGCATATATGCACGAACAGTATTCTTAACCTAAAAAATAAAGAATGAAACCTACCTCTTTCATGTGAAGTTGCCCGAATTTGAAATAGCTTTTTAAATAAGTCATGATTTCCCAGGGAACCCCTAGGGACCTCTCACAGAACCCGAGGGTGCCACGGAACCCTGGCTGAGAAACCCTATTCTAAGTTTACAACATAATTGTCATTATTTCTATTGTCCATTATTATTCCTAATTACCAAGTCCAAATATCATGATTTTTCCAAGAAAGGAATTGCACCGAAACCACTGAACAGTACATGTGGCCTTGAAACATTGAGAGGCCCAGATTGCACTTTTTAGAGGAGCTTCATTTCTCGGATCAGCCTTATTAAAATGTAGAGAACTTGAGGAAGAACAGTAAAAGACAAATAAACAAACCACAGTTCATATTGTAATAGGAAGGCTAAATTTACATCATACCCAAGGCCAAAAAACAAGACTTATTTTTAAACTGTTTGTCGTATGAACTATTGAAAATGGTTTTGAAAACACTGCTGCTGTTCCTGCTGGATTTCAAAGTCGGAATCTGCCTCTCCGTTATTGAGCTAGAAAGGTTTTTAAATCAGCAATTGAAATTTGCCCTTAATGGTGCAGGTCAGGTAAAATTCTCTTTATTTTTCCCTGGAGGGCTAAATGAAGATCCTGTAATTGCAGGAGCAATGTAGCTTTGACCCTTAGCCCTGGTCAATCTGCTGCTGCTCATTCTTCCAGGAAGCCATCCTCCATCATATTTCACAGCTTTCCTTCCAGAAAATGAAAGGCCCCCATTTTCTTGCTGTCTTTTGAAAAAAGCTGTCAAGACAAGACACTGACCCGTACTGGGGTCTGGAAGCCCGTTGTTGTTGACAAGCTTTTTGCCCACGTGTTGCTATAAATTGCTTAATAATTGGATAAAGATCATAATTGGGGCCCTTAAGGCAGCCTATGCTGGCTAG
This sequence comes from Candoia aspera, assembly GCF_035149785.1. Taxonomy (NCBI): domain Eukaryota; kingdom Metazoa; phylum Chordata; class Lepidosauria; order Squamata; family Candoiidae; genus Candoia; species Candoia aspera. The sequence goes on along the minus strand of NC_086159.1, from coordinate 7,007,225 downwards.
GGAATTCTTGGAGTTGAAGTCCATACATCTTAAAGTTGCCAAGTTTGAGAAAGATGGCTTTAGACTCTCCATATGAAGGAATCTCAAGGATTTGCTCTGGTCTGCTTTGTGTTCAGATACGAATGTTTCACGAACCTTCTCAACATGAAGGTAACTTGGAAAGTAAATGCCTGGAATCCTGAAGGTGTGGAGGGATGAAACTCCTGTTCAGCCATTGCTCTGCCTTGGCCACTGATTCTCTGCTTGACTGGAAGGTGCTCCAAGTCTTTCCTTGTCAGCTGATCCTTGGTACCTGTTGATGCCTTCAAAGAAAGCTGTATAGCCACTTGTCAAGATTTCTTAATTCTGGGACTGGACAGAGGTTGGACTTGATGGTTCCATGTCCACTTTGATTTCTGGGATCCAATAATGTTATGTTATGTCTGTTATGTCCCAAGTTGTGATGACTTCTTTCTGTAGAAAAGACATGCGTTTGACTATATGGGTGGATATTGCTCTGAGGTTCCATGGCTCCATGTTCTCCTGAGATCAAGCCTGTGTGGGGCACAGTAGTTGGTTACTTATGAATTGAGATATCTGGGAGCACATCTCAACCACAGAGAACTACTCTGCCTGGCAAGGATCCTAATATCACCAGTTTGAAAGCAAACCAAACGGAGTTTAATAATGGGAAAGATCTCTCCCTAATACTGTAGAAAGCAGCGTCTTAGACAAAGAGGGCATTCTGATGTAAAGCAGCATCTGAGAATCCGGAGAACAGAACTTTATGGAAATTCTTCCCTAATCCTTTTTTTTAATTGATGATTAAAATGGTAACTAATACTATAAAATGCTGTAATTAAAAGCATTATTGTGTTGTTAATTTAAGACTAAATGGGATATAAGATCCACTAAAAATGTCCATGGGGAAGGGGCCTCAAATTACTGGAGTTAAAGTAAAGGCCATCTTCCTCTTTGCCTTGCCACAGAAAGAGTGGGTATTTTTAAAGTTGTCACTTTGTGTTTCTCTGCTCTTATGCATTTAAATTAAAGAGATTTTCTCTGAACTGCATTTTGGAGTGTAGTTTGCTAGGTAAATCAGACTGAGATTAAAAAAAAACAAGCATTGATTCTCTTCTGATGTCTCGTGTTCAGTTTAATTGAACGTGAGGATTGTAGTGCTATAAAGAGCTTGCTTAATTGCCTGTAAAAAGAGAAATTAAGTAAGGTTGAGCTGCTAAATTTATAATTTCGTTAAATGCATAAAGCAATAAAGTGTCGCATGTCAGCGTGATTTCAAGTTGCGAGTGTGAGATTAATAGAGCTAATTGTGGCATTGTTGCAAAGCAACTCCGCTTAATAATGGCAAATATGCCTTGAGTTTTTAGTAAGTTTCCACTCAAAAAGTCACTTTACGTGTCAGCTTTTAAATCCAAGTTTCACACATCTGGCTCACTTTGACGGGGATTATGCTGACTGGTAAGATGATCCTATTGAAATCTGTCGGCTACAGTGTGAATGCAGGACTTGACAGAGCCGTGGATATTTCTACCAGCAAGTGTGCGGGTAGCGCAAGAGATATTTTGGTGAGCAGAAACTTTACATGCACCTCCAATATATCTGTGTGATGGATTCTTTGGGAAAGTTCTCTGCCTGGAGGTGGTCCTGTCGTGCTGCCTTGTGCAGATGCACAAGTGCAGAACTTCTGTCAAGTTCTGCAAAGAGGCATGTAAAATGGCACGCCACCAAATGCTATCTAACATGTCAAATCTAGCGATATGCAAGTCGCACCCTAAAGGCCACACAGAACATTAAACAAGATAGTATTCCAATCCTTTAAAACAATGATCACTCAGGAAAAAATGGTCCCCTCCTGGGCTGAATGTTGGAAGAGGCTTTGTAGGAAAATTCTGAGTCTCTGCTGAGAAGGTTCTTCATGGAGCCACAGGACCTTCCCCTTTCAGCCAGAGGCCATTTAAAGCAAGGATTTTCTTAAGACAGGAGCAAATCACCCTGGACCTCTAATCTTTGTGCATTTAAAATGCTGTAACCAACATCAGGACTTACTTCTATTTAGGAGACTAAATTTGAATTGCTAGAATTCTAGTGGGTCATTCGTCTTCAGGAGTGTTCAGTAGTTATCAGTTCCAAGAGCTCGGTCCTAGTCGGCCTGGGTGAGATGGTGGTGGAGGTGTTGGTCAAGGACCAGGGAGACCCAGGTTCAAATCCACCCTCAGCCACATCCTGGGTCCTTTGGGCCAGTCACACGCTCTTAGCCCAGTCTACTTTACAAGATTGTGGTCAGGAAAATTTGGAGGAGAGAGGGCTATATAGGCCACCCTAAGCTCCTGGTGGAAAGGCAGGACATACATCTAACACATAAGTAAGGAAATGTGCAGGAGCAGTCCTGAGAAGCTAAACATAATGAAAGCAAGGGGGCCTCACAATTGGGGAGTATTTCCTGCTAGGGTTGAGATTCATATTTTCTTCTGAAGGATGTTAATGAGGGATTGACTAGTCAATTGAATATTTAATTTAATAAATAAATAGGAAGGAAGGAAGGAAGGAAGGAAGGAAGGAAGGAAGGAAGGAAGTAAGTAAGTTATGAATATTGACTGAATTGAATATAAAATTGAATAGTCAATTGAATGGTCAAGGAACACACCGAAGTATACCTGGAATTCCTATGCTTCTCATAATTGCAGAAAAAGCTTTGTACTGATTCAGTGGCAGAAGATGATACAGAAGTACACTTTGGTGCTAATAAGACACACTTCAGCACTTGGGTCAATTCACAGATCTGTGTACTGGGGGTTCTGCATGTACAGCTCCTAAAATGGGATCAGTACTTGAAGTATGATGCTTGGGTAACAGCCAGAAATAATACATAGGCATCATTATGGTTGAACTTTGCAGTAAGGCTGCTTTCTCTTGCGTTCTCCATTTGGTCCTTCTCAAACCCAAGAGAGATGACTTGAACAGCCAGCCTTAATGGTTAGTTTGCACTTTTGGAGAGGTAGGGAAAGAGGGCAGATGGCCCAGCTATCTAGAATTTATCTGCAATCTGACCGTTTCCACCAGACATTACCTCTGTGATACTTACCTGATGCCCTCTTTTCGCTGATCCCAGTATTGCATAGATGTTAATATTCCAAAACATACTTGAAGATTTCTTTTATTAAAAAAGAAAGAAGTCTTTCCAGGGCCTTGAATCACATTGATTGTCAAATGGTTTATCTCTCTTTAAGACACTAATTCGCATTGATCAGATAGTAAATGATCAGGTTGTGCCAGTTCCTGCAATACCCAAATTGGATTAAAACCCCATTAATCGGCCCTGCTGCCTTCTTCTAATGCAGGCGTTGTGTTCTCCACCGTTGCATTATAACCAAAATGATTATATTACATAGATGTCTCGTCCGTAATGAAAAGTTTACGTAAGAAAGCAGAAGGAAAAGAAAGGCGAGAGTTTGAAATTACAGGAAGGGTCTTCCTCTGGAGAAAAAAAGATTTGAGCTTTGATTGAATAATTATATTAAGTGTCTCCCTGGGATCCTTTCTTTTGTTCTTCACAGTCAAGGGGTAGAAGCCTAGCAGCTTGGGGGATAACATTGTCTTTTGTGATGTTTGAAACCAAGTGACATTATCATCATTTGTGTAGAGATTGAGCCACTGAGTTGTGTTGAGATTGATTCCTGTTCCTGGCATTGATCAGCTGCGCTCCACAACTGTCACATGATCTCGGGAAAATACACGTTTGGTTTAAGGCATTCCTGACAGGAACTATGTATGCATCCCGTTGCTCTCCAGATCACATTGCCCTTCAAATCCAGAGCTGAAACTGGCCTTTCCTGCCACAAGAAGGGGGAACACCATTTTGGGGTGGATCTAGTGTGGCTTAGCTCCTGGGGTGTTGAACAGAAGAGGCAGGCAGATGCCAAGGCTTAATTTCATGCCTTAGTTAGGCCCTTGAGGCACCTTGCTTGTTTTTCTTGCAAAGATTTATATTCTACTCTTTGACCCAATGATCTGTGTGTGCAACATGTCAAGTTATACCAAGACTAGTCTGTGGCTTTAGGTGGCAACAGAAGACAGAGCATCCTTCTGTGGCCCTGGGAGAAAGTGGGTATAATTGAAAGTGGATTCCTCTGGATCATAGCAAAATTATTTTCTCCTCCTATCTGCATTTCCACAGAGAATTGAGTGTGCCACACACCCCTTATCATAATGCTTGTGGCACTTGTATCACAGACAGTGTTTCTCAGCCTTGGCAACTTCAAGCTGTGTGGACTTCAACTCCTAGAATTCCCCATCTGATCACAGATGTGTCCACCAGTGAATTAGAAGAAGACAACTCTATCAGGAGAATGTCCATAAGTCCTTAGAGCAGCCATCTCCAATCTGTTTTGCTTAGATCTGTTTTGCTTAGATGCAACTTCCAGAATCCCCTGACAGCCACCTCTCAGCCATGCTGCTAGAGGATTCTGGGCACCTTGCTTCACATGGTCTGGAGAAAGATGCGGTAGAGGAGGTAACGTTGATGGAAATATGCAAGAACCATTAAATAGGCAAAGGGGGCTGAACTGTCATGAGTACTGATGGCGAGCAGGAGGGGGCCCCTATCCAGGGGGGGAAACGCATGCGTAGTACTGAGGAGTTAAGCAGCCATTCAAAGAGACACAGATCAGACCCACCTTAACTTTTGGGGTTCATCTGTCTGGGTTTTCCCACGCTTCTTCAGTTTGTTAGGATTGATGTCCTAACAGTCAGGAATCACGCTGAGACGAGGAGTAGGTCTCTAGTGTTTATCACTGCTACATAAGACAGAAAATCCTAACAAACTGAAGAAGCGTGGGAAAAACTCAGACAGATGAACCCCAAAAGTCAAAGCGGGTCTGATCTGTGTCTCTTTGAATGGCTGCTCAACTACTCCCTACTATGCATGCGTTTTCCCCCCTGGATAGGGGCCCCCTCCTGCTCACCATCAGAACTCATGACATGAACATTCTTTAAGTCCCGGGAAACAAGATAATATTTGGAAGTGCCTCAGGCAAACTCCTCCCTGATTCATCAGGTATAAGAAGGAGGAGAGGTCCAGCATAATCAGACTTGCAAGATTCTGTTATAGCCTGTCTCAATCAAATGTAGTTCTGGTCTTCCTGTGGAGTTGATTTTTCTGGTCTGGTCTACCTGGTGCGGCTGACGGGTGCCGTAGAGGTCCAAGACAGCAGTCAAGAACAGCAATCATCAAGGGCAGTGGAGTCCAGCCACCGAATGACCTGCACCTCTGCTTTTTTTTCTTTCTTTCCAGAATTAAGCCAGTGAGAAAGTGAAATTAGAAGTAAGACTGCTGTTGAAAGTTAAGCCATCAAGGGTTGACCATTATCCTTCTGGCTGAAATTGTAGATATGAAGATGAATTTCATACATACTCCTCTGCATCCTCTTTCAGGCAGATGCTACTGTACAAACCTGAAAAAAAAACATCTTACATTTGATGGTTTAATCTGAGAAAAATTACATTTTTGCAATCTAGTGGGTCAGAAAGGAAATGATGCCCTGTATTGAAAACCATGGACCTGAGGAGTAACTGAAAAAAAAATTGGTGATGCACAGTCCATTAGGAAATACTAGCAGTGACCAGAGAATACATAGCAAAGCAATCAGCAAGGCATCTTTAAGGGTTTAAAAATGGCATCAACATGTTGTTAGCATTAATAAAGCAATCACATTAATAAAGCAATTTGAAGAACTATTCTCAAAACTCTCTTAAGGTCATGTCAGAAAGCTCATTTTAGATTGACTTACTGCTCTATGAAAGGCAGCATTCTTATCTGTCATTCCAGAGGAAGGGAGGGAGGGAGGGAGGGAGCAAGCAAGCAATAAGGTGTGGGGCATAGCGAGGAGTATATCTTGCCTTCTAAAAGTTACCATGAGGCCCCTTTTTATATTGATCAGAGATAAGACTTATTTATGTTTAATAATAGTTAGTTTAATAATAAAGCCCATGGGGAGACCTGTAGATTATTCTGACCTTTCAAGAGAGAAACCATCAGCACACTTTCACTATTTTTCAGTCATTGCTTGTACTTCCATCTTGGCTGTTCTCATGATGCTGTGCCTTGGATCTAGGAAAACCAGAGAGACAGATACTTGCTAGCTTTGCTAGGTGATCCTGAGAACACATGCTGCAGTGGCTGGAAGGCATTGTTCAGGTTCAAAATGCAGGATAGATATGATGCAGGCTAATAAGGGCAAATAGAAAAAGGATGTGGTATAGGAATGCATGAATTTGGCTGGGGGAAGCTATGCTTTGGAATGGATTAAACCACCCGTTGATTTGTTGGCTGCTTTCCAAAGGTTGACATCCCTTGAAATGAAGCTTAGATCTGGACACGTCATCAATAGGATCCCTGCATGGCAAAGCAAAATACATTTGCATTATGTTAATGATTTGGAAACATGATCCAGTTCCAGAAAAACAGAAGTGAAATTCGGCTCTTTCCGCCAACTGAAGGCAGCATACAGCAACCTTAACACTGACTCTTCAAATGTTAAACAGCAGCAAGCCCCATTCCTGTCCATGAACATCCAGAGACAACTTGGTCTGCCTTTAGGATATCTAGTGTAGTGTGTTTTGTCTTGTCAGAATGGTCTTTTGCGAGATGCCAAGAAGTTGGTGCTCAGCAGTGCTTGGGCAGAGTTACGCTGCTCCAGAAAGAAGATGGTCTTCAGCTTTGTCCAAGGATACCCAGTGTCCTTGTTAGAATGCATAATATGTGGAACTGCTCCCGAGAATGATGTAGGCACTTCCCCAAGGGGTCTTTGTACCACTCCTAGATCCACTGTGCACCCCTGTGGTCCTCCTCCATCTTCTCTTTGGCAGCTGAGCCAGTTTTCTTCAAGTCCAACTGTAGCATCAGAGGAACTACCCAGAAACCAGCTTCCAGCTGGAAATGCTGGAGCTCCTTAGGAATTGTCTCTTATCTCGCCTTCTAAAACTCCTTTCCAATTCCTTCCTTGTCCAAAGTGCTCCACATCACAAAAAGGAGAAGGGGTTCTTGGCATGGTGTCCAGGTGAAGGTGGAGAAATGAGGTTTCTGGGTCAACTTCAAACCCATGGAAGCTTGTACCTCACAGGCTGGGGATGGTTAGAAAAGTTGGAGGAGGGCGTGCTCCTGGAGTTCCCAAATTCTAGCAAATTGTAGCAAACTTTAGGTCTTTTAATTTAAGAAATGCCATTACCTTTGAAAGTTTTTTAGCTGCAATCTCACAGTCTTGTTTAGGTTAAGAATTTACTGTATACTGTACATTTTTTATATTTGCCACTCATCCCCTTGGAACGTACATGCAGACAGACAGACAGACAGACAGGCAGATCTCTTGAATTTGGGGGTGTATTTCGAAGGACAGTGTTGCCCGCACAGCTACAAGTTTTAGAGCTTTGAACCTACATCACTTTATAACTGGCAGCTTTACTTTTCCCTACAGCAACACAGGGCAGTATTCTTTCTTCCTTTGATCAATACAATCCATTAGGAATGTAGAGTATCCAAGACAGCAGTATGAAATATTAATTAAGCACATTTTAGCTGATAAATGTGTACTTGGAAAGCAGCAAAAGGAGGGGGCTCTGGAGGATTCTGTGTGAGTGTGGGTGTGTAGCTGTGCCTGTGTTCAGTTGCAATCATTTATATACATATTTGATCTATATATGAAACCATTGTGTCCTTTCCCTGTTTCTTGTAAAAACTCAGTTAAAACCCAGTCATCCTGCTGGATATTTCAACCATGGCAATTCCCTGCCTCCAAGAAGCTAATAATTCTCTCTTGCTGCTTGTCCTCGTCAACTGGTGTTCCTTGGCCCACTGTCTCTGAACTTGGAAGGTCTCCAGCAGGTGGTGGCTAGAACAGATCTTTCTCTGTCATTAAAGGCCCCAGCGTCCTTTGTGGCATGCCAGCTCTGTGGCTTTGATCAGCTCAGTCTGACCCACCAACTCTGCTCATATTTGAACAGTCCTGGTAGCTCCTGTTTCATTTGCTGTCCTTAAAGAAAGACCTAGTGGACCAACATAAGGGGACTGTGCTAGAATTGTAAAACCAACGCTCCATTTGTTTCTGGACTTCGTTAGAGACCCTCTTCCTGGAAGTTTGGTGGGTCACCATTCAACCGAGCTGACTTTTTCAGCATTAGCATTCAATTAATCAGTTCCCAGAGTTCAGCTTGGCATCTCTGTGTTACCCTTTTTGGTGCCAGGAAAAGATTTAATTTCCTAGGCCTTTAATTTTCTTGTACTTCTGATATTACATTGTATTTTACTTTTATCTCCATAATGTTTGAAGATTGTTTTGTCTGTATGGTGGCTTGTGGTCCTCTTGGCTCCTTTGATTATTTTAATTTATTGCTTTGTTTATCAGTAGATGTTTACTGAATACCCTCTTAAGAGCTTTTAGGTGCAGGTTGTGCCATGGACAAGGCAATTTGAGGATTAAGCTTTGGATCCATCCAGGGCTGCTATTTTGGGGGAATACAAAAGCTTAGGTTGACTCAGTTACAATTAATGCCTGAAGAATGAGTATATCTGGATCTTTCAGTTTGCCAATCATAAGTCTATAATTGATGGATGCATATTTTGAACCTGGCTGATCAGGAAGTTGGTGCTATTAAAATTTGGAAGTTAATGGTACACCTGATAAGAACCACCATAATAGGTATTGTGCAGATGTGCAGATGTTCTCAGCTCCCAGAAGGAACATTCACTTCAGTGCTAACCCAGCACCTTGAAAAACACTGCATTTCTATGCCAGTATTAACATCGGCATGAACTTGATCCTTTTGCCATCCTTTGAAAGTTGATGAATCTGTCTTCGGTATCTCGGTCGGATGCTACTATGTTTGATATAGATCGAGAGATGCCCAGTCATTTATACTGTAAAGCCCAAACAATGTGAATTAAAACCCGCTATTTTAAATGAAGAGAAGTTGATTTTAGTTTTTGAGCATAAAAAAAACTAAGCCCATGTCAGTTGAAGGGTCATCAGAGAGAACACTTTTTCTTTGAAGATGCCAGGGACACCTTCCTGCATGTTGTTGTTTATTCGTTTAGTCGCTTCCGACTCTTCGTGACTTCGTGGACCAGCCCACGCCAGAGCTTCCTGTCGGTCGTCAACACCCCCAGCTCCCCAAGGGACGAGTCCGTCACCTCTAGAATATCATCCATCCATCTTGCCCTTGGTCGGCCCCTCTTCCTTTTGCCTTCCACTCTCCCTAGCATCAGCATCTTCTCCAGGGTGTCCTGTCTTCTCATTATGTGGCCAAAGTATTTCAGTTTTGCCTTTAATATCATTCCCTCAAGTGAGCAGTTTGGCTTTATTTCCTGGAGGATGGACTGGTTGGATCTTCTTGCAGTACAAGGCACTCTCAGAATTTTCCTCCAACACCACAGTTCCAAAGCATCGACCTTCCTTCTCTCAGCCTTCCTTATGGTCCAGCTCTCACAGCCATATGTTACTACGGGGAACACCATTGCTTTAACTATGCGGACCTTTGTTGTCAGTGTGATATCTCTGCTCTTAACTATTTTATCGAGATTTGTCATTGCTCTTCTCCCAAGGATTAAGCGTCTTCTGATTTCCTGACTGCAGTCAGCATCTGCAGTAATCTTCGCACCTAGAAATACAAAGTCTTTCACTGCTTCTACATTTTCTCCCTCTATTTGCCAGTTATCAATCAAGCTGGTTGCCATAATCTTGGTTTTTTTGAGGTTTAGCTACAAGCCAGCTTTTGCACTTTCTTCTTTCACCTTCATCATAAGGCTCCTCAGTTCCTCTTCGCTTTCAGCCATCAACCTTCCTGCATAGACAGAGGAAGCTCATTTTTTTCTGAATGGAAAAACTGAACATAACCCATAGCATGTTCTTCAAATTGTAACAGCGGGTAAGAATTGCTCGCTTTTGTTTTTCTCTTCATAAATTATTGCTACGTGCACTTTCACTGAATTATTGAAGGCTCTAAGAGGCATTCTTGAGGAAGAATACTTTGGGCCAAAAAGACCTGGGTGAGCCATTGATGGAGATCAGATTCTTTGGCCGGTGACCCCAAAGGATGACCTTGACAAGCTAGCCAGGAGGACTGAAAAAGGTCATAGGCTACTGTTTGGGGAAATGAATGTTATAGGGCCATCATGACTAATGTTCACTAAAATATTAATAATCCACTTGCTTAAACCCCTTTTGAAGCCATCTAACCTAGTAGACATTAACATACTTGGGGACAGTTGAATTCTGAGCATTGATTTACATATTGCATAAAACGTCTGCCTTAAATCAATCAGTTTCACTTGGTGACCCAACGTCACAATCTTGAAAGATGTGGATGGAGTCTTTCTTTCCTCTCTTTTCTGCCCACTGTCTATCATTTTATAGACCTCTTGGGAAGTAGATTTCAGAAGATGACTGATTGGCACAATCTCTGCTGAATTCTGGATCCTAACAGAACGAGCTTCCTCATCAAGTTAGAAGAATCTGAAAGGGATCATGGTAGACACCCCCAACACATTTCCCACAAGCCAGGACAGTTACATTTGAACAAACCATTCTGTGCTCAAGGCTACCTTTATTCCAGATGGGAGGTTCTGCCAACATAGTTACCCTAGACCAGGAAAAATAATCAGCACTTGCTGACAAGGCTTAAGGAAACAATTCATCACAAGGTAAAGGCTTCTGTCCACAGTGAGGGTCTTCCACGTAGGTCCTGTTGAAATGTTTGGAACAGACAAAGGTTTATTCCCCATCCATTCTTTTGCATAACTTTTTTTACATATCAACAAACATCAATCTGCAGCATTATCCTTCTTTTGCCTGTTTTAGAGTAAGCATTTATTTTCAGTCGAACATAACTGATTTTCTTAATGGTGGTTCTCATGCTGCACCAGATATTCTCCAGCCATGATGGACTGCAAACCCAACACGCCCATTGGAAGATTAACTAGGAAAGTGTCTTGAATGTATAGGGAGGGCATGTCTGAAGGTCTTCTTGATGGCTCTCCATTGTGAAATTTATTTTTCCTTGGAACAGGGTTAGTCAAGAAAGTGAAGGTGGCAGCCACAATGTCACCATCAAAGCGCCATCTCTTTTACATACATCACAATACATGAAAAACGGGGCAGAGCTTCAATCATGCAGTAGTGGTCACCATCTTGACTGTTTTGAAGCCATCCTGCCCTGGAGATGGATTAAAATGTATGCTGGATGGCTTTTTACAGGCATTCTTGTTCATATGCTTGACATGATCCTGATGCCAGATTATTTGGGGATCTTTTTTAACAGTTTCTGAGCACTCTAAGAAGTTTGCAGCATTGTTTTACCTTTGAAATTGCAGTTGGCAACACTGGTGCCAGGCAAACCCAGATAGAAGGCTTTGATTTGTATTGCATTTTAATAGTAGTAGGCCATGTTGGCATAACATGGAGATTCATTTGCACCACATGCCTATGTTGGTTAGTTCTAACCTTGCTTAGTAGTGTGTTGTTCTTGTTTCCTTTTGTTGTTTAGCATGTTGTGAATCCATTCCAATTGACTTTCTGTTTTAACATAATATACGTTAATTCAGTAACCAAATATTCAGCAACCAGGTTATAATTTCTGTTACTGTGAATTTATTTTGTTTTCTCAATTCATCAAAAAGTGGGAATCCTTGAAGCTGTCTAAAGTCATGAGAAGAGGCAGCATATCAATAATTGTAAATAAATAAATAAACAAGCTGCCCTTAACACCTGTAGTATTAGTAAAACTTTGGGATAGAGGGAAAAAAAACCCAACCATCCCACACACACACTCATATTTGTAATCTGTTCAATCATGTCTGATTCTTGGAGGCTGCCTGGACAAGTCTCTACAGTTTTCTTGGCAGTTTTTTGGGTTTGCCATTGCCTCTTTCCCAGGGCTGAGAGAAAGTGACTGGCCCAAGGTCACTCAGCTGGCTTTCATGCCCAAGGCGGGACTAGAACTCACCGTCTCTGGGTTTCTAGCCTGGTGCCTTGACCAAACCAAACTGGCTCTCACATATTAATTACTCAGAATCAAACCCTGGTTTCATGCAGACCACACCCTCAACAGCAGGCTGTGTCCTATCGCAACTTCCCAATGAAATACAATCCACGTGTTTGCCACTTTTACAACTAACATTTTCAAATGTCCTCCTAAAGTTCTTAGCTGAGCTGCCCTACGTGCATGGACCCGGCCTCTGAGACTGTCTCAAGATAGGAAGTTGTGCCCCCATTGCAGTGCGCACTCTTGGTAGCCGAGACTTCATTGTACATTAAGGCGAAGAGGCTTGGAGTTTTTCCATCCTCTTCCCAGATGCTCTCATGTGGATAGATGAAGTCATTTGCAGGAGAACTTAAATGAAATCAAGTGAGTAAGTGAAACCTTCTCTCGTGTGCTCCTTTACATCTCCATGGCCGACAGTCAAACTGGCACATTTCTCATTTTTGCGTACCCATAATCAACCAAGTCCCCTGAAAATTGATGGATGGGCTCATTAAAGGCAGTTCTTGCTTCCAGCTGCAGGGGTGGTCTCACGCATGCTGGCAGGGGATCCTCCCCTGGGATGCGTCTGGCTCCCAGCATGCTTTCAGAGATTTGAGGGGCTCTGGTTTTCATTGTTGAACATGCTTTGTCAGGAATTTACATTAGTGCAAGTCACCCATTTCCCAATTATGTTTTGGCACCCAGGTGGGAGGCTAAAAGCTGCAGTCAATCTTCTGGGCCTTGTTCTCGGGAATTAATGAGTTCTGCAAGTGTCCTTCCCCCCTCCCCTTCCATAACCAGGGCTATTTTGCAGATGTCTTTGAACACGTTTCTCTTTGCATTAAAAGGAATGCATGTTTGCAGGGTTGGTGATGCAACTGTCATAACCCTGCAAACACATCCCTATGTTTACTTGCCCTCAAGCCAGCTATTTCTGATGGAACGAGGTGGGTAATAGGTTGTCTTTCACCTTTAATCTCTGACATCAATCTGAAGACTGCTATGACGGTTTGTCTCCTTCCTACGTCCTGGCAAGCCACCTCAATCAACAATGTGAGGAACAGCTGAGGGCAACTGGGATGGGGATGGGAAATGCCATCGGCATCTTCTCTGGACTGCTCCTGGGCAGAGCTGTGGGGAAGAGGAGGCCATCCCCAGTCCCCTCTATTACCCCAGCAAAGCTCTTGAGCAAGATGAAGCAATCACAGCAGGACACCAGGACAGCATCACAACCTCATCACTCTGCGAGTGGTGTGCACAGATGTTGCCTTCTCTGATCATTGGGGTCCAGCCTGATCTATACTTCAAGCACCTCCACGACAGCCCATTGGCTCAAACACTGCTGCTGCCTTTCTCCTTCTTGAAGTCCTGTTGACTCAACACTCAAGCCAGGAGGTGGAAAGGCAGTAAAAAAAGATCCCCAGATTCCTCCTGGTGTTCTGGGTGTTGTCCAGTGTAATATAAAAGAAAACACGGAAGCAGAAAAGGAAGATAATTTGGAGCAGTGTGTATAGCACCACATTTCCAGAAGAATATCAGTAGGCTGGAACAGGTTGAGAGGAGGACAATGAAAATGACGCCAGAACTTGAGGGCATGACCAAAGGAACTTGGGAAGTTCAGCCTGGAGAGAGGAAAATGGAAAGCTACAGAAAAGGGGACCAGGACCTCTTTGCCATGGCCACAAAAACTAGGACCAGAAATAAAAGTTAATGAGTGCAGCTAGCTAGATTTTATTGAAATTCAAAGAAAGAACATTCTCTTGGTCTGTCCAACAGTGGAATGGCCTATCTATGGAGGTTGTGGGTTTTCTGTCTCTGGAGGCTTTTCAAAAGAAGCTGAACCAACACCTCTCATGGATAGTTTAAGTGGTTTTCCTGCACATTGCAGAGTGCTGGACCACACGGTCCTTTTGGTCCCATCCTAGTCCACAGTTTTTTAATTATTTATTTAATTAAATTTATGTCACCGCCCATCTCCCCCAGTGGGGGACTTTGGGCGGTTTACAATAAAATGATACTAAAAACATATCCGCCTAATTTACCATTAGAAATATAAATATAAAATAAATATATAATCCAAGTGGAGATGGAACACAATCACTAAGAGGTGCTATGGCGCCAGCCACGCCCAGGTGGCGCTGTCGCTCTCCCCCTCCCAAGCAAGGCAGCAGAACCAGGTCTTCAGTTTCTTCCGGAAGTCCGAGAGAGAGGAGACCTGTCTCAACTCTGGGGGCAAGATGTTCCAAAGGCCGGGCACCGCTGCAGAGAAGGCCCGCCTCCTGGACCCCGCTAGATGAAATTCCTTTGCTGATGGGGTCCGTAGCATGCTCCCCGTGCCTAACTGGGTGGGGCGGGTCGATGTTATGGGGATGAGATGTTATGGGTTTATTATGATAAACCAACCTCTAGCCTTCCTCCAGTCCAGGGTCCAATGGATGTGAACTTTGAGAGTTCCCAGCCAGTTTGCTGGGGACTCCCAGCATGTCTGGGGGGTATCAGCAGACAAGGGGGTTGGACAAGGGATAAAACATTTATTGTGATGCGAACAGCACTTCTTACATACTTGTCTAATGGGAACAGCTTGTGTTGTGACATCACGATGCACATCTTGTCATTTGGTGACATTGTGGCTAGCTGTGGATGCCTCTGGGCCCTGAGTGAAAGAAGGCCAAGGAAAGGAAATGATCAGATTCCATGAAGCTGAAGGGCAGTGAGAAGCCCAGTGTGTTGGTCCCTAGTAGCAAAAAGTGTCTGTCCCATCTCTCTGTCTCAGAAATCCTGAGTGTCTTGTTGATGGGACAGCTATATATCGGATGGAGGGAAGGGAAGGGAAGGGAAGGGGCCAGCTAGCTGAAGCCAACTGGTAGTGGTGATGCTGGTGAAACACTGGGGGCCATAGAATGGTATTCTTGGCTCTTCTCACTGGAACTGACTTTTTTCCCTTGCTCAGTTTGTTGGAAGCACAAGGCTGTTAGGTACCAGAAATGCCAGTTTTAGTTCGTGGCTGGCTTAATGTGCATATTAAACAGATATTTTAAATATTTCATGGTGGTTTTAATTATCCATTCAGAGTCTCTGTTGGCAAAATTGCCGAGTACGTTTGAGCGTGTGTGTTTATTGGCACAAGCAGATACAAATCCCGACACAGACAGGCATACAGAAAATGACAGGCATGTGAATACGAAGGAAACCAATACTATTTCCTTGGAGTGACGGTGACGTACAGAATGGATTGAACACACATCTAGCCCCTGTAGTTGTTATGTGGTTTGAATCTGGAGAAAACCCTCTGTGGCCATTGATCCCCCTTGCCAAGGGTTCTTCAGAGGTTTTGGCCTTCCCCTTCCACTAGAGATGTTTGTGGAGGGAGGAGCAGTCAAAAATGGCAGGATGGCAGTTGTGACCACATGAGGGAAGCCCTGCTGCTTTTATGCACAACATTGGTGAAAGGGATGGGACGTCTGGCTGCAGAAACTGTCTTGATATTTGCCTGTTGGACACTCCTGCCTTGTCCCACTTTCGCTTAGGATGGTTTTTAAAAAACCATAATGATAATTGCCCATTTTGCATGAAATTTTTTGTACTGTTGCAGTGAACTTCTCTGCTTGGCCCACTGGGTTCTTGTTTCTCCATGATGGGGGAGGTTAAAGGGAGGTGGCCATTGGTCAAAGCCATGTGCGCTGTTTTTCATTCTTGCTCCTTCATCACATGCTCTTAAAATGCATATATCCTTTGTGGTCTCGAGATACTTTGGCTTTGCAGCAGCCATGTAGGGAAATTAGCTGCTGAGCTTGCCGATCGGAAGGTCAGCGGTTCGAATCCGCATGATGAGGTGAGCTCCCGTTGCTAGTCCCAGCTCCTGCCAACCTAGCAGTTGGAAAACATGCAACTGTGAGTAGATTAATAAGTACTGCTTCGGCAGGCAGGTAATGGCGTTCCGTTTAGTCATGCCGGCCGCATGACCACGGAAGTGTCTACGGACAAACGCCGGCTCTTCGGCTTTGAAATGGAGATGAGCACCGCCCCTTAGAGTTGGACACGACTAGACTTAATGTCAAAGGAAACCTTTACCTTTACTTGGAGGCTGAAGATAGTGGCTTATACTCCCATGACAGAGGCCACATGTGAGCTTGAATCCCAGTTCCAAGTCAAGGGCTGCTTGAAAGGCCAACGCAGTTCTGAGCCACATCAGAAGAAGAACAGCTGAAGCCACATCGTTCTATCAAGGACACCTAAAGTCCTCCTCCCCCTTTACTCAGCACTTGTGCAACCACAGCTGGAGGCCTGTATATAATTCTGAGCATCACATTTCCAGAAGAGTCTTTGCAGATTAGAGAAGGTCCAGAGGAGGGTGATGAAGATGATAGGACACAACCTACATGGACAGGCTGAAGGAACTTGAGATGGAGAAAAGAAGGGGAGACAGGATAGTTACGTTCAGGTACATAAAGGGAAGTTGCAGGGAAGATGGTCAAGAGCTGTTTTCTGTGGCCGCAGAAACTAGGATCAGAAATAATCGGTATAAGATGAAGCTCCCTTGATTCATATAAATATAATAAAAAAACTTCCTTGCTACATGATCTGTCCAAAAGTGAAACAGTCCTATCTAAGGAAGTTGTGGATTCTCCATCTCTGGAGGCTTTTAAAGAGGCTGGACCTCTCACGGATGACACAATCATTTTTTTCTGCACATTGTAGAGGACTGGAGTAGATGATCCTATGGTTCCTTCCGGTTCTACGGTTCTATGAGTCTGTAATTCTATTGGGTGACACTTCCTGAAAAAAACCCAAATTTTTGACATAATGCTGGAGTGTGTTTTCCTGCCCTAATGGAATTGCTCCCAAAGTTTTCTAAACCAGATTTTTTCCCCCTAAGTGCTAGTTTGAGAGATTCCTTTGGGAGCTCCATTCCTCCTCCTTCCTGTGTATTACCCTCATCAGTTCTCAAAGATCCTAGAAATTAGCTAGGAGTCATCTTAGTTCCAGGAACAGAAGATACTCCGGACATCATTCCCCATGTGAATCCTACAAGACTGCTGGGTGTGAACCTTAAGACCTTTAAGGCAGACCTTAAAAGGACAAATGACATGAGAGAAACACGTGGCAGCACAACTACCCATCATAGGTGTGAAAGGGCTCAACCACGCCAGGAAAGTTGGAACCCTGGCCCAGCTCCTTCCCCTTTGTGAAGAGTCTCCTTTGTCTTTCTGTTGAGCTGAGCCAAGAAGAGTAGGCCTGACCTAAAATGGACAAATTGTGCAAATTAAGATTGTCTTGAAATCATGACTTAGGGCCAGGGCATACATGACAAGAAATTTCAATTGTAGAACGTTGGAGAAGGAGATGAAGCACCACCACCACCACCAAAGCTCTTCGTCTTCCCCTCCCCAAAGAATTTGATATTTGCCCTGGAATTAAAAAGAAAAGTATGAGTATTCACACCTGATTCTCCCCTGCGCAAATAACATGGTTGCAGGGATATTAACATGGAGACGGTGGTGCCAGGGAGGAGTTGCGGCCCGCAGTCTTTCCTATTCCCAGGGTGGCCATTTCTTCCCACTGCTGCTTTTCAAGATAAGGAAAAATAGAAACGCATTTCCACGTTCCTCACTTAACTCAGCCTTTTTAGGGCAAGGGCAAGGCCAAAGCCAGCTTTCTCACTTTCTCCTGGGCTGTAAGAGTTGGAAGGGACCTTTGAGATCCTCCAGTCCAACCCACTGCCCAGTGCAAGAATTCTTGATGTCCTCCGTTCTCTCGGTTGCTCTGTCTCCGTTTCTTGCCCTGTCTCCTTTCTCCCCCAACAGTAAGGGGCCAAGAGAGTCCTTGCAAAGGTCAGAGGGGCTCCCTAGCAGTGTGGCCGTGGATCTGGTGGCTGCCAGCTCCTGCTTTAAAGCTGCAGCTTCAGATGGTGCCGAGCCAGCAATTGCTGTTTAGCATTCAAACCTAGTTGGTTGACCCCTTCAGACATGAGACAATTTATATACAACTGGTGCAAGCCAGGAAAAATGTGGAGAGTCTCCCGAACTGAGGAGACCCCTGATTACCAAACCAGTTTGGTGATAGGCTGAGGGGATGTCTGAACTGAACCTGCTGGCTGAGCAATATTTATTGAAAAATCCATCGAAGGAGAGATGCCTCTTTCAGTAGACCTGCGTCTGGACCTGAATTAAAACAGACAGAGAGCCGTGTGGCTCCGAGTGAGGCCACTGCCAGGCCGCCAGCCAGGTGTCTTTGCTGGCAAGATGGCGTCAATCTGCTCTGGCACAGCAGATTGGGAATTCTGTGCCCATGGAGGGTTTTAATTATGTATGGAAATGATGGGTGTAATTGTGACAGCAGCCCCAGTTATTAATTTTGAAAATGAAATTTGGTTTGTTTTGTTCTGTGCAGTACCTACCATTTTTCTCTTCAACATGCCGTGGCTATTTGGACTGGCAGAGATTGAACAGTGTTGTGGATTTGGCTGGGGGCTGGGGGCATGGTGGTGGGAAGGAACGTGGCAGAAGGATTTTGCTTTGGGCACTGCAGGGAGATAGTGCGATGGGTTGGTCTGGTGGGGGGTCTCCCCCCCCCTTGCAAGCAGCTAAAAGAGGAAAGCGGGTGTCTCTGGTTGGTATGAATAAAATAACATACTTGCACCACTCAGAAGGCACTTGTTCAATAGATCATCTTTCTTCCAGGTTGCGGTTCAGAAATGAAGTATCGGGGTTCAGTTTCAGGTTGTGCGTAAAATTCTGTTTTAAGCTTCAGACTTCACTTGTGTAATCCTTAAGCAAAGATTCGTCATATACCCATGTTAGGTTTACAGTAAGTCTCTGTTTTAATCCCATCAATCAATCAATCAATCAATCAAAGAACCCCTGCTTGTTATTCTAAGTTCCTATCTCAGTGTTTCAACCTTGGCAACTTTAAGCTGTGTGGACTTCAACTCCCAGAATTCCCCAGCCAGCATGCTCTGGCTAGGGAATTCTGGGAGTTGAAGTCCACATGTCTTAAAGTTTCTAAGGTTGAGAAATACTGCCCTAGCCCAAAATTCACAGCCTTAAAGATTGAGCCCCTAGATTGGGCTGAGCATCCATGCTGCAAATAGCCCTTTGTTCATGTCACTCCTGCTTCCAGGCATGCAAAGAAAGATCCCTGCTTGTATAAACATGCCCTTGTTTATGCCCTTAAGGAGGAGTGAATTTTGGGCTGGAAAAAGGAGAGATGTTGGCAGTGGAAAGGTATTGGAGTTGGGAAAAGCTGTAGGAATTCGTGGTGTGGGCGAGGGCTACATGGGAAGGAGGAAAATGGGACTGATGAGAGAAAATTTGGTGTTCTCTGTCTTTTTTGATGATGCTCACCCAGTCCACAGGTCCTGGATTATTACACAGATTAGCAAAGGGTTATTCCTCAGGTGTCATTAGTGCACGCGTACAGAAAGTGTCTGTTGGGAAATTAGTGCTCAGAAATAGATAGGAATTTTTCACAGGGTTTTTTTTTTAAAATCATAAAATTGAATAAACACAAGTATCCCATGACTGACCTGGGATTTATCTTATCACTGTATTTTATTTTAATACTACTCCTGCTAGAGGAACCCAGAGCAATTTAGAAGAGAAGTTGGAGGCAACAGAAACCTACTTTGGCCTTGGTATAACCTTGATAGCACCTCCTGCAAATCAAGGACTGGATTATAGTTTGCTTCTTCCACACACAACGCACACACCCTGGCTTTTCCACTCAACGGTTGGTTGCTATACAGAAGTCCTTCCAAATCCAAACCCTGACAAGAGTGTCCCCGTTTAAGAATCATTCCTGCAAACCAAACTTTGATTAAATTCCTCTCCTTTCCAGCTTACAGTTCTCCTTGTAAGCATCCTGCATCGCCTCCTTTTTTTTTTTTTTTTTTAACTCCTCGGTGGATCAATGATGCATTTCAGGCCTCCCGGAGCTGGCAACGCAACCCAGTTAAGTTTGTCTGAGTTAATATGCACACACATGCACAATAACAATATGTTTGCCTTATTGCCACAGATTGGATCAATGATCCATCAAGTGCAGAGTCCCACTTCCATCAAAGACTGATGTCTGATGCTTCAGTGGAAGTGAATCCTGTGTAACGATTCTGTAATTCACCCCGTCAGGTGTCCAGAGCTATAAGCCTGGTGAATGTTTCCAGTCCTTCTGCAGCTGGGAAAGATCTTCTATTACTGGAATATACAGTAGTGCAATCTCTAATTGCAGTCTCCCAAATATTCTTTAACCCTTGCTGGCTGGGGAATTCTGGGGGTTGAAGTCCACACATCTTCAAGCGGCCAAGGAAACACTGCTCTAAGCGCACAACGATCATGGAAATAAAAGGACACGTTCTCTGTAGCCAAAATCTGGGAGGGAGGGTGCAGAGAAGACCAAACTCTGCTGCAAGTCTGTTGCGGACCTTTACTTTGACATCGTCCCTCTTCACATTCCTTCACCTTGTTGGCATCGGCTGGCTGTATTCACACAATGGGCTGAACCCAGGTTAATGAAACAGCTGTTTTTGTCTAACGTGCGGCACCCGAACAGTTAAGCCATCTTAGGACTTAATGTGGTGCCCAACCAGCGGAGAGTTTCCTTAAATGCTTCTCTGAAACAGTCCATTGTGTTTCTGAAATTGCTCTTTAAGAATCTCTTGGAATAAGGTAATGGTAGCTCAGGCTGTTTGTGAGAGCCAGTCTGGGGCAGGGTTTTAAGGAACCTGGCTAGAGACCAGGAGACTGTGAATTCTAGTCATGCCTTGGGCAGGAAGCCAGCTGGGTGACCTTGGGCCAGTCCCTCTCTCTCAGCCCTAGGAGGAAGAAGAAGACAAAGACAAGGCACTTCTGAAAATACTGCCTAGAAAACTGCAGGGACTTGATGTATTGAGAGCCAGTTTGGTCTAGTGGTGAAGGTGCTGGACTAAAAACCAGGAGACCGTGAGTTCTAGCCCTGCCTTAAGCACAAATACTAACATTTGCAAATGTAGCTTCTATTTAAGCTCCATTGGCAGGAATAATTTATATTTGCCTGCCAAAGATAAGGGGAGGGAGAGAGAGAAAAGCCAAATATCAGAGGGGGTGGGGGAGCCTCTTCAGTACTTAAAAAAATAAAAACCAGACCGAGGGAAAAAAGGACCAAAATGCAACATCTCTTTTTCCAGCTGAACGGTCAGGAGTGCAGCCATCCTCCTCCAAGGCCTTCTGCCAACTGAACTCCTTAATTACAGGGGGAAAAGGGTTGTATCTCCACTGTGCTGCAGCCACGTTTCCTTAGCCTTCTCCAGCAAGGCCAAAGTGGGATTTTCAAACGTTGCACCCAGCCTTTGCTTAATGGCCCAATAAAAATTGCACTGCCGCTTTGGATACGTTTTTTTAAAGAATCAAAACAGTCTGATCACAAAGCATTTTGGAAATCTATGGAACATGGAAGCTAGCTTTCTCCAACCAGCTTTTTTTTAGCACAAATGCATGAATTCCCTTTGCAAAATCTTTGATGGAGTGAGGTGATCTTGAATTGACCTTTTTCGGGACTCCAAAAAGCTGTAATGTTTTTATTTATTTAATTTATTTATTCAATTTGTCCCTGCCCATCTCCTCCCATCGGGGGACTCTTATTTCGTTTGTAAATTTGAAGAAGTTGACGGTGCATTTTTGCCTAATCCAAAGACCCTCGTGATTTTAGGTTGAAAGCTGGTTGAAAGTTGCTGGCTAGGGAATTCTGGGAGTTGAAGTCCATGCATCTTAAAATTGCTGAGATTGAGAAACACTGATTTACAGCATATCTTTCTCAGAAGCTTAGGTGTTCAACACTTCCAAATCTGATGACTACCCAGAGGCGTTTTAAAATATAATCTTTCATAAGGGGTAGGAAACAAGAAGAGCTGTTCTGTAGTTTTCCTGCCTTGTTTTCTATTATTTTAGCCTTTGATATGATTTCCTAGCCAATGATAAAGACTCGCTTGAGTCAACTCCTGTTAACGTGATCTCTGCAGATTTCTCGGCAATAGTATGGAATAGGTCATCCGGGGTGTCTCTCTGACTTCCTTGCCTAGCCTACAAACCCGGGGTTTCCTTGTGGTCTCCCACCCAAGGATTAAGCTGGTTTGCCCTTGCTCAGCTTTTTGAAATCAGCCAGTCAGTGAGGTTGTTGCAGCTGTGGTGACTTGGCTGAAAATGGATGGCTTCTAATAAAGCATTTAGATTTGGAACAATATTTTGCTCACCTGACTGCATTTATATTGTCTCAGTAACGTGACAGGGAGTATCCTCATGAGTTGTCTCCCATTTCCTGGCACAAAATATGTGCTTGCTTGTTCTGTTTATATCCCAACTTTCTTTGCTCAGGAGCTCAAGGCAGCATACACAACACTGCCCCCTGCCATGTTTTCCCTACAACAACCCTGTAAGGTAGGTTGGGCTGAGAAAGTGTGGTGTAGTGATGGCACTGAAGAGACACAGGTTCAAACTTGCCATGAGAATTTCCTGCCTGATTTTGGGCCAGATTCTCTCTCCACCCAGTCTACCGAATGTTGGACGGCCATTGGTCTGGGATGGTCTCAGGATTCCTGCCCTGGGCAGGGGGTTGGACTAGAAGACCTCCAAGGTCCCTTCCACCCCTAGGATTCCAGGATTCTACCTCATAGAGCTCTTGTGACCAGGAAAAATAGGAGGAGGCAGTGCTGCATATGTTACCTTAAACTCTGGAATGAAAGCTGGGATATAAAACTAGCATATAGTGATTAAAAAAAATTTGCAATTGTTAAAGTCATTCTTCACTTTATGAAAACATGGACTTCATTCATTGCTCATAATGGATGTTCCTTTGAAGATTCTTCCAGTGGAGCATGAAGCTACCTGCAGCTTCCTTCCACATATCTATTGTAAAGGAGGGGATTCATACAACTAACAAAGATTCATTCTTCCCCCACTGAAATGAATGTGTGTTCAGATCCAGCCTGTGTCAGAAATTGGACCCCATCAGGATTTGCAGGAGCAATTAACTGTTGTGTCTTGGATTACAAATGCTGCCGCCTTAAGCCACCATTTCCCCACTGCAGTTTGTCGGCTTCATTTATTGCTCTTCTTCTTTTTAAATAAACCATCTCCATAAAATATGAAGGATTTTAAAAGGAGTTGAAGTCCACACGTCTTCAAGCTGCCAGGGTTGAGAAATGCTGCCCTAGAGCTTGTAGTCAAATCCTGGCTGATTAAAAAAGTTCCCAGTGTGTTTTGCACAGTTGAAAATCCTGCCGTTTCACCCACAAATATGTGTTTTCCTTAATGTATGTGCCACTTCCTATACTGAAGAGATACAGAGCATGGAAATGGTCGGCACAGGAGTGGCTGCTCGAACCCCTCTGGAGGTGTTCAGTCAGTGGCAGACTAGCTGGGTCCAAATGGCTGTGGAAGACCGAATCCTCCTTTACAGAAGAAAGTGAATGCATCCTTGTCCTTCAATAGGCCGTATAAAGTTTAAATGCAAGAGCTGTTAAGACCCAGAGCTGCAGGTCACCCTGCTTGGTGAAATCTCCCGAATAAATCTGCCTCTTTCTCCGCAATGATTTAGTGGGACTCAGGTGCCTTCCCAGATGAAGGGTTTATCGGATCGTCAGAGGCAAAGTCTCTGGGCTTTGTAATTTTACCGTGTACAGGTAGTCCTTGCTTAACGACCACAACTGGGACCTGAATTTTGGTTGCTAAGCAAAGCGGTCACTAAGCGAATCTGACCTGATTTTACAACCTTTTTTGTGGTGACCATTAAGCAAATCACTGTGGGCATTAAGCGAACCATGTGGTCGTTAACCAAATCATGCAGTTCCACATTGCTTTTGCTTGCCAGAAGCCGGCCAGGAAGGTAGAAAATGGCGATCACGTGACCATGGGACACTGCAATGGTCATAAATGTGAACTGGTTGTCAAGTGCCTAAATCATGATTGTGTGACTGCAGGGATGCTGCGATGGTCATAAGTATGAGAACAGGTCATAAGTCAATTTTTTCAATACCATTGTAAGTCTGAACCGTCACTAAACAAATGGTTGTTAAGTGAGGACTACATGTCCCTCTGAGCTGTTTGGACATCTGAAAGGTTCTTTTTAGGGGGCGTGTCTCTGTGCGGAGGTGGTGGAATTATAATCCAGCGCTTCTGAAAAACGTCCGTTTGCTGAAAAATGGGATTAGGTCATTTGCAAAGCTGAAATTCCAGGTCTGGAATTTGCTACTGCTAGTCATTCCTAGGCTTCAGCAAAGGATCGTTACCTTGTCGTGGTGCTGGAGCTTGAGCACCTCAATGATGCCATGAGCTAAACCGTGAAGGGCCACCCAAGACGGGAAGGTCATGACAGAGAGGTCAGACTAAATGTGACCCCTGGGGAAGGTAATGGCAACCCACCCCAGTATTCTTGCCGTGAAAACTAAATGGATCAGTACAACCAGAGATATGTCGGTATACCATCGGAAGATGAGACCCCCCAGGTTGGAAGATGGTCAAAATGCTACTGGGGAGGAACAGAGGATGAGTTCAACTAGCCCCAGACGTGATGACGCAGCTAGCTCAAAGCCGAAAGGACGGCTAGCGGCCGACGGTGCTGGTGGTGAGCGGCGAATCCGATGTTCTCAGGATCAACACAGCATTGGAACCTGGAATGTAAGATCTATGAGCCAGGGCAAATTGGATGTGGTTATTGGTGAGATGTCAAGATTAAAGATAGACATTTTGGGCGTCAGGGAACTGAAATGGACTGGAATGGGCCACTTCACATCAAATGACCACTAGATCTACTACTGTGGACAAGAGGGCCACAGAAGAAATGGAGTAGCCTTCATAATTAATAGTAAAGTGGCTAAAGCAGTGCTTGGATACAATCTAAAAAATGATAGAATGGTCTCAGTTCGAATTCAGGGCAAGCCATCTAACAACACAGTGATCCAAATATACGCCCCAACCACAGATGCTGAAGAAGCTGAAGTAGAGCAGTTCTATGAGGATCTGCAGCACCTACTGGACAACACGCCTAAAAGAGATGTTATTTTCATCACGGGAGACTGGAATGCTAAGGTGGGCAGTCAAATGACACCTGGAATTACAGGTAAGCATGGCCTGGGAGAACAAAATGAAGCAGGACATAGGCTGATAGAATTTTGCCAAGACAACTCACTCTGCATAACAAACACTCTCTTCCAACAACCTAAGAGATGGCTTTATATGTGGACTTCACCAGATGGACAACACCAAAATCAGATTGACTACATCCTTTGCAGCCAAAGGTGGCGGACATCTATACAGTCGGTAAAAACAAGACCTGGAGCTGACTGTAGTTCAGATCACGAACTTCTTCTTGCACAATTTAGGATCAGACTAAAGAGATTAGGGAAGAACCACAGATCAGCTAGATATGAGCTCACTAATATTCCTAAGGAATATGCAGTGGAGGTAAAGAATCGATTTAAGGGACTGGACTTAGTAGATAGGGTCCCGGAAGAACTATGGACAGAAGTTCGCAACATTGTTCAGGAGGCAGCAACCAAATACATCCCAAAGAAAGAGAAAACCAAGAAGGCAAAACGGCTGTCTGCTGAGACACTAGAAGTAGGCCAAGAAAGAAGGAAAGCAAAAGGCAACAGTGATAGGGGGAGATATGCCCAATTAAAGGCAAAATTCCAGAGGTTAGCCAGAAGAGATAAGGAATTATTTTTAAACAAGCAATACGTGGAAGTGGAAGAAGACAATAGAATAGGAAGGACAAGAGACCTCTTCCAGAAAATTAGAAACATTGGAGGTAAATTCCAGGCCAAAATGGGTATGATCAAAAACAAAGATGGCAAGGACCTAACAGAAGAAGAAGAGATCAAGAAAAGGTGGCAAGAATATACGGAAGACCTGTATAGGAAGGATAACAATATCGGGGGATAGCTTTGACGGTGTGGTCAGTGAGCTAGAGCCAGACATCCTGAAGAGTGAGGTTGAATGGGCCTTAAGAAGCATTGCTAATCACAAGGCAGCAGGAGACGACGGCATCCCAGCTGAACTGTTCAAAATCTTGCAAGATGATGCTGTCAAGGTAATGCATGCTATATGCCAGCAAATTTGGAAAACACAAGAATGGCCA
The DNA here is from genome assembly GCF_035149785.1 of Candoia aspera. NCBI lineage: Eukaryota > Metazoa > Chordata > Lepidosauria > Squamata > Candoiidae > Candoia > Candoia aspera. Next base: position 6,981,110 of record NC_086159.1, on the reverse strand, counting down.
TCAGATTGGAAAAAATCAACTTATATCCCCATACCAAAAAGGGAAACACTAAAGAATGTTCAAACTATCGAACAGTGGCACTCATTTCACATGCCACTAAGGTAATGCTTAAGATCCTGCAAGGTAGATTTCAGCAATTCATGGAGCGAGAATTGCCAGATGTACAAGCTGGGTTTAGAAAAGGCAGAGGAACTAGGGACCAAATTGCCAATATTGGCTGGATAATGGAAAAGCCAGGGAGTTTCAAAAAAAGATCTATTTCTGTTTTATTGACTATTCTAAAGCCTTTGACTGTGTGGACCATAACAAATTGTGGCAAGTTCTTAGTGGTATGGGGATACCAAGTCATCTTGTCTGCCTCCTGAAGAATCTGTATAATGACCAAGCAGCAACAGTAAGAACAGACCACGGAACAACGGACTGGTTTAAGATTGGGAAAGGAGTACGGCAGGCGCAGAACACATCATGCGACATGCTGGGCTTGAGGAATCCAAGGCTGGAGTGAAAATCGCTGGAAGAAACATTAACCATCTCAGATATGCAGATGATACCACTTTGATGGCTGAAAGCGAAGAGGAACTGAGGAGCCTTATGATGAAGGTGAAAGAAGAAAGTGCAAAAGCTCGCTTGCAGCTAAACCTCAAAAAAACCAAGATTATGGCAACCAGCTTGATTGATAACTGGCAAAGAGAGGGAGAAAATGTAATAGCAGTGAAAGATTTTGTATTTCTAGGTGCGAAGATTACTGCAGATGCTGACTGCAGTCAGGAAATCAGAAGATGCTTAATCCTTGGGAGAACAGCAATGACAAATCTCGATAAAATAGTTAAGAGCAGAGACATCACACTGACAACAAAGGTCCACATAGTCAAAGCTACACACACACACTTACTTTCTGTTCCCAAACAGAATATCAGATTCACCCCACACTCTTGAGCCCGTTATGATCCTGGGCTCACTCCTGGGCTTGCATTATTAGTGAAAGGCCCCGCAAACTGTGACATGTCTCTTCCATTGCAGGGGCACTTTTATGAAGATTGATAACAAGCTTGGCTCGGCGCTCGCCTTTATTGTCCAGCTGGCTGTGGGAGACCCCTGTCTTCTCGGACTCCGGCTCAGTGGAAAAGTTGCGGAGGGGAAACCGGGAGGCCTTTAACAGCTCTCTGCTGGCTGTGGGGTGATAAAATGGGTCTACAGCGGGGCCAGGCAATAACCCACTGTAATTGCGTTCATTTTCGGATCCTGGAGGCCTTTGCTTTTGACGGGGTGTTCCCAGACCCCCCTGCTTTGCTCTCGTGCGTTGCCTGGCCAATTTTTCGGCTTTGAAAGCCCTTCCCAGAACTGGCCGGAAAGAGGCATCCACTCTACCCTTGAAAAGAAGACCATTTTCTATAAAAGAAAAGAAATGAAAGTTGGTTTATTGCTTTTCTATATTTTTAATATTGTATTGTAACTATGTTTGTTGAAATTGAATAAGATTCTTAATAATAAAAAAAGAAGACCATTTTCATTCAGCGAGCATAAACTAGAACCCCACACCCCAAACACCCAGGAAGAAAAAGAAAAGATGATATGGGGCTGGCCCAAATTCCACCTTTCCCTCCATTTTATGGACCATTTCAGGGGTGGTTGAGAAGAGAAGGGATCCCTGAGCACTGAGGGTCTGCCCTGCTGTTGTGTTGCTGCTGTTGTGATTGCTGTTATTCCCCAAAATGTTGTAGGATTTTGTAGGATTTTGTAGGATTATTGCATCTCCCAGGCATTCTAACCTCAATCTCACGGTGTTATGGGGATCATACACATTTGGTCCTCTGATCCCCCTTGCAGGCCATTCCTAGCTGCAGAGATGTGGCCATGATAACAGGACCCCCAAGGAAGAAATTGCGACCCCAAATTTGAGGGGCGGAGTTTGCCAAATTCTGGGGTACAATGAGATATTTTGGGGGGCTGCCGTATTAAGTGCAGGGACCCCCTTCTTGGTCGCGTTTGTGATTCGGGCGGGTGCTTCTCGGCTGCCTGTATTTTTAACTTATATAATGCTTTGTTATTGTTTTTATTTTATTTATTTTAATTCTGTTTGGCATCCCTCACTGAGATGGGTAGCCCTAGAAAACGGATAAATAAGTAAATAAATAAAGCTGGGATATGTCAGCCAGCCTTTTTCCACGCCACGTGGCCAGCCTAGGTTGGAAACCCAGGGGAGTGGCAAGGCAGGTTGTTGGCAGCTCAAAAAGAAAAGTCGAATTAATCTTGCGGAACAGACTAAACTAGACTTAGGGATCCCTAACAGACCTGCCCAATGAACACGCTTGGACAAACCTGGATGCATTCTAACTGCCCTTTCTGCACAGAATCCCAGCAGCTATTGCCAGGCCTCGCTAGCTGGGACTTCCTGGGGGGTGAGGGTACATTTTAATGGAGAAATGGTCAAGGCACCAGGCTAGAAACTGGGAGGCCGTGAGTTCTGGTCCCACCTTGGGCACAAAGCCAGCTGGGTGACCTTGAGCCAGCCACTCCCTCTCAGCCCTAGGAAGCAGGCATGCAAGCCACTTCCGAAAAACCTTGCCAAGAAAACTGCAGAGACTTGTCCAGGAAGTCTCCGAGAATCGGACACAACTGAATGGATTAAAAAAAAAAGGAGTAAATCTGCGTTGGCCAGCTTGGAATCCAAGTCATGGTACCCAAAGGAAGGGAAGGTGGATTCTTCACCAAGCCTGTCCAGTTTGAAAAATAACCGCCTGCACCCTGCCAGGGCAGAGTGGAAAACAAAACTGGAGCCCTCCACCCTGGCTTTACAGTCACCCCACCCTCTACCCCTCCCATTGCTTTCCTGGAGGGCTAGGGCTGCTCCACTGGAAGCTACCCAGGTTCAGATGACATGCTGGATGGTAGGTAGTTGAGGAAGTATAAACCGTAGGTATACACTGTAGTTAAGGTGCTCCTGCCTAACCACAGTTTTGCCCATGGTCTGGGTTTGGACAGCCTGAAATCCCTACCACAATATGGATTACCTGGGCCAGATCCGTGCCTCTCACTGGATGGTGCACCTGCTCAGGGGTGCAAAGCAATTAATAGCCTGAGAAGCGGGATCATGGCTGGGTCTTCTTGGTCTCTGATTGTCCTGCGAGTGGGTCCCAGTCTCCAGCAGAATCCGTACCCTTGTTGGAACAGTATCACCTCATGATCCCTTTCCGGAGACGCTTAAGTGCAGATATGAGGGTTGTACCTGCTAAGCTGACACTCGGCCCCAGCAAGGGTGAACAAGCATGTGTTCGCGTTGTTCTACTCCAATTCGCCAAGACCGGATTTCATCCTGGGGAATAAACTGGAGGATGCTAACAGACTGGCCCAAACAGTTTCATGACACTCAGCAGGACTGCCAATTTTTTATTACCACTCTTTTAGGAAGTGCTGCATAACTCACTGCTGGCTTGGTAGGCTTGGGGACGATATAACCACCTGAAACCGACACTAATAAAATCTTTATAGCACCTTTCAGGACTGCTGGAACTGAGCTTTTCTTTTTTTACCCACGATCTACCCTGCCCTCCCTCCTTAAATGAAAGAAACTTCTCCTTTCTCCAAAGCTCAGATGTAACAGTCGGCACCAAACACCTTTAAGGGACACAACATTACATTTCTGCTTCGTTGTCCCACGAGCATCCTTTGGTTGCAAAATACAAAAATGTAGACCTTCTTTTCCTTTGCCAGGGAAACCAAGAGGCCCTGTGTTGGCTCCACTGTCTTGGATCATCTGCTAGGGACGGGAATATTGTGCGCAGCAGGCCAAAGCTTAACTCTTAAGAAATGTGCCCCAAGAAGGGGAGAGGGCTCGGCTGGGGTAGGGGACGAGAGATCTTGCTCAGCCAAACGTTGTATCAATGCTCGCTGACGAGTCCTTTCACCCGGATTGGCTGGCTGCATCTGTTGCCCTTACTCTATTGCAAAAGAGCGCACTTCATTTCGTTTCTAGCATTTGGAGTTTCTGAAACTAGGTGGGAGCTCCATTGGATCCTGTCTGAAAACAGTGCTCTAAACAAAAATAGGATATTTTTCCTTCTTTTATGTCAGGGCATAAAGACACAAATCATTGACTCCTGGCGTGCAGAAGACTATCAAGTCGGGCTGGGCTCCAACAAGTAAGCCTTTCACAGACAGCTTTCAAGCCTCCACGTTGGTTTGCTTGGTGAGGTTCACCTGCAGTGATCAACCCGGATTCTGGAGAATCCTGGTTTGCTGTCTGCAAGCGGGCACTCAGCCATCTGTTCATTCCCACTCTCTTGGGCAACAGCAATGGCTGATAGCCAATTCAGCAGTCACCACCACACCTCTGCTCCGTGAAAAGGAACAAACTGAAAGTACAGATGGCTTGAAATCCAAACTTTGCAAATCTGTGTGTTCCCATATGAACCACGAGAGCCTTTTTCTTTCATTCTTTGATCATTCTTTTCTTTCATTCTTTGATCTTCATTTATTCTTTTGGTGCTTGCTGCTGGAAAGTGCCACTGATCCCCGAGCTTAGGAACCAGGGATTGGAAGCTCTATAGGTCATCCCTGTGGGACTATGGCTTGTACCCTTCCCAAACCAGGAATGCACATCAGAACTTCCTCTTAGACTATGATTCCTGGCTTGTTTCAGGATGGTGAGCCAGAAGCGGCTGCGGGGTGGCCTCCTAAGCTTTCAGTTTCTGGTTTGTTCTGCTGCTAATCTTTGGGAGGAACCAGGCAAGACCACCTTCTGAAGGGACTGCGCAAGCTGGACTTCTTGCTTTCTGTAGCTTGGAGCTGTGTAAGAATGAAGAAAAGGAACTAACAGCTAAAGCTACAGGTAGTCCTCAATTAATGACCACAATTAGAACTGGAATTTCGGTTGCTAAGCAAAGTGGTCATTAAGCAAATCTGACCTGATTTTATGACCTTTTTTGCAGCAATCATCAAGCGAATCACCATGGGCATTAAGCAAACCATGTGGTCGTTAAGCGAATCATGCAGTTCCCCATTGATTTTGCTTGCCAGAAGCTATCCAGGAAGGTCGAAAATGGCAATCACGTGATCACAGGATGCTGTGACGGTCATAATTGCGAACTGGTTGCCAAGGGCCCAAATTGTGATCATGTGACTGCAGGGATGCTGTGACAGTTGTAAGTGTGAGGACTGGTCGTAAGTCGGTTTTTCAGCACCGTTGTAAGCCCGAACCATCACTAAACGATTGTTAAGTGAGGACTACCTGTATGGGGATGTTTGTGGAATGGAGAGGCCATTTACTGGACCAGTAATAAACCCTCCTTTGGAAGAGGGTTGCAAATGCCTAGAAGTTCTACAGGAAGACATTAATGAAGAGGTTAGATGTGTGAAAACACTCAAAGAGCCCTCATCTTTCATTGGCTTGGTCTCTCTGCCCAATGGGATAGGTTTCACTCCATGGAAATGGTGTGTGCAGGAATACAATCCCTCTATGCATTTTATAAAGCCACCGTCAAAGTTTAATTGCGGGGAAAAATGGCTTGGTCAATCAGAATTTAATTTCTAGTCCACCCCATTACATCCCTTATGCATTAGAAAACTGTTTTCAATTGACAGGAGCCTTATTAAAGCAATGTAGCGAGTGCTCCATGATGACACATCCCAGGACCTTTCAGGAATCTCTTTGGAACCCCTTTTTTTTGCAAAAGGCAACTGAGAGAAAATTAAGTGTTGTACACCGCCGAGTCGCTTTGTGTGAGATGCATGGCTACATAAACAAACGTCTGCAGAAAAGTGGTGGTGTGCTTTTGCTGAAGGCACGCCTGCTTTACTGTCACGTATTATAAAATACTTGTTTAAGAGGTCAGACGAGAGGAAGAACAGTACCCTCCAGTCTGCATGCTGCTAATTTTGAAGTGAGAAATGGAAGTGCATCAGCTTGCTCAGTTTGCAAGCGACAGTTCAGTTGCACTAGAGTTCAAGCTCTATTCTGGGAACCCCTTTGTTGGCTGGAATGCCTGATGTGCTATCGCCAGACAGACAGTATAAGTAAGCAGTACGGCTGCTGTGAAGACTGATAATACTTTTCCATATAAGTTGTCTTTTTCACTGCTGTCAATGCTCAAATGCTCAATGCCCAAACCTGTAACACCCATCACGCATGCACACCCCGTCAAGTCCCAGAATGCTCTACAGGGCTTCAACAACAGACAAGTGGATCATGTTTTCCATGGGCATCTGTGTGTCTGTACAGGTAGTCCTCATTTAGTGACTGCCTCATTAGCAACCATTCGCAGTTACAACAGTGATGAAAAAGTAACATTGCAACCAGTCCTCACGGGTCTGTAAAGCAAAGGAAAGCTGAAGTCAGATTGTAAGCACCATCGTAGGTTCACTTAGTGACTGCTTCACTGAACAACTGAGTTGCTGGTCCCACTTGTCACTAAATGAGAACTACCTATATATATGTGTGTGTGTGTGTGTGTGTTTGTGTATTTGTATGTGTTTGTGTATGCATGTGTATCTGGAGGGGTAGATGAATGGATGGATGGATGAATGAAGCCTTCATTATTCTATGCCAGCAAAAAACAGGTTGGCAAGTTGCGGCTAGTCTGCTTTCAACTGTTAATTGGCAGTTACTAGCGGAAAACAAGGCAGCTGAACTGTCTGGGAACAAGATATTCTTTTGCAGCATCTGAGCACAGAGTGTGACAGCGGTGGCCTGACTTAAGTGCATAAAGGTGCAGCTTGCCCCAAAAGCTCACTGCAACCACACCTTGCTGGGCTTTGCTTTGGACCCGTCTGATATTTCCTGAAGGCATTACTTTGAAGGTCTCTGTCCTAATGGTAAAAGTTCTCAGTGTGTGGAGAGAAACAGACAGCAGGATATACAGTTAACACCTCCCATCCCAGATTTTCTTTTGTATTAAAGGTGAATTTTCAAAAAGGACCAAACAATAAGCAGTAGAATTCTGTTGCTTGTAAAAACGACACCTGTTCATCTGATAATTTGGTATAAATGAAGTGTTGATGAGGTGTATGAATGTGTGATGACACAGCTAGTGCAAGATGCTTAAATGCTAAAAACCATCCCATTTAATCTTTTACCTGCACTTTCAGGCTGATCACCTCTTTATGCCTAATGTTGATAGAATGGCAGATGTGCTTCATTCAGGTTTCATTGCATTGGTGACATTTTCAGCAAGTTTCAAAAGTTGTTACGATTTTTCTGCCCCTGGAAAGATGGCAAAGTTCTGTGGTTGTGCACTTAGCCTCATCCCAAAATTGAGCCAATGAACCTAGGCTGGAAATTGGGGAGAAATAACCTTCCCCTGAACTGTGGTGTTGGAGGAAAATTCTGAGAGTGCCTTAGACTGCAAGAAGATCAAACCATCCTCCAGGAAATAAAGCCAGACTGCTCACTGGAGGGAATGATATTAAAGGCAAAACTGAAATACTTTGGCCACATAATGAGAAGACAGGACACCCTGGAGAAGATGATGATGCTAGGGAGAGTGGAAGGCAAAAGGAAGAGGGGCCGACCAAGGGCAAGGTGGGTGGATGATATTCTAGAGGTGACGGACCCGTCCCTGGGGGAGCTGGGGGTGTTGACGACCGACAGGAAGCTCTGGTGTGGGCTGGTCCATGAAGCCACGAAGAGTCGGAAGCGACTGAACGAATAAACAGCAACAACAGGCTTGGTACTTTCAGATGTTCACAGCATTTCCAGGAATTGACCATGTTGGTTTGATCAACATATCTACAGTCAGCGCATGTCCAGAACACCAGGCTGGAGAAGGTTGCCCTAGAATCTCATAATGCAAAGTAATATTAACTATGTTTCAGATACTTTTCTTCTGTATTGTGGATAAGAGTCCTTTGATAATGATCCATAAACTAGACCAGTGTTTTTCAAATTTGGCGACTTTTAAGATGTGTGGATTTCAACTCCCAGAATTCCCCAGCATGCTGGCTAGGAAATTCCGGGAGCTGAAGTCTGCACATCTTAAAGTTGCCAAGTTTGAAAAACAACAACACTGAACTAGATTACCAGATCTGAGCTGCAAGGATCTAGGTGACCACAAGTTGGCAGCAAAGAGCTGTGAGTTTTCTGCATCTCTTTCCTGCCCTCTAGTGGCTTCTTGAAGTTGTGCAGCCCAAAACTGTGGGTCCTACTGGAAGACTGAAGCTTGGCAGATGGTTAATGCAGGTAGAAAAAGTGGCCACAAATTTCTGCAGGGGTTTTATCCGTGCTAAAGATGACAGTGTCTTCCGTTCCCTGAACTGAAGCCCTGGTTCCTGAACGTCCACATCCAGCAAGCCATTGCACTGATTTTAACACCCATGCCCCAAAGCACCTTTACACACTAATTTGGTCAGCATAATAAAGGTATGCTAGTTACCGTATATCCTGCATAGACAACATGCAGTGTTCTTGATGTTGCTGAATTAACTCAAAGCAGCCTTAGGAAACCTGGCCAGTGTTGAGAGACGGAGAGTTACAGTTTAGCATCAGCTCGTTCAGACAGAGGTGCAGAGCTGAATTCAAATGTCGGTGCTCCGTCTCAGCTACTGTACACCCTGGCTGACTAACCCTGTGGCATGTCGGGGACTCAGATTGTGATAGAACTGGGAAAAGATGGCTTTATTCTTGCTTATTCAGTTGGGGGCCTCCTGAAAGCACAGAATGTACAGATTTCTAAGAACAATGCTCTCCCTGAGCCGCAGAGATCGATTTGAGATGTTCTCTGTATGAAACCGCTTGCAGACAAAGGGTTTGTGGCTGGCGCACAATTGGGTTAGTCTGAGCCGCTAAGAAAGGAATTGCAAAAATAGATCTCAGCAATGCACAAACTCCTGCGAGGCAAGAGAGGTTTGTAGATCAGGTCTGAAGTTCAGATTTTGGAGAATGCTCTCCGCCATGCCTGCTAACCTTGGTGGCTATTTCTGCATGCGACCCGGTCCTAGGGCCTTGCACCCCGTCCTTCCACAGCAGGCTGCTCTCTGCATTGTGAGGAAGAGATCTCTGGTGTACCAGACCGGCTTTTAATCTTTTGGGATGGTGGCTCTCATCTCAATATTCTAAATAGGGATCTTTTCTCGGAAGCCCTGCAAATATAGCAAGCAATATTTTCATTTTAAAAGGCTGTACAGCACAGTGCAAAGTGCTTTAATCTTTTTTCTTTTATGCAGACCAGTGTTTCTCAACCTTGGCAACTTTAAGGTGGGTGGACTCCAACTCCCAGAATTCCCCAGCCAGCATGGCTGGCTGGGGAATTCTGGGAGTTGGAGTCCACCCACCTTAAAGTTGCCAAGGTTGAGAAACACTAATGCAGACGCTGCTATGTCCAAGGTGGGCTGAGGGGAGGGGGTGTCAAAAAAGTCAAGATGGCAACCACAACTGCAATGAAAACCCCACCCCCCTTTTTTAGAATAATACAGTTGGAAGGGACCTCAAAGGTCGTCAGGTCCAACTCCCTGCACACTGCAGGATTCGCTACACCATCTCCCATAGATATCCAGTCTCTGTTTGAAAACCTCCAGTGAAGGGGAAGAAGCTACTCCATGCAGTAACCTTTGCCACGGATTGACAGCTCTTCCTGTCAAGAAGTTCTTCCTGATGTCTAGTCCGTATCTTCATCCTGGAATTTCATCCCATGAGTCCTAGTCTTACCCTCTGGAGCAAGTGAGGGTATTTACACATGTTGCACTTGCAGTGCACTTTAAAAGGGGGGAGGGCTTCTAATGCGCAATCATAATTGCCACCTCGATATTTTTTTCTCTCTCTCTCTCACACTCACATAGATTCTCTATGTCCCTATCAAATTCTGCACTATTATTCTAATAGGAAAAAAAAGGCAACATTTGCACTCTTGTGGATCACCTGAACAGCAGTGGGGGTACAATTCTAACAAATAACAACAAATAATAGCAAAACTACAATAGCCACTTTGGTCTAGTGGTTAAGGCAACGGGCTAGAAGCCAGGAGACTGAGAGTTCTAGTCCCCCCTTGGGCTTGAAAGCCGGCTGGGTGACCTTGGGCCAGTCTCTCCCTCTCAGCCAGCCCACCTCACAGGGTTGTTGTTGTGGGCAAAATAGGAGGAGGAAGGAGTATTAGGTATGTTGGCCACCTTGAGTTATTTATAAAAATAATAAAGGTGGGGTAGAAAATAAATAAATAGTAATTACTACTCTGTTTGGCAGGTGAGCAGCAATCCATGGTGCGAGGGAGTCTGGTGGTACTTCTTAAGGCTAACCAATTTTACTAAAAGAAATGAGCTGCAGCTCACATAAACTTATGTCTTTTAATAAAATTTGCTGGATGAAAAAGGGTCTACCAGACTGTCTGTGATTCTTCAGTACCATAATCGAACACAGCTTTCTTTCAACAATAGGCATGGTTAGAGAAGGCCCAGGTTCTGCTGGACCAAAGCTGTCAGTTAAACATGAGATGGCTGGCTTAAATGATATCAAAAAGGGAGCATGGCTTAGTGGAGATTGGCACGGAAAAGGCAACAAACTGCTTTTTATTGTTTCACCCATCTGTAGCTTGATGTTGATAAGAAAAAAAACATCCCTGCCCCTTATTCAGGCGCATCTGCCAGGTGGGGTCCAAAAAGTCAAGATGGTGGCTGAAATGGTGTGACCGAAGTCCTCTCTCTTTCTAACATGCATTGCAACATACACTGAAAAGTGGTGTGGCTCCAGCCTCATAGTTGTGGCTGCCCACTTGAGTCTTTTGACTCCGTGAATGCCCCTGTCTTCACTTACCTTGCAAAATGCAGATCAGAAGAAAGAGTATGCCTTTCATACCTACCTACCTACATGCATTCATGTATACCCATCATCCTTTTCACCTTTGAGATATTGCACAAAAGGCAGGAAAGAGTGTAAGCCAAAGAAAAGAGGCAGGAAGAGAGAGAAGAGAAAAGAAAATCTAAATAAATCTAGTTTCCATCAATGCCATTCACCAACCCCTTCCATCTACGGGTATTCATCAAGTCCACCTGGTCCGGCCACCTTCGTTCAGATCTCTTGCATCCTTCCCCTTTCTCTTACTGTAGCTTCACTGATACATAACTTTCATTTCATTCCACTTGTTAATTCATTCTCTTTACCTTTTACTCCCACCATATTCCAACTGACAAGTCCTTCCACCTCCATCATCATCATCAGTGGGCCCATAGATATGAGACTATTTATCATGGCTTCAGTCAATGGAGGCTTTCAGGTTACTTTTTTTTGTCAAGTAGACGACAGTATCCAATCGAAGTAAATATTTGTAGCTCAGGGTTGAACTGTGGAGTCCTTGGTGCTCTCTGAGCCTAATTGTTTTCTTGCAGACGTTTCATTGCCAGACTAGGCAACATCTTCAGTGCGAACAGGAAGAGATCCTTGCTCTCAGTTTATATACTGTAGTTTGTCCCACTTGTGTTGGTGGGGGTGTTGATCTCTCCTTGGGAGTGCCTTGATTGGTCTGTTGTTTGCTGCTTGGTTGTTTGTCTGGGTTAATAGTTCTTTGATTAGGGTGTATTGTGCTGTTTGATGGTTCATCTGGTGTTAATCCTAGTGTTGATTTTTGCCTATCTGGGTGTTGATTGCTGGCGAGGGGATGTTCTGGTCTTTTGGCTTTTCCATTGTCTCTTTTGAATGGTCTGTAAATGTTGTTTACCTCTATGTGTCTGTTGACGGCTGCTTTGTCTGAGTGCCAGGCTTCCAGGAATTCTCTGGCGTTTTTGGATTTGGCTCGGTCTAAGATGCTCACAGTTTCCCATTTGAAAGTATGGTTGAGTCTGTCTGTGTGCTGTGAGATTGAGGAGTTTCCATCTCATGTCCTCTGACTGCCGGTTGGTGTTCTTGGATGCGCTCTGCTAGTCTTCTGCCTGTCTGTCCTGCATAATGGCTGTTGCAGTCCTCACACTGTATGTTGTAGGATAACTCCTGTTTTTTCTTCTTGGGCTACTGGGTCTTTTGGGTTGCGTAAGATGTTTTGAAGAGTTTTAGTTGGTTTGTGTGCTATGGTGATGCCGTGTGGTTGTGATAGTCTGTGGTTTCTGAGATGTTTCAGAGGCATGGCAGAGTTACCCTTTTCATAGCTTGTGTTGGTTGTGCTGCGGTGGGTCGAGGGGCCAGGCACTTTTTGATAAAGTTGGGGGGGACATCCCTTGCTGCGTAGGTAGTCTGTCTCCTCTTCCTGGTGTTCTGGGTTGCTGCTTGTCTGAATAATGTTCTTACGCAGCTCCTCTTGGGGGACGTTGGGTTGTTGCTTTGGGACTGGAGCACTTGGTTGGTGTGGGTAGCTTTCCGGTAGACTTGTGTTTCTAACTTGCCATCATTTCCTCTGCTGATGAGGACATCCAAGTAGGGTAGAACGTTGTTGTTTTCTTCTTCCCTTGTGCATTTTATTCCTTTGAAGATGTTGTTGATGGTTTCATGTGTTTTCCAGGAACAACTGTAGAAAACACATGAAACCATCAACAACATCTTCAGTGGTGAGTAGATAGATAGGTAGGTAGAGGTTGATATAAGGATGGATGGATGGATGGATAGATAACAAGGTGTGAACTAAGGCTGGAGAGAACTCTTGTGTAAATATGGAAAGATACTTTTAGTGCTGAATAAAGAACAACTAAGCATCCGTTGTTCAAACCAGCAGGAGAAAAAGGCTTAGATTGTAAACTCTGGGGATTACACCCACCCACCCAAATCTATGGCTAGAACTATCCCGTAGTCCATAGATGATCTTCTGTACATCTATGACTTTTCTTGTATCTGCAATAAAATATACCTCGGGAAAAGCTGTGATTTATATCCTGACCTTATCTCAGTAGTTTTTCTCCCAGGGTAGAGGAAAAGAGATTTTGCTGGGCTCAGTTCAATCTAAGAGTCCCTGTGCTGTTTCACACTGTTCTCAAAATACCCCTTTTTCCGTACTTAAATAGGGAAGACTTCTTTCTCTGTTGCTTTTGTGCCCGCTCTGCCTATCGTGAACTTGCCCTGCTTGCAGTATTTCCTGAACTGGGGAACTTTCTACTTTGTGGCTTGCTGATGTTAAGCAGTTAATGTCACTTGGTCTATTCCCAAAGTTGTAAAACAGCCCATTAGGGGCACTCTGCCAGGAGAATCCGAGCGCCTTTCCCATTGGAAATCTGTTGCATTGCCTGCAGAGGGAACCCACCATCTTTGTACAGCAGGTAGAACTTACCAGGTGTTAATTAGCTTCAGGGTCTCTTTGTTGGACCCACAAAGGTGCTTTGAGGATTTTCTCAGAAACATTAACTCTGTTTCCCCTAAAACTAAAGAAAAATACAGACTGACAATCACAGCCCATAGTTTTAAATTGCTGACTATCCATCTAAAGTTTTTTTTTTAAATCTGTTCAGTCATGTCTGATTGTCGGAGACTGCCTGGATATGTCCCTGCAGTTTTCTTGGCAAGGTTTTTCAGAAGTGGTTTGCCATTGCCTCCTTCCTAGGGCTGAGAGAGAATGACTGGCCCACGGTCATACAGCTGGCTTCATGCCTAAGGCAGGACTAGAACTCCCGGTCTCCCGGTTTCTAGCCTGGTGCCTTAACCACTACATCAAACTGGTTCTCTGTCAATCTAAGTACATATTCGATAATAATGTGTATCTGCTGTTCTCTGGTGGATTAGCTTCTTTGATACCCCGAACTTTCAAATTTTAACAAAGCTAAAATAGAAAACAATGTCCTTCTAATTATTTTTGAATAATGCACATGAGAATCATCTGTGGTCTGTTCCTCCCTAAATAAGGTGGATTTTTGTACTTTGTGTTTGAAAAGATATTTACCAATCCAGAATCGTTTTTTGTTTTTTTTAAACTTGGTATAGTTCTCTAAGTTTTATGAACTGTGAAAATGTAGGGAAATGGATGGAATCTCCATGATGCTAGGAGTTGGAAGGCATCAATTTATATATTTATTTAATTTATTATTGAAATTTATATAGTGCCCATCTCGATATATGACTCTGGGCAGCTATGTAATATATATAATGAATGAAATCAATGATGTTGAGTGGGTAGGAAATGGCAGTTCTGGGAAATACATAGAAATACGTTCTCTCTATGTTAAGTATTTCACTTCATGGCACTTCACTTCACCTCACTTGACATTAGTGATCGAGATAGCCCTGTGGGTGATTTTTGTCTCCGGCGCATTGCAAGATCTGGCAACATGAAGAGATTTGTGGGGTGTCTTTCCACAGAGCTGAAATAGAAAACAATGTCCTTCTAATGATTTTGAATAACACACGTTAGAGTTAAAAGTTCTGCCCCCTTCCCACCCCTGCATCATTTGATGTTCAGTACAACTCTTTCAAATGCCAAAGAATGTTATCTGTGAATTTCCACCACCACCCCATACAAGGAGACCGACATACACGTTTATTAATGGAGCAAAGTCATCCCATCTGAATTGCCTCATCAGAACAGTTCAGGAGCCAAGTCTAAGTTTAGGTTAATTGCTTTGCTTACAGTGATTCTTGGTATTAGCAGTTGGTGGCAGAGCTTCCATTAAGCTCCATTAGAAGTGGTGAATCATGAGAGCAGTGAGTCATAAGTCACATAAATTGTTTGCATGCAACTTCCTTTTCCAATTTATTTGGGGCTGCGGCAACTGCAGAACGCATAGCTATAGCTTTCTGATTAATTTCTCATATTGAGAGGCCGCACATTCCTTTCAGTAGGGTGGACTGTGTCGGCTGTGGGTCCAAAGGAAAGGGGGGGGTATCCCAGAGACACCCAGTCGTGCTCCTAACAGACCCCCAAATTCCAGGCACTGCATGGGCTCATTGATTGGTTCTCAGTTCAACAAATTAGGGGAACAAAATCTGATAAAGTCAAGAGCTGTTTCACCCTGTTGAGTCATGTGATTGGTCTTAGCACATCAACAGCTGGCTTTGCAAGCCAAGAGCTGGATGAGAATTCTGGAAGTGGCAGCCCAGATACCTTTGGAAGGCACCAGCATGGAGAAGAATGCAATAGGTGACTTAACAGATGGATTCACGTAGGTTATAGGTTGAGCCAGTTTGGTGTAGTGGCTAAGGCAGCAGGTTAGAAACCAGGAGACCCTGAGTTCTAGTCCCGCCTTAGGCAAAAAGCCAGTTGGCTGACTGTGGGCCAGTCACTTCCTCTCACCCCTAGGAAGGAGGCAATGGCAAACCACTTCTGAAAACCTTGCCAGGAAAACTGCAGGGACTTGTCTAGGCAGTCTTTGAGAATTGGATATGATTGAACAGATAAAAAAAAATACATAGGTTACATGTTTAGATCAAATTCTGAAGACTACCAGTTGGTAAACAACCAACAGATTCCATAACGCTTCATTATGTCCACACAAATTGTTATTTATTCGTTTAGTCGCTTCCGACTCTTCGTGACATCATGGACCAGCCCACGCCAGACCTTCCTGTCGGTCGTCAACACCCCCAGCTCCCCCAGGGATGAATCCATCACCTCTAGAATATCATCCATCCATCTTGCCCTTGGTCGGCCTCTCTTCCTTTTGCCCTCCACTCTCCCTAGCATCAGCATCTTCTCCAAGGTGTCCTGTCTTCTCATTATGTGGCCAAAGTATTTCAGTTTTGCCTTTAATATCATTCCCTCCAGTGAGCAGTCTGGCTTTATTTCCTGGAGGATGGACTGGTTTGATCTTCTTGCAGTCCAAGGCACTCTCAGAATTTTCCTCCAACACCACAGTTCCAAAGCATCTATCTTCCTTCTCTCAGCCTTCCTTATGGTCCAGCTCTCACAGCCATATGTTACTACGGGGAACACCACTGCTTTAACTATGCGGACCTTTGTTGTCAGTGTGATGTCTCTGCTCTTAACTATTTTATCGAGATTTGTCATTGCTGTTCTCCCAAGGATTAAGCATCTTCTGATTTCCTGACTGCAGTCAGCATCTGCCGTAATCTTCGACCTAGAAATACTAAGTCTTTCACTGCTATTACATTTTCTCCCTCTATTTGCCAGTTATCAATCAAGCTGGTTGGTATAATCTTGGTTTTTTTGAGGTTTAGTTGCAAGCCAGCTTTTGCACTTTCTTCTTTCACCTTCATCATAAGGCTCCTCAGTTCCTCTTCGCTTTCAGCCATCAAAGTGGTATCGTCTGCATATCTGAGATTGTTAATGTTAATCTATTCTTCACCTCCACTGCATATTCCTTAGGAATATTAGTGAGCTCATATCTAGCTATCTGTGGGTCTTCCCTAATCTCTTTAGTCTGATCGTAAATTGTGCAATAAGAAGTTCGTGATCTGAACTACAGTCAGTTCCAGGTCTTGTTTTTACCGACTGTATAGATGTCCGCCACCTTTGGCTGCAAAGGATGCAGTCAATCTGATTTCAGTGTTGTCCATCTGGTGAAGTCCATGTATAAAGCCGTCTCTTAGGTTGTTGGAAGAGAGTGTTTGTTATGCAGAGTGAATTGTCTTGGCAAAATTCTATCAGCCTATGTCCTGCTTCGTTTTGTTCTCCCAGGCCATACTTACCTATAATTCCAGGTGTCATTCGACTGCCCACCTTAGCATTCCAGTCTCCTGTGATGAAAATGACATCTCTTTTAGGCGTGTTGTCCAGTAGGTGCTGCAGATCCTCATAGAACTGCTCTACTTCAGCTTCTTCAGCATTTGTGGTTGGGGCGTATATTTGGATCACTGTGATGTTAGATGGCTTGCCCTGAATTCGAATTGAGATCATTCTGTCGTTTTTTGGGTTGTATCCAAGCACTGCTTTAGCCACTTTACTATTAATTATGAAGGCTACTCCATTTCTTCTGTGGTCCTCTTGTCCACAGTAGTAGATCTGGTGGTCATCTGATGTGAAATGGCCCAAATACTTGGATTAATTTAAAGGCACATTCTACTGTATATGCACATTTATGCAGGGATGTCCAAACAGAAGAGCCTCTGCCCCCTTCTCCAGTGGCACTTCCCCAGAGGCAAAAACACATTCATTGGGGATCTGGGGAACTTAAATATTTGGAAATAATACACGTTTATGGAATATTGGTCTGTTTTCTTTGCCTTTTCCATTCTGAAAACAATGGCTCTCCAGGCTCTGAGCCAAGAAGGGTTATTCCTGGGATGTGCCACCAGGAAGTTGTTGTCGTCATCGTCATCATCTGCATGCCACCAGCTCCATTCAGACTCATAGTGGTTGATAAAGAAACAAGAATTAAAATATCCACAGATGACATTTTGATGTCAACTGCATGTATGTTCATGTAATGAAGCTGTTTGCTATTCTAGACCTGCAGAAGTCTGAATTTTGAAGGTCTGCAGGGTGGATATTAAATGTGGCTTCCATCTTTTGCCGTGGTGTAGCTATGCAAGAGGGAAATTTTATTTGGAAATGTGCTACACAATGTAGAAAATTTAACTTCAACTTCTGGCTTGTTCCTGTTCCTCCTCCTCCAAGACATGAACCCCTAAGGAGCAGTTGAGTGCTCTGCATCTTCTTTTCATCCTTTTAGTTGAAATAGAGCTCTTCTTTGGCTAATCTGAAATAAGGAGGATATTTGCTGGAGGATGCATTCATTGACATGCATCTCTCTCTCTGTCCCTTGTTCAGCTTCAGATCTAACCATCTGGAAGGTCTGTATGAGCAGAATGGTGTCTGTGGGGGAAAAGAGCTTATGAAGTAGCTTTCGAAAGAAATGGATGAGGCCTACTTAAGACATGTGGTCTCCATCCGTCAAATGGCAGAAACCATCTGCATTCCTAAGACTGGAGCCATAACAATCGTGGGTTTGAGGCACGGGGCCAATGTGGGAAATGTGACTGAGATGGATAGTGATGCTGTTGCTTGCAAACACCATGCTTGCTTCTCCACTCCACAGTGGCTACAGGGAGAACTCCAGTGAGTACGCTGGGAGATAACACAACACGTTAGACCAGACTAAAATGGGCTGAGCATGTGGTGTGGTTTCACCATGTCACAAGATCTCAGCCATTTTCTTTAGCGAACTGTGTGACTCAGCCCATCACTGCACATTGAAGAGGGTTGGACTAGATGAGTGTTTCTCAACCTTGGCACCTTTAAGATGTGTGGACTTCAACTCCCAGATTCCCCAGCCAGCATGCAAACGCCTAAGGTTGAGAGGGCTAAGGTTGAGAGACACTGATTTGGAGCAACCTTCTCCAACGTGATCCTTTCCTGAACTGCAACTCCCAGAATTCTGATGGGTGTGCTGCCTAAGAATTCTGGGAATTGAAGTCCACCCATCTTGAAAGTTGCCAAGGTTGAAAAACACTAGACTGGACGATCCTTGGGAATCCTTTTCAACTCTACCATTCTAGGATTCCATGTCATTAGGCCACAGGATAGTATAGTTTGCTTTGGTGTGCTGTGTGGACACAATTGTTTTGTCAGTCCAAGTTTGGGTTTAGCGTGTTGTGGGAAAGCAGTCAGAGAATGCCTAAAAGGGGAGTGAGAAAAAAATAATATGCTCATGCCTGATTTCCAAGACAGTTCTGAACTGGCCTTTGGAAACACTTGTTGCTTACCAACACACAGCAGGGCTAAATCTCTCTATCTCACGACAGGGGTGGGAAAGTGTGGCCCAAGTAAAACAGGGCTGAATCTGAAGATCTTTCCGAACACAACTGGGTGCATTAGAATTCCTGCATGACATTGCAGTATCTTTTACCAGTGTTTATGCAAACTTCGTAGAACAGCAGAGCCTGCTGCTTTTTTTCCCCTCCACCCACCATCCCTAACTCCTGATATGAAAGTGATTGAAAACATGTGGACAGTCACGCCCACAAAGGTATAAACACTAGCCTGATAACTTCCCTTTGGGTGTCCATCCCACTGATCTTTGTGGGCTGTACTGAAATACATTCTTCCATCATTTCATTTTTTTTTCATAGCTCTACCCTCAGTTGTATTTTCTTTAGTAGAAGGCTTGTGAAAAAAAATGCCTAAATCAAGCATTTTGATTGTGGTGTGTATTGTTCTTACAGGCATCCATCAAAAGCCTACCCTTCCTTTTCTGATGCTGACCGATATGTTATTGATCAAGCTGAATGCTGCTGCTGAATGATACATTCCAACTTTCCCATTCTTGTAGGAAACAGCCCAAATTTCAGTATTGTCCATCAGTGATTCTCATCTGTTCAGAAAAGCCACAATGGGCTGTTACAATTAATAATTGTTTTGCAATAAAAGATGTTTATAGTACCTTAAATAACCCATAACTTTTGCACTGTGGTGTCTGATGGGAAAGGGAGTCCCAATGGCAATACAGGTAGTCCTTGTTTAGCGACTACCCCGTTTAGTGACTGTTCCCAGTTATGGTGGTGAGGAAAAAGTCACTTTGCGACACTCCTCCTATTTATGACCTTTGCAGGTCTGTAAAGCAAAGGAAAGCTGAAGTAAGATTGTAAGCACAGTCACAGTTTCACTCAGCGACTGCTTCGCTTAACAACCAACTATCCATGTCAGGTTTCTTTTTTTTTAATCCGTTCAATCATGTCCAATTGTCGGAGACTGCCTGGACAAGTCCCTGCAGTTTTCTTGGCAAGGTTTTTCAGAAGTGGTTTGCCATTGCCTCCTTCCTAGGGCTGAGAGAAAGTGACCGGCCCAAGGTCACCCAACTGGCTTCGTGCCTCAGGCAGGACTAGAACTCACAGTCTCCTGGTTTTTAGCCTGCTGCCTTAGTTACTACATCAAAGTGGCTCTAAGTAAGGACTACTTGTAACTGAATTAGCAGTTTCACAGTGGAAGAATTTCACGTTGGGTATAAAGTATCCCTATGTACTCATCAGAGAAAGAGAGAATGATAAGAATGTGGTCCAGATGCTTTCAACTGTCTCCTCTGACTCTGGAGACTCTGCGTTTTCCAGAGGCCAAACCAGTACTTCCTAAATAACAATTGCTGATAAGTTGGAAAAACAGGGCAGGGCAGATAACCCTGCTTGAGGGCATCGGATGGACCTTCAGCCCAGGACGCATAGCGTAAGAACACTCTGGCCCTACCCACGTCTTGGTTTACAATATGCCACCCCAAAGCCACACATGGTGCTTGGTCTGAGCACGGTTGTGCATCCTTGCCATGGCCAAGCACACTGAGCTACTCATCTATTGTCCTGATTTTAACCACGTAACTAAATCTGTTCTTAGCGGGTGAAATATTTAATACCTTCAGTTGTGTGCTGAGTCTTGAGTTTGTACAACTTCACATGCGAGAGCATTCCTTAAGCATTGTTTCTGCTCTGTCTGTCTCCTCTTCTCCTCGGCCAGGCGATACAAGTCAAACCCGGTGTGTGCCGATCTGCAGAGCAAAATCCTCCAGTGCTATCAGGAGAACCCCAAGGAGACCCTCAGCTGCTCAGCTCTGGCCAACGAGTACTTCAAGTGTGTCCATCGCGCCCGGCAGGTGAGTACACAAATACAAAGCAAAGCAAACGTTGAGCCTTGTTCACCCACTTGGCGCTGAATGTGAATGGAGCTACAACACCCAACAAATCCTAACTCAGGCCATTATATTCGATCTCAAGTTGGGCTTACTATTTTTTTTTTTAGCATCCAGATGACATTTTGAAACAGAAATAATTTATTGTTTTCTTATTGGTTGCAGCTGGACAGGTAATAGCAGGATTCTGAAAAATAGGAAAGAATTTGAATGTCTCCATATAGTGGAAAATTGCTAAAAAGAAAAAAATAATAACAACCTCCCCCCAAAGACAGCAATATTACAATAACACAGAAGATTTTTAAAAAACTTATTCATATGCAACCACGGCGTGATAATTGTCTACCGCTAAGTACCTGGTTCCTAGATAAAAACTAAATAAGGTTATATGCATTTTTCTTCTCTATATACTCCATAGTATTGTTAATTGTTAATCGATGTGTTTGTGTTTTTTTTTTAAAAAGAACTACAACTCCCAGAATTCTTAGCCAGCATGGCCATCAGAATTCTGGGAGTTGCAGTTCAGGAAAGGACCACGTTGGAGAAGGTTGCTCTAAGCTGGTGTTTCTCAACCTAAGCCATTTTAAGATGCGTGGACTTCACCTCCCAGAATTCCCCAGCCAGCCATGTTTATCTGTGTATGTGAGTGTGTTTGGACGTTTTGCCTACCCCAAAATGTCTCTGATGGTTCTCTATCCATTTCTTCCTGAAGCCCTTCCTATAATCTTAACAGTGTTGGTTTACTAACTTGGACTTGTGAACCTCCTGCAGCTTCTTAGGTGCATAGAGAGTTGCCAGAGGGTTGGTAAATAAATCTCCAATAAACTACGAAAGATTGCAAAGGCAGGGAAGAGGCAGGAGGACTCTGGCCTTGGAGAGGACCACCTACTTTGGTGAGGTTGGTCATTAGTTACAAAGGAGAGTTTCCCATTCTCTCTCTCTGATTTCTGTCTTTAAGTTTTGGCCAGATGGCCTTTAGAAAAGGTGGACAGTGAGCCCTTGCCTGTCATTTGAGCTAGAAATGGGCCACATCTCAGAGACTGAAGGCCGCAACCCGGCCACCAGATCTTCTGAAGAGAGGCAGGAGCCCATCCAATGTTGCTGCGATGTCTCTGAAAAAAACGTGGCTGAATATTTTTGGATGTTGAAGCGCCGGGGGGAGCAAAATGACCCAGATACCCCTCCCATTCCTCAAAGCCAAAGAATGTGCTGCAATCACACCCCTGAAATGGAGTCCTGAATTGGATGCTGGATGCTGTGTCCACCCCTGATCCAAGCTCCAAAACTCTTCCTCGGTGGACCGTTGCAGAACCATCATCTGAAATAAGCTGCTGTTGAATGTTTTGTCAGCTCTGCTTTTGCTCTGTTCCCATATATTAACCAGGAGGATGCCTGAATGGCATTCCTCCAGCAGCCCTCAGGTAAGATCACTGGAGGTGGCCACAGCACGTCTGTTTGGCTCGCTTAGGGCCGTGCATTCTAGATTATCCCCCTCTTGAGGTTTTTATTACTCCATCTCCACCAAGTTGGCCCGCCAGCCAGCATTCTCTCCAGGCACCTCCCGGATGGATGGGGAAGGTCCAGAAGCCCCCCATTGGCTGGAGGGCCTATCATTCCCTTCCTTTGTGGGTCTGCATGTCCAGAGCAAGCAAGCTGATAATGGCTATCAAGGCAGCTGGCCAACATTACTTTGTGGAGTGTCTCAAGAGTGCAGGAAACTGGCAGAGAACATCTGCAAGGAGCTGAGGAAGAGAAAGACCATTAGGGCATCTTTACACGCACATTCTTACTGGCATTTTCAAGTTGCTCATTGGATGCTCTCCATTTATAACTCCCAATAGAAGAGAATATGTAACTCTTCCCAGTCTTCCTGCCATTCTGCTTCACTTGGTGGCACAGGAAAGTAGGTAGGAGCCAATTTTCTTTGATTCTCTCCCCACCAGTCTGCAAGTTTCAAGGGAAGCAGCGTGCTTTCCCCTAAATCAGTGTTTCTCAACCTTGGCAAGGTCAAGCTGTGTGGACTGCATGGCTGGCTGAGGAATTCTGGGAGTTGAAGTCCACACAGCTTGACATTGCCAAGGTTGAGAAACACTGCCCTAAATACTTACCACTTGTCCCATTTGCAGCCTTCATCCCGCTCCCAAGGGCAAGTCTCGTTCTTCCAAATTGCACTAGTCCTTTGCATTCAACGTGGCTCCTTCTCCATCACTTCCCTCCAATTCCGTGGGATTGCGTAGTTTGTCTGATGCACAACATCCATGTGCAGGCTGAGAGATGAGCAAACTCCACCAATAACCAGGATTATCTTGTGGAATGCCATTCCCTTCTTCATTCAGATGCTATTCCTGTAACATCCTGGATTATATTTCTGCTGCAACCTCTGAACCAAACATGCTCGTCTTCCAAGTTAAGACAGGGACTTTTTTTTTTAATTTAATTTTTTTGTCCTCTCATTTTTCCTCCCTTGTTGGATTGCTTTGAGAAAGATTGCTTCTTGAGAACTCTTGAAGTATTAAGGATTTGGTTCTTTCCCCAGCACTCAATCAGCAGTTCAGTATTGGCATGAAAATACAATTTATCCTCAAAGGGTATCTCAATTATTTTGTAAGCTGATGTGTGATTTTCATTGTCAGTTTTGGACTAAGGATACAGTGCAGTTTCCCAGGCTGAGCCCATACAATATTAAACTTGCTTCATCCCAACCAATATTTTTTCTTTCAATCCTTTCCAAAACACACCCTTCCATGCCATGGGGCAATTGAGGTACTCTTTATGTGCTGTTTAATTATTTGATTGATTCTGTGCCATCAAGTCATTTTTGAGTCCTAGTGACCACATAGATAGATTTTCTCCAAGACAGTCTATCCCCAACCTGGTCCTTCAGGTCTTCCAACAGTGCACCCATCGCAGCTGTACCTGAGTCCATCCCCCTTGCTTTGGTTGCCTTGTTCTTCTCTTTCCTTCCACCTTTCCCAGCATTAGTCTTCACTGGAGAGCTAGTATTCATATTGTTTGATTATGTGGCACCAAGTTGGTGGTGATTCTTAGAGGCCACCTAGATAGACCTTCTCCAGGATGATCTGTCCCAACTTGGCCCTTCATCCTCCTTGCTGCTGGTTGTCCACTTCTTCTCCTTCCTTCCACCTTTCCCAGCATCAGAGCCTTCTCCAGAGAGCTGCCAGGTCTTTGCATAATGTGTCTGAAATAGGATAATTTGAGCCTGGTCCTTTGTGCCTTGAGTGAGAATTCTAGGTTGATTATGTGCTGCTTATTGCTTGTGTGTGTGTGTGTGTGTATTGTGTATCTGTGTCTAAGTCTATTATAACTACATCCACCCACCCACCCATCCACCCATCCATCCATCATCTATCTGTCTGGTTTTATTTACAGCCAAAAGACCCAAACAGCAAGTACAGATATAATCTAAATTTTGGCATTAGGTAAAACAGTTTAACAAAACAATTGATAAATGTTACATACAACATTTCAAACTCAGACTTACTGATGGGTTGCTAAAGGCCTTGTTTTTATAGGCACAGTTAAACATTTGGCTGTTGCTGCTGTAACTTTAAGATTTTTGTCTGCAAGTAAAATTTTAACATATTCAGAAATATCTCTTTGGGGGAGGGGCTCTAATAATCTCCCCACAACTGCAACCCTATTGGGTAGGTCTGCAAAGGGGGTGGCCCAACCTTATCCAGCAAGTCTTCAACCAAGGTGTCCCAGCAAGCATGCCAACACTTCCAAAGCATTGGGAAGGGGGTGGCCTTGTATGGTTGGGTTTTATTTTCCCTACAAGAAGATAATTCTATGCTCCCACCCCTTGTATGGCAGGACATTTGTCTGTCTCTGTCTCTGTCTGTCTCAATGGAGAAGATTTTCCCCAGCCCACCTACTCACACCCTGCAAGGCCATCGCATGGAAATCAAACATTTGCAGCTCTCTTAGTAGTTTGGATCTTCAGAGACTGCTGTAAGAGCAAGCCTCGCACAAGGAGTGTATCTGTGATGGTATGTGGGAAAGACCTTGGGAGACTGGGCCAAAAGATTTGCAAACTGGAATGAGAGTAAATAGGACAATGGCTGTCTTTGCTCCAACCTTTAGAGGACTTGGGGCAGTTACTTTCCATCAATTCATTCTTTCAAACCCAACAGCAGCTTCTTGGTGACGTTGGAATATCACAGCGTTTTTCAAACTTGGCCAGTTTAAGATGGGTGGAGTTCCCCAGCATGCTGACTGGGGAATTCTGGAGTCCACCCATCTTAAACTGGCCAAGTTTGAAAAACGCTGGAATAGCAGGAAAAGATGACGAAAACATGATTGAGCTTCAAGTGTTCTTCCCCACTAGAATAGCACCAGCATCTTCTGCACTTGGGAACATCAGCAGCCTTGTCCCATTCTCATGTTAGGTTGGAATTATGTGTAGCAGGATTCTCTTTGGAATGTGGGTCATCATGGTGTTCAAAGATGGGAATACGCAGAATAGAAAAAGGTGGACTCCCTTCAGTTGACCTGGTGGCCATCTGAACACACAGGGGTGGCTGTCTTAGGAACAGCATGGAAGCATTTCCTTCCCCCCCGCCCCCAACTTCCGAGTCTAGCCTACAACTCTGTGATGTCCTGATGGTCTCTCATCCAAGCCTTAACCAGGTTGAATCTTTCTTCACTTTCTGGGGATTGGCTAAGGTTAGTTATGCACTGCCACCATTTATGACACAGAACCTGGCTTACAACAGACAAACAAACCAGATCATCTATTTTTTTTTTCATCCAAGCATCCCCCGAAATGGAGTTTCTGGATGCAGCAGGTATCTTTCAGAATCCTGTCTCACATTACGTTAAACTGTGGTTTAAAAGGACCTGCATCAGCCTCCCCCAACCCTCTCCCTGCTGGTTAAGGCTGCTTGGGGAAATGGTCAATTAAGATCTCGAATAATATTTGAAAAAGAGCTCTATTTTTACCCTTTTCTTAATGGAAGGCAATTAATGAACCACAGGTGGACGTGGGTGTGGGTGTGTTTTAAATTGCCTACCCGTGTTGGAAGAATCTGAGCAGATAGTTCCTCTGATGCCACTTTCAAATTGGCTAGATGAAACACAGCAGCGATGAGCACAGACCAACGGATGCATGCATGAACTGGAAAAAAGGAAAAAGGAAAAATCAGCTGAAGGAGAGAAACTGGGGGTAAAGAAGTCAACCCCAAATCGGCTGCTCAGGACAAAAACTTGCACAGAGAAACCGGCTCAAAAATACCAAGAAGCAAAAGCTGGAGGGTATCTGAATTCCAGGCAGTGATGTGCCCGCCGGAGCAACAGCCACAGAGTCTTTGTGCTGTTCATAAATTGAATGTATTGACTTCCCTTTCCTTCCTGCCTTGATCGCAATCGGCGCATCTTGTCATCCACACACACCTCGTTTTGCACTCAGTAATCTTGCGGCTCCATCTTTTCCTTAGAAAAAACCTCGCCGCGTTGCTAATATCGAGGGCTTCGACCTGGGGCTGAATCTTGAGTTAAATCGGGACCCGAGGTTCTCAGAAGGCAGTTTGATAAACAGTAGCACATTATTGATATATATTATATTCTTCCTTATCACACTTGGGATGGTGAGAGATTGGCTGGTCATTAGAAGCAGACAGACAGGGTAGGAAAACTCTTTGAAACCAGAATGATAGTTTGGAGGTTAAAAATGGGACGGCTGTAAGAAATTGGAGGTAGCGGTGATCACATATTGAACAGGACCACTCTAGACTTCCAGTTTTGAAGGATTTGCCAGCAAATCCAGTTTTGAAGGATTTGCTATATAATTTTTTTTTAAAACCTGCTAGGTTTATACAATCCATAAGAGTAGGCAAAAATTGGGTTGGCTAGTTTATGATTCAGCATGTTATGGGACTTAACCATTGGTCCAGCGTGATGGGTGAACCTGGCCATCATTTTCAGTGATAATATGGTTATTGCTTTGGCCTAGCTGTTAAGTGAACATTGCAAGAGAGTTTTCATAAGCCAGGTTCAGGGTTTAGTTCAGAAAGTTAGCATAGGAGTAAGGAAACTAGAGACCAACTTTCATCCAGCTTTTTCTAACATGGAGAAGCATCTAAAGATAGTATCATACAGACTGACATTGACTCTCCTGCCTCATTGAAGGACTAGGGATGCACAACTACCACTGTATCCCAGAGCAGTGTTTCTCAACCTTGCTTTAATATGTGTGGACTTCAATTCCCAGAATGCCCCAGCCAGCATGCTGTCCTGGAGTATGGGGGAGTCTCAAAGACCATGCTCACCTTCCTTTGGCCAAGCCACTTTTCGAAAAGTGTCAGACAAGTCAAGATGGTGGCCACTACCATGCGATCCAAGCCCTGCCCCATTTTTTAGGGCCACCATCTTGATTTTTTTGGGAAACTTCCCCCTCCCGCCATGAATTCTGGGAGTTGCGAAGATGCCATCGGCTAGGACTGTTTTCCTTGGTGGGAACAATGGCTAGGAAATCGATTGTTCTTGGGGTTGGGGCAACTTTTTCTTGCTTCTTTTGGACCCCCCCGGAGATGGCCCTCATCTACACCCATTCATTGGAGACCTGCTATCAATTTGTGATTAATATTGGACATTCTTGTTGAGGAAGGAGAAGATGCTTCCGCATGTGGCCTGGTAATGGCATGTGGGAACAATTCGGGGTTCTGGAGGAAGAACCACAAGACTGGGCAGCCGGCGTATAAAAGACGTCTCATCCCACAGGAGGAGGGAGGGCATGGGAAGCGTCTCTGAAGGGACCCTCCCTCGTTTTCCGGAGAGTAAAAGGAGAGGAGGGGAGAAATACTTTCAGTCTTGCAAGATTCTGTTAATGCAACCTTAAAATAAAGATAGAGCTGGTACTCCTGGCTATGCTTTTTATCTAATTATTTATTTATTAAACAGATTTATAAGACCGCCCAGCTCACACACAGTGACTCTGGGCAGTTTGTGCTTCTTGTCTGGACTACCCCGCAGGGCTAATAGGCACTGACCCAGGCCAAGTCCTTGTTTGCTCAGCCAGCTTCCGAAATTGCCAAAGCTTTGACGGTTCAGCTCTTCCGCCTTCCGAGCTGCGTTTACGGTTCTGACTGAGGTTGATGCAGTGAATAATTTGGCATGCAAGCACGAGCTTGTTTATAATCAGGGGAAATGTCCAACCATTAGCAAGTTTTCTGAGCAATTAATCCAAAATGTTGCAGGTGTAGCTGCAACAGCTTCCAACTCCTGAAAGGAGCCCCCTGCGCCCCCCGCTCAGTCTTCCCCATGTCACGCAGGGCATCCCTCTGGGTAGAAATGGATTTTTTTTTCAAGTCAGCAGTCTGCAGGTGATGGACCGCCACCACCTGTATTTTCTTGGCTCACCTGGCAGATGCCTGAAGGGAAGAAGCAGGGATCTGCTTTTCAGCTCCTGAGGTTCCCCCCCTCCATACCCCAGCCACACACAGACACAACACACACACACTGCCATCGTTCCTCCGAAAGACACACGGTTAATGAAGGCAGTACTTAAATTTATACAGTGTTGAATATTAAGAGCTTGGCTCTGCTTGGTAAATGCAGCACAAAGCAGGGCTTGATTGCTAAGCTTTCTGACCCCGAGAGGGGCTTGCAGGCACAAGGAAGGGACACCTGTTGGCCCCCTCTCTCCTGCTTCCTTATCTTTCTCTTAGCAGCTGGTGATCCTGAGGGTTGAGCGCAGAAGTGATGGCAAAGAGCCACAGATGAAGACATCTAAGGCGAGGCAGATGGGGGAGAAAATGGGGTGGGGGCTTCTGATTCTCTCTTCATCTGTAGCTTCCTCCAAAGTCCTTCCCTGAATCAGGGTCCTTCAGGAATGTAGCATGAAAGGTCCCATCGTCCTGGGTCAGCCATGGGCACCAGAGCTGAAGAACCAAGGCTGCTCTGCCTTGCTTGCAGGAAGTGTCAGGATTCTGGGCAATCGAGATTGGACTGATCGGACAGACCATGGTTCAGGGGATGAAGCCAAGCGTAGAAAAGCCCCAAACGCTGGCTTTGTGTGACGTGTGAAGGTCCGAAGAGGAGGACGCCTCCACCACCACCAAGCTTGTGCTTAGTTTAACTCTTGGGGTTGGGGGGGGGGCGCATCTGAATTGAGAGTTCACATGTTGCCCAGTTCTTCCCGTGGATGGCTTAATTGTAGGACTGTTGTAAACTGTCAGGAATGGCTGGCAAATTTGGTGGTTTACCGATGTAAATGAGCAAGGTGGAATGAGGAACTGAGGAATGAACACAGCCCACCTAGGGCAGGGCTTCCCAAACCTTTTCCTTCATTACAGGTAGTCCTCGCTTAACAACCATTCGTTTAGTGATGGTTCAGATTTACGATGGTGTTGAAAAAAACGACTTACGACCTGTCCTCACACTTAAAACTGCTGCAGCATCCCTGCGGTCACATAGTCACAATTTGGGTGCTTGGCAACAGATTCGCATTTGTAACTGTCGCGGCGTCCTGTGGTCACGTGATTGCCATTTTTGACCTTCCTGGCCTGCTTTTGGCAAGCAAAATCAATGGTGAACCACATGTTTCACTTAACAACCACGTGGTTCACTTAACGACTGGTGATTGCCACAAAAAAATGTAAAATCGGGTCGGATTTGCTTAATGACCATTTTGCTTAGCAACTGAAATTCCAGTCTCAATTATGGTTGTTAAGTGAGAACTACCTGTACCCAAAACCGCTTATCAGAAAGTCCTTTTTACCCAATGTAGGTAAAACACTCTAAGACAATATAATGGGTCTGTTTGTCGTTACCCAAAGAAAAACCACTTTTACCCTATTTTGAGTAATTTACCCAGGTTTGGGAAGAGCTGACCTAGGGGATCAGGGCACCCTCCACCGGGCTGCTGTGGGGGAGATGAGAAGAGCCCCAAAGGTTGATTGAAGGGTCTGTGGAGAAGCAGATGGGGGGCCTGTGATGCATGTAAAAAAACAGGTGAAGTTTTGATCGCACTGATGCTGCCCTCCTCTTGACTTCTCTTGACCCTAACTTGTATCATTGGCATTTGTGTCACGCAACTGGTGTTTGTCAGGGCTGTGGACCCTTGAGGATCCTGGAGCAGTACAGAAGCGTGTGGCTGTCCCCAACCTGGTGCCTTCCAGATGTTGCTGGGGATGGCTGGGATTCAAAAGAGAGATGGCTTCTGCCCAGGGATCACCCGCTCTGCATTTCTATGTTGGGCCAGACGAGGAGGAGGGATGCCAGTGAGGCTCAGAATGGGGGAGAGAGCCAGGCTGGGGTGTGAGCAGGACAGCCCCTTTCAATCCCACAGACCCCCCCCCCCATTTCCTCAAGTTAGTGTAGCCTTAAGGTGGTGGGCACAAGACTTTGTGCACACAACTGTATCCTGGCAAGAGGGCTTTGGATCTGGGTATTTTGGATCCCAAAGCAGGGAAATTGCAAGACGGTGCTCAGCTCATCCTCCTCCCTTGAATTGAGATGATTCTTGAGATAACTTGACAATGCTGCTAAATCCAGAGCAGTGTTTCTCAACCTCAGCAACTTTAAGATGCATGGACTTCCACTCCCAGAATTCCCCAGCCAGCCATGCTCTCTGGGCAATTCTGGGAATTGAAGTCCACCCTTCTTAAAGTTGCTGAGGTTGAGAAACACTGGTCCAGAGTGCGCATGCTGGGACAGAGTGACTTCACCAAGGGGACACTTGACCAGTCTCTAGGAGTTAGGATTGGGCTGGACAACTGTTTAGTCCCTCTCAGCTCCTAGTTTTCTGGCCCAGCTTTGCTTCATTATTCTGATTTTTTTTTCTTTTCCCCTCCCTTGTTTTTTTTTTTTCTCTTTCAGTGCCTGGCTGGCCGAGGAGGATAAAGGCTGCTGCGCATCAAGTGTCCATCCATCAACTCCAATTCCAGCATCGGGATGTGTGTGTGAGGGGAGGGGGGTTATTCACGAACAATCCAGCGGCCCATTTACAGGGCAGACGGACAGAGCAACATCTCCAGAAGGGCCAGATCAAGGCCAGCGGCCATCCCGGCTCAGTCACTGAGGCCTTGACCTTTATCTCATCATGCTCGAAATTGCATATCTGAGGGCAGCTCATAAAACCCACTTACTGGTAATTGAAGGAAAGTGAGGCCCAAACCTTCTGCTGACCCTAGGAGGATGGAGAAGACCTCTCCCCCCCAGTCCTGTTGTTTTTGCTGCAGATGCTGCTCACCGGCCCGCCTCGGCTGCCTTCCAAACCTCGTTTCCTTTTGCATAATCGGGAAGGTGTGGGTTTAATTTATGGCAGGATTACGTCGCTCTGAATCGGTCACGCTGGAATCATGTTTCTGAAACCTCCGTTGCCTGGGAGTTCATTGATTGCAAATTATGATTATAATAAGGCCTCTGATTACATTGTGACGGTCGCTTATGAGTGGGCTGACACCAAGTACTGACAATTATGTCCCCTCTGGATCAGAAATAAAGAGGCACTTTGCCAATGGGATGCTAGTGTGCCGCTTATCTTCTTCTGGGGCGGGGAGGAAACAGCAGGCTGGTCCAGGAAAATGCCACCCCCTTTGTGCCACTCTGATGCGGCAGATTAACATCATGGTGGCATGAATGGTCTTTCAAAGGCATGTTAAACCTTCTGTATCCTGATCTTAGAATGCATTTGAGAGTGTCCAATTCTCTAGCTGGGAAGAGGTCCTTCTTTTCATGAGGATCCCTCTAAATTGAGGTCTACCACTGTTCATGGTGCTTGTGCTCTAGTGGTGGGCATCGGCCCTTGCTGACCTGGTTCTCAGTGGATGGGCTGGGACGGCAGAAATTCTGGGAGTTGAAGTCCACCCATCTCAAAGTTGCCAAAGTTGAAAAACACTGCAATACCCTAATCAGGTTTCCCAATTTCCCCCACGCA
Organism: Candoia aspera; assembly: GCF_035149785.1. Lineage (NCBI taxonomy): Eukaryota > Metazoa > Chordata > Lepidosauria > Squamata > Candoiidae > Candoia > Candoia aspera. Next base: position 6,949,810 of record NC_086159.1, on the reverse strand, counting down.
TTCTTAGCCAGAGTCTCTTCTTAAAATGCAGGTCATGGTGGTATATGTATTTGATATTAAATGTCAGCCAAGGGTAGCTAGACACCAGCATCAGCTGTGATCCTTAAAAATAAGGACACACTCAATGCTTGGTGATGCTACTCAGGTAGTTCTCCTGGCAACAATGTGGAAGGGGCTGGCTGCTGTCTTTTTCTTGGGGTACCTAGACTGACTCTTGGGATAACTCACCCTAATTGTAGGTTAACCCTAATCTAGACTAACCCTTGGGTTGCCCTTGTGGTTTCCCATCCAAGCCCGTGCCAGTCCCCACCATACCCAGTTCGAAGGTTGGCCAGATGCAACCACCTGCAGTACCTCTTCCATCTTGACTAAATTCAGGATTCCCAGGTACAATTTTGAGTGTTTTTACAGGAAAATAAGGCCTCTTGGTTTATAGCAGTGTTTTTCAAACTCAGCCACTTTAAGATAGGTGGACTTCAACTCCTAGAATTCCCCAGCCAGCCTTGCTGGCTGGGGAATTCTGGGAGTTGAAGTCCGCCCATCTTAAAAGTGGCTGAGTTTGAAAAACACTGGGCTAGATGATACTTTGCACACTGCATTAAAATGCAAACTATAAATTAGCCAAATTGATTGGGGTTGCAGAGCTGCAAACCTGAAAATGGCTACTGTACTTTGCTAACCCAGCTACACCTGCATGAACACAGCTTTTGGATCGAATCATGGATAACACATCCAATCAGCCTTCTGGAGATATGGCATTGCAGTCCTCCAACCTTTTTGCTTTGACGTTTCTTGCTGGGCAATGCTTGCTAAGTTCTGAGGTTTTAACCTGAATCTGCAGGAATCCAATATTCATTCCAGCCTCAGAAATACTTCTCCAGGGGTTATTTTGACTTACTCCTTACGGCACCCCCATTTAATTCATCAAGATAGCCTGATATTGCCACAGCTCTCCAGTCGTAGCACCAGCCTCCCCTCAATCAATGTCAGTCGCCTTAACTATCTTCGATCCATCTCAATCAAGCCAGCAGCAACCCTAAAAGTGAAATTCTACACTAAGTTCCTGGTGCTTTCTGAGAAAGGCTGTTGTTTAGATGCTTGTGGTTCTCACAGGTAAGCTCCGCAGTAACTCTACAAGTGAAAAGGGTTTAAACTGGATTCACATATTGTATTAAGATGGAATAAGCCACCATTGGTTGGGCTCATGCAATGCTGAGAAGCCATGATTTACAGACCACAGGGGTTGGCTTTGGACAACCTGCTAAGCCACAAAAAGCAAACCACGTTTTGGCTTAGCTCGATGGGTGAAACCAGTTTTTGACCTCATCCACACAACCACCTCGCCTTGGGACTGGGATGGGCTGCGAACGGTTGAGGACACGTCCTCACGATGGAGCCTCCATCTCATTGCCAGCCTGAAAGTAGAGTTTTCATTGAAAACACAACAAGACTTCCTACGAGGACATTCTGATTCGCCTGGAGGAAGAGCTTGGTGACCTGTAGGGCTCCCACTGGCCAGCTGCAGGACTGCCCCCTCCCATCTGGCCACAGGATTCCGTATCTCGGTGGCCATTTCTGCTTTGGCTGCTGGAGAGAAGAGAACCTCCCCAGCACCCAAAGTTCAGCTCCGTTCAGCTCAACTTTGTTTGATTTTTGAGGCTCGGGTAGAACTAGCAACTTTGTGGAAGGTATTCATGAAACTGTTCCTTCAGCCAGTAGTCTCCGCCGCTTGGGTTTTCTCCTCCATCAAGCACCTCCACGCTTCCTGGAATCAACAGCCTCTGGAGATGGGGCTGCTTCACCCTGCCTGCTCCTTGCCTTCTCTTTCCCCCCAACAGTTGCAGCCCCCTCCTTAATGTGAGGGCACCAACTTGGCTGCCCTCCTTTTGAAGGCCCAGCAAGGAGATCGTTGAGAGATCAGAGTGGTGCTTTCCTCTTGTCTCAAGGACTGGAGGGAAGCGTGTCCGCAGGACTGTGGAAACAAACCGGTTCATGACTCTGATTGCGAGCAAACTCTTCCTGGGGACCCCTCTGAGCCAACCCTTGAATGCCTGGGCGTCGGAGCTCAGAGTTCCCCCAACACATTTAACCTCACTTCTGAATCCATCCATTTCCTGGGTTAAACGTATTTATGGAATCATGCACAAACCCAACAGGCTGGGTTTGCACAGCATATTCAAAGCCACAAAAAGACCTAAGGTTAACATTCACCACTGGTTGCAAGAGGAGATACTGGATCTTTAGCTGACCTGTGGAACCGTAGTGGGGGAACCGAGCCATCGGTAAATATTGGGCGGGCCAGAACCTTGGACTTCTGCCCTTGCCTGATGGCAGAACAGGGGCATCCGCAGGGTCTGTTTGTCAAAAATGTCCAGGTGGTGCTTTGGGGCAGGACTTTGGTCACATGGCTGCCATCTTGACTTCTTTGACCTCAGTGGACAGCCTTAGAGCCAAGCTGCTACATTTGTAACTGAAGTCAATACAGGAATTCTGCCCAAATAGATTCGCAGCAGGCAACTTCCTTCACCACCTTTTTAGCTCCAGCCACCTCTGTTTTGCCAAACCATCCATCCTTAGCCCATCTGCGTTTGGCTCTGTGGTTCCTTTGCTTGGCTTTACCGCATCTTTTCAGAAGCCTTTAAAAAAAAAAAGTTTAGTTGTACTAGGTATTTATACATCCCGCTTTTCAAAGTACAAATCTTTGCAAAGTAATTTACAGAGCAATCTTTTGAGTTGCATTTAGATTGATCCATCAAATCGTTTAGAAATAATAATAATAATAATAATAATAATAATGATAATGATGATGATGATAATGATAGTCCCAATAGTAATAGTCACCTTGGGTGCAATTCCAAAACATCTGGAGCACCACTTGAACACCATCAGCATTGACAAAATCACCATCAGTCAATTGCAAAAGGCAGCTTTACTTGGAACAGCTCACATCCTATGGTGGTATCTTTAATATTATTAAACAACAACATCTGCCTATCCCAGGTCTTTGGGCAGGTCTCGATAGGTGTACAAAAATGCCAAATCCAGTCTAAACATCTGGTTGACTGTGTGACCAATCATCATAGTAAGGGATTATATGTTGTGCAAAAAAGCCAAGCAGCTCCAGGCAATTGGTTATAAAGAAGAATTTTATGAATGGTTTTGGACACTTCGAAGCCTATTGAAAAAGGAGAGACTTGGAGAGTAAAGTGGGGGACAATAAGAGCTTAATGCAAGGGATGTTAATCTTGGGGGGGGCAGCAAAGATCCTTTGAAAATCTGTGGAAAGCTCTGGGCATCCCCCCTCCCCCTGAATGCACATATATGCACACAAACTTTGTGTAACCTGGGCCATCAGACAAAGGTTTGCAGAGAAACAATATCATACTAACATTTGACATTACAGGTTTTTTAAAATACAATTTTCAAAGCAACTGGAGAGAAATTGAAAGAAAAAATGGCATGCATATATGGGGAGAAAGAGAGAGAGTCCTCTCAGACCCCTTTTGTGCCGGAGCTAAAAATCACAGGTTAAAACCCCCAGGATTATGGGGAACCAGTTCTGTCCCGGCGCCAACGAAGCAGAACTAAACTACCATCAGACCTCTGGTCTTCAGCCACGTAGGACATCAAACCAGAAATAAACTGGCAATGGAGGACAGATGTCTGGCTCCATTTCTTCCTCCTCGTTCCCCATTTACCACATTTGGAGCCAGCTGCAGGACCAGAGCTGCTGTTAATGGCCAAACAGCTGTGATCAAGTGCATTGCAAGAGGCTAACCTGAATGCAGCAAATGCATGGAGGAGGATGGTGAGATGCAACTTCAGGAAGGGTGTCAGGGACCCGGGTGATGCGGGCAAAAGGCATCCAGAGCCAAGGTTCCAAGCTACCTCCATGATGCTCCATAGCTAAGGACTAGCTCCTTGCTTAAGACCACTTAGAAATGCAGGATGGGGTTCTTCAATCTTTGCCCCCAGGGTCTTACATTCTGTACAGTTCATTAAGGAGATCGACGTATGTGTACCAACTGTGATAATACAAGCGGCTTTCCGGCAGCATATCCGAGTTCTTTTCAGATGTAAATGAAGTTCCTTTCCTGAATAGGATGTCGTGTTGTACAATCTTGAATGTTGTGAGACTCTGGGTTTTTATTCAGTCTGGATGGCATCCCTCTGGCTAGCTGGCCGGTTCCAAAATGCAGACGAAGGGTGCTTGCTGTAAGCTGATAGAAGGGATGAGGTTGGACCTATCAGTACAGGTTTTAAGAAACTCGAATGCCCCAAGAATGACTCACTTTCCTGGCTTATGGGTGAAGAACAGGGTGATTTTCCACCTGCTGCTTACAGTTTCCCATTTTTCAGTCAACATGGGACAGTAAGTTCCTGAGGAACATCTCCTTCCGATGGTGTGCTCATGTTTAACTCCAGACAAAAGCATGGAAGCCAGGTTTAAATTATGTAAAATATATGTCCAGGATGGAGGATGTGGGCCACTGGAAAGACCCCATACCATCTCAGGGCAGTTCTGAACCAGATGCTCTGAGACCCTTTTGCCAGGTCCAAGGTACCATGAATGAACCTTGCTGGGATAGTCTTTCCCTTCCTTTTTTCTCTCATAGAAAACTTGGAAAAGTATCCTTGAGAAAGAAAGAAAGAAAGAAAGAAAGAAAGAAAGAAAGAAAGAAAGAAGAAGGAAGGAAGGAAGGAAGGAAGGAAGGAAGGAAGGAAGGAAGGAAGGAAGGAAGGAAGGAAGGAAGGAGAAAGAAGCATAATAGAATTATTAGCACCCTGAGAGCTAGGACTGATTGATAGATCGATGGATTATGTGCCATCAAGTTGATGTTGACTCTTTGTGATCACATAGGGAGATTTTCTCCAAGTTCGGTCCCCCAGCTGGGCTTCCAGCAGACCTGTGTTTAAAGATTGGCAGAGGGGTGCTATGTTTACACTCCGGTGTGACTGAAAGCAGCTTTTTGGAATCCAGTCTAGAAAAAAATAAGATTGTCACACTAAGTTTTAGGAGTAGGGGCCTGCCCACTCCATTCTTCACCTCCACTCTCTAGGACAGTGTTTCTCAACCTCAGCAACTTTAAGATGTGTGGATTTCAACTCCCAGAATTCCCCAGCCAGCCATGCTGGCTGGGGAATTCTGGGAGTTGAAGTTCACAGATCTTAAAGTTCCCGAGGTTGAAAAACACTGGTCTAGGAACATACAAATTATTCCCAGGAGAATGTGGCAGTAAAAAGTTTGCCAGCTCCTGAATTGAAGGGAAAAAAAATTCTCCTTCCATCAAAATCATTTCAATCAATTAAGGGATTCAATGATCAGCAAAAACTTCCTAAAATAATTGCTTTGATGGGATAAAGCAGACTCTTTTTTTTTTTTTTCCAAACATGCAAACCTTGCCAAGAGCATAGTCTTAAAAGAGACCTGGCCTTACATGTAAGAGAGAAAGCAACAGAGCGATCATTTATTTACTGATTTCCCATCACGCTGGTTCGGCTCAGAGTAACCACGGTAACGTAACATGTAATCAGAGTAATGCCACATATTGTGGTGTGCTCATAAAAACAGAAAGGCAGCAACTGGTTTTTAAAAGCTGGAACAAAAAATGGAAGGCTGCAATACTTTAAAAAGGAAGAGAAGGGAAGCTAAACAGCCAAAAAAAAAAAATCGTTGTGAGCCACCCAGAGTTGCTTAAGATAAGTGGCCATATAAATCTTATAAACAAACAAACAAATAGGTACAAGATATTGCAGTATAAAACCAAGTGGAAGAAAATGAAGTGTTAACACATTAGATCACTGTTTCCTTGATCTCTCCCAGAAATTTTAAGATGCGTGGACTTTCACTCCCAGAATTCCCTAGCCAGCATGCGTGGACTTCAGCTCCCAGAATTCCCCAGCCAGTAGGCTGGCTGGGGAATTCTGGGAGTGGAAGTCCACCTATCTTCAAGTTACTGAGGTTGGGAAACACTGTTATAGGTGCTTCCTGGAAAAAAAAAAGCCTTCCCTTTCTGAAAAAAGGTAGAGAAGTTAACTTATTTGCATTTTGGGTGCTGTAATTGTATAGGAGTTCACAAGCTCTCTGAACGGTTCATTAAAAAAATGCAACATTAGAAATAAAGCCTACATCCCTAAAGATGATTCAAGTAACCACCTAACAAAAGCATGGGTGCCACATCCAGCAGCCCTTTTTTTATTTAAAGAGGAAGGAGTTCAAAAGCTTGGGCTGAATTGCAGGGTCTGGTCAGGAGAGAGTTTCGGGTCAGGATTTCATGTTTCTATTTCCTGGGGATAAAATGGGGAGTTTTATTTTTTTTAAAAAAACAGAACAAAAGCTTTGATTAATGCTCACGCTCCATTCAGTGCATCGCTGGAGAGTTTCAAGTCTTGCAAAAATGCCATGAGGATGTCTCCTAACCAAGGGGCCACCACCAACAGGGTGGCCTTTCCCAGTTGCCACCTGCCATCTTGATTTCTTTGATGCGGAGGACCTGGCAAGAGTGCAGAGAAGAGAGACAGAGGATGAGGGGTTTGGAGGCTAAATCCTACAAAGAGCTGTTAACCCAGTGTTTCTGAACCTCAGCAACTTTAAGCGGTGTGGACTTCAACTCCCAGAATTCCCCAGCCAGCTGCTGGGAATTCTGGGAGTTGAAATCCACACTGCTTTAAGTTGCTGAGGTTCAGAAACACTGGGTTAAACGAACTTGATATGTTTAGCCTAAAGAAGAGAAGGTGAGACATGATAGCAGTCTCCCAATACATGAAGGGATGTCCCAAGAAAGAGGGGGTGGATTTACTCTCCAGTGCTCCCAAGGGTAAATCAAGGACCAATGGGTGGAAGCTTTACAGAACTCAAAATAAGGAGGAATTTCCTGACCATGAAAGCTATGAAATAGGGATCAGCTACCTCCTAGAGTCTTGGGGCCTCCATTCAAGAAAAGATTGGAGAAGGTCTGAGGGTTCCTGCCCTAGGTAGAGAGTTGGACTTCCATGAAGACCTCCAAGGCTCCTTCCAACCCTAGGATTCTATGACACTCCCTCCCCCCTGAGGCCAACCTTAGAGATCTTTTTGCACCTTTGAATTATATGGATGAGTAGGGCAAATGGGGAGAGGGAGGTGAGGGGAAGGGTCTTTCTGTGCTGTCCTGCCTCTGTTTCCCACCTGGCCTATTACTGGAATGACACAGTTCAGGGAGAAGTGAGACTTTCCTATCCAAGGTATTTCTTAATTAATCTGACTTTTACTTCAAATATAATTCATGTCTCTTGCTAGCATTCATTGACAGCTGGGTTGATTGTTGTTAGGCTCCCAGTCATATCATCATCATCATCACCTGCCTCCCAGACAACTAAGAAGAACATTTTACTTTTCAACACTACATTCTGCTACTTCATTCTTCTGTTTACACCCTGCTTATGTTCAGGAGCACAGCCTCTAACAAAAGCTCCTGCTGAGCTCCCATCTCCAGCAACACCAAGGCCTTCTCCAAGGGTGCATTCAAACGCTTGACCTGCTTACTAAATTAACGCAGTTCACACACAACCTACTGGGCTCTAGACTAATCCAACAAGCTGGGTTCATATATTGCACTAAGCTATTGAGGAGCCTGACCAAGATGATCTGCGTTGTATAAGATCCACACGGTCAATAAGCTAAGAGTCACCAACTGGATAGCACGTACTCAGTCAACCAAGGTTAAAAGTAATAAGCAGCTACTAATTTCAGCGGCCTGGTTGTATGAACACAGCCCATGGCAGCACCTTGAATGTCCTTTCACGTGGAAGTTATGTGGCCTCCTTAGAAGGACATTCAAAGTGGTTTCTCGAAGACCAGGCAGGTATATTTATGCAACATACTAAGCCTGATTAGTTTTAAGTTGCATTTATTTGTTTTGTGTATGTGTGTTAGTGTTTGGAGAGCTTCTGGTTCAAAGCATTGTGCGAACCCAGAAAATGGGCTTGTTCAGTAATCAGGTTCAACGTGCTGAGTGAACACAGAACCTTGTCATGGCTGTGGATGATTTTAAGTGAAATTCTCCTCTCTGCTTTGAAATATATTCCCTCCTCTTTTAATCCATTTAATATGGCATTGGCTTATTATGATACTGTTTTAGATGGTCAGTAAGTCCATTTCCTCAGGGGCTCTTCCTTTCTGGAAGGCACAGTTAATAAATCATTTTATAAATAAATACAGTCCTGTTTCGTCTGTAAACACCAGAAACTGGAACTGCGCCCTTTTTAATATAAAGTACATTCCTCCATTATATTTCCAGCTTTACTACCTTGAGTTTTGTAAATGTGAAACTCAAGATATAAAGGGTAAAATATACATTTTATTAGAAACTCATTTCTTACACATTTCTTCCCAGCTTGCATTCACCACGAAGCACAGCACCTGCGTGTATACACAAACAGGAAAAAAAAAAGAGAGAGATTCTGGAAAAATAACTACATTCCTTCCTTGGAATGTTTAAGGAACAAAATAATTTAACGTGCATTGATTAAACATTTGGATACAACTGCTCAATACCTCTTAACATTTCATTATCAAAATGTTACCATCTGTGAAGCAGTAGATGAAGTATAATAACTAAAAATTCTCATCTCCCTGAAATCTCATTTTGTGGGCCTTAATTTAGCAAGTTCATCAATAACCCTCTTTAAATAATCTTGGCTGGGTGTATTTCAGCAGGCAACTATTCCATCTTCCATTGCAATAACCCCCTGAAATTACAATCTTGTGCATATTAGGAGCAAAAATCATTGATTCGACAGGGCACCCCTTCAAGAAAACTGATTTTGAACGGAGAAATGCAATATTGCTGTCAGTCGTCAACGAGCAGTACAGGGGTTTCGTGCTTGGAGGTGAACAAAACATGCATTTCCAGCTGTCATTTGCATTGTACACACCATAGAACGTTGCTGTGTTAATTCTGGGCCAAAATTATCCTTATAGGGTTCCCACCAGTTTTCTCCCCATGCCAAATCTGGTCCCACTCCATTCTGGATTTAAAGAGGTACCCAGTCCATAGACAGATATTCCATTGAGTTATGTTGGAAACAAATCTGTAAGAGGGAACTCCTGTTCCACCCCATTTGTGACTTCCACATTTTCTCTCCCTTCTCACAGTGAGATTCAAATTGTCTACTAGGGTACTTCAGCCACCAAACCAGTGTTTCTCAACCTTGGCGACTTTAAGATGTCTGGACTTCAACTCCCAGAATGGGGAAGGGGTTAGTAAGGTCCCAAAACTTGCCAGTAGGTCCTGTTGCACGGGCTCAAGGAACTTCAGGCACCCAGGAGAAGAGAGGGGGACCAGTTTCAGCCTGTTGGCATGACTGTGCTGCCAGATCACTGATAACACGATTTCTCTGGGCTGGCAGCAAACTGGGTGAAGCGTGTTTTGGGAACAGATCCTACAATGTGATGATTTGTAGACAAAGGTGGAATGAAATTACTCTTGTCAGGGCCTAGGCCTCTGCAGATGTTCTGCTCTGCTCAAAACTGGGAAAACTGAATTTTCCTGAATTCTCACACCTGCAAAAAATGTGGGAATTCAGAGACTAGGTACCACAGGTCATAAGTAATTCAGCCCAGCTAGGAGCAGTGTCAAAGTGGAGGGGAGCAAGCGACAGAGGATGGGAAGGCTCCGGGGGCACCTTCCTATCTTTAAATGTCTTTATTTAAATAATTTATCGCCCTCCAGTCACCAAAAGCTGTGGGAGCTTTGCAAAGGAATAACAATCAATCAGAATGGACAATGGACGGAGATGATCTATCTCTAATAGGAGAATATGAAAAATGCATGAAAGATCAAATGGAGGAAAATGCAATAGAAATAGACAGGGCATTATGTAAATCTTGTCTAGGGATTCGTCATCCAGGATGACAGCCAAGTTGCTTTGCATATTGGCAGATCCCTTTAAAAAAAAGTCTTGGTGGTAGATAGGAAGTTGTAAAAATGGGCTGAGCTGTTGGTCCAGATCATAAGTCATCCCAGAAATAAATAATCAAAAACACAACCCTGTGGATGCATTAAAATCATTTTTAAAATGTCAGCCATCTGTAAAGCTATGTTTCCTTTTAAAAGAATTACGTCTTTATAAGATATTTCTTTCTTTGTTTGCTAAAAAAGGCGGGGGGAGAGATTGTTGTTGTGGTTGATTTGACCCCCCCCCCAAAAGTTCAGGGCATTAATAGACTTTAATTCTTTCTAGTTATTCTTAGCATGTAATCAGAATCCACTTTCCTGCAGCAGAACAGTAAAAATACAAACAACAACAAATGGACATAAAGAGGGACAGGACTTTGATTGTGTAGTTGCATTCGCCATCTTGACTTTTTTGACTCTCTCCTTGGAGAAACCTCTGAATACAGCAATGGTGTTCTGGTAAACCTGGAGTTTAAGGGTGGATGAAATGTGAATCCAGCCATTGTGGTTTATGAACTGTGTTATGTTGCTTAGTGTGTTGAATCAATCTAATAAATTGGCTCAGTGTTTCTCAACCTTGGCAACTTTAAGCTGTATGGAGTTCAACTCCCAGAATGCAAGCTGGCTGGGGCATTCTGGGAGTTGAAGTCCATACAGCTTAAAGTTGCCAAAGTTGAGAAACACTGAGTTGGGTTTTACTCAGTAAACCATGTCAAGTGATCCATGACCTAAGGCAAAGGCTTTAAAAGTTTTCTGCTTGTGGCAAGGCCGGATTAAGGCCAACTAATGCCCTAAACCAGCCCAGCCATGTGCCCCTTGGCCCTTCCATCACTTAACAGACAAGCCATCTTGCGTCAGTAAGTGCTGAAGGTGAAATGAGAGATTAAAAAGTCAGTCTCCTTCCAGTCCAGAGCCCACAACTATTTCAAATCTAAAGTTTTTTTAAAAACATGTTTTTTATTTAACCGTAATAAAATCAGTAAAAGAAATAATAAAATAAAGAGCTTAAGGATTGGTTTTACAAATCAGCCGATGAATGAAATGCTAGCCAGACTCAGCCAGCTGTGTTCACCCTCAACAAAAGCTCAAGCCATGAGATGGAAACAAATGGGATCTCTGGCATCCCCTTCAAACCAGACTTTTAAACTTTAGTTACTCACCAAGCCAAAGAAAACTTTTTTTTTCTGACAATGCAGGTTATCTGAACACAGCAGATAAAGAAAATTACAAAAAATTCAACTAAAGTCAAGCGTGGCAGTGAAAGAGTTAAGGGCATGATAGCTTTGGGGAAAATCTCTGTGAGGTCCCCTTTCTGTGGTGCCTTGAGTGCAGCCTTATTTTGCTTAAGGGTTAGTCCAGGGCTGGGTTGTGGAATCTATTAATAAAAAAAAGAAAAGAAAAGAAAAATCCAGAATCCCAGATCAAAAGGCAAACTTCGAGTGATGGAAAATTGGCTCTCTCTCTAAGTGAACACTTTTTAAAATGAATTTTAGTCTCTTGCAGAATCCCATCAGGTTCTTGCGGAATGCTAGGGTGGTGCAGAGCACTAAAAACTCTGGCCTAGGGCATTGTGTGAACAGATCCTCTGCTTGGGTGCGGTGAGAATTCAGGGCACCTGTTTTCTCCCACCCCGTGGAAGCTTCAAGTGCTTTTGCAGGAGACGGGCAACCTTTGCAGAGCACACGTAACATGATTTGTGCAGTACGTTGAGCCATGAACTAACCAAACACATGGAGTTTGCCCAGGGTAATAAACCAAGAAGCAAAACAAGGTTAAAACAAACCCAGTTTCACACACTGTGCCATGCAAAGGCCACGTCAGCCTTTCCGAACTAGCAACTTCGGATGGGTGGACTTCCACTCCCAGAACCCTCCAGCCAGCAGGACCAATGCAGAGAATTCTGGGGTTGTACTCCATCCATCCAGTAGTCATCCAGCTGGGAAACTGCTTGAGGTCTTTTCCCTGGACCCAGTGAAGGATGTTGTAGAAACGATGTCTGGGGGTGGACCTCAAGCTGAAGGCCTTTCTGATCTCAGCCTGAAGCCCTCAAAAGCCGGTTCCTGTTACTCCTGCAATGCCGCATTTCCAGCAATTTCACTGGTGATGCCATGTTGCGGGGGGGGGGGGGGGACCTGCTGTGCTTTAAAAGGAGATTCATTAAAATTGGGGTGGGGGGAACGGGGGCTTTTTATGGTCCGTTATGGCCAGTCTGCCCTCCGGGATCACACCGTGCTCTGTCCTAATGGAGCTTAATGCTGCATTAGCTAATAGGGGTGATCTAATTAGACCGCGATGGTCTCTTGGTGGCGGTGGGGGCATCTCCCCTTGATGGAGTTCTTGGAAATAGGAAAGACGTTTTTCTCCGGGATCCTGCGGGCCTCCCCCCAGCCTTGTTGCATTTCCTACATTTGCATGTTCTGGGCAAAGAAGATTGGCTGGAAATTACATCCCCAAGGAAGGTCATCTTTAGCTTCAGATGTTCAGCATCATTCCAGGCAGGGAAATCTACTTGATTTCCTACCCTGCCATCTCAAACAGGTTTCCAGTGTGGTGTCTCTTCATTCCAGACCTGGAGGTCTTCCATTCACTTCATTTCAGGTCTTGAAGTTCTCTCATTTCTCCAATATAGCTTTCAGATTTATCTCAACCTTTATATCAGTGTTTCTCAACCTTGACAGCTGAATATGTGTGGACTTCAACTCCCAGAATTCCCCAGCAAGTTATTGTCAGAGAATTAAAGTGGTAGGATACAAGGAACAAAATTTAAACCAGTACATGTTGCTTGTGGACAGGTGCCAGGAGGTGCCTCCAGCATTTTCAGGGGCTTTCTTTATTGGGGCCATAACTCCAAGAATTCACAGCCTTTCCCCATGACAATTTTTACTTCCCAAATCTTCGAAAGTAATTTGCAGCTGACCTACCTACCATCATTGGCCCTGCTGCTGTCCTTGACATGCTGGAAATGAACATCAGACTGCTCGAACTGCTGCGTGCCCCAAAATAAAACAGCCCTGCCCATTGCACCAGTATGGGAAATAAAATAGATAGCTAAAACATGCTCTGGCCCATCTATGTTCTTCCTTTGTAGTACATGTTTTTTGTAAGTTGCATGGGAGGAAAAAAAACAATATGAGAGGCTGAGATGCAAAACCGTCAAGCCGCCATTCTCTATGAAGGACCTATCCAGACTAACAACAGGGAGAGGGACTTGGCAGAAGCGCCATAAAGCTGCCTTTCAAACCTACACTGGCTTCCTTGTGGCTTTAGCTGTGGCAGAGCTGAGCTGGAAATAAACAGGCACAGATTTCCACCAGTGTTGCTGTTAAAAGATCAAAGAACATCAGTTACTTTCAAACCCATCTAGAACTTTTTCCAAAAGGGGGAAAAGGTGCATCAAATTAATCTTAGAGCAGTTGGAAAAATCGTTCAACAGCAAATGACTGGATTAAACTTAACACTCTGTTAAGAAACCGAGAAGACAGACGTGGGAAGGAGAAGGCTTGAAACAGCAAATGATGGCTCTGTCTCTCATGAAAGAACAAGAGAAAATGAGACAAACCCAAATGAAATACCCATAAAAGCAAAAATACTAAAATTAGGAAGTATATGAAGAGTGCCTGGTTGCATTAAAAATAATCGTTGTGAAATGTGGGATGAAATCTCCTTTGAGTTGAGCTCCATTCTGGGGGATTACAAGACCAGGCCCATGTTGTATTTTTGGCATCAGCATCTACAGCAAGTGGATCGTTTGCCCTTAGTTTTTTCCACAATGTTTTCCCCCAGCCTGGGGATCTCTAAGTGGTCTCCCATCCACATTTTCCCCACTTTCAAACAGAATCTGCCTTTCTGTAACCTGGCAACAAGTCCAGATTGACTCATGAAGCTTATGATCTGCAGTGGGAAACACCAGGCGTTCTTCTCTGCTGCCTTTCCTTGCCTGCTGCCTGCAGGGAATTTGGGTAGCTTTTGTGAATCTTCTCTGGGTGCTTGATTTCAGGGACTTGGAGAACTTGGCACAGCCCCAGCTTCTCCAGATGTTACCCCACCAACAGAAGAGAGTCTTTGTAGGTCAGGGTTGAGTGTGGGGTCCTTGGTGTTCTTGCAGACGTTTTGTTACCCAGCTAGGTGACATCTTCAGTGCCTGACGAAACACTGATGATGTTATCCAGTTGGGTAATGAAACATCTGCAAGCAAACAACCAAGCTCAGAGAACACCAAGAGCTCCACAGATGTTACCATCTCCTGGCCAGGAAGTGTTCATGTCACATGCTCAGCTTCAGACCCTGATTGCTGAGCACCCACAGGGCATCATTCAAAACTTCTCGATTCCCTTCTGGGTAGGTGTTACAGGCTTAACCCCCAACAGCTACCCTTTTGGGGGTCATCACAATCCAGATGTTGCTCCTGAGCTTTACTGCAGGTTACAGTAAAGCTGTATGGTCCAAGCTGGGAACACTGTTAGGTCTTGTTTCTTTTTTACACGTGTTGCATACATGATGCACATAAAAAAGGAACAGGGCTCTGAGCATCTTGAGTCTTTGGACCCACCACCCCACCATGGAGAATGAGGAACATTAACCAAGTTGGAACATTTGGGGTGGGGGGAGTCATAACCATAGTAGAATCAGACTGCTACAATTAGAAAGGGCCACCGAATCCAAATGACATATCCTTAAGAAATCAGGGGGGTCTGCGGGGGGTGGTGGTCAAAAAAGGCAAGATGGTGACCACGATGGTGTGATCAAAACTCCACCCATTTTTATGTGCATTGTGTGTGCAATTGTGTATGTCAAACACCCCAAGATTAATCCCTGGAGTTTCCAGCTGCAAGGATGGCTGGAAGATTACTGTGCGGAATTTCCTGTTCAGTTTGCATCCACCCAACCCGCTCCCTGTCAGTTCCTATATCTGCATCAGAGCAAGCACATACGCTACTCAGTTTAGCTAGCAAAAAATATAGCTCGATGTTTATTTATTAAACATTAGCAAACATCAAAAGCAGTGAACAGCGAAAATGAGACAAAAGGCAGACAAGCACAGGGAGAGAGAAAGACATGAACCACAAGCAACAACAGCATATAGCTGTATATAGTTCTGCTGCTTTAACCCTCTTATGTACATCACAGCAGCAGAGTAGAGATGGAAAGGAGGACACCAGGTGATCCTTCCTCTATTCTGCACCATTAAAAAACCAATGAGGGTGGATGGGGATGATGTATCCCATACAGATCAGGTAGGAAGTGATGAGGAAGAAGATCCTCTATTTTTAACTGTCTTGGAAAGCCAAGAGTATTGTTAGTTTGGGGTGGGATAGACATTGTGTTAATCTTCTTCTTTCTAGCATCTGTTCCACGTGGTTGCAGGGTATGTTTATTTATTTATTATTTATATTTCAAATTTCGTCACCGCCATCTCACTCAAAGAGTGACTCTGGGCAGTTTACAAGAAAACTAAAATAAATACAGATTAAAATACAATAAAAATGTTCATTTGCAATTGTGTTAATAACTAAAATAAAATAAGGCAGCCTATTATAAACTGGCATGCAGGAAGCATAAACATGGTTGCTGCTGCTGCTATTATTATTATCATCATCATCATCATCATCATCATCATCATCATCATCACTCAGTCTACCAGATAGTTCTGGCCAGATTTGGTATCTTTGACTATCGGATCCTTCCCAAGGATCTAAGATAGTTAAAGATATCGTTGTAATATATGCATTGTTTCAAGTAAACAACTTTTTGTCATTGATGAGCTGAGATTCTGTCTATTCCTCTGGTGTCCGAGAGCTTCCCAGATTTTTTGGGATGGCACCAAGCTCACCAACCACCACAGGCACCACTGCAACTTTCCCATTCCCCATTTGATCAATCTCTGTTTGAAAGTCTTTATATTTCTCTATTTTTTCTCACTGACCCTTCTATCTCCAGCTACAGCAATCAATTATCCATCCTTGTTTCTTTGTTACTGTAGTCATGCCTAGTTTAATATGGGCTAAATGTTTGTCAGTGTGCATTTGGGGGTCCCCTGAGATCTTCACCGCTTCATTCTTGACTACTTTTTCAAGATTGTGTTCCCACCAATTCTTCACTGCTGGTAGGTTATAATTCTTACTAAGATGCCAATATTATTATGTCACGTAGGATTAGCATATCTGGACTGTAAACATCCAGAAACTCCATGGGGTGTGTGTATCTTTTGGGGACTAAATAGCAAGAACCCCAGGACTCTTCTGTTCAATTTTTAAAACAGTAAATCTTTACATCACTATTATTACAGAGGCAATCATGTACTCCATAATCTGAGGCCCATCTTTCATGCATTTAGTAATTAGGGACCCTTTCTTGGGAACAGAAATTCATCAAGCAGAGCAGGACTTTCCGATGCATTTGTCTTTATGCGTTACTTCAGTCTTGGTTCGGAGAGCAAATTTCCTGCAAGGCGCTTTAGAAAAGTAGAGATCTGGATTTAGGATATTTCAAGGCATATTCCTTGTGCTAGGAATGGTGTTCTCGAAGGCTTTGAGTCGGCAGTTATGTCTGTTTGCAATAACGTCCCCAAGGAAGGGGTCTGGTTGAAATGGGTTGGCTTAGTACAGTTGAACCAGTGAACTGGAGAGCCTCAGCAATGAGCTGAAGCACGTTCTCCCCCTGAACCTCAGCGTCCACGGTCCCCCGGATTTAACCCATTCCTGTCCCTCGTTTCCTCGCTTCTACATCAGCCTTTCCCCCAGCACAAATCTCCAACATTTCCTTCGGTCACGAATGACAGAGCTGGTGTAAATTATGCAAATGTATACAGAATTGACTCCATCTGCATAATTTGTCCATGGGATTTGGGTGCACACGGAGCGCACACAGACTTTGCCGAGGCAACAGTTTTTCTGGGCTGGTGCCAACCTGGAGAAAAAACTCACTCTGTATCTCTTAGCTGGGCACTCCAGCAGGAAAAGGAGACCTCTTTTACCATCAGATGTCTGCCTTTGCCCCTGGATCACATGCTTTTCTTTGTTTTCCGGGGCAACTTTGGACAGAATGGGGGTTTATTCTCTGGAATGAAATGGGGGAGGGGTGCTTTACTTAATACCAGAAGGCACATCACTTTCCCCCGCCTCAGTTTCAGCTCCTGCCAACCTTGGCCTCAGTCATTGGCAAATGGCCCAGTTATTGTTGGGTCTCCTATCAACTGTCGTGGCACCTGCCCTCTGGAATGGTACCCCCCTGGAGATCTGTGTTGTCCCCTTCCGCGTGATAGTCCAGAAGTCTTTAACAATTGGGCTGTTCTCCAAGGCCTTGGGGGGGGGGGTGCTTGGGGAACCTGTTGGTTGAGCTTTCTGTTATAGGGCGGGTGTTTGTCCAGATGTAGAGGACTTTTCCTGCACTGTTTTTCTGTTTGTTTTTAAACTCTAAGCTGGTCAGAGTTATTCTGTATTCAGGTGCTCTCTAAATCTGATAAACTCAGCTCTTCAAAGGCACATTCTTATTGGGTGACTTAAGGAAAAGGTTTGAAAACAAGGGCTGCAAGCCAAGAGGAACGGGCAATATTGGCAAAATGGAAGAGGCTGAAGAGCCACATGACTACGGATGAGTCTGTACTGCAGGTGCTGAACTGGTTTCCTGAATTAATGTAATTTCTGTCTTTGCATGGTAACCTACCAGTATAAGCCAGCAAACACATTGGATGCAGATAGGACAAAAACACCAACCCATGTTCAGAATGATCGAGCTTAGCATATTCTATGAATTCAGCCACTAGGTCTTTCACTGACCTGGGTATGTGGGTTGTGACAATGCAGCCTATCACTGTCTGTAGAGGAAAATAGGTAAACGATTGTCAGCCCTTTGAGTCAGGCCTGGTCAGGAAACAGATTCCACGAGAAACCCTGGAGCTCTGCTTTATTGGTCTAGGCTACAATCCCAGATTCTTGAAAGTCAGACAGTGTTTGTCCGTCCCTCCCTCTTATACCAAAGAGAATCAGGGTGGAGTCACGTCAGCTTTCTTTCTAACATTTTCTTCCTTTCCCAGGTTTAATTCATGTTTTGCTAACTGTTGCATTTTGTCTTCAGGTTCATTTCTGTGGTTCTCTTCAAGGACACAGATGCAACACCTTTCACTTCATGATATAAAAGAATGTCCACCACCACTTTTCTGGCCCATCTTGAATGGACTTCCTGGTAAGTGTTGGGATGAAACAGGAGCAGGAGCAGATCTGGACAGAGAGAAGAATTAGCTCCCTTCCACTCATGCAGAAGACCCAAATGTCATCTAGCAAAGGCAGGTGAAGAGCTATGAATTCTTCCACTCCAACATTTGACACCCTTTCCAAAATTCTGGGAGTGAAGAACTGAGCTCTGCTATTTTCTGGTGAAACGTTGCATCACTGTCTGGAAAATAGAATAGGATCCCTTCCCAGCTATGTACGTGGAACTGAGTTGCTGTTGAGTCTCCGCTGCAGAACTCTAAGCCAGAATTTATACTAGGACTGAAGCAAACCCTTGTGAATTTGTGTTCCTAAGTTAATCGATACATCAGAATGATATGATATAGACTCTAGCCAAATGCAAGGCAAGAATGGGACTGTTCCAGCTAGTCTGTTGGGGAAAGTCAAATCAAGACAGGCAACAGAAGGAGAAGGGGGTCTGGCTTCCAGTGGTAGATAAGGCTGGAGAGGCAGACAGGAACCCAACGGGAGATTTCAAATAGGAATGCCAGTCTGATTTTGAAAAATGTAGGATGGACTTTACATGCAAAGCATACCTGAATTTCCTGAAGTATGTAGAGGCAGCTTGAGGTTTGCAGATAATTCCCACCAAGTCCAGCCAGCATGGCCAATAGCAAAAGATGGTGAGAACTGTAGTCCAAAACCTCAAGATGATATCAGGCCACTCCATCTTAGATTATCAGAAGGGTATGAAGCAATGAAATAAATTCAGGAAGATAAGAAAGTCTGTGCTGGATCAAATCAAGGTCTTCTTCTCTGCTCCACCAATGGCCAAGCAGATGCCCCAGCGAAAGTCTCAAGACACCAAGGAAAGAATGCACTTTCTTGGCTGGCTGTAGCATGCCACGTCCTCATCACAGCTAATAGTTACCAACCGTCATCATATTGTCTTCTTCCATTGTCATCCAAATAAGACTCTCCAATCTGGTGTGACCTCCTTACACATTGGAAGATTTCCCAAGACCTGGGGTATAGACACCTGCTTTGCTTTGAGAAGATCCTGGTGTTATATCCAGGATTCTCCAGCAAAAAGGATCTGAAGTGAGAAAGCGCCCTTGATTGCAAGCATCTTGACATCATGTACCACGTAAATCAAAACTGACTACAGTGGCTGGAATGAGCAAGGATCTGATTTGATATCAATCAAGCTCTAGGCAGGGACTGCAGTTTCCCCCTCTAGCATGGGTCTGCTCAGACATATCCCAGGCTACGTTACAGAACACACTAGACTAGGCTAAAATGGGGTTGAGTTGTTTGTAGTTCAGTGTGTTTTGTGAACCTGGCATTGGCTGAGATGTTATATAAACCTGGTTATCATGTTAAGCTGTATGATGGCTAATTTGTTTGGGTATAGCCTGTTGTATGAACACAGCCACTGTGGTCTGCCAACTCTGGTCTAAGGTACTGTATGAATCCAGCCACTTTTAGATTGTTTCTTGCTGAACCTAGATTCCTAGATTCAACAAGGATTTATTTATTTTTTTGTTAAGTTTTAAAGGTAAAGGTAAAGGTTTCCCTTGACGTAAAGTCCAGTCGTGTCCGACTCTAGGGGGCGGTGCTCATCTCCGTTTCTAAGCCTTAGAGCCGGCGTTGTCATAGACACTTCCGGGTCATGTGGCCAGCATGACTCACGGAACGCCGTTATCTTCCCGCCGAAGCGGTACCAATTAATCTACTCACATTTGCATGTTTTCGAACTGCTTGGTGTGCAGGAGCTGGGACTAGCAACGGGAGCTCACCCCGCCGCGCGGTTTCGAACCGCCGACCTTCCGATCGACAGCTCAGCGGTTTAACCCGAATCAATAAAAAACAGAGTTATTTAAAAGAGCCTTTGAATTATGAACACTGCCATCTATTTATTGATTACTTTTTAGTCTGTTTGAGGGATTTTTAACAAATTTATTGTGTCCTATCTTCATTTTAAATGTAATTTTGGATGGCCCATTTTTTATCTTTATCGTTTGCACCGAGGATGTTTTAGTGGAATTTGATGCAACTGTAACCTGCCAGGGGAGACTTCTGATTGGGGTGGGCAGAAATAAGATGAAATAAATAAAGGCTGAATCAAGGCCAGGCCCTGCAGGAACCCTCGCATGTGAGACCTGGACCAGAACAGACCTGGTTCCAACCAGGCCAGGAGAAGCTGTCATATACCAGCTAGTTGAAGAGAGAGGTGGGAACATCTGGACCTGTTTTGTCAAGCAATCCACTCATTGAGTGAGCTTCCATAGTAGATTCCATCTCTATGGAATCAAGTAAGCAAATCTTGGATCAGCAGCTCCATGTTGCAACTTGATTGGCTACGACAGTTTTTCCTTTCCTACAGGGCTTCTGATGGAGATCAAATCATCTCTGGAGTAGGAAATTTGGGGCACGTGTTTGACCAATCTTGAGAAGGATTGTTTTGCTGATGTAGAAAACCTACAGGGTCTACCTCGACCAGCATAAATAGCAAAATCTCCTTCAAGTTCAGCCTGAGTCCTGTTTGATTTCATGGACATAAAGCCTCGCAGGGTTTTCTATAGACAATATAGGGGCCTACAGCTGTGGAATTCCCTGGTTTCCTATCCAAATCCTATCCAAGGCCAACCCTGCTTGAGAAAGACTAAGCAAGATCAGCCAAAGTTGGACAGATGTTACCATCCATGTTCTGCTAAGTGTTAAGTCAAGTCCTTTCCGAGTTGGTGGTTTCATGGACATGTCCTTGCAGTTCTTTTGGCAACTGTTTGCGAATGGTCTGTGGCTGCCATGTCCTGGGATGTTTCTCAAGTCTACATTTTTCTTGGCTGAGAAGAGGATTAACCTTCCCAGCTTCGCTCCAAAGAGCATGTGAATCACACCCAGCAAATTAGGATCTTGTTCACCAATAAATACTTTTGGGAACTTGGCAATATGACATTCCAGAGTGTTGCAGTCCAGAAAAGCAGCACAGCATTTATTGTTTGTGTCTCTGTGTGTGTGTGTGTCTGTGTGTGTGTGTGTGTGTGTGAGAGAGAGAGAGAGAGAGAAAGAAAGCGCAAACATGGCCAGACAAACTAAATTTATTGTAGTACAACATATTGGAAATGAAGTCAATATTGTATAGCTGGATGTAAATCCCCATTTTTAAGCCTCTCTTCCTCATTCAGGGGCCTTCTGGATGTACTAGATCACAACTCCCATCATCCCCTAGCACATCCAGAGAAGCACCTGATTTGGGAAGACAGCTCCATTCACTCAACGTTCTTACCCTAGCTATCAAATTAACCCATTTTCAGGGCTTACCCAAAAAGATTGGATAATAAACTCTCCAAATGACTTTGAGGTCCCACAATAATTTAAGGGGTCTGCACATCTACATGCAGACATCCCTTGTCCACGGTTAAGAGCTTTGCCTGACGTACACTTGTAGCCCCTAGATCTTTATCTGACTTGGGATAAGTGTATGGTGTGAATTTTGCCTTTGTGGCGGAGGAATTGTCTCTCAAAAGCCATCCCAGCTGCATGAAACCTCTCTGTACTGCTGTATTAGATCTGTGAATGCTGAAGAATGAAGGGAAAGAATAAGTGAGCAGTTTTATATTCATATCTTAGCTGTAGGCTTCCAGGAATCTCTGGCAGAGATAAAAGGGATCATTTGCTGCCACAAAGCATTTTCGAGGCTTAGGGACCTCTAGAGTTAATTATTGAGATATTTCTCTGATAGGCTAAGACTGGAGATCTGAAGGCTGTTATGGCAGTGTTTCTCAGTCTCAGCGACTTTAAGACCCGTGGACTTCAACTCCCAGAATTCCCCAGCCAGCGTGCCGGCTGGGGAATTCTGGGAGCTGAAGTCCACGGGTCTTAAAGTCGCTGAGACTGAGAAACACTGTGTGATGGAAAGTCCTATCACACTTGACAGCTATGACAATACAGGTGGATGGCTGGGTTTAGGTAACAGCATCATCCTTCACATTTTGTAATCAGAGAAAGGCTAGGAAAATTGAGGGTAAAGAAAAACTGAGGCTATTTATAATATGGAAATTACTTTGTGTTTGGTTTGCAGCTAAACAAGGTATACCATAATAAAAAAGTTATTTCTGTTAGGCATTTAGAGTACAGTTTCTATTCCATCCACAGATACTGGAAATTGGCTGGAAAATGAAGAAGGGAGAAAAAAATCAAGTATTTATCTATATTGTTTTTAGGGATGTTTTTCTTCCCCCCCCCCTTTCTTTTTTTCCCTTTTTCTTTTTAATATTTATAAGCAATAACATAGTGGAGACTTTGCCACTAAATTCAAAAATTCATGTTTCTTTTTTTCTTTTTCATATTAGAAACTCAGTGCACTTGGCTTGGCATCTTTTATTAATGTTAGATTGAGCATCAGTTGTACCATCACAGTAACTATCTGCCCATCCATAGGCATTACCTTTCTGGAAAATATATCTCTGTTTTAGAGAAAAGAAAAGAAAAAGAAAAAAAATTCTTTCTGCATGGAATTAGATTTTGTCTGTTTGTAAATGGGCAGTGGTTTTAATTTTGTAAATGCTGATAATGTTATTAATCATTAATCAGTCAACCTCCATTCTGTCTTTCTCATTCTTGCTCTCCACAAAGACAAATGGACACACACACACACACACACACACCTCTTTCAGTTCTCCTCTGATGCTCTGAATGGACAATCACTCTCTTTATAATGGTGTCCCATTGCGGGGAGTGATGATAGGCAAAATAACCCTACGTTTTATGGGGTCAATATATCAGTTTACAAAATAGAAGCTCTTCTCCTCTACAGGTAATGGTCCAAAGGCCAACTGAAGAGAGTCTTTGTGTTAAATATTTATTTGCAGCTTTGAAGGCAACCCTAGAGAAGGTGTGGTGCATTTTTCTCGCATTAAGTTTATGTCTTTTGCAGCCCTTTCTTTATTGTAAGCAAACCTCGTAAAACATATGAAAGACTCTTATGGTGGGTAATAAATACCCTTCCTGTCTTCCAACTGTTTAGGCAGCTATCTGTCAATCTGGGGCCTC
This sequence comes from Candoia aspera, assembly GCF_035149785.1. Classification (NCBI taxonomy): domain Eukaryota; kingdom Metazoa; phylum Chordata; class Lepidosauria; order Squamata; family Candoiidae; genus Candoia; species Candoia aspera. The sequence goes on along the minus strand of NC_086159.1, from coordinate 6,926,652 downwards.
TCTGCCCAAGAGCTGAACTATCAGTCAGAGGGAATTGACAGAGGCTCCAGGGAGGGAGAGGCGTGTTTTGGGGAGGACCTGATTTTCTAAGGATGACCTGCAACAGGGAGAAAGTGGGGCCTTTAGAGAAGCAGTGGGAAATTCAGTGTGTTGCTTACAAGTGAAGCCGCTGGTGCAAAAGTTCTCCAGGATTAAATAAAAACAGTGCCCTTTTACTATGGCAAAAGATGCTTCCGTTTTTCCACCTTGTTCTCAGCACGCTTGAAAATTTCTTTTCCATTTCTCTCCAAGGAGTTTTGGACTTCATTGTTGGAGGTTGCAAGGGGTTTCCTAGCGCTGTTTTCTTTGATGCATCTTTCTGAAGTCTTCTTGGCCACACGGCTTTGGAGATTTACTCATCCTTCCACTAGGAAACTTGCCCTTGAGTCAACTTCAAATAGCTTCCGTGTCATTTTCATTTTAGCAAAATGAATGTGATCTGCCATTGTCCTCAAGGGATGGTTCTGGACTTGCCAGTCTAGGCTGAGGTCTTGGGATTTCCTAGTGGTCCCCTTTCCACATAATAACCACACCCAACCTTGCTTAGCTTCCCAGCCCTGGCAGAGTCAGCCAAGTGCTTCCACTTGGTGAGATTCCTTTTTATTACCCTGCTACTATTTTAGTGATTTTTACCTCTTTGATAAGGACTGTTTCTTGCCTGTGATTCTATTAATATTTGACTCTCCATGTCTTCCCATCATGTCATCCTGCAGATAAGTCCAAGATGTGAGCCCACAGTTGGTCAGCTGTTACTGTCATCCTCTTTGAACAGGATGCGCTCAAGGTTTCAAGCAGGGATCAAGGTCCCTGCTGCCATCCAGCGAGTATGCATGGTTCCCTTAATGCCTGGGCAGGGATGATGGAACTTGTGCTCCAGACAAGTGGATTGGTCACTCTAGTGGACTACAGATCTGTACTGTTGGCTAAAATAGGGTACATATTTTATTATTCCTTTTTTTCTTTAATATGTAGTTGTTGAACAGTATTCATCAGGAGGATGTGAAAATGATGAACTACAAAATAGGCACCAACTCTGTAGCACAGTGTTTCCCAACCTTGGCAACTTTAAGATGTGTGAACTTCAACTCCCAGAATTCCCCAACCAGGTCTGCAATTTTAAGATGTGTGAACTTCAACTCCCAGAATTCCCCAGCCAGCTCAGGAACTTTTAAATTTGTGGACTTCATGCTGGCTGGGGAATTCTGGGAGTTGAAGTCCACCCATCTTAAAGTTGCTAAGGCTGGGAAACACTGCTGGAGCACCTTTAAAACTAAGCAACTTTATTAGGGACACATCACTCCCCTCCCAATTGAGCTTCAAATTTCTTCATATCAAAGAAATCTGGTGACACCTTTTTCGACCAACAAATTTAATTAAAAAGCCGCCAGCTCTCATGAGCTGCAGCTGATCCCACTGAATAAAATTTGTTAGCTGGAAAACGTGCTACCAGACTCCTGATTTTGGGCTAACATAGGCTAACCCAGCTCTCCTACGGTGTCTACAACCAAAAGGACCTCATTTGTTTATAGGTTCACTGCAACCTTTATAGTTGCAGCTGATTTTTGCCCTGACTTTTGAGATGCATTTTGATATCCCTGTTTGTTTTCTTTTGCTGATCACCAGCTTCTTGGGCTTTGGGAGCAAAAAGTTGGGGTACAAAAATATAATTTTACCCCAAATATAAAGAGTCCCCCTTTGGGGGGAGATGGGCGGTGACTGAAATTTGAAAAACAAACAAATAAATAAATAATGACGTCGCTTTCCTTTGTGTCGGCCCAGTTCCTGATTTTACGTGACACGCGCCGTTACTTCAACAGTGTCTGTACTGGATGACATGTTTATTGCGTTTACCTTTTACAGGTTGTTGTTTTTTTCAATCACAAGAATATTTTGTCACAGGGTGACCTATGAAAATACCATAAATAAAGCAACAGACAGTAGAAGTTCACCTAATCTGTTTAATGGGAGAGTCCAGGAGACGAAGCCATGATCTTCTGCATGCTGATGTGTTTCCTTCCCACCAAGGAGTTTGATGGTTTGAACACTGAACACTTTTCCAGTTCCCCTTGAATTCTGATGTCTTTTAAAGAAGAGGATGCGTGAATGGGGGGAAAGGGGGGGCTTCATTTCAGCCGCAAGTAAAGTGACAAGGCTCAATATCCCAATGCATCGAAAGATGCTTTCCTCATTTTTTCCCCCTGAGTTGTAATTTCATTGCTTTCGATCAGGTTTGGAAGGATGTCGAGCTTCCCAGAGAGATGTGCAGGCAGTTAACTGCATTCGCTCCCTATCGCCAAGAGAGATTTGGGGCCTTCTGGATTTGTGATTTTTTTATCCGATACCCTGGATGTTCTCCTCAATTTTGCAGCTTCTTATCAGTAATAGAGGGGGAGAAAATTCAGTCACCTGGAGATAACTTACCAGGGCAAGTAGGTTGGATGGAGATAAGAAGGCAACGTAGTTCAGATAACAAGCAATCTGGGTTGCAGGGGTGATAAAATAGAGGCATGCAACTCTGGGCTCTTCTCCAGCAAGAGCCTTGCTGCTGAATAATATTTTCCCCAGCTCAGTCCTGTAATTCTACTGGTGTCCTACTACAAGCCCAGTATGAACATTTATAGGCACAGTTCACAGACTGCACACTCAGTTCCTGTACAACTGAGATACAGGCAATGCAGAAGGCATTTATATAAGGCAGCGTTTCTCAACCTTGGCAACTTTAAGCTGTGTGGACTTCAACTCCCAGAATTCCCCAGCCAGCAAGCTGGCTGGGGAATTCTGGGAGTTGAAGTCCACACAGCTTAAAGTTGCCAAGGTTGAGGAACACTGATATAGGGCATAGGTATAGGGCATAGTGGGATGCGGTGGCGCTGTGGGTTAAACCGCTGAGCTGCTGAGCTTGCCGATCGGAAGGTCGGCGGTTCGAATTCGCGTGATGGAGTGAGTTCCCGTTGCTAGTCCCAGCTCCTGCCAACCTAGCAGTTCGAAAACATGCCAATGTGAGTAGATGAATAGGTACCGCTTCGGTGGGCAGGTAACGGCGTTCCATTTAGTCATGCCGGCCACATGACCACGGAAGTGTCTACGGACAAACGCCGGCTCTTCGGCTTTGAAACGGAGATGAGCACCACCCCCTAGAGTCGGACACTACTGGACTTCATGTCAAGGGAAACCTTTACCTTTACTATCAGCAGGGCTGCTGTGGCCAAATGCCATATATATAAATAAAACTAACTGTTTTAAAAGAAAAATAAGTAAAAAGAAAGGGAGAAAGAACAAAAAAGGGATAAAAAGTAAGGTACAAATGAATCAAGGGAATTTACAAGTATCATAGAAATTTAAGGTTTTCCAGTATTTCAGTGATTAATTGTGATTAATTCTTTCTGACATTAATATTCTGTTTAGAACTCCGTGCTGATTTGTAGGGTTTTTGAATAGTATGATATATCCGGTGCTTTACAATTAAAGCATTGCTAATTGGTGATGTGGGTTACCTCGTTGTTTTCTCCTTTGACCAGAGGCAGCTTTTGAAATTTAGCTGAGACTTCTCTTGACCTTGTTGAAAACCCTGACAATGATTAGGTTTATTTTATTTATTATTTATCAAATTTTATCACTGCCCATCTCCCCCCAAAGGAGGGACTCTGGGCGGTTTACAGGAAAACAAAATTTAAAATTCAATACGATTATATATACAAAATATAAATATAATTAGACAGTAGTAAATAAAGAAACAAATAACAATAACAATAAATAGACAATAGGTTCACACAAGATACCAAGGCAAAAACAAAGCAAGCCCTGTTGTGGCTTAGCACAATACATGAACCAGCTATTGCGTTTATGAAACCTAGTTTATGGCTTGACCAACCTTGACTGAGCCATTTAATTGTGGATAAGCATGGTGGCCCCCATTATATAGCTGACATCTTCATTAGAATGGGCAGTGGTGAAAGTTAGGTGGTGTGACAGGGAACAGAAACATCCTTGATTTCCTGTACTAGTGTGAGAAAACTCTGAATCCTTCACCTAACAGGCATTCTGTGCACTGGATTGAGTGGAATTCATGATTATCAGTGGCTACCAAGCGAGTAAATAGATTACTGGTTCCATCTTCCTTTTAAGTTGTTAACTGAACCCATAGTTTCATATCTCCTCAGCCAGGAAGACGCAGGTACCAATGATCTTCTCAAGCTCCGCTGGGACAGGAACAAACCTGGCTAGAAACTCAAGTTTAATTTATTCCAGGAATGGTAGTCCCGTAAAGGAGGTGAGAATCGCCGAACAGGTAGGAACGGTTGTGCAGAATTCGTTCCTGGCCCCATCTCAAATCTTGCTTGCTCTTAAGCTTCTCCTACCTCTAGCCCTCATAAGGTCAATTAATGACTGGTGCTTGTTCACCTTCTCTGTATTCCTCATTCTGATAAATATATGAGGACAGGCTTGGTACATCTTTCGGGTAGCAGTTTCTCAGCCTTGGCAACTGGGGAATCCTGGGAGCATGGCACCTTGAGTTCCTGTGTGAGGGGCAGGAGATAAATGAAATAAATAAATAAATAAATAAATAAATGAAATAAACAAACAAACAAACAAATAAATAAATAAATACATACATACATACATACATACATACAGCGAATTTTGAAAGGTGGTTTGCCCTTCTGCAAAGGTACCATGCTCTGCTCCCATCCACAGACTAACCTGCTCCAACTCTGCTTAGCGTTTTGAGATCAACCAAGGCTGACTATCTAAAGATGGGTGACAGGCCTAAAAAAACAGTTCCTGCACTTTTTTTCCCCATCATTTTGTTTAAACATGTGCAGGAAACCTTTTCCCCTCCACCAGAAAATGATTCAGAATAGCTTATGGCCTCCAGACCATCTTCCCCAGAAGTGCTTTGAAAAGTACAGGCAGTCCTTGATTTATGACCATTCGTTTAGCAACCGTTTGAAGTTATGACGGTGCTGAAAAAAGTGACTAATGACCAGCCCTAGCACTTATGACCATTGAAGTGTCCCTGTGGTCATGTGATCAAAATTCAGGCGCTTGGCAACTGGCATGTATTTACAATGGTTGCAGCATCCAGAGGTCACGTGATCTCCATTTGAAACCTTCCCAGCCAGCTTCTGACAGTCAAAGTCCATGGGGGAAGCCAGGTTCGCTTAACGACCAAGTGATTCACTTAACAACCGCAGCAAAAAGGTCATAAAGTTGGGTGTGACTCAGTTAACAACAGCCTTGCTTAGTAACAGAAATTCTGGTCTCAGTTGTGGTCATAAGTCAAGGACTACCTGTAGGACAAAGCGGTGGAAATGTTTAAATCAAGTGGATCCCCTTTCTGAAAATCCAGTAACAGTACAATTTTGACACAAGATAAATTCCTCACCTGCTGCACTTTGCTTTGGCACCCATACATTGACTTGTAATGGAACAATCTTCTCCATGTGCCGAAGGTCTGGAGCATGTTTGTAGCATGTTCTGTAATTTTCTTCATGAGATGAAATGCCTAATTTTAGCCATGGGAAGTCAGATTTTGATAAAAGTCGGGAACAGAAGCAAAGCTGTTGCATTCAGCCTTGCACGTTCTGCATTTCCTTCTGCAACATCTTGAATCTCTAAAGTCTTTGAACTTTCCATATGCCAGAACTGTTGGCAAAAGTTGGCTAAGGAAACTCCACATATGAATTTATGTGACCAAGATGACGCTTAGAAGACATTTGCTTGAGATTTTCAGAATGCTATGGATTGCTTTCAATGTTTAGTGCTAACATGTTGGCAGTCGGCAATTCAAATATCAGTGCGATGGAACAACAGGTACAGTAATTCTGTTTTCTAGCAAGGCTTGCAATAATGAGATTGAAAGGGGCTACAGACAGACAGCCCAGCCAAACAGCTTTCCCCAACCTGGTGGCCTCCAGATGGATTGGACTACAATTCCCATCTTTTCAAGCACTGCCGGGTGGAGATGATGCTGCATAATCCAACTTCTCTGCAAAATAAGGGGCTGGAGAAGGAAGAGAGACAAAGTCAATTTCTTGTGTTCCAAAGGACCACAACTCATCAGTGTGATCACACAACACGCTTAACCGGGTTAGTGAAAAATCTACAGACTCCATTTGTCTGCAGTATACAAGCTTGGCTCGCTTTAACCTGGATCACCTTTTTTTCGTGGCTTAGCATATGATGGGAACCCAACCTGTTTGCTTAGTTTAGGATTCAGGGTATTGTGCAAATGGATTAATTCAATAATCCGGGTCCGTGTGTTGTACGTGAAGCCCCTCAGCCTGGGCTGGTTGGGGCAGCCAATGCAAGCCACAGAACAGTTAGCGTTGAGCTAAATGTCAGGATGCAATAAATAAATACAGTCATGTTTTTATTTTTGGACTTTCCTGAATTCCTGGCTTTATGGAAGAAGATTCTACCATACTCTGCCTTTTTACACAGGCCTCATCCTACACCATAAAGTACTGATTGACAATGTCAATTGAAAAAAAAAATGACAGGGGAAGGATAAGGGAAGGTGATGTTTCAGGGAAGAGGCCTTTACTGTAGAACAGAACAGAACAGAACAGAACAATAGAACAGAACAAACACTGCACATTCAGAAGACACAGTTAGATTACAGTCGACAGCCTAAGCCCCATTTTTGCAGCTTCCAGACTTTCCCCATTCTGAAACAACAGGGGAGAAAATTTGACAACCAAAAGGCCATTTTTGGTGGTGCAGTTCCAGGCATTGAACAAAGTGCTAAGAGGAATTAAGGTTCCTTGATGCCTGATACCTGCCAAAATAAATACGGTTTGAGCCTAGCCAGCCAGAACAGTTGAATAACGCTGCGGGTCCAATTGCAGAAAAAGCCAACCAGTTGTTAATATGGAGCATATCTGGCAGGATCCCACCCCCCACATTGCTGTCCTAATTGTTTAGGTTGGGGAAGCCCCTGTAAGTAGCTTCAGCCTCAGCTGTGTAAGATGTTGCACACCATCATGAGCACCTGGGAAGCTGGCCTGGATGGTAGCGAGCAGCTGTTGTGGGGCCTTGGACAGGATCAGTCTTTGCCCAATTTATGGCCTTTGGGGACAGTCTTTCAGGGCTGCCCCATGAACAGCACGCTGCAGTAGCCTGGCCTCAACATTACCAGGATGTGACTGGTCCCCATTTCTCTCCTCCTGTGTTTATTGATGAAAGGCCCTCCTTGCCACTAATGTCAGGTGGCCTTGGCCTTGGATCCTATTTGGACTGCCAACAGGAGAGACCCAAATCCCAAAGCCCACCCTGTATAACCCGTAACTGAATTATCTGCTCTCCGTTATTCTCCTGCCTCCAGTTCTTTGCAGCTGAGGCCCTGGTGCTGTTAAAGGCAAATCCACTGGAAAAGCAGAACTCTTCCGAGGTTTTCTGAGCTAAAATATTGATTTGGTTTTTCCACTGACAGGCTTAGCTCTCTAGGGCTCAGGTGGCATCAGTGTCTGGCTGAATTGAGGGTAAAAGTAGAAGTAAGATGGCAGATGCTCCCATTTTGCCTTGTTTGGCCCCACCTGCCCACAGATACCACCAATAGTTAGTCTGGCGGGATGGATGATTGTCCCATGGTCCAAAACAAGGACAAGATTAGAGGGTTTGTATTTCGGATGTTCTCCTTGGAAAGTTGGCGCACTATGGCCTAACTATTTCCCAAAACTTTGTTGAACACGAAGTCTGTTGCCCATAACAGGCGCTCTTCTATTCTTTCGCTGTTGTGCTCTGAAGGTCTCCTGGCTCCTGGAAATGTAAAACAAAACATTTCCAGCCAGCTAAAGGTTGAATACCGAGAGCCAAGGCTCATTATAGCCTCTGAGTCAAGTTCTGTGATTGAAGCTAAAGCTGTTCAGTGCTGACCCGGCCTGGCTTAGCAATTTTATCTCCTTCTCCATCCCGCTCTCCCTAGCCCCAGTACAGTGCCCAGCTCTATACAAATGCAAAGTCGGGGTTTTTTAGCAATTGACTGGCCTCACCTCTTGCCCTTTAAAAGAGGTTGCGGTGTGCCAGAGAGTGGGTTGGAGAATGGAAATAAACTGATTTCCTCATTCTTCTCCAGGAGAAGACGATGGTGGATGATGCTTTTACCCAAGCACGCAGGGCCCATTTCAAAACAGTGTGCAAAAACCACGTGCCGTTGAATCACTCAGATGGCTTTGCAAAAACGCTCTGCCTGGCAAGGCAAATTAATAATGGCCAATTAACAGTAAGAGACGGCGCAGCTCCCGATATCCACGACAGATACCGGGAAGACAGCATCAGGGTTAGTGCACCTGATGAAAAACTACGGTGAATCAGCTGAGCATCATCTTTCGAGGCTGTCCAATTCCAGTCTGCCTGGCCTTGCAGCATTACAATAGCATTGGCTTTGCTGCAGCAGCAGGCAGGCTGGTGAAGAGCTGCGGGGGGAAGCCTACGACTGTACGCCTTGCATCACTGTGGGATCAGCATGTCGTAAAATCACATGCAGTCATGTGATGCCTCGCTTAATGACTGCACTGCTTAACAATGAATTTTCCGGTCCCTATTGTGTTTGTAAGTCAAGGACTACCTGTCTATAAAACAGAAGCTTCCTTGTAACAGTCAGTGTCAGAAATCGTAGGAAAGTTAAAATGTACCAGAGAGCCAGTTTGGTGTAGTGGTTAAGGCATCAGGCTAGAAACTGGGAGACCATGAGTTCTAGTCCTGCCTGAGGCACAAAGCCAGCTGGGGGAGCTTGGGCACTTTCTCTCTCAGCCCTAAGAAGAAGGTGAGGTTAAACTACCTTCCGAATCTTGCCAAGAACGCTGCAGGGACTTGTCCAGGCTGTCGCCAGGAGTCAACACTGACTGGAAGGCACCACCTGAAAAAAGTACCAGCAACATATTTATTTTTTTTAAGTAAAAATAAAGAAACTGGCAATGCAGTTGATTCACTTCTGACTCTGGTTTATTTGACGCTGCAGCAACGTTGACATTTTCCTTTGAACTTCTGTGTTCTGCAAACTTCAACGGTGGTCAAGTTCCCCATTAGTGGTAATCGATGCCTCTTGGATGTTGGAGTCAAACTAGCTATTCTCCCCATCCACCCCTACCCTTCCTCATAGGGGATCAGCCTCCTGTTCCTGGAACTCATCTTTTCTCTCTGCTTCCTTAAAAGAAGTCTCCCCATCCATTGATCCAGCTGCCATAGCAACAGGCAACTGTAATTCCAGCAGTTGGAAAAAGCATATGGTCACAAAATTGCCAGCATGTGCATCATGTCACCTTGACAACACACAGGGGCTTTTAAATGCAAGAGCGGAATGGTGACATGGCAGCTAGGAAGCCTTTGAGCAGTTCAAAGCTTTTGTTTACATTATTTACCCTCAGTCTTCCCATGCTTGACTTTCCATTGTAGGCAACCTCTTGTGGCTTGGTTCAATTCCTTTGGAAAGAATTGGAGGGTGGAAGGGCTAGTGGCATGGAAGTCCTCTGTGTGAAGAGGGTTATGGCCTATTTTCAATCATCCAGAGTAATAATGGTCTAAGGTTATAGGAAACCAGATTCAGGCTGAAAGTTAAGAAAGAAACCTTCTTAATAGTAAGAACAGTTCAACAGGTCAATCAATTATTGAAGATTACAGAAAGATATGTTAGGATTGTGTTCAAGCAGTGGCTAGGTAGCCATCAGTTGAAGATGCTTTAATCTGGATTCTTGCTCTGAAGAGGGGGTTGGGCTTTATGGCCTTGAGGGCCCCTTCTAACTGTCGGATTGCATGGTTGAGTTTTCCAAGACTTCAGATTCCAGAATTCAAGAGTTTTCAGTTGAGGCTCAACCTATTGGTGGACACCCAGCTCAGGAGAAGCTGATCTTGGTTCATGACTGTACATCTATGTTCATACAATATTTGGTTCCTGAATTAATGTTTTTTATGAGTTCAGACAATAATACATTGAATGCAAAACTGCTCATGCTGAATTGTTTTTTTTTTCCTGGGATCAGCTACAACTGGATCCTGGGAAAAGATGCATTTGGTATAAGAAGTTGCAGCTGGGGAGTCCCATCAGCATTCAAAGATTCATTTTGCCTTGGAACCCCAAGGATGCGCAACCCTGTTATCCAAGCCAGGACCAAAATACATTCAAAAATGAACCTCTAGATCTCAATTTAATTATCATCTTTGCCATGAAAGGTGACCTTTTGGCTACTGTCGCTCAGCTTCCTCACTCCCCTCCCCTTCCCCCATTTCCAGCATGGGAACAAACACCAGGCCTGCCTTATAGGGCTGTTGTACAGAAGGTTAAAATAGCCAACAACTGCTCAGCATTGCATAAATGCTAGGTATGTTATACTTTGCCTGGTATTAAGGTGTCAGGAGGCAAAGTACAGTAAAGTCTTTCCTTCTCTGCAGTAAGATTTTTGCGTGCGGAGGGAGGAAGTGTCCTTGCAAACTTGGGCAAAGATGCCCCTGGAATGGGATGCAGGGGCAATATGTGGGCCAGCTGGGAAAGCAGCAACAAGACTTTCTTCGGTGATGCGGTTGCCATGGAGATCTTTCTCCACAGCTTCCCAGGCCAGCCAGCAGCGTGTCTTGCCCACTTAATCAAGCTGATGGTGTGGAGACGAGTGAGTGGGGCCTGAGTGACATCTCCATGGGCTTTGCAATCCTGGACAAATTTTGGTGACCAAATTCAGCCAGGTTCTCTCTGAGCAAACTGGGTGTTCCGGGGAGGAGGAAGGCCTTGAAGCCGATGAATTGATCAACCGATCAAAGCAATCAAATGAGGTTTATTTTATTTCATTGATTGATCGATTGGATTAAATTTATTATGGCCATCCACTCCACAACACTCTGGGGGACTGGTAGACCTACGTCCTTTCATTTTGCACAGATATTTTCATGTGCTTCTATTTGCACACAGGCTTACACATGATTGTGCACACTTACACCACCACCCCACCCAGGTGCACGTGCTCATCAGGCATATACACAAGTCACTCATCCCACACAAATCTTTATCCTGACAACCTGCTTAACTGTAGGAAAAAATGCGAAAAAAGAATCAGTTGATCTGTTCAACTCACCTGAGAAGCTTTAATTTAACCCAAAGCAGACCTGGTGCTGCAGCGGTTTAACTGATCTCCATGTGCACCTATGCATATTAACACACACACACACACACACACACACACACACAGAGCAATAAAACAGAATCTGCACCTAGGAACTGATGGAAAATAAATTGCTTTCCTCAGAAAAGATATTCTGAGGCTAAAGCAACTAAGGGCTCAACCTCACATCCTGCTAACCCTGAGCACAAAGGTGCCCCCAGCAACTGTTTTTGAAGGGAACATCCTCATGAACGTAGCACTGTCTGAACCCCAGACTACCATGGAGGAAGTTTAAAATCACCTTCTTGTGGTACAAATCTTGCTGTACTAATGGTATACAACGTCTGGATGGTGAAGGTGATGATGACGGTCAGAGGCTGGATTCTGCCCGCTACGTCACCTGAGCTTGTTGTGTGCACAGCCCTTTCCTCTGGACCAATGTTTCTCAACCTTGGCATCTTGAAGATGGGGGGACTTCAACTCCCAGAATTCCCCAGCCAGCATGGCTGGCTGGGGAATTCTGGGAGTTGAAGTCCCCCCATCTTCAAGATGCCAAGGCTGGGAGACACTGCTCTGGACTATGCATTCCCTAAGCACTCTATGCTTTGTTCCCTGTCTGGTCTCCAATGACAAAGTTACTCTTGTTTCCATCTCTCGCTTTTTCACGCAGCACCTGAACCGGTCTTCTAGAAGACCGCTAGACACGTGTTCCAAAAAATTGTCCAGCTGTTTATGCCAAGGTGGGCTGGCATAACTGAAGCCACTCCAGGGTCCACCCCAAACTGCCCTGCCTCACAAGTGGCCAATCAGGTGATTTTCTTGAGAACATGTCTAGCGGTCTTCCAGAAGACCGCTGGACACATGTCAAACGCAATCTGGAGAGCCACAGAAAAGGGGGAAACAGTTTGCGCTGCTAGTTTTCTAATCCCATGGAAAGATCTGTGGCAGCAGAGAACTAATGGCTAAAGTGCTGCCTTTCCCACTTCTCTTAACCCTGGAAACCTGGAGACTTAACAGCAGGTCTTGCTGTGGTGGCAGGAGAGTGGGAAAGATGGCTGTTTGGGACAGGAAGAGGGTCCTGTTTGAAAAAACCAGACTCTTCCACTGTCAAGAGAGAAGGCCCCCAGAAAGGAGTGCCCAGGGATCAGAGAGAAGGGGCTGTGCCCACAGAAACCTCTGGTGACCAGTATAGGAACTGGGCAGATCTCAGCTGCTGTATCACCACCAGCACCATCAGGGAGGACTCATGCCCATTTGCAGAGCAAGACTGGGAGAAGAGCGAAACAGGAACATTGCTCTGCCTCTACAGATAGTCCTCAGTTAATGACCATTTGTTTAGCGGCGGTTCAGACTTATGATGGTGCTGAAAAAACTGATTTACAACTGGTGCTCACACTAACAGCCGTTGCAGCATCCCCATGGTCACATGACCACGATTTGGGCGCTTGGCAACTGGTTCGCATTTATGACCATCGCAGCATCGCATGGTCATTTGATTGTCATTTTTGACCTTCCCAGCCAGCTTCTGGCAAGCAGAATCAATAGGGGACCACATGATTTGCTTAACGACCACGTGGTTCGCTTAACGGCCACCATGATTCGCTTAATGACCTCTGTGAAAAAGATCATAAAATCAGGTCAGGTTTGCTTAATGTCCACTTCGCTTAGCAACCAAAATGCTGTTCTGTGGCCCTTAAGCGAGGACTATCTGTACAACGGGTGGGAAAAAGACAATAGTCTCATCTACAAAAACGACCAGCGCCCTGGCTAGAGGGACACCCAAATGGGAGGAGCAGATGCTGGATAATTATAATTTCAAAAGGAAGGAAGTCTGCATGTGATAGCAATACCCCAGCCTGGTTCTTCCCGGCAGAGAGCTTGGGCTGGGCCGCCGGGGTAGAGTGGGGCGGTTTCAGCTTTCCAGCCTGGACTCAGCTTGGCATCCCCAGCCTTTCCCGGCGGAGCTGCTTGTAGCTGCGGGGGGAGAAACCTCCCTCCATTGCGCGATCTTCATCATTCTAATGGGGTCCAGGGGACCCGTCATCCTTGCTAATGACCCGAGTGGGTCAGAGCAAATGGGAGCTGGGCAGAGCTGCTCTGGCAGTGCTTTTATCACGCAAAGGCAGCGGGGTGGAGACAGCCCAGAGGTCACAGGAACAAATAGGAACAACGGAGTCTATTGTAATTAGATTTGCTGGAAAACATTTCCAGCCAGATATATTAATGATCTGGTGACACTGGGGGAAAAGGGGGAAAAGGGGGGGAAGAGGAGGAGGAGGAGGCGTCTTGCCATCAAACTCAAGTGCTGCATTTAAATCTGCGCATCATACTGAGGGCTGCGCTTCCTTCAGATTTGATCCACCCAGCACATCGTCTCTCGCTGGTACCTGGATCGCTTCCAAGCCGCAGTGAAACTGAAATTTTTCGGAAGGCCGTTTCCCTCCTCTCCCTGCAAGAAAATTTCTGAGATGTGTTCCTTTTCTCAGTCCCCGCACCAACACTTCAGTCCCAAAAAGAAAAGGGTCTTCCCTGCATATTTTCCTCCTGATTTCCTCCACTGTTTCTTTTCTGGATGGCCCCCATTGGCCACCCGAACCCCCACCTTGATAAAATACCACCAAGGAATAATTTGAATAAAAAGTGGTCTGTTTTAAAAAAATAGATAGACAGAAGATGATAGAGATAGATAGATAAAGAGATGATAGAGAGAGAGACAGAGAGATTATAGATATAGATAGATAGATCTCTGAGATTGAGAGATCTCTATAGATAGATAGATTGAGAGATCTCTATAGATAGATCTCTGAGATTGATAGATGATACAGTAGATAGTTGATAGAGATAGAGATAGATGATGGATAGATTATAGATGATGGATAAATATAGATGATAGATAGATGATAGATGATAGATATAAATACAGTAGATAGATGATAGATAAATACAGATGCATGCATACATACATACACATGTTAGACCTGAATAAGAGAAGGAGTGCAAAACAATCCAGAGATTGCAAACACACTTGTTGTTATAGCAGCCAAAAGATATGCCTGCAGACATCTCTCTGGTACCATTCTGGAAACTGCTGGCTATGATGGAGTGGATTTCTCCTCCTTCTTCTGGGTGGAGAGGGCCACATAACCTGAGCCAGCCAAGTTCTTTCCTCTCCTCTTAGAATCAGTGGGAAGTGGAAGAAAGTAAAAGAAAATGAAGGAGGAGCTAAGCATCCGACATCCCTCCTGCACACCCACACACCCATCACTTCCAGGGGTATCTGCAGCTAAGCGGGGCAAAGCAGGGCAAACCCCACCCCACACTATCCTCCCTGGGCAAGTCTCTTCTTTACGCCCCTGCAGAGTGGGGCTTGTGTAGGGACATGACTGAACATGCTCAGATGCCACCAAAACACACGTGGTTCCTTACTTGCCAGCAAAAAACAGGCCAGCCAGCTCAGATGCTGCTGGCCTGTTTGTCGCTGGCAAGGAATAATTCTGTAGTTGGATTTTTTTAAAAAAAAATTTAGGAATCAAATTATGTCAATTAACTTCATTGGCTATGGCAGTGTTTTTCAACCCTGGCAACTTTAAGATGGGTGGACTTCAACTCCCAGAATTCTCCAGCCAGCATGCTGGCTAGGGAATTCTGCGAGTTGAAGTCCACCCATCTTAGTTGCCAGGATTGAAAAGCACTGAGATATAGTGAAGACACCCCTATTACTTTTGCCCTGAGTAGTCCTAGCTTAGCAAGTGGCAATATCTCCTTGGGGATTCTGACATATCACAGGTTCCCTTGGCATATCCCTCCAGGACTTTCTTGCATCTAACTCATTATTCTTCCTCTCCCTGGTTGCCATTTCTGGGTGAAGACACAGGAAAAATATTGAAAGATCCTCCTGTGGATTGGCTCTTGATGCACCTTCAACAAGAGGGTTCATCAAAGGATTTAAATAGGGCTAAGATGCATTTGGCTGATGTGAGCTCTAACCAGATGTGGGGGAGAGCAACTGAGAAAAAGAGAGTGACGCATTCTTTGCTGCTCATATGCATAATTTCGGAGGGAACTAAATCAAGCAACATTTATACAGGTAGTCCTCACTTAATAACCATTCGTTTAGTGATGGTTCAGACTTATGACAGTGCTGAAAAAAACTGACTTACAACTGGTCCCCACACTTACGACCATTGCAGCATCCCCACAGTCAAGTGATCATGATTTGGGAGCTTGGCAACCGGTTCACATTTATGACCGTCGCAGCATCCCATAGTCACGTGATCGCCATTTTCAACCTTCCTGGACAGCTTCTGGCAAGCAAACTCAATGGGAACCATGTGATTCACTTAATGACCACATGGTTTGCTTAGCGCCATGGTGATTCACTTAACGACCACCGCAAAAAAGGACCAAAATCGGGTTGGATTCACTTAATGACTGCTTTGCTTAGCAACCAAAATTACGGTCCCAATTGTGGTCGTTAAGAATTGGTTTACTATCTGTAAATTGAATTTGTGCTTATGTGTGCTTATATGTGCACAAGTAGAGGAGATGCAATACGTAGTTTGGGTTTCTTTTTTTAAAATCCAGAACAGTCTGACTGCTGAGAAACCCAAATTATCATTAAGGTAGCAATAAGGCTGTGCAGAGAATTGTTTTGAAGATTGCTCCAAAGTGATATGATTGAATCATTCCTTTGAATCAAATTGCTCAATGGATTTGACATATTGAATCTGGGGGCTTACCAATCAACTGGCCAGTTCAATGCTTAGGAATCCTGGGCAGGCAATTTTTTCTTTCCCTGAGCTGAACTGATTTGAAGATGCAACCATTCAAACTAAAATGACTTGACTTGTTTTTTGTAAAGACAGATTGATTACACCAGGCTTCATTATTAAAGTTAACACTAAAATAAATTATGCTTTAAACTTTTTTATATACCTCCTTTTGTTGTTTTTTAGCTTCACTTGCTGACTTGGGCATTCACCACCAAGAAAACCAGGGTTCAGAGTCACTGAAAACTCAGCTTTTTTACATACATTCTAATCTGACTGGGGGTGATGCACACAACTTTAATGATTTGGAAGCACTAAGGGAGGGACTTCGGAGTGTAAAACTTACTCCAACCTCTCTGAACATGCAGAGGACACCGTCTCGCAGTGTTAACCTGATAACAACCCATTTCGTTCTGTTCTTTGCGGCAAACAAACCCTTATTCACTCAATGAAGTTGAAAAGCACAGAAAAACATTAGCACGCCAACAGAGAAATTAGATGTGTGAACCCATTCCGGTAGGTACCTGTCAAAGTTCATCCACCTCCCCCCCGCCCAACATTTTGCATATACAGTATATTTACAAATGAGTACTACGATCACCTGACATCCACAAAGGCCACAAGGATCAGGTATGGAAAATACAAATGACCAGCAATTGCAATAACACAAAGACCCAGCTCTCTTGAGAAGCTAATAATGCTGGGAAAGGTGGAAGGCAAGAAGAAGAAGATGTGCAGCCAGGTAGTTGGACTCCATTACAGCAGCGATGGGCGCACTGTTGGAAGACCTGAATGACTGGGTTGAGGACAGATCCTCCTGGAGAAAATCTCTTTATGCGGTCACTAAGAACTGACACTGACTTGTTGGAACATAGTCAGTCAACATGAAGACCCAGCTCCCTTGAAAAGTCCATAATGTTGGGGAAAATGGAAGGGTAGAAGGGGATGACCAGCAGCAAGGTGGATGGACTCAGTTACAGGGGCAATGGGTGTACCATTGGAAGACCAGATTAGGGGCAGATCATTCTGGAGAAAACCTATCTAAGTGGTCACTAAGAGTCCACACTGACTTGATGGCACATAATCAATCAACATGAAAACCCAGCTCTCTGGAGAAGGCTTTAATGCTGGGAAAGGTGAAGTGAAAGGGAAGAAGACAACCAACAGCAAGGTGGGTGGGCTGAGTTACCGCAGTGATGGGTGAACTGTTGGCAGACCTGAAGGACCCGGTTGGGGACAGCTCACAATGGGGAAAACCTATCTAAGTGGTCGCTAAGAATTGACACTAACTTGATGGCCCATAATCAATCCGCATGATAGGATGAGAGGCGTAAAAAATGATCCAACAGGCAATAAGCAAACATTACAGCAATTAAAGTTTAAAATGCCAGAATAACAGAACCGTTTGGGTGACTGAATGAAAAATAAGTCACCTTCTGGTCTAAATCATATCACTAAGGCACAGGCAACCAGGAAAAGGGCAGGATGAAAATGGCACCTTGTGGGTTGCTCCAAAAAATGTGTGGCACCCCCCCACCCCCAAATTATGGTCCCCTGCTGTGTGGAGAGAGATATTCTTTAAAATACCTTTCGCTAGAAAGGTGAAAAGAGCTGGATGGCTGATCGGGAATCTGGAAGCATGCAATGTTTCCATTGGCATGAAGTTGCATATGGTCTTTTTTTTTTAATCTGCTAACATATTTTCAAATGGGGTCTGAGTTAGCAATAACTGGGCCGAAAAGGGATTTAATCGCTGTGAAAGACATCAGTGAAAACACAGTTCGAGGTGTACAGTTGCTGCAATACACACGGCTTCTGTGTTAGCACTCTGAAGAAAAAGAAAGTCCCCGAGTATCACAATTGTGCCGCAGAAGCAATACTGCGTGGTTTCTTCATTGTATCTCAGAAGAACTCCTGAACAACAGCAGCAAAAACAGCCAGGAGAACGATCAGTAGATTAGAGCACTTTCTCTGCGGATGAAGATTACATCATTGGGAGCTACAGAGAGAAAAGGGAAGCATTTGGCAGATGCGATGAACATTGGTTAGGGAAAGAAATGTTTGTCTCTCAGCAGTAAATCTCAAGGTCATCCAGTGAAGCTGAATCAATCAGGGCAGAGAAGGAGAGCATCTTCAAGTGATATGGAATTTCTTACCATAGTAAGTGTTGAAGGGATCAAATGCCCCAAGCTTTAAAATGGGTGAGATAAACTCATTGTGGATGGTGCCAGCAGAGGCTGATAGGCTTGTTAGCAAGATGTCACCCACCAGTATCAAAGACCATGCATCTTTCAGTACTTATGGCTGGGGAACATCCTTGGGCAACAGGGATGACTGGGGTACTAGAACCTATGAAGGATGTTTGAAGCAACTGGAAATTTTGGTTTTGAGAAGAGAAGATTGAAGAGACTAACACAGAAGAAGGTCAAGTAGTGTATACTGTTACTTATGTATCTTATGTGTTGATCAATTACGTGTCATCAAGTTGTTGTCAACTCTTAGTGACCACATAGGTACATTTTCTCCATGATGATTAATCCCCAACCTGGTCCTTCAGGTCTTACAATGGTGCACCCATCACCACTGTAATTGAGTCCATCCACCTTGCTGCTGGTTGTCCTCTTTTTCTCTTTCCATCAGAGCTTTCTCCAGAAAGCTGGTCTTTGCATAATGTGTCCGAAGTAGGATAATTTGAGCCTGGTCATTTGTGCCTCGAGTGAGAACTTGGGGCTGATTTGTTCAATGATCCATTTAGTGTTTTCTTGGCTGTCCATGATATTCTTAGGAATCTTCTCCATCACCAAAGTTCAGTGGTGTCAATACTCTTCCTATGGATTTGCAAGTCTAAAATAACAACAACAACAACAACAACAACAACAATAATTCACAAGATTGCAAAATCACAGCTGCCAGTTCTTTAGCTGGTGTTGGCCTTCATTCACATCAAGTTCTTCCCAAGAACCTAGGATGTACTATCGCCATAGTATATATGTATATGTGCGGATCCAAGTAGTGTGTTGTTATCCAATTGACTGATGGAAATTTTGTCAATGCACAGATTTTCTAAGTGCCCTCCAAGGTTTTTTGGTATGGCACCCAGTGTGCCAATAACTACTGGGACCCCTACAGCCAGTTTATACCATAATCTTTTAACTTTGATTTTCAGATCTTGATCTGTTGTGATCTTCTCGAGATCTTTGTCTTCTATTCTACCATCCCCTGGTATTGCCCCATCAATTATCCACACTTTCTTATTTTCAATCACAGTTAAACCTGGCATGTTATGTGCCAAGACTTTATTAGTTTGTATTCAGAAATCCCACAATATTTTAACCTGCTCATTTCAACTACTTTTTCAACTATATAGTCCCACCAATCTTTCATTACTGGCAAATGATCGTTTTAACAGATGTTTCAATAGATCATTTTAGTGACTGTGTTATGTCGTTGTTTA
The DNA here is from genome assembly GCF_035149785.1 of Candoia aspera. NCBI lineage: Eukaryota > Metazoa > Chordata > Lepidosauria > Squamata > Candoiidae > Candoia > Candoia aspera. The sequence goes on along the minus strand of NC_086159.1, from coordinate 6,907,300 downwards.
TAGTCAGTTTGTGTGATCTTCCTGCAGGAGCTGTGTATAAGTTCTACAGTTTCTTCTGCTTTTTTGCACAGTCTGCTCTTTGAATCATTTGATGATTTTTCAGTTCTGGCCTTGATTGCATTAGTTCGAATTGCTTGTTCTTGAGCAGCCAAATCAAACCTTCAGTTTCTTTTTTTAATGTTCCAGTTGCAGCCGTTGCCAGGTTTTAGCTTTGTCTATGATGATGATGATGATTTAGGTCATCACCTCCTCCTTGTATTGTACTGAATTTATAATTGCTATGAACTGGGCTTCCTGTAAATATGGGTTGTCCTAAATAATTGCCCTAAAAACAAAAGCTGTGATTGGTGGCATACATACAAACATAGTATTTAAAGTAATCATGGAGTCCCAGGGTTAAGCTTAGGCTTAATGTTGGAACATACTTTGGTCTAACCCCAACACCTATAGTGAAATCAATAATCCCTGGGGAGTTATCAGTTCCACCCCAGCAATAAATGCAGTCAATCTTTTGGTTAGACCATTGGTCCTTTGCTTCCCCATAAATCCCCTCCTCCCTTATATTGAAGGTTAAATGCAGGAGGGGTGGGGGGGGTTCTGTTTTAAAACCTTTCCATGCATTACTGGAGTTCATCATACCTTGTTGAAGCAGATTATGTATCTGTGTTGGTGTCTGTGTGTGTATTCAAAACTTGGCAAATGGTTCTGAAATGTCACTGTGAATTATTTAACTAGATAAATGGGCTCCTTTAATTAATATGTAAAATCAAAACAGAAACTAAAATGAGTTGTTCTGTTGGGTGCATCTGTCTATACGCATGCCTTAGAGCATATGTCTCCAAGTCTTTCAGTCCGACCAAGGCTCAGGGACAAAACCTTGAAGCTGACTCATTTCTGCCTTCATTCTGACTTTCCAGATAACAGAGAAAAAATATTTTCTTTACAGACCTATGTTAAAAAGATGACTGATTTAAGCGGGACACCGGACTAATTATTCTTAATTTTTGCTGTGCCAGTGAAACATTTGATCTCGCAAAGCTCTTTTATTAGTGGATTAAGTAATATCAATCATCAAAATGCAGGCATTATCCAGTGTAAAGTTCCCGTTCCATGCGGGGGTGGGGGGTTGAGGAGGAAAGGGAAGAACCAACATTCAAAAGAAAGAACTCTAGAAAAAAATGCATTGCTTGATAAGTCCAGCACCGGTTTATCACAAATAAATTATGCCAACCAATTGGATCCTTTTTTGACAGAGCAACCAGTTTAGTTGACCATGGGAATGAGGTGGACATAAGGTAGGGGTGGTTGTGAGTTTCTTTCTCATGTTTTCTCCCTACCCTGGGCTGAGCAACCCTTTCCCCTCTCCCTCCTTCTTCTCAAGGCCTGAATTAAATTCCTCTACCCCTTTTGGGGGATTTCTACAGGGTGTGGTCAAAAAGCCAAGATCAGATTTTGCTTCTAGGATGGTTGAAGCTGCCATCTTGGACCACAGAAGTACCTGGCAAAGGAGACGTTGAAAAGCTGCAGATTAGTTCCAAGTTGGCTCAATACCCCGACAGTGTAGAATGCTAGCAGAAAAGCCCTCCTCCAGAGATCCTTAGTTATTAGCGAGACAATTTGTCTTGGCAATTAGGGAAATAAATAGTTTGATTCTTTCTCAAGCCACTGGCTGTGGCCCGATCTTTAAAAACTTGGATGCCTTGCTAAGCAGAAGCTGATGTTAGCTTCTTTTACTCCAGATGTGGATCCTGCCTCCACATGAAGGTTCTGGACAGCACACTGAGAACTTCAGCATCAAAGCCATTTGGCAAGTTACTAGTCCACATAGTGGCACTTTTCAGTGAAACAGACCAAGAAACAAACAAACAGAGTCTTCTGCTTCAGAATCAGAATCCTGCAGGGGGAATTAATACAAAAAAGGATGCTAACAATTCAACCATAAATGTAATGGGTGCCCTCAAGAATTTTGGAGAGGTTCGTTTAGTTCCTTGGAAGGAAAATGATGGTAGTGGGGAAATAATTCTTCCTGCAGTGTCTAATTAGTTAAGGCTCTTCAAGCCCTGGGGGTTTTCCAGTGTCAGCTGCTCCACCACTGCAAAAGTTCTTGCTGACTTGCAAAGAATATTGGGAAAAGAGAGGTCCATGAAGAACCAGGAAAAAAATTTCAGTCCAACTTCTATTTCCTTTCCTGCTTTTTAAGGTAACTTCCTTCGTTTTCCTGTCTGTAATGGTGATTCCTCAATTTTCTAGGAATTTTCAAACTGCCTATAATCTGTGGCAAATTGCAACAAAACCCTCCTTGACTTCTCAGGCTGATAGATTAGACAGACAGACAGAGATGATAGATGATGGATGGACGGACGGACGGACGGATGGATGGATGGATGGATGGATGGATGGGTAGGTAGGTAGGTAGGTAGGTAGGTAGGTAGGTAGGTAGGTAGATAGGTAGATAGATAGATTGATCGATAGATAGATAGATAGATAGATGATAGAGTGTCTTGTCTGTTATTATCAGACTTACATTTGAAACACTCCTTGGAAATCAATCCTAGAAGCTAATGTTATTTGTACCCAACTTCAGCAAACAGCAGTTGCATTCACACTCTGAACCACAGACTAGTTACTTGTGTGTGTGTGTGTGTGCACGGGCCTTTGAGTCACTCTTGACTCCTCGTAACTACATGGAAAAGTCCCTGCAGTTTTCTTGGCAAGATTTTCAGAAATGGTTCACCCTGGTCTCGTTCTCCTTCCCAGGGCTGAGAGAGAGGGGCTGGCCCAAGGTCACCCAACTTCTTTGTTTAGTTTATGATTCAGTGGGGTCATGCAAACTATCAAGTTTCATATCAGGAACAGCTGTGAATTGCAGTTCTCCAGCCACCTGCTTCTTACTCAGGAAATGGCCTGCCTGGATGGAAGATCATGGAGACCAGTCAGCAAGATTAAACCCTTTACTGGAGCCAAAAACAAAGCCATATATACACAGAAATCAAAGCCCTTATACCAGTATTTCTCAACCTCAGCAACTTTAAGATGTGTGGACTGCAACTCCCAGAATTCCTCAGCTGGGGAATTCTGGGAGTTGAAATCCACAAATCTTCAAGTTGCCAAGTTTGAAAAACACTGCTATAAGGTTTCATGGTCACCTGGTCATTCCAGGAAGTGTTGCAAAGAAGCAGCGCTTCCTGGACTGACTGTGAGCCCTGGGCATTTTTGGTCCGGGGGGGGCCCAAATAACCAAGACCACCAGCCACCATGTAGATTTGCAGATTGGAGGGTTACAGGATGGAAGATAATGATTCTCAGCACCCATTTCTCTGGCTTCTTTTGAAGTTCATTCTCTTTCTACAATGACAGAATGATCTTAAACGAGACCAGAAGGGAAAGAACTTCCCACATCTGGTACTTTGGATATAAAATGTGTTATGTTGCCAATCCTGGTGTTTTTATTCTGCTACAGGGAAATCTCAGGAAGGGTGTTTCTGTGTCCTCTGCATCTTCTGGATGATGATCCCTTTAATAGGGACAAAGCAATGGACCTTTGCATGGGAGAACCCACCTTGTCAGCAATTCTGCATGGAAGTTCAAGACAGTATGCAAATTTCTTTTTATGTTTTAATTTGGATCAGAGGTTACCTTCACAAGATTTTTTTTTAATTGCTATCTTTGCAAGGTTATTAAAATCACACCATTCTCTAGAGAGCCAAGAACAAGATGAGACTATGGAAATGGCAAAGATAATATTGAATTATTATTTTTTTGGCAGCCAGTATCCCCGAAATAACAGATGAAATCCAATCTTATCTTCTTGTGCTTAGAAATTTATTCATCCAGCTTCGGCATAGTCCTGATGACCTGAGTTAAGAGAGGAATTTCATAATATCTAGGGTTTTACCTCGTGAAGGATTTCTGAACCATACTGGTAAAACAGTCAAGCTCATCAGGTTTATCACACAGATTGTAATATAATCCCTATTTATTTATTATGATTTATTTTACTGGACTTACAGGCTGCTCCAATTGCCAACGACTTTCTGTGGCATCTGTCCTGACCTCCCTATATTAATTTGAAAGAATATAATAAGAAAACAAATCAGCAATATTCTGGACTCCGAAATCTTCCAAAAGTCCTGAAAAAATATTTCAACTGAAACCACAGATATTCTTAATTCGGTTTGATTCCAGAAAACCGAACCAAATTTAAGCAATAATGGTACCCTTACACCCTAGCAGTTCGAAAACATGCAAATGTGAGTAGATTAATAGGTACCACTTTGGCGGGCAGGTAACGGCGTTCCGTGTAGTCATGCCGGCCACATGACCGCGGAGGAAGTGTCTTCGGACAAACGCCGGCTCTTCGGCTTTGAAACGGAGATGAGCACCTCCCCCTAGAGTCGGACACGACTGGACTTAATGTCAAGGGAAACCTTTACCTTTATCTTACCTACATGCTACAGATGACCCAGCGAGGCGAATTTGGAGATTTGGAATATGGTTTTTAGGAAGAAAGTTTTACGACTAACAAAAATAATAGATGAAAGGATTCAAATAGATACTAACAATAATCTTCAATGTTTCGTGTAAAACATATATATCTAGTTTGTGGTCAGTGGCTGGGGAAATAAACAGAAGGGAATAGAGAATGTGTTACCGGGAAGTTTTCACCTAATGTTTTCATTTAACTTTTATTCACACTTAGTTGCTGTTTCTTTTTGTGTTATTCAGTGCGATGTAAACCTTTTTTTCCCCCTTTGCATTTCATTATTCTAATAATAAAGCTGTCTTTTAAAAAACAATATTATGGAACATGGTTATATAATATACATGCACATAAACACAGAGAGAGACAAAAAAAATTCATCAAAATAACCAAACATGAAAAGATCTTCCATTACTAGCAAGTGGGGTCAAGGGAAAAGAAAATTTTGCTAATACACTAATACTCTACAAGTTCAGAAGAAAAACAGATTGCAGGTGAAGAAATGCTGGTTAACAACTGAGTAACAACCTATTCCCTCTTTCCCCCCCCCCCATATGGGCTACTCAGGTACAGTATATTCCCTTCCCCCCCACTAGGCTACACCAAAAAGCTTAGATTTTAAACCTCTAGAAATAGCTCAGAATGATGTCCGTCCCAATATAGAGCAATTTCACTTTTCTCAATGTGGCGTTTTCCAGTTCACTAATACTATCATAATCTGAAATTCCAGATTTTAGTTGCTTTCTGCAGTCCTAGAGGACTATAGGACTTTTCGGACTGGCCAAGAATTCCTTCCTGGTCATTGTTGTTTATTCGTTTAGTCGCTCAGCCTTCCTTATGGTCCAGTTCTCGCAGCCATATGTTACTACGGGGAACACCATTGCTTTAACTATGCGGGCCTTTGTTGTCAGTGTGATGTCTCTGCTCTTAACTATTTGATCAAGATTTGTCATTGCTCTTCTCCCAAGGATTAAGCGTCTTCTGATTTCCTGACTGCAGTCAGCATCTGCAGTAATCTTTGCACCTAGAAATACAAAGTCTTTCACTGCTTCTACATTTTCTCCCTCTATTTGCCAGTTATCAATCAAGCTGGTTGCCATAATCTTAGTTTTTTTTTTTGAGGTTTAGCTGCAAGCCAGCTTTTGCACTTTCTTCTTTCACTCATTTTGCACTTTTGCACTTTCTTCTTTCCTCATAAGGCTCCTCAGTTCCTCTTCGCTTTCAGCCATCAAAGTGGTATCATCTGCATATCTGAGATTGTTAATGTTTCTTCCAGCAATTTTAACTCCAGCCTTGGATTCCTCAAGCCCAGCATGTCGCATGATGTGTTCTGCATACAAGTTGAATAGGTAGGGTGAGAGGATACAGCCCTGCCGTACTCCTTTCCCAATCTTAAACCAGTCCGTTGTTCCGTGGTCTGTTCTTACTGTTGCTATTTGGTCGTTATACAGATTCTTCAGGAGGCAGACAAGATGACTTGGTATCCCCATACCACTAAGAACTTGCCACAATTTGTTATGGTCCACACAGTCAAAGGCTTTAGAATAGTCAATAAAACAGAAAGAGATCTTTTTCTGAAACTCCCTGGCTTTTTCCATGATCCAGCCAATATTGGCAATTTGGTCCCTAGTTCTTCTGCCTTTTCTAAACCCAGCTTGTACATCTGGCAATTCTCGCTCCATGAATTGCTGAAGTCTACCTTGCAGGATCTTGAGCATTACCTTACTGGCATGTGAAATGAGTGCCACTGTTCAATAGTTTGAACATTCTTTAGTGTTTCCCTTTTTTGGTACGGGGATATAAGTTGATTTTTTCCAGTCTGATGGCCATTCTTGAGTTTCCCAAATTTGCTGGCATATAGCATGCATTACCTTGACAGGATCATCTTGCAAGATTTTGAACAGTTCAGCTGGGATGCCGTCGTCTCCTGCTGCCTTGTGATTAGCAATGCTTCTTAAGGTCCATTCAACCTCACTCTTCAGGATGTCTGGCTCCAGCTCACTGACCACACTGTCAGAGCTATCCCTGATATTGTTATCCTTCCTATACAGGTCTTCCGTATATTCTTGCCACCTTTTCTTGATCTCTTCTTCTTCTGTTAGGTCCTTGCCATCTTTGTTTTTGATCATACCCGTTTTTGCCTGGAATTTACCTCCGATGTTTCTAATTTTCTGGAAGAGGTCTCTTGTCCTTCCTATTCTATTGTCTTCTTCCACTTCCGCGCATTGCTTGTTTAAAAATAATTCCTTATCTCTTCTGGCTAACCTCTGGAATTTTGCATTTAATTGGGCATATCTCCCCCTATCACTGTTGCCTTTTGCTTTCCTTCTTTCTTGGGCTACTTCTAGTGTCTCAGCAGACAGCCACTTTGCCTTCTTGGTTTTCTCTTTCTTTGGGATGTATTTTTTTGCTGCCTCCTGAACAATGTTGCGAACTTCTGTCCAGAGTTCTTCCGGGACCCTATCTACTAAGTCCAGTCCCTTAAATCTATTCTTCACCTCCACTGCATATTCCTTAGGAATATTAGTGAGCTCATATCTAGCTGATCTCTGGGTCTTCCCTAATCTCTTTAGTCTGATCCTAAATTGTGCAAGAAGAAGTTCGTGATCGGAACTACAGTCAGCTCCAGGTCTTGTTTTTACCGACTGTACAGATGTCTGCCACCTTTGGCTGCAAAGATGTAGTCAATCTGATTTTGGTGTTGTCCATCTGGTGAAGTCCATGTATAAAGCCGTCTCTTAGGTTGTTGGAAGAGAGTGTTCGTTATGCAGAGTGAGTTGTCTTGGCAAAATTCTATCAGCCTATGTCCTGCTTCGTTTTGTTCTCCCAGGCCATGCTTACCTGTAATTCCAGGTGTCATTTGACTGCCCACCTTAGCATTCCAGTCTCCCGTGATGAAAATAACATCTCTTTTAGGCGTGTTGTCCAGTAGGTGCTGCAGATCCTCATAGAACTGCTCTACTTCAGCTTCTTCAGCATCTGTGGTTGGGGCTTATATTTGGATCACTGTGATGTTAGATGGTCATATATGGGAAAAATTCCATTGCTTTTATTTTATTTCTCCTTACTGGTTTGATTGACTGATTGATCATGTGCCATCAAGTCTTTTTTGACTTCTAACAACCACAGAGATAGATCTTCTCCTTTACCTTACTGGTACAGACTGGTGTTCTTAACCTCAGCAACTTTAAGACGTTCGAACTTCAACTCCCAGAATTCCCCAGCCAGCATTTTCTGGATCCTTTTCTGGATTGTTTTCACTGCAGCCCCACCCCGATTTGCTGTATTTTTGAACCTCAACTTTCTATGGGGTTCTCCATGCACCCCAAATTTGGTCCCATTCTTTTCTTCTTCCTGAGAGAGAAAGAGTCCGAAAGCCTTTGCATAATTTTTTAATTTCTGTAGAGCTGGGATGATTAAAAATGGCTCCTAAAATTGGCGAATTTAATGGGGAGAAAGTGGCAGGCAACCCTTTTCACAAAGATAGGAAGCAAGTTGTTTTAAAAGCTTCAGCAGGGTCAGCAATCTTTGACTGCTACTTTTGGAGCAAAGACCTGGAGAATCTTTTGCTTGTTAGGAAACTACATGAGCTATCTAATGACTTGGCAAAGGGTTGTTCCTTCTGGTTGAGTAGAGGCTGGGGGTCCTCCGTCATCCATTTTCTTTTCTCATCTAGCAACGTCTTCCACCGCTAAGTCAAAGAACAGATCTGCCAACAACATACAAATTCACTGTTAAAATAAGGGACAGAACAGGAATTTGCAAATTAATCCACAGCAGAATTTTCAAGTTAGTCACTTTGTGGAGCTTTTATCAAGTTTCCTATAAACATGCCATCGCCTGTTTTGGTTAATTAACAAAACCACAGACAAATGCCTTCTCTCCTGGAATAAAGTCTCTTCTTTCAAATTTCCGAACTCCACTCTGGCACCATTAGAAAACACACACACACAAACACAAATTCCATCCATTAAATTATAATCACAAAACATCACCGTAATTAATGCAGGAAAGGTATTGGAAGCGCCTTGGAATACCAATGAGATATGCAGGTGTTTGTACAATTGTACACCACACTGCAGTTCAAATGTTTCCAATTAGGGTATTAGAACAGGCAAATAAATAAGAAAAGGTTGCGGCTATCTACTCAAAATCATCCTTTCTGTTGCTGTAAGGAGACACTTACAGGTAGTCCTCGCTTAACAACTATTTAGTAATGATTTGGACTTACAACGGTGCTGAAAAAAACTGACTTACGACTGGTCCTCACACTTATGACCGTTGCAGCATCCCCACAGTCATGTGATCACAATTTGGGTGCTTGGCAACCGGTTCACATTTATGACCATCGCAGTGTCCCATGGTCATGTGATTGCCATATTTGACCTTCCCATTGGCTTCTGGCAAGCAAAAACAATGGGGAATCATGTGATTCACTTAATGACCACATGGCTTGCTTAATGCTTGTGGTGCTTCGCTTAACAACTGCCACAAAAAAGGTTGTAAAATTGGGTCAGATTCGCTTAATGACTGCTTTGCTTAGCAATGAAAATTGTGGTTGCAATTGTGGCCATTAAGTGAGGACTACCTGTAGTTTTCCTCTTTTTCGTTAAGAGCAAAACCCCCAAACAAAGACCAAGATGGTTGTCCAACATCGGAACCTCAATTTGCATCCAAATGTTTTTAACTCCCAGTGGCCCACCCAAAAGGATTCAGGAGATCTCATCTGGAGTTTTCAGCAGGAATGCAACATCCACGACTTCTCCCTGAGGTCCATAAGTTACGCTCCAGAGGTTAAGATGGTGCTGCAAAGGTGCTATTGACGCTCCCTTTGGTTTTGAGGTGTGTCAGGTGTGCATAGAAGAATCAGGTGGCGCTTCAATCACACCATTGTGGCCACCCTCTTGACCTTTTGACCACACCCCGCAGAGACCCCATGCTTTAAAACATCCACAACACAGGTGGTTCTTTTTGCATGACTCACTTCCCTGTGGTTAACGAAACCAGAGTTTAACTACGTTTTCTGCCTCGGCGTGACTTAGATAAAGTCACAAAATCACATGTGGTTGCCTAGTTGGTCTGTGTGCCCACGTGGCCCATGTCTTATTCTGTGGGTTTTCGAGAGAGACGAGAGCCCATCTTATCTATCCTCATATAGGAGAATACCCAGGACATACTAATCCCTTCTACGTGCAGATTTCTCCATCTGACCAGACTCCATTTCTCTGGATGTTGCCAAACCGTGTTGCATCACCTCCAAGATTAGGAGGAAACTAAAGATTCCAATTTTGGGGTTTTGATTAGGGTAATCGCTTTAGTTTTAAATGATCTTAGCTATATGATTACAGCTATAGTTTTAGTTTTATTTCATTCTATCATATATTATATATATTCATATCTAGGAGGTAACCTCTGCTGTCTTCTTTTGTTGTTTATTTGTTTGATTGCCTGTTTTATGCTGGTCATTGACCAAAATAAAGATCCTGATTTATTAGTTTGTGGGTTATTCTGGCTACTGTGAAGGTGAAGAGAGAACCAATGTCGGGTATGCCAACTATCATGGTAAGTTGGGTTTAGGGTTACCACATCTGCATGATCACTGATTCATTGATTATGGGCTATCAAGTTAGCATCAATTCTTAGCAACCATTTAGAAAGAGGTTCTCCATGAGGATCTGTCCCCAGTGTGGCCTTTCAGGTCTTCCAATGGTGCACCCATCGGTGTTGTAACTGAGTCCGTTCACCTTGCTGCCAGCCATCCTCTTTTTGACCACTAGAGGGCAGCAAAAAAGATGCAGAAAACAAACCTTGCTGTCCTCTAGTGGCTGCCTAGAGAACTGCAACCCATATATGACAGCCTTAATTTTGGTGGAACATTAGATGTCAACACAGCCCCTGGTTTGGTGAACCTGTTTTAGGGTAGAGCATGATCTTGCCAAGACAGCCTCTAAATCATCCAATGATCTCTCCAACTGCTACAGCATACTTGCCGGAAGATTCTGGGTGTTTAATCTGATTTACAAATCCGGGAAAACTCCGATGTGTCAATATAAAGAATTGTTCCGTGCAATGTGGGGAATGACCTTTTGCAGACCCTGTGCTTTGAAAATGAGACCCGGTAACATCGGTTATGAGACCCTTCACTGAAATCTGTTCTTCCTCTCTGTGGGGCTACTGCTGAACCTGCAGTGTGCAGGAAGGCTTCCTGGATCCTTGGCTGCGCACTCCTCTCCCGTTCCTTCTGCTGTGGTGTGTTCAGTTTCGCTGCGGTTCCTCCGTTAATTTGTCCTCTATCCAGCAGGAATTAATTGCCTCAGCAGAGCATAAAGACAACCCAAATGTTTTGCAGGGATATAAACACAAAACCTGCAAATGAATGATAATGGAAGCACCTTTGGTCTGACTTCGCAGCATAATTTCAGCTGGAGTGCCTGAGAGTTGGCTAGCGGGGAAATGCCTGTGAAGAGACCTCACACTTAGGGGGGAAAAGTAGAGTTGCACACAGTCCCCAGATATATTCTGTATCTGACCAGCCCATTCCAGTTTGATACTAGGAGTTTGGGACGAGCAATGTTTAATTCCAGCATCCATGCTATTGTTCTTCTTCGTCTGTCTCTGTAAGTGGTCCAGGCTGAGATGGCCAGTGAATGGGCAGTGATTAAGACCCATTCCCATTCTGTGAATTCAGCTCATCTCCTGACCACTTCTATGTGTTTTTCCTGGGAGCAATATGGAAACGATTTACCACTGCCTTCTTCTGGCTTTTTTTTTTCTTCAACTTTCTAGTTTCACAGGTAGTCCTTTACTTTACAGGTAGTCCTCACTTAACAACCATTCATTTAGTGACAGCTCAGACTTATGATGGTGCTGGAAAAACTGACTAACAACTGGCTCTCACACTTACAACTATTGCAGCATTCCCATGGTCACGTGATTATGATTTGGGCACTTGGCAACTAGTTCGCATTTATGACCATTGCAGCATCCCGTGGTCATGTGCTCGCCATTTACAACCTTCCTGGCTGGCTTCTGACAAGCAAAATCAATGGAGAACTGCTTGATTTGCTTAATGACCACATGGTTCACTTAATGCCTACAGTGATTTGCTTAATGACCACCACAAAAAGGTCATAAAATTGAGTCAGATTCGCTTAATGGCTGCTTTGCTTAGCAACCGAAATGCCAATCTCAGTTGCGGTCATTAAGTGAGGATTACCTGTATAACTCTCGGATTTCCTAGTGGTCTCCTGCCCAAGCACCAGTTAGGTACAAACATGCTTCATTGTTTGAGATCAGCCACTTCCAGATGCCATAAATATTGACTTCTGCCACCCATCATGGTTTTGGTCAATTAAGGTTCCACGTGATGCTTCTTAATAAAATAGAGACCAGGTTATTGCTTGAGTGTGTCATGTGCACTCCTCCCTGTGATGCCTGAGGCTCTACTAGCTTGGCACTTTTGACCAGGATGCCACAAGCACAACCACAGCCCAATTTTACTCCAAAGGTGCTCACTGTCAGAGGCATCCAATGGGGAGGGAACAAGGGGGGTGGGGAGCACCATCAGGCCAATGCAACGCAGACTCCCCCCGTTTCTATATGTGTCATGACATCGCCTGCACATACGAAGGGGAATGCTGGTATTGCAACGTGGCTTTTGTTATTTTGACAAAAGCCTGCACCCTGAGGATGCTTCTGCATCCACCCTTCTTTGCAAGCTAGCATCTCTGGAGGCAGACACCCCCGCAAGGCCGCGGAGCGTGGCCTGCATCCCATCCACCTGGAGGAGCAGGTGGTACAGGCGCTCTCCGGCCTCCTCATTGCACCACGATTAAAACGAATCAATCTTCACATCATGCCCCAAAAGCAGCCCCTTGGCTTCTAACTAACCTCGGTGATCTATGAGATGCTCTTGGATGTTCATGGAAGATTTTTTTCATCCTCCTCACATGTCATAGCTTTTTATCCAATTCCTTTCGTACGGTTGCCTAAGACAGCCAAATGCAAGAAAAAGGTCCCTTCACTTTGAAGAACTGCACGCACTGGATTTTTCTGTGTCAGTGATGCAGAGGCTCTGCCTTTGTTTTCTCTTCCTCTCTCTTTGGCCTCCTTCATTCTCTCTGTCTCTTCTCCGCATTATGGACCCTTAAGGTTGCACCGCTGAGGAGCAAAAACTGCAAAGACTGCATTGCACCACAGTTGGAATGCAAGGCAGAGAGAAGGAAGATGATTTGCACCAGAAGCTTCCAGCTGCAAGATCTGCAGGCAGAGACAATGATTCTTAAGATGCAGAGAGGGAGGAGGGCAGAGGGGCCACCTCCACACCACGCTTCTGGCTTCTTGCATTAAACCACGTTCTCAACTAAACAATAATTCAGGGCATTTTAAAGGAAGCTCATGGGCTGGGGTGACATAGCACGTTATCCCTCACAGGAAGTATCTAGAATCAGCTTTATCTAAATTGAGCATGGTTGTAACTGACCTGGTGAAAAGTGTTGTGTGAACACAGACAAGGTGAGGATAACTCCAGAAAGTTTGCCACTGTGGCTAAGTTCCTCTGATGCCTGCATGTAGACCTTGTTAAGGAAAGAAGATGCTTAGGAATTGGTCTGTAAAAATCCCAGGAGCGATGGGCAGATACGTATGCCTCTTTCTATTTTTGGCTGGAAGTTTGAATAAATGAAGTAGCTGTTGGAGGATGTTCTCCTGAGCAGGTGCAGAGTGCTAAAAAATTCTGGCTAATTAAGTGGCAGAACACCCCATAAAAAAGAAAACGGGTGACGTTCCTCTGGGATGCAGCATATGGGGCTTAGCTTAGCCCAGCTTTCAATGGATGCTCGTAGACCTACATTATCTTTGAAGTAAAAAATAAAGTTAAGAAATACATGGGAAAGCCTTGTTTTTGTCTAAATGAGAGGAGAGGAGATGGAGAGGAGACTGTAGGAGGATTGCTCTGTTAGTCTGTGGCAGTGTTTCTCAACCTTGGCTACTTCAAGCTGTGTGGACTTCAACTCCCAGAATGCCCCAGCCAGCATTAAAGTCCACCCATCTTAAAGCATGCTGGCTGGGGCATTCTGGGAGTAGAAGGCCACCCATCTTAAAGCATGCTGGCTGGGGAATTCTGGGAGTAGAAGGCCACCCATCTTAAAGCATGCTGGCTGGGGCATTCTGGGAGTAGAAGGCCACCCATCTTAAAGCATGCTGGCTGGGGCATTCTGGGAGTTGAAGGCCACCATCTTAAAGTTGCCAAGGTTAAGAAACACTGCTCTAATCGCTAGCTGGATCATTATGTCACGGCCTCATTGAGTTCTCTGACTCTTTTTTAAAGAACTTTGCTTTGCTTTGTTTCCACTCATTCATTTCAAATTTCAGTACTAGAGTTTTCATTGCCTTTTTAGCTGAGATCCGTCTATGGCGGATAACATTTCCCCTTTTACAAGCACCTAGTTGATAGGAATGGATTGCAGAGGTTCCTGGCCGGCAGCCTCGATGCTGCCTTATCCTCAATGGGGGGGGATTTCTGCTGGAGGTTCAGTCTTTCTATATTCCAAGAAATTCTTCCTCTGAGATTCTGTTCAGTGTTTGGAGCACCAGGTGTGGGTCCAGGCATGGTGGCTGCAGGCCCAGTTCAAGTCAGCCGAGAGTGAACATATTTCCCACATCCTTCTCAGATGGGGACCAAGCCTTTGTGTCCACCTGAAAAATGGGAACACACAATCCTCTGGAAACAGGCAGGCACTATTGTTACTATTTCATTTATGGCAATGTTTTCCAACAGGCAAGCAAGAGTCCTAATAAAATGTTGCACTGTGTCATCGGATACGATGCTGCGTTGTCACCCAACAGCTAACCTTTTTGAAGAGGTGAGCAACGTGGATGGTGCATGGATGGTGGAGCCAGGACACACACATACACACACATATGGGCACACACCATTATTTCCTTAACACACACACACTCACAACTCACACACTGAACGTTATTTATCTGTTCTTCACACGTGCCTCCCACTCACATAGACATCAGTGTGTATCGTGGGTTCTTACATCTCTTTGTGTTACACTACAGTCACCCGTCGTGTCTCTCATGCATTGTGCTGGGTTTGCCCAAGACACCAACCCTGGGTAAAAAAATACAGCTGCTGTGTTTGCATAATGTGCTAGGCTTCAAGAGAGAAACTGCATTCTGACCTAACATGTTGGTTGGTTCAAGCAAACTGCCAAGAAACAGTCTGGATTTGATGTACTTGGTCACTAAGAGTGAGCACCAAGTTGATGGACCACATGGACTTCAATGTGGCCTAGTTTAGCATGCTGTGTGAACCAGGCCTGAGGATGACAAGTTGGGCAAGGCTCAGCATGTCACGGAATTATAATTGAAGAAATAATGCCAATGAAGCCATTTAGTGGCCTGCTAGGACCACCTAATGGAGCAGAGCTTAACACAGCTGAGAAGCTGCACACAGAAAAAGAATATTATCTTAAATGGCTTTAATGAGCCTGTCAGAGAAACACAGGTTATTAATCTTACACACTCAGCCCTCCCAAGCATAAAGAATTACATGCTTAGACAGAGTAGGTTCAAAGTAAAGTAAAAAGAAAAGAGTCTTACTGACTTTATTCTTTGGTCCAGTTACATTAATCTTCAGTGAAAAATGAAGTTCCTTGTTTCTTCTGTTCTTTACCTATACTTGGTGATCTCACAGCCCTACAGCTGCCAAGAGCTGCATGGAAGAAAGGGCTAGGCACATGGCTTTAGGCCCAAGATGGAGACAGAGGAGAGCAGCATGCTTGCTGCCTCCTCAGTAGATGGAAGAAGGAGGAAGAGAGAGGGAAGAAGTGGGAGTGGCAATAAACAGCTTCCTCAGAAGCACGGAGAGTTTGCATCCTAGAGAAACCATCCATATACTAATGAGGCATGCTGGATTGCCAGGACTTCCAATATCCTAAAGGCTAGGTTCATACACAACATGCTTGATTTAGGTTGACTAGGCACATAGAATATGCAGTGCCCAGACAAAGAAACCAGCTGACAGCTTAAGGCGAAGGTCTGGTTCATACAGCATGCTGAAACAATGATACCAAATCACAAAATAACCAAATTTCAGCCTTGTCTAGCATCTTGGTTTTTAAAATTTTTTATAAGAATTTTATTAAGGTTCAAGCAAAGATAAAAGCTACAAAAAAACTAAAAACTACAAAAAAGAGGAAAAAAAACTAAAAAGGTGTGAAAACACAAGAGAAAATTTTCTCCAAGGTCCAGAGAAGTGTGTCTTCCAACTTTTAACAAAGAGGATGTACACAAAATTTCCATAATCAATCCTGTCTCCCTGTTATTATTTTTGCACTAAATTTGAAGATATTAGCATTTTCCTACATGTTGACTCAGCTGATTTGAACCTTGAAGTATATTGAACCAAAACCACATTATTTCTATAAATCATTCCACATTGGCACATTATAAAAATCACTAAGTACAGTAACTCCCTCCCCTTGTATAAAAAGCAAAGCAAAGCAAAATTCATATAAATCTCCTAAACAACTTCCCCCTCACCAAAAATAACATCTATTTAATTATTCCCTTCCTACTACTATTCTATACATTTCTGTCTACTATAATAAAAATCAAACTAAAAAGCACATAAATTGCCATTATACTTAATAATACAACAGTTTTAATGATCTTAAATAAACCCAAAACTCTCCAAGTAGACATTTTTATACCTTATTAATCTTAATCCAAATCATTAAAGATAAATGAAATCAGCCAGACCTTAAAAGCAATCCAGATAAATAGTATTTAACCCTTATCCCACTTCAAAATAAACCAGAGTATTTACAGATCCCCGCAATGTGCACAGAGCCTTTTTCTTTAAAAGATCAAACAGCCCAACTGCCCCCCTCAAACACTCTGACTTCTCTTCAGAAAGCCTCCCATACAGAATAACCCCTTTTTTTTCATAGCATTCCTCCAGAAGATCAGTTTCGCTTGTGGCTTGCAAATCACTCTCTCCCTTAAATTTCTCCAACTCCACTATCCAATCTTCATCCAGCATCTCAACAGAAATCCTAATCTCACTCTTAGAAGAAACTTTTCTATCACTGTTGAATTTCTCAATTTCATCCACGACATCCCCAAGCAGATGACACATTTTGGACCTCATATTTTCCACAACATCCTGAATGTCTTGCATAAAAACTTGGTAGGAATCAGAAATAACCTGTTTAAAACTTTGGTAGAAGTCAGAGAGAATCTGTTTAAGATCTTCCATGTCTCACAAAGTAGATTATGGTGCCCCCGAGGAGCTTAACCAGCGAAAGTCGAAGGTATGAAAGAATTCTGGAATGTTTTTACACAAGTGAAAGTGAGATAGCAGACAGTTCCCCAGAGAAAGTAGAAACAGAAATCTGAAGGTTCAAATCAGCTGAGTCAACATGTAGGAAAATGCTAATACCTTCAAATTTAGTGCAAAAATAATAACAGGGAGACAATTATTTACTTTTGATCCTCCTCAATATTTGGAGGGAAAACAGTGTCCAAAACTTAAAAAGAATAAAAAAAAAACAATTCCAAAAATAACGATAAGCACCAAGAGAACCTGCTTCTCCTTGCTGTAGAAAGCCTCTTTTAGGGTATGCTTATTTAAAAAATATATAAATTGGGTGGTTTAGAATGGGGTGGCCGGTCTTAGCGTCCCCTTAAGGCTACAGCGTGGCTTGGAAAATGGTGATGTCCCAGCCTCCTGGCCAGCTCTTACCAGTCGAATGCAAACGCTGTTTGTGATCTGGCTGCAAGTAGCTGTCTGGAGGATAGATGGGGTGATTCCAGGTGTTTTCCTTTTTTCCAGAGAACACTCGTGGGCTTCAGGAAAACCTGCCTGAGCCCCAAAAAACTGCTGTGTTGTCGGCTCCACCCACTAAGCCCGCAGGCACAACTGTTCAGTCCACCACATCCCCACTGGAAGTCCCTTGTCTAGCATCTTGTGTGAAGTCCACCACACTCTTAAGCCTTCCCCACACAAGAGCATACAGATGTACACCATACTCTAATATGATTACTCTCTCTTACATACAGTCTGTTCACATGAACATGCCTACATATCAACGGTTGCCCATCAATGTTTTCTCATTTTTTGGTTGACTGATTGACTGCTTATGTGCCATCAAGTCAGTGTTCACTCTTAGTGACCAAGAACATAGACTTCTCCAGGATGCTCTGCACCCAGCTTGGTCCTTCAAGTCTTCCAACTGTGCACCCATCTCCACTATAATCAAGCTTATCCATCTTGCTGCCGGTCCTCCTCTTCTTCCCTTTCCTTCCCATGGATAGATTGATTCTGTGCCATCAAGTTGGTGTCGACTCTTAGTGATCGCATAGGTAGACTTTCTTGAGAATGCTCTGTCCTCAGATCTTCCAACAGTGCACCCATTGCTGTAGTGACTGAGTCCATCCACCTTGCTGCTGGTCATCCACCTCTTCTCTTTCCTCCCACCTTTTTCCCCACTTGGGAAAAAGAATCAAATGTAGGATGGGAGATATCTGGCTCGGGAACCGAGCTTATGAAAAAGTTGTTGGAGTTGTTATTGATTGCAGACTGAATGTGAGTCAGCAGTGTGATGCGATCGCAAAGAAGGCAACTCCAGTTCAAGTCTATGTCAACAGAAGTATAACTTCCAAATCACAGGAAAGAATCATTTCACTTTATCGTGCTTTCATCAGACCTCGTGTGTTGAATTGCATTCCCGGCGCTGTACTTTTAGAGGAATTCAGAGAAATGAAGAGAAGGGCAAGGAAGCTTGATTTATTATTTGTTACAGAAGTATGCCTGGCGTCAGATCAACAGATTCTGGGCAATCAAATTCCATGCACCTTCCTTCCTTCATCCCACCTTCCCTTCAGCAAAGCAAGGCCTCATATGACACTCTTGGGCCAAATAGGCCATTGGGACAGTATCATTGCCTGCCTAAATGTGAACAGAAACAGGATGTCTTAACCCTGGATGGGGCAGGCTACTCCAGAGCAAGAGGGCCGCCACCCGGAATGCATCTCCCCACATAGCCTCTCTCTTACCATCTCAAGGGAGGGATTCTCAGCCTCTCCCCATGGCTGGGATGTAATAGATGGGGACTTCAGCCTGGACCAGGTGGTCCTGGAAGTAGCAAGATGGTCATGAGCAGAAACCAAGCCCTCTGGGGGACAGTGAAGTTGCTGGGGGTGTTTTAGCCCTGGGAGAAGATGGACAGCAGATATGATACCCTTCATTCAGATACTTGAACACTGAAGTGTTCAAGCAAAGGTTGGAGAGTTCAGGGAAGTTTTAATTTGGGTTTTTGAGCAGGAGGTAGACAGGATGGCCTCAAGGGTCTCATCCAATTCTAGGATTCTTTGATTCTCTTTCATGAACGGCCATAAGAGAGACTTTAACTTCACTCTTTCCCCATTTGTCAAGCAGCTTACAGCAGCTCACAGTCTAGAAAGCAAAATCTTGGCATTTCAGAGTAGGTAGGCTTACCGTAGTGAGCAAAGTGGCAAGGTTACCGAATCTTAGCAACTGCCTATGTGTCCCGTGGCTCTCATTTATCAGTGACTATATGAAGACAGGGCCTTCTATTGCCTTTGATCTTCTTTCTAACTGTGTCCTGATTTAGTGGGGAGGATGCGTGCTGCTTCTTTGATTACCCCCACACATCCATCTGTTCTCTTTGAGTAATGGTTTGCCAACAATGGTTTTCATTCTAAAGGTCAGACAACTCCAAGTCATCATTCTTCAGCCCTGCAGAGAACATTTTTATCTATCTATCTATCTATCTATCTATCTATCTATCTATCTATCTATCTATCTATCTGTAAATACTATTAGTGTAAGTAAAAGAAATGCTCATTTTCCTTACCGAGATTGCTGGTAAGGAGGGGTGAGGGTAAACCCTTCCATACCATCCTGCGATTCCGAAGAAAGGTGGGCCTTCCGTCTCAATGTTCCTTCTGCCACCTTGCTGATTTTGGCCCTGCTGGCACCCTGACTTCCGTTCTCACAAGTCCATCAAGCACATGCCTGCGTGTCTCCTTGGAGTTCCATGTTCTTCTTGTGATGGCCAAGGCTCCTTCTGGAATATTAGGAGCATAAAGAGATGGCTTCCGTTGGCTGCGTTCAACACGCTTATCCAACTCAGCTGCGAACCAAGCAGCTATGCTCACACCACCATTTGGTTAGTTTTAACCATGGTTAGGGCAGGGTTTCTGTTGTTGTTGTTGTTGTTTTTGCAGCTTAACATGCATGGACATAGATTCTGTGCATTGTGTAACTCAGGTTCACCATGTTATATAGAGACAGGCATGAATGTGGAAGAGACTTAAATAAAAGTGCTGGTGTTTCTAGCACTTTTGATGACTCTCGCAGGAACTCCAGAGCTTTTCGATCCTAACAACTAGGTTTCTGAAAAACAGAAGGGGGTGGGGAACCAAGAGGAACAAACTTCTGCATGAAAACGCTTCTTGGCTCCTCTTGGTTCACATCCATGACCGCCACACCCTCCCGTGGTCATGCAATTGCCATTTGCGACTTTCCTGGCCCGCTTCTGACAAGCAAAATCAATGGGGAACCCAATATTCACTTAATGACCACGTGGTTTGTTTAACACCCGCGGTGATTTGTTTAATGACTGCTGCAATAAAGGTCATAAAATCAGATCAGATTTGTTTAATGACCGCTTCGCTTAGCTACCAAAATTCCAGTCCCAGTTGTAGTTGTTAAGCGAGGACCATCTGTAGGGAATGTCTTCCAGCCTCAAAGGTAAGAAGATATGACTCAGGCATTGAAGCTTCTCCAAGGATTCTGCAAAAAAGGGCATGAAGGCTTGTTCTTATTTAACAATCAGCTCTAAGAAGAAAGCCGGCAGTGTCTTGCTGCTTTACACAATTCCTGAAAAAGTCTTCTCAGAAATGGTTTGGATTCCTTCCAACCATGGCCGTATGAATCTTTTTTTTTTCCTTTAAATGCTGCTTAATCTTCATCTCAGTCAAAACATTTCTGATCTGGCAGGGAGTCTCTGGACGATGTGATTGAAATGTGCCTTGAAACCATCTCCTCTGTGAGTGCCAAGCTGGCCAATATTCCAAATATCCCTACTAATCTATTTGCAATGAAAAAGATCCTCAGTAGTCAGCCCTGATTTTGGATTCGTAAATAAGTAACGACCGTGGATCCTGAGCACATATCTGCACTCTGCCTGAACCTCCTAGTTGACTGGATGCAGGAAACAGAATGTTGGCTTGCAAGGTAGACTTTAGAATAGAATTCTTGGGTTGCATGGAAGAATATGAACAAGCTTGGGATAAAACGGAGCTTTGTTTGTCCCTGTGACATCCTGTAATGGTGTGTGGGAATGACCTTGGGAGACAGGAGGCAGAGCTGCAGACTGGGCAACTGATGTGTAAAAGGTATCTCAGCCCACAGGAGGGAGGGTGCGGGAAACATTTCAGAAGGGACCCTTGTAGCTTTCCGGAGAGTAAAAGAAGAGGAGGTGAATGTTTCACTGAATACTTTGAAGTCTGAAATTTGCTCTTCCTGCATTTAAATGAATGCTATTGTCTCTCCTTCCTTCTCTCTGGTCTGCAGCAGCAACAATTGGTGATGTAAAGGCTGCAAAAAGTAAAAATAAAATCCAGTTGAGCTGGATCCAACTAGGATAGTGAATGAACCACAGGCAGTTGATTCAGTCTGCAATCAAGCTGTTCATTGGTTAATGAATTGCACCAGCTTATCAATGGATGCTTCTTTGCCTAAGAAAGAAAAGACGGCCCATTCTTAAAGATTTCTAATTGTACAGTGAAGACAGTGAGACGGTGAGGCTTCCCTGCTGCTTATGATATCTAAATAAAAGGGGCAAGGAAATAAAGGCAGCGTAGGACACAGGCAGTCTGCAAAATAAGGGGGGGGGAATCCTTTCAGCCTCTATTTATACATCAAGAAGCAACGCCAAAGGGCAACAATAGAGGCTGTTTTTCTTTCACGGGTTCTCTTTATCTAGGAAAAGGCTAACATCACCCGGCAACTTAGCCACAGAAAGAAGGTGCCCATCATCGACCCTGGGCTGCCGTCTGATGCTGAGCAATCCTCAGGATGGACACAGCAGTTGTTAATTTCCTTTTGAGAGCTGTGCATTGTTGTTTCCAGAGTCCATCACATGCCATAACCTCAGCAGCTTGCTGAATCAACTGCCTTTAATACCTGCACATGATAGAAACTGCTGGGGTTTTTTTGGGGGGGTGGGTGGAATTCAATTTTATAGACATAGTTTTTCTCTTCAGTTAAGTTCAGTAGATGAGCTTGAGGGATCAACATCCCAGAGATTTTGTTTTCTTGATGCTGAATGTCCATGCATCTGCATGAACATGTGTGCATTTTTTAAATGCGTGGCTCCCCGGGATCTAGACTTGGAACGTCAACGTGATGTCAAAACACATCGTTTCTGTGCATGTGCTGATGGCTTTCTCACTGCTTTTAACAGTAGCGGTTTGGAACAAGTTCTGAATTCAGGATTCTTCTGGGCAATTCGCTTCTTTTATTGTTCATTCCTTGAAAAATATTACTTCTAGCCTGCTGCAATCAATATTATTATTATTATTTTAAATTTATTGGCCACCCAACTCCAGTGGACTCTTGGCTGCTTGCTATATATATAAAACAAAGGTTAAAACATCCCTGGTTAGATGAAAAGCAATATGAATCATAAGAACAACCCCCAGATAAAGACATAAAAAGGTTCTCAATTCTGCTATGTTGGCACGATATATCACAGCCACCAGCAATCAAACAACATTAACCAATCCAGTTGCAAAAAAACAGAGATTTCACTTGACACGGGGATATTATTTTGGCATTACACAACCCATCCCGATTTCAAGGTTGGGGCCTTTGTGGGGCGTTTCTTCTGCATGGCAAGATAACGTCCTTCAGCAGTTTGGACAGGAGACCCACAAACAAATTTTGATAAGGCACCAGTGAAAAAGAAAAGGATTTCTGATGTTCCCCATTGACATGGTTGAAGCCCTCTGATTGATGGATCACAGCCCTGCTGAAAACTGCATAGATCATTCTTCTCTACTAGCATTAAAGAATTGATTAAATTCACACACACACACACACACAGCCAGAAAGAACTGCAGGAAGAGGAAGACATTACAGAGATGATAAGGTCATAATGCAAGGCCACAAAAGTTGAAAGGCTGCAGAGTTAGGGCTCCCTGGATACTTCTAACGCTGACCTCTTTCCTTGGCATCATTATGGTGCCACGTATGATCTTATAATGAAAGACCCTATAACAGGGGTTTTGGGGGAATCTTAACTCTGAATCTCCTGGTTCAGCCAGGTTTAAATCACAGCCTTAACGTTGCATTAAAATGGAACTCCCTCGCGCAACAAATTAACTCCAAGACAGGTTATAAAGAGAGCAAAGGATACAGGGAGGATTGGGAAGGTGGACAAGGATTTATGCGTGGAAAGGATGGGCTGGGGAGCACCACAAGAATGCCAAATGGACTTCCAAGGTTGAAAGGCAAGGGCGACTGAAGGCCTCGGAGCCTCATCCATTTGGGGCTTGAGTCCAGTCTTGATCTGCCTGAGTTTACCAGACAATGCCAAGGGGCTTACAGAAGGAGATACTGTAGGTGCATCCAGCCAAAGTTCCACCTCCTTCCTGTAGTTCATTTCCCGGTGCAAGAGAAGATGTGGGGCCCAGAGGCAGTGTTCCCCCATCTTCTTGCATGTCCTGCCTTTCTAAGAAATAGGAGAATCAGAGAGCAGAATCTATTCAGAGCAGTGTGGTTTTTTTTTCATAATGCAATCGCAGTGGATGCGTGGTGTGTGGGCTCCCCTTTGATCAAGGTTTGGAGTGTGCTGTGGGGTGTGTGTGGACGTGGTTGGTAGTGCCAGCCAGAGTGGTGGGTTGCCAGTGATGGCTGTGAAGGTTGCCCAGGCCAGGGGGAGAAAAGGGAGCAGCGACACGGCGCGAAGCCCGTCTGAATCTTCTTGTGCAGCAGACGAGCGGCCCGGCTACACCTACAATCGCATCACAACAGCCAGGCCACAAAGTAGTCCCTGCCAGTCCAGATCTCCTCAGCCCAGGTGCCTGCAAGTCCAACATATCTGCTGTGGGATCTCTATCACGGCACTGATCCCGGGCCACCCCAGTCCAGAGTCCCAAGGGGAAGAGGAATGAAGCCACCAGACCCACCATGGCTGCTGTGCCAGGTGGCCAGTTAAGCAGCAGCCGCAGGACGCAAGCCGGTTCTCCCGCAAGGCCCCCGCCTCACTCTCGCTGCACTAGCCACCTGACCATCTGAGCCCTCCGTTCCATGGAGGACTGTTATGGCCAGGAGGCCGTAGCCACTGCCACCCCGCTGTGTTGCACCGGCCCGACTGGCCTCCTTCCTGAACTCGCTAACCGCCATCTACCCACAGCACAGCCTTTGTAATTGTCAGCCTTGCGAGGTAGACCAGACAGGAAGCATGGCCAGATGAGCTAATTCTACTTTATTGCAAGGCCACATTAACAGAATCTTGCAAGTCTGAAAGTCCAAATCACCCTCTGTCTCCTTTACAGCCCGAGAGACTAGGGAGGGTCCCTTCTGAGCCTCTTGCCCTGCCCGCTATCTAGCTGTGGGCTCTGCTGGCTCTTATCTCACCTCTCCCTTGGCATTGTCTCTTCTCCCTGTCTCCCAAGGTCTTTCCCACAGGCCACTGCATCAATGGAGAAACCGCTGCCTGCCGCGTACCACTCGTCTTCTGCCCAAAGAGATTCAGACGGGGTGCTTGGCACTCACCTGCAGAGGGCCCTGGATGAAACAGATTATCTGGGCCCTTCTCAGCCTGGATTTCAGCCACCATACAGTTTCTTTCTCTCTCCTTACTGTTTCTCCAGGCTATGCTGATGTTCTTGTAATGGCTGCCACGCACCTCCTTCCAGAATATCTCAGTATTCCTCTACCTGATTCACCACCCAAAGGAAAATACTCCAGTCAGAACTGAGCAAGACCCTGAAGCACAGCAGGAGGCAGAACTTCAGTAGGAAAGTTCAGATGAGCCACACAGATGGAGCCAGAGCAGGTCCATGGCCTCATTCCATAAGATAGAAGATTGGGTAAGAACTAATTATGGAATGATGCTTCTTGAGCTTTTAGGTGGCCTATCCTAGCACTACAGGGAGTCCTTGCTTAATGACCACAACTGGGACTGGAAGTTCGGTTGCTAAGCAAAGTGGTCATTAAGCGAATCTGACCGGATTTTATGACCTTTTTGTGGTGGTTGTTAAGCAGATCACAGCAGTCGTTAAGTGACCCAAGTGGTCATTAAGTGAATCTTGTGGTTCCCCATTGATTTTGCTTGCCAGAAGCTGGCTGGGAATGTCAAAAATGGCAATTACATGACTGCAGGATGCTGCAACAGTCATAAATGTGAATCATTTGCCAAGCCCCCAAATCGTGATCATGTGACTGCAGGGATGCTGCAACGATCGTAAGTGTGAGGACCAGTGGTAGGTTGGTTTTTCCAGCACCGTTGTAAGTCCAAACCATTGCTAAATGAATGGTTGTTAAGCGAGGACTACCTGTAGTAGGAAGACCTTTGGTGGCATTGAGTAATTCTTAAAATCTGGCATCAGTCCTGCACTGAATAATAGAACTTCGATAGAAATGGCACTTCGATTGCTTCTATTATTGAACAATGCACTAATTCTAATGCAACCCAGTATTTTTTTTTCTGTCCATGTTCTCAGCTCTGACAGCAAACGCTGGCAAATTGTAAAGTAAACAAGGAACATGCCCCCGTTGCAGGGTCTTCATAATTCACAGCCCACTCAAAGTCTGCTCTCCTGGTTCCTATAATTCTCCAATTGTTCCTTTGAAGGAAGAGTAAAAAAACACCTTCCCCCTTCCTCTTTTCTGCCTTGAGGTAGATAAGATAAAAGCATATGATGAATGAATGGTGGGGAAGTCCATTGTCTATGCACACTGGAGGTTTATAAAAGCAATATTTCCTAGCACTGTTGTGCTTGCACAGAGGCGCATGTGTTTCATTGTGGGGACAACAACAGCCAACCAGGTTGAGTAATTCGTAGTGAGAACATCCAGTCTCTCGCTCAACCCCCTGACATAATTTGATGAACAGAAATCTGTTAGCGGGAAAACCAGCAACATGGCGGAACTGCATAGTCTCACACTTTGCTATGCAAGGGCCAGAGAAAGTCTGGAGCATCTGTCCAAAGGGGAGATTTGTGGGGGAATCAGGCTGAAGCACAGGGAATCCAGTTTTATGGCCTTACTTTCCTTATCTATTGGTTCTTCCAGGAACTGATGAATGCCTCCTCCCCAAGAGAGATGAAAGAGCAGGTGGATGAAACTCCTTTTCATCTTAACTTTTTGGGCTGTGGTGGTTCAGACAGATCTGGACAAGCACTGAAGTTAAAAGTCACACCACTGACCTCAGATCCTGGGGATATTTGAGATATTCCATCTGTTCCCAGCTTGGCATCTCCAGATGTGGGGAACCTGGGAGTGGCCAGGATTTGGGACATGGGGGTGGTGATGCTGGGTTGAAGAAAGCTGGGACAGGATTACTGGGGTCATTCAGCCATGGCTGATGTGGGGACTGAAAAAAATCACAAGATGGTATGGTAGAGAGGCAGGATTAGAAAGTCCTACTTTCCTTGTGGTTGTAGACTGGCCATTAGAGAGGTACAGGTAGCCCTCAACTTATGATCACAGTTGGGACCAGAATTTCCATTGTTAAGTGAGGTGGTTGTTAACTGAGTCACGACCAATTTTATGACCGTTTTGCTCTGGTCGTTAAGTGAATCACATGGTCAGTAAGCAAATCTGGCTTCCCCCATTGACTTTCCTTGTCAGAAGCCAGCTGGGAAGGTCACAAATGGTGATCACATGCCCCTGGGACACTGCAACCGCCATAAGTACATGCCAGTTGCCAAGTAACTGAAATTTGATCATGTGACTGAAGGGATGCAGTGATGGTCGTAAGTGTGAGGACCAGTCACAAGTCACTTTTTTCAGCACTGTGGTAACTTTGAATGGTCGCTAAATGGTCGTAAGTCAAGGACTACCTGTATTCCCTTTTTGAAAACTGTAGCTGCAATCTTAAATCCCCTGACTTTTATTTTCATTCCTTACCTTCTCTCTGATTCTAGAATTGCAGCTCTTGTAACTGGATTGTCACCCCACTGGCGGGTCCGTGGACTGATGGGCATTCGAAGCAGGTCTTCTAAACGGTGGCTGTGGTCTCGCAGGAGGACCATCCTGAGAGATTGCCACCTGCCTCTGCATTTAGGCTGGGAGCATACAGCGCATATCGCTCCAGCCAGGTTAATTCCTGCATGACACCCAAAACCAAGACATCATATCATAGCTTACTGCAGGGGCCGGGGTCACACCATGTGTGAAAACAGCGTCTGAGTTTCTCATAGCACGTTCAACCAGGTGCTACTGAGTACAAGCTGAGCCCAATACCACCCAAATGAGGAAAGCAGCATGGCCCCATTGTGGGGTGGGGGGGTGGGGGGTGGGGGGGCTTGCTTCGTGATAGTGCAATGTTGTTTTCATCATTCTGCCCACCCCCACCCCCTATGTCCTCCTCCTGAGGTTACTGCTGCCCAACACACAGGTTAAAGGCCTCAAGGTAGATCCTTGGCTCTTCAAGGTCTCCTTTAGGCATGCGCCGATCAATGTTCAATCCAGTCTGCGTCAATCTTGCAGGCTTCGGTGCATTCTTGGATTCCACAGATTTTTATTTTTCTTGATTTTCCCATGTACAGAGAACCCCATAGAAAATCTGCCTTGGTTGTCGCCAGCTAGCTCAGGATTTGGAAGTTTCTCTACCATTTTTCCTTGCATATGTTTTAACGGTGTAAGTACCACTTTTAACAAATCAACGGAGGTTATGATTTGCTATTTGTATGTAAATTTCCCCATGATATGCCTTTTGTGTGTGTTTTTGACACCCATCCATTGAGGAATCTGTTCTGCAAAACATTTCATTTCACTGCCACTGATACCCTTGGCAAACGGTTTTTTCAGTTCTAGCCTGATGTTCCCGGGGAAGCTCTGACTGTTTTCCTGAAATTTACAGGATCAGTGGGGCTATAAGCTTCCCCCTAGACCTTCTGTTGGACTTAAAGCAGGTGGCTCCTATGGATTTTGATATTACTGTAGTATTATCAGGAGCCACGCAACCTGCAAATTCTCCTGATTAGAAAAGCAGCAGGATTTTAGCACAGAATGGAGCTAAATTGGTAGCATAATTTGGGCCTCCAAACTTTGAAGGAGTTCCTTCTATTAGCTGTGCATAAGATGGTATGGTTTTTGTTCCTGTTTGGTATAACAGAAAGAAAAAAAAGAGAAGAAAATCCCAAATTCTAGACAAGCATCTCTCTCTTATGCTCACCAGAACAATCCTGTATATTTATCCCCATCATTTTGTTGTTTATTCGTTTAGTCGCTTCCGACTCTTCGTGACTTCAAGGACCAGCCCACGCCAGAGCTTCCTGTCGGTTGTCAACACCCCCAGCTCCCCCAGGGACGAGTCCGTCACCTCTAGGATATCATCCATCCACCTTGCCCTTGGTCGGCCCCTCTTCCTTTTGCCCTCCACTCTCCCTAGCATCAGCATCTTCTCCAGGGTGTCCTGTCTTCTCATTATGTGGCCAAAGTATTTCAGTTTTGCCTTTAATACCATTCCCTCAAGTGAGCAGTCTGGCTTTATTTCCTGGAGGAATCCCCATCATGCTGTATGTTTAAATCAGTGTTCCTTAGCCTTGGCATCTTTAAGACAGGTGGACTTCAACTCCCAGAATTCCCCAGCCAGCAAGTTTTTGTTGTTATTTATTCACCATTTTCACCTAATTGTTGTATGCCGCCCAGAGTCACCTTGTGTGAGCTGGGCAGCCATATCAATATAATCAATCAATCAATCAATCTATGAATCAAATCTGTTATTTTGAGCATTATTAATCTTCTTTGTGATACAGGCTGGATCTGTGTATTTTATTTTATGCATATGCATGCATTATTCTGAGAAGGGGACTCCAGATTTCAACCCTAACTTTCAGAGACCCTCAAAAATGGCAGACAGTTTGCAATTACAGCACTTTCAAAACCAGACAGGAGCTGCACATGCTGACAATGTAATGAAGCCATCCCCAAGCTGGTGCCCTCCAACTGTGTTGTAACTAACCCCCCAGCTGAGAATTTGGGAGGGGGGGCATGCTCCATCACATCTGGAAGGCATTAAGAAGGCTGGTCTTGATTTTCAGCTTGCACAACAACGTGGATGGGGAAATCCAGGATCGACAGACTGTAATCCATAGCTGCTATGAGCCTCAGCATGCAGCCAACCTGTATTTCTTTCACTGTATTATTTCCTGGAATTTTAGGCTTCACTATTAGCATTTTAAAAGGTGATATTAGCATTTTAGCATGGCAGTCTCAGCCGTGGTTTTTTTAGGTTTAGGAAACCATGTTTTTCTTTTAAGCCAAGGCCATTTCCTTTGAAGTGCAAAGAACTAGCCTTTTCAGAAACTAAACAATAGGAGTGTATTCTGAAGTTCTTGAATACTCTTGCAAGTGTTAAGAAAGATACAGACCCTGGTGAGAAAGGGAGGGATGTAACTCATGAATTTGCCACTGTGGAATGTTATCTAGAATCAGGGTCTACTCTTGTGTGATGCATCAAACACAAATATCAAACGTATGCAATTCTATATAAAGACTTGACTCCCCTTAATTAACGCTTTTTGCTTTGCCTGAAGTACTTATGGTTCGTATTGTCGGGGGGGGGGGGGCAAAAAAGCCACTTTGGATTGAGTGTATGATCTTCATTTTATGCAAATTGAAGCAACAGACTATTTGCAAGGCCTGCACTTCTTCAGGAAACAGGAAAAAGTTCACGTTTTTAAATACTCCAATGAATTGAAAAACCTCCATCTAAGTGGAAAG
The DNA here is from genome assembly GCF_035149785.1 of Candoia aspera. Lineage (NCBI taxonomy): Eukaryota > Metazoa > Chordata > Lepidosauria > Squamata > Candoiidae > Candoia > Candoia aspera. The sequence goes on along the minus strand of NC_086159.1, from coordinate 6,877,820 downwards.
TTAGCCCTGCAAGGAATATGATGCCTTTCCCTGATGTGCTAGTTTTCTTATCTGCAGGGAGTTTATTATTTGCTTTCCATTTTACTTTACAGGGCTTTTGATATGGGAGGAAACGCCCCCTGCAGTTATGCAGTCCAATCTGACACAGCAAGATTACATCAGATCTGAATCTCTGTCTTTGGCTGGGAGGGGGAGATGGGGGGGGGCTTTGAATTGCAGGGGGAAATAGACTGAAATGGTAGTTCAGCCATTCAAGAGGGCCATAAATCCCCCCTTTCAGAACCAGAGCCATAGCATTGTTGCAGTAAAATGATCAAAGGCTTAAAAGCAACAGATCATAAAGGAGGGTCCCCAACCCATTCCAAAAAATTTGTTTGGAACAATCTGTAAAAAAAAAAAATGTTTTTTCAAACTTGGCAACTTGAAGACGTGTGGACACCAACTCCCAGAATTCCCCAGCCAGCAATTCTCCCAGAGAATTCTAGGAGTTGAAGTCCACACAACTGCAAGTTGCCAAGTTTGAAAAACACGGTTTCCTGCTATGCTTTGCCAATGAGTGCGGTAATGGAAAAGTATGGTTTTTCAACCACTCTTTCTCTCCAGCCCTTTTTCCTGGAGGACTAGATAGAAAACCAGGGTGATTGTTGGTTTCTGCTCTTTCTATGGAAGCTTTGAGCCTATGCAAGAGTGGGAACTGAGATCCAAGGCAATGGAGAGGTTATCAGCAGCATCTTTATTGAAATGGTAGAGAGAAAGCTAGCCAGGGTTTCTCTGCAACACTCAGTGGAAGCAGAAGTTGGACTTTGAAGAAGCAGGATAGGAAGAGGATTGATGCCTTTGAACTTTGATGTTGGAGAAGACTCCTGAGAATACCGTGGACAGCCAAGAAAACAAACTGATGGATCAGCGAACAAATCAACCAAGCATTCTCATTCGAGGCACAAAGGGCCAGGCTCAGATTATCCTACTTCGGACACATCATGCGAAGACCCAGTTCTCTGGAGGAGGCTCTGATGCTGGGAAAGGTGGAAGGAAAGAGAAGAAGAGGACCACCAGCAGCAAGGAGGATGGATTCAGTTATAGTAGCGATGGGTGTGCTGTTGGAAGAGCTGAAGGACAAGGGTAGGGACAGATCATCAGGCAGAAAATCTATCTTGGTGGTTGCTACAGGTTGACACCAACTTGATGGCACATAATCAATTAATCAACACGAAGACCCAGCTCTCTGAAAAGTCTATAATGCTGGGAAAGATGGAAGGAAAGAGAAGAAGAAGTGGATGGGCTCAATTCCAGCAATGTTGGGGACACTGTTAGAAGACCTACAGAAACACGATGAGGGGAAATCTCTGTCCTTTGGAGGAGTTTGTCTCTCCAAGACCAGACGAAGTGCATCTGAGAAGGAACCGGCTGATGACAGTACTGAACCCTGACGGGTGATCTCGAGAAACCTTTGAGAAATTGGCCAGTTGCTGGGGAACCCAAAGACAGCAAATGCCCCTACCTTCAAAATGGGAGAAAGGGAGATCTAGAGAGCTGCAGACCAGCCATTCTGATGAGATTAGGGCCTGGCAGGATTCTGCTGAGCATCCCAAGGTGGATCTGCGAGCATCTTGAAAACAACATGGCAATTGGCCAAGTCAGCATGGATCAGTCAAGAGCAAATCTCACCATAGTCTGGATGTTTGAAATGTTGCTGATAAGCTGCTGGGTGGGAATAGAATTGGCAACCTCTGAAGCCAATAAATTCATTAAGCATGCGTGCACACACACACACACACACAAACACAAATAGATAAATAACACTCTTCAAATACATGAAAAAATGTTGCATAGAAGAAAGTCAAAATCTGCTCTCTTCACTCCAGGCATAGAATAATGGATTCCAATGGACTGTTAGAAGAAGATTCCTAGATGGAGGACTACCCTTCACTGATGCAAGTAAATAGAGGCTGGACTGCCATTTGTCTGGGTTGTGTTAATTTGAATTCCTGCACTGAGCAGGGGGTTGGACTAGATGGCCTCAAGGGACCCTTTTAGCTGTAGGATTCAACATTCCCCTTTTCCAGAGTGGCAAGTCAAATGCTACCTGAAAGTTTCTTTTGACTCCAAAACAAAGCTCGAGATAGCCAACATCATTTTCCATTTGAGATGGCTCAGTGTACTTCAGAATTGCATGGTCCTTCCAGGAAGTGCTGCAACAATGAAGCTGAGGCACCTCTCTACAGGTAGTCCCTGCTTAACAACCATTTGTTTAGTGATGGTTCAGACCTACAATGGTGCTGAAAAAACTGACTTATGACCAGTCCTCACACTTATGACTGTTGCAGCATCCCCACACTCACATGATCATGATTTGGTGCTTGGCAACTGGTTCACATTTATGCCCATCACAGCGTCCTGTGGTCACATGATCACTATTTTCAACCTTCCCAGCCAGCTTCTGGCAAGCAAGATCAATGGGGGACTGTGTGATTCATTTAACAATCGCCACAAAAAAGGTCATAAAATCGGGTTGGATTTGCTTAATGACTGCTTCGCTTAGCAACCGAAATTCTGGTCCCAATTGTGGTTGTTAAGCAAGGACTACCTGTACTGCTCATGAGGATATGAAATAAATAAGACAGCCCTGAACATCTCATACATTTTCAAAACTAAATAAGCCTATCCTGAAATGAATCAGGACATTTATGCTCAGATTTTTAAAATTAAAGATGTGAACTTAAATTTTCCAGACTGAACACCTGCCCTGCACAGTAGACAAAAAAATTCCAAGAATGTCCTTGTGGTAAGCCATAGAGGTCTGTAATGGAAAACAAGAGGAAAAATACTTCTGGGCCCAGATAGGACCAAGAGATTACATTCACACAACATGCTAAACTTGGTCAGATTTAACCCTGTTCGGTTTCTGCAATGACAGGAAGAGATCTGTATCCAGAGAGGAATAAAGATTGTTTCCCTGCTGGAAGTGGTGATTTGGTTTTCAGACTGGGGATCCCACACTTCATGGTGCAAGAGAGAGAGGGAGAGAAAAAAAATCTGTCATTTACTGCCCTTCTGGATCATCTGCATTTCTAACCAACACTTAGTGGCAGTGAGTTCCGCCAGCACTATGACTCAAACTGACATATAGCTCTGATGACCAGGAAGAATTTTTCCTGTTCTTCATTGGAAGAACAAGAAGACAGTACTGATGTGTATATACACAGTGCTTAATTAGGAAACTACCCCCCTCAAAAATCAATTAATTAAAAGACAATGAGATTTTTTTCCCCATCACAACCCCCCTTCCCTTTTTGGGGGGGTCCCATAAGGCAGCACAATGTGGCCTTGTCAATGTAGATTACTTTCCTAATGTTATCCTTGTTTCTGAATAATTTGGTTCCGTCTCAGGGGGAAACAGGGGTGGGTGGGGGTCTATCTAATTAATCCGAATGACCCAACACATTTCTTTTTGCAGTGGAAGGCAAAAATCTAGCAGGAGACAAATTGCATTCGAATTAATCTTAGGGAGATAATTTGGGGCCCATCCAGTTTGTTTAGGATCAATTTTAATAAGCTGAAATAAAGGCCACACCAACCAATCGGAAACGGGTTTTTGACAGTCACTCGGGCACCAGACTGACAGCTGCATAGAATACTCTTATTCGGAAAGTTGCTTTTTTTTTTTTTTTGATTCGTTGAGACAATTAAAAGGTGGCCGTCTAGCAGAGCCAGGAAGGTGGCTGTTATGGATGGCTGATTGGATGCACTCGGGCCAGCTCGCCTCTGAGACTTGGGTGCATCTGAGACTTCGAATTTTGGGGATTGCCTTTTGGAGAGATGGAAAAATGATTATGAAAAGAAATAAATGCAACCCTACGCTGGACTGAAAAATGTTCCTGCATCCCCACCCCCACACGCCCCCTTCCGAGGTCTCCTTTGGTCTTTTGAAAGAGAATTGGGTTTGGAAATTCAGAGAAGCAGGGAATTTGCAGATCTATAGATCTGACCCATTGAAGAGGACCAGTACTATCCAATCTTGGTTAGTTTTAACATTGGTGACTTAGTGGGGTTCAGCCTGCTGGGTTAGTTCACCATTCAGCATCCTGTGTGACTTTGGAAAAATGGGATGATTCCATAATCAGACTAAGTGTGTTGTACGAACACCAACTTTATGAAATCCTCACGTACATAGTTTTCTTGCATTGGCTGTCAGATGTCCAAGGACTGGAACTGCTTAGAAGCTCATCAGAAGTCCAATCATCTTCATTAATCTTTATTGAAGAAAGTTAGTAAGCCAGAACCAAGGAATTTCAGCAACTGCTGTGATTCAAGAATAAGTCTTATTTAAAAAGACAAAGTTCAGCCCTCTTGTGTTTTTTCCTTCCTGCCGCTGGCCTTTGATCCTAATCATGACAATGCCAACATGGCAGAACTGTGCTGTAATACCTCAATGCAACCCTTTTTCTATTTGGGTAAATATGAAAGGCAGAGTTTATATCATGATGTCATGGCCCATGTTTGGTCACTGGCCTCCACCTGTGGATGCCTATACTTCCTGCCAAACTGCTTGTCCCCCTCTTTTGAATGGACTAGCCCATTTCCACCTGTCTTTTGTGATTGCAATGGCCACATATTTATCCCATATATATACATACACATGAGAGCCAGTTTGGTGTAGTGGTTAAGGCATCAGGCTAGAAAACAGGAGACCGGGAGTTCTAGTCCCACCTTGGGCACAAAGCCAGCTGGGTGACCTTGGGCCAGTCACTTTTTCTCAGCCCCAGGAAGCAGACAATGGCAAACCACTTCTGAAAAACCTGCCAAGAAAACTGCAGGGACTTGTCCAGGCAGTCTCCAAGAATTGGACATGATTGAACAGATTAAATATATATACATATACATATACATATACATATACATATACATATACATATACATATACATATACATATACATGTTTACCAATTGTGGGAACTCTCACCATCATCTTAGGTGTAGTCTAGCCAAGACATTCACGCAAACAGTGGCATCTGTGGGAGGGGAGGGCAACCTCTGCAAGATGATGGGCACAGTGTTGCAACCCACGCCCCATCCAAGCCCTACCCTACATGCATGCGTCAATGTTGCACGCATGTAGCAAAGGAGAGGGGATTAGATCATAGTGTCATGGCCACCAGCTTGCCGAGCGTCACTTCCCCTTCTTCCTCCCTTAGAGAAGAGCCATGTTTTTTGGGCTCTTGTAAAGACAGAGTCCCCAGATGGATCTTGGGGGGTGGGGGTGGGGGGTGGGGTGTCAGAGGGCATGCGTTGCAACAGGGAAGGCGCACTTCCTAGGTCCCATCAGATGACACTGCTTAACGAAGCAGGCTTGGAGCATCCCAGGCCTACCCCATTGTGCAGGATAAGTAGAAACTACAGAAGACAGATTGTCCCTTCTATAACCAGGCCTTATGCCATGAAGGGCATTATAGGTAATAATCTATAAATATATCTTTTTTACAGCCTGTTAGTTACGGAGGTTCCTTTGTGACTTTCTTTCTTTGCCCGTTATGCAGCTGCGGGCCCTTCCCTCTTTTATCTGATCTTTCCCTAGGCAGCATCTTCCCCCGTCTCCCAAGGTCATTCCCACATACCATTATACCACTCCTTCCCTGAGGTTGCAGCTGGTACCAAGCCCAAAACCGAGGTGGACATACTGCACTGTAGTTCTGAGAAAGAACACCACCCCCCGGGCCCATCCAGGTGTCAGTTATGCATGCCAGGTTGGCACCCTTGCCCACAATTAAACCGTGGACGAGGGCAGATTTATTACACGCTGACCTGGCATTCCAAAGCGGCAGCCGGAGCCCAGGGCCACCAAGGATCCACCTACCTGGCCCTAAGGATGAATGCTTCCTCTCAGTGTGTTGCTGTGAATCAAGCCTGTTGGGTTAGCTTTTGGTTCTGTGTAGTGTGCAAACTCTAAAAACGGATTAATTCACTAATAAGATTCAGTGTGTTCTGTGAATGCAACTAGTTGCTATGTTACATGTGTGTGTGTGTGTGTGTGTGAGTGTAATATATATCTTTTCTTGATTCTTGTATATATATGTGTGTGTGTGTGTGTGTGTGTGTATGCAAGGATCAAGAAAAGAAAATAATGCTTTAATTTTTCAGAGACAGCTTATGATACAGATTTCTTCTTAACGAATCTGAGGTTTGAAGTAGCAGAATAAAAGATGTAGATCCCATTAACATCCTTGGTTTAATCTTTCTTAACAAGCGTGAAAAAAGACCATTTAAAATACTTGAACCCAATTTTAATTTTTGTTGCTTTGATGTGCCTGTAATGGATAACCTTTCATCACATTTTCATTTTAGCAAAGTGGCTGAGGGTTCCGGTGGGCGGGGCAGCGGCCCAGTGGGCGGGATTGGGCATGTCTCGTTTTTCTGGGATGTTCTTGGGGATCTAAAGAACTATTTTAAGCCTCTTGTTGGGCTTAATCTGCAGCTTTTGTGTATTTTCTATCACAAAGTGTGGTAGGAATCTGCAGGGATGATTGTCAACTATTAGTTGGCAGGCTGTTTGAAAAGCCCTTTGAAGGACCCCCTCCTCAACTTTTGAGAGAGCAGGACACAGGTTATATGTACAGTTATATGAACCAAGCTTCCAGACCAGCCTTTCTCAACCTATTGACCCTGGAGGAACCCTTGAAATATGGTTCAGGCCTCCAGGAACCCCTGCACCTTCAGGCTCAAATATAGACCAGAAATTGCAAACTTATTATACTGTATTTGCTTCATGGATAGGCCTGTATGTAGGCATTAATTGTGTTCTTTAACTAAAAATAAAGAATGAAACTTACCTCCTTAATGTAAAGTTGCCCGAATTTGAAATAATTTTTTTAACAAATCGTGATCTCTTATGGAACCCAAGGGTGCCACGGAACCCTGGTTGAGAAACCCTGATCTATACCATTTCAGAAAAGACGTGCATAGGATTTGCACTACTAGGAATAACACATTGCAGAATATGCAAATGTGTTCAGAGTAAGCCATGTTGAGTTCAATCAGACGCGTAAAATACGTCTGTATAGGATAATACTAATAGCCTTCAACATGGCATTTCAATGACTATGTTGAAATGAAAAGGGGTATGTGGGTGATTTGCGATGCAATCCTATCAAGACTTACAATGGAAATTCTGTCGAACTTCTTCCCAAGTAATGGCTGTCAACATGTGGGCACATCAATGTGACATTCCCATGCCCATTTCCTGATGATCGTCTGCTACGCTTGATGCCAAAGTCTGTAGAGTGATGTGCAAATATATGTGATCTGTTGCAGCCAGAAATACCGCCCTCGAGGCAGCTCACAGCACTAATGAAATAAAATTGACAATTAAACAATTGAAGTTAGCGGCAGTGAAGATAGAAAAGGAATGTCAGCAGGATATCGGGGGAGCAAGTCAGTCTGTGCTCAAAGCCCAAACGCTGAACAACAATGGGAATTCAGGCAAATATTTGAAAATCCAGAGATCATCCCACCTCCCAGACAAAGGGAAGGAAATTAATATTTTTCTTCTTCTTTATTTTTCCTTCTCCTCTGCTCTTTTTCCTTTCCTTGGTCTGTCTCTATCCGAAAATTGTAACCGAAGTGGAATTTTTCCTGTGACAGAAGGGGAAATATTAAAATACACAGGAAGTCAGCATATTTTGTATATAATGAATTTAAGTCTAATTAAATCTAAATTAAATCCTATTTAATTTCTGCCTTGGCTCTTCCCACTCCTTTGTCACAGCTTTGGGGAGGGCAGTCTTTACTGTGTCAGGGGCAAGCGGAGTCCAGCTCTTGAGCCCTGGCACAACAAAAGGGTGAACCTCAATTTTCAAAACTTACTTCCAGATTGTCTAAGTCTTAAATGAGGAAAAATACAGAAATACCCACAATGGAGGAATGGACTGTGAAGATGGTAGACCTTGCTGAAATGGCTAAATTGACCTGTTTGATTAGGGAAGGAACAATAACTACTTTTATAAAAGACTGGAAACCCTTTATGGACTTTTTGCTGACAATGGACAAAAATGAATTGGGGATTTGGGGATTTACTGATTAAAAAGGGAGGTTGATGGGAAGAAGGGAACCATGTTGTATAATTTGGGAGGGCAGAAACGGAATTAACCAAGTTTGTAACTGCTGCAAAGAAGATTGGAAGTCGCTCCTTTAAATATTTTTCCTTTTCTTTTTTCTCTTGCTTTGACTTTTACTGTTTTTCACTTTTTCTCTTATCTTTTCATATCTTTTTTTCTCTTTTCTAACTTTCCTTTTACGCTACTGTAGTTTTTAACTCTATACAAAATTTTTCTTCAATAAAAATTATATATTAAAAAATAATAACTAAATCCTGAGCTGATGAGCTTCTCTATCCAGTCTTCTCAAGGTAGCCTTTATACAGGTAGTCCTCGTTTAATGACCACAATTGGGACCAGAATTTTGGTTGCTAAGCAAAGCAGTCATTAAGTGAATCAGATCAAATTTTATGACCTTTTTTACAGTGGTTGTTAAGTGAATCACTGTGGGTGTTAAGCTAATTATGCAGTTCCTTGTTGATTTTGCTTGCCAGGAAAGGTCAAAAATGGTGATCACATGACCACGGGGATGCTGCAATGAATATAAAGGTGAATCGGTTGCCAAGTGCCCAAATTGTGATTGTGTTGCCAAGTGCCCAAATTGTGACCACGGTGATGCTGCGACAGTTGTAAGAGTGAGTTCTGGTCATATGTCAATTATTTCAGCACCTTCGTAAGTCCAGACCATCACTAAACGAACGGTTGTTAAGGGAGGACTACCTATGTGTATGTGTATGTACATATATTTAGATGCCCAGGGCCTGGGGTTATCATAGGGCAAAATGTCTCTTTATTGCCCTGGCATCTCTGCAAATTCACTCTCAATCAAAAGTCGATAATTTAATTTCTCCTGTGTGCTAACTGCTGCGATGACATGATGGTAATGGTGATGATAAGTATCTCTGGCTGATGAGCATTTGTGGAACTCCACATAGATCTTCCTGATTAGAGCCACGTCGCCAACATCTCTTGCCAGGTGGTATTCGCACAGCGTAATGTTTCACCTGCTACCAAGTGGCCCATCCTGGCTGAGCCGCCCAGTTCCTGCTGCTGACCCGGAGCCAACGGAGACGGGGGCAACCAGCAATGCAGGCTGGGGGATTCTGGGAGCTGAAGTCCTCACACCTTAAATGTGCCAAGTCTGAAAAAGCCTGGGTAGACCAGTGGGTACCAAAGCTTTTTCAGAGGCTTTGATTGCTAAGGCACTGGGTGGGATTTCAGCCAGGAGGAGTGCATTAGGAACATGACACTTAGCTTTGCCTAGGATGTTTGTTTATTTGTTTATTTTTCACATTTTGCCACTGCCCATTCGTATTTATATTTGGTAAATACGAATTACCAAATATAAATAGAAGGTAAAAATAAGCATACAATCCAAGGGGCCATAAAAGATCTAATTCAGTGAGGAGAGCTCTAAGGAGCCACCCACCCCCAGGAAGAACTATTCCCCTTCCCACCCCTGGCGAGGCGGCAGAGCCAAGTCTTCAGACTCCTCCAGAAGGCCAGGAGCGAAGGGGCCTGCCTCAGCTCCGGGGGCAGCATGTTCCACGGGGCGGGAGCCACTGCAGAGAAAGATATAATTAAGGACGTGAAATTTGCAGGCAGAGATTCTCCTTCCTCAGTTTGCAAACAGTCCCTCAATCAGCTCCGAAGCAGGCTAGCAGAAGCTGGGCCAGTGATCCAAACAGGGCCAGCTGGGAAGAAGGCAGAGTGACCATCTCAACTGTGTTCACACAACACACTTAACCTGCTTACTGAATTAACTCAACTTTTGGGTTTGCAGAACACCTATGCCGCAGACTGGAGCTAATCCAGGGTACAACTCACCAAATATCACCTGTTGTGCAAATTCAGCTGTTAAGTTTATAACTAACCTGGGTTACGTGCAGTGTGGATGGGGCCATTCCTCTTTCTTATCATATACATGATGCCTCGATATATACATCTGTGTGGTTGCACCTGGACACCTGGGGAGGGCATTCTCACAAGGTCCCTTAGCAACACAGAGCTTTCAAGATGAACATATTGTCTGTAGCCAAGCTAAGCTTCCTCCTTGTGGGAGGAAACAGAGATTTCTACCCCCAGAATTCTCAGCAATATCCTGGTGGATTGGGAATTCTGGGAACTGAAATCTATCCCATCCTCTGAAAGGTGTCCAGGTGGCCCTTCTGTCCATGAAAGCTGAGCAAGGATCAAATGCAGAAGCCTTCAAGATGTCATGAGAGCCCGGTCAGCTCACTACTACTCCATCTGCAGCTTTGCCGATGCGGGACCTTGTCGTGCACAAACACCATTCTTCAGCAGAATGGTCATCTCCCGTTTTGGCACCAGCATCTTCACAGCCAAAAAAGATCCCTTTCAAATGTTTTTCCCCTACCCAGGATTGGCAAGTAAGGAAGCAGGAAAGATACAAGCCCGCTTGCCTCCAATCCCCGCTCTCATCTTCTGGGATGCTGACATTTCTGGCCACCTCCAGGTGGCGCCCCAGTGTTGGTTTTGAAGCCATTGGCTCGCTCCTGAATGATGCTCGGCAATTGTTATTATTATTCTCAAAGCTGAGGAGCCCTGGCTGATTTATTTAGCAAGAAAATCTGGTTTTTATCAACATCCAGTGCCAGTATGCTTGAGAGACCTGGGCAACATTGCCCGTTGAAGTGCAAGAGGAGAAGGCTGGAAATCATTAAGTTGTTACTCTCTCTTTTGCAGTTGGCTTTTAAGGATCATAATTAGGGGCCATAGAAGCCTTGGAGTAAAAAAGGGTGCGCGCGAGAGAGAAGGAGAAGAAGAGAAGGAGCCGTTTTTCAAGAATCAGTCTATAACGTTCTTTCACCACCTCTGGCATGTGTTCTGCCAAGCACCAGATGAAGCGGCTTCATCTGTTTTATGTTAAATTTCCATCCCATCATCAGATCAACAGGTAGAAGAAAGTCTTGCAAGTATTTCAGATGCTACAGGATGGACTTATCAAGGCATTTGCCCTTGAGAAGGTGGTTCCTTTCTCTCTTTTAATATGGACCAGTGTTTCTCAACCTTGGCAATTTTCTCAACCTTAGCAACTTTCTGAATGGGGAGGTTCCGGGTGCTAGATTTAACTGCTAGGCATCTTTCCCACCTCCATACCCCAAAAAGCCATTTAGAGTCATCGAATAATAGAATCATGGTGTTGGAAGGGACCTTGAAGGTCTTATCGTCCAACCCCAGCGAGTCATATATGATTGATATATAATTAAATAATAACAGAAATAAAATCAAGGAAACGGAACAACCATTCTATGTTGTGGCAAATGTGTCGAAGCTGGACTGGGAAGACTCTAGTCAGGATTCCCCACTCAGCCTCGGAGCTCGCTGAGTGGCTTTGGATGAGAGGAATGGGGCTGAGAAAAAATAAACGGGGGAGATTCTCTCTTCCAAACGCCAGCCAGCTTGAGCGCTCAGAGAAACAGTGGTTTATAAAGGCAAGGGGCACTCAGAGCAACAAGCTTAGAGTCCACTTCATGCTACTAGTCCTCTGGGCAGCAAATGGGGTGCCAAATTCCTCCTGCACGCACAATAACGGGTGCAAAAAGTGAGCTTGTGTGGCTTTCCTGGTACCTAGAATGAACAGGACTTTGTATTTCTAGGTGCGAAGATTACTGCAGATGCTGACTGCAGTCAGGAAATCAGAAGACGCTTAATCCTTGGGAGAAGAGCAATGACCAATCTCAATAAAATAGTCAAGAGCAGAGACATCACACTGACAACAAAGGTTCGCATAGTTAAAGCAATGGTGCTCCCTGTAGTAACATATGGCTGCGAGAGCTGGACCATAAGGAAGGCTGAGCGAAGGAAGATCGATGCTTTGGAACTGTGGTGTTGGAGGAAAATTCTGCGAGTGCCTTGGACTGCAAGGAGATCAAATCAGTCCATCCTCCAGGAAATAAAGCCAGACTGCTCACCTGAGGGAGTGATATTAAAGGCAAATACTTGAAATACCTTGGCCACATAATGAGAAGACAGGACACCCTGGAGAAGATGCTGATGCTAGGGAGAGTGGAGGGCAAAAGGAAGAGGGGCCGACCAAGGGCAAGGTGGATGGATGATATTCTAGAGGTGACGGACTCATCCCTGGGGGGAGCTGGGGCCGTTGACGACCGACAGGAAGCTCTGGCATGGGCTGGTCCATGAAGTCACGAAGAGTCGGAAGCGACTGAATGAATAAACAACAAGAATGAGCGAGTTGTAACTGAACTACAACTCCCAGTATCCTTAGGCTGTATTTCAGGGCTCTTGGGAATTGTAGTTTTGCAACACCCACTCAGAGCGCCTACATCATGCTTAACCATACTGGTTGTCACCTATAAAGCACTACGCCAAGAAGGCAATAACCAGTGCCTCGAATTGCACCCAGAAGGCAGCTGGCCACCAGTGCAGCTTGCAGAGCAGTGGGGTCACATAGGCATAATGAGGGTTGCCCAACGCTGCCCACACAGCCACATTCTGGACCAGGTGTTGCATCCAAGTGGTCTTCAAGGACAGCCCCATGCAGAGCACATGGTAGTAATCTATTAAGCCTTGCTCTCTTGTAAAGTCAGTAAGAAGAACTCTTGGTCCTTTGGTCTGGCCTAGGAAGGCTTTTCAGGTGAAAGATGCCCAGCTAAGCCAAGCTTATGAATGGGACCCACTGCCTGAACAATATCTAGCTCACAACAGCCCTTCAGAAATTAAAAACGCTGCCTTGAGCTGTTTGCTTCCAAGGTAGGAGAGGACTGGGAAGACAAGGAAGAATGGGGGGATGTTAACAGAACAGCATTTTGACCTATCCCCAAACCCGAGTCAGCCAAATACATGTAGTCCTCACTTAACGACAAGTGGGACCAGAATTTTGGTTGCTGAGCAAAGCCGTCATTAAGTGAATCCAACCTGATATAACAACCTTTTTTGTGGCAGCCGTTAAGTGAATCACTGTGGGCATTAAGCAAACCACGTGGTTGTTAAGTGAATCATGTGGTCCCCCATTGACTTTGCTAGCCAGAAGCTGGCCAGGAAAGTCAAAAATTGTGATCATGTGACCATGTGATGCTGCGATAGTCATAAATGCAAACCAGTTGCCAAGCATCCAAATTGTGATCACGTGACTGCAGGGATGCTGCAACGATTGTAAGTGTGAGAACTAGTTGTAAGTTATTTTTTTCAGCACCATCATAAGTCTGAACCATCACCAAATGAATGGTTGCTAAGCGAGGACTACCTGTAAAAGAGATGCAATTGCATTACGTGCTACGCTCAAACAAATTAAGCATATGTCTGATCTGCGCATTGGACATGATGCTTTAAGGTCCTGCAGGAAAGGAAGTTAGCAAGGATATTATTTTGGAAGAAAAGGGGGAAAGAAATGGAGTGGTTGCTTCAGCTGTACGGGCTGCAGGAGCTGACCCACCGTGCTGGTTCCTCCTGGCCCATTATTGACAAAGAAATCAACAGAAGGAAAAATCTCTGCTTTTTGCTGGCTGTCTCAGCTTTTAACTCTTACTACATCCTGTGCTAATGAATCCCTAACTTCTCCATTCCAACGTGCAAAGGTTTGGACTGGCAGGTGAGGGAGAAGTGAAAAATGGTGCTTTGGTTGTTGATGGGGTGATTTGTTGTGTCTTACACTTTTTTTTTAAAGCAGAAACTGTCTAAAAGAGTTTCAAAAATTGGGAATTGGGGTCGCAATAACTGAGCTGTGGCACGTCCGAAACAGACCTGCTGCTGTTCTCCAGTTTCTAAGCAAGTCCCCATGAGGACCGGTGTGGTGGTTTGGTTCCAAAATATTGATTCTGGAGGATTTTGGGAATGCAACAGTAGGTATTGGTTAGTTTTTTTGGTCTGGTTTTTAATGAATTCCATCCATCCCGCTTCAGCTTCTTATGTCCTTGGATCTTTTTCGTGCCAGTGGCAAATTTTCACTGGGTTGAAGTGAGGCAGAGATGATTCAAAATGACCCCTTTTATTTCTGCAATATTTTCTCTCTCCCTGTTCAAGCATGTTAGACCTTTAAATAAAGTCCCAGTTGACATCATTGACAATTGCCATGGGAGATGTCCCTTTGTACCAGTCTTCGAAGAAATGGCTTGCACTGATTGGTCCAGACCTGTGTTTCTCAACCTCAGCAACTTGAAGACGTGTGGACTTCAACTCCCAGAATTCCCCAGCCAGCATGCCATCATCATCATCACCACCACCACCACAACCAGAGCACACTGAAGTCAAGAAGAAGGTTAGTAGTGAATGCATCATAACACTGAAGAAGATCTTAAAGTCCAAACTCAGTGGCAAAAATACCATCAATTAACATCTGGGCAATTCCAGTCCTTAGATACACAGCTGGAACAGTGGACTGGACTCAAGCTGAACTAGAAGCCCTGGATAGGAAGACCAGAAAAATAATGACAACAAATCATGCTCTTCATTCCCGCAGCGATGTTGACAGACTCTATTTACCAAGGGGCACGGTGGGCATGGACTGTTGCAGGTGCGCCAGACAGTTGAAGAGTTTAAAAGGGCACTGGAAGAATATCTGGGGGACAGTGAAGAAGATGCAGCGAAGCCAGTACACCGTGGAGGCTTCCTGAATACCAGAGAGACCAAACTGGCTTATAAGAAAGAGCAAAGGAAGAATAGAGAAGAGACATGGCGAGGCAAAGTATTACGTGGCCACCAGATAAAGAACTAGCAGGCAGAGGAGATAATGGGACCTGGCAATGGCAGAAAGGGACAGAGGGGCTCATTCTGGCTGCAGAAGACCAAGCCTTAAGAACACACGCACATTTATTTATTTATCTATTTGTGTGTTTGTTCATTGAATGTATATTAAAAATGTATATATAAAATTATATACAAAGCCAGAACTGAGAAGACAGCAGCAGACAGCAAACACCGCCTCTGCAAAGAAGCTGAAGAAACTGTGGACCACCGAGTTAGCCGCTGCAAGAGGATCGCACAAACCGATTGCCAGCAACAACATGACAAAGCAGCGACAACGGTGCTTTGGAATACCTGCAAGACATGCCACTTGCCCGCAAGCAAGAACTGGTGGGGCCACAAAATAGACAAAGGAATAGAAAAGGGAGAAGCTCAAGTGCTCTGGGGCTTTAGACTTCAAACAGACAAGCATCTGCCACACAACACCCCAGACTTAACCATTGTTGGTAAGAAGGACAAAAAGATCTGGATAGCGGGCATTGCAGTACCTGCAGACAGCAGAACAGAAGAGAAAAAATTGGAGAAAATCACAAAATAGAAAGACCTGAAAATAGAAGTAGGACGACTGTGGCAAA
The DNA here is from genome assembly GCF_035149785.1 of Candoia aspera. Lineage (NCBI taxonomy): Eukaryota > Metazoa > Chordata > Lepidosauria > Squamata > Candoiidae > Candoia > Candoia aspera. The sequence continues at coordinate 6,862,432 of NC_086159.1, read as the reverse complement.
AGAAAGCAAAGATAGTCCCAACAGTAATAGGCACTTTGGGTGCAATTCCAAAACATCTGGAGACCACTTGAACACCATGGGCATTGGCAAATTCACCTTCAGTCAATTGCAAAAGGCAGCTTTACTTGGAACACCTTACACCCTGCAGTGATACCTTTAACACCATCAAACTGAAGCCATTTAGTGGCCTGCTAGAACCTCTGAAATGGAGCAGAACTTAACATAGCTGAGAAGCTGTACTCAGAAAAAGAATATTATCTTAGATGGTGTCAATGAGCACGCCAGAGAAACACACGTTATTGATCCTACATACTCAGCCCTCCCAAGCATAAAGAATCACACGCTTAGACAGAGTAGGTTAAGAAGTAAAAAGAAGATCTTACTGACTTTATTCTTGGTTCGGTTACATCCATGTCTGGTGGAAAAGATGAAATCTTTGTTTTTCTTTTGTCTCTAAACACTATTCACCCCTAGCTCTACAGCTGCTAAGAGCTGCGTGGAAGAAAGGGGCAGAATCCTTCATCAAGGCCCGAGCATGTTGCCCTGATGAAGAGAACAGCATCCATGCTGCCTGCTCGATCGGTGGAAGAAGACAGAGGGAGTGGCAGTGGCAACAGCTTCCTCAGAGTTGCATTGTGGGACAAACTCAACTTACATGCTAATGGACATACTAATGAGGCATGCTGGATTTGCCAGGACCTCCAACACAAACAACATCTGCCTATCCCAGTTCCTTGGGAAGGACTCGATACGTGGACAAAAATGCCAAATCCAGTCTAAATATCTGGCTGACTGTGTGATCAACCATAATAATAATAACCAGCAAGCTGGCTGAGGAATTCTGGGAATTGAAGTCCACCCATCTTAAAGTTGCTAAGGTTGAGAAACACTGATCTAGACCATCTCAACCAGACTCATAATCAGATGCATCCAGGCAGGGTTGTGTGCAGGGAGGTCAAAAAAGTCAAGATGGCAGCTGCAACTATGGAACTGAAGCCCCACTCCTTTTTTATGTGCACTGCAATTGAACCAGCTTAACCAATGGAGAACCTTCAGAAACCAAATGGCAGGACGGCCAGTGTGGTGGAGTAGAAAAAGTGTCGAATTAGGAGTGGGGAGACCCAGTTTCTGCTCCATCTCAGTCTTGGAAGTTCCCCAGGGGACCTCCCTCAACAACCCAGTAAGCTTGAGGAAAGGCAGGATCAAAATTAAACCAATTAAAAAAAATTTTTTTTTTTTAAAGAGCAATTTCAACTCTGGAACACCCTGCTGCAGAAGACTGCAGATATATATAATCTATCTATCTATCTATCTATCTATCTATCTATCTATCTATCTATCTATCTATCTATCGATGTTATTTTCATCACAGGAGACTGGAATGCTAAGGTGGGCAGTCAAATGACACCTCGAATTACAGGTAAGTATGGCCTGGGAGAACAAAACGAAGCAGGACATAGGCTGATAGAATTTTGCCAAGACAATTCACTCTGCATAACAAACACTCTCTTCCAACAACCTAAGAGACGGCTTTATACATGGACTTCACCAGATGGACAACACCGAAATCAGATTGATTACATCCTTTGCAGTCAAAGGTGGCGGACATCTGTACAGTCGGTAAAAACAAGGCCTGGAGCTGACTGTAGTTCAGATCACGAACTTCTTCTTGCACAATTTAGGATCAGACTAAAGAGATTAGGGAAGACCCACAGATCAGCTAGATATGAGCTCACTAATATTCCTAAGGAATATGCAGTGGAGGTGAAGAATAGATTTAAGGGACTGGACTTAGTAGATAGGGTCCCGGAAGAACTCTGGACAGAAGTTGGCAGCATTGTTCAGGAGGCGGCAACAAAATACATCCCAAAGAAAGAGAAAACCAAGAAGGCAAAATGGCTGTCTGCTGAGACACTAGAAGTAGCCCAAGAAAGAAGGAAAGCAAAAGGCAACAGTGATAGGGGGAGATATGCCCAATTAAATGCAAAATTCCAGAGGTTAGCCAGAAGAGATAAGGAATTATTTTTAAACAAGCAATGCGCGGAAGTGGAAGAAGACAATAGAATAGGAAGGACAAGAGACCTCTTCCAGAAAATTAGAAACATTGGAGGTAAATTCCAGGCAAAAATGGGTATGATCAAAAACAAAGATGGCAAGGACCTAACAGAAGAAGAAGAGATCAAGAAAAGGTGGCAAGAATATACAGAAGACCTGTATAGGAAGGATAACAATATCAGGGATAGCTTTGACAGTGTGGTCGGTGAGCTAGAGCCAGACATCCTGAAGAGTGAGGTTGAGTGGGCCTTAAGAAGCATTGCTAATAACAAGGCAACAGGAGACGACGGCATCCCAGCTGAACTGTTCAAAATCTTGCAAGATGATGCTGTCAAGGTAATGCATGCTATATGTCAGCAAATTTGGAAAACACAAGAATGGCCATCAGACTGGAAAAAATCAACTTATATCCCCATACCAAAAAAGGGAAACACTAAAGAATGTTCAAACTATCGAACAGTGGCACTCATTTCACATGCCAGCAAGGTAATGCTCAAGATCCTGCAAGGTAGACTTCAGCAGTTCATGGAGCGAGAATTGCCAGATGTACAAGCTGGGTTTAGAAAAGGCAGAGGAACTAGAGACCAAATTGCCAATATCCGCTGGATAATGGAAAAAGCCAGGGAGTTTCAGAAAAACATCTATTTCTGTTTTATTGACTATTCTAAAGCCTTTGACTGTGTGGACCATAACAAATTGTGGCAAGTTCTTAGTGGTATGGGGATACCAAGTCATCTTGTCTGCCTCCTGAAGAATCTGTATAACGACCAAGTAGCAACAGTAAGAACAGACCACGGAACAACAGACTGGTTTAAGATTGGGAAAGGAGTACGGCAGGGCTGTATACTCTCACCCTACCTATTCAACTTGTATGCAGAACACATCATGCGACAAGCTGGCCTTGAGGAATCCAAGGCTGGAGTTAAAATCTCTGGAAGAAACATTAACAATCTCAGATATGCAGATGATACCACTTTGATGGCTGAAAGTGAAGAGGAACTGAGGAGCCTTATGATGAAGGTGAAAGAAGAAAGTGCAAAAGCTGGTTTGCAGCTAAACCTAAAAAAAACCAAGATTATGGCAACCAGCTTGATTGATAACTGGCAAATAGAGGGAGAAAATGTAGAAGCAGTGAAAGACTTTGTATTCCTAGGTGCAAAGATTACTGCAGATGCTGACTGCAGTCAGGAAATCAGAAGACGCTTAATCCTTGGAAGAAGAGCAATGACAAATCTCGATAAAATAGTTAAGAGCAGAGACATCACACTGACAACAAAGGCCCGCATAGTTAAAGCAATGGTGTTCCCTGTAGTAACATATGGCTGCGAGAGCTGGACCATAAGGAAGGCTGAGCGAAGGAAGATCGATGCTTTTGAACTGTGGTGTTGGAGGAAAATTCTGAGAGTGCCTTGGACTGCAAGAAGATCAAACCAGTCCATCCTCCAGGAAATAAAGCCAGACTGCTCACTTGAGGGAATGATATTAAAGGCAAAACTGAAATACTTTGGCCACATAATGAGAAGACAGGACACCCTGGAGAAGATGCTGATGCTAGGGAGAGTGGAAGGCAAAAGGAAGAGGGGCCGACCAAGGGCAAGATGGATGGATGATATTCTAGAGGTGACGGACTTGTCCCTGGGGGAGCTGGGGGTGTTGACGACCGACAGGAAGCTCTGGCGTGGGCTGGTCCATGAAGTCACGAAGAGTCGGAAGCGACTAAACGAATAAACAACATCTATCTATCTATCTATCTATCTATCTATCTATCTATCTATCTATCTATCTATCTATCTATCTATCTATCTATCTATCTATCTATCTATCTCACACCAGAAGCTTTGAGGCTAGAGAATGAAACACCATTATTTTAATTCCAGGAATGCTCTATGTTGTCTCAGCAGGAGTCTTATAAAATAAAAGTAGGGTGGGATTGCAGCTTACGATTTTCTTGCCAAGAAAAGGCAAAGATAAGATGGTGTAGGAAGGAATAGCCTAATTTCCCAGCTTGGCTTCTGAGAAACTGGCACATTTCACCATGTGCACAAGTCTTCTCTAGGCTGTCACCCCTGGCTGACATTGTCAGGGCTAGGTGGCCTGATTAATTCTTGGATGGGAGACCACTAAGAAATCCCAGAGGGAAAGATTAAATTAGGAAGTTGAAAAAGCTTCCAGAAAAAAAGCAATGGCAAACCACTTTTTTAGAGCTGGTAAGATGTCACAGCTTGGTATGGTATAAAGGTAATAATAAATAAATACACTTTATTTATTATTGCATTTTTACCACACCTTTCTGCTTATATAAGCACTGCTGATATATTTGAGCATTTTGAGCATCTCCCTCCCAAGCCATGTGGTGTCACCTAATTCACCTTCGCTGCTCTTGAACAGCTACAGATAGTCCTTGCTTAACAACCATTCGTTTAGTGACAGTTCAGAGTTACAATGGCACTGCAAAAAAACAACTTGTGGCCAGTCCTCAGACTTACAACTGTTGCAGCTTCCTTGTGGTCATGTGATCACAATTTGGGCACTTGGCAACCAGTTCGCATTTATGACCGTCACGGCATCATGTGGTCACATGATCACCATTTTCAACCTTCCCGGCTGACTTCTGGCAAGAAAAATCAATGGGGAACCATGTGATTTGCTTAATGATAACATGTTTCACTTAATGACCATGGTGATTCGCTTAACAACTGCTGCAAAAAAGGCTGTAAAATTGGGTCAGAATTGCTTAATGACCACTTCGCTTGGCAACCAAAATTCCGATCCCAGCTGTGGTCGTTAAGCGAAGACTACCTGTATGTAGGGTTGGACACGGCTCATACTTGGATAGGAGACCACCAGACTGCACATGACGAAGAAACTGAAAGAAAATATTCTGGGAAAATGCAATAGCAAACTGCTTCCAAATGACCCAGAGCCAAGCCTAGCTTGAAAATTTCTTGACCTTTTGTGCCTGCAGAGGCAACAGTTTGACAGACAGGCCAGCCACTCACCAGCAGCCATTTTGTGAGTGTGCTCACAAGCTCTCCAAATTCCAAAATGTGCCAAACGGGCACCAAGGGACCGCACTCTTTCTGAAACATCTTCCGTTAAGAGCGGCCATAGGTGCTGTGTCTGCCAGCCTTGAACCGCACCCCCCAGTCTGTTTTATGTGGAGGCAAAAACCACATCAAACCCAGCTTGTCTTTTCTCACCAAATGATTGCCAAGCCAGGCCGAGTGGGCGGTGGATATCAAACGGGCGAGCCGGGTGCCCAGCCTTCTGCAAGGAATTAGGACCAGACATTTAATAACCCGGCGTTTTCTGAACAGCAGCTGCCTGGGAAGGTGAATCACTTTGCTCATTGTATTTCTGAGTTTCGCCTCCCTTCTCCCCTTTTTCCTTGTCAGTCTGCTGAGTGTTTATTACTCCTCCGGCTTTTTCCACATGGCATTCATTTCTGTGAATGAAAACAAATGGCCGCGTGCAAGAGGCAGGAGATAAAAGAATAATAAGCGCATTTTATATGCCACCTTTGAAAATCAAATCACAATATTAAAAAAAGGAGCTTTGAAGCTTCCCATCCATCTCTCTGGATGTGTAAGCTCTCTCAGCCATCACAGGAATAGGACAAGCACCATCATCTACTGGGGAGATAATACTTATTTTAAGGAAAGTATAATATTTGCTTTTTTGGTTTTTTTCCCCCTGTTTTCAACAAAAAGAAATACAAAGAAATACAAACCCAAAGGCATAAATGCTCAGTTGCAAACAAGACGGGGACTGACTTCTGCATCCCCCCTGCCCCCAAACGTACAGGTTGCTCTCTTGTCCACTTGAATTGCTGAAAAGCCTAGAATTGCAAAAATGAGGGGTTTTAACTTGAACCTCAACCCTGCTTGGTGCTGGCTTGTTGGAGGCTAAGATGGCAAATCCAGATCCTTGGCCTCTTTTGGACATAATGGTGGCTGTCTTGGACCATGATCTTGAGGAGCAGCCTTGGAAATTGAAAAAAGGTGACATGGATTTTCACCCCCCAAAATGTCCCAAGAAGAATATTAATCTCTAGATGGGTTTTGCAGCTGAATACAGAATCAGGGAGGGAAGGAGGGAAGGAGGGAAGGAGGGAAGGAGGGAAGGAGGGAAGGAAGGAAGGAAGGAAGGAAGGAAGGAAGGAAGGAAGGAAGGAAGGAAGGAAGGAAGGAAGATCTCAAAATCTGTTTTAGCCCTAAAACAGCATCTGAATCCATAAGAAAAGTCTCCGGCTGTGTGTACGTATAACGGCATTCACGTACATGCATTCCCTTTGCTCCGGCTCTGGGGCCAAATTGCCAACTGCAGCAGTCCAAAGGGCAGCAGGAAACATTTCTTTGCAACTGCAGAGAAAGAATTAAAGGTCCTCCCTCTTCCAGCACATTTAGAATCTACTGTGAGGTACAAGTGCTGTGTTTCATCTGGCAGGGGAAGATGGGCCTTGTAGTACAAAGCATCCTCCTAAGGGTGCCAGAATGGATAATGGGCCTTTTGTACGCCATCTTCTTCCTCTGGCTGATTCTCTCAGCTGAGGGCAAAGGGTTAATAAAGACAAGGAGGAAACCATTTGCAAGGATGGGAAATAAAACGTGGGGCCACCAATTCAGGTTGCCCCTTGCAGGACCCTGCCTGCTTCCTGAGAGCTCCCTGAGGAGAGACTTTGATGGCTCTTGAGTTCTTGCTACCCGTTTGTGCTCTGCTGCGTGGTGTTTCAGGCTTTAAAAGACAAAGACATGGAGAAGCTGGGGAGGGTTCTGAGGAGGGCTGTCAGGAGCTCTGGAAACCAAGGAACTGGGCAGGTTCGACTTGCAGAGAAGACAGCTCTGATAGAAGGCTCTCGGGGGCAAGAAGGTGCAGCTTCCGCTGAAATGAAAAGCAGGCCGAGGATCAACAGGAAGAAAGTAGAAGAAGGGAGATTCGGACTGATTCTTGGAGACCCAGTTGGTTAAAGGCCCTGGGCTAGAAACCGGAAGACTTGTAGTCCGTCTTAGTCATGAAGCCAGTAGGGTGACTTTGGGACAGAGAAGGCAGGCAGGCAGGCACTTTGTTTCTAAAATTTACCAACCCAAGAAAGATTCAAAACATATTCTCAATTCCCCTGAAAACAAAGCAGAAAAACAGAAGCCTCTTTTGAAGGGGAAGAAAAGGTTTGAGAAATCACAAGGCAAATTTTGGCACAGCATTAGTGAAAATGAAACACACACATAGGCATAGATACATTCCACTGTCTCTCAGATTCAGCCTCTCTCTTTCTTTTTGATTCTGACAATCCAAACGGACCTGGAAGACATCAGATTAAAACTGATTCCGCCTGTCTGATTTTAGTGCAACCAGGTTAAGCTACGATATTCAGCTATATCCTGGGTCACCCTCATTTGCACAATTCAAGACTTTTTTTAAAGACGGCAGTCCTGATCTAAAAGTTTCTGTGAAAAGGATTGCCTCTTTCGTTGGGTAGGTGTGCACCTGATGCTGTGTTGTGCATGTGTAAAATGGTTGCAAAATATGAGACGTGCTTTTTTCGCTGTGCAGGGGAACAGTAATGGAATAATAATGGCATGTGGAGGCTGAGTGGTTTTTGAGAAAGCAGTAAAAGCATGTGTGATTGGCAGACAGCAGTCATGTCAGATAAAATGGTCTGCCTAAGAGTTTCTTTCCGAATAATTAATAACTACCCCTCGTCCATAATTCCAGCCTGGCTGTATTTATAGTTATCATTTGATTGATTGACTGGTTACTTGATTATGTGCCATCACAGACAGATCTTCTCCAGAATGCTCTGTCCCAATCTGGTCCTTCAGGTCTCCCAATGGTTCGCCCATCACCACTGTAACTGGCTCCACCCACTTTGCTGCTAGCTGCCCTCTTCTTCTCTTTCCTTCCACTTGATCCAGCATGATGGACTTTTCCCCTTCCCCAGCATCAGAGCCTTCTCCAGAGAGCTAGATCTTTATGCTGTTGGATAATGTGCCATCAAGTTGGTGTCAACTTTTAGTGACTTCTTCTCCTTCCTTCCACCTTTCCCAGCATCAGAGCCTTCTCCAGAGAGTTGGGTCTTCACATAATGTGTCCAAAGTAGGATAATTTGAACCGGGTCCTTTGTGCTTCAAATGAGACCTCTGGGTTGATTAGTTTGATGATCCATCGGTTGGTTTTCTTGGCTGTCCACAGTATTCTCAGGAGTCTCCTCCAACACCAGAATTCAACAGTGTCAATGTTCTTCCTATTGTGCTTCTTCAAAGCCCAACTTTCGCTTCCATCGAAGGTCAACCTTTGCCTGCATGTTTCTTATCCTTGTAGGTATAGATGGTAATGTTTACAGATCTGTGTTGCAAGAATCCAGATTGTGTGTAGAGGGCAGCAAAGAGATGCAGAAATCCTAAACACTTTGCTGCCATCTAGTGACGGCATACAGATGTTCATAGGCCACATCTGGTGGGCCTACTCTATGAACACTATGAGGAGTTGTAGGGTTTCTATATGAAATCACATCTAAGTCTGCCAAGGCCTGATATAGTGAAGAAGAACCATCCAGAGCTCCCGGATCCTACAGTCAAAGGTGCTCTTGAAAGCCATCTAGTCCCCTTTTCTCTTTTTAGGACATCTTTAGATGTGTCCCAGCCTTTCTTTGAAGACCTCCATCAAAAGAAATCCGATTGCTATTAGAGGACAGCATTTTCGTTTTATTTACAAGAGCTTTCCCATCGTTCAGCTGAAGTTTCCTCTGTTGTAACATAAGCCCACTGAATGAGGCACTGAGTAACCAGAGAGGTTTTTTAAAATATATTTTTAAGCCCTTTATTTATTAAAATACATTTACAGTTATAGTACAGTCAATATACAAAAAGTCATGGTACAACAAATACAATAAGACAAAGTAACAAAGCAAAATGCTTTCTATTAAGGAAAAAAAAGGAAAAAGGGAAAGTTTCCAACGATCATGGCTATAGATATACTTATATTCGCCTTTTGTAATCTCTTTTCTCTATTTACCCTCATATTACCATTATTTCTATTTAACTATTTCATTAATATAAAAAACCCATAGTCATAGCTTCATTTTGTTCGGTTATAAGCAGGTAATCAAGAAGGGGTTGCCATAATTCCTTAAATCTCAAAGTATTTTTATCTTTCATCAGAAATGCCAGTTTTGCCATTTGTGCTAACTCTAATAATTTAAGCATCCATTCTTCTGTTGTTGGTATATAATCTCTCTTCCAATGTTGAACATATAAAATTCTTGCTGCAGTAATCTTATATAACAACAAATCTCCATATTTTTTTCTTAGTTCTCCCTCCATTATTCCTAATAAAAATAATTCTGGTTTTTTTACTATATTTGCCTTCAAAAAATTTTGAATGTATATCTGCTCCCAATATTTCTTTGCTTTATTACAAGTAATAAGTAACCAGAGAGTTTTGGAAAACTTACAAGCAAAGTGGGAGGACACCAGAGACAATGTGTCCTCTGAATTATCTCCTTGTGATTTCATGGCTATTCCATATCATTTCCTCAGCAACAACGTGGAAGTGAATCACTATTACCTTTTTCCAGTGTTTTTTTTTCAACTTCCCAGTTAATTGTTTCCTGGTGGTCTCCCATCCAAATACCTGTTATATCTGACTCTGGCTATGAAACAGGTCTAACTTTGCTTAGTTTTTCAAAGCCAGCCAAGGTTGGCTCTTCAACGCCACCTAGTTGGGTATGAAGGCAATCACTTTTTAAAACTCGACTGCTCAGGAACTGGACTTCAGAGGTAGACTGCCTCTGAATCTGGAGTTTCTGTAGAGCTGCCATGTTTAGAAACTATCAATGTACCTTGGTTCATCCATAACCCCCCTTTGTGTCTAACCCCCCCTTTGAAATATAACAATCATTACTCACATCTCGTAACAGTGACCTATTAATTTGGTGATTTCCAACTGGTGGTGCCTGATGGATCTAGGCAGAAACAAGATAAGGCTCTGAAGGGGCGACTGTAATTGAAATTTACCATAAAAGATGGACATAATAACACTATATCTGTAAATGTATAAATGTCCTTCTCAGAAAGCATAATCGGTGGAACTTCAGTATGATGCATGGCAATAAATCAACAGCATAGATTTTTTTTCCCCACCTGAATTATCCACCAGTTCCCTGGGATGAAACTTAATGACTGGACATGGTGTAGGCTGAGCTGGGGACCAGCGAAGCCGAAATAATTATTATGCTACATAGGGAAGGTTCCCAGGAGCTGGGAATTCCAGGAACGGAAGCCAAGATCCGTCTCCGAGCCACCGGGTTGGGGTGGCTGATCTACACCAATGTTGCATTTCTTTCATGCCCCCCATCCCCTTAAAAAGAGGGGAGCCCTGCAGAGACTGGCTGTTCCGGGTCTTCCCAGCCTCTTTACTAGCAGCGGGCACAGGCGGCATCATTGATCTCTTCCCTAGGGGCAGCACATGGACAGCCAGAGCCTGTATCTGGCACAGCTACCCGGAGTGGTACTGCGTTCCCCTTGCATTCCATCAGTGTGTGTTGGTGCACCTGGGAAGCACAAGAGGAGGCTGCATATGCTCTGCTGTGGGTCATGTGACCAAGAGGGAGGGAGGGGGGCTTAGAATGGAGGAGGCAGCTGTATGCTGAGCCGCTGCCGGGCTCCCTCTCCTATAGGGAGGCGTTGGGGAAGGGGTTTGCTCTCTTCTGCTGGCCCCTCTCCCCACACCACATTTGGTCCCACTCCGCTGAATGTTTAGGGCAGTGTTTCTCAACCTTAGCGACTTTAAGATGGGTGGACTTCAGCTCCCAGAATTCCCCAGCCAGCATGCTTTAAGACGGGTGGCCTTCCACTCCCAGAACTCCCCAACCAGATGCTTTAAGATGGATGGCCTTCCACTCCCAGAATTCCCCAGCCAGCATGCTGGCTGGGGAATTCTGGGAGTGGAAGGCCACCTGTCTTAAAGTTGCTGAGGTTGAGAAACACTAGTTTAGAGGATTCTCCTGCTGATGGACAGATGGACAGGCAGATGGAGAGAGTCCTAAAGCCTTTCATCTCCCTGCTTTCTGACATTCCACTAAGGTGGAAAGAAAAGAAAAGAAAAAAATGGAAAAGCTAGCTCTAATTCTTTATTTAAGATATAGTTTGATTGTTGAGCTGTTGTTTCACCAGGCTGCCTTGACAAACATTGCGTGGGAAGTGAGATGGAAGTGTAATCTGTGGTGTTGCATCTGTGATAATCCTGTTCCCACGTAAGAGTCATTCCCTGGCAAACAAGCCCTGTTGAGAACCAGCCTTTAAGGTCTGGGATGCTCCACGCGATGCTGAAGATTAAAACACGGATCAGCATTATTTCTAAAGGGCAAATTTCAACAGCGTCTGAAGAGGGGCATTTAAACATTTCCCTTCCTCGTTGCAACAATGAGAAAAATTGCTGGCACAAACAAGCGTCCATGGCTGCTATTAATCTTAGGAGGAAGCCTCTTATTAATGCCAGACTAAATGCCGAATTAAATAAGTCTTTTGTTGGATTCAACTGGAGTCTTAGGTCCGTAGTCTGCCCTTTTGACTAAAAAGGCTCTAGTGTGGTTCAAAAATTGTCGAATTCTCAGCAGCCAAATGAAGAAAAACCTACACCAGAGCTTTGTTTGTAGATTCCTTGGTGCTCGCTGAGCTTGGTTGTTGGCTTGCAGACGTTTCATGACCCAACTAGGTAACTTCATCAGTGCTGGTGAGGGTGGAGTTTGCTCCCTGTTTACATAAAGTAGCTTCTCCTGCCCATGTTGGTGGGTGTATGGTTTTCTCCTTGGTAGTTTCTTGATTAGGGTATTGTTTTTTTACTTGATTGTTGGTCTGCTTGATTGTTTGTCCCTTTGATAGTTCCCTGATTAGGGTATTGTTTTCCACTTGATTATTTGTCCCCTTGATTGTTTTCTCGGCAGTACACTGATTAGGGTGTTGTTTTCCATTTGATTGTCTGCTTGATTGTTTGTCTAGTGTTCATCCCTGCTTATCTGAGTATTGGTTGCTTTTTCTTTTAATTTAGAATTTTTATCCTGCCTTTATTATTTTTATAAATAACTCAAGGTGGCAAACATACCTAGTACTCCTTCTTCCTCCTATTTTCCCCACAACAACCCTGTGAGGTGGGGTGGGCTGAGAGAGAGTGACTGGCCCAGTTGGCTTTCATGCTTAAGGTGGGACTAGAAATCACAGTCTCCCAGATTCTAGCCTGGAGCCTTAACAACTAGACCAAACTGGGTCTTTTTGTTCCCTTCTTAGCTTTTTGTTGTCTCTTTTGAATGGTGTCTAAATGTGGTTTATCTCTATGTGTCCATTGACGGCTGATCAATCAATCAAACTGGCTTGGGAAATCTGGGAGTTGAAGTCCACACCTCTTCAAGTTGCCAAGGTTGAGAAACACTGATTTAAAAAAATTAAAAAAGAATGAATTTTGTCCTGGGGTTGAAATTAGGTGCCTGGAGAGGCCAGATTTTGGAAGAGCAAAATGCTCCTTTGAAATCCTCATCTCAGCTTAGTTTGACATCCCTGCCAATGTCATCCCCCCACCCCCCGCCCCGCTGCTTTTTCTCCAGCCAAGTCAGTGCGAGCCAGTGGGCCAACCAGAAACGCTAAAATGACTCTTGGAATTTTTATTTGAAGTGAGTTGGACAAAGGAGTCTGCTAGGCTGGATGGGACAAATAGCTGATGGGACAAATCTGGTATTCGGGGGTGGGGTCTGCTTGTGCACCCAAAGTAATGCAAAGACATTGCTTCCTTCACCTCACTTTCAAGTGCAATGCCTTGTGCGCCGGTGCATCCACTCATCCTCTGCTTATGAATTTAACCCACTTGGTCGTTTGCAAAATACCTCGACACCCCCCACCCCCCGCCCCAGTTATCATTTGGCATAGCGCGCTCACCCAAGGTTAAGCTGGGATGATTTTGGAAAGTGAGGACGGGATTTGGATGTGGGGCCACCAGGAAACCCCGGGGCTTGTAGATTGCCGAGAAGGCGGACCAACCCCGCGTGGAGTGACCAGGAGGCCAGCGCGTTGGCCCCAGAATAATCGCCAGCTCCCGACCCCACGACAGGGAGGCGGGCACGAAGCCGCCCCGAGCCACGCCAGAGAGATTCAGGCGCTCGGAGTTAACCCGGCCCGGCTCGGCGGGTCGGGCGGCCGCAGCCAACTGTAGCTGCGCCCGCCTTGCCCGGAGAAGTCCCGCGGCGGCGGATTCCCACGACCAGGGAACCCGGGAGCAGCGGGGAGGGGCGGGGGTAGGGGGTCCGCGGGGCAGCTGCCCCCCGCCCGCCGCCGCCCCGGCAGCTGCGTCTCCAGCCCGCTCCCCCCGCCCCGCCCCCCCCCCGCCGTCCCTCCTCCCTCCCTCCCTCCCTCCGTCGCCGGCGCGGAGATTTCGCAATTAGCCCAATCGGGTTGGAGATGCCGGGTGTCAGTCGAGGCGAGCGCGGCGGCGAACGCGCGCGGGGTACTCGCTGAAAAGTCGGCGGGAGGCGCCGCGCAGCCAGTGGCGAAGCGGCGGCGGCGGAGCGGGCAGGGCGCCTCCTCGCCGCGCTCGGGCCCCGGCAAACTTTCGGGGAGGGAGGCTCAGCCGGACCGGCGCCCGCGAGCCCGCCTGCGACCCTGTGGCCCGCCGCCCGCGGGGCCCGCGCACCGGGCGATGCTGGCGAGCGAGCGGCCGAGCGGGCTGTGCAACGCGGATGCGCGCTGAGACCGGCCCCGTGCCAAGGACCTGCTGGACGTTTCATGCCCGGAGCCCCTGACTTAGCGGAGGTTGCAGCCCGCGGCGGCGGCGGCGGCGGCGGCGGCAGCATCCGAGCCATGCGGCGGCCAGGCGCCCGCCATCGCCGGGAGCTCCGGCGGCGAAAGGTCCAGGAGCCACCCCAGCCCGGCTCCCACTGAGCCCGCGATCGCAGCCCGCCCGCCCGCGCCCCCCCCCCTCGGTTGCCAAGGATATTCTCCCTGCTTCCCCGTAAAGGCAGAGGGGGAAAAACTACATCGCTGCTGCTGCGGCGGCGGCGGTTGCTGCTGCTGGCATTTTATTTTATTTTATTTTATTTTGTTTGGTTTTGTGTTATTTTATTTGCATTTGTCTCCTCCCAATTTCACCGCCCGGCCCCTCAAGATTCGGGGCTTGCCCCAGTGGCCAGGGTGGGGCCGGGGGCGATGGCTCGCCGGGGCGGGAGATCGGCCGCTTGAAGCCGCGCGGAAGCGGTCGCCCGGCCGCTGCAGTGGGCGCTCTCCCGGGCGAAGGCGGCGGCGGCGGCGGAGCGGCAGCAGCCCGGCGGGGCGCTGCGGAGATGGCCGAGTGAGGCTGACCGAGCCCGTGTCCGGCCGGGCTGAGAGGGAGAGAGAGAGAGAGAGAGGGAGGGAGGGAGGGAGGGAGGGAGGGCGGGCGCGGATTCCTGCTCTGCCTCCTTTGCCCCCTCCGCTTGCTGGGGGGGGCATTTTCTGCCAAGCGGGGTCTGCCCGTCACCTGCTCGCGGCTTCCTGGAAGAGGTGCTTGGAAAATCTTGGAAAGGAATAGCGGCGCCTTGCAAGGAGGACGGACCTCTCTACGCATCTGGCGAGCAGCTCCGGCTGGGACCAGTGCAGAGGTAAAATACGGGAGGGGGGGTGCGTTTAAAATAAATTAAAATGCATGCATCCGTGTGTGTGTGTGTGTGTATGGAGTGCAGGAGCTTGCAACAAACTGTGTGTACACACACACAGACTCTTACTACACACACACACACACACACACGCACCCACACCCGAGACACCATCTGCAGTGTCAATGCGGCGCCTGGGTTGAGCAAAGGTGGGGGGGCAGGCAGGGAGAAGAGGGGAGCATCTTCCCAGGTAAGCAGGAGCCCCTCGCCTTTTCCCTCCCCCAGAGGTGTGGAAAGCTTGCAAGCATCTACCCTTTTTGAGGGGGCGGGGGGGGGAGAGGAGAGGGCAGGAGCGGGGAGGGAGTCGCAGTCTTGGGGGGCGCTTGCGGGGATGAAAAGTATTTTCCCCCCTCTTCAGCTCCTGGCTGGTGGTGGTCTTCTTCACTTGGGGGTGGGCAAGGTGCTGAACCCAACTTAAAAAATAAAATGGGGGGGGGGGGGAATGTCCTGCTAGGCTGAGCAATTCAAAAGCCTTGGTCAGCCCACAGGCTCTCCTCCTTTTTATCCAAATGGGGTTAGCAAGGCATACAAATTCACATGGGAGCCTAGGGATGAAAAATCGATGTCTCCGCCAGTGTGTGTGTAATGGACATGTGTGTCTGTGTGTGCACGCGCGCGTGTGTATGTGTGTGTAAGACCCGACTGCAAGAAAACGAGGGAAAATGCAGCCCAGACTGATCAGCTCTTCTCTTTGCCGGCTGACTTCTGCAGGACTTCCCCCCTCCTGAGCTATAATATAATTTCTTGTACACACACACACACACACACGCGAGAGACCCGGAGCCTGTCTGTCTTGCTACCAAAGGGAAAATGCAGCCGGAGCATCTTGTTAGCAAGCAAGTGTTTTCCGGAGATGGCAGAGCGATGAAGTACCCCAGGGTGAGGCATTGGCTTCCAGTTGGCACAGACAAGTGTGTGCTATGATCTTTGCTTAAAAAAAAAATTGGCATGCTTTAGCCAATCTCTTTCTCTTGGGCAGCATCAAGAGCATTTCCTCCTTGTAGATCTTTCCTTTCCTTTCCTTTCCTTTCCTTTCCTTTCCTTTCCTTTCCTTTCCTTTCCTTTCCTTTCCTTTCCTTTCCTCCCATCCTTTTCTAGTAGTTTTTGAGTCAGGCTGGCTGGATCTGGTGACAAAGGGGAGGTGATTTTACACACACCGCCTCCCATGCTTAGTGCTTAGTCGTAGTAGTAAGCCCAAAGTGAGCCTTGCCAATTGTTTTCTGTTCCTGAAGTTTGCATGAGAGGAAAAACCCCTGCTTTTTCATCTTTTGGTTCCTCTGGCTTTGCTGAGCCTGAGTGTGAGTTTGCCTCCCCCCACCCCCGCAAAGATTCCCTTCTTCCTATGTTTCCAAGCCCAAATCCCACATCTGCCTCCCAGGTGATGTTGTATTGGTGGCCCACTTCTCCCATCTCAGTATCAGAGCTTAGTTCTGAAATGGCTGAGAGTGCTCTGAGGCATGCACAGAGCGCATTTCCCTCTCCCATAACCCTGGGATGATGCTGGGGCTGCCAGACCCAGGGTGGTGTTTTCAAACAGCTTTGAGCTACCTCTCCTCTTGTTTGGGATAGAAAGCCCCAGTTTGGATTCCTTTCCGAAAAGAAAGGAATCCCAATTCTTTTTTTCCAGTCTCCAAACTGGAAAATCTCCTTTGGCTTGGCTTGCGTTTCCTAGATAAAGTACATTTTGCCTGATCCCTGTGAACTGTGTTTGTCTTTAACATTTCTGCAGGAATGGTTTTGGTGACCACATGAGAAGTGGGAAGCTCTTAGCTCTTAGGGTTCAGAAACAGGATGGGAAAAGGGAAAAATGCAAACTCTGTGCATCCTGATCCTCATCTTCAAATCAGTTTGGTGCCAGTCCTAAAAGGCAAGACGCTTTAGTGCCCATTTCACAGATGGGGAAGTGCAAAGCAAAAGGGTGAAAGAGAACCAAATCCTGTACTTTATGTTCTCTTGGAAAGGTGATCCTCTAATTAATTATTTGAGATAATTCAAGAGTGGAACTCAAACTGGGAGATGACAGTCAATTCTCTCCCAGTCATGGAAGCTCCCTGGGTGACTTTGCACCAATTTCTCTCTCTCTGCTCAAGCAACCTCACAGGGTTGTTGTTGCTGCTGCTGGAAAAACTGGGGCAGGAAATGCTTGAGGAAGCTGTAAAACAAACAAATAAAACGAACCCTTTTTATGTTTATGGGGGGAAAGGGAAGAGAATGCTAGGAAGCCTCACCAACTGCTTGTGGGATTGAGAAGGGTGTTTCACACATTAGGGACTAGATGCTTGATTCCCTCCACCCTGACTGTGGCGCCTTTCAAGCAATATCTTGTCTGGCCCTGTCTCCCATTCTCTTATGCCTGCGTTTGGGGTTGGGGTTGATTCTCAGGTACCATCAATGCAAACAGCATTTGGTGGCTAATGTTGAAGGTGTTGATGATGGACGATGCCTGCTCCTTTCTTGCAATGTTAGTGCTCACAATTTTAGCACTGCAAGGAGACCGGAGATGTGCTATGAGAAGCCCTGTAAAGAGAGGCTGAATGTGGTTACTCTGGAGTTGAGGATTAAGGTGTTACAGCCACAGACCTTCTACGGGAGCAGAGATTTGATGAGAAGTGTAAAGATGGAGAGGAGGGCTTCTCCCCCCCTCCCTCAATTCCTCCAGGGTTATTTCTTTCCAGAGTTAAAAAGAAAATGTAGCATGGAATGAGCCGAAGGCTTCTTGGAGGACTGATGACTTACTCAGTGAATAAAGACAGTTTGCACCGCGATGCTTGTTTTTACTCAAACCAGCCTTGTCTTGCAAACCCTGGACAAAAACACTATCAGCAAGGAAAGAGTGAGTGGGTTATGCCTGCAGGTCTCTCTAGTTCCAGCTGCACCTTTCTCATTCTGCCCCTATGTTTAGGAAGTTTACGTGAAAGGGCGCTCACACAGTCCACCACGGTGAGAAGAGGCAGGGTGGTGGGAAGTGCCACAGAGCATGCGAAGCGGGGGCTGTGTTTCTGAGCACGTCAAAAGTAATGGCCGTAATTGACCTCAATGCACCTTGCCTGGGCAGTAGGAGAGGCGAGGTGCTGGGGGTCAAAAAGGACAGGTTTAAATCATAGCTTGAGAAATGAAGGATGATTGTGTGAAGCTGTGACACGGCAGGTGCAACCAATGGAAAGAGAGATCTGGCCAAAATGAAGCCCTTTGAAGTCCCCTGACTTTAAGCGGGAAGGTTTAAGGCATGCGCCCAACCTTGCAAGTGAAATTAGTAGAGCTTAAAAGTTGCTCCCACTGATATCTGGAAAATTCTGGAGGGTGTACACAGAAGCGTAAGTTGGTTCCGTATGTACGTGTGGTTCTGTTTAAAAGCCAATGTGTTGTACAGTAAAAATACTAGAAGAATAACAGTATGATTTATTTCAGGGACATTTTTGGGGTTAGGGGGATACATCAGTCAGTTAAATAAAATCTGTTTACAGATTCTCCTTTGCCCTGGTCGATGCACTACACTTTCCATCTTGTCTGATTTGGTTAGGGCCCTTGGCCTGAAGTGATCTCTTGGATCTCCAAATCCTGATCCCCAAGAGAGATCCTATGCCTCTGCAGGATTGCAAAGCAGAGTGAATTTAAACAGGTCTGACTTTTTCCATTAAGTGTTTCAGGGGCAGGGAAGAAGCCACGCCTGGTAAAATCTGCTGAGTTGTACTTTAAGGCCGGAGGGGCCCCATTTCAACAGCTCAGGGGCTACACTAGACTGCGCGG
Organism: Candoia aspera; assembly: GCF_035149785.1. Classification (NCBI taxonomy): domain Eukaryota; kingdom Metazoa; phylum Chordata; class Lepidosauria; order Squamata; family Candoiidae; genus Candoia; species Candoia aspera. Next base: position 6,843,960 of record NC_086159.1, on the reverse strand, counting down.
CATATACCGGGCTGTACCCCAAAAGTGGGTGGGATAAGGATCCATGGGGGGGGAGTTAAAAGAGTGCCTTGCAGAGGCTTGGCAAGGATTTCACTCCATGCCCTCCCCTCCAAATTTCCAAAAATGCAAAAAAGGGCCACCTTGGAGGGAGGCTTCAGGGGCCACAGATGATCCTTGGCTTGCTTTTTGGGCACCTCTGTTTTTAGGAAGGTAGGCCCCTCACACCCTGTAAGGCATGGGCTTATAGGATATTGAACTAGACCAGTGTTACTCAACCTTGACAACTTTAAGACATATGGACTTCAACTCCCAGAATTCCCCAGCCAGCCATGCTGGCTGGGGAATTCTGGGAGTTGAAGTCTACACATCTTAAAGTTGCCAAGGTTGAGAAACACTAACCTAGACTTAAAATAGAGTTGGGTTTCAGCATGGGGTGGGATCCAGCCCTTGATTTAGCACCTCAGCCGAACCAGGCCATCCCATGAAGCCATGGGGAAGCTATTTAGCACTGCGTCTTCTGTGGACGCAGCCATTCAGGCCCCCTTGCGCCATAGATTTTGATGCTGGCTTAGCAGAATTGGGAAGGGGGATGTCCAGGGTCTTTGTGCAAAGGGTCCACCCATTAGGATGCTAGACCCTTCCCGCTGAGGATGTGCCATATGCAAGGGACCCCTTGCAGGCAAAGCCGTAGTTAATGAGAGCAGAGAAACTGATCAAATGTCTCTCTTTCTAGCTCCTTTTGCGTAAGACGTGAGGATTCAGAGTCGCAGGCTGTGTCTCAGCTCCAAGGGAGGGCGAACGTGTGCGTCTGAGTTGAGCTGCAACTGAAACGGACTGTTGATATTCCACTTTCCTCTCCCCTAGGCACATGGCCCTAAATTATGTAGACCGGAGAAAGTGATCTAAACGCAGGGAAGCACATGCTTTTGATAGAACCGTAATGCTCCAACAAGAGCAGAACAGTTCCTTCCAGATAAACAAACCGAAGGCCCGCTAAGCTTCCTCCGTGTTAACTGTGATTTCGACAGATTTGAAGAGGATGTTCATAATTGTGTGTGTGTGTGTGTTGGTGTGAGTGTGCTTGCAGGCAGAGGGAGGGAGGGAGCCTTCAAAAGGTGTCAGGGAATGTTTTGCTCCGCATTTCTGCTCAATTCCTTCTCCCTTCCTTCTATGGACATTAACATACATACATACATACATACATATGTATATTAAAAGACAATTAATGCTTGCTGGAAGACTGTAAGCAGCATTTCAGTGCAGAAATGTGATCTCAAAAAGTCCCTGGGAGAATACAGGAGTTCATTAGCAGCCCAGCGACGTTCTTGTGGTTAAGTATGTCGGTTTAGAAGAATTAAAGAGGGACCGCAGAGCTCAGGCAGAAACGCCAGGATTCCTGGAAAGAGGGTTGGGGGCCTTTCCCAGGATGTCAGACTGTCTTTCCACTCAGCTCCAGCCAGCTTGGCTCCCTGTTGGGGAGGATGGGAGTTGTGATCCGGAGAGCTGAAGGGCCGCAAGTTGGAACTGATAGCTCTGCGGTTGCCAATCTTACAGGCCTGCGCAGTTGATGTAAAGATGGCACTGTGTAGGGCCAGATTTAGCCCTGGGGACGCCCTAAAGCAGTGTTTCTGAAACTTGGCCGCTTAAGACGTGTGGACTTCAACTCCCAGAATTCCCCAGCCAGTACGCTGGCTGGGGAATTCTGGGAGCTGAAGTCCACACGTCTTAAGCGGCCAAGTTTCAGAAACACTGCCTAAACTATGGAAAGCTGTAGAGGCTGTTTGGCAGTGCAAAGAACGAACAAGCCTATCATTTCCACTTTGGCAGGGAGCCCATTTTCAGCAAAGCAATAATGTCAGCTGCGCATGGGGAAACCTGCCGTGATGTCACAATGCAAACTCAGCCCCTTGAGTCCTGACATCACACGTAAGCCCAGCAGGGGCGGACCTTCCATTGTGACATCGCCATGCACATTTTGTGGCTCGCCTCCCTCTGCCCCCCACCCCCCTGCGTGGATGCCTAGGGCTGCTCTGCACAGGGCTGGACGGAGACCTGGGGAGGGCCCAGGCTGGGGGACGATGCAGAGGCTCTGTCGGCAAGCACTGGCAGGGCATCAGGCCGTGGGGCACCTGAACGTGGACGGAGGCCCCCAAGATGCAGAAGCAACGCGGGATGGGTGGGGAAGGGCCCCCTCCGAGCCGAAGGGGTGAATGCCTGCAGAAAGGAAGCACAGCTTAATCAATTAATGAGGATCGTGGGAGCTAAGCAAGAGGGCTTCATTCATGAGGTCATTCCTATAGAGACTTATAACAAAGCTGTTTTAAGAATCTGAAAACTTGAGAGGCCCCTTCAGGCTGTGTGGCCCTGAGCCGTGGCTTGTTTAGCTTATGCCTAAACCTGACCCTGAGTCTGTGCATTTACAAATGTCACATCTAACGTTGCAAGTGTTACTATTTCCCGCTGCGCCAGAGAATGAGAAGATGACTGGCCCGTTGCATTTGAACCCAGATCCCAATGCAAAACGTGAGGATATTTTTCTCAGTGGGTTTCTCACACTGGCGGTTTTGCATTCCTTAAAACCTATGGAAGGTGAAGCCTTGCACCAGACTCAACTTATCCAACTTGAACAATGCCTTTCATTCAAATGTGGTACTTTTCATACTGCGCGAGCCAGCTAGTATCACGTGGTGGTGCACAACTGCAGGCAGTGCTCTTTAAGAAAATAGTTATAGAGAAGGATGGATTTTAGCAAGGTCAGCTTTTCTTAAGCTTGCCTGCGTCCACCAATATTTCTTCTTTGTCACTGTTTAAGGACAAGTCCAGAAATGAGATTTTCATTTCCATTTGCTGGGGAACAGCAGATGGCACATGTTTTAGATGCTGGAACATTTTTTTCCTTGAGCCATGAGAACTAGATGCTTAACTTTCACCTTAAATTATTGTTACCTGATATTCCCTTGTTTTTTTAAATGAATAATATAAATTGGCCTAAGGTTGATTAAAGGGAAGGGGGCTGTGCCACTTCAGACTGCAGGTGGGGTGTTTTTCACATGATAAGAGTATTTCTGCAGGAAGTACAGGCAGTCCTCACTTAACAACCATTCAGTTAGTGACGGTTTGGACTTACAGTGGTGTTAAAACCAACTTGTGACCAGTCCTCACACTTACAATCATCACAGCATCTTGTCATGCCATCGCCATTTTCAACCTTCCCAGCCAGCTTCTGGCAAGCAAAATCAATGGGGAACCACATGATTCGCTTAGTGATGATGTGGTTCACTTAATGATGTGGTGACTCACTTAATGACCTCTGCAAAAAAGGTCATAAAATTGGGTCAGATTCGCTTAATGACCACTTTGCTTAGCAACTGGAATTCCGGTCCCAATTGTGATTGTTAAGCAAGGGTTACCTGTATGTAGAAAGCTAGCATGTCAGGGAGATGGCTAGACTAGAACTCCTGGGATCTAGTTTAAAGTGGAAAGATTATTGGGGATCTAGTTATGAGAAGTTGCACATATAGCCTGAGACAGTAGAGCTCACAGCTATCCAGGGAAGTAAAATGTCATCATGTAAATACTAAAACGTCCTAGTGTCAGACATTGGGACCCCAGCACACGATGGCGGCATTTGTGTGCTGGTGTCACCCCATGAGTGACCTCGTTTTAGCGCCATCCCACTTTGCTATGGATCCTGCTGTTTGCAGTCCCATTTCCCATTTCAATAAAGATCTGAAATTTGTACACATTGCAAACCTGGATTTACATTTTGTCCCCTTTTAGGAAGCAAGGATCATTTTTGACTTGGGCGCAAAGATGCATCTGCTTAGCCCAAGGCGAGTGACGTCTGCAGCATCTCGGTGGCCAAAATGTGGGTTTTTATTTTTCCCTTCCTCCCCTAGGTCGTAAATCTGGAGGAACAGCATGACATCTTTTACAGGTGTCCCTTGTCCCTGCAGTCCTTTGAAATTTGCGTAGCATGGGAAAAGCTGTCACCATTTCCTAAGCTTTTCATGCTACGGGAAGGGAGGAAAAAGGTGGAGGAGGATCAACCATCTCTGAAGGATGGATTTATTTCACTGGCCCTGGCTGGTGGCCAATTTTTCAGAAGGCAAGGAAGAGACTCCTTGTCGGTGTTCTGATTCTGTGGGAAAGACAATCAGAGATGTGGTTCCATCTTCCTACAGTTAAAACATGTGCCTCCTTCAATGAGATTCGTTGCTTTGCCCCCCCTCCCCACCCCCCGAATGACAATCTTAAGGTTTCAAGGATCAGAGCCTTATTGGGATAACTTTAATTGTCTAGAGGTTTTTCTCCTTCTTTGAAATCTAAGCAGCTCTTGTAAGACGCCTGATTAATAAGGAGCTGGACTTCAAATGATGCAACAGATGTGTGATGTGCAAATTGATTTCTGCTTGTTTGTGCTTTCTTTTTTTCCTCCTAAGATTAAATACATATCCATCAGACATCCCCGCCTCCCGCCGCCTCCAGTGGGGGCAGGTGCCTTCTCAAATAATGGAAAATAAATCTGGTTAAGGGAACAAGAGATTTTCTCCCGGGTTTTCATTTTCATCTGAAATACAGACTTTTTGTAAAAGCAATTAATTAATAAAGGGGGTGGATGCCAACTTACTAAGAAGAGCCAGTTCACAATCACTCTGTGCAGTTGTGTGTGGAAGCTGACAATGTTGAAGCTTTTATACAATAGCAGTGGCTGTTTTTGCAGGCTCGTGTGGTTGGCATAGAAAGAGCTACACCAGGGGGTCCCCTTTGGCAGGTAAGGATCACCTAGAGATCCTAACAAAGGTGGGGACATTTGCAGAATCAAGTCGAGGAAGTGAGAGAATCTTTCATTGGCCACAGATGTGTATCTACTAATTACTGTACTTGCCTAACCTTATTTAGAAGTTTGTTATTAAACATGCATGAGAGCCAGTCTGGTGTAGGGTTAAGGCACCAGGCTAGAAACCGTGAGGCTGTGAGTTCTAGTCTGGCCTTAGGCACGAAGCCAGGTGGGTGACCTTGGGCCAGTCACTCTCTCTCAGCCCCAGGAAAGAGGCAATGGCAACCCAGTTCCGAAAAACTTTGCCAGGAAAGCTGCAGGGACTTGTCCAGGCAGTCTCTGAGAATCAGACACCATTCAACAGATTTAAAAAAATGCATATGCACTCCTTCAGCTCTCGATCTTCTTGTTGCCCATAGATCCTTGCATGCAATTTTCTGGTCCTTCCAAAGGTTGCCATTCATTTTTAATGTGATGATGGGGGATTATTATTAAATAAATGGGAAGTCACCCTACAGATTGTGAAAGATAAAATCTCCTTCAAACTGAACTGGGACTTCGTGGATCCATCTATGTGCTTTTCTTGTTAATAATGTTGGAATGATTTGCCCCTCCCTTATTCTGAGATGTTTTTTTGGCCTTTGCAGCCCAGTTTGTGGAGTTGTGATTTCTTAGTGGTCTCCCATCCAAGTACCATGTGATCAGGTCCAGCTCTGCTTCCCTTTTCTAAGATCAGCCAAAGTCAGCTAGATGCTGCCACCTAGCTGGGCAGGAGTAATCATACTAATGACATTGAATTGATTAAAATAAAATGTAACTGAGTGAATGCAAGATTTGTCCTGAATTCCACCCAACACATTGTCCTGACTCTGTCCAGTTTATGGAGTGTGGCACTTGCCGTGTCATTCAGAGGTCAACTGTGCCCTCCATCTGGGAAAAAAAATGGTGTATATTTCAATTGCCCATGGAGCTGAATTGAGGATAATGTAGATTTTGATGAAATATTTGCTGTTTAATTAATAGAATTGGAACTTGTGGGGGGCGGGCAATAAATCATGGCCAGCTTCAGGTCTAGGATGAGCTTGAACCCGACTGCCACTGTATTTACTAAGGGTCAGACAACATCTTGAGTTCTGGGTCCAGTTCCAAGAGAAACTGAAACAGGTACGAAGAAGAGCAATGAGAATGATCGGAAAGAAAACCAAGTCTGATAGGGAGACACTGAGGAACTGATTGTGTTTAAACTTCGTGTGTTTCAACACTGTTGAAATCCCTGCAGGAGTATCATGCGGAAGGAAGTGTTCTCCATCCTTGTAGAGTGCAGGCATGGAACTATGGATGTAAGTAACAGGGAGACATGTTTTTCTGCATTTTCGGGGGGAAAAAATCCCCATAGGAGAAGTGTGATAGAGGAACCCATGCTCCAGAGAGATGGCGGCCTTCCCTTTGCCGGATGTGTCCAAGCAAAGTCAGGAGAACGATCTCTTGAGGATGTTTGACTTGGGATCCTACCTTGAGCAGTTAGTTGGACCTCACGAGGGACGCAGCTGATGCAGAGGACACGTGTGTGGTGTCATAATGATGCATGTGAAGTCACTGTCACTTCTCCTGGATGGCTGGGCTTCCTGTAGCTCAACAGCATTCTTCCACAGCCCACCCTTTGGAGCTTTCAGGCCAAGAATTAGCATTCATCTGGGGATGCCAGGGGTGGAAAGAGAAATGTGTGCAAAATATGTACTTGGACACCATGCTACAGTCTCACCATTGTTCTGCCCTGCAGTGTGACGGGCACACATGTCCATCATGAGACTCTTTGATCAGTAGAAACTTTCAAAGTCTTAGATGTTGTGCCTGGAGACCAGAGGACTTGGGATAAATGAAACAAGCCTGGTGTTGCGGACAGCATCTTCTTTGAAGTAACCCCATAAGGAAAAAAATAGGGAAAATGCACAGGAGACGATTATCCTTGGGGATAATCCCACATCTGAGTCCTTGACTTGTCACTTTCAATTTGGATAAATCCAACAGTTCAGCATCTGATCCTTAAACTCGGGGAGGTGGAGAAAAAGTTGTACTGGGGGACTCTTCCATCACTTGCATTGAGCTGAGAGTTGACAGATCTGAGCAAGAAGATGATGAGGATCAAGGTTCTGGAGAAGCTCTGAGATCTTCTCCACCTGGCAGTGGTTTGGATGAGTAGATGAATGCTTGTGAGTTGGTACTTTGGGTGAAAGCCAAGAGCATTGGCTCAAAGAGAAGGGGCATATTTGGGAACAAGCCATTGTGTCTTTTCTGTTTCTCAGAAGGTTCCCGATCCAGACACGTGCAACTTGCCTCCGATGTTGATGTGCAAGGAGGTAGGGGCAGGGTTTGCATCCTGATGTCACCACATATGTGTTCTTCTTCTTCTGCTATCATGGCTGATGGCCATGGTTCAGGGTTCTCCAAAAATCTTGAGGCCCCTCCCAGCTTTATCACTTACTCTGCTCCTAAGACTTTGAGGGTAGTGCATTTTAGGAGAGCAAATCAAGAATTCTGTTGTTGCATGGAAGCTTTTATCTCAAAGCTCTTGAGGAGTGATGGATACTTTGTGGGGGTGTCTCTCCTTGGAGAGCCAAGATTTTAAGCCCATGTTAAACAGCTGAGCTTGCCGATCGGAAGGTCAGCGGTTCGAATCCGTGTGACGGGGTGAGCTCCCGTTGCTAGTCCCAGCTCCTGCCAACCTAGCAGTTCGAAAACATGCAAATGTGAGTAGATTAATAGGTACCGCTTCAGCGAGCAGGTAACAGCGTTCCGTTTAGTCATGCCGGCCACATGACCACGGAAGTGTCTTCTGACAAACGCCGGCTCTTTGGCTTTGAAACAGAGATGAGCACCACCCCCTAGAGTCGGACATGACTGGACTTCATGTCAAGGGAAACCTTTACCTTTACTAACCCTTGAGAAGCAGTGACCAACTCCTGCCAGTGGTTGGTCCAGCACACCATCCTGAGATCCAGTTATACCCTCCTCTTCCAACATGGTACCCTCCAGAGATACAATTCAATCCCGACAGTTCTTCAACCTGATGGCCATTCTTGTGAGTATGGGAGTCGAAGTCCCCACATCTGGGAAGCCAGTGCATCTTGAACTGTAGTGCTCCATGAGCAAAAAGTGGCTAGATTGCAGACCACCTGTAAGCAGCCAGTAGCTTCTGATGAATAACCCTTTGATAACCCTTTTCTGATAGGCTACACTAAACATGCCACTATAAAGAACATGTGGCTCAAGCAGGTGAGCCAAGTTGCAAGCTTAGCAGGGAAAGGGGCAACCTCCTAACCGCTTTGCAGCAGATGGGGAAGAATTCTTTCCTGAGACGGATGCAACAATTGGATTATCCTGAACTGCAATTTGCAAAATGCAAGTTGTGCTTCAGGATGATTCGATTGTTACATCCGTCCCAGGAAAGAATTCTTCCCCATCTACTGGAAGGGGCTGGCCTAGCTGAGAATGCATTCCTTTCTTTTTTAAACCATCTTTTCTCACTCCCTCATTGGGGGAGGATGGAAATTGAAGACTAATATATCTGGAGTCTATTTGGAGAAAACAGTTCAGAAGCATAATTAACTTCTGAGCAGAAGTGCCGTTCACTAGTTCCTGGCTTAATGGTTTTCTTAACCGTTTTGGGAGCGCAGCTTTGAGGAAGAGCTCTGGGCGAAGTGTGTAAAGAATCATGAATTAATCAGTTGTATTGTTAAGTTTGCCCCTGTGTGGCTCCCTACCTGTGCTAGGAAAGCAGAGGCCTGGGATCACCAGAAAGGATGATTTACTCTGGCCAGTTGGGGTGTGTGTGTGTGTCAAACAAGTCAAGATGGTGGAGCTCTGCCCACCAATCGCTGCCTCCATCTTGACTCATTTGACGCACTACCCCACCGGTGGATCCTCCTGCCTGATGCTTTTGTTGATGAGTGGTGGCCTCTATTGGCATTTCCTTTTCTTGCAAGGAGAATCCATTTCTGCGTCTTCCTGCCCGCTCTATTTTTCTTGAAAAAGAAAAAATCTTTATTTAACTTGCTCTGTCACCTACAATCAAAACCTCTCAGTGGCTTCCAGTAAAAACTCTCAGACTCTTAATGTTTATGGCTCGCTGTCACACCCCAGGAAAATCTTGGGAGATACTGTAGGTTATATTTCATGAGTTGGAAAAGGGAGTTCTAGAATTTCAGCCAGCTTTTTTTTTTTTGGCTGAGATATAATGGGGTCTTGCTTGTTTTTGGCTTGGTGTGTGGGATAAGCCAATGGTGCTTTATTTAATAAACCATGATTCAGTAAATCATGGCTTAGCTTCATGCGTGATCTCGGCCTGTGGCTAATAATTGGCTCTTTTGCTAGATTGCAGTAGTTGAATGGAAATGTTTGGGAGTTTTTTTGGGGAGTGGGTATTTTACTTTTTGTTCCTTTTAGGTGATTTCGAAGTATCTGTTTTAACTCTCATAAAAGAACTGAATGCCATTTGATCAGTGATTAATCATTGTTTATCACCTCCCACAAAAAGCTTGAGGCTTGCATTGACTTCTTTGGGTATTATTTATTGGACTTATAAATTGGGACTCAGCAGAGAGGAAAATGCAATGTGGCATCCACAGATGTTGGAGACCCCTCCGCAGGGTGAAAAATAAGATTGTAGAAATCTTGCAAAACTGTGGCATTCTGACATGAGCTCTTCCCCAAGGCCACGGTATCTGGGTTGCAAAAATCCAATTGGCACCAAAGAAATACAGTAAATTGCCACCACCTAGTGACCACACGGGGTTTTGCAGACCTGATCCAGAATCCCTAATCTTGCAAGGTTTTTTTTTAAACGTCATGAGCCTTTTTGCAAAGCGGGGTAGGTTGAGAACATCTAAGCACCTTTGCGGTCCAACCAGGGCCAGCTTTAGTCGAAGGCCAAGGAGGCCCTGGCCTAGAGTGCCAAAGAGTTGGAGGGAGGTGACGCCATCAGTCAGTGCGAAATACCCTTGAGCCCGCTCTGGGTCCAACTGTGATTAGATTGTCAACATCAAGGTCATCTGGATAATTCTTGCTGTTGCTCAGTGTTGCCTTCAGGTTGAATTCAGTCCATTGGGCCCTCAAGGACACCGCCATGTCATTTTCTTGGCAGCCATCCAGAGCTGGCTTGCCATCACCTTCATCCAGGACATCTCCTTTTTCTATTTTCTAATCCAGTTTCCAGCCCTGGTGTTCCCGTGAGGTCTCCCAGACCAGCCTGTTGCTGCTCTGAACATCCCTCCATGGTTTCATGCTCACCTGCATCTCCCCTGTTGCAGAAAGAGGAGCCACCTTGTCTCAGCATGACCAGCCTCTGAACCCGAGCTGTTGTGATGTGTGAACCGGCCCTGAGATTCACTAGCTGGCATTTACCCTTTCCAAAGATTTGAACTCATGACCCAGAGGAATGATTTTATTTTATGCTTTGCAGCCAGCCAATCTCAAGCTTGGCTGGTTGTAATATCCCCCCAGCCATGCTTAGCAATGAATTAGCCAGAGGCTGACAGCAAAACCTTGCTTTGTGCTCTGTTCAGGCGGGCCATGTGGCTATAATGCAGGTCATCTGGAATCCGTTTGCATATATGATATATGCTTGCGTCTTCCACCTACTGTAGACTCGGTGTACAAGAGCTGGTGTAAATCTTTATGCTGGAAAGATGAGCACGCTGGTGTTCACAGCATAACTTGCATGCAAATATTTGAAAAACGAACGGGCTTGTGACACAGCTCAGGAGGAAAATAAACTTGGGGAGAAATGGTGTGCAAGTAGAAAAAATATGTGTGGGTGTTTTTTTAAACATTTGAATGATGAGATGCGACTTGTCTTCCTCTCCTGGTAGGAAACTACAGGTAGTCCTTGCTTAACAACCATTTGTTTAGTGACGGTTCAGACTTAGGATGGTACTGAAAAATCGACTTACGACTGGTCCTCACATGACCGTCACAGCTTCCCCTCAGTCAGGTGATCACAATTCAGGCTCTTGGCAACCGGTTTGCATTTATGACCATCGCAATGTCATGTGGTCACATGATCGCCATTTTCAACCTTTCCGGCCAGCTTCTGGCAACCACGTGGTTTTGCTTTATCCCCATGGTGATTCGCTTAATGACCACTGCAAAAAAGGTTGTAAAATTGGTTCAGATTCGCTTAATGACTGCTTCACTTAGCAACTGAAATGCTGGTCTCAGTTGTGGCTGTTAAGCGAACACTACCTGCAGCTCAGTTAAGCCATGGTTTATTGAACTACAGTTTTTAAAATAAACCACATTTGGTGAGCTCACACCCCATAATAAGCTATAAGTTGTGATTTACAAACCACAATTGCAGGGCTACTGGAACAAAGTAAGATAAAACAACCTCCCCATATTGTGGCTTTGCAAATTAGTTTAGTCAGTGTTAACACCCTAAGGTTTATATAGACACTAGCAAGGGTCTGATTTGCACATCACACTAAGCCACAGTTTTCTTAATTACTGTTTACTGGATCAACCAGAACTGGTTGGATTTCTATTGCTCACTAAGCAAGTACATTACAGCTTGGTGGTGTCATTAGCCAGCAGTTTTTAAGTTTGAACGCTGTGGTTTCAGCTGCCTTCACTTCGTCTCCTGCAAAGGAATTAAGCTGGCCAGTTTTTAAACTATTTGATGGCTGAATTTGCAATTACTGGGTTCTTGCGGTGCACAAGTAATAAATCAGGCCATTCATGCTCTTTGAACTTGTCAGCTGCGATCCAGAATCCTTGTAAATCAAGCATAAAAACTTCCGTCAGGCCGGTTTGTGGTAGAGAGCTGCTAAGCTCCCTAGGAAGAGGAGAACACCCAGAAATAAAACAGAAAATGATTCCAGAGCTGGATGGCTGCCACCTCCCTGCCGTTATCAGCTATTTTGGGATCTGCTGGCATTTGCTTTGCTCTCCCTCCATGAGGAGGAGGAAAGTTTGGGGGAGAAACGCCGCCACAGATCTCCTGTACTGTGGGAATCAGTGGCCTGGTGCAGCTTCTAGGGCCATTGTGGCCTGCTGACAAACCCTGGTTAAATCCAAACCACTTCAGGCAAGGGATTATTTGGATTCCATTTTTTTTATGGACTTATGGAAAGAGGAAAAGGATGGTGCAGGATGACCCAGGAGCACACCCACCCATAACAATGTTGATAGGGTTTACAGAGCTCTTACACGCAGGAGAAGGCTTCACAGGAGCACGTTGAAGTTCTGCTGGTGGCATCTTCCAGGAAGAAGAGGTTGGCCCAAAGGTTGACATTTTTGTTTTGGAAGTTCCCCAACCCCTTGCCAGTATTCCGAAAAGCAATTTCTAAGCTAGCAGGGGTATCTGCAGGGTATGGTCCAAAAAGTCAGGATGGTGGCCACAGCAGTGTGGTTGAAGTTCCATCCGTTTTTTAATGTTCATAGCATGTGGATATTAGGGCCACCCAGATCCCTGGAGATGCCATCTTTAACCTTGGATGGGGTTGTACTTCCCCATTCAAGGGTGGTGGACAACCTGGACTCACAGCTCTTGCTTGAGGAGCAGGTGACAGTTGTGGCCAAGAAGGCCTTTGCTCAGCTTCATCTGGTGGGCCAGTTGGGCCCTTTCCTAGACATGACATCATTTGATACCCCTGTCCTGAAAGTCCCATCTGCTGCGGGAGGAACATCTCTCCAGCCATCCGTGGCCTTCTAGCTTTCCCATTCTTCCATTACATCCCAGTAGAATGAAATTCTTTCCACACTGCTTTTTTCAGTGGCTACTAAACATGTGGTCGAGAATGGTTCCTATCAGTGGCAAACTTGGTTTCTCCGCTGACAAAGTTGGTGGAGAATTTCTAAAGGCCATCTCTAATACCAGAAAGCTGGATCTGCACACCATGCTTGCAGATCAGTTAAAGCTGTAGCAACATCATTCCCGTAGCATGCCATTTGGGGGAAAGGAATCTAGCATGTTGTGAAACCCAACCCATTTAATTAGCTTATGATCCATTGTCTGCTGAACTGGCCCAGTTAAAGACCTAGCCATATTCTAAGCCTGGTTACAGGGATTCTTGGCTAGTTTTTGCAGCTGAACACAGAAGAATGTACAAACTTTCCTTTAATACTATAAAAAAAGGCCAAAAGTACATTTCAAGCAAGTCCTCTCAAGTTCTTTGGATTTATTACAGTGGGGTGATGTCCCACTATTTTAGTAACATGTCATCTCGTGAAGATATGTGCTGCGTATCAAAGAATCAGTTGGTTGTGTCAGACTGATTAGGCCATATGGCAAACTGCATTTCAAAAAAAAAGCCAGATAAATTTGAAGATCAGCTTTTCCGATGCCAATTTTTACATTGTTTGATTTTTCGGATGCTGTTTTGGTGCATCGTTGGTCCAGTGCATTAAACAGCGGGGACTACTACAATATGCTCCCTGTGCCATTGAAGACTACTGAGACTTATTTTTTGGGTTCAAAATGAGCAACCGGCCTGTGGGTGGGCAAACGTTGCTTTTCTCAACAGAACTCCAGTGCTGGTATTAACCTAGAAAGCCCTAGATCAGCCTTTCTCAACTTTCTTACCCGGAGGAACCCTTGAAATATTTTCCAGGCCTCGGGGAACCCCTGCACTTTCAGGCTCCAGTATAGGCCAGAAGTTACAAAATCATTACATTCGTTTCATGGGTAGGCCTGTATAGATGCATGAACAGTGTTCTTCAACTAAAAATAAAGAATGAAACCTACTTCTTTAATGTGAAGTTGCCCAGATTAGAAATATTTTTAAAATAAATTGTGACCTCCCAAGGGAACCCTAGGGTGCCATGGAACCCTGGTGGAGAAATCCTGCCCTAGATGGATCAGCACCTGGATAGCAGTCAGTTTCAGACACATTTTCCCAACCAATATGTACACCATGCATTGGAAAGTTGAGGGCTCTTCGCCTATGAGAGAGATAGGGAAGTGCAACAAATCCATGCTTGCTGTCTTGTCATTAAACTCCTGGAACAGCCCTTCACTGGAGGTCTGGATGGTGCCTTTGCTCCTGACCTTGAGGGGGCTGTCAAAAAGAGCTTTAGGAGTTGGTCTGGACATTAGGTTGCCTGATGATGGTGATAATGTTGTCTGGATTAAATTCATTGGATAAGTTCTTCAAGACCCATCAAATTGCTGTTGAAATATCACACCAGGCTAGAAACCGGGAGATTGTGAGTTCTAGCTCCGCCTTAGGCACAAAGCCATCTGGGGGACCTTAGGCCAGTCACTTTCTTTTAGCCTTAGGAAGGAGGCAATGGCAAACCACTTCTTGCCAAGAAAACTGCAGGGACTTGTCCAGGCAGTCTCCAAGAATCAGACACGATTGAATGGATTAAAAAAACAGCATTTATTATGCTTGATGTATTAATGTTGTGGTCAAGGTATTGTTTCAAAGATGGTTTGAACTGTAAAGTGTCGGCTTTGTGGAAGGTAGCGGAATAAAAATATAGCAAATCAATAAATTCTTCCAGAGGTATTTAAATTCCACCACATGCTCTAGTTTTGAGCTTGGTAGGTATTTTGCCAAGTATGCATCAAACAGCCTTGTTTGGGTAATTAAACGGGCCACCGTTTGATGGAACTCTTTGTGAAGAATTACCATTATTGATCTCTGAGGAGGTTGTTTTCTGTTCAAATCTACTTTCCTCTGCAGTTATTCTGAAAGTCACATTATTTTGTAGGGAAGGTTGGTTTGGAGTTGGGCAGTGCTGAAATTGAATCAAATAAAATAAGGTTCAGGGCCAAAGCAGTTTTGATGCAAGTTCTTTCCTGACTCAATTAGTTAAGTCGATTTCAAATCCTAGTAACTCTGTTTGGTTAGACTGGTTAAACTTGGTTAGTTTTCTCAGGTCTTAATTTGCCTGGTTAGTTTACAGATCTGTGTATTTTGCAAATTGCGCAAATGGGTTTATTAAATAACCAACTTAAAACTGTTTCATGAATGATGCCAGCATGGACATTCTTCCTCTATACCAGTGTTTCTCAACCTTGGCAACTTCAAGCCACGTGGACTTCAACTCCCAGAATTCCCCAGCCAGCCATGTTGAAGTCCACGTGGCTTGAAGTTGCCAAGGTTGAGAAACACTGCTCTATACAGTTTCAGGAGAATGTTGGTATGTTGAAGAGGGATAGCTCAGTTGGATGGACTTAACTGGACATTATGGTTAATTTTCAATGTGCTGAAGTTCCTCTGTGATTGGTTGACACGGAAAATGTTCTTAGAAGATAAAAAATGTTAGCGTGTGCCTTGAGAGATCTTCATGTCCCAGAAATTTGTCTTGCCTTTGGTTAAACCACAAAGAATCTCCTAATTTGTTTGCTAGTTATGTTCACATCCCATATTTGTCCCTTCATTCATTCATTCATTCATTCAATTTATATAGTCGCCCATCTCAAACCAGTGACTCTGGGCGGCTAGGATTATGTGAAGGCATAATGGACCTGAGGTTGGCACATACATATAAGCCGCTTGCCATCCTAAGCCTGGGTGGACTCAAATCTGTTTTGGCTTATAGTAAGGTTGATATGCTACCTAGTACCTCCAAAATCATCTCATAGGAGTGGAAGATATTTGTAAGGTTAGAACAAATTTTCCCAGTTGTGGCCTTGTGGACATGCTGGGTTTCTTCTTCTAGAATTCCTAGTCATCTGTGGGATACCAGGGTGAGGGAAGTTGGATGGGAATCAAGATGCTGGAGATACTAAAATCAAAGGCCCATAGTTTGAGCCCATCGATTTGGGGTTCTCCACTTCCACTATAATGTAGAAATGGCGCTTTTGGCTTTCCTTCTGTGGGAATTAGGAATTGCTGGGATTGTTGGAATTAAGGATGCTCAAGCATTTAATTTCTTCCACATTCTGAAATGAACCAAAGAGGTTCTTCGCTTCCCAGACTAATCTGCAGATATCTTTTGCATTTTGCATTACCCCATCTTATTGGGGTTTTTTATTTTTTTTTTATTACTTTATTTTACTTTAATCAGTTTTGTATACCACCGTAATCCCACAAGAGTTTCCTGCTTGAAATACATTGAGCTGCTGCATGCATTCATCTTTGAAATCCCTTTCAGAGGAGATTCAGATCTGTGTATTTTGTGAGGAACTATTCTCCAAGATCTAGATTTTTGTGCAGTTATTAAAAAAAAAATCTTGGCAGATTAATACAGAAATAGGGTGGAATGAATGATATATGTGAACTATCTAGGGACCAGAAATAGATGGATTTGGTGTCTCATCTTAGATTAGGAGCTTGTAACTGCATTTCTAAATGATTCAAGTACCCATTTCTATTTTGGTAAAATTTTCAGATACGTTTGTAAATGAATGGATCATGCGCCCCTGTGAGTTTTCCACATTTCGGTGGTCAAATTGTGAAGGCATAATGACATTTTTCTTGTTGTGAGCTGTGTAGGATTTTCTTCTCCCGCCGCAGAAATAAAATGTTTGGGTAGAACAATGCCTTCTGGCCTCCAGCAGGCTTTGCTTACATTTTGCTAGGCACGATGCTGAAAACGGTAAATTCCATTTGGGCCGCGAGCTGGTTACACACACTCAACAAAACTTTCAGATTCAAAACAGCCCATTCGGAGTTCCAGGTGTCCAGCTTTGAATATGAAACAGCTGTTCTGAGTGTAAAACGGGCGGTTGCAGTCATTTTCAAGCGTTTTGAATGGAAGTAAAGCCTTTCTGGCTTGCAACATACGCCAAACGATCAGAGCAGCCCTGTTCTGCATTCAGGCAGGATGTTTTGAATCTGAAAGTTCAAACTGGAAAAGTTTTGCACATCCTGGATATAGATTTATGTATAGGTACAGGTATACTTGTAGGTATTGTTGTTTATTCGTTTAGTCGCTTCCGACTCTTCGTGACTTCATGGACCAGCCCACGCCAGAGCTTCCTGTCGGTTGTCAACACCCCCAGCTCCCCCAGGGACGAGTCCGTCACCTCTAGAATATCATCCATCCATCTTGCCCTTGGTCGGCCCCTCTTCCTTTTGCCCTCTGCTCTCCCCAGCATCAGCATCTTCTCCAGGGTGTCCTGTCTTCTCATTATGTGGCCAAAGTATTTCAGTTTTGCCTTGAATATCATTCCCTCAAGTGAGCAGTCTGGCTTTATTTCCTGGAGGATGGACTGGTTGGATCTTCTTGCAGTCCAAGGCACTCTCAGAATTTTCCTCCAACACCACAGTTCAAAAGCATCGATCTTCCTTCGCTCAGCCTTCCTTATGGTCCAGCTCTCGCAGCCATATGTTACTACGGGAAACACCATTGCTTTGACTATGCGGACCTATACTGTAGGTATAGATCAATGTTTTTCAACCTCAGCAACTTTAAGATGTGTGGACTTCAACGCCCAGAATTGCTGAGGTTGAAAAACATTGACACAGGTAGTCCTTGCTTAACCACCATTCGTTTAACGATGGTCCGAAGTTATGACGGCCTCGGGAAAAGTGCTTTATGATATGTACTCACAGTTACGACCATCACAAAGCATCTCACCACCTCACAGTCACATGATTGCATTTGGGCAGTTGGCAGCTGGCTCACATTTACGATCAGTTGCAGCATCCTACAGTCACATGATTGCGATTTGCGATCTTTTTTGCTAGTTTCCAGCAAAAAAACGTCCATCGTGGAAGCTGGATTTGCTTAATGACTGTTGTAAAAATAGTCGTAAAATTAGGTCCAGTCACGTGGTGACTCATTTAATGACCATACTGCTTAACAACCAGTTTTCTGGTCCCTATTATGGTAGGTAAGTGAGGACTACCTGTATAAATATAGACACAATAGATACAGATATAGGTATGGATAACATACCACAGCAGTGGTATCTGCAGGGAGGTCAAAAAAGGTCAAGATGGTGACCATGGCTGTACGATTGAAGCCTCACTCCTTTTTGTACATGGGTCAGTGTTGAATGCATATATGTACAAAGAGATGGGACTTCCATCTGACGGTCATGAACCCCATCTTATCTGACCCCCACCCGCATGGACGCCAACTACGCCACTCCCAAAATTCCTGGGACCAGGGGTTACTTTGGCTAGGAATTCTGGGCTTGCAGTACAGCACATCTGGAAGACACAGCGAAGGCTGGATCCTTGGCAAAACTCCGGAATCACCGCGGATGTGGTCCGTGGAATGACATTGGCAGCCCATCCCAATCTGGATGGATTCTAAGCAGCAAACAGCAAAGTGCAAAACTGCAAGGACAGTGAAGAGCAGCATGTCCATAAATCAGAAATCACAGCTGCCTGAAAAGTGGAACACTTTCTGTAAACAGAGTCGTCTCTGAGTTTGGCCAGAACAGCTGGTGCATCCTCCTTTGTTGAACTCGCTGTCCGGAGGTCTTCCTTGCAAATGCTGGAATGTGACCTCTTGTTCCTGGAAGCGTCCGAGTTACTGAAGGGGAAAATCACCTTTCTGGTTGGCTGGTGGTTTTTATTAACTTTCCACAGGCAATTTGTCCCACCTTCAAAATGGTGGCAGCTGGCGTGGCGTAGTGTCCAAGGGATTCAGCCACTGAAACCCAGCTGGGTGGCTTTGGGCTGGCAGCTCTCTTGGCACAGCCTACCCTGCAGGGTTGTTGTGTGAAAAATGGAGGAATGTTGAGTTCCCACTGGAGGAAAAGAGGGAACTCAAATAATGGTCTGTGGGAATGTCCTTGGGAGACACAAGGAGGAAGCCAGGGCAGTGGTTAGATAAGGGACATCTCAGCCCACAGAAGCAACGGGAGTGGAGAAAGGGTCTCAGAAGGGAACCTCGCTAGTTCTCTGGAAAGTAAAGGCAGGGGAGGGGAGAAGCACTTTCAGACTTCCAAGATTCTGTTACTGTAACCCAGAGTTTCTCAACCTTGGCAACTTTAAGATAGGTGGACTTCAATTCCCAGAATTCCCCAGCCAACACAATAAAGGTAGGGTTAGTACTCATATTTCCTGTCCAGACTACCTTGAAGGGCTGACACTTATATCTTGCAATTAAATATAGTTTAATAATCCAGTACAAGTAGTCCTCGTCTTACAACCATTTGTTTAACAACCATTTGAAGTTACAATGGCACTGAAAAAAGTGACTTACGGCTGGTCCTCGCACTTAGGATCATCGCAGCGTCCTCATAGTCACATGATCAAAATATGGGTGCTTGGCAACTGGCATGTACTTACAATGGTTGCAATGTCCTGGGGTCACATGATCACCATTTGCAACCTTCCCAGCTGGCTCCCAACAAAAAAAATTAACGGGGAAGCATGTGATTCACTTAATGACTGTGTGATTCACATAACAACCATGGTGATTTGCTTAACGACTGCGGCAAAAAAAGTTCATAAAAATTGGGCTCAACTCACTTAATGACCGTATTGCTTAGCGATGGAAGTTCTGGTCCCAATTGTGGTCATAAGTCGATGACTATCCATATCCCCTTTTTAACTGTCTGGGGAAGCAATGCATGTGGCTAGAGCAACATGCCAAGGCACCTCTGGTTGAGGAAAAATGAGGCCTCTGGGATTCACTGCCCCACCCAAAGAGTATCTGTCTCATGGACAGCACATCAGCTCTGAGACATCATAAAGAGATACCGTAACTGCTTTATCCAGCTGATCTCAGTCTAAAGCTGGCTTACCGCAAGGAGATCTGGGGCATCTTCCAGGAAGCCTTGTCTATATGATGATTCATTGCAACCGTAGTGCCAGAGGGATGAAGCAAGTGGGGATGATGTGCTAGGTTGAGTAGGACAGAGCGACTGCCTCCCAGATAGTTTGATAGTGCGATCAGGGTTCATGTCCTTTGCACCGACTCTGCTTTTCTGCATGTATAAATGATCCGCACAACCAAGGATCTGATGAAACCTCCCCAAACAGCCCACTTTGAAGTGGGTCGTGCAAAGCCTGGGGCTCTTCAAGCCAGCAGATGTTTCTGACTTTTGGCTTAGCGCCATGTTTCTGAACCTTGGCCACTTGAAGATGGGTGGACTTCGACTGCCAGAATGCCCCAGCCAGCACAGCTGGCTGAGGAATTCTGGCAGTCGAAGACCACCCGTCTTCAAGTGGCCAAGGTTCAGAAACACTGGCTTAGCACACTGTTTAAGCCTGAGAAAGAATTGTTAGCCCACCCTAACAGAAAGGAAGCCGAAGGACAAGGATTCCTGAGTAGAGCTGGGCCACATTTGGGATGGAAAGAATAAAAGGTCCTTCAGAGGGCCCAGATGCTAAGCCCTTGCACATTCCAAAGCAGCTTGCACCCTTCAGATTCAAAATGCCGCAAGCCTTACTCCTATGTAGGCCTAGGAAACTTTGTTATTGTGCTTAGAAAGCTCCGCATATAACCAGGAGTAGAAAAAGTTTTCAGGCAGTCCTCGACTTACACCCATTCGTTTAACAACCGTTCAAAGCTACAATGGCACTGAAAAAAGTGACTTGCGGCTGGTCCTTGCACTTACAATTGTTGCAGCGTCCCCATGGTCACATGATCAAAATTCGGGCACTTGGCAACTGGCATTTATTTACGACAGTTGCAGTGTCCTGGGGTCACATGATCACTCTTTGCAACCTTCCCAGGGGGCTTCCAACAAGCAGTCAATGGGGGAAGCCAGATTCGCTTAATGACCATGTTATTCACTTAACAACTGTGGCAAAAAAGGTCATAAAATCAGGTGCAACTCACTTAATGACCACATCACTTAGTGATGGAAGTTCCTGTCCCAATTGTGGTCGTAAGTTGAGGACTACCTGTATGTATGTGTCTGTGTGGATCATTTTCATAATGATCTTATTAAAAGGTCTGTAAAATAATTCCAGACACCTTTCATGCCCACGGCATGCTCCCCTGATTCCCAAGTTAACCCGTTTTCCAGCTTTGCATCAGACAGGGAACTATAGCGATTCCTGCACCGAGGGTGGGTTTGGGATAGACGGTCTCTGAGCCCACTTCCAACTCTAGGATAAAGGTGCGAAACAGGCTAGGGTCACAGAGCATCTAAGCTGTACACAGAGGCATGCATCAAAAGGTTAAACCCACCCAGCTTTGCATACATCCAATGTCTTTTACCGGGCGAGTCCAACTTGTGGAATTCATGCGCAGTGGCTTTTGCAATCGCGCACCCCTGATAGTAGTCACAGCCCAAAGCAGATGCATCCACTGTCTCCCCCAGGACACTGTGGCACGTGGGTGTGTTATGGAACTTGCCAGTTATCCATGGGGACAGAGCTGGCCCTGACCCTTTCTTCCGCTTCCCCAGCAGTTAGATATGCCAAAACCAGCAGTTGAAACTTCGCTTCACCGCCTGCTAATTGCCGCCAATCAAACAGATGTTTCAGGCCTTGCTGAAGAGCTGAGCGACTGTTTACATGACGTATGACAGCCTGCGCCTCTGAACTGTGGCAAGAAGACTGATGGAGGAGAGGCTTAATCCTGTCCTTCCCCAACCTGGCGCCTTCCAGCTATGCTGGATTTCAGGTCCCCTTAATGCTGAGCTGACATGGGGAGTTGGTCATTGTGGCCGGATGCCAGTTGCTGCCCATCAGGCTGGTGTTTCAGGCATGGCCAAGGAGCAGAGTGACTTAATGTGTTTCAGGTAGAAAATGTATTGGCCCCCCTTTGTTCAGTTGAACAAACGATTTGCAACCAGCTCTACTGTTTCCAGATGTGTTGGGACTGCCAAAGTCCCTAGAAAGCCCAATCCTTGGATTATGAGAGCTGAAGATAGAACATCTGAAGGGCACCTGATTGAGGAAAGTTTGCTACAGATACTGGGGTGCCTGTATCTCAGATCTTTGTGCCTTCAAGTCTGTCTTGAAAAAAAAAAGTCTGTCTTGACTCCTGGCAACTGCCTGGACAAGTCCTTTAAGTATTTTTAGAAGTGGTTTCCCCATGCCTTCTTTCATAGGGTTGAGAGAGAGGGACTGGCTCAAAATCACCAAACTGGCTTTCATGCCCAAGGCAGGGCTAGAACTCACGGTCTCCTGGTTTCTAGTCCAGCACCTTCACCACTAGACCAAATTAGCTCTCAATACATCAAGTTTCTAGGTAGCTTTTTCAGAAGTGGTTTGCCCCTTCCCAGGGCTGAGAGAGAGAGGGACTGGCCCAAGGTCCCCCAGCTGGCTTTGTGCCCAAGGCAGGACTAGAACTCACAGTCTCCCAATTTCTAGCCTGGTACCTTAACCACTACACCATCATACCTGGCACATGTATCTCCGATTAGGTTTCCATTCTTGCATTTTGGCAGCCTTTTGAAAGAATATAATTCAGCTTTAGGGAATGGAATTCTGGCCTGGTGACAAAACCAGCTCCTAATTCAACAGGTAGCGACAGTAGACAACACCTCCAAGTAATGCTGCAGATCCTGCACAGGTGGGAATAAATATTCACCAATGCAGTCAAGCCATTGTGTTGCTTCTACAGAGGCACAATGATTTTGGTGGAACAGCAGCCAAGCAAAGGGCTGGATCCTGAGAAAGCCCCCCCCCCCTTTAGAACGCCGGAGAAGATTAAAAAATAATAACAATCCATTTTTTCTCCAGATGCGTTTGGCTGCTTTTGCAAGCTGTGGTGTTGTAGAAGCTGATTTTGAAAAAGTAAATCTAATTTAAATCTGCAGAGACGCCTGGGCTTAAATCTAGGAGATCAAGCTGTCAGAAGTGGGCAACTTCCTTTTCATGCTCTGAGTCAGCTCCGGTTCATGTTCTTGGTGCTTTCTGTATTGCATTATGAAATCTCTGCATTCAGCAGTGGTGGGGAACCTGGAAACCCTGTGGCTGAAACCAGAACTGGTTGTTGACTTATAAAATCTGATATAGTTTAATGTTTCAAGAGGTGTACAGGTGTGGAATATACGGTTGCCTTGTAGATGTTTACTTAATTTATTTTTGGAAATTGTTATCCCACCCTTCTATCCATACAGCAGTCAGGATGGCTTACAACAATGAAAATGAATGAAGTATAAAATTGTCAGCCCTTCCTGAGATATTCCAGTCAGGAAACCAAAACCCTGAATCCTAATACTGTCCTTATTACAAGGTTACACTAACAGAATCTTGCAAGTCTGAAAGTATCTCTCCCCTTCTTTACTTTTACTCTCCCCAAAACTAGGGAGGGTCCCTTCTGAGATGCTTTCTCCACTCCCATTCCTTCTGTGGGCTCAGATATCTCTTACCTGACTGTTGTTTAGGCTGCGGCTCTTTCTCCTGTCTCCCAAGGTTATTCTCAGCCCATTACATCAATTAAAACAGGGCAGTTAAACTCCAAGTAAAATCAGCATCATTAAAATAAATTAGGTTAACAGTTGCTGAGCTATAATTCCCATTGTTCTTGGCCCCCATTGGCCTTGTTGGCTGGAGCTGCTGGGAATGATACAGGTGGTCCTTGTTTAACAACCACTCGTTCAGGGACTGTTCGAATTTATGATGGCACTGAACGAGTGGTAGTTACGACTGGACCTCATACTTATGGCCGGCACAGCATCCCCGCGATCACGTGATTGCGATCTGGGTGCTTGGCACTTGGCTCCAGAATTGCCATTGCTAAGTGGTGTGGTCACGTGGTTTTTAAAGTTATGACTGCGTTGCTTAATGACAGAGTTCCTGGTCCTAATTACCATCAGTAAGTGAGGACTACCTGTAGTTTGTCAGATCTGGAAGGACAGAAGTTCTCCACCCTGGGGTGTGTTTGTACAATATTCTTAAGGCCACTAGATGTCACCAATGAGTCACAGAACCCTCTTAATTTTTTCACTGCCATCTAGTGGAAGATCAGATTTTTGCATACCAGGTCTGGTAACCCTAGCTGACCATTAATCCAGTGGTTAGGAAAGTAATTCTGGCTGAAAGGTAACTAAATATTCTTGATTTTAACAGTGCTTTTGGTAAAGGCTGGCCTTAAAAATAGGGGTCAAATTGAAAAAAGCCAAAAAAAAAGTCAAATTAAAAAAGCCAAAATAACCTTCATCACAACAAGTATAAACAAATTTAATAACTCTTCACCCCCTATATGATTACAGGCAGACATCTCTTCATCCCGCATCCCATTTCTTGTCTATAAGCAAATCCATAAAATGTCAATTTTTCAATCCTGGTGTCAGCAAAAAGTCTGTAAAGCATTGCCAGAACTTTGCAAAAAAGTGTCCTATTTTAACCTTGATGAAATAAAACAAGTTTACATTCCTTTCTGTTACTTCTAACAGTCTTAATTCTCTTGGTTTATCATTTGTATTTCCCTTTTAATTTTTAAAACTTCAGCCAGTATATCCAGTAAAGTGTCCTTTTCCAAGTCATTCTCTTGGGCTGTCATTTGTAGTTCCACTTTAAGTACTTTCTCTGTCTTATCGGATAAAATTTGTTCCACGTCTGTCATTCCTTCATTAACATCTTTTAGATATAGTCTATCCATAGAAGCAGACATCATTACTGGCAGTACTGATACCGTCGTTATTAATTTCTGGCTCCGTTCTTCAAAGATCTCCTTTAACGTTTCCGATGTTATAACATTTTGTGTCATTTTGTAACTCAGTATTAACTGACATAAAAAAACAGGTTTATATATTTTTTTCCTTCTGCTTAGAATCTTTAGTCCCCTCTAGTGTCCAGTTTCTAAAATCATCACGTATCTTTATCACAATAGCCAGGATAACCAAAATAAGGCTGTTTCTCACAAGAACCTGTTTATTTTTTATGGTTAATTCCAAAATCTTATAGCAAAAATCAGTATTCCAAATTTATCTGTACCCTTCATCCATTTATAACTTTCTTAGATCAAAATCTTGCTTAGCTTTTTGCTGTTTATTTCGAATTCTTTAAGTTCTTAAGCTTATAATTAATTTTTCTTTTGTTCAGAGTTGAAGCTAAACTCACCAGGCAACTTTTCAAACTTGTTGTTCCAAACGTCTCTAAAAGATTTAAGATGGTTCCTAGGCAATTTCTGAAAGTGATAAGAAAGTGAGGTTTGCTAACTTAGTGTCCTTTAAAAGTCTCCACAGTGGTTGAGAGCAAGATGGCTAATCCTGTGGTCTCCCAATGCTCAAACCCATGGGAAACTGCTGCCCTGCAGTCTCCTTGCAAGGAGCAGCCATCCAGAGCACATGCGGACAATCTCCTGTCTTCTCCTTATCTGGAGCGGTTCCAAGGGACTGGTCTGCTCACCAGTTCCTTGGTCTTTGCTGAGGTCATTGGCTCCACTTCCACAGAGCCGTCTTCAGTTTGCCATACCTGCCCTGGAAGTCTGAAGCTCCACTCATTTTACATTTAAAAAGGGTGGAGCTTAAGTCATACCATCATAGTCACCAGCTGTTTTTTTGACCCTGCCACTCGTACTTCCTAGGACCCCTATTCCCACTCCATTCAACTTACTTCTAGGTTTCTCCTGCCATAGCCAACTCTCACTCCCATATCATAATATGGGTAAAAGTACACTTTATACCCAGCTGGTTGTGGGTTTTGTTTTTGTTTCTTTGACACACTCATCACAGAGATCACGTACTACCCACTGCCTTTTTGTCAGCGTGTCAATATCTTAAAATTTCTCCATGCATTTTCTCGCCATCAATAAACGTTCTGTCAAAG
Organism: Candoia aspera; assembly: GCF_035149785.1. Classification (NCBI taxonomy): domain Eukaryota; kingdom Metazoa; phylum Chordata; class Lepidosauria; order Squamata; family Candoiidae; genus Candoia; species Candoia aspera. Next base: position 6,818,598 of record NC_086159.1, on the reverse strand, counting down.
TACAGACCTTCATCTGCTTGCTTGAATTTTATTTTTGCCATTTCTTTATTTAAGTCTTACATGGCCGCCCGTCTTAAAAAACAACTCTGGGCCACTCACAATGGCAATAAAAGCCAAACAACCCATAAAGCCCCAAAGCAATTCTCCCCCGATGCAGCAGCTTCAGTCTCAACCTCACCCTATTCCAGCACTTGGGACTGTATTTATGTATAACTTGCAGTCATTCACGCTTTTTTCCACCTCAGATGCAATTACTTTGGTCTTTGAGACATTAATTCTCAGGTCCCTACTCCTTGTTGCAGCATACAATCTTTGGAACATTTGCTGCAAATCATTTGGGATCTGAGCCAACATCTCCATACAAAATACACAAAGATTTGCACCCCATCAACAGGTGTGACCAGAAGAATTCCTTATACATTTATCAGTACTGTAAATCTCTTAAGCAATGAAGGATTGTCACACATCCAGGTAGGCTCTGGCAAAGGTACTTGATTATAGTTCTGATTCTAATTCATGAATGATCGTTAATTCTTTATTTGGGCAGTCTTGGTAAGCTTATTATGCTCACTTGCCAACACCATCCCTCCTAAAATTCTGACTATACTTGATTACTCTCGCCAGAGCCTATCTGGAGTTGTTTGGCAACAGGCCTCAGTCCACATAATTATAAAAGGTTTCTTGAACAGTTTTCTTATGCCATTTCTCTTTACGATCCTGGATCTCAAGAGGAGAATCTTTCTCTTCACCGGTGGGGAGGAGGAAAGGCAGTTTTCTTGGAAAACAGAAAGGAGGTGTGACAGTTCTCATTAATTACAAGCGAGAATTCCCATTCCTTCGTTTCCTTCTCAGACTTCTAAGTTGCTGTTTTTCAAAGTAAAGTTTCATTTTATCCAGATCCACGCAGCAGCCAGAAAAGCAGGTGTTCCCATTCAGTGAGGCAAAGGATCCACCATCCTACCTTATTTTCATTATTTGCATGTAAGATTTTTAGCCTCCTGTTTATAACAAGCACATGACCTTTAGGAGCTAATCGGAATTAGATAGGGCCAATGTGTAGCTTGGATGAAAGGAGTCCCCATAAATAGGAGACTGGTGAAAAGATCCAGAAACAGGAGGGCATTTTTGGGAGGGAGTGACACATTTGGAGTTTGGAGAGCGGGTTGTGGGCACTCTCAGAAAATGGCTGCCAAGGTGGGCATGGACTGTAACAAAGGTTCATTTACTGGAAAACAAACTTGTGAGATTCCTTCCTGCCTATCCCTATGATTGCAGAAAATATTCCTGTCTATCTGATCTTATTTTGAATTTGTGTGTGCGTTTAGGAAGTTTCAGTCTAACCACAGAAAAACATATGATGATAATAATAGCAAAGTATATATTTATTTACTGCATTTTTGCCCTGCAGTCAACTGGACTCTTGGCAGCTCACCTGATATAAAAGACAATTTAAAACATCCAGGATAGGCATAAAAAAAAGAGTAACTCATATTTCTCTCTAGTCCAACTATGGAAGCACCAAGACTGGCCTCCCCCAGAAGATTCACTGAATTATTTGAAGTGTGTGCCTGCATTTACACCCAGGGCTAAGCTTGGTTACTGTTGACCTCCTTCATATGTGTGGTTTAGCATGTTGCGCAATCCACCTGGTTTGGTTAATTTATGGTTGGAAGCGTTCAGCAAACCCAGAAAAATGGGTCAGATTTTGTAACCGGGTTACATCTGTTGTGCGATTACAGCCAACTCAGGACCTTTTGCACAAGGATCTTATGACTCCTGTGGGCTTTGATTTATTCAGCATGGACTTTTGTAGAAGATGCTGTCCTGGTAAACTGTACAGACTGTTGGCCTGAATTGGTCAGATGTCCCTGGAGATTCCTCTGTTTAGCTGAACTGCAACTTGCTTTTCCTGTTTTTGGCGGCCTGGAAGAAAAATCTCGGTCTCCAAGCCAGTGTTTCCCAGCCTTGGCAACTTTAAGATGGGTGGACTTCAACTCGCAGAGTTCCCCAGCCAGCACAGCAGAAAGTGTGCTTTTTTTTGAAGTCCACCCATCTTAAAGCTAAATCAAACAAAGCCCACAGGAGTCATAAGATCCTTGTGCAAAAGGTCGTGAGTTGGCTGTAATCACACAACAGATGTAACCCGGTTACAAAATCTGGTAACCCGGTTACAAAATCTACTCTAAGCAGACCCCCCACCCCACCCTCCATTTTTACCTGCTTTGGACTTAGAGGACAAAGGACTTTACTACCATTAGAAGCAGGGGGAAGCAGGTGATCATGTTTCTTGCCTGTGTTCCTCATCCATCTTTCTCTCCATGTGTGGGTTGTGGAGAAACTCTGTCGCTGGTAATCAGGATTTATTGAAAGAAGCCAGGCGGGGGGAGCCAATGTTTTGCTTTGAGATTAAGGGGGATTGGGGAGCTGATCTTGGGCTGAATTGCAAGGCAGCTGGATCCGTTTGCTTAAGTCAGCATCCCGCTTAGGGATGCTGGTTCTCTTTTGCTGTCTCTGGCATCCTTAAAGCGCAGCCCAGAGAACGGAGGCAGGCTAGGACATGGTTTCTCAACCTTAGCAACTTTAAGATGGGTGGACTTCAACTCCCAGAATTCCCCAGTCAGCAAGGCTGGCTGGGGAATTCTGGGAGTTGAAGTCCACTCATCTTAAAGTTGCTAAAGTTGAGAAACCCTGGGCTAGGAGGAAAAGGGCTCAATCTAGCATGCTCTTTTTTTGAACTTGAGTTCTATGTGGCCAGATCTGGGGACCTTGGAAACTGGGTGTCCAGCCTTTGGCTGCATTCACACAATTTGCTGAAGCAAGTCGGGTAAAGCGGGTGTCTTTGTACATGTGAAGCTTGGATAGTGTCAGTCCATTTGTTTTGGAATCCAGGCATTGGGTCTGTCTGGAAGAAGGAGGACTTCAAGAACCAGGTCACGTGTCAGGCCTTTGAGGTAGTCCAGACATGAAGCACAAACCATGAGTGCTAACGCTAGCTTTATTGTAAGGTTACAATAGCAGAATTTTTCAAGTCTGAAAGTATCTCTCCCCTCCCTTACTTTTACTCTCCCAAAAACTAGGGAGGGGCACTTCTGAGATGCTGTCTCCACTCCTCCTTCAACTCAGATTTTGTTTATCATACATTGTCTAAGCTGTGGGTCTTCTTCCTGTCTCCCAAGGTCATTCCCACATACCATTACGTTAGGACTATCATGTGGTTGCAACCTGGACACAATTCTCAGGATTAAATAAATTTGGGCAGGGGGGAATCAGGGTTGTCCAGAGGGAGGGTCAAAAAAATCAAGATGGAGGTCACAACCATGGGATCAAAACCCCACCAATGCTTGTAAAAAGAGGCAGAGCTTCAACTGAACAGTCTCGGTTGCCCTCTTGACATTTTTTACCCCTCTGCAAACACAGAGTCCTTTTCTCCTTTAACTTCTCACTCAGTGTGTTAAGATGTGGTCCTTGGGTTAACAAAGCACAATTTGTATGTTCACAGAACTTGCAGTTGCTGGGAATGATTTGATGGCAACACGCAAGCTGGTCCACACAAGAGGTGAAGGAAATGGCTGGGTATCCATGATACAGCTCTCCAATTTTATTTTAGCCATTATTCAGTCAAGCCCCTAGGTCTTAGTTTGAATATCCCTGCCTTTCTTTGTTCCTTCCCTTGTTTATATCAAATTTATACCTGCAGCCATCCCATGGTGATTTCTTAAACAACAGCAAGTAACATCAGTTAAAAGAGTATCACTAAAACAATAAATAAGGACAATGAAAGCATGCAAATATCCATAAACGTGCAAGATTAAAAAGGGAATGCTTGTTTATCCAAGTAGGAATAATGCTCTTCTTGCATCTTTAGCGTTTTGTTTTCCTCCAGATTTTCTTTGAAGCAAAACACTGAACTCTGAAGCTTCTGCTTGGGGGAAAAAAATAAAATAAAGAAGCCCTGAAATGCTGAGGCTTGGTAAACATGCCAAAATAAAAAGTCAAATCTCTCAGGGCGCCTGTCTGTGTCTGCCTGTGTGGAACTTGCAAATTGTCTCCCCGTTCCAGCCATGGCCTTCCAGGGCAATCTTGGCTGCTGCTTGTACTTTTAAGCTACCGTAGAAAGCCGGATTGGATTTAGGTTGGAAATAAACAAAGCCGACAGAATCCTGAGCCTCCGGCCTCATTTCAGCTCCTGTTTTATCTTTTGTTTTCTGGGTGTTGGTTTTGCGTCGGTTTCTTTGCAACCCCGTGTGATGACAGGCATTGGGTTGCTTCCCCATTAGCCTGGTTCCTTCTCTGGAGGGAGGCAATGTAATTTCACTGTTCTCAGCTACGGGCCACAAGCGTTTTGGAGAAAGGCCGCACTTTGTCTGTGCTTTCTGAGAAACACGGAGACGCTGCGTATATGCCTGGCGAGGTCTCCTTATTCAGTAAATATCTGGTGACTTGCCGGGAGGGCCGGATTCCACTCCACCACCCTGGATGGATGCGTAGCTCTGAAGGCAATCTCCTGCTTCGGCCTCTCTCTCTTAATGCTTGGCGTCCCCTTGGATGAAAACCTGGCCTATTATTAGCATCCTGTGGGTGCAATGAGGAGTAAAAACAAAGACATGAAAATTTCTGAGCCTGTAGGCCCCCCTCTCCTCTCCCCTCCCCATGACAACAGTTTGTTCATAGCATTTTGAAGGTTGTGCTTAAGGAAGTAAAAACGTGATTTAAGTACTGGGATATCTTTAAAAGGGGGTGTTTTCTTTTTGAATGCCTTTGAGTTTGTGTTGACTCCTGGCAACTGCCTGGGCTAGTCCTTGCAGTTTTCTTGGCAAGATTTCAGAAGTGGTTTGCCATTGTCTGTTTCCTAGGGCTGAGAGGGAGGGACTGGCCCAAGGTCACCCAGTTGGCATCATGCCTAAGGCGGGACTAGAACTCAGGGTCTCCTGGTTTCTAGCCCAGTGCCTTAACCACTACACAAATTGGCTCTCTTAGAAAGTTTAGGGAACTATGATTGTCTGCATACTCCTGATAATGAGTGTAATGAGAAATTGATACGCAGTATTTGTTAAGATGTTGGACTTGCACCAGCAAAATCCAGGTTAAAGTCCCCCTTCAGACTGCAAGAACCAGTGTGGTCTATTGGGGAAGCTGCTGGACTAGGAGCCAGGAGTACTGGGTTCAGGTCTCCACTCAGCCATAGAAAATCACTGGGTGACTTTGGGCCACTCACTCCTAGCCCAGCCTACCCTACAGGACTGTTTTGGGGAAAAATACAAAACAGGATTGCTTGTATTCTCTCTTGAGCTCCTAATAAATTAGACAGACAGACAGATGTTTGTGTGTGTGTGTGTGAGAGAGAGAGATAGAAAGAGAGAGAATGGGTATAGTGTGACAACTGAGTTCTTGAACTCTGCCATCCTTGGCTTGAAGCTGGCCTGTGCTACAAACTTTTTAGGGAATTTTCGAGATCTAGCCTTCTCCCTCAATCTCAGTATTTCCAATCATGGTGTAGTGAACAACAACAACAACAACTGACCTTACAGTGTCTGAAAGTCAAGTATAAATGTTAATTGCTGTGGATCCTCTATGAGCTGCCTTGGAATAGAGTGGCAGAGTAAAAATAAATAAATAATACAACTTGGGTGCAAAACCTTTCAGGGCCAAGAGCTGAAGGTAGGTATTTCAGAATCAGTTGGAAGCTGCCTGTAAGTAGAGTGGGGATAAAGTGGATCAAAGCAGTGGCTGTGTTTAGAGGAAAGCAATGTTTTTTTTTAACCCGTTTTCTTTTTTCCAGTTTAATTTCCCTTCCTGCCTTGTTCATTCTTAAAAAAAATGTGTTTAAAGAAAATCTGTCCACTAATGAGGGTTAGAATCCGTCCTTGGAAGCACGGATTGTGCATCTGTACTGTACATAATGGATGGTTGTCCAACATGCTCAACCTTGTTACTGAATTAACTCATTTCCTGGGATTCTATAGCACACTGAACCATTTTCTCAGCCCCACCCCCCTGAAGATATATAGAATTAAAACCTCTGGACATGCTCTTGGGTTTCTGCTTGATATTCCTATCCAATATCAATGGATTGGAACAGGCTGCACATTCAGAGGCAGAGGAGGCCCTTACAAGGACTATGAGCTCTTTAATTCTAGTTGATAGCAAGAAGAAGTAGAACTGAGTGATCACTCGGGCCTCCCAGCCTTCTAAGGCAGTGTTTGGCAACTTTAAGACGTGTGAACTTCGACTCCCAGAACTAAATGGGCTGGGTTCAGCCCACGTACTAAGCCACAAATGAAATACTCATATTGAAGTTATCCAAGCTGAAGATGATGTGTAAATACAGCTACTGGGCATTTAACTGCTCTAATTAAGAACATTATGCCTGTCTCCCCATAGTGTGAAGCGATCTGTTGATAATGGAAACGAAGGGATATGGTTTGTATGAGGTCCAATTACCTTTGAGGGTGTGGATTAGCTGTCCACAGCCTATCTTTGCCTGGAAAGGAAAAATAGCAATGTTAGGATGATTTAAATCTCAGGGAAGCCTTAAAGACAGACATAGTGATGGCCTTCGTACTGGTTATTGAGTTAGCCCATTCTCTGAATTCACACAGTACATTGACTAATCAACGTTTTTATCTGATCAGCTAACATTTACAAACAAGCTGGGTTTGTAGGACATGTTCCACCACAGAAACAAGATTAAAACCAAGCATGTTTAGCCCATTGAACAAATGTCATTGCTGTGTTAAGGATGTTGTTTGAATGTAGCTATTCTCTACTACAGGGGTGCACAGAAAGTAAACTAATTGAGACCTCTGGGCCAGGGTATTTATCTACTGTATCTATCATCTACCTATCTTACTGTAATTTGTGTTCCATTTGCTGGTAATAACTCTGTTTGACTCATGCCCGTAAAAATAATAAAAGAACCTTTAGAATCACAACAGAAGCAGCATTACACCATCATTATCTCCAACACCCAACACCCCTCCCAACCGTGGCTTTGCCAGTTAAGGAGCATCCCCTGTTCTGTAGGCCTTTCAGACAAACCTTCAAGCTGGTGCCTCCTAGATGTGTAGAGTTACAACTCCCAACATCTTCAGCCAACATGGCAGTTCTGTCTTGGTGGGGTGGGATTTGTAGTCCCAGATGTCCCGGTGGGGGAAGGCAGAGTTTGGGTGCAGCATTAGGCTTGGCACACAGTTTGCTATCTGTGATTGACTTCTGCCAAATGGGGTTGTCTTCCTAGCTGACTTTTCTAGGGACGCTGAGCATTTCTACGGGTAGGAAAGCCATGGGCTGAGTGTTTATTTATGAAGCTTTCTCTCACTTAGGAATGGCTCAAAGGAACTGGGGAGCAGACTGGGATCTTGGGTGTCTGGAAATAGGCGGTGAAGACAGAGGAGGAGGGAATGAGCCCTGCCTCTCAGAGGGCTGGTAGCAGTACAGGGGCAACTTTAACTTCTCTGTTGCTTGCTTCTGATGCAAAAGGTTACACCAACTTGAAGTTGTCTTTACACATGGATATGAACTGCATTTCTCCAGTGTTCCTCAATATGCTGGCCTTCAGGGCCCAGACTTCCTAGTCATGTTGGTTGGCTAGCAATTCTGAGTCCAAGACATCAGGTGAGGAACCAGGTTGGAGAAGGCTGTCGGGAAGACACAGTGCTGGGTCCTCTGCAGTTCCCTTTCCACTGGTCTGACATGAGTCAGGGTGTTTGCTTATCCTGTTTTACCGTCTCCTCGTTCACGGGACTCCCTTTCTGCCCAGGATAACAGAGATGAAAAGGGGAGGATTAGCAATTAAGTCGGCTTTCTTTAATGATGGCATCACTCTTGAAGGCAGGAATAGGAGGGGAGAGAGATGCTTTGCAATAATGAGCTTTCTATTTTTCCTCTTTTCCCCTAGGATAAGCTTCACCACAGGATCAGCACTCTGAAAATCTCTGCAGCTCCAGCGTCATTTACTTCGCTCCCCCACGCTCCAGTTTAGGAATACAAAAAAAAAACTTTTGGTAATCATGTCGGGAGACATGTGGAGATGGACTTGCCTTGCCTTGCATCTTGTCTTCTGCACTGTGGGGCCATCTTCTGTCTCTAGGCAACTGCCCTCCCACCCAAGGAAACCTTTCCTCACCTTCTCCGCAGAAGCCACCGAGATCTCTTTTAATCACTTGGTGGTAGACAAAAGGAAAGGATATATTTACTTGGGGGCTGTCAACTGGATATATAAACTCTCCAGTAATCTGGAGGTGGAGGCCCGTCATGAGACGGGTCCGGATATTGATAACCCCAAATGTTACCCTCCCAGACTGGTCCAGCCTTGCAACGAACCCTTAACGTCCACCAACAACATCAACAAGATGTTGCTCATTGACTACAAAGAGAACAGGTTGATTGCCTGCGGGAGTTTGTACCAGGGCATCTGTAAACTCTTGAGGTTGGATGACCTCTTCAAACTTGGGGAGCCCTTTCACAATAAGGAGCACTACCTCTCTGGGGTGAACGAGAGTGGGTCTGTTTTTGGAGTCATCGTTTCTTACCACAACATGGATGACAAGCTGTTCATTGCCACTGCTGTGGATGGAAAGCCCGAATACTTCCCCACCATCTCCAGCCGAAAGCTCCCCAAGAACTCCGAAGCAGAAGGAATGTTTGCTTATGTTTTTCATGATGAGTTTGTGGCTTCCATGATCAAGATCCCATCAGACACATTCACCATCATCCCTGACTTTGACATCTACTACATCTATGGCTTCAGCAGTGGTAATTTTGTCTATTTTTTGACCCTTCAACCTGAGATGATTTCTCCATCTGGCTCCACCACCAAGGAGCAGGTCTATACCTCAAAACTGGTCCGCCTCTGTAAAGAAGATACAGCCTTCAACTCCTACGTTGAACTGCCCATTGGCTGCGAAAAGAATGGGGTGGAATACCGATTGCTGCAGGCCGCCTACTTGTCTAAGGCGGGATCCATCTTGGCCAGATCTCTGGGTATCATGCCAGAGGATGATGTCCTCTTTACGGTCTTTTCCAAGGGGCAGAAGAGGAAGATGAAGTCCTTGGATGAGTCAGCTCTTTGCATCTTTCTTCTGAAAAAGATCAATGACCGTATCAAGGACCGGTTGCAATCCTGCTATAGAGGAGAAGGCACTCTGGATTTGGCTTGGCTAAAAGTGAAGGATATTCCTTGCAGCAGTGCCGTAAGTCCCAATTCTAGCTAGAAAAGATTCAATTTTCTCTTTAGCTGGGAGAAATGGCTGAAAGAACTGAAAGTTCAGCCCAAATCTGGGGTGAGGCCGGTGACAGTGGACACGCTGTGTTTTGTGAGTTGGGAGAAACGTTTTTGAGAGAGCTTGTCTGGAATATACTTGTTTTATTTGTGCAAATACCAGTAGCAATTTGACTTAGTAGCACTTGTTCTTCAGCTGTTTTACAGGAGAGTGGCATGGTGCTGCCCTCACTGCGTTGGCTTTAGTAGAAACCATCTCTCTCTGTGGCTTTGACAGCTTGCAGTGTGAATAAAGATAATTGCCACAGGAGGCAGGCAGAGCATGGCTGCGTTGGCTTTATGGAAATACCCCATCATCAGGTAGATGTAGCTGCCTGATGTCAGTGTCAATGCAATACAGTTGACACTCTGAATTGGCTTTGCTGTGTAGCGAGTTCAGTTTGGCTCCCTGATGCCCTGATGCCAACACAGAGCGAGGGTAGCCAAATCAACAACAGTGACAAGGGACCAGATTGGGAAATGCATTTTACCACTCCGGCTGGGGGGAAAATGAGAGGGAGAGGGAGAGGGAATGAGCGTAAAATATCAAACCCAAACTTTGGCTCCAAGGAACAAGTTGGAAGACTTGGCTGCCAATGCAGAGCGGCAGCTGTGTCTGCACGAGGCAAGCCAGGGAAATGAGAAGTCGGTAGCTCGGCCATGCTGTGCTGTTGGCTCAGCAGCTGGGAAGAAGAGGCTGGAAACTGCCACAGCCTTTGCACAAGTCTGATTGCGGCTGGGGCTGCAAACTGTTGCACAGACAAAAGGTTGGCGCGATTTATTTATTTATTGCATGGCAGCACATCATACATATTACAAGTATATTACATTAAAACATTGGGAATATAAAAAGGTATATAGAAAATATGCATTGGTCATGGGACAAATGATAGACCGCCTCCATGTGGTGTCCCCTGGGCCTCCTAAGACTTCTGGGAGTGGCTAAATGGTCTATCATATACAAGGCAGCCAGCTAATCCTATGGATCTTCTGGCTAGAGCACATCCATTTTTGCCATCTTCTTGGCGAGATTATTCCTGCAGGACAGAGTTTGTCTTTGTTTTAGAAGCTTCAGAAGCCTGGTATCCAAGACTTTTGTGGCTGGATTCATACGATCTGCTAAGCTGGTGTTTCTCAACCTTGGCAACTTGAAGATGGGTAGACTTCAACTCCCAGAACTAAATGAGTTGGGTCCAGCCCACATGCTAAGCCATTCTGGGAGTTGAAGTGCACCATCTTATAGTTGCTAAGGTTGAGAAACCCTGTCCTAGCCTATTAACACACTGGGGCTCTGAGGGAGGGGCAAGCCTTTCAACTGGAAGGAGGGCCAAGCTGTTCCCAAACACTTTCAGCAGGACGCCATTAAACTATATTCAATTGCAAGATGTGTCAGCCCTTCGAGGTAGTCTGGACAAGAAACCAATACCATGAGTGCTAATGCTACCTTTATTGTAAGGTTACAGCAGCATTTCTCAACCTGGGCAACTTGAGGATAAGTGGACTTCAACTCCCAGAATTCCCCAGCCAGCTGTGTTGGCTGGGGAATTCTGGGTGTTGAAGTCCACCCATCTTCAAGTTGCCCAGGTTGAGAAACACTGTGCTGAACACATGGCTCTTAAACGTAGCACCCAAGAGTGCCAGTGTGTCCACATACACCCCTCTGGGCACCCAAGCCTCATCTGTTTCCTCACCTAATGCACACAGATGTGAAACTGGATGCAGGTAAAGCATCAGCCACAGCATCCTTTTTATTTCCTAGGATACAACATCAGCAGAAGCTGTCTTGGAAAGTAACGATGATGGTGAGGTGCAGCCTTGGAAGGAGGGGTAGAAAAACCATCCCAGAGGAGTGGAGAAAAGGTGGTGATGAGCAGGTTTCTGGTTGGCTGGTTCCTTGGTTGGTTCCTAATCAAGGAACTACCAAGGAGGAAACCACACCCCACCAAAACTGGCAGGTCAAGCTGCTCTATATAAGCAGGGAGCAAACCCCACCCTCCCTCGCACTGATGATGTTACCTAGTTGGGTCATGAAACGTCTGCAAGCAAACCACCAAGCTCAGAGAGCACCAAGGACTTCACATGGTTCCTTGTAACTAGGAAAATCCTTTTTCTAGTAGGCAAGCTGCCTCCCCCCCCACCCCCCATGTCTGCTGCCTCCTTGCAAAAACACTTAGACCTATTCTCAAATGTACCACCAGCCTAGAAAAGTTGGCGAGTTCTTCATTCAACATCTGGGAAGAGATGTCTGCAGCAAACCCCAAGGCTGCAAGAAACAATGTGACATGTGTGTGACATCCCTAGCTCCACCCTTTCACGCATGGACTGCAAGGTTGCACGCGAGTGCCCAAGGGGTGGCGTATGTATTGTGAAGCTGCGAGGTGTGTTTTGGCAACCCCACCCTGCAAGTCCAGATGGACAATACGTAAGGACGGTCTTTGCGTGAGAAGCCATCTTATGGTTTACTGCAATGGCCTGTTTTGCTGAGATAATATCTGGCACCCTGTAACTGGCCCCATTCCATTTAGCCTACTCTAGCGTCTGATATGCGCTCAGCACGTGTATGTACGTGTGTGAATAACAGCCACTGTGGTGGTGTGGTGAAAGTGCTGCTGAATTAGGAGCAGGGAGTTCCAGGTTCTAGTTCTGCCTCAGCCACAAAAGTTCTAGACTGGGAAGTCAAAAGACATCTATCCACCAGTCCATGTAGACCAAAGTGGTGGATTATGGTCCATAACTATCATCTTCTGTGGCTTGTGAGGGGGGACTGGAATCTGGGTCTCCCCCTTGTGGTCCAGCGCCTTCACCACTAGACCACACTGGGGCAACACTGGGCTGAGTTTGGTTCTTTTTAATTTGGGGGGGTCCAAGGACAGAAAGCAGAACATTCCACTTTGCTCTCCTGTTTGTGTCTAACTCTTGTTGAAGACAGTGGTGTTGGCTATCCATGCGGGCAAGAGCTTCTCCCCCAGCTTGGCAGCTTCCAAATCAGTTGACTTCAGTTCCCAGCGTTGCCAGCCAACAGGTCCAAAGCTAGGCTAAAAGCAGCATTATGGGAATGAAACCCAAGGCATCCAGAGGCTACCAAGAATGATTTAAAACACAAGATCCTCACTTGGCTTTTTTTTATCGTATGGCATAGCAGTTCGGTGTTCATGCTCCTTTTTCTTGCTGGGAAATCCTTGTGACGTCCAGCAGCCAGATTTGTAGATTATTTAGCCATGACAGGTCACGTTCCCCGGGGTGCACCACAAGGAGGCTAGTCTACATTGCACTGAGTTGGCTGAGAGAGAGTGGCTGGCCCAAGGTCACCCAGCCGGCTTTCGTGCCTAAGGCGGGACTAGAACTCACAGACTCCTGGTTTCTAGCCCAGCACCTTCACCACTAGACCAAACTGGCTCTCGCTTTGCATTTTGGATCAAGCCCACAGAATCGATTTGCCACATTAATGAAGCAGTGAGGAGCTTTTGGGCTGAATGGCTGTGGTTTAGTTTAATTTTGTTCTGACATTTCGCCAGCAGCCATGGCTGGCATCTTCAGAGGCAGAGTGAACTGTCTTGTGGGCTGACTGGGCTCTTCTATTTGCCCCTGAAATTGATGCCAGCCGTGAAAGCCTACACCAATTGATTGCCCCATTAGTATTTTCTGAGTGGAGTTAGCTCTCGGGAAGTTGTTGATTGAAAGGCAGACGTACAGCATGGCGTGTATGCCCTTTATTCCCCATCTTTTCAAATCAAACAGATTTAGCAAGTTTTTGCAGTCCTTCAGAAACCTGTTTGTCCACAGGTAATAAATAGGAAACAGAAGGAATATAGGCACTGGGTCCTGGAGCAGGCTAGACTAGGCTAAAATGAGGTTGGGTAGCTGGTGTTTGGTATGTTGTGGGAACCCAACCATTGTTTTAGCAGGTTGTGTGAGCCAGAAGATGCTTTCTGTCCTGGGGCATGCCTGTGATGTGAACACGGGAACTCACATTGTGTCAGCCTTGCGAGGTACTCCAGAGAGGAATCATGCCCAAATGAGCTAATTCTACTTTATTGTACGGTTACATTAACAGAATCTTGCAAGTCTGAAAGGACATCTCTCCCCCGTCGCCTTTACAGCCCAAGAAACTAGGGAGGGTCCCTCTTGAGACATTTGGCACGCCCACATTCCTTTTGTGGGTTCAGCTGCCTCTTATCCCAAGGTCATTCCCACATACCATTACATCTTGCTAACCTATAGTAGGTGGCAACATTTAGCTCATCGTGGCTAATCTTACAAAAAAGATGAGCAGGGTCAGACTGGTTTAGCACTGGGATGGGAGACCACCAGGAGACCCACCCACCCACAGACGCACACACAAACCCCAGGCTGGGAAGTTGAAAAAACATCCTGGAAGGAGGCGACCATAAACTGCTTCTGTATACTTTCCAAGAAAACTATCTGGATGTGCGTGCAAAGTCATCCCAAGTCTTTACCTTTTAAAGACAGCGTTAGTGCGTAGGGGAGTCCCAGCTGAGGCATGTGTTCCGCAGGAAATCTTATACTGCCTTTAACATTGTCGGTCCCTGGATGGTTGAGCCAGCGTGGAAGGTGATGCGTTCAGCATGGCTAAACGCGCTGCAGAAGCAAACATTTTGAAAGGCACCCGGTCCCTTTAACTGGCTGCCCCCAGACCTTCCCCTTTCAAGCTTTACTGTGTTTTAATTCCTTGTTTTCCTCTTAGCCCAGCTTACACAGCCTGCTCATTGAGCGTGGAGCCACGGAGCCCGGGGCACTGACTGAGGCTTTTGTGTCTGGGCTATTTTGGGCAAACTTGCTGCCCTCCTATATTAACTCATCTCTTTATGCTTTGGGGACAGATGTCCCCTCCCAGATGTGGGGGATTCATCTGGACCTGCTCCTCTTGCGGGTGAACCCCTTTGGGGAGAATCCTTTCTTCCCACTTCCTCATCCCCCACTTCCCACCTGCAAAGCCAGGTTTTAGAGGTGGATCAGAAGGGTGGGTGATCTGTGCTTGAGCCTGGTGGGCTCTGGCATGCTGTCCCCACACAGCTGTTGTTGTGTCACTTAGAGCCTGGTGTGGACCTCTGATAGCCTTGCTGCCTTGCAGTTTTGCAAGCTTGCAAGATGAAATGAAAAAAAAAAGAAAGAAAGGTCAAAAGAGTATTGGAGAATTAGCAAGTTGGGAGCAGTGATTCTGAGGCTATTCAGAGAGGGAATTAGAGGCTATTTAAAGCATGGCTGGTCTGGGGGCCAAGGCGCAACTGAGCTGGTACAATAAGCATTTTGTTCGGGAGTGTAGTAATGGTCTTGAATGGATTTAGCTTCTATCCTGAGGCCAAGCCCTTCTCAGGCCCAAGACTGCAACATCCGCAGGGCAACAGTGTTGAATGCTTCTCAACCTTGGCAATTTTAAGATGTGTGGACTTCAACCCCCAGAATTTGATAGCCAGCATGCTGGCTGGGGAATTCTGGGAGTTGAAGTCCACACATCTCCAAGCACACTGGTTGGGGAATTCAGGGAGTTAAAGTTGCAAGTTTGAGAAATACTGGGTTAAAGTATGTGTGGTAGAACTAGGGGACCCTAGTTCAGATCCATCCTTAGCTACACTGGGTCATTATCTCTGCCCAATCTACCTTGCTGGATTGTTGTTGTAGGAGAAAATTGGAACAGGGAATGCAAAAGATGCTATTTTTCTCTCTTGGAGGAAAGGTGGGTTATAAATCGAACAGGCTGAAAAGAAAGATGTGTAGAATTGACCTACCACTGGCTGGGATTGTCAAACGTGTTAAATGATAAACCAAATAGAACTTAAGATGGCTTAGTATGTTGTGTGAGCCCAGACCCAGATACTAAAGCCTTGATTTAACAGGGCCTTGTTTAGCAGACTTTGGGTGTGACATACCAGTTCTCTGTCTGGACATCCCCTGAAATAAACAGAGTGGCCTGTTGCATCTGAAGTAGTCCAGACAAGGCTGCTAAATATGCATTATGCATATATGATTTCTGTGTCATTCCTAGTGATTTACATCGTTTGCAAACAGTAATGCAGGGTTTCTCCACCAGGGTTCCGTGGCTCCCTCGGGTTCCGCGAAAGGTCCCTAGGGGTTCCCTGGGAGATCACGATGTATTTAAAAAATTATTTCAAATTTTGGCAACTTCACATTAAAGAGATAAGTTTCTTTCTTTATGTTCAGTGTAAAAACACAGTTAATGCATCTATACAGGCCTACCCAGGAAGCGAATGTAATAATTTTGTAACTTCTGGCCTGTATTGGAGCCTGAATGGGCAGGGGTTCCCCGAGGCCTGGAAAATATTTCAAGAGCTCCTCCAGGGTCAAAAGGTTGAGGAAGGCTGCTGTAATGTGTATGAGCTACATTGCTGTGAATGATACATACTGTATTTGGGAGTAAAGACTCCTTCTGCCCCCCAGTTGCTCCATCAGATTGAGGTGTCCCTTGTACCCGTATCTTGTTCTTGCATAAATAAACTTACTTCACGCCATGGACGCATACGCCCTGCCATTTTCCCAACTGAGCTACATGTGATGTTCTAGCTGCATTTGAATGGCACAGAGAACCAGAAACTAGCTAGCCTCCCACCAAAGTTGTCTGGTGTCTGTGTGTGTGTGTGTGTGTGTCTGTGTGTAAAAGGTGAAGATGGTGGTTGTGACTGCATCATCAAAACTCTGCCTTTTTTTTTTACATAAGTCTCACAAAACCCTTTAAGAAATGGACCAATGCTTCAAGCACATGATTGCAGCCACCATCTTTGCATTTTACCCCCCTTTGAGGACACTCCTGACAGCAAACCAGCTAACCTCTCATGCTGTGGAAACCGAGTTTATGAGGAAATCGGGTTGGGCTTCAGAACGTCCACCAAACCTGGAAAATTGGGCTAATGGGGTGAAACTTGTCTTACGTCACCCTCACTGCCCCCAAGTATGTCTGTATAGGGTTCTCCTAACAGTCAGGAACCACGCTGAGACAAGGAATAGGTCTCTAGTGTTTTATTACCGCTACATTAGACAAAAAATCCTAACAAACTGAAGAAGCGTGGGAAAAACCCAGACAGATAAACCCCGAAAGTCAAGGCGGGTCTGATCTGTGTCTCTTTGAATGGCTGCTCAACTCCTCCCTACTACACATGCGTTTTCCCCCCTGGATAGGGGCCCCCTCCTGCTCACCATCAGTGCTCATGACAAGGATTGGATCCAGCAGTGTCCAGAGGATATGGTCAAAAAAGTCAAGATGGTGTTCCCAGTGGTACCACAAACACTCCACCCATAAAGAACAGGCCGTGTTGTGGCCGCCAACTTGACCTTCTTGACCGTACCCTGCAGACACCCCGACGCATCCTTTATTTTCTCATAGCCCAACAGATGTGGCCTCATTTTAAAGTTTAACTTCCTTTCTCTGTTTAACAAATTGGTCCTTGCCAACAGATCCACAGTCCCTGGGCGGAAACGCTTCCTGCACACAAAAATGATTACCTTCTGTTATTGTTTTTAATTTTTAAAAGCTCGGTTATTGCGTACACACTGCGGTGTTCAGGAGCCTAAGTTGCAATTTTGACTGGAAAACAAAATAATAATTATGCTAATTGCTGCTTGGCAGAGGGCCTCTCGGTGCTAGGCTTCCTGATGCACCTGGGTTTGCTTTGAGACGTGTGTGCGAATTTCACAACCGCCGATCCCAAATAGCGATACCTGAGCCTTTTGGTGAATGGCGTTAAAGGGAGCTGGAATTGGAAGCCGCAGTCACCTCTCTGCTCCTCATTTTACGTCTTTTTAATTGAAAGCATCCAAAAAGCCCCTTTGTTGAAGTTGAAAAGTGGGACAAAATCTTTTAAAGGAAAGGAAATAAACATTAAGCATTGGTGAGCTTGGGATCGTGGTAGTAAAGAGGCATTGGTACACTGCTCGCCTCTGCGTTGTGCTCTTTCCCGGCTTTTTGTCCATAGGTGTCATCATTTGAGCAAAGGTAGCATAACATGGAAGGGACCCTCTACTCCAACCAAGGGATTCCAAGTCACTCACGACTGGATTGCTACAATGCATTCTACATGGAGCTGCCTTTGAAGATCACCTGGAAGCTGCAGCTGGTCCAGAACGCAGCGATGTGAGCAGTGATGGGTGCATCTCGATATGCTCCCTTGTCCCCACTGTTCTGTGAGCTCCACTGGTTACCAGTTGGCTTCTAGTGCAATTCAAGGTGCTGGTTATCTCTCTCTCTCACACACACACTTAATCTGTTCAATCATGTCCAATTCTCATAGACTGCCTGGACAGGTCCCTGCAGTTTTCTTGGCAGGGTTTTTCAGAAGTGGTTTGCCATTGCCTGCTCCCTAGGGCAGAGAGAGAATGACTGGCCCAAAGTCACCCAGTTGGCTTCATGCCTAAGGTGGGACTAGAACTCACAGTCTCCTGGTTTCTAGCCTGGTGCCTTAACCACTACACCAAACTGGTTCTCGCATCACTTATTTATAGGGCCTGTCTGATTGAGGGACCAGTTATTGCTGAATGTTTCCATTTCCATCCATCCAGTGAGGTCAGGCAGAGTGGGTACCCTTTGGGTCCCAACAGTCAACAATATTATCTTGTGGGATCGACGAAGCGTCCTTCTTGGTTTTGGCTTCTGCCCTCTGGAATGACATCCCACCAGAGATCTAAACTGTTCCCACCTTAAGGATGTTCAGAAAACTATTAAAAACCTGGTTGTTCACCCAGGCCTGCATGCTGGCTGGGGAATTCTGGGAGTTGAAGTCCACACACCTTAAAGTTGCTGAGATTGAGAAACACTTACCTAGAGAGAGAGAGAGACAGACAGACAGACAGACAATTTGGTGTCGTGGTTAAGGTACCAGGCTAGAAAGCTGGAGACTAAGTTCTAGTCCAGCCTTAGGCACAGAGCCAGCTGGGTGACTTTGGGCCAGTCTCTGTCTCTCAATCCGAGGAAGAAAAAGAAGGCCAGAGCAAACCAATTCTGACAAGCTTGTCAAAAAAACTCTAGAGACTAGTCCAGGCAGTTGTGCCAAAAGTCAACACTGACTTGATATATATAGATATATATAGATACAGATATGGATATAGATATAGATATAGATGATATAGAGATATATTCTTTATTAATTATAAGCTGCCCAGAGTTATTTAGGAGTCAGAGGCAGGCTCAGAATTTAAATCAATCAATCAATCAATCAATGAATATCAACCCCCTTGTGGGAGCCCACCAGTACAGCATCTCCAACAAGGACTGCCCAGCCTCTGTTTGAACCCTTCCAGTGAAGGAGGACCCTACCCCGCTCCCTGGGATAGCTTGTTTCATTGTTGAAGAGTTCTTACCATTCGGAAATTCCTCTTGATGTCCAGCCAAAATCTTCTAAACCCACTGTTTCTTGTCCTGTCTTGTGGAACAAATCTGAACCATCCTGCCTTGTCCTCTACATGAAAATGGCAATCGTATCTCCCTACAGTCTCCTCCAGCCAGATCCCCTGGATGCTTCCCATCATTTCTTGTAGCTCTTTCTTTCCGTCCTCCTCGTGATCTTGGCTGCTGTCCTCTGGACGTGCTCCAGTCTGTCAACGTCCTTCTTCAGATACGGTGCCGAGAATTGAGCATGATAGCCCCGCTGCAGCCTGCCCAGTATAGAATAGAGGGGAACAATAAGTAGAGGGGACTTGGTTCTTCACATGAGAGCTAGACTACATTTTTGGACCATGTTTTCAGGTTTCTCCCAAACCCTGTGGATGAGTGCTTTTGTCCTGTCGGGTGGGACAGGTGGAGGGGATGTTCTTCCATACTTTTCATCTGATAGGGCAACAGGGAAGAAAATGTTAGGGCGTTTCTTTGACAGATTTTCTGGGGCAGACCTGAAGGAGCAGATCCTTTTCTTCCCATCAGCTCCTGAGTACCTATTATATTTATTTGTTTGTTTGTTTGTTTGTTTTTCAAACTTCTATTACCGCCCATCTCCCCCCAAAAAGGGGGACTCTGGGCGGTTTACAACAAAATCAGAATTAAAATCATAAAATATAGATTACAATAAATAAACCGATAAATAAGAACAAGGTATTTGCAACCTTCTGTCCATCAGAATAAAGTGGGGTGTGTGCTTCAATTCTCCCCTCCCTCTGCAAGCTCTCCAAATGGTCGTTTTCCTTTTCCTGTGGTCCTTAGATTGAGATTAATTTTATTGCTTATGGTTTTCCATGGTGGGGCAGCCATGCATTTGAACTTTCCTCTCCCCTTGTATTTGGTACAGGGCTGGGTTATTTTATTTGTTACAACCTGTGTCAAGTTCATTCACTCCCTCACACACATAATTCATGGCTTTTGCTCCCGCGAGAAGGGCTGGTGGGGCTGTCGGTGCTGAGCAGGCTAATTTATGGAAGAGAAAAATTCTCCCCGTAGGCATACGTTGTGGAGACGCCGTTAGATTAGTAGTGGCGATGAAAACAGCACTCAGGCGCTGTAGGGATGGGAAAGTTGGATTAGCCCTACGGAGACCCAGGTTCAAATCTACCCTCAGGCACAGAAGCTGCTTGGGCCAGTCCAAGAGCCAGCGTGAAGCTTCTGCACTAGGAAAGGGGAAGGTCCAGTTTGGCCCTGCCATCAGCCATGAAGGGATGTGGAGATTTGCGCTAGCGGCTGATCTCAGCCCAACCGCCTTGCATAGTTATTGTAAAATAGAGAGCCTGTCCTGACTTAAGCAAAAAACCACGCTGAGACAAGGAATTAGTCTCTAGTGTTTATTAACTGCTCTAGTAGACAATAATCCTACCAAACTGAAGGAGCGTGGGAAACTCACACAGATAAACCCCAAAACTCAACCCGGGGTCTGCTCAAGTCTCTTCGAAGGACCGATCAGAGCCTCTAACTACGTATGCGTTTTCCCCCCTGGATAGGGGCCCCCTCCTGCTCACCATCTGTACTCATGACAGAACCTCTTGGAAGATGTCTTGAGCCCCTAGAGCAGTGTTTCCCAACCGTGGCAATTTTAAGATGGGTGGACTTCAACTCCCAGAATTCCCCAGCCAGCATGGCTGGCTGGGGAATTCTGGGAGTTGAAGTCCACCCATCTTAAAATTGCCAAGATTGAGAAACACTGCCCTAGAGAAAAAGCTAAGATACAAATACGTTGCTGCTGTTGTTGTTCCTGGTGCTGGAGGCAAATGAAAATGTTGGGTTGCTGACTTTAACCAATGATGTCCTAATATAATTTGTCTGGAAACAAATGCCTGAAGTGCTCACATGTTAACTAGGAGAACCTGCTGTTGTCGTATTACACTGGTGCTGTAAGAACTCATTGGTTGTTGGTTTGTTTCTGGATGCAACTCAAGATGCTGGTTATAACTCCCTACATGTTTGGGAGCTGGATATGTTTGGGACCAAGTAGAATCTGCCTGTCCAAGATAGGCAAGTCGAGAACGCGTGCTGGAAGTCCCCACCCACTTGAGGAGTGATGAGAGGAAGCTCAGAATTAAACCTTTTCCATTGGAGCTCTGCTGCTATGGAGATAGTTTACCCTCGAGGTAAGAGTAGCTCCCTGTCTTGCAATATTTTGGAAATGTGTCAAACTTGATTGTCCCATCAAGCGTTTGAGGGGCCAAGGAATGTAGGAGAATATAGGTAGTCCTTGACTTACGACCACAATTGGGAATGGAACTTCCATTGCTAAGCAAGGTGGTTAAGTGAGTCACACCCAAATTTATGACCTTTTTTGCTGCGGTTGTTAAGTGAATCACCATGGTCATTAAGTTAATCTGGCTTCCCCCATTGACTTTGCTTGTCGGAAGCTGGCTGGGAAGGTTGCAAATGGCAATTATGTGACCCCAGAACGCTGCGACCATCGTCAGTGCAAGCCGGTTGCCAAGCACCTGAATTTTGATCGTGTGACCGTGGGGATGCTGTGACGGTCGTAAGTGCGAGGACCGGTCACAAGTCACTTTTTTCAGTGCCGTTGTAACTTCGAACAGTCGCTGAACAAATGGTTGTAAGTCGAGGACTGCCTGTAATCATTATGACTTCTAGAACAAAAGATGGTCACTATGGTGTGATGATCTTTATGGTATTCATGGTAGATTTTTTGTACTTATATTCTGTACATTTTTTCCCTAGTTCCTTCTGTAATAGGATGATGATTCCATGTTTTAGGACTTGTAAGCCTCTTAAAGTGGTTGGATGAAAGTGGCTGAGACGTAGCAATATGAATGAATAAATAGTAGAACTCACAGCCAGCAGATTTAGGTGTGGCCATCAACCGGGAGGTCTTTAAAAATGGGTCAGACGAGATAATGGAAGAGAAGGCTATCAATGGCTACTAATTACGATGGCTGTATTTATTCAGTATCAGAGTGATATCTCCTTTGGTCTGATCCAGACCAATTTTGGTCTGATCCAGAAGAGGTCAAACACTGAGAATATCATAATGGTACTGATATCATTGATGCCCCCCAACAAAACTGGGGGAAGGTGATCTTCATGTTAGTCAAGAGTTCATTTTCAGCTTCATAAGAATGTAAGAACAGCCTCACTGGATCAGGCCAAAGCCCAACTTAGTCCAGCATTTGTTTTTTGCAATGGGCAGTCAGATGCTTCTGAGTGATTGCAAGCAGGAGATGACCTCTCCAGTGTGCACTTCCACACCCTTTCTCTAAAGCTGGCACCGAGGAAGGACTGTAGCCCACCTATTCTCTCCATTCCACCAAGTTGCCTTTATTCGCACTGTATTCATCACCAATTTCCACATCTTGGCTGAGAGGTTTCTACTGTTGGCACAGGAACACCTACACACCATGTCCTTTTCCAGATACTGGCCTGAGCCTTTTTCCTTTTTTGTGTCTCAAATGGGTCACGTCCACCCATTAACCGACTTCCAGTGTTGGCCATATCTATTTGTAGCATTTTTTTGAGATTATATACCAGCAGCCTGGTTCCATTTCAGTTCAAGTGGAGCCTATTTTTCTTGTACAGATTTATCTTGCTCTCTCCCTTGTTCCCCAGTGTCTAACAAATCTAAATTCTCTACCAAACTCCAGTGTCTCATCCACACATTGATCATTGTTTGTCTAGGTGGTCCTTGTGGAAGAAGTAACATTTCTGAGAACGCTACCCTGGCAATCCTCGCCTTCAATCTGCTACCAAGTACTTCCTGTTCCTTCTCTGCAACTTGTTGACCATGTTCCTGATGTCATTGGTGCCAGCCTGAACTGTGACCACTACCTTCTCCCTTGCAGTGTCCAGCAGGTTGTCTAGATAGAACCTGATGCCTCTAAATTTTGCTCTGGGTATATCAGTCTACATCAGCCGTTCTCAACTTTTTGACCCCGGAGGAACCCTTGAAATATTTTTCATACCTTGGGGAACCCCCACACTTTCAAATATAAGCCAGAAGTTACAAAATTATTATATTTGTTTCACGTGTAGGCCTGAATATATGCATTAACACTCTTCTTAAACTAAAAATAAAGAATGAAACTTACCTCTTTAATGTGAAGTTGCCCAAATGTGAAATAATTTTTTAAATAAATTGTGATCTCCCGGGGAACCCCCCGTGACCTCTCGCAGAACCCTAGGGTGCCATGGAACCCTGGTTGAGAAACCCTGGTCTACATGCTGGTCATAAGTCCTTCTGTCTGTGTTCCTAATTATCAAATCACTCAAAACCAAGAATCCTCAGTTCCCTGGAGGAGTATAATTCCTCCCAAGAAGATGGGGGTTCCTAACCCAAATATTGGATCTTCCTTAAGCAAATATCTCTGTTATCCTCAACATGATGTTCTTCTTCCCTAAGTCTCTCCTCTCTTACCAAGAAAAAGGGAACCATCATCTTGGGAGTTGGAAGAAATTATCACAGCCTGGAAGATCTTACTTTGGCTTCCTAAGCATCTGCAACTTGGCCACCATTTCAAGGAAATGATTTGCTCCTTGAGAGCCAAGAATTCGTAGCACTGAGCGCAAGCCAATGAATTATGCCCCAAGGCAAATATTCATATATTTGACATTCAGTGTAGTAGAGTGCAAAGCACCTTCTCCTCACTGGCTTTCTATCTTTGTGTTAGTTATTGCTGGTGACTGGTCTTTAGGAACTTGAAAGACAGCCTCTATCTTATACTTGTAGAAAGTTCGGAGCCCTGGCTTCAAATCTTGGCAATAGATTGATATAAATTAGATAGACATTTGTACTGTTGATATATTCAAGACCTCTGGGCTAATAATTTTTTTTACTCCTGGAAGAAATGGGAAGAATCAATAATGACCTCGTTACTTTTATTTATGGCATGCAAATCATGCAAAAGGCCATTGAAACACCAGAGAGTAAAACTATGGCCTGTAAGAAATGCAGATTAACCCTTCAGGAAATTAGACATTTTATGATGCACAATGCAAGCTATATTTTTGCCTCGAGCCATGTGTTGGAAAGTGTGATTGTAGCAAAGACAGGCATTGAAGTTTGTGGTCCATTAAGATTCTGCAAGTCTCTGGAAACTGGACACCAATCCCTTGATCTGGAGCTTGTGTGTGTGTGTGTGTGTGTAATAAAATAAGAAAAGAAACCTGAGCAGCCGCAGACACAGACACAAAGCCCAATAAATTTGAGGAACTTCATTCTGTTCCTGCCTAAATTACATCTGAACGAAAAGTCTCTTAGCTTCAGGGCTGAAGATTTTCTGTTGGGGGCCTGTAGTTGCATAATAACCCACAAAAGTGTTTGCATGGCTGACATGTGAAGGTCAATCAGGACTCAATTCTGAATGCCAATTTCTCATCTGCCTTCCCTTATGTGGCTGGAGGTCTATTTGGATGAGGCTATGCCTGGTAATAAAGCTTCTGTATTTTTTCCAAGAAAGCTTCGTAGATGTGTCCTTAAGATCCCAGAAGGTAATCTTGATTTAGAGAAGATTTTACTTAATACTTTTTGGGTACTTAATGCAGATGTTGACATGGTCCATGTCCTTGGTTTGAAGATGCAGTGAGTATCTTGGGGGGAGGAATATCCAGAGGTTCTAGGGAATGGGACAAGGAAATGGAATGTCTCAGTCTTAGAGCTGTAGAACAGAGAAAGATAATCCGTTGAACAGATGTTGCTGAACTGGGAGCATAGCCAGCGAGGAGGGATCCTGGGAATTGTGACATAACATCTCGGAAGCCACAGGTTTTTTATCTCAGCAAAGCCATCTTGGCTCTGTTGAATTGTCTGATGATACCAGCAGTAGGATAGATGGATAAAGTAGTTGATTTTGAAAGCTATCCGGTAAGATCTCCCTGTGCTTTTGGTTGGCCGTACTATTAGGTGGAAGGAGGTGGCCGTCTCATCTGATTCAGAATGGAGGCGGGAGTGTAGCAACTTGAACCTTCCTTGTTCCTTTGGAACAGAGATCCACATGCAAGATCCATGCCTGCCCTGTTCCCTTTATGCTAATTGGCTGCACTCAAGTTTGGAGCACCTGCGTATCTGCAGAACATCCCAGCCTCACTCTGTGGCATCTTCACATCAGGCTGGAAAAGCTCTTGATTAAAACTCAGAAGTCATAAGTCTTGGGGTAGTTGGATTTTGCTAGCCAGCTTCCAGAAGTTCCCACTGCTCACTGCTGATGATGAACCAGTGTGCAGCTGCTAGTGCCAGTCCTGTTGGTTTCTGTAGGTGGAATGGTGGTGAGTGTGCCACCTGGTCTTTTTTCTGGCCAACAACATTTTGTCAACCTTTCTCTGTGCAAAACTCAGTGCATCAGATGCTTGTGCACTCCTAAAGCTACAAAGGGGGTCAAGACACTTGTTTGCTTCCCTTATTACCATGTTTTGTTCCATCAAGGAGGGACATGGTGGGTACGTGAATTAATAGAGCTGGTTTTATCTCCAAACTTATTTGAGATGTTGGGTCCAGCTAGGCAGCAGCACTGAGTCCATCCTAGTTAACCTAAACAGCTAAACTGGGTGAGCCTTGGTTAGTACTTGGATGCGGGACCATCTGGGAAGTGCTGGGCTGTAGGCCAGATTGGGAAGTTGAAAAAAAAAAGATCCTAGAAGAATGGAGTGGGAAACCACTTCCATGTTGCAAAAACGCTGCATGGTGTTTTTTCATGATCACCAGAGATCAACTTTGATCTGAGGGACACTGTGACACAGCAGGTGAAACTCTGGTCACTCTTGAAAAAAGCTAAGTGAGGTCAGATGTGGTTAATCCTTGGATGGGCCAGTACCAGGAAACACTGGAGCTGTAAGTTAGAGATGAACACCCATCCTGGAAGCAGGCCTTGGCAAAACTGGGCCTGGGATCTGCAACGTCCATGCATTTCAAATTCAGCCCTAACATCCACGTTCCATTCAGTATTCATTTCCTTTAGCTCAGCTTCCACAGGGTAGCAAACTGAGACCAGGTTTATTATTCTGAATTAATCATCTCTGTGCCTCTTTATGGGTCCTTGGGGCAAGCAAACCTGCCAAATGAGTAAGTCCACCAGTTTACTGCCAGTACAAAAGCGAGAGAAAAAGTACTACTCTGTTAGTTAGGATTTCTCGTGAAAACTGTGGATTTGGCTGTATTTACAGTTATCTGGAAAGGTATGTTTAAAGCAGATTTTAGCAGCAGTGGAGGCATATGGCAACCATTGCTTCGGGCACAGATGCCAGCTTATCTGGCTCCTCAAATCCCACTATTTGGCCAAGCTGGTTTGTAACTGTTGGGTTTCAAATCTTTCTACGCCATCCAAAGTCACTGCTGTGAGATGGGCAGCCATATCAGTGATTCAAATAAATAAAGAAGCAGACAAGTCATTTCCTAGTTTGTGCAGAATTGTAAGGAAAAAAAGATGCCACGATTTTAATCCCTGCCTGGCATTTTTTGTTGTTGTTTATTCGTTTAGTCGCTTCCGACTCTTCGTGACTTCATGGACCAGCCCACGCCAGAGCTTCCTGTCCTAACAGTCAGGAACCACGCTGAGACAAGGAATAGGTCTCTAGTGTTTTATTACTGCTGCATTAGACAGAAAATCCTAACAAACTGAAGAAGCGTGGGAAAAACCCAGACAGATAAACCCCAAAAGTCAAGGCGGGTCTGTTCTCTGTCTCGTTGAATGGCTGCTCAACTCCTCCCTACTACGCATGCGTTTTCCCCCCTGGATAGGGCCCCCCTCCTGCTCACCATCAGTACTCATTACACTTCCTGTCAGTTGTCAACTCCCCCGGCTCACCCAGGGACGAATCCGTCACCTCTAGGATATCATCCATCCACCTTGCCCTTGGTCGGCCCCTCTTCCTTTTGCCCTCCACTCTCCCTAGCATCAGCATCTTCTCCAGGGTGTCCTGTCTTCTCATTATGTGGCCAAAGTATTTCAGTTTTGCCTTTAATATCGTTCCCTCAAGTGAGCAGTCTGGCTTTATTTCCTGGAGGATGGACTGGTTTGATCTTCTTGCAGTCCAAGGGACTCAGAATTTTCTTCCAACACCACAGTTCGAAAGCATCGATCTTCCTTCGCTCAGCCTTCCTTATGGTCCAGCTCTCACAGCCATATGTTACTATGGGGAACACCATTGCTTTAACTATGTGGACCTTTGTTGTCAGTGTGATGTCTCTGCTCTTAATTATTTTATCGAGATTTGTCATTGCTCTTCTCCCAAGGATTAAGCGTCTTCTGATTTCCTGACTGCAGTCAGCATCTGCAGTAATCTTCACACCTAGAAATACAAAGTCTTTCACTGCTTCTACATTTTCTCCCTCTATTTGCCAGTTATCAATCAAGCTGGTTGCCATAATCTTGGTTTTTTTGAGGTTTAGCTGCAAGCCAGCTTTTGCACTTTCTTCTTTCACCTTCCTCATAAGGCTCCTCAGTTCCTCTTCGCTTTCAGCCATCAAAGTGGTATCATCTGCATATCTGAGATGGTTAATGTTTCTTCCAGCGATTTTAACTCCAACCTTGGATTCCTCAAATCCAGCTTGTCGCATGATGTGTTCTGCATACAAGTTGAATAGGTAGGGTGAGAGTATACAGCCCTGCCGTACTCCTTTCCCAATCTTAAACCAGTCCGTTGTTCCGTGGTCTGTTCTTACTGTTGCTACTTGGTCGTTATACAGATTCTTCAGGAGGCAGACAAGATGACTTGGTATCCCCATACCGCTAAGAACTTCCCACAATTTGTTATGGTCCACACGGTCAAAGGCTTTAGAATAGTCAATAAAACAGAAATAGATCTTTTTCTGAAACTCCCTGGCTTTTTCCATTATCCAGCCGATATTGGCAATTTGGTCCCGAGTTGCTCTGCCTTTTCTAAACCCAGCTTGTACATCTGGCAATTCTCGCTCCATGAACTGCTGAAGTCTACCTTGCAGGATCTTGAGCATTACCTTCCTGGCATGTGAAATGAGTGCCACTGTTCGATACTTGGAACATTCTTTAGTGTTTCCCTTTTTTGGTATGGGGATATAAGTTGATTTTTTCCAGTCTGATGGCCATTCTTGTGTTTTCCAAATTTGCTGGCATATAGCATGCATTACCTTGACAGCATCATCTTGCAAGATTTTGAACAGTTCAGCTGGGATGCCGTCATCTCCTGCTGCCTTGTTATTAGCAATGCTTCTTAAGGCCCATTCAACCTCACTCTTCAGGATGTCTGGCTCTAGCTCACTGACCACACCGTCAAAGCTATCCCTGATATTGTTATCTTTCCTATACAGGTCTTCCATATATTCTTGCCACCTTTTCTTGATCTCTTCTTCTTCTGTTAGGTCCTTGCCATCTTTGTTTTTGATCATACCCATTTTTGCCTGGAATTTACCTCCGATGTTTCTAATTTTCTGGAAGAGGTCTCTTGTCCTTCCTATTCTATTGTCTTCTTCCACTTCCACGCATTGCTTGTTTAAAAATAGTTCCTTATCTCTTCTGGCTGACCTCTGGAATTTTGCATTTAATTGGGCATATCTCCCCCTATCACTGTTGCCTTTTGCTTTCCTTCTTTCTTAGGCTACTTCTAGTGTCTCAGCAGACAGCCATTTTGCCTTCTTGGTTTTCTCTTTCTTTGGGATGTATTTTGTTGCCGCCTCCTGAACAATGTTGCGAACTTCTGTCCATAGTTCTTCCGGGACCCTATCTACTAAGTCCAGTCCCTTAAATCTATTCTTCACCTCCACTGCATATTCCTTAGGAATATTAGTGAGCTCATATCTAGCTATCTGTGGGTCTTCCCTAATCTCTTTAGTCTGATCGTAAATTGTGCAATAAGAAGTTCATGATCTGAACTACAGTCAGCTCCAGGTCTTGTTTTCACCGACTGTATAGATGTCCGCCACCTTTGGCTGCAAAGGATGTAGTCAATCTGATTTCAGTGTTGTCCATCTGGTGAAGTCCATGTATAAAGCCGTCTCTTAGGTTGTTGGAAGAGAGTGTTTGTTATGCAGAGTGAATTGTCTTGGCAAAATTCTCTCAGCCTATGTCCTGCTTCGTTTTGTTCTCCCAGGCCATGCTTACCTGTAATTCCAGGTGTCATTTGACTTCCCACCTTAGCATTCCAGTCTCCCGTGATGAAAATAACATCTCTTTTAGGCGTGTTGTCCAGTAGGTGCTGCAGATCCTCATAGAACTGCTCTACTTCAGCTTCTTCAGCATCTGTGGTTGGGGCGTATATTTGGATCACTGTGATGTTAGATGGCTTGCCCTGAATTCGAATTGAGATCATTCTGTCGTTTTTTGGGTTGTATCCAAGCACTGCTTTAGCCACTTTACTATTAATTATGAAGGCTACTCCATTTCTTCCGTGGTCCTCTTGTCCACAGTAGTAGATCTGGTGGTCATTTGATGTGAAGTGGCCCATTCCAGTCCATTTCAGTTCACTGACGCCCAGAATGTCTATCTTTAATCTTGACATCTCACCAATAACCACATCCAATTTGCCCTGGCTCGTAGATCTTACATTCCAGGTTCCGATGGTGTGTTGATCCTTAGAACATCGGATTCGCCGTTCACCACCAGCACCGTCGGCCACTAGCCGTCCTTTCAGCTTTGAGCTAGCTGCGTCATCGCGTCTGGGGCTAGTTGAACTCATCCTCTGTTCCTCCCCAGTAGCATTTTGACCATCTTCCACCTGGGGGTCTCATCTTCCGATGGTATACCGACATATCTCTGGTTGTTCTGATCCATTTAGTTTTCACGGCAAGAATACTGGGGTGGGTTGCCATGACCTTCCCCAGGGATCGCATTTATTCTGACCTGTCTGTCACGACCTTCCCGTCTTGGGTGGCCCTTTACGGTTTAGCTCATGGCATCATTGAGGTGCTCAAGCTCCAGCACCATGACAAGGTAACAATCCTTTGCTGAAGCTGCCTGGCATTAAATAGCATTTAATGGGATGACAGCAAGATGAACTGCTGACATCAGGATGAGCAGAGTTTTTATCAGTTTCTTAGAATGGAATATAGGTAGTCCTCACTTAACAATCATTCATTTAGTGACAGCTTGGGCTTACGATGGTGCTGAAAAAATGACTTACCACTGATCCTCACACTTAGGATGGTTGCAGCATTCCTGCAGTCACATGATCAAGATTTGGGCACTTGGGAACCATTTCGCCTTTATGACTGTCACAGCGTCCCTTGGTCATATGATCGCCATTTTCTACCTTCCCGGCCAGCTTCTGGCAAGCAAAATCAATGGGGAACTGTGTAATTTGCTTAATGACCATGTGATTTGCTTAACGCCCCCTTGTAATCACCACCTTGAGGTGATTTGCTTAATGACCACCATGAGAAGGATAGTAAAATCGGGTCAGATTCACTTAATGACCACTTTGCTTAGCAAACAAAATGCCAGGCCCAATTGTGGTTGTTATGTAAGGACTACCTGTAAATCCATCCCCTTTGAACATCTTGGAACTAACACAACTTAATCCAGATTTCTTGATCTAGTGTTCTCCAGGTAAGTGGGCTTCACAATGGCCAGAATTCCCACATTTGTAGTCTCCACCCATCAATCACTCATTAACCAAGTTGAGGAAGGCTGGTCCAATCAATGTTCTTCTGCCTTGCCACCATTTTCCCTGTTGTGATTGTTCATTGCTGTTTCCTATTCTTCAGGAAAAGTCTTTTTTGGTCCACCAGTGCAGTAGCTCAGACTTTGGTCCTGTTTGATGAGCTCTGATCTATCCCCCTGCCCTTGCCTGGATGTTCATCTTGGAACTGAATTGGCTTGGATCTTTAAAAGAACTTCCATGTCATCTGTCAATCAAACTGGCTTTATTAACTGAAGTTCTGTGCAAGCACTGCTTGATCCCCAGAATTATTGAATTTTGCAGGCAAATTCAGGTCTCCTACAAGACATGAGAGTGGAATTGGGTGGTTTGTACTCAGCTGGAAGATTGCTGAAGAAATGTGATCATTGTTAATTCATTAATGTAAGAGATACCTTGGATCAACACATACTGTGGAACTTAGGTTAGCTACTAACTGTACAATTGCACTCTACCTTTTAGCCATTTAAGCAAGTAAAACTATACATTTAAATGAGCTTGGGGAGAAAAAAAGATCATACGAAAGCAAAATGAATGAATGAATGAATGAATGAATGAATGAATGGTTAAAAATTGAAGGGATAGTGGTGATAGATTAATTCACCCATCCAAACACTCAGTTTTTCCTACAGATTGTTCTATATAAACCCTGACTGGCATAGGACAGGTTATCTGTGGGATTGCCTGCTCCTAAGGAGGCTGTCTGACAGGGAGGGCCCACTCTGGGTCCCTTCCCTGAAACAATGTCACCTTATAGGATCCAGGAGGGGTGCCTTCTCTGTGGCAGCCCCCACCCTCTGGAGCAATCTTCCCCTGGATGTAACGGTTGGCTCCAACTCTACAGGCCTTTAGACCTGGCGAAGACCTGGCTCTTCCTCTGGGCTCAGGTTGAGTTGAGTTCCCAGTGGATGAGTCTAGAATCTCTCCGTTCTGTCTGCCATGTTGTTTTAATAGGGTTAATGATATGCATTGCTGAGTTTTGCATTTATGGTTTTCATTTCTCTTCCCTTTTTGTACGCCCCCCAAAGTCACATGGTATGAGTTGGGTGGCCGTATAAATGCTTCAAACGAACAAACTAATTTACGAATTGATGCTGATCAATAAACTGCAACCATCCTCTGCCTCCAGAGCTCCAGCAGCGACACCTCTGCAATTTTCCCAATAGCTCTAGACAGCCCAGCACCAAAACCTCCAATGTACTTCCTTTCTCTTTACCCCAGTTCATCCTGCAGAAACATCTTCCCTTCTGCTGACTACAGTTTTTAACTATTCACCATGGTGGATTTTGAGAAATGTGCTAGACCAGTGTTTTTCAAACTTGGCAACTTTAAGATGCGTGGACTTCAACTCCCAGAATTCCCCAGCCAGCATGGCTGGCTGGGGAATTCTGGGAGTTGAAGTCCACGCATCTTAAAGTTGCCAAGTTTGAAATACGCTGTACTAGACCATCCTTTCCACAAGTTGTTTCCTCCAGATGGGATGCAACTTTTGAATTTCCAGTTGATGTGTGGGAATTGTGAGGCTGCAATCCCAACATTTCTGGAAGTTCCCAGGTTGGGAAGATGCTACCATGCAAGGGCACTGGTGATCATTCCAGTGCATTCACTGTTGGGTGAATAGTGAAACCAGTAGCCTGTTTGAGAACTTACGCATTGTCTTTGCTTTGTGCAACACTCGTAATGTCCATAATGTTGTTTCTACCTCCCCCCACTTTTTCTTTTTGTCTTAGCTGTTAACAATTGATGACAACTTCTGCGGCTTGGATATGAATGCCCCTCTTGGAGTGTCTGAGATGGTGCGAGGACTGCCCATCTTCACAGAAGACCAGGACAGGATGACATCAGTCATCGCCTATGTCTATAAGAACCATTCGTTGGCTTTTGTGGGTACCAAGAGTGGCAAGCTAAAGAAGGTAGGTCTGGCTTTTTTGAAGCCAACGTGGCACGCAGCAAGTTGAATATGGTAAATGGCTCAGATCGATGAAAGTATGAGCTTCTGTTTTCCAAGGATTATTTTTGCTAGTGGGTAGGAAGAGAAAGTTCCTATATGTGAATAGGTCAAAGTGAAAATGAATGACCAGAGTGATCTTTTGATCTGCTAGTGGTCTATCTGTCTACCTGGGTTCTAGGTTATGCTTTCCTTGTGGATTGGAATGGTGGCATTTAAATCAACATGGAAAATTACTGGAGATATGGGACAAGTAAATTTTATTCCCATTCTTTCCAGAGTATGAAAAAGAAGCTTATTTTTAACATTGTTGGGTATTGTATTTACCATCAGTTAGGGTTGTATGTTTGGCAAAAAATCTAGAGTTTGGTGGGCCTGTAAAGACTTCACCAACTGTCCATTGCTTAAGTTGTCCTGTGTCCAAGCTAATGTCAGCACAAACATGCTCTGGCCCACAGGAGCTTATTGACTGATGAGCCAAGAAAGTTCTACTTAATTTTTTGCAGTTTGGATTTACTGAATTGCCAGTGTGGATGCATATTGCTAGAAGTCTGGCCCTCGGTTTTGCTTACCAGTGTGCATTGTTCACAGAGCAGGCAGCTCCTTGTTGGCTGAATGGTGTGGTTTTAGTCTTGTACAGAAATTGAGTATTTGCATTGTGGAGTCAGAGCCGGGACTGAAAGAGGCATTTGACTCTGGAGGTTTTGGCAGTTTTGATTGCCCCTCAAGATCCATTGGAGATGATCTTCTAATGTGTTAATTGTAATAGTTCAACTGCTCACTTATTCTGTTCCACTATGAGTACACACCTTCTTCTTGTGCATTTTCTAAAGGGGGAGGGGGGACTTTTGCACTTGTTGATATATTCTAACGCTAAATGAAAAGTCCTCTGGGGAGGAACAGTAGAGTGAGCTTTTGCCAGACAGTGAGAGCCTAACTGTCATGTTCATCGTTCCAATGGTTTGAATACATCGTAACGTTTCACATGTCACTCTCCTGTTCCGTGTCTGTCATTTGCGGGGAGGGGAATTTACTTTCCCAGGCCGATGTGTGACGGTTGCCAACACCTGGGAGGGGGTGGTTGCTATGGTGGGGCGAGGGGCGGGATTGGGTTTGAAGCGAGGGTATTTAGTTTGTATTTGGCGCGCTTTTGCTCATTCTCAGCTTTCTCTGTATTTGTCTCTAGTACTTTAATAAATCAGATTTCATTCAGCATCCTCTTGTGAGTCTGAGTATTTGGGGCTAGGGCAATCATTACATAAAGCTGAGAATCATAATGAAATTTTCCGCTAGCCCCCATCCAAGCCTTTGGTGAAGGGGAGAGCTAGCGATGACTTTAACAATGGATGGACGAATCGGGGCGCAACAGCGCTCCAGCGGGGACGGCATGGCGGAAGCTCGGTCGGGGCTAGCTCATGCCACCTGGAGACCCCAATACCCCACGTTTCCGGAGGTGGAATTCGCTGATCGGCGGGTCAGGCCGCAACGGGCAGAGTCGCGGGGGAGCGACCTCAGCGCGGTGGCCGGTAGCGATGTTCCGGAGTCGGGGATGGGTTTGGAGGTGGAGAGCGGCGCCCCGGTGTGGTCCCCGGAGTGGCTGGCATCCTTGATGGCCCAGGCTGGGACGCGGCGTGGCTGCATGGTTCCGGCGAAGGAGGGCGGCACATCGGCATTTTCGTTGGAGTGGTGGGTGTTCCTGCTGACCGAAGCCGAGCTGCGGTGCGAGCGCTCGGAGGCGCAGCGGGACTGGATGAGGAACTTCCTGTGGCTGGAGATGGCGCTGCTCCACGGGAGGCAAGCGCGGCAGGAGAGAGCCATCGTTCCTGCCTGTGTCAGCGCCAAGAAGGGTGCGGCCTCGAGGGGCCTGGGCTGCGTGGAGAGCGGCGGCGGTCGGGCGGGATGCAGCGGAGAGGCCGAGGTGAGACAGCCCGCCTTGGGGCCCGAGGAAGAAGGCGACGCATTCATCGCACTGAGGGCGGAGGAGGTGGACCCACCGAGCGAGGCTGGCGATCAGCGAGAAATCCTGGATTTCGGGCGAGATAGGGGTGGGTTTCAGGGCTTTGTTTGCTGGAAGCATGTCCCTCCGGACTGAGTGGAGGGGCGGGGCTCTGTGGTTTGCTTTAGCATTCTCATGCTGTTTAGCCTTTTGCATTTATATGCTGTTTAACCACTGTAACCTGTTCCTTGCGTTTTGTCATGATCGCAATGTTCAATGCTAATATCTGCATCGTGAAAATTTTCATGCCAATGCTTAGATCTTGTGTAGAGATGAATGGGAGCGTTTCACATGTGGATTCTTTGATGCGTGTCTTCCTATGTATAGGTGCTGATGCGTGTCCCACACTGTAAAATCACTTAGCCCGTCTTTATTCTGCCTAGCCGCATGAACTTGCTGCTTAGTTTAGTTTCTTTAAGGGGGGCGATATGTCATGTTCATCGTTCCAATGGTTTGAATACATCGTAACGTTTCACATGTCACTCTCCTGTTCCGTGTCTGTCATTTGCGGGGAGGGGAATTTACTTTCCCAGGCCGATGTGTGACGGTTGCCAACACCTGGGAGGGGGTGGTTGCTATGGTGGGGCGAGGGGCGGGATTGGGTTTGAAGCGAGGGTATTTAGTTTGTATTTGGCGCGCTTTTGCTCATTCTCAGCTTTCTCTGTATTTGTCTCTAGTACTTTAATAAATCAGATTTCATTCAGCATCCTCTTGTGAGTCTGAGTATTTGGGGCTAGGGCAATCATTACACTAACTGGACCTCCTAATGGATTCTTGTTGTAAATTATAATGTAATTTTGAAACTTGCAGAACTGCTTTTAACAGCCTGGATGTCTTTGGATGTACCATTCTACAATTCTTATATTCCCCCATCCTTTGAGAATTATGGGAGGGGCAGGACAACATTTATGGTGGTAAAAGATGCCATAGAGGATGTGATTGGTAATTCAATTATTTGAATAAAGCTAAATCAGCTTGTGTGTGATAGCTGGCCCACTAAAAATTACCTGCTTCTGAATGAAATGATATTTCAGCTTGTCTTCTCTGATGTTGGACTTAGGACGTTCTTGGGCGTGACGTGCCATTCATGTGGAGATGTGTTCCTTCTTTGGTTTGCATATTCTGAGCCATCCCTTCATTGCCTATTCAACATCATGCCTGCTTCTCTTGAATGTATGAGGTTGTTCATTGTGAACAATTTTTCTGAGTATGCCAGAAATGCCTAAGGGCTGTGTTCCACAGGGAGGCAACTTTTTAATCTCAGTGGGCATGTTTGCAACCATGAAACAGGCCATGATGCCTTGGTGGACATTGTGGTCACAAAACATCCATTAGATGACAATGAGTGTGGTTGCTATCCACCATTCTCCCGAGTTGCCAGAATAGCCTTATTATCTCAGATAATCTTCTGAGCAGGTGAGCAAACTTCCAAACAAATCACAAGTCACCCCTTGTGTTTCTTTCTAAGAACAGCGTAGGGATCTGTCTGGGCCTAGAAGCATCCTGGAAAAAGAAAGACTACCTGGACAACAAAAGCTTTCTTTTGTTGTACAGGTAGTCCTCACTTAATGACCACAATTTGGACAGGAATTTTGGCTGCTAAGCGAAGTGGAATCTGACCCAATTTTATGACCTTTTATGCGACAGTTGTTAAGCAAATCAGCACAGGCATTAAGCGAGCCATGTGGTTGTTAAGTGAATCATGTGGTTCCCCATTGATTTCATTTGCCAGAAGCCAGCCAGGAAGGTTGAAAATGGCAATCATGTGACCAGGGGACGCTGTGACGGTCATAAATGCGAACCGGTTGCCAAGTGCCCAAATTGTGTTCATGTGACTGTGGGGATGCTGTGATGGCTGTAAGTGTGAGGACTGGTTGTAAGTCAATTTTTCCAGCACCGTCGTAAGTCCAAACTATCAATAAATGAATGGTTGTTAAGTGAGGACTACCTGTAAACTACCTTCTCGTTTAATCAGAGAATCTTAAATCAAATCAAGTGGTGCAGGGACTCTAACAGGCACCAAGGCTGAGCTTTGTAGTCCTACTGGCTTACCTATCACTTCTCCCAACTGTTCTAAAAGGTCTGGGTTTTTTCCATGTTTGTGATCTCTCTAGTGTAGAAATAATAAGAAGGTGAAGAACCCTTTCTTGTTTTGAAATGGTTTTCTCCTTCTTTTCCCCTCCCCAGTCCCTTCAAGTTGGAAAATTTTGCTGTGTGAAGATAGAAATAATACTTCCCAGTCTGCCTCATTGCTATTCCAGACTCATCTGATTGGCAAGAGATCTAGATGTGCAAAGTGAGAGAAAAACCTTTTGTGGGAGTAAATTAGTTGTTCTGTGTCATCACCTTCAGCAGGATTAAACAAAACCCCAAACCAGCCCAGAATAATTCATACTCTGATGGGAAGAGTGTAGGGACAGGAAGGCCGAGGGTGCGGGGAGAGAAAATAAATACAGTGGATGGTATGGGAACTCTACTCAGAACGGTGGGTTGTTGAGAATGCAGCGTGTTATTTGATACACAGTATTTGACAACAGTCAGTATTTGACAATGTCAGGGAGATACCTTTGGGCATCGGGTTAGCCCATAACAAGACAGTATGGAGATTGACATGCAACAACTTTACAAATTAAGTTCACGTGACTCTTTCACCTTGTCAGGCCCTCAGCTTGGCTTGGAAAAGGGATGACTT
Organism: Candoia aspera; assembly: GCF_035149785.1. Taxonomy (NCBI): domain Eukaryota; kingdom Metazoa; phylum Chordata; class Lepidosauria; order Squamata; family Candoiidae; genus Candoia; species Candoia aspera. The sequence continues at coordinate 6,781,723 of NC_086159.1, read as the reverse complement.
GGGGAGTTTTGACGTTCCTTCTCTGGAATTGATTGTCCAGCAGCCCTAAGTGTTTTATGTTGCAACCTCATGGGAAAAAATGGCCTTTAGTGGTAGGGTTGAAGGCTTCAAGAGCTGATGTTCTCTGAAAGACCTTTTCCCTCCCCTCTGTCTTTGCAAAAAACAGAGGGCTCCCATCGCATCCCTGAAGAAATTGCAACCGCTCCAGAAATGGGGCTCAGTGAAGTTGAGTTTAGGGGGTAGAGCCTTGCCATACAAAGCATGATATGTCCCTCAGATGGTCCAAAGCTGGGCTTGCCTCTTCTAAGGTCATTTAGCATGTTTATTTCACTCTTTTTTTAGCAAGGCTTTGCAAAGATACCCCCTATTATTTTTTTGTTGTAATATATTGCATAATTTTAACGTGAAACATCTGAATCGGTACATTTAAGCACGCTCCATGATGGGTTTATGCAATAACTTGAACCAAATTGCGGAATTATCCTAATTTTCGGGGCTTATAGAATAAGTTGAGCCAAAATGTACTTAAATGGGCTGGGTTTGATCATAAGATGCAACCTGTAAATGAATCAAGGTTAGCATTAAGCAAAAGAGCCAGTGTGGCTCCAAAATTTTAGTATGCGGAAGGGCAAATATTTTAATCAAAAGCTTCTTGTCATGTCAGTTAAATTGGGAGCAGGGACAGAAAATAACAAAAGGTACTGAAAATTGTTGGTATGCTAACCGATTTTAGAAATCTACAGGTAGTCCTCACTTAACAACCATTCGTTTAGTGATGGTTCGGACTTACAATGGTGCTGAAAAAAAGACTTATGACTGATCCTCACACTTATGACCGTTGCAGCATCCCTGCAGTCACATGATCATGATTTAGGTGCTTGGCAACTGGTTCGCATTTATGACCGTCACAGCATCCCGTGGTGATACGATTGCCATTTTCTACTTTCCTGGCTGGCTTCTGGCAAGCAAAATTAATGGGGAACCACGTGATTCGCTTAACAACCATGTGGTTTGCTTAGCATCTGCAGTGATTCGCCTAACAACCACCACAAGAAAGGTTGTAAAATTGGGTCCGATTCATTTAATGACTGCTTCACTTAGCAACCAAAATGCCGGGCCCAATTGTGGTTGTTAAGTGAGGATGACCTGTACAGAATCCTGGCTATCTGAGATCACTTCAGTAAGAGAATGGGCTCCAGGAAAGGTGTCAGGAATTGAAAAAGAAGCTGTAGTGAAAGCAATAAAAAACCATTGACTAATTGCGCTGGGAAATGTTGCTCTATCGTAAATTTAAATGTAATGAAATGTGGTTTCATACGGTGGTTGTAGTGCCTGCAAAGAGTTCATTAAGTGGCTTGAGACAAGCAAACATGAAGCTAGAAATATGGACCTCTCCACTAGTTTATTGTAAAGATTGCAAGATAATGTATGCAAAGCGCTTGCATACTCTATAATGCTCTATATAAATTATTATTATTGTCATTATTATTATTGTTCCAGTGATGTATTTCCGTTTCCACGTAGTCTTTCTGCTTGTCAACTCTTGCTAAAGAATGTGGACAGGTTTTTTTTTTAAAAAAACAAACTTTTCTTATTTCCCCTTCCCTGTGCAGTTCTAGAATTGATGGATGTTTGTTATTTATATGTTTTATATAAAGATGATACAGATCGTATTTCAGACTCCTGAGATCTCCTATCCGTGAATCTCTTGCAGACTACCCAGAAGCATAAAACAACCTCAGCTGGTTGATAAACAAATGTCATCCATGTCAAAGGAATTTTTCCAGTGACACATGCAATTGAAGTAAAATATTGTGCGTTACAAGAGTATATTATTAAAATGAAAATGAGGAGTGTATCAGGAGCCTGGATAGGTAACCAAGACAACAAAGGAACAGGAACAGAAAGCTGGGATCGAGCAGAATAGGGAGCAGAATGGAGTAGGGAGGCTAAAAACACCCATTCACATTCTTTGCTGAAAGGAGGCATGGGCTGAAAGTTAGGCCAAATGGGACTTGTTAAAAACAGGCTTGAAAGCCTGTTTTAAAAATTGGGAGAGAATACCTGTCATCCATGAGCTTACCTTCCCAGGAGCTGCTACATCAGGATTTGGCTAAAGAAATGTTGGGGTGACATTGACAGATCACAGATCATTGAAATTGACAGGTCTCATTCTCCTAGTATGTCCCTCCCCCATTATTTCGGTGGACTTTGGTACTAGATGTGTCTTCAAAGAGTCTTCCGTGTCTTGCTCCATCAAGCAATACTGGTAGTCCTTGAGTTACGATGGTAATTGGGACCGGAATTTCCATCGCTAAGCGAAGCGGTCATAAAGTGTGAGATCATGTGACCGCCCTGCTTAGTGATGGGAATCCCGGCAGTCCCTGTTGCCATTGTTAAGTGAGGATTGCAGGTCGTTAAGTGAGGACCTCACATGACTGGGACTTGCAACTTCCTGCTGGCTTCCAACAAGCGAAGTCAATGGGAAAGCTGGCAGGAAGTTGCAAGTCCTGGTCATGACAAGCCTTACCATAAAGGGAGTGTTAATACTCATGACTGGTGCTTCTTGTCTGGACTACCTCTAAGAGCCAACAGCCTGCTTACAGAATGCTCTTCCCAGGAAGGCCCACCGAGTATCTACTCTGATGTGTTTTTGTAGGCAAAGACACTTGTTCCCTCCTGGCCATTTTCACAGGCTTATAAGTGAGCCTACAGGCCTGCTTCACACTGGAAGTGGATTTTATATGTTTCTACCTTTCCTGTGCTATGAATTAATTGCATTTTATTGTTTTCAGAGTTTTATCATTTACTGTTTTTTTAAAAAAACATTTTTAGAAATGTATGAAGATATTGGCTCTTTGGGTGTTTGTGAAGCAAGCTAGATAGCCTCAGCAGAGGTGGAAACTGGGTGGTTTTGTCTAAGCTCAGAAGCTAAGGAGGGCCAGACCTTATTAGCATGTGGGTCAGAGGCTACAGGGGCCTGTCAGCTGGACTAGGAAAAGAAAAATCTGGAAGAAGGCTGTGGCAAACTACATCCAAGACAACTGCATGGATGGGGCCATGATGTCACCAAGTGATGAGCTTCTTTAGGCACACTGTTGATCTTCCTTCGAGACGTTTTTCCTACAGGTAGTCCTCGTTTAATGACCACAATTGGGGCTGGAATTTCAGTTGCTAAGCGAAGCAGTCATTAAGTGAATCCAACCTGATTTTACAACCTTTTTGTGGTGGTCATTAAATGAATCACTGTAGGTGTTAAATGAACCACATGGTCATTATGCGACTCACGCAGTTCCCCACTGATGTTGCTTGCCAGAAGCCAGCTGGCAAGGTCAACAATGGCAATCACATGACCATGGGACACTGCAACTTTCATAAATGTGAACCAGTTGCCAAGCACCCAAACCGTGATCACGTGACCACAGGGACGCTGCAACAGTTGTAAGTGTGAGGGCTGGTTGTAAGAAGGTTTTTCCAGCACCGTCATAAGTCCAAACTATCAATAAATGAATGGTTGTTAAGCGAGGACTACCTGTACTTGATTAGCAAACATGGGACAAAGTATTCAGCATGCATTACAATTCAGAGTTAAGCACCTTCACTCTCCTCCATGACTTCTCCATAACAAATTTACGTTGACCACTTTTCAGGTGGATGTCAACCAAAGGGCTGTGCATTTTGCACTGGCTGTCCAACCTGTGGTCCTTGGCCATTTCCATGCTAGTGATTTATGGTGTCTTCTAGCATCTCCCGGCCATTGTTGTGATGAGGTAGAGCCTATCTTCATTGCTGATATATTGGCCGAGCAATGGCGGGGTGACGCTAGAAAAAGCTATAAATCAGAGGAGTAAAAATGGCCTAGGCTACAGTTCCCAATGCCAGATGCAATGCCATGTCATTATGGAAGATCAGGGGGCATAGCTCTGGATGAGGATGTTATGATTTGGTAGGCTAGCCATTGTTTTTGGTGCTGAAGCTGAGAAGTTGAATACTAGCAGAATGAATTCGGAATTCAAAGTAGCAATCTTACTATAGCAAAGCACTCCATGGATCACAAACTCAGGAGTCCCGCAGGTCCTGCTGAGTTATGTGTATCTTGGGAAATCAAGGTGGATTTTCCTGGAAGCAATGTGCACAACTTTCCTCTTCATTTTCATCACTTTCCGGCCTTCAGCTATCCATGTAACTCTGCGGCGTGATTCAGTCATCTTTGCGCGCATGGGCTCTTGAGATTGTGTGAGATTTCCATCCAGGTTTACGCTTGTGATAATTCATTCTTATTTTGGCTGCTCAGATCTTACAGCTGTTTGTTGTTGTGGGTAGCAAGGAGAAGGAAATGGACTTGTTTACTTCAAAACACATTCCCCAGGATAAATAATTAGCAGAGGAAAACACATCCAAGAAATGATCACGAGTGTCGTTGTGTGGGCTTGGATAATTGAGCAGAAGGCTTGCAGAATACAGAAGCAGTTTTGATGGACAAGGGACTGTTCCCCCCCCCCTTCCCTTCCCACAGATTACAAATATAAGGAGGAAAGAAACATCTTCTAAATCAAAGTTCCTACAGCAGGATATGAGGCTGCATTGGGATAGGTCTTCATTTGCCAAGATGTAAACTCATTCAGTTGTGAGCAAAAGAAAGGGCCTGAGGGATGGATGCTTCTTTTTACCAATTACCTGGAATGAACATGTGACTTTCCAGCAATCTTGGAAGCTTCCTAGTATTAATTGGCGGGAGTGGAACATGTGACTTTGTGGGGCTGGGGAAGTGCCCTTCTACTTAGGTGTCCTGGTGGGCCACCGCTTAAGTATGACTCAACGGTGTGCTGCAGCTGCCAAAAAGCCAACACAGTCCTGGGCTGTATCAACAGAAGATCAAGACCATGGGAAGTGACAGTACCGCCCTGTACCGCACTGGTGAGGCCACAGTTGGAACACTGCATCCAGTTCTGGTCACCACAATACAAAAAAGATGCTGAGGCCCTAGAAAGAGTGCAGAGAAGAGCCTCAAGGATGATAAGGGGCCCGGAGGCCAAATCCTATGAAGAACGGCTAAAGGAACTGGGTATGTTTAGCTTAACAAAGAGAAGACGGAGGGGAGACATGATGGCGGTCTTCCAGTAGGTGAAGGGTTGCCATGGGGAAGAGAGTGTCAATCTATTCTCCATGGGACAAGAAGCAGTGGGTGGAAGCTCATCAGAGGGAGACCCAACCTGGAAACCAGGAGGAATTTCCTGACAGTGAGAACTAGTAAGCAGTGGAATGGCTTGCCTCCTGGAGTTGTGGGTGCTCCATCACTGGAGGTTTTCAGGAAGAGATTGGACCACCACTGGTCCGAGATGGTATGAGGACTCCTGCCTTGGTCAGGGAGTTGGACTAGAAGACCTCCAAGGTCCCTTCCAACCCTAGGATTCTATGATTCTACCACTTGGCGGAGTGGATTGTGTGATTTTGGAGTTGGCAGCGTAAGGCCCATGGGCTTCCATAAATGTTACACTGTAAGCAGGGCATTAGCCCATTCGTATTTGGGAATGTCATAGGTCCCCACATCAGCACCCTAGGATGGTTAACAACAAAATAGTGGCAGCTTGTACCCCACCTTTAGATCAGCCCCAGGGAGCAGGACTAGGTGTAGTCAGCAGTAAACTTGACCTTCTGTAAATGGATGTTTTTGGTCTGGCCAATCCATCACGGGATCTCACTGGCCATTTTGTGAGTGCCCTTGCGAGCCACTCAAGATTCCAAGTCTGTCCATTCCTGTGTTGCTGCTTGACCCCCATAAAAGTTTTTGCATCACAAAGAGATTACTTCTTTCCGATTATTCTGGGGTGGTTTTTCGTTTTTCCCCCTTTGTTTCTACAGTTCCATCTTTGATTTGCAGAGGAGGGTGACCTCCGAGCTCTGCTTTCTGTGTGTTTTGCTAAGCCCACATCTAAGACCCCTCTCCAGCAGCGGTTAGCACATAGCTCCTCTCTCTGAACAAGGCAGCTTGATTACGTTGTCCCTGGTGAGCCTATTTTTCGTTTGCTGCCAGAGCTAAGCTAGTAGTCATGGTCGCATTTTATGCAAGGAAAACCACAAAGTAATTATGCATAATAATTCTGGATTCCATTGCTGCACAATATGACCTGTACCTGAGATGTGATGACAAGGGAGATAAGGTGCTGTCGCTGTGTTCGTGCTAAGCTGGTTGCCTATGAGAATTAATTGATTTATGCTATTCTTAGAGGCAGAATAAATCTTTCCTTCACTATCTTGTCCCATTCTTAATTATCTAACTTTCATGTCCTTTCTCCATCCCTGCCGTCTCTCCTCTAAAATAATCCCCTTTTTGCTTGCGTCCCCCTTCTTCCTTTTTCAAATGGGCCGAATGCTGTTTAACTTGATGTTCTGACTTTAAAGACATCTCAGCGTGTCATTGGCGATATGGATCTAGTGACCATGGAAGGAGATTTGTAAATGGAATATCTAATCTCCTCTAGATCCAGACTCTGCTCCAAAGCCTGGCAGCCTTCCACCAGTGAAGCTGCGCTGTGCATTTTTATGGGGCTCAAGGGGAGCAAGAACAGTAAAGTCACAGCAAGGGGAGAAAAGTTTTGTCAGAGCCTTCATGGGAAGGAGATGCTATTCAACCTTGTGCATTTCAATCTCTGGAGCCTGGTGGAACTTGTACGTCTCAGTGGCGGCTTGTGATAGGAGGAGGAGAGTGGAATACAGCTTAATGACCACAATTGGGACAGGAATTTTGGTTGCTAAGCGAAGCAGTCATTAAGCAAATCCGACCCAATTTTACGACCTTTTTGTGGCAGTCGTTAAGTGAATCCCAGTGGGTATTAAGTGAACTGTGTGGTCGTTAAGCAAATCACACAGTTCCCTATTGATTTTGCTTGCCAGAAACCAGCTGGGAAGGTCGACCACAGGACTCTACAACTGTGATAAATGCGAACTGGTTGCCAAGTGCCCAAATTGTGATCATGTGATGGCGGGGATGCTGTGACAGTCGTAAATGTGAGGACCGGTCAAAAGTTGTTTTTTTCAGCACCGTCGTAAGTCCAAACTGTCACTAAAGAAATGGTTGTTAAGCGAGGACTACCTGTATGCAACCCCAACATGTTAATTTGGCCTTCCCCGACCCAGTGTTCTTCAGATGGGCTCGAACTACAGCTCCCAGGATCCTTGGCCAGTGCCACTTCAACTGCAGAACCCGAAGCAGCTTACTAACATTGGCAAGGGCAGAAAGTGAATGTCGGCCTATCCCAAGAAGTTGTCTTTCAACTGCTGGGCCCTCATCCAACTCAAAAGTGGATATAAAATATGCAGTTCAGGAGGTATCTGAGTCCGGTTGGAGGAAGGCCTGGCCAACTCGGGCGTTTCCAGAAGATGAGCAATATATTCCAATGCTTTCTCTCTCCCCAAACAAGGAGCCAAATATTTTATCTAGTGTTGGATTTAGGGTTCAGTCAAGAGTGGGGGACGATCAGTTTTGAGGACTTAGCTATTATAGTCTTCCAGATCAGGGGTAGGCATTATTGTGCCGGAAGACATATCCTTTGTCGTCTTCCAGACTCCCTTCCTGCAGCTGTATATTTTTACATTTCTTTTAGGTTTTTTTTTTTAAACAGGATTTCATTCATGACTCTGGGATCAAGTAAAACTTGAAGGAAGGTCTTAACACAGGAATCTAGGTTACTCTGGTGCAGGAGAACTGCAGATCAGGGGGATCTCGGAGGATGCAGCCCTTCAGTTGTTGGATACTTCACCCACAGAGGATGAACTCTGCAGTTTCACAGACACAGAGGCACCTGGAGCCCCAAAAAGGGTCCCCTTTCCGGGAGAGATGGGCGGTGATAGCAATGTGAAAAATAAATAAATACATACATACATACATAAATACATAAATTTTGGGGCACCTGGAGCTCCAAAAAGGGTCCCTTTTCCGGGAGAGATGGGCGGTGATAGCAATGTGAAAAATAAATAAATAAATAATTTTTGGAGCACCTAGAGCTCCAAAAAGGGTCCCCTTTTTGGGAGAGATGGGTGGTGATAGAAATGTGAAAAATAAATAAATACATACATACATACATAAATAAATACATAAATTTTGGGGCACCTGGAGCTCCAAAAAGGGTCCCCTTTTCGGGAGAGATGGGTGGTGATAGCAATTGGAAAAATAAATACATAAATACATAAATTTTGGAGCACCTGGAGCTCCAAAAAGGGTCCCCTTTTCGGGAGAGATGGGCGATGATAGCAATGTGAAAAATAAATAAATAAAAAGAGCCTTGGATTAAATGAACTGGATGTGATGTCGTGGTGCCTTTTGCTAAATCTTAATCTAAATTTAATTTACAAAATCTGTCCTTCCAGGAATGGAATGTTCTGAGAACTCCAGAACATTACGTTCTTCCTCAAAACCATAATCCATATCTGTATCCTGAACATCATCATTCATTTCTAGTCTGAAGATTCAGTTTCTGGAAAGCTGTCAGGCTTCACCCTTTCCCCCACCCCCCACCAATACCTGAAAGAGAGTCTTTTGGTCTTGCACATAGCTAGTTATTATTATTTGGCTTGAAAAGGTATTACTTTGTGTTCTGCAATTGTCCAACCTAGCTAATGGATTGTCTGGACAATGGTCATCATTGTGTGATCACTTTTGATTGCTAAAATGATGTAAATGGACCTAAAGTCGTTACATGCTCAGCTTTGGGGCTTCGGAAGCAGATGGAATCTTGCCACAAGGCTCAAAGATGAGAAGAGTTGTAAGGAATAGGAATGTTTAAAATGCTGTGTTTCTATCCACACTCATTCTGATTATGCGTATTGCTTCTTGGTTTATTCATAACATTTTGTTTTACTAGCCTATTAGGGATAACTGTTTTTTCAAGAAAAGTCTAAGTGATTTGTATAAATCTTAGTTTGTTGTCAGTGTTCAAGTCTACATTTAATTAAGTTGCTTTGCACTGGTTTGTCAGTTTCCATATAAATATACAGGAAAAAACTTCCGTCTCTCAGGTTTCTGCTTGGATCTATTTTTTTTCCTTCCTATATCAATTCTTTTGGAATGGGCTGCACATTCAGAGGCAGAGAAGGCCCTTACAAGGACTAAAAAGGTAAAGGTAAAGGTTTCCCTTGACGTAAAGTCCAGTCGTGTCCGACTCTAGGGGGCGGTGCTCATCTCCGTTTCAAAGCCTTGGAGCCAGCGTTGTCATAGACACTTCCGGGTCATGTGGCCAGCATGACTCACGGAACGCCGTTACCTTCCCGCCGAAGCGGTACCAATTAATCTACTCACATTTGCATGTTTTCGAACTGCTTGGTGTGCAGGAGCTGGGACGAGCAACGGGAGCTCACCCCGCCGCGCGGTTTCGAACCGCCGACCTTCCGATCGACAGCTCAGCGGTTTAACCCGCAGCGCCACCGCGTCCCGTTTTACAAGGACTATGAGCACTTTAATTCTAGTCAATAGCAAGAAGAGGCAGGACTAAGCGATCATTCGGCCCTTCCAACCTTCTAAGGCAGTGTTTCTCAACCTTGGCAACGTTCAGATGTGTGGACTTCAACTCCCAGAATTCCCCTATCTTCATTGAATTCTGGGAGTTGAAGTCCACACATCTGAACGTTGCCAAGGTTGAGAAACACTGTTCTAAGGTCATAGACAAGTGCTGAGACAACAGCTCTCTCTCTGGAATTCCTGTGGTGACCTCTCCAAGGTCCTGAAATTACTTTTTTGTGCCACCACTCTGACCTTCCCCTGGCTGTGTTCCCACAAAACACTTAACCCGGTTATGAATCAATCCATTTTCTAGAGTTTGCACCCTACATTGAACTATAGACTAATCAAATAAACTGGGTCCATACAACATGTGCCAAGTGCATAAGAACTTAACCAAGGTTAAAACTTTGCAAACTTAGCAAGTTATGTGGCTGCAACTGCATGCTCTTTAACTGACTTGGTTAAGTATATGAACTCAGCTCTTGTGGGTTGTTCTCAGTTGATAGCTTGGGGTCCTTACGTAGACCAGGGCATTTGGTGTGGTACAGAGAATAAGACCAGCATCCAGTTTTATCCTTGTTTGTTAAAACAACACGATACTGTAGATTGCTCCTCTAGGCATTCTGAGAAAATAGAAATAGAGGGTGGCTGCAGACCAGTGCTTTGCTGGAAGTGTGCCCATCTGCCCTGTAAAGAAGACAAAAGAAAATCTGTGGATCATAGAATGAATCCTGTGAATGAGCTAGAGGGATCGTAGCAAGCATGTCTGCCAATTTGCAAGTGGGCTTTATCTTGTATTTGGCCAAACCCAGACGGCAGCCATTTCATGAACGAGCAAGCCATTTTGTGAAAACATCCCTCACCCAATTCTATACCTCCCCCCTACCCAAAAATGCTGCCTTCCCCTTCTTATGCTTTTCATCATAATAATGATGCCTTTTATTGGGCGACAGGCAAGATGAGAAGACAAATGAGAGAGATTTATTTTGTGCAGTTGCTAAACTTGGTAGCTGACAGAACAGTCATCTGAGCATCCAAACTTTTATTTTAAGGAATTAGTTATCTTTTAAAATCAATCTAACTCTTTTTACCCCCCCCTTTCCCTATTTTGTCTTAATTTCTTTCACTAGCTTAAACCTCTCCTCCATCTGCCTTTCATTTCTATGCATCTTGCTTGGTGACCCCACTTATGGTCAGGCTGCTTATGGGTGATACTCCTTATTAATTTTGCTTTCATTAAATCTTTTGCAAATCAGTTTTGTCAAAACGAAGTGGGAGAATCTTGCACCCATTCTTCTTCTCTTCTCAGCCTACAGTAGCTTTGGGTGGGAAGCAGAGGCCTTTCATCGCAACATTCCCCAAATAAGACCTCATTCACACATTTGATAAAATTATCTGTGTTATCAGGTAGCTGATTTGAATCACACACCTTATCCAGGACTGGTCTGTGTCTCTTCCTTTCACTGCGAGTTGAACTTCTCAGCCATGAACCAACAGTCTTCTTTGCCATGGCTTTGTCTTCTGTTGATAACTTTTTTTTCTAGTCCCTGTCTTAAGACTCGGCTGTTTGCATCAAGAGCAAGAAGCCGGACTGAGACACTGGCATCTATGACTGCTTTTTATCGGCAGTGGGTGGGGGGAGAGGGTGTCTTCTGCAGAGTGCTGGTTATTCTTTTTAAAGGCCTACATAACTCATGTCCTAGGTACCTGCAGGACCGTCTCTTTCATTCAAATTTGGCCCTCCCCAAGCAATCTTTTACAGAATGCTTGCTGAGGTTCTCACTCCATGTGAGACAAGAGGGTGGGGGCCCAACAACATGCCTTTTCAGTGCCTGCCCCCACTCTCTAGAACACCTTGTCTCCCAGGGTGTGGAATGTCCCAAACTTCCTAGCCTTTTGAAAATGTCTGGTTCTTTGGCAACTGCCAAACGCCAAATCTGATTCTTTTCCAAGCCTGATTCTCAGAGTTTTCTTTAGCAAGATTTATTAAGAGAGATAAAGCAATTGAACTATTTGCCATTTGGAATCAGTTTATCCCCTTATATATTAGGGCAGTGACTTTCTGATTTACTTACAGTCTTCTTAGGATCCAGCAAAGGGGCAGGTTTCTTCGCTTATCATGGGGGAACTTACAGCTGGTTGTTTACATAACAGTCACCAAAACCTTTAACAGTGTGGGAACCAACTCTTACAGGAAGTTACTTCACTCTGGATATTCTGCAGAGTATTTGGGTACTGTTGGTATGTGTGGTGGTATGTGGGAATGACCATGGGAGATGGAAAGAAGAGCCACAGACTGGACAACTGGGTAAATGGTTTCCCAGCCCACTGGTGGAGAAGAGGCATGGGAAGCATCTCAGAAGGACCCTCCCTAGTTTTCTGGAGAGTAAAAGGAAAGGAAGGGAGAAACACTTTCAGCCTTGCAAGATTTGTTAATGTAACCTTACAGTAAAGATAGAGTTAGTACTCCTGGTTGTGGTCCTTGTCGGGACTTCCTCAAAGGGCTAATAGCCATTGATTGCTCTTTTGATTTTAACAGTATTGTGGTTTTGGTTATTTGTAAACTGCCATGAGGCTACAGAAGTATAGGTGGTGTACAGATCTGTGTAATAGGCAGCTAAGTAACCTGCCTGTATGAGTTGCGTATGAAGCTAATCAGAGGAAAAAAGAGAAGTTCAGGATATTTCCTTCATAGCAGGGGTGAGCAACCATATGTGGCCACGAGTCCAAATTAGAAACTTCCAAATTGAATCTCTACATTTGACAGCACAATATCAGTTACCAGCTGTATCATCTCCTCCTCTTCTTTAAAGAAAACTTGGCACAACTTTTTTGCCTTAGGACTTCCCATTATTCAAAATACTATTAAAAGGGGGGGGGCTAAAAAGTTTCGGCTGGCAAGCTTTCAGAGGCATTTCTTTCCTACCTCCCTGTCCCTCCCTCCCTCGTTCCCTCTCCTCCCTGTCCCTCTTTCCCTGTCCTCCCTTCCTCCCTTCCTTCCCATTTACACACACACACACACACACACACGCACACAATATGTGTAGATGGAGTCCCTTCCTCTGTCTTTGCAGCTTCTGACTCTAAGAAAATTGCCCACCACTCCTGTGTTCCAGGTAAGGAGAACTTGAGGAAGTGCTAAGATGTGGTTTCTCAACTGTGTCATATCTCTAACCTTCCCTTTCTCCACCCACAGTCTGGTAGCTGTCCCTTGCCCACTCCTCTGGAAAGGTTGTTTCCCTAGAAATGCTTCCTTTCGTCTGCCATGTTGTAGCTGGCCTTCTGATTGGGACTGGCCACAGGAAAACATATCTTGATTGCTTCAAAAGTGGGTGAACTTTGCGGGCCTATACCTGAACATTGTAATCCCAGTGCAGATGGAAAGCACCAAGTTGGAGTAGGCTACTTCAGAGCTACCAAGACCCATGTTTTATCACCCATGTGCCCAATGTGAACTCTAAGGCATGTCCAAAGGAAGTATAAATCGTTGCTCTGCAGTTGTGGAGCTAAATCTTTTGCAGTCTGAACCAGAAGCCTTTTCAGGTGAGCTATGAGATGTGCTATATTTTCCTCTTTGCACTGCAGCTCAATAATATGTGCTATTTAAAAACATTACAGGTAGTCCTCATTCAGCCACCATAATTGGGACCGACAATTTGGTCGTTCAGTGAAGCAGTCGCTACTTGAAACTGTGACTGTGCTTAGGATCTTACTTCAGCTGTCCTTTGCTTTACAGACCTGTGACAGCCATAAATGCAAGGATTGATTGCAAAGTTACTTCATCATCACCGTTGTAACTTGAACGGTCGCTAAATGAGGCAGTTGCTAAGTGAGGTTTACCTGTATCAGCAGGATTAAAGAGAATTTAATACATCAATAGAGGTAGTCATTCTGAGTGTTGGGTGGCGATGGACAGAATTTAGTACAGTAGACTTAACTCAGGCTTCGGCGCTCGCTGTTTCTGTCGGTCATCACAAGTTCAGAGTGGATATTTCCCGTTCTAAAAGGATCTCTGCTAGCAGCTGATGGGAAAGACTTTTGTCTGAGACTTTGGGAAAACCTCCTGGGATAAATGAGACCTTGACAGGAGATGATGGTAAATAAGCTGCAGACATGGGATGGTGTGTTTGATTGCTCCTGCAGAAAAGAAAGCCTTTTCACAGCGTAGAGCTCCTGAGCCAGACAGCAGCACCATTTTCCTTTTGTGCCGGATTCCCGTTAGAGTGGGCAAAAGCAAAAATTCTGTTTAAGGTGCCTTGATCTTCCTGGTGACAGCAAACTGGAAAAGTCCATTCCTTCCTTCCCCAGGGGTGGAAATCCATTGCTCTCCAAATTCTGAAACCCAGTTTTTGCATTAAGAAAGAGCAGGGATCACTGCAAGGAGGGGAAACAAATACCAGGGTGGAACTGTGATCAGCTGAATCCTTTCTCTCTACAGACACTGGATCTCTTTCAGTCCTGAACTTTTGCTCTTAAGTTTAGTAAAAGGATATATGAGCCTCTAGTATGAAAGTACATTTGGAATACAGGTTGTCCTCGCTTAACAACCATAGTTAGGACTGGAACTTCCATTGCTAAGCGATGTGGTCATTAAGTGAGTCACATCTGACTTTACAACCTTTTTCACTGCAGTCATTAAGCGAATCACCATGGTCGTTAAACAAATCATGCAGTCTTTAAGTGATTCTGGCTTCCCCCCGTTGATTTTGCTTGTTGGAAGCCAGCTGGGAAGGTCACAAATGGCTATCACGTGACCCTGGGATGCTGCAATCATTGTAAGTGCGAGCCAGTTGCCAAGCACCTAAATTTTGATCACGTGACTGTGGGGATGCTGCAATTGTTGTAAGTGCGAGGACCGATCAAAAGTCACTTTTTTCAGTGCTGTCGTAACTTTGAATAGTCGTTAAATGAATGGTCACTAAGTGAGGACGACCTGTAGTGTGTACATATAAGCTCTGTGGGACTGGTGCCACACTGTACAGGATTCTGGCTCAAAGTGGAGGGTCAGTGTTTTAGATTTCACAATGACATTCCTGCTGCACTCTTAAAATGCACAGCCAAAAATGCCTTCCCAGCTGTTGGATCTCCCAGCCTGCATTACCAACAGCAGCCCTTGCTATTAATGTCGCAGCCCCTCTGTCTCTCACCCGGCGACGGTCAGCCTTGTCTGAGCGAATTCCAGAGCTTGTTCATGTATGACAAAGAAATGTTTCTAATCTAAAGTAGGGCCCCACCCTTGAGAACCCACCTGTCTTGGTGTTTTTTGCACCCTTAAAAAAGTTGGAGCAGCCGTAGAATAAAACCAGATCACATCATTGGATAGCTGTGGCTAACGTACTTGGAAACAGTGGGTTTTATTTATATGATGGCCTTCAGTTGGCCAATGTGATGTAGCACAGGATCCTTTGTGTCATAAAGAATACATCCTACTACGGGTAATTCCTGGAGGTCCATGTAATCCCCGTGGTGGATGGGGCTGAAGGAAGTCCTGGGTGGGGCCAGGACCTAATGTGGGCGGGGCTACATCTTCTAGTTTTTTGGAGGACTATTCCGGGTAAAACATCTTGGAGCTGTAATGCGAACAGTCTGGAGAATATCAGCCTGGGAAGACTGGGGTAGAGAGTCCATTTATCCTGGAAGGCCTGTGTTCAAATCTCTGCTCAGCTTAACTGTCATCCAGCCAAACCTGTCTTGCCGGACTGTTGTGCAAAAAAACCCAGAGGACGTGCCCAGTGTTACCTGGGGTTCTTCAAAGGTTGCATATAAATGTATTTTGTATTTTGTTTTATTGCTCTGAGCTGCCTTGGGTGTTCATAAAAGAAGAAAAGCGGGATATACATTTAAGAAGACATAAAACAAAAACATACTGTGATGATGATTATGAGTTTAAATTGTAGATAAGTGTGTTATTAGGTATATGGTTTGTTTTTGGCTTAATGCTTTTGTAAGCCACTTAGATTTGCTTTGACTGAAGCAAGACAAAAGCACTTGAAAATAGATACTGGTAGTCCTCGGATTACGAAGGCAATTGGGACCGGAATTTCCAGCTGTTAAGCAGGAAGAGGCGGGAGTCCCAGGCAAGCAAGCTGGTGGGTGAGAGCTACAGGTGGGGGGTGCCATGGGCAGGTGCTAGGGAGTAGAGATGGGTGCTGTGGGTGGGGGGTGGGTGTCACAGGCCAGCAGCAGGGGGGTGGCAGCAGCGGGAGACGGTCATAAATGCAGGCCAGCCCAAATTTTGATCATGTAACTGAGGGGGCGCTGTGACAGCCAGAACTTCAAGGACTGGCTGTACTGTAAGGCCATTTTTTCAGTGCTGTCATAACTGAACAGTTGCTGAATGAATGGGTGTAACCCATTTCACCTGTAAATGTGAAAAAAGGATCTGTGGATTCAACATTTGTGATGCAGACATGTCACCCAATTTTGATCCCTCCCCATACTTTTAAAAAAATCTATTTTAGCCATCCATCCAATTTCCACTTACCTCTTTCGCCTCTCCTTCTCTCTTTCCATAAGCTGCTGTTCATTCTCTGTCTGCAGGCCAGCCTAAGTAACCCAACTTAACCCACATCTTGTTGAATCTCTGCCTGTCAGTTGAAGATGAATGCAGAGCTGGATTCCAGATGTTAGGAGGGAGAAGGTTTGTCCCACCTGCTGATCCCGAGAAACACAAAAGGAAAGATAGTGTGCAATTTGTGAACTCTCATTAATTGAATTAAAATTCCCACATTAGAGAAGTGAGACCCCAAGGTCAACCTACGCAAATACTAGCAGGAAGCCCACCTCCAATGGATGATTCAACCACGGTTGATCATGCTGCAGAACAAGATGGGAACTATAAACAATGATGACAGCAAGAGGGAAGAATTCCCAGTTTTAACAGTTCTGGAAGGCCAAACATGCACATCAGTTCTAGCCCTGATTTATGCTGGAGTGTATGCTTCTTGAAATATTGTGACTTTAAGGTCTTGCAAGATGTGAGAACAGCATTTCTCAAACTTCTGACCCTGGAGGAACCCTTGAAATATTTTTCAGGCCTGGGGGAACCCCTGCACATTCAGGCTCTAATATAGGCCAGAAGTTACAAAATTATTATATTCATTTCATGCGTCGGCCTGTATATGTGCATTAACAGTGTTCTGAAACTGAAAATAGAGTCGTTATAATATGAGTTGGGCGGGAAAGAAATGTGACAAATAAAACAAATAAATGTTTGTTGTTGTTTATTCGTTCAGTCGCTTCCGACTCTTCGTGACTTCATGGACCAGCCCACGCCAGACCTTCCTGTCGGTTGTCAACACCCCCAGCTCCCCCAGGGACGAGTCCATCACCTCTAGAATATCATCCATCCACCTTGCCCTTGATCGGCCCCTCTTCCTTTTGCCCTCCACTCTCCCTAGCATCAGCATCTTCTCTAGGGTGTCCTGTCTTCTCATGATGTGGCCAAAGTACTTCAGTTTTGCCTTTAATATCATTCCCTCCAGTGAGCAGTCTGGCTTTATTTCCTGGAGGATGGACTGGTTTGATCTTCTTGTAGTCCAGGGCACTCTCAGAATTTTCCTCCAACACCACAGTTCCAAAGCATTGATCTTCCTTCGCTCAGCCTTCCTTATGGTCCAGCTCTCACAGCCATATGTTACTACAGGGAACACCATTGCTTTAACTATGCGGGCCTTTGTTGTCAGTGTGATGTCTCTGCTCTTAACTATTTTATAGAGATTGGTCATTGCTCTTCTCCCAAGGATTAAGCGTCTTCTGATTTCCTGACTGCAGTCAGCATCTGCAGTAATCTTCGCACCTGGAAATACAAAGTCTTTCACTCCCTCTACGTTTTTTCCCTCTATTTGCCAGTTGTCAATCAAGCTGGTTGCCATAATCTTGGTTTTTTTGAGGTTTAGCTGCAGGCCAGCTTTTGCATTTTCTTCTTTCACCTTCATCATAAGGCACCTCAGTTCCTCTTCGCTTTCAGCCATCAAAGTGGTATCATCTGCATATCTGAGATTGTTAACGTTTCTTCCAGCGATTTTAACTCCAGCCTTGGATTCCTCAAGCCCAGCATGTCACATGATGTGTTCTGCGTACAAGTTGAATAGGTAGGGTGAGAGTATACAGCCCTGCCGTACTCCTTTCCCAATCTTAAACCAGTCCGTTGTTCCGTGGTCTGTTCTTACTATTGCTACTTGGTCGTTATACAGATTCCTCAGGAGGCAGACAAGATGACTTGGTATCCCCATACCACTAAGAACTTGCCACAATTTGTTATGGTCCACACAGTCAAAGGCTTTAGAATAGTCAATAAAACAGAAATAGATGTTTTTCTGAAACTCCCTGGCCTTTTCCATTATCCAGCCGATATTGGCAATTTGGTTCCTAGTTCCTCTGCCTTTTCTAAACCCAGCTTGTACATCTGGCAATTCTCGCTCCATGAATTGCTGAAGTCTACCTTGCAGCATCTTGAGCATTACCTTACTGGCATGTGAAATGAGTGCCACTGTTCGATAGTTTGAACATTCTTTAGTGTTTCCCTTTTCTGGTATGGGGATATAAGTTGATTTTTTCCAATCTGATGGCCATTCTTGTGTTTTCCAAATTTGCTGGCATATAGCATGCATTACCTTGACAGCATCATCTTGCAAGATTTTGAACATTTCAGCTGGGATGCCGTCGTCTCCTGCTGCCTTGTTATTAGCAATGCTTCTTAAGGCCCACTCAACCTCACTCTTCAGGATGTCTGGCTCTAGCTCACTGACCACACCGTCAAAGCTATCCCTGATATTGTTATCTTTCCTATACAGGTCTTCCATATATTCTTGCCACCTTTTCTTGATCTCTTCTTCTTCTGTTAGGTCCTTGCCATTTTTGCCTGGAATTTACCTCCGATGTTTCTAATTTTCTGGAAGAGGTCTCTTGTCCTTCCTATTCTATTGTCTTCTTCCACTTCCGTGCATTGCTTGTTTAAAAATAATTCCTTATCTCTTCTGGCTGACCTCTGGAATTTTGCCTTTAATTGGGCATATCTCCCCCTATCACTGTTGCCTTTTGCTTTCCTTCTTTCTTGGGCTACTTCTAGTGTCTCAGCAGACAGCCATTTTGCCTTCTTGGTTTTCTCTTTCTTTGGGATGTATTTTGTTGCCGCCTCCTGAACAATGTTGCAAACTTCTGTCCAGAGTTCTTCCGGGACCCTATCTACTAAGTCCAGTCCCTTAAATCGATTCTTCACCTCCACTGCATATTCCTTAGGAATATTAGTGAGCTCATATCTAGCTGATCTGTGGGTCTTCCCTAATCTCTTTAGTCTGATCCTAAATTGTGCAAGAAGAAGTTCGTGATCTGAACTACAGTCAGCTCCAGGTCTTGTTTTCACCGACTGTATAGATGTCCGCCACCTTTGGCTGCAAAGGATGTAGTCAATCTGATTTCAGTGTTGTCCATCTGGTGAAGTCCATGTATAAAGCCATCTCTTAGGTTGTTGGAAGAGAGTGTTTGTTATGCAGAGTGAATTGTCTTGGCAAAATTCTATCAGCCTATGTCCTGCTTCGTTTTGTTCTCCCAGGCCATGCTTACCTGTAATTCCAGGTGTCATTTGACTGCCCACTTTTGCATTCCAGTCACCTGTAATGAAAATAACATCTCTTTTAGGCGTGTTGTCCAGTAGGTGCTGCAGATCCTCATAGAACTGCTCTACTTCAGTTTCTTCAGCATCTGTGGTTGGGGTGTATATTTGGATCACTGTGATGTTAGATGGCTTGCCCTGAATTCGAATTGAGATCATTCTATCATTTTTTGGATTGTATCCAAGCACTGCTTTAGCCACTTTACTATTAATTATGAAGGCTACTCCATTTCTTCTGTGGTCCTCTTGTCCACAGTAGTAGATCTGGTGGTCATTTGATGTGAAGTGGCCCATTCCAGTCCATTTCAGTTCGCTGATGCCCAGAATGTCTACCTTTAATCTTGGCATCTCACCAATAAACACATCTAATTTGCTTGGCTCATAGATCTTACATTCCAGGTTCCAATGGTGTGTTGATCCTTAGAACATCGGATTTGCCGTTCGCTACCAGCACCGTCGGCCGCTAGCCGTCCTTTCGGCTTTGAGCTAGCTGCGTCATCACGTCTGGGGCTAGTTGAGCTCATCCTCTGTTCCTCCCCAGTAGCATTTTGACCATCTTCCGACCTGGGGGTCTCATCTTCCGATGGTATACCGACATATCTCTGGTTGTTCTGATCCATTTAGTTTTCACAGCAAGAATACTGGGGTGGGTTGCCATTACGTTCCCCAGGGATCGCATTTAGTCTGACCTCTCTGTCATGACCTTCCCGTCTTGGGTGGTCCTTCATGGTTTAGCTCATGGCATCATTGAGGTGCTCAAGCTCCAGCACCACGACAAGGTAACGATCCTTTGCTGAAGAAAACAAATAAATAAAATAAAATAAAGAATGAATGAATGAATGAAACTGACCTCTTTAAAGTGAAGTTGCCTGAATATGAGATAATTTTTAAAATAAACCGTGATCTCCCAGGGAACCCCTAGGGACCTCTCATGGAATCTCTCTCCGGTGCCACGGAACTCTGGTTGAGGAACCCTGCATGAGAGAGTGATGCTATTTGAGCGAACCTTGGTCTTTCCTTTGTTGCATAGATTTGCTCGCCTTACGCAAGTGAGAGCTGGACTTTGGTGCAGATTTGGCACCAACAGACCTTTCCATCTGTGGGATCTACGATATCCTTTGGTTAGGATAGCACCATCTGAGGAAATGCAGAGGCCGAATGGCCTTGTATCCCTTCCCTGCCAGTCTGGGATCTGCAAATATCCACTGATGGTCAAAATGAACGATCACTCCACTGGCCCTTGTGCTCTCCTCTTACCAAGACCCCGGTGTGCACTTTTAGAATTCATCATCCTTGAGAAGTTCTCATAACTCCCTCTAAATTGACAGCAGACTATAAATTCCAAAGCTCCCGAGGAAAGGTTATTGCCAGGGCTGGCGGAAACCTCTCCATATTAATTTTTCAGAACCTTCCTCGTGAAATCTAATTAAACCAAGCGACCTGAGCGGTGCGCAAATCCTTCCTGCGTTTGGCTTGTTTGTCATCAGCATGATGAAGGGGCAAAGGCAGAGGTGGGCATTAATTGCTACTCGCTGCATCGGACAGGGCTGTTACCGTCTCAGGTTGGCTCCTCTGTTCCTCGGATCTCATCCTGTCTTTGCTCTATCCTTGATGGTTCTCTCTGATTCTCTCCTGGATTCTCATTCTCTGGACTCGTCTGCGTGCAGCCTTAAACTGCTTGTCTGTGGTGCAGAAACTGGCTGGAAATGAAGCCTGCTGAAGACATGGTTGCCTGGTTTTCAGTTTGTTCCTCAGCTTTGGCAGAGATGCCAGCCAGGTGCTGTATTTGGGTGGCAGTCATCATGGCCCAGATTGGCAGATTTCCCTGCTTCACCCCTCCCACCCATGCCGGGAAAGCAAACACCAAGAGCTTTTTTTTCTCTGGACAAGTCTTGGAGGACATTCCTTTGATAGACACTTCATATGAACCCCCCCCCACACACACACAACCCGGTTGACTCCTGCTTTTACTTGACATCTTGCAGTCTGGGGAATTCACCTGCGAACTGGAGATAGCAGGTAGGAAACAACACTGTTTTGCCCTTTTAGCACTTGGTCTAGAATAAGAAGGTTGCAACTCTAGTCAATTTTGCAATAATAATAATAGCCTCGTGTGGAGCAGAGTAGGAGGCGGCAGTATCACAACTGAAACTCTCCCCACGACCTGGGTTCGATCCCAGCGGAAGCTGGATTCTCGGGTAGCCGGCTCGGGTCAACTCAGCCTTCCCTCCTTCCGAGGTCGGTAAAATGAGCACCCGGCTTGCTGGGGAAGGTGACGGCTGGGGAAGGCAATGGCAAACCACCCCACTCTATAGTCTGCCAAGAAAACATTGTGAAAGCGGCATCCCCCCAAAGGGTCAGACATGACTCGGTGCTTGCACAGGGGACCTTTCACTCACTAATAATAATAATAATCCAGTCTAAACATCTGGCTGACTGTGCGACCAACCATCATCATCATAATCTGATAACTGAAATTGGCATAAACTGGCCATGGTGGTCCCAGTGGTTATTGGGTGCCATACCAAAAAACCTTGGAGGGCGCTTAGAAAATCTGCACGTTGACAAAATTTCCATCTGCCAATTACAAAAGGCCACACTGCTTGGATCTGCACATATATTACACTGATACATTACAACATCCTAGGTTCTTGGGAAGAAATCGATGTGAATGAAGGCCAACACCAGCTAAAGAACTGTCAGCTGATATTTCACAATGTTGTGTATAATAATAGTAATAATGATAACGATTGATTGATTGACTATGTTCCATGAAATAGTTTTCAACGCCTAGAGACCATCACAGCTAGAATTGAGTTATAGACTTTTCCAGAGAGTTGGGTCTTCATGTTGATTAATTGATGATGTGCCATCAAGTTGGTGTCAACTCTTAGTGACCAGGTAGATAGATTTTCTCCATGATGATCTGTCCCCAACCTGGTCCTTCAGCTCTTCCAACAGTGCACCCATCACCACTGTAACTGAGTCCATCCACCTTGCTGCTGTCCTCTTCTTCTCTTTCCTTCCACCTTTCCAATTGTTACAGACTTCTCAATGGAGCTACGTATTCAGATTGATTGATTATATGTACCACCAAGTTAGCGGTGATTCTTCGAAGCCACATAGACAGACCTTCTCAAGGATGATCTGTCTCATCTTGACCCTTCAGGTCTTTGCTGTAACGGAGTCCATCCTCCTTGCTGCTGGTGGTCCTCTTCTTCTCTTTCCTTCCACCTTTCCCAGCATTAGAACCTCTATTTCACAGTGTACAACCCACTTGGAAACCATCCCATGGACCTTCTTATGAAAAGTCAGTTTACTGTTATACTTGCCAACCTTCAATTTTTTAACCAAAATACCATGAAAAATGCACCATCCACAGATAAGATGATCCCTGAAATGTTCATATCTTTTAATTTTCACTATTGGCTTATCTGCAGGAGGTGCATTTTTTCACGGTACTTTGGTTAAAAATTCAAGGGTCCTCTTATCTGTGGATGGGCTTATCTGCAAATATATACTTTAAAATATATATTTGTATACTTTAAAAAATTATTGCTGTATATACTCGCAGGTAAGCCCATCTGTGGATAAGCCGAATCCAGTTGTGGGGGTGTGGTAAGGAACCTAAAATTCTCAGCTTACCCAGAGGTATATATGGTAAGTCTGGTTTCTGGAGATCTGCCTTCCAGACTGTGCATTAATTTGTGAGCCACAGAGCAGGGGATATCACTTCGCTTTAGCTTCAACCAAGCTTTCGGCCTCCATGAACCCTTCAGGAGCAAAATTCCTAGAGACCAGTGATAGGAAAGGACAGGGCAGAGCAGCCAATTGGAATGGAGATATTTGCCTGTAACAGAACGAAGCATACCAGGCAGACACACAGCACTGCTTGCACAAGCATAAGTAGAAAAACCTACTTTTGACACTGGGCAAGGAGAGATGGGCTGATTTTGCATTAATGGTGGAGACTAGGGCAGTTTGAGGGTGACATCATCATGCCTTCCTGCCATTGAGAGTGGGCAAGGAGGACATGTGGATGACCCCTCTCTCTTCCTCTCTTTTGAGAATTGACTTTTTTCAGAATCTCGAGGAAGCTATTGATCTTCCTTAGTACACGTTGTAAAATGCGCTCATCTTAATTGATTTGGAGAAGGCTGTTGTGTGATACAGCTTGGTTATAGATATTTTCTCTGATTTCTCAGTTATATTTATTTTCTCTGATTTTGGAAGGAAAAAATGGAGAGAATTCCAGCACCCTGATCAGTTGTAG
The DNA here is from genome assembly GCF_035149785.1 of Candoia aspera. NCBI lineage: Eukaryota > Metazoa > Chordata > Lepidosauria > Squamata > Candoiidae > Candoia > Candoia aspera. The sequence continues at coordinate 6,758,341 of NC_086159.1, read as the reverse complement.
GATGCGCCGCTTCTTGTTTAAAGTCAGCTGGAGAAAAACCTTGGAAGGTCTCACCATCTCAGGGGCAACCTTCAGAATCTTGATGGGTCAATCCAGCAGCTCCTGGATCATTTGATGGGAGCATGGCTGAGATAAAGCAGGAATCCCAGCTCAGAATATTTTGGGAAAATCTTGAATCAGTTCTGTCCTTTCCTAGGCTTTAAGTTTCATCCCTTGCAAAGAAAAACCATGGCAAAGAAAAACCCTTGCCCCCAGGACAACCATCACAGGTGTCTTCCCTTTAACACGCCTGGCCTTACGTTCTCTGTTGTGTAGGCGCCTGGATTGGGACAACTGAATTGCTGGCATCACATGTAGACTCTTTGTTCCTGCCAGAGATCTGTTGGCAGACGCTGGTGTGACTTATGCGTTGTTTTTCTGTATTGTTAGCCCTGTCGGTGATTAGATTAACTGCTGCTTAATTGGGTGTAAGGGACTTAGCCTCTGCTGGTGCCTTGTTGTGACTTCTGCCCAGAGAGAATCTAACGCTCAGCCATTTCCTTCCAGGTCTCACCTCCTGGGTTTAGAAATTACTGTCCTGATTAGCAAGGCGTGCAATAATTGGGGAAAGGGAAGGGGGGAGATTTTAATTGTCTCTAGCATTTAGACAATGCGTTCCCAAATGCTCTAATGGAATAAGCCAAAAACAAACAAGTCAGTGCGTGGCTTGGTGTGAGCGCAAGCTGTGGTTCAGATCTTTGTGGGCCATCACAGATGCACCCTTGCAAACAGCGGTGAAACCCTGGATCAGATAGAGAACCATATGCAACTTATTAGGACAAGGTTAACTACAGTTACTGGGAGTGAGCCTCACTGATTGAGCACTGTTCTCTTCTGAGCGCACAGGATCTGCTTGTGAAGCACCCTGAGCTTTAACAAAAGATCTTCAATCAGCCGAAAGCAGAAGGAGTTGGGGAGCGTCTTTTCCAACTCACAAATTTTACTGAAAGGCATCAGCTTTCGTCAGAGGCAGCTCGCTTCGTCCGATGCGTCGAGTGGCTTGACTGATAATAAACAATAACAAAATGCCTACCCTACAGTGCATTCCAATTTTTTGCCACCATAGTCTAACACAACTCACCTCCTACAATGTCAGCCTACCATCAGCCGAAATGTAACCTTTAGCTTAAAAATAGAAATGCAAACACTTGTATTAAGAGTGTTGCCATTTAATTTACAAGTGTTACATAGCAGTTTCTGATTGATGTTCCTCTTATATTGGATTGTATCTGAATGTGCTCCAGATCTACTCCAGGAGTTTGTAGGATCCTCCTGCCAGTGAGAAACAGGGAAAAGAAACCCTCATTGAGTGGGCAGAGCATACAGGAGAAGAAATTTGCCTGGCGTCTTTTGGAGTGTGTGGCTGTAATAAATCTAGATCAATGTTTCTCAACCTCAAAGCTTTAAGATGTGTGGACTCCAACCCCAGAATATCCCAGCCAGCATGTTGGTTGTTTGGGGTGGGGGTGGGGGTGGGGGAAAAGTAGGAAGGATAGTTATGTATGCCACCTTGAGCTTCAGCATGGAATCAATTGATTGATTGATTGTACACCATCAAGTCAGTGTCAATTCATAGTGACTACATAGATCAGTGTTTCTCAACCTTGGCAACTTTAGGATGTCTGGACTTCAACTCCCAGCATGGCTGGCTGGGGAATTCTGGGAGTTGAAGTCCAGACATCTTAAAGTTGCCAAGGTTGAGAAACACTGGCATAGATAGATCTTCTCCAGATTGATCTGTCCCCAACCTGGTTCTTCACGTGTTTCAATGGTTCATCCATCACCACTGTAACTGAGTCCATCCACCTTTTGCTGGTTGCCCTCTTCTTCTCTTTCCTCCACTTTCCCAAGTATTATGGGCTTTCAAGAGCGCTAACTCTTCATGTGTCATCAAGTCAATGTCGACTCTTAGCAACTACGTACATAGAACTTCTCCAGGATGCTCTGTCCAATCTGGACCTTCAGGTCTTCCAACAGTGGACCCATCGCTGCTGTAATTGAGTCCATCCCCTTGCTGCTGACCCTGTTTTCCTGCTTTTTCCTTCTTATTGATTATATGCCATTAAGTCAGTGTCAGTTCTTAGCAATTACAGATAGAGCTTTTCCAGGGTGCTCTGTCCCCCTCTGGGCCCTTCAGGTCTCCCAGTGTTGCACCCATTGCCTCTGGTCATCCTTTTCTTCTCTTTCCTTCCACCTTTCCCAACGTTATAGGTGGAATATACCGCCAGTAAGTAAATAAATGAAATATTGTTGCCATGTAAACTACATAGACCTCTCCATTTAATCTCCAGTATTTGAGCTTAACTCAAAGGGAGACTTGACCCTTACTTAATTCTTTAAAAGCCCTTTTCTCTCCTCTCCCCATGTGGCTTTTGAGGTAGGATTTACAAAAATGGAAAGAGCAGGCAGGGCACTTCTGAATAACAAGGGTTTTCCTTAGGCAGGTCTTGCCATTGGAATGCACAAGGCTGCCTCTTGGCTCGCCCCCTCCTTCCAAGGCACCATCATCTTTTTCTCTGCCCTGCCTTTGATGGGTAGAAAGTGCTCCTGTGCCCCTTTCTTTAGCCCCCCTTTGCCTCTCCCCCTCCCCAAAGCATAAATTATATTACAATATATGTAGTGCATTTTTCTCCTGCTGCCTGTGTTGTGGTGCATCTGTGGGCCCTTCTGCAGTTAATGGCTTCACACTAGAAAATGAAATATAATAAAGGTTATGATGCCTCTGTTTTAACCTCCTGGACCCCGTTGTATATAAGCACGGGTGCTTCTGGGGAAACAGTTAACCCCCCCACATCTCTTTTCCACTCTGCATTTTAAATAGCTCTTGATAATGTATGTGTGCATGTGTGTGTGTGTGTGTGTTCAGAGCTACCCCTCACTGTTTTGGCTTAAGTCTGTCTTTGCTGCTGTTCAACGAACAATAGAGGAAAATGTTCTATAAATGTATGTGTTTTTACTGGTAGAAATGGAAGGATTATTTTCACACTCCAGGTAAGCAATAGGCTTGGGGAGAAGAGGAAGAGAACAAAGAAAGGGAAGACTGAATGAAGAAGGAACGTAAAAGTCTCAAAGCCTTTGGAGGTGCGCAAGAATTCAATTAAAATCTCCCATGGATTATTTGCTCTCAAAGAAGAATGGGAGAGATAATTATTGGGTTCAAATCTTTATATAAACATTATTCATATTGCCCAAAAGTTAGATGCAGATTAGAACACCACCACAAACCCAAATTTACACTTTTCAGAATGCAGTGCGTTCAGTATTCTGAAACTTTTTAAAAAACGCACGCATTAAGGAAAGATGCATTATGCAAGGAAAATCCTGCTTGCAGACAGGGTCTGCCTAACAGGAAAAAGGCAGATGTTGGGCGAAACCTGATAGGTTTTCTATTTGGCTGAGTATGAACAGGCCAAAACACATTGATAGTATTTTTTTAAAAAAGCAATATTTACCCATTCTAATAGGGCTGGTAGAAAATAACTTTCTGGCAGATCACACCCCCACCTTAAAAAGCAGAAGAGGGAGGTTTCTGCAAAAGAAAAGACTTTTCTCTGAAGAAAAGTGCCACTTTTGGATATTAATCCTGTAAAGCCATTGTTTTGGAATAGTTCATGAATTGGTATTATGATGGAGAACTGGAATGAAGGCAAAACAGGGATGTGCAATTGTGGCTGTGTTCAGACTGTACACTCAACTAGGTTGGTGGCCCACCTAGTAGCTGAGTTTGTAAACATTACATGTGCAAATAGTGTGAGGCCTAGATTTTGGGTGTGACACCAACTGGATGTGTGAACGTGGCCCCTGGAACACAGAGGTAAATACGAGCAATTGGATTCCAGGTTCCACCCAGACTGCATGTAGAAGCTCCTTTCTCTTGCCATAAACTGAAGCATATTTTAGGAAATATGCTGGAAATACATTGTCTAGCCCAGGGTTTCTCAACCTTAGCAACTTGAAGTCGTGTGGACTTCAACTCCCAGAATTCCCCAGCCAGCCATGAAAGCAGAGCAGTGGTTTGCTGGGGTAGCTCATCTGTATGTGTGGTCTGGTTGTACAGGTTGGCTGCAATTAGTGTGAGTCAGAATAATGCAATATTCAATTTAGTGTGAATTATAAGCTGATACCAGGTTGCGACCCCACATTCATGCCGAGTTGCGGTTGGGGTTTTAGACGCTGCTCACCTTCATGAATGCAAAATGGAGAAAAGGAAGATCCCGTCAGAGGAAAACAGTACAAATTTAAAAAAGAAGAGGGTCCTTATTACATTAGAGCAAAAATTTGATGTGCAGGTAGTCCTTGCTTAATGACGGTAATTGGGACCGGAATTTCCATTGCTAAGCGACGCAGTCATAAAGCACGACATCATGTGACCGTGCTGCTTCCAGTTAGACTTGCTGTCATTAAGTGAAGCCTGCGACGTCGTTAGGCGTGACATCGTGTGACCGCCATTTGCGACCTGCCAGCTTCCACATTGACTTTGCTTGTCGGAAGCCAGTAGTGAAGGTCTCAAACGGCGATCCCATGACTGGCTTGCGGTGACGTCATAATCGCAAGCTGGTTGCCGAGCGCCTGGATTGCGATCACGTGGCCGTGGGGACATTGCAATGGCCACAACCGCAAGGACCGTTCATAAGTCCCCTCATTCAGCACCGTCGTAAGTTTGAACAGTTGCTAAACAAGTAGTCGTTCAACCAGGACTCCCTGTGATTGAACGACATGAACATGGTTATAGCCATGCTAAAATAGGACAAGATGTTGGAGTGCCTGAATCTACAGCAATTTTGTTTTTGATTCTATTTTGCTTTCTATAACTACTCTGTGATTTTGTTAACCATACATTTAAATTAGAAGTATATTCTTTTTATCCTGCACTGTAATATTTCATTAATATACATGTAAAAATTTATGTTTAAAAAGTTTCATTGCCTATTTCTGTCGAGCTGGAACCAATTACCCTATTTTCCATAGAAATATCACTTGAGAGAAATATCTTCAGAGTGCAAATTCGAACAATGCGTCCATTTTGTGGGATTCATTAACCGCACCAATTGAGACCTACCTGTATAAAAACCTAGCTGGGCTTGGTAGCTCTCAAAAAAACAAAGCAGATGTGGTTTGTACTTGGAGGGAAGGCCGCTGGAAAATCCAAGGGCTGTAGGGAAATTGAAAAAAAATATATATCATGGAAAAAGATGGTGACAAACCATTTTTGTATTATGGTTAAGAAAACTGCTTGGGCTACTTGGTCCTGTCTTAGCCCAGCTAAGTGTCATATTAGCTGTCTTAATTTCCCAGAAGGAAAGCTAGGAGGTTAATAAATAAATAATTTTGGGCATGCTCTTGAAGTTCCCAGGAGTTGAGCCTGAATTGAAGGAGGCTTTTCCTTTTTAACTAAGAGACAGAGAGAGAGAGAGAGGGAGAGAGGGAGAGAGAGATCGATCATGGGCTGAAATTCTTCATTTTTCCTCCAACCAAGCTGGCGAAAGGATTAAATGCCTCTGGTGGTTCAAGGAGAGCTCGAATGAAAGAAAATCTTCAGAAAACAAAGGAAACATTTATTTTCTGAATGGCTGAGCTAGTCCTTGACATGGCAAAGGGGCTTCTTTTGATAATTTTTCACTTGGCTTTGAAATAGCAACCATGACGGAACAAGCGCCTTCGGACTAAAAGCTAGGTGGGCTGATGGAAAATTAGTAGTCTGGGGTACACACTCCTTGATGTGCCTCTTTGGAGCTCTGCAGGATTTGGTGAAAACGCTCAAGATGGCAGCCATGATCGTGTGATTGAAGGTCCATCCATAAAAAAAATAGTGGATCTTTGATCCTACCATCATGGCTGCCCTGTGGATGCCTCAAATTTAGGGTACCAATAGCTTGACAAAAACTGGTTCTCCTCATAGGCCAAGGTTGGAGTAGGACATTTGTAGATTGGCTTAGAGGCTCCCAATCATGGAGGCTTCCTCTAGTTCTCCAAAGGAGCAACCTTTTATTAACATTCGTTTTTCTTAAGCTTCTCATTTGCTTCTGATTTTAATCTTTTACTTGTGGCAGAGTGCTGGAAAGCGTTTGGCCCGAGAGATCAGAAAAAACACACACCAGGCATTTCTGTAAAAATAAATGTATTTACAGAAAGCACAAAAACATATTTACAAGCTTGTGCATTCACATGCGCTCAGAGAGGACTGGGAAGAAGGCAGATAGAAAAGAAACCGAAACTAACAAGCCCAGGCAAGCTGCCCTCCAGGCAAATCAGGAGCTTTTACCTTATATAGTAATGCCTTTTCACACCCAAAACTAAGGATACTTAAGTTTGACCTTCTGACTCTGCTAGAGTGATTTGTTACCATAGTAACCTTAATTCCTCTACAGCCAAATTTCTTGCAGAAAAAAACAAATACCAACACTACCCATGCTTTTAGATTTTTTAAAAAAACTAGAATAGATAAGTAGTGAGACAGAGAGGTATCTCTATGATTATGTCCACCCAGCCGTAGAGATTCATCCTTCCTATCTCACACCACTTCATTCTGGAGATCATGGTCTCCTTTGTCCCACGGGTGTTGAATTTCTTTTTCTTCCTCAAATGCCCCAGCATTAGGGCAAAACAGGACAAAATGGGCACAGGACAGGGGCACAGAAGCTGGTCAAAAGCAGCCTGTCGCTTCATACTAAAACTGGGAATCTTGAGATGCTGTTGGAGATGGCAAGTGGAGTCAAGTCCAGGCCCTCTTCCTGCCCAGTGCAAGGAGAAAATCTAGCAAGGGGAAAGGTGGAGCTACAAGGTAGATAAGAGAAATAAAAAGAATATTAAGGGCCCTGCATACAAACTTTTTCCCCTTTCTCTTCTGCACGACTCCCTTTTCTTTTCTTGCCTAGATCCTATCTTTTCCTTGGCTTAATTATTTTCTAGCCTTCATGTATAAGCTGATTTTGGTTTGGTTTTGGCACGTCCCCCCTCCAATTACTTGGGCTTTACTTTTGACATCCAGGTGGAATGCATGAAAAATTACATGTCTGGTGATCCCACAAAGGAAATCATGCATGTCCTTCCCAGATGGAAATCAGGTTTTTTTATTTATGATATTTGCACGCTGCTTTTCTTCCAAGCATTTCAAGGCTGTGTCTCCATTTCCCTCCTCTGCACAACAGCCTTGTGAGGTGGGTTAGTGAGGGAGAGTGCTTCAGTAAGGTGGGTGCTTGGGAGAGGGTGCCCAGGAATTGGCTCAAAAGATTTGGTTTGGTCTCAAGGCCTAGCCTTGGCTTGTTTCTGACTTTTTTTTCCTTAGCTTTACTGCCTCCGCTCTGAATGGCTTACTTCATGGTATCCATTCTCTCTGCAGTACTTCTGTGACATCACAGAAGGTTCACCAATCAGTGCCAGAGGCTTTCCTGACACTACAAAATTACTTCCTGCAGTATAGGTTATTTTAGGTAGTTATTGACATCATTTATATTCTGTCCACTGCAACAAACTCTGGGTAACTCACGTAAATTTAGAAATCTCTTTATCCGGTACATTAAAACCCAATCATTAGAATATAGTTAAAAATGGTCAGCCCTACTGAGTAGACCAGAGCAGAAAATCAACTCCGCAGGAAGGCTAAGACTACTTTTATTGAGATTGGCTATAACCACAAAATCTTGCAAGTCTGATTGTGCTGGACCTTCTTCCCCCTTCTTATACTCCATTGAATCAGGGAGGTGTCTGTCTGAGCCACTTCTAAATGTTATCTGGCTGTTCTGGACTTAAAAAATGTTTCAGCCCCTTTTGCCTACAAAACAATTCTTGCATATTTCTCTCTTAGTCTCTACCAAAGTTTTAAAATGGACCCATGCTGTAAGCCGTTCAGGTTCCAAATACTCGCCAGAGGAGCCAAGTTTTCAGCGCTTTCGGAAACATGAGAAATGGGGAGGCCATTCAGATCTTGTCTCAGGGGACTCAGATAAAGGCTGTGTGTGGACAATCACATCTAACAACCTTGTGGTCTCCACATTTCAGAGATCAACAAGGTGAGACTCACGGCAAAACTGTTGGCTGTACATCTGGGAAAATCCCTCATTGCCTGCTGGAAGCTAAGCAGATCCATAAGATATGTGCTAGTATGGACCTTCTTACCCCACCTTCCCTCCTTGGGGAAGTCAGAAATGACGACTAACCATAAGCTGCCCAAGAAGTGATCAGACCTTGGGAACAGATTAATTCTGTCTCATGAGTAAGGATGGCGAGCAGGGGGCTCCCATCCAGACTGTCAAGCACATGCATAGCACTGAGGAATTGGTCAGCCATTCAAAGAGACACAGATCAGGACCGCCTTAACCTTTGGGGTTTATATGTCTGGGTTTTTCCCACGCTTCTTCAGTTTGTTAGGATTCCTGTTATGTACTAGCAATAAACATTAGAGACCAGTTCCTTGTCTCAGCATGTTTCCTGGCTGTTAGGACATCAATCCTAACAAACTCCTACTCCCATCGAAAGAGGGAGGAACAAGAAATTAAGGAGAGACGTTTGGAAATGTCTTCAGAAAACCAAGAAATGCTGCTTGCCATCCTTACTCATGCCAAATCCCATGTCCTTGACTTTCAGATCATAAGCTGGTTGAGAAGTGGAATAACTGGTTTATTAATAACAGAGCAGGTGGGGAAGGGGGCGTTAATCTTTTCCTCCTGTTCCGATTGTCTGATTGGCGTTTCTCTTTGAAATGCCAACTTGTATTTGCTCCCTGGGAGGAAATGTGTAAGGACTTGAAGTATTTTCCCCATGGGACAAAAAGTCTTAGACAGAGGGAAGAAAATTTAACGAAGATCAACTTAACTCTTCTCTCCCCTGAGTCCTGATAAAAATAAGGATAATGCTATCAGCATGAAATGTGGGGTGGGGAGTAAAGCTATTTACAGTTCTCCAGAATTAGAGTATTGTTTCTGTTAATTTACCCCAGGCTAAACAGCTCTCAGAAAATTGAGATACACACGAGTGAAATTCATTTTATTCCCATGGAAATGTAGAGATTAATGTTAGTTTTGCAGATTATAGAATGGGTCATTCAATGTGTATGAGTTTTCCCCACTTTTATTGCTCTTTAGTTGCATTTCAGTGTAAAATATCTATGGTTGGAAGCTATCTTGGTTTTCTCTTTTTCTAAGAAAGGTTTTTTCCCCTTGTATATAATTAAGCTCTGCCTGGCAGTGACATTTTCCAGCATCTTCAAACAACTATTTGCAGTCAGAATGAGATGCTGAGATTTGTTCTGGAGAAGTGATGCAAGTAAACCTCTATCTCCGATCAATAAGATATCAGAATGCTTATGTAATTGCCTTTTAATTAATTCTGTATCTATTGTTTTACTTTCTACTGCTTGGAATGACTGTTTATTGACTATATACCCTTGTTGTTAATTTTTAGTTTACAATTTCTGTGTTGAATTGTTTTTTCAGCTGCTTCAGGCAAAGTTTTGAATTAAATTTTGGGAAAATGCATGACATAATGGTAAATAACCATAAAGTAGCAAGAAAAGGATAGCGGCATTATTCACTGGCGGGCTGTCCAAATGGGTTGGGCATGGCAAAATGATCCCAAACCACTTTGATCCTGCATAACTTTCCTTCAATCCAAGATTTCACCAAAAATGCTCCTCTTGATACTATCACCATTGGAATGGCCTTTTCTGGAATTCTGTCTCCCATCCTTACGAACAAGGTTTGGAAAATTAGCTCTGTGTATCTTGGACTTGATTTGTCAGTCAACTGCCAGATGATTTAAGGGCTGGTCCTCCCATTTCCATGTTGTCACAGAAGGGTATGTTTTGATCTCACTCACAGTTTGGTGTGTTCTTTTCATGGTGATTCTTTCTAATGTGTTTGAAAGTAAGTTAGTCAAGCTGCTTTGGGTATCTTTTCAGGCAAAAGATGGTACTGAAAATTATGGACTGATAGAATATATATATACATATACATATTTAATCTTATACATAACCAAGTACCACACATGAAGGTGAAGTTAAAGTCTTCTTCAAGTCAAGCTTGACTCCTGGTCACTTCATGGATATGTCCATGGACTTTCTGGATGACAGTATGGAAGTGGTTTGCCATTGCCTCTTTCTGGCATCTCTTTGATTTCCCTGTCTAGCCTATGCCTTTGGGACCTCTGGGTCTCTTGGATCTCCCATCTAAGCACTAACCCAGCCCAACCCTGCTTAGCTTTTTGAGATCAGCCAAGGTGAGCTAAGTGCTGCCAGCTGCCTAGAACTTTTGATTCAAGCTCAGTTACTGATGACCTTGTAGACATCCATGTAGTTTCCTTGACCAACTATATGGAAGTAGTTTGGCATTGCCTTTTCCTGTTGTGACTAGTTTCTGATCTAGGAGAGACCCCAGGATATCAGGTTTTGTTCAGGTTGTCATAAGAATCAGCTTTCTGCTCTTCCCCTGTCCTAGAATCATAGAATCATGGGTTTGGAATGGATCTTGATGGCCTTCTAATCCACCCTCCTGCCTGAGTCGGGAATCCTCAGACCATCCCAGACAAACAGTGTTCAAAAGTTTGAAAACCTCCAATGATGGAACACCCATGGCTCAGGGAAGCAGGCTGTTCCACGGCTTAATACTTCTCAACGCTTGTGTGACGTTAGGTCTGAAAATGGAATATATTCTCTCCGCCACAGACAAGAGCTCCGTTTCATACCTGTATAGGTCCTTAAGGAGAATGTCTAATTGCTCAGATATAACTCACCTTAAAAGCTTCAGAGCATCTCTGGCCCCAGTTTGCCCCTGGGAGGCACTCCTAGGAATCTAAATTTAGGCCTACTTAAAAGAAGGATGTGTGGATCAGTATAATCCTCACCTATTATTCCATTCTGTCATTTCTTCCAGTGAAGGTTTTCTTTTTAATTGAAAATCCTCAGTAAAGCATTTTGAACATGTTTTCTGGCTACAGGCCTGTCCATAATTTATGCCTTTTAAAGTGTGACTTTCCATAATATGTGCTTCAGTTAAACACAAGACTACCTAATGTGCACTTTTATGCACATTTTCCTGGAATGGATACTGATTTTTTAATTCAACTTTTCTCAAATTAATACTCTTCAAATAAAGAAGAACAGCCTTCACTGGACTCCGTTTTCCATTTCACCTGTATCGTAGCAGAATTCACTTAGATAGATCAGATTATTTCATGTAAAAAAAAAAAGTTCAGAGACAGTAGTGGATTTCTTTGTATTCTGACCTACAGGAAATTCACTGAAATGAAAACCAGGAGTTTTCCTTCTTCGGCTGAACATATTTTAGGGGGGGGGGGAAAACTACTCTTCATTGTCTGATAGTATGCTGTTTCAATTCATGATAGAGCATGGCAGCTATTGTGTGTTAAATAAAAGGATGTTAACGAAAACATATGTGGATATTTTCTTAATGTTTGTGTGAAAAATATATTCTCCCTCCATCAGAATGTAACTTCTGGACACTCTTGGGAAGGAACTGAACAAGCCTTTCTCAACTTTTTGACCCTGGAGGAACCCTTGAAATATTTTTCAGGCCTCGGAGAACCCCTGCACATTTGGGCTCCAATATAGGCCAGAAGTTCCAAAATTATTATATTCATTTCATGGGTAGGCCTGCATATATGCATTAATGGTGTTCTTAAACTAAAAATAAAGAATGAAACTTACCTCTTTAATGTGAGGTTGCCTAAATCTGAAATAACTTTTTAAATAAATCAGGATCTCCCAGGGAACCCCTAGGGACCTCTCGGGGAACCCGAGGGTGCCACGCAACCCTGGTGGAGAAACCTTGAACTAAAGAACAACCATTTGAACAGTTTCCGTAAATAATCATTTTGAAAGGCCATGCAAAAATGTGCCTAAGGTTGGAGATGATCATCTGAGAGGAAAAAGAAGCAGTTGTCCCTGGTAACACTTGTGATGTTCTGGCAGGATTTGGATCCACAAGCTCCAGGAAGCAAATCCTGTATTTAAATGGTTGTGCTGCTGGTCATCCTCTTCTTCGTCTTCCAGAATAGGATGGAGAAAAAGTCCATCTCCAGTTAAGCCTTCAACTTCTTGAATAATTTTTGTTCTGATTTTTCAACAGTTCAATTCTGGCCCAGCATTCTAGTTTTGCTTGCTGTCCTCTAAAGCAACATCTGCCTCCCAGTAGCTCTCAGTTCATCATAGGTGTTCCTCAGTCCTGACCATGGCTGTAGGACTTAAAGTAGCTTCACCCAATGAGGAACACAAGATTCCCTTGAAATGTGAGTTTATCCGCTTTTTGTAGGGGTTCCTGGCTACACTGAATAAGTCTCATTCAATGGGCATTCAGAACATAAAGAGTTGACTAACCGTGGTCTTCACTGATTGATAGCGATCAGGAGACTGGGAAGAACTGTGTCCCAACTGGAGCCTGTAGAACAGTGACATGGCTCCTGTCATGAGTACTGATGGTGAGCTGGAAGGGGCCTCTATCCAGGGGGGAAAACGCATGCGTAGTAGGGAGGAGTGGAGCAGCCATTCAAAGAGACACAGATCAGAGCTGCCTTGACTTTTGGGGTTTATCTATCTGGGTTTTTCCCACGCTTCTTCAGTTTGTTAGGATTCTGTTTATGTAGCAGTAATAAACACTAGAGGCCTACTCCTCGTCTCAGCATGATTTCTGACTGTTAGGAGAGCTCCAGTCCTGTAATAGTTGAGAAATAAGGCACAGATTGGGAGCTCCATCATAAGCATGGCTTAGCTGCGGGCATTGACTTTCTTCAACTGTAACGGTAGAATGGTTCTCCCCACATCTCCCCACTTGTGACCTGCTGGCAGGATTTGGATCCACAAGGTCCAGGAAGCAGATCCTATCTTTAAATGGTTGTGACATGATCGTCGCGATGCAAAGTGGAGGCTGATCTGCAGCAAGAGACTAAAGAAATGGGAAGGGGGCCTCCACCTTTTTGGTCTGACAGACAGCACAATCTTGCACCTTGAGCAATTCCCTGGATGGCAGTGAAACGTGACAGCAAGTGACAGCCTTGAACAACCCTCTTTGTCATGCTGCTAATAGAACTTAAATAATAATGCCCACACAGACACCTTTGTCCCAGTCTCTCAAGGACCGGATATTTTTAACATCTCTCAGCTCTGAAGACTTCTGCGGTAAATGGAGATGATGGAGACATCAGTGTCAGCACATGCAGGCCAGGTGCTTCACACTTGTGAGCTTGATGGTGGTAAGAAGGCAGTGTGCCAAAAATACCTGTTTGTGTCTCAGACTCGCCTAATAGAGGGTTTGCCTCCCACAATAAAAGAGACAGCTGTTTTCTGGCATTGCTAAGATTATAGTTGAGAGCAGTCCAAATCAACAGTTCACATGCACCAGAAGACTTGAAGAAAATCAGAGTCTTCATTACCTTAAGCCCAGACTGTTCATCTCCAGTCCTCATTGATTGCTGGGGGAATCTCTTCCTCTTCCTCATGTTACCACCTCCCCATCTGCTGGGAATTGTCCCATTTTTGGGGTGGTGGTGGTGAGGATGCAGGTAACAACAGGGTGGGAGAGTAGCAAATGCCAATACAATGGTTATTGTAATTCCAGTAGAGATTATAATATCAGATATGTCGAACCCTTCAAACCACAAGCAGGCACATATGTATGGCTTTGCAGATATTCCGAATGTGGACCTACTCCCTTGTATGGCAAATTTTACATGACGTGTGTTGGTGTGCATAATTACATCCATGTGATAACATCTTGCTGGATATATATGGAAATAAAGCAAAGGGACTTTAGAAGGTAGGCACTGGTGCAGACCCATTTGGGATAAAATTTTAGGGGTCAAATCATCAGGGCTGTGCTGTATGGGCTTTAATTGTATTTTAGTTGAATTTTACAGGTAGTCCTTGCTTAATGACCATTTGTTTAGTGATGGTTCAGACTTACAACAGTGCTGAAAAAAAGACTTATGACTGTTCCTCACACTTACGACCGTCACTGCGTCCCCACGCTCATGTGATCACAATTCGGGCACGTGGCAACCGGTTCGCATTTATCACTGTTGCAGCATCCCATGGTCACGTGATTGCCATTTTCGAGCTTCCTGGCTGGCTTCTGGCAAGCAAAATCAATGGGGAACCGTGTGATTTGCTTAATGACCACATGGTTTGCTTAACAACTGCAGTGATTTGCTTAACAACTGCCACAAAAAAGGTCATAAACTTGGGTCAGATTCACTTAATGATCACTTTGCTTAGCGACCAAAATCCTGGTCCCAGTTGTGATCATTAAGTGAGGACTACCTGTACTAGTGACTGTTCTGGGATGCCTTTGTAATTTGGGTTATACACTGCCAAGAATCTCTGGATTGGACTGTATTAAAACCATTGGGGAAAAAAAGCATAAATGGGAGCATGAATTATTACAGGTGCTGTTTTCTGATCACTGATATTGTATTACTTTGTTGCTCAGAAGGGGCAGCAAAACTGATTAATTATCAAACATTAATAATGTGTACATCGGAGCCCAAAACAGCTGTATAATTAGAGCCTGTATAATGCTTGGAAATAATCCACACTGTTCATCTGCATTTGCATGCTTTTTTAAAAAAAGTAAAATCAATGGCCTCAACACCACCTAGTTTTGTGGTCATTTCAACCCCATTAATTGTTTCACTTGTCTAAGATTCATGTGCGCTGTTCCACGGAGGAGATGCTGCTTCAGCAGTTTTCTTGCTTGTGCATTCTGTCAGTTTCCTGGGCAAGAATTTAAACGTGGCTATGATTTCTTTCCTTAACCAACAGCTTTTTCTCCTCAGACATCTAAACTGCAGTTAAATATGGACTGCACATCAGAATACAAATGGTTAATGGCTGAGAATTGCATTGTCCCCAAGACAAGACTGGAGAAGGAAGTTTAGCTTCAGCTTAGCTAAGTGAATTGCTTTCTATACTTGGGGTTCTTAACCAAGATTAAGACAACAGACCTGGTTAGTGCTGACTTTGGTCCAATGTTATGTCTATATCAGGGCTAAAAAACCCACCGGTCTCCAAATATTTGGATTTTTCTCTGTCCATAACTGGAAGGGATGAATGTCTAGAGTACATTTCTTTCTGTGATGGATAAATGTTGTGTCCTTCAAGGTGACTGCATATATGGGGCTATATTTTAAGCAAATTAGTTTGTAATTGAATATGAAAAACTACAGTGTGTTGGATTAGTGTCAAGGTATGGCTTTATGGTTTGTAAAGGTACTCAGGGTTTTTTTAACTGCTATCATTATATTTTAACTGCAGGGAGCTAATGCTATAATTGCCCAAACTGAATTGTCTAAGACGATGCAGTTTGGTTGGGGGGTGTGCAGAACATTTATACATTGTTTTCACGTTGGTTTATTAGGGCTGTGTTGGTAACTGTAATGATGCTGTCTTGGATTGGTGAAAATGCACGGTCTTGCAGATCTTTTGTATCTTCCAGCTGCCAAATTTGGTTGGCTTTTGGGTTGTGGAAATGCAGCCACAGATGGAACAGGGAGGTGTCTTCTGCTTCTTGCTTTCTGCTGACCAGAAAACATTTTGCAGAAACATGAATGGAGAACCCCTCAATGCATTGGTCTGTCCTCAGGTAAAATGTCTATGCATTTATTTATGCATTTGGGAAGTGAGAAGCTCAACCTTTCTTTCTTAGCCCATCTGAGAATAATTTAGGTTAACAAAAAGGTCACTATTCTCCCAGGAACTAAATCCTCCAAAGAGGCAAATTAAATACATGTGCATAAATTTCCTAGCCTAAAATTCCAGTTCATCTGCCTATTATATTCTTTGAGTCATTCCATCTGTCACAGTCCATAAGTGATGCCAGTCCTTTTCTAAAATATCCTCTCTAGATTCATGCTGGTCAGTCAGACTGTTCCTGTTCTAACTTTAGACATCCATGGATAGAACTCATTGTTTGCATAACATATTTACTGATAACTAAATGAAACACAGCTTATTCAGTTAACCCAGTTTTCTGATTTGCACAGCACTACAAATTAATTACAAATGTTGGTTTTAACACAAGGAGAAAAAGTATTTGGCTAGTATGTGTTTCATTATATTGTGTTATGTTAGCACACATAATGATTGTTGGCGAAGGCAAGAGTCATGTAGACCTACTGATGTGCAGAAACTCAGCGAGTTTCTAGTCCTGGTGGCTAAAAGGATATGCTTGTCAATACTGGGCAATTCTTGTTGAAATTCTGGGAGCTAGAGGAATGGTTGTTGAAGGATTTCAGTGCCATACCCACATATTGCTAATGCAGGGTGATCCCCAAAAGAGACTAACTGATGCAAAATTAGAATTATGCAAATTAACTTAAAGGGGGTAGAATTTGAATTCTTGGGGTGCAGAATTCAAATTCCTTTTAATGTGACATGTGCATACTGCTTCTTGTCTAGAACATTTGTGAATGGATCTCAGGAGGCATCATTACTCAGCCTGACAACCTTGTGAATTGTGTGTAGCTGTCCCTTGCGATAGCCCATCAAGTTGCAGGTGGCAACATTTGTGTAGGTGGTGATCTGCTCTCAAGTCTAGACTGAGTCTCTTCACCAAGGCTATCTCTTCCATCTTCCAGAATGATTATGTGCCACCAAGTTGTTTTCAACACCTAGCAACCCATAGATAGATTTTCTCCATGAAGATCTATCTCTAACCAGGCCGCTGCCGCCTCCTCCTCCTCCTCCTCCTCCTCCTCCAGAGTAGGGCGGAGAAAAAGTGCATGTCCAGTAAAGCCTTCATCTTCTTGAATCGTTTTTGGT
This sequence comes from Candoia aspera, assembly GCF_035149785.1. NCBI lineage: Eukaryota > Metazoa > Chordata > Lepidosauria > Squamata > Candoiidae > Candoia > Candoia aspera. The sequence goes on along the minus strand of NC_086159.1, from coordinate 6,741,537 downwards.
CTGGTTTCTCAGCAGTTCAGTTCTGGCCCAGCATTCTAGTTTTGCTTGCTGACCTCTAAAGCAACATCTGCCTCCCAGTAGCTCTCAGTTCATCATAGGTGTTCCTCAGTCCTGACCATGGCTGTAGGACTTAAAGTAGCTTCACCCAATGAGGAACACAAGATTCCCTTGAAATGTGAGTTGATCCACTTTTTGTAGGGGTTCCTGGCTACACTGAATAAGTCTCATTCAATGGGCATTCAGAACATAAAGAGTTGACTAACCGTGATCTTCACTGATTGATAGCGATCAGGAGACTGGGAAGAACTGTGTCCCAACTGGAGCCTGTAGAACAGTGACATGGCTCCTGTCATGAGTACTGATGGCGAGCTGGAAGGGGCCTCTATCCAGGGGGGAAAACGCATGCGTAGTAGGGAGGAGTTGAGCAGCCATTCAAAGAGACACAGATCAGAGCTGCCTTGACTTTTGGGGTTTATCTGTCTGGGTTTTTCCCACGCTTCTTCAGTTTGTTAGGATTTTCTGTCTTATGTAGCAGTGATAAACACTAGAGACCTACTCCTCGTCTCAGCGTGATTTCTGACTGTTAGGAGAGCTCCAGTCCTGTAATAGTTGAGAAATAAGGCACAGATTGGGAGCTCCATCATAAGCATGGCTTAGCTGCGGGCATTGACTTTCTTCAACTGTAACGGTAGAATGGTTCTCCCCACATCTCAGTCACAATTCATGGCCATTCAGCATGACCAAAAGCAGGTGTGTATGAGTCTCATCCAGCAGTAGGCCTTGGTTAAACCTGCTAGCTGTGAATAATGGGAGCTGCAGTTTGAACACATCGGAAAGGCATTAGAACTTAGAGGTCTGATCTGATCACACTTGGTGAATCCTTTCCTTCCTCCCTGCTGATCTATTTTCACTCTCCTATCTTTCTTCTCTGTATTTTCTACGTGGGCAGAAATGTACTTTGACGGACCAGTGATGCAGAAAATGACTTGTTGCTGTCAAAATGTAGCATCTCTTGACCACAATTACAAAGCACCTGTGTAAAAGCATCATTTTCTAAGGTTTATTTGCTGATTCCTTCTCACTCTCTCTCTCGGCATCTGATTTTTCTAACTAAAATATTCATCAGTGGAACACTTCCTCATTTTACCAGCATGAAATAATGTGTGTTCAGTAAAAATGCAAAGATCAGTTTAGGCCAGCCTGACCTTCCTAACTGCTGGCTGGTATGGCCAAGTTCTAAAAACATCTGGGTCCCAACATCTGGGGGGAAGCACTTGTCCTATGTGACATTTCATTTCTTTCAACTCTTATATACAACATCCAAGTTCAGCCTTTTTTCCATCAACATGAGAGGGCATAGGAAATTGTCCTAACAGTCAGGAACCACGCTGAGACGAGGAGTAGGTCTCTAGTGTTTATTACTGCTACATTAGACAGAAAATCCTAACAAACTGAAGAAGCGTGGGAAAAACCCAGACAGAGAAACCCCGAAAGTCAAGGTGGGTCTGTTCTGTGTCTCTTTGAATGGCTGCTCCACTCCTCCCTACTACGCATGCGTTTTCCCCCCTGGATAGGGGCCCCCTCCTGCTCGCCATCAGTGCTCACGACAGAAATAAACTCCATGCACATATTGTCTGTACAGTATGTGTTGACTTGACACTCCTTATAGCAGTGTTTTTCAACCTTGGCAACTTTAAGATGGGTGGACTTCAAGTCCCAGAATTCCCCAGCCAGCAAGTTGAAGTCCACACTCTTAAAGCATGCTGGCTGGGGAATTCTGGGACTTGAAGTCCACCCATCTTAAAGTTGCCAAGGCTGAAAAACACTGCCTTATAGCCAACCTGGAGGATAGACTACTGTGATCATAATGCTTGAAGATAATACTCAGGTGACATATCCTGACCATATTTAGCCAAAAACAGGGACACTGAGCAGTAAGAGGAAGATACAGACACACCTGAAAGAATCCTATAGTTTGTGGATGGACATTAACTATTGTTTAAAAGAAAAACTTAAACAAGAAACTCCCCTCTAGACCATTGTACAAGGAAGGTGTTCAGTGGTGTCAAATACAGAATAGGGAAAATGGGATGTAGAATGATGCATCAGACAGGGGCATGGCTGGGTGAAATCCTGAATAGGTGCCTATGCAAGTGAATTCTCGTACTTATGAAGTGAATTTTTAAAAAATCCATTCCGTCATGTCCAGTTCTCGGAGACTGCCTGGACAAGCCCCTGCAGTTTTCTTGGCAAGGTTTTTTGGAAGTGGTTTTCCATTGCCTGCTTCCTAGGGCTGAGAGGGAGTGGCTGGCCTGAGGTCCCCCCACTGGCTTTGTGCCCAAAGCAGGACTAGAACTCACGGTCTCCCAGTTTCTAGCCTGGTGCCTTAACCACTACACCAGACTGTCTTAATGAAGTGAATAGCAGTGCTCAAAACAAAGGACAGAAGCAGACTGTTCCTCCTTTGCATTAAAAAAAAAAAGACAGACAAGAATTTTACAGCTTAAGCTGCCTATATATAGTGCCTCGTTTCAAAATAGGCTGCTGGCTGGAACCTTCTCATGCTGGAACCTTCAGCTTCTTTCAAATAAACACCATTAATACGAGCTGTTAGATTCTTGTTCCTGAAATCATCTGTTTCCTATCGAGACTGAAGAGGGAAATCCGGCAGTGGGATTGGTCTGTTTTGTCCCAGGCCGCATGTATCCATAGCATGCAAGTTACAGGAGGGAGAGGTGACTTATGGAATGCATTTAGACTGTAGCCCTAGGATTTCTGGGTTGTCTCCCATCCAAATACTAACCAGGTTCAACCCTGCTTAGCTTCTTCCAACAGCAGCTAGATGGACAGAGGTAAAGATGCTCTCAAGCTGAGTCTGGCTCCTGGCAACCCCTCGGACACACCTATATAACTTTCCCAGCCACAGAGTGATTACCTTCTCCCAGGATGTTGCCTAGCCGCTGCAGAATCCCTTTTTTATGATGGGCAGCCATATAACTCAAATAAAATAAATGAATAAATTGTACGACTCAAACATGTTTCAGTTGAAAAAGCTAGGAAATCATCGGATGCCGAGAGCTGCCCTGAATATTTTGAGAGCAGGCTATGGCCTGAAATGAATGAATGAATGAATGAATGAAAAAGCTAGGAAATGAATAATTTTATTTTTAAAGAAAATAAATTATGCACTTTCACTCTGTAAGTCCCTGTAGGAACACGCCCCTGCCTTAATTTCGTCGGGAGTGCATCGTATCGTCACATAAGACATTCCCATGACAACCCAAGAACAGAACAGGGCAGGATTGTTTTATTTTTTTTAAAAAAAATATTTTATTCCGTGGATTTCTCTAATGTTTCCCATTCCATTGCATCTCGAAGTGACAAACAATAAACCTTGATGAAAAGGCAGGAAGCAAAACAAATTGTAATAATAATAATAATAATAATAATAATAATAAAAAGCAATGTACAATGTTGTTTTTTTATTTGCCTGATTCATTCATTTCAGGCTCTCAAAATATTCAGGGCAGCTCTCGGCATCCGATGATTTCCTAGCTTTTTCAACTGAAACATATTTGAGTCGTACAATTTATTCATTTATTTTATTTGAGTTATATGGCTGCCCATCATAAAAAAGGGATTCTGCGGCGGCTAGGCAACATCCTGGGAGAAGGTAATCACTCTGTGGCTGGGAAAGTTATATAGGTGTGTCCGAGGGGTTGCCAGGAGCCAGACTCAGCTTGAGAGCATCTTTACCTCTGTCCATCTAGCTGCTGTTGGAAGAAGCTAAGCAGGGTTGAACCTCGTTAGTACTTGGATGGGAGACAACCATAAATCCTAGGGCTGCAGTCTAAACTGAGAAGGTAAAAAGTATTTATTTATCAAATTTTATCACTGCCCATCTCCCCCTGAAGGAGGGACTCTGGGCGGTTTACGATAAAACGAAATTTAAAATTCAGTACAGTTATAAATACAATAAATATAAATATAAATAGACAATAAAAATGTAAAATGAACTAAAATCCAGATGGCTGAAGATTCTACACGTCCTTGAGTATCTTGGAAGAAGCTAGTAACAAGTCCTGTGGCTGTCAAGAAAATTACCTGGAAGGAGATTTCATTTCTTCTTTCATTGTACATCCCTGCAAAATACACCTTATTCCTTCTCAAACTTTGTTTCACTTCCTGGGGAGGAAAAAAATGACCATAATGAACTCTTGCAAGTTGGCCCTTGTATCTTTGCTTGACTTGAGTTACAACTGTTCACAGGGGTCTGAAACTCACTCATTCTCAGAAGGAGAAGACTTGGTCCTTCAGTCCTTGTCCAGAATGTCTAATATTTTCAGGCAGAAAAGAAGCATACCTGATGGTCGTTGATGAAGAAGCTTTTGAGATAACAATTGTGTTTGTCCTCATTGCTATTCTAAATCCTACAAAGAGTTAAATTGGCTTGGCCAGTAGGAGTACTTAAAGCCAAGCGAAAGGTGAGTAGCCAGTGATACAGAATCCAACGGAGAAGAAAGCTTGGGATCGACAGAAGATTGAAGTTTCTTTTGAGTGTGGCTGCCCAATGCTTAAAAGAGGCAACACCTGACAGCTTCATCATGATCCAGAACCCTACAGATAGTCCTCGCTTAACAACTATTCATTTAGTGATGGTTTGGACTTACAGTGGTGCTGAAAAAACTGACTTATGACTGGTACTCACACTTATGACCATCACAGCATCCCCGTGGTCACATGATCACGATTTGGGCGCTTGGCAACCAGTTCACATTTATGACTGTTGCAGCATCCTGTGGTCACGTGATCACCATTTTCAACCTTCCCAGCCGGCTTCTGGCAAGCAACATCAATGCGGAACCACATGATTCGCTTAATGACCACTTTGCTTAGCAACCGAAATTCCGGTCCCAACTGTGGTCGTTAAGTGAGGGCTACCTGTATAGCAAAGTGTTTCTCAGCCTTAAAACAGACAGCTGTGAAGAAAAAACAACGTTATCTTTGGCTTGTCATAGTTCAGTGCAGGTTTCCCCAGACTGGGGTGCCCCATGCTGGATGAGAGTGGTGGGAATTGATGCTCAGTGCATCTGGAGGGGTCCCACCTTGGAAAGTCCTTGTGTGCTTCTGCATCCAGGGGATGAACCAACATTTTCTCTAGAACGTTCTGCTTGGGAATCTCTTCCGTAGAGTACAGATTGTCGATAGTGTGATTTGATTAGATGATGTCTATTGCCAGTGTCACAGTTTTAACAGTTCATTGGACAGGAGAATTAGTTGGAAAGAAACTGTTGGACAGGGCTGGCCTCAAGTGTTATATTTTAAGGAGAGTTGACTAAATGACCTTTGAGAACAAAATTGGTAGACTGCATCAGCACCCAGTAAAAACAGGTTAGAACCAAGAGCCTCAATGCAATGTTTTTTTTTAACAAATTCCTCTTCACATTCCTTTAGGGACAAGTCAGTTACCCATTACATCCCAAGATACCTGACAGAAGAGCCAGTTCTTAACAACCTGACAAAATACTAACAGGGATGGGTTAGGTTTATTGCCAAGACCAAGATGTTGCTGAGGAAGGGGGCTGTCACCAAGGAAGATCTGTCTCTGGGTTATCTCTCAGTGGTACATCTAGGCATGGGGTCACCCATAGGGTCCCTTGTCTGTTAGTTCTCACTGGCTGGTAGAATTCACTCAGAGGAGGCAACCTCACAGAGTCCCAATTCATATAGGGCTGAAAAGGTTATAATTGTGCATCTGGAAGACATGGAGCTCCTTCAGTAGAGGTATCACATAGGTAAAGCAGGCAGAACCCATCCCTGTGTGAGCTGCTGCATTTTAAACCAGCTGGAGCTTCTATATGGTCTTCAAGGGGCAGCACCATTTATTTATTTATTTATTTTAGAAATTTATTCACCACCCATCTCACCCCTACGGGGGTACTCTGGGTGGCTTACAATTAAACAGGATTAAAATATAAAACCATTACATTACAAAATGCCGTAAAAGTACAAATATGATAAAATCTACATGGCGAAAAGATCTTAATCAGTCCTTGAGTGTAATAGGCCCCTCATAATCACTCTACGGTGCTAGCCATCCCCAGGTATGACTGTTCCCCCTCCCATTCCAAGCCTGCAGACAAAACCAGGTCTTTAATCTTTTGCGGAAGTCCAGGAGCGAGGGGGCCTGTCTCACCTCGTGGGGAAGGATGTTCCAAAGGGCGGGAGCTACAGCAGAGAAGGCACGCTTCCGAGACCCCGCTAGATGGAATTCTTTTATGGATGGGGTCCGTAACATGCCCTCCTTGCATGACCGGATGGGCCGAGTCGATGTAATAGGGATGAGACGGTCCCCCAGATATCCTGGTCCCATGCCATGGAGGGCTTTAAAGGTGATGACCAACACCTTGAATTGGACCCGGAAGCAAACTGGGACCCAGTGCAGCTCACGCAACAAAGGTGTTATGTGTGCAAATCTTGGGGCACCCAAGATTGTCCATGCAGCCACATTCTGGACCAGCTGTAGCTTCCAGATATTCTTCAAGGGTAGCCCCATGTAGAGCGCATTACAGTAGTCTATATGGGAGGACCATCCGCTTGGGAAGGAAGAGAACCACTGCAGTATAGTGCCCCCATCTCAACTCTTACAGAGCCTCAAGAAGATAGCATGGTGTTGAAGGCCACTGAGAGATCCACCAGGACCAGAATGGCCACACTTGCTCATCCTTGTCCCTCTACATAACCAATCAATCACAAGAGCAACCAGTGAAATCAGGCCTATATCCTGACTGAAAAGGGTCCCAACAATTCCCTTCTTCCAGAGTCCTCAACAATTGCTGACCCACCACCTTCTCTACCACCTTCCCCCCAAACTGGGGGAGGTTGGAGAGAGGTTGATAGTTATTTAGAATAGCTGGGTCTGTGGGTGGCTTTTAAGAAGAGGATGGACCATTGCCCAGATGACACTGCAAGACATCTCCCCTGGTCATTTCTAGAGGCTCTCCTCCAAATCTTTGCAAATTAATTGTGGTGGCCAGCCAAATTCTCTTCATTCCCTTACATGGTCTGGGGACCTCTTAACAAGACCACTAGATGTCAATCTGTGGGTGCAATAAGTGTGGAAAAGTATTAGTGCTTCACTTCTCTTACTGCTACAGTGTAGGGTTGAACCAGAGCCCATGCCCATGCCTGCTTAAGTTTGCTCTTTGTTTTCCAGTGGTGTCCCTCCATCCAAGTCTTGGTAACACAAGTCAGGACTCATCCACAATTATGTCACTGATGATTGATGTTATGTTCCATCAAGCTGGCATTGAGTTTTAACAACCACATGGATAGACCTTCTCCAGGATGATATGTCCCTATCGTGGTCCTTCAGGTCTTCCAACGGTGCACCCATCACTGATGTCATTCACCTTGCTGTTGGTCATCTTCTTCTTCTTCTCCTTCCTTCCACCTTTCCCAGCATTAGAGCCTTCTCTAGAGAGCTAGATATTCATACTGATTGATTATGTGCTACCAAGTTGGTGATGACTCTTAAAGGCCACCTAGATAGACCTTCTCCAGGATGATCTGTCTCAACTTGACCCTTCAGGTCTTGCTTTAACTGAGTTCCTCCACCTGGCTGCTGGTCATCCTGTTCTCTTTCCTTCCACCTTTCCCAACATTAGAGCCTTCTCTGGTGAGCTCGGTCTTCACATAATGTGTCTGAAGTAGGATAATTTGAGCCTGGTTCTTTGTGCCTTGACTGAGAACTTTGGGTTGATTTGTTTGATGATCCATTTGTTTGTTACTTGGCTATCCAAGTTTAGGAGAAGTTCAAAGTTCAAAAGCATTTCTCTCCTGCTTCTTCAGAGTCCAGCTTTCTCTTTCAGAGGGTCACATTGCTTGCAATACTCTGTAGATAGACACACATCACGGCATCTGAATATCTTTTCCAATGCCTTCATGGCTACTTTACCCAGTGCTAACCAGTGACAGATTTCTTGACTGCTGGTTCTTATATATTGATAAATTATCTCTGACAAACAATGTTCTTGGAAATCAGTACATGGGTGATTAATCAAAATAATACTTTTCCCCCCAGAGTTCCTTTCCTCCATTCTTTTTGATTTTTGATGGGCTCAGGCCTGACTTACAAGATTGTTGTAAAGCATACTGTGACATGTTTTGTGCAGTTCCCCAAAAGTGCAGTTAAGTATTAAATTGGTCATTGGTTTGATGGGGAAAGGAGCCTTGCGATCTTGAATCCTGGCTTGGATCCTCCTACAAGTGGTACAAGTGGTTTCCCATTATGGTTTCAGCTCCCCTGCTGGCCTCTTCTCTGTTGAAACCAGGCAAGTAACTTGGTGTTATGGTGCAGACACGTCTTTTGCTGATTGAGCAGTAATGAAATTAATAACCTCTTACAGCACTTACGGTAACGAAGGAGTCAGCAAGTCGGTGGCTATTTACAATACAAGCTACTAACCTACTGACATTCTGGTGCACCAGGAAGTTCATATTCTTAGATCTCTTCCCATCGCTATAAAATCAATCAGCCATTTCTGAGTACAAGGGCATAATTAAGGGGCGCTTTCAAAGGGCACAGCATTCTGTATGAATCACCAAGAAAAAATAAGGAGGAAAAACACCCTGTTCATGGAGGAAATTACTCCAAGATAACAAATCTACGTATTTCAATGTATATTTTGACGGTCAGATTCAGCACTCTCTACCTACAGGGATTTTCTTGAAGTAAGGGCTAAAGACGCGGCCTTTGCAGGTTCGCTGGGATCCACATGGAGAAACAATTGATGTGGGTGCAATTTGATCTAAGGCTATTGCCACCTTCTAATTTCAAGCAGTGATTAAGGCCTTGGCTGAACTGTGTACCAGATCCTCAGGAATTCCATCAAGTGGCCTCTAAAACCCAGTTGGGTCTATCAGATGCCTGGGGTGGACCAGATGAATCAGTCCTGCCTCCCTCTGGTGAGAAACAGGTAGGCAGAGCATGCTGTCTGGCTACCTGTTTCTCACCACAGGTGAATTCTGGGAGTTGAAGTCCCCACATCTTAAAGTTACCAAGGTTGAAAAACACTGCTCTAGAGGGATCTATCTATGACAGTGGACAGGTAGAAACATCCCCCCAATTGTAGATCATGTTGCTACTGTCCTGAGACAAAAAACCCAGATCCAGCATGTGGCTCCGCTGTGTATCGAGCCCTCAAAGACTGGGTCCAGTCCATGGTTGCCATGATGGCAGTGAACTCCTGAGCCACTCCAGATTCGGCACTTAAGGGTGGCAGATTGAAGTTCTCCAGGGCCATAACCCCATTGTCAATTTGGTAACTGCACTGAGCAGTCCAACCTCACCAATAGGGTCTTACATCCAGTTATCTATGGAGCAGCACCTCTGAAAGCCACCAGAGCCTTCCAGAGAGTAATAGCTACGCCCTGGGGTCATGGCTGGTGCCACACATGAAACCTAGGAGGACACACTTCCAAAAAAGTACCCAAGCAGGTTGTGGTATGATCGGCCAGATTGGCCCTCTCCTCCAAATAAGGCCTTGTATGAGACCTTTGATAGACACTGGCATTACGGAGCAGCCATCCAGAGCTGCCAAGGATCAGAAGACCAGGCCTTGTGGCTGAGAACCAGGAGACAGGAAGTGGAATTGGTATAAGTAGAGATGTTACATGTTCATATCTAGGTATGCTTGTTAGTACCTGCACCACTGCATTCTGGACCTGTTGCAGTTTCGAAGTGTCCATTAAGAGCAGCCCCATGTAGAGTTGATTGCAAGAATCCAGTTGCAAGGTGACCAAGGCATGATTAAGCACAAGCAGGGCCTTCACCATCTCCTATTATGATAATAAGAGCATGAAGAAAGGGCCTGAGAAAGCAAGATGGGACTGCATCTGGTTCTCATAAGTCACCAACAGCCTTCTTTGCATGTTCAGAGTCTGTCTCTTTTGCCGTTTATTCACATCCTCCAGAATTCAGGCGTGGCATTGTGCGGCTGGCCTTTGGTGCAAGTTAAGCGCAAAGCATACCCAAATCAGAGTTCTGTGGATGTTTTCCCAGCTTGTTGCAAGTTCTTGTGTCCTTGTAAAAGAACTGGCAGGCTAGCGAGCTTGAAAGAGGAACCTTTAAAAGGGTTGAAATCAATGTGGAGTGCCATTGAAGTGGCACAACAATGCTGAAATCAATGCAGAATTCCAAGTGAAGAGCCTGGAAGGAAATTAGAGCATTTGTTTGCAATTCTAATATGATGAATCAACAGACTACTTGCAAAGTGTTGCTAATGAAGGAGATAGGGAGCAAGACAAGGGACAGAGTAGGGAAAAGGAATAAAGCATGTATGTTCCACATTTTTAAAAAGCATTCCTCCCCCCCCCCCCAACTCATAACTCTTTCCTCAACTTCAGGGGCAAGTTGAAGAGGAAACGTCTGGTAGTGAAAAGAAAAACATTGCAGGTAAGCCTGGATGGCAGAAAATCACTGGATTTGTGGTTTGGAGTGTCCCAGAGGCATTTTGCCCAATGTATCGGCTTCCCATCGTTGGTGCCTGTGTCCGTTTCTAGACTCTGCCTGCCAAATTTGGAGGAGAATTTGGTTAAGGATGCATTTTCTGTAAACTGATCTAATGAATGGAATTACCCTCCAGTTCTCTCAAGTCTTGCAATGCGGTTCAGAAGTCCAAAACTATAAAAAAGGGTTCATGTTAGGGAAGGTTGTATAATCAGATGCATATGTAAGAGGGGACTGTGTGCGTATTAATTCTTGAGATTTTTTCTTTAATGGGAGTCTGATATGAAAATTGGACGGAATAAACCTACGACTAGAAATGGATGTGTTCCCACAACACAGTGTCATTCTTTTCCCCAGTTAACTAACTTCCTCTCAGAATCACTGATGTCCTGGTCAACCAGAGAGTGGACATAGCAAAGCCAGCTGGGAAGTTGCAGCGTCCTATCTTTTAATTTTTATTTTTTCCCCTCTGGAAGTGAAGAAAAAGTCAGGGTCATAATTGGGACAGGTGCCGCTAGGGGCAAAGTTGAGTGTTACCGACTTCCTCTCTCCCCACCTACTGTTGTGGCTTCGGGAGGGTGAAACATTATAAAAAAATGAGAGAGATGGGATGCCTAGAAGAGGCATTTGTGGGACCACTGTAGGATGTTGTCTCTGTCCTGGGAGCAGAAAGGGACAGCTGATCCCCCTGCTTCATAGAATCATGGAATGCATGGATCCGAAGGGACTTTAAGGCACCTAGACCAACCTTCCTTAACAGGTGACCACTTCTGACCAATCTTCAGTGAATGGGAAGTCTGTCCCTATTCTAGGCAGACGGTCCCGCTGCTTCTGGGAAATTATTCCTAATATCCAGCCCAAATTCTTTCAGCTTTCAACTTCATTTAATTCAGCCATGTTCTGATGACGTGGTTGCCTGGGGAGAGCTATTTTCACTCCAAAGAGCCCTGGAACAGATTTTTCTACCCCTACAGAATAAACTAGCTTCAGTTCAGCCCTCATTCTCCACTGGGTGCCAGAATTGGGGTGTAGGGAGGAATATGTCCTATTTTCCATGACTGAACATGGAAGTGTGTCAAGACCTGGCTCTGCCAACTAGCCTGGGGATCCAAGAGCGGTAGGCAGCCCTGGGGTTGCTTGGTGGCTTGAAGATGCTCTTTCCACCTTTTAGTCTGCCTCTTTTATCTTCTTCTATCTTTTATACTTTTATAACGGTTTTTTATGACTTTTTTATTTGTGAGCCGCCCAGAGTCACTTTTATAGTGTATAAATTAAATAAATTAAATTAATACATAAATCAGATAAATAACCCCCCTTCCTCCCTATGTAAGGTCCAGAAAAGGAAGCAAACTAAGGATAACCAAATAGAGTTTGCTGGAAGTTTTGAAAAGAAACCTTTTAGTGTTTGGGTTGTCTGCTTTGGCGATAACACTAGGAATGGGGCAGAGAAAGGAGCGAATTCTCTTTTTCATGACATTAGAATGGGGACTTGCCCAGTTTCCACAGTACCGTCTAGTTTCAGGGGGGAGAAATTAAAAAAAACAAAGCAAAACAAAACGTGCTTTAGCTTTGTGGGTTGCTCAGCGGATTATCTGAGTAACCTAGGGCTGAACTATTTAAAACACTTAAAATGTAGGAACTATAAAATACAGTCATAATATACAGTAAATCAAATAATGCAGAGGGGAAGAAGAACTGGGAGAGGAAATAAGCTGATCACAGAGCCATCTCAGTCAGTGGGGTCTTGTAAATGTTCCTTTATGCTACAGGAAAGGGATTTACAATTCAGCAGCATGAGCTTAGGTGGCTTTTGTAAAAGGAGCTGAGGAAGGAAGGCAAAAAAGGAAGTGAAAACCATGGCTTCCAAACCTCATCCAGAAAAAAGAGGCCCCTACAATGCTTGCAGAACATATCTACAGGTAGTCCTCACTTAACGACCACAATTGGGCCCGGAATTTCGGTTGCTAAGCAAAGTGGTCATTAAGCAAATCCAACCCGATTTTATAACCTTTTTTGTGGTGGCTGTTAAGCAAATCACCACGGGCATTAAGTGAACCATGTGGTCGTTAAGCAAATCACACAGCTCCCTGTTGATTTTGCTTGCCAGAAGCCAGCTGGGAAGGTTGAAAATGGTGATCACATGACCATGGGACACTGTGATGGTCATAAACGCGAACCACTTGCCATTCGCCCAAATAGTGATGATGTGACTGTGGGGATGCTGCAATGGTCATAAGTGTGAGGAGTGATAGCTAGTCATTTTTTCCAGCACCATCGTAAGTCTGAACCATCACTAAACGAATGGTTGTTAAGTGAGGACTACCTGTACTGCATTCATATAACATGGTTACCTTGATTACCGAATTAACTAATTTAACCACTGGAAGACCTGAAAGACCAGACTAGGGACAGATCCTGCTGGAGACAATCTGTCTGTGTGGTTGCTAAGACTTGACACCAAGTTGATGGCACAGAATCAGTCAATTGCTTTTGAGCTTCCTGGAGCCACCTGGCTGATCCCAGAACAAGACATCAAAGACTAGACTAGATAGCTTCTGGTCTGCTCTCATCTCTTTGAAACAAGGAGGAGAAACATTTACACTCCCAGGATTGCCTTTATTTCTGAGTGTGTGTGTTGAAAACCCAAGATCCACCAATTAGAGTAGGCAGACCTTATGCAAAGATCTTGTCATGAGTAAGGATGGCGAGCAGGGGGCTCCCATCCAGGCTGTAAAGCGCATGCGTAGCACTGAGGAATTAGGTAGCCATTCCAAGAGACACCAATTGGGCCCGCCTTAACCTTTGGGGTTTATATGTCTGGGTTTTTCCCATGCTTCTTCAGTTTGTTAGGATTTTCCTGTTATGTAGCAGCAATAAAACACTAGAGACCTGTTCCTTGTCTCAGCGTGGTTCCTGGCTGTTAGGACAGATCTGGTGTTCCAGCCAAGTTCCACCGCCTCCGGCTTGTTGTCCCACAAGAATTGTGAGCTCAGAGGTTTGTTCTAATTATCAGAAATGTTGCTGTGCTTGTTCCGCAATGCAATCAGGGTTGGGAGGGGAATGATTCTGTGGCTGCTCTCGGGCTCAGAAATCATTGGTGATCTAACTGAAAAAGCACCCACCCATCTAGCAGGAGGACAACGTTCCTTCACCTTTGCTTTGGAGAATCTCTGCCTTTCCCAGCAGATGGGATGCGAGGCAGTAGTAATTCCCATACTTCCTAACCATTTAGCACTTTGCAACGCAGGGGAGGTATGCTGGAGCCACAGCAGAGTCCCTCTTGGCACTGAGCAATTAAGGGTGTGACAAAGGAGGTGGTGCCATGGCTCTGGGCTATGTTAGGATTGAATGGCATTTAATGAACAGAAGGACCGAGATGCATCCTTCCACCGTCTCTCAGCGAAGCCTTTCCAGAGCATGTTAGCGTATAAACTTCATGCTAGAGTTGGCACGGAAATCTAGCTTTTCCAACCCAAGGCTTTCCTCCTGTTGATTTGCTCTGGAGTGCTCACATTGTCTTTGACCTGCTGGAAACAAGAGACACAGAGTTAGGCCCGCTAATTGTGGCTTGCTCATGGCTGTTCGTAAATTACAAGTCCAACTTGGCTTTTATCTGTTCCTTCAACTGAGCTTAACAAAGGTTTGTCTTTGAAATCTATTGACTCCTTGGCTTCTAAAAGTTTAACAGTGGAATTCTACAAATTTGGCAAGTCTACCAGTTGGCCCAATTCAAGGTGCTCATTGTTACCTAAAAGGTCCAATGCTACCTGGGCCCTTGTTACGTACGGGATGTCCTTCTTTAGGTGAAATCTGCCCACTGTACATGATCTGGACAAGAGAGGATGCTGTGTGTACCCACCCCCCGGACAGTTCTGGAAAATGTCATTCCCAGTGGTGGACCCTTGCTTGACCCTCTGAGGTCAGTCTAACCCCCATCCCCTTATCCTGTATAGGAAACAGGGAACCTTCCTCTTCCTTTTGGGAGTGAGTTTTATGGAAGGCAGCAGCAGATTAAAAAAAAAAACCTTAAGGGGTTTAATATTTATAGATTTTATGGCTGTTTTTAATGGATTGTTATAAACTGTCCAGAGCCATTGGAGCAGGTAGCTTACAAATCATAGCAATCAATCAATCAATCAATAAAAGGTACTCTTGCCTCTGCTCGAATTGGACTCGGATAATAACCCCTCCCAATAAAACTAAATAAAGAAATAATTTCAACCTCCATTCTGGAATTTTGTTCCATCCCTTGACAGTTGCCTGCCAGGATAGAATGTCTCTGGGAACAGAGGGAAGGAATCGGGACCATTACAGCCCAGTTCAAAGAACTCTGTGGAATTTTTGGAGGAAACTGACCTCTTTTTCCTAAAATCTCTGCGAGCTGTTCCGCTTGCTCAGGGTTAAGATAGAAGTCCCATTCCCCCCCCCCCATTCCCTATATTTCTGGGTGATAATTCCATTCTCTTTTCTCCCTTATTTTGTGGAATTTGAAGTGTGTGGCCCACATCGTTTGATCCCTCTTCTTGGCTATGTTCACGAAACATACTTAATTTGATTACTAGATTCATCCATGGTCTGCAATTGGACAGTATAATGAACTATAAACTAACTCCCAAAAGTCACCCAGTAAGTTCTGTAGCTAAGGATGAACTTCAGCTGGGTCTCTTTGTTCCTTGTCCAACCCTTTTACCACTACTGTATATGGCACTGGTTTTCATGCAATTTCAAAGCCTATACCTGATTCAGTTAAGTATGCTGTGTGAACAAAGCTGTAGAGAAGACAAGAACCACCTAGTGTTGAGTCCTCAATGATGCAGGAGTCCTGCATTCTCCCAGCAGTGAGATTCTTCCAGGAAGCTTAAAAGTTGGCTCTGAAACAGTAGCTAATTCCACAGAAATTGTGTAATAAAAGAAACAGAAAAAAAATAACAACTTGGTGGCTTTTCCTTCATTCCAGATGGAAACTTCTGTGATATAAGCTTTGTTTATCCTTTTCAGTAAGAGGAATTGATTTAATTAACTGTATTCCTAACTTGGTGCAGGAGAAGCTTCATGAAGCATAGAAGCTGATGTTTCTAGAAATTTCAAGCCTTTCTCTGGCTCTGAAGACTTTAGCAAGCACCAGCCATGTGCTTTCTAGCCAATATTTCTAGCCATGAGAAGTAGACACCTACCTTAAAATCTAAACAAAATGCAAGGACCTCAGGAAGTGCTTTGCTCAATTCCAGATTATATGGTTCCTCTGTTCTGTGCAGAAACACACCATGTCTAGGGCAGTGTTTTTTCAAACTTGGCAACTTTAAGATGTGTGGATTTTAACTCCCAGAACTCCCCAGGCAGCATGCTGGTCTAAGGAAACAGACAAGTAGATATTCCTGAAAATTATCCTAAACATTCAAAACCCCTAAATGCCAAGCTAGTTTGGAGACGTGGATAGATGCTTCAGAATTTCTCCTTAAGTAAATTTATCTCCAAATTTAGACTTGTGAGCTGCATTGTCTTCATTCATAAGTGAAACCAAAGCAGAAGTAATTTTCCAATAATCATTTATTTAGATTAAATCTGTGAATGTGTAGAGAACATTTTTAATGCAATTGTTTTTAGTACCTTCACACTATTGGCATAATTCCCTTCTTTCCCTCCTGAAAGAGAGAATTCACATTAATGAATTGTTTCCAACTTGTAAAAACACTCCAAAAAAGAAAATCAGTGTATTGCCCAATGCTTTTGTATTAAGTTTCTTTTTACTTGGCATTTTGGGCCTTGAACAGCGATGAATAGCCCTTGAACATTTCGGTGAAATTACAGCATTAAAATAAGTTTTGCTGGATTCATATGAACAGTCACATTCTGATAGCTTTTTTGCAATGTTTTACTATCACAATGCACTTTATAGTAAACAGGCAAGAGATGCAAATGAATAGAGGGAGTTGAAAATGGAAAAAAAGGTATAATTTCAAGTTCTCCATTTATTTTGAAGAACTGATTTTAATCATTGCCCAATTCTCCTCATTGGTTAGGAGGAATGGAGCACAGGATGCGTGAGATGATGAAAGAAGCAATGGGTGAAATTTGCTAATCCCTGTAGATCTATTACTGAGTTGCTCTGGAGTTGGGTAGTGCCTCCGTTGAATAAAATAAAATAAATAAAATTGTAGAAGACGTTCTCTTCCAATTTGTATTTGTTTAGGAGGAGGAATGGCAAACGAAGCTGCTTGAAGGCAGAACTAAGTCTTTTGACTTCAGCCCCGTTTCACTCTCTTTTTAAACCCATTTTTATTAAAGCTTATTTTCTTGCCTCCCTTCTCTGCAAAAACATCAACAGAATTGCTTCCTCTCCATTTTCTCAAGGCAGGTAATTGGGAAGAGTCAAGTGAGAGAGATAGCAGGAGAGAATCTGTCAGCCTTACTAGATAGACCAGACAGGAAACACAACCAGATGAGCTAATTCTTCTTTATTGTAAGGCTACATTAGCAGAATCTTGTGAGTCTGAAAGTACATCTCTCCCTCCATCTCCTTTACTGCCCGAGAGACTAGGGAAGGTCCCTTCTGAGCCTCTTGCCCCGCCCACTATCCAGCTGCAGGCTCAGCTGTCTCTTATCTGACTGTTCCCTAGGCAGCGTCTCTGGGCCCAGTCTCCCAGGGTCATTCCCACATACCATTACAGAATCAGCACAGACTAGCAAGTGTCTTAAGCCAGATTCACACATCACCTTGTACATCACTTGAGGTCTTAGATCGTAATTGCTGGAGTCCTGATAGATGGCAGATGAACGTGTAGAAAAAGCAGCTGAACTGATGTCTGGCCGTGCGGAAATGCTGTTTGATTTTATTTTTGTGATGCATGGCCTGATCACCACCATTACTTCCTCCTGTGGTCAAGAATGCCTTCAGATGTGTGGCCAGCAATGGCTACCCATTGACCTTCTGAAAGGACCAATAAAAAGGTAATCCTTGTAAACAGAGCTGGATTCACAGGAAAATACCCCATGGTTTTGGAACTCCAGCGTGGTGTGTCGGTGAAGGTGTTTGATTAGGATTGGGGAAACAGATAATTCTTCCACCCTTCACTGTGAAAGCTCACTGGGTGTCTTGGCTCCTCTGCTCAGCTCAACCTACCTCACTGGGTTGCTGTTGTAGGGAAAAAATGAAGGAAATCCCCATGAAAACCACCTTGATCCCTTAGAAGAAAAGCAAGATACAATATAATTCGTAAGAAATAAATAAAAAATCCAGCAAGTAAGCCCGGTGGCATATACAGCTATGGGTCAGAAAAATCGCTAATGATTTTCTTGACAACACCTTCCCGTCTCCAAACACCAAAAGACTGATTTGAAGAAAGTGTAAAACATCCTGTTTTGGGTCTGAAACACCACAAACCACTTCTTGTTCAGGAAGAGTGGCTTTTAAATAAAGTTAGTTAAGGTTTAATTTAGAGTAAGAGATTAATCGATTATGCTGTATATGCATTTATATCTGTGCTGGAGAAGGCTGGAAGCCTCTTTCTGTTTATTTTTTCTTGCTATTCTTGCACTTTTTAGTTTTTCTTGTTTCTTTTGGTTCTTTATGCAAGCTTTTCTGTATTTTGTATTTTAATTGTATTCTGGCACTTTAATAAAGTTTTTTTTTTTAGAAGGAAGAGTGGCTTTTAGAAAACTGTGGGGACTAAATCAATAGATTGGCATGGGAATGAGGGGGGGGGAAAGGCATGTTCCTGTTGCTGGAATGGAACGTTTGCCCGTCCTTACTTGATTTTGTCTCCTTAGAATGCAAGTTGGGTGGACATGGCAGCTTTCTTGAACCAGGGCAACAACTGTCTACCTTGCTGACTGTCTTTGAAGGGTAGAATCAGGTCACTCCTCACAGAGCCTTTCTTTCATGCAACAAGTATGGAGAAGATGATCAAGGAGGTGGAAATGAAGTCTTACAGGGAAAGACCAAGGGATGTTGACTCTTGAGAAGAAATAATGGTGGGGGGGACATCGATTAAACATCATCATCTATCAGGACATGTCCTCTGGGAACAGTGGGCTGTGGTATAGAGGCAGGGAGATGGCCTTGAAGCAAATGTTCAGAAACTGTTATGTTTGAAAAAAAGGCAGAATCATTCTCTGGGAAGAGAGATATATTAAGAGATTCAGAGTTTTCCCCCTGACTCCCTGGGGTATGAGAGGGAGGGAAGGGACCCACAGGCAGACTTGCAAGATTTTGTTGCCTTTCTCAATAAAGTACCATTCTAAACTTCTTGTGGAGTTGGTTTTCTGGTCTGGTCTACCTCGTAAAGCTGATAGCTGGCTGTCTTCGTGCAGCAGCGAAGAGACTGTGTAGATTTGCCCGTGGAGAGCTTCTGAGTTTTTCTGCAGCCTTGGGTTCAGGGGTTACTAAAAGACAGGAGAATTTCTGGAAAAGGATTTTAGACTCCATGGTTGCAAGGGGTGTTTCATGATTTGGTTGGAAAGGAAGAGAAGAGGGATGCTAAGCTTAGTGAGGGAACTTGGCCTCCCCTGGATGGGAATAGAAATCAAAGTAAGAGCTGTTTATTCTCTAGATCAGTGTTTCTCAACCTGAGCAACTTTAAGAGGTGTGGACTTCAACTCCCAGAATTCCCTAGCCAGAATGCTGGCTGGGGAATTCTGGGAGTTGAATCAATACATCTTAAGGTTGCTAAGGTTGAGAAACACCGCTTTAGATGATTCTTTGCAGGCTTGTATTGCAGCTTCTTCCTCTTAGCACTGAGATAGTGTTGGTTCTTGATTGTGATAGTTTTAAAGAGTGTTCTGTTGTTATGTATTACCTTGACAGCTTTGTACTGGAATTATCTTTTGCATTATGTCAGCTGTGACAAACATGAACTGCTAATTGATTTTTTGTTATGTTTTGGATCTCTTCCTTCATGAGGGGCAGAAGGCATTCATTCTTCCTACCGTTTCCTTATTTTATCTTTGCACTGATTTGAGGGAGATAGATTAAGTTGGCCTAGGAAAATATTACAGGTCCCAGACTAACTCAGTTTCCCCCACCCTATGTATTTTCAACATCCCTTTCCATCAGATGATGGGTGAAGTCTGAATGAGACTAGGGAATGGGGTGGCATTTACCTTGATTTCTAAAAATTGGGTAGGCTTTAAAGCAGATTGAGCTGGGAAATCAAATTGTTCCACATTGTTCTACTGAAAACCTTGTTAAATATTTCCTTGATCTCCAATAAATTAGTTCCCCCCTCTGAGAAAGAGTAGACATCGGGAAGTAGATGAGCCAATGTCTTCATCAAAAGACCTTTGACTTTGTGGCCTTTGCTTGCACATCTCCTGATGCGAAGCTGAGTTTAAAAGGTTGCATTTCTTCTCCAGAGATAAATTAATGATTTTTTCATGAACACGCAGGTGAACATTCATAATGTTCAAGCAGCTAAGGGACATGAGATGGGCTAATAGTTTTTGTGCAAGTCACACATAATTACCTTCATGGATGAGATCTTTGATCTGTTCTACTGATCCATCACATCTCTTTTATTTGTACTTTATTTACCTCCTTTAAAACAAGCTAAGAACAAAACGGAAGTGAAGTAAACATTTGCTGGCAGTTGATGGTGAAGGGAAGAAAGGTGTTATGGAGAAAATTACTTACTCTGGTCTCTTAGAATTATCATATTAAACTCCTGTTTTGCAGGTGTAAGTATTTTCTGATCAGTTGGATATCTTTCTTCTGGACAGTGAAATTGCTATTCTCTCGCAGGGTATAAATTACCTGTCAGAGTCTTTTAGGTAGTTTCAAGCTGGTTAGTCCAGGGACAGGAGTGCGAGGGAAGGCTGAGCGGTTCAGCTTTCAGAAAGGGGGAGAGAGACACAGCAGAGTTTTCTTTGATAATTTAGAGCCAGTGGTTTTCTGTCATAATGTTATTTTCCTCTATCTCCTTGACAGCCCATCGGAAATCAGGAGACCGCTGGATTAAAGCTGTGCTGAACTGCATTGCAATTTCCCCAAAAGGTGTCTTTTTCCCCGTGAAAGAGGATTCTGTTTTTCTGTCTGATTGTCAGGGAGCTTGAGAATTTCCTTCAAATTTCTTTTGGTGATTTGATTATTGGAGGTGGCCAGAGATGTTGCTGCTCTCTGAAACCTCTGACTGTCCACATTTTGCAATCTGAAAATGTCCAAAGGGACAATCCCCTCATATTTAGGTGAAGGACTTGAAACTTGAGCACCAGCAGACTGTTGAAGAGATTGTATAATGAAAGACAGGATAATCACATGCCTCTGGCCACCTCATAATTAAATAAGTGCAGGAGCGCCACACGTCACCCATGAAGATTCCTCCCCATTCCATTTCTCCTTTGCAAGAAAGTTTGGACTCCAAACTCTTTTATTAAATTAAAGGAGAACTGATAGAAGGAAATGGGACAAGATTATTCTGCACAGTGTTAGTCTGAGTCAGGAATGGTCTTAATCAAAGGGAACTTGGTGTCCAAGTTGAGCTAAACTGGTTCTTAACTTCTACTTGGAGTGTTTCAAGGTGGACAAAGCAAACTCTGAATATTATTTGTCTGCTTTTTTTTTTAAGGTATTCCAAAAGGATACTTATTTCAGAATGGAAATCAGAATCTGGAGTCCTTGGTGCTCTCTGAGGGCTCCACAGTTCAACCCTGAGCTACATATGTTCTCTTCCATGGGAATCACAGTGCTTAGAATTTAAGGGATGGTTCAATTCACAATTATTTCCTTCTTGTACTCTGTCAGGTTTTATTTATTTATTTAATTTGTTTATTTATGAAATTTGTCACCGCCCATCTCCTCCCACCAGAGAGACTCTGGGCGGTTTACAACAATAATCCATAAAACGAGAAATATACAATAAAAACACAATATGTAAAAGTCCAATAATCTAAAAATACAATTACAAGTAAACAAAAAAAAAAGTCCCTCTTTTGTGGGAGATGTGCGGTGGCTAAATTTGAGCAATAAATAAATAAATAAATAAAAATAGAATCCGAGTGGCCAATAAAACTCAGTCCTTGTATGTGACGAGCACTCTAGGGCACTAGCCATCCCCAAACATGAGGACTCCCCTCCCTGCCCCAAGTGAGACAGCAGAGCCAGGTCTTCAGATTCCTCTGGAAGGCCAAGAGCGATGGGGCTAGCCTCACCTCCGGAGGCAAGATGTTCCAAAGGGCAGGCGCTACTGCCGAGAAGGCCCGCCTCCTGGACCCCGCCAGATGGAATTCTCTTACCGACAGGGTCTGTAGCATGCTGTCTCTGCATGATCGGGTGGGACAGGCTGATGTAGCGGGGAAGAGGCGGTCCCACAGGTAGCCTGGCACCGTGCCATGTAGGGCTTGAAAGGTGATAACCAACACCTTGAATTGGACCCGGAAGCAAACTGGCACCCAATGCAGCTCGTGCAGCAAAGGTGTTACATGTGCCCTTCTAGGGACACCAAAGATAGCCCATGTGGCTGCATTCTGGACCAGCTGAAGCTTCCAGATACTCTTCAAGGGTAGCCCCACACATTTTCCCTTTTCCCACCAACACATAGGTGTCCTGTTCAAGGTAGTGCAACCAGCTGAATATATCAAAGGAATCAAGATCAAGGCAAATGAGGCCTTTAGAGTAGAACAAAGGTCACAAGAGTAGTCCAAATCCTAGCCTGGAATTAAAATAACAGAGGAGATCATATAAATCTGGAGGATCAGCTGTAGGGCACAGTCAAGGACAAGCTAGGATTCATTAGTTTGGGAGAAGGAGTTGAGTAGAATCCCGGATAAACAAGCAGAAAGAGAGATTGAAACCAATGTGGTTTCCATCATTCTCCTTGCTTCTATAGTGGAAGTGATGGGACCCACTGGAATACTGTTGCTGTTCCTTAGACTGTAATGTAACACAGGTCTCCTGAATAGTTGTCACTGACTCCTAAGGATGCTCTTCTTCTGAAGGAGCCTAGTCATAGCCTCAAACCCCTGTGTCATTTCATTCACAGGGCCTCAACCTGGTAGCAGTGACACTATTAGAAGCACCAAGTTGCAAAGTTGGCTCAGAATCAGAGCTGGAAAAGTTGGAAAAGCCCAACTCTGCCCCAGCTCTATATTAAAGTCTGATTTTTAATGATGTGGACCATTTATTGCATGTGTTTTCTCCTCTGACTCTCCTCCTCCAACACAGCCTTGAACAGAAGGTAGGGACTGCTTTGAAGGCTGTGATCCAGTTCCATTATCAAATGGAATTACATTCCTAGAAGTCCTCTGAGAACCTCATGTAGGTACACCTTGAACGAGGAGTGTGATAGAATTAGCATCAGTAGAAGTTTGACTCACAACTGAGTGCAGTGTTACTGTCATGAGCACTGATGGTGAGCAGGAGGGGGCCCCTATCCAGGGGGGAAAACGCATGCGTATTAGTGAGGAGTTGAGCAGCCATTCAAAGAAACCCAGAACAGACCCGCCTTGACTTTTGGGGTTTATCTGTCTGGGTTTTCCCACGCTTCTTCAGTTTGTTAGGATTTTCTGTCTAACGTAGCAGTAAGAAAACACTAGAGACCTATTCCTCGTCTCAGCGTGGTTCCTGACTGTTAGGACAATTACTCCTCAGAATGAAATACAGTTGAAATTACATGGTGGCATCTCTTCTCATCCATGGTGAAAGAGCTGGCGAATCCCATTCTGTTCGGACGGTCCCGAGTTTCTTTAAATGTGTCCTAGGGGATACATTGGGTATTTACTAGATATGAATATGTGTGCATATGTCTTTGCAATCCATGCTGATTACAGCATCAAAGTAATAATCCTGTATAATGGGCTGTACAAGGGATCAACCCTGGTTTGAAGACTTCTATCCTAGTTGTTGGTTTCCACCAACATCCAGTTCAGTTTCAACTATCACTAAAAGGCTTTGTAGCCAAACTGTCATGGACCGTTCAGTGTCTCCATCAAGGTAATTGAAGATAAAGCCAAGTAAATAATTTTACAGTGCTTTCTCTTTTATCTGGGAAATAATCTCTACCATCTGAACACAGTAAACTGGAGCTTAATGATAAATGCCAAAAACTGTGACCAGCATGAGATGTCTAGCATTTAGAAACATCCAATTTAAATATCTTGTTCGACTAATCTAGCTGTCAGGCGTGAAGGCTGAAATTTAAAGGAGTCGCAGTCCTGTACCTCTGGAGGGCACCAAGTTGGGAATGACTCTCCAATGAAAAAAGGAAAGCTTTTTGGATTGGCAAAGCTCACATTAAGCTTTAGCCTATAGAGTTATTTGGTGGATATTGAAAAATTGCTCTTCATTGATAGTCTCCCTCAAGATGAGCTCACCACCTGGTGACAAGAAACAGACGTTGTTGGTACTACTTTCTTCAGGGAATGTTCTTTGGCTTCCCACCCTGGCCTATATGGGTTGACCCTGCTTAGCTTTTTGGCAGATCAGCAAGGCTCACTAGATACTAGCACCTAGCTGGTCAAAGACAAAGATGTCATTGAGTCAAACTCAGCTCCTGGTGACTTTGTGGACATCTCCATGTTGGTTTCTTGGCAACAGAAGTGAGTTGCCATTGCCTTCTTTTGAGGACGGCTCAATTCCCAATCTAGCCATCAGCTGTGGAATTTCTTGGTGATTTCCCATCCAAATACTGACCAGGTCTATTCTGCTTAGCTTTCTGAGATGAGCCCAAGGACCTCTAGATGCTGCCACCAGCTGTGTTAAAGTGGGTTAACCCACCACATCATTTACTTGGTTGGAGCAAAAGATGCTTTAATTGCATGTTCTGATTTTTTTAAAAAAAATCAGCTATATGCAATACATTACTGTTTCACTACAGAAACATGAAATTGTTTAGGGCAAAAGTGGGCATTATATTTCACCTGGAACAAAATCTGCATCAGACTGGAAGCTTGTGTGGGCTAAACGTTGAAAGAGCTCTGGGTGAGGTCAAGAGACCTTGACTTTTGTAGCAGGAGGAATATTGATGCACTGTTTCTTTCCAAGCATCATGTGCTCTGGATGAGCTTCCCACCCTTGTGTTTCTATTTGCTTTCTACTCCGTTGCCTAAGACTGCTTTCCAACACGCGGAGGTTTCTGCCTTCCCCAGCAATATTTCCAGAATCTGGAACCAGCAGTTTAGCAAGAGGACTGTAGAATTAGTGGCGGTGAAGATTGGGGTAATTAACATTCTCTCTCCTTGCACTTTCATGTCACCTTCTGCCTGACTCCTTGTCCTTCTCCTGTGGATTGTCAGCAGGGGAAGAGAAGCACCAGCTGGACAAGAAGAATAATCTTGTCATATAATATATTGCTCAACCTCCATTTTTTCAAAGACTGGCAGACAAATTAATTTGGGCAGCAGTGGAGAACCACACAGGAGATCACTACTATTGTAAGCTTCCTGTTTTCTGCTAGCTGCTGAAGAAAAAACACTTTGTTCCCCCTGCCTCTTCTCTATACACTTGTCAATTGGCTATGTTCACACAACATGCTTAACCAGGTAGGTTGAAGCCCCAGCAGGTACATTTCCACATCATGCTAAATTTGGCTAGAGCTAAGCTTGGATCTGGGGTGCTGATGATGGCTCCATGGGTTGTGTGGGCTCATCCAGCTTGTTTATGGCTCATCGTATTGGTCAAACCCAGGAAATAGGTTAAAACAGGAAATGGGTTAAGATTGTGGTGTGAATGTAGCCATCTCATTTTTCCTGAACAGAGAGTTTATTGCGTTATGTGGAGCCATCCTTGTTCTGCCAGGATGCTAAACCATGTTTTGTTTAATTCATTCCATAAGCTACAATTTGCCTGTTTCACACATCACACCAAACCATAGGCCATGCTTTGTAAATCACCATGCCTGGTGTTATATATAGCAGGCTACGTCAAAACCAAATAAGCTATGTTATGCCTTAGCATGATGTGTGAAGCAGGCTGTAATGGTAGTTGAGGCTCATGAAGGTTAAGGAGAGAGGGCAAAGTTCTAACTAGGCTTCTGATTGTGGACAGGTTTAAAATATAAGTTACAGAAGAACAACAGTGGAAGAGAGGCAGGTCTCCATCTCCTCCTTGTGAGCATCCCAGAAACATCAAGTAGGGAGAAACCAAATGCTGGACTAGGATGGGCCTCGGCCTGATCCAACAGGGCTGTTCTTAGGTTCCATGGACTTCAGTTCCACAAGACATGGTGGTGGCCATTATCTTGGATGGTTTTTAACTAGAGATGGGATAGATTTATGGAAGAGAGGTCTATTGAGTCCTCTTAGTCTTGAAGACTCCATGCCACCTCCAGGTTGGGGGCATCATGCTTTCAAACATCCATTGCAGGAGAACATCAGTGGAAGAGAGGTGGGTTTCCATCTCCTGCTTGAGAGCATGCCAGAGGCATCACACTGGCCTTTGGGAAACATGAAATGTTAGACTAGGATGGGCTTTATCCATCAGGGCTGTTCTTATCTTCTCTTGACTTCATTCCCACGAGACATGATGATTGCTAATATCTTGGATGGCTTTTAACTAAGGATGGGATACATTCATAGAGGAAGGTCTGTTGAGAGCTCTCAGTCTCCACATTTCTTCTGCATTAGGGATATGTTTCCATATCCCAATGGTGGAACATCACCATCTGCTCCTTGTGAGCACTCCAGAGGCAACTGGAAGGCCACCACAAGAAATCAAATGCTGGATTTTGTTGGGCCTTGGACTGATCCAGAAGCTGTTTTTACCCACTGATTTTCAACACAAGGAGCTTGTTAGCAGCTTAGCATGGCTGTAAGGTGGATAACACACTTTCCAATCATTATTGGCCTATTCAGTGAAGAACCACTAATCAGCTTGTTTGAGCATCAGCCATTATCATTTTGGAGACCTTTCTCTTACAAAAGAAAGGGAAAAAACATTAAAAAAAAATTCTGAGCTCCACGGCACCTGCCTCTGATCTGGCTGTCAGGGTGTTCATCTGTAGAAAAGAGCACAGACCTGGGCAAGGTTTTATTGGGAAATGTTGCCACTGATGAAAACAGGCCCGAATTTGAGTCTCAGCTACTGTAAGTACAAAAGGTTTCCATGGAAACAGGCTCTTGGTACTGTCCAGGTTTCAAAACCATGTTGTTTTTCTGTCTCTTTTTCATCCATCTCTTAGCTTGCTTTGTTGATGATACCAATCATTCTGTGGAGATGACTAGATCTTCCCATGAAGAGGACACATCTCATTCAGACATTGCCCCTGAAAAGAGTTCATGATAAAGGATGTGGGGATGTCTGCATGGACCCTCACCAATATTTCCTTTGAATTTTGGTCTTGGTCTTCCAGGGTGGGTGGAGAAGATTGGAAGGGGAACTTCTCACATGCAGAGAACTTGAGTGGGAGCCTTCATCAAAATGCACACGGCACCACAACATTCACACAGCAGAGGCCCTGATCAGATGCAGCAGCGTTTTCCAACCTGGGTGACTTCCATATGGATGCATTTCAACCCTCAGAATTCTCAGCACTGGCCGGCTTGTAATTCTGCAAATTTCAACAATAGCAAAATTTCCAGCCTTTCTTCTAATCTCAACAATTTGATGAAACCCAATACTGCATGACATCTTGTGATGCCGACATGGACTGGAGTTAGTTTTGATCCGCCAGTGTCTGTTTAGTGGGGTGGGCCACTGTAAACCCCCAGTTTTAGCCCTCCTTCTTGTTAAAAACCCAAGAGAGAGTTGTTCTGCCTTTGAAGAGGGAATGTCAGTCTTGCTGCCTGCTGCCATGACTGGAGAGGCGATTCAGCAGCTGCACAGTCCTAAGGCTGCCCTAGATTCGTTGCAGCATGTAAGGCTGCTATCAAATCTTTTTGAAAACCATTTGGCCGGTGCCCGATGCTGGCTCGCCTGTGGTTGGCACAGAACCCTCCTTG
This sequence comes from Candoia aspera, assembly GCF_035149785.1. Taxonomy (NCBI): domain Eukaryota; kingdom Metazoa; phylum Chordata; class Lepidosauria; order Squamata; family Candoiidae; genus Candoia; species Candoia aspera. The sequence goes on along the minus strand of NC_086159.1, from coordinate 6,714,161 downwards.
TCTTCCTAGTCGGGCACGCGCCTCCAGAAACACCCATGGAGATGATTCGGATCAAAGATGGTTTAGTTTGGATGACTGAAACCAGCAAGATTGGACAGAAAATCAGCCAGGTTGCGCTCGCTTGCGTTGGATTGTGGCAGTGTGAATGTGATACTTTGGGTTCAGAATGAGAAAAATATACTCCTTCCATAGATGGTTCTGCATTTTGAAAAACACCATTGTACACTCTGTGGCCTTTATAGACATGGGCACCTAGGAAGTTCCTGCTAAGCTAGGATTTTGTGACTTCCTGTTTCGAGTGCTGGCCTGGATCCTGGGTTTATTTATTTATTTATTAGGCTGATATCCCACCTTTATTTTGTACAGCTCAAGGTGCACTTCTGCCTCCTATTTTCCCCACCACCACAACCCTGTGAGGTGGGCTGGACCGAGAAGAGAGGGCCTGGCCCAAAGTCATCCACCGGACTTCTGTGCCTGGGGGTGGATTTGAACTCATACTCGCTTTATTTTGTTTCCTGATCTTCCCATACCGCTTTTCCATACTGCTTTGCAATGTCAGTTGAGAAAAGGCTTCGTTATGCACTGATCCCGAACACAATGTAAACCGATCAAGAACCTAAGATGCAGACTGGAGATAAAATTACTCGGCGGCAGTTTAACAAATAGCCGCTCAGTCTCAAAGGACAGATTAAGGTTTTGTGCCTGTCTGAAAAGCACCCGGTAATGACACTGCATTAAAAGATACAGACATGCTCATGTGGGTCTCATGCCCTCATCCTTTACAAATTAAAAAGCTCTTTAGAGTCCCAGTTTGCCAGTTTTTCTGCTTAGAAGTGGCCCTTTCTAATTTGCAGCTTTGCAAATCGTTCTAGGTTCCTTTGCAAACCTCTAGCCCAGGGTTTCAAAACCTTGGCAACTTTACGAGGGATGGACTTCAACTCCCAGAATTCCCCAGCCAGCAATGCTGGCTGGGGAATTCTGGGAGTTGAAGTCCATCCCTCGTAAAGTTGCCAAGGTTGAGAAACGCTGATTGCAGTTGTGCAGGATGCAAAGTTGTTCTTTGCAAACTCCGTTTGATTGTGCAAAACTGTTGCTGCATTAGGAACGGTGAGTAATGGATGCATGTGTGGAGAAATTAAAAACGTTGATGCCCAATGCACTGGTTTCGTGTTGCATTCCAGCGCATTTTCAAAGTGAATGCCCTCTTATGCGGAGCTTGGTCCTGCTGGCGTTAATATTTCATCCACTCTTCTGTTCTGCTTGAGCTCCCGTGTCTGTGCGCTTGTTTTTGTTCTTTGCTGCCTCTTTTAATTCTTGACTGGTGTGTGTGGGTATGTTTGGTGTGTGTGTGTCTGTGTGTGTTATTCTGGCTGCTCAGTATTGTGGGCATGAGTTGTAAAAACTTAGGAGATAAATCTTTTAAATTAATATAAATTGATGGGGGTTTTGATGGAGTTTTTTTACGAGCGGCTTTGGGGGACGTGTCTGTGCAGTTTTCTCGGCAACTGGACGCAGAAGCCTGGCTCTTGTTTTTTCCAGTATAGCTTTCATTTCTTTTTAGGTTGTTAGCTTATAACACTGGAGTTCTGGAAGATCTCCCATCCGCGTGCAAATAATTTACACCAGTGTTTCTCAACCTCAGCAAGTTTGAGAAGTGTGGACGTCCACTCCCAGAATTCCTGGCTGAGAAATTCTGAGAGCAGAAGTCCACACATCTTGAAGTGGTGGCTGGGGAATTCTGGGAGTGGGTGTCCACTCATCTTAAAGTTGCTGAGGTTGAAAAACATTGATATACATTGCTTTCCATTTGCAGTCCCTTCTCCAGCTATTGTCACGATGTGCATCAAAATAGTGGACCATGGTAAGAGCGCTCTATTTATTTGCCATTCAGAGGGATCTCCAGGGACGTCAAAAAAGTCAAGATGGCGGCTGAAACCATTCAATTGAATTCCTGCCCCTTTTTATGGCATGGAGCTTCAGGCACATGGCTGTGGCTGCGAAAAATGTAAGGAAAAATTGCTGGACCATTTAGAAGCAAGAAAAGGCTGAAGTGAGCTAGTTCCTTTGTGTATGAAATGGCTGGAGATCTTTAATATCTTTTTATTGTGCTATTAAAAGGGTTCCTTTCACGATCGATCCAGGCAGCACTGTTAGAACCCTCTGCTGGGTCACGCCGAGAGGCAATTTGATAGTCCGCGAAAAGATATGTGGAAAATTGGCACCCACCGTCTCATCTAGGTATCTCTCATTATTGTTCTTGTTTTGCTAAGGAGCGCGTCTGGAACTCTGAGAGCATCTTGCAGGCGTGCTCACAAAATGGCTGCCGCGATGAGCACGCCACTCATAAATACCGATTGATAAGATGGCAAAGGAGTTGCTTTGCAGCAACGTAGGATGCCCTCTACCACTTGAGCATGTCTTTTTCCTGGGCAGCAACTTGGTCCCATTTTTATTTTTTTAAATGTCTCCGAGATTTTTAAAATAGTAAGTGAGGTGAAGCAGCATTCATGGAAATCTGCTAGTTTATGCAGGGCGGTTCCTTGCTTATGTGGGTGTTGGCTGGGCTGTCCGTTCCCTTCCTTGAGTTTTGGTGGTATCTTTTAAACGGGATTTCTCTCTCTGTGTCTGTTGACGGCTGATTGGTCAGATCACCAATTTCTAGGTATTCCCTAGCTTTATTATTATTATTATTATTATTATTATTATTATGATTTGTATGGCCGCCCATCTCATCTAAGCAACTCTGGGCGGCTTGCAACTGCTTAAAAACAACCTAATAAAAACAGCCGACTCACATTTATGACTGGTTGCAGCATCCTACAGTCATGTCATCGCGATTTGCAGCCTTTTTGGCTGGTTTCTGGCAAAAAAAGTCCATTGGGGAAGCTGGATTCGCTTAACAACCCATGACTCACTTAATGACCATCATAAAAATGATTGTAAAATTGGATCTGGTCATGTGGTGACTCACTTAATGACCACACTGCTTAACAACCAATTTTCCAGTCCCTGTTGTGTGGTTGTTAAGTGAGGACTACCTGTAGATAGATTTTCTCCATGATGATCCGTCTCTAACCAGGACTTTCAGGTTTTGTGTGTGTGTGTATAAATATGTATGTATGTATGTTTAGGCCAAGAAACTGAAGTTTATTTCTTTCACATTGCCCCAGGTTAAAGTGGATGTTGAAATAGAAGGCAAAAGCAGAGCTGATCCATGCAAGGATGGGGGTTCACAGGGAAAGGAACCTTTCACTTAGACTTCCTCAGCTGCTGAGGATGGCTATTCTGAGAATTCCCAATCAGCATGACCTTCCCAGATTGGAGCAAACCAGCTTTGAATAGTAGGCAGAGGCTGGCACTCATAAGAGGGGCTCAGTTAGAAGAAGAATGGACTTGTAATTTGAGGAATTCGCAAGGATGCTGCTAGAGAAGAGCTTCTGTTAGGATTTCCCTTGTGGGTTGGGCGGAAGATGCTCCTGAGATCCCACTGCAGACATTTCCCCAAGGGCCCTTTTGCTGCTTCCTCTCCTACCTCTCAGACAAGCAGAGCTGGCTGTATTTTTATAGCTGCTCCTTATCGCTCTGATAACCCAGCGCCCAGGGTTCCTGCTTATCATCCTTGGCGGTGCTGTGACGTTCTCTGTAAAACTGGGGTGGCAGAGATGGAGAGCAGCCGGTCTTGAAACAGACAGTGACGATTCGGAAGAATGGCCTCGATGGGTGGATCATGGTTCGGCTGGGTTGTTTCGGCCTGTTCCTTCTCCCTCTGGCTCTGGAATATGCCACTGCCTGCCTGGAGCCAGGGGGACGAACTCGGTCACCCTTCTAATGCCTTCTAAGTCCATGAAAGTAGGAGGCCAGGCACCTGGTGGATCCCACCTGCTTGAAAGGCATGGATTTTTTCTGTCCATTTACAGCCAGCTGTCCCCCAATAGCTAAAGATGAGTTCCAAGTCCTACTCCAGGTTCCTCTGCCCAATTCTGCAAACTTTCCTTGGCAGGGCAACAGTGTGTCCTACCAGGGGCAGCCAGGGAGTTGAACAGGCACCGCATTTGCCTGCTGCTTGTCTCTGCTCTCTTGAATTGTGGATCCAAGGCTGCGGCTGCTCGTAAGGAGGGTGGGCAAGAGCGAGCCCACTTGGAGCTTTGGATTCGGCGGCCTGTAATTATATAATTCTCCCTCGTTATCTTTTCTAATTGTTATCCGCAGCGTTTCCTACGGTGGCAGGAAACAGTGGCGGATGGGGGTGGCGTAGCAGGGAGCAGTTCGAATGGCAACCTGCCACCGCCAAGGCAGGGTTCCCAGAGAAGGGAAGGAGAAGATGAGCTCCACAGGGATTTTGAGGCTGGAGACCTTGCAGCAGAGGCAGTGCCCAAGGCATCATCAGGAAGAAGGGAGGGCGGGGTTTCCACTTTCCTGCAACCCCCGCCAGATGCTGGCTTTCCAGAACGGGCCATCAGCATCCTACCTTCCCTCTTGCCAGCTCTCCCCATGGCTTGCCTGTTTTCCTCCTGTCTCCGGCTCCGATGACGTGGATGGAGGTCCCCTTGGGCATGGCTGCCTTGCTGCCTTGCTAAAGGAGGTCTTGGGCTGGTCTCTCTGGCATTAAGTTGTTTGTTTGCTTGCCAAGGAGGGAAGAGCTCATTAGCAGTGTGAGTGCATGTGTGTGTGTGTGAGAGAGAAGGAGGGATGGGAACCTGGCCCCTGGGAATCAGGATTGGACCACTCTGTTGGAGATATCAGTTGCTGGCCACTTGGCCAGCGGAACGCCGCCAGGTGGGCGAGCTGCAGAAAGGGCTGCGGCTGCGTGTTGCTTTCAATCCGCCCACTCATGGATCGGATTTCCTTCCAGACGGCTGCTACTGAGCAGTGTTTGAGCTTTTCCTTCTATGCCAGAGCCTTGCTGTTGTTTAGTGATGGGTGCCAGCTTTGGAGCGTGTTTGGGGAGAAAGCGGTGTACGGTACCCATGCTGGTGAATCCAGAGCCAGGCAGACCACAGGGAGGAACTGGGATGAGGGTCTTCCAGCTGCCCCTGGCAAGGTATGGATTTCCAGATGGGGGCTAGGGAATTATGAGTGGATCTCAAGAGAGTGAGAGGGCTAGAGAAAGGCAGGAAGAGCTGATTTTCTCTTCCCCTACCTTGCAGATCCTCAAGCATGATCGGTAACGATTGAGGAAGCTCAGGCTGAACTCTGCAAATTTGGGGACGAGATCCTCCGGTGGAGTCTGGACTTCGGGCATTTGCACCAGATCTGGTTTGAACTGGATCCATGCACACCTTCCTTAGTACTGCTGCTGGGATTATTTGGGTCTGTTCAGATCAGTGTTTCTCAACGGTGGCAACTTGAAGAGGTGTGGACTTCAACTCCCAGAATGCTGGCTGGGGAATTCTGGGACTTGAAGTCCACACCTCTTCAAGTTGCCACCGTTGAGAAACACTGGTTTAGATGTTCCTGGCAGCCCATTCCAAGGGCAGTGGGAGGTGACATCAGAGAAGATGGTGGGGCATCATTACAAGTGGGCTTTGCGTGTACCTTTGCAACCTTTAGGGACACTAAAAGCCACGAGAACTGTTTCCTCTGACACATATCCCCTGAGTGTGAACAGCAGTGCCTGGAGTTTGAAATCCACACATCATACTTTTCCTTCCACTCTACCTCCTCCTCTCGTTCAATTTGATGACATGCGTTGGTAGGAACAAGGGCTGTAGGGAAAACTGCAGCTTTTTCTCTTGGTAAAGCTGGGGCTTTGGGGATTCAGTCTGGATATGGATATGTATATATATCCAGGAAGCGTTAGTTAAAATAATCTTATTCTCTCAAATTATTTCCAGGGGGGATTGCGGTGGGTTGACTCACAGCAGTGCAGCTGAACTTAGTCTTTCCTGCTCTGGATTCTTTTGATAGGGCACCTCTAGCATACTTCAAAACAGTATTCAGCAAAGAGCGGTTTGTTTTACTAGTGCACGTTACTACTAGTAGTAGTAGCTGTTATGTATCTGGCCTTTCTTCATCAGTTTATGTTTCAGTAGATGAGATATTTCTAAGAAGACGGAAAAACTGATTGGATTTGGGATGGAAGCCAAAAACTTCAAGAATCCAGAAATACCTTGAGGAGGATTAACTCTCACGCCCCTCCCCGTGATATAACTGAGAGTTGTTTTGAGGCCTAAGGATTGTGGGGTTTTTTGTTCCTTCGAATCAGTTTTTGACTCTAGCAACTGCCTGGACAAGCCCCTCCAGTCTTCTTGGCACGGTTTTTTGGAGGTGGTTTGCCATTGCCCCCTTCCTGGGACTGAGAAAGAGGGGCTGGTCCAAGGTCCCCCAGCTGGCTTCATGCCTAAGGTGAGACTGGAACTCGCAGTTTCTAGTCTGATATCTTAGCCACTACGCCAACTGGCTCTCTAAATTTGTCCCAATTTGTTCCTCCTGGCTGCCTATCATTAGCATTCATGGAACACTTCAAAGTAGTCAACTGCCTGCAAGTGCATGGATTTAGCTCCAGCGAACACCATCTTCCAGAGGGTTAACTGACTCCACGCAATCAGTCATGTTATCAGAACACCTAAACCCAATCAGATGACCTGTTCTGCCTGCCTATTCCTACAGGAAATACATCTGGAGAGAGAGAGAGGTTGAAGGTAGCTATTATGCATGAAATAGCCTGCCTCCTGAAGTCATGGGTGCTTCATCTCTGGAGGCTTTCAAGACAGTTGACTGGGATGGTCTGAGGATTCCTGCTCTGGGGAAGGGGTTAGAGTGGAAGATCTCTGAGGTCCCTTCCAACCCAATGATTTTGAGTAAGCCTAGTGATGTCGTAACACCTTGCCACTAGTCTCCTGGCACTCAAGACCAGGCACTTAGAGAAGCAAGTGGGTGAGGACTCTGTATTTTTGCCAAGTTACGATGATTTGACCATGATGGTGTGGTGTCAAAATTATAAGTAAGAAGGTTTGAATAGGGTGCTGTTGGCTTGAGCTCAGCACGCTGTGCTAACAGGGTCTGTATTATCTACCCTGGAATGGCACAGTGATTTTAGGACTCTTGAATGGATGCAGCTTGTTGTGCTGGTGGAGCTGAAGGACACAGGCCAGTGCTGGCCACAGGCTGAGAAAAGAGCCAGCCAACAGATTGGCAGCAGTGATGGATCTGCAACCGATGCTAATGAAGGCTTGCTTCAGCAAGTACCCTTTTGCTTCCAACCTTTGAGGCTGCCAACCCAATTTGCAGAACGGGGCCAGGTCGTTGCTTCTAATTATCCTTGCACCCAAGCGTTCTCTTCGCCTGAACCCCCATGATTTTCACCACAGGATAACATTACAATGCAGTCTACATGGTTCTCAGATACCTCTCCAGGTTTGCCCCTCCCAGTCGGCATTCCTTTCACAGCTGATCCCTTTAGTGGCACTCCAGAACTTCCATTTAAGGGCAGATTCATGAGGGAAGAGATCCAGTTCCTGGACCTCTGAAAATCCTTGGACTTCCCAGTGAGGAGAAAGTGGACTGAGAAAAGCATTTACTGTATTTCCCATGGGATGCACAGGCCTGCTTCTGTCATTCCACAGCCAGGAACAGATACGTTTGGGCTTTGAAACTCTGGTAGGACAGGCTGAAACCACTGGAGATGGGTGGTCCCACAAGTAACTGGGCCCTGTGCCATGCAGAACTTGAGAGATTATTACCAGCACTTTGGATTGTACCCAGAAGCCTACTGGGAGCTAATGCAGCCCACACAGCAGTGGTGTCACATGGGTGAATCTTGGTGAGCCCAAAACTGTATGTGCTGCTGCTTTCTGGACCAGCTGAAGCTCTGAATGCCCTCCAAAGGTAGCCTCATGTAGAGAGCATGGAGAAAGCTCAGATAGTTTGGTCCCAGTGGCAGCTGTGAAGGATGAAGGGAGGTGGAACTGACATAAGGAGCATTGTGGCACTGCAGTACAAGCCCTACCCCTTTTCTCCATGGCTCATGACCCATGCCCAGAAGAAGCATAGCTTGCAGCATCCTGCTGCAATGTTGCTTTTATCATTCTGGCCAAATGAGTGAGAGCCCGTGGAGATCATTCATTTCTTGGAATACATAGGAATACAGGGAGGGTTGTGCTGGCCTAGCTGGCCTCTACGGGCACCCCTGGGGAAGGGGGAACAACAACATGATGCCATCAAGCAAATGCTACATCTTAAGTATCGGAAGCTGTGGCGCAAGTACATAACGGTGGGATTAGTGTGATTCATTTTGATTTCTTTTTTTAAACAATTTTATATGGCCACCCATCTTGTTCTCATGACTATTGGTAGATTAAAAGCCACCACAGGGATGCAAAAACAAAAATTTAAAAATAGATTAAAAGAACAAAACCACTGAAATAACAGGCAATATACAATGGGCTGAGGCCTACTAAAAACAAAATTTTTCACCCAGCCACACAGGTTGGGCTCACCTAACATCCCAGCCCCAGGACCTGGGGGGGGAGCAGCCAGGTTTTTAAGGTAAGGTCTCCCCAAAGGCTGATAAGATTGGGGCCATCTTGATGTTGGGAAGGATGCTGTTCAGAAAAGGCACATCTCCTGCATGGATCTGAAAAGGCATCTAAAAAGATAACCATCGGCGCCAGATAACCTTGGGCTAATCCATCGGGCACTCAGAACAAGCCCCCTTACTTCCCAGAGAGAGGGAATCAATAACATACTTCTTACCAATCGAAGCGAATATTTGTAGCTCAGGGTTGAACTGTGGAGTCCTTGATGCTCTCTGCCTTGTTGTTTTCTTGCAGACGTTTCATTGCCAGACTAGGCAACATCTTCAGTGCAAAGAGGGAGTGGGCCTTGCTCTCAGTTTATATATAGTGTCTTGCCCTGCTTGTGTTAGTGGGGGTGTTGTTCTCTCCTTGGGAGTTCCTTGATTGGGCTGTTTGCTGCTTGGTTGATTGCCTGAGACTCAACCACAGTTTCAACTGGGAAACTGTGAGCATCCTAAACTGAGCCAAATCCAAAAACGCCAGAGAATTCCTGGAAGCCTGGCACTCAGACAAAGCAGCCGTCAACAGACACATAGAGGTAAACAATGTTTACATACCATTCAAGAGAGACAATAGAAAAGCCAAAAGACCAGAACACTCCCTCGCTAGCAATCAACACCCAGATAGGCAAAAATCAACACCAGGATTAACACCAGATGAACCATCAAACAGCACAACACACCCTAATCAGGGAATTATTAACTCAGTCAATCAACCAAGCAGCAAACAACAGCCCAATCAAGGAACTCCCAAGGAGAGAACAACACCCCCACCCACACAAGCAGGGCAAGCCATGGTATATAAACTGAGAGCAAGGCCCACTCCCTCTTTGCACTGAAGATGTTGCCTAGTCTGGCAATGAAACGTCTGCAAGAAAACAACAAGGCTCAGAGAGCACCAAGGACTCCACATACTTCTTGACTGAACACACAGGATGGGGAGAGAGTACTTGGAGAAGACCGTCCCAAAGACTCAAGCCATAAAGGACTTGATTAGGTCATTATCAGCTCTTTGAATTGTACTCTGAAATCTACAGGGATCCAATGCAAAACCATTGTTATTCTGCTGAAATGGTTCTTCCCCCATCAGCAAGGAGGCTGCTTCAGTTTGCACTGGTTGCAACTTCCAAACCGTTTTCAACCGTGGTGTGTGAGATGTAAGCAATCACCTGTCCAAGGCATGTGCACCTTACAAAAAGCAGGCAGCTATCGTAACGTTTCTGACCTGATTCTGCAGACACTCCTGCAACCTTCCTCAACTCAGCCTTCTCCTGATCATCGTAAGCTTGCAGCTACCCAAAATCCTTTCTGCAGACCATTCATACATCACCCTGGGAGCTTCTCCGTAAGAACTGACGGGAATAATTTACTCTTGCAAGTAGCCAGTGTCTGCAGCTGATGGATAAATGCATCCCTGAGGTGATTGGATGGAAAGGTACCCTTATGTCAAAAGTCCTGGATGGAACAGGTATATGTACCCTTCAGGTTGCTGAGAACATTTCTGGCATTGTGTGTCACAGGTGGGTCTGCTGAGAATGATACCACCTGGCATCTCTGTTTTGCGATACGTAGATCGTAGGAAAGAAGTAAAAGTCAGTGCCTACTTGCAGGAGACATTTAACTGGGTCAATAGAGGGAGGAGGTCATGCCAGCAGATAACCCCGGTAAGCAAACCCAAGGAGGCTATGATTTAGACCCCAAACTAAGATAAATAAAATACATCTATGGGTCTGTCTCTTGTTCCTGTTTATTTTTGGTTTGGCCATGGCCAAGCAAATAGTTAGGCACTGAATTGGAACATACAGTGTTACAAAATGAGCTGAACTTTATAACAAGGTTCTCCCAACCATGCAGATGTTCCCACCTGCAAAATATGTGCGTTTTCTCCCATATTCCAATTATAGATAGCCTTTTCCTGGGCTTGTTTCCTTAAATCTCTCTCTCTATCCATCCTGGAAGGGCAACTCCAAAATATTCCAGCAGCACAGAAGGTCTATCAGGTTGAACTGAATCCACATGGTGCCCACTCCATGGTGAAATTTTGCAACTGAGCAGCACAAATACGCTGTGAAAAGGTCACCATCGTGGGACAGAATGACTATCTGCAGAGATAATCTGACTTACTTATGAGAATGTATTGAATATTTTATTATGCACTGGGTTTTATTTATTATATTGGATTTCTGATCAATGACTAATAAAGCTTGGATTTGATTTGAGTCTCAAATAGACCGAGTCAAGTTTGGGGGTAAATTAATACCCACTGGGGTCCTGAGAGGTCATTCTTAGGGTCAGTTCTATTCAACATTTTTATTAATGATCTGGATAACAGGAGCAATGGGCTGCTTATTAAATATGGGGATGATACAAAAGTGGGAGTTGCGGCCAACAGCCAGCATGACTGAACAGGATTGCAATCTAGTCTGGACAGGTAGGAAGACTGAGTGGAGAGGATCAAATTGACCTTCAAAGGGAGAATTATAAGGTATTTCATTTAGAGAGGAAAAATACAGGGCACACGTATACAAGGTGGGGGATTTATGACTTGGAAGGCCTACATTGGAGAAAGACTTGGGTGTGGTTGCTAGGACAGTTGCTAAACAGAGAGCCAGTTTTGTCTAGTGGTTAAGGCACCAGGCTAGAAACTGGGAGGCCGTGAGTTCAAGTCCTGCCTTAGGCATCAAAGCCGGCTGGGTGACCTTGGGCCAATCACACACTCTCAGCCCAACCCACCTCACAGGGTTGTTGTTGTGGGGAAAATAGGAGGAGGAAGGAGTATTGGGTATGTTTGCTGCCTTGAGTTATTTGTAAAAATAATAAAGGCCGGATAGAAAATAAATTAATTAATTAAAAGGGCTAACATGGTTCTGGGCTGCATCAGAAGCAGGACGTGAAGAAAGTAGTCCCCTCTGTTGGGCACTGATGGGAACACACCTGGATTGGTGTATATGATTCTGGGCACCACATTTCTAGAATATATTGGCAGGTTTGAACAGGTTCAGAGGAAGCTGATACAAATGGGGTGGGCAAGGGCCTCCAAGCAGGGGAAAACATAAAAGGAAGTACAGAGAGAAATTATCCTTCCAGTCTTCTCTGGGGCAGCTGGTCGGAATAGAGAACACAACCAGGCTGTGTTCCCGCACATGCTTTAATCAGATCTGTTATAACAGCATTTAACATACTGTGTGAATCCACCCGATAACTAGGTTACCAATGTGTGAGCTCAGCTCCAGAGTCCTCATAGCACTGTCAGTAATGGGATGTCCTCAGTTGTCACAGCTGAAGGAAATGGCTGAAAAGTGAGGAAGGAAGGAAGGAAGGAAGGACTGTATGAACAGTAAATGATAAGTGGCTATTTTACATCAGTTTATTGAATCAATCTACAGATAGTCCTTGCTTAACAACCACAATTGGGCCCGGAATTTTGGTTGCTAAGTGGTCATTAAGTGAATCTGACCTGATTTTACAACCTTTTTTGTGGTGGTCATTAAGTGAATCACTGTGGGTGTTAAGGGAACCACGTGGTTGTTAAGCAAATCATGCAGTTCCCTATTGATTTTGCTTGCCAGAAGCCAGCTGGGAAGGTAGAAAATGGTGATCACATGACCACAGGACACTGTGACAGTCATAAATGCAAACCAGTTGCCAAGCGCCCAAATTGTGCTCATGTGACCATTGGGATGCGGCAACGGTTATAAGTGTGAGGACCGGTCGCCAGTTGTTTTTTTCCAGCACCATCCTAAGTCCAAACCATCACTAAACAAATGAAGTTTAGTTCTTGTTAAGTGAAGACTAGCTGAATTCATTGCCATATAGCAAGACGAGACAATGCTTCCTGGGCCCCTTCATTAACACTTCTGGACTATTCTAAGACTTGGATTTTCTTCAAGAATTTCCCTAGTTTTTTAAGCATACTGCAGCTCTTTCAGGGGTTTCATTCCTCTTTGTAAAGATTTCTCTTTCAAATGATAGGAGGCAACGTCACTCATTTTGGGGAGCTGTGATAGGAGGTGGGCTTTAAGGCTGTGGACAGCCAGATCAGTTCGTTAAATAAAGATGAGCGGAAAACATCATCAGCTACCCTTTCTCATTTTGTTGGGGAAGGCCTTCCTCTAACGCAGGGCTGCATCTCTCTGCACTGATGTTTTTTTTGCCACTTGTCTTCTTTTACTCACTGAGATATTTTGCACCATCTTTCCGTCTCTGTCTTGGTCTCTCTCTCTCTCACACACCCACCCACACCTACCACATACTGTATATCCAGAAACAAACCAGAAAATCATGTCAAGGAGATATAGAAGCTTTCAGCCATTCTGGCTATTTTGGATTATTTTTCACCATACCCTCTTCCGTCATTTTTCTAACGTCTCCCACTTCTGCCCCAACTCTGCATTTCCTTTGTTTTCCTTTCGCTTCCTTCCTGAATTAGAACAAATATACTGCGCCTGGCAGAAAATTGGCAGCCATCAAGTTTCCAGAGGCAGCAAATTTTCCCTCTTCTAAGTGGCTTAACGGAGCACATGGTTTCTTTTCCTTCACTCTTGCTATATTGCTTTGCTAGCCTCGTGGCATGGAGCATGAAAATAAAATCAGAGAGCAACAGCCAGAGTGCAGTCGAGATCCTTTGACCCCTCTTTTTCCCTGCTGGACCATCAAAGGATCCGGCACTCGACTGGTGGCTGAGCGAGAAATCTGAACATTTTGGGAATGGGTCGCATTAGCCTGAAAACGTGTGGCACTGGGTTGTGTGCTGGGAGTGGCTTTCGGTGGGGAAAAGTAAGGAGGAGGGAAGTGGTGGGGAATCAACTTTTTCCCAACCCCTTGATTTCCTCTGCTGCTGCGAAGGTCACGGCCTCTGACCTTGGAAGCCCCTGCCCGTTGCATCTGACAAGCAGGCCATGGCTGGAGACAGTGATGGGTGGGTGTAGTGGGCAGAGGGAATGGCCTTGAAGGACAGGAGGAAGGACCACTACCAAGGCAAAAGTTGTCTTTTTTTTATTTATCAAACTCTATCAGTTAGATAAGAAGGGCCTGAGCCCGGGCACAGAAAGGAACTAAGTAAATGTCTCAGACAAGCCCCTCCCTTGTTCACATGAAGATAAAGGGAGGGAGGGAGGAAGCACATTCAGACTTGCAAGGTTCTGTTACTATAGCTTTACAAGAAAAGTAGTACTGAAAGTACTACATGGCATCAGTATCCTAATCTAATCTACCTTGAAGGGCTGAGAGTGGGAAATTATACACAGGTAGTCCTCGACTTAAGACCACAATTGGGACTGGAACTTCCATTGCTAAGTGAGACAGTTGTTAAGTGAGTCATGCTTCCCCCCCCTTCTTATACTCCAGTCAATCAGGGAGGTGTCTGTCTGATCCACTTCCGAATGTTATCTGGCTGTTGTGGACTTAAAATATGTTTCACCCCTCGCTGCCCTGGCAGTGGACCTTGCACATCTCCGTGAAGGTCATCTTCCTTACTCTCTACATTGTGTGAATGGAGCCAGTGTGTCTGATAGGAGAGAGGTGAGGAATCTCCTCATGGAATGTGGTGTTGAAAACCCAAGGCAGTTCAGGGAGTATATTTATTTTATTTATTTATCAAATTTCTCTGCCGCCCATCTTGTACACGACGACTCTGGGTGGCTATTGTAGCTACTTTGGATTATAGGTAGTCCTCGACTTGCAACCATTTGTGTAGTGACTGTTTGAAGTTACGACGGCACTGAAAAAAGTGACTTATGACTGGTCCTCGCACTTACAACTGTTGCAGCATCCCTACGGTCACGTGATCAAATTTCAGGTGCTTGGCAACCAGCATGCATTTACCATGGTTGCAGTGTCCCAGGGTCACATGATTGCCATTTGTGACCTTCCCAGCTGGCTTCCGACAAGCAAAGTCAATAGGAGATGCCAGATTCACTTAACGACCATGTGATTCACTTAATGGCTGTGATTCACTTAACAACTGTAGCAAAAAAAATTGTGAAATCATATGTGACTCACTTAATGACCTTCTCATTTAGTGATGGAAGTTCCGGTCCCAATTGTGATCATAAGTCGAGGGCTACCTATATTCAACTTCATCTTGCTGGAGCAAGTTGGCCAATGTCCACTCGGTTTTTTGAAAGTGAGAAAAGTTTTTTTGCTAGTAGCTGGAAATCAATACTGTCTACACCGCAGGAACTATTTTTAGGAATTACTTTGCTCTACTTTTTAGAAAGTGCCTCCTACTCGATTCATTCCCTCGTTACAGACCAGGGATGGTAAAGGAGACAAAGATTTCCCTCTGGTTTCATGTTTTGCAGCAGAGTTGATTCAGTTTTTCGGTGTTTCTCATCGACTTGATTTTTTTTTTAAAAAAAGATATTTTAAAATCATAAAATGAATATCAAAATAATACAAACATTATTTGCCTTAATATTTGTTTGCATTTTTGTGCACCTATTTCAAAACCTATGTATTTTCACCTTCAATCTGTCATGTAGGTATATTTATGTATATTTTTCATGCTTTTCCCCAACAGTGAAATGTGATGCATCTTGCTCCCCATTTTCCTGAGTATGCTCATTTTTGGCACAGACTTTTCTCCAATAATGCGTTTTGACAGAAATAAAAATAAAAATTGGCCAGTGGCATGGAAAACAGGGAAAAGTGTGCCGTTTTACATGGTAACTACTACATTTTGATTCATGCATCAAACTAAACAGATTTCTCTCCTGCAATTTCTTTCTATAGGCATAGAGACCACGCAGTATGAACTTCAGGCAGGCAGTGTAAACTGTGAGTGTGTGTGTGTGTGTGTGTGTGTGTGTGTGTGTGACCTGAAGAACATGCTGAGAATTTGCACACACAAGGCATTGCTCTCAACGGATTTTCCTTAGTAACTGTTAACTGTTTGGACATGAGGCAGGGTTCTTCGCCCAGCAAGTCAGCTGCTGAGGACCTCCATTGCCATTCCCAGCACTTAATTTATTCCAAGCTTTTTCTCTGCCCTCTCTTATTCACTCTGAAATCTTATGCAAAGTAATAAGAAATAATTCTGCAGCTGAGAGATGCCCCTGAAAAAAAAAAAGTTTGCCTATGCTTGTTTATTTTTTCTGTAACTTATTTTGATTCTGCTAGCACGTTTAGGAAACATCGTCTGCGAATGGGATCACAAAGATGCTCAGCCGTGTTTTCCGTCACAAATACGCCAACAGTGCTTTTTCTTGTAAGCAAGCCAGCTTTGCTCGTCTGTAAAGCAAAGGACCCCCAAATCTAGGCATGTGGTTATTTAAATTTCCAAGATAAGTAAGGTACATCTTCTTGGACTTGCCCATATATGTGGACAGGGAAGGAGGGTCAGAAAAGTCAAGATGGTGGCCAAGACCATGCAATTCATGCAATGCATGAAGCTAAGCTGAAACATGGATGGATGGTTTGTGCTTCAACATCTTGTTGGAGATACAGGTATGATCTTAGTACTTTAGCTACTACAAGCTTTATTTCTTTGGGTACAGTGTGTTACTTTAACAGAATAATTGTGCTTTGTTAAGTTGGGTTGAAGGTTCAGTCTTTTTTTAACCTGGGTTCAGGGTTTAGCATGTTATGTGAACCCAGTGTGGGGTACTCTGATTAACCTGGCTATTCAGTTAAGTGTGTTTGCACAATACATCAAAACATAAGCAAACTAAACATGCTGGGTTCCCACAAAAACACTAAGCCACAAAAAAAATCTAATGAAAGTTAAAAGTAGCCGAGCTTTGCACATTCTATAAATGCAGCTGCTAGGTCTTTAACTGACCCAGTGCAATACGTCGTATGAACACAGCTAATA
The DNA here is from genome assembly GCF_035149785.1 of Candoia aspera. NCBI lineage: Eukaryota > Metazoa > Chordata > Lepidosauria > Squamata > Candoiidae > Candoia > Candoia aspera. Next base: position 6,697,833 of record NC_086159.1, on the reverse strand, counting down.
TATGTTGGATGGGTAGGAGGAGTGAATCATAATATCGGAAGAGACCTTAAAGGTCATCTAGTCCAACCCTTTGCTCAGCGCAGGAAGGAAACCCTTTCAGGATTTTTCTCAGGTCTTGAGGAATGTCTTTTTAACTGTCCTCACACTCCTTTGCGGTATTGCCAACTTCCCTTCAAATTCCACCACCCCTTTGGAGGAAAGTCTTCCCAAATTCTCACCTGAAGAAAGTTCAGGAATCCACAGCGAGAGGGTTCTTCAGTTATGGCAGGGATTGTAATAGGTTGCTGGGCCCCATTCTGCAGAAGCTAAGCCAGTTTTGGCTGTGTCCTACCGGCGAATCAGATGTGGATGGCTCTGATCTCATGGGGGATGAATCATGAGCATCCCTTCTCATCTTCATGGCTTTGCATTTCTTCTGGGGTGGAAGGGGGTAAGGAACTTGGAGCTGAAGGGGTGCAGTGCGACATCATCTTCAAACATCAGAAGATGGACCTTGGTGGTTGTCCATTCTGGGCAGAGGAAGCTGGTTCCTAAGGCAGAGAACCACCAGGCCTCTGAGCCTTCCCTTTCTCCCCGCAGATAAGGGCCATCTCTCTTGAGAGGGGCTCTTGACGCACCATTTCTGTGAATGCGGCATAGTGAGTGAAGAGCTGATGGATCTCATTCAAGGCAAATGAAGAATTGTTCCCATTACCAAGTGTAATTAAAGGGATAAAAACAAAATGGGATCTAATTAAAAGAAAGTTTAATTGCTCTATGAATCTTTTAAACAGCCCTGTGCATTGATTCCTCCTTTCGTGGTGCTTTGTCCTGTTGACACCAAAACAGAAGACACGTTCATACAAGATCCTTCTGCAGCTACCAGATTTATTCTGTTTTCTGAGTTCATACATTACTTTGAACCATAAACTAACTGGCCAGGTTGGAGAGAGGTTATCAACACACACTGAGCCACAATTAATCTTCTCCCCCTCCCCTCCCCTCCCCTCCCCTCCCCTCCCCTCCCCATTTGCCTGCCTGCCTGCCTTTCCTCCCCCTCCTCTTCTTTTTATTCTCTTGGATTTTAAAGGCCATCCCACTCAGCATCAACTCTGTGTGAAAGGTGAAATGTCTCCTGCGCAAGCATCGAGTCATGTCTGCCCCTTTGGGGGGACGCCGTTTTCACAAAGTTTTTCTTGGCAGACTATAGAGCGGGGTGGTTTGCCATCGCCTTCCCCAGTCGTCACCTCTAGGAGGCACTTAAAAAAAAATGAATTGAATACAGCTTTTCTGTTACAATAGGTTTGCATGCATGTACCATTGTTCAAATTTGCTCTTTTTATTTATTAATATTGTAGTGCTTTTTATTTATTAATATCATAGTGACATTAGGCGTCTTCACTTGGTACATCAATGCAAGATCAAGAGTAAAACATTCTTTCGGTTAATATGCCAAAATAAACATGAAGCCACTACATTAGTATAATTATATTTTTGCCTTTGGTCTTTTGTTTGCTGCCCAGAATTGCAGCTATTCAAGTTGGGTGATGAATATGAATCTTCACCATATGAATCTCTTATATAAATAAAAATATCTTTCACAGATATTGTTTCAAAGTTAACATCAAGGTAGATTTGGCATTTTTACTCTTAAGCCCCCCGCCTGCATGGATGGTGGTTTGGCCTCGTTTTGCCCCATTTTTAGTGTTAGGAGGGGCATTTGGGACCATGGTTTAAGGGAGAGATTTAAGGATAGGAACATGGGCACTTTGCTTCCCAGGACCTTCAAGCACTCATTCCTCCCTTAAAAAAAATTCCCCACCCCTCTAAAAATCCAGGTTGAAAATTTGAGCTTCCCTTCTGGACTCCCTTCCCCATGTTCTTGAATTTAAATCAAGAACTTTTTACTAGCCATCTTTTTGGAATCCATTATTTATTAAGAAGACTGTTTATTGTACCGTTTTACTGTTGTACCGTTTTATTGTATTTTAATTAATGTTTTATTCCTGTTTTATGTAACCTGCCCAGGGTCGCTCTCTGAGTGAGATGGGCGGGGAATAAATTTGATAAATAAATAAATAAATAAATAAAATAAAATGTCAACTTCCTGGTTTAGGACACCTACATATATGGTCTCCTCCATATATATATATATATGTACATATGTATGTATGTATGTGTGTGTATATATATATGTGTGTATATATACACATATATACATACATATATATATGGAGAAGCATAACTCCCTTCAGCCAGCCTCTCTGTCTGAAAAAAAAGAATGACCTTGATCTCAAAAAGCTAATCAGAATCAAACTTGGTTAGGACTTGGATGCTAGGAGACCACTAGGATATCCCAGGGTTATAGACTAGGCTTGGAAATTAAGATAACATCCCGGAAGAAGACCGTAGCAACTATTTCCATATTACCATCAAGAAAATTGAGGATTTGAGTTCAGATTGAAAGAAATTTTACTTGTCATGAAGTTAAAAAAAAAAAAGCAACTACCTTTCTTTTGTCCATGGAGTATTAGAAACAAATCAGAAAGTAGGTATGGTAAAAGTGGAAGTTTTTTTAAACACAGGACTGGGGTTAGGGTTAGGGTTCAGCTTTCCACCCTGTTCCTACAATAGGGCTAAACTGGATTGAACTGCTGTGTACCGGGAAGAAATTGGGCCTAAAAGTGGTGAAGATGGCTGTCTTACTGAACCTCTGCTCTAATTTAGAATTATTCTTTCTGTAGCTCTAAGTCAAAAGAGGGCAGGGTTTCTCAAGCTTGGCAACTTTAAGATACGTGGACTTCAACTCCCAGAATTCCCCAGCCAGCATTGAATTCTTCAGCGGTTGAAGTCCACGTATCTTAAAGTTGCCAAGCTTGAGAAACCCTGGGTTATAGCTAGAAAATTGCAAATCCAACCTATGCAAAGGTAGGCGTATTTCCGCAGTTTATTACATGCAGAAGCTTTCTGCAGAGTCAAACATTTCTGGCCATTTGGAAGAGCTGAAATCTATTTCAGCTGCAAGCTTTTTAAGTGCTGTTCTTGGGAAAAATAGTCCCATTAAACTTGGACGGAATTTAGAAGAAGGCACCAGTTGCCCAGTTTAGGTGGGATTTGGGTTCCCTTCCCAGTTATGTTCCAAAGCAAGGAAGGAAGGGTTTCTATCACCATTCTTCCCCACCTACCCCACCCCGCCTCCCCAGTCTTTTCCTGGGGATGTTCCACTCCGCAGGAATGACCTGCCAGTAATGAGAAAACGGCCAAGTCGGGCGAAGTGGAACCGAGCCGCATCGAGCGTTTTTGATATACAAATGTATTTCAGAGAGTGTCACAAAGATAATTGAAAAACGCCAATAACAATTGACAGAGAATCTCTTAACTGGCTGCGGGGTGGGGGTGGGGGTGGGGGGGCGATGACAGCCAGGGAACCCCATCAAAGATTTGAAACAGATTGTTAATCTCTTGAGACGGGTCTGGGGTTTCCAGAAAGATGCGCACAGCCATGCGCAAAGCTGACCTTGCAGTCCCACCAAGGGGAATCTCGGTGATTGTCCTGCTCGGTTGTGAGACTCTTGGCTTTGCTGGCCAGGAGAAGGACGTTCCCCAGAGGAAGCTGTCCTTTAAGGGGGACACTTAATTGAGATTGGGACAGTGCCCAGCCAAGGAAGGGAACACACTTTAGAACGGATCAGGAAATGCACTTTCTGCAAACGGCTTTGCACGGTCAGAGACTCTTCTGGCACACAGACTTAGGGAGTCAGTTGCAATGGTTGGGTTGCACTGCCCCCACCCCCACCCCAAACTTGATGCTAATTGGGGCCTACCTCTGGCAGCCCTGCCCCATGGCTCTGTTTCCTTTGGCAACGCTGGCATGGACCGGTTTTGGACCCCTCTGGGCCGGTTATAGAAGGGAAACCATGTCTGGTATCCTGTATCACAGTTTGGGGCAGGAGCAGGGGGACTCAGGGTCCAGTCCCCTCGCTCAGCCAATGTTAGCCCTGCGAGGTAGTCCAGGCAAGAAGAGCAACCAGGAGTACCAGCTCTATCTTGATTGTAAGGTTGCATTAACAGGATCTTGCAAGACTGAAAGTATTTCTTCCCTCCTCTCCTTTTACTCTCTGGAAAACTAGGGAGGGTCCTTCTGAGATGCTTCCCACTCCCCCTTTCCTTCTGTGGGCTGAGATAGCTTTTGCATGATGGTTGTCTAGTCTGTGTCTCTTCCTCCTGTCTCCCAAGGTCATTCCCACACATCTTTATACCCAAGGAGGCTCCATGCATTATTTGGGGCCAGTTCCCCTCTCTCAGTCCAAGAATTCCACCCCTCCATTTAGCGCAGAAGCCAGAGTGACCGAGCTGGACCCTCTCTCTTAGCCCAGCCTACTATGAGTGGGACCCCTATGAATACTACCTTTTGCTCCTGAAGGAAAGGCAGGATACAGGAAAGGTAGGACCCGAGGTGCAGATTGTGCAGAGAGGCCCCAGAGACAGTCCAACACATAGTGGCAGGGAGGCAGATGCAGGCAGGAACAGCATATGCTGAATGGCACAACCCAGTAGCTGGCATTGTGCGCAGGAACATCTGCACAGTGTATGGGCTAGACACCCCCAAGCCCAGATGGGAGATTCCACAGAAGGTCATGGAGAATGACAGGGCTAAGATCCTGCAGGACTTCCAGATCCAGACAGACAGGCAAGTCCTGGCCTATCAACCAGACATCGTGGTGGCTGACAAGGACCAGAAGACAGCGGTGGTGATAGACGTAGCGGTGCCAAGTGACAGCAACATCAGGAACAAGGAGGCTGGGAAGCTGGAGACGTACCAGGGCCTGAAGGAGGAACTGGAGAGGATGTGGAAAGGGACGGCCAAAGGGGTCCCAGTGGTGGTAGGGGCACTTGGGGCTGCGACCCCCAGGCTGGGAGAGGGGCTCCAGCAGATCCCAGGAGCAACATCGGAGCTCTCTGTCCATAAGAGCGCAGTGCTAGGAACAGCCGAGATCCTGCGCAGAACCCTCAAACTCCCAGGCCTCTGGTGGGGGAGCCAGGGTTGAGGGAGACACATACCACCCACAGGGGTGAGAAGGGAATTTTTAAAATAAGAAATATATGGCAAAGAAATATGAAGCTCATTTCATCTCTGCCATCCCCTTACCACTTTTCATCCACAATGTTTCCTTGAATGTTTCTTAAAAGGTGGTAACCAGAATGGGAAACACCTGAGGTCTGACCAGTGAAGAATAAAGTAGAATGTTTAGTTCCCATAATTTGGAAATTATATTTCTGGGAATGCAAGTGTAAGATGGCATCTGGCTTTTTTGCTGCCACATCACACAACTGGCTTATATTATCCAGGTCTCTGTATTACATTACTTGCGAGGATTGTGTACAGTATAATAGAAATGATAAAAATGGAGGGTAAAATACAAGTATTAGTATGCTAGAAGGTTAGATACCTTAAGCTAAATAGCTAAATTATAAAAATACATTGTGAATAACATCCTAAAATACTGAGTTTCTAGAATACTAAATACATGTGATACATCAAAAACCTGAAAATATTATTATTGTATTCTGTGGTCAAAAAGCAAAGGTGTAGAAGAAAAAGTTGTAAACTAGACGAAAATAACAGAATGGAAATATTAAAAGAAGATTTCTGGGTCATGTCATTTGTTTCTAGTCAGCCTGAATAATACTTCTCATGTTTTACCATCTGTTTCCTAGTAATGCAAGCAAAATTTGGCAGGTTTTAAAATGACACCACTGTTAATGGTCTGCAAGGAAACTTACTTGGAAATTGTGTTAGATCCTTTCTAAGTAGGTTAGAACTTACTGAGTAAGCTAAAATGTCAAGATGGCTGCCATGACTCTGAGATCAAAACTCCATCCTTTTTCATTTGTTACATGTAGAAGGGAACAGAGCTTTCATCACATGGTTGTGACCACCATTTTGAATTTTTTGACCCCCCCCACCTGTGGATACCCTTGTGTTAGATACCAGTGTGAAAGCTGAATGGGAGGAATAACTCCTGATGTCTTCCCCTGGGATTTAATAAAAGCAGGGGTGTCCACAGGAAGGGGGTCAAGAAAGTCAAGATGGGAGCCACAATCATGTAATTGGATACCCCCCCCCCCATTTTTTATGCACGTAGGATGGGGGGCAAGGCTTCGATGCATGGTTCTGGCCACCATCTTTTCTTGACCCACTGTGAGGGAGTGTTAAAGTAAAGTAGCTAATCTAGGCTAAATGGGAAGGTTCTCTCCAGCAGCCAAAGCAGAAATGGCCACTGAGATACAGAATCCTGTGGCCAGATGGGAGGGGGCGGTCCTGCAGCTGACCAGTGGGAGCCCTACAGGTCACCAAGCTCTTCTTCCAGGCGAATCAGAATGTCCTCGTAGGAAGTCTTGTTGCGTTTTCAATGAAAACTCTACTTTCAGACTGGCAATGAGATGGAGGCTCCATCGTGAGGACATGTCCTCAACCGTTCACAGGCCATCCCAGTCCCAAGGCGAGGTGGTTGTGCTGAAAAATCTCCAAGTAGTTTCAACCCACTTCCATGTCTTCTACCCTTTGCTGAAGTTAGTCTTCTTATTTAAGAGGATGGGTTGTCACCAGGTGTTTAGGTTCCCTTCCATGATCAGGACCCAGACTCCACAGAGTTCCTGTTGTGCGGAGGACTGAAAGTGTTAGGCTGAGGTTGGCAGTCCCCTTTCAGATCTTCCAGTTCAACATGGAGAGCTCAGGTGATGGAGAAGCAAGCATGTATATATCCTCCCCAATCAGAAAGTGGACTTCCAGGGTGCAGCCATTGTGTCCCTCTGAAGACAACTTGTCTGTACTTTGAGAGTGTAAAGAGGGAGGTCAGGAGGTGGGCTTCTGTGTAGAAGGCCATGGGGACTCCCTGATGTGAAGGGTCTATTGAACGAATCCTCCAGAAGTCTATTAAAATACTGAGGTCATGATTTTAAAAAAAATGTTGATGAATTGATCAATTAATCAATTACCATCTTTAATGAACTAAAACAGCTTTAATTGCTTGACAGTTTTAATTGAAAGGGATGGATTGATTTCTTCTGCCTGCATTTCTGAATTGAGTAGAAAATGTAGATGCTCTTTGGGTGAAAAGTCCCATAAAAGGCACGGATGATAGGTTTTGTAGTCATTCTTCCTTCTTTGTAGTGATCCTTCCTTCAAGAACTTTAAAGCCAGCAACATAGTGGGTAGGTTTCACCACTGCATTAAGCCAAGATTTGGTGAACAAACCAACAATCTTTCTTTCAGAAAACATGTTAAGTCTGGGCACTTGTAATGATTGGGAATAGAGGTGGTTAAGGTAAGATAGAGATTCACACTTGTGTAGTTTTGTGTTGACTTAGAGTGGGTAAAAGCTCTTCAACAGAGAAAGGGGATTTTGGATCTTGACAAATCACTGCTGATCCTTAATAGTTTAGTCTGGCTTTTCAATGTGAAATTTGCATTTAATGTAGCTTGTAAAAAAAGATACCCATTCTGTTGGAATGTAGGGAGTTCCTTTATACCAAATCTTTGGTCTCATTAGCTCTCTAATTCCAGTACAGCTTTAAAGAGATTTAAAAAAAAAAACTACTAAAAACACTTACTGCAAAAGATCCAGAAAGCTCCATTAGCAAGTCATTTTTTAAAGTGTCCTTGTTTGAAAAACACTGCAAGAAAACTGGAAATTACTGGACTCAAGCCTCCTTGTGCATTATAAGAGAGGCGCACTGCAGATTGCTTCCTTGGGGTGGGAAGATGGCATTTGTTCGGCCGAATTTCTCTGCATTCAGGCATTTTTTATTTCTATCTATTTATTGGATCTCTAAGGCCGCCTGACTCTGAAAAGACACCGGGTGGCTTACAATATTTATATACACAGCGTATAGGCCACTCCAATTAATTTTTAAAAATTATTATTTTTGTTGTTTTAATGGTCTTTAATGTTTTTAATGATTTTTGTTGTTTGTTTTGCATTGTTTTTGTGTTTTTAAGTCTGTATGCTGCTCAGAGTCATGTATGCAACATGGGCAGGTATATACATTTACCAAATAGATAAATAAATACAGCTCCCCAGATCTGCAGTTGGGATGAAAACAATACACAATGGTCCAACAGGAAAACCAAATAATGTACAGTATACACAATTAACTGGGAATCCAACATTCCAAAAGCCATAATTAAAATGGTTGCTTATTCAGAGCATCAGCCTAGCAGCCTTGTTCCCAAAGCTTGATGAAGTAGTTGAGTCTTCACCGACTTTCTGAATATCAAGAGGGAGGGACCACCCAAATGTCTGTCTGCTGTCCTCAGTCAAAGATGCTCGGCCATGGCAGCCGAACTACTTTAATCCCTCTGCTAAAGCTCAGTGTATCATTGGATAGTTATCTGCCCTGAAGAATCTCTTCCAAGCAAGACCTTATTAGAGTTGAAAGGCATCGGCCTGCATGGTAGAAACCTTAATAATGGTGTTACCTTTCATGGAAGAGTGCCTGAATTAAAACGACCAATAATATGTCATAAATGGCTTCTGAATGCAAGATTCTTCCTCTTCCTTTCTTTCTTAAATCAGGCTTTGTTTCTGTTTCCCTCCCTCCCTGGAGGGTCTTCTGTGGCAGAGATGTTATTATCGAATGCGGTTCAACATAGTTTCAGAATTCAGGCCTCACCAAGGGCGTTGGAAAAGCTCAGACAGAAAGCGGATTCTGCACTGGGGCAGAATATGGACTTTGCATTGGACTGCTTTTAGTGTAAATATCTGAATATACTGTATATTGCTTTGCATGGCATCTGGCCATGTGGAAAATGAATTAGCCTCACGGACTAATTTCTTGCTGTGCATTTCAGTGTAAAATGCCTGCTTTTGTTTGCATTTGGCTATTTGCTTCATGCTCAGAGCTGCATGGCAAAATTCCGCCACGCATGGAGATAGAAAGATAATAGCATTCACAGATTCATCCTGGACCTGCCCGTGAATCCAGGTGAACTGTCTTAAAAATGGGACAGCACAAGATATTTAAACATTCACACGCATAGTATATTGGAAGAACGGATGCTTTTTCGACTCCTTGTGCTGTCAGTGGGGGCTCTGGTTTGCAAAGAAAAAGAGAAAACTAAGAATATGCATCGCTGTGCTGAGAAACCAACTGACTTTTGTTTTTATTTTTGATGGTTGCCATGAAGAAGGTGGATATGGAAAGGCTCAGGCCTGGAGCCTGCCAAGCCCCAAGTAGGGAGCCACCAGTCCAGGATGCTTTAATTTGGAATCCAGCACTCAGCAGGGGGGGTGGACTGGATGGCCTTAAAGGCACCTGCCAGTTCTACCATTTGATTGACTATGTGCCATCAAGTTGTTTTCAACTCTTACTGCCCACATAGAAAGATTTTCTCTGTGGCTATCTGTGGCGATCTAACCTGGACAAAACCTGTTCTTGGATGATTTTGCATTTAGCCTGAATCACACTGAGATGCCAGTCCTATACAGGTAGTCCTGTAATGGTTGTTAAGCGAAGTGGTAGCTGAGTGAAACCACGGCTGTGCTTATCATCTTACTTTAGCTTTCCTTTGCTGTACAAACCTGGAAGGTCGTAAATGCGAGGACTGGTCTCAAAGTTACTTTCTCGCCACTGTCATCTGTGAATAGACACTAAATGAGGCAGTCACTAAACCAGAACCACCTGTAATCTCCTTGTCTGCAAAAAACTAACATTCCGGCACTAGAATGCAGGTTTCTCTGAACTCATATGCAATGGCCTGTTTTGAGCGTTATTACATGGATCCCAAAAACCATTGGTGATCTGATCTTTGTTTTCATGATAAAGGCCATAAAGAGGACCTGGAACCGACTGAAAACTTTCTGGGTTTTTTCCCCCAATTTTCTTCACTCTTCAGTGTTTCGAAAGGGTGATCTTTGAGCTGTTTACAAGCTGGGGGAGAAGAGTTTTGCAGAAATGAACGCATCATGAGCAATGCTCCTTAGCCTTTGCAAAAACTCTTACTAAAGCATGCAGCGTCAGGGATCCTGAGGGCTACGGGATCACCACTTTTCAAACCGTATTCCACGGAATCCTTGGGTTTGACATGAGAATATGAGAAACTTTAGGGCCACGAAAGAAAATCCACTAGAATGCAGCCTATTTTCTACCAGTAAAGCTTTGCCTCTCAGTCAGGATTTCTGGGGATTATTTTTTTTTTAATGAACACATTCTGTGGCCTGCAAAAAAAAAAAAAAATGGAAATCCCTTGAGGTAGACCACGAGGACTTCCCCTATTTACTTCTGCTATGGCTTTCCCCAACATGATTTAAATTGCATTTTTTAATTACAGCATGAAGTGACTCTGTTCTGTCTCAGGGTGAATGCCCAAATTAACCAAACGGGGACATTTTCTGCAGCATTTCCCATGTTCCCACCAAGTGGGAGTCCCCTTGCTCCTCAGCAGGACAGGACAACCCCATAGCTTTCCAAGGACTCTTCCTGAGGTTTGTGGAATTGGCTCAGCTCAAAGAAGAGCAGGAATCTCTGTGGTGTGGCTGATGAACCTATGGCAGAGATGGGGAATGTGAGAGAGCATTGCATGTTCTCCTTGTCATTTTGGCTTCTGTCTTTGACCTTCATTCCATCCATCACACTCAGGGCTTCTCCTGGCAAGATGCAGGGCCAGGTAGGAATATTTGGAGGGACTTCAGAAGTAATCTAGCTCAGTCCTCTGCTCAAGCATTTCGGAGAGATGGGTACCCAGGCTCTGTCTGAAGACTTCCAGTGGAGAGAAGCATACCATGCCATGATTCCACGGGTTGACATCTCTTACCATCCAGAATTCTTCCTAATATCTAACTTGAATCTGTTTCCCCATTGTTTCAACCCATTGGCTCTGGTCCTGACCTCTAGGTCAGCCTTTCTTAGCCTTTTGACCCTGGAGGAACCCTTGAAATATTTTGCAGGCCTCGGGGAGCCCCTGCACATTCAGGCTCAAAGATAGGCCAGAAGTTACAGAACTGTTATATTTGTTTCATGTGTAGGCCTGTATATATGCATTAGCAGTGTTCTCAAACTAAAAATAAAGAATGAAACTTACCTCTTTAATGTGAAGTTGCCTAAATTTGAATTGATTTTTAAATAAATCTTGATCTCCCAGGGAACTCCTGGTGACCTCTTGTGGAACCCTAGGGTTCCACAGGACCCTGTTTGAGAAACCCTGCTCTACGGTATGGAAAAACAAGTCTGCTTCCTCTTTCATGTGACAGATCTTTGAAGATCTGAACAGTAATGTTGCATCTCCTGTTGGTCTTCTTTTCTTCAGGCTAAAGATACTCTGTAGCTTTCACCATTCCTCAGCTATTTCCAATCTCCTCCCCATCTTGGTAGCTCTCCTCTGAATTTGCTCCAATTTGTCACCACCCCTTATGGGCAAAACACAGCACTCCAAATGAGGGCTGGGAAGAGGAGGACATGTACTTCCTCTGATCTGGATTCTGTGACCTTGTTACTACATCTCCAAGTAGCATTTGCCATTTTAGCAGCCACATCACACTTTAGGCTCATGTTCAACTTGTGATCAATTAGAACACCCGGATCCTTTTTCCATGTTGTACTACCAAGTCAGGTCTTCCCTGCTCTGTACTCTTCCCTTTCATTTTTCTTCCCTAGATGCAAAACTTTTCTCTGGGTTAAATTTCATCCTGCTTCTTTCAACCCCTGTTCAAGCCTGTGTGAAACTTTTGGAATCTTCCCTTTTTCTTCTACCATATTAGCCACACGTCCTGCCTATGCTTTATGGCATCTGAAAATTTAATAATCCTCCCTCAACCCCTTGATCCAGGTGGTTAATAAAAAAAATGGCGCACAGAGCTGGGCCTAGGGCAAAACCGTCTGGCACATCACTCGAAACTACTCTCCAAGCTGATGGTGATCCATTTATGGGCATTCTCTGGGTATGTTCATTCAGCCAAGGATGAACTCATCTAACAGTTGTATCACGTAGCCCATGTTCTACCATTTATGAATGAGGATCTCGCAAGAGACTTCCTTGAATGCTTTTCTGAGATCAAGGTACACTATATTGGCAGCATTCCCCCTATCCATTAAGCTAATGACTCTGTCAAAAGTAGGTGCAGAGTTGCATTATAACCTTCTAGGCAGCCTTCCCATCCTGGTACCATTCTGAAACATGCAATCCTAACATATCTGGGAGATGCAGGTCGAGGAAGTCTGCTCCAGGCTATTTTTGAGGCCACGTATAATCTGAGGCCAGCTGGGCCCAGTTGTGTTTCTAAGAAAGGCTGAGAGAAAGAGCTCTTGAGCAGGTCCCCTGCACCGTTCCCTTTGTAATCTGTGTTTCACAGCACTTCCCCAAAGGGCACCAGGTTTTGATGGCCTTCCAAGTAGGATAGAAATACAAATCACCACCTTTATACCTGCTCATACTTGGCTTTCAAGATGTGGACGATGTGGTCTTGATTTGCAGCAAAGGAATCAGGCTTTCTCTATACAAAGCCTGGTTCCTCTGAACCGCCCAGAGTCCCTCCTTGTGAGGGGAGATGGGCGGTGTTAAAAATTTGATAAAATAAACAAACAAATAAATAAAACATTGATTATTTGTGCTATTACTCTCCCAGCCACCTCCAAACTCTTGGGGCGTGCATGTATTCATGACAAGATAAAGAATCTTGAATTCAATTCCTGCTGATTTCTTGAACAAAATCCATGTACTTTTCTTGGCAGCACTGCAGGAGTGGTCTCCCATCCAAGTACTAACTAATCAAGTCTGTCCCTACGTAGCTTCTGAGTCCAACCAAGGTCAGTCTGATATGGTCACTCGGTCCCATCTATATAGCTAACTCCAGGCATATTTACTTAAGCAGACAATGAAAAATTTGGTAGAGTTTCTACAACAGGCTGTTGGAAGGCTGTTTTCAGAATTAAGCGTTCTTCCTCCTGCCTGCATATTCCTGCATAGATATTGGCAAGAAATTAATAGCAAATTCTTCCCCAGCTCCCCATCTGTGCTCTGTCTTGGAATCAGCCATTGGGTCAGAAAAAAAAAGTCTTCAATTATTCAAGGCAATTAATAATTCATTAACATTGCCCCAGCTAATTATTATGCATTTATTTGTCAACCCAGGCGACATGTCCCCTCTACTTCTTGCAGTCTTTCCAACCCCATCCATCCATCCATCCATGTTATGCTTTTTCCCCCAAATCCAGTCTCCTCAGGCTAAGATGGAAAACAGGCATAGCTGTTTTCCTAAAGCAAGCAGCTGGAGCTGAGCCTCTGTATCTGTGGCTGCAATTAGCATATGATTAATTAGGGCTTGGTGGGTGTGAAAGGTCGAGCAGATCCAGCTTCCTTAGTTCAGGAGCCCCCAATCTCAAACTGGGATTGTTGGCATGAGCTGGCATCTCCACAGCACATTTTTGTGTTGGCTGATTTACCAGTCTCAGGGATAAATCTGTGAAATTGAAAGAAATCCACTGGGCAAAAGGGACTTTGGTTTTGATTGGGTTGTTCAAACTGTTGCAAATGAGCTTTCAGGATAATAGGGCTGCGTGGTGCTTTTGATCTGGAAGGTGATACAAGGGTACAAATGTAGGAACTGGCTGCCACTTCTTAAAGCAGCTGTGTCTTTTCCTGGAGTTGCATGACATGGCTGTTTTAAGAAGTTTCAGGTAGACAGTGTAGTTGGACTTTAAAAAAGCGAGATAGGAAGAGCATTGACTCCTTTGAACATTGGTGTTGGAGAAGACTCCTGAGAATATCATGGACAGACAAGAAAACAAACTGATGGATCATCGAACAGATCAACCCAGAGTTCTCACTTGAGGCACAAAGGGCCAGGCTCAGATTATCCTACTTCGGGCACATCATGCGAAGACCCAGCTCTCTGGAGAAGCTCTAATACTGGGAAAGGTGGAAGGAAAGAGAAGAAGAGGACCACCAGCAGCAAGGAGGATGGACTCAGGTACAACAACTATGGGTGCACCATTGGAAGATCTGACGGACCAGGTTGGGGACAGATTTTCATGGAGAAAGTCTATCTATGCAGTCACTAAAAGTTGACACCAACTTGATGGCACATAATCCATCAGCATGAAGACCTACCTCTCTTGAGAAGTCCATTGTGCTGGATAAAGTGGAAGGAAAGAGAAGAAGAGGATGACCAACAGCAAGGTGAATGGATTCAGGTCTAGTGACGATGGGTGCACCATTGGAAGACCTGAAGGACCAGGTTAGGGAGAGATCGTCATGGAGAAAACCTATCTATGTGGTCACTAGGAGTCAAAAAGGCACTTGATGGCACACAATCAGTCAGACATTCAAGTGCCTTTTTGATTTAGAGTCTGAAGTTCCACACAAGCTTTCCAGATAACACAGAACATTTTATACGAAGAATGGATGTTCTGAATATACACATGCAAAGAAAAATAATCTGAAATCAAGTTGGACAGTGTATATTCACGGGTGATGAAAGGTTCTGAATGTGGGACAGACTATTTTTGGGGTAATGTCAGGAGTGGCTCTTGGGGAAAATGGACCCCAAACGGAAGGAAAGGAAGGAAGTGAAAGCAACTTGATGGAAAGTAGAGTGACTCCAGGAAGGGAAGCTCCAATTCCTGTATGAAAAAGCGTTGGCAGAGGGATTAATTTTCATCAGAATGAACGTAAGAAAAGAGAATGTGTGTGTGCGCCCTGATCAGAGTGAAAAGGATTAGGTTACAGAGGGCCACTGAAGTCTACGGAGTTATGCTAATGAGAAATCAAGTAATAATAAAATTTAAAAGGCCACAGATGAGAAAAATGCATGTAAAAGAGTAGCTGCTGCAAAAACTGTTGAAAGAAAAATATTACACGGTGTGTGTATGGAGAGGAAGACGGTTACAAGGAATTGGTTCGGTTTAACAGAGGCAGAGCAAACGCTGAGCTCCTGTGGAAGTGGGTGAAGCGGGTTAAAAAGAGGCCCTTCCGGCAGCATGAATGGAATTAGAAATAAAGGTGGTGAAAGGATCTGGGATGAAACTGAAGTGTGGCCAGGCTGGAAACAACCTTTTAGAGATTGGTATGGGAAGGAGGGTAATAGGTTGAAGAGTGGAATCGAGATGAATGCCCTCATTTGTCGCCTAAGGGGGGAAATGCAGCGAGAGGGTTGAAAAATAAAAAGATTGCAGGACTGGATGGGGGAAGTGGAGAAATGTTACGCAGGGCGTGTGGTTTGTGTTTGGTGTGGCTGCGCAGCTTGTTTAACCTCTCTGGTTGCAAGAATGCAGTTCCCGTTCCCCTGTGCCAGTGCTTTTCAACCTTGGCCACTTTAAGAGGGGTGGACTTCAACTCCCAGAATTCCCCAGACAGTATGCTGGCTGGGGAATTCTGGGAGTTGAAGTCCACCCCTCTTAAAGTGGCCAAGGTTGAAAAAGATTGCCCTACACAAAGAGAAGTGAATGCAAAAGCTAGGTGGGATTTGTTGTTAAGTAAGGGGAATAAGTTTGTTATTTTTTTCCCCATCACATTCTTTGTTAGTTTGTTTTGAGGGTACAGGTAAGAGAAGTACAGGTAGTCCTCATTTGACAACCATTCGTTTAGTGATGATTCGGACTTACAACAATGCTGAAAAACCGACTTATAACCAGTCTTCACACTTACAACTGTTGCAGCGTCCCCATGGTCACATGATCACAATTTGGGCACTTGGCCACTGGCTCGCCTTTATGACTGTCACAGCATCCCGTAGCCACATGATCGCCATTTTCAACCTTCCTGGCTGGCTTCTGGCAAGCAAAATCATTGGGGAACTGCGTGATTCGCTTAACAGTCACATGGTTTGCTTAATGCCTGCAGTGATTTGCTTAATGACCACTTTGAACAGGGTCGTAAAATTGGGTTGGATTCGCTTAATGACTGCTTCGCTTAGCAACCAAAATGCCAGTCTCAATTGTGGTCATTAAGCGAGGACTAACTGTAGGGCAAAGTCTCTGCTAAATAAGGTATTTGACTTTCTTGAAAATCACAAACTTCAGCTCATTGACATTTCCATCATGTTTTATGGATTTTCCAATGGAAAATAACTCACCTAAGTGCAGCAGATGATCACTTTGTTCCCCAGCGCCTGTATTTAACAATGAATGGCTCTCCCTAGACCCCTGGATTACAAATGGGTTTATCTGCAACAGGAAGCGTGGCCAGTTGAAGAGACCCACCATGGAGGCCACCAAGTCTTGGGGGAACCCAGCCTACCTTGTTTTTGCAAAAAGCCCAGATGAGAACTTTCTATGGTCGAACCTTCTTGCTTCCTGCCCAGTAAATGTATTTGAACAAAAAAAGGGGAATCTGAAGTAAATTCTCCAAGGAAGGCAGAAGGTCAGCATTTTTAGCTACAGGTTTGGAAGACGAATGTGGCCGGTCTCCGCTGCGTGCCTGACGCCTTGTTGAGCATGCGTTGCAATAGAGTGGCTTTCGGAAAAGGCTTTCATTATTTCTGGATGTAAGAAATAGAGAAGTCGTTCTCCCAAAGTCAGTATTTTTTCTCAAGGCAACTGAACAACATTCCAGAAAAGAAATTATTTTAAAAACTTGAAAGCAGCTATGCAGTTTTCTTATTTTGGATCATGGATAGATTTTCTCCCCCTTCCTGGTAAAACTATGTCTCTAGGGCAGTATTTCTCAACCTTGGCAACTTTCAGAAGGGTGGACTTCAACTCCCAGAATTCCCCAGCCAGCGTTGCTGGGAGTTGGAGTCCACCCATCTGAAAGTTGCCACGGTTGAGAAACACTGCTCTAGGGAAAGCATTGAATTAATTGTGCTGCAAGAGAGCTTTCTCCAACCTGGTACCCTCTAGATGGGTTTCTTTTCAACTCATAGGTGTCTGTTAGAAGGCACTACAATGGAGGTCTTGGTGCTCTCTGAGCTTGTTTGTTGGCTTGCAGATGTTTCATTAACAACTAGGGAACATCATCAGTGCAAACATCACACTCCCTCGCACTGATGATGTTCCCTAGTTGGGTCATGAAATGTCTGCAAGCCAACAGCCAAGCTCAGAGAGCACCAAGGACTCCACAGTTCAACCCTGAGCTACACAGACTCTCTTCTGTTGGAGCTGCAACAATGTCAAAATGACTAGAAAATGGGAGATGATGAATTTGAGTCCTCCCTGAGGGAGGTTGGGTGACCTTGGGCTACACTGACACTCTCTCAGCTCACCCAACTTCATACGTTGGTTGTTGTGGGAAAAAATAAGAAAGACTGCTCCTTCAGAGCCCAAGGTGGTGTAGCATTTCTTCCTCCCATTTTTCCACGCAACAACCTTCTGAGGTGGGTTGGGCTGAGAAGGGGTGACTGGCTCCAAATGACCCACAGAGCTTCTATGGCTAAGGGTAGACTCGAACCTGGGTCTTCCTGCTCTGAGTCTGCCCTGTCCCCACTACTCCACACTGGCTGTTGGGCTAAAAGAGAGGGATTGACTCAATGTCCCTCAGGGAGTGTCCATGGCTGAAGGCAGACTAGACTAAAAAGTAGACTAGAACCTGGGTCTGCCCTGATGCTAGTCCTCCTCTGACACAGTATTAGCTCTTCCCACCTTCATACATAAGCTGTTTACTTCAGAAAGCCAGTTCCTGAGGCAATTTAAACCCTGCCACATCTCAAAGTGATCTTGTCACCCTTTTCAGCTTTATTGCAAACTTGTACTGTAGTTTAATTGTTCAGTAAACTTCAAAAATCAGGCCGATGAGCCACCACAAGGTTCTCTGATTTGGCTGCTCAGAAGCCCTCTGCTTCAGTGAGAGATGGAGGAGAATCATTGGGTAAATAAGGTGAATGCACCCATTATACTTTTTTTTTTCAAACCTACACCCAGATTGGAACAGACATAATACACAAATATCTGCCTTTCTAAATTGGGTTACTCTGCCTGCAGCTTGGAAAAAAAATGTGTCCGTTAGTACAAACCGCACACGGTTCCGTTAAGGACTATTATCACCAGGAAAATGCATACGAAAGCAAGCATCTTAGTGAAATGTTAGTATATAAGTAACCCTTTTTGGAGAAACGGGCACCTTTTTATGCAGATTTTTTAAAAAAATTAAAAGGGAAGGGATTTGGAAAGGGATGGGTTAAAGCGGGGGAAAAACCAAGAAACTGAGCCCATTTGAATTTGATCCCTACTTTTCAGCTCAATAACTTGGAGATTTTCAGCTTCATATATATGTAGTGTCTTTCAACCTTGGCAACTTGGCGAAGCTGTGTGGACTTCAACTCCCAGAATTCCCCAGCCAGCATGCTCTAATGCAGTTTAGAGCATAATTATATGCCTCTAATGCAGTTTAAAATACCTCTTGGCCTCTGATACAATGGAAATATTGCCCTTCTTTTTATAGCACACTCTTAATTCCCCCGCAGGTGTGATTCAAGCCAGAACATTTGGCAAAAACCGTTGAGCTGCAAAAGGTGTTTTAGGGTGCTTGCAATTAAACATGTAATGAGGGGGGTTCTTCTGGTGGCAAGGAGGGATTTGGCCTGATGGCAGGACCAGCTGGAATAACATACCTTAGACTGGGTAGAAGGAAACATCACCTTCAAGTTGAGCCAAGAACGAAAAGTCCTTTATTTTGAATTGGATGGGTTGGATTCCTGGGGCCCATCCATGAAGTTTCCTTGCCAACAATATGTTTGCGGTTTGCCATTGATGTCTTCTGCAATTTTTGTTGTTGTTGACTTAAAGCTGTAGGATTTCCTAATTGTTCCTTTTTGGAGGACATTATTGCATGCATTAGCTCAACTGGGAGACAAGATTTAATCTTCTCAGATGTTCCTCTTCTTCTGAATTATATCCCTGTCAGGTGGAAATTGACATCTGGACAAAGAAAGTGGATTCCCCATGCCTTATTTATAGCTGAAAGACTCATTCTTCCACCTTGGCAGGATAAATATGTCCCCCACCTACTCATTGTTTGGCAGAGTTGATGTCATTAGCAACACAGGAATGAATTAGTTATTGATGTGGATTAGCTAAAATGGATTACAATGAAATATGGTTACTGTGAATGTTTACATATGTATACTTATCTATAAATATATGTCTTATATGTTTTTGTTTCTTTTTAATTCTTTCTTTTTTTATACATTTGTATACAGGTAGTCCTCGACTTACGACTGTTCATTTAATGATGGTCCAAAGTTACAACGACCTTGGAATGGGTGCTTTACATCCTGTAAAGCACTTTTGAGCATCACAAAATATCACACACGCCACCCCGCAGTCACATGATCGCATTTTGTGCACTTGGCAACTGGCTTGCATTTACAACTAGTTGCAGCGTCCCGCAGTCACATGATTGTGTTTTGCGACTTTTTTGCTGTTTCCTGGCAAAAAAGCACCCATTGGGGAAGCTGGATTCACTTAACAACCATGGTGATTCGCTTAACAGTCCATGATTCGCTTAACGACTGCCGTAAAATGGTCATAAAGTCGGGTCCAGTCATGTGGTGACTTCTGACTGCAACAACTTACGATGGAAATTCTGGTCCCAATTGTGGTCATAAGGCGAGGACTACCTTTATTGTGTACTGATCTTTTTTTTCCAATTGATGAAAAGAAAACAGATAAGAAAAAAAAAATTCCACAGAATTCCCTAATGGTCTCCCATCCAAATATTAACCAGCTCTGAGATCTTACTTAGCTTTTTGAGATTAGCCAAGGTTAGCTAGGTGCTGCCATCTGTCTGGGGGCACGTTTATGAGTATGTAAAATTGGCTGCTTTTTTTTCATGCATTGAAATAATGATTGGGCCTTCTGCGCATAAATAAACACCACTTATGGAATGAGAAGAGTGGGGTGTTAAAATGAATTGGTACAGAAGAATAAAGAAATGGAGCAATTATAATTGTGCTTGACACTTGTGCTGGAATCTAGCAATTAATATCAGATATAATTGGCTGTATCTGTACTACCAGTACTAACTTACTTTCAGCTTAGTAATAACAACTTTTGCTACTTCCTGTGGTAATCCTTGATCATGTGTATCAGAAATAGGTAACCTCATGCCTTCCAGCCAGACACTGTGGGAGTTGCGGTGAGAAAAATCTGGACAGCAACAGGTGATGTATCCCTGTCAAGTTATGTGTTGGGAAGGATTGCTAGAAACACGGCTGTGTGTATGAAAAATCCTGTGTTTCTTTCTTTCTTTCTGCCTTTGGTACTGTCCAGAGAAACAGAAGGCAAGCTGTGTATGAATTTATTATTGGAGTTTTAGGGTGACTGTGAGCAATTTTAGAATGGGCTGTAGCATTCTGGTCTAGCACAAAATGGGCAAGTTGATTGACCTGCAAACTGGGAAAACTTCTAGCCAGCAAAAATGAATTGAGTTCTAGAGAAATTGTGCAGATGATGATGAATTCAGGCTGGGGAGGCTTGTAATGGTTTTCTTGGAGCCTGGGAAAGAGGATGTCAGCTTGCAAAATTTTACAGAGGTGGAACATCTGCACATTCTTCCCTTGCTATCTCCCATGGATCAGTGGATGGTTAGCAAGGAGATCAAGACTTCTCCACTTAACCTGAGAGGTAAATTGGGTGCTAAAAGAAACATACCCGTTTGCCCAGATTTCTATGGCCCAATTCCCTTTCAATAACTCTGGTTAAAGAAGACTCTGAAAATGCTGTTTGGGGTTGCAGGTACAATGGAGGTTGCTGGAGAGGAAGGAGGGGGTGCATTCCAGGGGGAGAAACGATCTTACAGTCTGGAGGACCTTGGGCAGCCAGCCAAGAACCTGAGACAGGGCCCGCCTTAGATTGCCTGAAGTATTTTTCCCTAGTGCCTTTTGGCTTTGCCCAGTTTGCCAAGATTCTCTGTGCGGTAGAAACAATAAAGAACTAGAGCTTAATTCCTGGCTCAGCATTGTTTCTTCACCTCAGCCCTGACCGTAAGTGTCTGCTAAGGGACCAACTCCCATCTAGGGAGCTTCCATGGCTGAGGATGGACTAGAACCTCGGTTTCTTCAGTGTCAGTCCAACATTTTCCCCACTATACCATGCTGGTTCTCAGCACTCTCCTGGTTGCCAAAGGCTGTCTTCACCTGCCCTAGAATGATAGGCTGAAAGGTACAAACATTTGAATGTTGAAATACGGTGCTTTTTTCCGGCTGCAGATTCCAGAGGCCAGCACGGTGATGCTGATGTTGGCAAAGATGGTGTAGCACAAGAGTGAGCCCTTGCTCGCTATAGCTTTGGACCTCTAGCTGTAGTCCCAGCTTCTTTCACTCTTCCTCAATGGCCTGCCACCCATCATGGTTCCCGTTTTGTTGGAGAGGATGGATCTGATTCACCACCAGCTATAGCACAGGGTAGAAAGCACAAAAACCTTTGTCCATTCCCATCTATCAACTGTTCATCCATCTATTCTGTCTTTGATGGTCAACAGCTGGGTCTGTGGTCAAGGCCAATTTATCATCACTTCACTCTAGCTCTCCATCATCCATTGCCGCCTTCATTTCATCTCTTCCTAGCCCACACATTCGATTTACAATTCCCTCTATGGACCTGATCTCTACAAAACAGGTCTGTAATGGTATGTGGGAATGACCTTGGGAGATAGGAGAAACAGCCACAGATTAGGCAATGGTCAGATAAGAGGCAGCTGAGCCTGCAAAAGAATGGGAGTGTGGAAAACATCTTGGAAGGGACCCTCCCTAGTTTCTTGGTCTATAAAGGCAAATGGGGAGAGATGTCCTTTCAGACTTGCAAGATTCTGTTAATGTAACCTTACAGTAAACTTAGAGCTACTACTTCTGAGTGTGCTTGTTGTCTGGACTACTTCATAACGCTGACAAGATCACTCCTTTTTTTTTTTAAAGAAACTTTATTAAATTTTATTAAATGCAAAAGCTGTATTGATTAAACTAATAATTAAATAATTAAATTAAATTAAATAATAAAGTTTTTGTGTTAAATACAAAAACGTTATTATTAAATACAGAGCCTTTATTAAATACAAAAAATTGCATTTGAGGACAAGAAAACATATAAAGATAGAGATTGAAAAAAGAAGGAATGAAAAAAGAACAAACTTTAAATAAAACGAAAGAAGTCTAGGAAAAAGAGTGACTTCCGACCATCTTCAGTACAGATAAAATCATAAAAATACAAACGTCTTGCTCTGTTTTTAAGTACAGTACACATTATTTCTATATTCTTATACAGTCCTAACCCTCAAATCCCAAAATCAAAACTTCATTTTTTTCAGTTTCAGACAAAAAGTCCAAAAGTGGTTTCCAGGTAGACAAGATCGCTTTTCCAGTGTTGTGTTTGGACGTTCAGCTTGTAAGCTCCATGAACACAGATGATGAACGCACCAGGGAGGGCACAATGCAATCTTTCCCCTTCCTGTATTGTTCATATTTTTAATGTAAGCTATTCACCTTTTTGCTCCAAGGTAATTCCCACTACGTCTAATGCCCAAGGCTGTCATTTTGTATCCGCTGACAAGGGCATAATTTCCATTTAGTTAAGTGGGTCGTAGTTTTCGGTAGACTTCTCATGAATCAGGCAGTAAATAGGATTAGAGGGACAACGGAAGTTCCAACTTGACACAATATACCTGGAGTCTGGGGAAGGTGTGAAGAATTTCAGTAAGGATTTTCCCAAAAGAATGTCCCCTATCTTGGAAAAAAATTAGACTTATCCTAGCTACGTCTTATAAACTGGGGTACCCCCACTTCCAGAAATTCCCAGAAATTCTAGTTAGTACCCAGGCCATGAATCAGAGCAATTCTGAGAATTGCTTTCTCACCATAAGCTGGAGAAGATATTCATAAGTTGCCAGATAACATTGTGTGTTATCTCTCAAATGTTGTCAGATGCTAATTAGAGCATGTTCCCGATCAAACGGTTAAAACCCACCAACAAATTGTATCAGCTATGCAGTAAAGGTTAAGTACAACATGGAAGCTGAGATCTTCCCACACCTGATATCCTGATGTCTGCCCTCCCAGGCAATCAGAAAGGAAACATGATGAGATGAGCTAATTCTACTTTATCGTAAGGGTACCTTAACAGAATCTTGCAAGTCTGAAAGTACAAATCTCCCTCCCTCCCTATTTACCACTTGAGTAATTAGGGCGGGCCCTTCCTAAGTTTCTTGCTCTGACTGTTACTCTGTTGTGGGCTCCTTTCTCTTTTATCTGATTGTTCCCTAGGTGGCATCTCTTCCCCCCGTCTTCCAAGGTCACCCTCACATTCCACCACACCTGGAGACTTCCAAGCTATCTTGCCTGCTCTTAGGGCTGTGCGTGGTTATCAGAGCGATTCAGGGGAAATAAGAAGTGAAAGGCATCTTGCCTGCCCTCCCTCCCCCAGATCCTCCTCTGCAGTGCCCAGCTGTTTGTGGGATTGGGCAGAAGAGCCGCATATTGGAAGAAGGGACAAGGGAGTAAGGCTCACTAATGCTGTATTGTCAGGGGTTAGAAACACATCTGTTCCCCCATTCCCCCAGGCAAATGATACTGGAACTCTCTAAAAAAAAATGGAACAGGTTTGCATAAGCAAAATTGGGAACCCAAGCCTAAAGGGAGTTTTTGGCTTGCTTAGGCAAAGCGGGAGCACTGTCAAAACTCGCTGCCATGAGTACGGATGGTGTGAAGGAGGGGGCCCCTGTCCAGGGGGGAAAATGCATGCGTAGTTTAGAGGCTTTGAACTGCCCTTCAAAGAAACTCAGAGCAGACCCGCCTTGAGTGTTGGGTTTATCTGTGTGGGTTTCCCACGCTCCTTCAGTTTGGCAGGATTTCTATCTACTAGAGCATTCAATAAACACTAGAGACCAACTCACTGTCTCAGTGTGGTACTTTGCTCTAAGTTAGGACACTCGCTCCTGCTTCGCCTGGGCTGGTCTGCAAAGTTTCTCACAGTTGGTGACTTCTGGTGTGGTGTGTATATCCATAGGCCTCTAGACCAGGACTTCTCAACCAGGGTTCCATGGCACCCTCAGGTTCTGCAAGAGGTCCCTAGGGGTTCCCTGGGAGATCACAATTTATTTAAACAATTATTTCAAATTCAGGCAACTTCACATGAAAGAGGTAGGTTTCATTCTTTATTTTTAGCTTAAGGACACTGTTATGCATACATACAGGCCCACCCATGAAACAAATAGAATAATTTGGTAACTTCTGGCCTGAATGTGCAGGGGTTCCCCGAGGCCTGAAAACTATGTCAAGGGTTCCTCCAGGTCAGAAAGTTGAGAAAGGCTGCTCTAGAGAGTCTACGTAAGTGGCTGTGTTAGTGCATTCAGTATTTTTACTGTGCTAAAGAAGTAGTAACCAAGAAATCAAACAATGTATCGCGCTGGGAAAATCTGCCATCAAAGACCTATCTAAAGTTTTCAGAAATAAAGATGTCAGTTTAAAAACAAAGGTGTGTCTGACTCATACTATGGTCTTCTCAATTGCCACATATGCCTGTGAAAGCTGGACATTAAAAAAGGAAGATAGAAGAACTGATGCATTCAAATTGTGTTGTTGGGGAAGATTATTGAAAATAACATGGACTGCCAGAAGAACAAACAAATGTTTTAGAATACAACCAGAATGTTCCCTACAGGCAAAGATAACTAGGCTTAGACTCTCATACTTTGGGCACATCGTCAGGAAAGACCGAGTGCTTGGAAAGGACATCATGTTTGGCAAAGTCGAGGGCCAGCGGAAAAGAGGAAGGCCTTCAATGCGATGGATTGACACAATTACCGCAACAATGGATGCAAACACTGGAACAGTCAGGCATTTGGCGCAAGACCGAACAGCATTTTGTTCTGTTACATGTAGGGTCGCCGTGAGTCGTAAACGACTCAACGGCAACTAACAACTGCCTCCCACCTGATTTTTGAGCCCCACCACCACTCTTTTGTGGGACGCGGTGGTGCTGCGGGTTCGAATCCACGTGACGGGGTGAGCTCCCATTGCTAGTCCCAGCTCCTGCCAACCTAGCAGTTAGAAAACATGCAAATGTGAGTCAATTAATAGGCACCGCTTTGGCGGGCAGGTAATGGCGTTCCGTTTAGTCATGCCGGCCACATGACCACGGAGGAAGTGTCTACGGACAAATGCCAGCTCTTCGGCTTTGAAACGGAGATGAGCACCGCCCCCTAGAGTCGGACACGGCTGGACTTCATGTCAAGGGAAACCTTTACCTTTACTTTTCACCACTCTTTTAGCCTTCTGGAAGGCCATGAAGACCCAGATCTTCCCCCAAATATTGGGCTAGGATGGGGTTGAGCCTAGGGGTCAACAGTATGGTTTATCTGGTGCCCAGTGGGAAGGGTTTGCTCTGGTTTTATTGACTGCTGTGAGCTGCCTCGGATCACTGTGTGAGATAGGCAGCCATGTAAATCTTCAAAACACATAAACAAATCCATCCCGTATTTCTCGGTGTACACATACACAGAGATGCAACACAAGGAAAAAACAGAAACAGACAGACATGCACAGAAACAACACATTATTTGTTACACAGAAGAAAACACAGATGCCTCCTATGGGCCCAAACTGGTAAGGGATTGGAAAGATCATTCCAGGAGCCCTGCTCTGCAGGCTTTTCTTTTTTTAAAAAGGAAAGTCTAGAAAAAGACAAAAGAAGACACTGAATACAAGGAGAAGGCTTTGGGTCAGGGCTGCAACTACGGGGGGCAACCAGGGCATGTGCCCCGGGTGTCGCGCTGGTGGGGCGCCCAAATGGGTGCAGAATCCACATTTGCCCCGGGTGACACAGACCCTAGTTGCGGCCCTGCTTTGGGTGCTTAGCTTTTCAAAGTTTAAAGCCACATGTCTCCGCCAGGTAAACCTCTGAGAAACTGCTGAGAGATTTTAGTAGATGGCCACGTAAGTTTAATAAATAACTACTTCAATAAATTTTAGTAGATTTGCCTCATTCTCTTCCTAACACTCACCTCCTCTGCCAGAGGAAAACAGTGGACAGAGACAACGTCATTCTCTTTAAGGTGATCCCAGCTGCAGCCCTTGAATTTGCAAAGAGAGATGACAAGGAATACCTTTCAGTACCTTTTTGATAAGAACTTGCTTATTTCTTAATAAATGCAATGGAGCCAGACCTTAAACAACCCCCTAAAATGAGGAGAAAATGAAGCTGGATGATTCATTCACCACTATCTTTAGGTCTTCATTGCTAATTTCACCCAGCTTGAAAAAAACCATGGTTATCTAAGTTTTTTTTTAAAAAAAATAGGAAACTTGGGGGAGAAATATGGATTTTAAAAAATCCATGTTGATGATTTTCCAAATGTCCAGCTCTCATTTATTTGTCAGCTGTAGGATTAGGACTAGCGTTAGGGTTAGGAACATGATGGCTAGGAAGCAGAACTGCTGGTCTTGTCACCAGCTCTTCGAGTACCTCCAGTTTTGCCGAGTTCTGCAGAGAGGCCCACCATTCCCTTAAATGTTGCCATCTAGTTGGACCTAGAACCCCACCTTTTGCTCCAAGTCCATTCCCTTAAATGTTGCCATCTAGTTGGACCTAGAACCCCACCTTTTGCTCCAGGTCCATTCCCTTAAATGTTGCCATCTAGTTGGACCTAGAACTCCACCTTTTGCTCCAGGTCCATTCCCTTAAATGTTGCCATCTAGTTGGACCTAGAACCCCACCTTTTGCTCCAGGTCCATTCCCTTAAATGTTGCCATCTAGTTGGACCTAGAACCCCACCTTTTGCTCCAGGTCCATTCCCTTAAATGTTGCCATGTAGTTGAACCTAGAACTCCACCTTTTGCTCCAGGTCCATTCCCTTAAATGTTGCCATCTAGTTGGACCTAGAACCCCACCTTTTGCTCCAGGTCCATTCCTTTAAATGTTGCCATCTAGTTGGACCTAGAACCCCACCTTTTGCTCCAGGTCCATTCCCTTAAATGTTGCCATCTAGTTGGACCTAGAACCCCACCTTTTGCTCCAGGTCCATTCCCTTAAATGTTGCCATCTAGTTGAACCTAGAACTCCACCTTTTGCTCCAGGTCCATTCCCTTAAATGTTGCCATCTAGTTGGACTTTTTTGTAGCAGCTCCTGCCCTGTGGGACACCCTTCCCATTGAGATCCAGCAGGCCCCCACTCTTGTAGTTGGCTTTCCCCCTGGGCATTGGGACAGTAAAGTTGGAGCCTAGGGGTTGCCCAGATGAATGGATGCAGGTGATGGATTAGGCACCTGGTTTTTCCTGGGTTTTGTCTTACTGTTTTTATTGTTTGTGATGGTATCTTTGTTGTTAGCTGCTCAGAGTTGGGTTTCACAAGACAGGTGGCCATATAAATCTTTATTTATTTAAAATACATACATACATACATACATACTGTACATACATACATCCTTTTGAGTTCAGAGAATCTAAGAGTTGTATGAGGCCCTTGAGACTTGGGATCTGCTAAGGCCTCCCTACTCAGTAGAGGAACCTAAATCAAGGCACCCAAAATGCCCCCAAGGGGAGGCTACCACCCCTCCGGGTCATCGGTTCCCCTACTGGACATCTTTTGCCCTTAAGACATTTTCCTCATATTCAACTCAAATCTGCCATCCTGCAACTGAAGACCAAGACTCTGGGTCCATTGTGTTGCCAAAGAGGGAGTGACCTTCTTCTGCATTATTTTATTTTATTTCATTTCATTTCATTTCATTTTACCTTATTACATTTAATTTTAAAATGAAAAGGGATGAATCACAGGCAAAGGAATTACAGCCCTGTCTGTATTTCAGTCCTGCAGTCCATATTACCTCCTTGTTTTAAGGGAACAAACATAACACTGACTTTCACCGTCAACAGTCAGCAAGGAGGATGTTTCATTGAACAGAGATTAACCAAGTGGAATCTTTGAAAAGCAATATGGTCTTTCTTTGGGGTCCACTGTTTTGCTTTAAAGGTATCTCGGATGTAAAAGCAATGGATAATCGCACACCACCATCCATGATCCTGAATGAACTAAGGTTAGTTGCAAGAACTAACATGGTATAAAACAACCAGTGGACAATGTTCAGCAAAGTTGCCCATAGGACCTTGGTGAAACACAGATGGGTGCAAATAATAATAATAATAATAATAATAATAATAATAATAATGCATTGGCCTTAAAGAGACAATCAAAGCATGTCTCATGTGGATGCTATAATCCCTTGGGAATCTACCTCCCCCGAAAGGAGACATTAGAAATCCACATCTACTCTCAGATCCAAACTCTCAGCAACAAGGTTTTAAATCACTGCTGAGAGCTGGATCTGAAATAAGCAGATGGATCCAGTCAATGGATCATATAAGCCCTTGAAAAAGGTACCAACCATGGACCGAAAGTCAGGACTTCTAAGCCGCTGAAGCCCCATTGTCTGCATTCAAATAATCTAATTAAGCAGGTTGGCAACGTCAAGAACTCTACCCATACAAAATGCTAAGCTTGGTTAGGGTTAAACTTGGTTGCTGTTTAGTGTGGCTCGGTCTGCTGTGTGAACCTAGAAAAGGAGTTAATTCGGGCAGCAAATTAAGGGTGTGATGCGAACACAGTCTGTGGCAGAGTGCGGTGCCACTGTGGCTACTTCTACAAGAAACGCAACTGATGTAGAAACAGGGGTTAGCCAGTATTTCCTCTTCCTCTCCCTGTGATCGATTCTTCCTTTTTAATGCAAATATCATGACACCAATATAAACTTTACACAGAGATTTGCTGATGAATTGTGACAGCCCCTAAAATTTGATTACCTGGCTTCACAGATGTGCCATCCAGAAGTATATATGTCTGGGTTTTGAGCACTCACAGTAATGCCTCGATGGCACAGCATTGCTAGCAGAAACAGGGCATTCACCTAACTTTGCCATCCATTGGAACACCAAGCATTGGCTGGTCAATTGCAAAGAGCTGTGGCTTCTCCCCAGCGATGCAATTAATCCCAACCAATCCTATTTTCTGCCAAGGTTTAGGGGTCTCCCTTTCAAAACTACTTATGGGGAATGCAAGAAAAGTGCCCAGCGGTGTCCAGCTTTAGTGCTGCAGTGGCTTGGTGGAGAATGGCTCCACTGTTGCAGCGAAGAAAGACCTCACGGCAAAGTCTGTGGCCCACAACATTCTCTGACTCTACCTGCAGTGGTCCGGCCTCCATTGGGCTCCACTGGAAGTTGTGCTTGCTGTTACAACAGAGGCAGGAAGTGTCCCCCTGTTCGGGGGGAGATGGGCAGTGACAGAAATTTGAACACTAAATAAACAAATAAGTGACACCCCCTGAACCCTCTTTGCAGCATCTGTGAGGCCATGTGTTCCTCTTTAACTGGGGCATTTCTGATCAGCCCTTTCTGGGAGATGGGCTAAGTATTTTCTCCAGATTAAAGCTGAGTGGGTCGCCTGGGTCATGTAGACATCCCCAGGAAGGACGTGGTTGGGAACGTTGAATAGAGGTAGCTCCAAATAGAAATCATTCCAATCAACACCTTGAGTAAGGACCCTTAAATGTGGGGAGGGCCCCGCCTTCTCTCGAAGTGAGGATAAATATCAACACACATCCACTATCCCAATCATCAAAGATCTGAAGCCAATGACTCAGAGGATCCTCTTTGCTCCCTATTGCGCTGTATCTCCATTTCCCCCCAAGCCTATAGAGCAAGCACGTAAAGAGAGCGCGGATCTGCTTACACTGCTCAAATTAATATCGCCTCGGCCTAGTGGGGATTTATGAGTCACTGATTTTATTTCCCTTTCAACTCAGATATGCTAATTTTTATTGGACTTTGGATGAAGTCAGCGGGGATCAAAGCCAGAAGGAATTTGTCCTTTTGTGCGTGGGTTTTCTTTCTGCAGAGATAGCTGCAAGCGAGAGGCAGGGATGAGCACCGTGCAGTAGAGATTAATAGAGTTAAACCAGAACTGTTATCATAATTGGGGCTGAATCTCCTTTATAACAATAGATGGAGAATGTCACCTGGCATGAATCTAAGAATCCCAGAATAATTGGGCTGAAGAAAGGAAAATGCTGTCAAATCCTCTGCTCAGTTCCGGTGAAGCAGATTGCAACGCAAAGCAGGGCTCTCTGCTTTGGGGGCCCTCTGCTCCCCCATTCTAGCAACCATCAAGTCACAACGCCTTTCTACTTTCAAAGCTACCACCACATTCCAGGGACTTAGGTGGCCCTATGGAGGGACACTATCACCAGCCACACCTAATCTGGTCCTCAACGACAGGATGCTATTCCCAGGAAATCATTCTTCCTCCTTTTCAATATAAAATTAGAATAAAAAACCCCACTTTAAAAAAATGACTAAAATTGAATGAGGCACATTGGAAGAGCTGTAGGACCAGGTTAGGGACAGATCATCATGGAGAAAATCTATGTGGTCAGTCACTGAGAATCGACAACAACTTGATGGTACATCATCAATTACTATGATATCTAGCTCCACTGAGAAGTCTATAATGGTTGGAAAAGTAGAAGTAAAGAGAAGAAGAGGACAATCAGCAGCAAGGTGGATGGACTCAGGTACAACAGCTATGGGTGCACCATTGGAAGATCTGAAGGACCAGATCATCACAGAGAAGATCTATCTATGTAGTCACTAAGAGCTGACAACAACCTGATGGCACGTATTCATCATCCATCATTGGTGATCTGCTGAGATTGCAACATCTTGCAAGGTCCAGGTAGTCTCACACAAGATCTCTAAAAATTTCAGATGAGGACACAGAATATCTTTGGGGACATTAGCCACTTTCACTTTGCTTTGCTTTTTTTAAGGCTTAATTCAAATAAATGTTTAAGTGCCTGCAATGGTGCACGAAATCAGATGATGGTCCCCATCACCAACGGAGATGCCGACTCTGCAGCTTCCGTGTGCAGGAAGGTTGACAAGGGAAGCCACATTAATTTGGGAGTGGCTCATTTGGCACCAGTGAGTAAGATTATCTTGCTGTGAGAGGAACAATGCTGTCAGTGGAATCCAGCTCCACGCAGCCCACAAGCGACACAGAGATCACACTTGGATGCCATGTGTGGTGTCGGCTTCATCCCGTGCTTAAAAACTGAGCCCTAATGTTGAAATGGAAGAGAGTTACATAACTGTAATACCCCAATGTATTGTAGTCCCTTTTTCTTCTTTGAATGTGTGATGGTGTTTAGGTTATGGAGTAGCTGTTTTGCTGAGTGTAGAGGTTTGTTTAATGGGCTTTTGTTTTTAACGGGGCTTTTTAATGTTTTCTAGGGATTTTTTTTCTTATTTTTTTCCCCTTTTCTCTCCCCCCCCCCCACCCCCCGACCCAAGCTAATAAGGAAAATTTTCTTTTCCTTCTTTTTTTTCTCACTATATAGTAGCTCTTTTTATATAATAGGTTAGCTTCTTTTTTTCAAGTATATGGTCTTTTTATATACTAATATCATTTATGTTGTGATTTTGTTTATACCCAACATTACAGACTAAAAGCTATTTTAAAGAAGTTTTAATTATTACGGTTTTAATGTTTACCATAGTTATATTTTTTTTTAAAAATCAACCTTTGCCTTGAGATTCTGAGAAATTTGTTTCTATTCTTTAACAATTTCTATTTAGTGGGAAACACAAAACATAAGCATGAAGCTGAAAATGGTAAGATGCCAGAAATTTAACCATATTATTCCATCTCTTGACGAACTTGTCTCTTGAGTTAGCTTTTCAGGGACTCCCGTGGTCAATTTTACACCCAATTATACACGTGTCTCTAAAATAGGAATAATGAATCTCAGAATTGGGCCAAATCTTTCAAGCATTACAATACTCCTTCTCTGAATCTCCAGAGCAAAGATTAACCCGGTTACAGGTAATCCTCACTTAACAACCATTTCTTTAGTGATAGTTCAGACTTACGACGGTGCTGGGAAAAACAACTTGCAACTGGTCCTCACACTTAGGACTGTCGCAGCATCCCCTTGCAACCGGTTCACATTTATGACTGTCGCAGCATCCCATGGTCACATGATCGCCATTTTTGACCTTCCCGGCCGGCTTTTGGCAAGTACAATCAATGGGGAATTTTGTGATTCACTTAACAACCATGTGGCTTGCTTAAAGCCTGTGGTGATTCGCTTAACAACTGCTGCAAAAAAGGTCATAAAATCAGGTCGGATTCGCTTAATGACCGCTTTGCTTAGCAACTGAAATTCTGGTCCCAACTGTGGTTGTTAAGCAAGGACTACCTGTATAAGGGGCCTTTTAAATTTGGAAGGTGAAAATGGCAACTGTGACCATATGATCAAAGCCCAGCTTCTTTTTTACACATGCAAGACATGTACAAAAGCAGGGGGCTTCATTGTGCAGTTGCAACTACCATATTGACTTTTTTGACCCACCTCTGCAGAGGCCCCTGATGCGAAAAATCTCTCTCTAGGCCTAGATTCCCCCGTGTTGTACTAGGGCAGAGCGGAACAGCCTTTCACTAGCCAAGTTTAGCATTTTGCATCCAGAGACCACAGAGTCTGTGAGCAGCTGATTCTGCCAAGGGAATTGAACCACTAGAAGGATGGGTTCAGTCTGCACTGCCCCATGTTCGGCAGAATACCACATTGCCTGCCCTATAAACCACAATAGGTAGTGAACCAGAGACATCTTCATGAGAAGTCAAACAATAAAGATGGCAGCTGCAATCACACAGTTGCGTCCAGCATCCTGACCTTTTTGACACCCCTACAACCCGGAGGATGCCCTTGGTTTGCCCAACAAAGTAAACCAAAATGAAACATAATGGATTAGTGTGAAGTGTGTACTTTCCCCAATGTTTTCTTTGACTATGATAAGGCATCATGCTAAACAGTTTTCTTTTTTGACCGTAGTTCGTTAAACAAGCCCCCAGTGATTTCTCTAAACCACAACCAACCAAACCCCATTACATATTAATATGATAGCCTGCTTCATGCAACATGCCAAGATCATGGCTGAGTTTCTCACACTGCAATCAATCAAAAATTACCCAATTCCATTTTACGCTGGCTTAACATAAATAATTCCAGCCTAATTTTAAAAAAAGATGTTTGAAGGGTTCATCCTTCATGTTTTCCTTGAAACTGACTTTTGAGGAAATTATATACTAGAAATGCTGTTTGTTGTTTATTTGTTCAGTCGCTTCCGACTCTTCATGACTCCATGGACCAGCCCACGCCAGAGCTTCCAGTCGGTTGTCAACACCCCCAGCTCCCCCAAGGATGAGTCCTTCACCTCTAGGATATCATCCATCCACCTTGCCCTTGGTCGGCCCCTCTTCCTTTTGCCTTCCACTCTCCCCAGCATCAGCATCTTCTCCAGGGTGTCCTGTCTTCTCATTATGTGGCCAAAGTACTTCAGTTTTGCCTTTAATATCATTCCCTCCAGTGAGCAGTCTGGCTTTATTTCCTGGAGTATGGACTGGTTTGATCTTCTTGCAGTCCAAGGCACTCTCAGGATTTTCCTCCAACATCACAGTTCAAAAGCATCTATCTTCCTTCTCTCAGCCTTCCTTATGGTCCAGCTCTCGCAGTCATATGTTACTACGGGGAATACCATTGCTATGTCTACAGGGGATATCAAAAAATCAAGATAATAGCCACAATGATGAGGTTGAAGCACTGACCCTTCTTTATGGGAATTGCAACACATTTTAGAAAGGAGCAAGTGTGAGGACCGGTTGTAAGTCACTTTTTCCAGCACCGTCGTAACTTCAAACTCTCATTAAATGAATGGTCATTAAGCGAGGACTACTTGTATTCTTCCTCTGTGGTTACCCCTGCCCTGCCTGTGTAGTAGGGTAAGATCAGCATCCTTAAGATTTAGGGTGATTTTTGAGAGCTGAGCATAGATGACCATGGCATGCTATGGTGCCAAGGCACAGAAAGTTTGCCAACTTCTATCTGTCTTGAATTGATGTACCAGTGTACCCACAATGTATTTTGAAACTTCAGCAGTAAGTGTAGATATTAATGTAAAAACAAATATTGATCCTTGAAGTTTAAAAATAGGCCCTGCTCTGTTACATATACTATTGCATAATAGACTATTAGCATTGTCAAACATTGATTACCAATCGGCCACCAAATATTGCCAAATACCTAATGGCGGGTGCTAAATATTAAAAGGATTATTAATATTCCTTAATATTAAAACATTTAACATTAAAAGGAAACAGTGGTAAAAATATTAAAAGGAAATAATAGTATGTGACAAATACCAATGTACTGCACGGGTCCTCTGCAGGCTTAGCTCTTTTTTTTGCATAGTCTAAAAACAGGCGAACACATGAAGTCAGAAACTTTGCGAGATAATTTGGTGGGAGCAAAATTCCTTTGGGTTGGTAACTGCAATCAGCGCTGTGTTAGTCTTTTCTCATTAAAGAATATATTTACTGAGCCACTTTTTGTAATGGACTATTCCTTCCAGCAGAGGTATATGGGAATCCTAGGGGCTTAAGTTTCTGGAGACTGCGTATGCCTCATTGCTTAGTGCTAATATTGAAGACCAAAGAATTCAGCCAATCTCCAAAACTGGTGTCTCGTTTCTGATAAAAGGTAACCTGTTCATTAGCATGTTCCCCTTCACCTGTCTAGGGACAGGCAGGAAAGTCAATTCCACTGGTATGTACTTAGACTATGAGAGAGCTAATAACATGAAATTAAGGAGATGTATTGATGTGTCTTTGTAAAATGAAAAAAAACACAGATTCCCAGAAGCCTCTGGGAATCCTCTCTTGGAAATCTTCTGAACTTTCATGGATTTTTCTCCCTTGCAATTTTTCTCTGAATGTCTAAAATATTCTTAAGCTCTGCTGGGAATTTCTTACCTGGCATCAGTTGGCCATTCATGCTTGTTGATAGAAATGTTTTTTTGTGTGTGTGATAGCCAAGCTCTTTGAAGGTTTTAACATATCCTCGCAAGAGCTTCCGATAGCAACAGCCGTCCATGAGTGAAGGTCCTGGGTGATGTGTTTTCAGGATACTAATCTTGACCCCATGTAGTAGTTGCAGCTGAAGAAGAAGATTTCTGAAAGTTTATTCAAGGCCTGGCTTAATCCTTCCATTTTCTAAAAAAAAAAATTGATGCTAGGGAGAGTGGAGGGCAAAAGGAAGAGGGGCCGACCAAGGGCAAGGTGGATGGATGATATTCTAGAGGTGACGGACTCGTCCCTGGGGGAGCTGGGGGTGTTGACGACCGACAGGAAGCTCTGGCGTGGGCTGGTCCATGGAGTCACGAAGTTCCAAAGGACTGGGGTGGCCACTGAGAAGGCGACCCTCCGAGGTCCCATCAGATGACAACATTTAAGAGAGGGGACCTGGAGCACACCCACCTTATCTAATCCAGTAGGATGGGAAGATATTGTCAGGGAGAGGTGGTCCTGCAAATAACCTGGCCCTGTGCCATGTAGGGATTTCAAGGTGATAACCAGCACCTTGACCTGCACATGGAAGGCAACTGGGAACCAGGGCCGCTCACGCAATGGCGGTGTAACACAAGCGAACTATGGGGCACCCAGAACTGTACATGCCGCTGCATTCTGGACCAGTCGCAGTTTCTGGATGGTCCTCAAGGGCAGCCCCATGTAGAGAGCATTGCAGTAATCCAATTGGGAAGTGACTAAGGCAGGAGAGTCTGTGAGCAAGGCCTCCCAGTCCAGGAATTGGCACCCAGGACAAATTTGTGCAAAGCCCCCCTCAGCTGTGGCTGCCACCCTCTTCCAGGGACAGGAACTGTGCATCCAAAACAACTCCCAAATTGTGGACCAATTCTGTCCAAGGGAGTGTTCCCCTGTCCAGAGTCAAAGATGTCATTTCTCCTGACTCTGGGTGCCCAAAGACTCACAACCACTCTGTTTTGTTGGAGTTGAGTTGCAGCCAAAATCTTTTGTTTGCCAGCTTCTCCCACCATCCTAAATTTGGTCCTGTTCAGTTTTCCAAGAGTTTATGAACAGACAGGCAGACCAGGTTCTGAGCCCCTGTACATGATTTCTTTCTGGTATTCTGTAGGTTTGGGAAGCATAAAAGCAAGCAAAAAATCTCCAGGAATTTCCATCCTTCTTAGGCAGAAATCAGCAACTTCTGATTGTTTGATTTACAGGACTGCCTTGTTTAGTGACCGTTTGCAGTTATGACGGTGATGAAAAAGTACCTTTACGACCAATCCTTGCATTTACGACCTTTGCAGATCTGTAAAGTAAAGGAAAGCTGAAGTAAGATGGTAAGCACAGTCACCGTTTACTTAGCGACCGCTTTGCTTAACGACTGAGTTGCTGGTCCCAGTTGTGGTTGCTAAACAAGGTTTACCTGTAGTTCTGTTTTAAAGAAGAAACTGAGTCAGAAATCAGTGTTTCATCCCAATGTATTTATACACTACTAAAACTCCTATGTCTGTTTATTTGTAACCTTTAATTGGGCAAAACGGTGCGTCATAGGCCAACAATTTTTGAACCAAGGTACCTCAAATGGGCTAACTCACGGAATGTATCCAAAATCTGAGATGCATGACTCCCGTGGAACTGAAATTTGACATAAAAATTATCATAAAACATATTATGACATAATACAGAATGGCATAAAACATTTCCTGTGGTCAACTCCTGATGTTTGCCTGGGCTATACAGCTCAATGTGAATGACATGGGCTATTTTCAAGGCAGATACCTCTCTGAATGTCTCCCTGAAGTTTTAAGAACTTTTCCAGGGAAGGCAGGACATTAGAAGCTCTGCCCTTGTTGAAGGCATCGAGGAATCTGGTAAGGAAATATGTCTGAAATGATGACCCAGCAGGTCACAGGTTGTCTAGTAGCCTCCATTTTTGAGTTAGAACGTGATGGAAATTGTGGTTTGTTCATCACAAAAAAGATGCCATGGACGAGAACTCTGCCTCTGTCTCAGCCAGAGCAACAAATGCTTGGAAGTCGTCATTCTAAAGACCAAATCAACCAGGTCGTATTCTGTAAACCTGGAGAGTGCTGTTCATAACTGCATCCATCAACTCATTTTCTGTCACTTCTAGATGGCAGGTACAAATATAACACAGGCAACTGGAGGAACGAATGGGAGGGAAGAGATGAGCTGGGGAAGGGGCACGGGAAGATTAAATAATTAGTAAACATGCCAAGGAACAGGATGAAACAAATGCCGTGATTCGTGTTTTGCATTGCCTTCTGTCCTGAACCTTTTAAAGTGTCAGCTGGTGTGACAGCCAGCCTTTAAAGTTTTATAATAAAGACAGAAGCTTGGCTTTAAAGAGAAGAGGGCGGGCAGCCCCAAAATCTTCCTATCCATTTGCTGGCAGAAACACTCAAAGCCTAGAAACCATGGAGACTGGAGTGTAGAAATCCATATATAGATGAAGATGCCTGTTTTTATAAAGATTTTAAAAAGTGAGCGAGAAATAGACTGAAACGCACTTAGCGAATGCATCAGTGCCCTGTGGGGTTACTGCAAGATAACATGGATAATACATATTGTGAATCTAACGGGGGACGGGGGTGGGGGAGAGGAGGCAGTGACATATTTGATTACAGTGAAATCCGGTTATCCTTTCTTGATACTTTTTGTGTACAAGATTCATATCTGTATATATGTACGTGTGGGAAGCTCTTCTTGCATTCCTTTTTTCCTTTTCCTCTCTTTTTGCTACTGTATTGCTTTTGTCTTTTTTGTTCTATCAAATAAATAAAGACATCCTTTTTTAAAAAAAAATGTATTTGAATCAATGATACTTGTAAACTGCAGGTGAATGCCCAAAGCATCTTTGGCGATTCCAGTTGGTTTCCTCTTGATTAGGATAGATAGCTGAATACCATGAGACCACGGTTAATGTAGTACCTGCATTCATACAAGAATGTGATTCTGTTTACTGGAGTAATTCTTTTTCAGGGTTGGCCCAATACATTGGACTAGGGACTTAGAAAATATTCTGCTCCAGCTAGAAGATGTTTGAAGGGGAGGGCAGAAAACAGCCAAGAACTTAATGGCGACTCACAATGGTGGTGGCCAACTAGCAGTAGGAACATGCTGGGAAGATCAGTGGGTGGGCTGAATGCACATGCCAAGCAAGGATGGGAGAGGGGAGAAGGCACATCTTCCAGATTTGGTTTCTGCAAAACCTGAACCAACAGTAAAACCCACCAAACTGTAGCCCACCTAGAGTGGTTTGGCAAAATGTCCAAAAAGTGACACGTTTCGTGTTTGAAACAAAACCTGTTCTCCCTTTTCTGTACACCTGTACATCGAACCATAACCTTAACCAATCAGCTGTGTTCATACTACATACTACATAGACTAACCAATGTTAATACTAAACTGAGTTTTGCATGGAGCGCAAACGCATCTACTAGGCTTTGCATCACGTGGTTAAACATGTTGTATGAATATAGCCAATCTCCTGAGTTACTCATCAGAAAGACCGCTGAGTTCCACAGCCCGAATTTATATTTCATAGCCATATAGCACTGCCCAAGCCCTGAAGCTAAGAATATGTTGTTATAGCCAAGGATGGAGATATCTTCAGGTGTAAACTGGACTTCCCAGTGCTTCCTCGTGGGTTGGCCCATTTTTAGATAGACTTGAGCTCTTGGCTTTGGGTTCCTTTGTTAATCTCCAGAGGAGATGGGTCTGCATTTCCCATGTAAGAATAAAAGAAAGCCTCAAAGCATGAGTGTGCATTTCCAGCATGTCAATGCTTTGAACATGCTTGCAACCACTTATGCAGTTTTGCCCCAGCCTGAGCCATCACACCTGGACAGGAATCTATTAGAATGGTAGATACACTTCACCTCCCTTGAACTCTCAGAGAGAGAAAGAGAAGGAGAAAGAGAAAAAGAAAAAGAAAGACAAAGAGAAAGACAAAGGGAGGGGAGGAATGATGGAAATGATGTAAAACCTTG
Organism: Candoia aspera; assembly: GCF_035149785.1. Lineage (NCBI taxonomy): Eukaryota > Metazoa > Chordata > Lepidosauria > Squamata > Candoiidae > Candoia > Candoia aspera. The sequence goes on along the minus strand of NC_086159.1, from coordinate 6,659,007 downwards.
TACAGAATGTAATCAGTCTCTTACTCTCTCTGAAAGCTTGAGGGAAGGTAGACTGTATACCAGTGGTCCCTGCTTAATGACCACTCATTCAGCGACTGTTCCAACTTAGGACAGCGCTGAACGAGTGGTACTTACAAGCAGTCCTTGAAGTTCTGTCCGTCACAGCATCCCAAGATCACGCGATTGCGATTTGTGACCTTCCCTGCCGGCTTCTGACAAACAGAGCCAATGGGAAGCCAGCAGGAAGTCAGAAGTCACAGTCAAGTGAGGTCCTAACTTAACGACAGCAACCAGGACTGCTGGAATTGCTGTTGCTAAGGGTGCAGTCACGTGACATCCTCCTTTACAACCGCATTGCTTAGTGACAGCAATTCTGTTCCCAGTTGCCATCGTTAACCGAGGACCACCTATATTTGAATTCGCACTAATAGCGACCTACCTGAAATAACAGAATCTCACAAGTCTCATTGTGCTGCTTCTCCTTTCTTCCTTACACCCCAGTGAACTGGGGAGGAGCCAATCTGAGAAGCTTCCAGATACTGTCTCGTTTCTCAAGGCTTAAAGAATGCTGCAGCCATCTTTGCCTAGATAATGGTTCTTGCACTACTCTAATTATTCTTTCTTATTCTCTACATCTGGTCATCCCGACAGGGCCTGTTGTGGGCTTCCCCTCCTTGAGCAGTGCATGGGGTGTGGACCACCTTCTGAATGGTGGCCACCACGCTTCCTCCTGAGGTATGGATGGCCATTCTCCTATTGCTTTTTCATAAACTAGACAAAATAGTGGTGTTTCAGGAGGTTTTGGGCCTTCAGGGTGGTTCAAACTTTTGGATACTTTTGAGTTTCTGATTCTTTGCTTGAGTTTTTGTCCCTGTATTTTTTTTTCTTTCCCCTTTACCTTGTAAGACTCCATCTTCATAGAGGATTGCTGCATTTTGGAAAAAGACTGATAGATCTGCCAAGGGAATTTTCCTTTTTGAGAGGTTGGCAGTTATCTCAGAGGACATCAGTCGGTGAAACAAAAAAATATTTGAGCTGATGGGCCATAAGAAGAGCACTGGATGAAAGGGGAGGGGATACCCATATCCCCTAATCCCTGTCCCTTTACCCATTCAGGAGAACAGTTGGTGGCTGATACTGGGTGGGATGAGACATGATGGCCCAGAGTTCACTTGAGCTGACTTCCTTGTTGGAGATTAGGGAGGGTACAACTGCTAGTGTTGATTTCTGTTACTCCCCCTTTCACCACTTTGGAGCTTTCTGGCTGTTCCCATTTTCTAATCTGAATGGACCTCATAGGAAAAGATTCCTGATGGTTCCTCCCATGGGATTTAATGGAAATGTACAAAGCCAGTAAGGCAGCTGATAGCTGGAGAGATGATTGTACAGTGAAAGATTTTCAGACGCTCCTCTTTTGACCTTCTCGTAACTAAACAAACACTAGACTCTGCTTAGGACTGTGTTAAGGAATTTCTCCTTTAGGAAAAAGAAATCACAAGGAACTTCACTTTTATTGTATTGAATGAGAACTGGTAGGAAAATGCAGAAGTAATGTTCTTCATGGCAATATTTTGGGATGATAGATGGTAGGAAGTTAGGTAGAGAGCACAGTTTGTCTGCTTTAGGTTTTGAGAATTATGAAGGTCTTATTCAATGTTTCACAACCTTGGCAACTTTAAGATGAGTGGTCTTCAACTCTCAGAATTCCCCAGCCAGCATGGGGAATGAGAAATACTGGCCTAATGTTCCACGTGTGTTTGAGATGACCCTCCAAAATTCATATTTCTAAGCCGTTCAACATCAGCACCTAGCCAGCCTTGGATGATTCAACAACAACAACTAAGCAGAGTTGAACCTGCTTCATTCTTGGTTTATATGGATCCAGAATATGGGTCAATTCTTTACTAACCATTAGACCCAATACTTTCTGTTGGTCTCTCTACCACGCTTAAGTGCCTCAATTTCTGGTTGTAAGCCGCCTTGAGTCTGAGGCAATCTATAAAATTTGTGTCCATGTAAAGAAATAAATAAATCAGCCCCTTACACACCTGATCCATTAAGTGGCATCCATTATGATGCCTTCAGCTCAATAGTCAAGAATTCAGATATTAATACTGGGTGGCCTATGCTTCTACTTCCTTCTACCAACTCTGCCCTTTCCCTGATCAATAATGCAGGCAGAAGTTGCTTACTGATTGTGTTTATGCAGACATAAATATCATTATCGACACGGTCTTGGGGCTCAGATAACCGAAGCAGTGGGTGGAGTAGAGTTACGCTTGGTGGATAGATGAGGGGATCCATATCAAGTCCCATGAGTCAGTTATACCTGGATTCTTTTATCGACTGACAGCTACAAATGAATGCCCAGGATTATTGTTTTGTTTGTGTGGATATAAATATTTGGAATGGACATGATGTTTTTAGCAAAGCCCCAAGGGACAGGAAGGCAGAGCAAAAATGTCCCACAGATCCATCTGCCTCTAAATATCCTATCCTGAAAATAAGTAAATCTTGTTTCTTTCCAGTACGGTGGTAAATGCCTCCTTTTCCACCCCAGCATAGAAGTTAAACCATACAAACTTTTTTCAACACTCAGAATAAATTTACTTATTCAGATTTGCTGACTCTCTGCAGATTTAGGTTTTGGGGGTATGGAAGGATCTCATAACTTCCTCTGGTCATGCATGGAGAATATTTATATTGAATGGATACATATACTTTCCTTTTATTTAGTACAGTGTTTCTCAGCCTTAGTAACTTTAAGATGGATGGACTTCGACTCTCAGAATTCCCCAGCCAGCATGCTGGCTGGGGGATTCTGGGAGTCAAAGTCTATCTGCCTTAAAGTTGCTGAGGTTGAGAAATACTGATTTAGTGAATGAACTTGCAATATGCCCACTCTGCTCGAAACATCTTTAGTGAGAAGACAAACCATAGAACTTCCTTCCCAATATAATTGTTACTGTTATGGGGAAGACTTCCAAGGCCACTGTCCACCTTCTTCCTCCTTGTGCAATGAAGTTCTTGTCAACCATTTGTTTTCTTCCAAAAACGTTGTGTTAAGGGTTTGGGGACTGCTAAGAGTAAGTGTCCTGGGATCTTTGGAGTAGCGTGCAAATCTTTGGTGGCATGCAAATAAATCAAATCAAATCAAATCAAAAATAAACAAATACAGTAAAAGACCCCTCTCTCTCTTCTGCGTTATGATCCCAGATCCCTGTATGGTCCAGTGCCTTCTACATATAACCCACCTGAAGCTCCATGCTAGCCCCCGATACACTTTTTTCTTTCATTTCACCCCCCTTCTTCCTTTTTTTCCTTTCGTTGTTCGGTTGTTTAGGTAATTGCTTATTGAACATCTCTGAGATACGTGGAGAGATGAAGGCCAGGCCTTTTGGCTACTCTCTTTCTGTTCATAAAAGGATGACGATCAAAAGCAGAATTCTACACCAGAAGAAAATTAATGGAAATTTTTCACCTGTCCCCTCTTCAGTCTGGCATAGCAGCTTTTTTCTTTTTTCTTCAGCACTATCCTGCACTCATCCTGTTGTCGTTAGAAAGGAATTTCCTTCTTATTAAATGCATCAATCTCAGCAGGAGGACAAAATGATTAGAAACATACAAGGAGCGAAACCCCGCACTTCCAAGTCGATTGCTCGTTCTAACGAGGTGCTCCTTTTGGAAGTATTTTATCCGGATGACTTAGTGGCCTGATGGTATAGAACTGGTTAAAAAAAGGACATCTTTTGCTGCATGAGCTTTGACTGGGTCAGAGGGAGGGAGTGCATCTGTAGGCTAGGACTGAGCTAACAACTTTTCATAAGCAGCTTTCACACTGTGGAAAAATATCGCTTTATGGTTAATTTTTAAGTTATGTGGTTTCTCCTAATCGTCAGTTGTGGTGATGAATTTGCTACCACAAGGTGGGGTGCTGGCTACCTGCTTGGATGGCTTCAAAAAAAGGTTGGACCAATTCATGGAAGTCATGAGAATCAATGGCTCTTAGCCTTGTTGGGAGGGTGACTGGCTCTGAAGACCATCTGTCTGGAGACAAGTGGGCTTCCTTGGGCAGTAGGCTGCTCACTGGGAGAACAGACTGCTGGATCAAATGGGCCAAGGGCAGGATCTAGCAGGGCATGGGTTATGTTCTTATGATGAGTGCATCTATGAAGACCTGAAGGGGCAGGTTGGGGACAGATCATCTTGGAGAAGGTCTAGCTACGCAACTGCTAAGTGTTGACTCTGCTTTGATGGTACACTATGAATCAATTAATCAGTCAGTCAAAAAACCCTTAACTCACTTTGCTATTTTCTAGTAATGTCATAGTGTGGACAGTTTTCATTTGTTAGATAACATGACAAGGCCAACCCATAATTTAGGATCAATGAGACCATCGTTTGGACTGATCCTGGAAGGATTACCTATTTTCTCAGTTGGCCTCAATAGGACCATCATGTCTTATGCTACAGGATCCCTTAATGGCTATGACTTCCTAAACAACAAAGGGATATATGGTGGGAGGAATGACCTGGCCATTCCAGGGAATGGAGGGTAGCCTCCTTTTGTTTCAGATGATGGGGGACAGTAGTGTTAGCCCCTCCAACCTAAAAATCTTGATGCTTTCTATTGCCAGGTCCATTTATTTATTTAAAACATTCATATGGCCATCCAACTCAACCATGGTGACTCTGGGTGGCCTGCAAAACATTCAACAAAACCTAACAAAAAGAATGCAAGGCACAGAACATAAACTTACAAACAATAATGAAACAACAAAACAATAAAAGGGTGATTCCACCAGAAAGAACACCATCATCCAGTTGGGGCTCCAAAGGCCCAGGAGTAGAGCCAGATCTTGATGGCCTTTTTAAAGGCCAGCAGGAGTAGGGCCAACCATATGTCAGAAGGAAGGGGCATAGCAAGGCTGATATAAAACATCTATTAATAAGTCAGTTCAGACCCATCAAGTTGGGGTGACTGGTGATGGTGTGAAAGTCTCTGGTGATGATCCATAGCTCTTCCAAGGACATTTCAGTGATCTTCATGACCCCCTCCATTCACCCCACCCTTCCTTTACTTCCCTCAACCTTCAGTTGTTTTGTTCTAGTCAATCATTCACGCACATGATGAGCCTGAAGTATGTGAGTATCTGCTCCCTGATTACTGCCTCAAGGAATAGAACGGATTGATTAGTTCTTCTTGCAGCGTGTGGGAGTCTTGGTAACCATCTCCAGATCCATAATTCAAAGACATTTAGCTTCTTTCTCACTCTTTCTCAACGTCCATCTTTCACTGTTGTCTCTTACCATTGGAAAACATCTATTAGCCAGAATTTAATTCTGCATGACAGCATCGGCCCGGCGTGTTTCACGGAGATGATTGACAGAGGAGAGTGCAGTTCTTCTATATCAGCTCTGTCTGCCGGGATAGTCTGTAGTACAACAGGGGAGGATTAGAGGGTGGGGAGATGGAATGACCATGACCTGTTGGAATTCCTTTTCAGTGAGCAGATGTTCTACCAAGCTGTCTGCCTCTTTTGAGTACAGCCAACTCAATTTAGGTGACCAGGACAGTGTTGGATATTGTTAGTGCATTGCCTAGCCAACTGCCTGCCGCCTCTTTCTTATAGGGCAATAGGGGGTCTGGTGTTGGATTACCCTTCTCTCCTTGTCCTGTGGGTGGCAGTGCTTCGTATTCGATTCCAACCCATCTTGACTGAGGCAAGGTGTGCTATGTGGGGCTATCCTTGATAAAGTCCCAGAAGTTACAACTGATGCAAAAGGCAATAGCTAAGCTGTTAACTGGCACAAGATACAAGGATCCTATGAAGCCTACACTGCATGATCCCCAGTGGTTGCTGATGGCTTACCAGGCCCAATGTAACCTATTGGTATTGCCTTTGAAGCCCTAAATGGCTTACAGTCTGACTATCTAAGGAACCACTTCTCCTATTACAAATCTATATAGCTATTAAGATCTGCAGGAAAGGTTCTTCTTTAGAAGATGCCTCCATTCCAGAAACACCCTGAGCTGACATATGAAAAAGGATTGTGATGGAAGTGATGGAATACCCTCCCTTGGGTGTTGCTTTTGGTCTCCACTCTCATCCCTGAAATGTATCAGGGATGGTTTGTTTGCTCGAATCCCCTGTAACCGTCAGCCCTTAGAGGTAGTCCAGACAAGAAGCACCAACCATGAGTACTCACGTTACCTTTCTTGTACGGTTAGAGTAACACAATCTTGCAAGTCTGAAAGGACATCTCTCCCCCTTTGCCTTTACAGCCCAAGAAACTAGGGAGGGTCCCTCCTGAGACATTTGCCATGCTCCTGTTGCCTCTTATCTGACCGTTGCCTAGGCTGCTGCTGCTGTTCCTCCTCCTGTCTCTCAAGGACGTTCTCACAGACCATTAAATAACACTTTGTCCACTCCTGGATCTCTCTCTCTCTCTCTCTGTCTCTCTCTCTCTCACACACACACACACAAAACACATAAACATTTTGATTGATTGTGCATTTGACTATGTGCCATCAAGTTGGTGTCAACTCATAGTGACTACATAGATAGATTTCTCCATGACGATCTGGTCATCCTAACCTGGTCATTTAAGTTTCCCAACAGTGCACACATACATACTGTACATACGTACATACATACATACATTAAGAGGAAGAGAGAGAGGCAGTGTGGTGTAGTGGTGAAAGTGTTGGGCTAGGAACAGGAAGACCCAGGCCCTTCCAGCCACAAAAGTTCCTTAGGGGACCTTGGGGCAGTCCCCCTCTCTCAGCCTCTCTAAGGGCCTGGATGGAGAGCAGTGAGTCCCAGGTTCCACTTCTCCTTTCAGCACAGAAGCCAGCTGGGTGACTTTGAGCCAGTCCTTCTCGCTCAGACCTATACTGGGAAACTGAAAAACGTCCACCAACCTATGTAGACCAGTATGGTAGATTATGGTCCGTAACCTTCAGAAGAAGAGGTCTTCTTCCTGCAGCAGATTAATTCAGATATCTCTGTCTAGGTGGTGTGTGTGCGTGTTACCATGATGGCTTCATGGCACCGTTGTCCTGGTTTGAATGGGCAGAATTTGCGCAGTATCCTTTCTGTTGCTTCCTGAGATCTTGACCGTGGTGTTATCTTGCCCAGCAGAAAAGTGGAGAAGTATAGGAGGCCAGGTTTCTGAGGAAATACGGCTGATCAGATTAGAGCCACCGTTTCAGCTCAACCGTACCAACCCTTTTATGAACAATAATCAACCCACAAGCAGTCTTTGCATGGAAAAGCCAATTACAAACATGAAACAAGCCATTAACTCATCTTGATGTTTTGGCTTGCTGCATTATGCACTGAGATGCACAGCCATGCTCTCTTCTTACTTAAATTTGTGTTGGTGAAGGACCCTGAATGACTCTAAACTCTTTTATGGCAATGTACACCACACATATTGATCCCAAAAGTGATATACACCCTGCATTACTGCCTGGGTTTCCATTCATGTTATTTATGATTCATCTTACGCTGTTCTGTCCTTTGTTTCATCTTCTTTTTTAAAGAAAGGCTGAAAGAAGTGTGAATAATCCATTTCCTAACTGGAATTAAAAACAGCTCCTGTTAAATGAAGGGGAGGTATGATCCATCATACAAAGTGAGGCAGGAGATCTAGGCTTTGATTGTCTGCCTTAATTGTCGGCCTTTGGGAAGACAATTAAGGATCTGGTGGACTAGCCAGAGGCTTGACATTCAGGCTCAAAGTTGGATGCACTGTTGACTGGGCCTGACGTGTCATAGCCAGAGAAAGCGCAGTCATGTAAGCTATGAGGAACGTGGACTTTGTAAGACTCTTACCCAGTGTTTAAGTTCCAAAGTCCAAGATTTCCAGAGAAACTTCCTTGAATCATTATTATTTCTACCGCAAGGGTTGGAAGTTCAGGTAGTCCTCACTTAACAACCACGGTTGGGACTGGAATTTCGGTTGCTAAGCAAAGCACTCATTAAGCGACTTTGACCCAATTTTACAGCCTTTTTGTGGTGGTCGTTAAGCAAATCATGTTAAGTGAAGCATGTGGTCATTATGTGTGTCACGTGGTTCCCCATTGATGTTGCTTGCCAGAAGCCAGCCAGGAAGGTTGAAAATGGCCATCACATGAGCATGGGATGCTGCGATGATCATAAATGCGAACCGGTTGTCAAGCGCCCAAATCACGATCACATAAGCATGGGGACGCTGTGACAGTCATAACTGTGTGGACCGGTCATAAGTTGGTTTTTTCAGCACTGTTGTAAGTCTGAACCAAATGGTTGTTAAGTGAGGACTACCTGTATGGTGCCCGTAGATGCTACCACAGTTCTTCTTCCACCCAAGTTTTGAAAAACATACTGTTTGGTGAGTAGCTGCAGTCCAGAGTTTTTCCACCTGCCAGAAAAATGTTGAAGATAGGTGGGGTGGTAGAGAGCAGCAACGCAGAACCTCCCCAGCAGTTCACGTTTGGGAGGGACTTTGGGATAGTATCTCCTAGTCCCTGTCCACGATGTGCACGTCCCCTCCTAAAGACAGTGCCAGGAATCCTTCAGGAGAGGAAGCCTGCTGCTATCACAGTTTTCAGCTGGGAAGAAGGAAGGACCGATGGCTTTCTTCCTGCTCTTGAGCAAAGAAAGCTGGTCCCAGTTGCTGGCAGTCTGGAAACAATTCGGAGAGGGGACCGAGAAAGGTTGATTCTGACCAGGGATCATTGCTCCCTCCCTGTGGGAGACGTCTGTCTCCTTTTCCATGCTGAAAGGGGAAAGGAGAGATCCTGTCATTGTCCTTCAGGATGAAGAATTGGAAGAGATTCTGATGGGGCTCTGGGGAGTGTCAACCAGCACGTGGCGGAAGGTGACCCTGTCAAGACTATGTCCTTGGGTTTTCAGAAAGCCCTTGATAAAGCTCCTCGTCAAAGGCTCCTGAGTGATCTTAGTGGCTGGGGGGTAAGAGATCCCGTCCCCTTTCAGATTGCTAACTGGTTAAAAACCAGAAGAAACAAGTTTGCATCTGATGCTGAACTATTAAGACTGGTAAGGAAGCAGAACGATTGTGGAGAACTCCAGAAGGACCTGTTGCAATGCAAGGACTGGTTGACCAACTGGCGAATGTGACACAGTTTAAATCAGTGCAAAACGATGCACGTCGGGACCCTCCAGCCGCCAACTTCACGTATATACAGATGGGATTGGAGCCGTCTGGAACCAACCTGGAAAAAGACCTGGGGGTGGTAGTGGAAAGCTAGGTGCAAGCTGCAGCTGTGAAAAAGGCAAAATCCATGCTAGGGATCCTTAGGAAAGGCACTGAAAATAAGTCTCCACATTGTCATGCAACCGATCTGTGTGTCATTTGCAGAATGACCTCATGGCGCACATGACATCATTGGGACTCCTATGATTACTTCAATTGTTCATACTTTGGCTAAGCTGGACAGCAAGGTAGTCCTTGCTTAACAACCATTTGTTTTGTGACGGTTCGGATTTATGACAGTGCTGAAAAAACGACTTACCACTGGTCCTCACGCATAGGACCGTCGCAGCGTCCCAGCGGTCATGTGATCATGATGTGGGTGCTTGGCAACCAGTTTGCATTTATGACTGTCACAGCATCCCATGGTCATGTGATTGCCATTTTTGACCTTCCCAGCCAGCTTCTGGCAAGCAAAATCAATGGGGAACCAAGTGATATGCTCAACAACAGGAACATGTGACCTGCTTAATGCCCACAGTGATTTGCTTAACGACCGCTGCAAAAAAGGTCATAAAATTAGGTCATAAAATTGGGTTGGATTTGCTTAACGACTGCTTTGCTTAGCAACTGAAATTCTGGCCCCAATTGTGGTTGTTAAGCGAGGACTACCTTTAGGACTGGGGAACAATTGACTTGCAGATTGCATACATAAGAATCTAAGGATAGCCCTCTTGGATCAGCCAAGGGCTATCCTGTCTGTTTTGGGAAATATCTCTACTTTGAGAACTATTTCATGTTTGAGAATTGTCCCTTGTTTTGAGATGATGATGATGATGATTAAACTTGTTTGCTGTAAATGTTCGCCATAAATGAAGCAGTATGAATAGTGACAAGATGTCCTAAACCTACCCCAATTGAGAAAATGTACCCCCTTGCTGGTATTGCACCACCCAAGATCAGGAGAGAAGTAGCAGCAGATGTTGAGGGAACAAAACAAGAGAAGGATCCTGGGCACCCTCTGGATGGGGATGAGCCTCAAACTTGTCGACTAAAGCCTAGGAAGAGCTCCATGGCCAGAACAAACACTCTTGAGGGCAGGCAAGAGCAGAACCGGATTGGAAGACGGAGGAGAGACATCACTGACCAAGGAATGGTCCCAGAGGAGAACATGGCTGAGGGATTCGACCTCCCTTATGTCATTTGGAGGACTCTGAATAGGCTGAGGGTTGGAGTGCCTAAGCGTAAGACTAATATGCTCAGGTGGGGACTGCTGACGGATAACAACACGCCATGTGAATGTGGAGAGAGACAGAATCCGGCCCACCTGCTGCCCTGCCGATTATTACCAATAGCGTGCACTGAAAATGACTTGTTTTTGGCCAATGACAAAGCCAAGGAGGTGACATCATATTGGCAGCTTAAGGTTTGATCTGGATACGAAAGAACAACAACTTATTTGCTGTCCCATTCTCAACGACTCTGGGTGGCTCACAACAATCAAACAAAGAAACTACAACGAAATCAATGAAGCATAAAAGACCAAGATTTACTATTGGACCTTCTAAGAAGTCTTTGCTCTGGTGTTTGTCTAGAAGCTGATATGTACTGCAGCAAACTCTTCTGCCACTGTGGCCTGCTTTCAGCCCATCTCCTGGATTCCATGTGTCATACAGGCCCGTTTGGTTGGTTGGTTGGTTATGTTATGTATTAAATTTACACACCGCCCATCTCGCAGTAAAAGTATAAAATTTATACTTTCACACAAAGGTAGGGCACAAGGGATCCATGCACTGCACACCTTCAAGAACCAAGCAGCTGCAAATCAATATATATACGGAGTCTGTTGAATTCAGACGTTTTGTCAGAATAATGACATGTGTGTCTCATTAGGGTGCAAACTCTGTCCCTTACATACGGACGTATTAATGTTGTGGTGCTTGCATGGACGACGGCAAGTTTGTGTTACGCTATACACTTTGCAATTTGCAGCCCTTGCTCCCTTTAAAAACACTCATCTCCACCTCCACCTCCATCTACATCCATCCATCTCCATCTCCACCTCCATCCATCTCCATCCATCTCCACCTCCATCTCCATCCATCCATCTCCACCTCCATTCATCTCCACCTCCATCTACATCCGCCTCCATCTCCACCTCCACCTACATCCATCTCCATCTCCATCTCCACCTCCACCTCCACCTACATCCATCTCCACTTCCACCTACATCTCCATCTCCACCTCCACCTCCACCTCCATCCATCTCCATCCATCCATCTCCACCTCCACCTCCATCCATCTCCATCTCCACCTCCACCTCCATCCATCTCCACCTCCATCTACATCCATCTCCACCTCCACCTCCATCTACATCCATCTCCACCTCCACCTACATCCATCTCCATCTCCACCTACATCCATCTCCATCTCCACCTCCATCTACATCCATCTCCACCTCCATCTACATCCATCTCCACCTCCACCTCCATCTACATCCATCTCCATCTCCACCTCCACCTCCATCTACATCCATCTCCACCTCCACCTCCATCTACATTCATCTCCACCTCCATCTCCACCTACATCTACATCCATCTCCATCTCCATCCACCTCCACCTCCATCTCCATCCATCCATCTCCACCTCCACCTCCATCCATCTCCATCTCCACCTCCACCTCCATCCATCTCCACCTCCATCTACATCCATCTCCACCTCCACCTACATCCATCTCCATCTCCACCTACATCCATCTCCATCTCCACCTCCATCTACATCCATCTCCACCTCCATCTACATCCATCTCCATCTCCACCTACATCCATCTCCATCTCCACCTCCACCTCCATCTACATCCATCTCCACCTCCACCTCCATCTACATTCATCTCCACCTCCATCTCCACCTACATCTACATCCATCTCCATCCACCTCCACCTCCACCCATCCATCCATCCATCCATCCATCCATCATCCATCTATCAAACTACTTAATAATGCTGTAACAGTGTACTCCCCCAATGAATTGGTTGTTCGGTGATGGTGAATGCTGCCAGTTGTCTTCTCCGTAGTGTAGGACACCATGTATGGGATGGAATCAAACGGAGGGACTGTCCTTGAGCTAAAACTGGGGTCTCCATCCTGCTCCAGCAAACACGTTAATCCTTTTCTTAAAGGTCCCATTAGTAGGGAGGTAAAAGCTGGCGTGTTGCGTAGCGATGGGCCTGTCTTTACCTGTCATTGTCCTTATTTCTTAGAACATCTCTGGGTACAGCATAGGTCCCACTGAGGTTCTTGGAAAACAAACGGAAACTTAAAGAAAATGAGGCTTCCTTAAAATGAGATTCCATGCCCTTAGGAGCAGAATATAACAGCAGTGTTCCGATCTTCTTATCCTGCTAAAAAGTTCTCCATTTTCTGGTATTGGTTATTTTCAGGCTTCTGTGTTTCCCGATCCTTCCTATCTCCACTTTTCCCCAGACATTCTAATTTAATGTGGAAGCTACTTAATTCAACTGCCAAAAGCCAATACAATTAATAAAACCATCCCAAATCTACGTGTTGTTTTTTTTTTTTTTAAACCATTTTTAATGAAGACCCAGTAGGCTTTTTCAGGCTTAGCACAATGAATGTCAAAGGTTTTCAGTGTAGTTTGAAGTTTTGGAATGTATTCTGTTTCTTAAGCGTGTATAAAGGAATGTATAAAGAGGAGAGGGAATTACAGAAGTCCTATTTCCCCCCCTTCCTCCTCCTCCTCCTCTTCTCTTTCACTCTCTTTTGGATGATGGAGTGCTGACATTTGCACATCAAATTTCCAATGTTTTCCCCCAATCCCCTTCACCCTGGGTGGCATTTACCGGTTAATTAAACCTACCTTGTTCGTTTCCCAAGAGTCGCACCTTCTTCTATGCCTTGTGGAGAAAGGGTCCTATGGCTCCTCAGAGCCAGTTTGATGCAGTGGTCATTTACATACAATTATGACTTCCAGGGCTGTCTCGTGATGTATCTTTAGGAAAGTCAGAATTTTTCTGGGTAATGTGCAGCTTAGTTGGAGAACCCCTATTTGGCACATTGAAGAATCCAACTGAAAGAGTCCTATCTCCAGTAGGACTGGAAAAGATCCCTTCTTGAAATTCTGCAAAGCTTCTATTTGCCAGGAAGGAACTACTATGGATCAGTTCTCTGAAATGACGACAACAACAACAATTAATTAATTAAACTCGTATGCTGCTCAATTCCCAACGAGACTGAGTGGCTCGCAACAAAGAAATTATAATAAAATCAATAAAAGGTAAAATATTAAGATGCAAGGTGGCAAGTCTGTTGAAGTGAGAGGTCTCGCTCTCCTTCGCCAAAGGCCTGAGTGAAGAGGCAGGTCTTCATGGCTCTTCTAAACAGCAGCAGGGTGGGGACCATCCAGATCTCCAGGGGAACCTGGTTCCAGAGGGCAGGCACTGCAACAGAGAAGATGCACCTCCAGGGTCCTGAGAGACGACAGTATTTAATTGACGGAACTCAGAGTGTGCCAACCATGCCAGATCAAAGTGGCTGGGCAGATACTAAGGGAGCCATGTTCATGCAACGCGCATAACCTGATTATTGAATAATCCCATTTTCTGGGTACATCCAATACTTCAGATCAGGAAGCAGTCAAATGGCTTGCTTTTGTACAACATGTTGAATCACCAGAAAGATAATCAAGTTTACGACTATCCAGCATGTTCTGTGAACGCAGCCCCTAGATTCATAACAGACTTGAACATACTGTACGAATGTAGCATGAGGATGTTTCCTGAATTTTTGCTGGTATGTTAGGACTAAAATGTTAAAAGCTAAACAGTGTGTGACATATAGGTATTATACCTTTCAGGAGAGTCATTAATCAGCAGGCGGCGGCTGGACTGCTGTTCTTAATAAGTGTAATTTATATATTGCTGGTATCCCTTTTAGCGAAGGTTTCTCTGTTCATACAGTATACAGTATGTGTACTGGATGTGAGTTAGGTGTTGCCTATTAATAAAAGGACTTATTTACCACTTGAGATGCCTTGACTGTTGACTTTGAATTTAAGGAAAAACTATGGGGATGGTGTTGGGCCAGCAAATGCTGCATGGTGTCTGAAGTGGGATACTCTAAATGGCCTCACTTCCAACCCCCAGTGTCCTTCTAACATCTGGAAATGATGCAGAGAAATGTTAGAAATTGCTCCAGGTATTTCAATTGTATTTGGTGGGTCCAAGCGAAAGAAGAATGGCTTCAGTATGCATTGTTACTGCACTTCGCTGGTGAAGAGGCACAGGAAATTTACAATATATTTCAGTTCTCACAGAGAGCAGATAAGCAAAAACTTCCAGTAGGAATAGAAAAATTTGCTGTATACTTTGTCCTGAAGAGGAGCATTAATTACTCTATGTAGCAAATGGTGCAGAGCATAAAGCACCACCATTCCATGTTTGTATGGTCATTCCAAGAAGGGCTAAAAGGAGCAGCAGCCTCTACAAAGATTTCTAAAGTGCTGTGAGTATTTTATTGTGAAAAGAAGGTACCAGCAGTCCCAAATGCCTTGTTTATTTTTTTAAGAAATGAGGAGTGGGGTCTTTTTGGGGGGGGGGGTTAAGGGCACACTGACCATAATTCTTTCCTGGTAATATTCTCCTGCCCCATGGATCCTCTTGGTGTAAAAACTGAATTCTACCCTGGGCAAGATGTGTACAGAGAGTCCTTGCTTAATGACCACAATTGGGACCAGAATTTCAGTTGCTAAGCGAAGTGGTCATTAAGCAAATCTGACCCGATTATACAACCTTTTTGTGGTGGTCATTAAGTGAATCACTGTGGTATTAAGTGAGCCATGTGGTCGTTAAGCAAACCATGTGGTTCCCCATTGATTTTGCTTGCCAGAAGCTGGCTGGAAGGTTGAAAATGGCGATCACGTGACCATGGGACGCTGCGACGAGCATAAATGCGAACCGGTTGCCAAGCACCCAAATCATGATCATGTGACTGTGGGGATGCTGCGATGGTCGTAAGTGTGAGAACCGGTAGTAAGTCATTTTTTCCAACACTGTGGTAAGTCTGAACCATCACTAAATGAATGGTTGTTAAGTGAGGACTACCTGTAGTGAAGTTCTTTTCTATCCCAAGTTAAAATGCAAATCTCTGCAGGGAAGAAGCCTTACTGCCCTCATAATGGATTGCCGGTCTCTTATTACTTGATTTGGGAGTTTCCAGCCCAGGTACTTCATCCTCTCTGCTGATTGCATGCTGTAGATCCCTTCTGTGCCTCAAAATGGGGAATACTGAAGGCTGAATACTTGAGGTCCTAGACTGAGAACCTCGTCTCAAATAGAACAAACGGTTGGGGCAATTCCTACAGCCCTTGAATCAGAACTAGATGTGTTCATCTGTTCTCAAACTGTCATCTGGAATGACTAGGACCTTTATCAGTTTATAAAAAGTTATGGAATTGGGAAAAGCTACTCAGTGGGGTGCGCAGCTTGGCCAGTGTTCTTAGCCAACTGTGGGCTGCCAGTAACTCTAGCAAGCTGCAAACAGGGTTGAGTTTTGCAGGAAGCCAAGCTCTTTAATGTGCATCCTCTGGTTTGAAACCACACAGTTGCTTCTCTGAATAAATCAGTCCTTGCCCTGCGTGCCCCTTGCCCATTCCTAGCCATTCCTGTTGCTTTTACCACCATTGCTAACCTCTTATTCCTCTAGAATAGAGTTTCCTGAACTTGGCAGTTCCCAGAATTCTCTGCAATGGCCATGCTAGCTGGGGAATTCTGGGAGCTAAAGTCTGGGAATGGCCAAGGTTGGGAAACTCTGCTTTGGATCCTGTCCTGTTAACAACATGGTTAAGGGTCATTTTGGCCCTATACGTTCTTATTACATGCGTGGTGTCCATAACAATGGTCACCATGGCCATCTGTCCTGTATTATCTTTTAGGACATACTATATTTCAATTGGGAGCCAGTTTGGTGTAGGGGTTAAGGCACCAGGCTAGAAACCGGGAGACCGAGAGTTCTAGCCCTGCCTTCGGCATGAAGCCAGCTGGCTGACCGTGGGCCAGTCGCTCTCTCAGCCCTAGGAAGGAGGCAATGGCAAACCACTTCTGAAAAACCTTGCCAAGAAAACTGCAGGGACTTGCCCAGGCAGTCTCCAAGAATCGGACACAACTGAACAGATTTAATTTAAAAAAAAAAATATTTCAGGAGTATGGCCTGAAATGCGCAGGCTTAGGTCTCCCTGGGTTGAAGCCCACCCTTGGCCATTATCTTTCAACCCAAACTACCTGTTCCAGTTGTTTTGGGGAGGAGGGTTAAAGGAAGGACTTGAATCCTGTATGCAGCCTTGAGCGTCTGGAGGAAAGACTGAGTATGGAAGGAAGGAAGGAAGGAAGGAAGGAAGGAAGGAAGGAAGGAAGGAAGGAAGGAAGGAAGGAAGGAAGGAAGGAAGGAAGGGATCCTAAGTAAGAAATCCTCCATTCAGGGTCAACCAGAATTATTTCTATTTCCTGTATATCAGAGGGACACTGCCTGACATACCAAAAGCCTTCCTGCTTCTGAAGACAGAAGAATGACCAGACATTATTTTTCTCTATTATTACCTGTTAGGAGGATCAGAGGAAACTAAGATGAAACTCTCTAGAGGCCTGCTTGTAAAAGGACTGGCCACACAGAGGTTCTGCTCCAGCCCTTTCAAGATTTTGACTCTCCTCTTTGATTTAGTTTGGAGGTTTTAATCAGGCTCTAGGATGATTAATTTCAGCCCATTCCAGCCTTTTTTTTTTCTTCTTGCGCTAATGTGGGTTTCAAAGGATTCATGGAGTTTGGAGCTGTCTTGATTTTGTTTTCCAAGCTAATAACCCAAAGCGGGGGTCATCCATTTTGCAGCTGACAAAGTCTGTCCTTAAACTAAGCAGTCTTTTTTGCATGTGGATCGGCCCTCCGTTCCTTCTGGAGAAAATTACATTTCAAGGAGCAAAATAATATTAAGTGCTTTTTAAATGTAGCCCATTAACTGCCTTTGCCAGCTGTTTTACATCCATTCGGTCTCCCCTCTTGATGCCACTTTTCCTCCCCTATTCTGGGGAGGAATATGTCACTCAGATAGTCACTCTGGATAAGCTTGCTTGCCCAGGACTTTGGAGCATGGATGTTAGGCCTTGCCCTAGGCACTCTGCAGTTCTGGGTCTCTGCAATTGGTGGGATGGCCTTGGCCATATATGTGAACATCTGGATCCGCTTTCAGAAGGCCCTCTTTATAGCAGTGTTTCTCAACCTTGGTGGTTTTAAGATGGGTGGACTTCAACTCCCAGAATTCCCCAGCCAGCATGCTTTAAGATGGGTGGATTTCCACTCCCAGAATTCCCCAGCCAGCATGCTGGCTGGGGAATTCTGGGAGTGGAAGTCCACCCATCTTAAAGCCACCAAGGCTGAGAAACACTGCTTTATACAATATCCTTAACCAGGTTGGTACAGTAGCTGGGGCATTCACCCAACATGATAAGTGTGATTTGTTTCCACCTTGGTTTGGTTTTTCGGGAGCTTTGTCTATTGGATGTATTGTGTGAACCCAGAACATGAATTAATTCAGTAACCTGGTGGAGAGTGTTGGGTGAAAGTAGCTGGTGGGTCTCACATGTAGTCTATCTACTTTTTGGGAGAGAAGGCAGGTTCAAAATGGCCAGAGGTAGGTAACCCAGAGAGCCAGGTTAGTGTGGGGGTTAAGGTGCCAGGCTACCAACTGGGAGACCCTGAGTTCTAGTCCCGCTTTAGGCACAAAGCCAGCTGGGTGACCTTGGGCCAGCCACTCCGTCTCAGCCCTAGGAAGGAGGCAATGGCAAACCACTCCCAAAAAACCTTGCCAAGAAAACTGCAGGGGCTTGTCCAGGCAGTCTCCAAGGGTCAGACACAATTGAACAGATTAAAAAAAAAAGGTAGTGCAACTGAGATGGCAGAAGATTTGTTTCTGGAGGCAAGGGCAAATTCAAATCCAATCTTTGTGGATTATGAACCTATAAAATGCTCACAATTCAGAACAAAACCTAAGCCTTTCTTAGATAAAGTTAGCTGGGCCCTTCTGGGTTCCCTATACAGCTGTTCTGGGCCACTGTCACAGTGGCCATATATCCTACATTGCAAAGACCGGTTTATATTTGCAGAAATTCTGTATGTCAGTGGTTCTCAACTGGGGGCGGCAGGATATTCAGATATCTGGAAGCTACAGCTGGTCCAGAATGCGGCCTCATGAACAGTCTTGGGAGCCCCAAGGAGGGCGCACATAACACCACTGCTGCGCGAGCTGCATTGGGTGCCGGTTTGCTTCCAGATGCAATTCAAGGTGTTGGTTATCACCTTTCAAGCCCTACATGACATGGGGCCAGGCTACCTGAGGGACTGCCTCACCCCCGCTACATCAACCTGTCCCACCAGGTCAGGGAGAGAGGGCATGCTGCGGACCCTGTCCACAAGAGAGGGTCAATTGGCAGGGTCCAGGAGGAGGGCCTTCTCTGCCGTGGCCCCCACCCTTTGGAATAAGCTACTCGCAGAGAGAAGGCAAGCCCCCACCCTCCCAGCCTTTAGGAGGGGGATTAAGACATGGCTGTGCCGCCTTGCTTGGGGCGGAGGAGGGGGTAGTTCGTCATGGGGGTGGAACCCCGAAACGAAATGACGTGAGTCACAGCACACAGCCCCTATAACATGGCAACGAGGGCAGAAAGGAAGATGGTGGAAATTAATGCTTAGAAGAAGAAAGAGCCAGTGCATCATGAGCATCTGGGAAAGGTTAAGATTCTTTTTTTAACTGAACGTGAATGTGCTAATTGGAAAGCAAGTATCCAAATTTACAGGAACCAGGTTGGTGGATCTCCTTGCTCAGGGGGTAGGAAACCCGGCCAGGCAGTTCCTTAGATGGATGAGTCCAGAGGGCAATGGACTTACACTCCAATGATATTGGATAATTTGTCAGGATGCTGTAGGGATGTGGCATTTTAAACAGCAGGTTCCCAAAGGGAATATATTTGTTAAACATTATAATTATCCTTCAGTGCTGATCTGTACAGCAATTCAATTCAGACTGATGCTCATTACCATTTCAGAAACGATGCTTTCATTTAGATAAGGCGTACAAT
This sequence comes from Candoia aspera, assembly GCF_035149785.1. Classification (NCBI taxonomy): domain Eukaryota; kingdom Metazoa; phylum Chordata; class Lepidosauria; order Squamata; family Candoiidae; genus Candoia; species Candoia aspera. The sequence goes on along the minus strand of NC_086159.1, from coordinate 6,639,670 downwards.
TATACATCTTGATTAGGTCACTCGTCCCTAGAGCTTTGGGGATATTTATTATTATGAGTCGCCCCTTCTTGCAGATTGGGCCACAGAGCAAGGAACGGAGATGTGTGTCTCAGCCTCAGCTGGGTGGATGCCTTTCCACTCCTTGCTTTGGGAAAAATAATCTAAGGGGCTAAAAAGCACCGTGGATAATATGATGAAGGTGGAGCTGCCTAGGGTTCTGAGCTGGCTTGAAAGAGAGTCAAAGAAAGTGGCCGCTGAGCCATGCCTTCGGAAATGATGCCTTGAGGTGGACCTTCATTCTTTTATCATGGTGTGATAAATGGGGGCATCCATGATTAGCTTCCAGGTTTGAACCTGGAATGAATCATAGAACCCAAATTGGAGTTTCTTCTGGATTGGGATGGTCACATAGCAAATATAGTCTTCTTTCACCCTTGTCTGTTAGATTTTGATCTTCGGATTCTGAGTCTTCCGTCCACATTCTTCCTGACCTAGATCCGACATTTCTGAGTTAAGGGCAGGGAATGTACTATAGGAAGAATTCTGACTAGGGGCTTACATTTTAAAACAGCTGTCATTTTAAATGCATATTTACTGAGTATTTGGTATCTCACGCTTTAGTTGCGTCTTCAGAATTAAATCCTCTTGATTCCATTGACTGATTACCAAGTTGGGTGGGTAGAAAACATTTTGAACTCAAACTGATTTGAATTGAAAAAGCCCTGTTTTGAATCTGATGCAGCTGTTTCACCCTTGAACCAGGCGGTCTCAATCCTGTTTGGAATCAAGTTCAAAGCTTTCTGTTGTGCGCCCCAATTGCTTCTAACAGGACAAACCTCTGGATGTGAAAACAACTGTGTTGAATAAGAATTGTTTTCAGATTTGAAATGTTCCATTATGGGTTCAGAAAAGTTTTTTCAAGCTCAAAACAGCCATTCTACACTACACGTAGTCCTTGTTTAGCAACCACAATCGGGACCAGCAACTTGGTTGTTAAGTGAAGCAGTCGCTAAGTGAATCCAAGACTGTGCTTACAATCGGATTTCAGCTTTCCTTTGCTTTACAGACCTGTGAAGGTCATAAATGTGAGGATTAGTTGCAGAGTTACTTTTCCATCACTGTTGTAACTGTGAACGGTCACTAAATGAGGACTATATGCACTGGTCCCTAACATGCATTCTTAGAAGTGCAGTTGTAACTATTTTTTTTATTTATTTTTATTTTTTATCCTGCCTTTATTATTTTTACAAATAACTCAAGGTGGGGAACATACCTAAGGTGGGGAGGTGAGTTGGGCTGAGAGAGAGGGACTAGCCCAAGGTCACCAGCTGACTTTCGTGCCTAAGGCAGGACTAGAACTCATGGTCTCCTGGCTTCTAGCCCGTTGCCTTAAGCACTAGACACTGAATCTCTGGGATGGAGGTCAGCTCTATGCATATACACAAATAATGCAATATGATTTCCAGTGTCCATGAATGAGGCTGCTGAGCTTTGCACATCAGTCTGATGACGCAGCCCAGCCACACCAATTTCTTGGCTGTGTGACTAATCCCTAACTAGTCACAAACACAGGGGCATGATGCACTTTAAAAGGGGCAGGGCTTCAACTGCATGGTTATGACCATCATCGTGACTTTTTGGACCCCCCCCCCCACGTGCCCCTGATCACACAATTAAAGAAGAAAGATGCAGATAGCGTTTCATTAACCAGCTTAATGCAGGTGGAAAAGAGGATGCAGAATCTTGGAAACCAAATAAGCAAAACTTCAGCCCTTCTCCTCCACCTCTTCCTCCAACGAATTCAGCAAGGTGGGATCTTTATTAATTGTTTGAACTTCTTTCTCCCAGACCGTCTATTCGAAAAGCTTACACCTTCCAGGAGTTTCCTTATACTGTATTTCACCAACTCCCAAGTCCAAAACCCATTTCTCTATGCAGTGTACTTCATTATTTGAAGTAACACTTGGATTTTCCTTGCTGAATAGATCGGCTTTGAACAATAATTTTTAGCATGTACAAAATGCCTTGCAGGTGTTTGTATTTGCAAAAAAGTGAAAGGTGGGCCAGAATTAGAGTTGCCCTAAAGGTCAGCTACGGTTCAGTTTTGCCCTACGCAAGGTAGGAAATTGATCCAAAGTGGTCATTGGCACTTTGAGATCCCGTTTCCAATACAGGTAGTCCTTGCTTAACAACCATTCGTTTAGTGATGGTTCGGACTTACAATGGTGCTGGAAAAACTGACTTATGACCGGTCCTCACACTTATGACCATTGCCGCGTCCCCGCAGTCAGTTTATCATGATTTGGGTGCTTGGCAACTGGTTCACATTTATAAATTTTGCAGCATCCTGTGGTCATGTGGTCACCATTTTCAACCTTCCTGGCCGGCCTCTCGCAAACAAAATCAATGGGGAACTGCATGATTCGCTTAACAACCATGTGGCTCACTTAACACCCATGGTTAAGTACCACAAAAAAGGTCATAAAATCGGGTCAGATTTGCTTAATGACCGCTTCACTTAGCAACCAAATTTCTGGTCCCAATTGTGGTCGTTAAGCAAGGACTACTACTACAATATTGGGTTGATTCCCAGAGTGATAAATCTGGTCATCACAATGATGATCAAGGTAGTGGTAATCTGATCACTGAAGAGGGAGGTTGGCTGCAAAACTATGCCCTGCTGAGTTTTTTTCTTAAAAAAAAGAAGAAATTAACAAGCCACAAAAAAGGTAAAGTGACTTCTTCTCTCCAGATCTTTCAGTAGAGTGGGCCATTTTCCCAGTATTATTTGTAGAATTCTCTAGTTGCCAGTGAAAAAGGCAGGAAAAAAGGCTGCTTTTTCTGTATGCCAACAGTTTTTAAAATGTTGAAGTCCTGATCTGCCCACCATTAAAAACACTTCCTTTTACAGTATCGCATGCTGGAGGCTGACAGTGAGACTGTATTAATAATCAAAGTGACAGATGTATTGCTACCTTTCACAGGTAACAGAAAAATCACTAGAAACGCCACCATAATCCTTTCCCACTCCCTCTACTTATAAAATTGGCCCTAAACAATCTTGCTGTGACACAACAAAACCCCTTGCCTGTTGGGTAGCACAATAGCCTTGCACTGCCTCAATTGCAAATGTTTATTTCCCGTTGTTCTCCCTTTCTACAATTAACAAAGAGAACATGGAATAGATGGAAAGATAACTTGAACTTTACTATTTTTGCTATTGCTGCTCTCTTTTGAAAAGTGATGTGCTTTCAGAGCCTGGCTGAGCATGGAAGTTTATCTCTGAATGCTGCTACTTTAATGCAGGAAGCAATATTTACTGGGTGCTCTAATTAGTTTTGTGAAGCGTAGGTGGCACTATTAATATTACTAATTAAAGAGCTATAAAATCTACTTTACAGCGAACCTAAGTACATCAATGTCTGCTGGGGCTCAGGCGTAAGGGGTTGGCGTAACCATCTCCCCAAAAGGGCAAGCGTGCATACAGGGTCCAAAACAGTTGTGTGTGGCTGGCTGACCTTTACCTCTGTCTGTCTGTCTGTCTGTCCGTCCGTCCGTCCATCTCTGCCTTTCCACCAAAAACAGCACTTAAAACAGCTAACAGTCTAAACCCATGTTTCTCAACCTTGCAACTTGAAGATGCGTGGACTTCAACTCCCAGAATTCCCCAGCCCTGGTTCCAGTTCCTTTTGTTTACTCTTGTTTGTCTGTTTGTGCGTGTGGGGCAGGGGGGGGGATGTTGCACAAAATTGCTTACCTCAAAAGAGATTAATGCAATGGGCCTGCACGTATGCACGTGTGCATGTAAATACATTAATTAAAGGCACCAATAAAATGTGTTTAATACTTTGGATGCTTTTGATTGACTATGCTTCAGGCGAGCCTTTTTTGCTGAGCCTTAGACTGTATTCTCACCAAAATAGGCTGTGATTTGCTGAAAGCATTTTATTAAACCGGCATAAGCTAGTTTGCCGCAATTACAATTATGACTGTTTGCCCCGCAGAAGTATTATTTTGTGTTTTGCGTTTGCTCAAACTCTGATGCTGGGTTGTCTGGACCAAATCACTTATCCCTCTTGTAGCCAAAACATTATAAATAAATGTGAAGTGATATGTGGTTGCATTTTATGATTTGCAAGGCAAAGGGCTCTGTCCTGCAACCAAGACGACCAACAGAAAGACGAAGACATCCCAAATGTTACAGGTTGTATTCTTAGCCATGCGGATCACGATTTACATTATTTTACATGACTCTCCTGGTCGCTGGCTCATCCGAATATTCTTGCTTGGCTTGTGCATTAAGAGGGATTGATTTTTCAATCAAGCTCTGATTTTTACAACGTCCAGTTTGTTGAACAGTGTAGAACACGGCGTTCAATCAAGCCGCTCAGCCACGTTTTGTCAGCCCTGTGAAGCCACGGGGAGGAAAGTCTCAGCTTTGCTGGTTGGCCTTTTTCATTCCATCCTATCTAAACTGGACAGGAATGAAATACTGTACATGTTCAGAGCTAGCAAAAGGCGAAGGATTAAGTCCCTGACAACCTAAAGGATGCTTCAGTTATATTGCAATCTTTTTCCGCTGCTCAGTTTTGTCCCTCTCATGTAGAGTTTGCTTATTTGTTGTTGTTTTTTGTTAATTTATTTTGAGAGAGGGAGTAGGCAAGAATTATCCTAGCCGCTACAAAGCAAATCTATTTCACGCAGATAAAAGAACAGTTGCAGATAATTGTGTTTTAAGCACTCTCTGACATCATCTGATTTCCTTGATCCAGTAGCTGAGGTTCCTTAAAACAGTATGTTAGACATCCCAAACATGAACAATTCTGGATTTCCAGAAATAATTCACTGGTCTGCTTCTGGTCTTCTAAACTCTCCTGGACCAGAAGTTGACCAAAGCAGAGAAGAAAATATTTATTCATTTACTTGCTAACTTACAGGACTTAGAGGCTATTCCAGTCACAACTGACTTTAAAATCCAGTTTCTGTGGTACTTTTGAGATGAAGGGGAATTCATTCCCATTTTTGCCACAGTTTCCTATGACCAGGAATTGGGCTTTCTGCTCATGATGAAAGCAAGAAAAGAGATTTGAGATATACAGATCTGTAAAAATAAACCTTGATTTAACTGCTCTGCTTTTTCAATCGAGTTTTTGCAAAGTAATCAAAGATCATTTACAGGGTTGCATTTATTTTATGTCTCCATTAATTTTGCTTTTTCCTCAACATTGAATCAGAAAAGTCTTGGTTGCTGTATACGCATATTTTTGCTTGAAGCAGCCAAGGCTTCTTGTTGTGAGCGTTGTGTTTCTGCGTGCTGCTTCTTGGAATGCCTTGCAGTGTAGTCCTCACTTAACAACCATTCATTTAGTGACAGTTCAGAATTACAATAGTGTTGGAAAAAATGACTTATGACCAGTCCTCACACTTATGACCCTCGCAGCCACACAATCACATGATAACAATTTGGGTCCTTGGCAGCCGATTCACATTTATGACTGTCACAGCATCCTATGGTCACGTGATCACCATTTTCGACCTTCCCAGGGCAAGCAAAATCAATGGGGAACCATGTGATTCACTTAACAACCATGTCTTAACACCACGGCTTAACCCGTGCAGTGATCCTCTATATGACTGCTTCAAAAAAGGACGTAAAATCGGGTCAGATTCATTTAATGACCACTTTGCTTAGCAACCGAAATTCTGATCTCAGCTGTGGTCATTAAGCGAGGACTACCTGTAATCATCTGGGGATTCCAGCAAGTGCTGGTGAAGAGAGATCCTCTTGGGGAAAAAAAAAAACAAGTTTACATCTAAAAAGCAAAACTTATTCCAGGAGCCAAAACTTCAGTCTGCCACTGGAGTTAGGAATGACTGAAATGGGTGAATTTGCTTCTGAGTAAACATCAACAGGACCAAGCAGTTAATTGAGGAACGTTAGTTGCACTGGATGTTTTCCATCTATCAGTAAGCCTAGATTTCAAAGAGCAACCTGGATGCTAGCCAGCCAAAACTGGTCAAGGGGAACGTTTTGTTCATTTCACTGGCCTGGATTCCAAAAGTTTTGACCCCCTGGGAAATCAGTATGTGTCAAAACACCCTGGGTGGCTGGAAAATATCACAAGGTTGGGGGGTTTTAGTGATTTTTTGGTGTTTCTTTTAAGAAAGCCCTATTGGAGTTAAAGGAAGACCACTGGTGATGAGTAAAGAATCTAAAATGGGTATTTATTTGTTTGCCTTGTCTTTCTGGTTCATATTTGTTATGTTTTGAGTGGCAACTGTTCCTGGAAATTGATGCCAGTGTTAGGATGAAAAACATGATTTAAGTACTTATGGTGGTGTAGAGGGACAGCCTGTTTGTGCTTCCCCCTAAAAGGTTTGTGTTTGTTGTTTAGCAGTGCTCATAAATCCAATTTATTTTTATTATTATTATTATTTATTAGAACAAGGTCCTCAGCCTTTTCTGTCCCATTTGAAAGTCACTCGACAGGCACTTTTACAAAATGTGCATCAGCCTGAGAACTTTTGCTATTGCATTAAGATGATCTGTGACCATCATAAAATTAATCTGTTGCACCAGGATTCAGATCAGTTCAATAAACACGGGAGTGAAGGTCAGTGGCAAGGGAATTGAGGGATCACTTCTTTAATAGGACCCCAGATGAAAGATGCTGGGAATTGTATGCTTCTTTTTTCCAAAGCCATGTTATCTTTGGAGAGCTTTCGTAGAGATGGTACCACCCCTTAGCTGACCAATGATCCCAAGCCGAACTGAAGGAGAGTAATTAAGTGGTCCAGGAAAGAAGGATGGACAGCAACGGTTGAGTCAACCCTTGGAACAAGGCGATGCATTTTTCGGGTGCCTGCTTCGGATTGACACAGTATAATTTTCCTGAACTTTAAAGACATCTTTGCATTGAGTGCCTGAGTTCTTCTGATAGTGCATATTGGTATGTGGGAATGACCTTGGGAGACAGGAGGAAGAGCCACAGCCTAGACCAGGGCTTCTCAACCAGGGTTCCGAGGCACCCTCGGTTTCCGCGAGAGGTCACTAGGGGTTCCCTGGGAGATCACGTCTTATTTAAAAAATTATTTCAAATTTGGGCAACTTCACATTAAAGAGGTAGGTTTCATTCTTTATTTTTTAGGTTAAGAATACTGTTTATGCATAGATACAGGCCTACCCACGAAACACATATAATGATTTTGTAACTTCTGGCCTATATTTGAGCCTGAATGTGCAGGGGTTCCCCAGGCCTGAGAAATATTTTCAGGGTTTCTCCAGGGTCAAAAGGTTGAGAAGGCTGGCCTAGACAATGGTCAGACAAAAGTTATCTCGGCCCACACTAGGAAAAGGGGCATGGGAAGCGTCCCAGAAGGACCCTCCCTGGTTCTCTGGAAAGTAAAGGCAAGGGAGGGGAGAAGGGCTTTCAGACTTGCAAGATTCTGTTACTGTAACCCTACAATCTAGGTAGTGTTAGTACCCATGGTTGGTGCTTCTTGTCTGGACTACCTCAAAGGGCTGACACAGTGTTATGGGAGAGCTTTTAATTTTAATTTATTACATTTATATGCTGCCTGACTCTCAGTGACTCTGGGCTTTTGTCCTTGCCTTATTCTGGGATATTTTTCCAGTAGCCCTGAGATTTCCAGTTGAGCCCCAGTCCAATCCATCACTGACCCTGTTTTGTTTCAGAGTTTAGAGACCCGTAGCACCCAACTTGGCCTTAGCTGATTGCAGAAAAGCTAAGTAGGCTTGGAATTGGTTACGGTTTGGCTGGGGGTCAACCGCACAACCCCACAGTGCAGGAGGTCAGAAAAGTATCCTCGAAAAAGGCAATGTCAGATAATGTCAAGAAAATTGCATGAACAAGTCATCTAACAACAAATGCTACAGCAAGGAAGAAACATTTTACCATGTGTGGTCATGCAAAAAGTCCTCAGAAATATTGGAAGGAAATACATCAAAACATTCAGAAAATTTTAAACATAAAATTTGAACAGCAACCACAAATATTTTTATTGGGGATAATTCCAGAAAACATGAATGAAAGGTATCATAATATACTAAGGTACATGCTGATGGCTGTGAGATCCAGTTTGGCTCAACACTGGAGAAGTGAATGGGAGACCAACATAGGAGGAGATGCAGCAGTGGCAAAACCAACAACATTTATTCATAATAAAAGCCCAATTAAATTCAGTGAAGAGTGGATCCTTTGTATATGACCCACAGCATAGCAAAGCAAATTCAGACACTTGGAACACCATTTTAAGGAAAAGAGTTAAGGGATAATTAAAAAACCATAGACGAAATGACTTAAATAGATGTTAGCCATAACATAATCTCCAATGTTTAATGTACAGTGCAAATATTTAGGTAGTGGTTAGGGGTTGGGGAAATAAATGGAAGGGAAAGGGAGAATGTGTTACTCAAAGTTTCTTTTTTGTATTGTTTTTACCTGTGTTTTATGAATAGTTGTTCATCCTTTACTTTGGTTTTTGTATCTTTATTCCTGTGCAATTTCTGTTTAAATAATCTGTCAAAGCTTATGCATTTTAAAAGAAAAAAAAGGAGGGAGGGAGGAAGGAAGGAAGGGGAGAGAGATGAGAGAAAGAAGGAAGGAGAAAGAAAGAGAGGGGGGAGGGAGGGAGGGAAGGAAGGAAGGAAGGAAGGAAGGGAGGAAGGAAGGAAGGAAGGAAGGAAGGAAAGAAGAGAGGGAGGGAAGGAATCAATCAATCTGAAACCTGACTTAACAGAAACTTTTCATTGGCAAGATTAATGTTCATCCTAGCTGTCCTGATGCTTTTGTCATAATTCTTCAGCAATTTTTCCCTTTATGGACAGCCAGCCCTGTTCCTAGTCTCTTGGCCTGCCCTCCTAGAATTTTTCCTCTGGTTTCCAGCCTCCCACCTAAGCGTGGTTCTTGCCAAGTTCCCTTCTTTGCAATGCTGTAATTCCTGTTTCTGCCTCTTCTTCTGCCTCTGCTAATTTTTTCCTTTTATTGTACTAGGAACAGTCGATGCAGTTATAATCAATAAATTATGTTATGGGAATGACGGCCAATGATTACAGTGGTTACGGGAATTAGAGTCAACTAAGTACATAGTTACACAAACATTGTGAGGGATTGGGTGGTGGACTGGCTACAATTACAGCTCAGAAGTTCTCTCTCCACACTTGGAGGGGGGCGGCAGTCTGGCCCCTGGCATCAGGACGAAAAAGGATAGGGAAGAAATAGTGACTGTATTGTACAAATATTTATCCTACCCTTTTTGCACTAGAAAATTTTCAAAGGAAAAATCAAGCCTTCTCTATTTATACAGAGAGGGCAAAGTAGTTCCTGCATTTTGTGCATGGTTAATATGGGAGATGACCAGGGCATGAGTGACTGTCTGGAGGGCATTTTGTGGATGGTTAAATACACTGTGCAACAGAAGTAGAGCCTGCTTTGTGTTGTGCTGCTCCTTTAGATGTTACATCCCTCTGTCTTGGCCTAGGCAGTAAGCAGGTGACGTGAATTTCAGTGGCAAACAATACAGGTAGTCCTTGACTTATGACCATTCGTTTAGTGACCATTCAAAGTTACAAGTTACAACAGGGCTGAAAAGAGTCACTTACAACTGGTCCTTGCACTTATCACCGTTGCAGCGTCCCCACGATCATGTACTCAAAATTCGGTTGCTTGGCAACTGGCATGTATTTACGACAGTTGCAGCATCCCAGGGTCATGTGATCCCCATTTGTGACCTTCCCAGCCAGCTTCTGACAAGCAAAATCAATGGGGAACTGCGAGATTCACTTAACAACTGCTGCAAAAAATATTGTAAAATTGGGCGCAGTCGTGTGATGCCTTGCTTAATGACCACACTACTTAATGATGAATTTTCTGGTTCCTGTCGTGGTTGTAAGTCAGGGACTACCTGTAGCCCAGGTCTCCACCGGGATTCTGCATTGTTGTACAAGAGTATCGGGGGCCGTATTACTGGCAGAATCTGACTGTGAGTTCTGGTGCCCCATCCTTGCACCATCCGTGAACAAGAAGGGAACCTCAGCAGGTTTGGAAGAACCTGGAAAAAATTCCCCCAAGTCTTTGGACAAAAATCCTAAGATTGGAGGAAAAGTAATTCTAGATAACTGAATAAAGACTTGAATTTGTTCAGAAGATTGTTAATCTGTTAGCTTACTGGTGGGGGAAGAGGTCTGCGGGGCTGGGGGAGATGGAATGGAATAGAGCGGTGTTTCTCAATATTGGCAACTTTAAGATGTGTGGACTTCAACTCCCAGAATTCCCTAGCCAGCATGGCTGGCTGGGGAATTCTGGGAGTTGAAGTCCACACATCTTTAAGTTGCTGAGGTTGAGGAACATTGGAATAGAGTATCCAGGTGGGGATCACTCTCACCTTGTTGGGACAGTTCTTTAATCTTTGTCAGCCCCCCAGGTTGCCAGCCCCCCTAGGAATCAACTTCACTGGAAAACTAAAACTACTTTTATTGAGATGGGCTATAACTATAGTGACCATATTTTCTTGGAAAAAATTAAGGACAAACCTGAAAAAGGGGCATATCTGAAAGGGGTTCATAATGGATTTTTTAAAAAAAGTAATTGTTTATAACTGTGCTTTACAAAGGAAAATTCAAGAGCAGAAACCAAAAATAATTAAATTAAATAAATCTAAAGGACAGCTTTCTGAAATAAAGGACTGTTCTTTATAATAAAGGATGTATGGTCACTGTAGCTATAACAAGAGATTCTGGATCTCCTCCCCCACTTCTTATACTCATGTGAATTAGGGAAGTGTCTGTCTGAATTGCTTCCAAATGTTATCTGCCTGTTCTGGACTTAAAATACACTTTTCCCCTCATCAGTCTGGTAACGGATCTCACCTGTCTCTGTCAAGGTCATCTTCCTCACTCTCTACAATCTTGGTAATTTTTAAAAATAATTTTATTAAATGTTTTAAAAAAGAAGATAAAAACTAATACAAACTAATATAAAGTAAGGAAGAAGAAAGAAAAAGAAAGGAATCAAAGAGCTAAAAGTGCAAAGAAAGTGGAAAAAAAGTAAAAGAAAAATAGAAAAGAGAGAAAAAAGATACAAAGAAGTGGCTTCTGATCTTCTTTACAGCAGTTATAAGTGCAATTATAAATTTACCTCTTTCTCTAGAGTTACAACATGTCTCTCTTCTTTCTATAATCTATCCTGACTAATCAAAACCATAAATCATAAGTTCATTCTTTTCTGTTTTCCTCAAGAAGTCCATAAGGGGTTTTGATCTTGGTCAATATTTTTTAAAGCACAAGCTAAATTGTTTTAAGCTTGCAGGATTTGGTCATGTAGAAATGGCAGGAGGTGAGAAATGTATTCATTCATTCATCCGTCCATCCGTCCCATTTCTGCTTCATCTTTCATACGGGAACTCCAGGCAGCATACATCCTGTTCCCTCCTCCTTTTCCCACACCGACAAGGAACTCCATTCCGGTAAGGTAGGTTGGGCAGAAGATCGTGTCTGGCCCAATGTCCCCCAGGGAGTTTCCGTGGCTGGAAAGTGTGGGGGCTTCTCCAACTGCAGAAATCAAGCTCTTTTGCTGGGTGGCAGGTAATATGCAGGAACAATGACATGCTGTATGAATGTGATGTCTGTTAGGCAGTGACCCTTTCCCACGTGGCAGTTTGGAGCCATTTCTGACCTTGGCTTCCTCCAAGCCCAAGTAGAAAGTAGTCAGACTTCCTACTGTCCAAACTGGGACAGATGTTACACTTGAACAGGTCTGAGAGTATAATTACCAGTTTCCAAGTTAGTGCTCACTGTGAGTGGAATTTCATCAGGTGGAATCATACTGGGTGGCACCAAAATTGAATTAAATAAAAAAATAAGCTAATCAGAAATAATGAAATGGAAACTAATTTAATAGGGCTGCCTGCATACTTCCTCAGAGGCAATCACACTTCGATTTTTTTTTTGGTTTTTGTCTGTACTTCCAGGTTAAGTATGCAAGAGTTGCACCATCAATCACACTGAGTACAGAACCTGAATGCCTATACAGTGGAATCGTAGGTCGCTGATTTATTGGTGTAATTTGCATGTTGAAATGTTTTACTAAATATTTCTTTTGGAGGGATTGGAAAAGACTGGTTTTTCAGAACAGCCTTGCAAAATAGTTTAGGTTAAGCAGGGAAGGAAAGGGAGTGGGGGAGAGGGTGGAAGGAAGGAAGGAAGGAAGGAAGGGGAAGAAGAAGAGGGGAAAGAAGGGAGAGGAAGCGGAAGAGAAATAAGAGAAGGAAGGAAGGGGAAGGAAGGGGAAGAGGAAGAAGAGGGAAAGGGAGGAACAGGACAGGAAGGAAGGCAGAGAGGAAAAGGAAGAAGAGAAGAAGGAAGGGGAAGAGGAAGAAGAGGGGGAGGAAGGAAGAAGAAGAGGGGGAAGGAAGGGGAAGAGGAAGAAGAGGGAAAGGAAGAATGTGGAAGAGGAAGGGAAGGAAGGGGAAGAAGAAGAGGAAGAGGAAGAAGGGAAGAAAGGGGAGAGAGGAAGAAAAAGGAAGAGGAAAGGAAGGAGCTGTGCAACTAGCAGAACGATAAAACTCACCTCCTGTAACCCTGTTGTTGAATTTCTCTCAACCTTGAAGAAATGTTGATGGAATTGGTTCCAGTTTCTCTGCCTTCCCGGGAAACCCTGCGGGCCCAGCGCCAGACCCTGGACGGGAAGGCAGCCAGGGAGGCCTTCCGGGGCTGAAGAGGCTCACCGAAGATGACTCCACCATCCCGGCTAGCGAGTCCCGCCAGGGGCCGAAGCCGGAGGAGCTGCCCGGTGCAGCGCCTGACCCTCGGCCCTTCCGTGCCAGGAGGGGCGATACCTGCTTAAGGCACCTCCTCCTCTTCCTTAAATCCAATTAAGAGCCTCAATTATGTCAGGGAAAATTTCTGCCAATCCTAATCGACTCTAATAAGCCTTAAAATAGCATTCAGCGAGGGAGAAGCCCTGGGGTTTAATTTGATTCTGAGTCTAATAACATGCTTTGACTGAAGAGATCCCCCCCCCCGTTTATTTTTTTTAGTCAACATGCATGTGCTTTTCTTCTGCGCCCAGGAAGGCATCGCTGGGTGGTTTTTCTTAAATCCTAAAGAAAAAAGCACTATGAGAACAGAATATTTCCTTTTCCTTCCCTGCTTTTGTAGTTCAGGCATACCTCATTTTATTGTGCTTCACTTTATTGCGCTTTGCCAATAATTGCATTTTTTTACAAACCGAAGATTTGTGGCAACCCGGTGTTGAGCGAGTCTAGGTGCCATTTTTCCAACAGATTAGCATTTTTTAGCAATAAAGTATTATTGTTTAATTAAGGTACATACATTGTTGTTTTTAGACATACAAGTAGTCCTCTACTTATGACAATTCGTTTAGTGACCCTTTGAAGTTACAACGGCGCCGATTGAAGGGATTTATAACTAATCCTCGCATTTATGACTGTTGCAGCGTCCCTGAGGTCACGTGATCAAAATTCAGGCACTTGGCATGTATTTATGACGGTTGCAGTGTCCCAGGGTCATGCGATCGCCATTTGCAACCTTCCCAGCCAGCTTCCGACAAGCTGTCAATGGGGGAAGCCAGATTTGCTTAACAACACCATGTTTCACTTAACAGCCATGGTGATTCACTTAATGACTGAGGCAAAAAAAGGTAAAATCGGGCATGGCTCACTTAACTGCTTCACTTAGCAACAGAAGTTCTGGTTGTAACTGTGGTCATAAGTCGAGGATTAGCTGTAATGTTATTGCATGCTTAACAGACTACAGTATAGTGTAGATATAACTTTTATATGCACAGGGAAATCAAAAACTTCATGTGACTCGCTTTATTGCGATATTCGCTTTTTTGTGGTGGTCTGGAACCGAACCCGCAATGTCTCCGGGTATGTAAATGCCATTCAGCAGGTTAAATCTCCGAGTGACCTCATGTGGGGACCTTCATGCTGTCTTCTTGGCAATAAAACTGACATGATTTGCTGTAGCTTTCTTTCTAGGCTGTTTAGACTTCCCAATCTCGCCTACAGCTTTCAGGTTTCCTGGTGGCCTCCCATTCAGGCCCTACTCTGCTCCCACCCTGCTTAGCTTTTTAAGATCAGCCAAGGTCAGCTAGGCACTGCCATCTAGTGGCCCCAGAGGTAAACTATCTTCCAAGTTGAGCTGGAGTCCTGGGGATGACCTGGACATGGTCCACATAGTTTTCTTGGCAACCAATTCAAAAGTGGATGTCTTTTCAGTTTTGCTACCTTGCAACTCTAGGATTTCTGGATTGTTTCACGTTGCCTGAATTCACGGTAGGACTTTCAGTGGCATTGCACATGATAGAACTGGCACTAATCCCGAAGTCCTTGTTGGGAACAAGGGAATTTGAGGCCCAAGTGTGTTTACTTTCAGGCTTTGCAAGGGGGAAAGGCATGGACTGGGTTGTTTTGCCTGGAGGAATATCCAAGGATAAGGGAATATTCAAGACATTCTGAGGACTTTCCCCAAGCTGTGTTTCTGTGAAGAAGGGAGGAAGTGGTTTTACTGATAATGTCTTCTCCTTCCTTTCCCAGCAAGTTAAACTGATACTAATGGTGCAGGCACACAAGAATCCATGAACTTTTGGTATGGAGTGTTACCGTACAAAAGTTAAGAAGAATTACGGAAGAATTCCTGTAACTGCTGTGTGTTAAATGCAAGCCTTATTTATAGTAAAATTGGTGTTCAGATTTTTGCACCTTTTTCTCCCACCTGAGCTATGCTGGATGGCCGTCTCTCTTGTGGACAAGGCCAAATTTCCACCAGTCTTTTGCTTTGGTAACGGACAGATCTGATATCAGGTTGTTTTCTTCCACCTCTGTATTCAGGAGAACATGTTCAGTTCAGAAGCACCCAGAACAAGCCACAAGGATGTTACGTGGGCCATGAAGTCATTGCACAACTAACACAAATTGGCACAAATTATATACTTGGCATCATGGTGACATGGGGCACTTGATATTACTTGCTCCCCCGCAAATGCCAGCGTTAATCTTCTTCTTTAGCAAAATGTTTAGGGTTTTTGGTGGCACTGAGTTTTGGAAAATTCAGAAGAGATGACTCCGCAAAGGATGTGTTTGGCCAGATCAGTGAAGAACTTGACGTTGAAGGAGCCTGGAACAGAACAATTTTTCCAGGATTGTGCTTGTATGAAGAGAGTTTTGAGGACTAATTCCATGTTACTCTTGATCTTCTCCCAACCATGACAGCAAACAATGATTTGTGTGTCTAACTGGGACCATTCCACAGCAGAATATTTTCTCTAATGTTTATCTACTCAAGGATAGCATCCTTTTTTTTTTTTTTTTACAAACCAGCAGTTTTGAATTACTTTCCTGCTCTGACCGGATCCAAAGTAAATTTACAAACTGTAAAACAATGAAAAAAGGTTAAGGATATCACAGGCCACAAAAGGAAGTGGGATGGTATCTCACTGGACTGGACCCAGAGCAGTTTCATGCTTCTCCAAATAGATCTGACGGGATCTATCTGTGCCTGTTCTAGAGCTTGATGACCATGTTGTAGCAGGCTGACCGTACGTCCCGTTTTGAATGGGACAATCCCGTTTTTTTAACATTTCCCGACCGTCCCGTCATTTTAATATAAATGTCAATTTTGTCCCGTTTTTAAAAATGTTGGAGCCGTTTTTGGGAAAAGCGGGAAAAAATTGAAATTGAAACTGAAAAGGAGGCTGACGTGGCAGTAGTTCTCAATCAGGTGGGAAACCCAGAGTGGGAACACAGGAAGAGCTGATCGGCGGTGAGCAAGAGGGAGAGTCGCTGCTGCCAATCAGTGCAGTGGAAGACGGTCGGAAAAGTGCGCCCAGCGGAAAAGAAGCCGGTTGGCTCTCAGGCCAAAACGGCGGGAAGAAAATAAAATAAAAGGGCACACCAGAGAGGAACAGGTTGTCGGGGACAACCCTTCACTAGACTCCTCCGTCCCTGTCCTCCCATCCCAGCTCGCTGCCACCCTCAGCCCTCCGCTTCTCCAGCCTCCTGCCACCTCCATTCCTGTCCTCCTGTCCCAGCTCGCCACTGCCCTCAGCCCTCCTGCCACCTCTCTGCCCAGCGCCACCCCTGCACCAGCCTTGCCAGACACAACCACTGCTGCACCTTCCCAGCTTACTGCTGATAACATTTTTAATCATCTTTTTTGTGAATATGGAATATTACATAAGTTTAACCCCGTCCTGTTTTGCCATCCCAATGTCCCCTTTTTGTGTCAAGGAAATATGGTCAGCCTACTTTGTAGGCATGGAAGATTCAACTCAAGGAACGCAAAGCCGAAATCCCTCTTGAAGGCAAGGATGGACAGAACTGTCTTTTGACCTTCTCTGTTGCCAGCACTTGGTCTCTAACTGCCATTTGATCCCTTGGAAGAGGCACCTGAGCTTTTGATTGTGAGCAAAATGAAACGCTGCCCTTTCATCTACTAAAATATTTGCTTTGCTGCTAAAGGCTCCATTCTGTGGCTCGGCATGTTTGTATTTCAGTTGTGTAAAATGGTCCTTTTAATAAATAAGTAAGCCTTCTTTGAAGAAGAGCGGGAGGTTAAACATCCGTGCAATGGGCCCAGCCATGGCCTCCCATCCAGCTTGCACTTTGCACGTGCCCAAGGGAATGAAATCCTGCAAAGTCTCAAGGTGAAGTTTTTGTGTCCCGTTGCTACACAACAGCAAGTTTGCTGGCCCAAACTCTTCTTGGGATTAGAGAGGGAAGTTTTCGGATTGTGCTCCCCGTATTTAGCCATAGCATAATGTGTCATTTCTATCCAAAACGTACCTACAAGCCATGCACACTCCCGTGAGCATGCTCGTGCACATGGGGAAGGAAACAGGGCCCTCCCTCTCTTTTCTTCCTGTCTGAGGCTTGTGGGGTAGGCCCAATTATCCCAGGCAGCGACAAGTAGAAAAATGAATTAGCTAAAGCTTTGTAATGTCAGCGTTATTTATCTTTTATAAGCTTGCCCAGCTCAGCGGCAGATCAGCAGCCAGCTCCTTTATTCCCCCAGCCTGCCTTTCATCCACCTTTCTTTATAGCTTCTTGGTAGAATCCCTTTGCTCCATCATTTCGAAATCTCTTTTTTTGCCTACCATCAGTCGGTGAAGGATAAGACAAGGGAAAGGTGCAGATCAGACTTGCAGGGGATAAGGGTAGCAAAAGGGGTCTGTGTGTGTTTGTGTGTGTGTGGTGTGTGTGTTGCATATTTGGAGCTTATTCTCTTCCCCCTTCCTCCAGTTCTTCTGGATAATCCAGTAAACATATTTAGCCCCATTCAAATCCTTTAATGAATCCTCTTGTTGGAGATGCATGCTGGCTGGTGGATTCTGGGAGTTGAAGTCCACATATTTTAAAGCATGCTGGCTGGGGGATTCTGGGAGCTGAAGTCCACCCATCTTAAAGTTGCCACAGTTGAGGAATACTGTGTTAGAGAATCATTATTTTTTCCCTAAAATTTAGAAGTCTGTTTGACATTTGATTAATATATAGCATCTATAGATAATTTCCCCTTTTCTGATTTTGTTTGTTTAGTTTTCATAGATTTCATTCCTGCTGCTGCTGCTTACTTTTTTTTGCATTTTGTATTTTTCCCCCTATTTCTTTCTATAAAACTTGTTCAGATAAGATATTTAAATAAAATATAATAAAAAGTAGCTGTATGGTGAACACCAGTTTGGGGTAGTGGTTAAGGTACCAGGCTAGAAACCAGGAGATCATGAATTCTAATCCTGCCTTGGGCACGAAGCCAGCTGGGTGACCTTGGGCCAGTCGCTCTCTCTCAGCCCTACGAAGGAGGCAATGGCAAACCATTTCCGAAAAACTTTGCCAAGAAAACTGCAGGGACTGGTCTAGGCAGCCTCCAAGAACTGGACACAATTGAACGGGTTAAAAAAAAAAGCTGTATGGTAGCAAAGTAAGGTAATGATCAGGCTGCTTGCCACAGCAAGGGCTTTAGGAACGTAGCATTTGGACATCATGCACCTCTGCTACGGGGTGTGCTGGGCATAGCTTAGTTTGAGACTAGAGAGGTAAAGAGGAGAAGGCTAGGGGTTTGGGGAAGAAAGGGGAAAGAAAATGTCTGGGTCAAGGAAGAAGCAGAGAGAGAGAGAAGATCCCCCAGCTGGGCTGGAATGAATTCTTGGCCAGACTTGCTGGATGGTTGAAGGACATTTCTATTCTCTTCATGTGGAATTTAGCCAAGGGATTTCTTTCCATCTTTTTTCCTGGGTTGAAGGGAAGAAGGGAAGAAATTTCTTTATCTAATAATTAGGTTTTTTTTTTTTAAGAAAAGACTTCATTAAAGTTTCAAAGTACAGGTAGTCCTCACTTAACAACCATTTGTTTAGTGACACTTTGGACTTACAACAGTGTTGAAAAAAACTACTTATGATCAGTTCTCACACTTATGACTGTTGCAGTGTCCCCATGGTCACGCGATCACGGTCTGGGCACTTGGCAACCAGTTCGCATTTATGACCGTCGCAGCATCCTGTGGTCATGTGATTGCCATTTTCAACCTTCCCAGCCAGCTTCTGGCAAGCAAAATCAATGGGGAACTGTGTGACTCGCTTAACAACCACGTGGTTCTCTTAGCACCCACAGTGATTCGCTTAACAACTGCCACAAAAAGGTTTGTAAAATCGGGTCAGATTCACTTAATGACTGCTTTGCTTAGCAACTGAAAATCTGGTCTCAATTGTGGTCATTAAGCAAGGACTACCTGTATAGATAAAATACAAAATATAGAAAAGATTGAAGAGAAACTAAAAGAAAAAAGACAAAAAGTGCAGAAATCACTGGGGAGAAATACAGACCGAATGACTTCCCACCTTCTCCAGCACAGATACAAATAGACAATAAATTAACCTCTTACTCTAATTCTAACCATAATCAGCACTCTTTCCATAAACTAAAACAAGCTAATCCTCAAAACCCAAAATCAAAACTTCACTTTTTTGAGATACAAGCAAAAAATCCAAAAGCGGCTTCCACGTAGAAAGAAATCCAGCTGTTTCTTTACATAATGATTGGTGATAGGATTCCCTCTGCGATTAACCCAGGCAAACAGTTCATGGAAGGGATTAGATTTTTGTAACAACAGGAGCCCCTGTCAGACTTGAACATTAGGTTTATAACTTGCCCCTTTTAGACTTTTTGCGTGAAACAGAAAAAAAAGGAACTTTTGATTTATGGTTTCGATGATTAGACAGAATAGATTATAGAAAGAAGAGAGTTATTTTGTAACCACAGAGCAAGGGATAAATTTATAAGTGTACTTATAACTGCTGTAAGGAAGATCGGAAGCCACTTCTTTCTATCTTTTCTCTTTCTTTTCTCTTTTTCTTTTCCTTTCTTGCATTTGTAGCTTTCTCTTTGATTTCTCTCTTCTTCTTTTCTTTTCCTCACTTTATATCAGTTTATATTAGTTTTTATCTTCTTTTTTTTAAAAAACCCTTAATAAAATTATTTTTTAAAAAACAACGTGAGGTTTATAACCTGGTCCCGGCTCTCAACATTTCATCTGCTTCTTTCACATCTGAGATCAGAAGATCATCAGAGGTGTGTCTGGGCATGCATGTACGAGTTTCCTGACGATTCCCAGTAGGTATCACACAGTATTTTCCAGCAAGGCAAAGCTCTCCCTTCTGTTCCTAATAACCACTTTAATGGCCAGTATTACCACAATGGGGTAAACTGCAATAGAAGACATTTGTTGGTTAGGCAAAAGGTATTTTCCACCAACAGAGATCGGGAGCAGTTTCTATTTAGGCTGAAATATGATCGATTAGTACTTCATCTGAGCAATCCATTCCTACCACTGTCTCCGTTCCTAATTTTGAAGATATCTCGTGCTGCAAGGAAGGATGAGAAGTTAGATCCGGGAGGGGATATCGCAAGGCATTTAAAAAAAAAAACCCTCCCATGTTGAGAAAGAGATCCTAATGTGAAACTAAATTATGAATGAAAAGCATAAGTTGAGAAGGTCACATTACAGAGGATGTGAGGACGTGCATCACAGTTCAGTAGTCCTGTTGAGAAGTTGCTTTTCCTTTCAACGTGAACAAAGGGCATTGCCAGAGAACGGTTCATCCTTAACTGTGCCAGACAAAGATTGATTACGTGCTGTCAAGTTGGTGTCAACTATTGGTGATCACGTAGATAGGTTTTCTCCAGGAGGATCTGGCCCAACCTGGTCTTTCAGGTCTTCCAGTGGTTCCCCCATTGCCTCTAACTGAGTTCATCAACCTTGCTGCTGGTGGTCCTCTTCTTCTCTTTCTTTCCACCTTTCCCAGCATCAGAGCCTCCTCCAGAGAGCTGGGTCTTCGCATGATGTGTCCAAAGTAGGATAATTTGAGCCTGGTCATTCGTGCCTTGAGCGAGGACTCTGGGTTCATTTGTTTGATGATCCATCAGTTTGTTTTCTTGGCTGTCCATGGTATTCCCAGGAGTCTTCTCCAACCCCGAAGTTCATAGGCATCAATACTCTTCCTATCCTGCTTCTTCAAAGTCCAACTTTCGCTTCACAGAGTGTCACAGGGAATACCACAGCTTGCAGGATTCTGATCTTGGTAGATATAGGCACATCATGTGATGCACCAGACATACCTTATGCAAATACCCTCCTAAATCAGCCATTGTCATGCTAATTGCCAACAATCAGACATGCAGATGGAGAGGCTGAGAGACAGTTGGCCTAATCTTGAGTCCTGTCTGCTTGGAAAGGTCATCCTTAGGTCCCCTTTAGTATCATTTTCCCTTGGGGAGTGTTGTTTGGTAGCCAAGAGTCTTGGGGCTTCATGGCTTGGAGCCAAGGAATGGGACTTGTGCACACTTGGAGCCACTTGGGGGTGATGTTTATGAGGGGGAACAAATCAGGTAACTTCTTATCTTCCCTTTAAGATTTTACCCTTTTGGAAATGGCTGCTGGCCAATGGCTTTGCTTTTCAACCCCGTCCAACAGAAAATGAGAGAACTAGAGTTTTACCAGCATATCCCCACTCCTCAAGCAAGTCTCAGCCCTTAAGTGACCCGGCCTGATCTCCAAAAGCTGAGCAGCATCAGTCCTGGTTAGTCGTTGGATGGGAGAGTTCAAGGGAGATCCAAAGCTGTAAGCTCATCTGGGAAGTTGAAAAACCATTCTGGAAGAAGATGGTAGGAAACCACTTCCATGTTGTTGCCAAGAAAGCTAGACATGTGTCCATGAAATCATCTGGTGTGGCGTCTGGTCTGAGGGCGACCTTATCCCTCTCTGGCCCTGGAGGTAGCATGGATTAATAACCATGAATTATTATCATGATTAATAGTTATGGATCTCCTTTTCTGCAACCTTCGGTAATTGCATTTTAAAGCTATCAATGTTGATGGCTATGGCAGAACTTTAGGGGAGTGAATCTCATATTTAAACCTATTGCAGTGCAATTATTTATTTTCTTGCCATCTGGACTGTCATTCCAGCCTCAGTAGATGGCCTTTAGTTCTACTAAAGATTGTTCCAATTTATTCATTTCCTTTCAATTTGCTCTTATTGTCCTCCTTGGGTGTAGGGGTGTGTGTCCATGTGTGTGAATTAAGTGGAACAAAGAGAAGAGGGGTGTAAATTTACTTTGAATTTATTTCTAAAATCCCATGGGTTCTCAAAGGGGGGTGGTGGTGAGTGACTTCTTTTGTCGAACCCAACGGCAGTCAAACAACTGTGCAACGTTTTTTGCAAATAGGAGAAGCAGAAAGCAGAACCAACAAGGGGCTTTTTAAAGAACACGAGGAAAATAAAAGGGAAAACTCCAGGCCAATTTTTTTTCTTCCACTGCCCTTTCTTATTTATGTTTTGTACAATTCTAGACTTCTTTTATAGGGAATCCTACAAAATTAGGGGCCATAATTCAACCTACCTGTAGTTATTTCATTAGAAAAGGAGGGGGAAAAAATCCATCTCTTTTCATTTCTTCCATGCCCAACATAGTTTTATAACCTCATCTTATGCCTTCTGCCATTTTTACTTGCTTTTCTTTCAAAGATAAAAGCTGCCGCGTGTGCACACAGTGGAAGAGGAGGTGGAAGAGGGGTCAAAAAAGTCAAGATGGTGCCTGTATGATGCATGTAAAGATCATGTGGGGGCCGGCACCACATGGACTTTGTGGGGGGGCTATGGGCCCTTGTACATTGGATGGTTGACCTTCCATCCATGTGATAATTTGGGCTGCCCTTTTCTGCACCCTCTCCAGAAAAACAGTATGCTTTGTGAGATCTGGAGATCGGGATTCTAAGTACGGCTGTGCTCAAGGTTTTAATAAAAGCTTTATGAAATTGCTAGTGTTATTTTCAATTCCTTTCCAGTGATTCCCAACATGGAATTTACCTTTCCATAGCTACCTCACTGACTCACGATATTGATTGAGACACAATCTGAGATCTTTTTCTGGCACTTATACTGTGAATGCTAGGGTGTGTGCTTGTACCCAGGTGCGCACTGTTCCCATGTGTAACAGTTTTACTTTGCATTTTGTCCCCTTCTAATTGCAAAAACACTTTTTACGCTGATTGCAATTCTTTGTTGTTTTTACCACTTAATTTGGATTTATCCACTGAGCCATTTCACCCGCAAAATCAAAATGTGGATTCTTTGCCCATAGTAAAATCTCAAAGAGACCACTGACACTTTTCTCTGATATTTAATGTCTTATGAGTAGAGCCTGCCTGCCTGCCTTTCCTCCCTCCCTCCCTCCCTCCCTCCCTGCTGTATTGTGTTGTTTGCTGTGTTGTGTTCAGTTGGGTGAGTCCACATGATATTCTGAAGCGATGCAATTTAAGACACGAAAGAAGGAATCCAAGGTTTACCAACATTTAAACTGCCTTTTGCAGCAACTAGAGAGTGGAAAATAATTTAATGGCTTACTTGATAGCAGTTGTAATCACAGCGGGCTCCCCATTGGTTATATCTAGGTGACCAGTATCTTTCCAGTCTGATGCACAGGTCCAAGTCTCATCCTGCTCCTCCTCCTAATGGTTTCTTGAAATTAAACTGGGCAGCTCATCCAACAGGATGGCCCTCTGTGAGATAAAAGACAAACACTTCTTGAGTTGATCTCATGTCCTGGTAACTAAATTGACATGTCCTTTTCCTTTGTCCTTTCATACAAAGCTGTTTTTGCTATTGCCATCTTCTGGGATAGTCTTCTGACTTCCCAGTCTAACCTTCAACCCTAGGATATCCTTGTGGTCTCCCATCCAAATAGCAATCAGGTCCAACCCTTCTTAGTGTTTTCAGATCAACTGAGGTCAACTAGTAACTGACACTGCCATCACTTGTGTACCCCAACTATAATACTAGAACTGGTCCATTTTTGTAGAAACTTCCCAGGGCATCTGTAGGGTAGGCAAAAATCTGCAAGATGGCAGACATGGCTTTGCAGTCTTGCAGATTTGATCACCCCCTTGTGGACATCCCTGATGCTTTCTATATTTTCCCCAAATCTGTTTCTCTCTTACCCACCTTCCCCTCTTAAAAGATCGTGTTTCCTGCATTCTGCAGTCTTGCTATCAACCTTAGCTTTTCCAACTTCAGTACAAGTTGCTGAGCTTTGCATACTCCCTTGTGACCTGACAATAAGCTCCCTTCATCTGGCCAATGTCTTGGTTGTATTAAATATAAACTAGTTCTGGGCAATTTTTTAAAAATCCGTTCAATCATGTCCGATTCTCAGAGACTGCCTGGACAAGCCCCTGCAGTTTTCTTGGCAAGGATTTATGGAAGTGGTTTGCCATTGCCTGCTTCCTAGGGCTGAGAGGGAGTGGCTGGCCCAAGGTCCCCCAGCTGGCTTCGTGCCTAAGGTTGGACTAGAACTCACAGTCTCCCGGTTTCTAGCCTGATGCCTTGACCACTACACCGAACTGGTTCTCCTCTGAGCACTAGCAGTGTGCAAATTACACTCCAGGATCCTGATGGTCCTTACGAATGATCTTAAATGATCACTCATTCAAACCAAGCTCACTTCTGATCCAAAACGCAAAACTAAAATAAAGTTACAGTCAGATCGCTCTCCTGATGACTTCATGGGCACATCTATAGTGATTCCTTAACAAAAATACTAAAGTGGTTTGTCATTTTGTCTTCTTTGGGGACTTTTGTTTTTTACATTAGTCTGCTTTACAACTCTCGGATTACCTTGTGGTCTCCCATTCACTTACTAAGTACAGGTCTGATTCTGCTCAGCTGTTTCACCACCCTTCCTTCTTTAGAACTGCCTTTGCAAACAAAACACCAAACGAAGACTAAACAGCATAGAAAGTAAGAACTACTCAGATTTCAGGAAGGGGCTTTTTCATGCTAGTCTTGGAATAAGTACAGAATCTTGGAAACTGTAAGAGGAATTTCCCAGTCTCAATTCTAGGGAATTCATTAAAGCAGGATTTCTCTGAATGCTTTGAAACACTTTCTGATTTTCGCCCACTTGGACTGAGTTGTCATTGATGAGATAAGTTCCCAAAAAGCTCTCTTCCTGTCTCTTGTTTATGTCTAATCATTCCTTTATTCCCTTCCCCGCCATTGTCAGCCCTTCAGAGTAGACCAGACCAGGAAACCAATGCCATGTAGGTCAGGACTACTTTTATTGTAAAGCTATAGTAACAGAACCTTGCAAGTCTGAATGTGCTCCCTCCCTCCCTCCCTCCCTCCCTCCCATTATCTTCATGTGAGCGAGGGATGAGCTTGTCTGAGACATTTACTCCCATTACTTTCTTGGCCCAGGCTCAAGCCCCTCTTATCTAACCATTGCCTGTTCCTCCTGTCCTTCAAGGCCATTCCCTCTGCCTTCTACAGCCCAGTGACCATATTTTCTTGGAAAAAATAAAAGACGAACCTGAAAAAGGGGCAAATCTGAAAGAGGTTCGTAAGGATTTAAAAAAAAAATTCTTTATGTTTCTAACTTTGCTTTACAAAGGAAAATTCAAGAGCGGAACCAAGAAAATAAATAATTAAATTAAATAGATCTAAAGGGCAGCTTTCTGAAATAAAGGATTGTCCTTTGTAATAAAGGACATTTGGTCACTGGACTCCACAGCCTCTCGCCTGCGGTCCTGAGTCTCCCATCCATCTACTAACCCTGGCCCACCCTGCTCAGCTTCAGAGAACAGCTCCTCTAGGTTCCTGCCCCACGGCTAAAACCTGGAGGTGGCTGGGAGGGAGGGACTGGCCCAAGGTCACTCAGCTGGCTTTCATGCCTAAGGTGGGACTTGAACTCATGGCCTCCCAGTTTCCAGCCCGGTGCCTTAATGATGTAGGCTTGTGAAGACGGGGGCAGAGGAAAGAAAGATGAAGCTGGGACCGTGGCTGTAACGTGGCTTAATGGGATGAAAGAGATGTGAAGTGTCAAGAGGGGGGCCCTGCGGCCAAGGTCAGAAGCAGAGCACTGCTGCCCAGAAAAATATGGCAGAGCGCAAAGCGATGGGTTAAAGTAGCTTCTTTGGAGTGGCCAGGAAATAGGAGAGGTTGCCCTGAGCTGCTCTCCCCGAGTAAATGCCAGTATTTATCACTGTCGGAAGGATTTATGTCCAGCACAGACTTTGGAGGGGGCGAAGCTCCCCGTCCTTTCTTTTCAATTACTGCCATGTCGAGCGAGGGGAGCGACCAAGCCCTTGGGGAACGGGTTGCTGAGGAGGTGATGGGCAGGAGAGACTCTCCGGGCTCAGCTGCAGACAGACGGGGAGCCTCTGGGGCTTCCGGACACCACGGGCCAGGCGAGCCGGCCGGGACAGTCCCAGCAGCTTTGGCGTACGGCCACGGGCCGGGAGCTGGATTCAGTAGGAAGAGAAAAACCCCGCTGGGGGCTTGGCCCGCTCCAAAGTTTGGAGTAATCCAGGACCAGGGACCAGGAGGAGAGAGCCGAAGGGAGAGCTCGGCACTTGGCTGGTTCGGGACCACCCGACGCCCTGAATCTCCTCCCTGCTGGACCCCATCATGGTTTGCCCAGTACGTCGAGCCATCCCCTAAGTGGGCAGGTTGGGCATAGCTCGACAGATTGGAACCAAGGTTAACAACTCCCCAGGCTTAGCGTGCTGTGCCAATGCGGCCAGAGTCTGTAACAGGGCTGGTTTAAGGAAGGGGGCCCACGGAGACCGCCTGTGAGTGAGTTTGACCCAGGTTTGAGATGGAGGCCTGACCTATTTGATGGAGGCCTGTCGTGGTGGATTCTAAATCCAGTTTCAGAATTTATACATTGTTTGGATGGGTGGAGAGAGAGAGGGATGAGAGATGATAGCGATAAACAGATATGATAGACAGGATATAGAGAGAGATGATAGCAAGAGAGAGAGGGAGAGAGAGGGAGACATAGTTATAGATTATACATGATAGAGTTGATAAATAGAGATGATAGAGGATAGATAAATAGATCTGATAGATGAGAGAGAGATGAGAGGAATGATAGGGATAGGTAGGTAGGTAGGTAGGTAGATAGGTAGATTAGATAGATAGATGATAGATAGATAGATAGATAGATAGATAGATAGATAGATAGATAGATAATGATAAAAGAGATGAGAGAGAGAGATGATAGATAATAGATTTAGATGGGTGGATGGATGGATGGATGGATGGATGGATGGATGAATGGATGGAGAGAGAGAAAGAGGGAGAAAGATGCATTGCCCAATTCCACTCCTGTCGTTCTAGCTGGCTTATAATCATCCTTTAAAGAAAAACAAAACACCAGCTGCGTAAAATTAACACATTCTGAGAGCTCACGTGCACGGTCACACACCCAAGCGCACACAGGTCCTCATCCTCTGTGGTAGCCACGGTTCTCTGTATCTACCACTGATCATTACAAGCCAGGCCTTGCTAGGCGTGATGAAGGGTCTCCCAAACATTTCCTTTTGGGTGACACTTGATTCTTTTTGGAGTGCTTCTTGTCTCTGCAGAATGACGGGCCAGCTTTGTGCACTTGCAAAGTATACATATATATGTATTTGAAGTCTTGTTATCTGTGGTTTAGTCAGCCACGGTTGTTACCCTGGAGTTGAACCTCCATGGATAACAAAGGCCACCTGTATATATTATAGGTTGTGCAGGAATTCTGGGAGTTGAAGTCCATGCACATGGCTGGGGATTTCTGGGAGTTGAAGTCCACGCATGCTGGTTGGGGAATTCTGGGAGTTGAAGTCCACACATCTTAAAGTTGCTGAGGGTGAGAAACACTTGGTCTACACCTTACGATAATGGTGTGATCGTTGTCTGCTGTGGGGCCTGCAAAAGTTACCCTGCTGAAGTTCGATAAACCTGGGGCAGATTAGATGCTTCTGTAATAATCTGGGCACAAGCCTTTTCTACATCAGTGTGGGATGCCATGTGAGCCCTCAGTCTCCTACTAGGGCTTGGCATTTCTTACATTTGTGATTCTTCAACACATTTATTAAGTCACACTCTATTTTTGCAAAGTTTGAAGACTGGTGTGTTAGAGGTAGGAAAGGTGTATGGCTGATGGCATGGAAGTTAGCCAATGGTTCCTTACCACTGCTAGCTTTCCAAATGCAGCCATTTAAAAAAAAAATCATGCTAACACAATTAACAAGACAATCTTTTATGTTAAAAGGAAAAAATACAAAATACAAATTAGAAATTAGAAATTAGAAATACAAACTAAGAAAGAAAAGAATAAAGAAAAGAAAGTACCTTATTTCTAATAATAATAATAATTTTATACTTATTTATTATTATTAATCTGAATATATTATAGCCATCTACTCCCATAGATCCTGATTTACTAATGAATTCACTACTATAATAGGAATGGTAGAAAATATTTTTATTTTATTTATTTATTTATTTATTTAATTTATTTATTTATTTATCTAATTTATCCCTGCCTGTCTCCTCCCATTGGAGGCCTCTGGGCAGTTTACAACGATCGATAATACCATCACAATGATACAAAAAGTAAAATACAATAAAAAATACTATAAATAGAAATAAAAAATAAAGAATAAAAAATATTATCATAAGATATCACCAAATCTCTGCCAGAGTAAAACATATGGCTGCATCCTTTGATTCATAGAAAATATTGCCTTTTCCAAAAAATTGCACATTTCTGACAACCCTTCCTTGACATTTGGAATAATGTCATATTTCCAGTGTCTCAATGTGATTCTTTTAGCCATTTTCCAAATGCAGCCTGGCTGAAAGGCACTAATTCTTCAGAATTTACCCCTACGCCCTTAAAAAAAAAACTATCAGAAAAAAGGAATATATTTGTTTGGAGATAATAACTCCTACCCTTCCTCTGTCACTCTTAAAACTGGACCTTGGTCTTGATTTTTAGATGTGGTCTTCTTTGAGATTGCATGTGTAGAGCTGGGAAGACAGCAGACTTCAGGTTACAAGTGAAAAAGGTGAAAGGTGAAAGGTCCCCTGTGCAAGCACTGAGTCATGTCTGACCCTTTGGGGTGACGCCGCTTTCTTTCGCGACATTTTCTTGGCAGACAATAGGGGGGTGGTTTGCCATTGCCTTCCCCAGTCGTCACCTTCCCCAGTGAGCGGGGTACTCATTTTACTGACCTTGGAAGGATGGAAGGCTGAGTCGACCTGAGCCAGCTACCCGAGAGAGAATCCAGCTTCCGCTGGGATCGAACTCTGGTCAGGGGGAGAGTTTCGGGTGCAATGTATTCCTTGCTTAATGACCACAACTGAGACTGGAATTTTGATTGCTAAGCAAAGTGGTCATTTAGCAAATCTAACCCAATTTTACAACCTTTTCTGCAGTGGTGATTAAGCAAATCACTGTGGTCGCTAAGTGAACCACATGGTCATTAAGCGAATCACATGGTTTCCCATTGATTTTGCTTGCCAGAAGCCAGCCAGGAAGGTTGAAAATGGCGATCATGTGACCATGGGATGCTGCAACGATCATAAATGCGAACCGGTTGCCAAGTGCCCAAATCATGATTACATGACTGTGGGGACGCTGCGACAGTTGTAAGTGTGAGCACTGGTTGTAAGTCGGTTTTTTCAGCACTGTCGTAAGTCTGAACCATTACTAAATGAGTGGTCATTAAGTGAGGCCTACCTGTACCATGTTCTCAAATGATGACTCTGTTGTCATGTTTGATGAAATAAAGCCATCTTCAAATTGAATTTGAACACTTGGTGACTGACGGGGTTGTGAAAGTGAAAGGTCCCCTGTGCAAGCACCGAGTCATGTCTGACCCTTTGGGGGGATGCTGCTTTCATGACGTTTTCTTGGCAGACTCTAGTGGGGTGGTTTCCCATTGCCTTCCCTAATCAGGGAAGTTACATCTGACGGGGTTACATCTGTGCATTTTTCTTGGCGTGGTGTAGAAAAGACTTCCAGTTGCCTTCTTCCAGAAATCACAGGAAATAACATTGCCACTTCAGTGCGAAAAAAGATTAAAGGGCAGAAATGGGGGTGTTTGGTTTCAAAAAAAAAAAAGTTGAGAGGGGATAGGATAGCATTCTTCAAAGAGCTGAAAGAAGGTTGTATTTATTTTATTTATTTGTCAAATTTTTCTGCTGCCCATCTTGTACACAACTACTCTGGGAGTCTTACGGACAATAAAATGACAATCAATAAAAACAGTACAGTATAAAATCGATACAAATATAAATATACATAAAAACAAATACAAAAATATAAAGTATAAAATTCAAGGTGGCAGTAGGATCTTATCCTTGGCATGACCACAGTGCCAGCCACCCCCATGAATGGCTATCCCCGCTCCCTGTATGGAAGAAGAACAAGGTTTTTTCATCCCTGTTAATAATGGAGGCCATGAATCATGGCTTGAAGAGACAGGAAAGCAGTTGGGAGTTGAATGTTCTTCTGAACATTGATCCTGGAACCTATCACCCTGGGAGGCTGATGTGTTCAAGCAGAGGTTGGACAGCCTTCTGCCATGGATGCTTTACTTTGGATTCCTGCCCTGAGCAGTGGGGTGGACTGGTTGGCCTCCATACCCTGCCAATTCTAGGATTCAGTGGGACTTCCCAGATGGGTCCCATCCACATCCTAAGTAAACTGATGTCATTGTTAGAGACAGGAATATCTGGAGGCTAAAGTTTCTAGAATGTTCACTGCTGACAAGTCAGCTAAGTCTGGCTGTGATAAATCTGGCTGCAGTTAAATCTGCTGATGTAAGGATGGCTATTAGTCCTCCGAGTCAAAAAGGACTGTGAGAGTATTAAAAGCCAAGTTGTTCATTAAGTTAGTCCACAATCTGCACTGAGGATCTTTTCACAAACTAAAGGCCCCTGTTCCAGTTGACTGCCACTCCTCATTTAAAGCAGCGAGTCTTACTTTTGAGTAAACAAATTTATCACTAGGTGTCTTTTTTCCCCCATAAGGATGAATTAGGCCACTGAGAAATACTTCTTTCAATTCTTTCCTACATTCCTTATTTTGACGAGTTGGGTCTTCTGATTTACCTACTTGCTTACATAACTAGTTGTGTAATGAACTGATGGCGTTGAAATTGTAATCTCTTCTAGATTAAAGTACGTGCTAACTTTAATTAATTAATGTTTTTCCAAGGGGTAGAGTTTGAATGGATCTAAACGTGGCTTCCTGCAGGGGGAGGGGGAACGATGTCATGAACACCATGACGTCATAGTGCAAATGATGCAAATTACTCACTGCGTATCATTTGACTCATGATGCGACTGATGTCATTTGCACTATGCTGCCATGATGTGCGTGACATCCTGATCAGGAGAAGTTAGGCTCCACCTTTTGGATCTTGCCAAATGCTCCAGAATGTAGCACTTTTCCTGGGTCACCATAAGGACTAGAAACTGCCTTATTTTAAAACGGTGGAATGCTGCTTTCTCACGCTGCCAAACTTCACCAGGTTGCATGGATGTACAGTGGTCTTCACCATTGTCCGATAAAGAAAGGCAAGCTTAGTTTTTATTGATAAGCATTAGTCTTAAATTCTCATGACAAGTTAGCATTTTGCTCCTGCAAAATGGAAGTGGGTGGGAATTGAAAGAGCCAGGCCCTGCTTGTTGCACATTTCTAAGATTGCTTTCTCGGACGCTGCACCTTCTTGCTCCTAAAATCGTTGCAAATGAGGAGCAGGTGCACAGAGACTTCAACCCGGCTACGGACAGCAAGGAGAAAGTCATCCTCGATGACGTGGTCATCATCTCCTGGCGATATTTTTACTAGCTACCTTCAGAATGCTTTTCCCAGCCTAGAATCACAGCGCCCCATTGCTGTGGGAGCAATACCAAGCAATCGGATCCCCTAACCCTGTTTCTGAGCATTTGCCAGCCCGGCTATCCTGCTCTGAGGGTTTGTAGAATGCAGTCTTTTGGGCTCATCTGAAAGCACCAGACGGATTAAGGAGCGGTGCATCAAGAGCGACGATCCTGTGGCTCAGGCAGGGCACAGAGCAGATGAGTCGAGCTGTGCCATGGAGAACAAGGACATGTCCCCCCTCCCCACACTTGTCCTGGGCTGCTTCCAGCTAGAAAGGCTGATAGCTCTCCAAGAGACCCATCTGTGCAGCAGAACAAGCAAAGCAAATGCCAGCCCTCGTTCTTATTACAGGCTTAACCCAGCCAGTTGAAATCCTAGCTGCTAGATTCACAGGACCCTCTAAATCCTAATCCCAGGTTAAGAGAACACAGTGGCTGCGCTCACATAACCTGCTGAGCCAGGCAAAGGATCCATATTTTTATTTACCTGATGGTTCTGTTCATGCAACTTGCCGAGAGAGTGGTTGAGGTCCCACAAATGCTGGGCCACAAACTGGATTTTGATCTAGTCTTGAGGACTATGTGAACACAGCCAGTGAATCATCTGAGACGGGGAGACCATCATTTGGGAGGTTAAGACAGAGTCTGAACCTTGTCCTTCTAAAGTCCCAGGATGGGGAGTTGGGTAACACCTAAACCATAGTAGAGCGCATGTGTGAAACAGATACAAAGGGATAACTGTGAGAGATGGTGGGGAGGTGTCAGCCCCACTAGGTAGACCAGACCAGGAAGTCACCTCCCCAGGAAGGCTAAAACTATTTTTACTGAGTTTGGCTATAATAACAGAATATTGCAAGTCTGATTGTGCTGAATCGTCTCCTTCTTATGAATCAGGGAGGAGTCTGCCTGAGCTACTTCCAAGTGTTATCTGCCTGTTCTGGACTTAAAAAACATTTCGGCCCCTTTGGCCTAGGGAACGGTTCTTGCATAGTTTCATCAAGGTCATCTGCCTTACCCTCTACAGGAGGCTGTAGAGCAGTGTTTCTCAACCTTGGTGAGTTTAAGATGGGTGGACTTCAACTCCCAATTTATGAACTCGAATGACCGGGTCACAAGTCACACGAAGCTGAAACCAAGCAAAGCATTTGATGCCTCAGCACAGCATGTGACTTCAACCTGGTTGAATCCTCAGCAAAGGAAGCTAGCTTCTCAAGGGCAGGCTGGACCCTTTTCTATGACACCTTAACTTTCTTCATGCAGGGAGCATTCTTAGCATCACGGGGGAACCTACAAAATGCCTCCATATGCAGTTTTCCCTTGAAAAAGGATCCTAGGGATGGAAGGAGGGGAGATTCCATTTATTTATTATTTTATTTATTATTTTGTTTACTTTATTATTTTATTTATCGTTGGTTTATTTAGTCAGCTTCCATGGTTGCCCCCTCTTTCAACAGCAACCCTGGGCAGCTGAAGAACAGTGACAGTGAAGATACATGTAGTGGCAGCTGAGGACTACAACATTGACACCATCTCATGGATCTCCTTAACCTCCAGTCCTCACAACCAGGAACATAGCTGTGTTTCGAGGCATTCAGGAATGCCAGGAGGGCAGAGGCCTGCCAGATATGGGGTGGGGGGTATGGTGTTCCAGAGGGTAGGCATTACAACAGAAAAGGCCCACTTCCTGGGTCCCATCAGGTGACATTCCCTAATAGATGGGACCTGGAACATGTCCCTTCTCTGGGACCTTGTGGGTCAGAGAGAGGGTTGTTTTGTCCCTCACTTCTACAAGTTGTGCAAAAGAGCATTGGGTCTCCTCAAAGGCCTGGTATAACAGTTCTTGACAGATTCCCCTTCCTCCTGCAGCTCCCCCACCATCAGGGAGCAAAGTGTCTCTCTCAGAGCAAAAACAAACTCATTAGTGTTTGTCTTTGTAGTGTTAATGAAGCTAATTAAGCTCCATGCAAAGAGCCAGGGAAGGAGTAGAGGTGACTTCACCCCCCTCCCCATGTTTTCATCCCTTGTCCCTGGAATCGTCCCCAAAGATTTCCAGGATGAGTTGAATGGGAAGAGCTTTACCAATGCACTTTCCATATTGGGTGGACTCCAGGAATAATAAAGAATCGAAAAGCAGAGGATAATCATAAGGAAGTAAAACAGGAGCACCAGCCACCATATGTATCTCAGGAGGGCCTCAAAACTCTTGATAACTTCCATCATCTCCAGCCTGCAGGAACAACTGGGGAGGATAATGAGAGTTGTAGACTTGGGAAGATGGGAGTTGTAGTTCAAGATTTCTGGAGGGTGCCCAGTTGGGGAAGACAGCTTGCTCTTGAAACTCTAAAGGTTAAGTCCCATATAGACTAAGCTTCATGACTTACCTGTTTCTACAAGTTGTAAAACATACTGGATGGCTTTGTGCATTACTTGATCCCCTTCCTGTGCTTGGCTGGTCTCGAAAGCTAAGCAGGGTCAACCCTGGATATTACTTGGATGGGCCATCTAGATCTTCTGGAGCTAGACTGGGAAGCCCAAAGGGCAGCCCAGAAGGCAACAGTGGCAAATCATTTCCCACGCCAAGAAAAGTACACACAGTTATATTCAGCAAATTACTCAAACTAATCTTAACCGTAGTTTTACATTACTTTTGGTTTGGGCTTCATGTGTCATGTGGATCCAGGCTTTGTGGTGTGTAAATCATGATTTGCAGTGTAGCTAGGTGTGTTCCCTGCCCACTGAGGTTTCCTGAAACAACCACAATCAAGCCAAGCATCCTTGGCAGGATGCGAAAGGCCTGCTTTGTTATTGATGGATTGACTGATGATTGGAAAGGTGCCCTTGAATATTTGTTGTTGGCACCTTGCGTGGAAAATGCCAGTGTGGGAAACCGCATGGGCACATTGCCCACAGGCTCCCTCCATGCGGTTTTCCCATCCCAGGCAGTCTGCTGGTCTGTCTCGCCGAAAATTTCAAGACCACCAGGCTGTGACAAGGAGCAGGTGCTGGAAAAGAGTGGGTGGGACCCGCCTTCCTCAACCCAGCGCTTAATTGCCAAATTAGCATCACGCCCTGTTAAAAGGCAAACGAGCGGGAGACAAAGGCTTGGGCTCTGCATGAAAGCTCCCAGGCATCTCTCCAGCGTGGAACCCATTCTGTTTTTGCAGGCCTCGCTCCTTCTGTTCGCTTTGTAGGCATCCCATCCGGCATCCCTTCCATCCATTGACAGGGGCTTTCGTTGCAATGTCTGTTACAGCCATCTTTATTTATCGCTCGCAATGCTTGCCGGTGCTTTTGTTTCAGAATCGTGTTTACTGAAGTTCCTAGTCCTCATTGTGAAGGAGAAAAGACAGAGAAACAAGGGTATAATGTAGTCTCTCTCCACTTTTTGACCCTGGAGGAACCCTTGAAATATTTTCCAGGCCTCGGGGAACCCCTGCCCATTCAGGCTCCAGTAGAGGCCTGAAGTTACAAAATTATTCTACTCATTTCATGGGTAGGCCTGTATAGATGCATTAACTGTGTTTTTAAGCTGAACATAAAGAAAGAAACTTATCTCTTTAATGTGAAGTTGCCTGAATTTGAAATAATTTTTTAAATACATTGTGATCTCCCAGGGAACCCCTAGTGACCTCTCACAGAACCCGAGGGTGCCACGGAACCCTGGTGGAGAAACCCTGGTATCGTGTCTGATCAAGACTATGGATCTTGAACACTACTCCGTTGGTGTCAAGCCTAAATTGAGAGTCCATTGGAGTGGGGCTGGCTAATAATTTTAAATAAATAAGTAATAAGAAGTTGTCATGCAGTTAGCTTTGAGAGGCTTCTGGGCAAGGCCCCCTCTGGAGACCCCTTTCAACTTGCTATAACTCCCTTATCTTACTTTTGGCCACAATCTTCTCTTATATTATAACAATTTTGAATGA
Source organism: Candoia aspera (assembly GCF_035149785.1). Taxonomy (NCBI): domain Eukaryota; kingdom Metazoa; phylum Chordata; class Lepidosauria; order Squamata; family Candoiidae; genus Candoia; species Candoia aspera. The sequence continues at coordinate 6,604,492 of NC_086159.1, read as the reverse complement.
ATGAATGAACGAACAAACGAACACATACATACATACATACATACATACATACATACATACATATTGTTCTGTCTGCTCCCTTACCTACTGCCTGATTATTATAACGATTTGGAATGAATGAATGAATGAATGAATGAATGAATAATTAATTAATTAATTAATTAATTAATTAATTGTTCTGGCTGTTCTCTTCCCTGCCCCCCGATTATAGTGTTCCCTTTTCTCCCCCTACCCCCAGTTTAACTGGTGGTGGAAATAGCTTCCCCCCTGCTTTTAATTAGTTGTGGACCTTGCCCAGGAAAATGCCTGCTGTGAGACCTCAGCTGCACTGCGTGGTTTCCCCAGAGTGCCCCCAGCAAATGAAGGTGGTGGGCTGGCTGGGTAGCCATTAGAAGGCGCTTAAATATGCTGCATTTCCCTCCCACCCCCCCAACTAAATGCACAAAAGGCAGGGTCATATGACCTGGCAAGTATCAATAACTTGGAAGTGACACTTCCCAGGCTGGTGTTGATGCATTGCCCCCCATCTGCTGCTGTCATGCCTTCTGGTGGTGCCCCCGGCCCAGGACCCCAAGCCCTTTGTCAAAGCCCACAGCCCGAAGAACCTTCCTTAGGAATACATTCAGAGAAATCTGTGAAGTTAACTCGTGAGGAACCGTAGCTAAGATCAAGCAGCTGGCACTGTTACACACCTAAAAGGTGGCTGTTCGAGGCTGGGCGACATCAGGAGGAGGAATTGCGAAGCTGTAGGAGCAGCTCATGGCGTGGATAAGTCAACGTTGTTACGACATCGGTGATGGAATGATGTGTCCAGATGGTGTCTGAATATCTCTGTAATAACAGTGGAACGGCTTGAGCCGCGATGGATGGATCCTACCAATGGCATGTCAGGCTAAGACAGTGTGTCTCACCCATGGCCGTATCCAGATGTGGGGATTTCCAGTCCCAGGATTCCACAGCCAGCACGGGCCTTGATGAGAAATCTGGGAACTGAGGTCTACACACCTGGAAGTTGCCAAGGCTGGGAGATACTGGCTTAAGAGGGGGAGAGGAGGATAAAAATCGTGTGTGTGTGTGTGCGCATACCGGGCAACTTGTGCCCAAGAGTTGGATGCAGCCCCTAAACTTGTTTTTGTGTTTCTCGGGACTTCTCTAACCAGGATGGCTGAAACCTGACCCACAGGGTCTCCCATCACTTTGAAATGAGACTCACACTTTGTCGCCAATAGATGTCAGCCCTTCGAGGTGGGCCCAGCTTGGAAACAGACATTGTGATGATTCCAGGAATGCTACTTTGCTGTTATATGGTATCATAACAGAATCTGGAAAGTCTGCCAGGCTTTCAAGGCAGGGCTCCTGGTTGCAAGAAGAAACTTTGCCCAATACTAGAAAAAAGAGATAGCGTTGATGATGTCAGACTGGAAACTTTAACTTGGAGAATATTCAGCAATGGCAAAATCAATAGTATTTCTCTGTGTGCGTGTGTGTGTGTGTGTGTGTGTGTGTTTGTGTGTATAGTTTAAATTTAAGCAAGAATGGCTTCCATATATTATATATTTCGGAACAAGGTAAATACAAACATTTAGCATATAGTTTTTAAAGCTTACATCAACAGGCCTTGCAAGTCAGATGGAGTACAATGAAGGGAGAAGTCAGAAATTAAATACTTACCTATATTATTTTTAGGGCCTTTTTTTTCTTTTTTGTTTCCCTCTTTTTAAGCATTTCTAAACAATATTACAGTGGAGATGTTGGCATTAAACTAAACGAAATGTATACTTCTTTTTGATATCATGAAAATAACTTAATATTCTCTGCTTGGAACCCTTACTAATGTCATATTGAGTAATAATGGCACAACCTCAGTAATTACCTGTTTATTCAAGGATAATACCCTTTTTGAAAATATACCATTGTTTCAAATAAAATGAAAGGATGATAGTAATAATAATACAAACAAGCACAGAGTACTTCTTAAAAGAGGGAAATAAATATATTGCTAGCTATCTATATCTGTATACGGTACATCACTGTATCTACCGGAGTTGAGCGGCCAATACATTTAAATAAATAAATAATGCATAAAGGGGCTTTTTTTTTTTAATTAAAAAAATCAAGGCAAGGCAATCTTGAATTTCTTTCTGGACTGACTTATCTTTTATTTGCCCTTAATGGCTGTGCCGGCTGGGGAATTCTGGGAGTTGAAGTTAACGTTAAGTTTAACCTACCTTAAAGTTACCGAGGTTGAGAAACACTGCTGTAACCTTGCAATAAAAGTAGGGTTAGTATTCTTGGTTTTGGTTTCCTGGTCTGGACTACCTTGAAGGGCTGCCAGCAGGGCCTTTAGTATCAAATTATTTTCCTCTGCCCAAATGCTAATGATAAAAATAATTGTTCCTGCTTAGCCTGTTACCTGAACACAGGAACCCAGGGCTTTGGATGTGTCGGGCAACCTGTAAGTGGTGAGACGCAGACTGGTGGTGATAAGAACAGATTGGGGTCTGTTGGAAGGCAGGGCACTGTCACGACCTCCTTGCAAGGCACAAAAGAGCCTCACAACGTGGATCATGATCATTAAGGAATAGAGGAAGGAGATAATTAAATCAGTGCTTAAAACAAGCACCCAAAGCACCCACACCCATGGACTCATATACAGCTGAAAAGAAGGGCTTCAGATAAGCAGAGATAAGCCACACCTGGTGCCCTGGAGGACATCCGGAATCAAGAGGACAAGGAAAGACACCGGGAAAACGCCCACACAGCCATCAAGGAGCCCATCAAGAGGGATTGGGGACAATGAAGGGTGGAGGAGCACGGGACCCCGCAAGAGGGTATAAACAGGGCGCCTCACCACCGCACCCCCGTTCCCGTTTTTCGTTCTGTCAGCCACCGTTCCAATAAACCGGAAATCCTTAATACCTATTAAGTGAGTCCGTGCCTTATTGCGAAGCGAGCCTGACCCTGACAGGCACCTTCTACGTTCCTTGCTCAGTTGTCCACTTTGCAAAGCCCCAGCACCGAGGCATTGGTAAATACTGACTTTCCAAAGAGCTGTGGAATGTGTTGATTTGCCAAGCCGTCAGGAGGGCTCTTTGCCAGGAAAATGGCTTGGATTTTAAGGACAGTAAATGCGGGACAATCTTTGGTTCTCCCCTTAAGAACATGCGCCCCGACTTGCTGAGATGGACAAAGTGACTTCTTTGGTTAGAGAAAGGACAATATCTACATTTATTGGTGACTGGAAACCCCTTATGCACTTTTTGCATAAAAATGAACTTGTGATTTATGGTTTTGATGATTAGACAGGATAGATTAGACAAAGAGAGTCATGGTGTAGCTTTAGAGAGAGAGCTTAAAATATAGTTGTGCTTACAACTGCTGTGAAGAAGATCAGAAGCCATTTCTTTATAGCTTTACATCTTTCTTTATGTCTTTCTCTTTTTTCTACTTTTTCTTATTCTACTTTTAGCTTTTTCTGTTATTTCTCTCTTTTTCATTTTCCCTGCTCTAATTTAGTTTGTATTAGTTCTTATTATTGCTCTTAAAACTTTTAATAAAAATTACGTAATAATAAAAAAAAGAACATGCGCCCCCAACCCAAGAGGTTTGCTTATTTAATCCCCTTCTCTTTTTTTAGCTGCCCCAAAGCCACTATCTGGATCAGATCTGGGAGACGCACAGATTCACCACAGCCTGTTTCCTTTTCATTGTCCCCCCACCCCCACCTCAATATATAACAAGAATTGCAGGCCTGACCTTTTACAGAAAGGGCCTGGTGAGCAAGTGGGTATTTACACAGGCCCAGCTCCTGAGTTGAGTGATATTTAAGAGCGTGGTAGCCGCCCAGCCAGGGGAGTCTCAGGGCTTCAGCTTGGCCCCTGCCGTTTGCTTGCATTCCCAAATTCCTTTGCATGATGCAGGATTTCTAATGCCGGCTGACCCAACAGGAATCCACCAACAGGTTTCTGTGGCATCCAGTAAAATTCAAGAGGAAAGATTATAAAATATACAAGTAGGCCTCACTTAATGGCCACAATTGGGACCAGAATTTCAGGCGCTAAGCAAAAGGGTCATTAAGTGAATCCGACCCGATTTTGCAATCTTTTTTGTGGTGGCCGGTAAGCAAATCACTGTGGGTGTTAAACCACATGATCATTATGCAAACCATGCGGTCCCCCATTGATTTTGTTTGCTGGAAGCTGACTGGGAAAGTCGAAAATGGTGATCATGTGACCACGGGAGGCTGCGACAGTCATAAATGCGAACTGGTTGCCAAGTGCCCAAATCGTGATCGTGTGACTGCGGGAACCCTGCAATGGTCGTAAGTGTGAGGACTGGCTGTAAGTTGGTTTTTCAAGCACCGTCGTAAGTCCAAACCATCACTAAACAAATAATTGTTAAGCAAGGACTACCTGTATAGCTTTATGATAACTGTGGAAAGGAGTTTGAAATGTCCCTTTCTGAGTTAGGGAAAGTTGAGGATATCATTTTTGGGAGAGAAAGGGACTCATTCTCGTCAAAGCTCCTTTTGGTTGATATCTCTTGTGTTTGAATGCCCAGAATGCTCTGTTCCATATTCCATAGGGAGTTCTGGGAAGTCACCTTTTTTTTTTTTTAATTTCCCACCCAACCTAATGGGGGAAAATCTGATGTAAAAGGACTCAGGGTTTTGTTGCAGGATAACTGCAAAGACTGAGCAGGTTGGGACCAAATTTGCAGGGAGGGGAGTGAAAGAAAGATCAAGTTGGAAAATGGGCTGGATGCAGCCAGGGGCTGCAGAGAAAAACTTTGCAGAAATGTTTCCCTGCTGCCTCCTTATGGGAGAGGCCGTTGACCCAAGTGTCACAGCCTTTTCCTTTTTTCTTTTTCTTATATTGTTATAAATCTTGATACCTTGTGTTGTTTCAGTGCAGTGATGCTTATATGATGTGGTTAGAGGTTATTAACATTCTATTATTTAAGTAGCTTAAACTATTGAAAATAGAGAAAAGAAAGAAAAAATTCTGTCAATGTTAATCACAATTTAGGATGTCAATATTACAGGCGTAAAATTATTTGGCGGCGTCATCCAAAGTTAAATTTAACATTAAAATAAGAACCGCTGCAACTCACATCGAAGTATTGGTTCTATGATCATGGTTTTGATCTCAAGCTAATTACTTAATGTTAAATTCTCCGTTATACAGATAGTTCTCACTTAATGACTATTTGTTTAGTGACAGTTCAGACTTATGACGGTGTTGGAAAAAACAACTTACGTCTGATCCTCATGCTTATGGCAGTCACAGCGTCCCCACATTCATGTGATCATGATTCGGGCGCTTGGCAACCAGTTTGCATTTATGACCATCGCAGCATCCCGTGGTCATGGGATTGCCATTTTCGACCTTCCCGGCCAGTGTCTCACAAGCAAAATCAATGGGGAACCATGTGATTTGCTTAATGACCATGTGGTCCACTTAATGCCCATGGTGATTTGCTTAACGACCGCCGCAAAAAGGTCATAAAATTGGATCAGATTCGCTTAATGGCTGCTTTGCTTAACAACCAAAATTCCGGTCCCAATTGTGGTCATTATGCAAGGACTACTTGTATTGTTACTTAATGTGTGTCCCATTCTTAAGCCCCTCCCTCCTCATCATGTGACCCAGGGGGGAGCTGATGGAAACCCCCTAGAAGCCAAGATCCGTGGTCTTTCCCTACCTCATTTGATTGGCAGATGCCACTTTCTTTTGGCAGGAGAGGGGGATTCTGGGAATTCTACAGTGGCCACTGCTTTGAAGAGGTGCAGATAATTCCTCTCCAATCTCCAATTCCCCAAAATGCACAACAGGGGAAGGCTGGAACAATCTGCCTTTGGAAAATTCAGTGCATTTCTAGCCAGATTTGCTCTTTGCTGTACATCTGCATGCGCCCTTGTTCAATGTGCCCGTTCCCACTGAAAGAAACCTTGTACAAAACAGTTGCTTTGAAAAAGCCAGTTAAATTGTGGCAGAGTTGACCTTGTATCTCTCGTAACAGAGGCTGATGGAAAGAGCCACAAAGCAGATCACAAACTCATGCAGAGAGTTGGCAGGCACACTCCTTTGGAGCTTTGGGATTATAGAAAGCCCTAAATTTCTCTCTCTCTCTCTCTCACACACACACACGCACACATTTAGGTCAATATTGTTCCTCTAACAAGGGTGAGAAACAGCTCTGTCTTTTTTGCCTTTTATTAATCATAAATTAATTAATAGAGAGGCAGGCTGAAAGTCTGTTGTGTAAGGGTGGGCTTGCCATATTGGGGAAACGATGCACTTCGATTCATCCCACACGTCAAAAGAGGCGCAAGGTGTGCAGCAGATTGAGAAGAGCTGCTTCTCTGAATGTCAGTGTGACAGGAGAGTCCCCGAGCCTTCCGGGCTACAGTCAAGCTCACCCAGGACCCCTCATCCTCTCTTTCACCCCCTCCTTCTCCCCCTTCCCATGCTTTTCACATCTTTATTTAATCTCGCCGCCTGGCCTGTTTTGGAGGGAGCTTTCCAAGGCCGGCTCCAGCTGTTGAGAGTGGATTTAAAGCTTCTGCGGGACGGCAGCCAAGACCCCATCCGTCTGGCCAAACTGAGGCCTCTTGGCTATGCTCCAAAAATAATATGTCCAGCGATAGGCCATGGAGTCCTCTTGGCTGCAGCGGTTTGTGCTGTGGAGGGTCAGGGAGGCCCGAGAAAACAGAGTGGAAAGGAACAGCTTTGCTGTTGGGAGCTGGGACAGAAGATGCTCCTGGCATGAGTTTTGCCCACCGAGACCAGATGGATCGTCAAAAGCGGGCTTGGACAAGATGCGGTTGGCTCGGGGAGCCGTAATCTAGTTTGAAAGGCAAAGATCCTGCAAGGGTGGAACTGGTCCTAGATGGACCCTAAAGGGAATGTCACCTTGGGGCTTCCTTGGGTAGTTCAAGGAAGGTGGAGTGTTTGGTGACCATGAACCATGTTTACCTTTCTCTGTTATTTTGACCACAGAGGAAAGGAGTTTGGAGGAGACAGAAACAGTTCCCCCTCACCTTTGGAGGGCCTTAAAAAAAAACAACTAAGGGAGACTTTAAAACAAACAAGAATTGAATTAGAAAGAATCCAGTAGCCCCTTCTGGTAGCCCCTTTCCGACGAACAAATGTTATTAAAACAAATTTTATTAAAAGGCATCAGCTGCAGCTCACAAAAGCTGATGCCTTGGAATAAAATCTGTTTTAATAAAATTTGTTCGTCGGAAAGGGGGGTACCAGATTCCTGATGTTTTGCCCTCCTGAGCTAACACAATTCTCCTCCTACAAAAAAATGAATAGGCAGATTACGCTGGTTGCAGGCTTCACTCATCAATTTTTCCTCTTCTTAGAAGAACAACCTAGAACAGGACGGAACAGAAAATCGTGCTACGAGGTTGCAGCATTTTGCAAAATAGTGGTGGTGGTGTGATCTCAGGTTGGGTCAAAGAGACTGAAGTGGACAGAACAGGCTGCTCACATGGATTAGGTGCAAACATGTTGGGTTAGTCAGCCAAGCTTTATGGCAAAGGGAAGTTTAACATTAAGTTAAAGTTTCTTTAACTTTATCGCGAGCTGTCGATCGGAAGGTCGGCGGTTCGAAACCGCGCGGCGGGGTGAGCTCCCGTTGCTCGTCCCAGCTTCTGCACACCAAGCAGTTCGAAAACATGCAAATGTGAGTCGATCAATAGGTACCGCTTCGGCGGGAAGGTAACGGCGTTCCGTGAGTCATGCTGGCCACATGACCCGGAAGTGTCTATGACAACGCCGGCTCTAAGGCTTAGAAATGGAGATGAGCACCGCCCCCTAGAGTCGGATTCGACTGGACTTTACGTCAAGGGAAACCTTTACCTTTACCTTAAAGTTTCTGTTAAGATTTTGATATTTTTAGATCAGTGTTGCTCAACCTAAGCAGCTTTAAGATGTGTGGACTTCAGCTCCCAGAATTCCCCAGCCAGCCATGCTGACTGCAGAATTCTGGGAGTTGAAGTCCACCCATCTTAAAGTTGCCAAGGTTGAGAAACACTGTTTTAGATGAACAAAACATTGGGTAGTATAATTATTAGCCCAGCAGGTGGCAGCACTTAGCTATACTTTCAACAAGTCACCCAGGATTATTACTGGGCAATCCTTGGATGGGAGACCACAAGGAAACTCCAAGTTTGTAGGCTAGATTGGGAAGTTGAAAAAAAAAAACTTGTAGGTGGTAGCAGCAGGCTTCTTCTGTAATGCAGCCAAGAAAGGAATGTGTCTGTGACGTCAACAAGAATCAAAAGTGACTCGAGAATCTTTGGGGTTTTAACTTCATGCTCAGATATATATTGACTGTTACTTGCAAAACAGAGAGGGAAACCAAGGCATGGTGCATTTTTAGCTAGCCCTCTTCAGCCTTCCCATAGGTTAAACTTGGCCTCTCGCATATCCCCTTTCCCCTCCGACATGCTTGCTATCAAGCCCTCTTTCTTTTTATCTCTTCCCTGTCTGTCTCTCCCTCTCCCCCTGCTTTTTCCAGCCTGTTATCCTGTTTGGCCAGTTATTTTTTGAAGTTTAATAAATAAACATCAAACTGTATTTCTTGTTAGCTGAACTGAGTGGTGTATGAGCTTCTACCAATCGAGATAAAAAGATCGACTGGGAGTGTACTAGAAATTAGCCGCAGTCATTATCCATCAAGTCTGGTTATGGGGCATGTCTCTGCCCCAGGGGTGCAAAAGACAAGGGGTTTGCACCAGCTTCTTGGATCACTTTTAGGGAGATCTTTATTTCAGACAGGGCACCTTCGGCCTCAGCGCAAGATGGCCCTGCCCACAATCTTTATCTTACAGCTGGGGGAAACTTTGCTAAGGTGGTTGGTACCTGTGGCTTGAGTCAGAACAAGGAAACGTGCTAGGTTATGACACACCAATCTTACAGTGTTCTTCAGCTACTTTGTGTGGTTCCTGGCAAGGCCATGGTGACCTGTTCCACTTCTGCCGAAAGGGCTGCAGCTATCAAGGAGAAAAAAATGTGGTTTGGTTTTTTTTCTTTTTGCATGGTGGCAAAAGCAGATCTTTTTTTACAGGATCTAGGACGAGCCTTTAAGGATATTGAACAAGCCTGTAACAACATTTTGCATAAAGCTTTCCAATATTGTAACACAGAATGACAACTTGTTTTTAGCTCTGCGGTTGCTAGGTACGTAGTGTCAGGAAAACAGAACAAAACAAAAGCCAGCCGAAATCATGTAAGCAAAGAAAATCCGCCCCAAACTACAAAGTCTTCAGGAGTATCTGCAGAGAAAGGGGAGTACAAAAAGTCAAAATGGTGGCCACAACCATGTGGCTGAAGTCCTGCTCTCTTTTATGCGCATTGGGCTCAGAAAAGTCAAAATGTGGCTACCATTTTGCCTTTTTTGACACACACACCCCTTTGTGGACACCTGTGAAAGTCTTGCAGGATTTTGGTGACCTGACTCCAAGATCTCACAAGAAATCCTTCAGGTACCGCCCAAAATCTGGTGAGATTTGGAGACACGTATTATTCTTAAACTATGATTTATTTGTTGTTACCAGCTTTACTAAGTGGAGCAGATGAGCCTAGAAGTTTGGGGACTGCCCTGGCATTGTGCTTTGTGCCTCTCCAGTCCCATGTTGTGTTAGGACAGACTTGGAAAGGAAGTGCATGATCTTAGCCACACTTCATTGCAGTTGCAGATTGTGTAGCTCAACCACTGGGCTATTTCCCCATCAGCTTGGTCAATGCCATCAATGAGATCAAGGAAGCAGTTCTGAAGGTGGGATCACTAGATGCTTTCAAGAGCCTCCAAGTTGGTCTTGAAGGCAAAAGTCTTCTCTCGCTCCCTACTTCAACTGATATTGAAAGATAGACTGCTTCCAAATCTGGTGGTTCCATTCAGCTACTGGGTGATTCTACATCAGTGTTTTTCCACCTTGGCAACTTGGAGATGGGTGGACTTCAACTCCCAGAATTCCCCAGCCAGCATGCTTTAAGACGTGGACTTCAGCTTGCTGGCTGGGGAATTCTGGGAGTTGAAGTCCACCCATCTCCAAGTTGCCAAGGTGGAAAAACACTGTTCTACATCTTTCCCCCTCTAGTTCTGTGGATCTGTCTCTTCTCCTTTGAAAGCCATCGGACTTACAGGAGATATGCCCAGCAATTACACCTGCTCCACATGTTGCACCAGATGTCTCAGATTAATACGTGGACTGGGGTAAATTCCACTGAATTTTCTGAATCACTTCTTGGCTCAGATGCTGCCTAGAAAAAATGTGCATTTCAGCACAAGCTGGGGGAAAGGTCTGGAGAGTTTTGCTGCGCACAGTTTTGTTTTTTGTTTTTGACTAATGATGCAGAAATTTGAATGGATTTATGATTGAAATCATGGACTCCCGGTACATTGAACTAGCCATCTTTAATTAGTGGCTATCACACGTGATTGTGGATGGACTTCGTAATTTAATCACGTCCCATGAAGAGAGGTCTAGAGGTGTCCTATGAATGCTGCATTTAAAGGAGCTCAGCCAAGGTGCAAATGTTTTAACCATAAAAAGCCAGTAGCCAACTCATTTAAAAATGCCCTCCCCCCTCTTTCCTTCCCCTTCTTCCTCCCTCCCCTCCCCTCCCCCCTCCCTCCCTTCTCTCTCTTTCTCTCCTGCCTTCCTTCCTCCCTTCCCCTTCCCCTCCCTACTTCCATTCTTTCTGTCCTCCCTCCCTCCCTGCCTCTCTCCCTTGTTGCAACAAAGTCTGCTGGGAGCAGCTGATGTTGCAGACTTTGACTGGCCTGGATGGCCCGGCTGGAAAGATGCGCCCACGGTCCACCCTCCCCTCCTTGAGGGTTTCGTCCCCAAGCCCTTTCACACGATCAGCAGATCAGCCCGCCCGCTGCCGCCGCCGCCGCCGCCGCCCTCGGGACCTGCCAGGCCCGAGGCCTGGAGGCTCCGCTGGGAAGGCCCCCCTTCCCTTGGGGAGGCGTGGGCAGGCGACGGCTCCCCGCTTCCCCGACAGGCCTCCTCCGCGAGGGCTTTTCTCACCTGCTGCCAGGTGAGGGCGGTGGGAGGGGCAAGGTTAAGGGGGTTGCTCCGCGACAGCCTGGGACAGGCAGCTGCGCGCCTGCAAACGGAAGTCCCCGAACGCCTGCCCGGGAGGGGGGTCTGATGGGCTGCGGAGAGTGGATTCCTAACGGGGTGGGCTCCTGGAGGGGAAGCCCTGCTGCCCGCTGATGGGGGAGCTCCTCCTGCTGAGAGCCCTTCTCTCCATCCTTTGGGAAAGCCGCCGGAGAGGAAGAAAGCCATTTTTCTACACACAGAAAGAGAGCAAACGATACACCTTCCTTTTCCTTTACGGGGGGGGGGGGGGGGGGGGCTCAGTCTTCCTTTCTCCTCCCTCCTTCTGACATCGGAGAGTTCAGCCTTTTCCAGCCCTCCCAATGTCTGGTTGTCTCTTCCCAGAATTCCCAGCAGCTACGCTTTGTTGGGGAAAGTGGGAATCCATACAGGTAGTCCTCACTTAATGACCACAATTGGGACCGGAATTTCGGTTGCTAAGTGAAAGGGTCATTAAGTGAATCTGACCTGATTTTATGATCTTTTTTGTGGCAGCCTTTAAGCGAATCACTGTGGGCATTAAGCAGACCATGTGGTTGTTAAGCAAATCACGCGGTTCCCCATTGATTCTGATTTTGCTTGCCAGAAGCCAGCTGGGAAGGTCGAAAATGGCAATCACGTGACCATGCGATGCTGTAATGGTCATAAATGTGAACTGGTTGCCAAGCACCTGAATTGTGATCGCTTGAGCGTGGGGACGCTGTGACGGTCATAAGTGTGAGGACCAGCTGTCAGTCAGTTTTTTCAGCACTGTCATAAGTCCAAACCATCACTAAACAAATGGTTAAGCGAGCACTGCCTGTATTGGAAAAGCATGCACGTTCTGGAGGGCCGATCTGGTTCTTCAGGCAAGTGTGTTTAGCTCAAGTAATTTCATCCCTGATAAATTAGCCATACCCCAACTCAGAGGCTGCAAGAATTGAGGTCTAACTTCAGCTCAGGATGGCACCATGTGGCTAAAATTGTCAGGTGGGCTCCCAAACCTTTGAATGCACATGAAGAAAACAGCCACCATGAGATCTTTCTGGGCAGATTCCAAAACAGAGAATGCTCTTTTTTATTCGTCCAACCCTTTTAATCCATTTGAAATGTAAACGGGCCTTTCCTACTCCAGTTTCCACAATCCCTTGCCAGCATGACCTTTGTGGGTAGGGAATTTTAGGAAATTGAGCCCTGTAACATCTGGAGGATGTCAATCATAATAAAAATGGAAGACCAGTTGCCCTGGATGACTCCTCAAGCTTGCTGGCTGGGGAATTCTGGGAGTTGAAGTCCACCCATCTTCAAGCTGCCAAGGTTGAGAAACACTGCCTTAAGTTATTAGAGAAGAAAAGGCAGGATATAAATCTAAACATGCACAAATACGAGTCACTGCTGAGATGGGCGATGGAAAAATGCGACAAATAAACATATATATATATATATATATATATATATATATATATATATATAGGTTTATTTGCTGCAGATTCTAGGCAACGAACTATGTAAACATATAAAATACCCTAGTAAATATAAACATAAAAATAAAAAAAAAATGTGTTTGTAAAAGCAGCAACATACATGTCCAGACAGAAATATACAAACACACACAGGCCCATAGGCGTATATGCACTGACGGAAATTCAGCGATATTAAGCGTAAGTATTAACAGCAACACTGAAACTAATTAAAACAAGGCAGGGATAAATTATACCATAAATAGAAGAACTTCAACAACAACAAAATGCAAGGAGTTTTCCACGTTAGGGCAGGTTTGCTTGACCTGTTTTTAATTTCTCTGACTTGTGTTTTTATTTTCTGTTACACATTTAATGGGCTTTCTTGCTTGGCGTGCAATTTTTCATTTCTTGATGTGGCGCCTACCTTAGAGAAGTACGATGTGATGCATGCGCTGTACATTAAAAATCGAGTGGATATTATTAACCAGCGTGACAGCAAAACCAGACCAAAATCCTATGGGGTCATTCTGGCTTACAGTCAAGCAAAAAGAAAGGCCCCATTCCCCCCCCCCCACTAATGGGACAGGGAACATGCCTACAAGGCTTCATAAAAGGGATGTGCATGCATGTGTCTGCCCGAGTGTTTCCCCTCTGGCCCAGTTTATCACACGTAAATCTCCTTGGCGGCTCCATTTTCCATTTTAACAAGAAACAAGCATTTCATAATAACTACGGAGATTAGACGGTGAGGAACCCTTAAACCATTAACCTGAAGGAAATGTAACAATAAATTAAAGCTATTAACCAAGCTGTGCTACAAGCTCAACATTTGTTAAGTAAATTGTACAGTTATTAAGACTCATTTCCCCATCCTCAGATCCATTCTTGGTAACCTGCAAGCAAGGGAGAGAAATCTAATTCAGACAAGGTGGATGGTGAACCCCAACCCCCCTTCCCCATCCTCCACGGGCATCTGGTAGAAGCCATGATGAGGTCACATGCATTGTGACCTCATCACACGTCCCATCATTTGTGTCATTTGCACGATGATGTCACTGTGTGTGTGTGTGTGTGTGTGTGTGTGTGTGTGTGACATCAATTCCCCCGATGGATGCCCATGCCAACTTGGTTCCTCCCAAATAAACTGGCTGGAATTATGGAAACTTAGCCCAGGACAAAGCTGGAGAAGGCACCTGGCTAGCTGTCCAGAATGATTAGCCATAAGCTTAACCGGTTGCCTGAAAGACCTCGCATGTTGTGTGGACCCACCCTGTTTGCTTAGCTTATGATTCAGGGTATTGGCTGCTGCATTGATTATGTGCCATCAAGTCATTTTTGGCTCCTAGCGACCACATAGACAGATTTTCTCCATGAGGAAGGTATTGGCAGACCCAAAATACGGATTTGTGAAGCAGATTCTGCACGCTATACAAAGAGATGCATTTTAGATTTTTGCATCTTTTCTGTTTTCTTTTTTTATGACTTCTCTCACAGGTGCCATGCCTGGGGGCGGTGGGAAGTCCAAAAAAGAGTCACCAATCTGCACTGATTTTGTTACCGTTCCTTTAAAGAGCAGCTCTGCCTGAAGAGAGTCTCTTTTAAAGTTTTTAGTCTCAGGCCTGAAAGTGGTGGAAGTTACTCATCTTATAGAAAGGGGGACACAGATGGGCCATCACTTGGACTTGGACTCGCCATGACACAGATGTTCTGTTGGGAATAAGGTTTATTCATGTTTAGTATTTATTTATTTCAATCCATGTATGTGATTTCTCTTGGTCCAAATATTGCAAGCCTAATTCCAGAGAAGGGGAATAAATTTTATTGTAAACCGCCCAGAGTCCCTCTTTTGGGGGAGATGGGCGGTGGCTAAATTTGATAGATAGATAGATAGATAGATAGATAGATAGATAGATAGATAGATAGATAGATAGATAGATAGATAGGCAATGACCCAGCCATCTCAGTTCACACAGTCCTAGAATCCTCATGCTGGAAATGTCAGTTGGAGTGAGTGGTCCATGTCCTGTCGGGCAACGAAATGTCTGCAAGCCAACAGCCAAGCTCAGAGAGCACCAAGGACTCCACAGTTGGACCCTGAGCTACAGAGATGGTCTCCTATTGATACACACCAACGTTGGCTTTTTTATCTCCCTTCTCACAAACTCTGAGATACAGCTTGCAATCCCCACCCCCAACGGAATGCATTGGGGGGAAGGGAACATATTAAAAAGTATTCGCTCCTCTGTCCCTGCTGCAGATATGACTGGGAGAGATCCTGTATTCGGATCGAAGCAACTGGGATTGAAGACAATCCTATTCTCAGGGCAGAGAGAAACCGAGGGAAAATTAGCTGCAGAGCTGTGTGATGTTGGCTGGAAGACCGCAAGCCAATATCTCAAATTGCCTGGTCTGGAGTCACAATTCTAAATGCTGGCCAGGGTGACGTGTCTTGCATTAGCACCAAATTTGGGGCTTACCAGCTCCAGGGACCAATGAAATTCAGTAGGAAATGGGGCTGAATGTATTCTTTTTATTCTCTTGGCCAAATCACAATTTCTGGTGAAAGGTGTACCTTCTGGAATATATCCGATTGACTTAAATTCAGGGGAACATGTTCTAGCCTAGAGGTTTAGCTTTAAAAAGGCAGGCACTTACCTGGATCCTGCAAATCAACCAGCTACGACTGAGTTTCCACACCCTAACATTTCCCTAGAGCCTCGTCTCCTTCTTCTTTGCAGCCCAGGACAATCTCTTAATGCTTGCCCATTTGTATTGAATTTGCACTATTGTTCTGCGGAATTCCTCTAATTCCTCCGTTTTTCTGTTCCCCATCATCCGGAATTTGAGAAACACCAGCAGCTTATGTGAGGGGGAGAAATGTGGGGAGGGGGAATCATCCAATTTTTGGCATCAAAGAAGTCCAGAATAGGGGGTTGTTCAAGGAAAACAGCATTAAATGAAAAGCAGCTTATGAGGATTGAGTTCCAAGAGGCTGAATGAAAGAAAACATTGCCTTGTTGGTGGCATTTATTTATTTATTTATTTATTTTGGCAACAATATGGAAGTACTGTAATTTGCCACTGTCTTCTTCTGGGTTGGTTTTTCAGCTTCCCAGCCTAGCCTTGGGATCTCCTCATGGTCTCCTATCCAAGGGCTAACAAGTTCTGACTCTACGTAGATTTTTGGAGATCCTAAAGTTGGCTGAGTATTGTCACTGACTATAGCTGTTAATGTAAATTACCAGATAGCTTTCTTAAAAACGTTCATTTTGGACATTGATTCAGGCTTCTTTAATAGGAATTCCCAGAGAGAAAAAGAACATCAATGGATGCATCACTGCTTGTACACAGCATTCAGCAAGATGCTGTTCTTCAGGTCCACGTTCAAGCCAGTTGTATCAGGGGGGGAAGAAATGCAAACATCCAGCTCTTTGGGGAAGGTTATCTTAGTAGTCACTGCTTGTTGTGAAATCAGGAAAATGATACCAAGCCATAATGTCTGCTTTCTTCGTAAGCCTTGGCCTGCAGCTTACTGCACGGATCCAGCCACAGTGGCTTATTAACTAAATCAGGTTTAAAACATGCCCTGGTTCAGCAGCATGTGTGAACCCATGCAAAAGAAGGCTAGGGTGCAGCTGGTATCTTACAAAGTATATCCGTATGGCAACCAGTTTTGACCGACTGCTTTCTCACCCTGTTACCAGATCAGGGGAGAACGCGGAAGGATTCCTTAGAAGTTGTCCCAGGTTTGATCTCTACCAGGGAACAATGGGGAAGGGGGATCCACTCCTAAGAATATTATTGCTTGAGCAGCAAATCTGATCCCAGCTACAGCATTTAGCCCTGATCTTCCCCATTGGATTGCGTTCGTCCAGGTGCTGCCATCTTCTGGTGGCCAAGCGTTGTTGCTTCAGCACCTCATGCAAAGTGGTTGTGAAAGATTAAGCAGTGTTTCTCAACCTCGGCAACTTTAAGGTGTGTGGACTTCAACTCCCAGAATTCCTCAGCCAGGGATTCTGGGAGTTGAAGTCCACACCTCTTAAAGTTGCCAAGGTTGAGAAACACTGGTTTAGAGTTTAGCCCAGTCTTTCTCAACTTCAGCAACATTAAGATGTGTGGACTTCAACCCTCAGAATTCCCCAGCCAGGAATTCTGGGAGTTGAAGTCCACACATCTTAGAGTTGCTGAGCTTGAGAAATGCTGGTTTAGATGATGAGCTGTGCTAAGGGGAAAAAAGATTGGTTTGCCCCCTATTTTGTAGCAGTTGCATTATCTGGATACTTATTCCTATGACCCAGGCGCTGGTCATGTTTGTTAGCTATGTACATGGGTCACAGGGCATCTTAAGAATCTGATGTTTGGTCAGGGTTTACCAGAGACCTGCAAGCAATAAATTGGGTAGTACATTCAATCGATACATGAATTGCAGACTCCCCCGCTCCAACCCCAGCTGCTTTTTATTTCTTTATTTCATTTCTTCATGACATTATTGGTTTGCCACCCACTTCCAAGTGAATCTTAACCCTTCCCCTTCTGATGCTGTAATGAAAGGAATTCTTGCTCTTGGTAAGGGCTGGCTGATAGGAGCCTGATGTATGTAATGGGCAGGAGGAATAACCTTGAGGAGCAGGAGGAAGAGACAGCAGTCAGATAAAAGCATCCGGAGTCCAGGCCAGAAATGTAATTTGGGAAAGCATCTCAGGCTTGACCCTAATTTTTTAAATTCACTCCTCTGGCCCAGGGCAAGGATGCAGATTAAAGCATCTTGGGAGGGAAGATGGCTGTCCAGCCTCCTTTTGGGGAAATGAAGCCATCTGCTTCTCTGGGTCACTGTTTCCCTCTCTAACTTCTCTTATGGCTAAGGAATCATTTCTCCCATGTCAGCTCTGACACATCTGGTTGCACCCTTTTGTTGCTCCTTTAATTCCCATGCATATTTTCCTGGGATGGCTCAAGTACCGTATGAGGCCAATTGTGGCTTCTTTAAGGGGGCACTGACACTTTAAGAGTGGCTACGGGAGGTCCAAACTCTGCAAGATGGTGTGTGTCATGTGGCAATCAAAGCCCTGCCCCTTTTGTGAGGGGCGGGGGGTAAGATCTGTGAGTGGGTGGGCTGTGACATCGTGCCTGCCACCTTGTAGAACTTGAATACACACACATACACACATCCTGTGGACCAACCTGCCAACAGGTGAGCAAGCATTCCCATGCACATTCCGAAGCATCTTTTGGATCTGATGCCTGGCACACCCCTACATGCTGCAAATGCCCAAGCGCCATGCCTCATACCCATTACTTCTAAAGGAAGAAGGAAATTGCTTAGAATTTTAACTCTGCAGAAAACAGGGAGGTCCCTGCCAACTTTCCACTGCAGTGCACAATCCACTGAGGTCCCGGAGGCCTCCTTTTTCCAATAAATAAAACTTTCAGATTTAGCAAAGCTGTGCCTGGGAATCTTTGACCAAATCAAGTCAAGAAGTTGATCTAAGAGTGAAGTGTCTGGAGATAGGGATTCACTGCTGAGCCCAAGAGAGTAAATGTGTAGGCTGCAGCAGAGGTTTTAAGGAGAATTTTATCGTAAACCGCCCAGAGTCCCCCTCTTGGAGGGAGATGGGCGGTAATAGAAATGTGAATAATCAATCAATCACAGGCAAGGTGTGTACTGTAGGCAGGTGAATCCCAAAACAAACATTGCACTCTCACAGTGCAAGCTCCACCCTTTCCTGTGTGCCAGGGGAGGTTGAACGCACACGTATGTAAGGGTAGGGCTTGCCTTGGGCCATCGCAATGCTGATGTGGTCATTTTGGTGGTATAGTTGGATTTTCTGGACACTCTGCACTCTAGCTGTCTTTGCATAGCTTGCTAGACTTGGAGAAAATAGCACTGGGTTCTTTTCATTCAGCTTGTTGCAACAAGGCCATCCTATTAAACCAGGATGTGGTTTTCTTCTTTCGGTTACAGCAGGACACATAAACACGGCAGTTATGTTGCTGCCCTGGGGTTAGAATATGGCACATTGTGTGAATGCAGCTGGGATGTACAACAAGGTGCAGGCTTGGGATGGCAAGTTGACCGCATAGAACAGCCTGTCTTCAGTGATTGTCTCTGTGCTCGGAAGTGGATCTGGTTACAGTTCTTGAGCTGGGGGACTTCCGAATCTTGTCGTGATGAAGATGCCCCTCAAGTGTCGCAAATAGGGAGAGGGGAGTGATCGAGGAGATCGGAGGCTGTAATTTTATTTCTGGATTTGCATGCTACATGTGCCTTTCATCTGGCTTCATTTATGTCCTCTGCTGGCCACAGGCAACATCTTCCCCTTCTGCATCTGCAAATCTTCTTCCCCGTTTGATCCTCGGCATGGGACAAGGGCCGCCTGCTGTGAGTTCTTGTTCACTGTGAAGGGGGGGATTTCACACTTGTTTTCCCCAACACTAAGCTGCAGGGAGGAAGATCTACATATGGTGGAATTCTTCCTCTTACGAGGAGCTTGACAGGACAGATGCCTTCTCAAATCCCATCGTCGTCATCTGTCATCATGAACATTGCTGTAATTTATAGCATGACATCAGAGTTCCAGGCAAAATTAGGGTTTGCTGTGCTGGATACTGTAGAAGTCTCTCCTAAAAATGGCATAGGTCTTCAGAGCCCAAGGAAGATGTGTCTGTGAAGCCCCCTCCCATATTTCATGAACTTTTTTTTTTTAAAAGCAAAAACACACATGGAACGGAACCATTCAGATCCTTCAGATCCTTCAGTGTTTTTTGTTTGCCAAGATAGTTAGGCACAGATTAATGTTTTCCCTAATGCATTTCCTCTTTTCCTGCCAAGGTCTGTGTGCAAACAAGAATTTCTTCCTTTTTCTAATTAGCTGTCCTCTTGTGCTCCTCAAAGCGAGCAGCAAGAAAGGAAAGAACTTGGGGGTAAGGGGTGAGGAAAAAAAAATGAGGGGCGGGGAGGAAAATGTATGGAGGTTTGCTAGAGGGTTACGGAAATGTTCACACATCCAAAAGAAGGTCAGCTGATTGGGTCAAGTTTCTTCCGACTTTCCTATTCCATCTCTTGAGGGATTGGCTTTTCTTTTGCTTCAGGATGCAGACAGATCTACAGAGAGCTGAGCTTTAATTCAGAGGATCGACAGGATTTCTCCCATGACCATCTCTGCAACCAATGAGAGCGCTCAGTCGTATGATAAATGTGATCAGCAATTTCTTCACCAAGTCAGATCTTCCTCAAAGAGGCCCTGCATCTTCTGCTTCTCTAACAAGTTTGTCAGCCTTCCCAGAGCAAGGCCTGGCAGAGAGAGCATAAGAGAGAGCAAGGCCTTGCGTAAGAGCTTGTTCCTTAGAGCAGGGTCCCTCAACCTTGGCAACTCTAAGCTGTGCGGACTTCAACTCCCAGAATTCTTAGAGAACCAAGAACCAGGGTGGTGTCCTGATGAAGGTGCTAGGCTAGGCGTGAGGAAACGGGAGCTTGTCTTGCCGTGTCCAGCACCTCTACCCCTGGACCAGCCTGGCTCTTGGGTTGAGAGGTGGGGACTGGGCCAAAGTCCCCCATTGAGCTTCTGGGGCTAAGGGGGGACCTGGGTGTCCCTGCTCCTAGTCCAACAGCTTGACCACAACACCACCCTGTAGCATCTTCCCTCTTTGAATGTTTTACCCCTCGGGAAGAACTGGAAGAGTTTCTTTTCATTGCTCTGACCGTAGATGCAGAAGGAGGCATGTCACTGCCTAAAAAGCAGCATGGTGGCATGGGTGGGGGAGGAGAAGAAGAGAAAGTTCAACCTACCCTCTATCTGATCTGAGCGGCTCAGGAAAACACAGAGAGTGAAAGTCACCACAAGTCCCAGCTTTCAGTCAGCCTCTCTGATCTCCCTGGCCTGTTGTATTGAGGATGAACTCCTAACTGCTAACCTTGGCATCATCTCAGTCTATGACCTTATGTCAAAACGACTTTGGGTAGAGTTTCATTGACCGGGTGATGTCAGGTTCCCGAAGGATTGCTCCAGCCTGCTGAGGAACGAGCTCCTGTTCACTCTTACGATGTCTCCCCTTCACCCCCCACCCCCAGGTCTCATCTGTCTCTCCCACTGTAGGTGTCTCCTCATCAGTTTTCCCCCCCAAACCCGCAGGATGTCAGGAGCCAGACCTAACTGGGCTACGCTAGGTTCCACGCCTACACTGATTTAATTCTTTGTGAGATTTCTATCATGACATAGAAAGAATAGTGTTCTTCTTTTCATTTTTTCCAGTGGTAGCAACCCTGGGAGGGAGGGGCAGCTGAGGGAGAGGGACTGACCCAAAATCACACAGGGAGCTTCTGTGGCTGAGGGGGCTATTTGAACTGGATCTTACCTTCTCCATGAGCTCTCCGTGGCACTCAACTTTCATCTTGAGATGAAGCCTATGTAATGGTCTGTGGGCAAGACCCTGGGAGATGGGCGAAGAGATGCTGCCTAGGGAATGGTCAGATAAGAGACGACATAGCCCGCAGCTGGATAGTGGGCAGGGCAAGTGGCTCAGAAGGGACCTCCCAAGTTTCTGGGGCTGTAAAGGAGATGGAGGGAGAGATGCTCTTTCAGACTTGCAAGATTCTGTTAATGTAGCTTTACAATAAAGTGAAAGGTGAAAGGCCCCCTGTGCAAGCACCGAGTCATGCCTGACCCTTTGGGGGGACACCGCTTTCGCGATGTTTTCTTGGCAGACTATAGCGGGGTGGCTTGCCATTGCCTTCCCCAGCCATCGCCTTCCCCAGCAAGCCGGGTGCTCATTTTACCGACCTCGGAAGGAGGGAAGGCTGAGTCGACCTGAGCCGGCTACCTGAGAATCCAGCTTCCGCTGGGATCGAACTCGGGTCGTGGGGAGAGTTTTGGTGGCAATACTGCTGCCTACCACTCTGCGCCACAATAAAGTAGAATTAGCTTATCTGGCATGTTTCCTGTCTGGTTTACCTGGGAAGGCTGACAGCCTTGGACATTACAATCAGCGGTACCTTTCTCCTAGACACCTGTCTAGGAGATTACCTTTCTATGTAATCTTCAAAAATCCTTTTTTTGTGTGTTTCTCACTTTATTAGTTTTTCTTTTTGTAGCTTTTTTCTTTTTTGTAGTTTTTACCTTTGCTTTATACTCAGTAAAATTATTTAAAAGAAAAAAGAAAGAAAGAGTTGTGGTTGTGACTGCGACTCTCATGATTCCCTGCCAGAAGAACCACAGGCTGGTTACAGGGACACCTGTAGGGGGCAAGGGGGGAGCAGAAGACGACATGCATGTGACAGAATTGTCAAGAAAATGATGCAAATTACTTAATTGGCTGAAACATTAGGATACAAGGGTGTAATGGTGGCATTTGCATGGTGGTGTCATTGTGGCTGGGTATGGGTGCCATCCAGTGCACAAGAGTGCTACTCTTCCATCTAGAGCTGGGTTTTTCA
The DNA here is from genome assembly GCF_035149785.1 of Candoia aspera. Classification (NCBI taxonomy): domain Eukaryota; kingdom Metazoa; phylum Chordata; class Lepidosauria; order Squamata; family Candoiidae; genus Candoia; species Candoia aspera. Next base: position 6,582,498 of record NC_086159.1, on the reverse strand, counting down.
CGTTCGTCACTACATTTGAGAGCAGAGAAATCAACTGGGTCATTGCTTCAGATTTTCCAGGGGAAGGGCAACATTTCTAAGAATTCCCCAAGAGCAGGACTCCCTCATAGTGGTGATGTGCCACCTCATTTGGAAGACATCACATTGGAGAAGATAGATCGAGGTACCTTCACTTGTCCCATCTTCTGTTGCATCAGGGAGATCTGTGCAGGCCTACTTTGGGGGAAAAGTCATTTAGCCACACCGGGATGAGGTTTCCGAAGCCTTAATGGGTACAAATTTTCCTTCCTTCCTTCCTTCCTTCCTTCCTTCCTTCCTTCCTTCCTTCCTTCCTTCCTTCCTTCCCACCCTGTTTTCATCTCTCCTTCCTTCCCTGTTTCCATCTCTCCTTCCTTCCTTCCTTCCTTCCTTCCTTCCTTCCTTCCTTCCTTCCTTCCTTCCTACCCTGTTTCCTTCCTTCCTTCCTTCCTCCCTCCCTCCCTCCCTTCCTTCCTTCCTTCCTTCCTTCCCACCGTTTTCATCTCTCCTTCCTTCCCTGTTTCCATCTCTCCTTCCTTCCTTCCTTCCCACCCTGTTTCCTTCCTTCCTTCCTTCCTTCCTTCCTTCCTTCCTTCCTTCCTTCCTTCCTTCCCACCCTGTTTTCATCTCTCCTTCCTTCCCTGTTTCCATCTCTCCTTCCTTCCTTCCTTCCCACCCTGTTTACTTCCTTCCTTCCTTCCTTCCTTCCTTCCTTCCCACCCTGTTTCCATCTCTCCTTCCTTCCTTCCTTCCTTCCTTCCTTCCTTCCTTCCTTCCTTCCTTCCTTCCTTCCTTCCTTCCCACCCTTTCCTTCCTTCCTTCCTTCCTTCCTTCCTTCCTTCCTTCCTTCCTTCCTTCCTTCCTTCCTTCCTTCCTTCCTTCCTTCTCCAAGTCCAAGTCCCTGAAACAACCATGAATACAAATCTCTCATGTTGTTCCCTCTTGGAATGCCTACCTGATTGAAACCATCTTTTCTTTTATTTGCTCTGATCTGGCATTAAAACACTTGTTTTCCTCTGTTGTGGCTTTTGCCCGTGACTGTTTTGTCTCTCTTACTAGAACTGATTGCCAGTCCAGGATGTGGGAACCATATCTGTTAACCCTAACCCTAACCCCAAAGGGGTGGTGGCACATCTGATGTTCTTGAATAAGATCTGCATTGAATGTTGTTTCTGTGATGGGTCCTTGAGGACTAGTGCTGGAGTAGAGCCAAGAGTGTTATGTGAATGTGTACAAAAGTGTTAGGGAAGATTAACCCTTTATCTGGTGCCAAAACAGAATGGGAGTCCTAGACTGGAACTGGAAGAGCTGACTTCTCTAGCAATTTGGATCATTTCTACTTCTCTCCCTTCCTGCCATGTGGCTACTCTGTCTGAAGTGATGCCATGATGCCAATCCCAGCTGGAGTCCTCTGGATTTTATAAACGGGGGGGGGGGGTTGCCTCCTTTGTTGCAAAAATGGCCACCCCACCCCTCCCCCATCTCATCAAGACATCTGTGATTCATGTAGCTTCTGCATGAATGCCTCGCAACATCTGTGATTGTGTGTTGCTGGAATATGGGGTTGAATCTTTGGCCTGAGGGAAGATGTAAACTCAGTCATGTTGCAAGAACCAACCCTGTGTGTGAGCTAATTTTCTGTCTGTGACCTTCTTTCCAAATATGGGGGTGATGCTTGAGTGATTCAGGGGAGCCCCAAAGCCTTTAGCTCAAGTTCCTTCTGGGTCTCTCAAAGGCCCTATTGTGGCCATGCAAGTCACCCTCCTTGGAAGCATTCCAGATGTTGAGAGTCATCCTTCTGTTCCCTGAAGAATGGCTGCCATTCCAGCCTTTGAAGTGAGCGGTCAAAAGGTCGGATGCTTCACTGTGGCACCTCCTTGGAGTTCTCATGAGAGCATGATCATGCATAGATTCTCTGATCTCACGGTGAAGATGAAATGCTTCCAAAATACAGACATGGGCTCTCTTATGCTTTAGCAGCCAATCTTGACTTGACTGGTAGCCAGACAAGGCCTGGGCTGATGCAACAGATTTATCTTGGCTACTAAATTAACCCATTTTCTGGATTCACACAATACCCTGAATCCCAAGCTAACCAACACTGGGGAAGACTAACCTAGAATTAGGCAGTTTGTGATCCAGCTTTTGTTTTGGTGTATAGTATGAATCAGATCATCCCTATCATAAGTTTGTTTAAGTATAGAATGTTAGATGAGCACGGTAGTTGTGTTTTGCTAACCTAGGCTTAGCATTACTGGTGCTGGGTGAATGCAGTTCCTCAGATTGATTGTCCAGCCTGGAGCACAGGGCTTTGTAAACCTAGCTAACCAGGATTTGGCCAGATACATACTCAGCAGATGGTTAAGGTTGGCATTCTTGCCTTACAGTGCCATGTTCACTGATTCAATGTAGTTTATACATCATAACGTTTCACATGCCATGGCGCTGACACGCGTTTCTGTTTGGGAGGGAGCTGCTGTGAAACCTTGTACCAAGCTCTGTATCTGAATTCATTTCAATGGAATGTGTTTGGGTTATGGGCTCTGTTCAAGGACTTTTCCCGCAGACCATCAGAAACCATTGGGAGCACCTGGGATTGTGAACTCGAGAAGATTCTACGGGGGGAGGGATTTCATTTGCACCGAGGGTTTTTAGTTTGAATTTGGTGCGCTTTCATCATTCTCAGCTTTCTCTGTGATCCTGCATACTATCCTTTAATAAATCAGATATCTTTGAATTCCTGCTCATGAGTCTGATGGTGTTTTAGAATAGGCAACCATTACATAAAGCTGAGAATCCCAAAGTTGTACCGTTAGCTCCTACCAAGATCAGTCTCTTGTGAGGGAAAATAGTTAATGATGGCTGAGTCAAAATCCACGACCGGGGGACTCAAGGAAATGGCTAGCTTGATGCCCAAGTCGACGGTCAAGAGTGGAGAACTGAATCTCACCCCAGAACCTTCAGAATCCCGAGACCTGTCAAGGGATGAATCAAATTCCAATTCTGATGCAGAGGAATCTGACAATGGGGAAGAGCCAAAGCAACCGGCACCCAGCGAATTGCTCGCAGAGTTGATCACCTTGGATGAAGTGGGGGAACCCCAACCAGGGACGTCGGGGATGTCCTGGAAGTATCGGTTCCTGCTAACCCCAGACAAAGAATCTACTATGGTGTCAACTGAGAGGAAACTGGGCACGCGAAGGAGAGGGGACTCTCAAGCCCCTGAGAGACTAAGAGTGGTGGAAGCCAAAATAAAATCGATGGAGTACATGTTGAGAATCCTGTCTTTGTCACTGGAGGGGCAGGGGAGGCGCGGAGGAGATCCCAGCTTCCCGCAACCATCCCCCATCCTCCCATCCAGACCGCCGACGGAGCAGGGCTGGAGACGGCTCCGGGATGAATCTGCACCCCGCAGAGCCCGGCCATCAGTATCCCCACCCTGAAAAGGGAAAGCTACTGTAACCTGGGGCCCAACCACTCAAGTGGCTGCTGGTTCCACTCCAACTGGAGGCGGAGTGAGAGACTTTTCTGTCAAGTTTGATGGGGATCCAAGAAAGTTATCTTTCTTTTTAACTAATGCTAAAAGTTATGAGGCAGTTTGGAGCATGCTTCCCTTCCGAAGAGGCTAAAATAACTCCCATTGCCACCAAGTTGAAGGTTCGAGCGGCTGACTGGTATGCTCAATTATGTGATGCTGACTCCCCTGCACCTGATTATTTCGATGATTTCATGTGGGCGTTAAAGCTGCATTTTGAAGATCCCCTGGCCAAGGCAAGAGCTAAGAAGGGGCTGAAGGATCTTGCCCAGGGCCAAATGTCAGTAGCTGATTACGCCCTAGAGTTTAAAGCTCTGGCTGGGAAAATCACTGACTGGTCTGAGTCCACTCTAATAGAGCGTTTTAAAGAGGGACTCAACCGGGACCTCCTGCGTTGGGCATTGTGTCGAGATGACCCTGAGTCATTGTACAACTGGATCTGTCTGGCAGGCAAGGCTGAGCACGCTCAGCATACCTTCACGCAAACTAGAAAATCTGAAAAACCACCCACCACCATGAGGGGACCCCGAAGTGCTGCGACTGCTGCCTGGCCAAGCTATAGAGCCTGGGATGAGGAGAGAGATCGGTGCTACGCAAGGGGTCAGTGTCTCCAATGCGGAAAAGAGGGCCATCGAGCAGCTGATTGCCCAAAAGCCAGGGCTGGAGATTGAGCGGGGAAGCTGCCGGCCAAATCGCCCCTCCCCCTCGCGGCAAATGACAGCAGCCAAAAGGACAGCCGACCCTGAAGAAGTAATCTACTTCTCGGGAGAGGCTGAAGACGACTCTAAGGAGCTGGCGGGAAACGCCAGCCACCTGCTGTGAAGGGTGCCAGCGGGCAGGTGGAAGAGGATGGGCGCGAAGGTGTTATGGTGAGTGCTGACTGTCCCACTTTAGCAGTAAAAGTGAAATTGGGTTCCCGCACAAAAACTACAGAGGTATGGGCTTTAGTTGACTCTGGGTGTTCCAGGTGTTTAATTCACCCTGATCTGGTTGCTGCTTTGGAACTGCCTAGTTCCCCCCTCCAGCATCCTTTGATCTTCACACAGTTGGATGGTTCAATGGTGGGGGGAGGGGGGCGGCAACCCATTTCACTGGAACTGTGGCAATGCAAATGGGCAGCCACCGTGAGACTTTGAAATTCGTTGTAGCACCTGTGGGCAATCCCTCGGTAATCCTGGGGATCCCATGGTTGACCTATCGAAGCCCCTATATAAACTGGGAGCACAGAACTGTGACTTTTACAGATGGGTTTTACCAAGCTCCTACAGCGGAGATAGTTGCATGTGTGGGGGTTGGAAGGGCAGCGATCGCCATGCTGCACCCTGACTTGCCACATTTAGAAGGCTTGCCTGCTCAATACCAAGAATTTGCAGACGTATTTGGGGAGATGGAGGCAGATCAGTTACCCCCACCACCGGAAAACTGACTGTGTAATAGAGTTGGTCCCCAATGCTCAATTGCCCAAGCCAAAAATTTATCCAATGACTCAGAAGGAGCTCGAGGCATTACAGGACTTCATTGACAAAAATCTGTCAAGGGTGTTTATTGAACCTGCTAATTCCCCAGTTGGAGCCCCTGTGTTATTCCGGGAAAAGAAAGATGGCACGCTTCGACTCTGTACAGACTATCGAGGGTTAAATTCCATCTCTATTGTCAACAAGTACCCTCTCCCTCTCATGAAGGACAAGTTAGCTCATTTGTCAAAGGGCAAGATTTTCTCCAAGCTCGATCTTCGCGAAGCCTACTTCCGCATTACCATTACATACAGCACTAAACCAAGTTTATGTGAGTGGCAGAGTGCCAGCAGTACAGAAGAAAAATCTAGGATACCTAGGTTAGTCCATGAGAAAATAGCCAATATTCATAGTTCAGCTATTAGGACCAACCTAGGTAACCTGTTCTCTGGTACCTTTAACCAGGTGGAATGAAACCAAAAGCTAGAGAACAGGAGAAGAACGTAAAAATTTTTAAAAAAATGATGAGATGTTGTAGGCATGAGATTAGTGGTTTAGACATGGAGATTGCTGATTAAGTCTATTAATCACTAGCAGGCCTTGCAGATATCAGGTTACATTTACAGATGTCATTTGGGGACAAAGCAGGCGTGGTTGGCCTCCGCCTTTTGAAAAGAGAAAATGTGCCCTGCAGATCAGCCTTTTCTCCTGTCCTACGCTTTGAGAATTACACGCTGATTTACATCCTTAGCTTTGGAAGTCAAGAGAATAGTTGCATTTTGCAGTGTGTGTGTGCACGTGCTTATGTGTGTATTTGTATTTGCACATAAGTACACCTATTTTATTTGACCAGACTTATATCTTGCTCCAGCTGTTGACCAGCTCCAAGCGACTTACGATTCCCCTGTACATAAACAGGATTAAAACACAAAACTGTAAATCCCCATTAAAAAGAGCAGATATTAACCATAACAGTGGTAATAACCCCCAAGTCCTGTGCTGAGGAACAATAATAACTGGTTAAATGGACTGTCATAAGATATACTGTAGGAGGAGAGCTGTGTTTTTATTCAAAGGCATCAGCTCACAAAAGCTGATGGCATTGAATAAAATCTGTTAGCCTGAAAAGGCGCTACCAGATTTTTCCTGATTCATAAGAGGATTCTCTATCTACCCCCCACCTCCAAAATAACCAGATTTTGATTGCTTTCCTAAATCCCAGTGATGCTGGGCCAAGCTGAATCTTGGAAGAATATGTTCCAGCAATGCCCCTAGTAGATGACATTCCTTCAGGGAGGAACCTTGGAGGATCTCTTGTCTTCCTGATCTCATTGGCCAGGCAGAAACTACCAGGAGCTGGTGGTCCTGTGGCTATCCAGATCCTGAGCCATGAAAGACTTTAAAGGTGACAACCAGCCCTTGAGTTGCACCAGAAGCAAACTGGGAACCAGTGCAAGGTGTTACCCAGGCAAACCAAGGCAGACTCCTAATTTCTCAAGCTGCTGTCTTCAGGACCAGTTGTAGCTGTTGAGGATTTGTAACCCATCTTTGTTAAAGTAAACTATAATTCCCAGGGTTTGGGGGGGTGGGGGTGGAACTTCGCTAGTTTGAAAGGGGAGGGATTTTTTTAAAGCATATCTTTTCCAAGCTAAGTCTTCTGCAAAAATTGTCCACACTAATGTGCCTGGTCAAAGGTGAACATCTCCAGAGCCTATCCTTCAGTTTATGAAATTCCCATGAAGGGCAGGGCAGGGCTGGCAGAAATCTGCTGCTTCTGGGCAAAAACTAGTCTTTTTTAATGGATGTCCTGGCAAGGTTTAAATGCTTGCTCTTGGCAAGCCGTTACCTTGAAAAATTACCCCCCCCCCCCTCTTGTTGCTACAAATGAACACTTCCCATTGATTAGCACATAGCTTGTAAGTGTCTAATTTATCAATCAGCCGGCCCAGTGGGAGTGTGTATCAACCCAGATTTCAAAAATTATGTCATCTGTCAATTGGCAGGGGAATGGTAATGTTGTAAACGATTGGCACTGAGAAGCCCCATTTGGAGAAGAAAGAAAGGAAGGAGAATTACATTCTGCGTTGTCCTCCCTCCCTCCCAGGGTAAATGATCCAAGATTCTTATTCGCCTTAAGAATAATATATACAGGGTCTAACAAGATTAAAGACAATTAAGGGCATCCACTGGGGTGGGGGCAGGGGTCAAAAAAGTTAAGATGGTAGCCACAACTGCATGATAGAAGCCCTTCCCCATTTGTATGTGTATTGAGCACCCGGAGTTTTGGATACCCAGTTGCATCCACCATCTTAACTGTTTGGACACCTCGCCACCCCTGGGGACATCCCTGGAAACAGCCTGTCTTGGCCTTTCCTGCCTGATCTGCTCTAGAGATGTTGGACAGCTCCTCACAGCCCTTCCAGCCAGCATGGAAACAACTGTTTACATCTGGGTGGGGACATCACATCACACTGACCTTCAGTTGCACTCAAGGAAGTATGGTTTCAAATGCTGTCCAACAACAGTGACAGCCAGTGTGGGGCACAGGTGGACATACTGGACAAGAAGATAGACCCAGGGCAATAGGCCAGCCTGGGAAGCTACGGGGGGTGCTTTGGGGTCAGTCTCTCTCTCTCTCTCTCTCTCTGCCCAACCTACCTCCCTGGTTGCTGTGGGGGAAAGTGGAGGTGAGAGGGGTATCTCGCCTCCTTTGAGCTGTGGAAGGAAAGGTAGAATGTAAATTAAATCAACCAATGCATAAACCAAGCAGCAAGACTTACTGGACTGCAGTGCACTGAAGAGGATTAGTTTTAAAACTGGGTTTGTTTTTCTGTGGCTACCTAGGTTGTGTGAAGCCACCCTGTTCGGCCAGTTTGTGATCCCGTGTGTTGCTCTAACCGAGAAACGTGGTGAATTCAGTCAGCTCCGGAAAGGGTTCGACAGACCCAGCAAATGTGGGTAGTTGCTGGCCTGCTACAGCTAAGCCAGAAATAAACCCATACCATGCAGCAGGGAAACCCAGTTCTGGTGGGGGGGGGGGCGGGGGGGCTGCTGCTCACAGAGAAAGTACTGAGGGTTTATTAACTGGCTGAGAAGAGGAATAACTCATAAATAACAGGCATACTGAGGGCAAAGGAAACCATGGGCGGAGAAGAAAGGGGACTGTCCTTGCTCTTGATACACCTGTGTGTGTTTCAAGAAAAGTGACCCTTTTGAACACATTCTCTGCAGGAACTGGAGTGTGCAAGCTGCATGCTGAACCGGGAAGGATCAGCTCTGCTTCAGCCCCTTTGAGTTGCACAAAGCGTTCTCTTTTGGCAGATTTTGCATTCCCGATGGCTGTCTGGCTTAACGAAGGGGGTCAAGAGGGAATGCTTTCCTTGGGTGACAGTGGTACGGCTGAGGACAGGAGCTCCCAAGCATTTTGCTGGCCTCTTCTGCTGTTTGCTGGGCTAGGATTAAGCTGAGATGGGGGGAATTATGCAGCAAGATGGAGATGCCGTTCGTCCAGAAACCAGCTGGCAATTTGTCTGTCCCAGCAGTGATGCTGGACTGGGAGACAGGACCCCTGTGATTGGGATTCCTTCGCCAAGTGGTGATGCTGGGCCAGTTGTGGCCGTTCCTGGCAGGAGACCTCTCATCGCCTCTTGGCTTGACTACTGCAACAGATTTTACATGGGGCTGCCTTTGAAGACTACCTGGAAGCTGCGTTTGGTGCCAAATGCTGCTGCCCACCTGTTAATGGGCAAGGGCCGATCCTTGAAGTTTAACCAGTGCTGCAGTGTCATTCTTCCCACCAGAATCTGTTTCCTTGCCCTTTCAATATCACTTTTATTTTTTAAAAAATAATCCATATATTTTATTGTTCAAACATTGAAATAAATACAAAGAAAGTAGAAAAAGACATATTGAAATACAAAGAAAGTAGAAAAAGATATTGAAATACAAAGAAAGTAGAAAAAAAGCAAGATAACACAGAAGTCTGATGTATTTGCAGCATTTGTACAACAGTGGAAAAAAAAAAGGAAAAGGAAATAATTTTGTAGTGATAGGTCTTTCTCTTCCATTTGTATTCCCAAGCAGTAGGCACAGTTTAGATACTCAGACTTTGCATCAAATATTAGTAATTGTTGTTAGTTTCTATTTGGGTCCTAAATACCATATTCCAGATCTTTAAATCTGCCTTGCTTTGTGATATATTGCATACGAGGGAGCCATTCCTGCTTGAATTTAGTTAAATTAAATTTGTTCTGTATGTATTGTATACCAAAGTTTCTCTACCCCAGCAACTTTAAGCTGTTTGGACTTCAACTCCCAGAATTCCCCAGCCAGCTTGACTGGGAGTTGAAGTCCAAACAGCTTAAAGTTGCTGGGGTGCAGAAACACTGCTGTATTCTGTTCAATTTTACTATTGTACCATATTCTCTAATTTGAATCTCCCGGTCTGATCTCACAGGCAAGGTACCTCTTCCCCCATGTTGTGCTGGGTGTATCCTTGCTGCAATCAACACGTATCTTAGTAAATTGTAATATTTATCATTTATGTTTTCTGGAAGTATCCCTAATAGAAATGTCTGTGGTTTCAGTTCAAATTTTATTTTTAGATTTTTTTCTGGATTTTTTAAAAAGCATTTCTTTCCAAAACATGGGAGAAAAAGAAAATACTGTTTTATATCCAACAATAAAATCATGGAGTTTTTTTTTTCTTACCCTGTTGCATGAACTCATCCATGGTGCTCCAGGGCATGGGAAAAAGTGTGAATCTGCCATTTGTACCTTCAACAAACCACATTTAAACACATCCTGGCTTAGCCCAATGAGTGAATCCAGCCACTTGATTTTAGGCCTTTTCTTTTGGTCAGGTCAAAAAGTCTTCTGATGCTGGACATTTCCATTCAAAGAGGGACTGAACTTGCTAGAAGGAAGGAGGGGTTCTAATAACGCCCCTACGTGTGCTAGAAGCTGTACCTTTTTGCTACATTTCATTTTCTGCATTGGACAGGGATTCAACCTGTTCCTTAGTAGAGTTTGCTCTTAGTAAGAGCTTCCTTGCTATGTTCTGTGATATAAAATGCACACTTTTTGATTATCCATTGACTGGCACTTAGCAGGCATTAGACAAAATTAGAGCAGGCCATTAAGCCTGGGCTGAGGATGGACCAGGGGAGAAAAGGAAGCATCATTGGCAGTAATTCCCACCCCCACTGGCTCCCAGGCCTCTGATTGCCCAGATCAATATAGCCTAAATCAATTAAATAGGTGGGATGCATCACACGTACAACAGGCGAGGCTTTGCAGCCCACGCAGAGATGCCGCCGAGTTTCTCCCCCGTCGAAGGGCATCCAGCAAGAGTTACCAACCGTCCTTTGGGGGCCGTTAGACTCATAAACTAGGTGGAAGACCAATATTGGAAAAGCAATAAGGCATTAGAAAGGTCTCTGTCTGGTCGTAACACTGGCCCGCTCGCACTTTGGGCAACATGGATTGATGTGCTGAGTGGCCCCAAGCGCTTGGTGAAAATGGAGCGTTCAGCACATTAATCTGAGGGTTTCTAATGAGATTAATTGAGGAGGCCCGGTGTAAGGGAACAGCTTGGTACCGAGAGCAGAGATGACCAGTCCCGGTGAGTTTTTAGCGTGGCCTAGAGCTTCTGAGATTGAACATACAGTACGTGACTGGCTCTGGCGGTTAATTTATCACACCTTTTATCGTCTTTTCATGCTGTGAGCAACTTTCTGGGATCTTAGAGTAGAATCACAGCTCTGCTACAGAGGGAGCTTGACAAGAGCAGCTGGAAGGACTTCCTGCTCAAAACATCAATTCCATCTCTGCACATTGGTACAGCTGGTCCTGCTGTCCAAGATTTTCACCGTATTTGCCAGGGAACATGCTGGGAGTCTGGGGCAGGAGGCGCATCAGTGGGGCACGAGCATTTGGAGATGAGTCTTTAATCACCTGGTCCCCACCCATAAGGAGCATCACAAAGGTGAAGCTTTCAGCTTTGATTCTACAGGTAGTCCTTGCAACCAGTTCTCACACTTATGACAATCTCAGTTTCCCCGCAGCCATGTGATCACGATTTGGGCACTTGGCAACTGGCTCACATTTACAACCATCGCAGCATCCTGCAGTCATGTGATCGCCATTTTCGACCTTCCCAGCCAGCTTCCAGAAAGCAAAATCAATGGGGAATGGCATGATTCACTTAATGACCATGTGCCCACTTAATGACCGCAGTGATTCATTCAACGACTGCCACAAAAAGGTCATAAAATTGGGTCAGATCACTTAATGACCACTTTGCTTAGCAACTGAAACTCTGGTCCCAATTGTGGTTGTTAAGCGAGGACTACCTGTACTCATACCCATTCTCAGCTTGCAGCCTTCTTCCTGAATGAATTTGTCCAACTGCATCCTCTGTTCCTTGTTCCATATAAGCCGATGACCTGGCCATTGGGGGGGGGACAATGCCCACCAGCCAGAACTTCTCTGAAAGCTCTGGGGTGGGCAGAGGGACCATGGTTGCTCTGTTATTTCCCCAAGGAATGCCGAGTCTCTGTCATTTTGCGGATTGGAGGAACAACCTGAGCTATTCTCTGTTTGGGCCAGTTGGTTTGGCCAAAACATCCCTTGGCCAGGTTCTGCATGAGCCAGAGAGAGAGGGGGAAAAAAAAGCCTGCACCTTTAAAGATGAATCGTCGTGTTTGTTCATTAAGTTGATCGTTCTCATTCTGGCTAAAGCTGGAACACTTGAACGCAAGCATCTGTTTGCTACTGGGAACGGATATTAATTGTCTTGATACTTCAGTGGATAGAAATGCACCTGCCATCTCAGATAATGTTTGAACAAACAAACAAACAGCTGCCAGGAGGGTCCCTCGGATGGTTGACCTTTGCTGAGTGTTGGGTGGCTGTTTTTAATAGCAACCTGGTTGGCAGGGTAAAGGGAATGCCAGGATGCTCTGGGGAGGTGGAATTAATGCTGTGATCCTTCGGCTGGCTTAGGGGCTGAGATGCTGGAAGGGGCGGTTGGTAGATTCAGGTTGTTTGGGTGAGGAGGGGGCTAAGGCCAAAGCTAGATTGTCATGTGTACGTGTGAATTGATTTCATCTTATGGCTGAAATGCAAATCCATATCTTTTTTTAACCCCGTTGTGAGTTAGCTCAGAGCTTCAGAACAATGCAGACGATATCTGGCCTCACTGCTCTTTGGGACTCTTTCAGGAGTTGGTCCAGGAAATTCTCAGTTGCTTGAGTTTGCAGGAGACACAATGGCTCTCCAGCCTGTGAGACCCTCAAAAGCCCAAGGCTGGGATTCAGCATCAGGGACGAGAGCTAAAGAACATCACATTGCATTAATGGAAGGCTGTGAAGTCTGTGGATCAGCCAGGCCTATCAAGCTCCTCTTACATATGATAGCCCCAGGTTGATTCTGTCTTCTCTTTGGTGCCTGACCAGCGATGCTTTCTACCTCTTTTGCTACAGCCTTTGGCTCTAACTACTGACCTGTGGGACTTTTCAGTTGAAATTATCTCCAGGTTGAGCATGGCTTTCAAGCCAAGTGCTGAGACTGCAAGAGACTTGAGCTTCTGAGCATCTTAGGTTCAGCATTTCCCAAACCACTGACCAGACCATCTGTATGCCTCTCTCCCTGCTTCAAAGATTGAAGGAGATGTTGACAACCTTCCTTTTTAAACAGGTTTTTGGTGTCAACGCTAAATGTGGGAGCCCCACCCTTGCTGTACACAGTATGTGCATCTGCAAAAGGGTGGGGCTTGGTGGCATCACTTTATCTGTTACCTCATAGATTTCTGACTCCCTCCTGAGTCATCCTTGGTTTTACCCCACCCAGAACCATGGGAAGGGGTGGATAGAAATGGTTATAATTAATCAGTTGAAGAGTTGCAGATCTGAATGGATAGCAGCGAAGAAAACGTTCTGAAGACTGTGCAGGTTAATGTTAGGAATGCCAGAAATATAAATGGGTGGGAGCAGGACCCCTGGGTATTCACAGGAGACAGGCAAGGGTGTGTGTTGTGATGCTGTGATGCAACCTCTGCCTCTTTCCTTCTTGTTTTGGACATCCTGACACATGTGCAAGAGGGCAGAGCTTGCATCGTGGCGTCACAACCCAAGATTCACCACGTTGGCACCGTGGTAGTTAGGAACAGATGCTTCTGAGCAGGGCAAAAATTACCCTCGGGTTGTGCTCCATACCTAAAGCAACCTTCAAGCTGGTACCTCCAAATGCTGGGGCAGCAATTCCCACAATTCCCAAGGACTCGTGGCTAGGCAACCTGGGAGTTGTAGTTCTAACACATCTGGAGATCTCAGCTTGGGGAAATGTACCGTAATCGGGGTCAACAGCAGTGATGGACAATTCACATATTGCTTATTATCCTTTGCCTCTGGCAACAAAATGTCGTGGGTCAGCCTTGTTAGTCAATTAGCAGGGTCCTCTAATGAGAGAAAATCTCTCATGTCACCCAGGCCAGATCTCTCCTTGACAGAAAATCTGTTCAAACGAAGTGCAAGGCAAGGTTCGAGATGAGCCAGGGGTCGATTTGGTGATTAAGCGGAAAAGCTCAGTTGTTTCTAATGAGAGAGGGGTCTTTAAAGGGAAACAGATGGGTCTGTGTATGCCAACTAAGTGTGTGTGTGTGTGATTTTCTGAGAAATGGAGCAGAGGTGTCTGCAGGGGGATCAAAAAAGGTCAAGGTGCTACCTGTGAGCCTGCAATCAAAGCGCCTCTGTTTTTATGTGGCCAGTATCTTGACTTTTAAACACACACACACACAGACACACCATGGACACCCCTGATCTTGGGGGTGCAGTTTGCTCCCCCAATGAACTAGAAGCTGCAGGTGACCAGGTGACCTCACTGGAAGAGCTGCTGGTCCTCAACCTGATTCAGGGAGTTTTTCTGAGTTTTTAAAGGTGGGAACAGGAACAGGAAGCATGCCTGTTTCCACCCTTAACATTACCCTACCCCCAAAGAGGCTGAAATTGGGTGACATTTCAATGGCATGGACTGTTTAGGGAGCTTGGGGGGTGGCGGTGAGGGGGGTTGTACTTCCCAGAAACTCCCAGCTTCCATTTCTACCCTTCGTCTTTTGAAGGAAAAGAAAAAAGACGATGGGGCTGAAAATTGGCTCTTTTGCCTTTGAATATTGGTGGCAAAATTGGAGGGCGTAAATGGGAGGCTGAGAGGTCCACCAGACACCAGATGAGAGCAATAGATCTGCATCTTTAATCCTATCGCATCCACAAAATCTGTAAAACAGTAAAAGGAGGCTTGACATTTCTAGTGGTCACACAAGGCCGGCATTTATTCTATTTATTTATGAAATGTGTGTCCCACCTTTCCTTCAGGAACTCAAGGTGGTGTGCATAGCATCCCATCCCCAATTTTTCCCCACAACAGCAACCCTGCAAGGTAGGCTTGGATAAGAGTGACTGACTCCAGGTGACCCTGTGAGTTTCTACAGCTGAGGGTTTTGGCCAGCCTCCCATGTTCTGCTTTACTGGCCTTTTATTGAATTACTGCATATGTAGTCCTTTCTCCTTCAAGTTGCTCTCCTATCAGGTTTAATCATTTCCTATCCTAACCATGGCTAAAGTCTTGGACAAGTATGAGCAGAAGAAAAAAAAACACTTTTAACTGTCAGGACACCCCTTTCTACAAGCATGTCATGGCCAACCATAACAGCATTCATTCATCACGTTTAACCTGGGTCCTGAATTGAATTCAGTCATTTTCTAGGGATGTGCAATACATTAAATTCTAAATTAATCAAATGTGCTGGCTTTGCAAAGTATCACAACCCATCCAAAAACTCTAGTTAAAGACACACCAAGCTTAGCATGTTGTGTGAACGCTGCCTTCCAGCCTTCAACTGACTTGGTTAAGGCTCTGTCATGTTCACTGTTTCAATGTGCAATGTACATCGTAATGTTTCACATGCCATGGTGCTGACGCGCGTTTCTGTTGGGAGGGAGCTGCTGTGAAACCTTGTGCCAGGCTCTGTATCTATGTTCATTTCAATGGAATGTGTTTGGGTTATGTGCTCCACTCAAGGACTTTTCCCGCGGACCATCAGGAGCCGTTAGGAGCGCCTGGGATTGTGAGCCTGGGAAGATTCTATGGGGGGAGGGATCTCGTTTGTACCGAGGGCTTTTTAGTTTGCATTTGGCACGCTTTTTCCATTCTCAACTTTCTTTGTGATCCTGCGTACTATTCTTTAATAAATCAGATATCTTTATGAACCTGTTCATGAGTCTGATGATGTTTTAGGATAGGCAATCCTTACAGGCTCATGTCTGTATCTTAATCAAGATTAACACTAGCCAAGCCTAATAGGTGCAAATGATGCTGCTAAGAGAGCCAGGCTGGCATGTCGTACAACTGTTGCCAATGTTTCAGGTGGGAAAAATGAGAGTCAAGTCTCTACCACAGCCTGAAGTCATTCCCAAATAATTTTGAACCTGACTTCCAACCTTAATTAGTTTTACTGCTTTGTTGGAGAGGCAAAATCAAACCCTTGTCTTGCAGGAAATAGGGGATATATTTTAACCTAAAGTACATTTGAGGGCTGTTCCTTGGCTTTCATCTCTCTGTTGGAAGGAAAACACTTTGTATGTAATAACATACAGTATATGAAAATGAGGATGAAAACAAGGTGATTTTTCCTCCCTTTGGCTCTGCAGATCCGCATCGACGGTCCCATCAAAGGCGCCCTGGAGTATGAGATTGTCCGAGTGGCCGATACAGGACCGATCCTGCGGGACATGGCTTTTTCGGTGGACCACAAGCAGCTGTACATGATGTCTGAGAAACAGGTGAGCTGCCTGGCTTTTGTTGATTTAACTCAAGAGAGTGAGGTTTGCATTTTGCTTCTTAAACAAGAAGGACTTGGTGCTGGCAGAGTGCAGGTGGATAGCAAAGAGTTTCAGATTCCCCAGGTCTTGATCCTGTCTTGAAATGCTTCTTTTGCCTCACTGGAATCTGTCCAGTCCTGGAAAAAGTCAGAAGATGCTTCTAGATAAGAGATTGGACGTCAGGGATGTGGATACTGAGGAATTGAGATCACTCTAATATGTAGTAAAACCACATTTCTTGTAAAAGCCAAGTTTTTGATTGCTAATTTACTGTTTGATTTTCTGGATTTTAGCTGTACTAAGGCCATTTGGTTTCCATTTTTTTCCCTCTCTCTCTCTCTTTCACTGTTCTTAGCCAGTTTATTCAGTGGATTCAAAGGTGGGGTATAATCCAATAACAAATGATTAAGATATGAGGGGTGTGCAAAACTTTTTGAACTAAATTTCAAGTTCAAAACGCCCCATTTTGTCAGCCTCCAGGCAGAGTGACAAATATCGGGACTCCAGAGACTCAGCCTTGCATGCAGGAACTGGCTAATGCAAAAGTTACATAAATGCAATATGGCTAGATAAGTTGCTTATTGCACACAAGAAATATGTTGTTTACAGGCAGAAGAGCTGGCAGAACACAGGAATCAAGCTCTCTCTCTCTCTCTCTCTCTCTCTGTGTGTGTGTGTGTGTGTGTGTGTGTGAGCCACACACACACAGTCAGTCACACAGACACAGTCATTTAAATCCTAGATTTTTTCTTCCCACCCTTTCAAATCAATTGACTTTAGTCATTCTTTTCCAGACTGTAAGAATTGGAGACATATTCCCAAGTGTATATAATCGTTCTGTTTGGCTTGCAAATTGTTGATTCTCTCTTGGCCAGCTTCAGCTCTTACACATTTTGAGTCGAAATAAGGTTTGTTCTGACCCTGCAGGAAGGCGGAACGGCTATTATAAGCTCCAGATGTGGTGAGAACAATTCATGACAGGATATTCTTGGATTGAACCATTTCATTTTTACCTAGAATTTATTTCCAGCCTTTCTAAATGACCTGGCTGAAGGGAGGAGTAGGCTGGGCCCACCCAAATGAGTGGGTCAGCCCACTGATACTATTGTCCATTCTGAAAACTTGGGAATGACCAAAATTGTGCAGGCCTTGGTGCTCTCTGAGCTTGGTTGTTGGCTTGCAGATGTTTCATTACCTGACTAGGGAACATCATCATTGCACTGATGATGTTACCTAGTTGGGTAGTGAAATGTCTACAAGCCAACAGTCAAGCTCACAGAACACCAAGGACTCCACAATTCAACCCTGAGCGACAAATATTCGCTTCTATGGGAAGGACCAAAATGGCACAAACCCAAAATGGATGAAGCACATCTTGCTTTCTCTAAAGGAATGGAGATGTTTGGAGACCTGACTACCAGTGGTTGTGGGATCGTCTCAATGATGGGCGAAGCCCTTCAGATTTGTTCCTTGGTTGGAAGTGGCATACTGAATTGGGGATTATGGGGTCTGTGGCTTCCTTGCTGGAAGCTATGAATCTTAAGAGTTTTCCTGCTGAGAACTATCGAATCTGGAGGTCTCAACATTAGTCTGTTCTTGTCACTACCTCAAAGCGTGAGAGGGAGACTTACAGTTCAGCATTGTTTCAAGACTTGAGATTATTATTCCCTTGTTTAATATTTATGACCTTTGGCAAAAAGAAAATGTTAGTGTGGACCTGGATGCAACCAAGCATAATTTTTTGGATTGTTCTGAAATACTGTGGAGAATCTTTCTCCACCTCCCATGGAGACAATGTTAATATCTGCTACTTGGGAGAAGCTCATTATTAATCCAAGTTCCCTTTTTGTGACTGGTTCTTCTGGATAATCTAATAGCCTATTGGATAGAATTTGACAAGGCTGAATATCCCAGGTAGTGCTTCTTTCAGATTAGCCCATTGTAGCCCTCCTTTTTGCTATCAAAGGACCTGCCCATTAAGGACAGGCTGAAGGATCTTGAGATGTTCCTTCTGGAGAAAAGAAGATGGAGGGGAGATGTGATAACTGTATTCAGATATATGAAGGAATGTCCAGCAGTGGAACAGTCAACCTTCAAAGGTTGTGGCTTGGTTTTAAGAAGAGGTTGGACAGCCACCTCTTGAGGAGGCTTGAATTGGTTTTTCTGCACATTGCAGAGGGTTGGACTAGATGATCCTTGTGGTCCCTTCCAACTTCACAACTGTATGGGTCAGTAGAGTTATATAGAAAGGCAGGATGCAAATCAATAAATAGCAGCCTCTATCATTTAAAATAGGAGGGTCAGTGTGGTATACTGATGAAGGTGCTGGACTCGGAATGGGGAGACCCAGGTTCTAATCCTCCCTTAGGCATGGAAGACAACTGGGTGACTTCGAGCCAGCTCCTCTCTCTCAGCTGTAGACCGGGAAGTCATGGAACGTCTGTCTACCAACCCACACTGGATCAGCATGATAGATTATGGTCCATCACCTTCAATGAAGATGCATAATGGATTGATTTGGGTTGAGATAAATAGACAGACAGACACGGAGCTACTTTGTGGTCTCTGCTCCTTTCTCTTCTGAAATTGGTCATCAGCTGCAAGCAGACCTTGACACACTGTTCATTGTTTTAGACCCCTCACCTTCTGTCATTCAAGTGCAGGGCTCATCTGACTTATGCAGATTTATTTGGAAACCCACCCCATTGTGAGCAAAATGTTTTTGCTTTTAGAAAAGCATCTGCCACAAGCCCTGATGACTTCAAAATGATGGTACGTGAGACAAGCTGTCATTGCACAAATGATGGGACAATGCAGTTGGGTTATGACATTTGAAACAAATACCTAAGTCAGTCATTTGGGTGATGACATCACAATGTGTCATTTGTCTGCTGCCTCCTTGCTCCCACCTATGGATGCCTATGCTACATATTAAAGTACAAGTAGTCCTCAATTTATGACCATTTAACAATGGCCTGAAGTTATGATGGCCTCAGAATGGGTGCTTCATGGCCTGCAAAGCACATCCGACAATCGCAAAATGTCGCGTACCCCCCACGGTCACATGATTGCATTTCGGGTGCTTGGCAACCAGCTCACATTTACGATTGGTTGCGGCGTCCCACGGTCACGTGATTGTGTTTTGCAATGTTTTTTGCCATTTTCCATCAAAAAACACCCATTGGAGAAGCTGCATTCGTTTAACAACCTGTGATTCACTTAACAACTGCTGTAAAAATGGTCATACATTGGGTCCGGTCACGTGGTGACTCAGTTTATGACCACAATGACTAACAATGGAAATTCTAGTCCCAATTGTGGTCATAAGTTGAGGACTACCTGTATATTTTTCCCCTCCGTGTTTCTCTGTTTTCCTTTTCCTTGTCTCTGAGAGAAACTTCTGATCTTCCCTTTGAAGATCAGATTTCTAAATTATTTGCCTTGGTCTCATCCCTTTGTGTCTCTAGAGAAACCCATATTCCCTTGCTTTTCTTTGCAGCTGTGAATGTCCATCCATCAAATATGAGATGTCAAAAAAGGGGGTTCAATTTCATCCATTCATCTTCATTAGAGACATAGTCAAAAGATATAACTCAGTTGTTCATGGGTGGCAGTGACAAAGGACAGGTTGCTTTGAGTTTTGTTTTGTTTTTTGCCTGCATTTTACATAAATGGCTATTTTATTGCTGCAAATTTCTTCTGCCTGTCACCTGTGATCAATCTTTCAGCCGCCTAAGTTTTTGATCTGTCTTCATTCAACCACCTGTCTTGCAGGGTGTTGGCCCGCAACAAGGAGGCACAAATGCTATTAGTTCAAACAATGCACCACCAGGTTTTGTGTGGCCTCCAGTATGGTCTAAACTCCCCAAAGTGGGTCCTGGCCAGGAACAAAGTGGGCAGGGCTGAGTCCCCAAAAGATGTAGGGCCATTGCAAACATCTGGCAATTCTGTGAAAAACAGAAGTGAAGAAAGAGTTTAACTTAGTTTGTTGAAACCTTTCACAAGATCAATGAAGGGAAGTGGGTGATTCTTAAGATGAAGTCATCTTCATGATCAAGGTGATAATATTTATTTGTTTGTTTACTTATTTATCAGTCATATTTATATGGCCACCCATCTCCCAGAACGTGACTCTGGGCGGCATACCATAAAACCATAACACAACACTATTAAAACAGAATGCCATTAGAAACATGGATATTATTATTATTTTAAAAGTCTAAGTGAAAGCGTTAGATATTATGAACAGTGGAACCACTTCAGGAGATCGCCGTTCTCTTGAGACGCCCGGGCCTGTTTACCCAGCCAAGTTTTGAGGGATTTCTGGAAGGATGGGAGGGAAGGGCCCAATCTCACCAGGGGGGATGATGTTCCACAGAGCGGGTGCCATGGCAGAAAAGGCCCATCTCCTGGGTCCCACCAGATGTAGCTCTTCAGCAGACAGGTCTTGCAATGTACCTCTTCTGCTGGATCTGATGGGATGGGCAGATGTATCTGGGAAGAGATGGTCCCTCAAATAACCTGGCGTGTTCACATGCCTCAGAAGTTAGACAGATGTCCCAGGATAGGATGAAATTGTCATGGAGACTTCCAACAGTTTTGTCCCAGTTATGGCTTTAAGCAGGAGGCCGTTGGTGGCTGTGGCAGCCTCAGGAGCCTGGTCCTGAGATTGTTACTTGCATATCTGCTGTGGCTTATGGGGCCATTGCTAGCAAGCAGTTGCCAAAGGCCTGCCTCTAGCTGTTTGTTCCCTTTTGCCTCTGGATACGAAAGCAGCAATTTCAGGGCAAAAGAGAGAGGTGCATCAAGAACATATTTGTAATTAATTCCCAGCAACACAATCATTTGTGCTCTTTTTCACAACCCTCACCTGCATCCAGGAGCAAATGATAAAAAGGGACTCTGGAGCTTCCTTGAGGTCTCTTTTCCCTGGAATCTGGGTGTCCTCCAGATTGATAACCTTGTTAAGAGGTCAGGTTCCTTCATGCCTGGGCTCCAGCCTGTGCTGAGCTTGGCTTTGTTCTGGTCAGACTTCACAAGGACCATTGGAGAGAGTGTGGAGAAACTAGCTTGCTATGTGGGCTCAGTGCATGACTGCAGGAACCAAGTTCAGGATCTGGGTTAACTGGAAGATGTGGTAGGAAAGGAGGAATAAATATCACCTGGATCCCATACTCCATGGGGTATGATTTAAATTAGGCAACAACCAACAGTCATTCCAACCTCTATAGGTTTCCTCCAGAGAAGGACCCTTGAGATGCTATGGACTGATTCCTAGGAGAGCATAGGTAAGATTGCAAGCTAAAAGGAGCTCTTCCTCCATTCTCAAGGGAGAAGGGTGCACAGTTCCTCTCCTACCAAATTTCCTGGCACCCAAGTTTCTCCCCCCATTTTTTCTCATCAGCAAGTCCACCCTAGGCCTGAAGGTCCTTTTATCATTGCACCTGCAGTTCTGCCCAAGAAGATCAGCTGAAGAGCATTTCCGACCTGCATCCGCTCCACAGAGAATAGAGGCAAGGGAGGGGCAGGGTGGACAATCTATACTTCTGGTTCCCATTCACAAGCAGGGCAGAGCCCCATTTCTGAGGAAGGGAAACATTCTCTCCATACATCTCTAGGGGGGTTCAGCCTTAAGTGCTTGCCGAGGTGTCATGTTTGATTGGGAACCAGAGATGTTACTTTCCCTTCCTGGAGTTGGAGTGCCCTATGGCCTGTCATTTCCAATTCACTTTCTCCATCCTGGCTATTAAACCTGATCAATTTTAAACAACCAGTTTGCACAGGTGGGATTGAAAGAGCTGAATGACATCTGCCATGACAATAGGAAAAATATTACATGTGAGGTGTGTGTGTGTCGGATTTGTTAAGCTCTTTTTTTTTTTTAATTGACTTTTTCTTTTGCCTTTTGTTGTTTTTCAGTCTCTCACTCCTTGGGTTTCTTCTTCTTTGAGCATTTGATATACACTGTTTTCTTTCGTCATATAGTTGGCTGATAGCTTATTTTCTTCTTTATATAATCTTTTATACAATTGTTAATATATAGTTATATAGCAACTTGGTTTACACATAGTAGTGTAAATAAATGGGTGTTGTCCAAGAAATGTTAATTGTAATGTTTTTAAATTTTATGCATATATTTTATACATAACGTTGAATTCTATACCAAAGCTTTGGAAATTTGACTGTTTATCGGGAATTATGGTTGTATCAAGCATAAGGGGTGGTTAAAAGAACCATGCTGAGAAATGTGATATTATTCCAGATGTCAAAGAATGGTTGTCAGAAATTTCTGATTTATCTGTTTGAGCAAAGGCAATATTTTCTAGGAATCGAAGGGTGAAGCAATATGTATTACTATGGCAGAGATTTTGTGATATTTTACAGTGATCTTCTGTACTGTTCATATTATGGTAGTGTATTCATTAGTAAACCAGTAGCTATTGATAAGTATGAAATATAAGGTAGATTTTTTTTTGGTCATTGTTTCTCTTCTGTCTTAATTTGTATTTCTAATTTGTTTGGGATCGACTCTTTTCTGATTTTTTCTAATTTATGTTGTCAGTTGGGTATGCATAACACAAATAAAAACAGTAATTAAAAATATATTAAAAAAGGAAAACTACCCACAAGAGAAGGGTGCCATTACTAATCCCCAAGGATGTTCTCAGACCTTCCCTCATTTGCTTTTCTCTCCCCATTGAAAACAACTTTATTAGAAGGGGGCAAATTACTTTGTTGGAGGCTCAGCCCAAAAACCCCTGTTCCCCAAACCAGAAAATGATTAAAAAAATTAAATATGCCTTTAAGTCATGCTCATCTGAAGGTGATTTCATGGATGCATCCACATACTTTTCTTAGCAGCAGTACTGAAGTGGTTTCTCTTGTCTGTGTGTGTTTCACTTCTCAATCCTGGGATTTCTAGTGGTCTCCCATCCAGGTATCAGACCAGGTCCACCCTGTTTACCTTTTAAGAATTTGTCAAATGACGCTACCTGTTGTAGGTGTTAATGCATGACTCCCCATGTTTTTAAGACATTTTATTGTCATAGTCAAGTTTTCAAAGCTTTTCAAGGAGCTCTGGATGGTATCCATGGTTTGAGGGGCACATTTGGTTCACCTCTATTCTGCACTACACAACACTTTCACACATTTACCATCATTGCTTTTAATATAGGTTTCTGTTTTAAACTGCAAGCCATATTCATGCTGCCACAGGCTGGAGAGCTCCTCTTTCAGTCCCTGTAGTCGGATTGTTTTAATTCCCTTCCCTCTCTCCGTCCAGTCGCTCTGCTTCCTTGCATTAAGGGAAATGTGATTATTGCAAGACCAAGCTCATCAGGCCTCGTTTTATTCTAGCGCTGGGAGAAGTGGTTGCATCAGACATGTTCCAAATGTCCATCTTGTACTTATGGAACATAGCAACCCGTAGGGCAAATCTTCAACCCATCTTGCCCCTCTAAACTATATTGTAGACCCAGAGAGGAGGATGCCAGGAAGAAGAGAGGGCCAGAGAAGAAATCTAGGACGTCAATAATTACTTCTATCTGAAGCTTGATCATTGTGGACTCTGTTAAATAGCTGTTTCCTCTAATTCCGTTGACAGCCTGATTCTCCTGCGGAGCTTGTTTTCCAACCAGTGGCTTATTAATCGCCTTTGCTCCCCGCTCCCCTTTTGCTAGTGATCCATCCCATTCTGGGCAGCAACCAACACCAACGGTCAACCATAAATCTAATCTCCACACCTCCTTCAGGGAGAGAAAGGGGGTTCTTTTCTTATCTTAGACTCTGCAGTGATGTCAGGAGAACTCCTGCCTGTGCTGAAAATGCATTTTTGATCTGGGGCTCAAGGGAAATGAAACGGAGCAATGGGAAAGTAATTATGTGTCATAAAGGCAACCCTCCTCCTGAATACATCAATGCAAACAAGAGTCTTTTGGGGGGAGAAGGGAAAAGTGGGTGGGTTTTTGTATTAGTGAGAAGGATCTTCATGGGCTGAGACAGATGCTCCAGAAGACTGAGTGTTTGTAGCTTTTTATAACTACAAAAATGATGGTGTGTGTCTATGTGAGGGGTTTCCAAGATAGTGCATGGCAAGACTAAGCCTTGTCCTAACACCAGAGTTTGGCGAGACAATTTAGCACAGTGGTTCAAGTGCTGAACTTGAATTTAGGAACTTAAGATCAGGCTTCATGTGATCATGAATTTTACTTGGTGACCTTGGTTCAATCACTCTCTCTTAACCCAATTCATTTGTCAGAGTTGTCTGGGGTATAAAATGAGGGGAGAGCCATCCTCTCCATTTATGCTTTTGATTCCCCAAGGAGAGTTGGGATATAAGGACACAATAAACGTAGACCCTCTTGAGCCAAGCTTCATACACATAATGGACATAACTGCTACATAGTTCTTTTGGTCATACAATCTTTGCCTAATGTGTCCAAAAAGTGATAATTTTAGCTGAGGCACAAGTAACTACACTCAAATTGTCATAATTGCATACATTATGTGAAGACCCAGTGCTCTTGAGAAGTTTATAATGCTGGGAAAGGTGGAAGGGAAAAGAAGAAGGAGACAGCCAGAAGCAAGGTAGATGGTCTCAATAACTACATCAATGGGAGTGCCATTAGAAGACCTGAAGGACCAGACTGGGGACAGATCATCCTGGAGAAGGTTTATCTATGTGGTTGCTAACAGTCAACATCAACCTGTTGGCACATAATCAATCAATCAATGGGAAGAAAAGAGATGAGGACAACCACCAGGAAGTCAATTACTGTAATGATGGGTACACCAGTGGGAGACCTGAAGGACCAGGTTGGGGAAAGATCCTCCTGGGAAGTCTGTAAATGTGGTCACTAAAAATAACACTGTGTTGATGGCATATAAAGAGAAATAGATCCCTTCAGTCAAGTTCAATCTCTGGTGACATTCTGGTCATCTAGTACATAGTTCCTTTGATCACATCATAGCAGAAAGTTCCCATTGCTTTTTTTTTTAGATGTTTTCTTGAGTTATCAACCATATTGGTGGCCCTGGGATTTTTCTGGTGATCTTTCCTCCACATATTAACCAGGGCTGACCCTACTAAGTGTTTTCAAGATAAGTCATGGTTGGTGTGGTGCTATCACTTAATAATAAGTCACAATATTGGGGGCAGGGGGAGAGAAGGAACATGGAAATAAAGCCAGAACTTGATGGAACACTGTCAGTATAGACCAGTGCTTCTCAGCCTTGGCAACTTGAAGATGTGTGGACTTCAACTCCCAGAATTCCCCAGCCAGCCATTCTGGGAGTTGAAGTCCACACATCTTCAAGTTGCCAAGGTTGAGAAGCACTGGGGTAGCCATTCTCTTTCGAGGCTCATCCAAGGAAAATGGGGTGACACTTTCTTTGTTCTCCACTGGTCCCCATGAGTCCTTTGCAACCTTCTCCTTTCTTAAATAACATAAGCAGCCCAAGGTTTCTGCTCCCCTCCCCCCATTTACCATCTTTGTTTTTGCCCATTTATGGATTGCTTGGGGCTTTCTCGCTTAGGAAAATGTGGAACTGATTGCTTGCCTGACCCCATTTGACCCCTGAATTTGGAGTTCAACCTGGGCTCTCGGAATAATAAACTCA
Organism: Candoia aspera; assembly: GCF_035149785.1. NCBI lineage: Eukaryota > Metazoa > Chordata > Lepidosauria > Squamata > Candoiidae > Candoia > Candoia aspera. The sequence continues at coordinate 6,556,996 of NC_086159.1, read as the reverse complement.
TGTAATTACCAGAGAAAACCACTTGTGATGGAGTTGGAGAGGGTGGGGGAATAGCCAATTGGAAACAGCAGTCGGTCATACTTGCTCTGCTTTGAGATCCACCAAGGATTTGCTCGTGCTGGGGAAACTCATTAGATTTGTCTGCTTTGCTGTTCTTCTCCTCAGTCTCTTCCCCAAATGCTCCAATGGCTGGAATTTTGCTTAACATAAAGATCAAATACCTTTGAAAGTTGTGGCTCGGACAAAGCATTTGAGGGATGGTGCTGAAGGCTTTTTAGCAAAGGTGTTCGTGTGGTGTTCATACAAATTCCAGCATAGCTGACAGATGCGTTATTCAGCACTGAGGCACTGATCATAGCAGCACAAGAACAGGCCTTAAGCACCAGATCCATAGAAGCAGAGGTCTACCACACTAGACAGGACCCGAGGTGCAGACTGTGCAGAGAGACCTCAGAGACAATCAACTCATAGTGGCAGGGTGTGTAAGATGCAGGCAGGGACAGCAGACACTGAACGGCACAACCCAGTAGCTGGCATTGTGTGCAGGAACATCTGCACAGCGTATGGGGCTAGACCCCCCCAAGTCCAGATGGGAGATCCCACAGAAGGTCAAGGGCTAAGATCCTGCGGGACTTCCAGATCCAGACGGACAGGCAGGTGCTGTCCAATCAACCAGACATCGTGGTGGCTGACAAGGACCAGAAGACAGCGGTTGGTGATAGACGTAGCGGTGCCAAGTGACAGCAACATCAGGAAGAAGGAGGCTGGGAAGCTGGAGAAGTACCAGGGCCTGAAGGAGGAACTGGAGAGGATGTGGAAAGGGACGGCCAAAGGGGGTCCCAGTGGTGGTAGGGGCACTTGGGGCTGCGACCCCCAGGCTGGGAGAGCGGCTCTCAGCAGATCCCAGGAGCAACATCGGAGCTCTCTGTCCAGAAGAGCGCAGTGCTAGGAACAGCCGAGATCCTGCGCAGAACCCTCAAACTCCCAGGCCTCTGGTGGGGGACCCGAGGTTGAGGAAGACACATACCACCCACAGGGGTGAGAAGGAAATTTTATTTTTTTATATATTGCATTTTAAATGGATGTATCAAGCTCTGTATCCACAGGTCTGTTTGCTTGTCCAGCTCTAAAAGTCTCTTTTTATTCAAATAGCTGAGTGATGCATTAAGCCGAGCCAGGAATTTTTAACCACGTTTTGTTGAATAAACTATAGTGGTTGGGTCCATGCAAAATATTAAGCCCTAAAACATGATTTTCAGACCACTGGAACTGGGTTCCTTCACTGTACTGAGCCACAAAGAAAAAATACAGTAGTATGGCTATCACAGTCTGCCAACTAGGTCTGTCTGTGGGTTCACATCACAGCAGCATGGAAAAGAGGCTCCTGCATTTTTTCCAACCAGTTTTCAGTCAATTTCATGAAAGATGATTTGCTTTTGATGTTTCTTGCGAAGGAGAAGGAGGCCGGCAAAATCTCCATGGCTGGAATGGGCATTCTTGCTTCTATTTAGACATGAGTGGCCAAGGCGAGTGTACAGAGATGTCCACAGGGTTCAAGGAAGTCAAAATGGCTTCCCTGGTTGCAGGTGACATCTTTGTTTAACATAATTTTAATTGCAAAATTTAAACAGTAATACAGAGGAAACGATATACAGAAACCAGTAATATGCACATCTCCAACAAATTAAATGAGAGGCAGTTTGGTGTAGTGGTGAAAGGTGCTGGCCTAGAAACCAGGAGATGGTGAGTTCTAGGCCTCCCATAGGCATGAAAGCCGGCTGGGTGCCCTTGGGCCAGTCCCTCCCTCTCAGCCCAAGAGCCAATCAGGCGTGGTATGAGAGTTCTAGTCCCGCCTTAGGCACGAAAGCCGGCTGGGTGACCTTGGGCCAGTCCCTCTCAGCCCAAGAGCCAATCAGGCGTGGTACGAGAGTTCTAGTCCCGCCTTAGGCCTGAAAGCCGGCTGGGTGACCTTGGGCCAGTCCCTCCCTCTCAGCCCAAGAGCCAATCAGGCATAGTAGGAGAGTTCTAGTCCCGCCTTAGGCATGAGAGCCGGCTGGGTGGCCTTGGGCCAGTCCCTCTCTCTCAGCCCAAGAGCCAATCAGGCGTGGTACGAGAGTTCTAGTCCCGCCTTAGGCATGAAAGCCGGCTGGGTGGCCTTGGGCCAGTCCCTCCCTCTCAGCCCAAGAGCCAATCAGGCGTAGTAGGAGAGTTCTAGTCCCGCCTTAGGCATGAGAGCCGGCTGGGTGGCCTTGGGCCAGTCCCTCTCTCTCAGCCCAAGAGCCAATCAGGCGTAGTAGGAGAGTTCTAGTCCCGCCTTAGGCATGAAAGCCGGCTGGGTGGCCTTGGGCCAGTCCCTCTCTCTCAGCCCAAGAGCCAATCAGGCGTAGTAGGAGAGTTCTAGTCCCGCCTTAGGCATGAAAGCCGGCTGGGTGGCCTTGGGCCAGTCCCTCTCTCTCAGCCCAAGAGCCAATCAGGCGTAGTAGGAGAGTTCTAGGCCTTCCATAGGCATGAAAGCCGGCTGGGTAACCTTGGGCCAGTCCCTCCCTCTCAGCCCAAGAGCCAATCAGGCGTAGTAGGAGAGTTCTAGTCCCGCCTTAGGCATGAAAGCCGGCTGGGTGACCCTGGTCCAGTCCCTCTCTCTCAGCCCAACCCACCTCCCAGGGTTGTTGTTGTGGGGAAAATAGCAGGCAGGCGTACTAGGTATGCTTGCCACTTTGAGTTACATATGTAAAAAAAGCAGGATAATAATAATAATAATAATAATAATAATAATAATAATAATGTAAGTTGTGAAGCTATAATATCAAAACAAGCAGAAAGAAAAGAAAAAGAATAAAATAAAGTACATTTCAAGAATAAAAATACATTTTAGGAATATAATACAATACAATACAATGCAATACCATACTGGTGGGAGTATTAGGTATGTTTGCCACCTTGAGTTATAGATTTAAAAAAGCAGAATAAAAATATAATAATAGTAATAAGAATAATAAAAACTCTTTTAAGTTATGAAGTTATAATATCAAACCAAACAGAAATAAAAGAAAAAGAATGAAATAAAATACATTTTTAAAATGTAAAAGGGTTGTTTTTTTAATGCCATCTTGACTTTTTTATGACACCCCCCCCCCCCCGCAGACACCTCAGAAAATACGTGAAAGTCTCCTCTCTCATTGTGCAGGCCTCTCCCCAGCGACCGGCCTGCTCCCCGGCTTCTTGCGCTGCCCTTAAATCCCAAGAGAAGAGAGCGCAAGGCTTTTCCAGCTTGAGGAAACCTTCAAGCATCCTCTCCTTTGTTATATCCAGAAGTAAAACCAGCTCCCAAACACCTCCAGGGACAATTTTGCCATCCATATGCTAGCGGAGCATTTGTTCACTCATTAATGGTGTGGTTATAATCATGGTTTGTTTACTGCGTCACCGTTGGTGGGACTGATGTAGCTTGCTAATCCGAGGACTGAGAATCCAGAGGAGGATGTTATTGATGTTTACTTATTCACTGAATTTATATACCACTCCAATCTGAAGAGATTCTGGGTGATGCTCATACCTGATATTGTGGAGTCCTTGGTGCTCTCTGAGCTTGGTGGCTGGCTTGTAGACATCTCATGACCCAACTAGGTAACTTCATAGACTCATGACAGGATATTCCCAGACTGAACCATTTCACATTTTGCATATCCCTGTAAGCTACTCAGAATTTATTTCCAGCCTTTCTAAATGACCTGGCTGAAGAGGGGAGTAGGCTGGGCCCACCCAAATGAGTGGGTCAGCCCTCTGATACTACTGTCCATTCTGAAAACTTGGAAATGACCAAAATTATGGAGTCATTGGTGCCCTCTGAGCTTGGTTGTTGGCTTGCTGCTTTGTTTGGTTGTTGGCTTGGTTGTTTGCCAGCAACCAACACTCAGATAAGCAGGGAAGAACACCAGGCAAACAATCAAGCAGAAAACAATAGCCCAGTTGAGGAACTGCCAAGAGACAAAGAATCAAACAGGAAACAATACCCCAATCAAGGAACTACCAAGGAGAAAATCACACCCCCATCAACCCTGGAAGGGCAAGGTGCTGTATATAAACCGGGAGCAAACCCCACACTCCCTCGCACTGATGATGTTCCCTAGTTGGGTCATGAAACGTCTGCAAGGAAACAACCGAACTCAGAGAGCACCAAGGACTCCACAGTTCAACCCTGAGCTGCAGAGATCCTCTTCTATTGGATACCTGATATCAAAACAAAATACGGAGGAAATATATATAAAAGTACCCCAAGCCCTGCTAACAAACAGCTCTCCTCCCTGATGGCAGGATCAGGCAGCATTGCTAACTCCAAAGGAATCCTGGTAAAGCTAGGTCTTAATCGCTTTCAAAAAATCAGGAGGTGAGGGACCAACCTCACGCTGTTGTAGAGAAGAGAAACATTTTAAGCGAGGGCATGCTGTTAGGAATATGCCAGCAGTCCAATGCATGGATAATTGTAAGTTTATAAACCACCACTACCACCACCACCAAAAATATTTCCATTCTATCCCCAAAGCTCACTCCTAAAACTTGCCTTAATAGTATGAATATTAACCAAACGTCCTACCACCATAAGGAGGTGGAAAAATGAAACCCAAGGACCAAGTTTCTGCATTTATGCAGGGTATTTTTTTATATGTAAATTTTATTAAATATTCTAAAGAGAACATAAAAATTAACACAAACTGACAGACAATAAAAGAAAAAGAAAAAGAGCGAGAAAAGAAAAAAGTACAGAAAGAACAGATGGAAAGAAATAGAAAGAAGATGCATCTGGTTCCCTTTGCAGCAAATATGATTAAAAAGCTATGTTACTCTAGGATTTGAGGGTCCATACGAAGTAGCAGTTAGTGGACCGTGTTGAATCCCACCACCCATCGGCCAAGATAAGATGATGTCGTGGAACGTTCTACAGCAAACAGCTAGTAAGGGCTTTGAAAACTTTTCATTTTCACAGAGAAACATCTCCCTTGGGACAGGACGGGGCATTGTAGTAATTATTTGAAATGGAAGCTGCACGCGTCGGACCTCGCACTGATTTATTCCAGTCTTGCAACACATCTCTGGATAGGATTGGCTGTCGTAAGGGCCCAGGGCTTGGACTGCGTCCAACAGCATGCTCAAGGGAAGAGGCAGAGCTGCAAGGCAAACACAGCAGCTGTTGTGCCACCATTCAAATCTCCATTATCCTAATGCACTGCCAAATGGACTTGGGAACTGATGAGCTGCTTTTTGGATATTAGAGCCATTGAAGTAATAGAATTATAATTGTGTGTGGAGGGTGGGTGGGTGGAGGTCTCTGTTCCAGCCTTCCGGGGCCTCTGTTGATGGCTTTCTTCCTTCCCATGCCTTCTTCTGCATTGGTGGCAGCAAGTCGTTGACCCAGAGTGGGACAGAAAGACCATGATTGCCTGCTGGAAAATGGAGGTACATCATGGGTGGCTGAAGACCATTCTGACCATCTTCACCGAGCAGATGAGGAGCTGGAAATATGTCCAAGTCCCACCTGCTGGGCTCAAGAATGCAAGTTAATGGGCTTCTAATTCTCCCTCCTCTTCAGCAAAGGATCGTTACCTTGTCGTGGTGCTGGAGCGTGAGCACCTCAATGATGCCATGAGCTAAACTGTGAAGGGCCACCCAAGACAGGAAGGTCATGACAGAGAGGTCAGACTAAATGCGATCCCTGGGGAAGGTAATGGCAACCCACCCCAGTATTCTTGCCGTGAAAAACTAAATGGATCAGTACAACCAGAGATATGTCGGTATACCATCGGAAGATGAGACCCCCAGGTCAGAAGATGGTCAAAATGCTACTGGGGAGGAACAGAGGATGAGTTCAACTAGCCCCAGACGTGATGACGCAGCTAGTTCAAAGCCAAAAGGATGGCTAGTGGCCGACGGTGCTGGTGGTGAACGGCGAATCCAATGTTCTAAGGATCAACACACCATTGGAACCTGGAATGTAAGATCTATGAGCCAGGGCAAATTGGATGTGGTTATTGGTGAGATGTCAAGATTAAAGATAGACATCCTGGGTGTCAGTGAACTGAAATGGACTGGAATGGGCCACTTCACATCAAATGACCACCAGATCTACTACTGTGGACAAGAGGACCACAGAAGAAATGGAGTAGCCTTCATAATTAATAGTAAAGTGGCTAAAGCAGTGCTTGGATACAATCCAAAAAATGATAGAATGATCTCAATTCGAATTCAGGGCAAGCCATCTAACATCACAGTGATCCAAATATACGCCCCAACCACAGATACTGAAGAGGCTGAAGTAGAGCAGTTCTATGAGGATCTGCAGCACCTACTGGACAACAGGCCTAAAAGAGATGTTATTTTCATCACGGGAGACTGGAATGCTAAGGTGGGCAGTCAAATGACACCTGGAATTACAGGTAAGCATGGCCTGGGAGAACAAAATGAAGCAGGACACAGGCTGATAGAATTTTGCCAAAACAACTCACTCTGCGTAACAAACACTCTCTTCCAGCAACCTAAGAGACGGCTTTATACATGGACTTCACCAGATGGACAACACCGAAATCAGATTGACTACATCCTTTGCAGCCAAAGGTGGCAGACATCTATACAGTCGGTAAAAACAAGACCTGGAGCTGACTGTAGTTCCGATCACGAACTTCTTATTGCACAATTTAGGATCAGACTAAAGAGATTAGGGAAGACCCAGAGATCAGCTAGATAGGAGCTCACTAATATTCCTAAGGAATATGCAGTGGAGGTGAAGAATAGATTTAAGGGACTGGACTTAGTAGATAGGGTCCCGGAAGAACTATGGACAGAAGTTCGCAACACTGTTCAAGAGGCAAGAACAAAATACATGCCAAAGAAAGAGAAAACCAAGAAGGCAAAATGGCTGTCTGCTGAGACACTAGAAGTAGCCCAAGAAAGAAGGAAAGCAAAAGGCAACAGTGATAGGGGGAGATATGCCCAATTAAATGCAAAATTCCAGAGGTTAGCCAGAAGAGATAAGGAATTATTTTTAAACAAGCAATGCGCGGAAGTGGAAGAAGACAATAGAATAGTAAGGACAAGAGACCTCTTCCAGAAAATTAGAAACATTGGAGGTAAATTCCAGGCAAAAACGGGTATGATCAAAAACAAAGATGGCAAGGACCTAACAGAAGAAGAAGAGATCAAGAAAAGGTGGCAAGAATATACAGAAGATCTGTATAGGAAGGATAACAATATCAGGGATAGCTTTGATGGTGTGGTCAGTGAGCTAGAGCCAGACATCCTGAAGAGTGAGGTTGAATGGGCCTTAAGAAGCATTGCTAACAACAAGGCAGCAGGAGACGACGGCATCCCAGCTGAACTGTTCAAAATCTTGCAAGATGATGCTGTCAAGGTAATGCATGCTATATGCCAGCAAATTTGGAAAACACAAGAATGGCCATCAGACTGGAAAAAAATCAACTTATATCCCCATACCAAAAAATGGAAACACTAAAGAATGTTCCAACTATCGAAGAGTGGCACTCATTTCACATGCCAGTAAGGTAATGCTCAAGATCCTGCAAGGTAGACTTCAGCAATTCATGGAGCAAGAATTGCCAGATGTACAAGCTGGGTTTAGAAAAGGCAGAGGAACTAGGAACCAAATTGCCAATATCCGCTGGATAATGGAAAAAGCCAGGGAGTTTCAGAAAAACATCTATTTCTGTTTTATTGACTATTCTAAAGCCTTTGACTGTGTGGACCACAACAAATTGTGGCAAGTTCTTAGTGGTATGGGGATACCAAGTCATCTTGTATGCCTCCTGAAGAATCTGTATAACGACCAAGTAGCAACAGTCAGAACAGACCACGGAACAACGGACTGGTTTAAGATTGGGAAAGGAGTACGGCAGGGCTGTATACTCTCACCCTACCTATTCAACTTGTACGCAGAACACATCATGCAACATGCTGGGCTTGAGGAATCCAAGGCTGGAGTTAAAATCGCTGGAAGAAACATTAACAATCTCAGATATGCAGATGATACCACTTTGATGGCTGAAAGAGAAGAGGAACTGAGGAGCCTTATGATGAAGGTGAAAGAAGAAAGTGCAAAAGCTGGCTTGCAGCTAAACCTCAAAAAAACCAAGATTATGGCAACCAGCTTGATTGAAAACTGGCAAATAGAGGGAGAAAATGTAGAAGCAGTGAAAGACTTTGTATTTCTAGGTGTGAAGATTACTGCAGATGCTGACTGCAGTCAGGAAATCAGAAGACGCTTAATCCTTGGGAGAAGAGCAATGACCAATCTCGATAAAATAATTAAGGGCAGAGACATCACACTGACAACAAAGGCCCGCGTAGTTAAAGCAATGGTGTTCCCTGTAGTAACATATGGCTGCGAGAGCTGGACCATAAGGAAGGCTGAGCGAAGGAAGATTGATGCTTTGGAACTGTGGTGTTGGAGGAAAATTCTGAGAGTGCCTTGGACTGCAAGGAGGTCAAACCAGTCCATCCTCCAGGAAATAAAGCCAGACTGCTCACTTAAGGGAATGGTATTAAAGGCAAAACTGAAATACTTTGGCCGCATAATGAGAAGACAGGACACCCTGGAGAAGATGCTGATGCTGGGGAGAGTGGAGGGCAAAAGGAAGAGGGGCCGACCAAGGACAAGTGGATGGATGATATTCTAGAGGTGATGGATTCATCCCTGGGGGAGCTGGGGGTGTTGATGACCGACAGGAAGCTCTGGCGTGGGCTGGTCCATGGAGTCACGAAGTGTCAGAAGCGACTGAACGAATAAACAACAACAATTCTCCCTCCAACTTGGCAAGTCCCATACTATATGTCTTCATGTTAGTAGCACTTCATTTCCCAGATGTACCCTTTATCTACTGGGAGAGAGATTTTCCTCCTCCTCTCCTGCAGTAGTTAGGGCTTGGAGGAAAAAGATAGGACAGGTCCCTGATAAGTGAAAAGGAAAGAAGGTTGGGTTTATACAATGTTGGTTACCAAATGAACCCATTCCCTGAGTTTGCACAGGAGATTAAATAATTGGTGTGTGTGTGTGTATGTGTGTCTTTGAGTCCATAGTGACTCCTGGTGACTGCCTGGACAAATCCCTGCAGTTTTCTTGGCAAGATTTCAGAAGTGGCTTGCCATTGCCTGCTTCCTGGGGCTGAGCAAGAGGGACTGGCCCAAGGTCACTCAGTTGACATCATGCCTACGTTTGGACTAGACCTCACGGTCTCCTGGTTTCTAGCCTGGTGCCTTAACCATTACACCCAACTGGGTCTTGATTGAATAATAAACTAGCCAAAAGCTTGGGTTTGCACAATACATTGACCGTCATACTTACATAAATGCAGGTAGTCCCTGCTTAATGACCACTCGTTCAGCGATCATTTGAAGTTATGATGGCACTGAACGAGTGGGACTTATGACCAGTCCTCAAAGTTGCAGCCATCGCAGCACGCCCATGGTCAAGTGATTGAGATTCAGGCACTTGACGACCGGTGCAGTTATGACGGCTGCAGCATCCCAGTCACGTGATCGCCATTTGCGACCTTCACTACTGGCTTCCAACAAGCAAAGTCAATGAGGAAGCTGGCAGGAGGTCACAAATGGTGACCACATGATGTTGCACTTAACAACTGTGTGGGATTTGCTTAACAACAGCAACTGGAAGTGCTGGAACTGCCGTCATAAGTCGGCACTGTCACATGATGTTGTGCTTTATGACCATGTCACTTAGCAACAGAGTTGCCAATCCCAGTTACTGTTGATAAGCAAGGACTACCTGTAACCGTGGTTAACGCTAATCAAGATTAGCATATTGTACAAATGCATCTGCTAGGTTTTGACTGGACCTGGTTAATTGGGTTGAGTGGATTGGAGGGTTGGACTCAGAAATCTGCATTGCTGACCCTCCTGTCCATTTGGGGGTCGGGGAGGGAATTTGGTCAGCTTATCTTGACCAAATGAGTGTCTTTTCATGCTTTTGAAGCATTTGAAGAAAAATGACTAGGAACGCTCTTCAAAAATGGTTGTATTGACCGAGGCTAGCCAAGGAAATTGACATCCCCACTAGGTAGACCAGACCAGGAAATCAACTCCACAGGAAGGCTAAAACTACTTTCACTGAGATTAGCTATAAGAACCGAATCTTGCAAGTCTGATTGTGCTGGACCTTCTTCCCTCTTCTTATACTCATGTGAATTAGGGAGGTGTCTGCCTGAGCTGCTTCTGAATGTTATCTCATTTCTCCGGACTTAAAAAACGTTTCAGCCCTTTTTGCCTGGGTAACAGTTCTTGCATATTCCCGTCAGGGTCATCTGCCTTACTCTCTATGGAAAAGCACATGAGACTGGCGCTGTTCTTCCATATACAGAAGTTTAATTAGATGGGTTCACAAAGGAGTTAACCAGACATCAGTGTAAACGATGAAAGCAGGGCATTTTCCTTCTAAATGTCATCACCTGTCCGATACCTTGTCTAGCAGTAGATCTGGCCCAGGTTTTGAAACTTCCAAGGTGATAGCAAAGTGATTCCCACGATGCATACTGACAGAATTTGGAGATCTTCAGGTCTTCTTCTTCTCTGAATACTGTTTTGGAGAGGACTGCTGCCTCCAGGTATTGTGTGGACTGGCTACAGTGTAAACTAGGGAGTTGATTTACAGGTCTATGGACCTTTGAGCCTGAATGATCAAGGTTCTTCCAGCATTCTTGCAGGTAACAAATTGCATATGGTATAGAGTTACCATATAGAGATTCTACCTTAGACTTTTGGCTAAAACCTATTACGGCTTATTGTGATAGCCTGGTTTACACAACCAGCTAAAACAATGACTAGCTTTGCTACCACACATTGAACCATAACCAACACAGGTGCATTTTAGCATAGCCTCGCATGTTGTGCAAACTCATTCCTTGCGTCCCTTACCCAAGAAGATTGCTCATTGACAATTCTGGTGGCAGAAGGTTTCTTTCTTTTCTTCTGGCTGTGGGGATGAACTTTCCAGAAGCCCATTTGCAATATCTATGTTACTGAGGGGACCATCCTGCACACGTTATTCGTGCTTTGAGTCAGTGCCTTTGTGCCAGTACTGGATGTCTTCAAAGCAAAGTCTTCTAGATACATTGAAACCACCATTTCCCAAATACCGAATCAATAGGGCTGTTGCTGGCTGGGAATTTGAGGAGTTGCAGTGGCACACATTAAGAGTGTCAGATGAGGAAGGACACCCCCATACTATAACAATATCACAAGGATGTGAATGGTGGCTTCCAAAAATGCTGTCTTTTCAGACCAATGGGGAGGTGGGAAGTCAGGAGATCTTCCAATGAAAATGGTGAAAGTCACCTTGGCTCGGAGAAAGCTTGAAAATGTAATGTTTTCCCCCAACTATTGACTCTTCTGGGTATCTGAGCACGGCCTCTGTGGAACGTGTCAATAGTTGCCTGACGTCTGAGCAGATAAAGTAGCTGCTGCTCTCCAGAGTGATTTCCTGCTGCTTCTTAAACTTCTTTTCTTCTACCCAAATCCACAAAATGGAAGGGGGATCAAAGAGGTTCAAAAGGAGACGGTTCCCTCGTGTGGCTTATTGATGGTGCCTTAAGATGTGAGAGGTTTACAAGCCAAATCCATTTTCTGCTTGCTCCACGCACATTTTTTGTTGGAACACATGAACCCAGAACACTCCTCTGACTAATCAGCAAAGAGCTAAAAAGACCTCATCTGGTTCTCCCCCTACCCCCGGTTCAGAAGCAAGATAATGCAGTGCTTCTTGAATATTGTCAGTGCTTACACTCTTTTTCAGACAGGACAAAAATCAAAAGGAGTTGGGTAGCCCCAGTTATTTCTTAAAATGTATGTTATGGGAAGCCTGAAAGCTGAGCTTAGCAGCAGAAGCAGGCATGAAGATGAAGCCAATTTAGTGGCCTGCTAGAACCACTGAAATGGAGCAGAGCTTATAACACAGCTGAGAAGCTGGCACAGAAAAAGATTATCTTTAAAATAGCTTCAGTGAGCATGCCAGAGAAACACAGGTTATTGATCTTACACATTCAGCCCTCCCAAGCATAAAGAATCACACACTTAGACGTATTGAGTAGAGATAAGTAAAAGAATTTCTTACTGACTTTATTGTTGCTCCTGCTACATCCATCTTGGTGGAAAAGATGAAGTTCCTTTGTTCTTCTTTCCTTTCTAATTACATAGTTTGCCCTAAACTCTCACCCTACAGCTGCCAAGAGCTGCGTGGAAGAAAGGGGAATTCCAGGCCCACCACATGGTGCCCAGAATGGAGGAGAGCAGCACACATCCATGTGCTTGCTTCTGATGGAGAAGGAGGAAGAGGGAAAGAGGAAGTGGGAGTGGCAACAAACAGCTTCCTCAGAGTTGCATTGTGGGACAACTTAATTTACATGCAAATGAGGCATGCTGGATTTTGCCAGAACTTCCAACAGAAGAAACACTGGTGGCCTTCTATCCCATATGCAAAACTCTTAGTTGTTATGGTATTTGGTGCTCCTGATTTTACACATTTATAGATCATTGGGAAATCCATTTTTCTGGGTTAGAGCAGGATGTATGGCTTGAGTGTCCTCAATTCTCCAGAGCTGTGTTCACAGAACTCATTTAACCAGGTCATCTCACAGTCGCATACCTGTATATTCAATTTAGCTCGTGTTAACATTGTGTTTTTGTGTGGCTTTGCAAATTGTGTTGGCCCAGGAAATGGGTTGATTCATGGGATGTAGTAATTGTGAGGGATGGGAAAACCTACAAACTGTAGTGAAAATGGAATATTTGTCATCCCCGAGCATGTTTCTCATTTTTTCTTCTGGAGCATTCCATTTCAGGGGCAATTCATCCTCTTCTGGAATTAATTAATTCAAAACAAGAATAGCTTACAGTTTGGGGGTTGCCTGTGTCTGGAACACCCCAAGCTATTCCCTGCTCCAAAATTTCTAGAAAATCATGATCCACCCTGAAAATGGTACGTTCCGGGAGAAAAATGGAACATTCCATAACTGGGCTGTGGCTGGCATATGCCCAGATTTTGCTGGGGTTTGAGAAACTTGTGAAAATTGTTCAACGGGCAAAGGGCAGAAGCTGGTGAAGCAGGAACCAGCATGTCTTAAGCCAAACAGACCCATTGCATTAACACTGAGTATGTGGATTCAAGGCTGGAAAAAGAATAACCTAAAGTCCATTGACTCAAGAGGTGGCAGGAGTAAAGATTTAAAGACTGATGTTTACAGACATCAATAGGATCTGACTTCTGGGTCTGACTCAAGCAGATCTTCTGCTTATCTATATGATGACTGGAATACTCAACTTCCCATTAAATCTGACTCATAAGCATTTACTTAGAGTTCTCTTTAATGGTGTGTAGCATTCAGTACAAAGGAAAAAGGTGCGAATGAAAAAGACCGTGCTTTTCTCCCATTAAACAGCTTCAGTGAATTCAAATTTCCCCCCCACTCCCCACCTCAGGTATGCACCCCTCCCTCTCGTGCCAGTTAGTGTAAGAATCTGCAGCTATCCTCAACGGCTCCTTGCAAACAACCTTGGCATTACAAGATAGTCCAAACAAAATGATTTCACACTCCAACAATGCTCCCCCTCCCGTGCCTTTGACTCGCAAGAGTAATACACGTGTTGACTGAAACATGCATACGAGTCCAATCAATTGTTCTGTTAGCTGGGGCTGAATCTCTGGAAAAACAGAGATTTATTGCCATGGCTGTTTGCCAGTGATATTATAATAATATCTGGTAACCTCTGAATGGTGTATCTTAGCTTGCCCTGTGCCGGTGAGGGATGCTAAGAACCGAAGTCCAGTGTGTTTGGAGAGTGCTGTATTATTATTGTAACGACCTTGTCCCTTTTTGTCTTGATTACTAAATAAACCATGCTCCCAAATATTATGGTCTTAGAGAGGTTTTTTTTCTTTAAAAAAAACTTCCATATAATAAGTGCACATGAAAAGTCTGCCAAGTCTCCTGTGCTTGCAATAAGTCAGTAAAGCTTTTATCCTGTTAGGAATGGAAAAGAATTTGGCTACAGATTTTTTTTCAGAATGAAACGGTATGACCCCATTCTGTTGCAGGGCAAACATCAGCCTTATGTCGAATCTGTTAGTGTCTGTTGTTCCTGGCTAAAAAGTTTCATAGAAAACTCTGCTTCTTTGGGAAACTTGCTTTAAGAAGCCTTCATACCTGTGTATGGAATCACACTTTGTACAGCTGTGGACTTCAATTTTATTTCAGGGGTTAAAAAATATGTCTCCCTGGAGTTCAGCTCAACTCTTGGTGGGAATGTGGACATCTCTATGGGGTTTTCTTGACAATAACAAGAAAGTGATTTACCATTTTTCTCTGGTTTAGTTCCCTGAATTAAAAAACAGAATCACATTGCAGAGGGTTGGACTAAATGATCGTGGTGATACCATCCAGTTCAACAGTTCTGTGATTCTGTTAGCAAAAGTCGAACGCAAAACCCAGGTAGGACAAGCTGCAACACTGTGTTGATGTTTAAAAGATCATAGAAAAATTGGCAGAACAGAACCTTTATTTTCTCACTGTGTTAATATGCACCTTTTTCTCTGAGAGCTCCAGAGGGCTTACATGGGATTTCCCCCATGAAACTATCTTGTGAGAGAGTGTGATTGGCCAAGTCAAAGACCTTGGTCACTTAATAATATTAGCTCTCAGTGACTATATTCACTCGGTATGCTTGACTCTAAACTTGGGTTGCTGCTTTCACATGATATGTGGTGCCCAGACATATAATTGATATTTTGCCTTAGGAGTTCTCTACCAATGAGTTGGGACCCCCTTTGGAGGCTGTCAGCAATTTAAAGGGGGGAGTTGCAAAATTCTTTCCAAGGTGACAAGCCTTGTGCAGGCAAAATGGAAGCTCACTCCATGGGTTATGTGGGTTATATGTCAAAACCGGTCTTGGCAGCACTAATTGGCAGATGGCTCTACACCAGCTTGTGACTTTGAGTGTGGTTTGCAGAAGTATATCCGTGATCTTCGGAGTGCCTGGAGAAGTAAAGGTGCTAGTCAAGGGTCAGCTTCATTGGCCATTCTTGAAATGAAATGAAATGAAATGAAATGAAATGAAATGAAGGAGATGCAGATGAGTTTCCTGGGGATGCAGGAGCGGGGTGCTTAAAGGCTCTTGTGCATTGAGAGAATAGTTCTTATGTCAGTCCCATCTCCTGTGTTTTCTGCCTGGGCATCTAGATTTCCAAAAGTTTTATATATCTGGGTTTTGTATTTGTGCTGAACGAACCTGATGCTGGCTGTGCCATGCAACTTATTTAACTTGGATACCATATGATCCCATTTTATGGGTTTGGACAAAACATTGGACTAAATTATTCAGAGAGGCTGGGCTTGCTCAGCACACCAAATTGGCAAAAACAAACAAACAAACAAACAAACAAACCAAAGTTAACAGTGATCATGTAGTGCAAATGCATCTCCTAGGTCTTCAGGCTGATGTAGTTGAGTGTGTTGTGTAAATGCAGACATTGTAAGATGCCTGTGATTCTCTGGCTGTTGTTGGGCTCCAGCCCTCGTCAGCTTCAACTGGCCAATGATCAGTGGAAATAGATGTTGTATAACTTCTGTTTCCCAAAACATACTGTAGTTCATAGCTGATCTGGCGGTCACTGGGGGACGCCGAGTGCTGAAGAATGAACAAATGGGCTTCATATCACCACTGGACCATAAGTTGTTCACCTGGGCTGTAAGACAAGTTGGCCCTTTGGTTGGCACTCAAACCTAAAGTTTGCTAAAACCTTCTGTGAGGAAGGACTTTCATCCTACCTCACAACTGCTAAAGTATGTATACACTCTAGTAGCATGTGTAAGGATTGCCTACCCTAATAGACTCAGACTCACAAGCAGGAACTTAATGACATCTGATTTATTAAAGAATAGTATGCAAATACAGAGAAAGCTGAGAATGAGCAAAAGCGCGCCAAATACAAACTAAAAACCCTCGGCTCAAACATAATCCCTCCCCTCGCCCGGCCGTTGCAAACTCCCCCCCCCCCCCAGGTGCTGGTAACCATTTCTGCTGATGTCCTGGGAAAGGAACCTTTAACACAGGAGATAACCCAAACACATTCCAATCCAGCTGCTAACACATAACAATCCCACGAGATGGAATCCTCCTCCCCTCCCAGACGAAACACGCATCAGCCAAATGACATGTGAAACGTTACGATGTAACGGTAACATTGGAACGGTGAACATGACAGCATGTAGCTTAGAAACAGAACCCGTATACAGATAGTCCTCGACTTATAACCACAACTGGGACCAGAACTTCCATCGCTGAGCAAGGTGTTGTTAAGTGACTCATGCCCAATTTCACAACTTTTTTTGCCATGGTGGTTAAGGGAATCATGGTTGTTAAACAAATCCAGCTTCCCCCATTGACTTTGCTTGTCGGAAGCTGGCTGGGAAGGTCGCAAATGGTGATCACGTGACCTCAGGATGCTCCAACTGTTGTAAATACATGCCGGTTGCCAAGAGCCTAAATTCTGATCATGTGACTGCGGGGATGCTCTGACAGTCATAAGTGCAAGGACCGGTCATAAGTCACTTTTTTCAGTGCTGTCATAACTTTGAATGGTCACTAAATGAATGGTTGTTAGCCAAGGACTACCTGCAGGGCATTCCAAAGACCCCTTGTTCAATATTCAACCCACTAAATAAAAGGTCTCTGGTAGCAAGGAAGGAGAACATTGTGGCTAGAGAAAAAAGACCCAAAAGATCAGTCTAGATCAGTGTTTTTCAAACTTGGCAACTTTAAGATGTGCGGACTTCAACTCCCAGAATTCCCCAGCTAGCATGGGAGTTGAAGTCCACACAGCATGGCTGACTGGCTGGGGAATTCTGGGAGTTGAAGTCCACACATCTTAAAGTTGCCAAGTTTGAAAAGCACTGGTCTATATAAAGGGCATAATGGAAAAACAGGCAATTGGTGGCATGGAGGCCAAAATGGATTTGACTGAGATTCTTGGCTAACAGCCATTGACCTCTGGAGGGGACAGTTTAGTTTTACATCCCATAAAAATGGGATTAATAGGAAGCAAACTGCCATTCAGTTGGCTTGGGAAGCTGCATGGTTTCCCCTTGCTCTAATGGAAATGTTGGCATGACTTAAATGTGGCGATCAAAAGTCCCCAAGCATTAATTTTTCATTTGACAGTAAAGGGAGACCAGGTAATGGTCTAATACGTGTCTGTGCTGTTAAAAGAGGTTCTTGTCTCTTCTTTCCAACAGGGGTGACTGAACGATTCTCTCCACGCGTCCCTCCATCCCATAATAAAAATAATAATAAAAGCTTCCCTCTCATTAATTACACTCCTTTAGCCTGACATGAGGTCCAGGCTTTCTTAGCTGTGAACGGAGTTCCATTTTTCAATCCATATCTATTACCATATCCCCTTGGATGAAGCCTGCGGCCCTTCATCTAATTAGTGGTTGAGGCTAATTTTGTGTTTTTGAGAACACTTTGGTGCTTCTAAGTAGACATTAATGAGATGAGTCCTGCCCTTCTTTTCTCCTTTTGGATCCTAGTTTGCAGCTCAGAGGAGAGATTTTTGGGGCAGGGGGTGGGGGAGTAGTTTTCAGTAAGTCCTGGTACTTACCACACTACTAGTAAATAGTGGCCTGGAAAAAAATGGGTTGGTGGCGCGTGATCTCATGAAAAACTTAACTACAATCTTGTTCAAGCTGATGTCAGATCCATCCTTAGGAATGTCTAGTGAATTAACTGAGCCATAATGTGGGCTCTTTGGTTCTGGCTTAGCAAACCCAGCTATATGGTTTAGGCGGTGAATAAGTGAGCCACAGTTTTGAACTACGTGTGAATCCAGCCACTGAAATAAATGCAACAGTGTTAGCCAGAATTACCTAAGTTCCATTGGCTGCATTGACACAACATGCAGAACTTGACTCCTGAACCAACCAAATGGGATAGAGCTCACATACGTTGTGCTGAGCGAAACTCAAGATGAACATTAACCAAGCTTTGAAAATTACCAAATAAACAGGCGTTAACTGACCACCTTAAGGGGGGTTATGTGAATCCAGTCATTGAGTTCCTTAAGTTGATTGACTAAGTTCATACATCTTAGGTAAAGGTAAAGGTTTCCCTTGACGTAAAGTCCAGTCGTGTCCGACTCTAGGGGGCGGTGCTCATCTCCGTTTCTAAGCCTTGGAGCCGGCGTTGTCATAGACACTTCCGGGTCATGTGGCCAGCATGACGACTCGGAACGCCGTTACCTTCCCGCCGAAGCGGTACCTATTGATCTACTCACATTTGCATGTTTTCGAACTGCTAGGTGAGCAGGAGCTGGGACGAGCAACGGGAGCTCACCCCGCCGCGCGGTTTCGAACCGCCGACCTTCCGATCGACAGCTCAGCGGTTTAACCCGCAGCGCCACCGCGTCATACATCTTGCTAAGCCATAAATTATAGTTTACAGGATACAATGGTGGGTTCATACATTTTGCTAAGCGAAAACCAGTAAAGCTACATTATGCTTCAGAGCATTGTGAGAACTCTGCTTTTGAATCTGGACCCATTCCAGGATCTTTACAACAGTCTTACCAACTAGGTTCATAACTAAGGTAGAATTATTTTATAAATTTTATTTATTACTTATTTCCAGAGTTTTGGCCCAGGATGCACAGTTCTCTGTAGAAGCTCCAGTATGTTGATGATTCCTTGACATACATGCTTTCCTGAAAACTCAAGAGTTAAACATCTTGAAAACTTTTGGGCATCTCTGAGCTTAAAAGGAGAGTTATTGCTGATCCCAGAGCTGAACTTCAGGACTAGAGAGATATTCCGATTCTGGACACTGAAACAGTCCCCTTTAAGAACAGTACATAAATCGGTTATGTCCCAATCGAGAGAAAAGAGGTGTAGCATTCATCGCACACTGACCTTTAACTACATTTGGATTCCTGAAGTGTACTCTTCACAGAGCAGCCCTTGAGAAGATCTGGGAATTGCAGCTGGACCAGAATGAGGCAACATGCAAGGTGCCTCCGGGAGGTCCCCATAGACCCTTGTGGAAATGGCCACTCCCTGAGCCCAATTCAAGGTGCTTATTTTGTTGTCCAAAACCCTGCTGAGCTTAAGCCCAAGTTACCTTCAGGGCCATCTCCACCTGTACTTCCAAACATACTTGGGATCTTCAGTGCGTTACCTTTTTCAGGTCCAATCTGTCATGAGTACTGATGGTGAGCAGGAGGGGGCCCCCATCCAGGGGGGGAAACGCATGCGTAGTACTGAGGAATTAAGCAGCCATTCAAAGAGACACAGATCAGACCCGCCTTGACTTTGGGGGTTTATCTGTCTGGGTTTTTCCCACGCTTCTTCAGTTTGTTAGGATTTTCTGTCTAATGTAGCAGTGATAAACACTAGAGACCTACTCCTCGTCTCAGCGTGGTTCCTGGCTGTTAGGACACAATCACAGATATATTTTCCCTGATGAGGCATATACAGGTAGTCCTCATTTAACAATCACAACTGGGACCAGAATTTTGGTTGCTAAGCAAGGTGGTCATTAAGCAAATCCAACCCGATTTTACGACCTTTTTTGCAGCAGGCATTAAGCGAAACACTGTGGGCATTAAGCAAGCCACATGGTCGTTAAGTGAATCACGCAGTTCCCCAATGATTTTGCTTGCCAGAAGCTGGCCAGAAAGGTCAAAAATGGCAATCATGTGACCACGGGATGCTGTGACAGTCATAAATGTGAACCGATGCACCCAAGCACCCGAATCATGATCACGTGACCGAGGTGACGCTGCAGTGGTTGTAAATGTGAGTTCCAGTCATAAGTCCCTTTTTTTCCAGCACCGTTGTAAGTCCGAACTGTCACTAAACAAATGGTTGTTAAGCAAGGACTACCTGTAGTGCAAAACAAACTAGCAAGCCTGGTCTTAATTACAGTTTAGGAGAGAAGCTTGACATGTTGTATTTAACCAGTTCTTCTAATGTTCTAGCCATCTCCTTGTGTGGGAGGCTCATCCAAGACCCAGTTCAAATTCTCAGGTCAATTTGATGAGGGAAGTTGATATGATTTGACAAGTCAATGGGATCTGAATTATCAAACCGAATTGTTCAGTCAGATAGATTTGATTCGAATTATTGATTCCATTTGCAAAAAGGTGCAGTTCAAAGGGAAGATATGACCAATCTATCTAATTCCACTGCTTTCTGAAAGATTGTCAGCTCGGTATCCTTCTGAAAATGCCTCTCATGCCATGGCTTGCTTACGCATAAGTTTCCACCTCCATCCTTTGTTTTTTGTCGATTTGGAGCATGATTCCAATTGTTTTCCCTTGCTGTGTGATGGAAGGAATCCATGCTGTGTGATGGGTTTAGCACCTTCGCTGTGCATTGTGCTTCCCAGAACTCGTGATTCTTGCCCTCCCAAATCTTACAGTCTAAAAATGGGCAGTGGGAAAAAGAGCAACGGAAAGACACAGGGGAATAAGGACTGTGTTTGCACAGCATATTTAACCAGGCCAGACAACAACTTTGCAGCTCTAGCTAATTCACTAGCCTGATGTTCCAAGGTGGGTTATTTTCAACCTTGGTTTGTTTCATTTATTTATTTGATTTTGGTGCTGCCCAACTCCAGACCAACTCTTTTGCTAGAATTATAGCATCAGACTCAGCCATCATGTGTTTTAATTTGTTTGTGCATAGCAAGTTATGTGAACACAGCAGTTGCATTTCATTAACCCAAGGTTAGGTTTCAGCATGTGGTGTGTACAGACTAGGTGCAAACCTGCCCCATTGAGTTTATTTATGGTTTGTTGCAATATGAGAAACCAGAAAATGGGTTAAATCTAGGCTGACCTTACATCCCGTTTTGAATGGGACAGTCCCATTTTTTTAACATTTCCAGACTGTCCCGTCATTTTAATATGAATGTCCATTTTGTCTTAAAAACCTTACTTAAAAATTTGAAAGTTCCTGTGAACCTGTCAGAAGGCAGCCTGACTTTGAGTGGAAGGAGGGGGAGCTCAGCAGGAACGGCGGGAAAAAAGCTGCAGAGCTCAACCTGACGGGAAACCTAAAAAGAAAAGAACAGGATCGGCTGATAGGCGGTGATCAGAGGGAGAGCCGATTGGCTCCTGCTTTGAAACGGCGGGAAGAAAAGAATGCAAAAGCACGGCCAGAGGAGGAACGGCTGGTCGGGGACAACCATTCACCAGACTCTCCTGCCCAGCCTTGCCTCTCGCAAACAAAGGACTCCAAAGATTCCCAGCCCGAGAAAAGTGGAGAAGTTCCTGCCTGCTGATCCAGCCTGTCGCCCAGCCCTGCCCCGTTTTGCCATCCCAGTGTCCCGTTTTTGTCTCAGGGAAATATGGTCAGCCTAGTTAGATCAGTAACTAAGTTAATCAAGTACAGCAAACCCCTCTGGAAAGTTGGGGCTTTGGTGAGTTCTAAAAATCAAAAGCAGAGGATCAAAAGCTATAATCTTATCTTCTTTCCAGAACCACAGGCTGATCTTTCATAGGCTGCAGGGCCATTTGATCTGACTCATGGAGAAAACCTGATGGTCTGGAAGAATCCCTAGCCACTTCTCTAAAGAGAAATGGCCAACAGATGCCTTATCAGCCATTGCTGGATATCTGAAATTACTTTGTGCGATGCTTCAACATTCATCTGCTCGGTGAAGTCCACAGATTATAGGCAGCATACAAACCTCCCCGCCCTCAGAGCAGCAATCTTCCCTTCTGTTCTCCTTAAGAGAGTTCACACTGGAAACAGCACTGCAGGGAACATAATTAAGGGGAAGGTGACTTGATACCCCTTCCCACCCACCCCCTTTCCAGTCTGATTTTATG
Organism: Candoia aspera; assembly: GCF_035149785.1. Lineage (NCBI taxonomy): Eukaryota > Metazoa > Chordata > Lepidosauria > Squamata > Candoiidae > Candoia > Candoia aspera. The sequence goes on along the minus strand of NC_086159.1, from coordinate 6,535,098 downwards.
AAGTATATTTGGAAAGGCTTTATGTTGCTGAAAGCCCCTGTACGTTGCCAGATCACAATGGAACAAATGCACTCCAGGAATACAGAAGCTGTTCTAATGTTAGATTTCATTGAGACAAGGGGAACCAGAGCCAAAAACAATAAAACTGCTGAGGTCCACCATCTTGGTGCTGAGAACATCTTCCAAGTGCTCCTGTGCAGGGAAGGGACATAGTTTTATCAAAGACAAAGTCTGCTAGATTGCAGAGACAGTTGCTAGCCAGTTGCTGGATCAGTAGAGAAACTGGTGCTTTCTAGTGGCTTACAGAGAGACTGGAACTACTTAACTCTGGTCAGTGGGGGCAATGCAAATGTAAGCAAGGCAGAAGGGACAGAGAAATGAAAGCGCATTGCAACCCAATACTCTTTTCCTTCCTTCATAATTCCTTACATCAGGGATAGAGAACTGTCTGCTCCAAATAGAAATGGGTGCAGGCGGAGACGGCATGCTGGCTTTCTTCATCATGGTGTCCTCATTTTGGAACAGCTCCCACCCACAAGCTATTAAAAAAAAGACTAATTTAAATTCATGGGAAATGGGCATGCTTCTACTATCCATTTTATTTCCATGAATTTAAACCCACGATTTCCCTAATCAAAGCCTTTATCTCTCACTGTTGATCACAGTGTGATCAACAATAGCAAGAAATAATGAAGACTGGATCCAAACCATTGATGCTTAATTAGTTGCTGGATCCAGACCAGTGAACGTCTTAAGATCAGCTGCTGGGAAACACAAATGGGAATGGTTTGTCATTTTCCTATCCTGTTTGTGGGAGATTTTCTAGAGGTTTGCTTGTGGGAGAAGAACAATGAATTTTCTAGGACAATCCAGCATGGATCTTCTGACGTGGTGTAGAACAGTACAGAGATAAACTGGAAGAGGGAATATGAGAGCGATTATATAAACACCAGCTCAGTCCTTGGAAAGTGAAGGAGGGAAGAAAGAAACTCTAGATTATCCATCTTGATTTTCTTTGGTATAAGAAGAGGCAGAGAAAAACTGTGTCAGGTTTTCAAGAATCTGCTATTATACCCTACAACAATAAAGGGGAATTCCAGGAGTTCTGGTATCTGTTTCCCGACCTGGCCTACCTCAAATGGCTGATGGGAGATTGATTTAGAAGAATGTGAATGTCACCTTCTCACCAGACTGTAGACAGCTTAGAATGCTAAAATATCAAAACATCCTTTAGGATAAAATCAGTCCATTGAGGCTGGATTTAATCAAGTTGCCTACTTAACTACCTAGATTTCAATTAGGGTTAGGAAGGTCTGTCCCACAGTGGAAGAGTCTCCTTATGGAAGTGGTGGGTTCTCCATTTCTGGAAGTTTTTAAGAAGATGCTGGTTGGCCGCCTCTCATGGATGGCTGAATTGGTTTTTCTGCCCATTAAAAAAATGGGTAGACTAAACTCAAATATACTATACAAGAGGAAAGCTAGACCCTACAGAGGGAGGCTAAAGGAAACACTACTACAAAAATAACTAATAGGGGAGGGTTGTAAAAAGAAACTGAAAGAAAATTTTTTGAGAATAACCTCAACAAAGGCACTGATATAAAGATAGTATGGGATGCCAGTAAAGCCTTTATGAGAGGAGAATTTATGCAGCAGAATAGCAAATTGAAAAGACAAAGACAAGAGAAGATGCAAAAGATTTTAATGGATATAAAGATGAAAGAAGAGGAATTCAGGAGATTTCCAGCAGTGGAAAATATTTCACAGCAAATCAAACTTTTACAGTGCCAACTCTCTGTGCTAATTGCAAGAGAAATGGAAATAAAAATGAATTTTGCAAAAAATGGGTGGACTAGATGATCCTTGCGGTCTCTTCCAGAATTCTGTGATTTTAACTATACAGATTTCTGTCATAAATTAAGGCTAGCCCAATCAAAAGCCCTATGAATGTATCTTCTAAATATGAAAAGGGTGGGAGAGATCTGATATTGGGGACAGGCAGTTCCACAGTGAAAGGGCTACCCCTGAGAAGGCCATCCTCTCCCTACGCCTCTGATTTCCCAGGAAGCTGGGCACCGTCAGCATCCCCTCCCAGCTAGACCATGTACAGACAGTGAGATTCCACCTGGAGCAGAGGATGGTTCCAATGGTTCCTATAGGTTTGGTTATGTTTTGTCAGGAATAACAACTGAGTTCCTCCCTGTTCTGTATTTGCAATGTTCGTAAGTGCTGTGCAGTACACTGGATTTGTTCTCAGAATGTGCTTTGAAGCATGTGAAAGTGCAAGCATAGTCCTTGTCTGCAGTTCTTTAAAGCAGCTGCATCTTTTCCCAGGATCACATGGCATTCCAGAAAAAGGCACAGTTGCTTTAACGGGCTGCCAACAGGTTCTGGGTTTGCCCCACTGCATTCTGGCAAAGCCCCTTTCGGAGTTCAAATCCAAAGTGTTGTACAGCCCTACTGTTTGCTCTATGGTAACACTGTGTTTGCCACAGCTTTCCAAGAAGCACTGACAGATTTACGCGGTAGGCCCTGAGTATCTTCCTTACATGCTGCATTTGGTTCGTTTCAGTGTTCCATCAACTCCTTCCTTACTCTGGCATTGATACCCACCCACACGTTTGCAAATGCACACCATAAATCTGTCCTTTTAAATACAACTATGAAGATGCCAGTTTTCCTCAAGGATGAATTTTATATATCTATATCTATATATGGCATGTGGCACTTACCACATTGCATGTGGTGGGAATAAATGTTGCTCCTGCCATGCAAAATGAAATCACAGTTTCTGCCTTCTATGTATTCTCTTCCTTCTGACATGCAGAATCTACTAGTATGTTGGAACACAAGCATTTTTTCCCCCAGTTGACTTTTCTCAATGCTTGCTGAGAATTTATCTAGCCACAGATTTATCAAGGGAGTATCACCAAGTACCTACCCATCGTTATTTGATAGTATTAGACCAATGCTGTAAGCATGGAGCAGATCACCATCAGAGTTCTTCTGGAACAGAAATCTAGACAAAGAAAAGGCTTGTTCTGTTCTAGGATAGGAAGGAGATTCTATTGGCCCCAATACCTTTTATTTAATAGGTTTTACAATATGGCAGCCCACTGCCGTCTAACTTCACATTTTTATAAAGCAGGGTGGCCAGTCCTTTGATTTTGGAAGGAAAGCAAGCAATCCAAAATATTCAGGAAAAATGTGTCAAACAGGGACTTTTTCTTAAAACACCTAAAAAGTCCTCATCTCTGAATTCTACACAACTGAAGCATTGAACTTGTCTGTTCTGTGTTAGCCATTATTTTCAGTACCAGCATGGTGGACAGCTCCTTATCAAAGAGAATGCTAGAGTCAGACGGTCTCATTAAAGTCATGAAATCCAACCCCCTGCTTGGTGCAGAAATCCAAATTTAGAAGAACCAATGAAAAGCTGAATCTCAAGTTTACTTCTATGATGTTAGAACCAATAGGAGCATCTAAACAATCTGGAACTGTTAAGAAGAGCTCCATTGGACTAGGGGGGGGGGGGAAACCACTACAATATGTATCCTAAGTTTCTGTTTCTACTAGGAGTTCACCAAATACTTCTGCAGGCCTTCACATATTGGGCATAACCCTGCTTATTTCACCCCATGTGCTGGTACTCCATTCCACTTCGCAGCAGCCAATTACACATGGTGATTCTTTCTTGTGTGAAGACGTCTTTATTTTATTGTTTGCCTCTGTAATGGTATGTGGGAATGACCTTGGGAGACAGGAGGAACAGCTGCAGCCTAGTCAACGGTCTGATAAATGGAATCTGAGTCCGAAGGAGGAGGGGTGGTAGAAGTGTCTCAGAAGGGCCCCTCCCTAGTTTTCAGGAGAGTAAAAGTGAGGGACAGGAGGGGTACTTTCAGACTTGCAAGATCCTGTTAATGTAACCTTACAATAAAGATAGAGCTAGTACTCCGGGTTGTGCTTCTCATCTGGACTACCTTGCAAGGCTAACAGCCTCAAACCTGTTGACCCCAGGCATCTGCTCTTTTGTGGAGAAAGAACAAGAAACCAACCTCAGCAGACTGAAAATCTGCCACTCGTTATGACCTTCTTTCTCCAGCTTCCAGATTGCAATGGCTGGGATCTTCAGCTCAGCACTGGACGCATGGAGAAATCCATAGTGGCCACTTCTGTGCAGACAATCTATTCTGCTGCTTTCCCCAGTCTGGGCATTTGGGGAGTTGCAATCCCAGAACATCTGTAGCATATCAGACTTTGGCCAGAAGTGTAACCAAGTTCTGTCTCTTGTCAAAAGCAAACAGGAGAAAAGCAAAAGAATGATACTTTATGAGTTTGCCTTGTCATTTAGGCACTCAATGCAAGTTCTGGACTGAAATGAGCTTGGGAAGAGATTTGCCTTAAAGGCTACCCAGTTGCATCTCCTGACCTCCCCTACGTGGCCTATTACTTCAGCCCGGCTGCTCCTGTGATCCTTTGGAATTAACAAAGCACACCCGGAGCACCATCATGTCTTCCCTGGAATTGGATTGCGGCAAGAGCTAACAAGAATAAGGAGCAAACTATGGTTTGTGTAAAGACAGAGAAGGTACGGACAGAGGAGATCAGTTGAAAGAACCACAGTCTAAAATGTACAGTTGCAGTCAGAGATCCCCTAGAGCAGTGTCTCTCAACCTCGGCAACTTTGAGATGTGTGGACTTCAACTCCCAGCATTCCCCAGCCAGCATGCTGGGAGTTGAAGTCCGCACATCTCAAAGTTGCCGAGGCTGAGAAACATTGCCATAGGGCCAAAATTCAAGCAAACATAAGCATTGTATCCCTTTATATGACCTCTGAGTGCATCTAAACCTATTGACAGAATTCATATGATTCCCAATCACGTTACTGCATTGGCAGCACTTGAAGTGTTGATGGGGAGTTGGGAATAAATTTTGCCTTTTTTTTATGCTAGGCACCTTGTCAAGCCTCCATTGCAATTTCATTGCTGGATTGTGTTCTGAAGCCCCTTCTCTCCTTCCCTAAATAGGACTGTGCAGATTGGTAGAAATCTGATCCATTTGATTGCCGGCTTTTTAGGATGGTTCTCCTTTCTCATAGCTTCTGGCTAGATATTTAATGAATATCTGGACATACATTTACAGTAGGTGGATGCATTTAACTTTGAAAAGGGACAAGTACCAACTTGTTGATTGCAGTGAGGGCTCTGTGTCAAGCGTTCTCCTTCCTTTCCAGCACTTCTAGGAATTATCCTGTGACCACCAAAGGTGGATGGTCACATAGTCATTCCCAGAAGTGCTGCCAAGAAGAATCAGCCTTTGTAGCAAGTATGTAGGGCATGTCTTTCTGGGGAAAAAAAGAAAGAAAGAACATTGGTTGCCCCATCCATTAAAAAAAATTAGTCTCCCCCCTGCCCCCCCAGGAAGGATGAATACAAACCAGACTTTTCTCCCCCTAGTTTTTATTTTCTGTTAAGAGTTTGTCCGCCTATGGATCCTCTAGCAATGAAACAACCCCAAATCTGCTCCCAGTAGGATCCATAGCAAAATTATTTTATGCCGATTATAAAGCTCCAAACATTCTTCATGATACACAACTGATTTTTTAAAAAATTTAAGCATTACTGCGAGGGAGAGGGGTTGTAACATGGAAAGAAATTACAAGTAGTCCTCGCTTAATGACCACAATTGGGACTAGAATTTTGGTTGCTAAGTGATGCAGTTGTTAAGTGAATCTGATTCATTTTTTTTGGCAGTCATTAGGTGAATCACATGGTCATTAAGTGAACCATGTGGTTGTTAAGTGTATCATGTGGTTCCCCATTGATTTTGTTTCCCGGAAGCTGGCTGGGAAGCTTGAAAATGGCAATCATGTGACTGCAGGATGCTGCGACAGTCATAAATGCAAACCGGTTGTGAGGACTGATTGCAAGTTGGGGTTTTAGCTCTGTCATAAGTCGGAACCATCACTAAACAAATGGTCGTTAAACTAGGACTACTGCACAAGCTAAATCCATACCCCAAAATCTATTATTTCAGGGTTCCTTATAGATCTTTTAAGATAATTTTTTCCCCTTCCCCTTTTGATCCTGATTCTTCTGGTTGGACTCAGATACGCAGCATCATCTTCTCTTCTAACATTTTTAGAGTCTAAGTTGGACATTTTATACATACTGTGGCATTTCTCAGTATTTTCTCATTAGCAGTCAACTCTGTGGCGGGTGTCGTTCTAATTGCAATCAGCTTTCATCATTTCTGCCTCCCTCGCCAGGCTGTTCAATGTTTGCAGGACTGTGCTAAACAGCTGGCCCTGAGCCTGTCAGCTGTAGCTGAGACTCCAGAGGGTCCCATAAATGTAATGGATGCCCTCAAGAATTTTGGAGAGGTTCGTTTAGTTCCTTGGAAGGAAAATGATGGTAGTGGGGAAATAATTCTTCCTGCAGTGTCTAATTAGTTAAGGCTCTTCAAGCCCTGGGGGTTTTCCAGCGTCAGCTGCTCCACCACTGCAAAAGTTCTTGCTGACTTGCAAAGAATATTGGGAAAAGAGAGGTCCATCAGGAATGTTCAGAAGAACTCTTGATCTTCAGCCATAAATTCAATGAATGAATGGACGAACGAACTGCCTCTTACGGCAGTCTTTCCACAAGGTTGGGATATCTTCTTATTCAGCAGAAGGCTTTCCTCAAAATCTAGTCTAACCCAACTGTTATCGGTGGCTGATAGTTCATGGAATCTTAGAACTGGAAAAGGTCCAACGCCTTTCTCTGTGCGGGAATCAAAATTAAAATATCCCAGTTGTGGGTCTGGCTTGAATACATCTAGTGAAGGAATGCTCAGCACCTTCCTTTAACAAGTGGTGCCAGTATTGGGAAGTCTTGATACAACATTGGGTTGGAATCTGCCTCCCAGTGCAGACAGAATAGAGAAGCAGGATCCAGGACTTCTTCTATGTGACATGCCTCCAAGTCTCTTGAGGAAAGGTATCATATCTGGTTCCAGACTTCTCTTTCAGAAGCTAAATATACCTCATAATCATGTCTCCTAAAACTTCGTTTCCAGTTCCTTGATCTTTCTTGTTGCTCATTTTTGTTTCCTCTAAATCTTTCTCTTGTGGTGACCAAAACTGGACACCATTCACAGAGTTTTGGTGGTCTGAACCATGCAGAATAGACTAGAATAATTACTCCCTGTGATTTGGAAGTTGGTGCAATCTAATGAAATGAATTGGTGAATTTTTTATAGTCGTTTGTATTTTTTTCCCCCCGGTCCTGTCACACAGCTGGCTCATGTACAGTTTGTTGTTGTTGTTTATTCGTTTAGTCGCTTCCGACTCTTCGTGACTTCATGGACCAGCCCATGCCAGAGCTTCCTGTCGGTCGTCAACACCCCCAGCTCCCCCAGGGACGAGTCCATCACCTCTAGAATACCATCCATCCATCTTGCCCTTGGTCGGCCCCTCTTCCTTTTGCCTTCCACTCTCCCTAGCATCAGCATCTTCCCCAGGGTAACTCCATGTACAGTTAGTTAGATACAATTTCAAAAGCATGTTCGTTTTGCTCTTACCAAGCCAAGTATTCCCTTTCTATACCTGTGCATTGGGTTGATTTTGCCTGTCTGGAGAATTTTACATTTCCCTCTATTAAATGTCAATGTTTTACTTATTCAATCAATCAGTCAATTAATTTAGAAGCAGCCTGGCTCAACTCTGGACCGCTTAAAGTTAAAAAATAAAAAAATAATACGATAGAAGAAGAAGGATTCATAAGTGGCCCAAAGACAGACATATAAATAAATAGCATCCATCCAGTGTGGGCTCAATCTTTACTCTCTTCCAAGGCCTGGGAGAATACCAGCTTCCAAAAACTTCCTCTAGTCATCAGGGAGGGAGCCATCCAAATCTCTTGGGGGGGGGGGGCTATCATTCGAGAACGCAGTGCCATGACAGGGAAGGCATACTTCCTGGGTTCTAATAGGTGACACTTCTTAATGGATGGGACCAAAGAACCCAGACAGACAGAACAGCTGGAGACAAGTGGTTCATCAAATAATCTGGCCCTATGTCATGAAAGTCTTTATAGGTGATCACCAGCACCTTGAATTGCACCAGAAGCCAGCTGGTAACCAGTGTAGCTGGCAGAGCAGTGAGATCACATGGGCATAACAAGGCATGTCCACTACTGCCCATGCTGCTGCATTCGAAAGCCCTACATGGCATGGGGCCAGGCTCATCCCCCTAACATTGACCTGCCCCACCTGGTCATGCAGAGACGGCATGCTACGAACCCCGCCGGTAAAGGAATTCCACTTGGCGGGGTCCAGGAGGCGGGCCTTCTCTGCAGTGGCACCCGCCCTCTGGAATATTCTGCCCCTGGAGGTGAGACAGGCCCATTCACTCCCAGACTTCCGGAAGAACCTAAAAACCTGGTTCTGCCGCCTTGCTTGGGGTGGGAGGGCCACCAGTTCATCTTGGGGGTGGCTGTTATAGATCTCTGCCCAACAAACAAGATCTGCGCTGCTTGGATTTTATATTTTATATTTATTTTATTTTTAAAGAGTTATTTATACAAAACTGAAATACTTTGGCCACATCATGAGAAGACAGGACACCCTGGAGAAGATGCTGATGCTAGGGAGAGTGGAAGGCAAAAGGAAGAGGGGCCGACCAAGGGCAAGATGGATGGATGATATTCTAGAGGTGACGGACTCGTCCCTGGGGGAGCTGGGGGTGTTGACGACCGACAGGAAGCTCTGGCGTGGGCTGGTCCATGAAGTCACGAAGAGTCGGAAGCGACTAAACGAATAAACAACAACAAACAACAAAATTCTGATTGTAAACCGCCCAGAGTCCCCTTTTTGGGAGAGATGGGCAGTGATAGAAATGTGAAATATATATATATAAATAAATAAATAAATAAATAAATAAATAAATAAATAAATAAATAAATAAATAAATAAATAAATAAAATATAAATTCTGAACCTGCTGTAGCTTCTGAGTGGCCTTCAAGGGCAGCCCCATGTAGAGCACATTACAATAGTCCATTCATGAGGTGACTAAGGTGTGAGTGACTTTCTGAAGGGCCTCCTGGTCCAGGAAAAGGCACCACTGCTGCGCTAGGTGTATCTCTGCAAAGGCCCTCTTGGCCACAGCTGCTACCTGCTCCTTGAGCTGGAGCTGTGAGTCCAAGATGACCTCCAGATTCATTTTAGAATGAAAAATGTCCACCCCTTTCTCTAATCTATCAGGTTACTATTCTCAAATGTGTATTAGCTATTCTGTCCAGTCTTATGTCATTTGCAAATCTATTAAGCACTACTGTGACCTCTTCATCCATTAATCAATAAAAGTTGAATAGTATAGGACCATGAGTGAACTTCGTGGCATCCCATTTCATACCTTATGGTTTGCTGAGGAACCATGTATAAGCAGATTTTGAATATGATTTTGAATATGACCAGTTATACTGAATGACTTAGTGGTCATTCCATCCAGCCCATGTCCAACCAGCTTGCTAATCAGAATGTTATGGGATACTTTGTCAAATGCTTCCCTGAAGTCAAGATATATTACTTCTATAGCACTCCCGCAATCTATTTATTTATTTAAAAGACGTATATGGCCGCTCATCTTAAGAGCACATCTCTGGGTGGTTCATGAAGTTCATGAACAGCTATTAAAAGTAGTTATACAATAAAAACAATGAGATAAAGTTATTTTGAAAAGACATGTTCTTGACAAATCAGTCCTACTTTCTGATAATTACACATTATGTTCAAGATTCTTAGAGTTGGTCTCATTATGATCTACAGTACTCTAGAACCTCTACTGAGGTCAGAGAGGTCAATAGGTTCTCCTTTGTGATGATGGGGACATTTGCCCTCTTGAAATCATCTGGCACTTCTCCCTTTTCCAAGCTTTCTCTAAGATAATGGACTGAGGTTCACCCAGACCATCAGCAATGTACTTTCAGTGAAATAAACCACTATGGGCTTCTTGGGGCTACCATTTAAAATGCTGGTTCTGTGAACTCCTTCTTCTTTACGATAATATTAATACCTCAAAATGCAGAGCTGGTCCTGACATTAGGAACTGTGAGGCAATCATCTTGGGGACCAGATGCCAAGAATCAGGCAAAGACAGCAGGATGATGGGGGACAAACCTGGGTGTGCCCCTCAGCCTACCCTTAGCTCACTAACTGATGTTGTATGGAAATAAGAGTTGGCTGCTAGCCTAGATTCCTTCTTTTCCCCCCCAAGAATTATGGAGAGGTGCATCTGAATGCAAAGTACCTTGGGCCGGCATTACACTTGGTTGACTGCTCTGGTGCCAGATGGGGAGACTTGTTGCATGATGACAGCAAGTCAAGTCTTTCAATGTTCTCTGGGAGATGAGGGGATGGAGGTGCCAGGTTGCTGTCAAAAAATAGCAGCTTGGCATCTGCTCTCTTTAGTTCAAATGGAAATGTTAGCAACAAGCTTCAACCACTTGCCATTTTTTGTGATGATAGAAGCTTGCCAGGGTAGGGAAATGGCTGGGTTCAGCAATGTCTGCAGCAAACCATGATCATTCCCCAATGGCAACATGTGCCCAGGGATGTCATGATGTGAATACCACCTTAATGTATTTGCATCCTGAAGTCTGATGCAAGAATGTCAGTCCAGCATTTATTTCATGACATTATCATGCACTTTTCATCCTTTGCCCCCTTTGTTTCTCCCACGGACCCCAGTGGCTGGACCTCTCCGTTGCGTTTCAGTGCTATCTCATGGGAAGTTCAGTCTATCACCAGAAAAGAAGCTGTTAACTCAGAAAAGACTCAGAAAGGTTCTGTACATGGCATCACTTCTTTTTTTTTTTTCTGGTTCCTCTTATTTCCTTGTTTGTGATGGGGTCTTTCCATTCTTCTTGGAGACCATAAAAAATACCCTGGCTGGATCAGACATAGGCCCATCCAGCTAGCATGCCATCTCACAGGGATGGCCCATCAAATGCATCTAGGAAATGCACAAATTGGAGATCAAGACAGCCATCTTCTCCCATTCTTGCCCCCATGTGCCTAGAAGGTAGAGGTGGATTGTCCCCAAGCCTGCAGGCAGCACCCAATCATCATGGGTACAGCCACTGATAGACCTCACTCCTATCCCTTCTTCCAAAGAGACTGAGCTGGATTCCCTGGCAGTCAGTAAAAAACTCTATTGTTGCTTCCTCATCAATACTTCGAGAAGGTGAAATGAGGAGAAATGGGGTGCTTAGTAAAGTTGAAGATGTGCCTGGAGGATTAACATGGGGAGAAGACAACTTGAGGTGGGAATGCTCTGGCAGGTGTTGGTTCAAAAGAAGTTCTTCTGGACCTCCCATGGGAGCTGAGTTTTCTGTAGAATCCCCATCCTCTTCCTCATAAGACAGTTCTTCTTCTGGTTTGGAATAGATTGAAAATGTAGCCAGGGTGTTGATGACTTTAAAACTAGCACTTTCCATGACCAAAGAGTGGTAAGTTGAAAGGGTCACCAGTGTTACCTTCCATGAAATTTTGTCCTTGGACAATTCCTTAGTTTCATGGATCCTTTCTGTTGTATCTAAAGCAGCTTTTTCTACAATGAGATGTCCTCCAGAGGCTGGGGACTATAGCTTCTAACAACCCAAAACTACATGGGAATTGGACAAGAGTGAGGGGTCAAAAATATCCAGAAGGCACCAAGTGGGGAAAAGATGGCCTCTATGATCTGATTGGCTGCTGCAAGGGGCAACTAAGAACTCCCGTAGAAACCAGGAAAGGGAAGATTTCTCTCCTGAGTGGGAATTTGAACTAGATAGTCATGCATGCCTTGGTCACTTCTCAACTGGATTACTGCAATGGACTCTACATGGGGCTGCCCTTGAAGACTAATTGGGAGCTACGGCTGATCCAGAATGTGAGGGTGTGAGCGGTGGTGAGTGCATCACATTACACCCATGGGTTACCCCAGTTTTGTGAGCTATACTGGTTACTGGGTGCAATTTTTCATGCTGGTTATCACCTATGAAGCCCTACATGGCATAGGGCCTGGTTATCTGAGAGACCACCTCTCTCTAGTTTTTGTCTGCCTAGTGAGATTGAGCAGAGCAGATCCATTGTGGGTCCCTTGAATCAAATAACTTCGTCTGTTGGGATCCAGGAAGATTTCTCTGTTGTGCAACCTGTCCTCTGGAACAGCATCTCCCAGAGATTTGTATGGCTCCCTCCCTAATTACGTTACGGAAGCTGTTAAAAATGTGGCTCTGCTCCTAGGCCTGGGTTAGGATGGATGCCAAGTTTTGGTTAGTTTGGTGCTGGTTTCAGGTGTGTTTGGTGGTTTTATTCCTCCAGATGTACTGTATGTGTTTTTAATTGTTTGGTTTTTCTCTATGTATTCGGAGTCACCCAGAGTGTTTTGAGAGTCAGACAGTCTCCAAATCTAATACGTTTTTTTAAAAAATAACTGAACTTCTAAAATTGTGATTTTGTGGTAAGTTTAACAGTGAGGCTTGCTGATTCCTGGGCCAAAATATTCACAACTGCTTGTGAAAGTATTTTTGTGAGCTAAACCTCCTCCCTTACGTAGGAACATTTCCTTTATGGACTAGGATCCGGGGCCACGGATCTGCCTGTACCTGCCTTTGTCCAACATCCTTCATGTGGTTACTAAACTAACCCATTTTCTGGGTTTGTACAATTCATGGGAATGTAAACCAACCAAATGGCTAAATTCACACAACATAGTGGTTTTTAACTGGCTTGGCCTGTGCAGAAAGGATTGTGAGAGTGACTTTTCTTGATGTACAGGCTGGCAAAGCAATAAAATAAGTATACAGCTGGTGTAAGGATACACAAGGTTGACTCAGCCCTTTTGCCAAGCAAGTGGGCTTACAGCCTTGTTCAATTTGTATATATTTATGTTCCCCCCACCCGGTCTTGTGGTTTGTAATTCTTGCACTTACAATACAATTGCTCTCTGCTGGAGCCCTCCGTAGGCTATGGAGATGGAGGGGTTCTTCGGGGGAAGAGGGGATTTTAAGGGTCCCTTGAGAGGGGCCGCGTGACCCTGCCCGGCCCCACCGCCGCCCAGACGCCGCGCAATTAAGCGGCAGCCTGGCGCGTGTCCTCACCGAGGCTTTGCATCGCAGCGCGCCCTTTGGGGGTCAGCCGGCCCCCTCGGCTCCTGCCTAATCGGAGGTTAGTATCGTGGCTTGTGTTTGCTCAGACACAGGGAACTGTGTAAAGATAACGGGAGGGCCATTTGTTCTGATCTCGTCCGCCCGCTTCCCCGTGGCTTGCCTTCCGCGCCAACCCGGCGGCTGGAAGTAATTGCGTTTTGCTCGGTAATCACCCCGGGGCTGGGGGAGACCCATCTGGGTCTGGCTGTCCTTTTGGGCTCCCCGCCCTACCCCCAGATTTTTCTCCAAATGGATCTTGGGAGAGGAGTGTAAATTTCAACCTCCCCTCCCCCCTCCCCCCCCCCCCGCCTCGCCTGCTGGGCCGTACATCTTGCGCGCCTCTTCCCTGCGCGGCTGATGGGTTTTGCCTCTGGGCCAGGAAGGCGGGCTCGTGTTTCCTGCGCCGGCTCTTCCTCCCCTCCCGGCCCTGGATCGCTGAGCGTTGAGGACAGGGAGAGTTACTTATTTATTTATTTATATTTATTTATATTTCAAATTTCTGTTACCGCCCATCTCCCCCTAGGGGGGACTCTACACATGTAGAGTTACACGTGTAGGCGTCTTCGCAGTGTGGCCTTACAGCCCGGCCGTTGCGAGAGGGGACCCTCAGAAAATCTCTTTATTGCAATTTTGTTTTTAAAAGTTCGAGATTGAACAGGGGGTGTGCGTGTGTGTGAGGATGGAGGTGTGCAAGAGAGAAGAAGAGCGGTTGCCCCCTTTTTTTCCAAATTGCAAAGTTTTTAAGAAGCAAAGCTAGGGCAGAGTTGGCTGAGATGGCGAAAGTAACCGCGTTGACTAGAGAGAAGACACTGACTAATTTTAATGTGACCTGGAAACCCCTTTTAGACTTTTGGTGTGAAACAGAAAAAAACGAAATCATGATATCTGGATTTGATCATTAGAAATAATCATGGACAATAGAATTAACGAAAGCAATGTTGTACAGTAAGCTTAGATCAGGGTTTCTCCTCCAGGGTTCCGTGGCTCCCTCGGGTTCCAGGAGAGGTCCCTAGGGGTTCCCTGGGAGAGCACAATTTATTTAAAAAGTTATTTCAAATTCGGGCAACTTCACATGAAAGAGGTAAGTTTCATTCTTTATTTTTAGTTTAAGAACACCATTAATGCATATATACAGGCCTACACATGAAACAAATATAACAATTTTGTAACTTCATGCCTTTATCTGAGCCTGAATGTGCAGGGGTTCCCCGAGGCCTGAAAAATATTTCAAGGGTTCCTCCAGGGTCAAAAGGTGGAGAAAGGCTAAGTTAGAGCAAGAGCTTAATGTAAACATATACTTATATCTGTAGCAAAGAAAGACGGAAGTCTTTCTTCTTTCTTTCTTTTTCTTTCTTTCTTTCTTTCTTTCTTTCTTTCTTTCTTTCTTTCTTTCTTTCTTTCTTTCTTTCTTTCTTCTTTTTCTGCACCTTTGACTTTGTTCTTTTTTTCTATTTTGCTTTCTTGCTTTACTTTTTTTCATTTCTTGTTTAGCTTTTATCTTTTCATCTTAAAATGTTAATAAAGTTTAATTAAAAACCAAAGACAGGGCATAAAGCTTACCTTTTCCCACGTGATTCCTGCCTCCATCCTCTGTTTGTTAAAAACGCAGGGGATTCAGCTTTGTTCTGAATCTGCTGAGCTGAAGAAATGTATTACCCAATTTTTACCATTTGTATGGGGGGTGGGGGAAATGACACAAGGAGGCTCTGCTTGCTTGTATTATGAGCTATTTCTAACATGAGAAATAGACATTCATTGTTGGAATATGGTAGGGTCCCCTCACTGTTTTGAGGTGACAGCCGTATAACACTGGTCGGAGAATGTGCCTACAGGATGGTATGAGAAGTCCTGAGTTATTATCAAGCACTCAGCCCAACTCACCTCACAGGGTGGTGGTTGTGGGGAAAACAGGAGGAGGAAGGAGTATTAGGAATAATCCCCGCCTTGAGTTATTTATAAAAATAGTAAAGGCAGAATAAAAAAAATCTAAAATAAATAAATAAAGTAATAATAATAATAATAATAAATTTTCACATGCATTTTCATTTAAGAGTAGCCAGGTGATAGGTTGAGAAATACTGGTCCACCTCTGGTTCATTTGCAACAGGTCAATGAAAGTCTCTACCTCCAAATTATGAGCTCACCACCATGACCACCTCAACAGTCACCCAAATTAAGCTAGTGGAAAATCAAACGGGGGTGAATATCCAGAAGCTGGGTCAATTCTTCCTGAGTTGAGCTCAGCATGTGTTCAGAGGTAGCTGCCCCACAGTTCTTAGTATGTGACTTTCTGTGTGAGTGGGACAGATCTAGACCCCTATCCTTTTAAACAAAGAATATGTCCAGGTAGGTCCAGGTGGAAACCTACCTGCATCTCACCAGGTGTTTTTCTAAGATTTTTTATCCCACCTTTATTATTTTTATAAATGACTCAAGGCAGGGAACATACCTAATACTCCTTCCTCCTCTTATTTTCCCCACAACAACAACCCTGTGAGGTGAGTTGGGCTGAGAGAGAGGGACCCCGCCAAGGTCACCCAGCCGGCTTTCATGCCTAAGGCAGGACTAGAACTCTCCTACCACGCCCGATTGGCTCTTGGGCTGAGAGGGAGGGACTGGCCCAAGGTCTCCCAGCCGGCTTTCGTGCCTAAGGCAGGACTAGAACTCACGGACTCCTGGTTTCTAGCCTGGTGCCTTAACCACTAGACCAGACTGGCTCTCTTTTCCTGTGACTCAACCTTTTGCTAAACAGGTACTATCAAAATCACTTGGAAGACCCTTGATCATTGGACCAGTTGACTTTTTCTCCTTGGAAGTTTTGCTTGTGGTTGGCCTTCAGGCCACTGCGGAACATCTGGCGGCCACGTTTTCCGATTCTCTACCACTGAAATTTGGGGCGGAACTCTTAAATCCCTGTTAATAACTTGTTGAGAAATAGAGAAGCTGCAAGGAAGAAAATCCTTAGTTGCAAATATAGCTGTGTCTGTTGCTGCACATGGCTGGAGAGAGACCCTGGCTTTTGCCCATTGATTGACTGTGTATTGAACCCCATCTAAACTTAACTATTCATTTCAGTAGGAAAAGTTCCAAACAGTTGCTTCTTTCAGAAGACTGCAGCCTGATCATCAAGAGGAAAGGGGCTTGGGGTGCTACCTGTCCCTCAGTGCCGCTGTCCATTTGGAGCCCCAGCTCCAGTTTTGCCCAGTGCCTTCTCCAAATCATTCATGGATTGGTTTATCAGAATGGAATTGACCGGGATTACTGAAAAGTCCTTGATCTTGCCTGGTGGAGGAAGAGTAATTAACTTTTAATGACATGGGTTGCTTCTTGACCTGCCAGCCCTAGTGGAGCCTCAACTCATAGGAGGTACCTGCCAAGAATTGGAGAGTTGCTAAGAAACATTGGCAATGCCCCTAGTTCTCTTTCAACACAGGATGAGCCTCCCGTCCTCAGATAGTCTAGCAACACCAACACCAGCCAACACAGCTTCTTTGCTCTCCTGAAGTTAAGACTCTATTGCAGTGCTTCAGGATTTGCTGCACTGCTCCCTCCTGAATGAGAACATGGATCCCTCTGGCTCAACCCTCCCTATTTTGACTACCCTAAGTCAGAGACCTTTTGCTCTCCTGGGCTTCCCAAGATCCCTTGAAGTAAAACACCACTGAGGACATGGGAAGCAAGAAGCTTCCGGTCAGAAACTGTGATGCTGGGAGATCTAGAAATTGGACAATTCAACCACCTCTGCTCTTTGGTTGAGCAGAGGACCATCTCTGTTTGGTAACCTGCTCTCTCAGCTGCTGCTGCTGCTGCAGTCAACGGAATGGTACACAGCATGATGCCTTAGCATTCGTGTGCTTGCATTTACGGTCATGTGCAGGAGTCAGTGGCTCCAGTCATGAGGGAGAAGATCCCTTTCCTTGCCCCAAATACCTTCACTGAGTCCATTTCTTTCTCTCTGGAACTGCGCACTTGCTGTTATTCATCCTACTTGCTACCTGGAGAGCAAACTAGAGAAAGCTTGAAGACCCTGGCCTATGGAATTCTTTGCAACCCCTTCACCACCAGAGGAGGCATCGGTATTTCCTTCTGTGTAATGCGGGACTGCCTCTCCCTGAGGACATCTGCCCATCCCACAAGGTCAGATAGGGTGGGCATGCTCCAAGTCCCTTCCCTTAAATGTTGTCATCTAGTGGGACATAGGCAGGGCACCTTCTCACTAGTAGCCCCTGCCTTTTGGAACACCCTTCCTCTGAGATCCAGCAAGCCTCTACTCTCCTAGCCTTCCAACAAGCCATGAAGACCTGGATTTTGCACAAGAGCTGGGGTAGTACATGACTGGAGCCCAGTAAAGTTATTTGTGGATGTAAGGGATATATTGCTTTTGGGGGTGCTGAGAATTTTTATGGGTTTTTTTTTTTACTACTGTTGTTATTGTTTGTAATCCTCCCAGGACTGTAGTGCATAAGATAGGCAACTATATCAATCAGATGATAGATAGATAGATAGATAGATAGATAGATAGATAGATAGATAGAGATAGATGATAGATAGAGAACATCTTGCATCTATGTGCATTCATGCATGCATGCTGGAAACACTGGGAGGGCTGCCTCCACCCTGCTCTGGGTCATGTGACCACTAGGGAGGTGGAAGGGAGGCTTAGCATGAAGGTGTCACCAACATTCTGAGCCATTGGCCATCTGGGTTGCACTGGGGAATTGGGGAATATTTTTTTCTCTTTAGCCTCTGTCTGGATCCAGCTGATTTCCACACTTGACCATCTTTTTGATCTCACACCAAATTTGCCCTTGTTCTGTTCTGTTGGGGAGGGTTATGCCCCGGCACCCTTTTACAGCATTTCTTCCAATGGTCTCTTGGGTGGCATGACTAACAGAAGCCTACAAACAGAAGTTCATCCCAGTTACTTGCTGGTGGTTCCCCTCTGGGCCAGACCCAGGTTGGAATGCTGAAAGGAGCGGTCACAGAGCCAAGGAGACCCTGGCTGAATTTGGACCTTGGTGGGTGCCCAACCGTGCCTCTCCCAAGAATATCTGTGCATATTGGCTGCATTCACACAAGACTATGGCGCTTAGTGAATTAGCCCATGTTCTGGATTTGTATGATGCACGGAAAAAATCACACACACTGGGTTCACAAGCACACAGACAAAGCGAATTCCGTGTGTGCATAGTGTATTTGCAACAGTGTGTGTAAAATAGTCTAAGCTGGATTAGGATGAGCTATATGTGAAAAGCTAAAATCATGTTTTAGCAATCTCAGGCCCTGGAAAAATGCAAGCAGCAAAACTATTCATCTTCCTCATTTAGTCTGGGGCCTGAATAAGAATTCTTGCTGTGAACTTAATTTGCTACCTTTCTTTTTTTTATGGCTGCAGGAAAAAAAAGAGATGGTTCTTTTCTTTCAGATCATATTCTTTTTCACAGGCTAGCTTACAAGTTGGAAATAAATCCTCGGAAGATGCAAGCTACGCGTCCAGCAAAGAGTAAATAAATCATGAGGCTGTTTGGCAACAAATCCTTCACAACACTGAGGCAGTCTGAGTCTTGGCAACTGAGCAGGGAGTGTATATAAATTTCTCACAAGGGGAGAACGGACTAGGAGCGCCAAGTGGAAAAATCTGCTGCTGTTGCAAACTCTGGGAACCACGGGTGATTTCAGAGATGTTAAGTGCTCCGTTGTCTGGCTAATTCAGCAACCCCGGATGAGGCTGTAATATAAGACAAGAAGCAATATTCAAAAGGGGGGGTAGGCAAATAAGGCAGAGTGGAGGGTGGCCCATAATAATTATGCAGCAGAATGCTGCGTGGTTTGCCCAGGATGAGTGAAACGTTTCCCCACATTGATTTTGGGGAGAAGCTGGGGATTTAAAATTAACATCGGCTCAGATTCCGCCTTTGGATAGAGGCTGCTGTGATTTCAGAGACCAGAATTTTTTTTAAAAAGAAAATCAGAAAGTAAGATTGGAAGACGAACGGTGTCGCTCCACCTGTCGTCTCTTGCTGTTCTTTGGTGATACACTAATGAGAATTTAATGAAGACCGTCTTTCCTATTCAGCAGCTCTAGGAATTTGATTGCGATGGAGATTGGAGAACTTAATTCAGAATTCCACAGCCTGGGCAGAGAGGGCAGGGAAAGGGAGGGTGAGGACAACCTTGACATTGAAGTAACGTGGGCAGGATTTGCCCAAATGTCACTAGTGGAAGCCTAACATGGAATGAGACAGATGAGGCTCTCATAATAAGGGCGAGTCTTGAGTGCGAGGGCTCACCTGTACATCAGAGCGAAGCTATGGGTCTTGGACCTTGGATGCCCATCACTTGGCAATTGATGGGCAACTGTCAGCAAAACGGGCAGGTTGGGTAAGAAAATTCCCGTGCACAAAAGGTACAGGTAGTCCTCACTTAACAACCATTCATTTAGTGATGGTTTGAAGTTACAAAGGTGCTGAAAAAACTGACTTATGGCTGGTCCTCACACTTATGACGGTTGCAGCATCCCCATGGTCACGAGATCACGATTTGGACGCTTGGCAACCGGTTTCCATTTATGACCGTCGCAGCGTCCTGTGGTCATGTGATCACCATTTTCAACCTTCCCTGCTGGCTTCTGGCAAGCAAAATCAATGGGGAACTGCATGATTCACTTAACGACCACATGGATCGCTTAATGGGTGCCGCAAAAAAGGTCGTAAAGTCAGGTTGGATTTGCTTAATGACCACTTTGCTTAGCAACCAAAATTCAGGTCCCAGTTGTGGTCATTAAGCAAGGACTACCTGTAATGCTATACACTGAGTTTTTCTATCTTGTCTTTTTATCCCCACCCCACCCCATAGGTCATGCTCCAGAGCCACATTTGCAGCAGAGCCGAGAAATGTAGATCTTGGGGGACAGTTTGCAGAAAGAATGGAAGGAGCGTGGGGAGAATTTAACATTCCCTCCACTTGCTGCGTTTCCGTTTTCCGGCTCTTTGATGGAGATCGGGGGTGTCTGCAGCGTGTCAAAGAAGTCAAGATGGCAGCCGCAACCATGCGAGCAAAGCCCGACGTGTGTCAAAAAGGGGCGGGCTTTGATTGCATACTTGTGGCCACCATGTTGACTTCTTTGACACGCTCCCTGTGGCTACCCCTGACGGAGAGTATCATCCCTAGTCTAAAGTTCACTACCTAAAGAGTCACTCGCTGAGATGGGTGGCTATAGAAATCGAATGAATAAATAAATAAATAGATAGATAATTCAATTTCTGTTTTGGATTCCTTAAGTACACTCTTCAATTTCAGCAAGAATGGCTTCCCTATATATTACACATTACACAGCAAGGCAACTGCAATCATGAAGATCCACGGTTTCTAAAGTTTCTACCAATAGATACTGGAAATTGGTTGGAGAACAAAGAAGGTAGAAGTAAAAAATCAAATATCTATACAGGTCCTTGCTTAACGGCCACAATTGCAACTGGAATTTTGGGTGCTAAGCAAAGTGGTCATTAAGCAAATCTCACCTGATTTTATGACCTTTTTTGCAGCAGCCGTTAAGTGAATCACTGCAGCTGTTAAGTGAGCCACATGGTCATTAAGTGAATCACATGGTTCCCCAATGATTTTACTTGCCAGAAGCCAGCTGGGAAGGTCAAAATGGCGATCACATGACCACGGGATGTTGTGATGGTCATAAATGTGAACTGGTTGCCAAGTGCCCGAATGATGACCACATGAATGTGGGGACACTGCGACAGTTGTAAGTGTGAGGACCAGTCGCAAGCTGTTTTATCCAGCACCATCGTGACTCAGAACCGTCACTAAACAAATGGTTGTTAAGCGAGTATTGTTTTCAGGGATGTTTTTCTCTTTCCCCCTTTTTTCTTTTTGTTTTCCTTTTAATCTTTAGAAATAATAATATATATATATATATTAATAGTTGTGTGTGTGTATTTTCCTTTTTAATATTATGAAAACCAGACAATATACTTTGCTTAGCATCTTTTATTAACATTATATTGAGCATCGGTTGTACAGTCATAGTAACTGTATGTGCATCTTTAAACATTATCTTTTTTTAAATTATATCTCTGTTTTAAATAAAAAAGGAGGAGTTTCTTCACACATTTAAAAAAGAAAAACACATTCTTCATGGGAACAGCCCAAACAGACAAGGAAACAGAGAAAGAGAAACTGGAGTAACACAAATGTTGCTTTTTTTGTCATCTCTAAGAGGGGAAGAGCTTTCTCCCTGATCGACTAACACCTCAATCACCTCCAGAAAAAAGCCTTTCAGTATCAATTGGCTCACAAGATGTCAATTTTTATAGGCTAGTTATCTGGTTGTATTGGTGTACTTCCTGGTTAATTTCAGTCCAGATTACTGCAACGCACACCGTGCAGGCCAGCCCTTGAGGGCAAAAAAGAAGGTTGTGGTTAATGCAGCATGCAGCATGTGGCATCATGTGAAATACAGTGTGCCAGATACACTGGCTGTCAGTGAAATGTGGCTGCATTTGTACAACCCATGCATTCTGGCTATTAGGTTAAACCGTTTTCAGGGTACACACAATAATGTAAACTCCCCCAAACAATTAGTCAAGGTTAACACTAACCAAGCTTAGCAGGTTGTGTGAATGCAGCCATTAGGTCTTTGCCTGGCAGGGTTAAGTGTGTTGTTTGAATGCCGCCTTCTGATCTGGGTTCAAAGTGTTAATGGTGGAAGTTAAACTCCAAAACCATTTGTGTCCTCTGTATGAATCTGCCCTGGCATTAAAGGCTCCAATGCAGATACACTGAAGAGGACATTTTCATAGTAGGTATCCCGAATATTGGAATGCCCTCCCTTTGAAGTACCAGCAGGGGTGACTGTGGAAAGGGGTGCGTGTCAAAAAAATGTCAAGATGGCAGCCAGAGCTGTGCAATTAAAGAAATATTGAGAACAACAAATCAGTGTGAAGGATACTGTAATGTAGAGAGGAGAAGAGAGTTGCAAAGAATATAATCAAGAGCAAGGGAAGGAAGCTTCAACCTGAAAGACGCAGAAAAAAATGCAAAATGATTTTGATGGAGATACAACGCTGTTGCGGAAGAGGGCGGAACAAAGAGCTTCCAGCAGAATGAGTGGAATTCTTTTTTTAAAAATGTGATAAATGGCTGGGAATGAAACTGGAGCGATGACATGCTGGAAGGAGCATTTGAAAAACCTGAATGGGAATTGCAGTGATGTATCAGGAAGAATTGCAACCAACGCCAGGCTGTAAATGCTAGAAAAGGAAACCAGTGATGACAAGGAACTCATAAATACTGTGACGGTATTGGAAAGTGGTAAAGTGCAGGCGTAGACAACGTAAGCGAAGAAATGTTAAAATATGGATGTGGCTTGTTAAGGGAGTGGCTGTGTGATTTGCTTAATGTCTGTGTAAAGGGTGCATTTGTGCCTGGTCATTGGAAGAATGTTCTTATCATGCCCTCTAAAAAGGGAAGCGCAAGAGTCTGTGCAGAATCTACAGGGCTGTTAGTTGTAAAGTGTTCCTGGGGAAGAACGATGAAATTCCCACAGGGGAGGAATGAATGGTGAAAACGACAAAATTTGCAGAAGTGGCCAAGCTGGCCTGTGTGGTCAGAGAAGAAAACAGCAAAAACCTTTTTTGAAAGACTGGAAACCTTATATGGACTTTTTGCTGAAAGAAGAAAGAAATGACATGATTTATGGGCTCGAAGATTAAAAAGAGATGTGGATCAAGTGAAGGTCTGAAGGGATACAAGTCCCTTTTAACTTCTAGGGGTGGTGGTGGTTATAAGATTGTAAGTATCTGTTGAAAAAAAGGTTGGAAGTCATATTCCATAATTTTGGTTTCCCTCCCTCCCTCCCTCCCTCCCTCCCTCCCTCCCTTTCCCCTTCCTCTTCCCCTCCCTCCCTCTCTCCTTCCTCCCTCCCTTCTCCTCCCTCCCTTCTTTTTCTCTTTCTCTCCTTTCCTGCCTCCCTTCCTCTCATCTCTCCTTCCTTCCTTCCTTCCTTCCTTCCTTCCTTCCTTCCTTCCTTCCTTCCTTCCTTCCTTCCTTCCTTCCTTCCTTTTTGTCTTTTACTTGTCTTTTACACTTTTACAGAGTGTGCCTGGGCAGTATTCAAGAGAATTCTGGCTGGAAGGGTAAAGAGACACAATGAGCAACTTTTGGAAACTTCAAGGGGTTTATTTTGGGTGGGGGGGCGGGTGTGCAGACCAGAGTTTTGCTCTTCAGCAAGTCATTAAGAAATGCAGGAAGGTGAGAAAGGTCACTGTACGTGTGTGGATTGAGAGGAAGGCTATGATAAACTGAATACCCTTGAATTATGGAGTGATTTGTCCGAGAATGAAGTGGAAGTTAGTTGCTGAATGCAATTAAGGACAGCATATGATGCAAGTCAAGCATGCCTGAGGATCAACTGAATGCTTAGCAAATGGTTCAGCTCTGAGCAGAGGAGGTACAAGGATGTGTGATGTTCCATAGGTTGCTGTGTATTCATGGATCAATCTATAAACGATTCTTCTGACATTAAAGGTGTGCTGGCTGGGGCTGTGAACGCAGATGAGAGATGTGACATTGGCTGAGAGTCTGAATTATTTGCTGTGCGTGTTAAACGGTACGATGCAACAAGGTTGGATCTGAGCATTAACATCTCAAAGCCAAGGTAGTTGAGCTCGAACAGGAAAATGGAGTGAGCCGCTACATGTTGTACACAAATGGCCCCAAAGCCCAACAACATCAAACCCTTGAGCAAATGGATGAATTGTGCACCTTTGTAGGATATTTACTAAAGAGGGGAAATGGACGGAGACATTTGAAGATGTGTCAATTCTGTCGTTAGAGGGAGAAACGTTTGTCGACAGAAAGGAAGATGGCTGCGTGTAACGGCATACTTCTGGCCTCTTGGTATATGGAAGTGGGAATTGGGTATGTCAGGAGGAACATAAAAGTAAATTAAATGCAGTGGGAATGGGGCACTTAAGAGGTATGAGTGGAAACAAGGATGGAGAAGGTCAGGAATGACTGGATAGGGAAAGAATGTAGGTTGAATGCAGAAGTGAGCGGCCAGAATAGAAGAATACTTTAGGACAATACTTTGATCGCAGAGAATCGGTAAGGGTTCAAAATCAATTTAGGAAGAAAGAGGGGATGGGTTGTGAGGAAGGGAAAGACCAGGAATGCCATGGCTGAGTGGTGCTGGTAAGAGTTAGAAACAGAGGCGAGAGGTTTCAAGAAGAAAGTACAAGGTATGAAGCAAGGCATTGACTTTCTCAGGGATGTCTGCAGGGTGTGGTCAGAAAAGTTAAGATGGCAGCTGTAACAGTGCATCTGAAGCCCTGCCTGTCTTTTTATTTGTGACCCACACAAAAAACAGGCAGAGCTTCAGTCACACCATCATAGCCACCATATTTTTTGACCACAAAACATGGGCAGTCTTGGACTTGATGAGAGCAAGCATGGTTGGCAAGGATCAAAAGGGGTGGAGAGGTAGCGAGTGTCCTCAGAAAGAACTTTTCAGTTTAGAAAAAGGGTGACTGAGGGAAGATGTGATAACGGTTTTGTAAAATAAGCTGTAACATGGAGAAAGTGGATCAGTTTAGGGTCCTGTTTGGGGAGAAGGTCTGGGGCAGTATTTCTCAACCTCAGCAACTTAAGATGTGTGGACTTCAACTCCCAGAATTCCCTAGCCAACATGCTGGCTGGGGAATTTTGGAAGTTCAAGTCCACACATGGTAAAGTTGCTGAGGTTGAGAAATACTGGTCTAGGGAACGGTGGGCATCTCATTCAGAGGCCCTTACCCTGAAAAAATGTTCTCCTGGCTTATGTCCAAGGAATTCGTACCTCCTGGGGCAGAAACTGGGCATACGTTATGAGAATATGATCTGGGGTACCTTTACTCTCCTTAACAACATTAAAAACATCCAGTTCTCCACTGCAGCTGGACTTTTATTCAGCGAATGTGCAAAATGAAGAGATGAAACGTGTGTAAAACCCAATAGAGTAGGAGAGAGAGAGCTCAGCAAATTGAGTCTGGAAAACAATATTGGCATGAATCTGTCTCCAGCCGCATCTTCAACATGACCTGCAAATGAACTGGCCTTTGAGGAATTATCCCATTTACATGTAGCTAAATCTAAAAGGAAAATAAGCCATGAATCCTTCTGAGAACGGTTTTGTACAATCAAGCTATCAAGGTGTGTTAATAGAAGTCAGTTGTCAGTGTCCGCCTGCTGTAAAGACTTGGTTCCTCACTTGCTAAGCCCAAGCACTGGGCTGCCCGTTTCCCTTATCCTCCCTCCTTTACCTTTTTCCTTGTTGATACTTACATCCTAGTTTAATTAAACCATGGTTAGCCATTGCATCTGAACCAGGGGAGTCTGATTTAGAGCACACGCCTATAGACTTTTACTCAAAAGTATGTCCTTTATTGTCCAGCCAGGCCTATTCCCAGAAAATATGTTTCTTTATTCATTTTATCATATTCATACATCTATATCCTGCCACAATCAAATACAACCCTGAGCAGTTTAAAAGACTGAGATTTAGCATCATTGTTTTAGAGACAACGGATTCAAAACACACACTGCTCTGTAAAACCACGTAGGTACACTGATGATTGCAAATGCTTTATAAACTTGCTCAGTTGTTAAAAGAATTGCAGTTGAAATGTCATTGTTTACTCAGAGGCACCCACAGCTCAAAGTCAGCTTAGAATTCTGATCAGTACATTGTTTATTTAGAACATTTTCATGGCATTTGTTAAATGCAGCTCCCAGACTGACAGAGAGAGATCTGTAGCAAGTCATTCCTCCCCCCATCCTGCCCTTAATCTTATAATCTAAAAGGAGTGACAAGGAAGAGAACTGACTGGGAAAGAAGGATGAAAAAGCTAATTAATTGGGCTCCCTGATCGGAGCTGGAAAATCTGCATGGCCACTGAACTTGGCATTTTTGTCCTTCTCCTCCGACAGAGCTACATAACAGGCATCAGAAATACCTATTTTTAACTAACCAGCATCCCTTGTGTAGGGTAGAATGGTGGCCCTGACCATGTGCAATGGTCTGTGGGAATGACCTTGGGTGACAGAAGGAAGAGTCATGCAAACTGTCTCAGTCCACAGAAGGAAAGGAGACGTGGGAAGGGTTTCAGAAGGGACCCTCCCTAATTTTCCGGAGGGTTAAAGGAAAGGAGGGGAGAGGTACTTTCAGACTTGCAAGATTCTGTTAATGTAACCTTATGGCAATCTCGATAAAATGGTTAAGAGCAGAGACATCACGCTGACAACAAAGGTCCGCATAGTTAAAGCAATGGTGTTCCCTGTAGTAACATATGGCTGCGAGAGCTGGACCACAAGGAAGGCTGAGCGAAGGAAGATCGATGCTTTTGAACTGTGGTGTTGGAGGAAAATTCTGAGAGTGCCTTGGACTGCAAGAAGATCAAACCAGTCCATCCTCCAGGAAATAAAGCCAGACTGCTCACTGGAGGGAATGATATTAAAGGCAAAACTGAAATACTTTGGCCGCGTAATGAGAAGACAGCACACTCTGGAGAAGATGCTGATGCTAGGGAGAGTGGAGGGCAAAAGGAAGAGGGGCTGACCAAGGGCAAGGTGGATGGATGATATTCTAGAGGTGACGGACTCGTCCCTGGGGGAGCTGGGGGTGTTGACGACCGACAGGAAGCTCTGGCGTGGGCTGGTCCATGAAGTCACGAAGAGTCGGAAGCGACTGAACGAATAAACAACAAAACCTTATGGCAGAGCTAGTGTTCATTGTTGTGCTTCTTGGCTGGACTACCTCGCAGGGCTAACACCATGTGACCAGAGTCCCGCCTCTTTTTTTACGTGGATCAGACTTGTGACTCATGTCACACCAAACGTCTAAGTTTTCCTGCCATCTGGTGGCGCTCTGGACTTTTGTACCTTAGTTGTGCTAGATATCATAATACTAAATCACAATTATTCATCCCCAAAGTAGACCCTGAACCATCCCACAAGGCTCTTTGGCACTCTGACTGTACTTCTCTAATGCTCCCGATCGTTACAGCAAAAGGCCATGAACTTACATCTTGAATTGGGGCTCCGGGCTTTGCTAACAATTGTCCTAGTGCCGTAGATTGCAGGGAGATCTTTGAAAAGTGTATAATGCCTCTTAACTTAGGAGCAAATATCTAAGCCAAACTCTCCAATTAAGGTGGAAGAAAATCAGCATTGGAGCCCTGACAACTGTGACTTTAGGAAAACGTAATGGAAAATGTCTACATTGAACTCTCCAATTAGCTGTGACTTTAGCAAAGCCTAGTGCACCCACAGGGTTGAGCGGGGAGGAAAAAAAATCTAAAAAGGATGTATCTCTAATCACATTTGGCTGATGGAAGTTGAGAGGGTTAGTCTTATAGCCATGGGTGAGCTCCAGCCAATTTTAAGCTCATTTAGAAACAAGGTTTCAGCATATGCACAGTTGAAAGAATATTTTCCCAATATTAAGTCTTGGGATAATGTTTCTAAGCAGGATACTTTCCTGGTGAAACCAGCATGCTAATGTTCCATGGGGAAAAGCAAAAATGTTCACTTAACCAGTGATTTGCTTAACAACCGCTGCAAAAAGAATTGTAAAATCAGGTAGCATTCACTTAATGACTGCTTCACTTAGCAACCAGAATTCTGGTCCTAATTGTGGCTGTCAAGTGAGGACTACCTGTAGCTCCTTAACGAGCTGGCTGTGCCAATATAAGAGGGTGTCCCTAGGCCAATCCCAAGATGCTTTATGTGTTAATGTTGTTTTCAGAGAAAATGTTACTATACTTGGGAATGTTCAGAGGTCATGCATCAAATGAGTAAGGAAGGGTTTAGAAGAAGAGGGCAACCAATCTGAACGTTTAATTAGAATGTAGGTTATCTACATGATTTTGTCTTGGGGGTCTGGCTTTTGGTATACCTTGCACAGTATATCCTTACGGCATCAGAGAAATACTGTACTCAGATGACTACATGGGGCTGCCCTTGAAGACCACTCAGAAGCTGCAACTGGTCCAGGATGCAGCAGCAAGTGCAATGTTGGGTGCCCCATATTGCACTGGCTCCCATTTTTCTTCTGGGTGCAATTCAAGATGCTGGTTATCGCTTGTAAAGCCCTACATGGCACGGGACCAGGTTATTTGTGGGACTGCCTCTCCCTGAGGGTATCTGCCTGTCCCAACAGAGCAGACGGAGTAGGCACACTCCAGGTCCCTTCCCTTAAACATCTTGTGGGTCCTCGGAAGTGTGCATTTTCCATTGCAGCCCCTGCCCTATGGAATACCCTCCCCGCTGAGCTCCTACAGGGCCCCACCTTTTTATGCTTCTGGAGATCACTCACAACCTGGCTCATCCCCCAAGCATTGGGATAGGGCAAGGCCAGGGTGAGATGAAAATGTGAGTCGCACCAGGGAAGTGCGGTGGTGGCACCAGTTTTTTTTGTTTCTTAGTTTTATTTTTGCTGGTTTTATGATTGTATCTATTGTTTTATTGGCTGTAAGCTGCCCAGAGTTGTTTTTTAAGATGGGCTGTTTTAACTAAGTAAGTAAGTAAGTAAGTAGACAGACAGACAGACAGACAGACACCTTGTATTCTTGAGGGACTTAGCCTGGCTTCACACAACATACAGAACCCACACCCAAGAGAACAAAACACAACTGCTCTATTTATCCCTTCTGCCCGAACAAATTATTGCAGTGGGTTTGCCTGCTGCACAATGCCCTGAAAAGCAAGTTGTCAAGCTTTATTTTAGCCTAGTTCAGTAGGTTGTACAAATCCAGTATGTTGTGGTTGCATTCATACATCACACCTGGGTACTGAACAGACCCATTTCCTGGGTCTGCATAATACTTGAAACCACCAACAAACCAACCATTCTGGTTTTTTCCTAATATGCTAAGCCACAAAGAGACTACCACGGTTACCAGCAACCAAGTTTTCTAGGTTGTACAAATGTCACCATTAGATCGTTAACAGAACTGCGGAAGTATATAGTGCAAACGCAGATTTACCATCTAGGAGTATGAAAACCTATTTCAGATCTCAAGCAGGAGGAAGGGAAAGGTGATGTCCTTGCCAGATGAGTTTGAATCTGGCATGAGCAAATGGCTGTGTTCTTGGAGGTTGAACTTGACTCTTGAATTAACCTATTGTGTGGATTTGCAAAATACGTGGAAGCGTATGCCACTTGAAACACGTAAGCTAGGAGTTCTCAAACGGGGGGGGGTCCAGTTCCTCAGGGTGTCATGAGCCCTTTTCCTTTTAAGCATAAACACGAGCCAAGCGGAGCACTGTCCAACTCACCAGGTTTGTTCCCTGCTTTGTGATGTGGGCAGTTGCAGAACTGCAAAGTTTGAAATCTTCTGCAATCTGTCAATCAGAGTTATTAAAAGGAAGCAAAGGTAAAGGGTAAAGGTTTCCCTTGACATGAAGTCCAGCCGTGTCCGACTCTAGGGGGCGGTGCTCATCTCCGTTTCAAAGCCGAAGAGCCGGCGTTTGTCCGAAGACACTTCCGTGGTCATGTGGCTGGCATGACTACATGGAACGCCGTTACCTGCCCCCCAAAGCGGTACTTATTCATCTACTCACATTTGCATGTTTTCAAACTGCTAGTTGGCAGGAGCTGGGACTAGCAACGGGAGCTCACCCCGTCACGCGGATTCGAACTGCCGACCTTCCGATCGGCAAGCTCAGCAGCTCAACGGTTTAACCCGCAGCGCCACCGCGTCCCTACCTATTAAAAGGAAATGGTATATTTATTTCTTGCCCAACCCTAACCCCAATGAAATTACTGTTTTATTCATGGAGGGAAGGGGAGGAGGCACACCTTTATCATGGATCAAAGTTGCTTTGCAGTGCTGCAAAGTCTGAGAATCCTAAATTAATCTACATCAGGATTTTTTTCACTTAACACTTAACCAGGTTTATCCTATTGTTTGGATTCATCTGCTAGATTTTTATCTAACCCTGTTAAACACAACCTGCAAACAGGGGTGCTTACTTGCAAGCCAGCGCTCCAAGAATCCAAGAATTGTTTTTGCATTTAGTAAAATAGAATTCCCCACATCATCTGAACCAAGAAGTATGCATATAGTAGTCTTCCCTAAAGTTACTCCACAACCCGTCTTCAGAAGCCATGCTTTGAAGTCGGCTCCTTTGTAGTTAATGATGGTTAATGTCAGTTAATGATAGATGAATCAGAGCATTCCTTTGAGATGAGCTACATATTGCCGGACTGGCCTGTTCAAAGCTGGGACAGATGAGAACAGCCCTTCCCCTTTTCCGTTAATTTAAACATCTTTAAAAACAGCCTGCATAAAACTCTGTCCATATTTTCATATCTCTTTCCTCTCATGCATGCTATTTTGAGCATCTCTTTCTTAATTTGCCCATTTCAAAAGTTGCTTTCACTCATCAAAAGGGCTTTTGTGTGTTGTTTTCCCTCTCTATGTGCCCCGTGGAATGCATTTCTTATGGGTACCGTGCTGTATCCGTCTTCCATGGCATTTCGGTTCACAGAGTTGCTTGCGTGGAAGGGGGACTTTTTCCCACCTTGCCTTGAAATGAAAAGCCCAAAATAAATGAATAAATGCATTCTCCCAGCCTTAGCCCCCAAAGTCTGACTCCGCTGCATTTTAAGTTATTAGATCAAGTTATTGGAGAATCAAACTCGATTGATCCCTTGTGATTACAAGCGGCCATTCTTGCAAGTAGCCTAATGTTCGTAGATTGATGGCTATCGTATTCTTGAACACAAGTCTTCTTCCAAACCCCATTAAAGGCCTGCCTGTGCGAAGCATCCATAATTATAATCATCATGCATTTAAACTGTCCCTTTATAATAGGAAACATGATGCATGGCAGTGTCCGGAGAGGAAGGATTAATTAGCCCTCCGTTATCCTGTCTGAACAATCATTTACTTCAAATCAAAAGTCACCGTGAATTATTTGGCACACCACACCTCCCACCCCTCGTAAGAAAAATATGAGGCCTCTTGACAAGAGAGAGACTCAAGAATCAAGTTGCAACCCAGATCTTCTTTGTCCAGAAGCTGCTCATGACTCATTTATCAGAGTGGGACAACATAAATAATATTGAGGATGATGGATTTTGTGTCCACCGACCTGGAGTCGAGCTTGGGCATCAGTGAAGATCGAGTTGGAAAAACTCTCTTCCTGTGTTTGTCTCCAGATGTAGCCTGCTTCTGAAACACTGTTCATCTGGGTTGATTTATTGATGGAGCCCACTGCTTTTTATAATTAAAATGGATTTTGGGCATAAGCATTGCCAAGTAGCCCAATCTATCAAAAAGTTGGGGTAACATGTGCAAAAGAGGTGCATAGCTAAGACTAAGGCAAAAGAGGGGACTGTGGTGGACAGTCAGTGGAGATGCCAGCCACAGCTGATTTTTCCCTCATTTCCTCCATATCTTGATTCTCTCTGAAGATTTTTCAAGTGATTTCTAACAGCGTTATGGGAATAGAGTGTTGCAAGGGGTTGTGGCAAGTAATGAATGGAATTTCCAAGTTAGGTAGAATCAAGGTTCAAACCCACAGGCCAAATGTGGCTGGGATGTAATTGGCATCAAGGAATGGCCAGGTTTGAGAAGACTGAAGGAAGCCAGATATGGGATTCTATAGTTGGATTCCCACATTACACTATGCAAGCAAGGGTGGCTGAAATAAAAAAGCCATTGTTGGCAGGGTCCAAACAGTGCATGAAGGCAAAAATCATGGTTTATACATCACAGTGTTTATCTGACAAGTACAGAAAAGCTAGCAACCACACTATGGCATAAGGTGAAAGCAATACATATAGCTATTCTTAATATTAAGTTCTGATGGGGAGCAAAGCTACCCAGGATCCGTGTGACGTCAGGAATAAAGGATCCAGTTGGGCTGATGATCTGGGGATTATCCAGTTGATGCTGCAGAAAAGGGAGTTTTAGACAATAGAGTCTTCTATTTTGGTGGCTCATAGAGTAAGATACTTGGGCCTGAGTGCCAGGAGCTGCACTTGCACAACTCATTAATCTGTAAACTTGGGTTAAAGTAAAGGTAAAGGTCTCCCTTGACATTAAGTCCAGCCGTGTCCGACTCTAGGGGGCGGTGCTCATCTCCATTTCAAAGCCGAAGAGCCGGCGTTTGTCCGTAGACGCTTCCGTGGTCATGTGGCTGGCACGACTAAACGGAACGCCATTACCTGCCCGCCAAAGCGGTACCTATTCATCTACTCGCATTTGCATGTTTTCGAACTGCTAGGTTGGCAGGAGCTGGGACTAGCAACGGGAGCTCACCCCGTCACGCGGATTCGAACCGCCGACCTTCCGATCGGCAAGCTCAGCAGCTCAGTGGTTTAACCCGCAGCACCACTGTGTCCCTAAAACTTGGGTTAACAGAACAAAATAACTGTGTTCCCAGAACATGCAGTGCCCTTCCAAATAAACCAGATGATAACTTAATTCAGTCCTTGGCCACAAAATGCTCAATTTCATTATAGCCTAGTTTAGCTTGTTCGATGAACCCAGCTAGTCTGCCTTGGGCTGAGATGCCTTTGGGCTTGAAAAATCAGCAACTCCCATCATGCTGTTTGTTTTTTTCCCCCTTTGATGGGTTGTGTTTGCTCTGAGTTTTCTGTGTTACTTTTATTGTAAAAGTGTAGGTTTCTCCAACTCTCAGCAGCCTTGGGAAAGGTCTCTCATTGGCAGTTCCTTCCATGAAGAGTTAGTCTCTCCTGAACCTTGTTGATTGCTTCGGGGAAATCTGAGCACAAGGCAAAGCTGCGGCCCCCTTTTCTTCCCCCACCGAAGCACCACCGTTGCTTCAAAGAACTCCCAGCAAGTTAGTTAAGGAGTAAGCCCCGCCCCCTCGCCGATTCACACTTCCTGCCTTCCCTAATCCAATTATGCTTTACAAGGTGTTCTCAGGCTAAATCCTGCAAAACTGTTTCTGATATTTTTACCCACAATTTATGTTAAGCTACTCAATGTATAATTGCTTGTCTAATCACATGCCCCTTATTTTATTTTATTTTTAATTATAGAATTAAGCTTGACACATTTTGCTTCTTCCCTTCCCAGCGTTTAAGTATCATCTTTGAACTTAAAATATATATAATTACTTTATGACTCCACTGATATCTGTCTGTGTTTCTTTTAAAACGTTCTGGCGCCTGGAAGGAAGGAAAATAACATTTAAGCTGTCTTCCTTCTGCATTGGCAGAAGGCTTTATAGTTTTCTTTGCTAACAGCATGATGAATACTTGGTTTCTAGCATGCATTATTATTTCTTTTAAAGTTGGGAATGATTCAGTCATCCGCCAAGCCTGTATTCCAGCTGAAATTCTTAGGGTGGGGACAGTGATTTCAGACCAGAATTTTCCTAATCGCCAATTCCATCAGATTCATTCTCTGGTGTTGGGAAGTCAAAGTTTGGGTCTGCGGTAGGAGAGAAATGGAGGGGTGCATATAATCTAAAATTCATTTCCATTTGTATACTGATGCACAATCCCCATCACAACCAGGCTGCATTGTTGATGGCTGGAGCATGAGAATCATATCCCCCCGTTTATCCAATGGTTCTTTCACTCAAGAAATCCCACGCACCGAGGTAGGATCTTCAAGATGCTCTCAGATAGATTTTCTCAATCTGGAACATCTTCAGATCTTGAATTACAAGATTCTAGCACTGAGAACTCTAGCAGTTGCAGCCTAACCTATCTTGAGGCCCCCAGGCATCATAGAGATCCATCCTTAACCCCACTGGTGCCACAATGATGATGGAGTGCACATTGCAACATCTCCACACAAGCTCTGCCCTTTTGTACCATGATGTCACAGACAAGTACGTAAGCATTGCAATTTGTGATGCGCATTCGTCACTTGCCTCCCCTTGGTCCTCCTGTGGACACCAACGTCAGGCTGCAGGAATTGCTCTGCCAACGTTCTGTAGGCAAAAAACATAGGAAGGATTCCGAGTTAGTGCAAGGCTCCGTTATGTCCGGTATGGTGTCTGGTGTGATGAGAGGTTCTCCAGCAGGACATTAAGATGATAGTCCTCCTTTTAAATCCATTTATGTCTATACCCTGAATCAGCACCTTGCCACAATTAGTGTTGCACTGAAGTAGGAAGTTCTCAGTGTCATCTGGGCGGGACCTGCTATCAGTCCCAACAGATTGGCAACCCAGTCCAAATTGGTTTCCACCATTGACCATTGTGGAACAAGCTAATTTTATCTCTTTCCTCAACACCAGCTGGGAGCATATAGAAACCAAGTGGAAAACTCTCTGGAAATAGAAGTCACTCTGGATTCCACCACCCATCCAAATCAGAGCTGAGGCAGCTTGCAGTCAGTTATGCTGAAAGTCCCAGAGCTGCATTCTCTATCCTGGATAGTAATTATTCAGTAATCTGTTTAGCACATTTCCTTTCCAGCTTTGGCTCACCTAGCTCTTATCCTTGTTTCTAGAGCAGAAGTTCTCCAGAAGTTTTTGAGAGCCACTTCCAGAATTTCTTGCCACTGGATATGCTGGGTAAGACTGATGGTCTTACAAAATGTCAGCCATCTTCTCTCCTTGCATAAGTGGAAAGGTCTAATAGATAAAATAAGCTTCAAGTGCATCAGCTTACCACTCCAGGTGTGCTTAACTTCCATTAGCTCAAGGGCTCTACCAAATTTGGCATGGCATGGCATGGCAGGGTCCATATTCAGAAGTGAATGAACCTGGACCCAGTTTAGATGGGACAGCAGGAGATAGTATAGATGAAGTGGATACCTTAAATATCTGCAAAGCTTAAACTGCCCATTTCCCACCTTGACATCCCCACGAATTAAAAATATGCAAACAATGTATCCCACCCTTTCAGGGAGCCACAAAAGGGTGAGATACAAAAGGGGTACTGGCAGGTCATGTGCACCCTGATTTAAGATTTTGTGTCCCCATTTCTGCAGCCGGGTCTGGATATAAAAGAAAAAATATTTTCTCTGGCAGCCAGAATCAATGCATTTTATTGGGAAGTGGGGGGGTCCTAACCACACAGCATACAAAATAGGTGAATTACAACCCCTCTGAAAATGAGGTTTATAATGGAAACCAACTGACCCTTAGCTGCACACAGGAAGGTGGAGGAAAAGCCGGAAGATCAATTGCTTAGTTAGACAAAAATAAAAGATGGCGTTGGGTGTAGGCAGGGTCTACCTTCTCGGCAGTTCTGCGTGATTACAGAGTAATCACTGAAGCCTTCCATCTGCAAGGGACAGCAGGTGATGGATGAGGGTCCGGTCCTGCTTTGGACACCTTTTTGATGAAGGGGAATCCATGCTTTCTTTCGCAATCAGTTCCAGGGCTCTTGCAGGACACAACTCCATTTTCCCCAGTGCTCTCCATGGTGCTGAACAACTGCTCCTTTGTGATTTCTCTGTTTAGAACCATAGGAAGACCATGGCTTGGCCCCTGTATGTTAATGCAGAATATATTAGAGGATGCTCAAGACTTCAGGCTAGGGAAACAATGACCTCATTCCCAGATTTTGCACTATCTTGGGGAAAACTTCACCAGCTGAATACTTGCTGGCCATACATTTAGAGTCTGCCAGGAAAGCAAAGGGAGAGAGACTAATTTGAAATTAAAGAGGGATAAGCTAAAGATAATTTCTGTCTAAATAACAAGCTTAGTGGTAAAGCTGCAGTATTAACAGAGGTGTTCTGTAAGCATCTTTTTTCTTGTCCTCAGTATGTACACATTTTTCTGCCCTGGATAAATTCTGAAAAAACAACCAACCAAATGCTTTTCAGATTGGTTCATACTGATCAAAGCAAAAGGCCCTGTTTTAGCAGATACTCTTGGCTTCTCTCCAAAGGCAAGTAGGTGAAATTACACACTCTTTATGTTATCATCCTGCCTAGCCCATACAACCCAATTGGTGGCTAGCACGCTGGGAGGATGAACGAAGCTCTGACTATTACTGTAAAGCAATAAGAGATCATGGCTAAACATATAAGAGGTCACAGATGGAATGGGTTCACCTTAAAGTCTTCAAAAGGCATGCCTTCGGCATCTGTTTATCTTTACCATCAGCATCTGGAGCTGCTGCATGAGGTCATGCTCCTGGATAAAGTATCTAAGTTGGAATGAGGTTAGATGCTGGTTAATACAATTTAGAGCACTCAAAACTGAACTGTGAGAGAGGTACAAGTGAGATAAGCCATTAAATTAGTGTTTCTCAACCTTGGCAACTTTACAACATGTGGACTTTAACGCTTAGAATTCCCCAGCCAGCCATGCTGGCTGGGGAATTCGGGGCATTGAAGTCCACACATCTTAAAGTTGCCAAGGTTGGAAAACGCTGCATTAAATTGTCAAATGCAGAGCTCTCAAACTTTCTTCCTAAAGACTCATTGCGACTGTAAGGGATCATGAAAGGTATCCTACACTTTGTTGACTGCAGGGTACAGTCATGCAAAGTTTTAAAAAATGGGTGGCGGGAGTTCTCCTAGAGACAGATTGTTTTATCACTGCAGGCTCTTGACACCCATCCAAAAGAAAGAATGGGAGACCATAGATCTGCAAAAGAAGCCAGGGGAAAAGCGGTAGTTATAATTTTACAGTTCACTGATGTGAAATGGAATCTAGTAAATAAAAAGCTGCACTTCCTGAACTGTGTAAATCTGCCAGAGCTTGGAATTACGAATCAGCCAAAGAGCCAAGTGGGTGGCTCTTTTTCCCAGGCATGGTTGTCGATGCGGCCCTTCTGCAAACCATTCTGCTACCCCCAGGTGAGGCAGTGAAGGGCTTAAGACCCTGTTTTTTGTGAGCAGGGATCTGGAATGTGTGATCTCAGAGCTGCTGGTTTGCATTTGGGGCCTTTGGGTTACACTGACTCTTCAGCTGATTCACAGATTAATGGCTTCCTCTTTAGAGCTGCTGATAGGCTCAGGCAGGATTCATAGGCTTGATAAATGGATAAACGTGGTCAATTGTGGGCCAGCTCCAGAGAGAGGAAAGGTCAGCAGTTTTTGCTAGGAATCTCAAAGGAGCTCCAAGTTGCAATAGATACATCCTTCTTATTTTCCGGTCAAAGAAGCTGAAGACCAGCTCTTCTTTATTTCCTGTTCCCTGGCCGCTTCATCTGCCACCTCCTCCTCCTCCTCCTCCTCCTTCATCTTCCTAGGACTGAGAGGGAGTAACTGGCCCAAGGTCACCCAGCTGAACTAGAACTCACAGTCTCCTGGTTTCTAGTCCAGCGCCTTCACCACTAGACCAAATAGGCTCTCATTTATGAACATTACATTTACAAATATTACCACAATTTTATTTCAAAGGTTAGATATAGTGATTGATAATTACAATTTTCAGTTTTCAGTGTGCTGTTCAAGCTGACAGTGCAGGTTACTGAAATGGTTTCATAGCCAGATGGAAACAGAAAGAGTTTTTTTGTTTCAGTATGTTTTTGCACACTTTCTGGGTGAAACGTAAGAGAGCATTCTGTGTGTCTGTGAGAAGGGAAAAGTTCGAGATATTCATAAGGATTTATAGTCAATTTGCAGAACCCAGTTATATCTTTAGTAGATTCTGATCATAATATTCAAGCTCACATTATAGAAAGCCCATAGGTCATGAACTGCAGCAATTCAGGGCTATAGAACATTTGAATCCCTAACCTAAGGGGTTTTTTTAGATTTTTTTTTTTATCCCACCTTTATTTTATTTTTTTATAAAAAACTCAAGGCAGTAAATATACCTAATACTCCTTCTTCCTCCTAAGTTAATAAAACATTGCTGAAGTCACATCATAAGCTAGGTCCCAAAGATAAATGGTGTCATGGCTTCGTCTGACAAATGGTGTCATGGCTTCACAAAACACGCTAAGGGAATTATTGGGTTCCTCCAACGTGCTGAGCCGAAAATGACCCAACCCCATTTCAGCCTAGTCTAGCATATTGCACAAACCTAGGCTCAGTTTTAACATGTCAAGGAAAGGAAGGGAGAAGAAACCAAAGCAAGAACAAAAACCCATCTAGAACAGGATCACGATCCGCAATAAATATCATCTTCTTTTTTCACTGCGTCGGGCCTTTCAGCTTCAGCATCTGGCAGACTTTGGAAGCTAATCAGGGCCAGGTCTGTTTAGTACTTACTGTAGATGGGACACCACCAGAATATCCTACAGATGTAGTCTAAATTGGGATACACACACACAAACACACACACACACATATACATACACACACACTGTGTATGTATGTATGTGTATATGTATATGTGTGTGTGTGTGTGTGTGTATGTATGTATATGTGTGTGTGTGTATCTATCTATCTATCTATCTATCTATCTATCTATCTATCTATCTATCTATCCATCCATCCATCCATCCATCCATCCATCCATCCATCCATCCTGGAAGAAGCCAGCAAATAACCTCTATACTATTGCCAAAAAAAGAGATTTGTGTGTGTGTGTGTGTGTGCAGTTTTTCTGTCTCACTTATGGCTCTTTTATACACAAGCTCCCTCTTTTTTTCCCCACAAGACAAAAGCATGGACTTGATTGTTCTTCTTTGTGATGGTTTTGTCTTTAGGTTTTACCATGGATGTTTTGAATTCTTTGGCTATGTTTTGAATTCTTTGGCTATGCTCTGCGTAAGCCACCAACAGGCTATTTTTTTTTAATGCGACAGGATAGAAAGTGCATTTAACAAGTAAAATAAAGTAAAGTATAAAAAATAAATGAAATGAAATGAAAGCAACTGTCAATCTGCAAAATGAATGCCAGGCACTGTCTGCCCATTACAAGCACATAGAGCAGGGAGTCTTCAAATCTTAATTCTGAAAACCTGTTGAACAAAGTGGAACTTAACTTCCAGTTAAAAGTGAATCCTTTTACTTATTCAGATAATAATACCTAACCTCCCTCTTGACTACTTCAAGTTCCTGCGGATGCATCCATGTTGTAGTAGACTGCCTTTGCTGTTTTTCCCCTTTTCACTCTAGCCTATAGCTCTGATACTTCCTGTGATCTCTCATTCCAAGTAGTAACCAGGTCTGATTCCGCATAGCTTTTAAAGATCTGCCATGGTTGGCTAGGTTCAGCTACCTGCTGTACAGGTGAGCTATTTGCCAAGTACCTCCAGATGCAAAATGTGGGCCTTAAATCTTCCAACTTTCTGACCCTATGTGTATTATTGTGATGTTTTTTCTATGCCCAGGAGGATTATGTTGAGAGAATTACATCCAGAGTTGTGGGGAGATAGTGTACAAATTAAATACAATAAATAAAAAATAGATAAGTAGGCTAAAGAATCTAACCAAATCTCCCAGCACAATTCTCTGTTGCAACTTTAAAAAACAACAACACAGAATCCTATCCCTGATGGGCAAATCTGATCTGCTGAATGCAGCCATTCATTCATTCATTCATTCATTCATTCAGAATTTCCAGCAAGCTGAATTGCATCATTTCTTAATCATGTTGGGTGAGAGTCTTCAGAGAATTTGGACACACTGGTGAATTTAAGAATCCCACGGTGTTCTAAGCTTCAGCAGTAATAAAGTGATGGTGAAGGAGTGAAGACTTTAAGACTTCAAACCACCAAGGTCTTTGAGCTCAATAGCTTGCTTGGGCCTCTGCAGATGCTGGCTCACGAGTTATCTTAACCAGCCCTTGTATTTTTAAATGGGAACTAGGAAGTAACTCACCCCAAAAGCTGACTTGTGCCAACCTCCACTTAATTAACTCTGTGTTCTCACAGCAAGCAGAAAATCTAACCCATGTTCTCAAAAATAAGACGATTGGCACTTGACGTCATCACTTAGTTCGGGAAATCTAAGTGAGCCAGATTTGGAACAAATACTTAATTTGAAATGGAATGTTCTTCCCCCTAAGGAGGAACAGGGTTTATGTATTATGTGTCCTTTTAATCCACTGTTTCTCTTGTGAGTCCAGGGCTGGAGGAAATACCTTCCCAGTTAGTTTGGAATAAGGCCACCTCTTTTGCAGCATGACCCTGGCCAGGGACATCTGCAGGAGAGCAGGAGGGTTAAAAATGTCAAGATGGCAGCCATGATCATGTGATTGAAGACCTGTAGGTTTTTTAATAGGCCTCGCTGCCACCATCTTGACTTTCTTTATCCCCCTTCCCAAGATATTGCTGGCCCTGATGCAAGCTGGTACAATCTGCGCAGAGAGAAGCCTGCTGGTCTCCACCAGCAACCTTAAACTTTCTGGGGGAAGAAACGGACTAGAAACCATGGATTCAGTATTCCTCTTTTTTTAAGTTGATATAGGGCCCTCCTTTGCTGCAAGACTACGATCCCTTCATGATAATTAGTGAGAGTGGCAAATTGCTGCATGGCGTGTGTGCTTTTCGTTTCTTCCTGTCTTCGGGGCAGCTTGAAAGGCTGACAGCTCCCAGAGGGCACCGGCTGCCCTACCAATGAGCTGAGCTGTGGAGAACTGAGCAGAATTAATTGCAGATTTACGTGGCACCGGGGGAGAAGGAGGAATGGGGTGGGAGGTTGCTTCAGATCCGAGCAATGATCTGCCATCTTTGCTTACTGCTGCTTTCTCTTCGGCTGATGACCCTTAGGTGATGTACCTTTCACTCACAGCTCCCTTGTTTTCAGAAGTCCACCCCCCTTTATTAATTAGAGGCCCCGACACAAAAGCTTGAGTCACTGTTCAGCGGGGTACAATTTTAATTAATCTCACCGCCAAGTGGTTGAAGGCAGACGTGTAAAAGGGGCCAATATACCAGCAATTAGACACAGCATTAAGAGCAATCTTGCAAAGCCGGGCACCAACCTTGGCACACTGCTGCAAACATCTCCTGAGCAAGTCACTTGTATAATTTTTTTTTGGTCAGGGGGAGTTGCATCCACCCTCTCCTACTGCCAGCCTTTCAAACAAGTTCCCAGAATCCAAACACACTGCAACATTTTTTTTCCGCATATTGCTTGGCAGTGGTTTGTTGACTGATGAGGATGCTAAAGATGCAGGTGGACAAAAGAACATCTGAGAAAGTGAATGAGACCAGTGGCCTCTTCAGTCCAAAATTCTGGATCAGGTGCCTATTAAAATTCACAAGTCAAAGATGGGAGCATTCTTTCTCTATTTTCCTGAAATACCTGGGCTCTGATCATAGCGGAGTTCAGACTACTGCACTAACTGATAGTTTTCTTCTCTTGTTACTTCTTCACAAATCTGTCTCATTCCTTTTTAAAAGGGTCTATTTTTTTAAGGTATTCATTTGTTTGCTATCATCAGAGATGATACCAGCAGAGTAGGAAACTGCTCCCCCACCCCCCAGATTCCAGCACACAGTGTTAAGCATTCCTCTTAATTTTTTCCTTTCAAAACAATAACAATAAAACCAGTTACTTCCTGCATCACGTATTTTAAGCCACTGTTAACCCAACACGATGACAATTGAGCAGAATTTGGCTACCTTTGCGGTAGCCTCCACAATTTTCTTGAAAGTCAAGAGTGTTGTCCAGCTGAGTTGGTCTAGTTTGGGCAACCCCATTGTTCAATTCTTCCTCCAATGACCAGCTACAAGTCCAGCAAGAACAACTTCATCCTCTCCAGCAGCAGGTCAAGGCTGGTCATCTCCCTGGTCTCATTGTCTCTGTCCTCAATGGCTGCATCTTCTACAACAATGTTTTTCAACCTCTTTCAGGTAGCAGTTCCTGGGAGAGATTTCTGCCAAGTGTCCTGGAGACACTGCCAATCTGAACAGATACTAGCCTAGATCAGTGTTTCTCAACCTCAGCAACTTTAAGAAGTATGGACTTCAACTCCCAGAATTCCCCAGCCAGCATGCTGCCAAGGTTGAAGAACACTGTTCTACAGCTGTAACTCCTATTGGTGCATACAGAGCTCAAGAATGGCACCAGTCTGGTTCCCCATTAGGCAAGATCCACAATTGGAGTTCAGTGGGCCAGCCAAGATGGAGATTCTGTTACTGTACCCCTACAAGAAAGGTAGTGTTAATACTCATGGTTTTGGTTTCCTGTTTGGACTACCTCGAAAGGCTGACATCAGTCTTGCAAGTCTCAAAGCCCTTCTACCCTCCCTTGCCTTGACTTTCCAGAGAATGAGGGAGGGTCCCTTCTGAGATGCTTTTCCCACCCCCATTCCTTCTGTGGGCTGAGATATCTCTGGCCTGACCACTGTCTGGGCTGCAGCTCTTCCTCTTGTCTTCCAAGGTCATTCTCACAGCCCATTACAAGGATCGGCAGATAACCTGGTCCTATCCCATGTAGGGCTGTTGATGGATGCAACATTTACAACGTGTCCACCTACAGCTGTATTTGCGTAACATACTTAGCCACGTTGGATTAGAGAAATTCTGAAGAGTGTGTGAAGCTTTGTAGTATTCTTAGCTAATTTTTGTTGGTGGGGATGGCTTTGCGCATTATGCAAACTCAGCCCATTTGATTAATTTAAGATGCAGTGTAGTCTGCAAGGCCAGAAAATGGGTTAATTCAGTAACCAGGTTAAATCAACCCAGCCTAGGTCTCAGGTACTTTTGCACCTCAAATCCCAGCTTCCTTTCACGACAATGGCATTGATACATTTCTGACTTGTTCTAGTTTCTCTCTTCCTCTTGCAAATATATTTTAAGCCCCCAAGTAGGAAGTAGCAAGCCTCTTCTTGGTTATTTTTCAAGGCTTCCTCCATGAATCTTCCCTTGTCAGTTCATAGCTCATATCCCTTAATGTTGTTTGAAAGCTGCCCATAAGGTACAGGTAAACTCACCTGCAATCGGTCACTCCTGGCTGTTTGAAACGTTAGTTATCAATGGGCTTCAGTGGTACTTCATCATGGTGACTTCTGCCCACCCGCCACTGGTAGGGGAACCAACTTTCTCTGCTGATGTGGGAACCCACAGGGCAGTAGTCTGCAAAACTGATTGCGCTGCATCTCCATGTTGCATCTAGTCAATTTTCCCCAGCTCCAGGAAAATGTCATGTGTGATAAAGAAAGAGCACTTCAAGGCTGGTAGATGTTATCTGAGAAGCTTTTGCTACCAAAAATTGGGAATGGGGAATTAATAGCTGGCAAAAATATCATCTAAGCTAAAAGTCCATTTCATTCAGCCCTAGATCTCAGGGCAAAAAAATGAAGGAAAAAGGCAAAGTAGATCAAGAGGATGTAAACTCTGCCTTCAGGAGTCCTCAGAGAGGAATGGATTTGTGGATGGATTTACACAAGACACAAAACGTGAAACCTCGTTTTGGAGACACCCACTGCTGTGTTTGCATAACATGCTAGAACTAACATCAGCTTTCTTATGGCTTAACCAGATGACTTGGTTCACACAATGTATTCAGAGACCAGCTGAATTCTGACAACACTGTAAACCACAGATTACCCATTCTAGCCTAGTCTGGTGTGTTGTGTGAACTCAGTCTGTGTTTCACAATATGCTTTCTTCTTTAAACAAGGAGCTTATGGCCCTCACAAGTTTGCCTCTAGAATTTCTACAATATTTATGACACTTAAATATAATTTCAATAAATCACAGTTTTTTTCATTACAAATCCTGGACTGGATGTATCCGGAGGTCTTTGGGACTTGATGAATCTTCGTTCACTTTCATCCTTTTCTTCTTGTCCTAAAAAACTAAATTGCTTGTACCCCAACTTAACTTTCTATCTTTTCTGAGCAGGTGAATACATCTCTAAGCAAAGCTGTGGCTATCCATTCTATTTTTTAATATTTTTCCACAGCTGTTTTTACATTTCTCTCTATCATGTAAACCCCTGAGAGTTCAGATTGTGGTGGGATATATAAAGGCAATGGATGGATGGATGGATGGATGGATGGATGGGCTTCAGTAGATCCTCATAAATAAAGGAGTATTATTATTGCCAACCACCATCTTGTTCACTTTTGTTTTGAAAGTAATAATTCAACATTCAACTAAGGACATCAGTGAGAACCAATTTAGCACAGTGGTTAAGGCATCAGGCTAGAAACCAGGGGACCATGGGTTCTAGTCCCTCCTTAGGCACAAAGCCAGCTGTGTGATCTTGGGCCAGTCCCCCTCTCTCAGCCCTGGGAAGCAGGCAATGGCAAACCACTTCTGAAACCTTGCCAAGAAAACTGCAGGCACTTGCCAGGAGTCAACACTGGCTTGATGGCACAAAACAAAACAAAAAGGACCTCAAGCGATGTCTTTAGGGCACTTTGGTCCTCAGGAATGCTGTGTTGTCCATTCCTGATGATGTGACAGGACTGTGGTATAATAGCTCACCTAAAAGATGTCAGGAACACAGCAATGAAGATAAAAAGGAGCAAGGAAGTGTGGGTAGACATCAGATTGCAAGAAAGATGATTGCACACGCACACCTCTTGACCACCTCATTAGAAGAATTGTGTTACTTTGGTCAATTGAGGCAACAATGTGGGTATGGCAATACCACACCCACTTTCCTTGACGTTCACATTTATATTAAGCAGGTCATTCCAAATAGATGATTTCTACCTATCTGACTGTTCCCCAACTTGGCAACTTCCAGAGGTGTTCCACTCCCAATTCTCAGCAATGGCCATGTTGGCAAGGAAAGTTTGGGAATTCCAGGAGTTGAAGTCCATCCATCTAGAAGTTGCCAAGGCTGGGAAATACAAATCTATTGTAATGGTTGCCTATCCCAAATTAATCTCAGACTCACAAGCAAGAGCTTAAGAAAATCTGATTTGTTAAAGAATAGTATGCAGGATCACAGAGAAAGCTGAGAATGATGAAAGCGCGCCAAATGCAAACTAAAAACCCTCGGTG
Organism: Candoia aspera; assembly: GCF_035149785.1. NCBI lineage: Eukaryota > Metazoa > Chordata > Lepidosauria > Squamata > Candoiidae > Candoia > Candoia aspera. The sequence continues at coordinate 6,490,127 of NC_086159.1, read as the reverse complement.
CAAATGAAATCCCTCCCCCTGTAGAATCTTCCCAAGTTCACAATCCCAGGTGTTCCTAACGGTTTCTGATGGTCTACGGGAAAAGGCCTTGAACAGATAACATAACCCAAACACATTCCATTGAAATGAACATAGATACAGAGCCTGGCACAAGGTTTCACAGCAGCTCCCTCCCAACAGAAACGCACGTCAGCACCATGGCATGTGAAACGTTACGATGTATAGTGCACACTGAAACAGTGAACATGACATCTATACAATGTTAGCAGCATCACCACATCTTGTGGGCATGAACTCTGCAGAACCTAAGAATGCCCCTCCTGGATGGTTCCAAGGTCCATCTTAGTCTAATATTTGGATTCTCACAGTGGGCCACCGGTGCTGCTGGGGTGGTTGCTGCTGTGGTTCTCCTGCAACTGATATCTGGAGGCAGGCTGACCCAGTCTCAGTGGTTACACAGAGCCTTCAGAGATAAATAGGCCTTCGTTAGATCTGTCCTCCATGAATCTATCCAGCCCCCCTTGAAAGCCCCCCAAATTAAAGGCCATTGCTACATTTTGTGGCAGTGAACCACACAAGTTCATCAGAGACTGCATGAAGAAGCGTTTGTTCCGAATCTCACTCCAGAATCTCCCTGGTCCTGGCGTTTTGAGAGATGGAGAACCACCTCTCCTTGCTCATTGTTTCCAGGCCAGTCATGAATGTCTACAAAAGTTTTATATTCAGGTCTAAGCCTGCAAATCACCAGCTTGTTTGCTTTAGCTTCTGTGGAAGAATTGTTACTGAAGTTGGAGTCATACCATTTGGGTCATGAATGTGGACTACTTTCCCAAGGGTGGATGGTTGGGCATTTACTGCCTGGCTGGGTAGGACATTAACAGGTTAGGAACCTGGGTGGCCTATCCAGAATTGTTAAAAAATGCTCTTTCTTTTCCCACAGCTTATCCGTGTACCAGTGGAGTCATGCGAACAATACGAAAGCTGCAGCGAGTGCCTGGGCTCAGGGGACCCCCACTGCGGATGGTGTGTGCTCCACAACATGTAAGTGTGACTCGCGGGGACCAGAGAAGGCCATTGCCTGCATCCCCTTCTCTTCCCCTCCCATCTCACCTTTTTTTCACCATTGTGTGTGAAAGCCAACAAAGCTGCAAATGGAGAGGTCCATCTCCAGGGAGATGAAAGCTGGGTCATTGGAAATGGAGCTCCTAGCTTGGAAGAAAAGAGGAGGATAGGAAGGAATGGGTTAGGGACTTCTGCTAAAGGATAGCCATCTCTCTTCTGTGCTGACTGGGTGTTTGGAACAGCTGCAGCCTCCCCATTCCTGGCACAAAACACATCATTAGAGAGCCAGAGTGGTGTAGTGGTGAAGGTGCTGGACTAGAAGCCAGGAGACCATGAGTTCTAGTCCTCCCATAGGCATGGAAGCCAGCTGGGTGACCTTGGGCCAGTCCTTCTTGCTCAACCCAGGCTGCCTTTCAGGACTGTTGCAGAGGGGACAAAATGAAGGGAGATCTTAACATACACCAGGGTGAGGTCTTGGAAGATAGGCAGGCTCTAAGTCCCACAAGCAAATAAATAAGGAAGTGAACATATTAAACCCATGGATAAAATACATTCAACACCCCATGGCATCCACTTCCATCAGGCTAAATTCTTCTATTAGTTTTCTTCCAAAAATACAACACAGCAAAATACCTCTGCCCCGGAGCATTTGATGTGCATCTGAGTACTGGTTTGGGGTAGTAGAGAAGGTGCTGGACTAGAAACTGGGAGACCCTGAGTTCTAGTCCTGCCTTAGGCACTAAAGCCGGCTGGGTGACCTTGGGCCAGTCCCTCTCTCTCTGCCCCACCCACCTCACAGGGTTCTTGTAGTGGGGAAAAAGGAGGAGGGAGAGCTATGTACTCTGCCTTGAGTTGTACAAAATTATGGTGGGATAGAGATCCAGTAAGAATACAGGTAGTCCTCGCTTAACAACCATTTTTAAATGATGGTTCGGATTTACAACTGCTAAAACCCAACTTATGACCAGTCCTCGCACTTACGACCATCACAGTGTTCCTGCAGTCAAGCGATTGCCATTTTCAACCTTCCCAACTGGCTTCTGGCAAGCAAAATCAATGGGGAACTGTGTGATTCACTTAACGGCCAAGTGATTTGCTTAACAGCCACCGCAGAAATGGTCATAAAAGCAGGTTGGATTCGCTTAATGGCCATATTGCTTAGCGACCAAAATTCCAGTCCCAATTGTGGTCGTTAAGCGAGGGCTACCTAATAACAACATCAAGAATTGTTTGTGGATTCTTTCATTAATATCAATCTTCTCTTACTGAGTCCTAGCTTGGACCTGTCTTGGGTCTGTTTCATTCTTTGGTTCTGCTCTGGGTCATTTCCCAAATAGCTCTGACATAATCCTGCCCAACCCAGGTGCTGCTTGAGGGCAGACACTTCAGCCAGATGTGGCCGCAAAAGTCACTCCGTTCAGTTTCCCAAACGAAAAGCTGGTCTGGCTCACCTCCCTTTCTCGAGTCTGGAGTTTTCACATCTGGACTGCACAGATCCAGCTGGCCACTAGAAGGCTCAAGGGGGGACGAGCCTGGAGACCTGGAGGCAGTTGGTTTCCTCTTCTGGGAACTGAAGTCCAGACATCTTCAAGTTGCTCAGGTGCAGAAACACTTCTCTGGGCAGACGATGAGACCGTTAAGCCCACACCGTTGAATGGCACCTCCTTGGATAAAACCAGTTGTTTTGCGGGGAGGAAAGAAGATGGCTTTGAAGCAATGGGTCCTGCCCGGCCTCTTTGATTCAATGCATCCTGGGGGAAAGGCCCTTTCTAAGATGACAGACGTGACCCAGACCAGGGACGACACTTTGTTTCCTCCAAGCCTTGATGGAAACCAACGGTCCTGCTTTTCTTCTCTCTGCGTGGCGCCTCTTCAGAAGTGTGGTCCAGAGAAGCAATTTGCAGCTTACCCCGTTTCAAAGGCGATCCCAGGGCGCCACCAGTCAATGCAAGAGACAGCAGTGAGCCAGCTTTGGCTGGCTATTCAGGGAAGGAGAAACAACAGGGCACTTTCCTTTCCTGTTCTCTGCATCACTCACAACACCAGCTTCTTTTTTTCCCAAGGGACTGGCTGCCATAGAGGAGAGAATAGATTTCTCCAACTTTTCGGTCTTAACTTGGTAGGAGGAAACGCAACCCTGTGTGCAGCGGGCATGGAGAGAGTGAGAAAGTGGTTTGACAATAGGAGAGGGGGCGGGATTGATTTCTGTACGGCAAGGAGGGAAATTGGAAGGAAAGGCCACGGAGGTTTCTGACTGCAGTTGTGTTAACTGGCATCTGACTCCTAGAACTTCTGTTCCACCTCTTCTTCCCAGAGCCCACAGACTAAGAAAACCATAATGGGTGAAAAATTCAGAGAAACCACCAGATGATAGTGAAGTGTTTTGAGTTTGTGTATCTCCATATCTAGTGGGTGTCTTGCTTTTTTGAAGCCCCGACACGCTCACTTTAACATTGTGTGAATGCGGCCATGGCCTGCAGCCCCACAACATGCTCAGCTTGGCTATGGAATGAACCTGTTTTCTGGGTCCACTCAAGACACTAAGTCATCAACCCGCCAAATGCACACAACATGCAAAGGTACACCCCCTCCCCCATAAAAGTCTAACTAAGGCTAACACTGAACAAGCTTTGCATGTTGGGTGAGTGCAGCTGCTGTGCCTTGCAGTGACCGGGCTAAGCGTCTGGTGTGAATGTAGCCCCTGATACAGCAAAATGGGATAATGTTTCCTTATTTTTGCATTCACTGGACTTGTATTACTCTAGCTGGCATCTGTGCAAATGGGAAAGGAGAAGTTTTTACGCCTGGGTCATCCCAACCTCACTTGGTCTTCTTCTCAGTGAAGCCTCAGTGAAGACTAGAGTGGAGCCATCTTCTTCAGGATCCAACTCAGTCATATTGTTGGCTAAGGGTGTAATTTGCAAAGAGAATCAAATAGAATTACAAATGCATTAACAAACTAATGATAACCAAACAGCTGTGAAGAATAACTGCCCCACCGTGGATCTTTACACAGCCAGAGGGCTGTGGAGCGCATACATGGCAACAAGAAAGTGAATCTGAATATAGCAGTGTTCTTCAACCTTGACAACTTGAAGTTGTGTGGACTTCAACTCCCAGAATTCCCCAGCCAGCAAGAGGCATGATCACTCTTGGTCCAAAAGCTGAAGCTGCTCAGTTGCTCTTTCTAAAAGTAATCTCTTCTAAATAACAGTAATTTATAATCAGTGAAATCCTGAATGCAACCTATCATAACTGGGTGAATATTCCAATATCAAGCACATGTGGACAAGGGGAAGGGGAAGGCCACCTTATCATATTAGACCAGTGTTTCTGGGAGTTGAAGTCCACACAGCTTCAAGTTGCCAAGGTTGAGAAACCCTGTATTAGACACTGGATGGATTTTTGCATTCACTGGCCTTGTGTTAATCTATTAATCCTTCTCATAGGACCAGGATATCAACTTTATGAGATGATAAAGAAGGCTGCTGAACAACTAAAGAAATGAAATTAAATCCTGACATGAACAAGCTCTATTGATTCTTGGCCAAATCTTCTAGCAACCATATCTGGAACTTCTTTCCATTCAAGGAAGAAGCAAATGATGTTTATGAAAAAATGGTTGCCTGCAACACACGTACCTTTCTGACCTCCTGACCTCCAGAAAGCTTTTTCTTAAGCTTCCCTCCAAAGCGGGGAAAACGCTATTCAAGCAGCTGATCTTCCTAGGTATTTTCTGAGGTCGTGATGGAAGGTTTTAATTGTGTCTTTTCAACTTGCCATTCCCTTCAGCTGCCTGGGCCATGAAAATAAATACCATCTGGTCTCAGCGTGTAACTCAATCCCGCTGTTCACAGGAAAGTCCTCATTGATCGACCTCAGCTTTACCTTTCTTGGTCAAAGTTTTGCAATTCAGTAGGCAGACTTTCAGGTAATCCAAGCTCTCTTCAGAGGCCCTGATAAAATCAGACTCTCTGAACATCTTTTTCTGTCTGTTGACTTTTAAGATGCCAGTATGCTTTGGCCCAAGTTTGTTTTCGATCTCGCAGCTTTGTTTTTTTGCAACTCTTTCTGCACCTGGAGAAAGATGGTGGCCGGTCTCTAACTGTGATAGGCAGGGAGGAAGAGAACTGCTAATGGGGTTGTGGTTCATGCATCTTACACCAGGACATCTCTTCCAGACCCTGGAAATGTAGCAGTCTGCACGCAGGTCTCCTCTGAACATAGAGGTGGCCTGGACAATTGCCTGGCCTCCAGGGAATGGGAGTCCATCCAGTGTCTAATACAGTGTTTCTCAACCTTGGCAACTTCAAGCTGTGTGGACTTTAACTCCCAGCATTCCTCAGCCAGCATGGGAGTTGAAGTCCACACAGCATGGCTGGCTGGGGAATGCTGGGAGTTGAAGTCCACACAGTTTGAAGTTGCCAAGGTTGAGAAACACTGGTCTAATATGATAAGCTGGCTTTTCCCTTCTCCTTGTCCTCATGTGCTTGATAATGGAATATTTATCAGATTACCATGCAAGAAAGGAGGTGGGGTAGTGGCCAAGAGGACTCACCCCCAACCTTTGGGCAGAGAAGTAAATAAAATGTGTGCATTAAATCAGGGCTAGACTTCAAACTCATAGGCACCTTGAAGGAAAATAAAATCAGAAAATGTTTAAAAGCCAAAATCCTCCCCCCACTGCAACCTAATGACACTTCATCACTACCCCACCTGCCCACTTCTTCCAGGAAAAAAATAAAAATTCCAATAGCCCGTTGGCAGGAAGATGCCCACCTCTGCTTTAAAATAAGGAAGAACTCTGAGGACCCTGCATTCTTTTTTGGAGATATGCTGTTTCAGATAGACCCAGATTTATGTGGGAATTATTTGGCAGATTGTGACTTCTGTTTGAATGAACTAGCTTCTGTCAGTCCAGTTTGGCCCAGGACACAGAATGAATAAATTGGGACCCATTCTGAGTAAAAAGTGGGAGGAGATGGGCTGTGACAAATTTGATAGACAAACAAACAAACAAACAAACAAATAAAAAGCTTTGTGCTGTCCCTCAACCAGGCTATGAAGGCCAACAGTAGCATCATCCAAGCCAAGTGAAACAGTGGTGGGGTGTAGCCAGGGTTATTCTACTCTAGTCTACTAGACTTAGGCTGCAAAATTCTGAATGACCTGTAGGTGGCACCAAGGAGTTTTCTGGGTATTTTGGTTGCCCTCTATTGGACATCTAGATTTTTGATAGCTGTACTTTTGACCATCTCCAGGATATCCTTCTGAGGTCAGAGGAAGCTGGGTCTGCTGTTATTTTCTATTCTTATGGATGACCAAGATAATAACACATGGCTTGTCAAGTTCCTTCTGCTGAGATGTCAGTCTGTGGAACAAAATCAGTAGTGTTACAATGGATGGACAACTGAACGACAGGGAACAAATCCATCTCAACCATGGAGATGTTTTCAGGGGATTGTTTTCTGTCAGATCCTCTGGCACTTTCTAGTGTCTCTGCATCGGCTGACGAAGTGCCAGTGAGAGAAAATCGCACGTGGAGCAACTTCTCCCCAGAGAGAGGTCATGTCTGTTTTCAATCGTATTTGCTCTTCAAATTTCCCATCGCTTGTGGTAGTGTCAAGACTCCTGATGGGATGGGGTACACCAGACTCCCATTGCCCTGCAATAATTTCTCTGCACCTTTAGAAGTACTTATCTATCTCTAGTTAATTTAGCAAGCCAGGACTTTCATTCCTTTGTCATATCCACAGAGGAACTGTATGCATTGATTCCTAATATGTGCAAAACCACTTAACTGGCTGTGTTCACACAACACATTAGCCTAGTTATTAAATAAAATCATTCTTGCAATGGCCCAATAAACTGGAGCAGGCATGGGCTGGCTTCATACAACCTATTAAACCATGTGCCTTACCAAGATCAGCATGTTCTACTCTGGTGTCAGCTAAACCTTCAACTGACCTTGTTGAACGTGTTGTATGAGCTGAGCTACCTTTGTCCCAAACATCCTGGTGCATAGAACAGGCATGCAGACATGTACCTCTTTTGTTTGTTTGTTTATTTCCATTTCTAGATGGATTTCTTGGGATCTTCAGCTAGGAAAGGTGGAATAATGTATAGAAGAGAGCCATGTTGATCTATAGGAGCACAACATCAGAAGGAGTTTGGTAGCATCTTTTCCAGCTCTGATTTTATTAAAAAGCACCAGCTTTCATGAGCTGCATCTTTTAATAAAATCTGTGAGTCACAAAAGGTGCTATCAGACTGCTGATAGTCAGTCAACTTACTCTTGGTAGGGATCTGAACCGATCTCCAGCTGCAAGATTTTTAGATAGACTGGCATGGAATTAGACCAGTGTTTTTCAAAGTTGGCAACTTTAAGAGGTGTGGACTTCAACTCCCAGAATTCCCCAGCCAGCTAGCATTCCCAGCATGCGTTCCCTGTCCATGCTGGCTGGAGAATTCTGGGAGTTGAAGTCCACACCTCTCAAAGTTGCCAACTTTGAAAAACACTGAAGTAGACTAAGATTCTTCCCCCTTGTCATAAGGGGCTCTTCTTCATTTGGGGAAATACCACGCTTGCAAAAAGGGTCCTTGAAATGTAAAATGATTTCCTGTGGTTGAAGCGAATCAGCAAACCTACTTCATAGGATGACGTTGTGTGTGTGTGTGTTTGTGCACACAATAGACACATGGATGAATGCTCTCACAAGTCCCTGTCTATGGAACTTTGGAACTTGGAGTTTGAATTTTGAAGGTACAACTTGATAGAAGAAGAGAGGCATAGAGAGTTAAAAAAATAATTATGATGATAAGGTTAAGTTTAGCAGCCTGTATTTTTTCCCAGTCTGGGATAGGAAATAAGATTTCACAAGAGTGATAGGCTTTGAAGAAAAGGAAAGAAATGTGTTCATGCTGCTGAGGTTGTAATAAGATTAAGTTAACATATCTGGTCTTATGTCTATGTTGGTCTGCACACAAACCACCCAGAATCTCAGTCAGTCTATATACGTATACTGGCTTCACTCAAACTCAGTTTGGATCCCAAGGCCGCTGACTTTCTGCTTGTCCGCTGATATGTGAGAATCAGATCCTTGCCCCTTCAGGTTGTGGGGACCTCATGAAATCATCAGACCCATACTAATTTACAGTACATCAAGTTATTCAATATACACCCTGCTTTCCCACCCAGTTGCATGCAAAAAGCAGCTAATAGCATTTTAGAAAAAGAAAAAACAAAAATGCAAATAATGGCATTATTAACATTTAAAGGTCTGGCTAAAGGAATATGTTTTAACTGCTCCAATGGAAGAGGAGAGGAAGACCAGGCCCAACTCTTGAGGAAGTTCATTCTGGAACCTGGGACTGATCCAGAAGAATGACCCTTAACGTAAGGTGAAACAGGAGTGTCTTAGGAAGGGTTTTTTTCCAGACCCTAATATCTGGACAGGCTGAATCTGGAATGAGGGATGAGTAAGATTTGCCAGAAGGGGAGAGACTGGTGATTAGGGAAAGACGGAAGCTCTTCCTGGTGGCTCCAGCGTCAAGAGGAACCAGCTGATCCAAAGATAAGATTGCACCCAGAGGCTGCCTTCCTACAACACCCTGAATCCAAAACTTGGGTTAGCAACATTCATAAGACACGGTGCCCAAATAAATACATTGTAGATACATCTTACAGATAAACACATCTTACTGTGATGGCCAGGTTCATCCCACAAGTTGAGACAAGCTTTGGGCTTCCTACAATGCATGGAATTGCGTACTACACCAGTCTACTGTGTTGTGCCGGTTTGCTTCTTGGGATCTTTTGCTGAGTCTTAGCAAATCTTGGAATGCAATTCCTGGATCATGTGGCCCCATATATGAAGCCTTAAAAAAACAGCCCCATTTATCCTGAACATGAAATATTAAGAGATCCTTATACAGTAATGGATTGATGTGCCTATTTCAGCCCCTTTTCTTTTTCCTCTCCGTCTCCCCACACTCAGAAACGAGTGGCATCTCTTTAGGGACCCATTCACTTTGGTAATGGTCTCCCGCACTTAACATCGTATTGATCCTCATTCCGCCAGGGGTGGGGGGAGGTATCTTGACATCTCTTGCCCCGCATATGAACACTTTTCATATTGCTCCTATGAAAGCTGGGATGATAGAAATGGGGCAATTGATCTTTTTTTCCCGTAAAGAAGCATTTAAAGAGGAAAATGCGTATAGTGAAGCGGGGTGAAATCCATCATTAACCCCAGGGCAATGAGTACCGTGTGAGATGGATCCTGTAATTCTGACAGCATTAACATGATTTAAGTCTCACTGGGATCAATAGCTGGCTCAAGTCCAACATAGCTGAAGCGGTCGTGCTATTGCATGTTCAAGACTTGAAGGAGCAACTTCTCTCAATGGGTGTCAGGGCCACTGGCAACTCAGTTTCTCTAAGGAAAAGGAGTTTGGATATACTGGCCTGGTTATAATTTTGATGGGGCCATGCCTGTGACCCAAGCGTTGAGAGGTCTCGATAGCTATTTTTGGCCCATAATTGTTTAGCTTGCTGTGGGATAGGTCAGCAAAATGAATCAGTTGTACTTCTTCTCTTATTTGAAGCCACAAAGACAGATGTTAGTACTTTACATAGGAAGCTGTTGGTGACCTCATTTTTCATCACAATGATGTCATTAGTGACCTATTGCATGCCTTACTGTCTTCTCCACAGCAGCACCCAGTAAGGTACCCAAAATCATAGCTGTTCTCCCATCCTTAGTCACTCTCCTGAGTGTGCTGTTGCCTTCCCCTGCATGAAAGAGAATAATTAAGACCTTTTCCCTATCTAGAATCCTAGGTGGAATTCCATATTTCACCTGGTGTTAGAAGCATTTCTGTAAGTTACACTGGGATTGGGCCCATAGCCATGATTCTTCTAGCCATGAAATGATTGGTAAGACTCGCAGACTGAGCAATGCCCAAGATGGTATTTGCAAATCTTCGGCTCAGCAAGAATGGACAACATCAAGCTTAGTGTTGAGTATCTGAAGCAAGAATGAGGATGCTCAAGAGTAGCTACTGGAATTCATTTGTCATGTTTTAGAAATCCAGAACAGTACCAATGGAGGAGGTAAACTCTCTTCTCCTGTGTGGTAAGTCAGCCCCGCTGACAGAAGATGATGGGAACTGGTCCTCTTTTCAGTTTGTTGTTGTTTATTCGTTTAGTCGCTTCCGACTCTTCGTGACTTCATGGACCAGCCCACGCCAGAGCTTCCTGTCGGTCGTCAACACCCCCAGCTCCCCCAGGGACAAGTCCGTCTCCTCTAGAATGTCATCCATCCACCTTGCCCTTGGTCGGCCCCTCTTCCTTTTGCCCTCCACTCCCCCTAGCATCAGCATCTTCTCCAGGGTGTCCTGTCTCCTCATTATTGGCCAAAGTATTTCAGTTTTGCCTTGAATATCATTCCCTCAAGTGAGCAGTCTGGCTTTATTTCCTGCAGTATTTCCTCTTTTCAGTAGCCATTACTTTTTAGTGTATTTTAATGAAATTTAAATGACTAATAAAGTGCAAAAGACCTCTTGAAATTCTTCACCTACTTTGGGTAAAGAAGCTGACAGGACACACATACAAGATGGGGGATTCATGGCTTGAAAACAGTAAATCTGAGAAGGACTTGGAGGTAGTTGTTGGCAAGAAGCTGAACCTCAATTAGCAGTGGAAATCAGTTGGTAGAGGTCTAACACAGTTCTGGGCAGGATCAGGAGAAGCACTGTATCAAAGACACACGAAGGCATTATTCTGGTCTACTTAGCACTGGTAAGATCACAACTGGAGCGTGGTGTAGGAGTCTGGGTACTACATTTCCAGAACGGTATTGAGAAGGATGGAGCGAGAATTGCCAGATGTACAAGCTGGGTTTAGAAAAGGCAGAGGAATTAGGGACCAAATCGCCAATATCCGCTGGATAATGGAAAAAGCCAGGGAGTTTCAGAAAAAGATCTATTTCTGTTTTATTGACTATTCTAAAGCCTTTGACTGTGTGGACCATAACAAATCGTGGCAAGTTCTTAGTGGTATGGGGATACCAAGTCATCTTGTATGCCTCCTGAAGAATCTGTATAACGACCAAGTAGCAACAGTAAGAACAGACCACGGAACAACAGACTGGTTTAAGATTGGGAAAGGAGTACGGCAGGGCTGTATCCTCTCACCCTACCTATTCAACTTGTACGCAGAATACATCATGCGACAAGCTGGGCTGGAGGAATCCAAGGCTGGAGTTAAAATCACTGGAAGAAACATTAACAATCTCAGATATGCAGATGATACCACTTTGATGGCTGAAAGCGAAGAGGAACTGAGGAGCCTTATGATGAAGGTGAAAGAAGAAAGTGCAAAAGCTGGCTTGCAGCTAAACCTCAAAAAAACCAAGATTATGGCAACCAGCTTGAGTGATAACTGGCAAATAGAGGGAGAAAACGTAGAGGCAGTGAAATACTTTGTATTTCTAGGTGCGAAGATTACTGCAGATGCTGACTGCAGTCAGGAAATCAGAAGACGCTTAATCCTTGGGAGAAGAGCAATGACAAATCTCGATAAAATAGTTAAGAGAAGAGACATCACACTGATAACAAAGGCCCGCATAGTTAAAGCAATGGTGTTCCCCGTAGTAACATATGGCTGTGAGAGCTGGACCATAAGGAAGGCTGAGCGAAGGAAGATCGATGCTTTTGAACTGTGGTGTTGGAGGAAAACTCTGAGAGTGCCTTGGACTGCAAGAAGATCAAACCAGTCCATCCTCCAGGAAATAAAGCCAGACTGCTCACTTGAGGGAATGATATTAAAGGCAAAACTGAAATACTTTGGCCACATAATGAGAAGACAGGACACCCTGGAGAAGACCCTGATGCTAGGGAGAGTGGAAGGCAAAAGGAAGAGGGGCCGACCAAGGGCAAGGTGAATGGATGACATTCTAGAGGTGACGGACCCGTCCCTGGGGGAGCTGGGGGTGTTGACGACCAACAGGAAGCTCTGGCGTGGGCTGGTCCATGAAGTCACGAAGAGTCGGAAGCAATAAACAACGAATAAACAACAACAACAATTGAGAAGACAGAGAGGGTTCAAGGGAGAACAGTGAAGATGATACAGGGACTTGAGAATGCCCCCTAGGAGAGATGTTCAGTCTGATGATTGAAGGGGGACATGACATAAAAGGGTGCCATACAGAAGATATTCAGGAACTATCTTCCATTACCACAGGAACTCAGATCAGAAATAATGGGTATAGGTTGCCACTACCGAGATTTCATTTAAATTTTAGGAGAATCTTCCTGATGGTAAGATCTGTCCACAAATGGAAAAGTCTGTCTATGGAGGTTTCAGGTTTTCCATCTCTGGAGGCTTTTCAGAAGAAGCTGGACGAACACTTCTCATCGAGCATAGAATTGGTTTTCTTACACATTGCAGAGGGTTGGAGATGATGGTCCATGGGGTCTCTCCGATACTACAGATCTATCATTCTATGATTCCTATCAGCCCCCATCTTTGTGGTTGATGGCAAGGAGCTGTGAGATCTGTAGTCCAACATCATCTGGAGAGCACCACATTGCCTGCCTGTTGTCTAGTGCTGGCTCATGAGGTTGGGCAGATGGACAGACCCAAATTCCATTCCTAATGTCACTCTTTGCTTCAATGTATTAGCTGGCTGGGCTGGGGAGAATTTATGGGGGAATGCCAAAGCCTCTCCAGGACTCTTCCAAGAACAAGATAGGAAAGGCATTCAGAGAGGAACAGCTCCATCTCATGTGCAAATTAAGTCAGCAGAAGCTGGACGCAACCGTGACTGGCAAAGCTGGCTTCTAAATTGAATTGCATTTGCTTGGGATTGTCCAGCAGCATGGGGAATTAGTACTTCTCTGCCTGTTGTTAGGAATTAATTTGGGGAGAACTTAATTGTGCTTCTGCTGAACCTGTCTTCTTCCAGTGCTTCCCTCCTCCCCTCTGCTTTGCCTTCTAATTTTCCACTTGGCTGGGGATTCTTTGGCGGGGAAAGTTTGGGCCTGGGAAACATCTGCAGAGGCTGCTGTAGTAAAGTGGATTATCTCTTGGACCCACTGAGTTGAATAATAACAGCTTTACCTTGCCCGCTGCACCATATTCAAATGATGGTTCGAACATGTTGGCCTGCAGCTGGGGTTGAGGGGCTGCTAAGAAGGATCTAGATCCGTGTTTCTCAACCTGGCAACTTGAAGATGGGTGGACTTCAACTCCCAGAATTCCCCATCCAGCCTGGGAGTTGAAGTCCACCCATCTTCAAGTTGCCAAGGCTGAGAAACACCGAGAGGGAGGGAAGCCACTCCCCCCCCCCCAGCTGTTTCCAATAGGGAATCCCTTCAGCCTCTCTTCTTTCAGGACTCCTGGGCAAAGCACCTTTAAAGAAAATAATAGGCATCTTTCCAGCCATCAACCAATGAGATCTAAGTTTTTCAGGGAGACAATTTCTCAGACTAATGGAAAGATTCTGGCACATCCCTCCTTTGGTACTGGACGTGCCAAGGATTTAAACCTGGGGTTTTCATGCAAAGTGAAATATTTGCTGATCAAGCTAGAAGCTTTCCTAAGGGAACCTGATATGGACAGATGCTTGGCACCTTTCTCCTTCTAGATTTTTGCTAACTTCATTGCAGAGGCTCAAGACCTGTATTGGCAACCTGTGGTCCTGGGCTGGAAACATCTCCTGCAGATGTGCATTCTCATCCCCCCACTCCTGCCTGCCCCCCCCTCTACCCCTGTTACAATTGCTTCAGCTGTGCTGAGAAACAGAATTCAAGAGCAAAATCTTGGTTAGGGTTGTGTTGAATGGGGGATAAGACAAAGGCCTGTGTCCCCACTGACATCCTTATCAAAACTGGAAACTCTTCTTCTAATTGCTGTCCCAGAATATTAAACTCCTTGATGTCTGAATCTCAATATCTATGCTGCCTTTCTCAGCTATCACTTGCAGATGCTTTGATCTGGATTGCAGGGAAAGGGGGAGAAAACTTCAGCCTTAAGCATGCTGTTGATCATCCTAATGCCTGAATCTCCAAGGGAGGGTATGAGGTTACAGGCTGTCTGCCCTCCCTGCAGCAGCCCTGCCTGAGATTGTGGTTATTTTATTTATTTACAGTTTTAGCAGTGGGGAAGCTGAGCTCCTGATAGCTAGGGAACAGGGTGGGTTGAGTTTAAAGCCTCCCCCAGTGATCTGTTTCATTACAATGTAGAATACAAATGGTAGCCAAGCACAGAAGCTATTAACACTGTAATGATTGAAGTAAATTAAACCTTTCAAAATAGAAAATGTTATATCAATGTTAAATATGATTTCTGAGATGTCAATGGACAGAGAGTTGCTTAAATCATATTACCAACGCTTAGTACAACATTGAGAAGAAGTTGTAAAATACACTGAATTATTTTTTCATATGAAAAAAGTTAGATCTTTGAGCTTAATACTAAAGTCTCCACTGCATTGTTATTTATTGTTACATAGTAAAAGAAAAAGAAAACAAAAAAGGGGAAAAAGGAACCTCTATGTTAATGATGGGTACAGGTAGTCCTCACTTAACGACCACAATTGGGACCAGAATTTCAGTTGCTAAGTGAATCTGATCCAATTTTACACCTTTTTTGTGGCAATTGTTAAGTGAATCACCATGGGTGTTAGGCAAACCTCATGCTCATTAAGCAAGTCATGTGGTTCCCCACTGATTTTGCTTGCCAGAAGCCAGCCGGGAAGGTCAAAAATGGCGATCACATGACTATGGGACACTGCGACGGTCATAAATGCGAACCTGTTGCTAAGCACCCAAATCATGATCACATGACCGTAGAGATGCTGCAATGGTCATAAGTGTGAGGACTGGTCGTACATGTGAGGACCAGTTGTAAGTCATTTTTTCCAGCACCATTTTAAGTCCGAACCATCACTGTTCGGAATGGTTGTTAAGCAAGGACTACCTGTATGTGTCTCTGCATGTGAGAGAAGGAGAACGGATGTCTACGGTGAGAGAGAGAGAGAGAGAGTGTGTGTGTGTGTGTGTGTACAAGCTTCTCCTGGCATTGCCCTACCACATGTGGAAACAGCTTCCCCCCTCAAAAAAAAAAAATCCAAGGAGGAAAGTCTTGAAAAAGGCTTCTGAGAGATGGGATGGAAGGAGAGGACTGAAGAGTCAACATAATGTTCAGGCTCAGCGCCTGCTGATTTCATATCTTGTTAAGAGACAAGACCTCACTGTTCAGTCTTACTGGACCAGTTGATCCAAAGATGTACATGCAGGCAGATCTGGCAGGGGATTAGCCCCATTGGTTCCCTAACTCGGCTAATGTCCCACTTGTCCCCAGTTTAAACTGAGAGAAGGGCCGGCAGGGGGAGAGAGGTAATAGAGCTCATGCAGAGTCTTTCCTCCAAGACGTTTTGATGGCGTTCCACTGCAAAGGGGTTTATTGAAAGGAGGTCAAGCGTGCTAAGGACAAACTGAATTAGAGAAACCATCCAAGGGTTCCTGTAGAAACCTTTTGTTTCTGTAGGCAAGGAAATGCACACCTGAATGGATGTGCAACCAAAGAGGAGTGCAATGCAGAGATCATAATGGATCGGGCTGAATCCATAGTTGCCATTACTGCCTGAAGCTTCGTGAACCATCAATCATTACATCTTCTCTACCACCGGAAGATTCAATCCTTCTACTCTAAAAGCAAAAAGGGGTTGATGTTTTATGATCTCGAGTTGAGTGTGACTCCTGGAAACAGCGTCCATAAAGTCTTTGTCAGCCTTTCCAGGTAGGCCAGACAGGAAACACGCCCAGATGAGCTAATTCTACTTTATTGTAAGGCTACATTAGCAGAATCTTGTGAGTCTGAAAGTACATCTCTCCCTCCATCTCCTTTACTGCCCGAGAGACTAGGGAGGGTCCCTTCTGAGCCTCTTGCCCTTTCCCCTATCCAGCTGCAGGCTCAGCTGTCTCTTATCTGACCATTCCCTAGGCAGCATCTCTGAGCCCAGTCTCCCACGGTCATTCCCACATACCATTACAGTCTTATAGTGCCAACAGTTACAGATGTCATGTTTGGCAAGTCGGTAGCCTACACCCTTAGGATTTCTAACTGGTTCCCCATCCACATCCTCACTAGGCCCAGCTATGCCACTTGTTCCTTCCTCTTTAAAACTTACAGGCCAACTGATGGGTTTTGCCTTCTTCAGGAGGAGCACCCCAGTCTTCTGACTCAACACAATCAGTAGGAAAATGTATTACAAAGGCCCAAATTGCTGTACAATACAGTATCGCCTTGTGTGAGGTGGGCAGCCATATAAATGTGAGTGATAAATGCATAAATAAATAAATCTGCTTGGAGATCAGTGTAAACCAGTGTTTCTCCACCTCAGAAAATTTAAGATGTATTGACTTCAACTCCCAGAATTCCCCAGCCAGCGTGGCTAGCTGGGGAATTCTGGGAGTTGAAGTCCGCACATAAAGTTCCTGAGGCTGAGAAACATTGGTGTAAACATTGGCCCAGAGTAGTTTAACCACCCCATACTTTCCAAAGAGGAAACATTTTCTTAGCACTCATTCCTAGTCTTGCTTAACATGGAATTTTCTTAAGTGAGTTGGATGGCAGTTTCTCTTAAGACGGAATAAAACCAGCAGGTAGAATGATCAATAATGGAGAAGATCTGTGAGCAGGTTCTTAGTAACCTCCACCATGAATGGAGGTGGAAAGATGGAGAGGAGAACTTATTTCTGGCTGGTGTCACTTAATCTTTCACATAGACGCGTATGTAGGTGTTCCCTCAAGGCAGAAACCTAGCAGCTGAGGAGTTGCACAGGAGTTCCACTGTAGTTTTTGGCATGCTAGTTTTGGAAATGCAAAGCTTTTCTTTTGCTAACCCTCAGCATTTGGCCACACAGTCTTCTTGCATGTCAGTTGAAGGAGTGACCCAGAAATCTGGTGGGATATTTATACCAACAAACAGACCCCTGGGATTTTCACTGGAAGGGCAAACACAAAACAATAAAACCAGATGCACCATTTATGCCACGTGTTGAGGAATTTGGTGTTAGTTGATGAACAGCTGTACCTGTATCTGCAAAGAGTTTTAAAATGGAAAGGGGGAAGGAAATACGGCACAGAACCAGCCAAATTTATTTCTTGCAGTGAATTACGTAGCTGTCTCTCTGGTCTTTTGCAAGGAACTATCTTCTCAATTCAGAGGAAAACATTCACCAATGTTATTAGTGTTAATAAGAAAACTCTGATAGGGCAGGATGTATGTGAAAGGAGTGATTTTGCTTATTAATGACTTGCCTTATCTCTGCAGCTTTGTTGCCTTTTATTAGTTCTTCTCCCCCACTTTTTTTTCCCCTTTCAAATTATTG
The DNA here is from genome assembly GCF_035149785.1 of Candoia aspera. Lineage (NCBI taxonomy): Eukaryota > Metazoa > Chordata > Lepidosauria > Squamata > Candoiidae > Candoia > Candoia aspera. The sequence goes on along the minus strand of NC_086159.1, from coordinate 6,472,664 downwards.
TCCATGAATTTGGCAGCAGGGAGATTGTTTTTATACACTCGGAGAAGACAAGAAGAGAGATTGCACGTGGAACAAACTAATGCTTGGTTTTGGGAATTGGGAAGGGCTGTTGGAAATGGACTGCGTTATGCTGAAAGGCAGATGCTCCATAAAAATGGCAGATGGTCAGAAAAGATTAGGAAAGCTCGTTGTAAGGATGTGCAGATATTATAAAATCGATCCCATTAAACTGTTCACTTTGGGGGCGTGACTTTGATCTAGTGTGGGCTTCTTACATATTTTCAGATAACAAAACCATAGGAAAAAAATGAATGAATTGAACTGGCTAAGGCAGCTGGGGAACTCCTGCATAAAAATGATTATATCAAACCATTCCCAGCATTGTGAACGCCAGCTTTGCATGGCCTGTGAAGTTCAAAATCTATCCACCCCCCCACCCCAATCATGATCTTTTGTGCAATCTATGAAACTCCAGTTAAGAAAGGCTGGTCTAGGGAGTTAGTTTAGATCTGAATTATCCACGGTGTAAGCAAAGAGCCGGAGAAGTGGGGAAGGAAGGCTTCCATGTCAGTTCTAACATTTAAACTGCCGTAACACTCACAGGAACACCCTGGAGAGAAGCAGTTGCTTTTGTGACACTCCCAAGAACAAATATGACTTGCTTTTTTTTTGTCCGTAAGTTATTATGCATCCAGATACCAGCTTCGGAGCAGGTGAATTTCACTGAACAAAATATGGAGGTTAGGAAAGATGGTTGAGTCTTCATCCATGATACCCCCTTCCCTTCCCATTGCTCTTCTTGAAAATAAGCCAAGATAGATTTTATGGTGAACCAACTAGTGCCCTAGGAGAAGGCAGCATATTAATCAATGTAATAAAGAAGTAATAAATATCCCAGCCATTTCTCCAGCTTGGTCACCTCTGGTGATTAGGAATAGCTCCCCCAGATTCTAAAGGTCATTTCTCAATCATTCTTCAAGATATCAGGGATTAAATCTTGGGCTTTCTGCATATAAGCCGATAGTTCTAATGCTTCTGTAGAGCTTGTAAACCTAACAGTCCAGCATCTTACCTTTTGGCTCCAGCAGTGAGAACCCCATGAATTGGCAAAATCGGCTCTGTTATCATCTGTATCTGTCACTGCGTGCAGTTGGGCCCTTAATTGTCTTGTTTTTTCTGAACTATAATGGTCCAGCTTCTGGATAATGTCTCAGATTGTGAAACAAGAGCCAATTAATTTAGCCTCCCTCCTGCATAGTTTGCTCAATATGGTACAATTAAAGCAGTAAGAAAGAAGCAGATCATAGCAAGTCTGTCACCACTGTTTGCACACCAGCAAGTAAAGACTTATGGCGGATAGGTGGGGAAAACCCTGTGATCATCAGCAACTCTAGCACAACCTGGAGAACGGTTGTTTATTGTGATTTGGTTGCTTCTGACTCTTTGTGACCTGACGGAAATCATTTCCCCAGGATGCTTAGCTCGTCCTATTTTCAGTTGTTGTGTGTGCTTCTTAGCCAGATCTTTGAGGATAACTTCTGATGGACTTCCAAGGTAGTGTCCTCTAGGTTCTTCAAGTCTTCTCTGAATGTTCCTTGGAGAAGAAGGGAAGGGTATAGACCATTATCTCTATACTAACAAAATAGCTTGAGGCTAAAAAGATGAATCCTTTGTCCCATTTCAACCAACAGACAACTTTCTGGCACAAAGGCTACCGGGGGAGTTCCAGGTAGAACAATTCTGGGTTGCATGAGCAAGACTGTGAGGTGGGATTTCACTCTGTTCCTCTGCTTGTGAAGAACAGGCACATGCTGAAGTGCCTTTCCTGGAGGGCTGCTGTGAACTGAAATGTTTGATCATTTCAGGAATGTTTAAAAGCAAACTTCCTATTCTGTGCATTGGAAAGCAATTTGTCTGTCTGGATCTGCTTGGACATCTAACATAACCTGCTTAATTTTCCTCTGTTGTGGAGAAAACATATGTATGTAGGGGTAGGTGTGTTTGGTTGAATGGTCTTAGATCAATATTTCTCAAACTTGGCAACTTTAAGACGTGTGGACTGCAACTCCCAGAATTCCCAAGCCAGCAAGCTGGCTGGGGAATTCTGGGAGTTGCAGTCCACACGTCTTAAAGTTGCCAAGTTTGAGAAACACTGTCTTAGATGAATGTGTATATGAGCACCTGATTCTGACATTATGGGGGAAAAGCTTTGAAATGCTGTTTCATGCCCATTTACAAGAACACTTATGCACATGTGTGCTCTTATTAAAATGCTAACTTTGCAACAAGGAATAGCATCTCATCTGGGAGGAGAGATAATAAGGTACCAGGAAGGAGTAAGAGGGTGGAAGTTCTGCTGTTTGAGCCTGGCTATTTATCAAGCTTGCAATTCAGTTTTTATTAGCATGTATTAGAATAGATTAGCCTCCTCTTCTTGGCAAGAAATAGGTTTGGCCACCGTTGTAAGCCAAGCCAGGAAACACACTCAGGCAGCCAGACTTATTTCTTTCTGGACCGGATTCCACTTTTTTCTGGGTCACGAGCTCGTCTGGGCCTCGTGTAACTCCTGGTCACCCAACATCCGAACCCTGCTTCAGATAGTTCCTGGATTAATCCCTTTTTCCAGATTCCCACAACAGGCTGCATCTGAGACTCTCCTGTTTGGACGGTTTGCACAGCATGCTGAGCCACAAAATAAGACAAAGGAAGGCTAGCATGAACCAAGTTTAGCATGTTGGGTAAGTCCATCTGCTAGGTCTTTCTCTGACCTGGTGAAGAGGGTTGCGCACTGGAGCCTTTGTCTGCAGAGAAAGAAGAAAATAATCTCCTCTTTTGCATCCACCCAGCATTGTTCATAATTTTATCATGTCACAATCTTTAACTCCCCTTTTCTCTGTCTCACAGTGAATAAAGCCGAAACTAGTTAGGTCTCTCTTCAGAAAGGAACTCAGGGCCCATCTTTTTATCACACCTTATGCCTTTCTCCAGCATCTTGGTCCTCCTTCCTGGAGAGAGAGAACAACACGGAATTGGCTGGCACTAGGCAACCGTCTCCATCACCCCTTTCTCCCCCTTGGGCTGCCTAGGATAAGTAGCATCCTTGCAGGCAATTAGCTGCAAATAGCGGTCTCAGAAGAGCCCTTGGGCAGGGCCCAGCCAGACAGCCATCCCCACAATGGGGTGGTTTGATTATTTCAGAACCTGGGTGTTGTTGGACAGTTATTTCACTTGCATCAAAAAGTTGGAAGCTACCCTTGCTGTGGTGCTTGCCCCCCATACAGTTTAGCCGTACCCCAAAAACAACCCCATTGCCATGAGAAAATCTATCTATGTGGTCACGAGGTCTATGTGGTCTATGTGGTCACGAGGAGTCAAAAATAACTTGATGGCACATAATTAATCAAATCAAAAAAGCAAACCCAAGTAGTTCAATAAAGCTCTCTCTTGAGCTGCAACCCCAACTCTGAAGCTTTCGCAAGGAAGTCAGCTCTACTACAGAGACCATTTTCCTTGACAGTGACAATCAGCTTCTACAAAGGCCAAGGATCCAGCTGTCTAGATAGGTATCTCCCAAGGTTTTAAGCCCTGTGTTTCTTTCTCCTGCCTTTTCTTCGTCATGGATTGATAGCAGCCTCTTTCTCAGGCTGTTCTTTTGTGGTGTCTTGCAAAACCAGGCTTCCTGCACTGGCCATTTTCTCTTCTGCGCTGCAATTTACAGACTTAAGATGCCAACTTCCAGTGGCAGTAAGAACAGAAGGTTGTAGCTTCTCTGCTCTCCATCGTGAAGAAGTAGTTTATTCTGAGGTTAATAAAAAGGCATGTTTCTTTGCTGGTTTGAGAAAACGTATATGGCCACCCATCTTATATATCATAACTCCAGGTGGCTCAAAGCTATAGCAATACAAACATGTAAAACAAACAAGTTTCACCTAATCCCAGGGCTTGGGGGAAGAGCCTATTTCCAGAAGACTAGAAGGGTGGAGACCTGCTGAATCTCAAGGGGGAGGATTCCCCAGGGCAGGTCAGCCCTTCAAGGTAGTCCAGACAGGAAACCACAAGTGCTAACACTACCTAGATTGTAGGGTTACGGTAACAGAATCTTGCAAGTCTGAAAGCACTTCTCCCTCCCTTGCCTTGACTTTCCAGAGAATGAGGGAGGGTCCCTTCTGAGATGCTTTCTCTGCCCCCATTGCTTCTGCAGGCTGAGATGTCTCCTATCTGACCATTGTCTAGGCTGCAGCTCTTCCTCCTGTCTCCCAAGGTCACTCTCTCAGACCATTACAATGACTGAGAAGGCCAGGAGACTTCCTAAGTCCTGCTAGATGACAGCTTTTAAGAGAAGGGACCTGGAGTGCACCCACCCTATCTGACCTGGTGGGATGGGCAGATACCCTCAAAGAGAGAGAAATAACCTGGCCCTGTGCCCTGCAGGTGGTAACCATCACCTTGAATTTCACCTGGAAAGAGACTGGGAGTCAGCGCTGCTCATGCAACAGTGGTGTAATATGGGCGAACCGAGGGGCACCCAACCCTGCATATGCTGCCACGTTCTGGACCAGTTGTAGCCTCTGGGTGATCTTCAAGAGCAGCTCCGTGTAGAACGCATTGCAGTAGTCCAACCAGGAAGTGACCAAAGTATGAGTGATTGTCAGCAAGGCCTCCCTGTCCAGGACTGGGTGCAACTGGTGCATGAGATGGATCTGTGCAAAGCCCCCACCCTCCAACCATAGCTTCTACTTGCTGCTCAAGTCCAGGATGACCCCCAGATTGCGCACCAGCTCTGTCTGGGGAAATGCTATCCTACTGAGAGTCAAAGAAGACACTTCTCTGGATCCTGGGGGCCTGTGTCATTTCATCTGTTGACTTGGCTGCCTCTAACAGCAAAGCAGAGTTAGGAAGCTGAAATCTATACGCGGTGCAGCACAGGATAAAACACTGGCAAAATTGCAAGGGGATCTGGTTGAATTCAAGCATCGTTTACATTACGGCGTAAAGCTTAAGGTCAACAGCGTCTACAGCTAGACAATTATAGCCTGCCGAGCTTTGAACCCTGGGGGAAGAAACTAGGAAATGTCAAAACATTGCTGGAAGTGACCTTAAAACTTTACGCAGGAGTGTAGCAGGGACTCTTTGGGAAAAAATAAATTAAAAAAAGATCTTTTCCTGCAGGAAAACCACTCACATTTACAGATTCTTGTCTCTTGTCTGGCATCTCTAGCCCGTTTTGTCTCTCCAGATTATAAACTGGAGATGATTTCTAGCAAGGCAAGGCTGACCTTGCGTTGGGGATTAGAGATGGTCTTGGGGCAGCTTTTTGAAGCTCAACCACTCAAGGCTTGCATTGTCCACTGTGTATGACAAAATTGCATCCAACCGCAACTTCTAGCAATAAACCAAACAGGTAGTGCGCTATTAAAAGGGAATTCGTGTAGACTGCCTGAAGTTGGAAATTGATCATCTAGGCCAGTGTTTCTCGACCTCAGCAACTTTAAGATGTGTGGATTTCAACTCCCGGAACATGCTGGCTGGAGAATTCTGGGAGCTGAAGTCCACACATCTTAAACTTGCTGAGGTTGAGAAACACTGATCTACCCTAGTACAGGTAGTAACAACCATTCATTTAGTGATGGTTCAGATTTACAGTGGTACTGGGGGAAAAAACGTACGACCAGTCCTCACACTTATGACCATTGCAGCATGCCGACACTCACGTGATAAGGATTGGGCGCTTGGCAACAGTTCACATTTATGACCATCGCAGCATCCCGTGGTCACATGATCACCATTTTCAACCTTCCTGACTGGCTTCTGGCAAGCAAAATCAGCGGGGAACCACATGATTCGCTTAATGCCTGTGGTGATTTGCTTAACATCCACCAGGAAAAAGGTCATTAAAATTGGTTCAGATTTGCTTAGCATCCAAAATTCCAGTCCCAGTTGTGGCCGTTAAGCAAGGACTTGTATTTGTTCAGATTAGCAGTGTCTCCAGCAACACTTGCCACAAATCTCTCCCACAGGCTGCTACCTGAAAGCTATTTGTACTTGGGTGGGGGGTGGGGGGAGAATGCCGGCCTTTTGCTGTTCTTTCGTGTGCCCTCCTGAGATAGAGAAATGCTGTCTCATTAAGTTTTGCACAAGTGATGGAAGAAGGTTTAAATTCGATGTTCTTCAGCATTCATGTTCTTTCAGCAGTCTCTGATTCTTCCCTTCCTGCTTCTGAAAACAGTACCTGAGGAGGTTTCTTCTTTTCCATTAAAAAAACCCCCGAACAAAATGCTTTCCAGAGGCATCCGCCAAGGGGGTAGGGGGTTCAAAATCTGCAAGATGGTGGGTGCGGCTCAGCTCTCAAGCACTGTTCCTTTTCAGGCAGGTGTAAAAGGGCAGAGTTTTGATTGCAATGCCACACCTGCCAGAAGACAGATCTTGACACACAACTGCACCCCATGGACACCCCTGAGTTTTCTCCTCACTTAACACATTCTACACCAGCTGTACAAAATTTGTTGCTCAGGGAAAATTAAGCATGGGAGAGAAATTCATTTGGTGCATGGAGTCATGCAAACGTTTACTTCCCAAGTTGATTTATTTTATTATATCTTATTTTAAGAATTTATATGCTCCCCCCCCCAGCTCGAACAATGCAACTGGGTGGCCTCCAGCAGAAAACAATCCAGGATAAACATAGTAGTCAACAATAATCAAAAGCAAGCAACTCAGGCCACATTGCTATACTCTCCCAGTGATGGCGTTACAAGTGTGGGCCTCAGTGCCAAGTTTTTTAAGTCTTTCTGAAAACCATCAGGGTCACCCCCCCCCACCCCAGCTGATACCATTAGCCTTTATTTTCCACACTTCTTTAAAAGTTGCAGTGCTGTTCACCAAATACAGTATGGTGCAGTTCAAACTGTGTGTGCATTCTTATGTGTTTTCCCTTGCCATAGACACCTTTGTAATCATCTGTTTCCTGCATGGATACAAAACCAGTTCGAAGAATTGGACAGAAAGATGAGAAGGAAATGCATGCCAAATGCCTTCATGGGGGGGAAATGCCTACTCAGCTTGGAGAAATATGTGCAAAAGTGTTTTATCCAAAACACACACACTCAAAATTGGATTTGTAAACGAGAGCCAACAAATTTCTGCTTCAACATGTGCAAAACTTGCAGAAACTGAACCAGATGGATCTGTCCCCTTCTCTAAACTAATGTCATCCTGAGGATTTCCCCCACATCTCTGCAGCTGTGCTGAAGTTCCTCCATCCCATGGTGCGTTGTAAAATGAAGTTGACATGTTGCAAACGAGGACACACATATTGTTTCGACTTCAAAATAGCAGCTGTTTGGAGCGCTTCAAAGCTTAAAACAAAAATGTGTTCAGAGAGTTACATTTTGAGGCATTCCGAGTTGTCTTTTAACATTACACAGTTTAGAATGGTCCAACGGACTGCTCGGATGGCGCTGTTTTGTTCCATGCTCAAAACAAAACACGTATGTTCCAAGAGGGGATTTTTTTCCCAATGTCGCACAAAAAAACAATGCCCCTCGCCTCACTGGAATAATTTCAAATTTTCTTCCCATGGAAGGCAGCCCACTTGGACTGTTCTAATGGAACTTTTCAAGTAGGGGAAACTTATCTCCAAGCTTCAAATTACAGTTAGTCCTCAACTTACGACCACAATTGGGACTGGAATGTCTGTCATAAGTTATTGCAGTCGTAAGTTGACTCGCCACATGACTAGACCCAAATTTATGACCATTTTTACAATGGTTGTTAAGTGAATCACAGGTTGTTAAGCGAATCACCATGGTCGTTATGCAAACTCAGCTTCCCCAATGGATGTTTTTGCTGTATTTTGCCAGAAACTGGCAAAAAATGTTGTAAATTGTGATCATGTGATTGCAGGACACTGCAACCAGTCGTAAATGTGAGCCGGTTGCCATGCGCCCGAATTGCAATCACGTGACGGCAGGGGTGGTATGACAGTCATATGTGCAAGTACAGGTCATAAAGTACTTTTTCCACAGCTGTTATAACTTTGAACTGTTGTTAAACGACTGGTCATAAATTGAGGACTAACTGTAAGAATATTCTCCATTGGGAGCACACCCAACTGATTATAAACCTCCAAAAAAATATTTGGTTCCTAGCTACTCCCAAAGAAGCAGATTTTTCTTTTTTGTTTTCAACAAGGTTAGATGGAAGATGTGTTCCAGCACATTTCTACTTTTTCTTCTTTTCCCAAGAGACTTTCAATTATGCCTCCGTGCCTCTACTTAGACATAGTCCAGGGAGAATCCTGGTATCTGAGCTATACCCAGTGAAGTCAACTGACATAATTTGATTCCCATGGTTTTTAAAAAAAAATCTAAGAAGAAGGCAGGAAAAGAAAAGGTACTTTAATTATTCCTTACCAGCAAAAAAATAGGCCAGCAGCAGCAGGCTGCAGCTGGTCTATTCTGTGCTGATAATCAGTAATTACCAGCAGAAAACAAGCCTGCTGGCTGCCCTGTTCTTTGCCCACAAGCAAAGAACAAGAGGTGCTTTTGCGGTATCTGAGCCTCACTGTGCAAGCCCCACCATGCATTGTTTCACAATGCAGGCAGGTAGAGAAGTGACTTCCACAATAACATCGCTATGAGGTGCAGCTTTCCATATTTTGTCCCTTTTCTTGGAATGCCCTGGGGAAGGGAAGGGCTATTCCATGGGAAAACCAATGCTGGGGAAGAAGGCAACCTTGACGCTTTTTTCCTTCATTTTATTTCACCAAGCGCTGAAAAATCCTGCTCTGGTGCTAGCTCAGGCTGATTAAGCATGGCTGAAGATGATCCCTGCAACTTCCCCATATGGCCTGTCTGCTGAACATCATGTGCTGGAGCGTGAAGCTGGAAGTCCTATGCCATTTTGCCTTCTCTCCTTAGCTTGCCACTTTTTAATCTGGCAGGCTTCCTTTAACAGATGCAAAGCAGACAGAATTTCAGCATTCAGAGTCTCTGGCTGCTTGCAGATGGAAAAAGCTTCTCCCGCTGCATGGTGGTTGGTGGTGCAGCCTTCTAAAACATGCAATGTTCCTGCTGCCAGAACAATCTTAATGTAGCACAGGATACACACTCCGTAAGGGATTGCACAGATCTGTATTGTTGTTGTTGTTTATTCGTTTAGTCGCTTCCGACTCTTCGTGACTTCATGGACCAGCCCACGCCAGAGCTTCCTGTCGGTCGTCAACACCCCCAGCTCCCCCAGGGACGAGTCCGTCACCTCTAGAATTTCATCCATCCATCTTGCCCTTGGTCGGCCCCTCTTCCTTTTGCCCTCCACTCTTCCTAGCATCAGCATCTTCTCCAGGGTGTCCTGTCTTCTCATTATGTGGCCAAAGTATTTCAGTTTTGCCTTTAATATCATTCCCTCAAGTGAGCAGTCTGGCTTTATTTCCTGGAGGATGGACTGGTTGGATCTTCTTGCAGTCCAAGGCACTCTCAGAATTTTCCTCCAACACCACAGTTCAAAAGCATCGATCTTCCTTCGCTCAGCCTTCCTTATGGTCCAGCTCTCACAGCCATATGTTACTATGGGGAACACCATTGCTTTAACTATGCGGGCCTTTGTTGTCAGTGTGATGTCTCTGCTCTTAACTATTTTATCGAGATTTGTCATTGCTCTTCTCCCAAGGATTAAGCGTCTTCTGATTTCCTGTCTGCAGTCAGCATCCACAGTAATCTTTGCACCTAGGAATACAAAGTCTTTCACTGCTTCTACATTTTCTCCCTCTATTTGCCAGTTATCACTCAAGCTGGTTGCCATAATCTTGGTTTTTTTGAGGTTTAGCTGCAAGCCAGCTTTTGCACTTTCTTCTTTCACCTTCATCATAAGGCTCCTCAGTTCCTCTTCGCTTTCAGCCATCAAAGTGGTATCATCTGCATATCTGAGATTGTTAATGTTTCTTCCAGAGATTTTAACTCCAGCCTTGGATTCCTCAAGCCCAGCTTGTCGCATGATGTGTTCTGCATACAAGTTGAATAGGTAGGGTGAGAGGATACAGCCCTGCCGTACTCCTTTCCCAATCTTAAACCAGTCCGTTGTTCCGTGGTCTGTTCTTACTGTTGCTACTTGGTCGTTATACAGATTCTTCAGGAGGCAGACAAGATGACTTGGTATCCCCATACCGCTAAGAACTTGCCACAATTTGTTATGGTCCACACAGTCAAAGGCTTTAGAATAGTCAATAAAACAGAAATAGATGTTTTTCTGAAACTCCCTGGCTTTTTCCATTATCCAGCGGATATTGGCAATTTGGTCTCTAGTTCCTCTGCCTTTTCTAAACCCAGCTTGTACATCTGGCAATTCTCGCTCCATGAATTGCTGAAGTCTACCTTGCAGGATCTTGAGCATTACCTTCCTGGCATGTGAAATGAGTGCCACTGTTCGATAGTTTGAACATTCTTTAGTGTTTCCCTTTTTTGGTATGGGGATATAAGTTGATTTTTTCCAATCTGATGGCCATTCTTGTGTTTTCCAAATTTGCTGGCATATAGCATGCATTACCTTGACAGCATCATCTTGCAAGATTTTGAACAGTTCAGCTGGGATGCCGTCGTCTCCTGCTGCCTTGTTATTAGCAATGCTTCTTAAGGCCCATTCAACCTCACTCTTCAGGATGTCTGGCTCTAGCTCACTGACCACACCGTCAAAGCTATCCCCGATATTGTTATCCTTCCTATACAGGTCTTCTGTATATTCTTGCTACCTTTTCTTGATCTCTTCTTCTTCTGTTAGGTCCTTGCCATCTTTGTTTTTGATCATACCCATTTTGGCCTGGAATTTACCTCCAATGTTTCTAATTTTCTGGAAGAGGTCTCTTGTCCTTCCTATTCTATTGTCATCTTCCACTTCCGCGCATTGCTTGTTTAAAAATAATTCCTTATCTCTTCTGGCTAACCTCTGGAATTTTGCCTTTAATTGGGCATATCTCCCCCTATCACTGTTGCCTTTTGCTTTCCTTCTTTCTTGGGCTACTTCTAGTGTCTCAGCAGACAGCCATTTTGCCTTCTTGGTTTTCTCTTTCTTTGGGATGTATTTTGTTGCCGCCTCCTGGACAATGTTGCAAACTTCTGTCCATAGTTCTTCCGGGACCCTATCTACTAAGTCCAGTCCCTTAAATCTATTCTTCACCTCCACTGCATATTCCTTAGGAATATTAGTGAGCTCATATCTAGCTGATCTGTGGGTCTTCCCTAATCTCTTTAGTCTGATCCTAAATTGTGCAAGAAGAAGTTCGTGATCTGAACTACAGTCAGCTCCAGGTCTTGTTTTTACTGACTGTATAGATGTCCGCCACCTTTGGCTGCAAAGGATGTAGTCAATCTGATTTCGGTGTTGTCCATCTGGTGAAGTCCATGTATAAAGCCGTCTCTTAGGTTGTTGGAAGAGAGTGTTTGTTACGCAGAGTGAGTTGTCTTGGCAAAATTCTATCAGCCTATGTCCTGCTTCGTTTTGTTCTCCCAGGCCATACTTACCTGTAATTCGAGGTGTCATTTGACTGCCCACCTTAGCATTCCAGTCTCCCGTGATGAAAATAACATCTCTTTTAGGCGTGTTGTCCAGTAGGTGCTGCAGATCCTCATAGAACTGCTCTACTTCAGCTTCTTCAGCATTTGTGGTTGGGGCGTATATTTGGATCACTGTGATGTTAGATGGCTTGCCCTGAATTCGAATTGAGATCATTCTGTCGTTTTTTGGGTTGTATCCAAGCACTGCTTTAGCCACTTTACTATTAATTATGAAGGCTACTCCATTTCTTCTGTGGTCCTCTTGTCCGCAGTAGTAGATCTGGTGGTCATTTGATGTGAAGTGGCCCATTCCAGTCCATTTCAGTTCACTGACACCCAGGATGTCTATCTTTAATCTTGACATCTCACCAATAACCACATCCAATTTGCCCTGGCTCATAGATCTTACATTCCAGGTTCCAATGGTGTGTTGATCCTTAGAACATCGGATTCGCCGCTCACCACCAGCACCGTCGGCCGCTAACCGTCCTTTCGGCTTTGAGCTAGCTGCGTCATCACGTCTGGGGCTAGTTGAGCTCATCCTCTGTTCCTCCCCAGTAGCATTTTGACCATCTTCCGACCTGGGGGTCTCATCTTCCGATGGTATACCGACATATCTCTGGTTGTTCTGATCCATTTAGTTTTCACGGCAAGAATACTGGGGTGGGTTGCCATGACCTTCCCCAGGGATCGCATTTAGTCTGACCTCTGTGTCATGACCTTCCCGTCTTGGGTGGCCCTTCACGGTTTAGCTCATGGCATCATTGAGGTGCTCAAGCTCCAGCACCACGACAAGGTAACGATCCTTTGCTGAAGCAGATCTGTATTAAATCGGTTTAATCAAACTGAAAGGCACTTAAATTCCACTGTTTCATTTTGTGCATCTCATTGACCCATTCTTTACCCATGTAGGTGCCCTCCAGATGGGTGGGTTTCGACTCCCAGAATTCTCAGCAGCGGCCATACTGGGTGAGACATTCTGGGAGTTGAAGTTCAGGTACCTAGAAGATGACCTTCAACTCCCAGAATTCTCAGTAATAGCCACGCTGGCTAGGGAACTCTGGGACTTGAGGTCCACACGTCTGGAGAAAGTCCAGGATGGGAAAGTCTGCACAAAATCTTAAATGTTACCTGGGACACAAGGCAGATGTTTCTTTATTTACCAAAAATTACCCCTCCGATTCTAGGCAGTTTACAACAAGTGAGATAAAACATCAATAAAATGATTAAATTCATTCATATAACCCATAAATAATAAAACTATAGACTTGTAGCTGCCATCAAATACTGTTTTAAAGAGGACTCTTTTCATTATCCAAACATTATCAAGGTAAAGGCACACCTAATCTTTGGGGGTGGGGGGAGAAAGAGATTGTTCTGGATCAGTGTTTCTTAGCCTCAGCAACTTTAAGACGTGTGGACTTCAACTCCCAGAATTCCCCAGCCAGTGTGCTGGCTGGGGAATTCTGGAGTTGAAGTCCAACATCTTAAAGTTGCCAAGCTTGAGAAACACTGTTCTGGAGGGGGGACAGTCTCTGGACCCCAGCCCCCTGCCCCCCAATTTATTTCAGGATGGGTACCTGAAGCACCCTTTCCCTCTTCGATCATGGAATTTGGGCAAAGCTTACAAAAAGAAGATTGGCTGGAGGTTTACCAGGGTCCAAGCCATAATGGGCTTCACAGATGATCTCGCGCACCTTGACTTGGGCGTTGAAGGCTACTGACAGCTGGTAAACTTCTGCAGAACGGGTGCAACTTTTGGTTTGCACAATTCTGATCTTGCTAATTCAGAACCCAACAATATTCATGTGAGTGTGTCTGGGTGACAATAAGTGGACATCTCTGCCAAGGAATAGAGGTCTCTCCTCATAAATAATAATAATAATAATAATAATAATAATAATAATAATAATAATATATTAAAGCTGCCCATTCCAGTAGGACTTCTAAGGGTCAAGGGGATTGCCAAAGCCTGGAGTGAAATAGATAGGCAAAGTATAGCATGATGATTAACTACTACCAAAAGTGGGGGTTAAATCCTTACTTGGCTATGAGGCTTACAAGATGAACCCCTGAGTCACCTCCCAACCAACTGGGTTCATTTTCAAGTCACTTACATGGATGTATGCCTGCAATTTCCTGCTCAACAGCCCAGAAATAGTTTGCTCTTGTCCTTTCCTGGGCATTTTTAATTTTCCGCTCTAGCTTAAAGTCTGGAGATTTCCTGGTGGCCTCCCATCCAAGGGTCCCAATCCTGTATCTGTCAGCGAATGCCTGAACAAAATGAAATGTATAAGCGTACATTCCCTTGGCATGCAGAAATGTCCACCTCAGAGTAACGGGCAGGGAAATGACCTTCAGTGCCGCTTTTAAAAAAGCAGCCACCTTTGACGGACGTGGAAGTGAAATGGAGTTGAAGAGATCCAAAGCTGTAGGAAAAGTTACTGACGTGGGTGGTTCCTTGGTTTTCTTTTTGGCATCGTTGCTGAGTCCCTAATAAAGGTATCGATGGATTGTGGATTTTGGCGCTGGAAGTATTTTCTGAAGCTCAGAAATCAGGGGTCTGAGATGAGTTCAGGGGGAGGCCCTTTGCACGGTGTTGTACCACTTCTCATCTGCTTCCCGTGGGCTATCACGAGCAGAAGGAATTCTGCTTTCAAAGTACACACAGGCGTGCGTTTGGTTTACAAAATCTGTTCAGAGCTCCAAATATAGAATTGGTCCCTTCTGGGCAGAATTGGGTTGACTTTGGCTCGTAGCCTCTGGATTGATTTGGAAAAAAATTCTCTGTGGGATGGAGAGAGTAAAGCAGGGAAGAAGGAAGGAAGGAAGGAAACCTCTTTTAAGCTAAAATCCTGGCTCGTCCAAGGAAGAGCTGATACAGGTAGTCCTCGCTTAACAACCACAATTGGGACCGGAATTTTGGTTGCTAAGTGAAGCGGTCATTAAGCAAATCTGACCTGATTTTACCACCTTTTTTGCAGTAGTCGTTAAGTAAATCACTGTGAGTGTTAAGCAGGCCATGTGGTTGTTAAGCGAATCACACTGTTCCCCATTGATTTTCCTTGCCATAAGTTGGCCAGGAAGGTCGAAAATGGTGATCACGTGATCACGGGATGCTGTGACAGTCATAAATGTGAACCAGTTGCCAAGCACCCAAATCATGATCACGTGACTTCAGGGACACTGTGATGATCATAAGTGAGAGGACCAGTTGTAAGTTGGTTTTTTCAGCACTGTTATAAGTCCAAACCATCACTAAACAAATGGTTGCTAAGCAAGGACTACCTGTATCTAATAAAAAGGAAGACTTTTTCTTGCGTTTAGACCCGATGATATCTTGCTTTTTATTTTTTTGCTAATTCTTTGGGTTCATATGTTAATATGTGGAGGCTAACACAGTTTCAGGGATGTCTCTCAAGATGGCAGCCACAAAGTGCAATCAAAGCCCCGCCCTTTTTTACGTGCGCCATGATGCACGTAAAAAAGGGCGGGGCTTTGATTGCACTTTGTGGCTGCCATTTTGACTTTTTTGATCCTAAACCTATGGACCCCCCTGGTAATTACTGTTTTTGTTGTCATTATTGGCATTTGGATTTTAACCTCGCCATGGATGTTTTGCTTTGCATTTATACGGGTAGCCTGTAAGCCTCTGAGAATTGTTGGATTGCAGTGGGGTAAATAAACACACAGTCAAATAAATGGTACCCAGAAATGGACTTTGAAAAGTACTTGCTGGCTTCAACTGAGATCTCTTCTTTCTTGTGCTGGATGAAAGAATGGGTTTAAAATACAGGAAGAGAGATTCTGATCGAATGTTAGGAAAAACCTAACAATCTGAATGTTGAGAAAAATGAAGCAGCGAGGCTAGCAGCCTCCCCTCCGTTCCATAAGATGTGTTCAGGGAGAGTCCAGAGCATATGGATTCCAGGGGTTGGACTAGATGCCCTCAAGGCTCCTGTAGGCTCCCTAACGGAACAGTACATGCGTAACAGCAAAGTTTCTCAGAGGAATGAATGCTTTTGTGAGGACTGGTGGGTATATTCGCAGCAGGTATCCCTGACAGCCGATCTGAGATTCATAGAGTTGGGTGGCTGTGCAAGTTTCTAAATTTAATTTTTAAAAAAAATTAATCAAAACTCTCTGAATTCTGCAATTAGGTATCGGACCGTGCTCAAGGGATTTGCAAGGGTCTCTGTGGCTGCATTCCCCCAACATGGTTAACCAGGTCAGGTTAAGCCTAGTTTAAGCCTAACCTAGTGGCTACATTGGGAGGTGGGCACATGGTAAGTTGGTTAGGGTTAACCTTTCGGGGCTTCTGGGGTTTAGTCTCTCGCCTGAATCCAGCCCAGTTGGTGAGCTTCAGGCGGAGCGCCTTGGACAATCCCAGGAAAGGCTGTCCGCAGGTTCAGCGTGGGGTTTTTCTGCCCAGAGCCCACCCCACCCCTCTGCTCCTAAACATCCTCAGGGTTGGCTGGTTCTTGGGGGGGGGGGGAGTGGGGATTGCCAGATCTTTTCCTTGGCTCTGCACCTCTCCCTTCAACACCAGTCGGTCCTGCACAAATTTTAAACAAGAGAGGATCTTCACATCTCTCTCTCTCTGGGTTGTCTCATTCTGTTTCTCCCTCTTCTCTCTTTTTCTTCTTCCTCCTCCTCTTCATTTTTCTTCTCTTTCTTCTCCTTCCTTCCTCCTTCTCTACATTTTTCTTCTTCTCCTTCTCTCTCTCTCTCCTTCCTCCTTCTCTTCAAATTTCTCTTCCTTTTCTTCTTCCTCTTTCTTCCTCCTCTTTCTTTTTTTCTCCTTTCCCTTCTCCTTCTTTTCTCTCCCTTCTCCTTCTCCTCTTCCTCTTTTCTCCACCTTCTCTAATTCCCCTTCTCCTCCTCTTCCAATGCCAACCAAAGCATCGTCTGCTTAATTTCTTGTGGTGCCAAATGGTTCCAAATGGTGTGCATGTTTTTCCCTCCCCGCCACTGAATCATGCCTTCCTCTTTGGGATGATTTTTCACACCTTTCAGTGCAAAGGTGTCAAGCTGTTTGCAAGGCGAACGGGTGCCAGAGAAGAGATGGCAGGCATCTTTGTTACTGCGGAAACCAGACCGAGGCCCCAACCCAGAACAATTACTGAATTCACACAAAATGCTGAAGTAGGGGATTACACCCTTAGCCACTGCATTCAGACAACTTGCTAAGCTTGGTCAGCATTGACCCAGCGTGCGTGCGTGCATGCATGTGTGTGTGTGTGTGTTACGGTTTAGTCTGTTTTATGAACCCACACCATTCTTTATAGTTTAGTGTATCGTGTGCACCCTAGAAAATGAGTGGATGCCTTCAGGAATTAAATAATCAGGTTAATGCAACTAGTATCCCAGCATTTGCACAATCCCCTTAACTCGGTTAGTAAAATGACCCATTTTCTGGGTTCACACAGGACTTGCCTCCTAACATGTTGCCATTTGTGCCCATGATCTGCTTAGTAGTGCAGCTAGCCCAAGAGATCCCATTGGCTCTCTTCACACAATCCACTGGACCTGTTTATTAAATTAATCCTCATTATAATTTTGCATATTATGCTAGGCCAATAGAAAACTAATACATTGAGTGGATTCAGCCCTTAAGTCAGTGTTTCTCAACCTTGGTAACTTGAAGATCTGTGGACTTCAACTCCCAGAATGCCCCAGCCAGCATGGCTGGCTGGAGAATTCTGGGAGTCGAAGTCCACCCGTCTTAAAGTGGCCAAGTTTGAGAAACACGGATTCTAGCTGATCTTGACTGATCTCTGAAGGCTACACCAGATCCAACCTAGTTAGTCCTTAGAAAGGAAACTACCAGAAATCTCACAACTATAGACTCGATCAGTTTGTAAAAACCCCCAAATGCTGGAAGAGGGCATTTGCAAGCCATGTCCGTGTTGTTGCTGAGAACACGGTATGATTCATGAGATCCCTGGCTTCTTGCAACTCCTTATCGCTATGAGGAACATGCAGGAGATGTTTCAAGCCATTAGTAGGCTTCCCTAGCTTATGAGAAAAAAAGGAAACTACAGGTGCATGGTGCAGTTGATGGCAAGATTATAACACATTAATGCGCGTATGTTTTGTATGTATTAGAAGGGAGAATGATTAGGATTATAAAAAGACAGAAGCATTCCATCTCTCCGGGGCAAAGAAAGATGATTATTGGGGGGGAAAAAAGGGTTAGGTCTCAACTCTTAGTCCAATCTGTTAACTTTACCCATTCCCACTATTGAAACCAGTGCATTGTATGGAGATGTAAGATGTTTTTTTTCTCTTTTCCTTTTTTTTTTTGGTCTCCTTGGAGACCAGACCGGCTTTGGTTGTAGCAACAAGTCAAGATGTCAGTATTCATCCAGCCTTCTGGCCTGGTGACAGCAGCTACCCAACATTTGGTTTCATCCCTCTTTTGTTTTCCAGGTTTTCAAAATTGATTTGCTTGCTTGCTTGTTGAAAGTATTCGTATGTTCTCCTCTGTCGAGGGGTCGCCTCCGTAAAGATTCAATGTTGGTTTCTAAATTTGAAGAACCACAAGCAGAGGAAGCAATGTTCTTAATCTAGGCAGCCTTAAGGGAAAGCAAAGTTAAGGGAAGCTGGCCTTAGCAACTTAGTGATTAAAGTGGGGTTCATCTGGAGCAGTGTTTCTCAACCTTGGCAGCTTGAAGATGTGTGGACTTCAACTCCCAGAATTCTGGGGTTGCTGAGGTTGAGAAACACTGTGCTGCCTGGGGGATTCTGGGGGTTGAAGTCCAAACATCTTAAAGTTGCTGAGGTTGAGAAATACAGCATTGGGGGGAATTACATGCTAACAGTAGATAATTAAGTGGATGTAAAAGTTCATGAAGTTTTAATTGAATTTAATTTTGGATCTGGCCTTACCTAATTTCTGTACTTTCCTCTGGCACATCATCAAAGGAGGGGTAGGATCATAGAATCCTAGAGTTGGAAGGGACCTTGGAGGTCTTCTAGTCCAGCCTCCTGCCCAAGGCAGGAATCCTCAGACCATCCCAGATGAATGGCTGTCCAACCTTTGCTTGAAAGCCTCCAGTGATGGAGCCCCCATGGTTCCAGAAGGCAGCTGCTCCATTGCTTGGAAGCTCTCATGGTCAGGAAAATCCTCCTTAATTTCAAGTGTGGATCTCCCTCTGTAGAGCTTCCACCTACTGCATTAGTTCTTGGACTGCCCTTGGGAGCTCTGGATAATAAATCCACCCCATCTACCCTGGAACAGCCTTTGATAGCATGTCTCCCCTTTGCCTTTTCTTCTTTGGGTTAAACATACCAAGTCCCTTTAACCATTCTTCATAGGATTTAGCCTCCAAGGCCTTCACCATCTGTGTTAATCTTCTCTGCACAATTGCCAGTTCCTCAGTGTCCTTTTTGTGGTGGCCAGAACTGGACACAGTATTCCAGGCATGGTCTGACCAGTGCAGCATAGAGGAGTCCTAACACTAGACCCATTGAGGACCACACGTTGGCTACAGTTGTTCAGCCAACTGCAAGTCCATCTGGTAGTGGGATCATCCATCCCACATTGTTCCAATTGATCAAGAAGGAGGCTGTGGTCCATTTTGTCAAGTGCCTTATTAAAGTCTAAGTACGTTACATCTACAGCATTCCCTCTGTCCACTGATCTAATCACACTGTCAAAAAAAGCCATAAGATTTGTCTGGCCCGACCAGTTTTTAACAAATCCATGCTGGCTTCTGATAATCCCCCCGTTCATTTCTAAGTGCTTCCTAATCCACTGGTTATTTAGCTTTTCTAGGATGTTCTCAGGTATCAATATCAATCTGTTTGGTCTGTAATTTCCACTTTTCCCCTTTATAAAACGTTGGAACAATGTTGGCTCTTCAGCAGTCTTTTGACACTTCCCCTGTGCTCCAGGATTTCTCAGTGAAATCAGTTGATTGGTTAATATGTTCCAGATTTGAGTCAATGGCTCTGAGGTGACATCCACCATTTCTTTTAGCATCCTGGATGTAATCCATCCATCCCTAGGGACGTGAATTCATTCAAAGCAGCCAGTTGTCCTCTCACTAATTCTTTACCTATTTTGATCTGCATTTCTCTTCTACCCACCCTGGTGGTGAAGATGCTGGACTAGGAGGAGGGAGAATGAGGTTAAAGTCCCTTCTTGGCCACAGAAGCTCCTGAATGCTTTTGGGCTAATCCTGCATCTTCTACTCAGCCTACCTCGCAGGATTGTTATTGTGGAGGAGAATAGACGGAAGAACACTACATATGCCACCTTGAGCTTATGAAGGTAAAGCAAAATAAAAAATCTAATGGGCCACCAAATGACTAACTTAAAGCTAGCACAGCTCTGCAATTACTCTCTGACCTTCTTGTTGAAGGACTGTACCTAAGAGCTCTTTGTTTGGAGAAGATCCCTGGAGATGCCTATTCTCTCTGCAGCGTTGTCCTGGACTTGCGTTCTGGAGTTGAGATTGGGATGTTAAGCATCTGGGGCCCTTCTCTTGTGGCGTCTACTCTGAGTAGGCGGGCTTCCCATCACACATGGAGATTGCTCACATCTTTTCTTCAGGAGTCCCAGCAGTTGAAATGTTCTCCAAAGCAGAAGCAGAAGCAGCCGGCGCTGAGGAGATGAGCTTGCTTGGTAGAGATGCTCTACCTCTTTCTTTCCTTTTTTCTGGAGGAGCCCCGAAGTTGAGGATTTGGGAGCCCCCAAAATAAATGCTTTCTTTCTCCCTTTATCCCTGATGCTGCAATTTTCAGAGCAACGTTCATCCATTGGGAAATTGTTGGCAGTAATTTTTCCCCTCTCTCTCCTGGGAACGAGGCTACAGTGGCAGATTCCATTTCGTTAAATAAAAAGACCAGAATGTCTTTCTCCACAGGGAGCTCACTCCTTATTTCATCTATTTTCATCTACTTTCATTAAAAGACTTCAGTTCTTCTTGGAATGCTTCTCAGGGCAAAGACGTCATTTTTCACAGGGACCCTTATTCAGTCCAAGGGCCATACTCTGCATTTGAGCAGCGAGCTGGGGATCCTGCTGCAAAGCATCATCAGGATCAAAGCAAACTCTAAATCAGATTTAGTTTTGATCAGTTTGATAATCCTCTACCTGGTCCAGATGGAGGCATTTCTGGCAAAGCAATCCAATTTTGGCTTGAAGAATTTGAATAAAGGACCCAGCACTTCTTTGGGTCATCAATTCTGCAGACAGAATTCCTGGCAAGAAATTTTCTCTGATGTTCAATTGGAATCGGCTTCCTGTAATTTAACTCTGTTAACATTGCGACCTGCACATTGAAGGATGGAGGACAGATCTTGACCTTCCATATGTGTTGGCCTTCCCAGATAGACCAGACAGGAAACCGACCAGATGAGCTAATTCTACTTTATTGTAAGGCTACATTAACAGAATCTTGCAAATCTGAAAGTACAAATCTCCCACCATTTCCTTTACTGTGTAGCTCAAGAATTTAGGGAGGGTCCCTTCTGAGCCTCTTGCCCCACCCACTATCCAGCTATGGGCTATCCTGTCTCTTATCTGACCATTCCCTAGGCAGCATCTCTTCACCTGGTCTCCCAAGGTTGTTTCCACATACCATTACATCATGACATCATTTCAGGGACTTCTCTTCTCAAGGCCACCCACCCCCGCTCCATCACTTTTTCCATCGGTTGTAGTTTTTGATCCCATGATGGTCCTTGCTGCCTAGGATCTTCTTGAAGGATGAGTTTCAGAGCTGGACAGCTCACAAGAAGTTGGGTCTGAACAAAGCTGAAAAAGTGGGGGTGTTACTTCCCATGATTTGGAAGCTCTCTGTGGACGCAGCCTAAAACTGCTGTCACTGTGTGACAGGGTTCTTTTTTGAACTGCAGGTGTAGAATCCTGGAATCCTAGGGTTGAAAGGGACCTTGGAGGTCTTCTAGTCCAACCCCCTGCCCAGGGCAGGAATCCTGAGACCTTCCCAGAGAAATGGCTATTTATTTGCAAAGGTAGTAGTGGGCACAGAGACACTCAACAGGGGAGGCCTTTATGCTTTTTACTATATACAGTTATTTGCAGCAGGTATTTACCATAAGGCTGAACAACACAGTCCTGGTGTCAGGTTTCTGCCCAGGTCTCCATCCCAACAACTTTCTCCTACTGTCTCTCCTGCTTCCTCCCCCTTTCTCTCAAACTCCCTCCCCTGTTTCTGGGCTTAACAAGACAGAGTATGTGAAAAGAAAGGAAAGAGCTGGGATTACTGGAGTGTGCTCAGGGTTGCTTGACTTTTCCCAGCTCAGCTGAACACCTTCCGCTTCTGTGTTGGGAGAAGAACTGCTCTCAGGGTCTTCTGCCCAGTTTTTTCCCCCCAAACCAAGGCTTCTCTACCAACAGCTATCTCTCTCCATCCCCTCCAGGGTCTTGGGTGAGTTGCCACCTGCAACCAGCCAGATCCCTCCTTCACCTCTTGGGTCTTTGGTGGAGCTCTCATTCCACTGGGCCTTCCCTTCTTCTAGGACAGCCTCCTTTTCTTCTCCTGTCCCCGAAGAGGAACTGGCAACTGTTCTGCACGCTTAACCTTCTCTTTCCAACTTCTCTCTAGCAACAAAATTTTACTCTCTACTTCTCTCTCTTGGGTTATTCTGGCAGCATGTCCCTCAGCAACTGATGTGGTGGGTGTCCCTCTAGGGGAGAAAAGTCCTTTCAGACTTGCAAGATTCTGTTAATGGGACCTTACATAAAATATATTTAGTTCATCTTGGTGTGTTTCCTGTCTGGACTACCTCACAAGTCTGACATCAACCTTGCAAGTCTGAAAGGACATCTCTCCCCTGTCACCTTTATAGCCCAAGAAATTAGGGAGGGTCCCTTCTGAGTTCCCTCTTTGTCATCTTTGGGAATGCTATTTAGGAAGGGGGCAATCTAATTTTTAAGTGGAGGCCAATGTTGGCTACTTCCTTGCGTTGGATGCCATCTTGACTTTTTGGCCCTCCCACATGGACGTCCCTGCATTGGGAGACGTGGTCTCACTCTTTATCCTTGACCACCATGGAAGAAATCAACTTTTCCCCCAACTGTGATTAAAATTCAACTGCCACCATGTAATGGAATGTGGGAAAGACCTTGGAAGACTGGGTGAAGAGATGCCGCCTAGGGAATGGTCAGATAAGAGATGACATAGCCCACAGCTGGGTAGTGGATGGGACAGGGGGCTCAGAAGGCACCCTCCCTAGTTTCTCGGGGGTAAAGGAGATGACTTTCACTTTCAGACTGAAGCCATTTAGTGGCCTGCTAGAACCACTGAAATGGAGCAGAGCTTAACACAGCTGAGAAGCTGTACTCAGAAAAAGAATATTATCTTAGATGGCATCAATGAGCATGTTGAAGAAACACAGATTATTGATCTTACACACTCAGCCCTCCCAAGCATAAAGAATCACACGCTTAGACAGAGTAGGTTAAGAAGTAAAAAGAATATCTTACTGACTTTATTCTTGCTTCGGTTACATCCATGTTTGGTGGAAAAGATGAAACCTTTGTTCTTCTTTTGTCCCTAAGCATGATTCACCCCTAGCTCTACAGCTGCTAAGAGCTGTGTGGAAGAAAGGGGCAGAATTCTTCATCAAGGCCCGAGCACATGGCCCTGATGAAGAGAGCAGCATCCATGCTGCCTGTTCAGTCGGTGGAAGTAGGAGGAAGAGAGAGAGAGAGGAAGTAGGAATGGCAACAAACAGCTTCTTCAGAGTTGCATTGTGGGACGAACTCGATTTACATGGTAATACACATGCTAATGAGGCATGCTGGATTTGCCAGGACCTCCAACACAGACTTGCAAGATTCTGTTAATGTAACTCAAGTAGAGTAACGTAGAACTAGTTCATCTGGTCTTGTTTCCTGCCTGGTCTACCTAGTAAGGCTGACACACCATGCTGAGATTTTTCTCCTTCCTCCCTGAATAACTTCACAGCTTTTTAATTTCCATGAGCATTTTTCAGACTGGGTGGACCCAACAGACTTAACCAGGTTAGCTCGAGTCTTAAAGGCTGCATTTCCACAACATGGAAATGTGTGGGTGTGTCTTAGCATGTTGTGTGAACTTCAATTGTTTGGTTAGTTTATGGCTTGGTATATTGCATGAACATCCCAAATGAGTGAATTCACTAACTGGGTTAAACGTGTTGTGCGGATGGGCCCTCTTGGATGCAATCTAAATTAATTAGAGTTGGGTGATTTCTTTCTCACTTCGGGGCAATTTGAAGTCACTGTTAGCAAATTAAAGTTGTCTTGGCTTGTTTGAAATCCTTCTGATGGCTTCAGTTGTGGAGAAAATCTTCCTTTAAAAAAAAAAAAATATGAGTAAGAAGTTTAATCCAGAATCTAGGAGAGGAGGCTGAGATCATAGAATAGCTTAGCTTCGGGGTACTGTGGATATTTTCCCAAAATGTTTAGGTCCTTTATTTCATTCTGGAACCAAAGTAAGGTTAGGAATGAAGTGTTAGAAAGGAATTTACCACTTTGGACTGTATGAGAGAGGTACCCATTTTTGTATACAGAAAATAAGCATTTTCTTAGTTTATCCTTCTTTCAGCCTGCTCAGTAAATTTTGATTATTTTACTTAAAAAAATAAGTAAATTAAAAATAGGTCCCCAGATGAGATTCCCTTATTTGAAGTCTGCCATAGAGCTATTTTATCTTATGAACTGTCTTGAATTTTTTCATTTTCATCTTACTTTACATTGCCTGCCCCTTCTGTGTAGCCATGTAAAATTGATTCCTTGGTGCCAGCTTTCCAAAGTTTTTTATGCTAATTTTGGATCGGCACTCCTGCCAAACCTTTGACTGGCCACAGTGGGTATTCTTCCTACTTAGACTGGTTAGATGCCTTAACTCAGAAAGAGAAACTTCAAAGTTAGCGGAAAGTGTGAATCATTTAGCTCTCCGACTTAAGCTTCAGAGTGAATTTTAAAGGGGGCCAAAGTTACTGTTCATAATAAAGACTCTCTTTGAAGGTCTGTTGCATTAGCTTAATGGTTGGTAATTAGCTCAGGGTGGCATGTATTTTTGATACTAACCACGCGTCCCATTAGATAGGTGATTATGAGATAAAAGACATTAATTGCATCCTTCTCCAAAATGGTTAATGATTTGGTGGTTTGGGTCTCTAAAATGGGGGGTGGGTAGTTTGTGGTTTTGCCTATTGTTGGAACACAGCATTGACTTATGGGGGTGTCCGCAAGTCAAAAAAGTCAAGATGGAGGACTCAGCAGCACAATCAAAACACTACCCCTTTGTTCCATGACTTTTTTGACCTCCCCTGTGGATGGCCCTAGTCTTGGCTTGTGGTATATACCAGACCATCATCTTAAGCCATAATATGGTTCATTGGGAGTCGGGCTCTGTACGAATTTAATTAATAATAATAATTGGAGCCCAGCACATAATACGAACATAGCAGTATAGGGTTTCACGCATTGTACAAATCCTGCCTTTGTGTCTCAGTTTATATGGGATGCATCAGGGACAGCAAATGCAGGACTTCCCTCCTTTGAAAAATTCTTCCTTTGAAGAACAACAAAAAACTCAGAGCATTTTCCTGGAAAATACTCAGTCACTTAATTTTATTTATCTGTTTGAGTGTTTAAGGACAGAGGATATGCAGTGGGGCTTTGTTGTAGCAAAAGTTCTTCGGGGAATAAAAAGTCAGATTTCCCTGTCATATATCTCAGTCGACCTGGAGTTCAAATGGTACGCAGCCAACGGACTCCCTTTCTCTATAGCAGAGTTTCTTAAACTTTTTGCTCTCAGGATCCCTCCCCACTTTTAAACATTATGGAGCTTTTGTTTCTGTGGGTTATATTTGTCGATATTTACTGTACTAAAAATTCAAATGGATGCATCCGTAGAATATTGATATATTGAATGGCAAAAAAAATAACAATATTAAACCCATTAGATATTAACATAAATGAAATATTTTTCATGAAAAACTCCTCTATTTTTTAACAAATAAAGAATAATAATGAGAAGAGTGATGTTGTTTTAAATTTTTGTAAATATCTTCAATATCTGGCAGACAGTTTTGATTTTGCGGTCTTGATGTCCTTGGACCCCATTTTAAGAAACGCTGCTCTGTTGTGACTTTTCTCCCTTCTTTACAAATTCACTGCTAGGAAAATCAATCACACCCTTAGGATGGCATTAAGGGCTTGGACACATAACTACTTGATTATTCAAGCAATTCACTTATCATCCTGATAAGCCACCATTTACAGGTAGTCCTCGCTTAACGACCGTTCATTCAACGATGGTCCGAAGTTACAACAGCCTCCAAAAAAGTTCTTTATGACCTGTACTCACATTTACAACTGTCGCAAAACGTTGCATCACCCCCGCAGTCATGTGATCACAATTCGGGCACTTGACAGCCGGCTCGCATTTACGACCAGTTGCAGCATCCTGCGGTCATGTGATCATGATTTCCAACCTTTTTTGCCAGTTTCAAGCAAAAAAATGTCTATTGGGGAAGCAGGATTCACTTAACGGCTGTTGTAAAGATGGTCATAAAATCAGGTCTGGTCATGTGGTGACTTGCTTAACGACTGCATTGCTTAACAACCAGTTTTCCAATCCCTATTGTGGCTAAGTGAGGACTACCTATATATAATATATCTCCTTCCTTCCTTCCTTCCTTCCTTCC
Source organism: Candoia aspera (assembly GCF_035149785.1). NCBI lineage: Eukaryota > Metazoa > Chordata > Lepidosauria > Squamata > Candoiidae > Candoia > Candoia aspera. The sequence goes on along the minus strand of NC_086159.1, from coordinate 6,446,448 downwards.
TTCCTTCCTTACTTACTTACTTACTTACTTACTTACTTACAACTGGCCATCAGCAAAGTGGATTCCTTGTTATTTTTTTCTGTACATGGAGACACACCAACAATAATGCACATAATGTGGTCTAGCTAATCAGGGATCCCATAGCCAGTAGTAACTGTATGAGAGCCACTGTGCTGCAGGGATTAAGGTGGTGGACTTCTAGTGGGGAGACACAGTTGCTAGTTCGCCCTTAGCCCAAAATTTCCCAGGTGACTTTGGGCCAGTGACTCCCTCTCAACCCAACTTTCTTCATAGGGTTGTTGTGGGGAAAGATGGGGGAGGGAATACTCCGTATGCTGCCTTAAGCCGCCGTATAAAAGGTGGGATAGAAATCAAATAAATAAATACAATATTTAATATCTAATCAGCTGTAGCTAAACAGTGCAGTCACGTGGCACAATCAGAGTGAGAAGTCATCTCCTTTTGCAGCCTAATGACCCACCCTTTCATGGAGGGACATTTTGAAGATGACAGCTTTTGGGGAGAGTTTTTCTTATTTTGGCACAGCCCCAGCGAATTAAAGAGAGCCCCAGATCTTCAGTGCATCGCATGGAAATATCCTTGGTTTCTTTTCACACAAACTACAACATCTTTTTGCTGTTTGAGAAGATCGATAGCATCCCCCGACCCAGGTCTTCCAGATGTTTGAGATTATAGTCCTAATCACCCCCAAGCTAACTAACTATGATAGACATTGCATTTTAACATATTTCTGGTTCAGAAGGAACAGCTGAATCAGCAGGTTGGTTAAAACTGTCCCCTTGATCAATATAGCCACAAAGAAAGGAGTAACAGTCCCAGGATACTTGCTGCAAACTTTCTGATGACTTCTGACATCTTTGGATTCTGTTTCCATCTCCTTTGCTACTCAGGTGCACCAGGAAGGAACAGTGTGAACGGTCCAGCGAGCCTCGGAGGTTTGCCTCGGAGATGAAGCAATGCGTCCGGCTCACGGTGCACCCCAACAACATCTCGGTCTCCCAGTACAGTGTGACGGTAAGGACCGTGCTTTCTTTTACATCTGAACCGTCTGATTCCACCCCACCCATCTCCCAACCTTCTTGTAACTTGGAGGCAGCCTTTCCCAACCCAGTCACTTCACCTGCCTTGGGAATCTGACTCACAGTTTGGCTGGGCTCACACAACACGCCTAATCGGGTTAAACCTAGGTTTAACAAGCTTAGCACGTTGTGCCCATGCAGCAGCTGGCTTTGTAAATGACCCGATTAAGTGTCTTGGGCAAATGAGAGTGAGTCCTACCATGGCATTGTCTGCGATCTGTTCCATGAGCCATAAAAGGCCCTTAACCCTGGTCTGGTTGGAGAATGACCCTGGAAAGAGGATACAAATCTTGCACTCTCTTCGTTATTGTACAGTATGTTGCTGCTATATAATATTTATTTATTTATTTAATTAATTAATTAAATTTATGTCACCACCCATCTCCCCCAATGGGGGACTCTGGGCGGTTTACAATAAAATGATACTAAAAACATATCCACCTAATTTACCATTAAAATATAAATAGAAAGTGAATACAAAATCCAAGTGGAGATGGAAGACAATCACTAAGGGGTGCTATGGCGCCAGCGACCCCCAGGTGGAGCTGTCGCTCTCCCCCTCCCAAGCAAGGTGGCAGAATATATCTGATAATTCACCAACTCATGTCTTGGTACAAGAAATCAGCGCATCTCCCTCTCCCATAAGTCCATCTTGGATAAATGAGATCTTACTCTAAATGACCTGGAGGAGGCCATGTGAAAGCTAGTCAAATCCTTGATTGTTGAGAGACCACAAAGAAGAACCACCTGCAAGCATCTGAACCTCCTTCTTCTCAGCTGAACCTCCCCAGCCAACACTGATATCTCCCTTGGTCCACAACCAAGCTGAAGAAGTATCCTTCTGCTTCCCCACCGGCTCCATCACAGCATTTGGAAGAAGACAGTCAATGCCCAAAGATTATCATAGAACAGAAACTAGCAAAACTAAATGCTGTAACGATGGTTTCTTGGCTCACCAGAGATGCAACAGTTTGGTCAGCTTGAGGGCTGCCCCTAGACTTGGTAGGGAAAGTTAAGGGTTGTATCCTAAATTGGGAAGGATTGGAGCACAGGGGGAGGGGGGTTTAGGAAGCAAGAGGGGTTTTAGGAGCTTGGGGGCGGAAATGGGTACCTTAAACCTCTGCAATGCTTAACCATCTATGTTGCATCTCAATGATCCCAAACCCTATGAAATGCAGAGAAAACAAACTCAACATTTTACCTCCATCCATTTTGTTGGAGGGGTGCTCTGGGGGTCGCAGAAGGGATGTGGGAAGCTCTGAACAGACCTCAGGTTGCACTTTGCATATTCTGGCCATCTACGAAACTGGAGTCTGAACACAACCACAGCTCATAACCTCAATTCTATATCTTGTTTCGGATGCTGGCTCTCATCCGGAGATCCTCTGAAGCCACCGCTGTCTCCTACTTCTCTTTGCCCTTAATCAGTGCCTGGTGGTTCCCCAAATTGGTATATCCACCAGATCATCCCCCTACCTCACCAGTTCTAACCCAAAGCCTCCCTGCTCCAAACAACAGAACAGTTGATTGCATGCTTAGCGCTGGTTGAGCATCTTCTGAAGCTGTTAACCAGAGCCTGTCACCCTTGCCAGCTCTTTCTAGCTGAGGGCATAGGTGGTAGGCAAAGCTTTCCTGAATGCCTTCACTGCTCCAGAGACACTCTTCAAGGCCCACCATTTTAATTCTCAGGGATATTTTCTGGAGTCCCCCATCTTTGGATAGAGTGCCCGGGATCTCCCAATCGATTCCCTTCCCTGTCCTGAGCAACTTGCATGCATTTCCACCCCATCTGGCTCATAACTGATGGACATCTCTGCCTCATTGCCTTTGCATCTTTCCTCTGAGCTTCCCTTTTCTCAGGCTACTGCTAAGCCACTGGGGAGGGCGTTTGTTAATCATTTGCAGTGCTAATAGTCTGGATAAAATTATTCTTGACTCCCCTAGTAGGATAAGTAAAACGAGAGAGCAGGAAGGCTGTTGCATCCAGACAGGAAAGACTTTGTAGGTTTTTTTCTAGCTGTAATTGCAGAGAGAGGCCTTGCCCAAAATAATGCGGCAGTGTCCCAGAAGTATCAAGAGGTTTAAAATGTTGCTAAATTAAAAATAAAGTCTCTTCTGGGTCAAGCTAAACTCCTGGTGATGCTTTTAGGGCAACAAGGCAGAAGTGGTTTATGGAGTCCTTGGTGGTTTACCTTCTTCTAGGATGGGCTTTTGGTTTCCCCGTCTAATCTACAGCGCTGAGATCCCCTGGTGGTTCCCCTTCCAAGTATTAACCAGGCCTGACCTGGCTTAGCCTTTTCAAGGCAAACCAAAGTCAACAAGATGCTGTTATGTAGCTGGAGAACTGCACTCCTATTTTGTGTGAGGGGTAGAGCTAAACTAACCAGGATTAATGTTAAAACTAGCCAAGGCTGAATATAGGCAAGGTTAGCTTGAAAAGCAGCCAAGGTTAAACTAATGGAGGTTAAAATTAGCCAAATTTAGTGTCTCATTTGACTCTGGCCACGTAGTTAAACAGTTGGTTAGTTTATGTTTCAGTGTATCGAGTACGTTGTGTGAGTACCAGTACTCCTTGCTTACCGACTGCCTCATGCAGTGACCATTCGAAGTTACGAAGGTGCTAAAAAAATAATTTTGCAACCGATCCTCGCATTTACGACTGTCACAGCTTTCCGCGGTCACATGATCACCATTCACATGCTTTGCAACCAGCTGTGATAAGCAGAGTTAATACAGAAAGCGGAAGTCCAGTCCTAAGTTGTGGTCATGTGATTTTTCACTTAGCAACCAAATTGCTGGTCTCAATTGTGGTCACTAACCAGGACGACCTGTATTTTAAAAAAGCCTCCTTAATTCCTCAGTGAAACTCAGTGTGTTGCACCAGCCCAGCCATTGCTGCTTCCAAGGTCTGCGGGATCTATTCCTGTTTCCTGAAATCTTAAGATGCACTTTGTGGCTGGTGGGAGCACATAGCTCCCACCCCACTTTCTATGTTTTTTTTTTATTATTATTATTATTATTTCTGCCTAACCCACATAGAGTGCTTTCTACACACACCGGAGCAGAGAGAGGTCCCTCTGCTGGCGATGCTACGAGAAGCCCAGGTTTTGCACAGGGATGGTTTCCGAAAGCCTCCTGTGAGTAGGGATGCCCCTCCCCTCTCCTGGCCAGCCTGGACACCCCACAGCCATGTTCAAAGCAGCCCATGTTGCATGAGGAAGGCAGAGCACACCATCCCACATCCTCAGCACGGCTCCTTTTCAGCAGTGATGGCAACATCAGGACCCTCTGCCTTTCCTTCTGTCGCTTTGGGGCTATCCCCCATCCTGTCCTTTCCAACTCCTGCTGAACATGGCTCCCTCCCCCTGTGGTCTTCCCCGCAGCCTGCCTGCTTTGACTCATCACCTGCTTTACTCTCCTCTTCCCCTTTTCTCCCGCAGCTGGTGTTGGAGACTTACAACGTGCCCGAACTGTCCAACGGGGTCAATTGTTCCTTTGGGGACCTGGCGGAAATGGACGGTGTGGTGTCGGGGAACAAGATCAAGTGCCAGTCCCCAGCAGCCAAGGAGGTGCCAAAGATCATCACCGAGAATGGTGGGTATCAAAGCTGTCAGGGCCCAGTCCAGGTCCTAAACTCTCTCCCTTTGGGCTCAACTCCTGGTGGCTTCATGGAATTGTCTTCTCAGTTTTTATCAGCCTTCCCAGGTAGACCAGACAGGAAACACAACCAGATGAGCTAGTTCTACTTTATTGTAAAGCTACATTAACAGAATCTTGCAAGTCTGAAAGTACAAATCTGCCCCCATCTCTTTTACCCCCCGAGAAACTAGGGAGGGTCCCTTCTGAGCCTCTTTTTCCACCTGTTATGCAGCTATGGGCTATACCCTCTCTTACCTGACTGTTTCCTAGGCAGCATCTCTTCCTCCCATCTTTCAAGGTCTTTCTCACATACCAGTTTTCCTGGAAGCAGAACAGAAGGATCTTCCCACTGCCTTCTTCTGGGATAGTACTTTTTTTCCTGCCATCCCAATTTAGAGTATAGACCTGGTGATCTCCCACTCAAGAACCAATCAGCTCTTAGCTGTTTGAGACATGGGTGGTAAAGTCTCCCTCAGATCAGACTCAACTTCTGGTGACTTCATGTCCACCTCCATGTAGTGGTCTTGACCACAATACAGAAATGGCTCACTGTTGCGTTGTTAAGGGTGCTCTTTTGAACCACCACCTACCCCACTGACTTCTTTGGGATTCCCAGTCTACTGACAAGCTTGGGATATCTTAGCAGTCTTTCATTCAAGTATCAACCAGGTCCAACTCTGCTTAGCTTTTTGGGATCAGCCAAGGTTGCCGTCCCCTGGTTGGGCACGTAGTCCTTACAGAGAGCAGCAATAAATTAAACCATGCATTTCGCCCAGCCAGAACTTCAGAAGTAATACTATCCCATTCAGGGGTGTCCATGGGGGGGAGGGGAAGGGGGAGGGCTTTGACCATGCATTCGTGGTTGCCATTTTGACCCCCCTATGGACACCCTTGATCTCCATTCTGGAATACATCTTGTGTATACATCCAGTGGGAGGAGATGGGCGGTGACAAATTTGATAAATAAATAAATCTTTGCCCTTTCAAGTCTGTCTCTGTGAAAATAGCACTTGAGAAGGTGTTCTTAAGAAAGGTAGAAACTGAAATATGGCCAGAAGGGTAATCCTCACTCCAGTTCAGTGGTCTGTAGGGAAGGTGCTAGACTAGGACCTGGGAAACCCAGGTTCAAGTCCAGCCTCAGCTGTGGAAGCTCTGTGGGGAATTTTGGGCCCAGTTACTTTCCCTCTCAGGCCAATCTACCTCATACAATTATTGTGGTGGGAAAAAATAGAAAGAGCACCCAATGAAAGATGGGATGTGAACCAAATGCATAGAGGGCTTTTAGCAAATATTAGCAATAGGCTACTGGTTGGATCTGAAGTGGACACGATACTTCAGCAGGGTTTCCTTAGCCTGGTGTTTGCACTCAGATGATTGCACAGATGAATCTGGGTTTATAGACTGGGTCGCAGTCGGTGCAATGCAGTGGGGAGGATGTTGGATGAAGAAGACCCAGGTTCACATCTCCACCATCACAAAACTCATTTTGGCCCAGCCACCCGCTGTTTCAGCCCTGCCTCCCTCACACGGTTGTGAAGGGGATAACCTGAAGAGACCCTTCTGTAAACCGCTTTCGGTCTCTGGCGAAAAAAAAAAAGAGACATCTCTTGAAGGTCTAAGTAAATACATTTCTAAAAAAGATTTGCAGCTAAAGGTAATTCTGGAAAGAGTGAGCTGTTGTTTAGGAAAGACTGTGTCTGAAAAAATAGCTGAATTTTGAAGGAGCTGCTGTGCCCTTGATCCTGGGAATCATAATGCCCAGAGAGGAGAAGGTTTCATTAAAAAAATTAAAAATGCTGAGTTGAAGGGGAGCATTTCCTTCCTCTTCCCCAAGTTTGGAAAACAGTGGTACTGTATGTTGTTTCTGCTGATCTCTACACCCTTTAAATTCCCCAGCAGGAAGTTGCCTGCTATTAAATACAGCGCATTTAACAGAGCTATCAAAGTCATCGGTGGCAGATGGGCAGTGGAGGGGGCGCGCGAGTAACAAAATGTATGCAGGAATGTGTGAGCGCATGTTTGCGCACGAACATGCCATGATGAGTTGTCGCGTTCCCTTGGCCATGATTGATTAATGACTCTCTCAGGTGAAGAAAATGATAGAGGTGGATTAGCCCAAGTGGGTCAAAGTTTTGCATTAAACATGCCCACACCTTTCTTCTGAAATCTTAATACTCACCCAGATTCATTGTCAGTTAAGTAGGAGAGCAGGATTCAGGTTGTCATTGGAAGAATAGGGGCTGGGATTAAAGGAAATAGAATGACTTGTAACTGAACAAAGGTTAGAAAAGGACTTGTCACAGCAGAGACTTCGGTGTCAGTGGGGTAGATAGAGCAAGGGGCACATACTCCTGATTTGAAATCCGTGACTTAGGTACAATTGTGCCAAATTAGTTTCCACGGAATTTTCCAACTTATCGACCACATATTCTCTTCGCTCCCACCCTTTTTTGCAAATTCAACAGAAAAGGCTTAGCCGGTTGCTTGCATATATGAATGAGGGCACTTCCCCCAATATATAATGTTTTTTCTGTATTGTCCTGGGCAGGGCCCTTGTTTGCGAACAATTGAAAGATGCCTTTTTAAATGTATTCTTCTCCAGAATATGGGGCTTTTGTGTGTCTCCCTCCCTACTTAATGTGGTTTGTGTGTGTGTGTGTTGTGTGCCATGTCACAAAATTCTGAAAGGGTGGGTCTTAGCAGACCTACCCGTTCCCTGTTCCTCTATATATTGGATCCAAATTCAGTATATTGAATAAAAAATCTGGATGAAATGAATTTTCCATCTCTTCTTAGTCTAGAGCGCAGCTGCAAAGAGATCCCTACCGGAAAACAAACACTGCGTTTCCTTAAACGTTATTCAGTTAATGCAATTTCCTTAAAAGTTATTCAGTTAATGCAATTTCTGGGTTTGCAAAATATGCTAACTGAACCGAGCACATGGTCCAAGGGTGTACTATTGTCATGAGTGCCGTTGAGCTGAAGACATCAGCGCAATGGCACACATGACAATAACAAGGAAACAGGGGAAGGGGCTCAAGATAAGTAGCCATCAACTCACAAAGACTGAAGGACAAGAAACAATGGCTAAACGGATCGCGAGGCACACCCAAGCTGTTAGCGCTAACGCAACGGAGATCGCCCAGCTGACAGCAATCACCGGAGGAATAGAGAAACCGATGATGGGCGATCCCGGAACGCCAGCGGGGCCTCGCAACCTCTCACCTACCGGCAGGACAACGTGTTGGACAAAGGGGGGTGACGTAACCGCGAGCGAGGGGGCGCTGACCGGCGCGGGGTATTTAAACCCCGCACCGGCGCGCTCCTGTCACTCTCAGCTTTTTTCCTATACTGTACCTACACTGCGAATAAATCAGAGCCTGTTCCACAGAATCAGCGTCTGAGAATTATTCGGAGGTAGGCAGCGCATGACATAAAGCTGAGAGTCATAAACTCAGCTTCGCCGAGCCCCACCGGACGACAACGAGCCACGGGAGGAGTAGATGGCGAGAAGACAAGGAAGATGAGGCCGGCGCGACGCGGACAAGGAGGGCGAGCCGCACGGCAAGAAGCAGAGGAGGACCGACCGAGGCCAGAGGCACCGCGGACTCCCGGAGCCATGGACGCCCACCCGACCCAACCCGAGCCTCAGCTCCAACCCCAAGGGGAGATGGCGACGGAGGCAACCCGACCACGGGAGGGAGCAACATACCTCCTGAAACCAGCGGAGAACCCCGCGCCCCACATCGCACCCCAGCAACGGGCGTGGAGCGACAGCCCAACGGCGGTAAGCACGGAGGAGGACGATGGAGCAACCCAGCAGACGGCGGAGGACGCGGACCAACGGCCGGGAGAGACTGAACCCCACCGGCAACCCACCCCTGCCGACACACCGACGGAACCGGCCCCAGCGGCGGCGCGGATCGTGGACGAGGACGCACGAGCTAGACTCGCGGCCATGGAGACCCAACTGAAGGAACTCCGGACCATGCTTCAGTCGCTCATGCCCCCTGCGCCGCCCAACGACGTCCCCGCACAGGTCCACACCCCGAGCGAAGCGCCGAACCCCCACGGGCCAAATGAAGGTCAACAGACGGCCCAGGCGGACGACACCACAGGCCGGGAAGTGAGAGGAGGGGCCGCACAAAACGCCCGGGCCCCAAAGGACTTCCCCATCTTCTTTGATGGGAACCCCGCGAAACTGTCGTTCTTTATCACGAACGCCAGGGAGTTCATGGGGAGGCACGGACACTCCTACGACTCCGAAGCGGACAAGATCGCTGCCGTGGCGATCAAATTACAAGACCGGGCGGCGGACTGGTACGTCCAACTGTACGAGTCCAGCTCCCCCGCCCTCGCCAACTTCCCCGCCTTCATCAATGAGATGAAAAACTACTTCGAAGACCCACTAGCCAAAGTGAGGGCGAAAAGCGCACTCCAAAGACTTAAACAGGGCACACGCACTGTCCCAGACTACGCCCTCGAGTTCAAAGCCCTCGCGGGGAAGGTCAACGACTGGTCCGAGACCACCCTGCTGGAAATGTTCAAAAGGGGGCTCAACCGTGACGTACTTCAATGGGCCCTCTACCGCGACGACCCAGAAACTCTACACGGGTGGATCCACCTCGCGGGGAAAGCCGAACACGCGCACTGCACCTTCCTCATGACAACTACGGAAGACACGAACTACACCTGCAAAAAGGTACCCGCACCACACGTGGGGACGGCCGGCCCCACATACCCAAAGAAGAAATTTAATCGGGAGCCCTGCGGGAAGTGTGGAAAACTAGGGCACAAGACAGCGGATTGCTTCGCCAACCGACTGCCGACCAGTGCGCCTAAACCCACCCTGAAAACTAGCCCCAAACCACCTAACCCGGTGCCGCCCCCTCACCGCCGAATGACCGGAGCCACAGCGACACCAGAGGAAGGCTGGGACGCCTACTGGGGGGAAGAGGACAATGTAGACCCAGACCAGCCGGCGGGAAAAGCTCCCCGCCTGCCCTGAAACGCGTTGCGAGGCAGGCGGTGGGACAGCAGCGCGGACCACCTCGACGGAACGGCGAAAGCTCCGTGATAATGGCGGCAATTAAACTCTCTGCCGGCTACGGAGCCACCACGGCCGCGGCACTAGTGGACTCGGGGTGCTCAAAAAACATCCACCCCGACTTAGTCGCCAAACTCGACCTCCGCTGCTTCCCCCTCCCCACGCCGTTGGCATTCCACCAGCTGGACGGCTCTACAGCGGGAGGGAAACCAGCTACGATGCAAACCGAGCCGGTCACCCTGCAAATGGGCACTCACACCGAATGCACATCGTTCGTCGTCACCCACATCGGACGGCCCATTGCAGTCCTGGGAATGCCATGGCTCGCGACAAACAACCCACGCATCAACTGGGAGACCCGCACCTTCACATTTGGTGACGGCGAGTATCGGGCACCAGTTCCAACGGGCAGAACCAACCCCACTGTGGGACGAGCAGAGGCGACTACACAGGACAACGCCGCTACCACAGCAGACCTACTGGAACAATACGCCGACTTCTCCGAGGTCTTCGGAGAGGCGGAAGCTGACCAACTACCCCCCCCCCACCACAAGACGGATTGCCGGATCGACCTGCTGCCCGACGTCCCCTTACCTAGACCGAAGATCTACTCGATGACCCCAAAGGAGATGGCAACCCTCCGGGAGTTCATCGATAAAAACCTAGAGAGGGGATTCATAGAGCCAGCATGCTCACCGGTCGGAGCCCCCATCTTATTCCGGGAGAAGAAAGACGGCACCCTATGGCTCTGCACCGACTACCGGGGCCTAAACGCGGCTTCCCTGTCCAACAAATACCCCTTACCCCTGGTGAAAGACATGCTCGCCCACCTGTCCACGGGCAAAGTCTTTTCCAAATTGGACCTTCGCGAGGCGTACTACCGCATCCGAATCAGGGAGGGGGACAAATGGAAGACTGCGTTCAACTGCCCCCTAGGCGTCTTCCAGTATAAAGTGCTGCCGTTCGGACTCGCGGGGGCCCCCGGGGTGTTTATGCAGCTCATCAATGAGGTACTGCATGAACACCTGTTCAAAGGGGTCCTTGTCTACATAGACGACGTCCTTATCTACACTAAAACGCACAAGGAACATCTGACCCTAGTCAGGCAAGTCCTCGACAAGCTCAGAAGGGCGCAGCTCTATGCCAAGCCTACAAAGTGCGAATTTCATAAAGCGCGCCTAGACTACCTGGGGTACCGAATCTCCAGAGACAGCATAGAAATGGACCCCGCAAAAGTCGAGGCGGTGCTGAACTGGGAACGCCCCCGCAACAGACGCCAACTCCAGAGCTTCCTCGGCTTCGCGAATTTTTACAGGTCATTCGCCCGGGGGTTCGCAGAGATAGCCCTCCCCCTAATGGACCTCCTCAAAACCAAAGGGGTGGGGGACACCCGACGCGCCAAGAACCCGGGCACAGTATTGAATTGGACTCCCGCGTGCCAGACCGCATTCAACAAACTGAAAGCGCTGTTCACCACGGAGCCAATCCTCGCGCACCCGGACCCAGAACGGCCGTTCGTGGTCCAAGCCGACGCCTCAGACTTCTCCCTGGGGGCCATCCTACTCCAAAAGGACCCCACGGGACTCCTGAAACCATGCGCCTACCTGTCGAGGAAATTTTCCGAGACAGAAAGGCGATGGCACGTCTGGGAGAAAGAAGCCTTCGCGGTAAAATCGGCGCTAGAAACATGGTGACACCTACTCGAGGGAGCCACCCAACCATTCGAGGTCTGGACCGACCACCGGAACCTCGAGGCCCTCCGAACGCCCCGACGCCTTAGCCCAAAACAGGTCCGATGGGCCCAATTCTTCAGCCGCTTCAACTTCCAGCTGAAGTTCATGCCGGGCAAAAAGAACTTCCTGGCCGACGCCCTCTCCCGACTGCCCCAAGACGAAGAGCCCGCCCCAGACACCATTGGGACGGTCCTATCCGCCTCGCAACTGGGGATGGCCGTGACCACCCGAAGCAGTGCTCGGAGGCAGCTCGACGCTACGGCGCAACCGACGGCGGGACAACCTGTGACCAGACGAAGCCAACCGCAACTACCAGGGGGAATACGCACGGACCTCGCCGCCGCCCTCAAAACCAACCCCTGGTTCCTGGCAAACCCCGACAAGGTAACGATGGCACAGGACCTGGCATGGGGGGAAGGCAGAATCTATGTCCCGGACTCGCAACGCCAAGCGATCTTGCATAGGTCACACGACGCCAAGCAAGCGGGACACTTTGGGTTCCTCAAGACCCTACACCTAACAAGGCGTCAATTCTGGTGGCCCGCGCTAAGACGAGACGTGAAAGCATACGTAGCATCCTGCCCAACGTGCGCTAGGGCCAAACGGGCACCAGGCAAACCCGCGGGGCTATTACAACAGGTGGCGGAACCCTCCCGCCCATGGGAGGAAATCTCTATGGATTTTATAGTGGACCTCCCACCCAGCCAGAAGAAAACGGCCATTTGGGTGGTGAAGGATTACTTCTCGAAGCAGGCCCACTTCATCCTCTGCACGTCGGTCCCGTCCGCACAACAACTAGCCAAACTCTTCCTCATCCACGTGTACAGGTTACACGGATGTCCCGCACGTGTGGTGACCGACAGGGGCACACAGTTCACCTCTAAATTCTGGCGGGCCTTCCTAAAGCTGACGGGGACCCAACAGGCCCTATCCACCGCCTGGCACCCCCAGACGGACGGAGCCACAGAGGTCCTCAATGCCACCCTAGAGCAATTCATACGCTCATATACTAACTATCATCAAGACGACTGGGCTGAACTGCTCCCGTTCGCCGAAGTTGCATACAACAACGCCGTCCACACGAGCACGGGGAAAACTCCGTTCGAGGTAGTCTCGGGACGCGACTTCGTCCCCATACCGGAGCTACCACAACCCCCGGAACCACAGGTGGACGCTAGCGACTGGGGACGGAAGATTGCGGAATCATGGCCAATAATCACGGCAGCGCTGAAGGATGCACAGGCGGCCTACAAAGAGCAGGCCGACAAGCACCGGCGCCAACAACCGACGTTCCAGGCGGGGGATATGGTCTACCTATCCACCAAATTCCTAAAGTCACCCCAACCCTCGAAAAAACTGGGGCCTAAGTACATCGGGCCGTTCCGAGTCACGCAGATAGTGAACCCGGTGGCAATACGCTTGGACCTGCCACACAACCTACGGAGACTCCACCCGGTGTTCCACACCAGCCTCCTGAAACCGGCAACCACCTCTCGATGGCACCCAAGCACACCACAGCCCTCACCGGTGATGATCGACGGGCAACATCACTTTGACGTAAGGGATATACTCGACTCTCGCAGGCAACGGGGAACTTTACACTATTTGGTCAGGTGGAAACACTTCCCCCACCCAGAATGGGTGGCGGCGCACAACGTTAACGCGCCTGACCTGACCCGGGCTTTTCACCGGGCATACCCCGACAAGCCAAAACCAAGGCTAGCAAGCCGGCACCTGCAAAACCCCTCCCCCGCGGGCCCCCCCCCGCCTACCGTGCCCCAAGGGAAAGGGCCCCCCTAAGCCCGCGACTTGGGTGGACCTCCCCCCCCGGGACTCACCCCCCCCGCCCCAGGCCCACGAGGTAGTAACAAGCGGTCGCCAGCACCCTCCCCCCGCCCCGGGCCTACGGGGGAGTGGCAAGCAAATCAACAGGGCATCCTGGGGGCAATGCCCAGGAGCACACATAACAAAGGCGACGCACTTTTGAATAAAAAAGAAGGGCCCTACCTGGAGCTGATAAGCACCCGACCAGCCACGCCTCCCTCATCGTCGAACTGAGCCAAATTCAGGGTGTGGCCGGAGCATGCGCACGCCAGGGTGTGACCTGGGCATGCGCACTAAGAACACACCCGAGGAAGGCACGTGGTAGAGGGCGGGGCAAAGGGAGGGGCGAAAAATACTCCGGCGGGAATTTCAAAAAAAAAAAAAAACATTTTGATAGCTCTCCTGGTAAAAACCGGAAAACCGGGGGGGGCACTATTCGGACAGGGGGCAGTATGTCATGAGTGCCGTTGAGCTGAAGACATCAGCGCAATGGCACACATGACAATAACAAGGAAACAGGGGAAGGGGCTCAAGATAAGTATCCATCAACTCACAAAGACTGAAGGACAAGAAACAATGGCTAAACGGATCGCGAGGCACACCCAAGCTATTAGCGCTAACGCAACGGAGATCGCCCAGCTGACAGCAATCACCGGAGGAATAGAGAAACCGATGATGGGCGATCCCGGAACGCCAGCGGGGCCTCGCAACCTCTCACCTACCGGCAGGACAACGTGTTGGACAAAGGGGGGTGACGTAACCGCGAGCGAGGGGGCGCTGACCGGCGTGGGGTATTTAAACCCCGCACCGGCGCGCTCCTGTCACTCTCAGCTTTTTTCCTATACTGTACCTACACTGCGAATAAATCAGAGCCTGTTCCACAGAATCAGCGTCTGAGAATTATTCGGAGGTAGGCAGCGCATGACAACTATATGCTGAGTGACAAAAAAGGTGCCGGCTGGGGAATTCTGGGAGTTGAAGTCCACACCTCTTAAAGTTGCCAAGGCTGAAAAACACTGATCTAGAGTCTTGCACGCTGGCTCTGTGCTCTTCAAAAGGAGATTACAGTATGGGATGTAGGCTGGGAGAAGCTGTTTCTTTCCCCCTGTGTGACTGGCTGCAGATCCTGGAAGGACTACAACAGCAGGTTTTCTGATGGACTAGGGCCTTGAGGCCTCTTTTCAAAAGCCTTGGGAGAACCAGAACAGTAAGGTAACCTTGGCAGGGGAAGTATAGCCAGAAGCATCAGTGGTGTTTTATATTTTCCTTTTGGTTTTGCTTGGCTTAGTTGTATAAGTTCTTAGTGGTACAAGGTCTTAGCGGTATGGGGATACCAAGTCATCTTGTCTGCCTCCTGAGGAATCTGTATAACGACCAAGTAGCAACAGTAAGAACAGACCACGGAACAACGGACTGGCTTAAGATTGGGAAAGGAGTACGGCAGGGCTGTATACTCTGACCCTACCTATTCAACTTGTACGCAGAATACATCATGCGACATGCTGGGCTTGAGGAATCCAAGGGTGGAGTTAAAATCGCTGGAAGAAACATTAACAATCTCAGATATGCAGATGATACCACTTTGATGGCTGAAAGCGAAGAGGAACTGAGGAGCCTTATGATGAAGGTGAAAGAAGGAAGTGCAAAAGCTGGCTTGCAGCTAAACCTCAAAAAAACCAAGATTATGGCAACCAGCTTGATTGATAACTGGCAAATAGAGGGAGAAAACGTAGAGGCAGTGAAAGACTTAGTATGCTGACTGCAGTCAAGAAATCAGAAGACGCT
Source organism: Candoia aspera (assembly GCF_035149785.1). Classification (NCBI taxonomy): domain Eukaryota; kingdom Metazoa; phylum Chordata; class Lepidosauria; order Squamata; family Candoiidae; genus Candoia; species Candoia aspera. The sequence goes on along the minus strand of NC_086159.1, from coordinate 6,431,320 downwards.
TAATCCTTGGGAGAAGAGCAATGACAAATCCCGATAAAATAGTTAAGAGCAGAGACATCATACTGACAACAAAGGTCTGCATAGTCAAAGCAATGGTGTTCCCCATAGTAACATATGGCTGCGAGAGCTGGACGAAAAGGAAGGCTGAGCGAAGGAAGATCGATGCTTTTGAACTGTGGTGCTGGAGGAAAATTCTGAGAGTGCCTTGGACTGCCAGAAGATCAAACCAGTCCATACTCCAGGAAAGAAAGCCAGACTGCTCACTTGAGGGAATGATATTAAAGGCAAAACTGAAATACTTTGGCCACATAATGAGAAGACAGGACACCCTGGAGAAGGTGCTGATGCTAGGGAGAGTGGAAGGCAAAAGGAAGAGGGGCCGACCAAGGGCAAGGTGGATGGATGACATTCTGGAGGTGACGGACTGGTCCCTGGGGGAGCTGGGGGTGTTGACGACCAACAGGAAGCTCTGGCGTGGGCTGGTCCATGAAGTCACGAAGAGTCGGAAGCGACTGAATGAATAAACAACAATTACAAATGCTTCTTTGTTTGGTAGATACATGTTCATGATCGCTAGTGGCTGTCCATTGATCTAGACCTCCTGTAATGTTGCAGCTAGCTGACTTCCCTGGTACTTGCTCTAGTGCACCGATGGACATAAAAATCCTTCATTCTTTGTGATGCCAGGGTTAAGCTTGTCCGAGTACCAGACACTCCCACATGGTTTGGGCCTGGTTGCCTTGGTTCAAAGGGAATCTGGACCCATCTGTTTAAAAGTTTACCCTTGGAATCATCCAGAATGGGCAGTTGGACATCATCCAGACCACAAGGGGAGGGGAACACCTCCCCATGGCAATTTTTCCACATGCTTTGGGAGAATTTTCCCCCTAGGGCAGGGTTCCGTGAGAGGTCCCTAGGGGTTCCCTGGGAGACCACGATTTATTAAAAAAATTATTTCGAATTCGGGCAACTTCACATTAAGGAGATAAGTTTCATTCTTTATTTTTAGTCTGAGAATACTACTAATGCATACATACAGGCCTACACGTGAAACAAATATAACAGTTCTGTAACTTCTGGCCTATCTTTGAGCCTGAATGTGCAGGGGCTCCCCGAGGCCTGAACAATATATCAAGGTCTCCTCCAGGGTCAAAAGGCTGAGGAAGGCTGCCCTAGGGGGACAGCTGCCCACAGAGGGATCAGAACGCAGGTAGAGTTGGTAGAAGAATGGAATTCCCAGACAGAGATCTGCTACATCCCTGTTTACATATTTATATATTTATTATTAGGCAAATTTATATGGCTGCCCAACTCACGCATGGTGACTCTGGGAGGCTTACAAAATTAAAAACCAGTAAAACACCAGGTGGCAGAAACAAACATCCTCCAGACTAGCCATTTAATTGGCTCTGTATCAGCCTGGGGTCCCCAGGCCCACTGAAAGAACCATATCTTCAGGACCTTCCGGAAAACCACCAGTGTGGGGGATGATCTTATCTCTGGGGCAATAAGATTCCATGGGGAGGGTGCCACCATGGAGAAGGCCCTGTTTCTTGGTCCCACCAGATGTACCTCTCTACTTGATGCGACCCCCAACAGACGAGTGATGGAATAACCCTCTTTTTCCCTTCCTCGCAGGAGACCACCATGTTGTCCAGCTCCAGCTGAAATCCAAAGAAACAGGCATGACTTTTGCCAGCACCAGCTTTGTCTTCTACAATTGCAGTGTCCATACCTCGTGAGTTCATGCTTCTCTTCTCTTCTCTTCTCTTCACATGGGTCCTTTTTTTTTTTTTTTTGACAGTGCTTCCATTTGGGGCAGTGAACTCTTATCACCAGTGGTGAATCAGAGCTGATTCTGATTCTGGCAGTAGTTTCCAGGATATATGGCTCAGGACTTAAGAAATGCTGCAGTCAGGGAAAGCTCTGATTCACTAATGATAGAATGGCTTCTTGGAATAATCTCTAGCTGTCAGCAGCATTTTTCCAGGTCCTGAGCTGTATGTCATGGAAGGTAATGCCCCCTTTTTCTAAGCCCATGTTCAGGAATTGAACTTAGGATTTTGAGAGCCATAGATGGGTTCCACCTCTGAATTCTTGCTCCTTCTTCAGAAGATGAACCCATAAACTGCTTTGAACTATCGGGACTAACTGCGAGCGTCTTGGTAATTTCTGGTTGGCCACGGGGAGATGCAAAATGCTGCCATAAGATGGGCATATTGTTATGAAAAACCTAGTGCGCTCCAGTTCTTTTGGAATGCATCTTCCATCATCCTGTGCTAAGTGATGGGGGTTGTAGTGCACAACAACTGGAAAACCAGAAGTCTCTCAGTTCTACTGCTGGTCATCAAACTCAACACAGAAGCCTAGTTTGGGTGACAATAATTCCCATAAAGTTGATATCTTAGTCATAGGAGAAGATGCAATCCATCCAGTGTCTAATACAGTGTTTCTCAACCTTGGCAACTTCAAGCTGTGTGGACTTCAATTCCCAGAGTTCCCCAGCCAGCATGGGAGTAGAAGTCCACACAGCATGGCTGGCTGGGGAATTTTGGGAGTTGAAGTCCACACAGCTTGAAGTTGCCAGGATTGAGAAACATTGCTCCAAAACCTTTATCGGTCTGGAAACCAATTCCTACAGTTAGCTTAGCCCCTGAACAAGCCTCTGAGTCTTTTGGGCCCTGCATCTGAGCCTCCCAGATTAATTAAGCAGGCCTTTAGAGAATTTGCAGAACACGCTTACTCCCCTCCCCTCCTCCCCATGAGCCTGCTAAGGATGTCTCCTAAACCAAGCACACATATTGGATCAGGATGGGATGATTGTTCCTGAGAACTGTAGCCCTGAGTTGGAGGATCAGGTGAAGAGATACAAGGGACAGGCCATTTGGAATTGCTAAAGAAGCATGGCTTTGAACCCTAAAACCTGACCTTATCCTCTGGTTTCTGGGCCACATCAACCCAAGCACTGCTTGACGACTAGGACCCTGAAATGTGGCTTTGATCAGTGCTTTGATTTTTTTTTTCCAGAGAACGGCACCCATGGTTTTCTTATGTTTCTTTTCTCTTCTAACCTGTTCAGGTGCCTCTCGTGCGTAGAGAGCCCGTACCGATGCTATTGGTGTAAATATCGTCATGTTTGCACCCACGAACCTCGCAACTGCCACTTCCTAGAAGGACAAGTCAAACTTCCTGAGGTAGGAGGACAGAAGGGTGTTTTAGGGGTATCCTCTTGAGTTGAGCCTAAATAATAACAACAACAACAATAATAATAGGAGCTTAATTAATAACAACAACAATAATAACAACAGCAATAGCAACAACAAGAACCACTGGGACCATTAAATTGAGAAGGTTTTGGAAAATGGGTGGGTTAAGTTCTTTTGGGACTTTAAAATCCAAACAGACAGGCACCTTGTTCATAACATGCCTGACATAACGGTCATTGAAAAGAAGAAAGTTTGGTTCAATGAAGTCGCTATACCAGGTGATGCTAGGATTGAGGAAAAGCAATCCAGAAAAACGATGAAATACCAGGACTTGCAAATTGAAGTTGAACGCTTATAGAAAAAGAAATCTGCTGCTATGCCAATCATGATAGGAGCCCTCAGAGCAATACCTAAAGGACTCCCTCGATATTTGGAAATTTTGAATTGATCGGACCTGAACACCCCAATTTTACAAAAAAGTACCCTGCTTGGAACTGCCCATATCCTCAGATGCTACCTTAATAATTCTTAGGTCCTTGGTTAGGACTTGAATTAGTTAAGTTTTCACCAGTGTTTAACTGTGAATCTAAATGTAGATTACTCATATAATGCTAATATAATAAGAAATTGGAGAAGACTGAGTAGAGTTTATTTTGTTAAAAAAAGTCAGAATTTGTGGAGGCAATATAGAAGATATATGCTCTATCAGGGCTGAGCTGCAGCTCCAAAGTTAAGTCCTTTTCCCGGCAATCACATTGGTGAACATTCTAAAATATTCCCCAGAATTCTGAATGCTTGGCCAGTGTTAAATGTTTAGCATTGAATTGTGTTGTTCAGATTGTTACCAACAGTAGTTGCCATTTAAAAGGGCTGAAGCCTTGAGCAATCATTAAATGACTTTATCAATAGCTCAATAGTAACATATGGCTGTGAGAGCTGGACCATAAGGAAGGCTGAGAGAAGGAAGATCGATGCTTTGGAACTGTGGTGTTGAAGGAAAATTCTGAGAGTGCCTTGGACTGCAAGAAGATCAAACCAGTCCATCCTCCAGGAAATAAAGCCAGACTGCTCACTTGAGGGAATGATATTAAAGGCAAAACTGAAATACTTTGGCCACACAATGAGAAGACAGGACACCCTGGAGAAGACCCTGATGCTAGGGAGAGTGGAAGGCAAAAGGAAGAGGGGCCGACCAAGGGCAAGGTGGATGGATGACATTCTGGAGGTGACGGACTCGTCCCTGGGGGAGCTGGGGGTGTTGACGACCGACAGGAAGCTCTGGCGTGGGCTGGTCCTTGAAGTCACGAAGAGTCGGAAGCGACTGAATGAATAAACAACAACAAATCAATAGCTCAGCGCAGATCTTTTTAAAAATTATATAACCCCCATTCATGTGGAAGATCGAAGGCATTTGACCAACCACCCTCCAAGGTCTGAAATACCTGATCAGGCTGTGCAACACTTTGATGGTGATTCCAGAAAAGATGTTTTGGAGCATGCAGGGAGGCAAAAACAGCACCTGCCTGCAACTTTTTAAAGCAGCTGCATCTTTTCCCAGGGCAGCTTCACGATTCTGGGGAAAGATCAGGCTGCTTTAAAATGATGTGTACAAGTGCTCTGTTTGTGCTTTTCCTTGTACTGAGCCTCATTTCTGGAATCCAGGCTGCAACAAGGCACAGCCCTAACAATACCCTGATTCCAAATCAAAATCCTTGAGAGATTCACGAGCTTCTGATGTGATGCAGAGTTTGCTTCAGCAGCAGCTCTTAGCAATGACTCGGCATGGGTTGTGAAGCAGAGTGCTTTGTTCGAGATCTGATGAGTCAATTTCCTCTCATTACGCTAGTTAAAATCCAAACTGCCAGGGCTCTCAAAGAGCCTGGACTATGGAAAGCTCGATTTCTCTCTTCTTCAGAACTTCAGCTCGGAAATAAAATGAAGATATTTGTGCACCCAGCATGGAACTAAATCAAAAGAGGCTGACGGTCGGGGAGAATGATTTGTGATCGGAACACTTCACTTTGATGTATAAGTTCCCTTTTCAGTGGGCTTTTGGAAATGCAGCCAGCTGCTTTAAAATATGCTCGGCAGCCCCTGGGTTGAGGAAACTGTGGTTATTATTTCATTGAATGGGGTGGGGCAGAGAGAGAGTTTATGAGGTTTACCGGATGGGGGGGAGGAAGTGCAATAGGCGGTTACCACAATACAATTCTATCAGCTTTTGAATATGAGCACGGGGGAAAAGCTAAAAATCTTAGCCACTGTTGTGAAAAAGACACAAGGACAGCCTTGCTGCGTCAGGACAATGGCCATCCTGGTCAATTTGCCTGTCCCGGTGCTCATCAGCAGGAGATAGAGATCCTGCCATCATTCCACTGGGACCCAGATTTGGAGACTAACTGTAGCTTCTCTGGAGGTGACATGGCGCCTTCAAGACCAATAGCCTTCAAGAGACCTTTCCCCATGAATTTATCCCATCCCCAGTTAAAACCCTCCAAATCAGCGGTGCTCACCATGCCTTGTGAGAAGCAGTGCCACAAAACCTAAGGGCAGCTCTGCCAGATCAGGCCAAGGCCCGTTCTGATCCAGCATTTAGTTTCTCCCAACGGCCAGTCTGGTGCCTCTGGGTTGTTTGAATGCAAGAGATGGAGATATTTCCTTCTCTCATCATGGTTCCCCTTTAACTAGTGTTTGGAGACAGTGACCAACAAACTGAAGATTACATAATAGACCTCTCCTCCATGAATATATCCAGTCCCCTGTTGAAACCATGCAGAGTGGTAGACCCCACCGTGTCTTGTGATCATGAAGTCCACAGGTTCTCATCGTAGGACCAGTGGTAAATGACAGGTGGAAAGAGAAGGTTGCTTGTAATGAGCCCCCCAACCTCTCCATTAACCAGTTATACCCAAATCATCTTGACAAAGTAAGGCCACCCCAGGTTTGCTGAGCCGATGTTCTCCAGATGTTTGGGGACTACCAAGTGGGTCCTTCTTGCTAGAATTCTCCGGACTGTAATTCCAAGACTCTAAACTGGGAGGGCTGGACTACAAGTTTGCATTAGTTTCAATTACAAGATCTATTGATCAATAGATCAGTCAGGTGGAAATTGTGCTGATTCTTCACTCAGAATTGCCTTTAATAATTCAGGAGAAGAGAGAACGGTACAGTGTTTTTCGTTAACTGCTGGAGGTTCTTGTGGCTTAGGGATGCAGCATCCATGGGGGGCAAGGGGGAGCAGGACGATGAAAGCAGTGTTGCATTGTCCCTTTTGTACGTGTGTGTCATGATGAACCACCCCTGTACGAAAGGGGTGGAGCTCATGGTGTGACAGCACAAGGTTCTTTTGTCATTTTAACAAAAGCAGCAAGCTTCTACGGACTCCTGTAGCTTAGCTTATGTCCCTGTTGTGGAAAGAATGAAAATATATATTTAAAATTTGCTTTATTTCAAGAATAACGGATAGGCTTTTTTAATGGAATATCCAAGTTACCTTATCTAAAGTTGAGCTTGATTCCTGGTGGCTGCATGGACACATCCATGTAATTTTCCTAGCAACAATACAAATGCGGTTCACCATGGACTCTCGGATTTCTTCAAGGATGTTTTTCGACTTCCTAGGGAATCCTACAACTCTGGGCTCTCCTCGTAGTCTCCCAGCTAACCTGACTCTGTTTGGCTTTCCAAGGTCAGCCAAGGTCACCTAGATGCTATGGGTAGTCCTCGCTTAACAACCATTTGTTTACAGATGGTTCTACTTACAACGGTGCTGAAAAAACTGACTTGCAACCGGTCCTCGCACTTACAACCATTGCAGTGTCCCCACAGGCACCTGATCACAATTCGGGCACTTGGCAAATGGTTTGCATTTATGTATATCGCAGCATCCCACGGTCACATGATTGCCATTTCCAACCTTCCCAGCCAGCTTCTGGCAAGCCAAATCAATGGGGAACCGCATGATTTGATTAACAACCATGTGGTTCTCTTAATGACCATGTGATTCGCTTAATGACTCCACAAAAAAAGTTCTCAAAATCAGGTCAGATTCACTTAGCGACCAAAATTTTGGTCCCAAGTGGTCATTAAATGAGGACTACCTGTATTTCCTGCTGGAATCCCTAGGAATGCTCTAATAATCTACCCCAAATATTTTCTTTCCCCTGAGCCAGTTCATTTCTAATACTGAAACTCCACTAGAGCAAATGACTGACGCTCCCATAGTCATGCAACATTTTTAATGCAAAAATCCAACACTTTCTTCCCAGCTTCTGCCCTGAGTAGCTGGCTGGCACATGATTAAAGAGCCGTAATAGCTGCTTTCGCATCGGATTTGGCGTTTGAGGTGGTGAGAGACATCTATGCAGGACACAGATCCCTCCTGAGATCCATTCTCCCCTCTCCCCATCCCTGGGGTTGATGGGTCTGGCACAGAGAGGCTATCAGGTTTGAATTGATGGGCTAAACTGCTCAGCCTCTTTCTCTGGGTCTGTATTTCCACCATATCTTGTTCAGAGCCTTGAAAGGGATTTGGGATTTCTACAAGGAATGAAGCCGGGTGGCGTGCACCAGAGGGGGCTGATGAGAGGCGGGAAGGGTGGTGGAAAGAAGGGAGAACGAAAGCTGGGGATGTAAAAAGTGCAATTCCAGATAACCAGTCTGTTAGGACGTGGGCTTAAAAGGTACTTAATCATCTAATTACGCTGAAGGAGTTTTTTCATCTCGCCATGCTGCACTGGCCTCCAGAATGGGAGTGGGTGGAAGAAAGAGAAGGAGGTGAAAGGCGGTGGAAATCTGAAAAAGAACTTGAACGCTACCAGGATTCCAACTCATTCCTGTCTCAAGTCACATAAAAGAACGACAACTTCAAATATGATTTCATCCTTTTCAGCTGGCAGATACCCCATTCTCTGAACCAGCTGCTGCAAGCTCAGAATCCTTCAAGAGCCCCCTTCAGGTTCAAATACACTGATTTTCTTTGTCCTTTCTTTTCCCCAAAGCTGCCACTTCAGGAGCGAGATTTGCTGGCCTCCGGAGTTGTCAAGAGCCCCGCTTCCTGGAGTGGGGGAGAAAGGATTCTTGACAGGTGCAGGCAGAGCAGGTGGGAGGGGAGGGTAAGATTCGGGGGGCGGGGGGTAAAAAAAGTCAAGATGAAATCCTGCAATTGAAGCCCACCCTTTTTTTAAGAATAGGTGTCCTTCCAAACGGGACAACCCCAACAGCATGAGATGGCCTTGTCTCAGACTTTGGGTGGGTGTTCCAGGAGGCCTCCAGATTCATCTTGATGAGAGAGAGAGAGGTGAGCAGACATGAATGGGTGGGTAGGTAGGTAGATAGATAATAGACAGAGATGGAGGGAGGGAGGGATGGAGATAGAGATGGAGGGATGGATGGAGATAGAGATGGAGGGATGGATGGATGGAGATGGACAGACAGATAGAGATGGATGGATGGAGATAGATAGAGATGGATGGATGGGTGGAGATAGATAGAAATGGATGGATGGAGATAGAGGGAGGGAGGGAGATGATAGAGACAGAGAAATAGAGATAGATAAATGATAGATATACCAGTAGCACATAACAGCTTTCTCTGGATAGATAGGAGGGAGGGAGGGAGGGAGGGATAGGAATTTAGTATTGTCATAGACAAAGACAGAACTGACCACCATCATAAAACATTGCCCAACTCTTACCAGGTACAGCTCATATCAGGACAGTGTGTAAACAATATAGCTAACTTGCCAACATTTAAGGATGCAGAAATGGGCGTTGTCATGCAGCAATGGGGATTTTCCTTTTTTCCCCTTCCAGCATTGCTCTGGGGTGAGCGTTAAAAATGAGCCGAGGATAACGTTCTTCTGAATCCCAGCAGATGTGTCCCATGCTTCTGAGAGCTGGATAGATAGGAATGTGAGGAGGCAGCCATTCAGGATTAGGGCTGTGGTTTGGGGGAAACCCTGGTCCAGGGAGCCTCAGTTTGCCCATGGTTACACAGATGCTTCAGGTGTGTAAATAGCCATTTTGAGAAGAGGCATGCAATTTAAAAGGGGTAAAAGCAGGGGACAAAGAATTAGTTTACACACCTTCACTTCCACCCTGCTTTAATGCCAAGTAACTGTCAGGGGCATCTGAGGTATATGTGAAGAAGTGGGGGTGGGGGGGTTGCTCACATGATTACAGCCACCATCTTGGCTTTTTTGAACTCTCCCTCCCCTTGCAGAGCCCCGTATCAACATCACAGATCTTCTAGGTCTTAGAGATTTGTATCTCTTGAACAAATCAGGGTTCAGGGGTGAGTGGACATGGTACTCTTCAGACATGAAGACGTACTTAGGGGTAGGACATTTGGATGGGCTGCTACTTTTTAAGAAAAAAAGAGATGGGTAATCAATTGCAGATTTTATGAATTGGCTCCTTTCGCTCTGAAACGTTCTCCAGGTAGTCCTTGCTTAAAGACCACAATTGGGACTGGAATTTCAGTTGCTAAGCGAAGCAGTCATTAAGCGAATCTGACCAGATTTTACAACCTTTTTTGCAGTGTTTGTTAAGCGAATCACATGGTTCCCCACTGATTTTGCTTGCCAGAAGCTAGCCGGGAAGGTCAAAAATGGTGATCACATGACCATAGGACATTGCAATGATCATAAATGCAAACCTGTTGCCAAGCGCCTGAATCGTGATCACATGACCACAGGGACACTGTGATGGTTGTAAGTGCAAGGACCGGTCGTAAGTCGGTGTTCCCAGCACCATTGTAAGTCTGAACCATCACTAAAAGAATGGTTGTTAAGTGAGGACTACCTGTACAGAGTTTTTCTCAAACCAAACCATTGGGTTATGGAGCTCCCTAGTCATTATCTTCTGTCACTTCGTAGAGCCCAGATTGAAGGAGCAGTTTAAATTACAAAAAAATGAAGAAGATTTGGCTAAATGTTAGGAAGAACCTCCTGGTGGTACAAGACGTTTGAAAGTGGAACTGAGACTCTTGTTAAAAGTTTGAAAGGGATGTTGGATGGCTGCCTATCAAGGGATGAGCATTAATGGATTTCCTGCTTTCAGAAGGAGGTCAGCCTAGATCAGCATTTCTCAGAGTTGGCAAGTTTAAGATGTGTGGACTTCAACTCCCAGAATTCTGGGAGTTAAAAGTCCACACATCTTAAACTTGCCAAGTTTGAAAAACACTGGCCTAGATGAATTTGAGGTGCATCCCAACATTGTGTGTGTGTGTGTGTCTGAGAGAGGAAGAAGAAGAGGAGGAGGAGAAGGAGGCATTTCAGAAAGAGCTCTTTCACCTGCACTCAAAATAAGCACATGAAACAGAAAGTAGTTTTACAAAGTTGCAGGCAGACAGCCCTAACTACTATAGACCGTCTCAATGCTTCTAGTAGGCCCATACTCAATTATTCTGTTGTTAGCTCTAGACATTTACACTTCCCATAAATCCCAGTGGATTCCCCCCACCCCGCTGCCCTGGCAGCTTTCTCATCATCACTTACCTTTTAAGGTTATGGGTATTTTCTTCCCCTATTATTCCTTCTGCTATGTCAATAAGCCTATACATCGTCCATCACGCTAATGGGGTTGTAAACTTTTAGAAGTACAGCTGAAATATATGGAGCGTTTGAGGGTTCTTGCGGTTACTCATGAGGAAGGGGCAGTTTTGGAGGTGGCAGTGAGATGAGATCAAAGGGAGGTGGAAGAGCAGAGCTGGAGAAGGATGGGAAGAAATGTGTAACATCTGGCATCCCTTTTATTGGCCATGGACTTGATTATGGTTTATAAACTAACAAGATCTCGGTTGTTTGTCTCCCTTGTGGCACCACAATTCTGCTTTGTGGTGTAAAAGAGAAATACAGTGCTATGACCATGGGAATCATTAGGGAAATAATATAAATTCAATAGGGGTTGTAAATCAGCTGCCTGGCCGAAGAAGTGGGATACTTCTTGCTTTGCTGTTGAGGTATCCTGTAGGTTTTGGTCTTGCTGATTCCATCATTCTTGTTTTAAAAAGTGTGGTGGTGATGCGGCTAAAACTTTTAGGGTTGTTTATCAAATATGCGTGAGGCCTTGCAGGATGAGGAGGAGGAAGGGAAAGGAAAGGAAATGTGTTGGGTCTTGCGGAGGTTGCAGAGAAAGGGGCCATGAAGTAAATCAGGGTTTCTCAATCTCAGCAAGTTTAAGATGTGTGGACTTCAACTCCCAGAATTCACCAGCCAGTATGTCCTGGAGGAAAGGAACAGGACAGGGATCTATTGATGTTGCAATTCTCTAATGCAGTGTTCCTTAGCCTTGGCAACTTCAAGCTGTGTGGACCTCAATTCCCAGAATTCTCCAGCCAGCATGAATTCTGGGATTTGAAGTCCACACATCTTAAAGCAGGCTGGCTGGGGAATTCTGAGAGTCGAAGTCCACGCCGCTTAAAGTTGCTGAGCCCTGCCTGCAGTGGCAGCCATTTTGTGAGTGTGCCGACCACTGCATCTCCCAATTCCAAACGTGGTCTCGGCTGAAAAATGTCGCCTTCCTTTGATTTAAGGTCTTCTACCAACTGTGTCGGGTTTCAGAGTTTTATTTTACAAGTTATAACCTTCCGTTTTCCAAAATGTACTTTTCAGGGCCCTAGAGTGCAAGGCCCAGCCCCACAACTCCACCCCACCCTCATCTCTTCTGCTCCCCCAAAGAAATTGCCTTTTAAAGTTTTAATTAGGAAGTACATGGGGGTCAATCAGATCAAGGCACACATTGTGAAGCGCCTTTTGCCTCATTTTCCAGCCCTGGCCTCTTCAATTATCTATAATGAACTTCCTAACTGCAGCCTCAAACCTTTTTATATGCTAACGAAGTCTGGATTGAAGCTGCAGCAATTGCTTCTAGTTAATGAATGAGAAGGACAATGACATTGATGGGGGGGGGGCGAGCAGGGGAGAAAAATCCAATCTGCAATGCCTCTACTTCCCTTCCTTGGTCTTTGCACAGCTTCTTACACCCTGGATGTGGGTTCTCCTCTGAGGCTGACTGCAAGAGATTCCTTGCTCCTAATGAATCCACAGCAGATAAGTGCTTTCTTGGACCAGAATGCAGAAATTGCCCAAAATATTCCAGCATGCCATTACCCTAGTCCTCTTCAAATAATAATAATTATTATTATTATTGCAATTTACACACAGTCTACCAGAGAGTTCTGACCAGATTTGGTACCCTTGACTGTCAGATCCTTCCCAAGGATATAAGAGTGTTTCTCAACCTCAGCAACTTTAAAACTTGTAGACTTCAACTCCCAGAATTCCCCAGGCATCTGGATAGCTGGAGAATTCTGGGAGTTGAAGTCCACATATCTGAAAATTGCCAAGTTCGAAAAACACACCAGCTAGGGAAGTCTGGGAGTTGAAGTCCACACATCTTAAAGTTGCTGAGGTTGAGAAACGCCGATCTAAGATAGTTAAAGATACTGCTGTAAGATATGTGCTGTTCCAAGTAATGCAAATTTTTGTAATTGATCAGTTTGTTTGTTCCTATTGCATCCAGGTGCTTTTTTCCAGATCTTTTGGTGTGGCACCAAGAACCATGTTGTTGTTGTTGTTGTTGTTGTTACTAATATTAGCATAGTATAGTAGGGTTGGGGCACGTCTGAACTAGAAATGTTTGGACCTGGGGGCCGAAAGTCACCGGTTGTGCTCCAGAACATGCCTCCAAACGACAATTTACATCTCATGACATTGTGATGTACACTCCATATTGATGTACTTGCCTCTAGGCGACTGGCACAAGTGTGTCAATTATGGTTTCTGCATCACGACATCGACATTTGTCTCCTCCTTGTCCCCCATGTTTTTTAATTCTCTGCTCCCAAGTTCAGCTATGCCCAAGCAAAAAAGCTCCCTGTAGTGCATGTCTGTGTATGTCAACATTACCCTTACAGACTTCTCATTTTTGTAACAGGAAATGTTCATGCTGAGTCTTCAAACCTCTCATCTTTCCTGCAGGATGAGAAGCCACATAATTGTTAGCCTTATTCTGGACTTCTTGCAGGCTATTAAGCCTGTATTTTATGCCTCTGCTTTCTCCTTCTCTAGGTGAACTCTGTGTGTGCTCTAAGCCCCGTTTTCTTCGCCTTTCTTTGATCTTGCTCTCCACCTTTTTCTCACTGAACTGAAAGAATGGAACTCCTTATTGACTAAAAATGCCTTTTGAATCCTGTTTTTCTGTCTCCTTGCAGGATGTGGAATGGATTTGGTGCTATGTTAGCTTGTATGCCAGTTGCTTAGTATCAATTAAGATGCCTTAGCTGAAGATCTCTGTGTTAGTCTTTACTGTTAGTTGTCTAAGATATCTGTGTAAGCCTGGAGACTGCTGATTTTTGAGATTTTAATGTTGAGAGGTTGTTTGATTACCGTGCATGCCCTTAGCATTAAATATTCATTAATAGATTATATTGATTAGGTATAATTACTGCCTTATTTCTGGACTTTTTGAATACATAGCTTGTTTAATAACTTATAAAGCCTAGTCCCAGCAGAACTGGTGCTGTGGGAAGCCCCAGTTCATTTCTTAAAAAAAGATTTGCTAATATAGCTAATAAATGTCGACCAGATTTGAATAAAATGTATCCTTATGAATTCCGAATGCTTTGTTGTACTGCTATTTCATACAGAACAATTTCCCCCACATTTACATATACAGATCCAGTGATCTAACATTTACTTATGTATTAAACTAACTTTAATAGCCACCTGGAAAGAACATCAGGAACTGAAACAATTTGTTGCACTGCTTCGATTTATATGCTTTAGGAAATATAAAACCCCACAGTGGGATTCATTATAAAGATTATTGGGTGATTTCCCCAATATGTTCAAAAACTTTCAGACCAAAGAATAGTTAATTGGGCATGGCCAATAAAGAGGGTAACATTTGCACATTTGCTTGTAATCCCTTCAAACAGCCTAGGAAGGTTATAATGAATATGGTACAATATGGTGCAATTTGGGATAATATGATATAATAGGACTAGAGATGACTTGGGATCCAAAGCTGTGCTTTGGACGTGGGCATGAAGTCATGTCCTCCTGAAATCAAGTCTGCATTTTCCTGAGATGGCACCGCTCCGTCTGGCTTCAGATCCCAAATGCATCGAATCTGTATATAAACCCCATAGATGATTTTCATAGCCAATTCCTGAGTCCTGAAATAGATCCCAAGCCAGTTTTTGAGTGGTGGATAACACTTCCTTGGTCCCAGTGTGTGTGTATGGTGTGGGGGGTGGCGGGTGGAGAGTAGCTTGTCTTGGAAAAGAAAAGCACCAAAATTAAAGAAAAAAAACCCAGGTAGGCTTCCAAATACGCTTGTGTCCTAATCTTGGGTTTGAGAAGATGCACGTGGGAAGGTGAATATACAATGCTTTCTTTTGTAACACCCAGAATTGTACGACATCTGCTTTCTCTGCAGGACTGTCCCCAGCTGCTAAGAGCCAACAAGATCTTGGTCCCCGTGGATGTTATCAAGCCGATCACTCTGAAGGCCAAGAACTTGCCCCAACCGCAGTCCGGTCAGCGGGGCTACGAATGCATCATTACCATCCAGGGCAACGAGAAGCGAGTGCCTGCACTGAGATTCAACAGTTCCAACGTCCAGTGCCAGAACACTTCCGTGAGTAAGCTCCCTCGGCAGTGGAGGCGGGGGCAGGGGCTTTGTGGGAGAAATCAAGGTGGCGGCTGGGACTGTTGGGTCAAAGCCCCACCCCTTTTTTCCAGTTAAAAAAACTTTCTTTAATAATAACACAGTGTATATACAGATATACAAAGAGAGAGAGAGAGAGAGAGATTGATTGATTTAAGGATGGATGGGTAGATAGATTAGAGACAGATAGATATAGAAGATAGATAGATAGATAGATAGATAGATAGATAGATAGATAGATAGATAGATAGATAGATTTAAGATGGATGGATGGATGGATGGATGGCGATAATGGCTGGCTGGCTGGATATAGATAGATAGATGCATGGAGGGATGGAGGGATGGGATAGACAGAATAGATAGATGTATTCATTTCCCTTTTTTAAGAAGTACATCAACTCTTGATGCATGGAAAAAGGGGCAGGGCTTAATCCCACGGTTGGGCAGCTGCTATCTTGACTTTTTTGACCCCCTACCCTGTAGTCACCCCTGGTGAGAGGGTAGTGAGAGTAGATTGGGGAAGGGAGCAAATGATTCCAAGAACTGGAGGTGCAGTTTTTACCCCGTGAAGCCCACGCCATATTTAGGTGTCAGTTAAACAAGCTCTAGCTTAGGACCTCATTGTTTGAAGGGCCTCTCAAAATTTCAGGGTTTTTTTTCCTGTTCACTGCAGTTCTGGGGTAATTTTCTATAGGAAAGTCTCCATAAATGAAGCCCTCTTGCTTAGCTCCCACGATCCTCATTAATTGATTAAGCTGTGCTTCCTTTCTGCAGGCATTCACCCCTTCGGCTCGGAGGGGGCCCTTCCCCACCCATCCCGCGTTGCTTCTGCATCTTGGGGGCCTCCGTCCACGTTCAGGTGCCCCACGGCCTGATGCCCTGCCAGTGCTTGCCGACAGAGCCTCTGCATCGTCCCCCAGCCTGGGCCCTCCCCAGGTCTCCGTCCAGCCCTGTGCAGAGCAGCCCTAGGCATCCGCGCTCAGGGGTGGGGGGCAGAGGGAGGCAAGCCACAAAATGTGCATGGCGATGTCACAATGGAAGGTCCACCCCTGCTGGGCTTACGTGTGATGTCAGGACTCAAGGGGCTGAGTTTGCACTGTGACATCACAAGGCAGGTTTCCCCATGTTGCCACTGTTGTGATTAAAAGTATTGCGGTTGCTATTTCTCTTCCAGAAATGGGCTCTTTGTCAGGGGGAGGGTGCCTTCTAAGCAGGAAGGCAGGAATGATATATCTTGTTCGTAAAAGATTACAGTTGCACATTATATATGCCATCCTGCACTTCCCCCAGTAAAATCATGTCCAAAAATTATGGGGAGAGATATGTGCGCGCAAGCTGCTTTTATCTATCTTGAGAGAAGGGTACATTGTTCAGGACAAATGGATCAGTATAAATCAATTCATGGAGGGTGAGCCTGATCCCCTTCAGTTCTGTAACAAACATCCCGCTCTCCTTGTTTTCTGCAAATGCCGTCTTCGTTTGCTCGTCCAGTCGGATTCCAGAACTGGATGGAGAAATTGATTTGGGTAGCAAACTCCCTTCTCTCCTTCTTTCTGTAGGCCAAGGAAAAGCAAAATGTTCAGAACAACCCCAGAATTTGCTGGTGTTGGTTGTATTCACATGGTACATTTGAGCAGGCTGCTAAATCGAATAATAATAATAATAATAATAATAATAATAATAATAATAATAAGCAGCTTCTGTGGCTGAAGGGGGATGAGGACACAGGTCTTTCCACTTCTAGCCCAGCACCTTCACCGCCTTGGGCCTAACTGGAAGAAAGGGGGTGTCTGTTATTCATCAAATTTCTATTTTAAAAAAAGCACATCATCACGACAACGGATGTCACTTCCACTGTGAAGTCTTTACCACAATGTTGCCAATGACATCCCTTGCGTTGATTTACGTCTGTTGCGAAGGACAGAAATGAATGCAGCTGACATCATTGGCCTCCTCTGCATAATGCCGTTGTCGCGCAAATGGCCCGATTTGACACAAATGGCATAATCATTTGCATCTCCCCGCAAAGGCTGCAGATTCCATTGGTAGGGTGCTGTTCCACACAGGCAGAGGTTTGAGTCCTTGCGTGCAAAGCCCGCTGGACTGAAGGCCACTCAAGTCAGGTTCCCATGTATGCAACAAGCCCAGGAAAAGAATTAACCTGTAACTTAACCCAGGCTTCATTCATAAAATGGGGGTGAGATGAATTTCTGTCATCTGGAAGAGTGCTCTGGGCATCCCCAGATGCTGGTAATGTAGAGGTGGCCTCTCTCAGCTGCCCTCATGTCCTGTTGTCTGGTTTGCTGAAATGTGTTGTGTTCCTCTAAGCCAGTGTTTCTCAACCTTGGCAACGTGAAGGTGTGTGGCCTTCAACTCCCAGAATTCCTCAGCCAGCATGGCTGGCTGGGGAATTCAGAGAGTTGAAGGCCACACATCTTCACGTTGCCAAGGTTGAGAAACACTGCTCTAAGCAATGGACTGAAGCCTGTCTAGCAACACGCTTTGTACGTGGATGCTGGTCTGCACATCACAATCATAGAAGCGTAGCAGGTAGGAATTGGAGGGTGGTTAGAGGCCATCTAGACCACTAAGTCTGTGTTAAAGACTTTATTAAAGTCTCAAAATACAGATAAAATACCATGTATAGAAAAGCTCGAGGAAAGATCTAAAAGAAAAAAGACAGACTAAAAAAGTGCAGAAATTTGAGAAATACAAAGAAAGTGACTTCCAACCTTCTCCCACACAGATATTACTCTTACTCTAAGCTAAACCTTACTAAACATTATTTCTACAAACCATAACAGTTTCAGCATCAAAACCCAAAGTCACAACTTTGTTTTTTTCAGGTACAAGCCAATAGCCCAGAAGCGGTTTCCACGTAGAAACCCGTCCAGTCCCAGTGTGTTCTCTTATCAGCGCTATCAATTTTGCCATCTCCACCAATTCTAATAATTTCACCATCAATTCTTCCACTGTAGGAATTTGTGTATCTTTGCGCATACCGAAGTCTTGCCGCTGTTGTCATATGCAAAAAGAAAGTTCCAATTTTTTTTCAAGTTCTTGGTCCATCGAGCCCAGTGGACCACTAGATCAGGGCCACTAGATCCCTGCCCAGTTCAGGGTTCTACTAAACAATTCTTAATGGCCTGTGGCTACACATGATTAATCAGTGAGATCTGAAACTCAACCATTCCTGGCCGATGGACCTCTGGCCCCATGTGAAACCCTCCAGTGACAGGAGTTAATTGCTCTTCTGAGCAGGCTGTTCTGCTCTTAATACCACCAGAAAATTTCTCCTGATCTTCAGCCTGGATCTCTCTTGTTTTAAGTTTTGCCAGTCAGTTGTTGGCCGACCTTCTGTTTTAACACAGAGCAGGTCTGTTTTCTTTTGCGCTTGAGGGCCTTTTCAGTATTTGCCAAACTGCTGTCATATCTCCTCCTTTGAGATCAAAATATTCTCAGCTCCTTTGATCCCTTCTCATAGGGCTGGGCTTCCAGATCCTCAAGGGTCCTGGTCTCTTTCCTCTACACCCTCCCCAGCTTCTCTGTGTCCATGATGGGTGAGTTGATTGGACGTCGGTATCCAAACCATGCGTGCCAATCAGGACTTGGCAGAAGGATTCTTAAAGGGCTGCGTATGCCCATCAGTTGTACACATGGCCTTTCTGGATCCAAAATGCAGATACTTTTTAGCCTTGAGAGTCCCTGATGCAATTGGTAGGAGAACGTGGTGGGAATGAGAGTCCTTAGCTTCAAGGGGGAAAGAAAATCAAGGGGGGGATGACTTTACCTTGTTTTTGTGGCATCGGAAGCAGGAAGGATGAGTCTAGACTTTATGCAGCAGTGCTGGTCTGTGACCTATGGTTTACCTGCACAATGTAGACTTGTTGCCTTTGTTCAGCCCCCTAGGGCCCCGGGGGCACATGCTTCTCTCCAAACCCTTATATATTTCCCCAGAACTGCTGCAAAAATTGCCACCAAATTGTAATTTGTCTTAAGGTAACACCACTGGAAAACATTTGAAATCTGTGAGGACAGTGTTAACCCAGCACATTGAATCAGTATACCTAGTAGAAATGTATTTAGCGGCCACATTAGTACATCACGCTAAGTTTGGTTAAAATTAACTTTGGTGTTTCTGACTTAGTATGTGGTGCAAAGCCAGCTCATTCAATGAGGAGATGGTTCAGTGTATTGTGTCAACTGGAACCAAAGGTTCAGTCAGTATCCAGGTTCAGCATGTTAGAATCCAAATTCATTGATGGCTTTTCCACAAGAGGCTTAAACTAGTCTCAGAAAAAGATAAGCAAAGTTGGACCTGATTAGTACTTGGCTGAGAGATTTTCGGGAAGTTGCGGGGCTGCAGCCTGCAGCCAGAAGTCGGAGGCATCTCGGAAGGAAGCAAACCATTTTCATACCATACCAAGGAGACTGCATGGACTAGCTCCTGGAGTCACCAAGAAAGGATCCCAACTTGAAGGAGGAATGGGGACATCATTTGGAGGGTAAGGGAGATGTTCCTTCAAGAGGGACTTTTTCAGCTAAACAAAGTGATGACTGAGTGAAGACAGGATTGTATAAAATCACACATGGCATGGAGAAAACAGGTGGCTGTTCTCTTAGGATCAGGGGTCATAATGAACCTGATTAAAAGGAGATTTGGAAGAGACCAAAGACCTCCTTCACACACAGCCTCATTCACCTGTTGAATTCATTTCCACAAGATGTGAAGATGGTTCCCGATGTGGAAGATAGGCCTCTCAAAGGCCATTGTTCTTGCAGACTTCATGTTATCTCCAAGATGGAGACAACCCATCCAGCTTGGAGGGTTTGTCTCCCATTCTTGCAGAGAAGCCCCCAGAAACATCTAGTTGGGCTTTGTGGGAAACCAGGTATTGGACTAAGATTGGCCTTGGCCTGATCCAAGGGGCTATTCTTATATTCTTTATGTTAGTTTATGGTTTACTGTATTACATGTACCCAGAAATTGGCTTAATTCAACAAGGTTAAGCAAGTCATAGGAGCACAGCTATGGAGTAATATTAACTGAGTGAAATGTTTGGAATGGAACAGTAATTGAATTTAAAGATAGATAAATGTAATTCATATACCTTTAGTTTTTGTCCTGCCTAAGGTTTTTTTCTTGAGGTCCCACCTACTTTGGGGATTGTACCTCCAGCACATGCCACATCAAGGCAAGGCTCCTGAGTTGAAAATAGCTATACCTTTTGATGCCACTTCCCAGTATCTTCCCATAAGACATGAGACTCAAAGTTGTCCATCAACACATTGCACTTGGATAAACTAAACATACACAGGTCCTGTGGTCACAGTCTACCTTACTAGGATAGTGTGTATTTCTATTTTATATCTATATGTATGCAGTTGGGTTGCATTCCCATGGCACTGAGAATCCAGCCTGTTGGTTAGTTCATGGTTTGATGTATTGTGCAAACCCAGAAAATGGGTGAATTCAGTAACCCGGTTCAGCAGATTGTGTAAACGCAGCCAATGTGATCTACTAGGCCAGTCTACCATTAAGCAGTTCCTTGAGATCAGGAAGCAGGTCTGGGTGGGTTTAAAGGTCCAAAGACAGCAAAATGTCTTCATGTGGATCTACTTATGCTCCTGCTGTGTGAAAAATTTCTGATGTTGTGCAGCACCCTTAACCTTTCATTGCTCTCCTATTTATTACACATTTGATTTACTCAAGGCTTCCATTTGCTCAACCCAGTCGGTTACGAACCCTGAAGCTGCAATCATGTTTAGTATTAAGCTTGTTTAGATTTTTTTAATGGCTTAGCATGTTGTGTGGATTCATTGTGTTGGTTCTTTTACTGTGCAATTTGTATGTGTGTGCAAATCCATCAAGTGGGTTCCTTCAAGTATTGAATTAAATGTTGTGTGGAACACAGCTCAGCCAATATCCCAGTTGGTTATTCCCCATCAAACAATCCTCTTTCGTCTCTGAGGGGCCATAGGAAATCAGAAAAGCAGGCCGTTGCTATAGCACCATAGCTGGTTCCAACTGAGTTCTTCTTCCAGCCAAAACTGAGACTAGATAGAAACTTTTACACTCTGGCAGTGGAATAGGTCCCATAATCTTTCAAGGGATCTCCTGACCCTAATAGAAGTTCAGCCTGTCTGGGGAGGTGTTGAATGTACCCTTTTCATTTCTCCTTGAAATTGTGCTGTTATAATTTGATCATTGGCAAACTGCTGGGCATTTTTTTTTAAAAAAGCATTAGAGATTATTGAAGCAAATAGGATTGGGGTTGTCCGTCCCTGTTTTAGAAGCTTATATGTGTACATTACCTGCATAGGTGGACCTGTGCTATGGATTCTGGGGTTTGGGAGAGGAAAGCAGAGGTGACTTCCATACAAGCACATAAGGGATGCCACTGAAAAGTTTTGCAAGCGTGCCTGCCTGCCTTGAGTTCTGCATTAGGATATAGATTAGGGAGAGTCATAGCATGCCTGTGTTTGCACAGGAAGCTTAAGCGGGTAAGGTGAGGCCAGTGGCTAAGTTTGCATAGCATGTTAAGTTTGCTCAGTGTTCACCATTGTTAGATTTGGGGCGGGCTTTGCATGTTATGTGAACCTAACTCATCTGGTTAGTGGAAAGTTCGGTGTATTGTGTGAACCCACAGAAGGATCTAATTCAGGAACGAAATCAAGTGTGTTGTGCTGACTGCTAAGTCACATTACCAGGGATAAGTGTTAGACCAGTGTTTCTCAACCTTGGCTGGCTGGGGAATTCTGGGAGTTGAAGTCCACACATCTTCAAGTGGCCAAGGTTGAGAAACCCTGTATTGGACTAAGGAAGATCCCTCAGGGTGATGACCTTTGTTTTTTATTTCAGAATGCTATAGTAACATCTGCATTAAAACAATGAGATTTTTTTAAATTGCAAAGCAGGAATAATGTCTACAATAAAAATAGCAAAGAGCAGTGATGAAACAGTGAATAAAATAAATGTTCCGTTAAAAAATGGAGGAGTAAGATGTATTCACCTGACTAAAAAGCTAGCAATGAAGGTCTCAACCAAACATCCTTTCTGGGAATATTCTGCAAAGGGACAAAACCACGAAAGGCTGATCTCTCCCACCTCTCTTCAGGAAACATCATCTGGACCAGAGCTGCTTTTATCCGTCTTATAAAAATAGGAAATTCATATCAAAAGCATTCTAATCACAACTGACTGATGCTGCAATCCTGTGATCTCTTGGAAAGGACCCCAGGAATCCTAGGAGATCCTAGTTCTTTGACAGAGGGTCTCCTTCAAAGATGGAGATCAGAACTTAGAGCCCTGTTTGAATTTCCAAGACCAGTTTTTTTTCTTGATGTTGGAACTTCAGGGTTGGAGAGAGCAAAGGAAAGGAGGTAGGGGAAGATGAGGAAGACCCTTGTTCTGAATTTTGATACGCCTGTTTCTACCTTCTGAAGATGTAGGAGAGGGAACTTCAGCACTCATTTGCTGTGGGAATATTTGTTTGATGACTTACTGGCTGAACTCAGACAGTATGTTTAACTTCGCAGATCTAGCATTCTCACAACGTGCTAAGCTTGGCTAGGGTTTACCTCATTTATGCAGATTTTGAAAACTGCATGGGAATAAGGTTGAAGATAGCTTCCTATTTTTAGCATTGGGGCATGCCTAAAATCATGCCTTGCATCAACATGTATCTTGAGGGCGGGAGAGAATTAAGAGGTCAGGGACTTCATCTGTCTGCTAGGATTCCCCACCACCCACCCTGGAAACTTTCATATCCACAGTGTATTATCCATCCTAGACAAGACTGGGGTGGTGGTGTAAGATCAAGGTTTGGATGGGGAAGTTTACATGGAAGACAAAAGGATGAGAGCCTTGCCAAGTCCCATCTTCACAGCAGAACGAGAAGAGAATTTTCACCATGGATTTCTCCAAGTTTTATCAAGAGTGGATTTGTCTGTGTTGGTCTATTGCAGCAAAAGCCATACACAGCAGAGTGTGTCTGATTGATTTTCACAGCTATAGTGGAATGATAGATGGACATTGCTACAAAGATAGCATTTTGCCATTTCTGCAGCCTTCCTGTCTCCCCCTTTCCATGTCTGGAAAGATATAAACAGATAAAGACACCCTCACATTTGACCCCTGGTTGAAACAGGGAGACATCCATGCATTTTTCTTGGTCTGAATATGAATATGGTTAATGGCTTTCATCCAGGATCTTTTTCCCAGCTAAAACCGGAGAATACATTTCCTTACGAAATTTTCACAAAATGTTGACCTTTCTTTGAGCAAAGAGCAGGGATAAGACTTGGGCAAAAGACATTCCCTTTCATCTGGGGGTGGCTCCCTTTTAGGAGCCCGGTTTCCCTCTGGGATAATATTAGTTGTGTTTTCCTGTCATTGTAAACCATGGCAAATGACCCCACTGCAGAAAGGATTTGGGGATTCTGTACTCAGACCACCCCATTGCTACAATCAGTCCCCCAACAGGATAATAACAGATATTACCCACCACCTTCTCTCTTCAAAGTGCAGTTGAAATGGTGAGCTAATTAAAGTTGCTAGGAGGGAAGCCTTTCTAAACTACTCAGTGAACACTTTCTCCCAGGAGCAACACATCCCAAGGAAACGCCAGGTGGGAGAAAGGAAGCGAATCAACTCAGAAGAGATGCAGAAAACAAATGGGACGGTATTTTCTTAAAAACTGCAGAGGCCAAGGGCAAAACTGAGTCTGTTTGGTTGGGGCTTGTTTGCTAAGAACCCAGCAGAAGGGTGGTTTTAAAATACAGTTAGTCCTCGCTTAACAACCATTTGTTTAGTGATGGTTCAGACTTATGATGGTGCTGGAAAAACCGACTTGCAACCGGTCCTCACGCTTATGACTGTCACAGCATCCCCGTGGTCACATGACCATGATTTGGGCACTTGGCAACCAGTTCGCATTTATAACTGTCACAGTGTCCTGTAGTCACATGATCGCCATTTTCGACCTTCCCAGATGGCTTCTGGCAAGCAAAATCAATGGGGAACCACATGATTCACTTAATGATCATGTGGATCGCTTAACACCCACAGTGATTCAATTAATGGCCACCCCAAAAGGTCATAACATTGGGTCAGATTCATTTAATGACCGCTTTGCTTAGCAACCAAAATTCTGGTCCCAGTTGTGGTAGTTAACCAAGGACTGCCTGCAAAGATGGGTCACGTATTGCCTTCTTCTAAAAGAGGCCCCCCAAATGGGATTTGGAATGTAAAAGAAGGGGAAAGGTATGGAACACATGGAGAGTAGTTGTATGAATGACATTTAATTAGTTCAACTCAGTGTTCATTGCAATTAAATGGAAATCTGCTCAAGCTTAGTGTCCCCGTCAACCAACTTCAAGGGTTCTGGGCCTGGCTATGGCATTCAAAGGAGCAGACTTTTGTTTGAACAAAAGCATGTGTGGCTGTAGCCCCAGCATTCCTTGTTGTGCATTTGAACTATGTCTTTAGGAAAATCTATCAGTTTAGAACTTGCAGAGTGATGGGTAGCACTGGCTGTTAATACAACAAGCAAGATAAAAGCCGGGTTCATGGGTTGTGCTAAGCCATAAGATAGTTTGCTTGGTTTTAGCTCAGTGGATTGTGTGAATCCTACCAGAGTGGCTCCTCATCTGAGACTGATGGCTTAGCATGCTGTGTGAACGCTGCTAGTGGAGGTTAAATCAATGAAGCAAGATTTAAACAAATTACAGTTTAGCATCTAATGAGGAAACATTCTCTGTTCAACATTAAGCTCCTTTGAGATCAATAGGGCTTACTTCTGAGAAGACAAGCCAGCCTTTCTGAGCTTGGCTTCCCTGTCGATATTTTGTGCAGACGGCAACAGTGTGGAGAATCAAGATGGCAGTCACAACCATACAGTCAGTGCCCCTCCGTTTGTATAGGTGGGTGATGATGGGCCATGGCTTTGCAACCCCCGTTGTGATGTTTTTAATCCCCTCAGTGATGCTCCTCACAACAGCCAGTGCTGACGCTGGTTCTCATATGGACAGTCAGGGCTGGCGCTCTGTTTCTGTCATCCTTCACCCATCTTTCATAAATCTGTTTCATCTCTTTTCTGGCTTAATCCATAATTGCTATTTGTTTATTCTTATAAAATACGTGTTTTTCGTAAGGGGTTACTTGTTTTTCTCAGTCTTTTGGCTATAACGAAGGGTAAGATGTCTGTTTAGAAAAGTTTTTATAGATAATGCTGCATTTCCAGGTCAAAATTGGGAAGACACACACATTCAAAGAGGGTGGGGCTACCATTGCAATGCTCTGTCCATTACCTTGAGTTTGACCCTTCCTTCCCCTCCCAATCGTGCAGACCCTGTGGTGGGTTGCTGTTGTAGATAAACTAAACTGCAAAAGGTTTTCCTTTTAGAGGCGCCTGGATTTTTATGCTTTGATCAATTTGTGCTCCGTAGATACGTATTGTAATAGCTTAATCCTGAGATATCCTGCAGCTCCAATCACTTTACTGTTCTAGTTAGGCAGGGTGGAAATGAATTAAGTATTCACGGCTTGGACTAAGGAAGAGTTTGGCCATTTCAGGGAGAGGTTCTTTACTAGCACAATGGAGGAATCTGCTCAGGGATCTTTGGGGAACCTCTGCCCATCTCTAGCTGCTGGGAATCTCCGTGGACATCCCAGATGTTCCAGCTGCTCTTTCATGTACACTTCCATGCTGGTGCTCCTGCATCCTGCAGGTGGCTGGGGGTCAAGGCTTCTGGCCTCTGCTTGTTGCCTTCCAGACAGATGTTACTCTTTTAATTAAGAGCATTGGTGGCAATAAAACCCCCATCGAGGCCATGAAGGATTCATAGCCTTAAGCCCCGCTCCACCTTATGCAGGAGTAGCAATGCAGTCAAGAGGAACTAATGTTAAATGAAGTCAGGAGATATATGAGATCAGCAAAAGACCCCTCCCCTTCCTGTCCTCCTCACATCATATTTCTGCCTTGGGTTAATTACTCATCACTCAAGCTTGCAAGGTTTTATGCCTCACCGCCACCCCCGTCACCCCAATTGCTATCTTTAAGGCTCTTTCTTCAAGCCCAGGGTTAGAGAGAGAGGAAAAATGGATTGTGTGAAAGGATAGCTCCTGTGTGCAGAAATCGATTTTGATTTTTTCCCCCCTTGACCAGACAATGTGTCTATCTCTCACGACTTCTTCAAAACGTTGGGATTTAAAGTGGAGCCCCCGTGGGGTAGAGACTGCTGTGGAAACAAAGCCTCCCCTTTAAAGTAGCACAGGCATCGATGGCATTGAGCTTGTATTTCTGCATTGACGAACCTATGCAATGTGGCTTTTGCCTATTAAACAGGCAAAATTCTCTTTTGAAAAAATGCTTGGGGAATCATAAAGCAAAACAAAACAATTGACATGGTGCAATCAGAAGGGGTAGCATCAAGCAAATCCAGTTATGACGATCTGATGTTAGAATCAGAGAATGAAACTCCCATTGCTATTAAAGCTTTAGAGAAACAGGCCTGAAGTTATGGCCTCAGTGTGAAAGGGATTGCTAGGGCATTTTGAAATCCGAGATAGAGACACCCAGGGGAGCGATGCTCAAATATAGAAAAGCACATTAGGGGAGAGGCCAGCTGTTTGTGTACTTTGGTACCATTGATTAAAAAGATCAGACAGGCCTCCAAATATGTGAGTGTTTATGGCTGTCCTGTGAATTGATCTCCTGAACTTGATAATGGAGGAAGGACACCCAGGTAGCGTCCAACATTGGGCAAGTCGTCAATTTCAGCATTTTCTTCTCGTACACCAAAATCTCATTGCAAATGCTATTTCTGCATGACGCTGCACAGTCCTGGGTCCCCTTATTCCAGAAGAATGCTTCACCCGCACTGCAACCATGTTGGTAAAATAAAATAAAAAAACCAGAGACTGAGACATGGGTGTAGAAGCCAGCTAGTTAATGGCTAATTGTGTTTACTTTGATCAGGGATAAATTGCTGCGCCACTCGGCGTTCACTTGAACGTCATAGGTAGAAACCACAGGTACTCTAGACGTGGAGTTGAGCATCGGCTGATCGAGACAAACACCATGAGGCCTGTGGAGCTTCTCCAAGCCATGCTGCCCTGAGGAACAAAACACAAATTGGGCGTGGGCCAATTTGAAATCCCGAATTTTTGTACCATTTGATGGTTTACTTCCATGATCTTTTTTGTCAGCATTTTATGATCAGCAATCCAGAATTTTATGATCAGCTATCCACAATTTTCACACCCATTCTATGTTGGTCCCCTGTACATTTGCAGTGGGGGAGAAGAGGAAGGGAGAGTGGGGAACTCAAAAAACTGTTCTCTGAATAAAAAGGTCCCAGATTTTCTTTGCCGTCTTTGTTCCTTCTGCGATTCTGGTAGTTCACATCTAAAGTGCTTTTAGAAAAGCATGTTTCATGCCTTTTTCCGAAGAGATTTGATTTACAACGAATACAGATCCATCCTGAGCATAACCACAATCACTGGAAACACTGGCAAACGGTTCCAAATAAGTGTGTTTAATCGATTGTGTAAAAGAGTCTTTACCCCACCCCCTTCAGCTTGTTACTTTTAAATCTTCATCTCAGAAAAGCCATGGCTTGTTTTTTTTTTTTTTAAAGCTGCCTTGTATAAATTGGGTGGGCAAAATGCAGAGCCCTGATACAAAACAGCCCAGGGAATCCTAGAGCATTTCTACTGTTTTGAGAAATCAAATTCTCAATTGCAGGGATACCCCTTAACAACCCTATCTTTCCACTGGCGTTCGGCGTTAAAAAAATCAAAATCAAAATGGGTGCCCCAACTGCAGCTGTTTTTTTTCTCTCAGTTTGCATGCAGTTACGTCCTGGAGCCAGAGCAACAGGTGTGTGATGTGTCTTTTGCTCCCTTCACTGTTTAGTATTCATATGACGGGATGGAGATCAACAGCCTGCTGGTGGATCTGACGGTCGTATGGAATGGGAATTTCAACATTGACAACCCAGCCCAGAATAAAGGTAACGGATCATTTCAACTTGTCCTTGGAAGTGGTAACCTTAGCAACAGGCCACTTTGCTCCCTAAACCTAGCCAAACTGTTCCTGCTTCCTTTTGTCATCTAACACAGGACATTTTCCTTGCTAATTTTCGCTCTGCTTTTTAATTAGTGTATTTACTGGGACTTATCCACCACTCCTGACCAAGACAACTCTCTTCTGCACTCTAAATGCCTGAAAAACCACTCCTTTCTCCTCCCCACCAATCCCAATGTGAATTTCCCACTTTCTAAGTTTAATTTCAATAGAAGAGAATCTCTGTAGCTCAGGGTTGAACTGTGGAGTCCTTGGTGCTCTCTGAGCTTGGCTTAATTTAAATTCCCCCTTTGGGGGGGGTTGGGCGGTGATAGAAATGTGAATAATAAATAAATAATTTCCCAAGTTCATTCTGGCTCCATTCCCACAACTCGGGCAATTGGGTCTGTCCGAGATGCTGCGTGCATTTGTACAATGTGCAAAACACACTACCTTTCCCTTGGTGGGAAGGCTTCTTTTCTTTTTTTGGGGGGGGCGTGTTTCTGGATTGGTTTAGTTGGCTGTGTGAACCTGTTTCGTTCAGTTTCTAATCCAGAAACCAGGTGAATGGTTGGGTGGACCTGGGTGAAGTGAATGTGGGAAAGAGGAAAGCAGGTTTGTCTTGCATCCTGGGGAGGAGGAAAGAATGATATTTGTCAGGTGTCCAGAGAGAGGGAGGAGGAGGAACAGAAAGAAAATGAGTTGGATGAACTTGGCATTACCATTACCGATTGCTTCTGAGCAGCTCAGAAGATCAAAGGCAGGGCATTAAGGATTTGCTCATAGGGGAACTAGGCACAATTGTGTCCACAACACTCCCTGCACCCTTGGAAGCCTTCTGTGTCCGTGAACTGCCTCTCGGTATTTGTGATTTGTATATATGACATTAAACGATACAGAGAACCTGCCACGGCTTTGAACTGTCCAGCTGGTTTCTGATCCTCCAGATTAATCCTAGGATTTAGGCAGGGAGTAAACAGAGCACAATTTCTTTCCATGCCTTTCTCTTTACCAGTCATTAACATTTAAAATGGGAACCTACGCTGAGGCAGGCTGTTTTATGCCTTTAAAGCTCATTTTGGCTTCTGAGCTGCATCATGGGGCTGAAGAATTCCTATCTCCTCATTTCATCTGGGCCCAAATCTGCCATTTTGGTTGTCTTTCCTTCCCTGCAAAAGAGGCTGATGCTCTTCTGCCTCGTTCCAATTTTTTTATGGTGTTAGGGAGCTGAATTTTATTGTCGGGGCTGATAGAGGGAACCACTGAGGCTGGGGCTGCATTTTGTGATGCATCGTGCCTTACTATGAAGCTGCTCATGTTTCCTTGCCTGGAAAAGCTCCACGGCAGGAATTTATTAGGGGTGTGTGCGTGTGTATGTGTGTCTGTCTGTCTATATCTATCTATATCTATCTATCTACAGATAGTCCTCGCTTAACGTCCACTCAATCAGCAACTGTTCGAACTCATGACAGTGCTGAACGAAGGGACTTACAGCTGTTTCTCATGGTTGCAGCCATTGCAGCATTCCCACAGTCACATGATTGCAATTTGGGCACTTGGCAACCAGAATTACAACATCCAGCGTGATGGTCACGTGATCCTCATTTGCAACCTTCACTGCCAGCTTCCAACAAGCAAAGTCAATGGGGAAGCCAGCAGGAGGTTGTAAATGGCGACCACGTGACTGTGGAATGCTGCAACCGTGTGAGATGCACCTAACGACGGCAACTGGGACTGCCGCAACTGCCGTCGTAAGTCAGTGCAGTCACATGACGTCATGCTTTACAACCGCATTGCTTAGTGATGGAGTTGCTGGTCCCAGTTACCGTTGTTAAGTGTGGATTACCTGTAACTATCTCACATATATATATATGCCTCCAATCTTAAAAGACTAGCTGGTACATGGCAGCAACAGTGAAAAGCCAATGCAAAAGATCAATACGCAGAAATGCAATGAAGCGAAAATTACATTATTGCAATTGAGAATTACATGTCTGGCTTCAGAGGCTCCGCATCAGTTAGGTTCCAGGGGTCTTCTGGAAAAGCTGAATTTTTGCAAGCTTCCTGAAGGCCCTGGGAGTGGAAGCCATTCTTGGTTTGTGAGGCAGGCAAGGTCTACCTGAGACCTGTAATGGTGTGCCTCATAGATTCCTCTCTTCAGCCCTCCGCACTTCCATTTAGAGGAAGGCGTCTGTCAGCCTTACCAGGTAGACCAGACAGGAAACACAGCCAGATAAGCTAATTCTACTTCATTGTAAAGCTACTTTGACAGAAACTTGCAAGTCTGAAAGTACAATTCTCTCTCCCCACATCTTCTTTACAACCCGAGAACTTAGGGAAGGTCCCTTCTGAGCCTCTTGCCCTGCCCGCTATCCAGCTGTGGGCTCAGCTGTCTCTTACCTGGCCGTTCCCTTCGCAGCGTTTCTGGGCCCAGTCTCCCAAGGTCATTCCCACGTACCATTACAACATCCCAGAAACCCCTGGACTTTTTCATCTCTCTGCAGCCTCCCTTGCTGACTGCACGTCCCAATTTGCAAAGCCCCAGGGGAGGAGCATCTTCCCTTGGGATTGAATGAGAATCTAAGGCAGCTACAGAACATTAGGGAGACGTTTCTACAGAACTGCTGTGACTGCTTGGTTGCTCGTCACTAAAAATTGTAAGAACCAGGCATGCTAAATTCTGTCCTCCTTCAAATGAAAATTCCAGAGCTGGTTCTCTTTCGTCCAACCGAAAGGGAATTGATAGAAGAAGAAGAAGATGCCATAAATTTCTTGCCATCCCCCTTCCCCTACTTCCTGTCAAGGCCAACCTTGCCCACCTCTGGCCACAGCTCCTCAGTGGGTTTCTCTTCTCCCCATAGCCCACCTATACAAGTGTGGAGCCATGAGAGACAGTTGCGGATTGTGTCTGAAAGCAGATCCAGACTACGAGTGCGGCTGGTGCGAAGACTTGGATCAATGTACGCTGAAGCACCATTGCCCCATCCTGGAGAACCGCTGGCTGGAGCTTTTGGGAACCGGAGGCAAGTGCACCAATCCCAAGATTACGGAAGTAAGTTTCTTCGCTTTCTCCTCCCTCGTGCCTAGATGTTCTTAAATGTTGCAATGAGTCACTTTATACCAGTCATGGGTTAGTGCAGCCTTTCTTAACTTTTTGACCCTGGAGCAACCCTTGAAATATTCATCAGGCCTCAGGGAACCCCTCCTGCCCATTCAGGCTCCAATATAGGCCAGAAGTTCCCAAATTATTATATTCGTTTCATGGGTAGGCCTGCGTATATGCATTAACGGTGTTCTTAAACTAAAAATAAAGAATGAAACTTACCTCTTTAGTGTGAGGTTGCCCGAGTTTGAAATGATTTTTAAAATAAATCATGACCTCTCATGGAACCCGAGGGTGCCACGCAACCCTGGTTGGGAAACCCTGGGTCAGTGGCTTCTGCAGAATGAAACAGATACAGAAATCCCATGCAATAGTTTTAGAATAAAAATAGAAATCCAATGCACGGTTTTATCTATTTATCTATATTTTTTTTACTGCATGCTCAGAAGATTCTGCTGACTTTGTGGACATGTCCGTATAGCTTTCAAGGCAAGAATAAAGAAGTGGTTTGCCACTTCCTTCCCCCAGAATGGTTTTGTTTGTTTTGTTTTTTTTACTTCCAAATCTAATTTAGAACTGGTGGTGTCCTCCCCAGGGTCTGATCCTGCTCAGCTTTCGTTGAGATCAGCCAAGGTCAGCTAAATGGTGCTGCTAGGGAATACCTGGCTTGATTAGAATATATCTGAAAGGAATCTTGTTATCGTACATCATCACAACCTAAATAGGAACCAAAAATGTGATGAGCTTGCAAAAAAGAAAAGAGGTGATTTTAGGCTGCATCAGCAGAAATGTCGTCTCTAAACCATGGAAAGCGACAATTCCACTGTATTTTTCAGAGGTTATTCTATCTGGTGTAATGTGTCCAGTTCTGGGCCTCACATTTAGGAAGGGTTCGGAGAAACTGGAAACATTGCAGAGAAGGCTAATGAGGGTGATTGGGAAACTAAAGGCTACCTATTTCAAGGAGAGGCCAAGAGAACTGGATATTTTCAATCTTGAGAAAATACAACTGAGGGACTATATGAGGACACATTTGATAGACTAGAAGGAGCGTCCCACGGAAGATGGTCCAGATCTCTCTGCAAGATGGGAGGTTCTGTCTGAATGTTCCAATGATCAGAGCGGTTCAAGAGAAGAACGATCGCCAAGAGAGTTGATGGATTCCTTTCTCGGGATCTGTTCAAGTGGAGGCTGGACAGCCATCTACTAGGAATGCTTTAATTTAGATTCCTACACTGAGGAGGGGGTGGTGGTAGACTCCATGGCCTCAGTCGCCCCTTCCAATTCTCTGATCTTTCTACTTGCTGGACTCTGCAGTTCCAGCATGGAACTACTGGCGTGGTCTCTGGGTGAAGGTTTTCCTCCTTCTCGAATTCAGCTTGGTTCACTGGTGGGGTTCAGAGCTCAGCTCTCTGTAATGCCCTGTGATCTAGATCCCATTGGTGGTCAAAGTTGTTAGGGTAGAAGATTTATCTTGGCTATATAGGGCTACACTGTTTAGGCACAATGTTGGCTTCTGTCTCTTCTCCTTCCACCTCTCTGATTCAGGAAAACAGTGCCTCTTTCCATCATGGGAGGCAGTGAGATTGAACCCAAGAGCAGCTTCGGTTTTCATGTCTGTCAAACAGCTCATGATCAATGCTGTTCCTTAAGTCATACTGGCTCCTGGGTCACCTGGCAGCCCTACCAGCGGTGATGCCAAACATTGCCTTGGAATTAGGATTGTCTCCTGTGAGCCTCATGGGCAGGGGTGTCCCACAGGGAGGGAGTCAAAACAATCAAGATGGTGGCCATAAGCATGCTATCAAATCCCCATCTGTTTTTTTATGCATGACATGTATAGGTAGTCCTCGACTTACGACCACAATTGGGACCTGAACTTCTGGTGCTAAGCAAGGTGGTGGTTAAGTGAGTCATGCTCAATTTTATGACTTTTTTACCATGGTCATTAAC
Organism: Candoia aspera; assembly: GCF_035149785.1. Taxonomy (NCBI): domain Eukaryota; kingdom Metazoa; phylum Chordata; class Lepidosauria; order Squamata; family Candoiidae; genus Candoia; species Candoia aspera. Next base: position 6,398,313 of record NC_086159.1, on the reverse strand, counting down.
TGAATCACCACAGCCATTAATTGAATCATGTGGTTGTTAAGCGAATCCGACTTCCCCCATTGATTTTGCTTGTTGGAAGCCAGCTGGGAAGGTTGCAAATGGCAATCGTGTAAACCTGGGACACTGCAACCATGGTAAATACATGCCGGTTGCCAAGCCCCTGAATTTTGATCGCATGACCGCGGGGATGCTGCAACAGTCATAAGTGTGAGGACCAGTCGTAAGTCACTTTTTTCAATGCCGTCATAACTATGAACAGTCACTAAACGAATGGTTGTAAATTGAGGACTACCTGTAAAGGCTTAGAAATTAGAGGGAGAAAGCAAACTCTTGACCTAGATGGTGTCTGTTTCCAGTTTGTTTCTGATCATCTTTTCTTGGCAAGCATTACTATTCTATTGTGGTATACATCGTAGTAATCCTCTACACTGGAGTATTTTCTGCCTGAACCCACAAACTGTACAAGCATTTTCAGTGTTTGAAAAACTTCACAAGCCTAAATATATATATATATTAAAAGGGAGGAAGGGAAATTTAGCAACTCCAAAAATCTCTTATAGTGCAAAAGCATGGTTTAGAGATGTGTGCATTTATTTGTAAAGCTCCATTTTGTTTGGCTCCTCAATTTTGCTTTTTTTTTTTAATGTACAAATGCCATTCCAAGCTTTCTCAGTAGTTCTTTTGCCCTTCCTTTTTCTTAACACACACACAACTCTCATATGGACTGACTTTGGCCACCTGATCCAAGGAGAGAAATAGTAAATGCATCTCACCTCATCCAAGCATAATGTTTCCTTTCTACGTAACCTAGCCTACCCTAAGTCAAAGTAGGGTTGAGTAGGGATTTAGTGTTACCTCTTTTTTTTGCCTGGCCAGCTCCTTTTTTCACCTACTAGCTTGGGGGTGTTTCTTAATTTTGCAACCCAGTTGGGTAGTTCTCTATCATAGTCAACACACTTAGGGACTTGGTGCCCTTAGGAAGCTAGTGAGTGGGGTGAAATTTACTTTGCCTCTTTATTTACGTACAGTATTTATTTACTCAATTTATTAGCCGCCCATCTCACTTTTCCAAGTGACTCTAAGCTGCATACAACAGGGTAAACAACTATCAATAAATACATTAAAAAGTATAAGAAATATACTAAACCCAACTTTTCTTACTGCTGGCCAGCCTGAGAGGGTTTGAAAGGCTGGAAAGCGGTCCTTTCTAATCCAGGAAGCTCTATCCCATCGAACAATGAGCAGCAGGAATGGGTGGAGCAAACAGGGAAACTTCAGCTTCCTTAATGGTGGAGTGGGTAAGAAAGATCAAAATTTTACAAACTTATGTCCCATGGGGTTGTTGGTGCTGTAGAGAAGGGATAGACAAGGTTACCAGTAGGATGTGCAAACCATTGTTTCAAACTGTTCTGAGCTTTAGCATTTGAAACTTCCAGAATGCTTAGAAAGCCAATTTCACACCTGAGACAGTAACTCTGCATCCGAGACAGGAACATTTGTGAAGATTCATCCTCAAAACAGGTTTTCTGCAAGGTTTTGTACTCCAAACGAGAAAGGGTTGTTCTCTGAACAGTTCAAAAGGAACCTTTTTCACATCCGCAGTTAACTACCTTAGTTATATCTCTGCTACGTGCTAAATTCCCTGCTAACAGTAAGGACCCTACCAGTCCTTTTAGGTACATTGTGGCAAGCATGTCACAAGGGCAACCAAAATCCGCTTTTATCCTAAGCATGTTCTTTGCCAGCTAAGATCTCTAACCTAGAGACTACCTAAAGACAATAGTGTTGGCTTGCATCCCACCAACTAGGAGGTTCATGCATCATAGTGGCACCTACTCAGGATGCTGGTAGCAGAGGACACTTCGAAGCCCTGTTTTCCCCTCTGAGTCTCAGTCACAGCACAAGCCGACCCTGTTGGGCTCTAAGTTCCTTTCCCTTTTCTGATATCACATCTTGCATTTTTTTAGCTTGCTGTTCCTCCCTCCTCCTCTGCTCTACACAAAATGTTGCTCACCCTGAAAGGGAATAGCTTGGTGGGTACGTACGTATGCCTGAAAGCCTCAAGCCAGATGGTTCTGCTCAACAGTTGGAAAGAATGTGGTCGATTAGTCACGTCCTTGGTGCCTGTACGTTTCCTTATTGTTTGATATGTTCTCACTGCGGTTCTTTATAGTTAATAAATCTGGGACTTTGTTCCAACCATAACAGTGGTCTTATGTCTTCCTCGGCAGCGGAGCAGCTTGTACATATTTTCACAGGCCCATTTACTAATCAGTGCATTTGTCATTCCCGTCATCGGGTATGTGCCTTTTCCAATTCAGTTCTCCCTAAAGTACTGTGCATTGTGGGTGCGCTTTTCCAGAATGTACACATTTTTGTAACACCATTCTGTATGTTTGGGCTGCCAGCCCAAATTTTATTTTTTATTTTATTTACAGTTTTGGAGTAAGGTGCCCCCATCTACAGACTTTGGCAGCATCCTGCAGGGTATCATTTGTTTATTTCTGTGTTTTACAACATTTACAATCTTATGCAACGCGATGTTTAGGGATGCACAATATTCACGGTGCGTTTGCAGTTCCAGTGGATTCTGAGCTGGGTTCAACAGAGTCAAGGGCAAGGTATCTACTAGTAGGGACAGTTAATGCATTATCATTAAAAGATGGTAAGTAACGCCATAGGTAAAGGTAAAGGTTTCCCTTGACATTAAGTCCGGTCGTGTCCGACTCTAGGGGGCGGTGCTCATCTCCGTTTCAAAGCCGAAGAGCCGGCGTTTGTCCGAAGACACTTCCTCTGTGGTCATGTGGCCGGCATGACTAAACGGAATGCTGTTACCTGCCCCCCAAAGCGGTACTTATTCATCTACTCACATTTGCATGTTTTCAAACTGCTAGTTGGCAGGAGCTGGGACTAGCAATGGGAGCTCACCCCGTCACACGGATTCGAACCGCCGACCTTCCGATCAGCAAGCTCAGCGGTTTAACCCGCAGTGCCACCGTGTCCCTCTAAGTAACGCCATAGGCATTTGAAAAATAATGTAATCTAAGGGGCAGACAAATCATGGTCATCCATATCTTGGGGGGAGACCCAGGTGTCCTTGATCCAAAAAGGTCAATATGGGCAATATTGTCAATATGGTCAATATTGAAGTCCTATCCCTTTTTATATGCATTGCAATGAGGTAGGACTTCAATTGCATAATTGTGACTGCCATGTTGACTTTTCTGACCCCCCCGCACACACCCCTGAACGAAGGGTATTCATAAAATGAGGGCCAAGACCCTGAAGGCCTGTTAACTGGATCACCCCCCTCGTACATAAACAGTAAGAAACACATTAAATTAATACACCTCCCCACAAGACAATCATCTTGGGTTCAGACAAGGCTACTGTATGCATTTGGGCCTGACACAGCATCATTATTATGCTTTATTATGCTATATGTTCCTTTTGGGGTGTTTTTAACCCTTTCAACTCTTGTGGGCCGCTCAGAGTCCCTAGGCGAATGGGTGGCCCTATAAACGGATTAAAAAACGAACCAGGAAATAAATAACATCCCTGGTGGAATATGGCCGTTTTGACAGCTTTATGAAATGGCAGGAGGGAGGGGCCTTCTCAGAGAAATGTGGAGTTCGATTCAACAAATGGCTTCCAACTGAGGTTCAAATTTGGGAAGTGCCGTTGGATACGTCTACCTAAAAATTTGGGCCCATAGAATTTCCCCTAAGGCTGTAATCATAAGCTGAGATCAGACAAATTCCTCCCATTATGTTTGCTTCTAAGCATGTTTTTAGTCCGGCTGCAAGATCCAAGTGAGCGTTAGTCACTTCCAGACCCTTGTCACTAAATTGCTCTCCATGTTTGGTCACACTAACAGCGAAAAGCTTTCAGAAGGACCTAATTGGGATGCATGCAAATTAGCCTGCATTCAGCTCCCCACTGATGGGGCCTGAGCTGGTGGTAACAGACGAGGGGCTTGAACGGGATGTGCAGCGGGCATCGGAAAAAACACATTTCATGTTAGGAATGATTAAGAGAGAGCTGGAAAATAAAGCAGCCGTTATCCTCAAATAGGCATTGATGGTGTAGGTGCATTGCAGGAGAATGATTGCCTTTATCCGTAAATCTGGAAAAGAGCAAGCCAAAATGACATTTGCAAAGGGTTTAGGAAAGGGATCGGCGAGGTAGATGTGGTGTATGTTGATAGAATTAGACATATTGTAAGAGAACAGACGTTTTTCCTCTCCTTTCACGGTTTCCGACATTGAAATGGCAGGCCAGAGGGAGCTGCAGGGGGCTGCGTAGGAATTAGAGTCAAAGACCAAGGAAAGGCTGAAGGAGAAATCAACAGGTTGGCTTGGTGAAGTTAGGAACAAAGAACGAGGATGCAAAAAGGTCTAGCAAGAACTTACTGATCTAATAAAGTTGGGATCTAGAACAGGAGGCAAATGTCCATTCCTTCCTCCCTAGGAGAAGCCAGTGATAGTCTGTTTGGAATCTGAGGGGATCACAGGAGCCACAATTTGCTGGCGGGCACCCGTGGAAGTAGGATCAGCCAGATCCTGCTGCTCCTGACGCCTGGCAGAAGTGATCAGCTTTGGCTTTACAACCAAGGAAGGCCACACAACGTGACATTGACCTGGTATTTGTTGTGGCAGGGATGTGCTAATCGCTACTAACTTTGTGGGCTTTGGAAGATGATCTGGTGGGAGGGCCTGGCCATCAGGTATTGGCTGGGTCAGCTCCCTCTTATTGGGAGCTGCAGGCAAACAGGAGAGATCCGTCACTACCATCCACCCAGCGAGATTTGGCTGGCTACCATTGGAAGCAGGACGCGGGGTGAGATAAGCTATCAGTCTGCTGGGTGTTATGTGCATTTGTGTCTCCAGGAGACATTTTTATTTCATGGAATCATAGAGTGGGAAAGACCAATTAGATCAGGTCTAACCTCCAGCTCACAGAAATTCAAATTCTTCCCAGCTATTGTCCTCTCTAAGGACATTGAACCACGGGTGCTCCACCATTACTCTGGGTCACTGATTCCATTGTCAAACAGCTTGTATGGCTGGGAAAGATGGTTCCCCCGCTCCGGCTTCCACCCAACACATCAATGAATCTCCCTTCTTGTAATGCCCTGCGAGAAATGTCATGTCCTCCTGCCATCCTTTAAAAACTCTTGTCCTGCCTTGGCACAAAGCTTGCCAGCCATATGTTATAAAGTATTTGTAGTGTTCCTCCTGGTGTTTATTTACATCGATACATTTTGATTGGCATTTTGTACATTTACCTTTTTATGGATGCTGGGATGTCTGCCGCTCAGAATCGTTTGCCATCGGAGCAGCCTGCAAGGCCAGTAAATTAATCAGGGCGGTGCATTGTCCATGTCTTCCTAAGCTGTTAGAGGAGAAGCATGTTGCACATTGTTGATAATAGTTATGTGCCATTGAGTCAGGTTTGATTCCTGGTGCCTGCCTGGACCAATGTTCATCATATCAACCTGTCCATAGCAACACCTTACAGCTTTTCCAAGGATGCTCCAATAATTATTGCTTTCCCCTTTTTCCATTTCCCTCAGTCTGGCCAAGCATAGATGTCTTTTCTAGTGCACCATCGGCTTGCATTACAGGTAATCCTCAACTTTCCACCACAGTTGGGACCGGAACGTCCATTGCTAAGCTAAGTTACTAAGTCGCTAAGAGTCACACCCGATTTTATGACCTTTTCCCCAAGGTCATTAAGTGAATCGCCATGGTTGTTAAGTGAATCATGTGGTCATTAAGCAAATATGCTTCCCCCGTTGACTTTGCTTGTCAGAAGCCAACTGGGAAGGTCGCAAATGGTGATCGTGTGACCCCGGAATGCTGCAGCTGGTGTAAATGCGTGCCCGTTGCCAAGTGCCTGAATTTTGATCATGTGACAGTGGGGATGTGGTGATGGTCATAAGTGCAAGGACTGGTCGTAAGTCGCTTTTTTCAATGGCGTCATAACTTCAAATGGTCCCTAAATGAATGGTCATAAGTTGAGGACTAAGTATGTGAGTTTCTGCTCACTGTTCATTGACTCGGAGCAATTACCTTCTATTTTGTTGAGGACTGATTGATCAGATTCTTTGTGCAAATCTTGTACCCATCTCTAGATCCATAAGTCTAGGGTGTCCACAAGGTATAGTAAAAGTCACGATGGTGGCCATGATGCTGCATCACACATAAAAAATAGGTGGAGGTTCAGTCACACTGCTGGGCCCGCCATCTTGACCTTTTTTGACCACACTTTGTGGACACTGCTGCGTAAAAGCCATTCTTAAAGCAGGGACCTGCTGTATATAAACACATAGCCCCAACCTTGCTGCCTTGCTGGAAAACTTTAAAAACGTTGACCTCTGCACAGGCCCTGTGGGACAGGTTGGCAGTTTAATATTTTAATATTTTTGTAATATTTCTATTATTATATTTTTATCATGATCTATCTATCTAACTATCTATGAATGATCTGTGTATCTATCCATAACTCAATTGAACATACCTAATATTCCTGCCTCCTATTTTCCCAACAACAACAACCCTGTGAGGTGGGTTGGGCTGAGAGAAGGACTGGCCCAAATTACATGATGGGGTATTTTGGTTTTATTGGCCCCTTGGGGTCATTTTTTTTAAATGCTGTACTTTTAAATTTTGGGTGTTGCCTTGACCCATTCAGTTAGGTGATGTATAAATCTCTTTATATAGGCAAACGTATAAAGGGAAGCAAGGGGCTGCCTATCTTGATTGTATTTTTTGTTTTATTTTATATTACTAGTATAATATATTTTAAAGTTTTGTGCATTACCTTGAGCCATTCAGTTAGGTGATTTATATATCTCTCTCTGTAGGCAAATAATTGCAGGGAAACTAGTGGCTTCCTATCTTGATTGCATGATCATCAACAATGATTTTCAGTAACACTGTAAAATAGATAGCAAAGGGCATCATCTATAGCAGTGTTTCTCAACCTCGGCAACTTGAAGTTGTGTGGAGTTCAGCTCCTAGAATTCCCAGCCAGCATGCTGACTGGGGAATTCTGGGAGTTGAAGTCCACACATCTTCAAGTTGCCGAGGTTGAGAAACACTGGTTTATAGCAACAATCTTGGGAAAACACGCTTATCTATGCTGTAATTACAACCTCCATTAGCTTCCTCTGCTGTGCTCTTCTCTGCTTCAATATTACTGGTGCACCTAACAGGGCCTTGAGTTTCCATGGAGGCTTGGAGCATACGTCACATTGGGCCTTTCTGTGCATGGCCAGACCTGATTGCAACTGTCAATTTAAATGCTAACCAAGGATAATATTGTTCTTGCACTCTGTTGCACACTGATCTACTGTACCAGGAACTTGGAGCATAAATATGCACAGGTATTCTGTTCATTGCTATGGTTCACAGGTATTGTTGCTTTCTTACTCTTTCTCAAAGACACACACAGCCGGGTGCAACACACATAAAAAGGAGGCAGAGTTTTGATCACACAAGGTCAGGCACCATCTTGACTTTTTTGACCACCTCTGCACACAGGCACACTCACACAAGTAACTTATAACACACATGGCCACTCCCATCTCCAGAGCTGGTTCTGCCCAGATTCCACTGGAGATAACCAGAGGTAAATCATAGCTGATGAAAACTCATAGAAAATAAATAGGAAGAATGGGGGCTGTTTTGTTTTGAGGAGTAAGTCAGGATGGGTATTTTGGAAGGAAAGAAGGTATCAGTTAAAAACGAGCAAGCAGGGTGTGGTTTTGATTTTCTTTCATCTTTTTAACTTTTCCTAACCAGAGCTTTGTTTTCTTAGATAAGTCCAGTGAGAGGACCTCGTGAAGGAGGGACCAGAGTGACCATCCGGGGAGAAAATCTAGGTCTTGAATTCCGGGACATTGCATCCCACGTCAAAGTTGCTGGCGTGGAGTGCGTTCCCTTGGTGGATGGATATATCCCAGCTGAGCAGTAAGTAAGGTCTGCAGGGCAAAAACTATCAAGGAAAAGCTCTGGGTCCAAGGATGGGAATGTAAAGGTCTCTTGACTTGCAAGCCAAAGAGAGTCCCCCTGAGTTGAGCTTGATTCCTGGTGGCTCTGTAGAAGGGTCTGTGCTGTTTTCTTGGCAACAATATCAAAATAGCTTGCCATTGCCTTCCTCTAAGGTTCTTGGTTAGTTTGACTGGCTTCCCAATCTAATCAATAGTTCTAGAATTTTCTGCTGGTTCCCAATCCTTCATCCACTCACCCACCCACCCATCCATCCATTCTCCCATTCTCCCATCCATCCATCCATCCATCCATCCATTCTCCTATCCATCCATCCATTCTCCTATCCAACCATCCATGTATTTATTTATTTGTAATCTTTTTTAACCACCAACAGCCATTTTCTAACTTGGATCAGTCCCTGCTCTTTCAAAATTATCCAGGGTCTCTGTAGAGTCAAGCAAAATTAACTTATTATTTTTACCTTAACTGGGTTTGTAAGGCACTCTGGCTGCAAACAAGTCTAAGCGGCGTACATCCCCATCTCTGTAACCTGGGTTAAGAACAAGACTGTACAATTAGGTCTGTTGTATGAATGATGCAAAAGAGTTTGCAAGCTCTGGAGAACCTTTCATTAGATTTTTTTTTTAAAAAAGGAAGAGAAATGGGGAAGAAACCTGAAATCCCCCCCAAAAAGGAAGCCAGATGTTTAAACCCTGCAATTCCAAGTCAGTGCCAAGATGACTCAAGAGGCAATTTTGAGTTTAGGTGGTATCAGATAACAACCAATTTTTAAGGACAAAGCTCCCCCCAGCTCTGAAAACATAAAAACCATTCCGCCTGCTGCTCAGGGCAAAGCACAGAAGCATCTCAGCCTATCTGCATCTTTTGCTCAAACAGGAGAACTTGGTTCTTCATCCATCATTTTTTGTCCGTCTCAGGCCACTGAGCTCTGAAATTAGGTGAAAGGGAAGCACCTTCGTCAACTTGGTGCCCTCCAGATGTACTGGACTGGAAATCTTGTCACCTGAAAATGCAGTGTGCTTGCAAGGATTAGAAATTATGGGCCTGCAGTCCAAATATCTGAGCTTTGGCTGGTTGAGGAGGGCCACCAACACCATTGGGTGGGTTGCAGTTTGAATGGGAACATGGGCTTTCTGGGGAGATGAAATCCATCAGATAAAATCACGTGGTTGTGAGCTTGGTAAAAGGGTACTAAAATCTGGCTTTCTCCAATTAGATTGCAGAAAAAAAAACATATCATGTTCTGCCTCTAGTTCTTCCTGAAACTTCCTTAACTGTTGACGGGCAAGCTGATGTTCCTTATCTCCACTTTGGCCAGAAAAAGGAAGACTTAAAATACATAATTGCAGGACACCACAACCTACACAGCGAAGGGAATAATGAAAGAACAATGAAGAAAAATGAATTAGATTTATTACAGTCAAAAGACCTAGAACACAACAGTACAAAATATGACCAAAAACAATATTGGTCATATTACATAAAAGGAGAAGGAAAATTTAAACTATGAAAGAATAATCAACTATCAAAAATATAAGCAGAATAATTCAGCTATTCCAGGTTAAGTTGCTAATGTTGTCCTTAGTTTGATAGCCCAAAATTTAAAAGGGTCCCTCTTTGTAGCTGTCTCAAGGGTCACCCTGTAATTTATCTCACTATTTATCACAGATTGTATTAAAATATATGTATTTTTATATGTAATAACGTAGAATGACAACAGAGATCTGGTTTATGCAAGACAAAGAACAAATTATCTTTCTCATGGGTGGCTCCAAGGGAACAAAGGGCAAAATTTGCATTTCAGTGTCACAATTTGTGTGCGGAATGCTGCAAATTGTGTGCTGAAACCTCTTTGCTCCAGCTAAGGTTCAGCTGATCCTCCCAGCTTGACCACAATTCCTTTGCTTGGACCAGCTGGGTTGTTGTTAGAAGCCACCTGTTGCATTTCAGGCTGAGAAATTTTGTGGTTTCTGATTTGTGGCAAAGAGTTCTATCTCAAAGGCAAGAGGATGCGAAGGGAGCTACCCCCCAGTCTGGGGAGTTCCCATCTCTCCTAACATTTCTCCACAAGGGTGGGAGGTCTTTGCCATTTGGGAATCCTTGTTCTTAGCAACAACAGTTTTCTCCAGTTTTGGATCTACAAAAGGCAGAATATCATTTTGGTAGAGCTGGGAGTATGGAGTGGAATTCTCTGAGCTTGGGAAAGAGGATGGACCTTTGCCAAACTGTGCCCAACAAGATCAGGTGGACCTTCTGTCATTATGTCATGAACAGTTAGACAGCCCCTTCCTAAATCAAGAGAGGGTTAGAAAGAGGATAAGAGGCATCAAAGAGGGCCTTCCTTAACCTGCTGATTAAAACAAAGCAGGGCAAGAGGATATACATTTGTGAATTTAGCTTTGGATACTACTAGGGGGCTGACCAGAGGAAAAGCTGATGCTCGGCCTTTCAGCGTCTCTGCTTTCCTTCTAGAATTGTGTGCGAGATGGGCGAAGCGAAACTCAGCCAGCATGCTGGAAATGTGGACATTTGTGTGGCTGAATGCAAGCCAGAATTCATGGCGAAATCTTCCCAGTTCTATTACTTTACGGTAAGTCTGTGCTTCAGAGCCCAGGTAACCTTTAAAGCAGCCATGTCCTTCTCAGAGAGTGCACAGAACCCAGAAAAAACTCAGATGCTTTAAAGAGTGGCCCACAAGAGGTACCTTCATGCTCTCCAAAGCAGGTTGTTGGAATCAAATCCAAAGAATTGGAAAATGTGGAGGTAAATTTGGGAGTTCTGACATTGCAGATCTGATGCTTTCATCCAAATGGCAACACAACCCTGCCTCTTCTGTACATGTGTGTGACATCACAGTGCTTGTACAAAAGGGGCAGTGCTTGTGCCAGTGTGGCGTGAGGTTGTTGTCATCATTTGCCCCAGTTTGCCTCCCTGGTAGATGTTTCTGGATTTAGGTGTGTTAGAAAAGCAAAAGTAGCTATGGTGAAACCCTGGCTTAGCTTAGTGCTAAATAGAGAAATTCAACTGTACGTTTTTACTACCAGTTCTCATTTGGCTTGATGGAAATGCATCTCCTTGGAAATTCTTTCCAAGAAGAGAATCTCTCAGGAGCGGAATAAGATGTTCCTGCACTTGCTTTGTGACGAGGCTGCCAAAGGGCATATCTGAATATTCTGGCTTCTCACCCAGTCATCCCCAGCATCTCTGCTGTGTCATGTTTCTGTTAACCTCCAAAGGAAGATATCTGGAAGAACGGTTCACAGAGGGACTGCAGAAGGGGATATCCTGCCCTTAAGAAACCTTGGGGGATTTCTTGTTTCCCTGGAAAAGTTTGGAGAAATCTCCAGTTGCTTTCTCTGCCCACTAAATTGGTGGGGAATTTCAGAGACCACTGAGCCCACCTCAATCTCAGCAGGGGGATAATGTGTGACCAGGGAGACCTGTGTGGTCCTTCTACTCCTCCTCCTCCTCCGCCTCCTTCCTTCCTTCCTTCTCCTTCTTCCTTCCCTTGCTTTTCCTTCTCCTCCTCCTTCCTTCCTTTGGTAAAAATGGTACCCCCAATTAAAGATCTGGAATTTCCTAGAGGCAGAACATTTTGCAAATGCACGTGACTAGTTAGACCTTCCTGGCAACCCTTCATTAACCGAGTCATGTGGGCATGAGTGTTTCTAACGAGCAAGTCTCTCTGATTAGGTTATTATCCGCCTTCCACTCCAGCCAAGGAAATGCCCGGTATGTAATGGGCTTGTGGTACCCACTGCCTCTAGATGAGTTTGCATCTTTTTTCTCTCCCTGCTATCCCCGTCTTTCTCCCTGAGTATCGAGTCCTGCCAACCAGGGATCTCCAGCTCTGCTGGTGCTGCGTAGCTGTAAGATTGCGCCTTGTTTGTTCATATTGTTGCAACAGGCTAATACAGTTGGCTCTTTGGTGCATTTAGCCATCTACTATCCCATTAGTGAAAATTAAGAAACAGAAACAATACAACACTGACAATACCATAATATGTAGTGATTAAATAAATGTTTTTTTAGAAAGGAAAAAGTAAAAAATCCATGTAAGATTGATACACAGCTAGCTCAGTCCTTCAATGTATTTTTAACGTAGACCATATAAAAACATACGGCTTCATCTTCTCAATCTATAATATAGACTTGGGAAAAAAATCATTTAAAAAAGGTCCTTAGATGCCCAAAGACTGCTTGTCAATCTCATTTATTTCAGACAACACAGTGTGATAAAGAGGGGTGAAAAGGAGGGTTGGAATTGGTCTCCTTTGTTCATGGGGGGCCATTTGATTATTTTAGGAACATTGTTTGCTGGTGCGGTAGGTAACTGAATCCTTTCCTTTCCTTTTCTCCTTCCTTCTTTCCTTCTCTTTTTTCCCCTCCCCTCCCTCCCTCCTTTCCTTTCCTTTCCTTTCCTTTCCTTTCCTTCTCTCCTTCCTTCCTTCCTCCTTCTCTTTTTTCCCCTCCCCTCCCCTCCCCTCCCCTCCCCCCTTCCTTCCTTCCTTCCTTCCTTCCTTCCTTCCTTCCTTCCTTCCTTCCTTCCTTCCTTCCTTCCTTCCTTCCTTCCCGGTTTCCATCTCTCCCTCCCCTCCCCTCCCTCCCTCCCTCCCTCCCCTGTTTCCCTCCCTCCCTCCTTCCACACAGGAGCCCCAAGCAAGAATTTCATCTACCCCCTCTTCTAGCTTTCCAGGGAACTGTCCCCCAAGCTGGACTTCTTTTTCTCTAGCTGCCAAGAGAAAAAGAAATCCAGCTTGGGGGACAGTTATATGGCAGAAAAGGGGCATCCGTGCACTCAAAAGTGGTACTTTTTTAAAGCAAAGAACAACATCTGCTGTTGCCATCTTGATCAATGTCTCTCCAGAAGCCAGATGAAATTGTTCCTCAAGATCCCCCCTCTAATTTCTGCAGTGTGCAACTGCAACGCCAAACTCCAAATGGGCCGAATTCCAAAAGAGGTGGGGCATCTTCCAGCCCTCCCTGGCCTGGTTTCAGTGGTGGCCACAAGGGGTGTCCCCAAAAATGCCACGGCTAGAGAGACTCTATTTGGAGTGAAGGTAGGAGGTGCCAGAGAGGTCTATCCAATCAAGATGATGCAAGAAATGTGGAGAGGCACAAGCACTTTTTCACCCAGTCCATTAATAACCTGGGGAACTCATTGCTGCAAGATGTTGTGATGACCACATTCTCAAATGGCTTTAAAAGGGGAAAGGGAGATTGGATACTCTTAGGGAAGATAGGCTTATCAAGGGCTCAAGTCTTGAAGGTTCAGTGCTACCTCCCGGTTGGGTGCCTCCAACATTAACTCCACATATTAGTTCCAGGGGGACAACCATGGAAAGGAGGCCTGTCTCCAGCTGTTGAGCACATCAGAGGCATCTGGCTGTGAGAAACATTGGACTGCGACGGTGTTGGCCTCAACCAGCAAAGCCATTTACACGTTCCTAATGCATTGCCCTTAACTAAAGACTACTTATGGGCCTTTAGTCAGCGTTATCACTTGTTCCAAGCATAACCCCACAGACTTAAATTTATTGTAAAGACCCCTCCCTTGGCTCAGAGAGAGGAAGAGAGGGACATCTAGCAAAGTCATTTCCCCAGACCTGGGAAAACTTCACTTAACTTAAATCAGCATTAATTTGCAGTAGAAGTCTGTTTTTGAAGAAGCTTGTTGGAGACAACGGTTTGATTGCCAGCACTGATTTTTCTGGCTAGGGGTGATTACAGCATCTAAGGTTGTAGGGCAGGGAGAAGATTCCAAAAAACCATGGTCTAATTGGGGAGAAAAGATTTTTCCTTCTTTAGATTACCGCTTCAGATCCTGACCACCTCCAGCAAGGGTGCAAGAAACCAAGAATAATTTTTTTTTAAAAAGAGTCACAAATAGTTTATACAGCTGATTCCTCATTCCCCCTCACACACGCTTTCTCCCTCTGTGAATAATACCATCTAAAATTTGTTAAGGCAGCTGTGAATCATTAATAGACTACTGCAACATACCACATGCCTGTAAATGAGATGATGATAGTTTTTGTATTATGATTATAACACCTCTGGAAATTCGTAGACCCTCTCGGGACTAGAAATGAGTATTATTTATTTTACTTTATTTGTAGCAGTTGTTCACCTGAGTGCCTGCCAATAAAGACTGACGAGGAAGCGTGCAAAGATCAGAAATAAAGATAGTGCTGGGTTTGGGGGCTAAAAGACAAGAGGCAGAAGGGATGGGAAGGGAGGGAGGGAGGAAGACGAAACGCAGTATCAAATATTTGTGCTCGGACGGTAACTTAGTAGATTTTGTTCCAATTTGGGGCAGCTTCCATGAAGAGCTGAAATGTTGCAGCCGTAGCAACATTAAACCACAATAATCTTGTATAATCTTTTTCCTAATGCAGCCCAAGCTTTAATAGTCAATGACTGTTTGCACACCGGACTGTCTGATTAGGTTCCTGAACAGGCCCATTTTCTGAATTCATGGAATTCTAAACTAGGAACTTCTATGAACATAAGAGACATTTCCAAAAACACATACATGTATTCTGGATCACCTTGTAAAGTTTAGGGAGGAAGTATAACTCACATCCGTTTCCCATGTCAGCTAGACATCATTATGGGCACCCACCATGGCATATCATAGAGCAAAATGCCCACATTTGCCCCTTGCATGATCTGAAGTTGAATTCTATTTAAGCTCTCCTTAAATAGAGATAGAAAATTAATCCCCAGACCACCGGGAGATTCAGAATAAGCAAGGACTGGGCAGTTGAGAAAACAGTTTAAGTCAGCCTTCCTCAACCTTTTGGCCCTGGAGGAACCCTTGAAATATCTTTCAGGCCTTGGGGAACCCTTGCACATTCAGGCTCAAATAGAGGCCAGAAGTTACAAAATTATTACATTCGCTTCCTGGGTAGGCCTGTATAGATGCATTAACAGTGTGCTTAAACTGAAAATAAAGAATGAAACCTACCTCTTTAATGTGAAGTTGCCTGAATTTGAAATATATTTTTAAATAAATCGTGATCTCCCAGGGAACCCCTAGGGACCTCTTGTGGAACCCGAGGGTGCCACAGAACCCTGGTTGAGAAACCCTGGTTTAGTGGGGTCAAGAGTGCATCCGGCTTCATTCTACCCACTCATTTATCAGAGTTTCAGCCTTTTTTGCCAACATTTTTAAAAGTCGTTGAAGAGAAGTGGGGAGAAAATGGGGAGGGTAGAAAACCCTTCATTTAAATGCAGGTGACGGCGTTTCACGTGGGGCCCAGCGGAAAAGTTTTTCTATTAAAATGCTAATGAAAGAAGAAATGCAACTCCAGATTTCTCCCTGAAAGACGGAGGATGTCTCACTGTTCTTCAGGATCGTGGTGATAGGTTTCCTTTTCAAATAAGATGGGTTTTATCTTGATGGGCTGAAAGGCAGGGAGGAAGAGAAGAATGCAGGATTTGCTTTATTTGTTTATTGAGAATGACATGTTTCTCCAAGTTTTTTCTCTGCAGTGGAAGCACAAGGTGGCTTTGGGGTTGGATTCATGAAAATGAAAAATCATGTGTGTGTATGTGTGAGAGAGAGAGATAGGGAGAGGGAGGGAGAGAAATCAGGGTAAATGCATCCATCCAACCATTATCAAGCATTCAGATTGTTTCAATAGCAAAGCAGGATTTAGCCTGGTCTAGCTCTGTATGTCTATCTATGTGCCTTCCTTCCTTCCTTCCTTCCTTCCTTCCTTCCTTCCTTCCTTCCTTCCTTCCTTCCTTCCTTCCTTCCTTCCTTCCTTCCTTCCATACAATGCTCATTTGCATGAACTAGAATAACTTGCTACTGAATTAATTCATTTTCTGGGTTCATGCAACGTGTTGAACTGGAAACTAACTAACTGGGCTGGATTCAGCCGATATCCTAAGCTACTATGCAAGAAAAAAGTTAATTAAAATTAAAGGTAACCAAGTCTTGCATATTGGACAACTGCAAACCTGGGATTGGGTTAAGTGTGTTGTGTGAAGACAGTCACATTTCTTCGATGAGCCAAGTGTCTACTGCACTTTCCAGTGTTACTTAAAAAAGCTTTCCAGCAATGTTAGCTCAAATCTGGCCTCCTCTGAGTGAGCAACCTCTGGCCATATTTTCATCCAGCCACTGTTACCCTTTCAGCTTGTTGCTATTCCATTCAATTCTGCTTTGAATCATCTTTCTTTCTCCCTTCCTTTTCAGATGCTGTCTCTTTCTGATCTCCGTCCAAAGCAAGGACCAGTATCGGGTGGTACACAAGTCACGATCACGGGCAAAAACCTGAATGCAGGAAGTACCGTTTCCGTAATGTTTGGAGAATACCCTTGTCTTTTCCACTGGTGAGGTTCAGTGAGCTTTGCCTGCAGGGGAATGAGGGAGGCCATAAATCAGCAATTTTGTAACTCAAGAATTGCGAAGCAGCTGGTAGAGAATGTGACTCTTTGTGGGCATAATTTGGCTGGTATAGCTTGGTCATCTGAATTACCTTTCCTAGCAGAATTCAGAAGGAGTCTGGGAGCCCCATTTCCACCTAATGAGCTGTACTGCCGCTGTGTGCATCTGATGAAGTCAGCTGCCGCTCCCAAAAGCTTCAGCCTTTTCATAAAAACTGTTAGTTGGAAAAAATGCTACCAGACTCCTGATTTTTGCCACCTTAGATAGCATGGCTCTTCTACCCATTTCTGTGCTAATGGGCAAAGCATTGATGTCAGCCACGAAGAGAAGCAAAAAATAATGGCAGAGGCTCGGAGAGGCTCAATAAACTATCCTCTGGGTTAACTACGCTTATTGACACTTTGTAGAAAGCAGTCACTTGAGGCCTGGGGCATCCACAGGGGGCTGTCAAAATCTGCAAGAAGGCAAGCGTGGCGTTGCTGCACCTGCCACCTTGCAGATTTCGATACACGCATCCCTCAGACAGTTCAGGTTCCTGACTTGTATTCTCCCTAGCTTAAATGCCCCCAGAGATACTGCTTGCATCAAACATAGGGCTCTGGGGTGCTCCAATGGATGCCTTAGCTTGACGATGCTTCATGAAGCAACACAGCTGCCCTGTTTTGAATATCCAAGAGATGCTACTTCATTGCTTTTTTGGGGGGGGAGGGGGATTAATTCTGACAGAACAGTAGGAGCTCTAGCTCCCTGCACTACATGAGCAGAAAACTCACCAGTGCTTTTAGACAGTTGCTGGAAATGTTGGATTTGCCTATCAAAGCTTTGAGTCATCTGAAGGACCTCACCAAAGATAGAAGTGTCATCTCCTCACCTCAGCAAGGAGAATCACATTGTCCACCCCCATATAAAGCACCTCTTTGGGACAGAACCACACTGCCTCACCCAGATCAAATTGAATTGTAGATTAAATTAAATGGTATGTTTGGGGACAAATCAGATGGAGGGAAGATGTTTTGGGGGAAAATCGGCCCCACATTCAACGCCGATGCATGTTCCAGGTAAGTGTTCCACTTGGCTGCCTCTGTTTCAAAAGAAAAAAAAGGGGGGTGCACTTAAAAAAAAACATATCGGGTTCATTTTGACCCTTTGTTACCCAGGGAAACACCGTTTCAGCGGCTGGTAGTGATTTGAAAAAGAAACAGCACTATTAAACTTCAAAGGAAACTCGGTCTGGCAAGTGTGAAGGTTTTTACCCAGAAAAAAAGCAAACCATATCGTTTGATTCATAACAGATGATTACAATATTTAATTTCAAATTCCAATTGCTTAAGGGAAGGATTGTCCAAAGTTCAGAATTCTTCCAGTCCTCTATAATAGTAGCTTCCGTCAGCAAAAATATTAGCTAAAACATTGAAGGTTGAAGACCTTCTCTGGACATTATCTAAGCCTGGCCTGATTTATCTTCTTGCTTCTTCCTGACAGGAGAACTGCAGAATACATTATCTGCAATACCACAGCTTTTGGTAATGTCTTGGAGAAGAACACGGTGGATGTATCTGTGAAGGTGGACAAGGCCACGTTGCACAAGGAGCTCGGGAAGGCTAAAATGCACAAAGAGCTGAAGTTTAAATACGTGGAGGATCCAACCATTTTGAGAATTGAGCCCGAATGGAGCATTGTCAGGTAAAGATGTCATGAGGAAGGATATGTCTGTACTTCTACGTAGTTGCCAAATCCTCCCCCTGAAACCAAAATCTATATAGGTATATAAAGCTTGAGGGATTTTAATTTTTTTTTTTTTAGAAAAAGATTCAGGTCTACAGATCTCTAAGTCATCTTCTGACTGTGGAAACTTTGGGATGTGGACAAGAGAAGTCTTCTCTTTTTCCCCCCAATGTTTAAATGGGGAGGGTGGTTGCTTTATAGCAGCTACAAGTTCTTTGAAGAAACTAGTTTCTGGGTTCTTCCTGTACAAGCCATGTGATCATGCAACACTTCTTGGACTGGCCAGGCACATAGGCCTCCACAGCAAACCACGATGAAGTGAAAATGGTGATGCGTGCGGTGATGTCCTGAAGCAAACTCTGCCCTTACACATGGGTGTCTTGATACCTGGTGCTAGTGTGTTAGTAGCCCATTTCACCTCATGGTGTCAAAACACACCCGCACTTCTCAACCATCTTGGGAAGGTTCTGATGTACAACCCAATCATCCCTCCTGTGGATTTGTTTCTTCTGGGTGAGAACAGATGCCATCTAGAATTTATTCTGGTAGTATCTGTCCAGACTGACAGGAAGTAAGATTGGGATTCTACCTAGGACTCCTCCTCTACCTCCTTGTCAGTGTTGTCCATGTATTTGCCACAAGTCAAGTCTCTGCAGTTTTCATGGCAGCATTTTCAGAAGTGGTTTGCCCTTCACCTTCTCCTTCTCTCTTCTTTATTCTCCTCCTCCTCCTCCTCCTCCATCACCACCACCCCCACCCCCATTTCACCACCAGCACCAGCACCAGCACCACCTCAATTTCTCCTTCTCCTTCTCTTTCTGCTCCTTCTTCCTGAGAGAGCAGGTTGTTGTTGTTCAGTCGTTAGGTCATGTCCAACCCTTCATGACCCTATGGACCATAGCACGCCAGGCCTTCCTTTCCTGCGCTGTCTCCCGGAGTTTACTCAAATTCATGTTCATTGCATTGGTGATGCTATCTAACCACCTCATCCTCTGCCGTCCCTTTCTCCTTTTGCCTTCAGTCTTTCTCAGCATCAGGGTCTTTTCTAGTGAGTCCTCCCTCCACATTAGGTGGCCAAAGTATTTGAGCTTCAGCTTCAGTATCTGTCCTTCCAATGAGCAGTCAGGGTTGATTTCCTGTAGGGTTGACTGATTTGACCTCCTTGCAGTCCAAGGGACTCTCAAGAGTCTTCTCCAGCACCACAGTTCGAAAGCGTCAATTCTTCATTGCTCAGCCTTCCTTATGATCCAACTCTCACCACCATACACCACCACTGGGAAAACCATAGCTTTGATTATATGGACCTTTGCCGACAAGGTGACGTCTCTGCTTTTTAATATGCTGTCTAGGTTTGCCATAGCTTTCCTCCCAAGGATCAAGCGTCTTTTAATTTCATGGCTGCAGTCACTGTCTGCAGTAATCTTGGAGCCCAAGAAAATAAAATCAGTCACTGCTTCCAATTCTTCCCCTTTGATTTGCCAGGAAGTGATGGGGCCAGATGCCATGATCTTAGTTTGTTTAATGTTGAGTTTCAAGCCAGCTTTTGCACTCTCCTTTTTCACCCTCATCAGAGGCTCTTTAGTTCCTCTTCACTTTCTGCCATTAGGGTGGTATCATCTGCATATCTGAGGTTGTTGATATTTCTTCCGGCAATCATAATTCCGGCTTGTGATTCATCCAGCCCGACATTTCTCATGAGGTACTCTGCATATAGGTTAAATAAGCAGGGTGACAATATACAGCCTTGTCATACTCCTTTCCCAATTTTGAACCAATCGGTTGTTCCATGTCCGGTTCTAACTTGCTTCTTGGCCTGCATAGAGGTTTCTCAGGAGACAGGTAAGGTGGTCTGGTACTCCCATCTCCTTAAGAATTTGCCAGTTTGTTGTGATCCACACAATCAAAGGCTTTAGCGTAGTCAACGAAGCAGAAGTAGATGTTTTTCTGGAACTCTCTTGCTTTCTCCACAATCCAGCGAACGTTGGCAATTTGGTCTCTAGTTCCTCTGCGTCTTCAAAACCCAGCTTGTACTTCTGGTAGTTTGTTTATTTATTTATTTATCAAATTTGTCACCTCCCACCGGAGGGACTCTGGGCGGTTTACAACAAAATACTCAGTAAAATAATAAATATATAAAACACATTATAGAATTACATATTATTAATACTATAAATAAAAATAAAGTCCAGATGGCTGTATCTCATTCAGTCTTCACGTGGAAGGGGTACTCGGTTCTTGGTTCACATACTGCTGAAGCCGAGCTTGTAGGCTTTTGAGCATGACCTTGCTAGCCTGTGAAATGAGCACAATTGTACGGTAGTTTGAACACTCTTTGGCACTGCCCTTCTTTGGAATTGGGACGTAAACTGACCTTTTCCAATCCTGTGGCCGCTGTTGAGTTTTCCAGATTTGTTGGCATATTGAGTGCAGTACAGGACTGGCCCAAAATCACCTAGCTGGCTTTGTCCCTAAGGCCGGCTAGATCATGGATTCCTAGTTCCTAGTTTCTAGTCCAGCACCTTCACCAGTAGACCAAACTGGCTGTCAGTGCATGGACGTTTCTCTGCAGTTTTCTAAGCAGCATTTTCAGAAGGGGTTTGCCCTGGCCTTCTTCTTCCGAGGGCTGAGAGAGAGGGTCTGGCCCAAGATCCCCCAGCTGGCTTTGTCCCTAAGGCAGGCTAGATCATGGATTCCTAGTTCCTAGTTTCTAGTCCAGCACCTTCACCAGTAGACCAAACTGGCTGTCAGTGCATGGACATTTCTCTGCAGTTTTCTAAGCAGCATTTTCAGAAGGGGTTTGCCCTGGCCTTCTTCTTCTGAGGGCTGAAGGAGAGGGTCTGGCCCAAGATCACCCAGCTGGCTTTGTGCCCAAGGCAGGACTAGAACTCACGGCCTTCCAGTTTCTAGCCTGCGGCCTTAACCGCTACACCAAACTGGCTCTCTTTTCATTCCTAGCTAGTGTATTACACCAACCAGTGACAACATCAACATACCTACACAGTTCTTGGGATTTGAAATAAAAACTCATCCTGTCAATGGAAGGCATATGAATGGAGAAGTCATTTTTTTCTCCCAATCCATGATATTTTTACAGGTGCTCGTCCCCAGGTCTGTTCTGTCTCTTTATTGTATTAATTTGCATTTAAAAAATACTTCAGGATTTGCATATGCAGGTTTGATCCAAACTGATTTCAAAATACACATTTTAAAATTCATCTTGAGAGTTTTTGAGCGGAGGTGTGAAATTCTGAGAACAGTTACATTCCAACCCTTGCATATATTAGTAAAAAATATACAAGGAGCATTCTGTAAGTAGAAACAGCTTGAAAAACTGCATATATTAGGAAAGTGTGCATAAAAATGCAGATGAATGGGGGGGCTTCTAAAACATTGTGCAAAATGATACAGAGATGGGATGGAATGAAGGTAAGATGGAGAGAAAATGAGAAGCAGAGATAAAGTGAAATTCACACATCTCTCCATCTCTAATTATATCTCAGAGCTAAAAAAATTTCTTCATTCCCACTAGTTTAACAGATTTGGGGATGCATTTATTTAAAAAAAAAACCTCTAAAGCAGCTTTCAATTGTTAAGAGGACAGATTATGGTGATCATAGTGGAATAAATTCAAGTCTATGCTTTATTTATGTAATTTAGCAAAAAGGGAGTTGTTAGAAAGCAGTTGCTCTTGAGGGACAGGATTGCACCAAATTTTCCAATTTGGTCAAGTCCCCAGTGTTCAGCAAATTCATTGCCATATTTGTTTTGTATCAGTTAAAACTTTTGCAGACTTCAGCAAACCCTGAACATCCTTTTATTATCATGGTCCCTTCTTTATCAGGATCCCAACCAGTTGCAGCTTCCTTCAGCTGTCCTTGTAACGTGCTATCACATAGCCCCATTCCTACCCAAGAAATTCAATCAACTCATCAAAATTCAAGTGCATAACTTTCCTCGAAACAAGTGTTTTCCAACCTTGGCAACTTTAAGTCATGTGGACTTCAACCCCCAGAATTCCCCAGCCAGCCATGCTTCCACATGTCTTAAAGTTGCCAAGGTTGGAAAACACTGCTCCAAACAATCACTCACAGCTGAGTATTGGGTACTCATGTACTGAGTATTTGCACCCCAGCTTTCTTAGCCAATTATGCTGCACCCATACCCCAGTTCTCAACCCATCTTACCTTTGGGCCTCTTGGTTCAATTCCAGGCAGCTGGCCTTGAGTGGCCTGGCTACATCTCCTCCAGCTTGGGTGACCTGCTGGACTCTTCTCCTGGACTTTACCTAATGGTCAAATTTGTGTGTGCAAATGAAACAAAGCAACAAATGAAATTATTCTGGCCAGTTGCTCCAAATCAGTTGACATATTTGGCCTGCTTTCAATGGTCTGCATGCTCATAGGTCAGATTGAAAATGAATGCATAAATCAATAGTACCATCACCATTTGGAAGCTGTTGAATTAACTCTACTTGTGCAAACCGATGGATGAGACTTACAGTTGACCGATTTTGAGCAGCTGGCCAGAATTTCATTTGTTGCTTTGTTTCATTTGCACACACAGATTTCCCCTCTGAATTCGAAGTTGCTAGCTTCACCCTGAGAAGCGTCCACGGGGATGGATTGTAAGATTCCTGCTAATTTTGCCTTTTTTATTCTGCTTGTTTGTCCATCAGTGGAAACACACCTGTTACAGTTTGGGGCACGAACTTGGATCTCATCCAGAACCCTCAGATCCGGGCCAAGTATGGTGGGAAAGAACACATCAATGTGAGTGTGATGTGGAAAAGAGGATGCACAATGGCTAAAAAATGTGGGGGATCGATTGTCTCAGGGAATTTTGTGTCTTCTCCTGGCCATTGCCTAGGGAGTTTTCACCCTCTGTGGGGCTTCAATTACTCATGGTAAGAAGGCGGTCACTTGCTAACACTGCTCCCTTTTGACATTACCTACATTGTAAGTAATGAGTCCATGAGTTGGGGCAAATATCTTCAGCAGGAAGGCTTTTCCTGTGATGGAATGTGAGGGTGACCTTGGAAAACAGAGGGAAGAGATGCTACCTAGGGAACGATCAGATGAAAGGAAAGGGAGTCCGAGAGAGCGTAAGGGTCTAAAGAAGAAATTTAGGAAAGACCCTCCTTGACCACTCAAGCGATAAATAGGGAGGGTGGGAGATTTGTACTTTCAGACTTGCAAGATTCTCTTATGTAACCTTACAATAAAGTAGAATTAGCTCATCTAGTCATGTTTCCTGTCTGGTTTACCTGGAAGGGTTGACATTTCCAGAGGTCAACATCGCATGGGACACCTGTATGGAGGGGCTGTTGGACTGCAGAACTTTGCTTCCAACTCATAGACGGAGGACGGATGCATGGAGCTAACTTGTATTCCCAGTCTGAATGCTTAAGGAGGTTCCTCTCCAACAGGATTCATTCTTGAGAGATGTGCATCTTAAGCCACCTGTCAGAGGAGCTTAATCTTCTTACCTTCCGCCTCCTCCTTCATATTATTCCTTGACTTCCAGAATAATTGAATAATTGAAATAATCCATTTCATGCTCAGGAGACCTGTTTTGAAATTTGCAGTCAATACGGGACATTAAGACCTTGGGAGAGACAATTTAGATTGAAAACTGGTTCAAATTCCATCTGTTTTGTTGCTTCTACAAGAAAGTATTTTGGTTATAATTAATTTTAATTCAAGGGACAAGTTTGTTTGGTTTTTTTGCGCAACAGTCAGTCTCTTTGCTGACAAAAGGCATTAATGTGAACATGAGAAGACTCATCAAAGGTTGATTTAGCCAGATCATAAACTACTTGTATCCCTCAAAGAAAACCTACTGAATTCAGTGGGGCTTATTCCAAGGAAGGCCAGGTATTCAATAACAGCCCAAAGGTTCCCTTCGAATATTTGTGCAGATTTGGGAATGGTTCCCCCTCTCTGCAGTGCCAATTGTAGATATGGATGCCATACATTTGTGTTTCCTAAAGTTGGATGCCATGATGAATCGGATTGCTCTTCAACCTTCCTTGCTCTCTATTTCAGGTCTGTGAAGTTCAGAATGAGACCGAAATGGTCTGCCAAGCTCCCGCATTAACAGTTGACCCTAGTAACCAGTCTGATCTCATGGAACGACCAGATGAGTTTGGCTTCATCTTGGACAATGTCTACTCCTTGCTGATCCTCAACAAGACCAACTTCACCTACTATCCAAACCCTGTCTTTGAGGCTTTCAGTCCCCCCGGGATTTTGGAACTGAAACCAGGAACACCTGTGATACTCAAGGTATGGGGGGAAGGATGATGCAATATGCAAGTCCTTTCCAAATCTTTCACAGCGAGCAAATTCTGCCCAAGCTGGTAGAAAAAACAGTAAGTTGGGGGGAATTTGCTTCTCCCCATCTTTTATTTCTATTTATTTATTTATTTAAATTTATTGGCCGCCCAACTCCAGTGGACTCACTGGACTTTTGTGGGGAAACCAGTAGATGCTTATTGAAACCAGGAGTGGTTTTGTATGTCTCCTTTCAACAGGAAATGCTAGTTCTTGCTGGAGGGTCTGAAACACTGTCAGTTCTAAGCTGCCATTCCAAAGTTTATTCTGAGGGGGGCATAGGAAGCTACCCCCTTCTTCCAATTTCCTTTGACTCCGGGATGCAGCGTGTCCATCCATCTGGTTTCTCTTGCCCTAGGGGAAGAACCTAACGCCACCGGTAGCAGGAGGAAATGCAAAGCTGAATTACACAGTGCTGATTGGGGAGAAGCCCTGTGTGGTCACCGTCTCAGATGTGCAACTGTTGTGCGAATCCCCAAATCTTACAGGACGACATAAAGTCACGGTAAGGAATCGCGCCTGCATGCAGTGGGGCAAAGGCTATTCGCCTCCTGAAAAAAACACTCCTGCCTCGCAACCTTGAGTGCAGTGTTCCAATGCAATGAGAACAAATTTACCTTATGGGTAGTCCTCGCTTAGCGACCACAATTGGGACCGGAATTTCGGTTGCTAGGCGAGGTGGTCATTAAGCGAATCCGACCCAATTTTACAAGCTTTTCTGTGGTGGCTGTTAAGTGAATTACCACAGTCATTAAGTGAACAACATGGTTGTAAAGCGAGCCACGTGGCTCCCCATTGATTTTGCTTGCCAGAAGCTGTCTGGGAAGGTCAAAAATGATCACATGACCACGGGACACTGTGACAGTCATAAATGCAAACTGGCTGCCAAGCACCTGAATCACGATCATGTGACCGCGAGGATGCTGTGACTGTCATGAGTGTGAAGACCGGTCATAAGTCGGTTTTTTCAGCACTGTCATAAGTCCAAACCATCGCTAAACAAATGTTTGCTAAGTGAGGACTACCTGTATTCCTCTTTTTTTGCATAATTTATTATTCTATTCTTCCTCACTTATTCCTATGTTGCTAGTAATGGGAAGAGCCCCACTTCAATCATCAATCCTCTGGATTCCGAGATTTCAGCTGCAAGTTTCCCACGTTCTTTCCATTACCCCTTAGAACCATGAAATCTAGTGACTTCATCTTTCACGAGGAGTTGAGAATGCTAGAGAAGTGTGTCTTGAACTTAGCAAGTTAGCTTAGTGCCTTGATCTCTCCATAGGCTCGTGTAGGAGGCATGGAGTTCTCCCCAGGCATGGTGAACATCTCCTCAGACAGCCCTCTCAGCCTGCCTGCAATTGTCAGCATTGCCGTGGCTGGTGGCCTCCTCATCATCTTCATCGTTGCCGTCCTGATCGCCTACAAGCGGAAGTCTCGGGAAAGTGATCTCACCCTGAAGAGGCTGCAGATGCAGATGGACAATCTGGAATCTAGGGTGGCTTTGGAGTGCAAGGAAGGTACTACCAGCCAAAGGGATTACCAAGGCTTTAGATGAATTGCTGTCAGCCTTGTGAGGTAGTCCAGACAGGAAGGATGCTCAGATGAGCTAATTCTACTTTACTGTAAGGTTACATTAACAGAATCTTGCAAGTCTGGAAGTACCTCTCTCCCCGCTTGCCTTTACAGCCAAAGTAACTAGGGAGGGTCCCCTCTGAGATGTTTGCCACACCTTTCCCATTCCTTCAGTGGGCTCAGCTGCTTATCTAACCGTTGCCTCATCTGCAGTTCTTCCCCCAATCACCCAAGGTCATTCCCATATACCATTACAATTGCTCAGTTATTGGAGAAGTGAGGATGGAGGCAGACATGCCTATGGAAAAATAGGAGACTAGGAGGTGTTGAATGGATTGGGTAAGGCTGAAAGGTCTTGAAAATGACACTGCCTAGAAGACTTGAGACCTCTGTTTTCCCTGTGGCTGAAATAGGAATTACCTGTTTGAGAGCCCAGCAGGTGGGAAATGGAAGAGATCTATTGAGGAAGAAGCAAGAGGTTAGGAAATGCTTTATACTGGCTGCATCCTCACAACACACTTAACTAGGACAAGACAAGATCTAGCAGATGCAGTCAAGTAACTTGCTAGAGTGCTCACTAGGGTTAGGTTTCCCTCCAGGCGAATGTGTTGTGCAAACCAGTCTGGTTTTTTTTTAATGGTTTGCAGTATTGTCCCTGAACCCAGAAAATAGGTTCATTCAGGTTAAGTAAGCTATGTGAATGCAACCAGTGAATTGTTGAAGTTGGATAATTCTGGCCAGATCTCCATACAGTGCAGTATCTTGGATCTTCTACCTGCATATAGAATATTTTCCTTTGAATGGTTCATCCTTTTTTTTAAACCATCCCTTCCCCCCAATCCCAGCTTTTGCAGAGCTGCAGACGGATATCCATGAGCTGACAAGTGATTTGGATGGAGCAGGAATACCATTTCTGGATTATCGGACATATACAATGAGAGTCCTTTTTCCTGGCATTGAAGATCATCCAGTACTAAGGGATCTGGAGGTAAGAACTTGGGATGGAAGGAAATTGCTGCAGGGAAGGCCTTAAAAATCAGCCAGCCAACCAACCAACTAGAAAGGTAAGTATATAGGTTGTTTGGCTGAACTTTCAGACCTATTCAACTGTCCGCATCAAGGCTATAAGGACACTGGAGAACACATGCGAACGCTTTGCAAATTTTGGAATGCACTTTATAATTTAAAAAAAAAAACTCAAAAAGCCCACATTAAGTAAAAAGGTATGTGGATAGGCATACACTGGACAAAATGCAGTCAAAAATTCACAAGAAATGAATGAAAATCAGATTTGTCCATGCCTAGAAAAATGTTTCCCTAAAAGTCCATGGACTTCCGACAAACTGCTATGTAGAACCTCTCCTTATGGGGTAATGTAGAATTGGTATGCCCATTCCAGAATCTTAAAAAGATAGATTTTATGAGAGAAGAACTCTTACTGTTTTAATAAGACTCTGTGCAACTTTGAAGATCGAACTACCCTTTCAAAACAAGTTACCATGGCAGTTTGACTCTTCACATCCTATCCCAATGGGTCTGAAGATTCAGTGAAATTTGCACACTGTCAGAATCCACGATCAGACAAACACAGTGGGCCTGCAGCCTGAAATCCTGGAGGGATGCCTGTCCAGAGGGGATCCCAGTATGTTGAAGGAGTGGATTTGTCTTGCTGGGAAGGTGGAGAACACAAGACTTCACCTCTGGAAGCAGATGCGAATTCAGGCAGCAGGAAGGAAACCAACTCCAGCTGCAACAAGTGCTGAGAAGAAAGCACCTCACAAGTCCTGGGAAGAGGAAAAGGATCACCACATGAAGAAGGGCTTATGATTCAAGTGTGAAGTGCAGACTTAGAAGCAATGCTGGACTCTGGGTGTACAAGGTGTTCAATACATCCAGCAATAGTAACTGGTTTGGGACTGAAGTAGAGAGACTCAAGGACCCTATAGTCTTTACTCAACTTGATGGGTCCAAGGCAAAAGGGGGCCCAGTGGAGTTTTACACTGAAGACTTGAAAATGGGATTTGGGACTCATAAAGAGACTGAGATTTTTAGTGGTTCCCATCGTGAACCATTCCTTGATTTTAGGGCTACCCTGGCTGACACAGAGAAACCCCCAAATAGACTGGGTGTCCGGAAGTCTAAAATTCAGAGATAGGTTTTGCCCAGGCTAAAACACAAGACAGTGGGCCCCAAATCGGGACTCATGGCATCTCCAATGGGTAGGAGATCAACCAGTTGTGATAGAGGAAGATTTAATCCTGGAGCAATACAGAGATCTAAAGGAAGTATTTGGGGAAACAGAGTCTAACCAACTTCCCCCTCATTGAAAGACTGACTGTGCCATAGAGATCGAGCCAGGTTCTAAGTTGCCTAAGACTAAAATGTATGCAATGTCCCTTAGAGAGCTGGATGCCTTAAGGGAGTTCATTGATAAGAATTTGGAATGGGGTTTCATTAGGCCTGCCACTTCACCGATGGCAGCACCTGTGCTATTCCGGATGAAGAAAGATGGCTAAGTCTTGGCTCTCTAAACTTCTACAGGTTATAGAGGTTTAAGTGCCATCTGCACAGAGAATAAATATCCTTTACCTCTAATGAAAGATATGCTCACCCATTTGTCGAAAGGGAAAATTTTTATGAAGCTGGATCTAAGGGAAGCTTGTACCCTTTGTACAGGGTACAAATTCAGGAGGAAGATGAATGGCAGAATTTTAAGATGAAGCGTTAAAATGGACGCTTTTAATTGTCCATTTGGGAGTTTTTAAGTTTTAGTAATGCCCTTCAGATTGAAAGGGGTGGCTGGAGTCTTTATGTACTTAATAAATGAAATTCTGCATGAAGAGTATTAGTATACCTGGATGATATACTGATATATTCAGAAAATATGGAGGACCATGTGAAATTGGTCAGGTGGGTGTTGAAAAGGTTGTGGGATGCTCAGTTGTATGCCAAGCTTTCAAAATGTGAATTCCATAAAGAGTAGTTTGATTATTTAGGATACAGAGTATTCAGTAGGGGCATTGAAATGGACCCCTTGAAAGTCCACAACATTGTAGCTTGGGAAGCCCCACGAACCCGGAGGCAATTACAGAGCTTCCTCGGGTTTGCCAACTTCTATCAGCAATTCATACCTAACTTTGCCCTGATTGCCCTGCCCCTGACCGATTTGTTGAAGACAAAAGGGAAAGGTGAATCCAGGAAAGCAAAAAACCCTGGAGCAGTACTAGAATGGACAGAGGAGTGCCAGGTGGTTTTTGATCATTTAAAAGGGCTGTTTACCGCTGAGCCGATATTGAAGCATCCTGATCCTTTAGAGCCCCTAATAATTCAAGTAGATGCATCTGATGTGGCAATGGGGAGGTTTTATTGCAGAAAAGTAAGGACGGGGCTTTGCACTCTTGCACATACCTTTTCTGTAAATTCACAGAAACTGTCCTAACAGCCAGGAACCACACTGAGACAAGGAATAGGTCTCTAGTGCTTTATTACTGCTACATTAGACAGAAAATCCTAACAAACTGAAGAAGCGTGGGAAAAACCCAGACAGATAAACCCCAAAGGTTAAGGCGGGTCTGATCTGTGTCTCTTTGAATGGCTGCTTAACTCCTCAGTACTATGCATGCGTTTTCCCCCCTGGATAGAGGCCCCCTCCTGCTCACCATCAGTACTCATGACAGAAACTGAATGAAGGTAGCATGTATGGGAGAAGGAAGCATTTGCAGTGAAATGGGCATTGGTCACTTGGAGGCATTTGTTGGAAGGGGCATGGCACCCCTTTGAGTTATGGACAGACCACAAGAATTTAGAGGCACTAAAAACACTGAGGAAGCTAAATCCCAAAGAGATTCGGTGGGCTCAGTTTTTCAGCCATTTCAATTTTATGCTGAAATACCTACCAGGAGGGAAAAACTTCCTGGCTGATGTGTTGTCCTGTTTGCCCCAGCATAAAAGTCAAAAGGAAGAGGTGGTGGATATGGTCATCACAGCCAACCAATTAAGGCTGACGGCAGTCACCTGGAGCAAACTGACTGAGGGGGTGGAATTTGTAAAGGGTGATTTACAACAGGAACTAAAATCTGAGTTAGCAAAAGATGTATGGCTACAAGAGAACAAAAGTTCACTGGTAGAAAAAGATGGATTTTGGTGGGCTGGGGGAAGATTGTACATCCTCAAAGTGTTCTGAAAAGATGTTCTAGAGAGAAGCCATGATGCAAAAACAGGTGGGCATTTTGGATTTGTAAAGACACTGCACTTGCTACGTAGACAGTTCTGGTGGCCTACCATCAGGAGAGATGTAAAGGAATACGTGGCCAGTTGCCCTGTGTGTGCATCGGCAAAAAGTAAAGGGGGGAAACCCCAGGGACTCCTGCAAAATGTAGCAGATCCAACAAAGCCATGGAAGCAAATTGCCATGGGCTTCATTGTGGAACTGCCGGAAAACAAAAAGAAAATGGTCATTTGGGTGGTAACTGACCTATTTTCCAAGCAAGCTCACTTTGTACCATGTGCCATGCTTCCAACGGCTGGGCAGCTTGCTAGACTATTTATTCAACATGTTTACAGATTACACGGGGTTCCTAAGCATATAGTGAGTGATTGCCAGGTTCAGTTCACGTCTAAGTTCTGGAAAACTTTTTTAAAATTAATTGGGACTGAGCAGGCTCTGAGTTTGAGTCATCATCTGGAAATGGAGAGAGCCACTGAACAATTGAATGCCACTATTGAGCAATGCTACATAAACTACCACTGGAAAAGACCCTGATGCTAGGAAAGACTGAAGGCAAAAGGAGAAGGGGACAGCAGAGGATGAGATGGTTAGATAGCATCACCGATGCAATGAACATGAATCTGAGTAAACTCCGGGAGACAGTGAAGGGCAGGAAGGCCTGGCATGCTATGGTCCATGGGGTCATGAAGAGTCAGACACAACCTGACAACTGAACAACAACAACATAAACTACCAACAGGATGACTGGGTAGACCTCTTGCCATTCGCAGAAGTGGTGTACATAGGCTGACCATATTTCCTTGAGACAAAAACGGGACATTGGGATGGCAAAATGGGGCAGGGCTGGGCAATGGGCTGGATCAGCAGGCAGGAACTTCTCCAGTTTTCTCAGGCTGGGAATCTTCGGAGTCCTTCATTTGCGAGAGGCAAGGCTGGGCTGGAGAGTCTAGTGAACGGTTGTTCCTGACAAGCCGTTCCTCCTCTGGCTATGCTTTTACATTCTTTTCTTCCCGCCGTTTCAAGGCAGGAGCCAATTGGCTTGCCCTCTGATCACCACCTATCAGCTGATCCTGTTTTTTTCTTTTTAGGTTTCCCGCCGGGTTGAGCTCTGCGGCATTTTTCCTGCCATTTCTGCTGAGCTCCCGCTCCTTCCACTCAAAGTCAGACTGCATTCTGACAGGTTCATGGGAACTTTCAAATTTTTAAGTAAGGTTTTTAAGAAAATGGGACAAAATGGACATTTATATTAAAATGACGGGACAGTCTGGAAATGTTAAAAAAACGGGACTGTCCCGTTCAAAACCGGATGCATGGTCAGCCTAGGTGTACAATAACGCTGTAACCAAAGCACTGGCTTATCTCCATTTCAACTAGTAAGTGGGCAAGAGTTCACTGCATTCCCAGAATTACCTCAGGAGCCCTCTACAGTGGTTTCTTTGGGAGAATGGGTTAAGGAAATAAATGGAACCTGGCCAGTAATTCAGAAAGCTTTGGAAGAGATGAAAGAGAGTTACAAAAAAATTGCAGATCATAAAAGATCACCTAAATGGTCAATAAAAGTGGGAGACACAGTGTATCTATACCAAATTTCTGAAATCAGTGCAACCATCAAAGAAGTTAGGTCCTAAATTTGTGGGGCTATTTCCTATAACCAAAATAATAAATCCTGTGACTGTGCAATTACAACTTCCTAAGAACATGAAAAGAATCCACCCTGTCTTTCATTGCAACCTCTTGAGACCAGTGAAGAGCTCAGCTGAATGGCACCCTGACTCCCCTCCGCCAAGGCCCATAATGATCGAGGGAGAACAACATTTTGAAGTTCAGGAAATTTTGGATGCACATAAAGTCAGAGGGGAGCTCCAATTCCTGATCCAGTGGAAACATTTTCCAAAAAGCAGCAACGAATGGGTGGCCAGCCATCATGTTCATGCTCCTGATTTAATTAAGCAATTTTATGCCAAAAGCCCTGACAAATCTAAACAATAATGCTTATTGTTACGTAACATGTAATTCAAGTGTGTATCCTACACTGTCTTCAACAAAGGATCGTTACCTTGTCATGGTGCTGGAGCTTGAGCACCTCAATGATGCCATGAGCTAAACCGTGAAGGGCCACCCAAGACAGGAAGGTCATGACAGAGAGGTCAGACTAAATGCGATCCCTGGGGAAGGTAATGGCAACCCATCCCAGTATTCTTGCTGTGAAAACTAAATGGATCAGTACAATCAGAGATATGTCGGTATACCATCGGAAGATGAGACCCCCAGGTGGAAGATGGTCAAAATGCTACTGGGGAGGAACAGAGGATGAGTTCAACTAGCCCCAGACGTGATGATGCAGCTAGCTCAAAGCCGAAAGGACGGCTAGCGGCCGACGGTGCTGGTGGTGAACGGCGAATCCGATGTTCTAAGGATCAACACACCATTGGAACCTGGAATGTAAGATCTATGAGCCAGGGTAAATTGGATGTGGTTATTGGTGAGATGTCAAGATTAAAGATAGACATTTTGGGCATCAGTGAACTGAAATGGACTGGAATGGGCCACTTTACATCAGATGACCACCAGATCTACTACTGTGGACAAGAGGACCACAGAAGAAATGGAGTAGCCTTCATAATTAATAGTAAAGTGGCTAAAGCAGTGCTTGGATACAATCCAAAAAATGATAGAATGATCTCAATTCGAATTCAGAGCAAGCCATCTAACATCACAGCGATCCAAATATATGGCCCAACCACAGATGCTGAAAAAGCTGAAGTAGATCAGTTCTATGAGGATCTGCAGCACCTACTGGACAATACGCCTCGTTCTGACCCATTTGGTTTTCACGGCAAGAATACTGGGGTGGGTTGCCATTACCTTCCCCAGGGATTGCATTTAGTCTGACCTCTCTGTCATGACCTTCCCGTCTTGGGTGGCCCTTCAGGGTTTAGTTCATGGCGTCATTGAGGTGCTCAAGCTCCAGCACCACAACAAGGTAATGATCCTTTGCTGAAGGACTTGATGGTATGTAATCAAATTAACAAACGATAATAATTCAGTTGCTGAAATTATTGTAAATCTGTCCCTCCACCTTAATAAATCTTGCTAAAGAGAACTCTGTGTGAATTGTGCTTGGAAGAGAACCACTTTCAGTTTTAGATGGCAGGTGGAGAACCTGGCAATATGCCCCATGATCTATTTTTGTAGAACTCCTGATCTGCCGTATATTACACAGTGCCTAGTGTGTATATTTTGTATATATACTTGGTGTATATGTATGGGAAGTATAAATTAGGTGTGTTTGCATAAATGGCCTGGGGCTTGAAATCCAACATCTCTGAAGGGCCCTGGTTAGGAGAAGAGACTTCTTGTAGAAACTTTCATGGGATAAGTAGTTTTGGATCCTTTCTATTTTGGACAGGTTCCTGGGTATCGGCAAGAACGGGTAGAGAAGGGCCTCAAGCTTTTTGCACAGCTCATCAACAACAAGGCCTTCCTCCTCTCCTTCATCCGCACCCTGGAGTCTCAGCGCAGCTTCTCCATGCGAGACCGTGGCAATGTGGCGTCCCTCATTATGACTGTGCTGCAGAGCAAGCTGGAGTACGCCACCGATGTCCTCAAGCAACTCCTTGCCGACCTCATTGACAAGAACCTGGAGAGCAAAAATCACCCCAAGTTATTACTTCGGAGGTAAGCATTACAGCGGGTCCTGCTAGCCAGGACCATGTGTCCTTCTCCAGCCTAGAGCCACCATGGTTGGTGAATGGTCCAGAAAATAGCTGAGTCTTGGATCAAAAGATTGAGAGCAGAACAAACATCTCAAATGAGGTTGAAGCATAAACTCAAATTCAATTACCGGTATTCCTGCTTAACAGCCGTTCATTTAACAATGGTCTGAAGTTACGACAACCTCAGAAAAAGTGCTTTCCAACCTGTACTCACACTTATGACTGTCGCAAAATGCCACACCACCCCCGCAGTCATGTGTTCGCAATTCAGGCAGTTGGCAGCCAGCTCGCATTTACAACCAGTTGCAGCGTCCTGCAGCCACACGATTCGCTACCTTTTTTGCCAGTTTCTGGCATTTGCTTAATGACCGCAGTGATTCACTTAATGACCGTCATAAAAATGGTTGTAAAATTGGGTCCGGTCATGAGGTGACTCACTTAATGACTGTACCACTTAATAGCCAGTTTTCCGGTCCCTATTGTGGCCATTAAGTAAGGACTACCTGTACTCAAAGACGGGATCGCTTCCCATGCGTTTGTAGTTTTGTAGTTCTAAGATTGAAAATTGGAGTTTGGTAGCGCCTTTCATAGCAACTCTAAAGGCAGGACCAGGGGCCTTTTCAGACTTGACCTGTGTGAAGGTTTATTCGGGCGGTGTGAAATAACTCCTACAGTGCTCTGGATAGTTGTGGGCAGCCTGTGCTTCCCAGAATTCCCCTCTGAAGACCAGAAGACACCTGCAGCAGGCTGGGCTAAAGCGTTGGCAGACTTTTAACAGATGAAATGGGTACATTCAGCCTCTCAACCTTGCCCCAAATGGGGAAAGAAGGAAGCCGGATTTTGCTGGGGTTTGATGTTTTCAGGGGTGCATAATTCACCCATTATGCCCCATACCTTTCCAAGTCCCCCTCCCCCCAAGACCCCTAACATCTGAACATTTCAGCCTGCTCTGCGGGGAACTTTTTTTGTTGAGGGGCTCAGCAGATTACGAATCAAGGGCAGCGAAGAGCCGGAATTCTAGTGCCAACAGTTTTCTCAGCTTGCTCATTGGGCAAGTGTGTGAGCGTGGGTGGAAGATGTTGTTGAGCAAAAAAAGCAGCGATTTGTGTGACCCACCCCGGTGATTTTTCCATAGACAATTATCCTTAGCAGATAATCCATTAATAACAATTCATTCTCGTTGTCTCCCAGCTGAAGGTTACCGAGAACCTCCATTTTGACTTTTTTGACCCTCTGAGAGATACCTGCTGCTGAATCTGGTTTAACTTAGTGTTTTCTTCTACCTTCTTAGATCAGGGTTTGAGATTACTTCTCTTATCCTTCTTCACAAAAATAAGGAAGAATGGATTGAATGATACTTGGCATGGTGGGCAGATCTATTGCCTTCCAAACTCCT
This sequence comes from Candoia aspera, assembly GCF_035149785.1. Classification (NCBI taxonomy): domain Eukaryota; kingdom Metazoa; phylum Chordata; class Lepidosauria; order Squamata; family Candoiidae; genus Candoia; species Candoia aspera. The sequence goes on along the minus strand of NC_086159.1, from coordinate 6,362,925 downwards.
GATCCTGATTGGCCAGCAGTCCTGCCTTCAGACTCCTTGATCTAATCATGGCTAATCTAATCTGGCTTTTAAATGACTGCTTGAATGATTTATTTTGCCCTGGACCTTGGATGAGTTTTGCATTTTGATAATGTGTTTATCATTGCATTTTCAAGCTGCCCAGAGTTTTAGCAGATTGGGGGTGGCTTATGAATCCCATAGATAAAGCATAAATCAAGCAAGCAAGCCAGGATATGGTCATGATGGGATTCCATCACTAGCATCCACGGTGGGGACGAGCAACCACATGTGCACCATGACACTGAGATGCAAAGCTAGCAGTTGAGCTGATTGCATCAGAATGTAAAGTTGGGTCATGACATGATTCCAGCCATCATCCCTGCAGGCAATGTCACTTTGACGTAATCTCAGTTTGCAGACCGCTACACCTCCAATGAGAACACGGACCATTCCTTCAAGCCCCCAGCAGAAATACTTAGCAGTTCCTGCCTTGAAAAAAGCCATTTCCTTGACCGTCCACACAATGCCATTGGTCCAGGGGTATGTCAGAACTGATCCCAATTGCAAGCTTGGCTCATCTACCAACCCAGCGGGGTGGGAGGTCATCTCTTGTAAGTCCCGAGTCTGTGCCATCATATGAACCACTGTTTCGATTTCTCTGGTTTCCCAAGATCCCTCTGTGTCCTTGGAATTTTTTTCCATACTGCCCTTTCTGATGCCAATTTGTGACCATTTATTCTTTTATGTGGAGACGGAGTAATTAGGCTCAAAGTTTATGCCCTGAAGCATTGTTGGTTTTTAAGGCACTTGGAGATATATATATATATATATATTTAATCTTGGCTTCCGCTTAAAAGCACATTTGCTCTTTTTCTGTCAGTGCAAGCAATTTCCTTTCATCAGATGCATGGAACGCATGGGAAACCACTGGCAATTGAAACACAACATCTTGCACAAAATGGTCAGGGGTCTAGGAGTGGGGATGCAGATCTAAAAGAGTTTCTTCTTAAAAGCAGGGGGCAACCTCCACATTTAGAGGCGCAGATCAAAATCATCTGCACTACATATCCCCCCTTCTCTCAGTTCTTGTTTAGGTTGGATGCAAGAACGTTTGCTTTCCAAATTCCAAGTGCCAGGAAATGTTCATGGGTGTAATGTTGGATTTATTTTATTTTATTTATTTTTGTTTGCATTTCTTTAATTACACGGTAGCAGAATATCCTCTCTTTTTCCTGTACAATCTTCTCTTGTTATGCAGGGTAGCTTGCAGCCTTCCTGGATTCCCATTCTTCCCTTAAATATGTTGGTTTTCTGCAAGCCAATGCCGAGTTTTTTCAGAGTATCTTCCTCTGATTTGATTTGATGTTTCATTATTTTATTTTCCTTCTATTCTTGTTATGTTCTTGTGTTTTTATTTTTGTTTTGAGCTTGATATATATATTTCTATGTGAGCTGCTGAGAAATATTTTTTATTGTGGTGGCATACAAATGGCATGATTGGATGGATGGATGGATGGATCCCCTGGCAAGGTAACAGGAGGGAAATATTAGCAATTTCCCCCCCATTCTCTTTCCATAGGACTGAATCTGTGGCCGAGAAGATGCTAACCAACTGGTTCACGTTTCTTCTTTATAAATTTCTCAAGGTAAGGGAACCCATTGTAATGCTACCCTTATACTTGTTCAAAGATGGAATCCAAATAGAAGATGTGGGACCTGTCATTCTGTGATTTGCATGCTTTTGTTTAATGGTGTTGGTTTAGCATGTGCATTATTTTAGACACATGTTAGATCTACAAATGTGTTGGCTCTACAGGTCCCAGAATTCCAAGTCAACGTGGCAGAGAAGGGAAGTTGCCTTTCAATTCATTTGGAGGGCCCAACATTGGGGAAAGTTCCCCTAGTATTTTGAGGAGCAGTGCATCCTATGAGAGGCAGTTTGGTGTAGTGGTTAAGGCACCAGGCTAGAAATCAGGAGACCATGAGTTCTAGTCCCACTTTAGGCACAAAGCCAGTTGGGTGACCCTGGGCCAGTCCCTCTCTCTCAGCCCTAGGAAGAAAAAGAAGAAGGACAGGGCAAACCACTTCTGAAAATGCTGCTTAGAAAACTGCAGTGACATCCAGTTTGGTCTAATGGTGAAGGTGCTGGGCTAGAAACTAGGAGACCGTGAGTTCTAGCCCTGCCTTGGGCACAAAAGCCATCTGGATGACCTTGGGCCAGTCCCTCTGTCTCTCCCCTCAGAAGGAGGCAATGGCAAACCACTTCCGAAATCTTGCCGAGATATTGCAGGGACTTGTCCAGGCAGTCGCCAGGAGTCATCACGGACTTGAAGCACCAAAAAAGCATCCTATGAAGATGCAGGTGCTGGAGAAAAATGCAGATGATTGTCTAGTTCTTGCAGTTTAGTGATCTCAGTCTCAGCCCCGTTTAAGATTTCCATAACTGATGGCATATATGTGGTTAGGCTGTCCCATGGTGCCTCAGTCCTCGGCAAGGATTCCAGTGTGCCTTCAGTGATGATGGATAACCAGTTAGCACCATGTCTCTGAAGCTGAAAGCCTTAAGGGTCTAAATAGCCCTTCCCCTGCCTCCAATGACCTGGTGGCAGCCAGAAAAAGTTTCCAAGGACCCTAGAAGGTCACTCTGTGGTTCCGGCTATCAGATTCCCATTTCCAGCTGAAAGTGAGGGATAGAAGGAGGTGAGCCGCTGAACACTCTGCTCTCATAATAGGCTATTTTCTTTTTCCCACTCACCTTCCTGTCTTCCTGCCTCTTTTCGGAAAATGCAGGCCGATAAGCCAGACGCAAGCAATATGTTGCCGGGAGATAAGGTAATTAAGTGGCAGGCAGGTGCTGGAGAAAAAGAAAGGGTCCCCTTTTGCTTCTGACCAGGAGCACTGCAGGATTTGCAGAGGACCAAATTGAAATGATGCTGGCAGATTTCAGATGAACGGCTCAGGACAAGAGCCAGGACTGTGGAGGAGAGGGATGGCAATTCAGGGCAATGATTGAAAACGGGGGAATCCATTGATTCAGGCTGCAGCCTTAACGCTCTGCAGGGCTCGGAGTTCCTGCTAGGAACCCAGCCTGATTCTAGCAGGGTTTTCTCGTTTTTACCCTTTTTCTCTGTCCCCTTCTTGGACTGTCTTCTCTGGATTGAATGAGAGCTTGTAAACGGCAAGGATTTACTTAGAGCAGGGGTTCAGTTGGAATCTATTTTGCATATAGGATCAGGATGGCGCCCCCCTGCCCCCCGGGATCTCTACAAAACAGGTCGGTTGCCAACTTGCAGAAGTCAGAGAGGCTGGTAGCTGGAGTGTCTGCAGGAGTCAAAAAAGTCAAGATGGTGGCCCTAACTGCGATCGAAGCCTGTCCCCCCCTTTTTTTTTTACATAGGATGAAGTCACGGTTGTGATGCACATTAAAAAGTGGGGCATTGATTGCATGATTGCGACAGCCGTCTTGACTTTGTGGACCCACTGAACGGATTTTTAAAAAATGTATTATTATTATTATTATTATTATTATTATTATTATTATTATTATTATTATTTAGATTTAATGTAGTGCCCACTCCAACACTCTGTGTTGATACCCAAAGGATATGAAGCAGAAGAAGATCAAGATTTGTTCTCCATCTTTCCAGAGATCGAATGGATTTACCTTATAGGAAAGTAGATTGTGACTGAATGTTAGGGGGAAAAGTCATGAAAATATAAACAGTTTGACACTGGGCTTACCTTCTTGGGATGTGTTGAACCAAAAGATAGACAGCCACCTATTAGGGAGGCTTTCATTTGCATTCCTGGACGGAGCGGGGGGTTGGTCTTTCTGACCTCAAGGGCCCCTTCCAACTCTAAATTCTATGCTTTTTCCTTAGGGAGTGCCTCAAGCTAATAGTTCCTAGGGAAGGGCTGCTGGCACGCTCTGTGGAAAGATAATTATCAGCAGTCCCCCCCCCCCCAAGTCTTGGCCTCATCACCTTTTTTTTTTCCCTTGCTGCAGGAATGTGCTGGTGAGCCTCTCTTTTCCCTGTTCTGTGCCATCAAGCAGCAGATGGAGAAGGGGCCCATTGATGCCATCACGGGGGAAGCCCGCTATTCCTTAAGTGAAGACAAGCTCATCCGGCAGCAGATTGACTATAAGACGTTGGTGAGCGGTGGGTGCCCTGGAGAAGGAGAAGGAGAGGGATGGGGTTGGGCGGGAAGAGAACAGCGCTCCATTTGGGACACACGCACACACAAAAAAGTTAAAATCTTTCTTAATTTGGGGTTACAAGAAAACGAAGGGGTGGTGCAAGAGACATTGCAGGATAGAGATACTTGCCCATGATGCCAGCCAAATGGCTCTCATCCCCGAATTAAACCCTCCTGGATTTTGCAATTTGAGACACATGCGGGTACCTTTGTTTCTTGTTAGGGAACTTTTCAAAACAACTTATTGACGTCCATACAACCTAAAGCTGCCCCATTTGAAAAAAATGTTGGTTTAGCCATGACTATGAAACAGAGAAAGCCAGTTTAGACTTTTTTTTAACGTCTCCCCTGGGATTACATTTCCTAGTGGTCTCCCACCAAAATATTGAATGTGCAATTCTGTGTAGCTTTTGCGAGCTCAGCCGAGGCAGCTCTCTGCTATGCCTCGACACACGAGACTATGGGAAAAATGAACTTGAGCCGTTCAATAAAAAGTAAGTAAAAATAAAACAGCAAACAAGTAATGGCTCCATGTACTCTGAAACCCAGCCATTGTCTTTACGTATTCTGTGAAGCAGGCCGTGATATTGTTGACTGAAAGGACGCATATCACATTATGTGCCCACAGCAATTTTGCAATGTTGATCCAGGCTTAGCACAGTACACATTGCGTGAACCCATCTGTTTAGCTATAATGAACCCAAGAGGGTCTGTGTGAATCTCCCAACTTTCATTCCTCATTCATCTCACGACGTGTAAGCCGCTCAGTCCCAAGGAGACTTCTCTGGAGGGCGTTTTTGGCAGAATTGCTAAGAGGAGCCCTGCCCTTGACAAGTTCTTGAAGAGTTTCTGCTTCCCCTCCTTCCCCCAAGGAAATATTTATATCCTTGATATCAAGGTTGAACTACAGATAGCCCTTGTTTAGCGACCACGATTGGGATCGGCAACTTGGTCGTTAAGTGAAGTGGTCATTAAGTGAAACCGCAACTGTGCTTACGATCTGACTTCAGCTTTTCTTAGCTTTACAGCAGTGTTTCTCAATCTCAGCAACTTTAAGATGCTGGCTGGGGAATTCTGGGAGTTAAAATCCATACATCTTAAAGCTGCTGAGGTTGAGAAACACTGCTCACAGACCTGCGAAGGCTGTAAATGTAAGGACTGGTCGCAAAGTTACTTTTTCATCACCACCGTAACTGTGAACAGCTGCTAAACGAAGACTACCTGTATTTAAAGTCCTCAATGGCACAGGACCAGGCTACTTGCAGGAGCACCTCTCTCTGAGGGCATCTGCCCATCCTACCAGGTCAAATAGGGTGGGCACGTGCCAGGTCCCTTCCCTTAAAGGTTGCCATCTAGTGGGGTCTAGGAAGTGCCCCTGCCCTGCAGAAGGCCCTTTGCTCCTTGCCTTCTGGAAGGCCTAGGAGAGCTGGCTGTCCCCACAAGCACTGGGGTAGCCTGAAAGATGGTGCTTGGATGTATGGGAAAGTGCTGCCTTGGGGTGCCTTGAGTTTCTATAGCATTTTCATTGAGTTTTTATTAATCTTTAAGTTATGGTTTGCTGGGTTCTGTTGTTTTTATTCTTCGGTGCACCGCCTGGGCTGGTTGTTACAGTCTGGACAGTTCTATGACTCTTTTAAAATTAATAGATAAATAAATAAGTACAATGTGGGGATTCCCCAGTCCCAGGCCAGGTCTCTAACTGCCCCACATCAGCTTCCTCTTTACATAAACTGCTGAAGAAATCATGCCCCCCTCCCAAAAGAAATCTCATTCCACCTCTTGGAAGCCTGGGCAAAGAGGGAGGGAGGGAGGGAAGGAAGGAGAAAGGGAAAGTTCTCTGGGTCAATGATTACATTCCTTCTTTGCTATAAGCTTCCTGCCTTTGGTTGGTGCTTTTGATGTTAATCTGCTTTGCCTCTTACATCTCAAGAGCAAGCAAATCTATCCTGATAGAAATCTTAGCAGATATATCAAGATCTATTTCACTGGGGAGATTAAAGGCAGAAGAAAGGACATGAAGAAAGCATTTTTCTTAGCCACATTCTTTGTAAGTTGCAGAGGAAGAGGGAGGGAGGGAGGGAGACTTGAATGTGGATTTTCCTCCCCTTGAACAATAATTCCAATAATAAGATTTTTAAAAAATACCAGATATATAGATGCCATAGAAAAGGACGCTCTACAGCTCTCTGAAGTTTTTAGTGCTGCACTGAAATCTTCACCCAGTGCTTTTTAAAAATTCCTTGGAAGAAGTTCAATGCATGATTGAACAATCAAAACAACTGGGGGGTCAGAAAAGTCAAGATGGTGTCTACAACCATGTGACCAGAGCCCCACCCCTTTTTTTCTGGTGTCATGATGCAGGTAAAAAAGAGCGGGGCATCAATTGTATGGTGGTGGTCACCATCTTGCCTTTATTGCCCCCCTCCCTGCAAACACCCCTGAAAAGAACTTAGCCCCTTTTGCATTTCCAGTTCTGTCATGTCCTACTTTGCCACTTAGGCATGCATTCTCAAAAACACTTCTGAACAAAGTGCAAAGCGGGGGTGCCAGAAGGCCAAAACAAGCAGTGGGCTTCTCCATTGCAAGTCACTTACAGGATCCTGTGCAAGCAGAAGCAATGGGGCCAAACCGACTGTGGGTTCTGCAGCTGGGTTGATATTTCAGAAAAGGCCCCGTCCCTTGCAGCTGCCAGCCAAGATTCTGATAATGGGGTGGGAGGCAGAGAAGAAAGCTTTGAAGATTTAGCACCCCACTTTGATTGCCCCAAATTCCTAGCTAGCCTTTAACTCACTCAGAATGGAAAGCTCATCCAGGGCACCCCGATGTCTCAGGTTCCTGTTTGACGTTGCAGATAATGCATATGGAACAAAGGCTATGCAATGAAATGTAAGGTTGGCTGCAGCCTTTTATTATAACCCCTTAAAGGACAGGAGCGGTGCAGGCGGAAAGCTGTCCAAGGTGTTTGGAGCGTGCCGTGGGCTCTAAATGTGATAAATGTCTCTCCCTCACACACACAAGCTCCTCCGCATCCCAACAACTTAATCAGTTAAAATATGTTGACATCACATATCTAGAAGCGCAAGTCTTTGCTCGGGATGAACGCCCTTGATGTATCTCTTTGGTTCAAGACCAATGCAGAGCATTTAGTGGTGGCACTAATGAGTCATACAAGGGATACCCCACACATCTCTCTGCTGGGGATTGATTTCTGCTAAATCTAAGCATTCATCCATGCCTTGAAAGGCGAGAAGCCAGTGCTCTCCAATTCCTCCCTAATTACTGGGGAGAGACATGGACCCACATCCACATGCTGTTTTTCTTTCTTTTAATATACCGCCTCATCTCAACAATATAATTTTTGGTGTAGTAGATCTGCGCATAAGCCAGTAGGTTCATTTTGCTGAAGAATTTAGGCTGGGTCCAGATGGCATCAACCCATTCCAGATTTTAAGGTACCCCAGAAGAAAGAAAGGAGGAAGAAGGAGCTTCATCAACTGACATTATCATCATCATCATCAACATCCTTCGCTTGATGGATTTGATGCTTTTTACAATTCTTCTGCAATTTGATCCTGTTACAGACAGTAGTTACAATCTTGGATTTGGCACTGAATATAGCTTTTTTGTTTTTGTTTTTCTCACAAGAAACACTTCTGGGCAGAAACAGGAAAGGGAAAAATAGGTTCATGGAAGAAATGATTATGTTTTGGAAAGGATGGGTCATAACCACAACCAAGCAGAGAGTCTGTAGGGTGGAAGGAGAGTTGAATCTAAGTTAGGATTCTCAAAGACAAGTCTCTTTCAGGAACCTGGATAAAGGACAATGCAAAAGGAGTTTTTTTAAAAAAAAAATCAACTTAGCCTGTGGTCAGGTTCACAGAACACTGGTTATTCAATTAGCTCATGTTCTCGGCTTGCTTAATTGTTAAGGTATCAGGTAAAACCACTGCAAGGCTTTGGGGAATGAAGATACTAATATCTTAGAAGATACTAAGGATCCCTCACCAAGAGTGGAAGAATCCGTCACTGTCCTTTTGTCCCACATTCAGTTTATCTATCATCCATCCATCCATCCATTATATTTATATAACCGCCCATCTCACAAAACGTAACTCTGGGTGGCATGCAATGGTTTGTTTTGATATCTCAGATTCTTCCCAGCCTATTTCTGAAGAAATTATTAATGTTGGGCCCCCTTCTCCCCTTCTCCTCTCCAAGATCTGGGGATTTGGGCTCAGAAATCTCAGAGTAATGGAATTTTCTGAGCCCGGGAACAAGAATGAACGTTTGCAAAACATTACAGAACAAGAATGGAGGGACATTCCTTTCATTTCTCCTGACTGCTAGCCAGCATCCCCTTAAATCCAAAGAGAGCACTGAAGAAGATCAAAGGCATTGAGGAGGATCTGTCTTAACACACACTGATAAAATAGGGGCTAAAGGACTCACATACCCAGTTTTCAAGGTTCTGTAACATAATCCTCTTTTCTTTGCAATAAACGTGGCTGAATCTAGATTGTTTTGTTATTGTTAGGGAGTTTGATAACCAGTCACTGGGAGAGGGCATTGTGTTAGTCTATGGTGGCAAACAAATCCCTTTGAGATTGCCTGAAACTTTCCAAGGTGAGTTCAGCAATTTCTCCCTCAACTGTGCTGTTAAAATCTTGTTTTTTCCTAGACAGTCACTTTGAGGTCTGCAGAAGAAGGTCCCGCGAGGTTAAAATGCTCATGATTACTTTGTCCTCATTGGGAGTCCTAGTGTCATAATTCTTCTGTGCAAAGCTTGTCCCATTCGTCCTACATAGAATCCAGGGGGCATTGCTGGCTGATGATAGTATCTATCACATTAGAAAAAGAGCAGGTAGAGATGCCACTGTGTATGGACTTGTTGTGACCTAAGATGGTGGGTGCTGTTGTTGTAGATAGTACTGTTTGTGAGGAAGGGCAGGATTATGTACTCAAAGGTCTTGGAGGCAGATGCTCAGAGATGGTTTTCTTTCAGGGAGCACAAGTATCTACCAATCTGCCTCTGCAAAACTGTCACTCTTCCAGATCACTCAAGATAGTTTTACCTGCAGATGCCAGAAAATCTGAAGATCTTTCTTTAGATAAAGCGACATAGCATTGAGAAGAAAAATGAACCATGTCATGGAGTTAAAAGAACAGGTTTCTTGTATTCCTAAGGATGCTTGAACATTTTAAAAAGTGGACAGTGTGTCATTGTTGGACAGTTGCCTACAGTGATCAGGGATGTGTTATCCATGAGAAACAATTATGCTAGCAGTTTGTATTTTTTTAAAGAGTTTAGGGTACAAAATTCCTTGGAGGATGCTTTTATTTGATTTCACTTACTTGAGATTAATGTAACATGGGTATCTCTGTCAAGATAATATCACCAAGGTAGCTAACAGTCAAATTATATTAATTTGAAGCTAAAGCTAACATTTAGATGTTTGCTCTTCAAAAGCAACCTTTTAAAAGAAAAAAAGGGAGGAAGAGAAGGAAAAAAAGTTGCATAAGAGCTGGGTACAGACTTCCTTTTCAAAGTTGCTTCTAAAGTACAGTATGTTAAATTTAGGAGCGTGCAGATTTCCTTTTTTTTTTTTTTTTAAAGTCCATTTTCATCATCTGGGCTTTAAGAAATGGAATTTTGAGCTTCTAATAAATATATCTGAAGTAGCTGCCAAATCTCTCTTCTGCTCAGTGAATACAAGAGTTTCCAGTGTGTGCTTGCAGTTAGCTTTTGACAGGATAGTGTAGAGCATCACAGAGATGACCTTGGAGAAATTACGCATTGGCAATTAGCAAAATCTGATTGAAGCCCAGGATAGAAGGAAAACATTAGAAACTCAGATTAGCTCTTCCATAACCATGTTGGGCATAAAAGGGAGGGAGGGAGAATGCTGTCAGGTTTCAAGTCTGATGTCAGCCCTTCAAGGTAGGCCAGGTCAGGAAACAGATTCCATAAGAATTCTGGAGCTTTATTTATACTGCTGTGATAACAGAACCTTGAAAGCTTGGCAGCATTCTCCCTCCTTGCCTCATGTACTCCAGAGAGCTAAGGTGGAAGTAGTCTGGGTTTCTTTCTATTTTCTTCCTATTCTGGGCTTAAATTGTGGTTTGCTAACGGTTCTTGCATAGTTTCTCCGAAGTCATCTCTGTGGTTCTCAAATACAGATTAGGTATTTGGGGATGGGAAGAGTTCTTGTAACTTGCCAGATGCCAGAGTGAGCATTTTGAAAACCTTTGCTGGGGAGCAGTGAGGTGGCCACATCTGTTGACAATACCAAGTATTCTCTGGCACCTCAATTGTCCTAATTTTTGGCGCTACTTCATTCTCTTTCTGGCAGCCACTTCCTTCTTTTCCAAGCATCTTGCAGCAAAGAAGGGAAAGGAGCAACTTAGCAGAGGTCTATTGCAAAGCTTTTTGAGATTAAGCAAAGAACTTTCTGTAACCCTAAGATTGCCTGTTGACTCTGGACTAAGTGTTAGAACATGAAGGTTCACTGGTAGAATAAAGAAGAAGAATAGGCTTCAGTTTTTAGAGACCAGTGTTTCTCTTTAACTCAAATATGACTGGGAATGTTCACTTCTTTTTTGAAACCAGATATTTATAAGATGGTGCTCCGTGCAGTGGATAGGGCTATCAGATCTTGGCTGCAAAAATCTGGGCACCTGCAAGATAGCAGTACAGAGATACAGAAAAGTCAACTCAAACTTGGTCTCTTTGCTCCAGTTCTGGGAGCTGTAGAGATTTGGACCTCTTGCTATTGGGTAATTGAAGCTTTTGGTCTTCATGAAGCCTAGCAGGTGTGTAAGCCAATGTGGTTGGGTTCACATAACATAGTGTTTCTCAACCTTGGCCACTTTAAGATGTCTGGACTTCAACTCCCAGAATTCCCCAGCCAGCATGCTGGGAGTTGAAGTCCAGACATCTTAAAGATGCTAAGGTTGAGAAACACTGACATAACATGTTAAATCTGGGTTAACGAAACACAATGGCAGCGTTCATGTTATATGCCAAAGACAGAAACCATATTATGGCTTCATGTAATGGCTTTGTTCACATATGGTTGGATTGCCTACAATATATTCAACCACAACTTTTCCATCAGCACTTTAACCTAACCTAGGTTAGGTTTTGTCTGAACCCCACCCAAATATACTGCTTGAAAAGTTCTAGAGCTCACCTCCTGGCTAAGGAAGTCTTATGCTTGCTTCTTTCTTTCAACCAACCTCCTACAGGTCCTGAGTTGCGTGAATCCCGATAATGTGAACAGCCCTGAGATTCCAGTGAAGATCTTGAACTGTGACACCATCACACAAGTGAAGGAGAAGTTCCTTGATGCCATCTTCAAGAATGTGCCTTGTTCTCATCGGCCCAAAGCTGCAGACATGGATCTTGGTGCGTTGAGTATCTTCTTATATCAATGGGGCTGGACAACAATGGAACCCACCCATTCATACAACCATGTGGGTCACGTAGTTGTAGTCAGGTTCTCCCATGGGCATAGTGCTGAAAATGCTTCTTGTTGGGAATTTGGGGGGTATGACATATCAGGAACTGAAACCTAACCTTGGCTAAGGAGAGATGGCTAGATTTTTGACAATATCAGAGAGAACGTTGAGCAGATTTCTTAGATGTATGGCACCTTGCAGATTCACATCTTGAGGGTCAAAATGTCACTAGATCCTTCTGAAACAGTATCTGAAGTACTACCAAGTTCTCCAAGGGTTCCTTTATCCTTAATTCAAGGAGTCAGGTAAGCACTGAGGTGAGCACTGACTACTGACTGGCCAAACAGGAATGGATCACACAGACCAAGTTGACAATTAACCAAGTTGAACATGTGTGGCTATAACTACTAGCACTTTAACTGACCTTGTTAAACTTGTTCAGAAACCCAGCCATTGGTTACTAACCCAGTGCTCAATTTCCCTGGGGTTCCCTTGAGACAATTTGCAACTTAATGCATTTTCCAACTCCCTCCTTGCAGAGGCAGTCAAAAAGTCAAGATGGCGGCCACAGTCACACAGTCAAAGCCCTGCCTCTTTTTACATGATGCACTCAAAAAGGGGCAGGACTTTGTGTGGTTAGGGCCACCATCTTGACTTTTCAGACCCCACCCCCAGCCAACACCCCTGCTCCTTAACACGAAGCTCACCATGAAAAAGAGAGTGAATTGGCCTCTTTCTCTGTCTTAAAACCCCTGGATTCTCCCCCCACACACATACACAATTTGGCCTTTCTATTGAGGCTAATAGAACTCTGTTAACCATTTAATGTGAAGATCAGTTGCTGGTGTGTGTGTGTGTGTGTGTGTGTCCTTTGCTTGAAATGTGATCGTGCAGGAAGGTCACTAATGTCAATTTATCAGAGCAGCCCAAAAGACTCGCTTTGAGCTCAGACAGTTTGAAAAAGTTGTTGGCTGCAATTTGATAGCTGATGTCATGCAGGAGAGGCAGCTAAACGATCCTGACTCCTGGCAGAAATCTTTTCTGTCTTCTCTCTCGTCAGAGAGACGCACTCACTGGGGTGAAGGTGGGGTGGAAGGCGAAAGAGATCAAAATTCACCGTTTTACGTTTGCTGAATGCAGGTTAGCAGCACAGGGCCAGGCCCCTTACCTAGTCTGCATCTCAGAAGGTTTCTCCCAAGGGATCTCAGGAGATCTCTTCAGCTCCATGCTTGCTTTCAATACCCAGCCTGGTATTTAGTTCAGGCCCTGAAGGAAGCCAGCTTCAAAAACCGTGATCCCTTCGCTTTTGCCATGACCACTGCAGACCAGCTCTGATGACCCACCCGTCATTGCAACTACAGCCTAATTCAATTTCTGCAAGCTAGCCAAGAGGTCTAAAACAGAACATCTGGAATTGCTTGGGCATTTGCAAATCAAAAGGTTTAGAATTAACGCACAGCTTCACCTACCCTGTTCCTCTGATCTCTTGCATTTCACCGTCCTACTGATGAGCAGAGAAACCAGGGGACCTTTCCCCCCCCCCCGTTTCCCTAACAGGAGGATAAATTCTCCCAACAATTTCTCAGGATGGAGCAGTAGCTAAAACACCATTTCCTTTCCTATTTGCCTTCTTGGCAGCGCTCAGAACTACTTGAGGATGTGTTGGCAGAAGATAATTTCCAGATTATCCAAATCATGGGAAGTAATAACTCTATTGCATTGTGATTGGGTCAGTATCTGGCATCTTATTTTTAGGTAGGAATCAGAGAAAACTGGGGCATGTTCAGGGAGGGTAGACCATTCAGCGAGAATAGTCGGAGATCAGAAATGAAGACTTGAGGGAACTGGTTGAGGTTTAACCTCAAGAAAAGAGGACTTGGTTTTGGGGGGTGGAGGGAGAATGTGGTAACATTTTTCAAATGCCTGGAAGGATGTCATGTAGAAGGTCAAGACTCCATCATTCCAGAGTGCAGGATATGGAATAATGAGCTTAAATTACAGGAAGGCAGAGTCCAACTGAACCTTAAGAAAAAAACAAATTGTTAGAGCTGCTCAGCAGTCAAAGGATTTACTGAAGTGCGCTCTGCTTTGCAGGATGTGTGCAAGCAGAGGCAAAACACCCATCTACCTGGGATGCTTTCCTTTAATTAGCTAGTTCAATCCTGGCAAAACAGTGTAAATGTCTCCTTCCAATTTGTGACATCATGATCTTTGGGGTTTCACGGTCTTCTGAATTTTGGAATGCAGCTCTCCAATTAAAAATGGGCCCAGTAGGGAAGCAAATCCGAGAGAGAGAGAGAGGACAGGCTGAGAAATAATGCTATTTTTGTTTGGCGTGGAGCAAGATGGGACGCGGTGGCGCTGCGGGTTAAACCGCTGAGCTGTCGATCGGAAGGTCGGCGGTTCGAAACCGCGCGGCGGGGTGAGCTCCCGTTGCTCGTCCCAGCTCCTGCTCACCTAGCAGTTCGAAAACAGGCAAATGTGAGTAGATCAATAGGTACCGCTTCGGCGGGAAGGTAACGGCGTTCCGAGTCGTCATGCTGGCCACATGACCCGGAAGTGTCTATGACAACGCCGGCTCCAAGGCTTAGAAACGGAGATGAGCAGCGCCCCCTGGAGTCGGACTCGACTGGACTTTACGTCAAGGGAAACCTTTACCTTTACCTAAGAGTCTTTGTTGACTGTAGAGCATTGCTGTATTATCTCAGGCCATGGCTGGGGCAGCAAAAAAGCACTGCTACTTCTCAAAAGTCATCAGTCTGACTCCATGAACTGACTTCTTGTGCAATCCCATGCAGCATTGCTGAAATCCTTCAGAGAGATCAATGAGATACTATACAATCCACTCTGGTCTTACATGAGGGCAAGATGTAAGGAGAAACATGCCCGCCTATTCCTCTCATCATGGTCTCCTGGGCAGTGGGCAGTGTTTATGACCATACCGTGGCTTCCATGTTGTCATGAGTGTGCTGTTTCATTTAAAAATATCTTTTTAGGGAGATGCTGTTCTCTGGGCAGCCCACCTTTCCCACCCATTGTCAGCCTTGCATGCCCAGATGAGCTAATTCTACTTTATTGTACGGTACATTAACAGAATCTTGCAAGTCTGAAAGGACATCTCTCCCCCATCTCCTTTACTGCCTGAGAGACTAGGGAGGGTCCCTCCTGAGATGTTTGCCCTTCCCACTATCCAACTGCGGGCTCAGCTGCCTCTTATCTGACTGTTCCTCTGGCGGTGGATCTTCCCCCTGCCTCCCGAGGTCATCTCCACATGCCACAAACTCAGCAGGATCAGAGCTTGTGCCTCCTTTGGTTAAGGGCTGTCAGAAGTTGTGGGATGTACAAGTCAGGGACAGAGAGAAAACACTTTGCTCACATGTTCACTTTGTCTTGCAAAGGGATCAAACTGTCAGCAGGGCCACCTTTTGCTCCCGAAAGTGACACTCTCTTCTTCCATCTGGTTAAGCATTGCAGCGTCCGAGGTCTTACGTGTAAATGCATGTCTTGACGACATTATTGTACTTTTGATTTCCACCCAGCCTACCAGATAGTTCTGACCAGATTTGGTACTTTTGACTATGGGATCCTTCCCAAGGATCTCAGGTAGCTAAGGATACCGTTGCAATACATGTGCACGTGCTGTTCCAAATGATACAGCTTTTTGTAACGGATGAGTTGAGATTCTGCCATTCCTCTGGTACCCAAGTGATTTTCCAGATCTTTTTGGAGGACAGCAAGTGCAACAACCACCATTGGCACCACTGCAGTTTCCTTTTTCCAGTCACTTGATCTCTCTTTGAAGGTCTTTATATCACCCATTTTTCCTAGCTCTTTCTCACTGGCCCTTCTATCTCCAGCTACAGCAATGTCAAATATCCATAGCTGTTTCTTTCTACCTGCAGACAAGCCTGGCTTACTATGGACTAAAACCTCCTCCTTCTCCATCATCAACTTTGGGGCAGGTGGTGCCATTCTCAGCAGAGCTGAGGAAAAGACTCCCAACCCTTCCCCACTACATGTTTCCTAGAGTTGGGGACCAAAGCTATCCAACCAGGTTTTGGGGTAGAGAAATCCACTGGACAGTTTTTTTAGGGGAAGGAAGAATTTTCTCCAGGGTAGCCCTCCCACTTAGCCAGGAGATTACCATCACTACTGAAAAAGACCTCAGGTGGTTAAGATGTTGGGTTGAGGAGGGGCCAGGGCCAAACCCCCCCTTAGCCATGGAAATGTGCTGGATGACTGTCAGCTCAACCTACAGTATCTCATGGGGTTGTCGTTATAAGAGGAAAAAAGAGGATGGCCCATTCTGCACGCTGACTTGAGCCCTTGAGCTAAAGGTGGATAAGAAGTCTAAAATTTCAGAATGGTGCAGAGGTGCACAAATATTCCAGAAGCCTCTTTGGAAAATCCAGCTTGGGGTTTACAATTGCAGGCAATGTTTGACTTCTTCCTTGCAATTACGGCTGCTGTAATCTTCCAGCAGAAGCTCTTGGTTGGGGGCCTTCATGCAACATCCTGAATCTGGTTACTGACTTAACCCATTTTCAGTGTCCTCACAATACCAGGTAGTCCTCACTTAACGACCATAATGGGGACTTCAACTTGGTTGCTAAGCAATGCAGCTGCTAAGCAGAAAATCACATGACCACAATGGACTTACAACATCACTTCCCATTTTGTCATTAAGCGAATCACCCGTGGTTGTTAAGCATGACATCACATGTCTGTGACTTGCAATTTTAGTGCCCACTTCTCCATTGACTCTGCTTGTTGGAAGCTGGCTCTGAGATGTGCAAATGGCAATCACGTGACCACAGGACGCGGCGATGGTCGTAAATGCCTGCCAGTTGCAAAGCACCTGCATCTTAATCACATGACCATGGGGATGGTGTGATGGTCATAAATGTGAGGACCAGTTGTCAAGTTACTTTTTCAGTGCTGTTGTAACTTTCAATGGTCACTAAACAGGGCAGTCGTTAAGCGAGGTCTATCTGTACATTGAACCTTAAGCTAAACAAAGAGGCTAGGTTTTAATGACATGCTAAGGCCCAATAACAACTAGCTGAGATCAACATTAAGCAAGCTTTGCATGTTGGACAAATACAGATAGCAAGTCTTTGAAGGACCTTATCAACCCTGGGTTTGGGAATGCTGTGACACAAATGATGGAGATGATGGGGAATGTAGTTTTCTTGGGGCGTTGGGCATCCTGGAGCAAAGCATGGCAAGAAAGAGGACGTGTTTGCAAAACAGGCTAAACCAGGGCAGTTAAAGACATAGCTGCTGTGTTGACACAATATGCAAAGCTTGGCTCGTTTTAGATAAAAAGGATTGTGAATCCCATTCCCTGCTGTACTTGGTTTGAGAAAAACTCAGATCAAAATATAGAAAAGATGGTGTTTCCCACACTTTACCCAGCTTCTTCCAGAGGTGTGGACTTCAACCCCTAGAATCCCCTAATTCTGCCTAGCTTTGATATAGCTCTGCTCACACAGCACTCTTCAGCAGCAGTTGAATTGATATAATATAGTTAAGCTTTGTTTGTCTCTAAGTGTGTGTGTGTGTGTTGAACATATGATGCAGCTTGTTTGTTGGGTGCTCCATTGTGCAAATTCAGAAAGTGTGTTAATTCGGTAACCGTGCAAAGTGGGTAAATATTTTGGAAAATCTGGAATGAGTTAAGAATGGGGGCTGGGGAGTGACAGATCTTTCCTCTGTTCTGTCTGTGGGCTAAGAACTGTGGCTTCTGTGAGATGCACATTAAGCAGATGTCTGTGCTCCTGAACTATAGCTTTACTTGAAATGTGTGTGCTGGGGAATAATCCCGATGGGTAGATCAGGACTCTACTTGCACGTCACCCACCCCTTTCTTCTCGAAAACCAGTTGATCTCCACGGACCAGATTTTCTTGCAAGTATATAAATTAATCTCCTCTCAGTATCATTGGGAGGGAGCATGGACTGGCACATCAACAGGTTAATCTAGGACTGTGTTCACTTGTGCCACCAAAGTTGAAGAAAGGTCGCTTATTGCTGCTTGTTTGTGTAGAGGAAGCTGCACATCAAGATTTCACTGTGCTTTTCTTTTTCTACATTGCTGACAGCTCACTGGTTCATTTCATACAGTTGAACAATTAGAAGGTTAAAGGTGAAGTTTGCCTTTTGTCATTTCTCCATCTCCTTCCAGACAAAGCTGCCTGCGTAGACTCCCCACTTCAGTTCAACAGTAATGCTTCCCCCTCAATTGGCAAGTTGATTTCCAGCTGGCTCCAAAGTGGGATCTGAAAGTAAAACATCAGTTTTGCAAATGCATTGTAATTAACTGATCAGGAAGCAGCTAAGAGCAAAACTGTTCCTTGCATTTCAATGATGGGACCACCCATCTAGAAAAGGAGGCATTGGATCTCAAAGCAAGCAGTGGCTTCTAAAGCCAGATAGGTGTTGAGTTTCAGAGAACCGCACGATCATAGTGTTAGAAGGGACCCTCAAGGCCATCAAGTCCAACCCCCTGCTCAGTGCAGGGGTCCAGATTAAAGCATCCCAGACAGCAGGTGTCCAGCCTCTGCTTGAACACACCCAGGAAGGTGTGTTCAACACCTCTTTGGGTCTTTGATTCCTCTGCGGAACTGCTTTTATTATTAGGAGTTATTTTCTAATATTCAATCAAAATCTGTTTTTGTATAACTTGGTCTTGACTTTCTGGCCTGATATCTGTCCCGGTATTTGTCACAGTCACTTGGTGCTTCAGAAGAAAACGTTCCACCCATGCTGAGTAGCATCGGGAACTTTAATTTTCCCTCTGGCTT